>NW_026262593.1:54239317-57121817 GCF_021869535.1 Mytilus californianus | reverse complement strand
AAAATGCTTACAGATAATTAAGAAATTATATAAATTTCAAATATAATGCATTAAGAAATGAACAAGTATGAATGCTAATCAGTATGTTTAACATGTAATGAGATTGTATATGGCAAATGATTAATACATTTTACGGTAAACATGTTATTGTACAAAAGCAACTAAAACATCGAAAGAAATTTAAAATTGCAAGAAAGAGCCATATTACCGCGAACTAAGGTACATGTACAAGTGACTCACCCATATTGATATATAATCGAATAATACATTTCATTTCAATCTTACCGATTTTCTGCAAGATGATCTTGGCATAATCGTTTGGAAATCTAACTCACATTTACAGATCTAACATTGTTGGGCTACATTTGAGACGAAGTATATATACTTTAGTAACGGTTTTTACTACAACTACTATAATATAAAAAGGAAGGACGACATGTTGCCCATGCACATTTGACACAATTCACCTGAACATATAATTGTTTTTTTTTTTGTTGTTGGTGAGATTATAAAGATTTGACTCTTTATAATACAACAACTAACACAATACACGTTAACATATATCAAACACTTTTTTACTAGAAGTTTTACAAATTTATAATTAGTCTTTATACTAATATCATTTTTTTTGGGGGGAGGGGGGCTTCAACTTTAAGAACTTAATCAGCATGGAAATTCCATGAATATTCATCTAAAGGCTTTGTTTGGTTGATTTCGTTTTTTTTTTTTATTGTTTTTTTATATATATATATATGTATATGTACATGTATAGGACAAAATACGCAATTTCCCGTGGACACTCAATTCGTCACATTCATGTGTTAGTACTCCAAACCTGAATTAGACAAGAAACAAGTTATTTACATATGATAGTTGATTATTACACAAACAATGCTACTTACAACCAAAAAAAAATTTATTTTATATCGTATTTAGATTTTTATTTTCAAGTGTCTTTTATAAGCTATCGTGTAAGAAACGTCATTAAAAAATTTTCACGTTCCAGCGATTTTGTTTTGTTTTTTTTTTTTGCTGCAATTAAAAGACTTTGCTAGAGTTTTAATTATTCGGAGTGTATAGTGAATAGATAATGATATGTGTCAATGAAGATTTATAAATGTAGTGAACATTTAATATAAAGGTGGTTCTCGTACTCCGAAAATATTTAGTATTCTTTTACGTTATTGTAAAGAAATATGCATAATAAAAAAAAAAAAGGTGATCATCAAGGCCATTCTTTTCCAATATTAAATTTGGTCGTGGACGCTAACATCGTTAAATCGCTAAAATTGTCGTAAGAAACCGCACGCATGTCATAAAGCTTCAAATCGTTCCATTTTATAAATGGACAGTAGTTTTTAGAATACACAATTTCTCACAAAATTGTGTATCAATAAACGCAATTGGAATTCTATTAAACATAGAAACAAATACGAAGTTGATCAGGAAGAAGGGGAAAAAATCAGATTGAAAGTATTTGCCATTAAAATTATTTAAAGTTCATATAAAAAATTTTGCGAAGAAATGTAATGTGATGTTATGTTAGCGTGGTACTAAAAAAAATCGTTAAGTAGCTAATATTATAATAAAGGTATATTACTTGCAATGTCGATTTTTATGTCACGTGACTTTCTTCACAATCTGGGGTTTGCTTAGTATTGGTAATTATTTTGCATTCTTTTTTACCATATACCTTTTTGTCTACTTCTTTTCTTCAAATATAATTAACTTTTTGCCATCTGTAATATTCATATTAAAAAAGATCAGTTTCTAGGATGCACTACATTGAATTCATTTGAATGTCCAGTTACAAACATTTCAGTAGACAAGAAAACAATAATTATGATGTTTCGTAAGGTAAGTCGACCGGGATGACAAACCAAATATTACAACTGTCATCCTTCAAAGTAGACTGTGGGTAGTGACTGCCGTCAAACAGATCAGTTCACAAATGCCGGCCGGTGCATCAGATTTTACGTCTCTGGCCATTTTGATCCTGTTGATTAAAAACCAATTGTACCATGTAAAGGAACCCCGATTTTTACACACATAAATAAAAAAGTAATTTATTATAAATTAAAAAATAAACTTGTCCAGGGTTTTAACACAAGTAAACGTTTCAGTCTTAGATACATCATGTTTGTTATTAGTTGTTGTTGGCCTTGACCTATATAGCTAGCTATTAGTAATTGCTAGTACTAGCTCTCAGGGCCATTATGCATACAACATCGTAACTTAAGTGTTCTTTAAAATTAGATTTCACTAAGAATTTCCTTAGTTAAGTTAACTTCTTAAGTAAGACACATACAATTACTTTAGTTTGCACTTAACCAAGGAAAACTTAAATCGGAACCTTTATCTATTTACCGTATGATATATATATATATATATATATATATATATATACATATTAGCTCATCCCATGTACTCACCCGTGTAAAAGTTTGTTATGATACTATTATTTTCATATATTGATCAATACACACTTTTATTAAGAGCTGGGGTTAAATTGATGTTGGTAAGTAAAACAATTCAATAATACGTAACAAAGTAAAATGTTCAAACAGATGACAGATTGGCACATAAGAGAAAATGTTGACGTTTTGATGGATGAGCATGGGAAGAAAAAGGAAAATTTGTAGTCGAAAACTTCCCCCTTTTTAATCTTTAATTCGTGGATGTTGCTGGGGGGCGGGGCTGTTATATTTTTTGGAGACAACCATATATTTTTAACTCTAATACTACATGATAAAGGTTCCAATGGAACCAGTGTAGCATTGTAAGCATGTGCTTACAAATAATCTAATAAACAGATTTTTTTTTTCAATAAGAAGTTTACTATAATCGGTCTGCCTGACTCCCTGCTTACAATTTCTTTTTGGGTTTTAAAAAATCTATTTCGATTTGAAATAAACCTTTTTATCACTTCCCTTTTACAACAATAAAAAAGGGGTAGAATCAATTTTCCGTGAATTCATATAAAAACAAGGTCATTTTTCAAAAGTCCTACAATCTTTACTAAAACACACATTATTAGATTCCTATGTTTCGGTAAGGTATTATCAACATCTTAGCGTACTTCCGAATATTTCACTGGAAAGTTATCAATGCCTAAAGATGACTCAAAACTGCATACATTCTTGCTAGATTTTAGACAAATTTGAGCAATTATCCAGCAATGGTGAGAAGGACAATTCTATTGGAAGTGCCGGATTACTAAATTTTCTTTCAGAGACAATAATTTATTTTGGTTAAAGTCTTCTCTTTATACAAAATTTGAAATTTGCAATATTTTCGCTAATAGTAATATATCACTGAATATACAATGTATAAGGAAATATGAAAAATAATTTAAAACGGTTTAGGTATCATAAATACGTTATATAAACTTCGAAGTCCAAGGGGTGGGTCTTAAAACTTTCCGATTTTGTCCCAGTAAGTGAAACAAATTCAGTGGAAATTTGACTTACCGACGCCGTAAAGTGTTCTGTTATAAATTAGACCTTTAGCTATCTTATTTCAATTGTTTCATATTTCGTATCTTTAAAAAAACTAAATAAATGAAAATTCAACCGAAGCCCTCTTTTTTGTCATGAGGGATGCTTAGATACCATACCATATCACGTCCGATTTTGTTAAATAGTTTTCTGCTTTTTATTGATCTGATGAGTTAAGCTTTCAACTGATTTGTATTACCAAGATTATGGGGTGGAGGTGGGTGGCGCTTTCAAACATGTTTCACCCCGCCACATTCTTTGTGAGCCTGTTATTCAGTGGTTGTCGTTGGTTTATGTGTCATATTTGTTTTTCGTAAAGTGTTTTGTTATAAATTAGACCTTTAGCTATCTAATTTCAATTGTTTCATATTTTACATGTCGGGGCCTTTTAAAGAGGTTTATACGGTATGGGTTTTTCTCATTGGTGAAGGCCGTGTGGTTGCCTATAATTGCTTAAATCCACTTCATTTGAACTTAGGTGGATATTTGTCTCATTGGCAATCATACCACATTTCCTTATTTTTATATACCCTGCATGGATGGATACAAATAAATATATCCGACACAATAACTCTTGTCAGAAAGAAAACTGTTTAAAAGAAAGAAACTTACCACCGTCTCAGACAAGGAGATCAGATATGTGATTGTTTCTGTTTAACTTATTCACTTGTTTTTGACGAGTTAGTGCTTGTCATATTCTATAAATTCCGGTCTTTTTTTTTAATACTACATGCTGTCTTCACGATATTTTTTTGTTGTTTATTTGTCTTTTTGACGTATAACCTACAGAAATGCCGGATTAGCTTAAACCCGTATATTATTCATACTGTAAACAGCGAACGGACAATTTTACCTTGTTTTTGAAGCTTTTAAATTGTTACATACTATTGACATCTAGGAATTACTGGTATTGTAGCCTTAACTGAACTTTTTTTTTTAATATATATATAATAAATACATCTGGGGCTCACAATTGAAGCATGACCAAAACTAATCAAGTGTTATTTATGAAATGTATAAAAATAAGGAGATGTGGTATGATTGCCAATGAGACAAAAGTACACAAACGAAGTGGGTGTAAGCAACTAATGGCCATCATGTTAGCTTCTATGTTTTTGGCAAATTTGTCCATGTTATTGATCATAATTTGCATTTAAATAAGCAAATCACAAGTTCAACTTTCTGATTCAATGAATGAAGATGGCTTTACATCACATGGTAAACACTATGCATATTAGGGACAACATGTTAATATGTATGACCTGCTTTGTAGTGGATCGATAGGTTTAACCAGATTTTAAGCACGCTACCGAAAAAAAAACCAGTCTGCTAAAAGATATTCAACTCTTTTTCCTAAATGCTATGTGCTTTGTCATGTAAAGTTAGGAACTGTAAATACCAATTTTTACGTCTAGAATAAGAATCTAACCAACAATCACCAACACTTAAAACAAGTAGGCTAATTTTTAGTGGTTTATGTTTGTTACAATATCATATTTGTTATATGTTTATCTTGTATATAAACTAGGCCGTTGGTTTTCTGTTTTTTATTGTTTTGTTATGTGTGGCCTTTAATAGGTTCCTATGCAGTATGGATTTTTCTCATCCTTGAAGGCTCTACAGTGACATTTAGTTGCTACATGTAACGTCTACATGTACCTCATTTGCCCTCTGGTTGATAGTTGTCTCACTGGCATTTGTTAGAAAATAGCAGCTGTGATCAATAGTCATAAAAATAAAAGGATACTTTGAAGTGTTGTTTGATATGCTTGACCGGTATGAAATGCCAGTTTGGCTATAAACAATTTATTTGTAATTAAGACTATCATAAATAGATGTATATATATATATATATATACTATTAAATAAGAAGACCTCATTTTGTGTGTCGCTGCTCTTCCTTTCACGATAAATTAATCATCATGCCTCTGTGTCCTATAGGTACGATGCATAGTCGCATTTGCCATCCTCGCTTATGATTATTCCGTTTGGGTTATTTTGGGAGGAAAACGAAAATAAAGGCGTCCGGGCGGAATTTTAAGTCATAGACAAGACTTCCGTTTAGGACTGTTTAAAATTACACATAATTTTCATAGATACTTGGGGACAGGACAATTATTTTCGCGTTTTTCTGTATACTATGATACATATACTATAAATAAAGTGTATTTGCTATTTACTATCAATTCCAAGTTTACTATCCACGGCGGTCACTGATATATTATAATTAGAGAGTCCCCATACTAAAATAAAAAAATATTTGAATATATAATATATCAGTGATCGCCGTGGATAGTAAACTTGGAATTGATATTAAATAGAAAATACACTTTATTTATAGTATATGTATGTTCATAGTATACAAAAAAACATGAAAATAATTGAAATTAATAGAAAACAAAAAAAATTACGGATTTTGAAAAAAATGGGGAGGGCTAAAATAAAAATTGTCCTGTCCCCAAGTACCTATGCCTTTTGATACCTTTCCTGAAATTCTCCAGTCATAAAATCTTTTACAGAAATTTATCCTACAACAGTTTACATACATGTACTTTCAACCACGCTCTAAATGCCCGCGATTTCGCGGGTGTGTTCTAGTATACTTAAAGCGCGGTAAGCAGTCATTTGAGTGTAAAACATTGTAATATATCCAGAAAATTCATATGTGATGCACTATAATATAGTTGATATTCACTAAATCTATGTAATCTTATTATTCCAAATTGTTATTTTAAATGAACATGTATCCAGGTCACTATTCAAATTCAGATATTTTGCACTAAAAGATATTCACTGAAACTTTGTTTCTGAAAAAAGTGCGTATTTGTTATTTGTACATACCACCGGTCACACATGATGGTTTTTACTTGATAGTATATTCAATTTGTTAATATAGAATGAACATGGGAATAGGTCTATACACATGTACATGCACGCCAATCAGAAAGCAATCAAGCAAAATCAATCAACAAAATGCACTGTACAGAAAACTCAACTGAGCAACACAAAGCTTACCAAAACATTGCGTACAAGGAATGTAAAACAAGGATTTTTTAATTTGATTTTAAAAAGATAAAGTTGGGTTGTTTTGATTCATTTCTACTAAATACACATGTATTGTACAGTTCCATTAACACTCTTTATAAAGTGTTATTTATCCGTAATAAATATCGTATTAATCTTTTAACCCTGAATTTTGCAATATATATCCATAAGTCATGCAATCAAACTCCTTGAAAGACGAACAAAAGCAATTACGAAGTGGTCATACTTTAGAATGTTCCGATTTATTAGTTATACTTTGTTAAAATAAAAAAAAAAAAAAAAAAAAAAAAAATAAAAAAAAAACGAATGTAATGCTGAAAGAATACAAAGTTTCTGCTGTTTCCTCCTCGCTCGTTTGTTGCAAATTTATGTTGTAATATAATATGGAGATAACGATATGCGATTGGACAACACAGAAAATCTCATTGCTTATAAAAAAGAAAGAGAAACATAAACAAACCAGAAAATAGTACATGCTAGATGAATAAAAAAATACTTAACATCTTTTGACCATATTAGAAATATTTTGAAGTTTTTAAATCTAAAGTCTCGTCTCATGATACGCTCATGGAAAATGACTGTATATCAATGATTAATGTTTAACGTGTACTTAGATCGAACGTTTGTAATATTAGCATAAGGACCATGTGATACTTATCAGGCTACGACTTACCAAAATCATACGCAAAAGATTAAATTCGCAAAAATATCAAAGCTACTCATAGATAAGACACACGAAACAATAAAGATCGGCGTATTGAAGGACGAAAAGAACAAAGAATTTCAATTCAAACAGTACTAGTCAGGGTTGATTAACACCAGTAGTATATGTTCGTGAAAAACGGAAACAAATTATGAGTCAACCAAAAAGCTTATATAAGAAGTAGCATCACCGTTAATGATCTCTTACCATCAGAAACGAAACTATAAACAATACAGATGAGTAGCAGTAAAGAGTCCTTTGAGTACCTCTTCAGTTCTTGAGCAGTTTTGATGTAGCCAGCTAACTAATATACAAGTACCTTACTAAATAAATAAGTATATGCAGGATGCAACAACAGCCTTTGTCAAGCACAAGCTGATTAAATCACAAACTATTTTTAAGACTTCATATATAACAGCTAAACTGCAGATGTAAATAAATGCTATGTCGTTTTTCTCTTGTGCTTTGATGAAAAGCACTTTGATATCTATATTAAAGTTTATATGCAAGTATATGTTCGCTTAAGGGAAAACATATATGGAATTAATTGACACGGCGATTTGGAGCTGGTCCGAGTACACAGTTATTTCGTAGTGCATTTATTTTAGACAATAAATGAAAATTAAAAAAATCCCACCTGCGCTTTCTCAATATAATTTTTACAGTGTGTTGTACTACTTTTGGGACAAATTATATCAAAATTATAGAAAACTTCATCGGCTCTAACTCAAAATATGGACAATTTTATGTTAAGGGGGTCCTGAAATCTTTTGACAGCTTCCGAAGTGCTTATTTGTAACCTTTTTCAGCTGGACCAAATCACTACTTTACTTTAAAATTCATGACCCAAATTTGTTTACAGTGTAATTTCATCCCCCTGCTTGCTATTTTAGGCATAAAACATGGAGAAATAAATTTGGATGGGGTATAAAAAATAGGCATGTAACACACTGTCCACACTAGGGACTATATTACTGGACAACGAAAATCAAAGGACGATAACTGTGTACTCGGACCAGCTGTATGAATTGTATTTACAACCTTCTATCAGAGGACCGTATGCTTAACTCTATATGTATTTTTTGTGTTTTTTGGTTGCTGTTTCACTGCAGTATGTTCCATATTTCTTTTCTTTACCCAAAGGACCGGCAGGAAAACCCTTACCAAAGTGGAAGTTCCGTTTGGTTGTGCAGGATGTATAAATACGCAGCCACTTCCAGTCAGAATTGGGACCGTTAAATCTGATGCCTCGTGTTGAGAGAATGTCACGCTTTTTGCACGTTTAAAACCCTTGCAACAACTCTTTTACGGGGTCCGTAGGTAGCCTGTTGCAAGGCTTAATGTTGTAATCCAATATACCCTCTTATCTTACCTCCTATACATTTCTAGGAGTATGATTGGTTAAAAGCAACAGCGTGGAGACCGTATATATATTCCATATTGGGTTAGTAGGCGGGGCTAATTTCAATACACGGTTAGTAGCGGTGTTACGTCCTTTATAAAAACAACACGGTGTTGAGAAAACATCATAAAGGTTTCAACAGACGAAGAAATTGATGATGAACGATTGAAATAAATTCTTAAAACACATTTAAAGCTAACAACTTGTTATTGTTGGCATTTGTTTTTGTATAGACCAATGGAAGTAGGTTGTTAATACTAACGGTATTGAAGACTTGATCACTTTGATAGGCCACTCGTCTAAATACCACATGTTAAGGTAGTCGGTAAGATAAATTCGTTACATAGTGTTCTATAGTGACTTAATACGATATATATGCTTCGCTCTCACCCCATATGGAATTTACTGACCCCATATATATTGTATAAGGTCACTAGCACACTATGTAATCATATTCGAGTGGCAGTAAGGGGCCTCGGTGGCCGAGTGGTCTAAGTAGTTACTACTGTAATCACTAGCCAGTCAACACTGAGGTTGTGAGTTCGAACCCCGCTCGTGCGGGTGCACTCGACTCCAATCTTAATTGACTAGGATTGTCAGTTTTCCTATCGAAGGTCGGTGGTTTTCTCCGGGCACTCCGGCTTCCTCCACCAATAAAAACTGGCCGCCACGAAATAGCCCAAAAGCGGTGCTTAAAAGTGGCGTTAAAACACCAAAAATCAAAAATCAAATCGAGTGGCAGTCCAAATTACCCACCCATCATCCCGGTCAATCCCTATTTCAGGACCCACCTAGTATTTTTTTTGTTAATTTGTTCTCGTCCTGAACATGCATGTAATATTTTTCACAGGACATTTTCTCATCAATTTCTTATTAGGTTATTTTGTTTTATCCTCAAATATTAAGCTGTCTTATATTTAGAATCAGTTATACATTTTGAAAGAGTTGCACAATTGAATTCATATATTTTATCATCGCTAGGTGTATGACTTTGAGAACAAAATCTCTAACAGAACATGTGCTTACATGGATTTAAAGCCAGACAATTAAGTTTAAGCAAATTTGTTTTGCGTAAAATATAACTAATGTTAAATCTTCAAACGTCTCTATTTAGCAGATATTGGAATGCCGAATACCCATGCCTTTAATTGTTGCCAGACATAAGTATTTATATCGTGTTTATATCCTAGTATACACAGTCCTTCGGCCCAACATCTATTTTTGCTCATACTTGATTTTTGAAAAAAAATCAAATTTTGGCATTCTTAAATGCTTGACATGTGAAGGTGAAAAGCCAAAGTGTAGTAACGATAATGATGTTCAATTTTAAGTTATCTAACGAGGCAAACAAATAAAAAATGTATTTAAATTAATAAAAGCAGCTAAAATGTATATTGTGTTATTATCAATGACATCTGCAAAAATGAACAAGCTATTTTAAATATAAAATATCTTTATTTATTAATAAAAACCAAAATGTAGCAATGAGCAGTTATACTAAAACAATGAAGAAAACAACGAGATTACATTCTTTTCATCCTGGTTAAATATATCTTTAAATCTTTATATATGAGAAATTAAATGAAAAGACCAAATAAAAAAAATTTGATTTACATGTAACTATTCATACACAATATAAATGTAAATCAAACAATTACTACATATACTAGCAATGATAAATGAAAAGAGTAAGAATAACAATACACAAAATATCTCTCATTCTCATATATTTTAAGAGATTTGAAGGTACAAAAAAACAGTACCAAAAGGCATTGGGGACTGATCTTTTTCTTTCAGGTGTGGGGGTGTGGGGGACGGGAGAAAACAGTGGAATTTCTCTGATTTTTTTCATTTCCCCACCGTGAGGAGGGAAAATAAATTCAAGACCCCTCCTTCCAAAGAAACTAAAATTTTAACCCTCCAACCCCCCAACATTTCTCCATACTTTATTCTTTATAACAAAAATATTTGCATACAAATTTCTATTTCTATTATTATCGTTCAATAAAATATTGCATCAGTAGTGGATCTATAGCTTAAAGTTAGATAAGTTGTTTGTGACCTCAGGAAAACTTATTTGAATATATGGAGATGTGGCATAATTGCCAATGAGACAGTTATCCAATAGGCCACCATATGTCCTTAAACAGAGTTAAAATCAAGTGGTAGTAAGCAATTATAGGCCACTGTTTAGTCAGCTATAAAAGGACCGACATAGAAAATGTTAAAATTTCAAACGACAAAACGGCTGTTTTCTGCTCTTTAGTCGGGTTGTTGTCTCTTTGACACATTCCCATTTCCATTCTCAATTTTATTCTAATTTATAACAAAACAATTTACGAAAAAACAAAAACATGTACTCCTTACAACAAAATTGTTGTAGTTACCTGTGTACGTTATTTCATTTAAAGCCATTTTTTCCAATGTTATAGTTGTCTCTCTGATATTGGTTTACATCTCCCCCTTTTTCATTAATATTGTATTTATATTTTGTCATAGATCAAATTTATTCGTTCAGTGTATGTTTACTTGTTTTTGTTAATTTGTGTTTTTGATTGAGTTAAGTCATTTCAATTGATACTTTATAGAGTGTCTTTCGATATTGACATGTTACACCACTACTTCGGGTCGGGTTAGGGTGAGGGTTGGTGCCTGTTGAAACTTTAAACCCGCTTCATTTGTTTGCACCTGTCCTAAGTCAGGAACCTGTTGTTCAGTGGTTGTCGTTCGTTGATGTGGTTCATAAGTGTTTCTCGTTTCTGGTTTTTCATATAGATGAGACCGTTGGTTTTCCTGTTTGAATGGTTTTACACTAGTCATTTTTGGGGCCCTTTATAGCTTGTTGTTTGGTGTGAGTCAACTTGAAGGCTTCGTGTTGAAGGCCGTACTTTGACCTATAATGGTTTACTTTTTACTATTTGTGACTTGGATGGAGAGTTGTCTCATTGGCAGTCATACCACATCTTCTCATATCTATGACAGACCTGAACCAATGACGGGTCTGACATTGACTTGAGACAGGCACAAAAGCTTCTGACTTGAGACAACCACATAATATTCTGACTTGAGACAGGCACAAAACGAATGTGGCAGAGTAAAATATGTTTGTGAGCGCTCAACCCTCCCTTTACCTGAGACAGCCGTGTTATACAGCACAACATAAGAACAAGCTGTAGAATTCAGTTGCAATTTGCAACTCAAAAGATTGACGAGAGGCACTTAAACAAAGAATACAAAGACCCAAAACAAAGAGTACTCGTAGTTGCTGAAGGCTAGTTCAAAGCCAATTGCAACTGATAAGTAAATCATGTTTTCCTAGACTAAAGTATCAACTAGTATACATTCAACTGTAGGGTAAATAACGTCATAAACAGCCTGAGAAATGCATGACCTTGTGCAATGATAAAATATAAGTAAAAAGTATCTACAGGATGTATAATCATAAGTTTTCATAACTGTACGTATATAGCAACATGTAGTCAGGTGTGTTTTAATTTAAAAAAAAAACTACTGTTATATTCTCATTGACATTATCAGCATCTTCATTGATTTTCAGCACATTGTTCAATATATCCTTTATTAAAGAATATGGTACATTAACTTTAGATAAAAATACATTCTTGGAAGAAGATGTTTAAACTTAGGAATCGAATCGATGTTTTTTGTGCCATGTTTTATCTTTTTTTATAGTATGGGGAAGAGGTCGGTAAAATTGTTGAAAATATAGATATTCATCAAACAAGTACATGTTCAGTTAGTCATAGCAATTGTTTATAAAGGAGTAAATATAAAAATATATTAAAATATCTCTCTTGAATATATAGAATAAAAATATAAGTTACACTAAAACAGTATCAAAAGGCAATTGTCTCTGAATATGATTTCGATCATCAATTTCCGATGTGCTTTCGTCACATCTGTTTTGCATTTGCAAAGTGATATTATAAAACAGAGATGCGTTCTTGTTCAAATTTGTATCAAACCAATTTCTTCATTTTTCATATTTTCATCATCTGCAAAATAAAATATATACCATAGAATTTTCATCCAGATCTTGTTTTTTTTTTTTGTCTATCAAAAGATTTTAAGACGAAACATGTACAAATGTACGTACCAGACGCTGCATGATAAAAAGGACATTTAAACGAAAACGTAATCGAAGATCACATAATAAGAAAATCGATCATTATAGTAAAGACATTATCATACCTATTTCAATGAAAGCCACAAAAAAAATAATAACGCATACTTATCTTTGTGAACCAGTGTACATACACAGTACACAGTTTAATTCAATCTTATCGGATTGTTATTATTTAAAGTTGCAAAAGAACTTTAATAGTCAAATTTAGTTATATCTTGGCAGCTATCCATTGCAAGGGACATTTTACAAATTTGTATCTGCACCATATGTAACTATAAATAATATGCATGTTCAAAATACGGTTTTGAACAACTCAAATTTTATAGCTAGATATTAAAGGCATCAACATGAAGAATGGGAAACAATTCAAATGAAAAAAAAAAAATAATGACTGATTATATCATGTATATTCACGATTCACGAAAAACAAACATTTTATATGTACACATTTCCTTGCTATAAAACAAAAAGAAAACAAATCTAGCAATTATGCATTTTTACAGTGTAAGCAGGTCTTAAATAACAACACACTGTTCTTGACAGCAACAGTTACTTAGTAGTTGATACATTTGCTAAAGAGTATACCAGCCGTCCATTTTTTTGGTGATCTTTCGTTTTTTTTTCTATAGTGTTGTCAGTTTATCTCGACTTATTAGTTTTTAATGTCACCTTAGTACCTTCCGCCTATCTTTAAGCTTATAGTTTTTCGTTTTGTGTTAATAAATATAATTCATGAAATGGAAAATAGCTGTAATATGAATGCTATTTTTCGGCTCTTGGGGTAACGAGAGATAAAAAAATGGTAAGAAAAAATAACCTCTACAACCGATTAATTCAAACTTTACTTACCGGACTACAACAAATCAGAATTCAGTTTTTTGATTTGCTTCTTCAGGAATTTCCTTTGTCTTTAAGATTTGTTCTGCTTTTTCGTCTACCTGCAACTTAAAGTGAAAACAAATTTAGTCATTAAAATCAGCAAATAAACATTTAACATTTGCATTAAACTGAACTGATTTATAATCAACATGTACTTCATCTGTTATAAACTCTCATGGCCAAACAAGGTTTCTTTGGCTAATATTGAACACCGGTTGAAATAACAGTTGTTAGCTAATTTTAATCAGAAAAAGCAATAAGAGATAAATTGGATAAAAATGGTAAACATGACAAGTTTATCAACCTCTTACAAAATTCAGAGAAGTGTATCATCCAGTTTTGAAGTTGTTGTCCATGAAATATCGATTTTTGACGGTTTCGGCATTTTTTGGCTATTGTATCTAAATATATTGAAGTTGAGTTGAAAGTGTCAATTAAAAGTGTAATCTACCTTCCAAATCAATTAACATCTTACGACCCCATAAGGATGTATTTCTCCTCAAAGTTAACATTACCGATTTTCACAATATTTGACTCGTTATTAAAAACTGCGTTTTATGAGCAATGTTATATGTCTGTAATTTTAACGGGTGTAGCCTATTCCCAACTTGGAAATGTTGACTGACTGTGCAGCAGGAGTCGCTTCTAGGTCGTCGCAACGGTCTTGTTGCTTTTAGAGTTCATGCAAATCCCTCAGTTTTTATTCTTACTTTCATTTGACTCTGCACATATTTATTAAATATTTTATTTGCAAAACATATCAGCACGACAAGATCTATCTACCGAAATCATTAAGAAAATATTTTTTGCAGAAGTGGTTGTTGTTGTTTTTTTTCTAATGCTGAAGGAATTATATATATTAAAAGTGTTGTTTCCAAAAAACAAAAATCAACATGACAAGATCTATACACTCAGGATTTTTTTTTATAAATTTGGTAATCTGTTCAAAAAGGATGTTAATAAATTATAGTCTTTATATTATAATGCTTGTACATACAAGATACAAGTTTTTCGCTTGAATTATTTATCATCCAAAGTATATTGTAAACCCATTTCTGACTTATCCAAAATAATGCTTACCACACAATTATCCATGATTATTCATGGATTCAAATTAAGTCGGATTTGTTTAAATGGTAAAAAACGGTACTTTAATAACACCTTTATTTTTATTACCACAAAACTGCATATTTGGTTGCACTACAAACCTCTTTTGCTATTTTTGTCAACAATTGTTCGATCTTTTTGTCTCTTTTCATCAACTGAAAAGGTAAAACAAATAATCATGTTCTAGCCATTAACCCTAGGTGTTTCTCTAAACAAGTCAGTTTATAATCATCGTTTCTTGACGAATAAGACATAAAAACGACATTAGAAATAATAAAATGTTATTAACAAATGCTTGATAAAAGTTTTCAGTTGATGAATTCAAATGAAAAAAATCAGGGTAAAACAAACAAACAAACAAACAAACAAACATACAAATACATTAACAAACAAAGAAAATAAAAAGAATGCATTAACGAATACCCGAAAAAGAAGAACCAAATATCAAAATAAAAATTACATAGCTACGGGGTTGCAATTATCAAGGTATACACAATCTAGCGAGAACCAGTTCCGCCAAATTTACATAATTTATATCTAAAAAAAAATATACGGATCTTTTATCTATTTCTGCTTTTTTAATTCCGTTATTTATCTTTAACATTCTTAAAAAAGCTAGCATTTGTAAACAGAGTAGTGAAGATTTGTAAGATAGTCTTGCATTTGACACAATATGTTATTCACATTGTTATGTCTACGTGATAATGTAACCGAAATCTCCGTAAAAATGAAATGATAAATGTTAACTTTCTGAAATGTTTTGTCATGAAAAACATGGCAATAAATCTCATCAAAATTAGACGAAGACATTTGTTTTACCATTCATTTAGACATGTTTATACTATGATATAACTTAAAACAATCAAAAGGGAAAAAAAACTAAACAAATTGATGACACAAACGAATATTCCAACAAGTAATTCAAAAAAAGTTCGGACCTTAAACAAAGCGAATTTTTATTCAAATAAATTGAACACTTCAAGAACTATATTCAATCTGAATAAAATATGTTGATCGGGCTTCACTTATGAAAGTATATCGACAGAATGATTGAGTTTTCTAATAACCCATAAAAAAAGGAGAAATGTAATAGTGATTCTCTTCCTATTCTTCAATGTCAACAACAAAAATCTATCACAATGTGTCAAAATGAGAACTTTGTTTTTACCTTGAAATTTCATCAAATTAATTCAGAAGGAGACTGTAATAATTTGACAGAATTAACTTGTTTACATACCTCTTGATTTCGTCTGTCCTCTTTTTCTCTCTGAAGCAAGATTTAATTTTTTTAATGGAAATTCTAATCATTAGGTATAATTAAATCGATGTCGAAATTATGCACTACCTGATAAATTTATTACACTGTCTAATTTGCACGTAAATACGATATGCGTGGATGTTTTGTTTCTTTTATGAACGTAGACCTTGAATACCAGCACGAGCTTAAACGACGACAGGCAAATAACAATAAATCTGAAAAACAGCACATAAAAAAATAAAGATTTATCTTTGGATATACGTGTGCGTATTGTATCTCATCTCTTTAATGGAGTAGTGTTTGCATCGTCCTCCGGAGTTTCTATTTTGTGTTTGGTTTACTGTGAATTGTCCCTTGGTCGCTTTTTGTTTATGCCATGGCGTTGTTAATTAGGGCAGGCATTATTATTTTAAGGTAACAGTACAACCATAAAACTAGACACCACCACATGTATTTTGAAAGGTCAATTAATGATAATTGTAACAACTTTCATCTAGATAAATAATACCATTAAATTGATTGATATACATACCATGTCTTGTAAGGAATCTTCTATCATTCTCAGTCGGTTCAATGTCTGAAAGGAAAATAAAAATTAACTAAGATATTTGACGTATTTCGTTCAGATTTGAAATGTTTGAAATGAAAATCAGGTATTCTCCAAGCAAAAACAAGTTTATAAAGAATGTCCTTTTAATCAGAATAAAAACTGGCTGTAGACATGCACCTATAACAACATATTGTCTTGAACGCACCCTTATAAACACAAAATTATATAATACATCTGAACTAATGTAATACTATGATACGGTAACCAATGTGCTAATAAACAGACACATTAATACCAAATAGTATTTGATTTTAATTAATAATATAGGCAACACAAGAATCCACGAACAACAATAGAAATACACTTTACTCGTAGGATGATACTAAAGTCTGAAAAGTGTTCAATTTACACGAATAAAATATCGGAAAATAACGAATAAACGTGTTTAGTTTCAAACAATTCAAATGTTGTTAGGAACTAACAGTCATTTCAGATTACAATACTTTACTAAATACCCTTTGCAGTGTACTTAGAAGTACAACCATTGTCTAATGCGTGTATTTTCTTGTGCATCGGACCCATCAATAGCATTCAACTTCAAACAGTTAGTAAGGAAAAAAAAACCCTTCAAATTCCGAAAGTTTGTGCCAAATACCATGAATACGGCTAAGGCAAGTTAAACCAATGTTTCGAATAATGCAATATCTTACACAGAATAAATTCATATTAAAGCAGACACAGTCATTACCAAAACATGATACAGGAACATAAAAACAACAGTCTAAGAAACACTACAAAGAATACTTGAGGTTGTATTGAACCCACCAAATAAACACAATAAACAATTGTTAATTTAAATTTTCCGAATTATTCAAATTTTCAAGTCAAACTCGTGAAATTTTGCTCATGTTACACTATGGTGATGCGTGAAAGACATTGCACGTTTTGCTTGATTTAAGAATGTAGTTTAAATAGCTTTCCCAAATTTTAAAATTGGTTGTTCATATACTATTTGAACATACTAAACATAATTATAAAGAACGTTATTATACAATTTTGAAAACGTTAAAATATGAAGAAGTTAGAAATACAATTAAAGATTTTTTGTAATATGTACATATATGTGAAAAGTTTATATAATCCTTCCGATAAATGTATAGTTAATATAGATTTTACCGTTATTGCGTCGCTATCGGAGAGGTCTATTTTTCTGAAATCGATAAAAATATCAACCATCATACATTTGAAAAAAAAAACCAAGCATATTATAAGAAAGATAAGCAAAGAGATACATACTATCCAATACCGTACAAACAATTAAAACTCGATTTCATTTGGTTCTAATAATTTAACACCTGTTTTTATATATATATATATATATATATATATAAGACATACTATGTCAACAACAGACTAATAGTTGAAAATTTGAGGAAAATTCTGCCACAAAATTAGTTGATGATAGCATATCAATAACTGTGATGTTCATTTTCTTTTTTAAATAGCTACATACATTCTGCTTTTCGAAATTGTACAAGAAGATCATTGTTTTTTCAATGTTCAATATATTGCCTGTACCAAGTTAGGAATATGACAGTTGTTATCCATTCGTTTTCTGTGTTTGAGCTTTTCATTTCGCCATTTAATTAGGGACTTCCAGTTTTGGATTTTCCTCGAAGTTCGTTTTTTTTGTTATTCAACTTTTTGGCAGGTTCTAGTTCTTTCGGAGATTTCGAGGTAGCCATTTTGCAAAGACAGCTTTCTATTATGAAAGACTTGTGTAATGCTTCGATTTCAATTGAATTTTACTATACCTGCATTTCAAAATATAAGACCAAGCATAATTAAATACTACATAACACCGTTTCTTTACAAGTGGGTATGAAATCGAGGCCATCTTTCATTGTTTTAATTCTTTTTTTTTTCCGAATAATGATTCGTATAAACAAAAGTCTTGCTTTAGGTCATTACAAATCTTGCTTTGTGAAAACTTGCACTTATTCCCGAAACAAATTAATCGGGTATAATATAGTAAAAATACCGACCTCTTTGATCGTTCACATATTTCATGAGTTTAATGAATTGATAATTCAATAGAAAATCGGTATTCCAATGGGGAATGAGAGGGCAGTCCTCCTGCCAGACTTGTTTTTGTGTTCATATGACGCAAAATTTAGCAAAACCTTTTCAAAGACAAGACAAAAAGGAAAACATATTGTAAAGATCTGTAGTATCACTTTCCGATATATTGACGATGTTCTGTTACTTAATAACCCAAATTTTAGTGAGTGCTTGTATATAAAAGTGGAACTCAAATTTAAGATTCAAATTTAATTTTTAAACGGAAAGTCCCTTAGCAAATGGCAAAATCAAAAGCTCAAACACATCAAACGAATGAATAACAATTGTCATATTCCTGACTTAATACAGGCATTTTCTTATGTAGAAAATATGTCAATGAAACCTGGTTTTATAGCTAGCTAAACCTCTCACTTGTATGATAGTCGCATAAATTCCGTTATATTGACAACGATGTGTGAACAAAACAAACAGACATAATCGGTAAAAATGTCAAAAATAGGGGAACAGCAGTCAACATTGTGTTATAACATGTATAATCTGAATCACTATAAATACAAGCAAATATATCAACAAAGATAAACAAAAAGGCATATAGACAAAGCACATTAGCAAAAACGAAAGACAAGAACACACAAATTCATTATAGCACAACAACACAATGACGGGATGTTTAAGTACCGAGCCACGTCAAATAGATATTGACAAAAATGAACTAAACAGTAAAAGTAACAATTTACAAAGACAAACAAAAGAACACTATAAGACGTTATTAAGATGACAAACAACGTCAGTACCTAGAATCTATATTTCAAGACCATCGTGTATAATTTGTGAAGTTGATACGGAATATTTATCAACAGGGTCTTGGTATCTTCCGATGAACTTTTTTAGGAAAAGGACGAGACGTTTTTTGACATACCCTTGGATCATCAACTTTCTGCTCAGACACTGATGACGTTTTATAAAGTCTGAGTAGCAGCTGCAAGCTCTTGAATACCAAATGAGTTGAGAAATGTATATCCCATATGCAGGTGAAGTTGGTATTTTGCTACTAAGGTGGGGGAAATTGGTAATTTCAAAATTAGAATTGTCTCGTTTGTCATAGATTCTAGTACTGAGATGACCGCTTATTTCAAATTCGAGGTATAAGTCTAAAAATGAGGCAGAGGAAGCCGCGTCTGTTGTTTCTTTAATTTCAAGTTCTGGAGGATATATTGATGGAACCGAATCAGAAAAGTTTTGATTGATAATGGAAAGAACATCATCAATATATCTGAATGTGAAATTAAATGATCTGGCTTCTTTGATCTTCTGAAGGAACTCCGACTCATATGAAAATAAGAAGAGGTCGGTAAGGAGAGGTGCACAGTTCGTTCCCATAGGAATGCCGACAATTTATACCCTCTGACCCTTAAAGCGATTACATATCTCAATTGCTTCGTTGCGCTTGTGTGTATATTCTTCCAACTGTAATAGCAGGAGTGTGCTTCTTACAGAAAAACTGCTCCAACAGAGTTGTGTGAAAGAAAGATTTGTCTTTACCAGAATAGTCATCTAATCTGTATTTTGTCCTGAATGTAACCTTATTTCCGATTGTGATAGTTTGACCGAGCGTGGAATCGCATGTCGAGTTCCCTTTTCATAGCGGGAAACACCTGTCGACGCACCCGGTCTCGCTTCCTTTAGGTTGCACTTCTGTAAATATAGACAATGCAATTTCTCTTAGGAACTCCTTTGCGGCTAAAGCTGTGCCACTTTTAATATGAGTTTTCGTGAAAAATTATATCCTACAACGGAAAGTTGATATGCACTACTTTTTTATTCAAAGGTCAAAACATAGGGCTGTGCGGCATAATCTCAACATTTATATACCCCGAACTTCTAAGAGTTTTAACTTATGCTAACATTCTGTACAACCCCTACTTTCACTTCGATTCTCCCTCAAAATTCAATTTTCCCCGCTACCATGTGTTTTTATACTGGTAACATTCCCAAGTTATTTCTCTATGAGATGAAACATAGAGATCATATCTGGGAACGTAAACGTAAACACAACAAAATATCTATGAATATTATATATCTCCCCAAAAGAGGGGTTGCTTGTGAAACAGCTGTATTTACAAAGTGCAACCTATACTAACATTTATTTAAATAGAAAACTCTTGAAAAACACTTTTTCTCACAACAATACTTATTTATCAGATTTATAGCCTTAAAGAAATCACTGCATATACTCTAACTTTTCTTTTACAGTATATTTTACTACCCCACCCCTGTTTCGATTTTTGAAAACAAGACTTTAATTATTGTCAGCTTAACCTATGTGCATGTTTGCTGACATGAAAGGGCTAGAACCTGTTTGAAACTATTCTGATAACAAATTGAAAGCATTTACGAATACTATAAATGTAAAGTTTAGTAGTTAATCATTCGAACAGTCAAGATTATATAAAGTATCCAATCCTGCCTCTGCCTCCAGTTCACATCTTACTGTATGCCTATTTGTCAATAAAAAATCACAATTTCTGCCTCAAATGGTCAGTTTAGAAATCTTATTACAACAATATCATCTCTAACCATAAATCTAACATAATTTAGTTAACATATGATCTAGAAGTGTTAAACAAAGCCATATTTGCAAAAATTGTATGTATGAAGTTACCAATCTGATGTATGAATTCACTAAAAGTTTTAAAGAACTGACTGGTAACATCTGTCTTTTTCATAACCTCCAAGCACAGTTATTTTTTTCTATACAAAAGACTTTTAAAATAATAAAATCATAGCATTTACTGGTTAAATTATCTGTTGTATGACCCAGAGGGTAGTCATTTTTCTCTGTTTTTTTGCCACTGGGGCCTCAAATTTGCTAACTTTTCTGCTGTTTCTGTGAATATGGAACATTTAGTAAATATTTATGATAGACCATACTATTGATAGTTTTATTGAGGTATTTTTGTATTTCTAGTTTGTATTTGTTTTTTAGCCGCGGTCACAAAACAAGCAAATTCAGGTGTTACGGATTACTTATCGACAGGACAAAAACACCCCAACAACAATATTCATCAAGGATCTATAAGTTTCAATGACTGCGAAGAGTAAATATAAGTACTTCTTAACAATTTAAATTGCAAAATGCATATATTATGAATTTATTTTGCATTCAGGGCCTTAAGTAAACTATGCATACTGTAAACTGTTAATGTATGCTGAGTAATCATAATTAAGGCCCAGGATTTTCGCAATCTTCATGAAATATTTATAAAACTTTATATTTGAGTTAAGTTTATTAAAATCTCTGAGATAAACAAGATTTGGTGAAATTCTATATGGTTTTTTTTTCGACCAATATAGGTTGCACTTCTGTAAATATAGACAATGCAATTTCCCACAGGAACTCCCTTTGCGGCTAAATCTGTGCCACTTTTAATGAGGTTTCGTGAAAAATTATATCCTATAACGGAAAGTTGATATGGACTACTTTTTTATTCAAAGGTCAAAACATAGAGCTGTGTGGCATATTTTCAACATTTATATGCCCCGAACTTCTTAGAGTTTAAACTTATACTAAAAGTTTGTACAACCCCAACATTCACTTCGAGTCTCCCTCAGAATTCAATTTTCTCCGCTACCATGTGTTTTTATACTGGTAACATTCCCAAGTTATTTCTCTATGAGATGAAACATAGAGATCATATCTGGGAACCACAATGTTAACACAACAAAATATCTATGAATATTATATATCTCCCCAAAAGAAGCATGGCTTGTGAAACAGCTGTATTGTTAAAGTGCAACATTTAGAGTTAATACGACAATCTTACATTGTGCCTGTTAACATGAGTTGTCTTTAAATTTTATAAATGAAACCTAAACATCTTTAAAAGAAATTCTAAGGATACAAAAGGGACGCTTGAACTCATAGGTCGAAAATAAACTGAAAACCCCATTGCTAAACAGTAAAAGACAAACAAACATCAGTACACAAAACAACAGAGAAAACCAAAGACTGAGCAACTCAAACCCCTCCAAAATTTGGATTGATCTAAGATGCTTTGGAAGGTTAAGCAGAACCTGCTCCACATGTGGCACCCATCGTTTTGGTTATGTAAGTACAAACCTGGTCATATGTCTAATTCGGTAGGTCACATTAACCTACTGTTGGCTTTATATATGCCAACGTTAAAAACTGTTTTGATGTAAAAAAAAATCCCGATGAATTTGCATCCAGAAACATTTTTTTTCTTCAACAAAATAATACGAGTGATAACTAAAAAGATACATACTACTGTATACTAAATGATACATTTAACTATATATTTACCCTTCGTCTTCACATGCTCTATATATCCCTGTCATTTCTGCATCGTATGTCGTTTTTGGCTTGATATCATAATTGGTATCATAGAGAAACACTAAAATATTTTAATACATTGTATTTATTAGTAAAAATATGAAATGGATTATTTCGTCACACGAAATACTCCACAAACCATATTCAAACAAATATATAAAAATATAATGTTGTCGATACTGTAACATTTTTATGAATGAAGTGCAGATAAACTATCTATTACAAACAAAAACATAAAATATACTGATAAACATTTGAAATAACGGAAACAAGACGATTTGTTTTGAAAAGAATGTGGTGCAGTTTGAATCCATAAAAGTCTTTCCTGTATATAAGACTATTCCGCGTATATGATGACAAAATATAAGTAATAAATACAACAATAGTGGTTTTTTATTCAGATAAATATATTCAGCATACCTCTTACAAACACTGGGTGGTCGTTAATAAATGGTTTCTTATTGTCATGTTCGTTAGGCATTGAAGGCTCTCGTGTCTTCTCTATATATTTGTTACGCAGATATGAATAGCAAAACCACAGAATTGCTAGAATCGATCCCGGTAATGCAAGTAACTGAAGATGTATTGGAAAAACTGTTTTAATTCTATATTCCTCAAATAAATCAATTTGCATCTGTAGCCAGCTTAAATTCGCATTTTGTTGTACTTTTGTATATGTGTCACTGAAAAAGAAAGAATTTGAACTGATTAAATGTTGTATCCATATCAAATATATCCTTGTGCCAGTACAAACACGTATTATAATTATGAAAAAATTCTTTCAAGAGAGGCATGCGTTATATTTAATCATAGATTTATATTAATCGTTATATTTTATCCTTTTTGCTTTCAGGAATTAATTCTTGATCTGTTTTTTTTTTCGAATTCCAAAGAGTATAATGGTACCATGAGTTATCTAAATAGTGGAACATGGACAAAAACTCAAACAATGGCTATTAGATTAACAAACAAAAAAAAAACCAATAATAACGCGCACACATGTGGTATATTTTTTTATTGAACAGTGTGGTTTAAATGCACATTGTATTAATCATTTGCAAAATGTGTTGTACAGTTTATACTCCAGTTTTCTAATAAATGTGTCATTCATTGTACAAAGTTGTTTTCAAATCAAAAACCGCGAAACAAACTTTACAGGAAAAAGATTTTCCGAAGTTGTCAAATAACTATGACTAAACACAACACACTGGTATGTACTTACTGTAATTACCGGCAAAAGTTATAACATTTTCATATCAATCAACACACATATAGAGACTAGGTAAATTAAAAGTATTTTGCTATTGGTGCATTATTGACAGAAATACATCGATTATATTGTATCGATCGTTTATTTATTTATTTTTTTCAATGTATTTTCCGTCTGGCTGCAAGTATTATACACCGATTAAAAATGTGTTGTTCAACCAATTCATAGAGAGAGGTCCTTAGTACTAAATATAAGTGTTGATTGACTGATTGACAAAAGTGTACAATATGTCCTTTAATACCGCAAAATATTCAAATCATCACTTTTTGTAATATAAAATAATAAATGAATGAAAGACACTAATTATTTTTTTTTTTTTTTATCAAATTAAGGAGGAAACAAGTAAACAAATGGTCGTCATGCAATAAAGCCGTATAAGATATTTTATTAAAGCGGAAAGATCAAGTCAATTATTCGACATGGTAACACTTGTCGACAAAAAAACCCCAAAAAACAAACAATTGAAATGAAAAAGAAACCTAAATTTCAAACGGTAGTACCCAACTTAAGTTCGCATTTGGATGTAGTTTCGTATACGTGTCACTGAAAAGGTCAGAATTTGAATTGACGCATCATTTTAGTTGATATTGGTTTTTTTTCTCTCGCGTAAACGTTGTATCCATTTCAAATATGTCTGTTTGCCAATACAAACATTTATTGTAAATTTAAAAAAAAAAAAAAAAAAATCCGCCAATAGAAGCATGATTAACTTATATTTAATGTGAAAAGAGGATGCAATCATAAAACGTCCAGCAAGGCAATTTGATGACCAGATAGGTTTACTGGAAACGATTTAACTGGCATTTATTTAGTCTCTCGATTAAATCTACGCCATGATGATAGGAAGAGCAAACTAAGTATATAGACTGTTCTCTAATTTCTAAAAAGTTTATTTTGACTAGTTTGATACTGAATTTAACTCAGGATGAATGTTATCAGAAAAAAAAACCAGTTCATCATACAAGTGAACTTGAAAATATACTGCTCTGGTCACACAATACCATGTATATGCTTTTTTATGCAAGGTAAATTATGTTTTGCCCATACCTCATTTCTAGATGGACGGATTAATGAAACTTAAAAAGGTGTCAGACCACCAAATAAAAATTCCTATCTGTTCAACCAAATTTTGCAATTTTCACAGCTTTCTCAATATTTTACCTTAAGTTTAACTTCATAGAAACCAGGTATATCCTGAACTGTACATGTTTCGCCTTTTTACATGTCAATTTTTAACCTTTGTTTAAAGTCTTCTAAGGAAGAACTGGTTCTTTGAAGACAAGTACTACTAAAAATAACCCCTGGTATTCTGAAAATCTTACATTAGTATACTATTGAGCGCATTAATCCTCAATTTTCAATGCAAACTCATTGAGAATTAAATTTTGGCTCAAAATGGTCTAAATATCTTTCTCTTTCACCAAAAGTTTCATTTCTGCAAATTTGTTGGTTAGTTTAAGTCAACAATCACATCAAAAGCACTATTTTGTGTCAGAGTAAGGCTACTTTTACATACGTTCTAAATTGGAGGGAATGAATTGGTGGTCTGACACCTAAAGATACAAAAACGTTTATCAGAAGTCTTTTGTTTTGCTTTATTCTTAATCTTTTGTTAATTTGTAGTAAACAAAAAATTCTATTTGAGCATAATGCGACTTGTATTGCAAAATTCACAGCTCAATTTAAACTGACTGTAATGTATGACTTTAGTAAAAAATGACTGAAATTTAATCTCAGCCTACAGGAACATAAACTTTCAATATCAAGATCAAGTTTGGTTGATTTTTCCTTGTTTGTCCTACTGCTTTAAAGAATTTGCACAACTTTAACAATGATAAAATTGAGAATGGAAATGGGGAATATGTCAAAGAGACAACAACCCGACCAAAGAGCAGACAACAGCCAAAGGCCACCAATGGGTCTTCAACGCAGCGAGAAAATCCCGCACCCGGAGGTGGTCCTCAGCTGGCCCCTCAATAAAATTGTGTACTAGTTCAGTGAAAATGGACGTCACACTTAACTCCAAAACATATAAATGAACTAAAATTAAAAAAAACATACAAGACTAACAAAAGCAAGAGGCTCCTGACTTGGGACAGGCGCAAAAATGCGGCTGGGTTAAACATGTTTTGTGAGACCTCAACCCTCCCCCTATACCTCTAGCCAATGTAGATTAAAGAAACACATACTAGTAGCAATGAGTTCAGTAAAAAAATTAAAGGTATTGGAGTGTCAAATAATTTTGATCAATAAAATGCAGTTATGGTCATAAAACAGTTTTATTTACTATTAGTCAATAAAATTTTAGGTAGAAAACTTTCATTTGAGACAATTTATGGGATTGGGGTGAGTTTATGCAGTGTTTAAGTTATGCTATGCTATCTGCCATATACATGGAATGACGCAATGATATAACCGGTTAAAAATCAAATAATTTCATAAAATCTTCATAGAGACAATTTTGTTTTGTAGTAATCAACCTATATTTTAATGTTAAATATTACAATAACAACTAACTGCATTCATAACAATTTCAGACATTTTTTTATATGAATGCATATTGTAAGGGTGGGAAAAGCTAAAAATAGCACAAATTCAGGTTTAAGGCTCAAATTTTGCAAATGTGACTTTTTAACCAAAAAAAAGGTTAAAATGTGGCTACTTGCATTTCAAATGTTTAATTAAGACCAAAAAAAAAAAAAAAATCAATTGTTTTCTGAGTTTTTGGTTTCGACGCTTTTAGCTTAAAGGTGTCAAACCACAAATTCAAAACCTATCTGTTCAACTAAATTTTGCAATTTTCACAGCTTTCTTAATATTTTACCTTAAGTTTAACTTCATAGAAACCAGGTATATTCTGAATTGTACATAGTTCACCTTTCTACATGCCAATTTTCAACCCATGTTTAAAGTCTTCTTAGAAAGAACTGCCTTTTGGAAGACAAGTACTACTAAAAATAACTCCTGGTTTTCTGAAAATCTTAAATTAGTATACCACATTCTGTATGTATGTGCCTGTCCCAAGTAAGGAGCCTGTAATTTAGTGGTTGTCGTTTGTTGCTGTGTTACATATTTGTTTTTCGTTCACTTTTTTTTACATAAATTAGGCCGTTAGTTTTCTCGTTTGAATTGTTTTACATTTGTCATGTCGGGGCCTTTTATAGCTTACAATGCGGTATGGGCTTTGCTCATTGTTGAAGGCCGTACGGTGACCAATAGTTGTAAATTTCTGTGTCATTTGGTCTCTTGTGCAGAGTTGTCTCTTTGGCAATCACACCACATCTGTTTTTTTATATAGAGCGCATTAATGTTCAATTTTTAATGTAAACTCATAGACAATTACATTTTGGCTCAAAATGGTCTAAATATATTTCTCTTTCACCAAAATTTTCATTTCTGCAAATTTGTTGGGTATTTTAAGTAAACAATGACATCAAAAGCACTATTTTGTGTCAGAGTAGGGCTACTTTTACATACGTTCTAAATTGTAGGGAGTGAATTGGTGGTCTGACACCTAAAATGTGAATACCAAAAAACAACGAAAGAAGGCTTTACAAATCTTCTTTTAATACCATCTGACTCTTCTGATATGTAGCTTAAATAACAAGTAGATTAGTTGACATGATAACTCTGGAGACCAAAGAGAAAGTTTGAAATGAAAAAGGAAACATAAATCTCAAACGGCAGTACCATTTAAAACAAATGACAATCGATCATGTTTATCGTGTGTCCCTTCAAATTTTGAGTTTAAAGCGTCCCATTGCTTATTTAATGTAGAAATAGTGAAAATTATATATTTATACAGATATGTAGTTCCTTTCGTCCTGTCAGTTTCCCTTTAGATTTATTACAATCGAATTTGATTAACATTGTTTTTAGCTGATTTGATATTCTAATGAATTGAAAATCTTATCACATTTTTTTTTACCTGTACATAGCTATAAGTAAATTTAGCAGTAATACCACTGCTAGCAGCCCATAGAACGCCTTTAAGTAAGGTGTAACGTATACACCAAGGTCTGAAGGACAACGTTGTATAACACCCCTTTCGTAAAGTGTTTTATTGTTTGTACATTCCAGGTCAGTCGCTGAAATATATGAACATGAAATAAGAATATAACAAATAAGAATAAGTGTATAAATAAAAGTTCATTCAGAATAAAAAAAAAAAAAAAAAAAAAAGAAAAAACAGATATGGTGAGAAAACTGCTGATGTGAAAATGACACGGATCTCTTCCAGAAATCAAAGAAACGTAAAATAAAAAATTAAGGTATCGGGATTGATTTCAATAGTTAACAAAACTCATACCGTATAGTCGCTTATAAAATGGCCAGCTATGACAAAATATGTAACAATTCGTATAGAAAAACGACCCTTCTGATTTTTCTTTAAAAAAATATGGCAAAACGAAACAACGAGGAGTAAGATAGGACCATATACAAAAAAGGTAGTAAAATTTCGATACACAATGTAGCTACAACGGCATGCTTAATTTTGTCTTTTCGTTGTTTTTTAAATACTGTGCAAAAGATCTACATGCAACTGGTTATACTAAAACATACTAATTATGGAACTCTATTCAAACCGAAAATAAATAAAAAAAGCTGAAATCTTAGTATCAAAAATCAAATCCATTTGAAAAAAAAGACCAATATGGAGTACGAAAAAAAAGCAACAGTAGTATACCGCTGTTCAATAGTCATAAATCGATTAAGCAAAAACAAATCCGATTCACAAACCAAAATCGAGGGAAGCACGTCAACTATAACAGGAGAACAAGGGAACAACAGAAACACCGATCTGCTACTAAAACAAACGCCAACATACATTGAAACGGACTATTTGATAACAGCTGCCATACTCCTGACTTGCTACAGAACATTTTAAGAAAAACATGATGGGTTGAACCTGGTTTTATGGCTAGCCGAACCTCCCGCTTACTAGTATATGGCAGTGTTAGAATTGCCGCTAAAATGACATTACGCGACAGGAGTACAGTAGAAATAAACGAAAGAACACCTAGGACAGAGAAATACATACATAAATGATATACTAGTACATTAAAACATGTAAACCACAGAATAATATCGGACACCTTCCATACACAGCTCACCACAATAGAATTATGAACTGTGCGTCACACGAAAGTATCAATGCCAAAAAAAGTAGCGTCACATGTACATTTCTAAAAATAGAATATGAAATTGGGATTAAGTTTGTAATGGTGTTATTTTATGTATTTTCTAACCATTACAAGAATATTAATATAGAATTACGTTAGAAACGGTGTAATTATTTGTACTAATTAGCCATGTCGGTTTTTCTTCTAAATGAAAACTGTGACATGTGTTTTTAAATATATCTTCCGGATATTTAGTTTCTTTTATCGAAATTATTTAAAGTGTAAAATATACTTGTGTTACCATTAGCATGCAGGTTCTATGTTCTTGTTGCTTGTAAAACTTCATAAAATCGTGAGGTCGTCAATTAACATATTTTTATCGAAACAAAACAATAATAACATCCGTTCAGCCTTGAGTAGATTTTCTAAGCAAAATGTAGTTTCAAGATTAAGACGTTTCTTTACTCACCAAAGATTTTAATCCTGGTATCAATGATAAGATCACCATAAGTATTCATTATTGTAAAGCAGTACATATGTAGTTTGTATTTATGGTATAAATAACTTGCAAGCATAATGTTTAAAGTCGCTAAATAAGAAATAATAAAGATACACATACAATGTACAAGAATTTTCAAACATAAGAGTCATAAATATATGTCAATCTGTTTAAGATATTGCAACACTCCATTTTAGTTGCTGTTCTGGTGATTTTGACAGCACCCTATGCAAGATCAGCCTTCATATTTGTGAAGGTGTGTAGTAATCCGACAAAACCAGAGTCTTTAAAAGAGAAAAAAGTAGAATGGAGCGTTTTCAAGAAAGCTTGAACAAAGCATCTGTTTTTTAATCAGATTGAAATATGTGACCATAAATATCATACGTGCATCCGCTCACAGTTTCATAGTTCCATTTTCAGTGAACCACCAAATCTGGCTCAAAACACTAATATGCACTACAAAAGTCTAAAAGTCTGAAAAGACCAGTTTTTGTCTTAATTTGCATGAACTTTTACTCGACATTCTCCAAAAGTATGACTTGTGTCTTAATTTTTCTTGACAAATTATCATTTATATTAAATTTGTATGAAATTTACTCGACATATTCTCGACATTCTGAATATGGTCTTAAAATTTCTTGACAAATTCTTGACATTTGAATGCTGTCTTGAAATTTCTCGACATATTCTCAACATTCTTATTTTTTCTCAGTATGGCTTGACATATTCTGAACATTTTGAATCGTGTCTTAAATTTACTTGACAGTTCTGAGTTTTACAAATCATGACCAATATTCATGATATAACTTTAATCTTTATTTCTCTTTATATGATATACTGTTGTTTCAAGTTACACTTCTTTACAACAAAAAATAAAAGTTGGGCATGTAAAATAATTAAAAATTTGGGTATATAAATATTTTTACAAATGCAAATATGGCTATGAAATCTAAAGTATAAAATAATTCAAATGTGGTTGTGTTGATATAAAACAATTTCAATGTGGGTTTTTAAATAATTACAAATTTTGATTCCTAAATCTTATAAATTAAATGATTCAAACCAATCATACTGTAGACATATTTCATTCTACATTCATAATATTCAATGTTGATATGGTAAATAATTATTATACCAAAATGTGGTTTATATAAATAGCAAATTATGATGATATACAAATTATTCATTTAACAGAAGAAAAATTTGTGTAATGTCATCTGTTGGAATATATTAAGTATTACACATGGACAGGATGTTCCCCATAAAATTAAGGTATTCCACACCCCAGAGTACACGCAACTGTCAAATAGAAGTTATTGCTTTACCTGTAATCAGCCATACAACTTATCAGTTGACCGACCATGCCACTACAAAAGTTTGTTGATAGATGAAAATGAAAATCATCATTTTGATGACAAAAAATTGAATTGAAATGGATTTTCTTCATCAAAATTATGAAGTTAATTATTTTAACATAAAAACAAATTGAATAATTCCCAAAGATTAAAAGAAAATTATTATCTACTCCAGGAATAATAAAAAAAATGTATTTATAATGGGTCCCATCAATGATTTCTATAGAAATGGTTCTCAAACAGACATGCATAATATAGATCTAAACATTTTTTTCTTTTCAGGAAGGAGTTTTTTTTATTATTTATTTATATTTATTTTTGATAAAAAATTATAATAAAATTCAACACTCAAATTTGAATAAAAAATGTTTTTGGGTTGTTCTAAAAAATGAATAAAATTTTTGAATCAAGATGGGAACAAATTCTTTGACCTAAACGAAAGCCCCCCCCCCCCCCCCCTCTTTTTTTAGCTACACAAACCCAAAAGATGAATTGTGGGGTCCAAAAGAGATACAAGACACCTATTTTAGTAAAGCAAATTTGACTGGCAGTTTTGCGAACGGCAAAAATCTAAATGCTGTTTGTCAATACCTTCTACTTATTTTCCAAGTGAAAACAATTACTTAAATGTTTAATAAAAATAAATCAAAATAAAACTACATGGGGGATTATTCAGGGTATTACAACTTAGTTGCACCAAAAGGGTATCTTACTATATATACCAAATTAATCCTTGATTCTTCAAAGTTTAGTTTAGCCATAATAAAAAGGAGTATATAACAGCAATAGAATGTCATAAACAGTGCAGAATAAGTCTGTTCACATTTCTGGCGAAATTTATACTGTTGAGATAGTGTCAAGACATATTTAAGACTGTCAAGAATGTGTCGAGACATATTCAGACATTATTTAGAATGTCAAGAATATGTCGAGACATATTCAGACATTATTAAGAATGTCAAGAATATGTCAAGACAGATCGAGACAAATTTAAGACAGTCAAGAATTGGTCGAGACTAATCCAGACTCTTATCAGATGATACAGGAAGTGTCGAGAAATTTTAAGACAATGTTCATACTGTCAAGACACTTGTCAAGAAAAATCAAGAACCTTATTAGACAAATTCATACTATGTCAAGAATTTTTAAAAATGATTCAGACAAATTAAGAATGTCGAGTAAAAATTCATGCAAATTCAGACAAAAACTGGTCTTTTCAGACTTTTTGAATTTTGTAGTGATGAAAGGTGATTTTAAAAGGTACAAATCCAGTTCGTGATAGGGGAACGGACGGACGCACGCAAACACAGATATAATATCCCCTAATATTATATGCGGTGAATAAAACTAAGTAATTGAATACTTCTTTAAAAAAAACTGCAATGAATTATTCCATACAGGTTCATTTTTCAGACGTATTTGATTATGTCAGACGTCGATTATTCTAGAGAACAATTTGCGAGCTATAACATTAAAGGACACATAGTGACGTCCTAGAACCCAGAGTATTAAAGTATCGAAATTAAAGACAAGAAGTAAAGAAATCACAGATCAGGTAATGTGTAGTACATTTTGTGTTGTCATGACTATTGTGAGATGTGAGATGCGTTTTCATAAATTGCAATTGAGGAAATTTTCATTACTTTCCGATAAATGCGTCAGTACTCTGGATTTCTGCCCCAATCAAAATTACTTAAAAATAATTCATAGAAATATGCTTTTTTATAAAATGTTGTTTTTGTATACCTTTTACCCTCCGGTATTTACGAATCTTCATTTCAAAAACAAATTCAAAATTAAGAAAATCTGCCTCTATCATGTCTATTGGTTGTGTGTCATACTAGATTTTTAATTTTAGAGTAGATTTAAAAACTTTCTTTGAGAGGTCATTATTATAAATTGGTCAAAAGTTATATAAAAAAATGATCGGTGCATTTAATTTTTAAGTAATTTGATTAGTTATTTCCATGTCGTCAAGAAGATAAAATCTAAAAAACATGCATGTACTGTAGAATGACAAGGAATTCTGGTTATCATATCATTTTCGTGGGTACCAGTTTTCGTTGCTTGAAAAAAAAACCGATTCTTTAATTACAATGCCTTATTTTACGGTTATTAATTTAGATTGTCGGTTACAATTATTTTTGTGAAAAGTAGAATTATCATGTAAACTTTAATTCAATTCTCACCATCAATATTCAGGTCTCCAAATAACATCCAATAACCATTTCTGAGAATTTTTTCCATTTGTTTCCAGCTGAACTCGGAGTTCGGATATAAAAGTGCATAAAATGAAACGCTGTACCACAACATAATAATTGTAATAATTATCATGAAGGCAGAAGTATCTTTTATCTGAAAATTGAAACAGTGCAATAAAAAACTGAAATGCATATACTCTTCCTATTATTTCGTGGTCCGGAAGTATGAAGACTAAAACACCTTGCATATGTATCGGATTTCCCGTATTTCAATATTGCATCACATAGAGTTGTTCTGTGTTGAGTGAGTATCAACGATATGTTAGACAATAGCTCACTAGAAAAACATTGTTGATCTGACACGGTAATAGTGATCAGAACAACACTTTAAAGACCATCCAAACATTTATCACGTCACTTTTAATCTTCAAGCCAATTTACAGACTTATCCACTGCAGTAAATTCAGTACATTTCAGACAATGTACTTGCAGTCAATAAAAATGTGTTCAGTGTATATTCAGATTGATCAGGAGAACAAACAATAAATAGACAAAACAAATGTTCGTTAAATTGATAATCAATGTCCTTTAATAGGATCGGATATCCTTTATAAAAGATTATATCAACCAACGATATGACTACATATAAGTCAAAAGAATTTTGCTGTCCACTTGTTCTCGTTTTCTGTATTTTTTGTCCCCCACACGATGCGTTGCTTATGACTTAATAATGCCGGGCGTCCGCCCGATCTTATTAGCGCTCTCACGTGAACAATTCTTGCCAAATGTTTATGAAACTTATATTAGACAAGTTCGAAAATCAGTTGATCAACTACTTTTAAAAGAGGAATACCCTTGTAAATATCCTAAACTGTATGCAAAATTGCATAGTAAGTGCTCTCACGTGTACTTGTGTCTTTTTTAATGTTCGTCAAACTTTTTCAAAGGTTCAAAATAGCAATGTCTCGTATAAGATCGAAAATCAGAGGCGATCAACAATTTAAAAACACATTATGGCATATAATATTAATTGAAATGCAAAATTACATGTCCCCTTTTTCCCGAACGTGACCCAACGAAGAAGACGTATCACGGCTTAATACTTCCATGAGCAACACGATGGGTGCCATATGTGAAACAGGATTTTCTTAACCTCCCGGAGCATCTGAGATAACCATTAGTTTTTTGTGGGGTTCTTGTGACTCATTCTTTAGTTATCTATGTTGTATTTTGTGTAATGTTGTTTGTCGGTTTGTCTTTTTCTTTTTTAGCCATGGCGTTGTAAGTTTATTTTCGACTTATGAATTTGAATGTCCTTTTGGTATTGTTCGGCTCTCTTTCGTTAGCGGTCTCACGGGTACAATTCAAACCAGATTGTAATCATACTTATATCAAAGTTCGAAAATCTGTGCCAATCAACTAAAAAGAGTTATGTGACAAAAGAGTAATAATTATATGGAAAATTGCATTGTAAGCACTCTTGCGTGTGCAATTAGTTTCACATTTTAACCAATCTCATATCTTAGGTTTAGAAACGCAATCTATCTTCCAAGTTTTAAATCAGTGCCTATTTTCAAAAGTGTAATGCCCTTGAACATATTTATTATTTGATGAAATGCATTATAACAAATTGAAACAAATATTGCTCTCTGATCTAGGGTTGATTTGATGTAGTGTGTAGTGAAATATTACATACCATTTTCCGATTGATGACTAACTTTCGTCCTAGAAACTCTGTCATACAGGTCAAATGTAGTAGTCGTGTGCATAGGGCTGTAAATGTTACAACTAAAAACAATTTTGACGTAATCTGAAAACCGGATCCTTCGCCGGTTTTCAGTAGCATCCCTGTCGTAAATAGTGTAATCATTAACCAATCTAAAAGGTTCCACCAATCAATAGAATAGCTTTTCCATTTACCTCTGATAACAGCAACAATGATCTGAAGCAAAATAGTTATGAGTCTTATTGGAAAGCTATAAAATGTACTATTGGGTTATTACCCATCAAAGTTATAAAACTTTTAAGATACATGTTAATTTCATCGGCTTCGTTAAGAAAGATATAACATGTTATATGTATAACATATACATTGAGGAAACAATGTTTCACCGCTATTCAAATATCGTAATTTGATTAAAAAGGGACAAGCCAGTGTACGAAGCAAATACTGAGGCAATCGTTTGAACTCCTGAAGGCGCGGTAACGGGTTAGTCAACAATGCTAGCGTCCTCTGGTGTGCATGAATCATTCGCCATGATCCCTCAATGACAATCAAAATGTTAAAATTGGGAACAGAACACAATTAGTAAAATTACAGACCAGCCGATTATACTCAGTCGGGTATTCGAAGATCTGAGACCGTGAAGACACGTCTACTGTGATTAAGACAACAACACATGGAATCGGTAAGCCAATTTGTGATGGTAAAATAAGTCCAAATTAAGAAGTTCAGAAAGTAATTGTCGTTGAATATTTATGTTTATTTGGTTGTTGTTTGTGAAATATCTTTGAATACTTGCTGAGAAATGCTATATATTCCCTGGATACAAATTTTCATCGATTTTGCTGACATATTGAGGCTATAATTTTTTACTACTCAAGAAATTAAAATCCGATGGATACATTTTTTTTTTGCCTTGCATACAGACTTTGACAGAACCACTCCATCAAATATCAACAACAAAACATCCCTTAAGCAACGGAAGTGTTACCCACGAAAATAAATGAATCGACAGTAATATTTATTTATCAAATCTGGTTCAAATAAATTTACATTTTGTACGGGTGATAGTCAATAATAAGTTTCTTGTAAATCAATATCTTTATTTCAAATAAAGGGTTAATTAAATATATGAATATGAGATTTTTCCGATTTACAACAGAATATAATAGTCCAACATGTTTCACCTGATTGGTTTCATCCACAAAAAAGCTTGCCATCCACAACATGATGAAATAGTCAGTGTAGGTGATACCATCAACTCTGTAGTCAAATAGCAACATGTTTCCGTATGCAATAAGGAGAGTTAAGAATCCAAGCTGTTGCATTAATAAAAACAACAGTTAAATTGACAAAATACATATTTAGTGTATAGACAATGTTTTAATTATCTTACGCGTATTACGTATCTACAAATGTAGCTTCTGAAGGTATTTGATACAACAATACACTTCTTTTCAATTTATGAGTTATGCCCATATGTTTCAGATAAGGTACCATTGTGATTTATTTTTAAAACATTTTTGTAATAATAATTATCCTGAAGCTTCAATGTGGTTTGATTGGTTATAACAATATAATTTAATTTTGGATGTAACGCGTCTTCTGATTGGCTGACGTTGTTTTGTTTATCAGCTCATAGACATAATTTTGTCATGTGACCGTGACGTCATCAACGTTTTTTCATGGTTTACTCCGGTTTAAAATGGAATTTAGAATTAAATTATAAGAAATGACTGTAATATTTTTTCTGTCTATTCGAAATAACATAAAAAAATGTGGTGCACACGTTAAAATAACCCGCTACGCAGGTTATTCAGTGTGCACCACATTTTTGATGTTATTTCTTCATAGACAGAAAAAATATTACAGTCATTCCTTAAAGAACTATTTAAAGGTTATACGCTGGTGTCTTGTTAGTTTATTGTTGATTTTAGTAGACATATATGTATAGCACTTGTGATTGCCTATTACTACCGTTGCATTTCACCTGTAGTTAGTGTTTGTCGTAACCACATAAACACATGGTGTAGTTTCATTACAATAATTGATTTGTTCAATTCACATTTACATTATTAGGGTTACACGTTTTAGTTGAAAATAATAGAAGATGTCAAACATAAAATAGCTTACCATATGTATATATACTTTCATGTAATGCAACTCATACTTCTTGTAAAACCTGAAATTTTTAAAGACTTTTGTTCTTCAAAACGACAATTTAAAAATGTAATGAAATAAACTACATGACTCTTGTTGTTTTGATAACTTCAATTTTTTTATACAGGTATAGTAGGTTTAATCTCAAAAAGATACAAACGCACTGTCAATTAAATTTAAATGGAAATCAATGGAAAAGCAGAGATAGTATGTAACTATTATTAGCAGAAAGACTTAAACAATATTGCCAACAAAATATAACCACCCAAACAAACTTAAAGACAATGACTCTAGTTTAAGATTCGAACTCAACCAACACCAACTTGAAAACGTAGATAAACACTGACCGTATAGATTTAAAGAAAAAAAAACTGTTTTATAATCACTTAGCAACTAAACACAAACTGTTTATTTATATCTACATATTAACATACATTATCCGACGTAGATTTTGTTGCCACGGCTGCATAAATACAACCCCGTCAACAGAACACACAGTATATATGAATACAATAACCTAATTATAGTCGTGAATATTGATTGAAATTAATAGCTACACCGGGAGTACATCATACGCCTGTCCTATTTACATTGCAATCGTTGCACGAATAACATGTACAATTGTGTTGAGGGCAGATAATCGTAAGTCATGTGATGTCACTACAGTAAACGAAAAATCATGATGATATTCTTAATCATATATCTATACTATTGTTTTGAATACGCTTAATGGTCCTATAAATCTGGAAAAGAAATCATATATTTTCAAATAGCATACCTTTACTTATTCTTTTAACAATGATAAGTTTGTTCTAGTTTGATCAAGGCATACCATATTTGTACTTGTTTTATTAACATAGAATCCGAGATGGTGTTTAATGTCTCTTAGTCATATATGCAAATGGTTATAAAAAATTCAAACTATCAGCCCTTTTTAGTTTCAAGTTTAAAATATCATAGTTGTCTCGCGCAGCAGCGATTTCAAAACTTGTAAGCCCAGAATACCGATCCTGCGCGTAAACAAGTACTATGAGAAATTAACGGTGTACGATATTAGGAAAAACCTTTGTAGTAAGAGACAAGTTGTGTCAAATTTGAACTTAGGATCAGTATGACACTTTTTATGTTCTTCCAACATTGATTAGATCTTTTTAATTTGAAACCAGTTCTCTTTGGGTATATACATTGACACTTGCTTCCTTTTACTTTTTAAAAAGAGAAAATCATAATTATGGAGACTCTGATATATACTAGTATATGATTGCAATTATGACAAAAATTATTTACAGGTGATGTATTTTTAAATCAAGTTCCTCTTTTATTTAATTTCAAGCATGTTCAATATAATTGGTTTAATTCATTGAAAAAGGAATAAAAGGTCGGAAAAATGAACTTAAATGACTAAACGCTTTCGTAAAGAAAGAAATTTGTGTTTGCCTGCAGCAAGTCACTACGAAATAGTCACAAAGTCATTGTGGCATCCAAATATATAAAGGGTCTTACAAACACAAAAAAAATATAGCAACCAAAAGTAGAGCAAGTTTACGACAAAAGAGATGATTTCAGCTTCCCAATTGTTAACTTTCCATTTCTATGTAGCAACATTCCAGCAGCGCCTGCATACGGAGTATATATCTCCCAATTGATACGATATTCCCGGGCTTGTGTTTCCTATCATGATTTCCTTGATAGAGGATTGCTGCTCACAAGGAAGCTATTAAGCCAAGAGTTCTAAATGGTGAAGTTGAAATCATCCCTTCGTAAATTTTACGGACGCCATCACGAGTTGGTTGACCGTTATGGAATAACCGTTTCACAAATGATATCGGATATGTTCCTTATGTCGTAACTACAATACCCTTCCCTTTTCACGAATGTGACTTAACGAATTAGACTATTTACCGGATTTGTAATTACATAAGCAACACGACGGGTGCCACATGTGGAGCAGGATCTGCTTACTCTTCCGGAGCACCTGAGATCACCCCCAGTTTTTGGTGGGGTTCGTGTTGCTTAGTCTTTAGTTTTCTATGTTGTGTCATCTGTACTATTATTTGTCTGTTTGTCTTTTTATTTTTGGCCATGGCGTTGTCACTTTCGATCTATGAGTTTGACTGTCCCTCTGGTATCTTTCGTCCCCCTTTTTTGATCCCAAGCTGTGACAACCGATTTTGTGAAATAAATCTTAAGGAGTTGAATACAACAATAATGATAAGATTTAATATATTGTACATGTTAAACAAATATCTACTTTTAGACAATACATTTTGGTAGTGACGTAACAGTACACTCTTTATTATGTATTAAGTTAAATAAGTATGAAAACAACCAAATGTCTTACCAGCGTAACGGTCGTGCCTCCATGTTAATCATTAAAAGAGGCAACGCAATCATGTGGACTGCCGCTAGTACTATAATGCATAAAGTCTAAAAAAAGAATATGAAAGACATATTAAATGAAATAACATGAAATGTACTGATGAATATCCAGTAAATGTTCAGGCATCGTCATTGTTGTTTATAAATGAACAGAATTAAAAGAGAGGCGAAGGATTACAAACATGCCGAACGGACATTCAAACTCATAAGTCGAAAATAAACTGACAACGCCATAGCTAAAACAAGAACATGAAATTCTTTTAAGCTACACACATTGATAATTATGTTGCTAGCTTTTAATTGCTTACAATTGCCGAGTTCATTGTATAAGTTTCATGAGTTTTTACAACCAATTGATCGATGCCTTTGCTTTTGAACGTATCGTCCCCGATGGTATCATGAGCTTAGTAGTCAGTCATGAATTATTCCACAAAGTGTCTGTGTATATACTTTCAACTACTAGAAACACTAATATTGTTCTACCCCAGGCACAGGTGGTCTTAGCCATATGTGGCACAATTTTTGAACATGCTCTACAACTTTTTTTTTATATTCGAGAGCCATTGATGAAAGGTATGAAAACTAAACGTGCTTCTGGTAAAACAGATTATAAGCTGGGTATATTTGACGATTTTCCCCCCGTTTTAATCTTAAACCAAAACTATTTTCAGTTTTGTTTGAAATTTTTAATAAGGAAAGTATATCTTTTATCGCAGTTCTTTAATCGTTTCATTACACTAACTTTTCTCCTTTTAAGAAGTAAAGGACTTTTTATACCTATACACTTGTTTAATTTTTCTGTTTTATATTGAAATATGTGCAAATTGTACATGTAAGTCTTGTTTATTTTGTTTGAATGCTAAGCTCTTTGAGGTTACCGTAAACATACATTGGTAAATTTAAGTTTTTTTTGCCTGCATTTTTCTATGAAAAGGATTTCCGTTGATGTTCTTTAAAATCAAGATTATGACAATTGTTTTCCATTTGTTTGGTATGTATGAGCTATTAATTTTGCCTGTTAGCAAAGAAGTGTTCTTGGAGTTCGGTATTATATTTTTTTTATTCTTTAGCTCTTAGACAGGTAAAGTAAGATAAAGTTTATAAAAAAGTCTTTTAAAAATACCAAACTCCAATGCAAATTCAAAAGGGGAAAGTCCATGACAAAAACACCTGACAAAATCGATCAACGGAACAAGTGAAAAATCAGCTGCCATATTTTAGACTTGGTACACTAATTTTCTTCGGAACATCCTGGGTTATATCTGGTTTAAAGCTAGCTTAACCTCCCACTTGTATGACAGTTGTTTATATGTTCTGTCATATTGACAAAATAAGGTTAGCAAGCCAAACAGACAGAATAGCTTACTTTGACAACAATTATGATCCAGCAGCTAATTATATAAAACTGTGTAGACATACATCACAGACAAACAAAACAAAAAATATGGAAATATAAAAATGAATCTAACAACGACGCTAACAAAAACGGTGTATTAGATAGTCATTTTGAAAATGAAGTTAATTTATAATGCATGGTGTGCGAAGGTGTAAGTATATTTTTAAGTTTGGTTTGAGCTTATGTGTTTTTAACTTTGAATTTGTCATTTAACACGGTTCTTTGGTAACCTTTTTATATCCATATTATAACGAGCGCGACACCTGAATCAGAGAAAACAATTCGTATTAAGTTTTTTTGGCTTACCGTCTGCTGATGTACCTCTTCTGTACCATAAAATGTTTTCCTAAGGATCTTCCTCACTGTATCACTTTCAAGGTAAGAATTGTTTTCGGTATTAATAGCATCCCTTAAATATCCATGATTCAAAAGTAGCCTTTCAGCATGATTCAACATTTTTTCTTCATTCTTGTCCGTACATCGTAGTTTTCCACACTTGAAACCACATGGTAGTTTTCCACACTTGAAACCAACTTCATGTTCCTTATTTTCTTTTCTGTTTTGCTTATCAGCCTCATAGATGTAGCTCGTAATGCTGATTGCTTTATCAGTTAATGCTCTTTGAAAATTTATAATTTAAATAACATTAAAAAAAAAGAAATATATAATTAGAATAATAAAAAATTCAAATGACAAATTATTTGATATGATAATTATCATATGTGTAAACATACTATAACAATTCAATGATACATGTAATAAACCTATTTAAAATCACAAGAATGGGAAGTCTTTGATAAGCTTTGCTATTCAAAAATTGATATAAATATCGACATATTAATAGTTTCAGTTGACTTCAGTTGCACATCATTTTAAATTTGTATATACTCAATGGCTGTGTGTTCATTGTTTGAAATCTAAGGTAAGGTCCCAAGAAAAAACTATGAAACGTTAATTGGTAAAAAAAACGACCAAATCAGTACTATCAATGTTGTCAATGCTTTCTTTATATAATTTTACAAGCTTTTAAATGCTGAAAAAAGCCTAAAAAAGAAAGACAAAAGCCATTTAATCTGTAGCACTTCATTGACCATTTTTTTTTCTGTTACATGGAATCCTATTATAATATAATGCATATCTGATTACAAAATTTGATGTTGTAGTGCAAAATTTGATGTTGTAGTGAAATACTAGCCGTATCTGAAACGTAAGCAGCATATGTCTCTTCATGATTATCACCAAATTGTTTTAATTAAGTTATCTTTCTGCAAAAAATTACTTTTCTAAACGCTTCAGTTTTTCCTTCAAGAGTTTCTCTGTTTTCCCATTGTTGAATTCGTCTTTTAATATGACACATCCGACAAGGATATGATGAATACCAATCTGAATAAAAAAAAAGGTAAAAAATATAACCTTTTATCGAGTATGAATCATGCCAAAGCACAATTATAATGCATGTTACAGTTATATTTATTTCTGGAAATATTAGGTAAAATTAACAGACAATACCATATAAGAAAGTATCCTATTGAAAATTTAAAAAAAATCAGAATACTAGGCGCAATTTAAAAAAAAAATCAAATATACATACACAACAAATATGTACTCGACTAAATATACCTCACATTTAACAACCTTTAAATATTATAGTGTAACAGTTATTTGTATCTTATATATTATCACCAATAGGTTGATAAAAAGGAAACATGTGTTGTTGGCTATAATCCAAAATCCCTTGTCATATACTTATTTCCAATAACTACACATGGAATTAAACTAAAATCAAGGCTAAATAGTATCTTCTTATATATTACTTTGGTAAAATTATGGTTCAGTTGTGAATTCATCACGTTTATTTACATTGTTTGTATTTGTTACAGTTATCACATGTACATAAAATAAATCAGGAAACGTCTTCTTTTGTATTGAATTCAAAATTTATCAAACAATGATTTCACAAACTTTATGTTCATATGCAACCAGAAAAAAAATCTGTTAGAAAGCAGTAAAACGATTAACAACCAATCAAAACAACCAAAATACTAACAGTTTGTTCACATTGGAATGCCGATTATTTTTTTTCAAAAAACGTCCTCCAAATATCTTCATCCGCCACTAAATTTAAACAAATTTAATGTGATTGTTATTCGCTTTGATATCAGATACATATTATGATCATGAAGTAAACTTGATTTCAAAATAAGTAGATATTGCTCTAAATAGTGTTAGTTAATAACTCCAGCGTCGGATGTCTTCAATTTGTTTATCAGATACACATAAACGAATTTTTTGCCATGATTTTTTCAGCGAAATAAACCGACCTGACAGCGAATTATATGTTATTGAATAGTGTATCCTCTCAGAAAGTTTTTGCGTGATAGCTTAAAAATCTTTGTTATTATAGATATACACCACATTTTCTGTTTTCAAAGCAGAAATGATGTGTAGTTTCAGAGTAGTGGTGAACAAAAGAATTTTGGATCAATGTAAAAAATGTAAAAACAAAGAATTTTTGAAATAGTCTGAAGGTATTTCCACGTTTCTCTAAAATAGGGAATGTAAGTGCACATCAGTCCATAACCTGGTTTTGTCCAACAACTTAAATATTTAAAAGAAGATACAGAAAGATAAACATATATTTGAACGCTGAATAATATACGACACAAATTATTAGAATGACTCGAAAATTATGCAAAACAGCAGAAGATTAAATTTGAAATTTAAAACCACTATGTGTAATTTTTTTTGAAGACAGCTTACGTTATAGCAAGCTTAACGATTCCTCCATTGTAATCAAGATAAATGAATAGAAACTTACCTTTGGTTTCATAAAGAAATGATAAATAACTTTTCTCTATTCCATAGTTGAATAGACAGGGCAATTGAGAAGTTACCAATGACATTACCGATTCAAGTCTTACAAATATTGAACTATGAAAAAATATAATTGCGTAGATGATGTATTTCACATCACTTACATATCCATTTTCCAAGAGCTGAAGTGCTCCATCCCAGCATTTTGTTTGCAACAAGGCAAAAAATATAAGACCGTAACATTCAGAATCCCATTTGATGAAGTGTATTCTTTTTTCTGTGAAAAATATGATAGGCTGTATTATTTTATCAGTCAAATTCTTCAAACGTGGAATCACTAGATTACTAAGGAAGCAATTAAAATCCCCTACATGAAAAAAAAATAAAAAAAAAAATTGTAACTTCGTTTTCAAGAATGAAAACGAGGAAAAGACAAACAACTTTAAACATTATACGGATGATTGAACTTTGTCATTCACATGCCGTGTTATTCACCGTTAGTACAAATACATCGTTTTTATGATGTCAATATCGAGAAAATATCAGTAATCATCTGTGACAAATATGTTGGTTAACGGTCAATCAAATTATGACGACGACCGTAAAACTTCAAAGGTAAAACATCAACTTAAGCATTTAGATCCCTTGGTTCATTTTTTTTTTTGCAAAACAGAAATCCTTTACTACGTACATCAAGACTGGAGACGCGAGTCCTTGGTTATCTTGTCACCTATGAGATATTTGCTTTGTATACAGGCGATTGATACAAACCCGCAAAGTCTAAAACGGTGAACATCGCTGTGTGTTTCTTTATTCCAAATAAGCTAGAGGAATAGGGAAAATTCAATTGATTTCAACGTCGAACGTCATGTATTAGTTACGTCATATATTAGTTAACCAAATGTCTTTAATATTGGATCATCGAAATTAATCACAATTTCACCGCAGTCAACTTTCTAATAGTTTAGTTGTTTATTGATTGTTCATATGTTCACTCAGCTGCACTCTTGAAACTAACAACGTAATTTAAGATTAAGATGTACTAACGTAATGCTTAGATGAATTGGTTGTGTATGGGTGCAATACTGGTAGCTATATGGAAATTCATTATTTAGTTTAGTATCAATATGATTAAGAACGATGTATTTCGCAGAATATTCATTACAATACTCAAGTACATTACTTTAGTATTGTAAAGAACATTCTGTCCTTCCTTTCCAAATTATAAGTCGTTTTTTTATTTCCTTGTTAAAGTCCGCGTTCATTTAATGGATTACGAACTACAAATATTGCTTTATTTTGTGTGTGACTTTTGATACATACAGTCAGAATAGCTTTATGGAACTGGATGATGTAAAGAAAATGGAATAAAAACCATCATGTATCGCTATTGTCACACGCAAACTTTCAGATGACAATCAAACTGCTTCTAATTATTACTTTTGTATATCTCGTTTAGATTGAAAAATTTAATGATTTCTTATATAATATCACAGGTCACAATGTTATATTTTAAAGCAACATGATAATAGTTTGTTTAACATATTAAGGTTACCTTCTGCATTAGACCTATCATCTTCTGATTCTGTAAAACATACATTAATGAATAAGATATACAACTACTGAAAAAACATCAAGTCTTACATTTGGATTTATCCATATATATATATATATATATCATCTTTTCCGCAAGTTTATTGTTTTCTGTTTAGTAATAGTTTATTAATAAGATCTGTTTTGTTACATCTTGTGATCCGTTTATTTGGCAATCGCCAATGGCAGTCAGCAGGGTTTAAGAACATCAGTTGTTCGACCTGCTAGTCAAATGCGTTTTGTTAAAATATACTTTTTCACTCATTTGGTCTTTTGGAAAATGTTGTTTGTGCTGTATTTAGACCCCTCTACCAAGAAATTTGTTTTGCATGCACACGTATAAAAATTGCGGTTTTTATCCAACGCAATCATAGGTTTGAACGTTGTTTTCAATTTAGACTTGTTTATATTTTTTCGTTTGGGCTTTTATTATATTTGCCTTCGGGTTTTTATGATCCGTTCATCCTATTTCGACTCTTTCAAAATTCAAGAGTCTATCCTAAATTGAGGTAAATTGTATGGCCTTCCAAATACCGTTTCGATTCCTAACATCACTGAAGAGACATTAATTGTCGAAATCCGGATATGGTGTACAAATTTTTGCACCTCGTGTTTGCGGTATACCATCTTTTCCGCAAGTTTATTGTTTTCTGTTTAGTAATAGTTTAATAATAAGATCTGTTTTGTTACATCTTGTGATCCGTTTATTTGGCAATCGCCAATGGCAGTCAGCAGGGTTTAAGAACATCAGTTGTTCGACCTGCTAGTCAAATGCGTTTTGTTAAAATATACTTTTTCACTCATTTGGTCTTTTGGAAAATGTTGTTTGTGCTGTATTTAGACCCCTTACCAAGAAATTTGTTTTGCATGCACACGTATAAAAATTGCGGTTTTTATCCAACGCACTCATAGGTTTGAACGTTGTTTTCAATTTAGACTTGTTTATATTTTTTCGTTTGGGCTTGTATTATATTTGCCTTTGGGTTTTTATGATCCGTTCATCCTATTTCGACTCTTTCAAAATTCAAGAGTCTATCCTAAATTGAGGTAAATTATATGGCCTGCTAGTCAAATGCGTTTTGTTCTTAAACCCTGCTGACTGTCATTAGCGATTGCCAAATAAACGGATCACCGATGTAATAAATGGATCTTAATTATAAATTTAATACTTAACAGAAAACAATAAACTTGCGGAAAAAATGGTATACCGCAAACAAAAGGTGCAAAGGTTTTTGTACACCATATCCGGATTTCGACAATTAATGTCTCTTCGGTGATGTTAGGAATCGAAACGGTATTTGGAAAGCCATACAATTTATCTCAATTTAGGATAGACTCTTGAATTTTGAGGAGTCAAAATAGGATGAACGGATCATGTAAACCCGAAGGCAAATATAATACAAGCCCAAACGAAAAAATATAAACAAGTCTAAATTGAAAACAACGTTCAAACCTATGATTGCGTTGGGTATAAATTCAGCACAAACAACATTTTCCAAAAGACCAAAAAAAAAATGTGAAAAAGTAGATTCCTAACATCACTGAAGAGACATTAATTGTCGAAATCCGGATATGGTGTACAAAAACCTTTGCACCTTTTGTTTGCGGTATACCATCTTGTGCAAGTTTATTGTTTTCTGTTTAGTATTAAATTTATAATTAAGATCCATTTATTACATCGGTGATCCGTTTATTTGGCAATCGCTAATGGCAGTCAGCAGGGTTTAAGAACATTTGTTGTTCGACCTGTTAGTCAAATGCGTTTTGTTAAAATATACTTTTTCACTTTTTTTCGGTCTTTTGGAAAATGTTGTTTGTGCTGAATTTATACCCCTCTAACAAGAAATTTGTTTTCCATGCACACGTATAAAAATTGCGGTTTTTATCCAACGCAATCATAGGTTTGAACGTTGTTTTCAATTTAGACTTGTTAATATTTTTTCATTTGGGCTTGTATTATATTTGCCTTCAGGTTTATATGATTCGTTGATCCTATTTTGACTCCTCAAAATTCAAGAGTCTATCCTAAATTGAGGTAAATTGTATGGCTTTCCAAATACCGTTTCGATTCCTAACATCACCGAAGAGACATTAATTGTCGAAATCCGGATATGGTGTACAAAAACCCTTGCACCTTTTGTTGCGGTATACCATCTTTTCCGCAAGTTTATTGTTTTCTGTTTAGTATTAAATTTATAATTAAGATCCATTTATTACATCGGTGATCCGTTTATTTGGCAATCGCTAATGGCAGTCAGCAGGGTTTAAGAACATTTGTTGTTCGACCTGTTAGTCAAATGCGTTTTGTTAAAATATACTTTTTCACTTTTTTTTGGTCTTTTGGAAAATGTTGTTTGTTCTGAATTTATACCCCTCTAACAAGATATATATATATATATATATATATATATATATATATATAGAAGTCTATAAAAAGGACCAACCAGCAAATTTACTATGTACCGGATCGTCTAAAATAGACGATACTGTGCAGATAAGGAAAACATTATATAAGTCTAGAGATTTGCAAAACGATACTAATATAAGATGGTATTATACGAAGATGTTGTTAATAAATCGTGTTGACAAATATTTCGGCTTAACAAAAAGCCTTCTTCAGTGTCAATTATTTTAACAATACTGATTATATGTATAAAAATAGCTCAATAATACAGGTAAGTTTTGGTCTATTGATTTAATCCAAAATCCTGAACATCATAATATAAAACAAAACTCAATACTCAAATATATGTGACTGTGTATATTTACATCCCAAAATGAGTAAAAAATAAAACTTAGTATTTTTTAGTGATGCCGTTTGGATGATGTACAATTAGAAAAACAACTCCTTGAATCTTCCATCGAAAAACCGCTTTCCTGGTTAACCTTTTATATCTAGACGATCCGGTACATAGTAAATTTGGTCCTTTTTATAGACTTCTATATTATTTTTCCTCTGAATGACCTGTATTATGTTATTCACATAATCCCAATGAATTTAAGTTTTCAGCTCTTATATCATGAACATCAATGATTATTTTAAACAACTAAGAGCTATTAAACAAAAACAAATTAGAACTGAACACCACTTATCTAATTTAACCCATTATGTGTATAATGAAAGTATTCCTAACGGACTACAAATCAAGCTCATGCCACAAACATCTGGCAATTTATCCAACACATTACTTCGCAAATGGGATCAAACCCTCTACCATTGTTCCAAGCGGTTAATGGTCCTCCTCAAACAACACTGCGAAGAACATCTGAAAACTCTTACTGGCGAAAATAACACCCTTTTTAATAGCTGCAAAAAAGATCTCACATCTGACAATTGTGATGCTATCAGTGCTCGCTTTAAAGACATAACAACCATACAATCTCAAAATTTGAGTGAAAGGCAGAAAAGAAAATTCCGTAGGGATGGCATCGAACATATCAATCCTTCTTTACCATCTGAAAAAAAGAGAAAACGAATAAGGCGCTTTAAACGTAGGTCACTAGAGACTGATTCGCCCTCCAACATTGTTGTCAATCTTTCCAAACACCAGTTAACGGAAGCTGAAACATCTCTTCTCTCGAGAGGCTTAAATCTCTGTCCTTTACCTGCCCCTGTCAATGAAACGAAATTGTCGGAAGACCTTGACAATTTTGCCAGAAGTCTACGCATTAAGGAATATTTCGCGCCGAAGGAGAATAACAACAGATGCTCGGATAGCGACTCAGAAATTTCAGAAGACGAGAACAACTACAAATTTATAAAAAAGAGTACTTGGATCCCTAAACCGAGCAAAATGCCACCTTGGAATCATTTATTGACAATTTTATGTCGGACATTATTAGAAATACTAGAAATAACAATAAACCTTTTGACAATCTTACCAATGAAGAACGAACTGCACTGAAAAACTTACGATCTAACGACAATATCGTCATTAAACCTGCAGGCAAAGGCAGTGCAATGGTTGTCATGGATAAATCTGCCTATATTCAAGAGGCTGAACGACAACTTGGCGATGCAAGGTTCTACCAAAAACTAGACTCTGATCCTACAACATCTTTTAGCAGAGACATAACTGATAGTTTGGTAGAAATGGTTTCAACGATGGTTTCATCGATGAAAAGACTCTAAAATATTTGAAACAAGAAAATCCAAAACCGGGCAGATTTTATCTTTTACCTAAAATTCATAAGGACAATAACCCAGGAAGACCTATAGTTTAAGCGAACGGTCATCCGACGAAAAAATATCGGAATTCGTTGACTTCCATCTTCTTCAACATGTTGAAGACTTACCATCTCACATCAAAGATACTATCGATTATCTTAGAAAATTGCAGGCCTTAAATCCACTCCCCTCCGACACGACACTTGTCTCTATGGACGTCACCTCCCTCTACACGAATATTCCACATGCAGATGGCATTGATGCATGTAAAGAAGTTTGGAATTCCCGACCAGTGAAATATCCACCTACTGAATGCCTGGTCAAAATGCTCACGCTGGTACTCAAAAACAACAACTTCACTTTTGATGGAGATCATTATCTGCAAGTTAATGGAACTGCTATGGGCACCAAAATGGCTCCATCTTATGCCAACATATTTATGGGCAAATTAAAAAAACAACTCCTTGAATCTTCCATCGAAAAACCGCTTTCCTGGTTTAGATTTATAGATGATGTGGATATGAAATGGAATAAAAGTGACGAGGATTTAGATACATTCATCACTCATGCCAACAATATACATCCAAGTATCAAATTTACTCATGAGAAATCTAAATCCAAAATCACCTTCCTCGTTACCTCCAGCTCGCTCACAGATGGCATCATATCCACTGATCTATATTCTAAGCGTACTGACACTCACCAATATCTGTCCCCTAAAAGTTGTCATCCTGCTCATTGTACTAAGAGCATCCCGTACAGTCAGGCACTCAGAGTCAAGCGAATATGTTCCATCACAGAAACAACTAAAAAACAACTACGTCAACTCGAAACCCGCTTGAAGAGAAGGGGCTACAAACACAGAACTATCCAAAAAGGCTTTCAGAAAGCGGAAACTATTCCAAGGAGTAAACTGTTAGAATACAAATATAAAAAGAAAAATAAAAGGACTCCATGTGTTCTTACTTACCACCCATCTCTCAAAAACAGCTTCGGTGTCATTCGTGAGCATTGGAAAACATTTGAAAAGAATTCCAAACTATCCAAGATTTTTCCCGAGCCTCCCATGATAGCTTTTAGGCAACCCAATAGTCTGCGTAACCTGCTGGTGCGGGCTGAAGATAATAGATAATAGAAGTACTTCTGGAGAATGTCGTTCGTGTGATGAAAAACGCTGCAAATGCTGCCTACAGATGCATCACTCATCAACTTTTCACAGTAAGGCAACCGAAAATAACTATAAGATATTTTGCAATGTTAACTGCAAAAGTATGAATGTTATTTACATTCTAGAATGTTCGGTTTGTGGCCTCCAATATGTTGGTGAGTCAAAGCAGCCTTTCCACAAACGCCTCATGGCCATAGGAGTGATATCTTTAAGAAGCCACTTCTCCCAGTTTCTCAGCATTTCAGACAGTCTGGTCACAAACTTGATGACTTTAACCGCATGAAGATCCTAGTGATTGAACAGAACATTCACTGGAGTGATGCCCAGCGACAGGTTCGGGAAAGCTTTTGGATAAAGGAACTAAATGTACATCATCCAAACGGCATCAATAAAAAATACTAAGTTTTATTTTTCACTCATTTTGGGATGTAAATATACACAGTCACGTATATTTGAGTATTGAGTTTTGTTTTATATTATGATGTTCAGGATTTTGGATTAAATCAATAGACCAAAACTTACCTGTATTATTGAGCTATTTTTATACATATAATCAGTATTGTTAAAATAATTGACACTGAAGAAGGCTATTTGTTAAGCCGAAATATTTGTCAACACGATTTATTAACAACATCTTCGTATAATACCATCTTATATTAGTATCGTTGTGCAAATCGCTAGACTTATATATATATATATATATATGTAATAAACATATCTGAAAGGGTAACACATCACCAAAAGAGTAGTAAAATCATGAACAAATATTAAATATTTCAGATAACTAATATCCTTTATCGTTAAAATGTCTAATGGTTCTTTTTTTGACATGTGGTAGTCGAACTGAAATAATAATCTTGATCGTCATACAAATTATGACGAATCAATTCGCCGGTAAATTTTTCAATATTGATGCTTGAGAGGAGAAATAAATTCCTTAAAAATGTGAGAGTCCTGTACTGAAGACTAAGTTACAGTAAACAAGTCATGGTAGGGACTCATTTTATGTTTTTTCATTGATGCCCTCCGGGGAAACTGTCCTTAACTTTCTTATCAAAAAACCTTCCCGAGTAAGTCTGTCGGCCCTTGACCAACACTCGTTGAGGTCTTTGATAGTGATTATATTGTTTATTGAGAGCAGTTTTGAAGTGTCCAGGTGATCAAGGTCGTACGGGGAGGTCGGGCTTGCAGGTGTAGTCACTTCGATGACCATTCATGTGTTTGTTGAATGGCTATTCTGTTTCGCCAAAACACTGCATACCACATCGACACTGAAGGAGGTATACATCGTCTGTTACCACATGACTTGCAAAATCCTGCAGTTTAAGAGATTTTATTAGAGGAGACATCAGCTCTCAAAAATAAGTCTTTCAGACAGCTAAGACAAGAGGCTTGGGAAAGATCTTGGATACTTTTGGGTGTTTGGCAATAATCTGCCAATTAGCACGGATGAGATGGGAAAGTTTAGTAAAGGCAGGATTGTATGTTAAAATATCATCCGTGCCAATTGGCAGATTATTGCAAAACATCCAAAATAATAGAAGATCTTTCCCAAACCTCCTGCCTTAGCTTTTCGAAGACCAAAAAAAATCTGAAAGACTTATTTATGAGAGCTGATGTCTCCTCTAATAAAAGCTTTTCAACTGCAAGATGGTGCAAGTCGTGTGGTAACAGACGATGTCTGACTTGCCAACAAATAATGAATACTCAATCATTTACTGCCACTCTACTGGGTCCGTATACACTATATATTGCAAAGTAACAAGCAAAACACAGACTGTTGTATACCTTCTTCAGTGTCGATGTGGAATACAGTATGTTGGTGAGACAGAATAGCCATTCAACAAACGCATGAATGGTCATCGAAGTGACTACACTTGCAAGCCCGACCTCCCCGTATGTCGTCATTTCAGATCACCTGGACACGCCCAATCTGATCTCAAAAACCTTACCATCACTATCATAGACCACAACGAGGGTGTGTGAAGGGCCGATAGACTTGCTAGGGAATGTTTTTGGATAAGAAAGTTATGGATAGTTTCCCCAGAGGGCATCAATGAAAAAACATAAAATGAGTTCCTATCATGACTTGTTTCCTGTAACCCAGGCTTCAGTACAGGACTCTCAAAGTTTTTAGGAATTTATTCATCGTCCCAAACATCAATATTGAAAAAAATTACCGGCATATTGATTCGTGATAATTTGAATGACGATCTAGATAATTATTTCAGTTCGACTACCACGTGTCAAGATAAGAATCATTTGACTGATTGAGGATATTAGTTATCCGAAATATTTAATATTTGTTCATGATTTTACTATAGTTTTGGTGATTGTACCCTTTGAGACTTGCTTATTATATATTATATTTTGTAGTGTACTGTATCATATTTATATTATTTGTTCATGATTTTACTATAGTTTTGGTGATTTTGTACCCTTTGAAACTTGCTTATTATATATTACATTTTGAAGTTTACTGTATCATATTTATATGATTCATCGCCTCGATCGTAAGATTTGTCGTTGGCTATTATTCAGACATTTAATATATATATATTTAATTTGTTACCCGTTTTGATTTCAACCATGCAGCAACTTTTTTCTAAACAATATCAAATATTTCATATTTATTCATGTACACGTCAACTTCGAAACTGTTTGAAAAGACAACCACGGGTTAATTTAAGATTATAGGTATTATACATGTGATAACAAATATTGTTGACATAAAAAAAAAGCTCCGAACAACAATAAAAAAAAAAACATCCAGGAAAACTAGATTGAGAAACCCAAATATAAAATCCCATCAAAAATAGGGTGAACTCGGTTGCTTTTAAGAGGGTTGATAGTTGTGACTCTAAGAACAGTCTTAAATATAATTGTCTGTATTATAAACCAATTATGTCTTGAATCTTATCTTAATCATGCTTAATCTATTCAGTATTATTTTGATATCTATATACTCCTTATCCTTGGTGTATAATTCATAAGGAATACTTTCATCGCTCATCTTGTGTACAGCCTCTATTCGTCAATATACATATACGTCAATTCAGTGTGTTTTCTTTTGTATGATTTGTTCTGCATTAGTTGAAATTCTTATTGGGTTTAAAGAAAACGCCACGACAACACATTTGCCTGATAAATACAAAACTTGCATAAAGTCAACTGTATAAACTAAATCTCAAAAAGCTATACATATAGAGGGTTGGTCTAGCAATGCATATTTTAACTTTGCCACGTGCAATATATGTGCTGGTCCAACGTCAGAAAGAAACATCGTTATTAGTTTTGTCTTAAGTTATATCTTTCGCGGGGACCGTGGCTAGATATATTGTGCAGCTATAAACACTCTCGTTATTGGTGCAAATGAATATCTGAAGCTGTCTTACATAACATATATATAAATAATGTTCACAAACACAAAAGTTATATAACAGTTGTGATAAAAATTACGTGTACAACAAGTAAATGGATGTTACAAATTTTACTTGAATAGAGCACTATTTACTTTTTAATGTGAAATACTCTTATTGAATATTTGGTAAACAAAAATCTGTAGACATTCAGTTTTCTTGACGAGAATTAGGATATATATACTCAGTATGTTTCACAACTAAATAGTATTATAAAAAAAAATAATCAACTGACCTTTTGACAAATAGCTGGTGCATCTTTATTTTTTGCAGTTGTTTAGTTTATTTTTAAGAAATGAAACTGACAAATTACAGTTATTGAAAAATAATAAAACATGTAAAATGAATATACCACAAGTTGTTTTGTTGGTAGTATCAGCCATTATTGCCCAAAGACTTTTAGTTCGTTGGGTGCTATCTGTGTTGCTCTTAATTTGAATTGTTTTTTTACTGTTTCAAAAAAGTGGTCGACGATATACGAGTAAAAATCATAATCATAAAGCGATGAAAGCTGATAAACTATATAAAAAATAAACAAATAACAAATAGTCTTCAACAATTACACAGAAAATCAAAGACGGGAAACTTGAAAAATTGGTTTTCCATATGCACTCGTCATGTTGCCCCCGTATCAAGATATACTTCGATGATAAGGCACATTCTGCGATTGCATAATCGGGAAAAAAGAGGACTGATTTGAAACTACAACATTTTTAACTTTTTCATCCGTGACACAAATATTCCATAACTAAAAACAAAACGAAGATGGCATCCGTAAATTTTCAAAAGAATGACTCAAATTAACAATTTGGAAACATTGTTGAACAGTTTCTTTGTAAGCAATAACCGTCTGTCAATGAAATCTGGATAGAAAAAAAAGTAAAATAACAAAAATACCGAACTTCGAGGAAATTCAAACGGAAAGTTTATGTATAATTCCTATAAGGTCCAATAAGGTATATACACATTAAACGTTACGAACGTGAATTCTTTTCTCTATGGCTTTTATTAGGAAAAATATGAATGTGCTCCTTATGCATAATCATCTCCACCAGAGATGTGAAGAAGAAACATTGAAAATGACAACTCATTTGTTTACGGAAAGTAATTTTCAAAAAGTTGATGTTTTTCTGTATCTAAAGAAGATGCATCACCATCACAAATATATTGACCGAAACGATATGCCTGTGACCAACTCACTAGCGACATGTTTTTGTCATACTCGTTGTTTTATACCTTTAGATACCGGAATATTCGTGTTATCTGTACTTGTGCCGGTTGTATCCTGTTCTCAAACCTGACATATGCACAGACTAAGGATTCGCCTGGAGGGTGATGCATGCATATCAGATACGCTTATTCTGTCGTCGCAGCCAGTCCCGGTTCTTTATAACTGACGTCATTTGTTAGATTGTCTTTTTAAACTATTTATGAGACTTGAACATTGGTAAACTACTGTTTCCGTAATTAAACCACCACACATTGATTGTGTGTATTCCAAATCCTGAACTTTTTTCATATCTTAACATAGTGTTAATCATTTAGGAAATTTAGTTTAAATGATAGGGTTTTGACTGTATCTGATACATTTGTCAATACACCATCAGTTGTGTTGTTCAGGAATGTGGACAATTTGAGGCTATACATATTATAAACACACCTATGTTTCGCCATGAACGAATGCCAAGTTCTAGATGTGATTTTTGTGTTTGTACCTTTGCTTCATTTACTTTGATATCAACTTTTATTTTTCGTTGAATACTAGTTGAGATAACAGTAAATACATACCATATTCAGGAAGTTTGTATCTCATTTTAGAGAAAGATGTCTGGTTGGACCATAAAGTCTTCATCAGTTTTGACGTCAGAAGTTTCTACAAAACCAAAATATTAAGTTCAGCTGGCTTTTTTTTCCACTCCTTACTGAATATCATCATTCCAATAGACACATTTCTGTTGACAGGAGATTATTTTGAAGAATTTATATAATTTATATTTCGAGGTATTTATGTTATACTTAGTTTGAATTTTGTTTGACTGTACAAATATAGATTAGACTATTATCTAATTTCAATTTCACTATTCCCTATGTACTATGTTAATGTCTCACAGTGGACAATTCGTTAACGTTAGACTTGGATAGAAAAGCTAGTCATTGTGATGTTTAAAAAACAAGCAAGAAATATCAAAAGGATATTATAATTAACAATTTTTGAACTAACTGACAATGACTTGACCTAAAAAAGACGAACAACAAATAGACAAAAAATCATCACACTTGCATTCAGATAATATAAAAAAGAAAATGTGGTATACTTGCCAATAAGACAACTCTTCACAAGAGACCAAATGACACAGTAATTAACAACTATAGGTCACCGTACGGTCTTCAACAATGAGCAAAGCCCATACCGCATAGTCAGCTATAAAAGGCCCCAAAATGACAAACTTAATACAATTCAAACGAGAAAACTAACGGCCTAATTAATGTACAAAAAAATGAACGAAAAACAAATATGTAACACAGCAACAAACGCCAACCACTGAATTACAGGCTCCTGACTTGGGACAGGCACATACATACAGAAAGTGGCGGGGTTAAACATGTTAGCGGGATCCCAATCCTCCCCCTAACCTGGGACAGTGGTTGAACAGTACAACATAAGATCGAACTATAAAAATCAGTTGAAAAAGTCTTAACTCATCAGATGGATACAAATAGAAATACATCTAACAAAAACACAGAGTGGACGTGGCCGGGAACTTGTACATGTTGTACATGCCAACAACAAAAAGACACTAAGATGCCTAAATATGTATACACTACAAACCAGTAAAAGTCTGAAATGGCCTATATCTGTACTCGACTGTGCTGATCTTTACTGGACCAGTCTGAATTGGTCTGAAATTTACTTGATATTACTCGACTATAGTCTGAACCATTCTTAACAGTCTGAACTTGTACTCGACCTTTACTCGACCAGAACTTAACCATTCTATAAGTGTCTGAACCATGCTCGACCAAGGTCTGAACCACATTTGACCAAGTCTGAACCATTCTCGACCTAGTCTGAACCATACTCGGCCTAGTCTTAACCACACTCGACCAAGTCTTAACCAACCTAGACCTATTGTTGTATGTATCTATTGTATTTCATCAATTTAGGAACTATTTTTGAGTTATTTCCCATGGCTTAGAAATTTGAACAACAATTTGATTTCCAAAATGTATTTAATATAATATAAAAAATACTAGAACTTCCTATCATTATTCAAATATCTTAAATGTTATTCAAACTTCTTGAATGGTTCAGATATATTTTATGGTTACTAGAAAATTTTCAACATTAGCATAAGCCTGGTAAAAACTTAGGTAAACTGACAGAAGTCACAAATTTGTTAGGACAAAAAGTCACAAGACAAAAATACTTTTTTTTTTAAAATTTTTAATATATAAGAGAAAGATCTTGTAGTAATTATTTTTTTTACATTTATAAATGTTACAGTTAAGGAAATTGTTCAAGCGTTGTTAAATGAAGATTTATCAAATTTAAATCATGATAAGGATATATTTCTCTGCACCATGAAGTCATTTTAAAAATACCAAGCAACTTTGACAACTTGTTTTCTTAACAATTATTTGGTCATTATTGACTTTTTTAGAATACATTTTGTTTACAAAGTTGCTTAATATATTATAGTTCAAGATAGAACAAACAGGTTTTTAAAAGTAAGCGTTTTCTTCTTTAAAGAAAAAAATAATCTTGAACAGAATTGTGACCTTTTGTCATATGACTTTTTGTCTGTAACTTTTTGTCTTTTGAATTTCTGTCGTACATTCTAAATGTATGGTGTCAGTCTAGTTTAGTAAATAACACAGTTAACCTTTTTTTTTGTTTATAAAGCAAACTAATAAATTTAAAAAATGAAGCCCTTGTTTTGTAACACTAAGAATTTAATTTTATAGAACTTCCATAGCAATCCTTGAAAACCTTTTAAAAAAGAAATTGTGTTCCAAAGCTTCATAAAAAATTTAGGTTGATCACTTAAATTTTGTCAAAATTAAAGACATGGCATACAATAAGCACCTTAATAAGGTTTAATTTACCTCAGTAGAGATCATTTTGCAGGTAAAAATAATATTCTATTTTTTCTTTAAACTCGTGTATTGTTTTTCTTGTGAAGTCAAAAGGCCGTGTAGTTTAAATTTTACAGGATGTTGTTTAAAATTTATTACACTCTGACCAGGTGTGGTTTTTTTTTCAATAAGTGGGCCCCAAGCAGGAGGTATTACTTTATAGTTTACCCCTGATCAGAAGAACACTTTTAATCATTTCTTAACTTTATGCCAAATTATATTATGAAGAGATAAATTTCTGATATAAGGTTAACCAATTTCAGTGATTTTGTTGACTGTTATCAGGTAAGTTAAAAAAGATAGTTATATATCTATTGTATGTAACCATGAAACCTAATTTGGTTTTTATTTAAGAATTTCTATAGGTGAAATAACCATGATTAATTTTTGTTAAAAAAAAATACATGGCAAACAAAAAGCACCTTAATAAGGTTTTATTACCCCCAGTACACACGGTACAGGTGTGTTTTTCAGTCTTTTTTTTTACCAAAACTCAGACTTAAAATTTAGATAATTTGACTATCTAGATTTGATAAATGTGATAATTATGTAAGGGTGTAAACATCTGTAAACATATCTTTACTTTATTGTGGCAGTTGTCATATCAGTTGAAAAGATAGTTATATAAACATTTAAAATTAAAAAAAAGTAGAGTTTATTGGTCAGGTATGGTTCAGACTGGTCGAGTATTGTTCAGACCTTTCGTCGAGTATGGTTCAGACTGAAAAAAATAGGTACAGGTCGAGAATGAGTTAAGACTGTTTCAGACTGGTCGAGTAATAATTTAGATTTTTTTCAATGGCAAAGATAAGGGTCAAGTACAAATTAGTACAGTCGAGTATGGTTGAGATTTGGGTCGATTAATATCAAGTACAATTCAGACCAATTCAGATTGGTCAAGAAAAATCAGTACAGTCGAGTTCAGTTATAGGCCATTTCAGACTTTTACTGGTTTGTAGTGATATAATATCTTAAATAATATAAAATCAACTTTGATTCTGTAAATTAAAATAAATCTGAAGAACTAATGCATAAATGTAAAATAATTATTCCAATTGTAATATTATTCGTCTTTGATTTAAATTATAGCATAAAGGAAAGGAAAGGATATTGTGTATTGAGTAAATTTCTTAAAATTCACACCAAATTTGAAGGAACGTTGTATTATTGCTTAAGGATCTCTCTCTCTCTCTCTCTCTCTCTCTCTCTCTCTCTCTCTCGCGTCAATGTTTATCTTCGGGTATATTTGATAATATATATGTGTATTGAAGAGTTTGAATGTTTGGGTTGATTTGTAAGGGAAGTAACATTGTAACTCCTTTTATTTATATTATGCTAATTAATATTGTTGAAGTTTCCCTTATCATTCTTAAATCATAAGATATCTCACCTCTTCATAGATGTATTCAAGAGATCTCTGATTAAAAACCCTTGTCATATTCTGTTTAGAAATTGTCCAATCGCCCTTTTTCAAAAGGAACATCGATAATGCAGTATGATACTCCTCCTTAAATGTAAGTCATTTTGTCATGCCATCAGCAAATATTAAAATATTGAGCATTTACACAGTTAACATTAACAGTTATTAAACTAGAATTTATTATTTGACTATGTTCAATAAATATCAAATTAGGGTTGCATGATACAGATACTATATAAAATACAAGTAGAGCAATCAAATTTATAATTCAGGCAAATACAAACACCATTGATTTCAAAAAGAAACATCGAAATGCAAAACTGCAATTGTTCCTTAAATAAAGTACATATACATTTCTTTAATTGATTACAAGAAGATAAAACAATTGACATATCTTTTATTCTAATTCTAAACGCGCGCCTTTCTTAAAAAATTATAAGCTTGATTTCTTTATTACGTTTGTATTCTTTCAACTAAACAGGTCTGGTTCTATTTCGAGTACAAGCGATTCCCGAAGTTTTTGTTTGTAACCATGCATTGTCTTATTAATGGATTTTTATATAAATATAGAATATTGAACATCAGATAAGCTACTGTTGCCTTAATATGTTCTGTTATTCGTATGAGGTAGATATCTCAGGATTAAAGAAAAAAAGCGAGCATTATTCTTTTGTTCAATTATGAGTTTACGAATGCGAATACAAATTTGTCTTTCTTGCCGTAAACAACAGGAGGATTGAAACTTGAGGAGTAAAAACTGCTTTTCAATCAAGAGTACATGAGTTCGAAAATGCATTATTTAAAGGGGGTCAGTATTACCTTTTTTTAAATTGAAGTCTTATATGTAGACGTCGATTATGTTTCACAGAAAACTAAGCAACACGTACTGATAATTGATAGATTAGAGGTAGTCTGCTCTATGGTCGGGTTGTTGTCTCTTTGACACATTCCCCATTTCCATTCTAAATTTTATTAAGGTTATAGAACAAAAACAAAACAAAGGACAAGGGATATCCATCCATGATACACAATCAGTTTATGCGCACCAAAATCTCAAAAAGCAAAGGAACAGCACTTTTATTGTTGTCCTTAATCTCAGTCAAAGTGAGGCTTTGAACATGGAGCAACACAACTCACTTCACTGCAAGTTTAAGACGGCCCTTAGCAATGGTTATTCCTTGCAAACTGATGATGCCACAACTGTGAATTGAAGAACAAAGCCATAGACTTTTATTAATATAAAAGATATGGCAAATAAATCAAACAGGTACTGTCATCATTGAGCCCGACAATCACACTGAAGCGTGTAAACAAAACAATCATTTATACAACTATTTACTTAGATTGTTAAGGCTATGTGTTTGATCCGTAGTGCTCTATCTTTAGTTGCCTGTTTTTTTTTGTTTTTTTTACAGTTTTTTGTCCATTCATGTTTTAATACACATAAATATTCGAATCTGATCATTTATATTTTGTTATGGTACTATTTATCTTTATTCTATGTATTATCAACATCAGATTTGTTAATTACTTTTGTAATTTTGCATTGTATGTTTATTTATGTTGTATACTAAGTTATGGTGATTGATTAATGGTTATTGCTTAAGTTTTAATACAGTGGTTCACAAGGTTTAACGACAAAAATATTAAAAGAAATAATTGACAAGTAATCGAGTAAAGAAATTAACCGCATTAGGTCAGGGGTTCTGTTCATACTGCTAAACAACTTATTTTAAGATAAATGGTTCTTTAAGTTTTATTTTAGTAAATTGAACTGCCGATGACATCTAAATAGTTGTCGTGGATATGAATGGAACCTCACTCGGAAAAATGTTATTTTGAAATACATATTCAATTGAGATACTCAATGGTTAACATTTATTTAATTGCCAAAAAACGTTTTTGAAAACATTGTCAAAGTTTGTATAACAATTAGACCAATATGGGACTTACATTCAGCTTCAACATATGACCCATTGGTTTTTTTTAACATTATTCATTTTGAAGATTTATTAAAATGAAATCTATATAACTTCTCTTTTCTTTAGAAGTCAACTTCGTACTACTTTTACGGGATACCTTATATATAATATAATAATGTGAAAAGGGTAAAAAGATGAATTCATAATACTACATTAAATGCAACTTCAAACATCACATATTTCATAATTTTGTAAATATGTTATGCTGTCACTGAAGGTAGACATGTATCTAAGTGAAATTTTGAAAAATTACAAAAAAAAAAAAAAAACATTTATCTTTAATGTATGCAACTTACGTAATGCTCTTTAGTCGATTTGACTTCTTTCAAACACACTATAAATATCACATATAGACACTTAAATATCATTACACACTCAAAGATGAAATCAAATAATACACGACGTACTAATCTACATGTAGTAGTACTTGTCATTAATGAAAGTTCGTACAAATTCAACAAGAACTAATGAATTAAGCCTTAACATGTTTAACTTCCAGATTAAAACATCAAGCGGAAACATCCAACAGATTTACATTTCAAAGTCAACAGATTCTAGAATGACCTTTTTTTTGTCTGATTTTTTTTAAATTCGAATCGCGGCCTTAATTTCTTGAACTAATAACTGTTTTTATTATTGTACTTAACAGTCTGAATACTATCCAGATATAGTATTTACCACCTTTTTTTTGAGTGTTAACAGTGTCTGAGTTTATCTTCATGTTTGCATTCATATCAATTGTTTAACATTCAACATCAAAATTTCCCATACTCAATTGAAAGATTGACGACTTTTTCTGATAAAACTGTGCTTTTTTTTTTACAAAAACCATCAATCTAAGATGCACAGTGCTTGTTTAATATCCCACACACATCATATTTTGTAAACAACCTGGTCCTTCACCTTTAAATATTAAAATGGCCGTCTTATCTGTACAGAAGTATGGCCACGAAGTGCCAATATTGGCCCTGTGAGGTGACAAAAAAAAGAGAATTAAGGTGGATCCTTTATAGCTAAAATATATTTCTGTGAAAAGGAATTTAATTTTGTTTAAATTAACACTTTAGATATGTTGCACTGTCTCTTAATTATTATTTAAACCTACCCCCGACTATCAAATGGCAGATGAGACTAACAAGGTCACCTCGAAACTCGCTAGGATCGCAAATGTTATCTAACATTTCATCTGGTTGTGTCTTTTTATGTACTTGCCATGGCTTTGTTATGTCTGCTGTATATTCTACGCCTCCCTCATCATTATCATCTGTAGACCATACAATACTTACATCCTTGGTGTTTTTCTAGTGGATAAAAGAAATGTTTATTTTATAAATATCATGCAGTAGGCTATCTGTAAGAGAGTTAGCACAACAATCTTTATTCTGTTAAATACAATCGCTTAAGAAATTTGAAATCGTTTTTTTGAAGTTTTTTTTTCTCTTTTTACATTTGAACACATGAAAGGTATAACATTGGTTTATCAGTTTTATGTTTTGGCATAACCATGTCAAAAATGGAGATCAATTTAATGTTAATTTTTGTTGACTTCGTACTTGATTTTGCCTTTCAATTTTCTTGATTCAAGCGTCCCTGATGACTCCTTCGGAGACGAAAACGCGTCTAGCGTACACAATCATAAGCCTGGTATCTTTGTTATAATTGTAATATAACTGAGCATGGATGTGCAAGGCTAGTTATTCATGCATAATTGGAAATGTTTAGTATCTGTCGACACACCTGGTCTCGCTCATTGTAGAGAAATTTCTTAAGAGTAAAACGTTGAATGAACAATAGAACAAAATACCCATTTCTCGAAACAAACGTGTTCACAAAACATTTACGTCAATTGGGTATTCGTGTCCAAAAGTATCACAAATCCCCAAAAAATATGTTCATGCATTAGTCTTCAATAAACCATTAATTATATTTGTGAATTTTGACTTGCATTTTTGGACTTGAGCTTTAAACTTCTTGCAATAAGTTAGAAATGCATTAGCTACCAAATTAGCCTTGTTTTGAAATATTGTCATTATTACGTAGATTGTGCGCAACAATTGTATCCGAATGGATATACTACTGTCAGATGTCGATTAAGCAGATGTTTTGGTGCCAAATATCTTCTTGGTAAGGGTGTTCCTAATATTTATGTTTTTCCAAAATTTATGTGAACATTGTCATTTTAAGTCAGATAAGTCAATTTTCGACATGTCTATGACAGCATAGTGACATCACAAGTAATCTTTCTACGCTAAAATGTCCAGATTTTTTTACCCTGTTCATTTATCAATAAAATTAACATACTTTTGGAAGGCTTGAGTCTTTTTACTTTTTTTTGCAATTGCAAGTGCCAAATATAAGCTCTTTGTTGGTAAGAAACAATTTACCTTTATGCATATGAGAGGAATGATTCTTTTATACTGTTTTGTTTTCATCTCACTATTGCGTAAATATATGATGACCGGCAATAATTCCTTTCCTATGGCCACTATGTACCAACACAAAAACAAAATATTACTTGAAATACAGCAAGAATAGAGCGACATTCATTTTTATCGGCGTACAGCTGAGCTACTGGGCTTGGAATAGTCTATTGAGGTACAACCCAACAGCTGAAGTAATCAATCCAGTAGTAGTTATATATTACTTCATTTGAACAAACTTATTCTTAAAGGTTACCAATTCAACACGGTAATTAAATATTTGAATATTAGTCTTATTGGTATATATATATTTATTTTGTTAACAATAAATCAAAACCATATTATTTATTATTATTATACACATATGCACATTCATAGTTCTACAATTTGATGATACCTATATTTTGGCATTGCACGAGGTTATGTTTATCTCTGACTGTTTATGACGTCTTAATACTAAATCCATTGAATGTTAGATGTTTACTGATTGACATTGTAGTCTTAGATACATGATATCTTTTATCAATTATCATTGGTTTTGAACTAGCTGTCAGTAACGACGAGTACTCCAGGTCTGTTCTGTCTGTCTTTTTTGTTGGGAGGGATGTAAAAAATCCCGCACACGTCAACCTAATGACTTCAACCCTTTTAAACTGTATTTTAGTGGTTGTCGGTGGTTCATGTCTGTCATATTTGTTTGTAGTAAATTGTTTTCTTATAAATTATGCTGTAAATTTTTTCAATTGAATTCATTCATATGGTATAGGTTTTTCTCATTTTCGAAGGCCGTACTGTTGCATATAATTGCTTACATCCAATTTAAGTGAACTTTGGTGGAGAGTTGTCTGATAAGCAATCAAACCACACCTTTTTCTGTTTCTATCATACAACGATATATTTTTACTGCTAAATGCACCAGATATGCATTCCTTGTTTTTCACTAATATTTTAGGCCAACATATTGGTAAATCAATCATTAAATACAAAAGTTGAAAAGTCAATTTAACTGAACAGACCAAAAGTAAAGCAAAGATCAGTTTAAGAAATCAGTTTATACATGACTGGGCGCTGGCTGCGCTTTTTGTGTTTTTTTATGTTTTAAGAGAGGCAGACGATACAAAGGGGAAAATCAATAATTCTAAGATGAAAAAAAAAAATACTAGAATTAAACAAAAAAAAAAATAAATATCGAAAACCCTACTTAGAAAATATCGGACACAGTACCACAAAACCAACTATCATCAGAAGCTGACATGAGGTGCTCTATTAATGGCACCGTCACACGCCATTGTATTGATTCGATGAGGTCATCATCTTGGGATAAAATTTAAGAACGGTAAATGAGAACGAAAATCAGATTATGTGTGTGGTCAACTATGACACATGTATTGTATAACATGAATCGAAACAGTTTCCCTAAAAATGTCGAAAGGCTAACATCAGTGTTATCAGTAGGTAACATTTTGTTCAAAAGCTTCTATCTCAATAGAAACCTTCTATCGAAGAATTGATATAAAAACACAAGCTCTTTGATAACATTAATTCGGAGATGTATATTATATAATCAGGCACTGCCTGGGTTTGACATATTTTAAATGAGACACAAATCATTGGAAATCATTAATTCTTTTTTCCTTAAAGTTGCGTTTTTAAGTATATAAATGTTTCCTTTATATAGAATATTTTGTAAATGTATTTTTCTTATAATCTCTAATAAAGAGTTTCTTTGCAAATAAAGTAGTTACTCTTTAGTTTACGTACATGCTGCTATTGCCTTGAAGTTATATATGTCATCCTCAATGTTTTTGTCTTCCAAATCAAATCTATTGAATCCTTCCTGGAAAAAAAAATATATAATATTGCTACATATAGGTGTTATCACTTATACAACCATTGTTTTTCCCCTATAAGCCTTTATTAAATTTGCACTTTTCAAAAAATTGTGAAGAATTTATCTTTTTAATGAAAGAAATCCTTTGCATGAGTAAAGTTTTACCCTGTCTAGTACTACGGACAACATTTCACATAACATTTCATTACATATAAGATAAAAACCATCACTGGATGTTAACCAATCAAATTTACACCCCTTTCTTTCCTTTTTGCAAGCTTTAGTAACCATGTAACCTCAAGTTTAAAAAATATTTTATAGAAACACCAAATAAAAAAAAATGGTGCTGTGAAACACCCAATATATCAGTTTATGACTCACAAATTGTTTACTGCAATGAAATGTAGGATTAATTTCCTACAACTGTCAAATTCAAGGGAATATTTTTATTCGACCCTTTTTCGTATGCAACCGGATGTGATGTACTATGCTTTGGTGGTATTACACCTAAAGAAGACTTTTTTGATGAAAAAAAAATGAATGTGATTTTTTTTCTTTGTAATACTGGTTGTCAAGTTATGCATAATCAGTTCAATAGTTTAAGAAAAATCTAGTATAATGTAAGACGACATCTACAGCGATTCGACCAAAATTTTTTTTTGGCAAAATCAAAACCAAGCCGCATCATGATAGAATATAGTGTGGACCTATCAATTATCAAATGTTTATCTCATCTGCTTACAATCAGTTGAATATGATACAAAAGATGACTCTAAGATGACAAATACCACTAATGCACCTCTTTGTCTTTAATATAAGGTCCCCTTTTGGACCATTTATACCTCTCATTTCCTCAAAATTTCAACTTGTGTAGGCCAATAAATCAAAGTTTTGGGGTAACTTTCACTCATCTATGCACGAACTCTGATAATAAATGAATAATCTAAGTATTCAAGCTGAATGAACTATCCTGAAAAAAGTTTACTGACTTAATGAAGGTTTCAATAAATACTTAGTACGTAAAACTTAAATTTACGTCGCACTCCAGAGAGGGACATTATAGTGAATATTTTTCTGTTTCTGCTTCAAAAACAATTTCATTTACTTATAACTGTATATTTAATAAAGTATTACTAAGGAAAATGTTTTCTATTATAAATAAATAAAAAAAAAAACAACTAGGAGAAAAAGTAAAAAGAAACACCATAAAACACTGAGTATGGCTTCCTCTGTCTACTAATATTCACGGTAGAGTCCTATTTCAAGGCAATTTTCTAATAAACATGATAAAATGTGCTTTGGAGACTCAATCCACTCAAAATATTTCATTTTTGCAATATTTCAATAAATAGCATGAAATTTTAACAAATGAGAGTACATAAAAGGTCAAAGGTGCATATGCAGCTTCCCATACCATTGTTTTCCCCTATTAGTCTAGAGGGTCAAATTCTCTGCACGTTAAACATCTACTCCGATAAATCTCGAAGGGTTCCGTTTCCGGAATGTTACAATGTATAAAATACAAGGGTATACCACTATCAATATCACCTTATTCTCCAGTGACAGTAAAAACTGTCCGCAAAGCATCCAATTCGTTTACGTCTTGCATATGCATTTAATTATAACCACCGGACTTTGCGAATATTGAATCAATCAGTTTGCAAAATGTTTTACCTTTCTAAATTATTTCAACACTGCTATTTTGTAAGTTTGGCAATCTTGCGTTACAGAATAAAAATCTTCTGGTTAATATTAAGTCTTTAAAAAAATAGTATAGACACATGTAAACGAAACGTACCTTAATCTGAGGTGTGTTGGTATGATTTGCAACTACACTGTGCAACAAAACGGTTTGTCCTATGATATGACAAGGAATCTTTGTCTTTTCTGTAAAATCATTACACAAAGAATTATTTGCTTTGAAAACACTCTGAATATAAGATACATTGTGCATGAGCATTTGTAGGAAAAAAGAAAGTACATACGTTTCTGTGTTAAGTCTAATCGTGTTCAATTAGGAGTAATAACTTTGTAAACATACAATATAAAGTGTTTACAGTATTAAACGAATGGCCATAATAGAATAAATTCTAACCGTCTTAGACAATTATCAAATTGAAAATATATACACATTACCATATGCTTGAATTTCTAAATGAATCACAACACGAGATGTCAACAAGATATCGTTCTATACAATCAAGCAGTAGTACATACAGTTTGAGTGCATTGGCAGTGTTAAATTTAATACCCCTTAAATAGTGTCACAATAAAAGTAATAGTTTTGGTCAACATTTTAAGATATATTTATTCAATTTATAATCGAAAAATATAGACATATTGAGTCACTTAACGTCTAAGAAATTCAGTACTGAAACCTACAATCTGAACACTCTCAAAAACATAGCAATACTAACTTTGCCACTAACTGTGCATTTTTGAAATTGGCTTGAAAGTGAATATCAATAGGATTACAACTGTGACTTTAAATTCGTCGGATTTACTGAGTACATCCGTAAGTCACCGATCAGTCAACAACAACAGGTCGATGACCAATCATTAATCAGTAAGATTAAATAAGAATAAGCCATAATCTAAAATAAAATAAACAATTGGCACTCATACCACATCTTCTTATATCTAAGTTAGGTATTATCTTAGTCAAGTTTCCAACATTGCTTTTGTGTGACGTCATTTAAAAAATGATAATCCATTATCCTATTAATTTCTTTAAAATGTATTAATTAAAACTATGTTAAATTGTCTGCTACATTTGAAAACTCCTGCATACACTGACTTGCAAATTCAGTTATCTGTTCAATAAGTGATATTTTGCTAACATCCACTGCGTCCTCATTTCGACCTTCGAATACTAGATACAAAGGTGGTATTAACGTCAGTTCCTTTTTTCGTGCTCTCTCCTATAAATAAAAACTTACATCTGTTAATGCAAATCGAAAAGATAAAATTTATATAAATAGCCAACGATTTGAATATTAATATTATACTATGAACACACGTTTATCATTTGTGCTCTGGAACAGGTTCAAGCTATCATTGGTGTATACGCTCCTATGTTGTAATTGATCAAACTGCATATAACATCGATTTATGCAATAAGGATAAACATGTCACTTTCTTATACTGCTGAAATGCCATATTGATCATTCTTTCAAAGGTTAATGATTAGCTATTTTGCACCACAAATTTACGGTTGATTCATATTCCATTTATCTGACAGCTTATGCTTATCTTAAATACTTTTTCTGGAAATTTCGTTTTAGTCTCGAAATCGTGATTCCCACTCTTTGGTATGATTTGAAAGAAAGTTTTAATGTTGTAATTATTTAATTTAAAAATAAATAGGCTGTTTTCAATAAATGAAATGAAATGTATAAAAAAAGGACAAACACTTAAAATTTATTTTAGGAGGTGTTGAAATAAAATGTGAAAATGAAGTTAAACTTTTAGCAGCTACATTAGAGTTTAAACTAAATTTTAATAACAATGTCTCTATAGTATGTCAAAAAGCTTCTAAGCAGATTAAAGTTAAAATGAGAATTGGTAAACACCTAACAAACCTTGAAAATATAACAATTTAGTTTTCTTCATTATCTCCAACTTCGACTACTGCGCCCTAATTTGAAACTTTGGTGGGGAGGTAAATACTAAAAAGATTGCGAAAATTCAAAAAGAACTCTCAGATGTATTCATAAAGACGTTTCAGCAAATCAAAATTACCATCTTTAAAAATTAGAAGAATGAGATTATTGGCTATTGTTTTTTTCTAAATTAGCAAAAAAGAGTGTCATGTTTATCTTTATGGTTTTGTTAACGTTAAGGAAATGTCTTAATATATTAAATACAAGGATACTGCAGACCTACCACCTGTGAAAACAGCTGCATTGTACCTACAATCCTTAAGGTATGTTGGGCTAAACTTTGAAATAAGCTACCAGATGAGCTGCGTAAGCAAATATCTTTTAATCAATTAAAGATCTTATTAAATTCTTGTTCTGCTTATGCCAATGTTTCGCCTGCAAAACAAAATCATCTTAGATACCAGAATTAAAATGTTGTAGGCCAGATGCGAGTGTATTCCACAATAGACTCATCAGTAAAACCAGTTAATTCTGTGAGCTTTTTTTAATTGTATGCTTTGTTTTTTCAGCATGGCAAATGTTTTTGTTAACTTAAAAGAGGGACGAAAGATACCAGAGGGACATTCAAATTCATATGTCGAAAGAAAACAGACAACGCCATGGCTAAAAAAGAAAAAAAGACTAAGAGACAAACAATAGTACACAAAACACAACATAGAAAACTAAAGACTGAGCAACACGAACCCCACCAAAAACTTGGGGTGATATCAGGCTCTCCGGAAGTGTAAGCAGATCCTACTCCACATGTGGCACCCGTCGTGTTGCTCATGCTATTAAATGTTTTAACCCGGTAATAAATCTAATTCGCTAGGTCACATTCGGGAAAAGGTACGGGATTGTAGTCACGACATTAGGAACATATCCGTTATCATCTGTGAAACGGATATTCCCTAACGGTCAACCAACTCGTGGTGGCGTCCGTAAAACTTACGAAGGGATGACTTCAACTTGGTTTAATAGCTTCCTTGTGAGCAGAAACCCTCTATCAAGGAAATCATCATACGAAATACAAGTCCGGGAATATCGTATCAACTGGGAGATATGTACTACGTATGCAGGCGCTGCAGGAATTTTGCTACGTAGAAATGGAAAGTTCACAACTGGGAAGCTGAAATCATCTTTTTTGTCGTAAAGTTTTGTTTTCAACTGACCTTCAATGTCAATTTCTAGATGTAAGTTAAGATATGAGGCAAACTGAACTATATCTCTTGTATCCTTTATCTCAAGTTCGATGGGATAGATTCGTTCAACATAGTCACCAAATTTTGATTTATTTCGTGTTTCCATCTTTTGCTAAAACTAGTTACTTTACTTATCTCTATGTGCTTTTCTCTGTTGCAAACCCTTTTACATTTTCTTTTGTGTTTGTACCACATACGTGCATGCTCCAGAATGTGTGTGTTTAAGCTGCTTAATAGAACGTTCGTGTTTTAAGTATGCATACTATGAACTCTTGCTTGGTTTATAGAATTGTATGAGTCCATGACTCATTTGACTTGAAATTAACCCAAAATGTTTTGTTTGTTATGCTTACCGTTCGTCGGTTTTAAAAGGTCTTCAGAGCTTATGTTTGTAATTTTATTGAATATACCGACCTTTAAATATAGCTTTATGTATGATGATTTTTTATGATATCTTTTTTTTGTATGTATTTGTTATATAAGAAGATGTGGTATGAGTGCCAATGAGACAACTCTCCATCCAAGTCAAAATTTATAAAAGTAAACCATTATATGCCAAAGTACGGTCTTTAACACGGAGCCTTGGCTCACAACAAACAGCAAGCTATAAAGGGGCCCCAAAAATTACTAGTGTAAAACCATTCAAACGGGAAAACCAACGGTCTAATCTATATAAAAAAAGAGAAACGAGAAACACATATGAACCACATCAACAAACGACAATTACTGAACATCAGATTCCTGACTTAGGACAGGTGCAAACATTTGCAGCGGGTTTAAACGTTTTTATGGTACAAAACCTTCACCCTTATCTGAAACAATAGTGTAACATCACAACATAGAAATACACACTATAAAATATAAATTGAAATGGCTTAACTCAATCAAAAGACATATTAACACCAGTGAACATACACTGAACATTTAAATTTGATCTATGATACAAAGTAAATACAAAATAAATAAACTAAGGGAAGAATAATAAAAGTAACATGTAATACCGCTGTGAAATGTTAAACAATTGGTTGTTTATGGCATTTGAGCCAGTTAAAATATTGTATTCATCAGTACTCGACCATTTTAATTTTTACTATAATGACCTCGCTTTTTAAAGGCAGATGTCAAACGTTACATGTTACCATTTATTTAAGCCATGAAGATACATTAAAAATGTAATAACAATGTATACTTCGTCGGATGTCAAAGCTCAATGTACTAGTATGTGAAATAAATTGTTTTTCTTAAAAAAAAAACAATTCACGTAAAAATTTGTTATTCATAAATACACACATTCATATAATTCTTATAGATGCTATTCTCCTTTTTTATCTATTGTAAATTAACTTGTTTCATAATTTATAGAATAATTTTTTCATTGAAACATTTATGTAGTTCATCCTTCAAGGTTACCATGTTATATTTGAGTGATTGAAACAAATAATAGTTTACAAAATACCTCAGCCTCCAAATTGTTTGAAGAAGTCGCTCCCGGCAGTAGTTTACTGGATTCAGCCATACTATGATCTGATACTAAAAAGGAAAAACAGATAATGAATGAAATTCATGTCCAGATATTTAAAAGATTTGTTAACAAAAGCTACAACCTTATTTTGATAGCTGTGAACTATAATATTTTTAAAGCTTGCACTTTCAATCTTGATTAACAAAGTCTTAAGCAAGGAATACCATGGACATTGTTTCAGTTTGGAATAACTACCTGACATACTTCATTGTACTTTTTTAGAACCTGTAAGATACAAAATATTGTATGGCAAATGGAGATCCATTAACATACTCTTGGGGACTCTTCTTTTATATCATTCAATTAAGATTGGCAGGTACAAAAATATATGATGTTTGGGGATCTCAGCAAGTTGCAAAATAATATTTTCCTTCTCAAATGAAAGTAAAATGACTTTTCGGACACATAATATGTCATTTACTGCATCTTGCCATGCCAAAAAAGAAAATATATGGTTTGTTGAAGAGAATCTTAACAAGTTTAAATATATTTAAACATTCCTTTCAAATAGCAGGAATCGGGGACGACCCCAAAGTCCTAGCATATATTTCATTTCATTTGTGTTGTCATATTGAAAATTTTACTATTATATTTTTTGTACTTTTGAATATAAAAATCGAGGACAGACTTGAAGCCCATTAAACACAAGCAAATTTTTCAAATGTAAGTAAATTATTATGTCAAATGTCATGAAGACATCGCAATAAAATGTATGAAAAGATACAAGTGTATGATGGAAAAAATTTCGCAAAAACATAATGTGCAAACGAAGGACCTATAAAACATTTTGATAATTGTTTCACATATATTTTCTCGAAATATTTTCAAAACGTTTTAAAAACATCATGAACCTTAGATAATGTCATAAAATGTGTTCTGGATAGTTTTCTTCAAAGTGCCTGCAAATTGTTTTTAGAAGATGATTTTAGTCGATTTTTATAACATAACAAACAAAATGTTATATACTTTAAATTATGTTTTCAGCTTTTTAATATTACACATCATAAGTTGATTAGATACACTGTTATTCATTCAGTATACAACCAATGGTACATCAGTTGTTCTGCTAAGTTTATGACGATTCACAACTCCAGTATCCGAAAACAGAAAGTACATACAAATCTTGAGACATCCAGAACTGCACACACAATCATCATGTTCAAGCCGCTACCCAAATATGAAGTCATTGGGGTCACCAGTATTACAGGTAGAAGTCATTAAAAATGTGTGTTCATTCAACATACTTAAATATCAGTAAACAGGAAATATGTATATGACAGATACGAAAAATTCTCACACATCACAGTTCATTGCTATCAATCAGGTCATGGTAAAACTTCCGAAGAAGGGCAATTTAAGCATTTGTGACCACTATAGAGGAATAATGCTACTATCAGTTCCAGGGAGTTTTAAATAGAGTTATGTTAAATCGACTCAAAAATGCAATATATGAAAAGCTTTGTGACAACCAAGTTGGATTTACACAAAACTGATCATGTGCAGACCAAATAGCAACTTTACGCATCATCCTCGAAAATTCACAAGAGTTCAATTCATCACTCTATTCAGTTTTTGCCGACTTTGCCAAAGCCTTTGACAGCTTAGATAGATATGTGTTGTGGCAGTTGATGAGACACTATGGCATTCCTAAAAAAATTATTACCATCATCAGAAACACCTATAAAGGAATTCTGAGCAAGATCATCCATGAAGGTCAATTAACAGAGGTCTTTGATATAACAACTGGGGTAAGACACGGCTGTATCCTTTCACCTATGTCATTCCTTCTGGCGGTCGACTGGATCATGAAGCAAGCCCAGACGACAGAAGAAACGGTCTCCAATGGACCATGTTCACACAGCTGGATGACCTAGACTTTGCCGCTGGCATTGCCTTGCAGTCCAACTACCACCAACAAATGCAGGACAAACTAGATGTGCTTTGCTCATTGTTGAAGGCCGTATGGTGACCTATAGCTGTTAATTTCTGTGTCATTTAGTCTCTTGAGGAGAGTTGTCTCATTGGCAATCATACCACATCTTCTTTTTTATAGCACAGGTTGAAAAGAAAGCTGCAGAAACAGGCCTTTCTCTCAATCACGAAAAGACCAAGGTTTTAAAGTCAAACACAAGGTCCCTAGCAAGATGGTTAACATCCAAGCTTTAGAAGAAGTGGATTCCTTTACATACCTTGGAAGCGTAGTGGACAATCTTGGCGGCTCAGCTAAAGATATAAAAATCAGAAATGGCTAGGCTAGAACTGCATTTACTATGATGGGATCAACTTGGAAAGCATGAAACATCACTCTAAAGAACAAAATATGCTTGTTCAATTCAAATGTAAAAACCATACTCTTATATGGAGCTGAGACTTAGAAAACAAAAAAAAACCTGCTTCAAAAACTTCAGGTCTTTATCAACAACTGGTCTCAGGCGAATCCTTAACATCAGGTGGCCTGAGAAAATATCAAACCAAGATCTGTAGGAAAAGACCAACCAATCCCCAGTTGATGAAGAGTTAAAAGAGAGAAAGTGGCGATGGATAGGGCACACACTGAGGAAGCCAAAGAACAGCATTACAAGGCAAACCTTACAGTAGAACCCACAAGGAAAGCGTGACAGGGGCAGACCAAGATACACCTGGAGAAGAAACGTTGCAGCTGAGATGGAGAAAGAAGGATACAAGTGGCATGATTGGGATAGGCTAGCAAAAAACAAAAGAAGGTCGAGAAATATCGGTAGTGTTCTATGCTCCACCAAGGGGCAACAGGATTAAGCAAACGGTATAGCTGAAACTATGATTTAAGCAGGGAATTTACTGATAAAGGGTCGTCAAATCGGTTACTTATTCCTTATTCCTTATTTATTCCTGATTCCTTATTCCCTATTTGTTACTTATTCCTTATTTGTCCTTTCGGTCAGGTCAGCTAAAAATGAAGTTCAACAAAACCTTAAAGCTAAACTTAAAAATAACAATGTTCGTACTTACATTTACTACTTGTTCATTAGTTTTGCCAGTCACAAGGATAACTTTATAAAACTATGCAAGTTGGGCACCTATTGTAAAAAAATGATGATGCACGGTTCTAATGTATATACTTAGATTTATCTTTCCACGAAATGATGTATCTTCTGCTTTTATAAACTAGGCTTGGTATTTAGCATATTCAAAACACCTGACCGATTTTAATCTGGAAAGGCATTTAAAAAATAATATCACGTTTTTTTGTTGTTTTTTCAATCTTATTCGCCACATACCTTATAACAATAGTTACTGTATTGCAAAATTATGTATTGTTTTATTGTTAAATTACGATATCCTTCATATTTACTAAAGAATAATAGTTGTGGAATGTAAAAATGAAATCTATATATTTATTATTTGTCTGCCAATTTAATTGTACAATTATATTTGCTTCATATCACAATAAGAAGGTTACTGTTATTGAGCGCAAGGAACGACTTCCAAGAAGCTTCATTTGCAGCTGATTTTTCTACCAGTATAAACATAATAAATATGGGATAATCAATTAATCTGCTAGGTTTTCTGTGTGTTGTATCAGTAACATTCAAAATAAGGTGTGATCAACCTTATTTAGGCCAGTTCAACGTACTTAACATACAAAACCATGATTCGGAATATTTTGATGAATGAAACAGAGTAATGTGAGCAAAAAAGACCAAATGTATAAAAATCTTGGTACACCGAAATCTATTTATTTGACAAATTGAAACTTAGCAAATTAATATATATAATAACAAATGGTAAGTTTAGCAAAACAATCATTTGCTATATGGAGTTAATGACGTATACACAAGAACAATGTCAATAAACGCAAAATTTTTCATGGTTCAAGTTCAACTATAAAAAATAGAAACTGATATGATAATTAAAAAGGAGAACAATTCCGTACGACAACTATCCACGGCTATTGATGAAATTGTTTCCGTAAAAAAAAAACCCCACCTGAAAGCATACCAGGGATACACTGAAAGGGATTCAATATGACGTCTTCTGATCTCATCAATTCTGGTTAACTTTTTTAGTGAAAATTTAAAGTTAAACTAAAATCAATTACTTATAAGTAAATGACAATTCTAACGCGCCGTTCTCAGTATTTAAACATAAAAAAATACATATAATATTGCAGTGATTCGTCTGAAAAACTACTCTTATGATAAAAAATGACATCATGCAATACGTAAAATGTTTTTACAGTGAACACAGCTTAGGAAGCTTGTTTACAGAGTTTGGGAACATTACTCAATATTATAATAAACTGTCAAATATTACCAAGATATTTCAATCCAGTAATTCCCAGATACATCTGAAAGCTGCATAACGAGCTATACATGTGAACATAGATAGCATTAACATTGCAGTAAATTCCTAAGAATGATGAACTTTTTTGAACATTTAATGTTTATGATGGGTTTGTATTCAAGTTACAAATATGATAGATAACAAAAGATATCATTTGTGCAAAATATTATTATCAGTTTTTTTTATGATACATGGTAATTGTAAAATATCTTAGAAGTTGAACTGAACATATTCTTTTTAAGTTAGGCAAACGAAAAAAATATACTGAATGTTTCTAAACCAACTTGTTTAATTAAGGCCTGTGTAAAGTCTGGCTCAAGCTTTGCTGTCCATAAAAAAATCACGATTATTTTTTTTTATTTGTGTAAATATTTGTTTCAAACAGCGACTTTCTTAAAAAAAATAAAATTACAACACGATTCACGTACCTCGTGTTATCCCGAAAATGCATGTACGAAGCATTCTAAAATTCTCTACGGGAAATTAATTTTGCAATGGTCTCCTATGTTTTTACCGGATGTTTTGTTTGGGAGAATGTATTTACCTCATCAAAGTTCACGCGACGTTACGCATAGTAATCAAAGGGAAATAACTCATATGAAAGACGCGGACTTTGACTTGAAACCAGCTATAAACTACGTTTTGTGGCAAATAAAATAAAAATAAACATCAGATGTATGTAAAGGCATTTTGTAAATAAAAAAGTTTAGATCAGGCAAATATGTCAAGTATTCCTTAAGAATGATTTTAAAATAGTAACTTTTTTACTTGACCTTATCATATACTTCTGAAAGGTTTCCCGACCAATTAACATTTTTCCAAATTTGAAAATGTGACATATTCCAGCAGCACGTCCTATCACCTTGCATATAGGATATACCCTCCCTCCCCCCCCCCCCCCCCCCCCCCCCCCCCCGGAGATTATCATAACAATAACAATTCTTTTTTTATTTTATTTAAAAAAAAAAACATTAACACTTTCTCGGATTAACTTGCACTTTTCATCACGTTCATGATTGCAAATCCGCCACACCGGTTTTAATGTATGTCTAAAAGATTAAATCCGAAAAATAAATTTACATTAGAACTTTGTTTACCCTCTTTGATTGAACAAATGACGATTTTTTTTATACCATGGAGGTATTTGTTTTTTCGTTACTGAGGATATTTTTGTCCTTTACGAATCCATACGAGAAATGTGACTCCAATAGGATATATTTTGTCTCATAGGATAAAACGGTAGTTTTTATGCGATATATTTTTTTATTATATTAATCGGATATAATTATAGTTATTTTGTTAATACAAATAATTCATTGAAATTTCGTATGCATCTATCAAGATAACAAAAAATCCCGTACAGCAATTTTGTCTGGTAATACGCACACTGTCAGTGTGTACCGCAAAACATGCTCTCTCCTTGAAAATGCAAGCCATATTATGAATAAAATTAAATATGGTTCGCTTGCTGCAAAGTGCTGTGTATAATTTGCAAATTCAAAGCGATAACAGTCAAACTATATGTTATGCAACCTTATTAGCAATGAATGGGACGGAGTACAATTTTTGTCTGTTTATGTACATTTATAATGTTGGTTTTTAAATCATTCCAATTCTTTTTTATGCAAGCTTTGTTGCGGAATAATACAGAATACATGATATATCAATCAAATATACGTAGTACGTTACGTTTCAACATAATAAAAGTTGAACTGTTAAGTCTTATGTGTATCCTTACCTAAGGTTGTTTTTGCTTTAAAGCTCAAAACGGTATTTTTTGTTTTGCCTAAGCATTTGGTGATTCTTTCTTCTTGAATACATGAGGATAAATTCAGAAATGTGGAGTGAATTTAGAACACTTTACATTTAATTGGTTAAATGATGAAATGTATGTTTAAAAAATTTACACAAGTCTACATTCAGCTTTGAAGCCCGGGGACACTGTCGTTAACAGTAAAAGACGAAAATCTACACATACAGGTCCTTATAAAAAAGAAGATGTGGTATGATTGTAAAAAGAAACATTCGTAAAGCTTTTCTGGATTTACTTTCACCAGGAACTCTCAAAGCTAGATATTTGAAAGCCAAAGAATGTATAAAAAAAGGATAGGAGTGAAGAGCTATATGACCAATAAAGGACCTACACATTCGCCACATTCTTAAGATGTGCCTGTCCAAAATCAAGAGCATGTAGTTCAGTGGTTGTCGTTGCTTGAAGTCTGTTATACTTGTTTTCTTTTGTAAATTACTTTGTTATTAATTAGGCCGTTAGCTTTCTCAATTGAATTGTTTCATTTTTTCATGTCGGGGCGGGGCCTTTTATAACCGACTTTACGGTTTCCGTATTTTTCATTAGTGAAGGTCGTACGGTTGCCTATATATAACCGCATACATCCTCTTAATTTGAACTTTCTTGAATAGTTGTCTCATTGGCAGTCATACCACATCTCCTTATTTTTTTGTGCATTGTTCGAACTTAAAACATGACCAAATATAACTAAATAAACTAAAAAAAAAGATAAACAAATGTATTTTTGTGCACGGCCAGATCTAAATACCTTTTAACATGCCAGTGCATTGATACAGATTATATTCTTCTGAATTCACCATATCGATAATTTTACATTCGTTATTATTACGTAATATATATAATTATAAGTCCTGTGTCCAGGTGAGATGTAATAACTGGTGGTATGTATATTAAAATGGTGTGGATGGGGGTTTACAGAATAAAGAATAATTGACAAAAAAATATAAAGGACAGAGAAAATGACCAACAAATAAATAATAGAGAATGATGAGGTACTAAAATATAAGGAATAAAGAATAATGGGCTAAAAGTATAAAGAATAGAGAAAAATGGCCTAAAAAAATAATAGAATACAGAAATAAAGATCCCCAATCCAGACCCTCATACATCTGACGATGACTTATACCAGCAATTACGGGCATATGATACACTTTTAATCCAACAGTGATTTTTTAACGAAAGTTTGCATACAAGCTATTTTTTACCAAATCAATTTCAAATGTAATAAAAAAAAATATCTTTATCTGCTTAATTTAAAAGATAAATGGGATAGAAATTTTCGACATTTACTTAAAATTTTCGATTTCTTGGACATTTCTGTCCTTTGAACAGACATTCTTAACTTTTCTGTTTCAAAAGATTAAAATATGCTGATTTCGGTAAAGAGATTTGGAATATCTTCGTTACAAAATTAGACTTTACATTTGTGTATCAATTCTTTGTTTTAAAATAATTCATTTTTATTAATAAATTGATTTTAGAAAAAAAAAACGGCATTTTTTGCTGCATATTTATCTAGTTTATAAAAAAACTTCGTTGATTTTTTCATCAAAGTTGGGACGAATAATCTTCATATAGTATCAAGCCAAATATCATTTTATAAAAGATGTGCTCGTTTTTTAGCTAATGGTAAAAAAAATTGAAAAAATGCATCTTTTCCCGATATAGTTTGACGTCGCGAAAAATAACATTTTATGCTAGAAATTTTAAAGTGTTTATAAATAGAACGAAATCTACAATATATAGAATTTATCAAAAAATCCTTTTACAGGCAAATATTATTAAGGTCATCCGCAAAAGTGATGAGAATAATATTAAACATACATTTTTGACATGAATTTCGTGCAATTAAATTTTTATGCTAAAAGTTTTATAAGAGAGAGTTTAATGTCGGACTATTTACATTAATTTAGCGAATTGATTTTGTCTGCAGAAACATCAAAGAGAGAGAGAAAGAGAGAGAGAATATCAACTTTCTGTGAACATGCATACTGTCTCTGATTTGTGATGGGCTAGTCGGCTACAGAAACCGCGCGAAGAAGACGGAAATTAACGGTTTCGCTGATTGGTTGACGGAATGTCACGGAAATAGCGGAAACTGTCGAAGCGAAAAAAAAAACAACGACTCCCTGATGTTACCAGGAGATGGAAAATGGCCGGCATAACAATGTTGAACATCGGTAAGGATTGGAAAGTGGGCGGTACATGATGACCAATGGAGCGGTTAGTAAATAAATAAAGTTTAATTGAATGGAGGGACAGTTATCGAATGTAATTTTTAGGTCAAATTATTTAAATCCTAGGGGTGAAAAAGTTGTGTTTTAGGCGGACAGGACCCGATGAGCCAGACTATAGTCCATTTGCTTTTAGATATAACGACATGCTATTTATATTTTGCCACATGCTACATAAACGGTTTATTTACTCTTGCAGGGCAAAACAGTTCATCATTGCGTTTTATTTGACATTTGATAAACAAGCCATTTACGCTCGTCAATGCCACTGAAATACAACTATTTACCATATGTTATTTATTCGTACAACCAATCCCATTTTCTATTACTAAGGATTAATAGATTTCCTGGTATATACTACTTCTTACATATATGTAACATTAGTACTAACACTTAAACACTGTAGACTTTATTGAAACAAGGCTTCTAGAATGGTTTAAAAATATTGATATTGACGCATCGTTGCCTAAGCATTTGAAGTTTATAAAAACGACTATTGATAACCTTTAACAAGCCTTACCGTTACCGTTAATATCATGTTGATGATCATCAACATGTTTAACACCGCAACACTACATATGTAGATATAAGAAGATGTGGTATGAGTGCCATGTGCCTATTTCAAGTCAGGAGCATGTAATTCAGTCCTTTATTACGGTTTATCATATTCGATTACGTTTAATTAATTTGATATAAATCAGGTCTTGTTTTCTCGTTCACAATTCTTTACATTGTCAGGCCTTTGATGGCTGATAACTAGTATAAGCTTTTAGTTTTGCTTATTGTTGAAGACCATACGATGACATATAGTTGCTTACTGCATTTAAACTCTGTTGATTGATTGTCACATTAGCAATCATACCTTATTTCCTTTTCCAAGTAAAATAATAATCTCAATTTTTAAAGTGATTTTTATGTAGTTTTGCAAGTTGATTTAACATGAACAAAAGATTTATTTATCTTGTAAAACATATTTCCGTACTCCATGTGCTCCTAACAATAGAATTATTTTTATTTACTTGTGTACATTATTGTATTTAACGACATTCTGTCCAAGGTTATAGTTGTCTTTCTGATATTGTTTTACATCTCACCCCCTTTTTTAATCATTTTGTATTTGCATTGTGTAATAGATCATATTAATTCGTTCAGTGTATGTGTACTTGTTTTTGTTAATATGTCATTTGATTGAGTTAAGCCATTTCAATTGACATTTTATAGTGTATCTTTTATTGTGAGATGTTACACTTTTGTTCAACGTTTAAACCCGTTGCATTTGTTTTCACCTGTCCTAAGTCAGGAACCTGTTGTTCAGTGGTTGTCGTTTGTTGATGTGGTTCATAAGTGTTTCTCGTTTCTCGTTTTTTGTATGTTTGAATGGTTTTACACTAGTCATTCTGTGTGCCCTTTATAGCTTGCTGTTCGGTGTAAGCAATTGCTCCGTGTTGAAGGCTGTGCTTTGACCTATAATGGTTTACCTTTACAAATTGTGACTTGAATTGAGAGTTGTCTCATTGGCACTCACACCACATCTTAGTATGTCTATCAACATGTCTAAAAGGAATCAGCAAGATCTTGACACCATCTTAAACATACTGCCATTCCGAACCTTAGTCGTCACATGAAATCAGTTATACATAGTTGTTTATAATCGAACAAGTTGAGGATTTTGTTTCACTGTATGCATGACAAATGTTTTTACTTCCTTTAAAAGTTATATACTAAAACCTAAAAAATACCGTTATATGTAAAAGTATCAATATCTAAATGAAAAACAGGTGGGCGATAAGCTAGATTGTAAGTAAATGTTGTTCATTTTTAGTACAATTGTCTACAAAAAGCACTATCAATCTGTTCAATTATAGGAAATAAAAAATATATATTACTACCCCTCCCCCCCTCCAAAAAAAAAAAAAACAAAAGAAATCCCAAACCAAAATAAAACAGCATTACAATTGTAGTTTTCATTTCGATCCGTGAAACAAAAGGCATGTTATATCGTTTAACTTGTATGCTTATTTACTTTACATTTTTTAAATTTTTGAATTAGTTTTCTATGTTGTACTTTGTATAATGTTGTTTGTCTGTTCGTATTTGTATGCCATTGCCTTGCAGTTTGTTTTCGACTCATGAGTTTGCATATCCCCTTGGAATCAATTGTCAAACGTTGATGTGTTTCACTCGGTTTTAGTTTGTAACCCGAATTTGTTTTCTCTCAATCGATTTATGACTATTGAACACCGGTATACTACTGTTGCCTTTATTTAAAGCAACACAAGTCGCAAAGTAACAGATTTATCAGGATCTGAATTTATAAAGCGCAGGGGTATACCAAGATGAACAATTTAAAACTGTCATTTGATATCGGCTTTAAAGGGACATCAGCTACAATAATAGTATCGGAATTTTGAAAAAAAATATTTTGTTATAAATGCTAAAATGTGATGTTAACAGTGTTAGAAACAATCGTTTATGTGCAACAGAATGGCATACACATCTATCTAACTTTCCAAAACTGCATACATATATAACCTTTAAATCTACATTTTCAACAGAAAAAAAAATCAAACTCAATTTTAAACGTAGTGAAAGATCGGTACTGGCACAATTTAGATGTGTTATTCTCCCACTAACATTGCAAACAGGACGTATTGTTTGTAAGCAAGAATAACAACGAATTTGCAGAATATGTGACTCCGGACACGTTTAAAATGAACTAAACTTTATGGTTGAATACCAATTTGACAGTGGACTACACAATCAATTATTCTCTAGACTTAGTGAAACCGTATTGAAACTGGATAACAGTGAAAATCTATTTTTTTTTAAAGTCTGAATATCCTCAAAGAACAGCTCGATACTTAGAACAGTCATTAACAAAACGCAGTTAACAGGTATATAAAATTCCTGTAATCAACCTAGATTAATACTAGTATCTATTTATAGTGACTTACAGGTCAAATGGGGCGGGTGTAATTTAATTGAAATATTTCGATATTGTACATATTTTTGTCATACACAATGTCACTATTACAAACATCTTTGTATTGCATTGTATTTTATTGTATTGTATAAGCAGTCAGTTTTTCCCAAATTTTTCAAAATAAGCTCAAAACCACGCTGATGTTTTATTGACTTGCAAGTGAATAATTCGACTTCATGTGAATCCGTATTCAATATAACCCCTTAAACTAAATACACACGAAATACTGATATATATTATCGAGTCCGTACATAGTTAATTGCTTTTTCTATTTTATAATTTTGATAAACGTTTTAGTATCTTACATATCAAATGAGAGAGTTTGAGTCAAATCGGTGAATATTATTTGACAGCTAATGCCCCTTCAACAACAAATGGATTTCATTAACAGTTTTTCATTCTTAATGTATTCAAATGCCGTTCATCCAATATACATGTCAAAGTTCAAATAAACATTGACAGCAGCGACCCAAGTCATTTACGGTTACCAATATCAACGTCAATTCAATTCAACAATTTAAGACGAGTACATTGTCTATTTATCCTTTTAAATTTATGTATATAATTAAAGTTATGTTTTATTCTGAGAAAACGATTAAACATCCCAGAATAACCTAATAACATAGTTCAAGAATCATAAAACATGCAGTTACCGTATAATAAGCGAACAATTAAAAATTGGAACACAAGATAATGAAAATAAAGAATGTCAATGTTGATTGATAGCTATTGGTCAAATTTTTCGCATATATATCGGCAGATTAACATAATAGACATTTGTTTAATAAAAAGCGTAAATTTCAAAAGCATAGTAAGAGTCAGATTTAGATATGTCCCTTTTATAAATGTTCTTTGGAAGACGAAAACAAATGTGTGTGATTTGTTTCGCAATAAAAAAAAAATAATACAAACCCCACTCCCCCCCCCCCCCCCCAAAAAAAAAAAACACTCAAAAAACAACCGTTTTGTTTTGTTTTTTTTATTTTGTCATTTAATTTATGGTAAATGGAGTATACTGCATCTAAAGACATCTTTCGTTATGATCAATCGTTATAGTATTTTAAGTTCTAGTAATACAGGAGTTAAGACGTTAATTTCGAATTTACAGTGGTTTTAAATACACTTCAAATTCTTAAATATATCTTCGAAATACCACCGACACTGTGAAGCGTTTTAGCATTTATTGTGATGGGCAGGTTTTTTTGTTGATTCCCTATTGTTCGCAATATACATGCCTTGTACAGTATCTGATTATGTGCACATGCAGTTGAAGTTGAACAGAACCTTGTTTTTTTAAAGTTTAGCAAAGGAAACATATACTGCATGTTTTGAAACCGAACTTGTTGAATTTAGGCATTTAGAGTTTGGCGCCTGCTAACATGCTTAACCCCGCCACATTCTGTATGTGCCTGTTCCAAGTCAGGAGCCTTAAATTCAGTGGTTGTCGTTTGTTGCTGTGTTACATATTTGTTTTTCGTTCATTATTTTGTACTTAAATGAGGCCGTTAGTTTTTTCGTTTGAATTGTTTTACATTTGTCATTTCGGGGTCTTTTATTGACGACTATGCGGTATGGGTTTTACTCATTGTTAAAGGCCGTATGGTGACCTATATTTTGTTAATTTTTGTGTCATTTTAGTCTCTTTTGAAGAGTTGTCTCATTGGCAATCATACCACACACATCTTCTTTTTTATACTTTTTAATCCATTTGCTTTTAAATATGAATGCATTCATTTATCTTTGGCCACATCCTACATAAACGATTTATTTACTCTTGAAGGGCAAAACAGTTCATTGCGTTTTATTGACACTTGATAAACAAGCCATTTACATAAATTGTAATGCCACTGATATACAACTTCTTAAAATATGTCATTCATCCTTACAACCAATCCCATTTCTATACTAAGGATTTATTAATATCCTGGTATTTACTACTTCTTACCTATATGTATTGGTTAACATTAGTACTGAAACTTAAACACTAAAGACTTCATGGAAACAATGCCTCTAGATTGTTATGAAATATTGATATTCACGCATCATAACCTTTGCATTTGAAGTATATATAAAACAACTATTGATAACTTTTAATAAGTCTTCCTGTTACCGTCAAGACTATGATGATGATCACCAACATGTTTAACACCACAACACTTCATTTGTGCCTATTCCAAGTCAGAAGCATGTTATTCAGTCGTTCATTACCGTTTATCATATTTTTTATGTTTAATTGTTTTTTCATAAATCAGGTCTTAATTTTCTCGATCACAGTTCTTCACGTTGTATCATGTCAGGCCTTTCATGGCTGATAATTAGTATGAGATATTGGCTTTGCTTATTGTTGACGGCCTTAGGATGACCTATATTTACTTACTGCATTTAAACGCTAGTGATTGATTGTCACATTAGCAATTAAAACTCATTTCCTTTTGTAAGTAAAATAAAAATTTCGATTTTTAAAATGATTTTTATTTAGTTTTGCAAATTGACTGAACACTTTTAGAGGAATAATTAAGATCTGTACCCCATCTTTAACATATTGCCATTCTGAACCTTGGCCGTCACTTGAAATCAGTCATACATGGTTATTTACAATCGAACAAGTTAATGATTTTGTTTAACTACATATATAACAAATCCTTCTATTCCATTAAAAGTTGTGTACTAAAACCTAAATAACACTGTTATGTGTAAAAGTGTCAAGTTATGCTCCTGCTCAATGGTTGTCTCAAAAGTTCAATGATGTTTTTTTTAATAAAATACAGGTAGGCGATAAGCGCAATTTTTAGTAAATATTGTTTATTTTAGTGCAATTGTCAGGATTTTGTCTTCAAAAAGCACTATCAATCTGTTCAATTTAAAAAAAAAAACAACAACAAAATAACACCCAATAAAAAAAGAAAGAAAAAAAAAAAACAAAACAAAAAACACCATTACGATTGCAGTTTTCGTTTCGATCCGTGAAACAATGGCATGTTACGTCGTTACACTTATATCTTAACTTATTTTTTTTAATTTTGAATTAGTTTTCTATGTTGTTCTTTGTCTATTATCGTTTGCTTGTTTGTTGTTTATATGTTTATGCCATTGTATTTAAGTTTGTTTTCAACTTATAGGTTTTCATATCCCCTTGAAATCAATCGTCCCACTTACTGTCAACACAGTCGCTAAGTAACAGCACTTACAGGAGAAGAACTATCAAGCGCAGGTGTATACTAAGATGAACACTTTAATACTGTTATTTGATACTACAGACAAAGATGAATCATTTAAAATTCTCGATTTATCTTTTAAGGTTTAATTTATTCGTATCAACTTGTGACAACTGCAAGCCTTGAAATACCTGTATAAAATAACACTTAAAACTCTCATTTTTCATCAAGATCGCCACGAAATAGCCCAAAAGCGGTACTTAAAAGTGGCGTTAAAACACCAAAAATCAAAATCAAATCAAATCAAATCATCAAGATCGCAATCATTATAGAAATATACTTTCTTTTATTTAATTATTTGCAGCAGTATTCTCTTTTCTTACGTGCTTATGTAAGATCGACTTTAAACGGACATTAGCTAGGCTTTAGAAAAAAATCAAATTACGAATATTTTTGTTTCAAGCAATAAGAAAAGTGTAGTTTTGAAATATTAATTCGTTATAAGCAGTCAGTTTGGCTCCAATTTGTCAAAATAAGCTCAAAAACATCGAGATGTATTATTGACTTGCAAGTGAATAATTTGATTTCATTTTTCCGTATTCAAGTGAACTTAAAGTTTACCCCTTAAAAAATACACACGAAATCCTGATATATATTATTGAGTCCGTGCATTGTTAATTGCTTATTTAAGAATTATTGTAATTTGGATAAACGTTTGAGCATGTTATAAATCATATGAAAATTTGAGTCAAGTTGGAGATGATTAATTTGACAGCTGATGCCCCTTTAACAACAAATGTATTTTCATTAATGTTTTTTTTCATTCCTTTGATATATCATTTGATTAAATCATACATATACTATCGTATAAACTATATCATGTTCTTAGACAGCATGCTTCAACCGCATTTTTGCCTTTATTCTTAATTTATTTAAATGCCGTTCTTCCAATATACAATTCAAAGTTCAAAAAAACATCTACAGCAGCGAACCAAGTCAATTATGATGACCGTGTCAACGTCAATTAAATTCAGCAATATAAGACAAGACTGTATATTGTCTATTTATCCTCTTAAATTAATGTATAGAATTACAGGTATGTTTTGTTCCGAGAAAACGAGTGAACATCCCATACCAACTTAATAACTAAGTTAATGAATCATATAGTATGCAGTTAGTGTATAATAAGCGAAAAATTGAAAAATGGAACACAAAAAAAAAGGAAAATAAAGGAAATCAATGTTAATTGATAGCTTATGGTCAAATTTCTCCCATAAATATCGGCAGATTAACATATTATCATTTATCATGCTTATATGGACACTAGTTTAATTAAAAACGTAAATTTCAAAAGCATAGTTAAAAGACAGTAAGAGAGAGATTTAAATAACTCCTTTTGTATATGGTCAGTGGAAGACGAAAACAAATGTATGTCATTTATTTTATGGTATACGGAGACATCTTTCGTTATGATCAATAGTAATAGTATTTTTAGCTCTAGTATTACAGAATAAAATTGAGAATAGAAATGGGGAATATGTTAAAGAGACAACAACCCGGCCAAAGAGCAGATAACAGTCGAAGGCCACCAATGGGTCTTTAACGCAGCAAGAAAATCCCGCACCCGGAGATGGTCCGCAGCTGGCCCCGAAATAGAAATGTGTACTAGTTCAGTGAAAATTGACGTCATACTAAACTTCAAAACATATAAATGAACTAAAATTAAAAAAACATACAAGACTAGCAAAGGTCAGAAGCTCCTGACTTGGGACAGGCGCAAATATGCGGCGGGGTTAAACATGTTTTGTGAAATCTCAACCCTCCCTCTATACCTCTAGCCAATGTAGAATAAAGAAACACACAGCGATACGCACAGTAAAACTCAGTTCAAAAGGAGTCCGAGTCCGATGTCAGAATAAGTACATTTGTAACAAAAGAAACAAAGCAAAATGACAATGATACATAAATTAACAAAGGACTACTAGCAGTTACTGACATGCCACCTCCAGAAGAGGAAAGCAGTTAAGACGTTAATTCGAATGTACAGTAGTTTTAAATACACTTCAATTTCTTAAACATCTCTTCAAAATACCACCGAAAACCCGATTCTTTCTTAATCTTTCATCAAAGCATTTCATTGTGCGAATTATATGAATTGTTCGTAAACTAGTGGTTCTAAAGGGCCTGTGTCGCACATCTTTGTCTATGTGCATATTTAACAAAGGACACTCTCCAACATAGTAGATGAGAAAAGAATTCATGACAAAAAACTGTTTTGTTGATCTTGTATTGCTGATCATTTACTCTGTTGAGTTTCTTTCTATCTTCCTTAGTTTAAGCTTAAAACACAAAAGACGGTAACAAAAAATCCTTATGTAAGGGGCTGGGCAATCACTCCTAAAAAGAGTGACAGCCTACTACCAATCTCAGCGAAATGTGACTTGTTAATAGATTTTGCCTTTCTGATCATTTTTGTGATATAAAGTGTCTATTCATCTATTATAATTTTAATCATGTAAGGCAAAACCCCCCAAAAATTATAAAAATCGTCTTTAAACGGCAATAACTCCAAGTAGACGTCGGACGATTTCCTCTATATTGTCTTAATTGTAGATCTTGTCTCGCTATCATTTTTGATTATTTAAGTGTATATCTATCTATTTCAACTTTAAAGATATAAGGCAAAAACACAACAAAATGGTAAAAATCATCATCAAAGGGCAATAACTCTGATAAGGAGTCGGCTGACGATTTCGACAACTTATTTGTAGAACTTGTCTTGCTTTTTAGGCAATTTAATGTTTCTCTGTATCTATTATAGTTTCAAGATAACACAAGTATGCAATAAAGAAAAAAAAACAATTGTAAATTTTTTCATTAAATGGCAATAACTCATATCAGAAGTCGTCTGACAATTTTGACGTAAATAGACAATTGCTAGAGCTCTACATTTTGAAAATATTTGCTTTTTCACAGATTTTCTCTATTCATAATGGTTTTCAAAATAATAGACACAACTTTCATTTTTACCCTATGTTCTATTTTTAGCCATGACGGTCATGTTGGTTGACAGGCGGGGTCATCGGACACATTTTGTAAAATCGATACCCTCATTATGATTTTGTCAAGTTTTATTAAATTTTGCACAGTAGTTTCAGAGGAGAAGATTTTTGTAAAAGTTAACGGACGACGACGACGACGGCGACGACAATGACGACGGACGACGACGACGACGACGGACGACGGACGCCAAGTGATGAGAAAAACTCACCTTGCGCATTGGGCCAGGTGAGCTAAAAATCTATTTTAATCGTTTATATTACTATATATCAGTCGTTCGTTTTAAATACCACATTTCCAAATAACAGTGCAAGTTATAAATTTCAAATAATTGACATGATTGATAAGAAAGGAATACGCTCCCACAAAAAAAAAAAAAAACAAAAAAAAAAAGCCAAAGAAACCCATAATTAACAAAGGTATAAGTACAAACGAACCGAGACATTATTACATAATTGACAAAATCACTTTAATAATTACAATGTGTCATAGCCTTACATCCACCAATTGTGATAGTAATATCTTGGGGAAGATGGATAATTTTCTTTACAAATCCCTAATGAAGGAAATGATATCATACACTTTCTCTGTTTATAAATATCATTATGGATTAAACCTACGTTTTAGACGTAGCAAATATGAAATTCGTTTATATTCTCTTGACAGAATAATTCAAAAACAACACCATAATGTACAACAAGAATTGAAAGATACATATTTTGCATCAATATATAATGTCCTTTTAGTGGGACTAAATTTGCTTGAAAAAATTGAAAACTGAAGTTCAACAAAACATAAGAGTTAATCCTAATAATAAAAGTGTACAAACTTACATGTAGTATTTGTTAGTCAGTTTTGTCAGTCACAATGAGAACTTTATGAAATTATGCAAGTTTGGCACCTATTGTAAAGAATGAATGATGCATGGGTAATGTGTATATTTCCACGAAATAATATATCTACTGGTTCCAAAAAACAAGACTTGGTATTTAACATATTCAAAACATCTGAACGAATTGTATGTGCAAAGGTATTTAAAAAATGTATTACGTTTCTTTTTTCATTTAATTATGCGCCATTGTATATACATCAAAACATTAGTTACTCTGTTGCTAAACTATGAGTTTTATTAATGTTAACTTACGTTACTGCTCATTAGATACAAATAAATAGTATTTGTGGAATGTTAAAAAAAAAAGAAAAGAAATATATACATATATATATATATGAATTTTCTGCATATTGGTACACTACTTCATTTGCTCCTTATCGCAATAAGAAATTCACATTTATATCCATATATGATATGCATTATGTTTTCAGTGCGCTATTTGTTCGTTACTGTTGATACTATATTTATTTGTACATGTTGAATGTATTGTTATTCTATTGAAATAATCTCATAGTATAAACCACGCTTTACGACCTAATATTATAATTGTTCAAAGGCAAATAATTCATGTGACACGATACACATTTTGAAACGATTGAGTAAGCAAAAATACTACACATCTCTAGATAGAGACTACCGATTTGGGGTCACGTTATAGTTCGTTTATTAATAAAAAACGTGCGTTGATGTCAAAAACGAGGGTTAAACATTTTGATTCTTGAGACATTATATGATTAGATGGAATAAATAGCATCCCTAACAATGCATTTACTCATTAATTAATTAATAATGAAATAATGGTGATTACGAGAATGCAATACACTGTAGTCAAGATACAGTTCGCTAATTCTAACCACCTTGATTTTGGATATGATTTCAAACTTTTTAATGGCAACCCGGATTGTAGGTCGAATATTAGGCTAAAAACAAGATGATTTTGTTGAACAGTATGTTTATTAAATTCATATGATGTGTTTTGAAATAGCAAGTATTATTGTAAATGGATTATGTTTTAAAAAGAAACGTAAAGGGGCGTGTCTTTGTCTAGGAATAGAAATTACAATTGGAAAAATTCAGGAAACTAATTCATGTATTGAGCGTACAGAAGAAATCCAAAAATTGATAAAGATAAAAAAAGTGGTAAGTTGGTGCAAATGCACCTAGTTAAGATTTTTCGTGATTTTGCGATATTGCCGAATGAAATCTTTCACTAATTTTAGGCTGATTGATTCATTTTGATTGTGTTAATAAAAGTATACATACATGTATGTCTCTTCAATGTATTTAGTCTCAACAGGATGTCGACTAAAATGTATTTAAATGATTTTCCCCCAACCTTTTCATATGATAATTCCACCAAAAAATCATTATTTTTCAAGATATTTTAATTGTGCAACTGATAAGGACCGTGATAAGCATTTGGACCGTCATCAACATGATATAGGTCATGAAGAATTAAAAGATATCAATTATAAAACAATAAATGCGACGCTTAGAGAACTTTAAGTCCTGAATCAAGAATTTATACCTGAAAAGGGACTAATGCACATACTCATGTATATCTCAAGACTGTAAAAACAGATGTTAAAAAAAATAAGACAAATATAAAAAAAACACTTTCAAATGATCTCACATGATTTGGTTAGTGTAAAATGCTAACATATTGAAGTATTCGATAACCTGTAATATATATAAAGTGCTACCACGACTTTGTTGCCGTTATTTATTTTCTAAAACATTTACCAATTTCTTTATAGGTGGAAAAAAGTGATGTTCAAGACGGTTTTCTTCTGTTTTATAATTATTGTATTTGTTTATATAAATTATTGACAGTGTATGAAAGGTGAGTTAATCTTGCAATGCTTAACCAAATACCACTTCATCAATTGGTTTGTGTGAACAAATTAAATTGTGTGTCAAATTGATTATATATCTCTGAATTGCCTGAATTAATTTTCATATATTGTTCAAAGAAAGACGACTAAATATTTCCCTTTAAAACTATGAGAAAATAAAAAAAAAGTGAACTGTATAAAAGTGAAATTAATATTGTAAGGGGTATCGTATTATTAACTTACGTTGAATGAAATAGATCACGAAATCTTGTTGTGACAGTTGAAATCTGATAAAATGGCATCTCGTTATTTTGCTGTTTAACGAATAATATAGCAAATAAAAGAGAAGATGTTTTTATGGGATTAAAAAGTAAAATAACAAAAGTACTGAACTCCGAGGAAAATTCAAAGTGGAAAGTCTCTAAGCAAATGGCAAAAATCAAAAGCTCAAACACATCAAACGAATGGATAACAACAGTCATATTACTGACTAGGAATTCAAATTGATAACTTTTTCAGTATCTGATTATGTGCACATGGAGTGACTTTCCTTTTCGACAAAAAAGAATTGCAAAATAATATCGGTTTTTTCAAATACATATTAGTGCTTGATACATATCTTAGAAGTTAAACAAATCATAGTTTTAGACTATGGGGAACGGCTTTGCTTATTTGTGAAGGCCGAACGGTGACCTATAGTTGTTAACTTCTTTGTCATTTGATCTATTTTGTTATTATGAACAACTATGCAAGTTATTTTTACAACCAATTCCTTTTCTATTTCTAAGGGTTAAACAATTTCCTGGTATGTACCTATATGTATAAGTGAACATTAGTACTGACACTTAAACACTAAAGACTTCACGGAAACCAGATTTCTTGAATGTTTAAAAAATATTAATGTTCACGCATCATTACCTTAGCATTTGAAGTATGTAAAAACGACTATTGATAACATTTAATAAGAAGAATTGTTAACGAGAAAATTATGACCTAATTTATGAAAAAAAAATTAAACAAAAACAAATATGATAAACGGTAATGAACTACTGAATTACATATTCCCGACTTGAAAAAGGCACAAATGAAGTGTTGTAATGTTGAAAATGTTGGTGATCATCAAAATAATCTTAACGGTACCGGTAAGACTTATTAAAGGTTATCAATAGTCGTTTTTACATATTTCAAATGCTTAGGCAATGATGCGTGATATCAATATTTTTAAAACATTTAAAAAGCCTGGTTTCCTTGAACTCTTTAGTTTTAAGGGTTAGATCTAATGTTAACCAATACATATAGGTAAGAAGAAGTCTATACCAGGAAATTCATTAATCTTTAGAAATAGAAATGGGATTGGTTGTAAAAATAACTTACATATTTTGAATAGTTGTATTTCAGTGGCATTGAAATTTATGTAAATGGCTTGTTTATCAAGTGTCAATAAAAGCGCGATGAACTGTTTTGCCCTTCTAGAGTAAATAAACCGTTTATGTAGGATGTGGCCAAATATAAATGAATGCCTTCATATTTAAAACCAAATTGACTACAAAGGCCCAAATTCAACAAGTTCGATTTCAAAACATTCAATATATGTTTTCCTTCGTAAACTTAAAAAAAAAACTAAGTTCAGTGCAACTTTTAAGACATTTTAAAATCACGCATTTATTAAAAAAATGCGATAATAATATTTTGCTTTTTTTTTCGTTCGAAAAAAAAAGTCACTTTATGTGCACATAATCAGATACTGTAGAAGTTTATAAGTTTGAATAATAATTCAATTTCATAAAAATGTTTTGTTTTTTTATTTGCTGTAATATTCGTTAAACCACAATTTAATGAGATGCAATTTTATCAGGTTTCAACACTGGCACAACAAGATTTCGTGATTTATTTTATTCAACATAAGTTAATAATACGACAATCTTACAACATCAATTTCACTTTTAAACATTTCGATTTTTTTTTAGTTTCTCATAACTTTAAAAGGAAATATCCAGTCGTGTTTCTTTAAACAAAATATGAAAATTAATTCGTAGAATTTAGAGATGTATCATCAATTTGACAAAAAATGGCTTTTTTTAAAACGAAACAATATATAAAGTTTTATAAGTGTTACATTGCAAGATTAATTCACCTTTCATACATTGCCAACAATTCATTAAAACAAATATAACAATTACGAAACAGTAGAAAACTGTCTTGAACATCACTTTACTTTCCACCCATATAAAAGATGGTAATTTTTTTTTAAATAATTAACGACAATGAAGTCGTGGTAGCACCTCATATTATACAGATTATATTAAAGAATACTTCAATTTATCAGCATTATAGCACTAACCAAATCATGTGTGATCAATTGAAAGTGAGTTTTTTTAACATTTGTCTTATTATTTTAAGCATCTGTTCTAACAAGCATGAACTATACTAGGATATTTGTATTAGTCCCTTTTAAGGGATACATTCTTGATTCAGGATTTAAACTTATCCAAGCGTCGCATCAATTGTTTTATAATTGATATCTTTCGATTCGTCATGACCTATATCATGTCGATAACGGTCCGAATTTCCATCACGGCCCTAATTAGGTACACAATTAAAATATCTCTAAACTTAATGATTTTTTTGTGGAATTATCATATGAATAGGTTTGGGAAAAAAACCCATTAAAAGTACGTTTTAGTCGACGTCATTTTGAGACTAAATGCATTGAAGAGACATGTTTATGCATTTATATAAAAAAAAAATCAAAATGAATCAATCAGCCTAGATTATCGTTTAGACATCTAAAAAAATCAAGTGAAAGATTTCATTCGGCAAAATAGCAAAATCACGAGAGTTTCCTTAACCAGGTGCTATTGCACTCACCAACATTATTACTTTTCAATTACTTCTGTACGTGAATAAGTTTCCTGTATTTTATTTATTTGTAAGTTCTATTCATGGACCAAAGACACGCACCATTACGTTTCTGTTTAAAACATCACCCATTTATATTAATACATGCTATTTCAAAACACATCATATGAACTTTATAAACGTAATGTTAAACTAATCATTTTGTTTTTACCCTCGTATTCGACCAACGAACTGTCATTTTACAACTATACAAATATACATTTGAAATTAACGTCTTAACTCCTGTAAACTAGAGCTGAAAATAGTATTATAAGTGATCAACATGAAAGATGTCTTCAGATGGAGTTTACCCTGTTTTTCATAAAATTAAAGGCAAAATTAAATAAACAAATTTTTGTTTTTGTTATTGTGTTTTTGATTATTTTTACTAGTGACATACATAGTCGTCCACGAATCATATATAAAAAAAAAGGAATACTTAGCTCTGTTTCGCACTTTGCTTTTGAAATTTACACTTTTAAAATGAACAGACGTCTATATAAACAATTGTTTTCAATTTATCGCTAATTATACGATACCAACATCTGATGACTCTTACTTCAACTATGATATTTAAACAAAGTTATTCGCACATTTAAAATCATTAACTATGAATAAAAAAAAAATCATTTTATACATGAATTTAAAATGAATTCGTGGTAATTGTACAGTCTCGTCTTTTACTGATGAATTAAGTTGATAGCAATATTGCTTTAAACATCTATTTAATCTTTTAACAATGCATTGAATGGAAGGTATTTAAATAGATATTTAGTACATGAATGCGTCTTGTGTATATTTATGAAAACAATTACAGTGTTGTATATTTTTCTTTAATAAAACATGATATCACAAGATTTAACAAAAATAAAATAAGAATAAAAAAAGCGGTTATATGGTTATAATTTGTAGTTTTAATTTCATGTAACGGTTTTTAATAACAGCTAAAGAACATTATATAACTCAGATTCTATTATTTGGTGTTCAATTAAAACGGATAATATCACGACAACCATACTACTCTTAATAATCAAAATCATCGCCTTGATATAGTTCTCCTTATATAATTTATATGTATCGAATAAACATAAACTCATAGTTTGTTTGCATGGTATTGTCTATCTCTTTATGTATAATGAAACATCCCACCGCTAATTTCTAATATTTTTTGTTTGTAACACAATTTTGATTTTAAGAACTTCCAACAATGTGAGAAAAGCGTTTTTCAAATATTTTCTCTAAACAGTATGTTCATTCCTTACCTATACGCCTACCAGCCTTTCTATCTCATTCAAATCAATTTTAGCACTTACTGAACTATGATTTATAAATTGAAAGTGAGCGATTTTTACGTTTGGCGTTTGATTTAAAAGATATTTTTTAACAAGAATGATGTCTATTTAAGCTTTTGTACGATGTACTAGTCCCCTTAAAGGTAAACATTTTTGCTTCAGGATTTAAAGTTATTCAAGCGTCGCATCAATTGTTTTATAAATGATATTTTTTATACATTGTATGTCATGACCTATGTAATAACGATAATGGTCAGGATCTCCACCACGATCCTTAGCTTGTTAGATGCACAATTAAATTTCCCTTAGAATAAATGAAAAACCAAACTAGGTTTAATCATCCATTGAAATGGGTTTGAAAAAACCCTACTGTTCTATATTATTATAGTTGCTTTGATTTTAAGGATTCATGCATTTAAGAGACAAGTTTATGTTTGTTTCTTGTTCTTTTGTAAACTTTTTCAAAATTTCAGAATTATTCAGCTTAGATTATATTTATGACATTGGGTAAATGTGAAATAAATGTTTTACTCGGAAATACAGCAATCGCTCCCACTATTTTTTGTTCTTTTCGTTTCAATTGTTCAATTGCCTCTGTACACGATTAAGTTTCATGTCTCATATTATATCGTTATTTCTGGGCCTTTTTAGTCAATTTGGTTTTAAATATGAAGGCATTCATTTATATTTGGCTGCCTACATAAACGGTTTATTTACTCTAGAAGGGCAAAACAGTTCATCGCGCTTTTATTGACACTTGATAAACAAGCCATTTACATAAATTTCAATGCCACTGAAATACAACTATTTAAAATATGTAAGTTATTCTTACAACCAATCCCATTTCTATTTCTAAAGATTAATGAATTTCCTGGTATAGACTTCTTCTTACCTATATGTATTGGTTAACATTAGATTTAACCCTTAAAACTAAAGAGTTCAAGGAAACCAGGCTTTTTAAATGTTTTAAAAATATTGATATCACGCATCATTGCCTTAGCATTTGAAATATTTAAAAACGACTATTGATAACCTTTAATAAGTCTTACCGTTACCGTTAAGATTATGTTGATGATCACCAACATTTTTAACATTACAACACTTCATTTGTGCCTATTTCAAGTCGGTAGCATGTAATTCAGTAGTTCATTACTGTTTATCATATTTGTTTTTTTTTAATGTTTTTTTTTTCATAAATTAGGTCATAATTTTCTCGTTAACAATTCTTTACATTGTATTATGTAACACATCTACTTCAATCGATAATAAGGAATTTCGAAGGGAAATATTCCCCACAAAAGAAAAATTCCACGTACAAGCTGCATTTTGTAAATACAGCTGTTTCACAAACCCCGACTATTTAGGGAGATATATAATATTCATAGATATTTTTTATTGTTTACCTTCTGGTTCCAAGATATGATCTCTATTTATCATCTCGTAAAGACATAATTTAGAAATGTTACCAGTAAATATACACATGCAAAGCGGTCAATTGAAATCTGTAGAAGATCCAAAGTGAAGTGAGGGGTAGTACAGAATTTTAGTATAAGTTTGAACCCTTAGAATGTCGGGGCATCTAAATGTTGAAAATATGCCGCATAGCTCTTTTTTGACATTTGAAAAAAAAAGTGCATAATTTATGATCTTTCTATTCTAGGATATATTTTTTTGTGAAAATTCATAGTAAAAGTGGTACAATTTTAACCGTAAAGGGTATTCTCGTGGGAAATTGCATTGTCTCTTTTTACAGCATTGTAACCTGCAATTAACACATTGAATACGTACAAACGAAAAGAGAAGTATTTAATACATAAGTGACAATGGCACTTACATATATGTGTGATAGCATTATACCCACCATTGTGATATTAATATCATTTAACTTTTTATTTATCTATTATATATTTCATGTACAATAAATGGCAAAAACCTTGTAATGTCAACCACATTTTCTAATACAAGTTTCTTTGTATGTAACTATTATAATTTTCAAAATGATTGACAAAAAAGTTGACATTTGGGGATAATAACTCCCATAAGAAGTCGTTTGACACTTTTTGGCGTAAACGGGAAGCATATGGATCTCAACTTTCTCATTATTTTGGACCCTGTTAAATGTTCTCTATTCAAGATGATAGACATACTTGTAGTGTCGTAAATTTTGCCGTAGTACTAGTAGTTTCAGAGGAAAACATTTTTGGGAGATATTAAAAAAAAAAAAACCCAATAAAAATCTTAAAAATTATCATTAAAGGGCAATCACTCCAATAAGGAGTCATCTGACAATTTTGATCATATAAACTCATTTGTAGATCTTGTCTTGCTGGTCGCATTCGCTGAATACAGCTTCTCTCTGTCTATTAATGTGTTCATGATAATAGACAAAAATGGAATGAAAAATGATTAAATTCTATATTTAAGGGCATTAACTCTTGCAAAAAGTTGTCTCGCAATTTTGACGAAAATACACAGCAGTAAATCTCTCAAAATTTCTTCGTTTGTCTGATTGCCTCTATTCATAACGGTTTTCAAGATCAAAACAAAACTTACAGTTTTCCTCTTACTTCTATTTTTAGCCATGTGGGCAATTTTGTTTGGCAGACGGGTTCATTGGACACATCTTTTGAATCAGATAGCCCAATACTGATTGTGGTCAAGTTTGAGTACATTTGTCCCAGTAGTTTCAGAGGAGAAGCTTTTTGTAAAATTCAACGATGACGGACTACTACGACTAAGACGGACGACAACGGACGATGGACGCCAATGATGAGAAAATCTAACTTGGCTTTTCGACTAGGTAGGCTAGAAATGAAGTTAAACAAAACTTAAAATTTAAACAATTTCTTTCTATCTATTAAACCTTTTCATAATAATAGGCAAAAATGAAAACATGATAATAATAGGGTTCGTACTTACATTTACTACTTGTTAGACAGTTTTACCAGTAACAATGAACATTTTATAAAAGTATGCAAGTTGGGCACCTATTGTAAAAAATGAATGATGGTTCGTATCTATATATTTCCACGAAATGATGTATCTTCTGCTTTTAAGAAACACGACTTATTATTTAACATATTCAAAACACCTGACCGAATTCAATCTGGAAAGGTATTCAAAAAGAATATCAAGTTTCTTTTTTAATCTTATTTGCCATTTACTGCATGACAATAGCTAGTGTGTTGCTACATAATGTGCTTTGTTAATAACAAGTTAACCTACAATACCCCTTATAGTGTGCAAATGAATGGTTTTTGTGGAATGTCAAAACTCTCTCTCTCTCTCTCTCTCTCATTTAAACCCTCTTGGTTTCTTGAGCGTCACTGATGAGTCTTTTGTAGACGAAACGCGCGTCTGGCGTATAATATAAAATTTCAATCCTGGTATCTATGGTGAGTTTATTTTCATATATAGCAATATAAAGTACTTATAGTCATATTGATTGTTCCTGTTCAATCATTAAATAAATTAATTCCCTAACCGCTGAAACTTTGTATTAAAATTTCGAACACATAACATTGCTGACTTTTTTTCCTGTTTTGCTGTTACTTCTATGCGAAGTGTATGTAGTTGATAGTTTGTTTTTAATTGCAGATCTTTGATCATATCGATTATTGCCCTCTTGATGTATGTTTTGCGCTTAACATTGTAATGTAGGATAAATGTCATATTAAAGCATACACACAAACTATATCATTAAACGCAAAAGTCTTCATGGTTGAAGCTCTGCAAAATAAAAATAGCAACCGGGATGAAAATAAGAATGGAGAACTGTTGCTTTTGACTACTATTAAATTTGTTTTCGTTAAAGAACGACTGAAAGCATACCAAGCATATAATTTCAGAGATTCAATTTGACGTCTTCTGATCTCATCATTTCTGGATAGGTCTTCGTAGACCAGATTTTACTTTTATCTCGAATCGATTATGCATAAATAAATGACTATTCTAATGAGCCATTATCAGTGGTTCGTACTTAAAAAATACAAATATTATTGCACTGATTCATGTGTGAAACTACTCTCATCATGTTAATAATCATCAAACAATACGTCAAAATGATTTAACTGGGATCAAAGCTCAACAAGCTTTTGTACCGAGTCTGGGAACATTAACCAACTGTTTAATAAACTATCAAAGATTATCCGGATATTGCATTACAATTAAACCAAAATACATCTGATATATCTGAAAGCTCAATACACGTGAGCAGAGATAAGTTTCTTAATTGTAGTAAATTTCTAAGGACACAGAACTTTGAATATTCAATTTGATAAATGTTGATGCTAGGTTTGTATTCAAGTTACAAATATGATATATCATAAACTACAGAAACAATGTCATTTTACTATTTTACTTTTTATACTATTTTGGTCAGTATACCGATTTGCTATATCTGCATGATCTATTTCTGAAATGCATTACGATTTTTAGTGTTTTATTTGTATGTTTCTGTAGATATTATATGTCTTTGTGTATGTTAAATGTAGTGTTATATCGAAATAATCTCATAGTATAAAAAACACTTTAAACCTAATATTTAAATTGATTATACGTTAATGGTGCATGCGAAGGGATTCACGATTTCAAACGACCGAGTAAGCAAAAATACTACCGAACTATGAATAGTGAATACCAGAAGTGGGTCATGTGACAGTTCGATTATGAATTCAGTAAGTGCGATAATGTCAAATACGAGGGTTAAAGTCCTATGATTCTCAACATGTTTGTTGTAATGAATAGCATACCATTTAAAACAATTTTTTATTATTTGAATTGTTAATAAACATATGATACATACGACGATGCAATACACACCCGTCAAAATGTATATAATCTTATACATATAACCCGACAATTGTTATTGTAAAATGAAAGTTTTTTCGTCGAAAATGAAGGAAAAAATGATAACTTGAATATTATTTGTTTTAAATTTATATGACGTTTTTTGAAATAACCATGATAGCAAACATTAAATTTTTATACATTAATTATGTTTTTAAGAGAAACGTAAAGGAGTGTGTCAATGGTAAAGTAATAGAAATAACGATATAATATACCTGAAACGAATTCGTGTACAGCTGCAATTGAACAATTAAAAAGAAAAGAAAAAAATAGTTGGAGCGATTGCACGCGGAATTGCAGTTTTAAAAAATCTCTTTATGCTTGCTTTATTGGCGACTAAAACATTTAGTTAACTTTTACCCAATGTCATAAATATAATAAGGCTGATTATTTCTGAAATTTTGATGAAGCGTTCAAAAGAATCATAAACTTGTCTCTTAAATGCATGAATCCTTAAAACTATATCAACTATAATAATATAGAACATGTGGGTTTTTTTTCAAACCCATTTCAATGGATAATTAAAACAAGTTTGGTTTTCCATTAATTTTGAGGGAAAACTATTTGTGCATCTAAAAAGCTAAGGATCTTGTGGAGATCCTGACCATTATCGTTATGACATAGGTTTTGGCATATAAAAAATATCACTTTATGAAACAATTCATGCGACGCTTGAATAACTTTAAATCCTGAAGCAAGAATGTTTACCTTTAATGGGACCAGTACATCGTACAAAAGCTTAAATAGACATCATTCTTGTCCAAAAAAAAAATAAGTTGTAAATCAAACGCCATACGTAAAATTAGCTCACTTTAAATTTATTAATCATAATTCAGTTAGTGCAAAAATTGGTTTGAATGAGATAGAAAGGCTTGTAGGCGTATAGATAAGGAAAGAACATACTCAATAGAAAAAATATTCGAAAACGCCTTTCGCACATTGTAGGAAGTTCTAAATATCCAAATTGTGATACAAACAAAAAATATAAAAAAAATGGTGGTGGGACGTTTCTTTATACATAAAGAGATAGACAAAACCATGCAAGCAACTATGACTTTATGCTTATTCGGTACATATAAATTAAATAAGAAGATCTAAAATAAAGGCGAAGATTTTGATTACTAAGAGCAGTATGGTTGTCGTCATGTTATCCGTTTTAATTGTACACCGAACGGAGAGAGCAACTCAACAGCGAATGAATTGATCAATCTGGTTAATGAGCTTGTGAATATATTGATACTAATGACGTTGTTCGAATACATGGGAGGGGACTACCTCGCACAGACTCTCGTATTGCTCATGTCGTGGTGATATATTCTGTTCCAATTCAAAAACAAGTATTAGTGAAGTTTGTAAACCCACTTTGATCCGTAGACAATGTCGTTTACGGAAATAAACTTTGTGTGGGCTACTTAATGTTGGTGAAACTCGACAACCTTTGCGTAAAAGGATGATACAACACCAGTCTGATAATGAAGATCCGCAATTAATGATTCTTTAAATTATATCCATTTGAAACAACCGGACCATGATATTTCATTATATATGAATGTAAGCATCATCGAGAAATTTATCATCTCACCAAAAGCCCTATAATAAGTACACTTTTCCGGAAAGATAGAGAAAATTTCTGGTTAAGGGAACTAGGTACTGCAATACCATATGTTTGCAATGATAACATCAAAGGAGTTAGACAATTTGTTAAGTACACCCTGCAGTGATGTAAATGTAATGAGCTTATTCAATACTAGTAGTTCTATGGTACAAAAGTTATGCCAACACTATGAATCAGACAATAAATTACTACCAATGGGCATAGTTACTTGAATTTGATACATGACGCATACCCATCCCATAATGTATCAGCATACCAGCTTTGGTCAATCTTAGTTCTACTGTATAAAAATTTCTACTATAATATGTGTAAAAGGTATTAGCTAAAAGTAAAACTGCATTACAAGTTTTGCGGTACAACCCGTCACGAATTGGACAAGAATTTATCGTAATAGGGGTCAAAGGTCAAAGTCAGGTTAACGTCAAATTGATCTTAATTTGGTATATGATACATCTCCAGCCTATGATGAATCTGCATTCCATGTTAGATCAAACATGATTCATCGGTTCAACAGTTTTATACCGGATACGAAGTGTGACGGACGGACAGAGAAACAGATAGGCAGAGAGACAAACAGACAGACAGACGAACGGACGGACGGACGGACGGACGGACGGACGGACGGACAGACAGACAGACAGACAGACAGACAGACATGATGATTCATGTCAAACTAATTTATCAGTAATAGAGATTGACATTAGGGTAAGGAATTCACTTCAAACTACATTAAGCTAGAAAATATATATACATGTATTAGTTTTAGATAATCATAGGTCTGTTCTATGTTCCTTTGGAATTTCAACCAAAGACGAAGAACTGGATCTTCCATCACTGTATTGGATACCTAAACTACATAAGTGTCCTTACAAACAACGGTATATTGCTGGGTCTTCCAAGTGCTCCACGAAACCTCTTTCTAAATTATTAACATCTATTTTATCAGCAATCAAAGCCGGGCTCCAAAGTTATTGTGAAACTGCCTATTCTAGAGGTGCCGTGAATCAGATGTGGATACTAAAAAATTCCCAAGATCTTTTAGAGTACATACAATCTAAGACTCTCTCATCTTGCAATAGTATTAAAACATTTGACTTTTCTACACTTTACACAAGTATTCCCCATTCCAAACTAAAGACAAATTGAAAGAGTTGGTATTACTTTGTTTCATTAAAAAGAATGGCGAACGTAGATACAAGTATCTTGTCTTGGGGAGGGATAAATCCTACTTTGTAAAGAATAACTCTGATTCAAACAAAAAATTCTCTGAAACTGACATTATCAAGATGCTTGATTTCTTGATTGACAACATATTTGTTACGTTTGGAGGACGTGTTTTTCAACCGACTGTCGGAATTCCAATGGGAACCAATTGTGCCCCTCTTCTTGCCGACTTGTTTCTTTATTATTATGAGGCTGACTTCATACAGGAGCTTCTTAGGAAGAGAGATAAGAAGTTAGCAATATCCTTTAACTCTACGTTCCGCTATATAGATGATGTTCTCTCACTAAATAATACAAATCTTGGTGACTATGTTGAACGAATCTATCCCATCGAACTAGAGATAAAGGATACTACAGATACAGTTAAGTCTGCCTCATATCTTGAATTACATCTAGAAATTGACAATGAGGGTCGGTTGAAAACAAAACTTTACGACAAAAGAGATGATTTCAGCTTCCCAATTGTGAACTTTCCATTTCTATGTAGCAACATTCCAGCAGCGCCTGCATACGGAGTATATATCTCCCAATTGATACGATATTCCCGGGCTTGTGTTTCCTATCATGATTTCCTTGATAGAGGATTGCTGCGCACAAGGAAGCTATTAAACTAAGAGTTCCAAATGGTGAAGTTGAAGTCATCCCTTCGTAAATGTTATGGACGCCAACACGAGTTGGTTGACCGTTATGGAATAAGCGTTTCACAGATGATATCGGATATGTTCCTTATGTCGTAACTACAATACCCTTCCCTGTTCACGAATGTGACTTACTGAATTAGACTATTTACTGGATTTGTAATAACATAAGCAACTCGACGGGTGCCACATGTGGAGCAGGATCTGCTTACCCTTCCGGAGCACCTGAGATCACCCCCAGTTTTTGGTGGGGTTCGTGTTGCTTAGTCTTTAGTTTTCTATGTTGTGTCATCTGTACTATTATTTGCCTGTTTGTCTTTTTATTTTTGGCCATGACGTTGTCAGTTTGTTTTCGATCTATGAGTTTGACTGTCCCTCTGGTATATTTCGTCCCTCTTTTACTTGGTTTAAATATTCTTCTTCAGGACGGAACTCACGTGTGGTATTAATCGGTGATTTCTGAATGGCTATCACCAAACACCAAAAAGGACATTCAGTTGTTTACATTACTCATTTCTAGCTTAATAGTTCTCATCATAACATAAAAATTGACATTTATCAATTCAAATAGGAATTTCACTATTCCAACGTCGACGTCAAATTTGAAGTGAGAAGTTTCAAATTAGGAATGTGAAATAACAACATCTTTGATGTGAGGAATATCAAAATGTCAATATGTACCTGTTAAATGTCAACCGTGAAGAAACTTATGCTAACTGGTAACAAAATCGCTTATCACATGTAAAAATACTCCATATTATGTCAAAGTTTTTCTTTTTCTTAAGATCTAGGTTAAGTCAACAAATCACTACGATACTGAACTGGGAAAAGAACGGCAACAGTTGGTGGTATTGCAATTGGTCTCAGTACTTAACCATCACCGTTCGTTATTGTTTTATAGACGGATAAAACAATAGCATACATAATGCAAATAGTACGTTCTCACTCAGTTAATTAAAATACAACATGAGAAAAACTGAGATAAAAAAGTGTTCTACTAATTAGAAATTGTAATGGAAGAGATACAACATGTATCCTATGAATTTTGTTTAAATTACGAGATGGACCTGGAAATGAATGGACATAAGGTCTATATTCGACCTATCTTCATTCAGTAAGTAAATACACGTCTTGCTCATTATGATTACTCGTAACATATTGCTTCTAGAGGATTATAACAATAAGTACATATTGGAATATCGATCATCCAGACTTTAGCTAGAAACACATTGAATCTTGTAAACATCTTGGTATGCACCATCTTTCAACCCAATATCTATTTGGAAGGGTGATATTGAAATCTGCTTTTTGGTAATAGTTCAAACGGATATGATTATAAGTTTTAAAAATTAGATACCTGGAGGTTGAAAGTAAAGATTTAAGACAACATTTAAATAATATATTGATTTTATCTGCACACAATTAAGTGTTTTTTTGTGTCTTTCCTAAAATAGTATGCTAAATAAAATAGCCTTACCATACCTTTAATTAAAAGAATGATGACAAGAGTACATGTTAAAATTCACTCAAAAAACCCTTGATGCGCGAATTGGAAATGAGATCGTTCCTCTCATTGGATAACATTTAGCTTCCTTTAACCTTTTAATCAATAATAGCTAGCTATAAAGCCAGGTTCAATCTACTATTTTCTACATAAGAAAATGCCTGTACCAAGGCAGGATTATGACAGTTGCTGTCCATTCGTTTGATGTGTTTGAGCTTTTGATTTTTCCATTTGATTAGGGACTTTCCGTTTTGAATTTTCCTCGGAGTTTAGTATTTTTGTAATTTTACTTTTTAATATGTAATTCCTCAATACAAATCACCATAATGCGCATTTAGGGCTAAAAATGGATAGTTAACATTGCTATGAAAACCTTTACAATTTTTTACTACTACTAAAATGGACATGCAACCTATTTGAGAAATTCTTTTTATAAAGGTCCTTTGTGAAAAATTCTTCAAATGTTTTTTTAAATGCCATAAATCCTGATGCACAACAAAAATTATTATTTTAATGACGCAATATTGCATGAGAGAACTTTGATTTTTGCAATGAAACATCAATTTTGCAGGAAAAAAAACGGTAGTAAGATAGGAGAAATACAGATATAATAAATAACAACAGTGAAAAAGAAGAGGGATTTTCTTCAAATCATCGATATTAAAAAGATAGCGGCTTGATGAGGGATTTTTTGAATTTATGACTAAAAACCAGAGTGTAGCAATAGTACAATGTACTAAAACAATTAAGAAAACAGTTTGTAAAGGTTGTCCGTGATCTATTATATATGTGAAACAAAATATACTAAAGAAACAATAAACACACAATGATTTAATGTAAATATGCATACAATTGATGTAAAATTTTACACAAAACATGTACCCTTAATTATAGCCGTTGTAGGCATAATAAAAAGTATATATATATATAAAAATTAAAAAAACAGAATGTGTCTGAGGACACAATTGCACCCGCTTAGGCTTGCTTATAATATGTGAAAATACTTTTGGGACGGATGGAAGTACCGACGGATAATAGATGGACGGATTGACCAACGGAAAAAAATTAACAGACGGATGGACAGACGATCAAGGGTGAAACTAAATGCGACATTTGCCTAGCGGCGGGGGCATATAAATGCTCTCTCTCTCTCTCTCTCTCTCTCTCTCTCTCTCTCTCTCTCTCTCTCACTCGGGTTTATTTAAAAAAATGTAAACTTAATTCTTGTAAATATTCTAGATCTGTGATCATTTCTACTAAAAAAGTATGTACTTTTGTTATAATATGTCGTAAATAAGTAGGTATACATATATAAGCTACGAAGGAGCAAAAATGTAGACCGAAAGAACTACTTTTTCCTTTTTGTTACTAATTATTTAAAAAATATGTATTTTTCTCGTTACATATCAAAGGCATATGCAGTAGTACTTCGTATTGAATATATAAAAATGAAATACAAGCAGCTATTTGTTTCTTTTTTTTATATTAGATGCATATTTCTAGGGTCTTATTTTGAACATCAACTGGAACCAGTGAGTTTTAACTATTTGTAGTTTTCAAGTTATAATCGATGTTTTCATGTCATCGTTTAATAGAATATTTTGATATACTGAGATGTAATACCACCAAATCATAGTACGCACATCCGGTTGCATAAAAAAAAGGGTCGAAAAAATATTCCCTTGAATTTGACAGTTGTAGGTAATTAATCCTACATTTCATTGCAGTTAAAAATTTCTGGATCATAAATATATATCTTGGGTATTTCAAAGCACCATAATTTTTTAATTTGGGGTTTCTATAGAATATTTTGGAAACTTGAGGTTACATGGTTACTAAAGTACTGGACAGGATATAACTTTACTCATGTCAAGTATTTATTTTTTGGAAACAAAGATAATTCTGCACAATTATTTGAAAAATGCAAATTTAACAAAGACTAATAGTGGAAAATCAATGGTGGTATTACTCTTAATATGGGAAGCTGCACATGCAAATTTGACCTTCTGGGTACTCTGATTTGTTAAAATTTCTTGCTATTTAAGTAAAATATTTCAAAAAATTAAATATTCTGGGTGGATTTAGTCTCAAAAACACATTTTATGAGAAAATTTCCTTGAAATAGGACTATACCATGAAATTTAGTAGACAGAGCAAGCTATACACAGTGTTTTGGGGAGCCTTTTCTCTTATTTCTTATATTCTGATCTTATATTAGATTTTAATCCTAAATAATAATTTAATAAAAATAAAGTTATAAGTAAATGCAATATTTTTAAAGCAGTAACAACAAATTATTCACTAAAAAAGAAGCTTTTAATGTCCCTCTCTGGAACGCGACGTAAATTCAAGGTTTACGTAAGAACTTATTCAAACCTCCTTGGAGACAGTAAACTATTATATGGATAGTTCATTCAGCTTGAATACTTCAATTACTCATTTATCATAACATTTCTATCATAAATAAGTGAAAGTTACCCCAACATTTTAATTTATTGACCTAAAAAGTTGTAATTTTTAGGAAAAGAGATGTATAAATGGACAAAAAGAGACCTTATAATGAAGACAACGAGGTCCATTAGTGGTATTTATCATCCTAAAGTCATCTTTTGTATCATGTTCAACTATTTGTAGGCAGATGAGATAAAAATTGATCATTTATTGGTTCCACTATATTCTATCATGATGCGGCTTGATTTGGATTTTTCGAAGAAATTTTGCTCGAATCGCTGTAGATTACAGTATACCAAATTTTTCTTAAACTATTGAACTGATTATGACAAACTTGACAAAAATGCTTGAAATAACCAGTATTACAGAGGAAAAAAGTCACATTCAGTTTATTCAACAAAAAAGTCTTGTTTAGAACAGTATAAAGTAAACTAGATATTTAGTTACTAAATCAAAAGTCTAAATTAAGCGATATTATCATATAAAACAGCAGAAAAAATGATTTCAATATATATCCGATGATTATATATATTTAACAAATGAAATAAAAAAAATTTAAAAAAATAGTCTTGTTATATATAAGGTAAATACAATTAAAAAAAAAAGATCAATAGGAATAAATTATAATTCGAACAAATAAAACAAATAACAAAAAGAAAACTTATGAACAAAAAAACAAACAAACAAAAACACAGCAACAAATATTGATGAATATTGCTACGTTCCTTGCAATATACATTAGTATCACAATAACATATTGTTTACACTTGTTGTATAATTTCATATAGTCTCATTAAGTTTACGTGTTAAGCTTAAAATTAACCCACGGAATATCTATACAGTGAACATTAGTTTCGTGAGTCGTTTCTCATTTTCCAAACTATATAGGTGACAATTACCAACAAATACTAAAAATATATCTATGGTTCGGAAAGTATAATAATGATACACGAAATTAAAAGCAAGTACATATGTATTTAAAGTAATAATGTTTTCAAATACAATTGTTTTATCTTGGTTCCAAATTATAGATAGTTTTTTTTTTTTATAAAATATAATGATTTAATTTATTTGCTATAAATATAAGTATAAGGAAAGATCCAAAAAAGTTAAGAGTATTAGAAAATAGGGCAATTTTACCCAGCGATTACATACAGGATGTTACAATTTGGAGATTTGAAATATCGGAGGGCCGATAAAGGTAACATTTAACTCTTTACGATGTAGAAAATTTATGAAAAACAAGATGACACGTTAAGCTTGAATAACACCATATGCTGATGTGAGTAACAAGTTCATGTAGTTCTTGATGATACAAGTTTGTACAATTCCAATCATGGTAGTGGTACGATGCCATAAGGTACACATAAGAAAAGCAAGACAATTCACATTTACAAAGTGGTGTTAATAAACTCAGATGAATTCTTGTCACCATTTTGTCTCATAATAGTTTCTTTATATCACATTGTTAATAATCTGCAAAAAAATAAATGTTCTATAGCACAATGAGAGCAAGAATTTGAACTATGTTCTGTGGATACTGTTACATCTGTATTGAACAATTAGATGTATCTTATTTAATCATTACTTAACCCAACCATGTCCGTATCAGAAGATACATCGACAAGAACACACATACAACTGATAAACGTAGCAAGCATTATAAATGAAAACCATATCTACGTATGTTAAAAGATCACAAGTATTGTACAATTTTCCTTTTAATCATAGTCATACTTAGTATATTCGTTATCGCAATATACTCAGATTGTGATATATAACATGGGAACTTACCTGGTTAAACCATATTTAACGACATAAGCTTTCTATAATCACAAAAACAGACCAAAATACAACATTTGTGATTTTATTCAAATTTAAATGAAATGAACAATGACATGTGTCTTTATACGTTATTAATGATATGTAACATAAGATATATTATAATTGAATCGAACAAGAGTGTACTTCTTTTTTATAATATTTTAGTGTATTCATCGGGTCGTTGCGATTATGAAGACAGTAAAAGGATCACATTTTTGAAGCGGTAAACTGCTGTAATATGTATGTTGGTGTTTTGTTTTCATGATGACGTGACATAAATGTTTGATTGTAGAATATGTCACTTTAAAACCGATTAAACATCCTTCAATCAATCCATTCTTTAAATGTGACCATATGATTTAGATCGTTAAAGTCTACTTACAGTCGACAACAAATCAAGAGTGTAGTTTATTCTTTTGCTTCGTCGGAAATATCAACCGTATTTCGATTAGTTTTTCCTTTTGTTTTTATATCCAACTGAAAGCGTAAATACGCAAAGACATTAACATATGAAAATGAAATTAAGATATTTAAGAGTTAGGTGAAATCAAATTATACAGAATATCGGGACATCATGGTTTGGGTTCCATGCAAATCAAAATTGTCTGGTTTAATAACTTTTGAGGTAAAGAAGAAAACTATAGGAGTTTAGTCGTAAGTCTAGATTTCAAACATGAAATTCAATACTTTCTTTTCTTTAATCTCATAAAAATCTAACATACTTTCAAAAGGAGTAACAAGAAAAGTTATACCGAATTTCACAGTTGTTTATTGTAATGGTTTACATTTGTCAAAAAAAAAACATCACCCCAAACAGTTTTATTATTCAAAAGAATTACACATAAATGCAATAACGTGTTTGTATGTATTGCCCTTCCCTACATATCTATTTTGAAAGATTTTAGGAGTTTAATAAGTAGGTATCTTGAGATTTATAGGAGCTGTGTTTGTTCTAATTGAAACAAATAAGTGGCACGTGAACAATATTTTTCAGTATTTTAACTGTTTAAATCGCTCAATTTGTTTTACACTAATGTCAACAAAATATAACCTTTAACCGAATATTTAATGTTCTATTGAAAAAGGGGCGCATTATGTTAAAACTGTGCAAATTAAAGATGTGCATAAGAAAAATCAGCATGGCAAAATATATCTATGTTTATAAATTCAGAAAAATTCAAACGTATGAAGTGGATTTTCACGATGAAATCTAGATTTTTGTTGGTGTATTATTGCTATCTCAAAGACTATAGAAGCTAACAAATGTAGCTTGAAAGTATAAATTGAAAACAAAGATCAACAGGAGAAACAAAATCCTTAATGACATCTTCAGCATTGTCTGTTCATCAGGTGAGCAATACAGGCTCAGGTGGGCCTTTTGTTTGACTTATCTGAAGCGATCGTCTATTAGTAATTTTTCAAATGATGTATCAATCTTTATAAATCAATTGATCCAGCAGTATAACACAACAATCATTGCATCCTCATGTTTACGAAATTTTATAACATCATTAAAACTCCTACTTAAGAAGGAATAACATAATTTTGCTTTACGTGACTTGGACATTCCTGTATCTAACACTAAAAAAGTACTGGTAGCTGGTCAAAATATCAAAATATCCCATACATATGAAAGTTTATATAAAAAAAAAGATGTGGTATGTTGGTAATAAGACAACTCTCCGCACGAGACCAAATGACACAGAAATTGACAAATATAGGTCACCGTACGGCCTTCATTAATTCAGAAGGGAAATATATAAAAAAAAACAGTATTCGTCACGTACAATCAAACATTTCCAGATTTCACAGAAATAATACTAACAAAAAACTCTTCACTCCATCATGTCGGATTTGTTTGAAAACTCAGTTAATATAACATTACGAATGTTTTCCACCAAAATACAACATATTTTATTGCAGTACAAACCTTATTAATTATTTCTTGTAACATTATTTCCATATTTCGCTGTCTTTCCATCAACTGAAAAGATAAAGAAACACTCGACGTACGTTTAATAATCGTTTTAAGAAACAATAAATGTTTGATGGTTCAAAAAAAGGAGACGTTATATATATATATAGTTCACAGTAGAATATGACGTGATTTGAATAAAAAAGTCATTAAAGAGTATCTTTATTGAAAATGCTTTAACATTATTTGTTTCTCATCTCATGTCGTACAACAAGAGCAATTCAATAATTCCGACAAAACACAAAAGGAGGAACACAAAAGTTATATATGGTAACGTTTCGGATAAGGTGTCATTACATGATAATTATGGGTTTAGCTGAAAATACATAACCAAATTTGCATCTCCCACATTAAGCAATGTTATTAAAGTTTGCCAAACTGGACTATAGACAAAACAGATATATCTGTAATAAAGCTGTTAACCAGTATGTATAAATATATTTCTTGCCTGAGTTAAAATATATCCTTGCAACAAACCGCTCAGTAACTTATAAATAGTTGCTGTAAGAGTAATTTTACGTCTTCGCTCGTACAAGACGTGGCTGCGTATTTTATCATTCCGCATACGGATGATCCTCCTTAGATTGGATTTTGGACATCATGCATGAGTCGATTTCCCGAATTTGCAAATATTTAGTGCAATATTTACATTTTGTAGTTCACGATACAATCAATTATCTCTATATTGGTTCATATTTAACATCTTTAGGGCTTTAACTTAATTTGAAATAAAAAGAAGACACTTGTTCTAAACATGTCTTCAACCAAAACAAACAACAAAAAACAACGAAAAAAACACAAAAGTAAAAACAATTCTACTTTAAAACTCATCAATACACTTGTAGCAGTCACGAAGAAAACAAAACATTGAAAATTGGTTCAGTTTGTATTATAAATGTCAATCTATTGGGTAAACAATATTAAAAAAAAATAATATTAACATCAAAGCACGTATAAGGCGGGTTTTGCTCGAAATATCAAATAGTAAAAATGGTTTTTCCTTTCATATTGATCAAATACTTAGCAGCTATTTAAATGAATGATTATCTAACCATTTGTTTCATTTCTTGTATATCTTTTAAACTATCTTCTATCTTTTCCAGTTTGTTCATTGTCTAAAAGGTAAACAATAATATTGAAATGTTCAAAAATTTGTATTTTTTTTTATAATTGTATATGGTTGTCAATGCATTGACCATACACAAATGTTTAACAATTTTCCACTTTTGAGCTATACAGGAATACATGTTCCACTATAATGTAATCAGACTAAGCCTGGAAATGAGTCCAACAATGTAAGATTTGCATGTTTTTGTTCACTTCTGATGTTAACCCTTGTTTCTGTAATATTGTGGCAATACCACCTACACTGTGTTTAGCCTCTATTCCACTCGCTTAACTATGCTATATAAAACATGAATTTGTAGCTATCGTTTAGTGATGGCTTTTACGTCGGCTTAAACTCGGGTTGCAACTCAATACATGGTGTATGGTGGCAAGTAGATGGTGTAGCTACAGATCAGCTGTTTTACTGCAAATGTAAGATTTGAATGTTCTTGCGTGTGTTTGTGCTGTATTTCTGTCACGTAATGTTTTAGTGATATTTTTTAACATTGTCATAAAGCGGGATGTTTGTGATGCCATTAAACCAGATTCAACCCACCATTTTTTCTTAAAATGTCCTGTACCAAGTCAGGAATATGCAGTTGGTATCAAATAGTTCATTTCTATGTTTGTTGGCGTTTGTTTTTGTTGTACTTCGGTGCTCCTTTTGTTCCTTTGTTTTCCTATTTTGGTTGATGTGTGTCCCTCGGTTTTGGTTTGTTACCCGAAATGTTTTCTCTTAATCGATTTATGATTTTTGGACACCAGTATACTACTGTTGCCTTTATGTGTAAAGAGAGATTGCCTTACATTAGAACAGACTTTATGCCTCACAAAAAATTACTAATTTTACCCTCGTTGAGTTGCTTCGAATTTTTTTTATTGCTGCATACTTACCAAGCGTGTCTACATAATTAAACATCCCGTACAGTCAGACGGACTTCTTAGATTTGGATGTACTATCGATTATGAATATCTTCAACAGAAAAGAATGTAGTTGTTTGGCTTTGACTTGAGCAGATTATTAGTTCGTTTCTTCCAAATAATCATTAACCCTCTTGCATGTTCCAGGATGCATATAAATAGAGCCACAGAATATTTTTATTACACCTAATTCAGTGTAAGCAGAACAATATCTCAATAAATATATGGAATGTTTAGAACTTGCCGATTTATACCATAATTCCGACGTTTGAAAAACTTGCGTTTAATTGTAATTTTATTTGTCAGTAAGGTGACATTTTCCCCGTCATTATCTTTTTTTTTTTAGTGTCGCATCAATGGTATAGTTTCGAGCCATCTGGATTCTTTCCAAGTTATGACATTTTAAGTTAATTTACATTACGATTGCAGTACATCAGTACACAATAAAGCATTTTTTAGGAGTGTACTAATTTGAACGATTTTATTTTTTTACATACCTCTTGATTTCGCCTGTCAGCTCTTTTCGAATCAAGTTCTCTCTGAAGAAAAAATAAACAAATATGAACGGAAAACAATTTGGCTAGTTGAAATTGAATCTTTGTTGCGAATATGCACTATATCATTTTCAATTATATTATAAAAGTATCCTAAACATGGCGGCTTCTTCAATCTGCAATAATTCAACAACAGCATGAACATTAAAAAAATATGCTACATACAAACTAAAAGCTTACGACACACGTTTAGAATAAAAGTACCACAGAGTAAATGAATGGTCATGAAAACCTTCCACTTGCACAATCTCTCGTCCAAACTATAGATTGACTATATAATGGTTATCTTCAACATTTTTCTGAACATAATTCTTTGTCATTCGTTAATCTATGTTGTAATATGAAAACGATAACTATTGTCAGTAACCCTATGTTTCATTAAAAATGAAATAAACAAATAGCTCTCTAAAACTCACCTTTTTGTAGGTGCAATGCACAAAATAAAACTCAATTTATTGTGTTAATAGGACTCAAATCTCAAATTTCACACTTTGAAACGTTAATCATTTTTAAAGAAAAAAATTCATATTTCGCAGAAACAATCTAAGCCACAACCAGACCGGGTATCCCGATCCGAAACCGTGGAGGGATACAATTCTCGACGAGGCAAACTTTGGATCCGTATCCCAAAGAGGAATTATGCTCCATGGGAATCAGATCAAGATTTAATTCACCGTTACACACTTGATACCTTGTGTGAAAAAGTTCGTCATGCACTTTGCAGGTTTTGCTTTTGAGGTCAAATTACAAATATCTGCATAACTTAATGAGTCACATACCATGTGTTTCTTTTCTTTTAAATCTTTTAAACTATCTGCTATCTTGTTCATAGTCTGAAAAGGTCATGATATAAAATATTCGATTCATATGAAGTCTTTATTCTTTTTTTCAAATTTAAATCTAGATTGAAAATATAAGTTCATACAGAAAGTTTGTTTATGAATCAGACTCAACTCCGACAGTAGACATTCCAAAATTGTTTCTTGGATTGACATTTCTTTTTATATGCACACACTCAAGCTTACATCTCTTCTTACGTTTATGTAAAAAAATTAATACACAAACATAGTTTAGAAGAAATCAACAAATAAAACAAAGCATTACATCATCGGAGGATGAAAACATTTTGCATGATGTCATCAAAAAGTGGACAACTTTGATCTATGTATGTTCAATGAAAGCCACTATCTATCATTGTTGACTATAATATAGTTCAGGAATCAATCATGTTTTGTCTTATATTACTATATATTTTTCTGTCTTGTTTATCTGTATCCACACACAAATGATACTCCTATATCAAGTGGATTGACGCTTTTGGCTTTCCTGGCATAGATGTTAGGCATATCTTCCTGATCATGATACTGGTAACAGTTTCTTTTTATCATTTTTAGCATTTGCCATACACGCAAAAAGCGTGAAACGCATTATTTTAGGAAAAGGGGTCAACTGACAAAGTCTGAAATGTTGATTCATTTGTAAATTCTGCCTTGCTCCTTTTTTTTTTTTTTTAAGTTTCTACCTCTTTTATATTGTCTAATAAAGTAGACAAAAATATAAGGACATACAAATCGTTATTTAAGGGCAATAATATTTTACAAGTCGATTGACGATTTTGTCCATGCTGACGTATTTCTAGATCGTGTATAATGATTGCCGATCGTTTTAATCATTTTTGTTATTTATATTGATTCTACCTAAGATTGTTTATCTATTTAAATTTTCAAGGTAGTATATGTAAGCTAAGATACAACAAAAATGTAAAAACCGTCATTTAAGTACCATTATGGTTTCTATAAAGAGTTGTCTGACGGTTCCGACCTTGTCGTTATCACTGTAGATCTTGTCTTGATGATTGATTTTTTTACAAATGATAACATTAATGGTACCAATTTCACAATATCAGTTTTGCATTGATTTTTTTTAATTATATTTGTCATAAAAGGGCAATAAATCTCATTAGAAGTCGTCCTACAGTTTTGAGATAAACAGAATGTAGTTAGATCTCGACAATTTGAAATTCTTTTTTTACAAATGATAACATTAGTAGAACCAATTTCATAATGTCAGTTTTGCATTGTTTTTTTAGTAATATTTGTCATTTAAGGGCAATACATCTCATTAGAAGTCGTCCGACAGTTTTGAGATAAACAGAAAGTAGTTAGATCTCGACAATTTGAAAATTTACTCTGTCACATTTTGATTTTGAATTGGAGTTCGGTATTTTTGCTATTTTATCTTATTTTCAGTATCTATAGCTGTCTTTCAAGATAAATTGAATGACAAAACTTGCATTTTACCCTACGTTCTATTTTTAGCCATGTCGGCCCTGTTGGGTTGCAAGCGGGTTCATCGGACACATTGTGTAAACATTATATCTTAATAATAATTGTGGCAGAGTTTGGTTCCAATTTGCCCAGTTATTTTAGAGAAGAATATGTTTGTGAAAGTAACGGTACAGTCGCCAAGTGATTGGCAATAAAATAAATACTAAATTGGGCGTCCGTTTTGCTGTGCAGGAACGTCCGGTGGAAAAAGGCACGTTTAATCCAATACCTCGTGTACAAAAAGTGCCAAGCTCTCTGCAAGTTAACAACCTTTGTAACAACTGTGTGAACGGTCCGTTGGTGGTCTGTTACAAAGCAACATTTCAGATCCTATCCAATATACCCTCAGTTTTATATGGCAGTCCATCAACTCGTGTGACCCTAATTACAGGAATTACAATGTACCTATTTTATTATTGTTAACTTTGAACATGCATGACTTTTTCTTCACTGTACGTTGAAGAAACATTAAATCAATCAATCATTCAATTTTAAACAGTAAATAATCAACAGCTAAGCTTAATTTAAACCGCTCCAAGTCAAACTAATTGAAGTCCAAGACGCCCGTCATATACAATCACATCAAAATTCACATTATGTTTGCGAAATATCTTTATTTCTTGCATTGGATTTAAAAATGGATGTAGCAAATGGCATTTGAGCAAAGCCGTTATGATATAAAAAATTTAATGAACCTTTTAGAATCCTTTTCCCATAGACCCTTGTTTATAAATTGGAGAATCATATTTTAGTTTCCAACATTTTCTCGTGCAAAATTGTTTTGTAAATGGACTGTCCATGCGTACATACATGTATTCAGCAAAATGTTTGTTCTCTCTTTCAAAGGTTAAAATGTTTGTCCCTAATATCAAAATGAAAAGTTACCGCAATTGCGTCAAAATCTTCGAGGTCTATTTTCCTAAGAAAAAGAAAGAAAAGAAAACGTTGGTCATTAGACATGATAAAAACCATTAAATTCAATGTAATACGAAAGACTAGCAAAGAGTTCTTTATTATTGTAAAGATATTTAAATTATTTTTGACACAGGCTTAAGACAAAGACCAATTTCAATTCAAGCATAACTATAACTTATTTTAGATCAACAGTTTGGAATACCTTGTATTGGTAACAACCATTTATCAAAGAAGCACAAACAGCATCTATCAAATTTAACAACCACATTCATTGCTTACTTATATATGTATTATAAATCAACCCATAAAGGATCGAAACATTTAAAATCCTGTGACTGCATTCACATCTACTCTTAGTGTAGAGTCGCGTGTTTGAAGCCAGAAAATGTAAACGTTACACAGGAAGAAATATAAAATAATTTTGTCGTTCAAAGTATTTTCAAAATATATATAGGCTTATAATATCTAACCGACTATGGTTGTCTGCCTTTATAGTATTCTGCTTTTATAACATGCAATACCAAGGGTATAGATTAATCTATTGTAGATGTCAAAAATTAAGACAAATAATAGTTATATATTTCTAAAACGTTCTGTTATATAGATATAAATGCAGAAAACAGAAAATATACCCTTTGTTGTCCAGCGCACCTTTCTCTTCTGCATATTCTGTCGATTTTAGCTTCAAATCATAATTAGTATCATACAGAAAAACTGAAAACATTAAAATTATTGTCAATTAGATTAAATGAGTAATTGTATGTAAGATTTAATTGAACATCTGACATTTTACAAAATGCAACGACAAATATCTAATCGGTACTGAAATGTTTGAGTACGGGGCGATACGCTTATATAAAGAAGAGTTGATAAATAATCGAGTCATTATATTTTTTTATAAGAACAACTTTTAGCAGTTTAATAACCATGCCCATTGTACATATCTTCATATATAAATCATTCTCATCTACTTAAAATATTTTATTTATGTTTTGTCACTTGGCAACTATTAAAATATATCGTTTACTGATAATGTCAATAAATTTGTAGCAAATACAATATGCTACTTTGAAATATTTGTTAATGAATGTTAACACTAATCAGTAAACTGTCTCAACATTTTCTAAACATACAAGGTGTTTTTAACATAATTTATTTATAAATGCATATACATAACAATTAGATTGTATCGTTTACTGATCATGGCAATCAATCTGTAGGGAAAACAATATTATACTTGGAAAAGTTTGTTAATTGATTATAACACTAGTTAGTAATTTGTCTCAAAATTTTCAAAAATACAGGATTTCATGAACATAAATGTTTCATGAATTTATTGGTATACCTCTGACAAGCATTGGTCGATGGTTAAGCTTTGCCTTTTCCTCATGCATGTTATATTTATTTGATAACTTCCCCCTAAGGTTCGAATAACAAAGCCATATAATTGCAGTAATTATTCCCGGCAATGCAAGTAACTGGAGATGAATTGGAAATACTGTTTTGATACTATATTCCTCGAGAAAATCAGTCTGTATCTGCCTCCAATAAAACTCGGATTGTTGTTGTACTACATTAAATGTGTCACTGCAAAAAAAAAACCACTGAACATTGTAAAAGAGGGTCAAAAGATACCAGAGGGACATTCAAACTCATAAGTTGAACATAAACTGACAAAGCCATGGCTAAAAAAGAAAAAAGACAAACAGACAAACAATAGAACACAAAACACAACATAGAAAACTAAAGACTAAGCAACACGAACGATCTCATCTCAGATGCTCCGGAACGGAGTCATGTTTTTGAAGTTTTTGAGCAAAACTTTTGTCATTAATGCTATTTTCTATACAATACTATATCTAAGGATAATTGTATATGTATTCAAACAAAGAGAAAGTGCAATTTGCATGTAAAATTCGCTTTTATTTTGGAAGGAAGCTTTCAAGCTGTCAAATAATGACTACAAATAATAAAACTGTATTGATTTTAAAATATAGAGATGTTATATGATTGCCAATGAGACAACTATCTACCAAAGTTTAGATACACGGGATACATATTTTACTTTGATTTACTTCCACCAAGAAAACTTATTAGTCTCCAAAAGTACCATCGTTTGAGCATTGACCATTGGTAATGATATATTGTACGAAATGTTTTGTATTCATCCAGCCTGCAATAATTTGAAAGTGTAAACGATCTTAGGTTGCATCTTCCTACGGAAAGGTTTATCCTAAATTGTAAACGTTTTTGCCTATTCTTTCTATGACTTTTGGTTATAAGTATATAAATAAGAAGATATTGCATGATTTCCAATGAGACAACTCTCTTAGAGAGACCAAATGACACACAAATTAACAACTAAAGGTTACTGTACGGACTTCATCTATGAGTAAAACCCATACCGCATAGTCAGCTATAAAAGGCCCCGAAATGACAAATGTAAAACAATTCAAACGAGAAATCTAACTACGCTTTATTTGTATTCATCCAACGTTGTAAGTCTTTTGACTCTGAACGCTTCTTATAGTGGTTAAGACATAATAAAAAGGATCAATGTAAATTCATTCTTCAAAGAACACACTCATCATTGCCTTATGGAATATATAGCGAGTAGAAAAGTGTGTTGGAAAAGTTTACAAAAGTTGATACCGTAAAAATGTGTTTTTTTTTAAATAAAAATACTACATACAAAGAGTCGAAGAATAAAGAATATTATTGATTTTAGTTTTTTTTAAATTGCGCATTTAATATGTCATGTTTACCTGTACAGAGCTATCAGTAGATTTAACAGTAAGACTACTGCTATCAATCCATATAAGGCTTTTAAGTAAGGCGTGAGGTCTTCACCAAGTTTTGTAGCAGATCGCTGTAAATTATCATTCTCGTCTATCGTTTTGTTGATTGTACTGGTACTGTTCCGTCCAGTCACTGATGAAAATAAATGAAAAATGAAAAAAATGAGAAACAGAGACACAATTGCCGACATACATCGTAAATGAAGTAAACACTTGATACATTTCGTGCGTCCAAAGCGATTTATTGAATTTATCTTCATCGGGACAGGTCAAACCCAAACATTTGTAAGTAACGGAACCGTAAATACGCTTTAATGTGAGTAGATACATGAAAAAAAAAAAACTTAAAAAAAAAACAATTATCCAAGATCAAATTGATCAAAAGGGGTGGAAACCTTTTTTTATATAATTTATCATTTTTATAAAACAAATTTCTGAACAGGGAATTTGAAAAATATATGTTATAATGCATGTCAGTGTCGAAACAACATTATTAAAACTCTTATAGTTATATTCTCTTACCTCTGAATAAACCGTCAACATTTCCGTCAAATAAATAATTTAATTTAGAAACAACAAATACCACTGTCTACGTCATTTGGTTGGTCCCTTTGTGACCATGTAATGAATGTATATACGGCTAATTGACATTTCAAAATTGGAGAATGACATACAATTATCATTTCATGCGTGATTTTAACCAAATTTAAAAAAAAATACCATTCGCGTGATAAGGATGATACAAAGAAAAAAATAATTCTTTTCTTGATGGCATTATATTATCATTATACTATTTGGTCTTCTTTAATCATGTTATTATATAGAAATAAGAAGATGTGGTATGGGTGCCAATGAGACAACTCTTCATCGAAGTCACAATGTGTAAAAAGTAAATAATTATAGGTCAAAGTACGGCCTTCAACACAGAGCATTGGCTCACACCGAACAGCAAGCTACAAAGTGCCCAAAAATGACAAGTGTAAAACAATTCAAACAAGAAAACCAACGGTCTAATTTTTATGAAAAACGAGAAACGAGAAACACTTATGAACCAATGAAACTTATGTATACATAAATGAAAAAAAGAAAATATAAAAAACAGCTTACAAACTGAACAAAATCATACATCCGAAATGAAGGAGAACGAAATATGCTATATCTTCTCAAATGTAGATCTTGATGACTGACTACCTGTATTTTCGTAGAAGACCATCTCATATACTTAGGTGTGAGTTATGAGAAATTGTAGTTCCTAGCTATAGAAGTATAAATAGATTCATACCTTTTTCACCATCTGAGTTCAGTTCTCCAAATAACATCCAATAACCATTTGACAAAATTTTTTCGATCTCGCTCCAGCTGAACTCAGAATTTGGATATAAAAGTGCATGAAAGGAAACACTGTACCACACCACTATGACAGTCATAATAATCATAAAGGCAACCGTTTGTTTAATCTGAAATAAAATTTCTTAATTCAACCAAAAATTATCTTGACTATGGTTATTTATATCAGAGAAGGAAAACATATTATATGTACATTGTTTTTCGTCATTCAAATCAAAGATTACTATTTAATTGCAATCTACAATGATCTACCCGGTTTTAACATTTACTGGGAATATAATTAAGGATTTCAAAAATAGAGACAAAATGAGATAAAATAAAGTTTAGAATCGAGAATGGAAACGGGGAATGTGTCAAAAATTAGACAACAACAACACGACCAAAGAACAGAAAAAAGCCCACGCCACACTACACTATCTAAAATATAAAGCTTTATATCTTGCATTGGGGGGAACATCACAGGGAAACTACAACTTGGAATGTCACTCAATATAAACTAACCATATCAATTGAACATCAATTAAAGAATACTTTTTGGACATCTATATTTACATTTTATAGGCTTTGATTCGATTTCATATTTGGTACTTTGAGTTTAATACCATTTTACCTTCAGGTGGTAGTTATAGGCTGTACTTGTAATGTGATATCTTTCTCTACATATCAACTGATACATAGGTACTGGTTTTGTTTACCTTTTTACAAGAATCATACAAAATACTAATAACAATGTCGATGCAATGACGTTTGTAATAATGCTTTACATTCAAAACACAAATGGAATTTTTACTGCAAGCAGCAACGGACAAGTTATATTTCTTCTTATGTTCGTTAAAACAAGTCATAAAACATGTGAAGTGCGTACCATATTTGTATTTAAATAGAATTTTAATTCTTTAGTTATTTAAAGTTTAAACAGTAGTAAGTTTAGTAATTAGTATACATAAGAATCCTACATACCATCTTTCGTATAATAACCAACTTTGGTCCTAAAAACTCTGTCATGCAACATATATTTAGTATTCTTACGCAAAGAATCATGAATGCTAAAAGTAATAAACATTTTGACGTATTGCGGAATCCGGACCCTTCACCAGCTCTCAGTAGCATTCCTAACATGTATGCTATATTGAATAACCAATCTAATGTATTCCACCAATCACTTGCATAGCTTTTCAATTGTCCTCTTAGAAAAGCAACAATGACCTAAAATATAGTTAAGTTGGTGAAACAAGAGCTATTTAAGCAAAATTACAATTTATCTTCTTGTACGTGTTTTTTATCTGTCAATTTACATGGTAAAGAACAGAATTGTAAAACGTTTAGAAAGGCAAATGAAAGGAACCATGACATACGATTAAATGTATATTTTCTCTTGATCACCATCCTTTAAGTTTGCGTGTATGCTTATGTATTTTAGTTTAATTTAACTTTGAAAATGCACAACTGTCGTATTCTGATTTTTGATTTTAAAATTCCTGAAGTATATTGCGGCATTTGGATTCAGTTGTCTTTTCAACTCTGAGTGATTGTTAATGTTATTAACTTTTACTGGAAGCTGTATTGGTGAATGGACTTTCTAACAATGTTATCGTTCTTGCATAGTTTTGTTGTATTTTAATCTTTTTGTTTTATTTCATAGACAAAAATATGTTAACCTGTTTCGTTATTGCATTTAAAAAACATAAATAAAATGTGATATATTTTTTTTAAGAATGTAATAAACAAAAAACATAAATTCAAATTAGTTATATGTTTTCATTATACGAAATCAAATTGAATCTTTTAATTGAATAGAAAGTTGTTTCAACTTACAATAACTAGAGGTTCAAAGGAGCCTGTGTCGCTCACCTGATATCTTTGTTTACAATTGATGCATCAAATAATGCAACCATTATACTTTTGCTTTAGTTTCAGTGATATCAGCCAAAAACTGCATTTTACCCCTATGTTCTATTTTTAGCAATGTCGGCCATGTTGGTTGGCAAGCGGGGTCATCGGACACATTTTTTAAACTAGATACCCTAATGATGATTGTAGCAAAGATTGGTTAAATTTGTCTCAGTAGTTTCAGAGGAGAAAATTGTAGAAAAGATTACAAAAATTTACGAAAAATTGTTAAAAATTTACATTAAAGGGCAATAATTCCATCAGGGGTGAATTGACAATTTTGGCTTATTTGTAGATATTACTTTGCTGAACATTATTGCTGTTTACAGTTTATCTCTATCTATTATAATATTCAAGATAATAACCAAAAACTGCAAAATTTCCTTAAAATTACCAATTCAGGGGCAGCAACCCAACAACGGGTTATTTGACTCGTCTGAACATTTCAGGGCAAATAGATCTAAACCTGATGAACATATTACCCCGTCAGATTTACTCTAAATGCTTTGGTTTCAGAGATATAAGCCAAAAACTGCATTTTACTGCTATGTTCTATTTTTAGCCATGGCGGCCATGTTGGTTGGCAGGTGGGGTTGTCGGACACATTTTTTAAACTTGATACCCAAATAATGATTGTGACTAAGTTTAATTAAATTTGACCTAGTAGTTTCAGAGGAGAAGATTTTTGTAAAAGTTAACGACGACGGACGACGACGGACGCCGGACGCCGGACGCTGGACGCCGGACGCCGGACGCCAAGTGATGAGAAAAGCCTTTTAGGCCAGGTGAGCTAATAAAAAAGAAGATGATATTCTTATATTAAGATGTAATTAGAGAGGCCAACCTAATTTCAGATGTTAATATTGATGGCAGTACTTCCTTAATGAATTTTCGTTTCAAAACCCCAAATTTAGCAACAGGGACCAAAAAAACTAATTGATGCACTGGAGTGCTCCGGAAGACGAGTCGTGTCTGCTGATCTAGTGACACCTGCAGTGCTCCTAGTGACAAGTAACGATCCACTCCATGTTGTAGTCATTGATATTCATCAACGAGTTATATATAGGGAAGAAACAGCAAAAGCTCTTTTAAATTGAATTGTAAACGCACAATCTATATACACTGGTGAACATATGCTCTATGTTCAGTTCTTCCGAAACTGTATTACAATGATGTGGCAAGTGGACGATGAGTAAACTGAAGTCAACAGATTTTTCTCAAAGATTAGTTCTCTACCGACCTTTATAATTTATTGCTAGCAATTAATTATTCAGTGTAAAACGGGCAATATCTAAATGGAACATTTAAGTTTCTTTACCTTCTTCTTGAGAAACCCATGTCAGAAGCCTACCATTTACTAGTTGAGGTAAAAATCGACGAGAAGATGATAACAAAACGTTTTCATAGGACTACCGTCTGTATATTTCCTAAACATATCCACCAAATGTAACAGTCATGTTGTCATTTACAAATCATAGTACTTGTAAAGTGTCAATTTAAGCAAACGTTTTGAAAATATGTGTACGATTCATGCGACATCAGTGTTTATCAAGAAAAACTTACGTTGTGTGCTATCAGTTATGTGATTCAATTAGGCGTATTATTAGTATAAATTTGAGAGTAAAATTAACTTCCTAAGCCAAAACCATATTCAGAATAAATGTGTAGTCTAAATTCAGACATATCAGACCTTAAAAACACATACCTGCTTGATTTCATCCACCACAAAACTAGTTATCAACACTATGATAAAACAGTCAGAAGAGGTGATCCCCTTATCACTGTAGTCGAACAGCAACATGTATGCATATGCAATCAGGAGAGCTAAGAATCCCAGCTGTTACATTGATAAACAAAATTTTTTAACCTGTTATAGAATGTATTGATAGTTCTGTATGACCTTGGACATATCTAATAAAAGATCCTAGCTTTGACTCGTTTTTTAGACAATTAGTATTTTTTAACTATAATTATTGAAAGTATGTCCTATTAGTTAAACATTGCGGTAGTGTTGTTATTTTCTCTTTGATTAAGGGTAAAGGGTTTGTGGTACAGTGTAAACCAGAAAGCAATATTATTTTAAACAAAAACAGCATAATTCAAACGCAGATTTTAATCTAATTTCATATTGTTTTTGTTAGGTGAATACTTTTGATATAATCGATATTTAGTATGTCGTATGATAATTATAGAGTATATTGATAGTGGTGTATGACCTTGAACATATCTAATAGAATATACTAGCTTTGGAACGTTCTAAGGACAACTTAGTATTTTCTAATTGTTATTTATGAAATTATGCTGAAGATGTTATATAGTTTGGTAGTGTTGTCATTTTATCTTTAATTAAGTGCAGAGGATTTGTAGTATCATGTATACCAGATAGCAATATTATTCTACACAAAAACAACATAGCTCAAACGCAGATTATAATCCAGTTTGGTCCTGTTTTTGTTAGGTGAATACTTTCGATTTACTCATAGTATGTCGTACTAAAGAAAAAGTATTACAAAATACCGAACTCCAAGGTAAATTCAAAAAGGATAAGTTAATAAAAACTGACAAAATCAAACGTTGTCAAACAACGGAACGAATGAAAAAAAACAGTCATATTCTTGACTTTGTACAGGCATTTTCAGAAGAAAATGGTGGGTAAAATCTGGTTTTATCAAGTTTATAGCTAGCCAAACTTCCCACTTGTATGATTGTATGGCTTTAATACATAAGTGGTTACTGTAATCCTGTGTGCATCAAGTGCATACCGTACAATGGCGTTTATATTCAATTTAAATCAAGGTATGTCGTAAGGCAAGAAGAACATATATGAAATCCGTGTATGAAACATTGAACACAACCCACTGTTAGTAAGTTCATTAGGAAAATAACAAATTCTAAATATACATTGGTATAAGCAATTGGTATCTTATAAATGTGTACACTGTTTAACTTTGAAAAAAAAGAACTACAAAATATCCACGTTCATACCATATGTATAACTACTTTCAGGAAAGGCAACTTGTAATTCTTGTAAAACCTGTATAATAAAGCATAAAATGTTTAGTATTATTGTGTTGTATTTTTAAGGTCATTTTTTGTCCAAAAAGACGAAAAGACTAAATAAGGAATATTGCATTCATAATTCTGTTCAAGTTGTATGTTCACAATTATGTGTCAGTGTGGTCCAAGGGTTGAAAGTATAATGAGCTAAAAATAAAATCATTGATATCGACCAAATTTGAACATATTTTTTTTCTCTTATATCTCAATTAAAATATAAAGGTTCTTCAGCTGTATCCTTTACACCATATGTCGAGAAATGAAAAATGAGAAAGAAAATACAACGAACTCATATGAATTGAGAATAGATTGAGTAGCCCGGGTATGGAAGACAGGGTACTCATCTGCGTGTAACTATGTAAAGAGAGGCGAAATATACAAAAGGGACGTCCAAACCCATAAGTCGAACATAAACTGACAACGCCATGGCTAAACTAGAGGCTCTCAAGAGCCTGTGTCGCTCACCTGATTCTACTTTGGTGTTGGAAATCATGTAAAAATAGATTAAAATCATAATAGATACCCTCCTAATATGCTAATGATTAAGGCCAAATTTGGTTTAATATTGGCTCCGTAAATTAATAAAAAAATCCTGGTGGCCATCTTGAACAGTAAATCGGCAACAAAGTAGCAACACTTCATCAGCACCTCATAAGGAACATTTATGCCATGTTTGGTTTCATTCCATTCAGTGCACCTCTAGAAGAAGCATTTGTATGTATTTCCCATAGGGTCTTATGTTAAAATAAGTCCCCTGCTGGCGGCCATCTTGGATGATGGTTCGGCTACAAAGTAATAACACTTGGTCAGCACCTCATTAGGAACATTCATGCCATGTTTGGTTTCATTCTATTCAGTGGTTCTAGAAGAAAACACTTGTATGTATTTCACTTAGGGTTCTACGTTAAACTTACTCCCCCTGCTGGCAGCCATCTTGGATGACAAATCAGCCACAAAGTAACAACACTTGGTCAGCACTTCAAAATAATTATTCATACCACGTTTGGTTTCAATCCATTAAGCGGTTTTCTAGAAGAAGACATTTGTATATATTTCCCATAGGGTCCTTTGTTAAACTTAGTTCCCCGTTTACAGCCACCTTGATTGATGGATTTGCTACAAAGTAACAACACTTGGTCAGCACTTCATAAGGAACATTCATGCCATGTTTGGTTTCATTACATTCAGTGGATCTCTAAAAAAAGACATGTGTATGTATTGTCCATAGGGTCCTATATTAAACGAAGTCCCCCCGCTGGCGGCCATCTTGGATGATGGATCGGCTTCAAAGTAACAACACTTGGTCAGCACCTTATTAGACACATTCATGCCATGTTTTGTTTCATTCCATTCAGTGGTTCTCTAAAAGAAGACATTTGTATGTATTTCCCATAGGGTTCTATGTTAAAATAAGGCCCCCGCTGGCGGCCATCTTGGATGATGGATCGGCTTCAAAGTAACAACACTTGGTCAGCAGCTTATAAGAAACATTCATGCCATGTTTGGTTTCATTCCATTCAGTGGGGGGGGGGGGGGGGGGGAGAGGGATAATTCACGTCTATATTTAACACAAAAACAAAAACAGAAAATAGAAAAGACACAAAATACCGATTAATTATGTTTCCAAGACTAAATATCAATGAGTATACCTCCAACGAATGTATTGTTGAGACGTCTTTAGTAGTCAAAGAAATGCCTGAATTTGTGGAATTCCAAAATAAAAGTATCGACAGGCTGTAGTACCAGCAGTACTCATCAATGTATATAGAGACATAGTTTAATAGAAACGAATGAATCATATGATTAAAAGGCTGAAATTACCGACGTAATGGACGTGCTTCCATGTTAATCATTAATAAGGGCAGCATTATTAGGTGGGCTGCAACAAGAAAAATAAAGCTGAAAATCTGCAAAGAGAACAAGAAATACATTTTATTTGAATTTGAAGAAAAAAAGATACGCTTACTGTCGCGACTTTTTTCATATGTAAAATTTTCATTCCCAATCAAATATGTACATGATGTATACGCACTTATGTGTAGTTTGTAAAATACTAACTTTGATTAAAATTTTGGTATATAATCACAGGACAGTCTTCAATTCCAAAACATTTAGTATAATATATGGAAAATTCATATTGGAATAGATTAACGTTCCAATGTTTTAAATCGTTCTTTTGACTTCTTATACTATTTATATAATTGTTACGTGTACATTCTTCGTCTTGTCTTTAACCACTCCTGTCTTTAGCCATTTTTCTTAACTTGCAATTTAAGTTAGTCATGATATAACAGACATTCTTGTGTATTTGTATTGGGATGATTTATAAAACACTAGTCTTTTATTTGTAGAAATACCTTGGTAAAATGAAGTAAATAAGGGATGTTTACTGTTTGCTGTGTTTACATTTTTTCCATTTATTGTGACATAATATTTTTGTCATATTGTTACAGATTCCACGGTGACACGACCACTCCAGTTCTCAATTTGTTACTTTGACTTTATAGTGAAAAATTAAGACAAACAATGTTAATTTATAAAAATGAAACTTAATTTTTCACTAACCGCCTTCCAGTCAACTTCTTCTGTACCATACCATTGTTTGTTTAAAACTTTCCTCACTGTGTCATTTTTCAGGAAGGTATTGTTTTGAGTATTAATAGCATCCCTTAAATATCCATGATTCAACAAGAGTCTTCCAGCATGATTTATATTGTCATCAAGCTCTCTGTCTTCTGCAATTTTCTCAATACTGCCAATTTCAGTTTCTTTAGCAACGTTATTTTCTGCGTTCTTATCTTCTTCATAAATGCAGCTCGTAATACCAATAGCTCTCTCAGTAAATGCGCTATGATTTAATTTGCAAAAATTATCACATAAATAATTATGTCACCTAAGATTATTGTAAATAAACAAAACAAATTGAAATAAAGAACATTAGCTAACATGCATTCAAACTAAAAAAAAATGAATCAAATAGAAGATAGAAATGAGGTACTGAAATGTATATTTCGTGATTTGTCTATTCAGAAATATATATGTTGATAGATCTGAATGCGTTTCGAGTGAATTCATTTACAGCGTATCTACAATCCGAGAAAAATAGAGATTGCTTTATGGGAAATTAGCGAGTTCATTGTTTGAAATTTGGCTTTAGGAAATCGAAATGGCACTATTTGTTAACATGCATGTTCAAATCAAAATGTCAATACTTAGTCAACGATCCATTTACATCAAACCTAAGCTGTTGCATTGATATTGAACTTAAACTGTTTACGTTATTTATTTCATAGTTTGTGAATTTCACTTTTTTTAGATCAGTTTTAGACTGCATAGTGTTTCACTAGCGCATACACCTTCTTAACATTTAAACAAGTTGGCATATTGTTGATTTAGTTAGAATACTACCTTTTTAAAAGTTGTAGTTTTTCCTTTAAGGCCGTCGTTGTTTTCCAATCGATCACTTCGTCTTCTAATAAGACACATCCGACAAGAATATGGTGAATCCCAACCTATATCAATAAATTTCTTTAGTATTCTCAATGTCTGAATGCCAGATTTTGATTATTAAATACGAGAGAGATAATCATTCTCTTCCATGGCCAATACTTTTTTACCTTTCACGGAAACGCCTGATCAGTTGTGTGCTTTATTAAATATGGATGGTTGGTATATACAAGACGTCATAGTTTATTACTTTGAATATGAAATTTTATAGAAAGCAATGACAGGAAATTCAGTATAATTAATCAAATAACACTTAAAGGGTGATAGAGCAAAAAATGAACGTATTTATGATTCAAAGTGTTGATAACTTGGCCGATAATACCTTCTCAATGAATAGTTTTGCTGATAATAGACGCTTTACTTATGTCAATATTTTGATAATAATACAAACAAAATTAAAGATTGTTTTTTACGTACACATCCTGTTTCCACCAGCTGAAGAGCTCCTGTCCAGTACTGTTTTTGCAACAAAGCAAAAAATATAAGCCCATTACATTCAGTATCCCATTCGATAAGTTGTACTCTTTTACCTGTGAAAAAATGCTATGCTGCATCAGTTGATTAGTAAAAGAAAAAGACCTAATGAAAAGAGAATACACTAGCTCTGATTTATTTGATAACTGTCAGCCAAACCTGTACGCAAATGATATTTTCATTTCTGATGGCCATGGCAATTATCCAATTGTCATATTTGATATATCTGTGAGTATAAATGTCGTTAATTAATCGAAATAAATTCGTACAGATAAGATGATGGCTGCGATCACAACTTGTACAACAAGTGAACTTGGGGACTAGTCAAAGTTAGTTTGCAACAGGTTTAATGGCTACTCCGATCGGTCTTAGAACTATGATTAAGACAACCAAAAAATAAGAATTAGTCTTAGGACTTTTTTCATTATTTAAAAAAGAAAACTTTTGACAGATCGGCTTCTGTAGTTAAATCTAAATGTGAAGTTAACTTCGGTAAACAGTCCTTCAATAAAACTAAGGTCTATTCCGATTGCACCATATAAATTCCAATTTTTACTATTGATCTTCGTGTAGTTAATGAATTTTAGTCTGAAACGGTCAGTTTGATCTTTCTATCATTATATATGTTATATGTTAAGTCTTGTAAAGCGTTTTAGTTATTATTTAGATATGTCATGTTGGTAATTCATTACTCTTCAAACATTTGTCTTGCAGTCAATCCAGTACTATTCAGTAGCTAACTAAGAAGTCAGTATTTTGGAAATGTGCACAGGTAATTTAAAGTAAGTACTAAACAGTCTAAACATACACTTATAAGATCTTTATTGACTTAAAGCAAATTGCCTGAACAGTAATTATTTTACCATAGTGTATCAGTTTGAAAATTGTCCGATTGAACGAACCGGACTTAATGATTCATTGTTTAGTATTTTAGAAGATGAATGAATCAACATGACCGTTTCAGTGCTGACTTAGATTACTAATTAGTAGTGCTGGTTACTTCATGCTTACATTTATCATGTGATCAGTACCGGTTTGAATTGGGAAATGAAATATCAAACAATGTCCTATGCTTACAAATTGAATTAACATTAGAATATTCGGGTGTACGTATAAAGAAAAGGGAAAAATAGACATGTATGTAATCTGTATCGACATGTCTAGCATACTTGTCCTCCGGGCATAACCAAGGCAGAACTTTCAACATGGTAGGTGTTTTGCAGACATGATAAAACAACCGGATCAGTATTAAAAAGCAAAACTGAGGTCTAGCAATCTGCCACTGTTAAGCTTAGTTGCTTATCTGCTCCATGTTTAGGCTAACTCTGAGTGAAACCAAAATGTGTGCTACAGTCATTTTGTGTGCTCATCGTAATATTTAGTAATAATCTGTCATCAATTAGTCTGGTATCAGTCAGGATTAAGGATAATTTTATATCATTTTTAAGTGCATAATCAGACGAATTAGATTATAATTTACAATTGATTTACTAGGTACATAATATATTATTCGATTTTGCGAACACAGTACAGCATTGTTGTGTTTGTACTTTTAAGAGGGTTACGTTACTATTTGTCCTGGAAAACACGAAGAAACAGACGCCCAATAGTATCTTATGGAACGCCTCAGCTGTCTTATGTGGAACTCTGATATTACTTTATGTTGTTTTATTATTACTTGATGATATTTTGTCTTTACTTAATATGGTTTTGACATTACGTAATGATGTTTTGATATAACTCAATATGGAATAGTCATTACTTAATGATATTTCGATATTACACGATATGGTTTCGTATTGACTTGATATAGATTTGTCATTACTCAATGTGGTTTTATCATTACTCGATGTGGTTTCACCATTATTTAATGTTGCTGTGTCATTAGTCAATGTGGTTTTAACATTACTTGATGTGAATGTGACTTAACGTTATGTAGTTGTTTCATTACATGATCTGGTTTTGTTATTTCGTAATGAAGATTTGCCTATTCTTTATGTGGTTTTAACATTACGTAATGATATTTCAAAATTTGACGATTTTACATTACATGATGTGTTTGTTTCATTATTTGATGTGGTCCTGTCATTCTTTGATGTGGTAATCCCATTACTTGATGAGGTAAAACCACGTGACCAATTCGGAAAAAAATATGTTCTATTTTTAAACAGATTTCAATATATCATTTGTTTAATGTTCTTTGGATGGGTATCGCTATCCATTGAGTTAAAGTTCAAATTAAAGTTCGAGTGGTTGTTCAGAGTTGTTTAGTATGAAAAAGGTAACCGGCAGACAATAATAAGAAAAAAAGTATTAAAAAGTTTACAGTATTTCTTACATATTTGGGATATCCCCAAACCACTTTGTCTTGTTGTTTTTATCCTAAGTTCTCAAACGGAAGCAGTATTTTTGTAATAAATTTGTTAAATATTCGACGGAACCCTATGTCTCGCCTGATATTGCTGCTGTAAGTGTAAAAGCGTCATGTTGATCGGCTGTACATATATCTATACATTTATCGGTAAAAACAAAATTAAAAAAAAATGTTTTTCTGTAGATGCTTTTTCTTGAAATTGAGGAATAACTCCTATACTCCTATACAAGTTTTAAAACACTTCTGGAGGTTTACAAATTTATCATGTCAAAACAGTTTAATTCGGTTTTATTTAACTAAAACAAAACTGTATGGTTTTCAACAATAAGCAAAACCCATACCCTATAGTAAGCTATAAAAGGTCCCGAAATGAAAAATGTAAAAAACTAGAAACCTTACGATCTATAGATAGATAGATAGATAGATAGATAGATAGATAGATGGATAGATACTTTATTCTCTAAAAACTAATTACAAGTTTACAGAGAAACATACAATATAAATACAGAAACAATAGTTGAGGTAAACAAATACAGTATGATATTCTAAAAGTACAAAATTATAATGGCATACGTGTTTAGTAACATGTATAATGAAAGGTTAAACTCAATAGAAATACAAAAAAAATGGAGATGGAGACGCCGACGCCACTATCGACGACGAAATATAGGTTTGTTTGGTCTCACTGCCGCTACATTGCTGTCGCAGGCTCGACACAAATCAAACGACTTGAACTGTAATGTTAACAAATGAAGCACTTCAAATCAACTCACACTAAAGTAACAGGGAAACGGGGGGAGGGAGCTCGGACTTAGCGACAAAGCATCAATACTATAAAATAAGAATTCTCCGAATTTTTTTTAGCGTAAATGATCATTTGAACTTATACAAATATCAATCTTTTATTTGTAATCAATTGAATTCCCTGATCTACCTTGCACTAATTGAAAAATAAACTTTTTGGAATATCTGTTTCACATGTGACGACGGACATGTTCCAGTGGTCGTAACCATAATACCGTCATCTTTTTCTTGAATGTGAACTACCAAATAAAACCAAATCACTGGGTTTGTACTTTCTCGAATAACACGACGGGTGCCTTTCTGGAGCATCCGAGATCACCTCGATGGATTTATATTACCCAGTCATACCGATCTATTGAGTCAGCCAAATGAAACTGTTGTATGCCACCACAACTGAAAATGGGGGGGGGGGGGGATATTGTTTTACCCCTGTCCGTCCGTCCGTCCGTCTGTCCGTCCCATTATGGGTATATAGTTATTCCGCATAACTCCTTCTACAGTTTGAATCCTAGGAAGTTTTCTCTTTACTGTCTGTTTGTACATATATTGAAGGTGTGCATGTAGTCAGGGTTTACTGTTTATTAATATTTGCTCTTTTGGGAGGTAGTTGAACTTTGTAATTTTTTGGTAAATTTACTTGCATAAGAAGAGCGTTTCAAGATAACCCCTCCTACAGTTTGAATGCTAGGAAGTTTCCGCTCTGCTGGCTGTTTGTACATATATTGAAGGTGTGCATGTGGTCAGGGTTTTTATTTTTATTATCTTTTGCTCTTTTGGGAGACAATTGAACTTTTTTTTTGTCATTTTTGGGGTATAAGCGGTTAAATGAATTTGTTCACATGGTGTATGGTGGCCTTTTATAGCTGACTATATGGTGTGTTGAAGGCTGTACGGTTGCCTATATATGATTTCTTACATCCACTGCATTTAAACTCTGGTGGATAGTTGTCTCATTGTCAATCACACCACATCTAACTTTATTTCAACTTCTATGTTGCGTTTTGTATACTGTAACATTGTTTATCTTTTGTACGCATACCCCGGAGCCCTCTTTTTGGAATCCCGAGCAAAAGTCCTTGTTCCGCGACAGAAAATTTAATTACGTACTCATATAAAAAAGCACGAATTTCAACTCAAAATCTTAATTAATCTAAATGAGACCTAAATTCGAATCATACTCAAACTCAAAAAAGACTCAAATTTAATGGTGTAACTAGAACTCTGCCTTTAAATGTGACTTAAACTTGAAGTCCAACTCGAAACTCAATGCTAACTAAAACTTTAATTCTAATAATGACTTGAATTATTCGGAATCGGAGACTAACTCAAAGTTGTACTCAAACAGTAACCCTAACTTTAAATTGAACTCTAATTCGATGGATGGCCACACTCATCCAAGGCACATACAACATGGAAATCTATCTAAAAATAGAACAGTTTTTTTCCGAATTGGTCACGTGATTTTACCTCATCAAGTAATGGGATAACCACATCAAAGAATGACAGGACCACTTCAAATAATGAAACAAACACATCATGTAGTGTAAAATCGTCAAATTTTGAAACATCATTACGTAATGTTAAGACCATATAAAGAATAGGCAAATCATCATTACAAAATAACAAAACCACATCATGTAATGAAACAACTACATAACGTTAAGTCACATTCACATCAAGTAATGTTAAAACAACATTGACTAATGACACAACCACATTAAATAATGGTGAAACCACATCGAGTAATGACAAAACCATATTGAGTAATGACAAAACTATATCAAGTCAATACGAAACCATATCGTGTAATATCGAAATATCATTAAGTAATGACTATTCCATATTGAGTTATATCAAAACATCATTACGTAATGCCAAAACCATATTAAGTAAAGACAAAATATCATCAAGTTATAATAAAACAACATAAAGTAATATCAGAGTTCCACATAAGACAGCTGAGGCGTTCCATAGTATCTTAACATGATAATTATTAGGTTAATCATTCACAACTCCTTTAAAATATTCAGAAACATCGCCAGAAAGAATTGCCGTATAAATAAGATTGTGTAGTGTCAGATAACTGAAGAAACTGCAGTAGAATTTTTTTCAAAACGATACATTTTGGACTAAGAATATATAAATAAATTGTCCTTATAATGTACCATAGTTATTTCCCAACATGATATTTCAAGACACCTTCTGACATTGAGTGTCACGTATTTCTAAAAAATATTCTCACCTTTTGTTGTCCGTTCAATCTGTACTGTTTCTTCATTATTGATCTCACAAACAAAATCTATCGGAAAAAAAATAAAATAATAAATTTGAAATGCAACATGAAAATATTAAGGCATTCAGTCGAGCTTTTATTATCCCAGACAATAGGCTCTACGCGGAAAAGAACACGTGTGTATGCATTCCTAATGGGTTAACATTGTGAGGTCAAAACAGCACTTAGAAGAACGAAAAGAAACTAGAATTATCCCTTAACGTCACTTTCTACTATTTCTTTTTTTTTCAGTTAATATACTAGTATGTTAAAAGCACCTATCCCATCGATTTTGTACGAAAGGATACCACATATTCAGTTAAATCTGTCCCGAACTTTACTCTCATATAGAAATGGGCTATAAGGTTGAGGATACCACGTTAGAACAAAAGAGATGATTTGAGCTTTCAAATTTCAAACTTCCCATTTCCATGTAACGACACACAAGCGGTGCCTGCATATGGATTTTATATCCCTCATTTGATACGATATTAAAAAAAATCAGTTCTTTCTTATGGTGTCCTTGAAATGTGTTGGTGATTACAATGCAGCTTTAAAACCAAAAAGGTTTTTGAAAGATGAAGTCTTCCCTTCAAAAGTTGTACAGACGTCATCACGACTAGGACGGCCGTTCTGTCACACATGAATATGTTTCAGTTGTCAATACCAAAATCCAGTCCTCTTATTCTCCATTTTGATATCACTGAATGGGATGTGTCCATCCAATTTAATCTTATCATGACATACAGAGTTTGTGGCACTAGTGGGGCATGATAGACTTAACATTCCATAGCATCTAAATATACCCCGGTTTATGATTTAGTTCGTGTTGCTCGGTTTTTAGTTTTAATTTTTATAAGTCTTGTTTTTTCTATATGTTGTGTTTGTCTTGTCATAGAATCCGTTTTTTTGTTGTTTTGAGATATCGTTGTTGGTTTCCCTTTAACTAATTACTTTTTAGCATACTTTTAATATCTTCCGTCTCTTTATATAGATGGTATTATTTCAAAACTATCAAGTTTATGGATTATCCTCTTTCTATTTAGGTTTATATACTTCCTGATAAATATCATGACTATGCGGCTGTTTTTTTATAAACATGAGCATGACTTAAATGTTCTTGTGTGTTGTGTTGGCACTTTAATCTGGTATAGTTTTTTGACATATTATAAGATGCTGTCTTGACATACTGATTATATCATTGCTGTATACAATCGATGAAAACGTACAGACATCATGGTCAGTTTTTGAGTTGAAGACGGCATGGTTCTGTCACTTTCCCTTTTACCCCATTTAGAAGTTTCAAAAAGTTTTCAGTTAATACTAGCTTTTTTCAAAAGACACTTGGTAGTCTTTGTTTAATTCACTGCAAACTTTTTAGTTTTCGGACGACTTAGAGCGTTGCATATTGTATCAATACCTTCATGATGCTAATTGTCGAAGAACGAAGTTTTTTTGTGCCGTTGGTTCGTTATATTATTGACATTTACTTCATTTGTTATTCATTCTATTCTTATACTACTTTTCATATCAATTGATTCTTACCTGAGTGTTCAGGAAGTTTGTATGCCAATCTGGAAAAGGCATCCTGGTTGCGACATAATTTCTTTATAAATTCGGAAGTCACAACCTAAAAAACCCAAAATATAAAGTGTCACCTTAGTTTTGACAATTCATAGATTGAACTGAGTGTCCTGGACTTGGTTGCACACCCATCAATTGAAAGAAACGACGTTTAAATCTTAATTGTCAATTAAATCTTGTGTAAATTTGAAGACCTGGTTGTTTTTGTATTTTATTTACATTAGGCACATTTAAAGTTTCTATTTTTGAAAACAACATTAAACATACAGTAGGAGCGAACGTATTAACCCGATGGTAATAATAACACCAACGGAACCAATTTTACGGCACCTGATACGTATTTTGACAATACATGTCTCTTCAGTGATGCTCGAGGCGATAACATTTGAAAATTAAAGATGTGTTTCAAATGAAGGACGTAAGAACCAAAGAGAACAAACAGCTTAGCCTAGACCGAGAAGGGAATCAGAGCTTTGCTTGAGGAAGATATATTTTTAAAAATAAAACAAATTTCAAAATTGTACAGTAGCAAAATTTAACAAACATTATCCATATTCGCATGCCAGTACCAAAGTATTGGCTACTGGACTTGCGATTTCCTCGGGGACTTATCATTCTTTTAAGTATTAATAAAAAAATTGACTATTAAATCAAAGGCATATACATTTCATCATCGCTGAATCTATAGGCGTTAGTTGTTGAGTGCATTTTTGTTGTTGTCTCTGTTTTATTCATTCGCACCTTGTATATATTTGTGGTCTTGTAAACCTGAAGGAGAATGCACTGCTTCAGAACGTATTCGGGCATTATGTATATTCCAATTAACCTAGCTAATTGGATTGTCTTCACATATATGCCTCATGGTAACTGCTTTAGTTTATACTCCGAAATTAGCTAGATTGTTGAAATTTCGAAACTTATGTAAAAGGTCAACAACAATAAAACTCTTACCTCCTCGTAGATGTATTCCAAAGATTTCTGACTAAATAGTTTTCTCATATCTTTTTTGGAAATTGTCCACTTTCCTTTTTTCAAAAGGTACATCGATAAGGCAGTGGCATAGTCATTAGTATATGTATCCTTTAATTTAAGATTGTTATCAAGTAATTTCTAAATATCAAAATGACAAATAAACATTTAAAGCTGATAATCAATTAGAACATAAAAACAAATGAATTTTCAAGCACAAACACATCCAAAATAACTTTTTTTTCTTTCCATCAGTCTTTAAAAAATATAAATAATGGCAATGATAAGACACAGGGTCACATAAGACACAATGAAAGCATTGTCTTCTCACTCTACATTTTCTTGTTCGTATATCTGTACGTTCTTTTTATGTATATAAATCAACTTAATCGAATTAATTTTGTAAGCGACAATATTGAACCTTATTTAACTAAAAATGACACCTATTCACCCATCTATGTATCCTATCTTGACTAACAACTATTTATGAAGACTTAAGATATTATTCAAGTAGCACTTGTCTATGGCGTATTAATCCCAAGTTTATATGATTTTCCATGCTTGTTTACGTTTCCACCTATGCTAAACAGACGGTCGCGACTATCAAGAATGCCATTGAACCAATTGTAAAGTTAAAGTATATTTTGTCTATAAATGTAAAGACACAATTATGATTCGGTCGACGTTTTTGAAAATATATGATGCGATGACGACGAAAGTATTTTTGTGTAGTGTACGTTTCTGTCCTCTCTTTGGCATTCATGATATCATGTATAGCGACTTATTATCGGATGGTTGATAAAATAACAACACGAAAGATGCCACTAGGAGAACAGGAATCGCTTACCCTTTTCAAGTAGATAATTTCATTCGATTTTTGTATATGCTTAATCTTTATTTGTATATATATCATTGTCGGCTTATGGCTATAGGTTGTTTGCAATGAAATCTACTTAATAAGTTGTCAAGACAAGGTTAAGCTACGACAATTCTTACGATTCAGGCAATTACAAATAATATATCATAGAAAGCAATACATCCGTTACATTAATAAACTTAAAGGTCATGTCTTCTCCTATCATTTGGCTTGTAAAATATATATACTTTAATTATGTTTGGCACAGTGTTGTTTCACTTCTGACCTGAAAAAAATGAAAGAAACATGAAAGAAAAGAGAAAGACTGGTAAAAATTGATAATTCAGTTTTATGCCAGTCTTTTCTTTTTCTTCCAATTTTCTGTCCTTTTTCAGTTCAAAAATTGGAATAGAAACAATATTTTTATGAATTAACTTCAAAAGAGACTTATCCCAAAAAAGTTACGAAATTATGTTTATCATCTTGAAATTTATCGAACTATTAAGATGACATACATACCATTGGCCTAAAAATATAACTTACATCCTTTCTCTCTGTCGATGATTTTTCTTTAAAACACACTATAAATATCAGATAAAACCAATTCAATATCATTATAAAAAATCACTTGATAAAATGCAATGGCTTAAAAAAAAAACAGGCTCGTAATTTTTCCGCAGACGCTTATGTCATCGACATAAGACTAATAAGTGACGAGTAATTCAAAATCGTTCGAAGACGGATTCAAAATCGAAGCTGAAAAGCACCAGATCAAAAATTCGAATGTATATGCTAATTTTGTCAAAAATTTCTTTTCATCAAATTTGCGAAATATATTGAACCCTTTTAATTAATTATACAGTGGTCAACAAACTGAATTATTTCTGACAACATTAACAACAAGAGAGGGCCATGTGAATTCGATAATAAAAAAGTATTATAATGTTATCAAATAATATCCTTCTTCTGTTCATTAGGTTCAGTCTGTGAGATATAAGTTTTTTGTTTTGCATATTTGAAGTAAGGCTTCAAACTGCAAGCATTGCATGCAAAACTGCAGTAATTGCCACAATAGCTTTTTCCGATCTTTTAACTAATATTCTTAAAAAGGTTTGACTAATTTAAATAATATCAGTCTACATAATGGCTCTTATCAAAACTCCTTATTTACCAAAATTTTGATCTAAAGTCAGCATTATGAATATCCGTTATAAAAAAAATGCAAAGATGTAAACACTTCCAACAGAAACAAGAAATATCAAAACAAGTTGAATGCCAGACTTGAAAAATATAGAGACTGGTTTGCACATTGTGTTGGTATCGATACTGGATACGTTATATTTCTATATATTTGTTGATTTGCTTACTGCCAACCTTCATTCATGTCTAGACAACTCGGGAGTTGTTGCAAATTCATTGCTGTGATAATGTTCAATTTCCTTAGCTATTATAATAAACAATATTCATAACAGGTGCTTTGTATTTCATCGATTGGAACTGTTACAACATCGTTATGCATTTTAAGTAGGCTACCATGGAATATGTATCCTTAAGGCCCTATTAGAAAGTATGTCTGCATTTTCTGCTGGTAACAACCGTTTAGAACCAAGTAAAAGACACACAAAATTAACACTTTCGGGTGTTACATATATCATAGTTTTCAGTTATACATCAGCCTACATTTCAAATTATGAAGCAAACTGGCTTCTTTTTTTTCTGAAATATATCTACCTTAAGGTTAAATGTATCAGTGACAAATTCAAGTTGAGTCCGAGAACAACATCTAAAATGAAGGAGATTACCAGATTTTGCTGTTCAAATAATTCCCCTTTTTTTGTTTTTAGTCTGATCAAATTATGCCCCCATTTTTTTCACCGGTTTTGCACGTGCTTACTGTTATAAATCTGAACGGGTTATGTTTGTATTTCTCTGAAATTGTCTTTAAAGACATCAAAGATCATTCACCCTTTCCATTTCTGTCTAAAGTACTTAATTCGGAACACAATTTGATTGAACATTAATGTTTTGAAAAATATATGTTAGTATTCAGTAATTTTAAATTATTTTTCCTCAATACGAACCTCCAACTAATATATGGGAAATAACAATATCCAGGTCACCATGAATCTCGGAAAGAAGTGCAATGCCATCTGACGATGAATTCTTCTGTGTGTTTTTCTCTTTTAATTTCTTTACGCGCCAAGGCTTTGTAGTATCCGTTTTGTATTCTGTGATCACTGCATTGTCCTGGTCGTTACCGTCTGTAGGCCATAAGATATTAACATCCTGTGTTTTTTTCTGTGGCTGATGAACAATAGTATGTATATGTACTAGTAATTTAAAGTATGAAAATATCATTGTAGTGTAAACATGTACATAGACTTTGAATTCTCAAATTTGTATAGGTGTATTTTTCATGAACTTTAAAACAACGAAATCATATAGTCTGTCTTCGTTGTATGTTAATTTGTATGTTTAGGGAAATTGTTTCACGATTAGCATTCATAAAAATAACATATAGCAATATTGATATCCATTAATCTGTTTAATTTGAATTAAAAAATGACAATACATATGACTATACATAAGTCAACCACGTGTGTGGAGGAAATAGTTTACTATGATTCTTGATGAATGTGTATGCAGCCAGACCACCTTTCAGAAGTGCATACAAATGAAAATACTTTACCTTGAAGTAAATGAGAGGTATTTGGTAGGATTGTGCTGTGTTTAGTACTTCTTGTTTGATCACATGATTTCTTTTTAATGATATAATAATTGGCAAAACTTCCTCTCCAATTGCATCTTTTATCAGAACGAAAAAAAAGTATATCATACAATAAAACAAAAATATCATACTACTGTTACATGTTATAATGATACAAAGTAATGCGGAAAGGTAGATCTAAAGAAGATACATAAAAACATGTTTAATAATTGGAATAAAAAAAAAACAGCTGTACTTAGAAATATTTACGATTCATTTCAATTTACTGATCTTGAATAAAACTTATTCATAAATGTTTTCAATTAGATACTGTACTTAGACATGTGACAATTGTCTTTATCGATTTTTTTTAATAGTACTACACATTTATCGGTATAACAGTCATACACGCTTATTGGTTTACATGCAATTCTTACTTTGGCCTTGACAAGGCTGTCTATGACGTCTTAACATTAAATATGTCAATTTGAAATGATCAATATTTTATTATTGAAAATGGTGGTGTATTTATTAGTTGAAATTGTTTTTGAACTAGTTCTCAGTAACTGCGAGTAGTATTAGACCGATATGTTGTGTTTCTTGGTTTTATGTGCTTTGTGTCGAATGAACGGTCCAAGCCCTTTTGAACCTATTTCTATAGTTCTTATACTATGCTGTTACACTGCTGTCCTACATTAGAGACAGGTTTAGCGCTAACTAACAGTGTTTAACGTCGCTACTTTCTTTATGCGCATGTCCCAAGTTTGGAGCCTGACATTCAATTCTTGTCGCAGTTTCTGTGTGTCGTATTTGTTTTTCGTTGATGATTTTTTTTTGGCATCAAATAATGGTTTCTGGTACATTATTCCTCATTTTGTCACAAATATTGGAAGATCATGACGCTACTTAGTATAAACAAACATGAACGGAAGTGTTTACATCATTAAGTAAATTCAATTTAGCTGTTAGTAGTAAATTTGTTAATAACTTACATTCTGCCATTCGTCTGAAGTAATGAATTTCGTCTTCTATATTCTCGTCTAATCTTTCAAATTCATTGAATCCTTTTTTTATAAGTTCCTAGACAATTTGTAATTCAGAATTTCATGTAACAAGTTGCTATTACAAATAAAATAAAATATAGCAATACACCAACATTGTGATTATATATTTTTGATATTTGCATGGTATATATATATATATACAAGTCTAAATTGAAAACAGCGTTCAAACCTATGATTGCGTTGGATAAAAACCGCAATTTTATACGTGTGCATGCAAAACAAACTTCTTGGTAGAGGGGTCTAAATACAGCACAAACAACATTTTCCAAAAGACCAAATGAGTGAAAAAGTATATTTTAACAAAACGCATTTGACTAGCAGGTCGAACAACTGATGTTCTTAAACCCTGCTGACTGCCATTTGCGATTGCCAAATAAACGGATCACAAGATGTAACAAATATATATATATATATATACAGATCATCAAGTCTATAAGTTCTCAAAATACAATATCATTATGTCGATGTCTTTTATATTTGTCTTTTGGATAAAGATGGAGTAATTTAACGTACCTCAATCGTATCCTTATCTGTTTTGTAATGAATACTAGCAGTCTTTTTATAACCACTGTGGAACAAAACTCTCTGTTTTACAATATGACAAGGCAATTTGGTCTTTTCTGTAAGATCATAAACTAAAGAATTATTCACTCTAAAAATATATGAGACAAGGTACTTGTGCTGTAATAGAAAACGCGTTATACCAATTTACGTGCACACATGTATACTTTCTGCGTGATCTTCATCAGCTTGTACCATGAAAACAAATATGTTAGACAGCAAAACATATCTAGTCTTGTATCAGTTCATATAATCTATATAAAAACAATCTTTTTTTTTACCATTATTTGTTTGTATCTTTTTATGCTGTGAATGTGTCCTATACTTTACATTTCAGTATTAAGAGGCATATATTGCCTTTTCTTTGGATCTACAAAGAAGGATCAACAGTTTTTTAAAGTTCAAAGGATACATGTATTTATTTATTATTTCTTCTAAAAACGATTTTGTTTCATTTATTGAGAACGTTTGACAGTTTCATAACATATTCACTTACAATTGTACGTTTGATTTCGTCAATATATGATTTTAGAAATTTGTTGGAACAGTTTATTTTTTACTGTTTCATAACAAATTCAGTTGATTCGTATCAATATAGAGGAAATGACATGTTGAATGGTTTACATTGTTATATTTTGAGTTGGCTACTCCATGTATACCTCACGCACCCTGTTATTTATATTTTACGCTACATAAGATGAATTCAGGCATGACTTTTTTTTGTTTGTCAATGAATTTAAAGATTAAAACTATCTTGTAATGAAATTTAAACATATAAAACTTTTTTAAAAATGTTTCAAAACAGAAATATCATTATCAAACATTTCGTTCTCGTAACTTTGAAAGTCCTTCCATATACTAACTTGCAAAATCAATGATCTCTTCCATAAGTGATATTTTATTAACATTTTCGTCTTCTTCTGGACTGTCAATAATGAGATACAAGGAGGGTTTAAATGGCACCTCCTTTTTCTGGTTGTCCTCCTGTATTGGTCGCCAAATAAACACTTTGATCTATTGAAGAAAGGTAAATAAAAGGACTAGCTGATGGGTCAATTATTCATTAAGAAATGTTATTACCTATACAAGTTACATACGATGGTCAATAAATATAAAAAGATGTGGTATGAGTGCCAATGAGACAACTCTCCATCCAAGTCACAATTTATAAAAGTAAATCATAATAGGTCAAAGTACGGTCTTCAACATGGAGCTTTCGCTCACACCGCACAGCAAGCTATAAAGGTCCCAAAAATTACAAGTGTAAAACCATTCAAACGGGAAAACCAAAAGTCTAATCTATATAAAAAACGAGAAACGAGAAACACTTATGAACCACATCAACAAACGACAACTACTGAACATCAGATTCCTGACTTAGGACAGGTGCAAACAATTGCAGCGGGTTTAAACGTTTAAATGGTACCAAACCTTCACCCTTATCTGAAACAATAGTGTAACATCACAACATAGAAAGAAACACTATACAATATCAATTGAAATGGCTTAACTCAATCAAAAGAAATATTAACACAAGTGAACATACACTGAACGAACAAATTTGATCTATGATACAATGTAAATACAAAATCAATAAAATAAGGGATGAATAGTTAAAGTAACAGTATTATACCGCTGTGAAATGTTAAACAATTTCAGAAAATCAACAATAAATTTAAACAAAAATCCGTCATTTACAATAATATTATACACAGGTAAATGAAAATAATTTTGTTGTTAGGTATACAGTTTAAAAGGAGAAAGGAAATATTTTTACAAAATACATAATTTTGATGTTCATAGTTCGAAGAAGTGAAAATTTATAGATATATCAAACACTTATCAAAGCTGGTATATAGACCAGATATAACCCTGGATAAGTAAACATTAAATAACAAAAAAACATTGCAAATAGTATCAACAGGTCAAATTAACAAGAAAGTACGATTTAAGAGTACTCGCAGTTACTGACAGCTAGTTAAAAGCCAAAAAACAATTAATAATAAAAAATCATGCATCAGAGACTAAAATCAACTAAAACACATCCCAGAGATTTAGTAGTTAAACGTCATGGAGAGTCAAAGAAGACATGACTTGTGCAATTGCAAAAATAAATGTATCGACAGGCATTAGGATAGTTAGGAGTTAACCTCTTAATAGATAGAAATGAACGTGGGTGTGTCTTTATACATCCCGTTTGAAAAGAATACAAATTTACAGTTTTAATTTGTTGATGACAAAATCGATATTAGTGCCAATTTAAACTATATTCAAAGATCATTCAAATGTTCATTTTAAAGCCATTATTGGTATAAGAGCTACCGTATTGTAGTTTTGACTACAGATATGTCTCTTAGTTAATATGCAATTGAAAAGAAAACTGCTTGTCTTCTGCTCAAAATGTGATCATTAAGCGTTATTTTAAAAGATATTGAGCCAAACATTTACCGTTCATATATAACCAATGTTTTCGAACAACTGGGGCTAATTATCTCATTGAATTACAAATGACAATGCTCAGTTTCACCTCTGGTTTTGTGACTTGCTCATAACTTAATGCCAGTATTTTTGGTATTAAAACATTGGTTTTTTTTTTGTTTTTAAGACTATATAAAAAAAATCTGCTTTATCTACAACCGCTTTTTGAATTGGAGAAATTTCCAGTTATGGAGGATTAGTTCATGAATCAATATCTACCCTCTTTAACTTCAAAATTTGTGTTATGCATATTTGTGGATTTCAAAGTAATTTGTTTTATCATTTTCGATTATATCTTTTTTAAACCGTTCATCAAAAAGCCATTCATTCTATCCATACAAAAAAACCTTTTTATTATCGTTCAATATGATAAAAATTACAAAAGACATGCATTATAATATTTTTTCCACTGATATGTCAGTTCTTTTTTGTTTCGGTGGCCTCGATGGCCGAGTGGTCTGAGTAGTCGATATACTGTATAACTAGCATGTCAACACTGAGGTTGTGAGTTCGAATCCCGCACCTGGCAGGTGTTTTCGACTCCAATCTTAATTGACTAGGATTATCAGTTTTCCTGCCGAAGGTCGGTAGTTCTTTCTGAGCACTCAACCTTCCTATATCAATAAATACCGACCACAACGAAATAGCACAACATTGCTGAAAGTGGCATGTACAACAAAATCACCCGTCAGTTTATTGTCAAACGATTTCTCAAATTGTTTACAATTAAATTGAGAACCGAACTTAAAGAAATTATCTTACGTCCAATTTGTTACAGTTCCATTTTGTAATCATACCTGTCAATCAATTACAGGATAGTTTACCTTTTTGTTTGCTGATTTACTTCCACGAATGTTAACTTCGAAATAACCATCAGCACCTAATACATATAAAATTAACCAATCATATTTGTCAAGATTCCTATATAGGCAGGTAAGCATATGATTTATGTAGACATGCACTGTAGGTAATGAAGTTTTTAGTTAACAAAAGAGAGGCGAAAGATACCAGAGGGTCATTTAAACTCCTAAGTCGAAAATAAACTGACAACGCCATGGCTAAAAAAGAAAAAGACAGACAGACAAACAATAGTACATAAAACACAACATAGAAAACTAAAGACTGAGCAACACAAACCCCACCAACAACTGGGGGTGATCTCAGGTGCTCCAGAAGGGTAAGCAGATCCTGCTCCATATGTGGTACCCGTCGTGTTGCTCATGTTGTACAAACCCGGTTATAAGTCTTATTCGGTAGGTCACATTAGACAAACACATGAGTACTGGATGTGAACTATTTAATGGAAGAAAAGAGTTTACCGTTCATTCTGTATCGTTTAAATTGACTCGTCTCCCGAGACTTTCAAATAATTGATTATGCTTCAAAAGAGAGGCGAAAGATACCAGAGGGACATTCAGACTCTTACGTCGAAAATAAATATAAGTATGCAACTATTCTATTACGTATTCAAAATGCATTGACCGAATGGTCATTTGTGATCGTAAATAACCTTGCTTTTGAAGGCTACAATGCGTTTGCGTAGAGCTTTATTGATGACGTCAATAAAGAATATACCTTCGAGTTCTTATGTAGTCCGCTTCAAATAAACAAATGAAAATAATCATGCACTGTCTCGAAATAAATACCATTTTCCTTTACTGGCTATTTGAACATTATCAAGTTTATTGTTCCCCTCGACATTCGCTTAGCGTCTGGAAATATTTGGTATCTCGTAGGGACAATAGACTCGCTATTGTCATCATAGCCAGTAAATAAGTGTATACTATTTTGACTACAACCAACTTTTCCAGAAACAAAACGAAAACAATTCGGCGTTAAATGTCAACATTCGGAGTGTGCGATGTTGGCGCAATATATGTTTTTACGCCTTAAAAACATATGGCGCAAAACATTAAGTTCAAAGAAGGCAAAATGTCATACCTGTTTGTGCACCATCAGACAATATCAAATCATCTTTTCTAATTGTTTCGTTTTTGTCTCCGTCATTGTCAATCTCTACTACAACTTGATCCGTTTCCAACTCGTTGACTACGGTTCTAAGATCTTCGGGTTTATTTGTGTCATCCTTAATCACAACTGGAAGTTTGTCAACATCTTTTGCTGTGATGAAAATTGTATGTAAGAATAAAGAATAAATTTTATAAGATTGTAAGAGTGTTAATGATAAAAGCAACATGCATTTCAGGTACTTTATGTTTTGAACTGATTTAAAGCTACTAAAATATTACAGCTATCAGTTTTGAAATTATGTTATACTAGATATGCACTCTGTATATGATACCTTATCTCATTAAACGCCTTCAAGAGGTCAAAATGATATCAGTACCGTATCCATAGTACTAGTTAAAGCTTGTTTGCATATTTCCAACAGGGTTCGTAAATGGTCTTGATTTACAACAGCATTCCGGAAATAGAAGAGGAAATAGTTTTGGTATTGATTTTAGTAAATATGGTATTTTGTATCGTTCAGATATAACGTCAGTGCATGCTATCTTGCATGATTCTTTTCTAAAACCCATGTTAATTACATGGAAACCAGCGAATATATCGATAAAATGTTTAACATTGCTGAACAAAAATATTAAAGTAGTGATCAAATACAAATGAGTCGAAGAAAAAAAAAAAACAAACGTTGGTATTAAACGTTATTACCCATGAATTGTAATAAAACGCATTCGACCCATACTTCTGAAATAACTTAAAATTCTATAGTCGAAACAAAAAAATTTGCGATGGCAAAAAATATCAAACATCTGCGAGTATCAAAAGGACATAAGCAAAACAAAATAATATATATGTATAACGTCCTATATACACACATTACAATCCAGTAGAGTTAAAAAAAACTTCTGATGTCTTCAATTCGTTCCTTTTTTGGCCTTAACATTTGTCTTTTATATTTTTATCATGTACATGATGTAGTTAAGAAATTACTCTACTAATTCTAACGAAGAGGGTCTTTAATGTGCGTGCGAACTGTGAAGTTTTACCGTGACAGCCTATATGAGCACATACTCTTCTTCACGTACTCTCGAAACTAACAGTGTAGAAAATCTAGTTAAAACGTTTGAGAGTATAAAATCAATATGATCTATACAGTAAACTTCTGATTGTCCTATTTAAGGTATGTTATTTGCATTACGTGACCTATAATTAGTATTAACCATACCTATGTCAGGTATATATGAAGCGCTGTAGCCGTGGAATGTTACATATTCTGAGAGCCTTCCGTTTAATATTGCATGTCCTTGAATTTCCTGTTCATAAAATATGAATAGGTATGATTACCAGCATTTAGTTCAATTCAAACAATGCAAGTGCTGTTATATTGGAGAAATGTATATAAGTCAATTATCACTGAACTAGTATACATATTTGTTTAGGGGCCAGCTGAAGGACGCCTCCGGGTGCGGGAGTTTTTCGCTGCATTGAAGACCCATTGGTGGCCTTCGGCTGTTGTCTGCTCTATGGTCGGGTTGTTGTCTCTTTGACACATTCCCCATTTCCATTCTCAATTTCATCATAGATAGCAGGATTAAAAACTTGTACGCCAGATGTGCGTTTTGTCTACAAAAGACTCGAGAGCATTGACGACCCAGAATTCCAAAGGTTATGCCAAATAAAGTAAGCTAATCTATTTCTGGATCAGAAAATTCTTAGTACTTCGAAAACTGTCAAAGTTTTGTCAACGATTAATTCATAATTATGACCATTATCAATAATAATTCATGTCAACACTGACGTTCTGAAGACTGGGCTACACAGTCAATGGAATACATGCAACGGGCATTCAATAAAACTGCACATATAACCGGAAAAAAAAGCACGCTCATATTTAAAGCATGTGCGAGGAAGACCAAAAAATATTAACTATTGATAGCCGGTCTTAAATGAATTCCAGTCTTTTCTTGATTAAGTATGGTTTGGAGCTTTACATAATGTACACACGTAGATATTTGTCTATCATTGGAGAAATTTGTTGACATCTAGGTAGCACAAATTAAATATGTTAATGATTGGAATGTATAAAATTACAGGAATCGTTTTTGTTCATAAATGTTGCCGTCTGATTGGAAGATTATCATATTAGTAACTTTGGTCTCTATATCATGCTGTTGTGAGTTCAAGTTGGTAAACATACATTCCGTATTGTTATGCGTTTACTTTTCTACATTGGCTAGAGGTATAGGGGGAGGGTTGAGATCTCATAAACATGTTTAACCCCGCTGCATTTTTGCGCCTGTCCCAAGTCAGGAGCCTCTAGCCTTTGTTAGTCTTGTATTATTTTTAATTTTAGTTTCTTGTGTACAATTTGGAGTTTAGTATGGCGTTCATTATCACTGAACTAGTATATATATTTGTTTAGGGGCCAGCTGAAGGACGCCTCCGGGTGCGGGAATTTCTCGCTGCATTGAAGACCTGTTGGTGACCTTCTGCTGTTGTCTGTTCTATGGTCGGGTTGTTGTCTCTTTGACACATTCCCCATTTCCATTCTCAATTTTATTCCCACTGCGATAAATTTAGTACTGTTCAGACAATGCGCTTGTGTTTAATTAAGATCCGTTCAGGCTACTTACCTGTACAACATCATACTGAATGGTCTAAAAAGCGACTGAAGAGTACTGAATTGACTGCAAGCGAATTGTCTAAAAACGAATGGACAACAACTGTCATATTCCTAACTTGGTACAGGCATTTTCTTATGTAGAAAATGGTGGATTAAACCTGGTTTTATAGCTAGCTGAACCTCTCACTTGTATGACAGTCGTATACAATTCCATTATATTGACAACAATGTGTGAAAAAAAAACAGACATACAAGGTAAACATGTCAAAATAGGGGTACAGCAGTCAACATTGTGTTATAATCTTAATCACTTAAAAAACAAACAAATATGTCATTAAAGAAAAACAAAAAGGCATATAGACAAAGCAAATAAGCAAAAACGACAGACAAGAATACAACAATTTACCATAGTACAACGACACAATGACGGGATGCATAAGTACCGAGCCACGTCAAAGGGATATTACCAAAAATAGACTAAACAGTAAAAGTAATAATTTACAAAGACAAATAAAAGAACACTACAGCACGTAATTAAGATGATAAACAACGTCAGTACCTAGAATCTATACTTCAAGACCATCAAGTATAATTTGTGAAGTTGATACGGAATATTTATCAACAAGGTCTTGGTATCTTCCGATGAACTTTTTTAGAAAATGGACGAGACCTTCTTTCACATAACCCTGGTTCATAAACTTTTTGCTCAGACACTGGTGACGTTTTTATAAAGTCTGAGTAGCAGCTGCAAGCTCTTGAATACCGAATGAGTTGGGAAATGTATATCCCATATGCAGGTGAAGTTGGTATATTGCTACTAAGGTGGGGGAAATTGATAATTTCAAAATTAAAATCGTCTCGTTTGTCATAGATTCTGGTACTGAGATGACCGCTTATTTCAAATTCGAGGTATAAGTCTAAAAATGAGACAGAGGAAGCCGTGTCTGTTGTTTCTTTAATTTCTAGTTCTGGAGAATATATTATTTGTACCCAATCAGAAAAGTTTGAATTGTTAATGGAAAGAACATCACCAATATATCTAAATGTGAAATTAAATGATCTGACTTCTTTGATCTTCTTGTTTTTGACAAGTGTCTGGAGGAACTCCGACTCATATGAAAATAAGACGAGGTCGACATGGAAAGGCGCAAAGTTCGTTCCCATAGGAATGCCGACAATTTATTGAAAAAGTCTACCGCCAAAAAGACTTATGTTGTCAATAAGAAACTCCAGCATACTGATCACTTGTTCCTATGTGTAGCATGTTTTACCTTTTTGTTCACTATTAACAAAATATGCCGTTTGGTTTCCCAAAGTAATAAATGTATAGCGTATGCTACCATTTTCATGTTGAAAAGCATTGCGAATTATTTCTTGTAGACGATTTTTCAAAAGAACATTGCATCGCGAAAGACTTTTTAAAATTATGGAATTATCTGCCAACCGTGTTAACACCATGCCCAACGTTAATAATAACAGGAACTTGAAAAAATGAGACATAGCATGTGTACAACTCGGCCCCGTTTCTCTAAATTGTTTTCTGTTTCAGAACTGATGAATATCACGTTCATTTATTATATCGAATCAAGCGTTCAAAGGTTAACCATCCATTTTTTGAAGGACAGAACACACAAATTGAGATAACTGTCAACTCACCAGATGACTGAGGGTAAAAATGTAAGCATAAGCTTCAATAAAATTAAATGAGATAGATTATGTTTTCCAATTAGATGCTTTTAAATTATGATAAACAGTTATGGTTTGAACCGGGGATACAACTAATGCATTACTTCAATATCTAGCAGTAACATCGGAACCGTTAATGTTATTATTTAAACTGCGTTGAATATTTCAAATATAAACGTGGTGGATTTCTAACGTCGTACATGGTCGATATATCAATTTCTGACTAAGTTTCATTTTTACTTCTATATTGAAAAAAAAGAGTGAATGATATTATAGATGGGAAAGCTAGGGTTTGTTATCGTATCAAATTTATTATATATTTTACCTGTTGGTTAAAGACGTCTATACTGATACTGTGAGCGTTTTATTGTTAATCGATAGGTTGACTATCTTATAAGATTAAACACAAGTTTTTGATGTGTAAAGTAGGCCGATGCACACACATAAAAACGAATAAAAGTCAAAGAGATAATACAAAATTGTTTTTTTATCCTTCTGGTTCCCAACCTAAACATTTTTTACATTGTACATTATACGTGGAAAGTAGAGTTCATAAATATGTCACTGTGAAATTGACGCATTGTCCACACAGGTAACGGAATTAGTTCTGCCAACATAGCCGATCAACGTGTAAAGCAAAGAAAATAGTTCTTATAGACCAATCACATGCAAGTATTTGTAGAAATCCATCATATTATACAGTTTGAAGGCATGACATAATTGTTTTTTTTTTTTTCTTTTTTAGGGAACTGAATTTGCTTCTAAGACCTTGTGATTGCAAATTTCAAATCAATATGACCATACATATACTTCTTTTGAAAAACATAATGTTTGATTGGACCAATGCGAAAGGTCATCTACCGTCCTCGTAAATTACAATTAACATGCTAGCGTCCTCGTAAATGGCTTGAAAATATCTGAATCGTTCCATTGATTTAACATATACCAGCAACATGTTTGGTGACCCGTAGATTAAAGCTTTTGTCTTGTTTGATTTTAACTTTTAAAATCTCAATGTTAAATTAGTAAAATAGTAAATCAAAATACATGTTTATAATACCTGCGTCTCAGTATGTTCTAAAGCAACTGACTCCGCCATCATTGACGTTAATTCCGTTAATTCTGTAATAATATCATCTGAAATAAGTGAGAAAGTAATCAATTTAATTTACCACCTCGTTTATCTAGCTGTGAATAATTGCAAGTCGTTCTTGTCAAAACCATTTTTAAATCCATTTTTTGTCAAAAATCTACACCCCGAGATTGAAAAAAAACACGGAATATAAAACATGTGTGAAAAAACAACTTTATAAACATGCACTTGAAAATAAAAAACTTAAAAAAACATACATTGATAATTCAAAAATACAATTAAATTTTAATTCTAAGTGGTGTTTTTTTTTTAAATCTTCATGTGTCTTTTTGAACATGTTGAATTTTCAGTTTGTAAATTTTAGTTCTCAGTTCGAAATATTGCATTAACATAGTTTTCACGAGAACAGCAGTCATTTCATGTGTTATATATCATGCCATAGCAATTATGCCAACAAAAAATAAATTGTGATTTCAAAATTTTAAAAGAGGGACGAAAGATACCAGAGGGACAGTCAAACTCATAAATCGAAAACAAACTGACAACGCCATGGCCAAAAATAAAAAGACAAACAGACAAATAATAGTACAGATGACACAACATAGAAAACTAAAGACTAAGCAACACGAACCCCACCAAAAACTGGGGGGGGGGGGGGGGGGGGGTGATCTCAGGTGCTCCGGAAGGGTAAGCATATCCTGCTCCACATGTGGCATCCGTCGTGTTGCTTATGTTATTACAAATCCGGTAAATAGTCTAATTCGGGAGATCACATAAAACTACCTTAAAACATAATGATTGAAATAAGTATCAATATGAAAATTAAATGGCGTTTTGATACCGACACATTGAAACACGTTATTCATGTTAAAGCATTTTTATATTAGTGTACTACATGAAGTTAAAAGAAATAAATGTTAGACAGATCATTTAGTTCCTTGTAATGAATAATCAACTAAAGAATTATTCATGGTATTTAAACAAATAATCTAAAAAGTTTAGAAATAAATGTAGTCATTAATTTTTGAGCTATTTATAAACTATTCCTTTTTCATAATCGATTCAAGATTAATTAAATATGCTTGATTCCCAATTTTGACTTTTATAAATGATACAATGTTTCACGTGTATATCTTGGTATCCATGATCTACTTACAGACTAGAGCAAATTTGTCACATATTTATAAAAACAAATTATATATTAAATCTTTATACAGCTTACTTTAATTAATACAACCCAAATTGTTCCATAGCTAGCTGACCAGAATTTGTAATCCATTATACATTTATTTGGCGGAATAACCATATATATGATATGACAAGAACTAAAACAGAAATATGGTTGAGTAATTACAAAACTTTTCGTTATTCAACGTCAAATAAATAACTTAGGTACCCGAGACCATCTCATTTCATATAGGGTATCTAATTGCATACTAATTGAACTTACAACTTATTAACCCGGTGTAGATCTTTTAGTTGCGGATCTTTTTTCAAATAGTTAATCGAGCATGAGTAAATAGTTACGCCTCTTACAATCAAAATAGAACAAAACAAATGTCGTCATTTAAAACTTAAAATAATTAAAGTGCATTGGGTTGATCATCTCCGGTTAAAAGTCAGAAAGTATAATAGTGGAAATTCAAACCTGTCTCAATCCTGAAATTTTGGCTGTTATATGAATTGATATACAAAATAAAGTCCATATCTTATTTACTTATATGTCTCATTATTGTTGTTTAATTCATTTTTCGCTTTTTTTTGTATTCGTCTAACGCTGAAAAAGGGGGCTTTGAATATTTTAACTCAAGATATAGGATAATGGTTCAACTATATTCTTGTTATTCTTGTATGGAAACGGGGAACGTGTCAAATAAACAACAACCCGACTAAAGAGCAAAAAACATAAGGCATATGGTATGTCTCATATTAACGTACCATCCAATTCAAGTTTAACTTTTAATTTTCATCTCGTCCTGGGAATGCATGACATATTTCCCAGAGAAAGTAAAGGAAATATCAATAAATCAGCGTTATGTAATGACCTTTACAGTTTTAAGTCTTTATTAGATAATTGTCTGAATAATATCTCCTCTTTCCAGATATTTATTTTTTTTATATACAGTTTAAATAGATTTGAAAAGTATTTATTTTCTAATAAAGAGGTTCATGAACTTCTATTCAGGAGGATCCTACACACTAGTATGAATATTAAGAAAAATGATTTTTTTTAAATTAAAAATCAATTAAAAACGATTGATTTGCTTTTATCTAAATAGATTCTTGTGGTTATTTTAACATACAGCTGAATTTTAAATGCAGCTCAGTATACACTATTGACACAGAGATATATCTCGCCATTATGTAATTTTTATAGTATAGTATTAATCTGTAAATTATGCAAAACATTCAAAGGCAATGCAACACGACTGAAGGTACAGTGTCAAATAACATGTTTTTAAATGTCAATGCTCATACAGAAGCTGGAAGATGAGATTATGGGAAAGGAAAGTTAAAAAAAGTTATTGCATGTGAAACATTGAATTTGTGATGAAAAACAAATAATACAGCAGTATCGCTGTCTATATTTTAGCCTATGAAACAGCATGAAAAAGGGCCAAATGATCTGAATCTAGACATACTTAAAGAAGATTGGAAAGCAATTCATTCTCATTGGAGAAGACGTTACTAAGTTGAAAAACTTGAGTCTAATCAAACTCATCACAGATACCACGATTAAAATTTTGTACACCGGACTCGCGTTTCGTCGACAAACGACTCATCAGTGAGGCTCGAATAGAAAACGTTCAAAAAGCCAAATAAAGTAGGAAATTGAAGAGCAACCAGGTCCCAACATTTCGTAAGGTTTTGCCAAATACAGCTAAGGTAATCTGTTCCTGGTGTAGAAAATCCGTTTGTACTTTTAAACAATAAAATATGTTTAAACAAATTCATTCTGTACTTTTCAAGTGCACCAAATATAAAACTTATTAATTTCCTATATAGATTTAATCTACTGTTTTATACACAAACTGACTTCTATACGTGTGTTAACTGTCTGCAACAGAGTTTTGAAATTTATGTACAGAAGTCAGAAAGACTAACATAAATCTATTTTGGGATTGCACTTCCTCCAAAAATTTATAGTTTGAAATGAAAGATTTGATGAAAAACATTTGTGACATAAAATTACCCATTTTGGCAAAAGCTATATTTTTTGGAAATAATGAATCTGCTTGTTATAAAAATTACGTTATTTTTCTTATTAAGTACTTTATGTATATACATGTAAACTAATGGTAACAACCCTTCTTCTGTTGGTGCTATTGAAAGTATTAAACAAGCTTATAAATTAGATAAGCTGATAACTGTTTATTTACCATTTTCCTGCAATAAATGAGAAGACAGACACAAAGTCGTCTAGATCTGTCTCAAGGAACACGATAAGAGGGGAGTAACTGTATTTTGTTTTATAATGACCACTAGTTGGTTGGATGCATTATACAGGAAGGGAAGTAATAAAGTGCATTCACAAATATTGTGTAACACTATATCACCCGCTATTTTTCATTAGCTTGATCAGTTTGTTACTAAACCAATATTCCAAATTTTATTTTTTATTTCGTTTCTCTCTTGTGTAGTGTCATAAAATATGTACATATCTACTGACCAAAAATGATTGATTAATTACTGGTTGCTTAAGGTCCAGTGGTAAATATTTCATGCATGTTCTGGACGAGAATAAATTAACAATACATACAATAGGTAGGTCCTCTAATAGAGGCCGTCCGGCTACAAGGTCGGGGAAATTTGGACAACCACTGGAAAACGAAGGTATATTTGATAGGGAAAGAAATTTTGCCTTGCAACTGTCCACCTACGGACCCGTCTAAGAGAAAGGGTTATTAACGTGCAAACAGGATGGGCACTCTCTTTACACGAGGCATCGGATTTACCGTCTCCATTCTGACAGGACGTTCCTGCGTACTTGTTCATCCCACACAACCAAACGGATGCCTCATTCAAGCAAGGATTTTACTGCCGGTCGGAAGAAGACCAAGAGAGACCATATTGCTATTCCCCAGTCACCCTTGGGTTAAAATAAAGGCAGTCATATGATATTTGTTTTTTTAAGAATGGAACACAACGATCTACAAGTTAATCACTTTATCTATGAAAAATGACTATGGATAAATGATAGTTGACTATCTAAACATGCTAAACTATCTATTTATAAGGCAAAACAATTATAAATACATGAGATGTCTTTCTATTGTCCGATTTTATTTCACGACAATACGTATGATCTTAAAATGATTTTTGAATAGACAAAGCATGTATAGCTGTTACTTTGGAATACTATTGTATTATTGTATTATAAGTTTGTGTATATAGATTATCTCTCAGTTGAAATTGAAACAAAAAATTATAAACAAATAAAAATAATGCATACCAAATGCCTTTGACTTATTATTAGTGGCTCCCTCTAAACTGACATAAACACAAACTTCAACAGGTAAGCTATGAAACAGTGTTGTCAATGAGCCATGATGAAGGGCCGGAGCCATAAAGTCATCATGGAGAGTTAATACAACTGCATATCAAATGAGATTGACCTATCATTAGTGGTTTCCCTTAAACATGTTAAACTGACTTAATCAAAAACTTTTACCTGTAAAGTAAGCACAATTTTCAAAGGAAATGGACCATGACTGAATGGTGGGGTAAAATAATCTCAATGTAAATGAACCATGTGAAATTTGCTAATTTTTATACTTACCGTGGATTCATTATTATTCTTGGGCTACAAATTTTCGTGGATTTCGTGGATGCATGTGAACCACTAATTTAAATGATTAACGAATTACTAATTATCTATAGGTTCGTATGCAGACTTTCGAAAAACCGCGAGAAACAGACAACGACGAAATTTTACGAATATACATTTTTTCCTCAATCCACGAAAATTGGTACCCAGAGAAATAAATAAATCCACGGTATATCATCTTTGTCAAGGGGATATAACCTTAGTTGTAATTTAATTAGTCAAGATACACCAAAAAAAAACTGTTAACAATGATTCATTTATTAAAGCGTACAAAAGCAAAAGCTCAAGCAATCTGTCTTTATAGATGTCTTGATAAGAATGAACATAACCTTTATGGTTTGATTGTAATTCATAAAACCAAATACATTGTTTGTCGTTTACCTACACGTAAATCTACTTTTTAACTATTTAATTAGGCAAAACATGCCGCTAAGTAACATGACTTACATTGGTCATAGTTTATAAGTTATAAGTGTATACTCATATAAAAAAGGTAAAATAACAAAAATACCGAACTCCAAGGAAAATTCAAATCGGAAAGTTCTTTATCAAATAGCAAAATCAAAAGCTTAAACACATCAAACGAATGGAAAACAACTGGCATATTCCTGATTTTGTACAGGCATTTCATTATGTATAAAATGGTGGATTAAACCTGGTTTTATAGCTTGTTAAATCTCTCACTTGTATGACAGTCGCATTACACTGACATATAAAATATTGATTAACGTTTTGATCACAATTTATAAATTTGAATTGCATTTATTCAGTGGACATTTTCATTAGTTATTATATAAAGGTTTATTCTATCATACTGTGACACATGAAAGCCTTTAAATACTTGTATCGTATAACACTTATAAATTACTATCTCATCCACTTCAAATGCTATGCTCGTTAATGATAAAGTGATAATATGTTTTTCGTTTCAAATTTTTACAGCAGTTAAACATTAACCTTTTCCCCTTTCGCAATTGCTCATGTTCGATTCGGTATTGTAGTACAATTGCTTATGTGTTCTTTTTTTGTTCATTAAAATTGTTAAAATTATAATTAATTCATACTTTTGATATTTAATAACTTCTTCAAGGCTGTCTAAAACAATCTTTTATCAAATGCATCAATATGAAATGGTGAATATAGCCGTAAACAAAGTTATCGTTTTTATAGTTATATTAAATATTCTGTTCACTTGATGTTTATCATGTGATGAATCTATGGATATATTTCTTTCAATACTGTAACTGTATCCATGTAAATCTAGAAGCTTTTAAATACAATTATCTTATTTGAATGTCGTTTAACTTTTAAAATATTTTAAACATGTAAAATAAAAAGAGGAAGCCGTAATCAGCGATTTTCATAATCTACGGTTACACATATCCGTGTTCACTAAATTCAACAAAATTTGACGACAGTTTATATTAATATTGTTATGGTTTTTAATTTTATGTATATGGTACTCATATCCCTTATAAACATCTTAGTCAGGATTGTTGAATTTAAAGTTGTTATTTATAGTTAATACTCATTCTCTGTAACCACTTAAACTTTTTCGGCACACATAGTCACCGATCTTTCTGAAAATTGGCTGATATGTATATCCTATTAGCCTAGTAATAAAAATAATACCAACCGATATATAAATTGGTTGGTTACCATGGTAACAGCGGAGAAAGTTGGGAATTTTGAGAAAAATACAATATTTGGTGTAGTGTTGTGAAATTATGCGGCTACATCTATTAAAAAGAAACACAAAAACAATTAATTTCAGCCTTCTTTTTATCAAAAATCAAAAAAAGTTACGGGGAATCTACCTAGAAACATCTTAAATTAATTTCTAAAAAATGGTCATTGTGCAATATTCCTCACAATACGAATTATCTCCCGTTTGACGGGTTACACTAATGACTGGACCAAAACGAAAATGCTAATAACTTTTTTATTTCTTAAAAATTTTGTCAAATTTGAATTGCTATAAATTTAGTCCATATAATACATAAATATAAGAAAAAATATAGAAAACTTTTAAATCTTCATAAAACGTGACCTGACCAACGCTGACAATGACAGGACTAAATGAAAATGCTAATTACTTTTTTATTTCTTAAAGGATTTATGTTAAATTTGAAATATAATAAAATTTGATCATTTAATATATAACTATGTGAAAAAATATAGAAAAAAATATTAAAAAATTCCGAAAACTTCCGAAAACGTGACCCTTCTAACGTTGACAATGACCTGACCAACAACAGCAATGACCTAACCGATGCAAATGTCTGTGTTATTTTATATCATTAAAAAAAAGGGGGAACATATATGTTTTTGGGTAAAAAAAAATTGACCTGACCAACGTTGACTGTGTCCTGATCGTTGTACTACCTAATACTTATTTATATCTTATAGGATTTGCTTAAAATTTATATAAAAAAAAAAACATTAAGATTGAATGGTAAAGTCTTTATCAAATAATAAAAAAAACTTGGAAAAAACAGTTTAGGGTACTGTGATCGGCAAAAGGTTATTTAAACTTTTTGTGGTATTGAGTAGTATATTGTATTTTACTTTGTTGTAAATTATGTTGTATATTACTGGTTATAATTTGACACGTTTGATCACAAATATAAAGAAACACACAAAAAGTGTGAAGTAGGCCAAAAATACATGCAAGTTGATAAATCCAATGTAATTGTTTTTTAATATTTTCATAACAGTAAATAATTATTTCCACGTACAACTTAAGGCATGCCCGAGCCTTGTGTAGGATATCTTGGTAGTTTTAAATATTTTCATAAAAAAAATAAACAGTTCGCGGACTACTTGAGGTATGCCCGAGCCCCTGCATGCACGATATCTTGGTAGTTTAAAATATTTTAATAAAATATAAGTAAACATATTCAACGACTTAACTTGAGGTATGCCAAATGTTCTCGAAAGTCAATACATTTATCGTTTGCTAATATGTTTAAAAAGCATTTTATATTTTCTTATTTGATAAAATTAATAGTTCAATCTAAGTGTTTCTATAAATTTGATGCAAAGCCTATTACATATAAATATGTATAAAGTCATTTTTCCTGGTCATGATAACGGTCAGAATATAGGACAGAAAGTCACAGACAAAAGTCAAGGAAAAAAAGTCACATGTATTATATGTTATAAACATTGAGTCCTGTTTCAAAGTAAAATCTAATTTTTGTTTTGTTAATAGAAAGACAATATACTAATTTTGAGAAACATCTTTCTGTAATGGGCTTTCAGCATGTTCAGTGAAAATCAAATTATATGTACATGTATATAAGTCTTTTAAAGTTACCCTTTCACGGTAAAGAGTTATCATAATGTATGGTCAATATTTTTTAATTTGCTGCTAAAAATCCATAAAGATAATTGTTATTTTCTCAAATTTCAATAATCCAATGCCTAATAATAATGTTAAGATAGTGCTACCATAGGCGGATCCAGGGGCCCTGAGGGCCCGTCCCCTCCTTATTTATTGGAAATATTTGGTTGATTACATATGGAATCACTGAAGCATAAATGTAGCGGGCCATCACTTTAGGCAGTCAGTGGGACCCCTTATATGAAAACTGTCCAGATGGTATATTTCCCCCAACTGCTCGTTTTAAGACCCGCAGCCACCATCTGACAGATTTTCCGCGGGTCCTCGTAGGGAAACGAATCTTTATGGAAAATCTCAAAAATTCCTCCCCAGCCAGAACGGCAAACAAGAAATGTTTTGGATGGATAGCAGGGACCATCGGGTCAACGGCCGACAGTACCCGCCCTTGTTGGTTACGCCTTTTGTTTGCTAAAGAACCCTTGTGTTAATTCTTTTAGGGGCACCAAAGTTGACCTATTGAAATTTCTGTCCTTATCCAATTGATCCTGATTTCCAGTGATATTTCAAATTGTCCGCCTTCATGCCAGACTACCCATATTGCCGGACCTTTTTGAAATTGTCTATTTTTTTTCAACTTCACCTCAAAAGTGATCTTCATGTAGATACTCATCATCCAATAATACAATAATATTCAAAACGTATAGCAATACATGCTTTGCCATTTCGACATTGAGTTTAATAATGAATAAGAAAAATAAACAGCTCATTATATAGGTATTTTTTCCTTTATAGAAAGAAAGGTTAAATGGTCAATTATCATTTACTTAGAGGACCAACGTCTGACTCTTTTTGTTCTATTGTTTATTGCCTTTAATTAATTTTGGGTCAGTAGACTAGCACTGGACCAACAATGTTCCTATTAAATTTATTGATTGTGTTCTCTTCTGAAATATGCATGAGATATTTGACACTGTACACAAAGCAAACCATAACTAATCGATCATTTCATTTTTACAAAATCTTACACCCCCCCCCCCCCCCCCCCCAAACGATATTGATTATTTTCATTTGTGATAAATATTTATTTCTGTGCCTCACACAAACAATTTTAAGCTTGGCCTTTCTTGAACTGTCAATGTTCTGATTGTATCTTCTTAATATTATGTATAAATAGTTAGGAGCTAGTAGCTAAAATTCCAAACTGTCAACACCAAGTGGCACTTTGATCTTTAATCTTCACTACAGCATTTGAATACTAGTTGATGGACTGACTTGTTAAAGCCATCATTTTTGACACTGCATTAAATTGAAAACTTACAGAAGAGAGTTTTTGAATGAAAGATTTAGTCTATTTTCAAGCGTTTTCCAAGTTTATGCATATACATGTAATTTGTTGTTTCTATGGAAACACTATCACTAATAATGCCTGGAATTTTATTAATATTTCTCAAATACAAGAAAACCTGCTTATGTAAGCAAAACTGTATACATTCATTGTTATATGTATCGAAGTTCACAAAAACGCATTTGTAAAAATTAGTACTTATCCGTATTTTTGCAAATGAACTACTTGTTTCCATGGCAACACATTCAATGGCAAATATTGTACAATTGAATATGTAATTTTTTAAATGATTTTATTTGTTTTTTTCTAGATTGAGTAATTGTTTTTCTTGTATATTTTTCATGATCATGAAAACAGACTGAAATTTCTTTATAATCAGCACTTTTATCCAGAATAGAGAAATTATGTTGGTTTCCTTCAAGTGGTAACACCATTATCGAAATACTATACAAGCAAAATCATTTATATATACAAATGTGTTTATACAGTGAAACTTAATAAGTGTTTTAGATTTCCTACTTTTGTGCACATTTAAAAAACTAACTGAAACGTTTTTCAAAATTGTTTTAAACTTGTGTATCAAAATGAAATTGTTTCCATAGCAACACAGTTAAAACTATAATACTGTTATATATGAATATGTTTAAAATTTTGATGATTACAATAATTTCTACATATTGTATATTTATTTAATTTTTTCTGACTGCAGAATTAGGTTTTAAAACATTTTTTTTCAAATTTAAAAAAAAAAAAAAATTTCTGAAAAAAGGAAAACTAAGCATTTTGTATCCATGGTAACAAAATATTGAGACATACTTCCCCATTACTTTTTCGCATCATTGATAAGATAAGACTATGATATTTATGAATTCATGGTTGAATTTAACTCAGGTGTCCGCAAACAATTATGGTGAGCATTCAACAATGACCTCAAAAGGGTATTTTTTACCGAATGCAAACCACATAAAAAGAGGGGTATATGTGATTATGATTGAAATAGAATATGAAAATATCAGTTATTAAATTACATTAATAAAATGCATATATTTAATAAAATCATAAAATAATATTCATTCTCTTAATTATTTATTATGAAAACTTATGTTGAAAATAGCCTTTTTCATCTTAAAATCATAGATATTCAGAAGAGGTAAAACTGGTCATCGGTTGCTATGGCAACCGATATGCTTAGCAACCAAAATTTTGCCATTTTGTGTTTGTTTCATCAAGACAAGTAAGTGCGTGAAGTTTGAAGAAAATCCATGACCATGCGTGCCACACTCCCTATATAAGAGTTTAAATTGTTACAGAGAACCAGTATTAATTGTTAAACATCCAAGATCGTCATACTAATGTGCGCAATTAACCGACATCAAAATAGGAGACACATTAAATAATGAATTACAATTAAAAATTCGAATGCTGTTTTTGGAAACTTAGCATGTTATTTCATCGGTCAGCAGCGTGATAATCAACCCATGTATAAACTTGGAAGATGAGGTCACGGGTATAAATCTATTTACAGACAAATATGTCGATGAGCCATTACTGTAACACTTGAACATAAAGCATTCAAAGTAAATGTGTAATGATTGCATAGGTATGATAAGTGATGAATGCTTTTTATCAAGTTTATTAAACTCAATTTGAGTGCAAATTATGTCGTTCACACAACCAATTTAATTTGTTTGACAGTTTGTCGGTCAAGTTTACAGATGAAAACTCTTTCAAAATAATCTTTATAAATATTATACACTTAGCCTAGTAAACCAATTTTGCATTAACTACTCATTTTGATCATTACACCTCTTTAACGTTAGAAGATTGAACAATAAATTGTTAAGTCAGGTTCAGTCTATCAGTTTATTTTCAGACTTATCCACATCGGGAAATTCAGTACTGTTCAGACAATTCCCTTTCTGTTAATTAAGATTTGTTCAGTTCAGGAGTTGTCATTATCATTTTCGAAACTATCGAAACTGAAAATTACACCCATGCCGAGGACGACAGGTAACCCATTATTAGAAGGGTCATCTCAACATATACATTGACCAAAGGCATTTTTATTATGGTTTTGTATAATTTACTTTTACATTTGAATTACTGTATAAAACATTAAGTGTAAATGATTTCTTACTTTATAAGATTTGTTTAGTAGCAGTGAATTGACCGATCTCCATATTGTACTGTGTAATAAAATGAAGGAAAAAAAAGAAATGGTTTGTAACTGATTTGTACTTTACACAGAAACTGGAACGTGTAAAGCATTTTTATAGTGTGCAAAATCACGTATAATATGTTGATGATAAATACTTTATTTAGCAGAACATCTCACTTCGACGACAAAGTCATCCTGCACAGACCTAACTAATGGCAGATACTTTGTTCATTGAGTGTTTCCACAGTGTCCCGAATGCTTTATAGCATTTCAATGCGACAACTGTATATTCTATCGTAACACGATATTCCATTTAAGTCTATTGATTTTCTTGTTTTTCTTTAGACAGGTGGTTTTCGATCGATTAGCTGCTGTGTATATGATGACATTATAAGATACCGATTTGGATTTTATTGTGTCTGCTATTGGACGATGTCAATGCCTGGCTTGTTTGTTACATTAGCTTAAAATGTTGGGCGTCGTTCTACTGTCCAAGGAAACAAGATTGTACAATGTTGTATATAACTTATATCACTAAAAGGGTAACAATCAACTTGTCACTTAGTGGGTATACAGTGATAATGATGATGACCGGGAAATGTAGATGTTGCGGCTAAGTTTCGGATGATATATATCTGGAGATGTCCAATCAATCAATAGCGCTCACTGCAAACGATAATTTTAAACATTTCCCCGAAACTACCTCGATTCATTAAATGTTGGCCTTGTTATAATGAATCAAGAGTTCTCTCTAAAAACTGGATAAAACACACATTTATATCATCATTAACGGTTGAAAACATAGAAAACGAAAATCGGACTGGTTGATGGAAACAAATAGATATGCCAGATGGAATATCACAAATTCATCACTTACAAAATTCCTAAACTAATAAGAACACTAGGTGTTTCAAGCAACGATTTTGAAAAAAAAAAAAAAAAATATAGTAACATCGATCTCTGAATTTAATTGTTTTACCTCTAACTAAGTTTAATGTAGTCATTCCTTCAGTATATTTTGATATTTTGATAGTACCTATATGTTTTAGTCTGTGTAGGTATCTGTGTCGGTATATGTGTCTGTGTAGACACCTTTTGAAAATGGCTATTTACCTGTATACACTAACAGCATGTTGATGTGTCTGAACAGCTACTTAAAAGTGCTGAATTAACATCATGTGCATTAAAGCTGACTTAACCTGCAGGGTCATGTGATGTTTTTCCTTCACTTAGCGTCCGTTGTCTGTCGTTGTATGTTTCTTTTTTATAACAAAACTTTGTGACAAAATTGAATAAAACTTAGCCATACCTATTCATTGGGTATCGTGTTTGAAAAATGTAGTCTTATATCCTGCGGGCTGACCTATAGAACAACATATACTCATATTTGGCTAATGGTTTGAAAACCGATATAAATGGGAAAAAATCTGATAATGATTTTTGTTTTCAAAACGTCAAGATCTACTTAATGTATAATTTGAACAAATTTAAAGACGAATCCTTATATGAGTAAATACCCTTTAATGAAGATGTACATCAATTTCTTTGAATGTTTGAGCCTATTATCTTGATAACTATAATAGATAAAGAAAAAAATAACTAACAAAAACATGGAGCAGTAAAAAAATCAAGTACGTCAAAAAACCAAATCATCATTCTTCTTAGGAAGTATCCTCAGTTCCAACTTGATATTGTTCAGATTCAACACTGAATTGAAAAGAAGGTGTAAGTTTGTAATGCGAACTATTAAACAACAAAATGTCCATATCGGTCTTTCTCAAAGTAATTGCCAATGTATCATTTCATTCAAAACACAGTACAATCCGAAAGCTTTCAAATCCAAAATAATGGAAGTCATATCGCACGAATTCTTTGTTTTAAGAAATACAAAATAATGGAAGTCATATCGCACGAATTCTTTGTTTTAAGATACAATTTAAGAATAAATCACAGGTTGTATGTAGAACATATAACCAAACATGAATATCTGCTTCCAACCACCGTAAAATTTAATCATAAAAATATAAAGACTGTGTATTTCTAGGCATTTTGACTTGCATCTTTCAAAAGGTTTCAAAATATTTAGTTCAAGCAAAATGGCTCCCAACAAAGAATTTAAACTCAAAAGTTAAAATATAATTGTTTATACTTACTACTTCTTCGTTTTTTGTTGTTAGTTACATAGTACACATCATTACATTTTCATGTTAGAGAATAATTGATTAAATGAAATGAAGCATGGTACGTCATGTAAAAATGTAATTCCGCGAACTGAGTTATACGATGCTTTTGATGAACACATATTGGTATTTAAAACATCTAAAAATAACCTAATCCGGTATTGGCAAAATAACAATAAACAACGTTTTGTGAATACTATTTTCTTTTTAGTTTAAATCTTTAAAATGTAATGTATGACACCCTGAATTGTGTGTTCATGAATCTTGAAAGTAAAAATAATCTATTTTCTTTGTACTGATTATTAGATGTTTTGAATATTGATAATATAACTATTTTGACCTCAGACTTTTTTTTCGTCTGGTGAGCGCAGCAATGGGTTTCAAACAAAATTCATATTGTGACAGACAGCAGACATTTCACTTTTTCAATATGATGAATACCGAATGATCGATTTATTGCATTGTATGTGTATGGTTTCATGATAAAAACAATAGTTTTATCTGTGTTTCACTAGCACACTTGATAAGTGAAAGCAACACTCATTTACGTCGTTCGTGACACAGAAATGTCGCTGACATGTCCAGTTCAGAGTTGCTTAGGCTGGGTCAACGTATTTTACGTCCCAACGTCGTGATATGCGATGAAATAAAAAGCCGAATCGAGCGATACACAGAGATGGAAGACCGATAAATACAATTATTGATAAATTGAAATCTATACAACATTACAATGATTAATAGTTTAGAATATAATATAATTGTTATCCCAATAACTGCAGCCAGTGCACAATTAATACATGTAATATCCCGTGCAGAAAAACAGCCTTTTATGACCTTGTTTTTCACCTTTAAAATGCGAATAAGTATGGTATCTTTAAGCTATGATCTAATGGTTAAGATATTAGTTCTTCAATTGGCCATTCATTATCTATGAAGGGAGGCTGATGAGAATGATTTTGAAATGCAGCAGATTATATTACAGTCCTTACAACCTGTTTATTATTTTTCTCACGGAATTAAATACTTCAATTACCGTTCCATGTATATGTTAAAACCTTTTATGAAAGTTATTGAATTATTTAAATTTTATCATTTAAATTCAAATCAATTTTATAATTTAGAGTTTTGTCTGCTAAACATTAGCTAAATTTGTTTTAATTTCTAATGAATAATCATCTATTTGCATATTTTTTTTTCTATTTCATAAGCGCCGCTCCTGCCTTTGTATCTATTTACGTTTTCATCTTAGACATTAATGAAAGGTTATTAATTAATGTGATATTATAAGTGATTTTAATGATTTATTTATACATGTACATACAATCACTTATTAATAATATACTTTTGATGGTTTTCTTTCGAAAATTTGATAAATTTATTATATTTAAACCTCTCAGTCTATATTTTTGTATGGGTTTAAGGTAATTACACATATGGTGTATATACATGTATCACCTAGTTGATTCGATAGTCTAGAGATTGCATTTCCTATCATAATTTTATCGATAGAGGGATGCCGCTCACATAGAAGCTATTGGACCATGAATATCAAGTGGTTAAGTTGAAAATTTTACTAACACTATCACAATTGCATTGACCGTTATGGAATATCTGTTATACAGAAGATGACGGATTTGTTTAATTTGCAGTAACCGCCATCCTGTCTTCTTTCAAATTTCCTCGAATGAGATCTACTGAATAAGCCGTATCACCAGAGTTGTACTGACATGAGCAACACTACGGATACCACATGTTGAACATGTCTTTGATTTTCAATTAAAGCGACTATAGAACATGTATAACGAAAGGTTTCCAGATATTTGGTAAATATATACACACAATATTTACACAGATGTTTTTTTAAGAGGAAATATCATGCTTTTTATAATGTAAAATGGATAAATCATGTTGTTTAAACACAATGGTTCGAATAACAATTTCTCACTGGTGTTCAAATATCTAGGATTGTTGTAAGAATTGGTTAATTGACAGGTGTTCGCTTTATTATTTTGCTAAGAATTGGTTTGATACAGCCACTTTTTAGTTTCTCGAATTTGAAAATCAAAATGGTTTACAGTTTACAACATCTGGAGATTTTGTGTGTTATAATCGCAATTGTTTTTTTTTTTTCATTCAGTTAACGGATTTGCATGAACCGACGCTGTAGCGTCATGCGGGGTGTACAAATTGTGTTGAAAGAAATGTAGTTTAGATAGAAATAATGAAACATTGCCAACGTTGAAGTCAGTATATTTGTCCCAAGGTCAGTTCAGGCATCCCGATAATACCTACATATTCAGCTATTACGTCATTCATTACAGAAACCTAAATCTTCAAAGACATGCGTGCGCATTAACTATTCATAATTATAATGAAACATATAAAATATAGGAATAATTTGAAAGTTCATTAAGTCATTTCTCCCATCTACAACGACAATCATCAAGTCAAACACGCTGACAAACCGCTGAATGTGCGTTGCATTTAATAAAGGTATGTAACTCCTAAAATAACGAGCGTGAATGGACATAACTATGTTTGGTAGATATTTGTGAAATAATGACAAATAACCCCGTTTACACAGATAGTTGAATTTAGATCTGACAAAACAATCAGTTGTACTGACAGCACAAAAACAGAATGACGTTATATACTTCACAGTTTAGTGAATTCTAGCTTTAACGAATTTAAACTCTTATAATGTTTCCCATACTATCAATGTTTTTAACAAGTTAGTATGTTTTCTGCCATTCTCTTACATTAAACATTTTCCAACGTCTATAATACTTGTATGTATCAGCTCTACATTACAATCGCAGATTATATAGACTTCAACTTTTCTTTTCAACTCTTATTGAAATGAGACAAAAACAAAAGACAAACATGTATACATTTTAAAGCTACGCAATGACTATGAAAACTAAAAATGATACGAAAGTAGATGTGTCTTACTATATAATATGTCCTAAAAAAATGAAAATTGTGTAATGATCCTGAGCAGGTTAAACAACAATTTGGTAAGGATATCTGATCTCGTTTATAATGTTTACCCTCTTGACAATATCATATACATTTTTTTTGCTCATCTTACTATTAGAATATTTATTAATGCTTATGTCGTAACAACAACCCCGTTCTCTTATCACGAATAAGACCTACTGAATTAGACTTATTACCGGGTTTGTACTAACATGAGCAACATAACGGGTGCCCGATTTGGAGCAGGATCTGCTTACCTTTCCGGAGCACCTGAGATCACCACCAGTTTTTGGTGGGGTTCCTGTTGCTTAGTCTTTATTTTTCAATGTTGTGTTTTGTGTACTAGTGTTTGTCTGTTTGTCTTTTTTCTTTATCCATGGTGTAGTCGTTTAATTTTCGATTTATGAGTTTGAACGTCCCTCTGGTATCTTTCGCCCCTCTTTTATTAAACGCGTACATGTTTTATCTTCATTGACAAAACACAATGCAAAAAGGTAAAAGTATATACACTCACGTGAATGGCCCATTAAATTCCTAAATAACTATAGTAACTATAATAGTTCTATCATATTTTTTTTTCACCTTTTCACACGATTTTAGTCTGCTGGATATAATTTATAAGGTATTTGTTTTGTTCGTATATATTCAACTTATTTGCTTTGGTCGTATATATTCAACTTATTTGTTTTGGTCGTATATATTCAACTCATTTGTTTTGGTCGTATATATTCAACTCATTTGTTTTTTTAAGATTCTTGTACTGCAGATGGCATGACAGTTGTATATGACATATTTCAGATTCTGTTCCATAATATATGAAAGCCTTAAGCGAAAGAGACCTTCAAATGACCTTGTTTACACTTTGTATTACAGAAAGATGTTGATGTTGGTAAGGTGACAACAAACATGTAATGTCACTTTGTTGAAAAGTCGTGCGCGAGCTTCTCTTAACAATGTGCACTTGTCGTCTCTGTTGTCTGTAGTCTGGTTGTATCGTTTAGAGTTGATATTGAATACTTATCAACAAGGTCTTGGTATTTTCTAATGAAGGGCTTCTATGGCCAAGTGGTCTTAGTGGTCGAACTACTGTATCAGAGATTGTGAGTTCGGATCCAGCACCGAAGGTTGGTGATCCTCTCCTTGCTCTCCGACTTCCTTGACTAATAAAAACTGGCCGCCACGAAATAGGAAAAAAGCGTTTAACACCAATCAATTTATCAATCAATCTTCCAATGAAATGTTTTTGAAAAGGTACGAGACGTTCCTTGACATAACCCTGGTTCTCATACACTGGTGAGGTTTAATAAAGTCTGAGTAGCACTAGCAGCTGTAAGCCCTTAAATACCGAATAAATTGGAAAATAGATATCCCATGTCCAGGTGAAGTTGGCATATTGCCACTAAGTTTGGAGAAATTGATAATTTCAAAATTAAAATTGTCTCGTTTGTCATGGATTCTGGTACTGAGATGCATATGACCGCTTATGTCAAATTTGAGGTATGAATCTAAAAATGAGACGGAGGAAGCCGTACATGTATCTGTTGTTTTTTTTTTTTTTTTGTGTTTTTTTTTCTATTTCTTGAGAATAGATAAATGAAACCCAATCAGAAAAATTTGGATTGTTAATGGAAACAACATCATCAATATATCTGAATATGAAATTAAACTATCTTCTTGTTTTTGACAAGGATCGGAAGGAACTCCGATTCTTGTTAGCTTGATATTCGGTGTGAGCCAAGGCTCCGTGTTGACGACCGTACTTTGACTTATACATGTTTACTGTTTACACATTGTGACATGATTGGAGAGATGTCTCATTGGCACTCATCCCACATCTTCTTATTTCTGTCATATAAGAATTAAACTTCGACCTGATATGAAATGTTCAGTTATCTATATTATTCGAAAAATTCATATAACTAATATAGGACAATGTTGTTGATTAAAACATACACCATTCCAGGCCATTTTGTTTTCAACATAATTAATATCTCGAATAATAAACATGTTCCTGGTCGAATCCCAAACCGATACCAATAGAATATGTCTTTTTGTTCTCATAGTTAATTCCTTCGTTGTCGAAACACTCTTGTCACACCGGTATAGAAGCCCTTAATTTTAATATAACTTATTTAAAAATAAAAAAATTAAGGTTATTTACATTCTTTCATAAAATATCATTATCCTAAAAATATACATAAATATAAAAATTGAATACTATTTAACCTATTATTGCAAGTGAATCGAAATCCAGACTAAAAAAAGGCGTAGATAATTTTGTTACGGATCTGCGATGTCGGAGGTTTGTTCTAGTATTGAAAAAAAAAACAAATAACGAATAGCAAGTCTAGGTATATGCATCCATTTATATCTCTTATCGCGTTTTCTCTACTTTGAATGCTACTAAATGTCATTTGTATGCATTTGATAACTTTCCATATACTCAGTCTAGATTATGGTTACTAGTGTTAGATATGACTAAGTAGTCTAGTACTCTATTACTGAAATAGACTCTCCACAGAAAGAAAAAAAGTCTAGACAATGGATCAATTCTTAAATGTGGCAGAATGAAATTTCAAAACGTAACTTGTCAGAAATGCATCTTTACCAAAGAATCTTTCCTCTTAAACATGACATTACTAAATCAACTTCCGTGGCTAAAAACCGCAATTTTGGAAGAAACTCGCTTCCTGCCTATACATGTTATATGTTGTATTATTAACAAACGATCATGTTTCTTAATGTAAATTTAGCATGTGTAACTAGTTAAATACAGGTTGTATACGTATGCCGTATACAAAATCATGACCACGTCTATATTAAACATGAAGTTGAAAGCAGATTTGATACGAAAGTATCCGACTTAGTTATATTCAAAAAGAAAGAATTTAAGCCTTTCTAACTTGAATCCTATCTTATTATTGATCAATAATACAAATCTAGTACATAGGTGCGTGCAATCAAGCTTTACGTCCCATAGAACTTTAATTTCGAACTATGAGAAATTATTCATTAATGATTCCAGGAGCGATTAATGGTTCATGTCATCAACTTTGGTCGCAACAATTTCTAAAATGAAAGTCATAAATGTATCAATTAAAATATCGACAATATGCAGAAAAAGGTCCGATTGGTATTTAACATTGGCTAAACGGTCTTCAAGCATGACTTATCTGTTTACTGTTAAATCAAAGGCAAATAAATGGTAAAAATGAATTCAAAAATACTAACACAGGCGTATAATAATACATTCATAGAGACTCAAGTGAATCTTGAATTATCAATAAAATACAATTTTTAGATAAAGAAATCTGTAAGCGGTCAATAGCTGCTAATGTTCTGGTCCCTGTATGTGATGATAAACGGATGGTGCGTTTTCAGAATAGTGGACGATGTTTTAAATAGACAAAAATGAAGAAAAAAAATCTGAAAGATTTGTCTAAATGAAGCTTAAAAAGCGGTGTATGAATTACGTATCAATACTCCAGTTGACTTCAGTTATTTCCATCTCTGTTACGAAAGATAAGTCTCTTAAGGAAACAAACGTATTAGTATATGTATCCATAGAACACTAAACCCAGCATGATATCATACAAATCCATATTCAGTAAACTGCAAAAACATAATTTGTAATATATATTTTTATAAAGTCTAATCATAAAGAACATGTGTACGAAGTTGCAAGTTGACGTAACCACAACTTCATGATATACTAACTATCTTAAACAAAACAAAACAAAAACATTTACTGGACTGACGAAATAACGGTCTAAGGAAAAGACGGACGGACGCAGACATCGGAATTAAATGTCTCCTAAAATCGGTGCAAGGGCATAACATTTCATTTTGATAAACGTATATCTAGCAAGACCACTTTATAGCAAACTTATGACAATTATTTGAAGGTTACTTTGCATTGTGTTTTTTTCCGAACCGAAATCAAACATGTCAGCAACCGTTACAAACAATAGATATCTTGTTGAAATTGTTTTAGAATAATGTATATAACCTTACCGAATTCTAACATTACCACTAACTGCTTCAATAGCAATAGAAATTGACCCAAAAGAAAAGCAAGTATTTTTGAATCATCGGCAATTTGTATATTTTCCATCTGATACTACTGCCAAATATTTGTGTAGATTATGTACAGAACATGATAGTCGAATATATTAGGCAATGACGTCACGTAGAAGTGCAGCAACGACACGTGTTCATGTCCATCCGCGTCAATTTGTAAAAGAAATGCACGCGACTTCATTCAAACAGTCGAACAACTACAAAATGTAATACAACGTTTTGTACGCGTAAAACTAACTAATTTGTTTTGTTTCATATTCACAACAACAACAAAAACATATTGTTAAGACGAATTATCGATAAAAAGAATCATTGCATTTAATTTTTGGCACTGACTTTATAATCTCAAATATCCGAATTAATACAAATATTTAAAAAAAAAACAAAAAAAACAAGGGTTTATAAGGATAACAATTGATAAATTTGTTACAAAAAGATGGTTTTTGTGTAGGATTGTTTGTAGTATAACTCATAACAGACCACTCTAATATCCTTCCTCATTCTTGAAATTTTAAGTTGATATTAAAGAAATTTTCAAGTGGAACTTGAACTTTTGAGATTGAAAACATAATTGTAGAACGCTTTGTAAGTATCAAAATGTATTACTAACCACTGCTATACATGGTCGTAGAAGAAAATGTAGTTTTAATTTGATAATTGTCTTTCTTTTTCTTTTACTATGACTAGGATATTGTACACTGCTTCTGATTCGTTTTGTTTGTATTTACTTGTCTACAATTTAGGAGGGTCTGGATGTAGTCCTTCATTTCTTTACACCATTTTTCTCATATTTTTTTTTTTGGCAAACTAAGGACGGCCAAGATTGGGGGTCCTAGGTTTTTTTTTCCATTTTGTCCTCTATTATATATTGATGTTACCCATTTTAGTCCCATTCGTCACATTTCAGCACCCCACTTGTCTCTATTTTTTGCTGCCTATTTATATGTTTCTTTTCAATGTTTTATTTTGGTAATTATTCCACATTCTTTGCGCACTATTTTCAATTCTAAACCCCCCACTCAGAGCCTTATAAAGGTAGTGCAAAATCTTGTTTTCGACCAACGGGCAACATATGTCTTATAGCAATACCATATCTACATTGTTTACGAATAGCCGATGGTAACGTGTAGCTTTATTTATTTGATGCAATGTTAATCAATTACAAAGGACTCGGATCATCATATTTTCTTAACATCCATAAAAATTTCAATGAATAATTAATCAAGAAAATATTTAGATATTCTTAAAATACAAACATGCAAACATCTTATTCTTGTAATCCAAAAGCGTGTATCAACTGAGAAGAAAAATGGATAGACGTTGTTATCTTTACTGTAAGAGCAATTAACCGATTCAATAATAACTTTTCTTATAACCCAAAATGACATAAATGCATTTGTAGTTTTTGGTGGTTCAATTTTTTAGTTTTCTTTGCTGTATTTTTTGTAAATTTTTGTTTGTCTTTTGCGTTTTTGTATTTATACCTCTTTTGTCATGGCGTTGTCAGTTTATTTTCGACTTTTGAGTTTAGATGTCTCTCTGGGAACTTTCGTTTTTTTTTTAATCTTTTTTCATTAAAATACAATTACTAGAATAGCATTGATTGCTTTGCTATTCACGGTATGTTATTTTTAAATCCACTTTAAACAATCTTCAAATCTCATTTCTCGGAGACAGATATCATCGTATTCAAATTAAAGATTTTAGGATTTCCGTCTGTTTTCCAAGAATTTTATCAACACTAGTGCGACTGATTTAAACAATTTCATTTTGCCTGACGATAGGGAAATAGATGTAGTAAGTAGCCATTTTAGTAAACTAACTTTCCTCTTTTTTTAAATTTAGTTCAGTTTTTATTCATGTTCTTACTCCCATTTATTTTGTATTTGCACATAACACAAACTCGTCAAATATCATTCATTATATTATAGCCATATAATGCATATTGATTTTCAGAAATATGTTCATTTTGATGAAACAAATAAATGATGACATTACATGTATGTATCCCGCAGGTCTAGGATATACCCCTGTTATGATTAAGATATTTACACCGTATTCAATGTGATTGTAAACAAAGGTTTGGTTTATGTTATATCCTAATCTTTTTATAAACATAAGATTAAAAGTGAAACGGGTAAGTATAGATAACTTAACATGATGAATGAATCACACTTGCTGCAATAAAACTCTGTACAATAAAAACCAATAATTTCATATATATTCATGTTCCTTCTCTGACGTCATACAACCATATGTTTTGTCAAGACATTGAATTTTACGTTGTATCAAGTTAGACACGAATTGACAATACGGTTAAATTGTACATGGTCGATAAAAAAAGAAATACTTAATCAAGGAATTCAAATATTCAAATATTTTCATCTCGTGACCGAAAGGCATTAACGAGTACGCGATTTTATGCACCGAATTTGTTTTTCGATCACTCGTTGAATATGTAGCTTTATTGGACTTGGATACGTTGTTCAATTAAAATTAGTGAACTTTAGTAGACCGCCTGCTAAGATCGCCAACATTCACAAAAGAAATGTACACGAAATAACACAGTTTAAATGATTCAATATCTGTTTCATGGCATTTTTTTTTAAAAAAAGGGGGTTTTGGGTATATAGTCTTAAAAGTCAGACATTTGGTTGGGTTTTTAAACAATAAGCAGAAAAACCGTGCATGGTTTATATAGTAACCACATTTGGAAACTGTATAAAACAACACAAATTCAATTGTTATGTATTGACTTCTTTATATTATTGAATTTGTTTTAAAAGAATATAAATTAACTTGACATTAAATGTTTTTTCCTTTTTTTTTTCTTTTCGTTAATTCATAAGACCGCTAACGATACATATCAAGGCTAGATTCGTTGAGTCTACAAAACCACGATAAAAAATTTAGAATATTAAGAAATCCGGCTTTTATATAATTGTATCGTGTTCGTTTATTCTAGCACACAAAAACGATTATCAATTGTTCAGTTAGCATGATTTCTAAAATCCCAACACATGTAAATGAATGATCAGTAAGTAATAACAATTTTTATAATAAAGTTTTCATTGTAAAAGGTAATGCGTTTCTTAGATTTTGTTTAATGTCTCACATTATATTCATCGAATGTGTACGCATTGATACTCTATTCTAGGATGACATACTATATTTCTTAGTTGTAATTGGCTGTGAAATATCTTTCAGTAATTTCGTATTCTTCAGTTCTTATGTTGGTGCTTGGGGTATATTGTTTACGTGTTCGTTGTGAGTAAAGCCAAGTGCAAATGTTTTTTTTCACAATTTCTTTTTATGTTGTGGTGTTACACCACTGTGCCTGTTTAGAGGAGAATTGAGCGCTCACCAACAAGTTTAGACCAGCCTCATTATCTATGTGCCTGTCCCAAATCAGGAGCCAGTTATTCAGAAGTTGTCGTCAGTTCATGTCTGTCATCCTTGTTTTTCGTAAATCGTTTTGTTATATATAAGGTGGTCAGTTTTCTTGTTTAAATTGTTTCAAAATTTCATGTCGTCGGGGTTTTGCAAAGCCGACTAAACAGTATAGGTTTTTCCAATTGTTCAATGCCATACGATGGCCTTAAATTGCTGACATCTTCTTCATTTGAATGGTGGATATTTGTCTCATTTGCAATCATACTACATCTCCTTATAGTAAAACATGATAGTTATTTATGATATTGGAAAAGGGTTATACATGGCAAACACCACAAATTACATATACTTCGTCTCAAATTTATAATTAGCACAACAAAGCTGGATTTGCAAAGTTGAACCTATGTTTCTATGACATCGTGTCCACTCATCATGCACTGTCTACCCACCTAGATAACTTACGCAACTAGAATGTATGAAAAAAAACTTTCGTTTGTCGAATGACGTCTTTTTCTTATGTTTATAACAAGGTCTATGATGCATGCTGGCAGGTAAATTGAATATCTTGCAAAAATAGCTAGATTTCTACGTATTTGAAAACAAAGGACAGTAAATATATGTCGAGGAAAGACCACATTTTGCTTACGCAAATGTGAAGATCTAAACTTTTTTGAACAAAATTGAAATTAATTATGTGTGATTAGTGGTGTTAGCATTGTATTATCCTTTGTTATCCGTTGAGAAAGTCAGTCGTATAGCTGTCACATATTTCGACATGTACGTATATTTATATTTATCTTGTTTATAGGTATCATATTATTTTCAAATTATTCTTGTTCGGTATATACGTCTGTTCAACCCAAAATGTGAGATCTGCAAATTTGCGGTATCACGTTACCGTCGTTTCCCTTACCCCATGTTTATGTGACATCCACCGAGACTGTTTCCAGTTGTAAACCACTCGTAAAAGTATGTAATATAAAATTATAGCTGTCAATGGTCTCGTAATGTCTTTCCGCATCGGTTTAAGGATGTTCGCTACTCTGTTTCAAAATAATAAGCTTTTTAAAAGACTGTTATAAATTGATAGTATATAAATAAAGTAACTAAAAAAGCAGATAAAATTGAAGGGTCCGTGTGCTTGTTTTCGAGATATAAGCCATTGAAAATTTGGCGGGAAATGATTCTCTCTAGATTTTTCATACATTTAACATTGGCACCTTTTTTCTGTCTAAAAGTATGAAAAAATAACAAGGATTTAATAAGATTTTCAAAGATGGCATTTTAAACTATATTTAATCAAATTATGAAAAGAAAAGTAGGGGTTAGTGGACAAAATTTCTTAATGGAAAACATGGATAAAACCAGAGGATTCCGAATATCTGACAAAAAATCAAAAACAAGAGGAGCAAACATCCTTAAAGCTTAATCTAGAGTTAAACAAAGTACATGATGTATGACGGAATATAGATGGTATATCATGCAGATCATATGTATTTCACAACTTAAGGGTGATGTACACCGACCGTGCATTCACGTTAATATGTTTCTATTTGACAGTTTGATCACTTTACCACTGACATCCTCCAATCGATAATCACAAACGCTACAAAACACATATACTTCTTTTGAAACATAACCCAACAGTATTGAATCTGTAACTGTATTTTATTCCTCCATAAGTAGACTAGGTTCGAGGCAACTTATAACTGGACGTTTTCAAAACTGTTATTGTTGTAGATGACTTAATAATGACCTCACAATGTCTTTGTTTGGTTTACTTCGTCACCGTTGCTTCGTCACATACTGCTCAGTATCTTGACAAGCTTATGCTATTGGCTATCCCAACCGTGAAAATCAAGTGTTCTGTATGAAACATTATCGGTATCGTCCGTTTGTTTCAATATCACTGTGTTGAGATGCTACTGAAAGTTGTGTAGGGTAGTGATTAGGTCGGTGTTTTAAGGACAGTATTTATATAAGTCCGTTTATTGCTACTGTAAACCTAAAACGCATGTTTGATAGAATGCAAGGAATTAATTGAAGATCGCCATTCATGTAATAACCTCTATTATACAACAGACAAAACTCCTCTGATAATATTGTTCACGGTGGAAAAGTAGCGAATATGGTAAAGTGTTCAGATAAGAAGATGTGTTCATCAAATATAATGTGTATAAGGTAAAACTTCGACTTTTGTATTTCAGACAATATGGAAACAGACCTTCCTGGATGTTCATTTGATTTAAAGGTACATATAAACAACATTTTCCTTTCTTCTAATAAGTTGTAGTCTTAATTAAGCTGAGAGGAAGTGGCACAATGGACATATTGATATGAAATGTACTCAGTTTGGATGAACGGTTCTAGAGCACTGTCTATTGTTTGCTTTTTTTAAAAGACAGGATAAGGTTGTAAACTTATATGGAAAAAAAACACACACACAGATCGAATGGATATTTGGCAAATGTTGTTCTTGCGTAAAATATTCATAGATTTAAGACTTGGGATTTTGACTTACCTACGTTTGGACTTTGCAAACGCATTGGGTTCCTAATCACATAATAATTTGAGAGTGGTGCATTCTTTTTTATAGACAACATTTTTGTTTATAGTCTATTATGATTTGCTGTTGTTTAATACACGAAAACCATAAGTTATATGACTATGTAAAGTACGCGTATGAGAGATCTTTGATATGGATAGCCATTTTTTTTTCGTCAAATATCATTAATCGTTATTTTTTTCTAGAAAAAAACATGAGCGTTACAAATAAAACAACTCTTTCAGTAATTTGTCACATCCACCAGTAATTGAAACGTTTTATTTTTGCAGTCTGTTCATGGTAACATGTTTTTTAAATCTGAGAATGACAGAGATGAAGAGGAAAACAGTCAGCAAAAAGTAAGTTAATCATTTTTGCAATGATGTTTCGAATAATATATTGTTTCATAAGTTATGATTCAGTGATAGGAAGAGATAAATATTTGTAAAATGTGTGCTGCAAATAAGAATCAAATAATAGTATGATGACATTGTGATACTGTGTTTCTGTCTTTGAACACACCTATCTACTCCAATTACTCGTATTTGTTACCCTGGCTGTATTTGGCAACACTTTTAGGAATTTTTGGTCCTCAATGCTCTTCAACTTCGTACTTTTTTGCAATTTTTAACTTTTTTTTTATTCGAACGTCACTGGTGAGTCTTTTGTAGGCGAAACGCAAGTCTGGCGCAAATACAAAATTTCAATCCTGGTATCTATGATGAGTTTATTTGATTCTTGTGTTTTTAAAATGAAAATGAAAGTTCATCTTTGCATTAATATAAATTTAATTCCATATATTTACTAGTAAAAAAAAGTAATTACTTAGAATACATTAGTTCGAACTTCAATTTATAAAACAATATAGAAAATAATTATAATTAATTCATTTGCACATCAATATGTTGTTTTGTTTAAACTTCGGGTGATAACAAATGTTTTGAAATCGATGAAATTGCAAATACAAATGACGAGAAACAACTCTTTGTATTAAATATTACATCAATTTGAAAACATTTAATTTTAATACCGTATATCAATTATTTTTTATATTTATATTTTATTTAAACACATTGCCTTGTATCGGTTGTTTGTGTGTGATATAATAGATGTTGGAATACGTCAAGGACACATATAAAAGTATTGACGCAAACGCAAATAAAGTGTCCATACTCTTTTTTCGCTCTTAGTTTGTAATATTTGCAATGTACAAAGTGAATTTACTACAAAGGGAATGTACTACAAAGGGAATACACTTTTTATAATGAAGACAACACTATCAATTTAATAATGCTTTTATCCGAGGAAATCCATTTTTATATAAAAGAGTGCAGAACGATAAATGTTGTTAAAACGAATGAGGATGACCTAATAAACACGTACATTTTCACATTCGATCGCTATAAAAAATGTCTTTGAAAAAGTGTATGCTTGTTACACTTTTTTCGATAGTGTCGAAAGGGTCTCGGCGGGCGAGTGGTTTAACTAGTTTAGCGACTGTACCAGCAGCTGAGTTGGTTGGTTCGAGCCCCACGTGTCAGGTGCAAAAGACTTCAATTTTAATTGATCATTGTGAGTTTTCAAATCGTATTTCGGTATATCTCCAACGGCACTCTTGCTTCAGACAATAAGATGGTAGTGATTATTCCTTCACGAGTATATTTGAGTTCGTATTACCCATGCTTCAGTCGTCAGCGTTGTACATTGATAGCATGAGCACAGGTTTAAGTTAATTTTGTGACGGTTGAGGTAGTTTATGTCGAGTGTTGTCTTGTGGACTGTTGTTATCCAGATAATTCGGTAATATTCACACTGCAAATCCTTATATTTCAAATTTAGTCAGTTATATCATACTAGACAAACGATCGGCTTCATTAGTCATATATATATACAAGTCTAAATTGAAAACAACGTTCAATCCTATGATTGCGTTGGATAAAAACCGCAATTTTTATACGTGTGCATGCAAAACTAATTTCTTGGTAGAGGGGTCTAAATACAGCACAAACAACATTTTCCAAAAGACCAAAAAGTGAAAAAGTATATTTTAACAAAACGCATTTGACTAGCAGGTCGAACAACGGATGTTCTTAAACCCTGCTGACTGCCATGGCGATTGCCAAATAAACGGATCACAGATGTAACAAAATGAATCTTAATTTTAATCTAATACCAAATAGAAAACAAAAAAACTGGCGGAAAAGATGGTATACCGCAAACATGAGGTGCAAAACTTTTACATCATATCCGGATTTCGACAATTAATGTCTCTTCAGTGATGTTAGGAATCGAAACGGTATTTGGAAGGCCATATAATTTACCTCAATTTTGGATTGACTCTTGAATTTTGAAGAGTCGAAATAGGATGAACGGATCATATAAACCCGAAGGCAAATATAATACAAGCCCAAACGAAAAAATATAAACAAGTCTAAATTGAAAACAACGTTCAATCCTATGATTGCGTTGGATAAAAACCGCAATTTTTATACGTGTGCATGCAAAACTAATTTCTTGGTAGAGGGGTCTAAATACAGCACAAACAACATTTTCCAAAAGACCAAAAAGTGAAAAAGTATATTTTAACAAAACGCATTTGACTAGCAGGTCGAACAACGGATGTTCTTAAACCCTGCTGACTGCCATGGCGATTGCCAAATAAACGGATCACAGATGTAACAAAATGGATCTTAATTTTAATCTAATACCAAATAAAACTTATGTTTTTTAAGCTCTACAATGAAATATATATCTATCTTAATAACAGGAAATTCAACACAATCCACGTGTGGATGAAAAGTTGTCAGTGTATTCGACCTTTCATGGTTACGACGTTCACAAGGCATATGCGGGAGGTATGGAAATCGTCTAGAAAAGAACATTGTACATTCTAATTAAGGGTGTTATAATGCCAATATGTAATTTATACATAGATGTAAATGTGTGTATCGATTTAAATTGAAATGATAGCACCTGGTTGCACTACCTTTTTGTGCGATTCGTAATGATCATTATCAATCTTTAGATTTCTTCAGATTGCGTGTATGCCTTTACATGTCTTGTGATTAGACATTACATTTCACGTTAAAACTACGTTTGAAAGTAATTATCTTTACGACAGTAATCTTGGAAAAATAACGTGTTTCCAGTTATACTTTTTTCAATTTGTTTGTATTCAATTAATATGAGTAGAAGCATTTTCTGATAATGCTCAAATACTGAAATCTATGTTTTAAAATTCTTTCTTTTACGACTTTGTTTGTCTAGATTCGACCTTTAAAATAAAAAATAATAAAACAATAGTATTTGTTGTTGTGTACTTATATTAGACATGTTTTATGATTGTTGTACTTTACTTCCAGTTGTAACAGCTTTATTACGCTTAGGAAACTCCAATACATCGAATTGAAAATGTCATATCAACAACGTTAAGTAAAATCTGTTATTGTTACATTTAAGGGAACTTCATAAGGGGTATGGGCTCATTGTTGTAGTTCATCTGCTGGCAGGGAATACTGGAGTGTACTGTTTCAACGTTTATTACCGCTTGATAACGTCTGAAATGGAATCATACCCCTGTCAAAATAACCAATCAAATTGCATGATTACAGTATAAAATATAATGATATGTCCTTCTTCAATTGAACACTTATTCATTTTGCAGAAAAAATTAAAGTTGGACTTCGAGTTGTGAGACCACCAAGCTTGAAACCTAAAAGTGAAAACAAGTTTGGGAACGGCAGAGAAATTGGAACTATAGTAGATGTAACTGAATCAGGCCATGTTAAAGTTCAGTGGGACACAGGTGGAAAGGATGAATTTGAGAAAGGAGATAATAACCAGTTTGATTTGCTTTTATTTGATAATGCACAAATAGGTATGATAAGAATACTGTATTTTCGGTCTGCAACGGTTTATTGGTTAATATTTCATTCACATTCATAACACAGATTTTATAAACAAAATAAGCAGATTCTTCAATGTTGATCAGCGGAGATGAAAAACGAACAGTTCGACGGCCGCATGGTAATAAGGGTACACTATTTTGAATAGGGGGGTGGATTTTGTTTTTATCTGCAAACAATAATTTAATCTGCTTTTGCACAACTGCAACAACTACTAAGCTAACGATCGATGTTATTTCGCGGAAAAAACAGATTGCGTAGTGTAGGTTTATAACAATGATTTTAAATGTCTGAAACCATTTTCTTTGAGTTACAGCATATGACAGGCGTATGGACCACTTGTTCTCAATGAAATTCTGAAACACGGGTTTTAAATTTAATGAAGGTGTTTAAATATTCGGTAAACAAAGGTAAACAAAAAATGAATGAAGGTGACATCCAAAAAAGCCGGTTTCATATTCCTCGTCTACGTCAAAATGAGCGTGCTAGAACTACAAGCAGGTATGCGTCACACTCTGGTGTTTCCAAACTGACAACACCACGACTAATGAGTAATTTGAGACAGACTTGGTCCTCTTACGACAGCGGTTGTAGTGGACGTCAAAGAGAAACGACGTTACGTCAAGACCGTCGAATAAGATTCACTCATCTCAGGGATCGATTTTTGCAGCCCACAACTACTGTAAGACAAACACCTGGGAGGTATAATCCAGGAATATCCACCAAAATTGTTTGTAATAGGCTACGAGAGGCTGGTAAGCGTTCAGGACGTCCAGTAGTTGGAGCAATTCTAAAACAACGCCATCGGACTGCACCTCTACGTTGGGCAAACGCACATTTGCATTGGAACCGTGTTAAGTGGCAAAACGTCATCTTTAGTCATGAGTCGAGATTTCGGTTAAGGAGATGTGATGGCAGAGTGAGAGTTTACAGACGCCAAGATAAACGATATGCAGACTCATGTATGCATCAATGTGATCGATTATGGACGGACTGACTTGACTTATCAACGGAAGTGTAACTGGACTTCGTTATCGTGACGAGATTCTTTCACCAATTGTCCAAACATTCATCACAAGACATGGAAATTGGCATACTTTTCAACAGGACCATGTTAGCTGCCACGTGGCACGTGTATGTACACACCATTTTGGGCAGAAAAACATTGACATTCTTCCATGGCCAGCTTTATTGCCAGATCTATCATCCATTGAACATTTATGTGATGAACTTGACAAACGTGTACACAGAGGTCATCAGCCACAAGGGTCAGTCAACCAGCTACGAGCCGCTTTGCTGGAATAACATTCCACAAGCATTTATCCACTTTTAAATTGGATTAATTGTCGTAGGTTGACTGTTGTTTTAAATGCAAGAGGTGGTCATACACGATATTAACTCTTCAAATTTTGATTTCAACAACGACATCTTAATTATGAAAATTTATTGTGATCTGTTATCTTCGTTAAGTGTTAATGTTTGAATGTCTTTTAAAAAAAAAAAAACTAAAATAGCATTATTGAAAAACAAAATAAAACAAATTTTTTTGATAAAAATTCTGGGATATTTTCTGTCTGTGGCTAGTATATATCGTTTTATCGTTCTACAAAACAAAAGCTATACTTCGGTTTGTTGAGATCTGCTATAGTATTTCTTGACAATATACACTACTCAATTTATATTCTGAGACTCAGTATGAAATTGTTTAACAAGCTCATTTGTGCAAAACGCTACGATTTTAAAGAATATATCAAGTTAGTTAAACCTACGAACCGTTATAAGCGTTTTATAATTCCCCCTAGTAGCAAGTATTATTTAATTTATCAGATGATAACTTGTGCAACAATTATCAAAAGTAAAACAAATGTATGTTAACATAGCATAATATAAATTATCTCATGATTACATTGAACAACTCACTACCTTGACGACGTGAGTAATATCGATGTGAATGTATAATATACAAAACAAGCTTATTTGCACTTATATGCTTAATATATCTTCTCCGGTTTCTCTATCCGATGAATATTTGTGGGAATGACAAACTCGAACGGGATACAGACAGTTTTCTGACGACTTGTAAGCACATATAGAAGACTGCTCAATTCCAAACGAACTAAAGATGACAGTGTGAAATTATATATACAAAAAATCTTACAATTATTATATTTTGTGTCTTGTAACAAATTTACACGTATGAGTACTGAGGTTTCAAAACCTGTTTTTTATTACTTTTTCAATATAGGTGTCAAGCATACCAATGTTCAATGCGATGGATGCGACGTGTACCCTTTACGCGGAATAAGATGGAAGTGTAAGATCTGTGGGGATTATGATCTTTGTACCGACTGCTACATGAGAAATAAGCATGACCTTTCACATATATTCAAAAGAATGCTCAGTACTGATTCAAAAGGGTAAGTTGATAATATTCCGAATTAACACACGAGAACATACACATTTGAATATAAAAAAGTAGGTACATGTTAAAACAAAAAAGAAGCAAAAGGAAACAGCATACGACAATAAGCCAGAAATAGAAACGGGGATTTATTAAATTTATTAGTCAACATAAAATAACAAAGCCATATAGAAAATAATTCGTCTTTGGGGAACGTGGTGATGTGTATTTTTAGATACTAGTTCTCCATTCAAATGTAAAATGCCGTCCAATAATTGTAAATGTGACGTGAAAAGGAGGACTGCTTATGCTTCTTCCTCTCGGTAAAATCGGGTGGACAGTAAGTCCTCAAGATTAAATCTATATTTCCAATTTATAAGGTGATTTTCCATTTGCTTATACATTATCGAAAGTTATCCTTCTGATACATAAGTAAATATTTGCTGTTTTCAGCTTAACTTAAGAGTTAAACTGACTCGCATGTAGACTTCCAAATCCCGATTAAGTATTACTGATAAGAAATATAGTTTTGTTCGAAATCAGCATATTGATTTCAAAATTAATCTCAATATCTTTTTATTTTGTATATTTCAAATATTTGCTTCTCATGAATTAAACTCATAGTTCTTCGGTTCATGTCGAAAATATCGTAACTTTTAATTATTCGTTCAATGAAATTGAGAATGAAAACGGGTCAGTTGTCAAATAAACATCAACCCGAACAAAGAAAAGAAAACAGCCCAATGCCACAATGGGTGTATTACGTAAAGAGAAAATCCTGGATAATGTTGTTATCTCCAGCTGGCCCCTTAAAATAATGTAAACTAGTAAAGCTTTTATAAACATCTTATAATCTGAAAGGACATTTTAGAGTTTCCCTTTATTTTGGCTTTTTCTCAACATCTCATTATGTTGCAATTTATCGGCCATTTACATCGTTTACATAAAAGCTTGAAGCATAACTTTCTTCACAAACAGTCCTGTTTTCAAAAGGTTTGTCTTAACAGATATTGTGTATCATTAGCAAATTCTGAACATTTGACATCTATTTCTTTATCGAAAAAAGGAATAAATGACTCTCCCATGCTTTTATCCTGGATTTTTGCACAATTAATGATAAAATCTTTTGTATTCCATGCATGGTTAAATGGGTATACTTTAAATTTCATTTTAGTGAACAAATGCCACCACGAGAAAATCAGGATTTAACACCTGCCTTTGGAATTCAACCAAAAGCAATTGTCTACCTGTATAGTGACACTAAACATAAAGGTAAACGATCATCATTATGTAAAATGATCTAGTATCATTATAACATAAGAAACATCTCGATATTTACCTAATTACAAATAACAACAATTTTTAAAAACAAACAATTACACAATATTTTACTTACTTTTACAATGAATATTGAAACATTGAAATGTATAATTAATATTTCGCATACAAGAATCCACAACAACCAAGAACATATACTAGTCATCCTATGCAGACTTAATTGATTAGTGTGAAATATGTTTCGGTGGCAAGAAACTGTTATTTATTATATAAATATATTTGATTTAAAATCACACTGGATGTGCCTTTTTCAGGTCGAGTAGAACAATTCCTTGAAAACACTATCGAAACATACAGGTCTGATGCAAAAGTAAACTGGGATGACAACCTGAAAGGAAGCTATCGAGTAGGTAGCAATGGGCAGTGTGATTTAAAATTTATAGATGCAGCAAAAGGCCATATGTATTACGAAGACCATTTGCCTGTTGCAACATTTGGTGAGTAAATTAAAAATCGTAAGCAGTAGTCACAGTACTTGCATATACATTGTTGATTCCCTTGCTTAAATTTCCTTTTTTTTTGTTATTACTTCATCCTTTCAATACTGTTGAGCATGCATTAACAAAATGCATGATAAAAAGTGTGGACATTGATTAGTGAAACATAGATAGTGACCCCATATTTAAGAGTTGTGAAAATATCAGTAATCAAAGGACACACTACCAATTCCCTTAGTATCGATTATAACTCAACCTCAATATAAATTGTTTAATCATGTCTTTCATTTCCTCAGTCGGTCTATGTTTTTTCCTATTAGAAACACAAATTTTTTTTTTCCAGAAGTGATCAATTCAATCAATTGTATTTTCTGTCGTCATTAAAGCCAGCCCATCTTGTCTTTCTTTCCGATATACATATCTAGTTCAAAAAAACATTATCGACCATTTAAAAACTGTGTTCGCCTAAACGAAACAAGCTTTTACTTTAGTCCTTAGTTAGATACGACTATACTTCAGTTTACTACCAGTTCAAATGCAGAAAAATACATTAAAATCTTATTACCTTTGTTTGCATTTCACATTTCAGATGTAGTTTCTCAGATTAAACATATTTTTTTTTTCATATACTTACCATTAACATGATAGTTTTTCACATGTGTAATTAGCGGAGGTAAGCTAGCCATTAATTAACACCAAAGCTGATAACCCTTATCAGGGGCGTCTAGTGCAAATAATTGTTACAGTGCCTCTCGCGCATGTTACATGTGGTATTTCACGGCGTCTTCCTTTTACAAATAACGTATGACCATGATGACACAAAAAGACATAACAGATGGTATTCGGTTTATTAAAGTTGCAATCATAGAATTTAATTGGTGAAATAAATCATACGTGATTATATATCGCCTTATTGATGACGTTGACAATGCTTTTCCGTGGAGTTTTATGTATGACGTCAATTCAAAATACAAGGTTCGCGGAATTTTTACGTCGTCCGCTTCAAATACAAAAAAAACTTTTTATCCCAAATATACATTATTTGGAACAGTTGTAAGAGTTGAATTATGTACAGAATAATCATACATTGTCTCGAAATATAAAATTTATTTGTACTCGGCTCATAAAAGGTTATATAAACGTATTATTTGCCTCATATGTAAAACAATTTGTATATGATAAAAAGATTAATACATATCCTTTCCCATATCTGCCTGGTTATAATCCTTGGAACCCCACTAACCCTCGAATAACGTCTTGGGTTATTATGGGGGTGTTGGGATGATACCCGGGTCGATATCAAAAAGGCCATGAATGTAGCTCTATATAATATAAACAAAGTCTAAATTAAAAACAACGTTCAAACCTATGATTGTGTTGGATAAAAACCGCAATTTCTATACGTGTGCATGCAAAACAAATTTCTTGGTAGAGGGGTCTAAATACAGCCCAAACAACATTTTCCAAAAGACCAAAAAAATTAAAAAAGGTAACATGCACCTCATGTTTGCAGTATTCCAATCTTTTCCGCAAACTTATTGTTTTCTGTTTGGTAATAAATTAATAATAAGATCCATTTAAAACATCGGTGATCGGTTTATTTGGCATTCGCCAATGCCAGTCAGCAGGGTTTAAGAACATTTGATGTTCGACCTGCTAGTCAAATGCGTTTTGTTAAAATGTACTTTTCACTTTTTTGGTCTTTTGGAAAATGTTGTTTGTGCTCTATTTAGACCCCTCTAACAAGAAATTTGTTTTGCATGCACACGTATAAAAATTTGGGTTTTTATCCAACGCAATCATAGGTTTGAACAATGTTTTCAATTTAGACTTGTTTATATTTTTTCGTTTGGGCTTGTATTATATTTGCCTTAGGGTGTATATGATCCGTTCATCCTATTTTGACTCCTCAACATTCAAGAGTCTATCCTAAATTGAGGTAAATTGTTGGGCTTTGCAAATACCGTTTCGATTCCTAACATCACTGAAGAGACATTATTTGTCGAAATCCGGATATGGTGTGCAAAACCTTTGCACCTTTTGTTTGCGGTATATCATCTTTTCCGCAAGTTTATTGTTTTCTGTTTAGTATTAATTTTAAAATTAAGATCCATTTATTACATCGGTGATCCGTTTATTTGGCAATCGCCAATGGCAGTCAGCGGGGTTTAAGAACATTTGTTGTTCGACCTGCTAATCAAATGCGTTTTGTTAAAATATACTTTTTCTCTCTATATAATATATATATAATTACGTGAATATGCACAAATGTAATACTTTTCGGTGTTATTTGTAATACAGAAAATGTACAGAAAGGTGCAAGAGTTGTAAGAGGTCCTGGATGGGATGACAATAACAACTGTGATGGTGGACTAGGATATTTAGGAACAGTAACACATGTAAGATTTAATCAAGCCAATTGCTTCTTGTAGTAGAGCTCACATTTGTCCCAGATATAAATATAACTATGTGTATGTCTTTTTTAATTTTTTGTTCAGGTTAGTGGTCATCCTGATACTAGCATGTGCAGGTTTTGTATTGTGTAATTAAAGGATAAGGTACGATAAGTATTAGGAGTCGGTTTCACAAGGAAACTTACGACTCAGATTGATTGTAAGTATACTGAATTGTTCGTGACTTACGATCAATCTAAGTCGTAAGTTTTTTTGTGAAACCGGTTCTAGAGAACGGCCTCCGATTTTCTTTCAAATTGAAAGTGACGTGGCATAAACTATAATTTTTGGAATTGATATAATTTGTGCTGATAAAGCAGTTAATATGTGATAATTTTTAATATTTAATAAAAACCATTGCTAGGCAACATTCCTTCCACCGGAACACAATACAATCATTGTTTTTTCAAGTTTCTATACCAAGACCATCAACGATATTAATATGAAATTATTTGGAGGAGGGAGCCAAAAACGCCCCTTATCGTACTTTGGCCTTTTACTTCATGTGGTCAATCATAGCATGCGAATAGCTTTGTAGAAGCATAAAACTGATTCAACCATACAATATTGTGTGCATGTTTTACGTAGGCTACGTCTCGATCAAGCGTTGTTCGTTAGTTTATGTCTTTGTTTCTATGTTTAATCTTTCGAAGTATTCAGGAGGTCATTCTGTCAAGCCATACTTTAAAATTGGTATTCGCTACGTCTTTACCTCCCACGCGAAATTTTTTTGAGGTAAAGCAAATAGTGACTAGCTCAGTGTATCGTATATAGTTGAAAACAGTTTTTTTTATGACATTAACATTGTTCTCGTCCTGAAGATGCATTGAACTTGACATGCATTCACATGGAATATATATCTCCTAGTTGAAACGATATTCCATATATTTAGCTTGCTTTTCCTAACACTATATTCTTAATAAAAGGTTGCCGCATACAAGGTTGTTTTTAATACAAGGGTTCGATGTGATGAAGTTGAAATAATACCTTCGAAAACCTGACGGCCGGTATCACGAGTCGCAATGGTTGACCGCTTTGGAATAAATGATTCACCGATGACAATGAACATGTTCTTATCATCGTTTCCGCTATCCCCTTCTCTTTTCTCGAACGTGACCTACCGATTGAGACCTATCAACAGGTTCGTACTTTCACGAGTAACACGACGGATACCACGTGTGGTTCTGGATATGACTCTTGCGGGGCCCCTGATATCATCTCTGGTTTTTGTTGGGGTTCGAGTCTTGTTGTCAGTTCATTTATGATTTATAAGATTGAATATTCCTTATGCATCGTTTGCCTCTCTGTTACATTTTTAACGGGCGGGACATATCTCAGTTGATTGTTTTTGTTATGAAAGAGATAGGTAAAACTGTCTGTCATGATGAATTCCATCAATACTGCTAATTCCCAATGAATAATATGCAATGACTATTATTTCCTTAAGGTTGGAGATTTCAGAGGAAATGAAAATATAACATCACAAGAAGAATCAGTAAAAACCAAACACAGAAAGAGGATGTCAAAAGTCGACATGTTAACACTTAAACATGATGTAAAAGTACAATGGGATAATGGTAATATAGAGGATTACAGTTTGTCAAGTAATTGTTTACGACTGTTTGACAACGGACCATCAGGTACTGTTATTTGACAAATGTAACTTACTTCTTAATAGCATGTATAAATTTAGCTTTTTGAGCATATACAAATGAACACATGGATAATGTGATGTCCTTCCTAAACAGTAACTCGCGGAACACATTATTATTTTTTTTTTTTACTTTTAACCAAATTGGAATATCAAGTATATGTCGTTTTGATATGATAATTCCGTGTTAAAAAATGACAATATATATATATTTTTTTTCACATTTTGTCACAACGGGGTCTTGTATAGCTTACTAGAACACTGCAAGTTGTACATGTTTGTATCAATATTTGCATCATTTTCCCTAAACTATGCAATTTTCCTTCGACAAATAATACGTAGCTTTAATTTCAACATTTTTCTTTTAGGATAAATACTCGTAATGCGACACATTATTTCAAAGTCGCAGTTTTTATCAACGTGCGACTTCATTGTCGTGTGATCTGTTAATAAATAGCCTACACTATTGTTACAATCTTCCAGTACACAAATTGGACTGCGGTACTATGAGTTTAAAGATAACAAAATTGCAAAGTGGAAATTAAACGGACTAATTCATTACAATCAATTTACGAAAAACAAGAACCATCGACCATCATTTAATAACAGGCTCCTTTTTTTGGGACGTATTCATTTAGAATGTAGAGTTGTTTTATATGTTTTGCAGCGATCAACCCCTCACTAAGTACGGTTTTGAAACAACATATGAGCAAACTGGATCATGACTTAACTCGAAAGATATGGAAAAAAACACACAAGAAAATTCAAAATGCAACATCGATATACGAGTAATCGCAGCTACTGAAAGCTAGTTCAAAGTTAATTAATATTAGAACATATAATAAATAAACCATGTTCTTCCAGACTAGAGTATCAATCAGTATACATTCAAGGGATTGAGTCGAAAGACGTCAAAACTATTTTTGGAAACGCATGACCGTGTGCAATGCCAACATAAAAGTAAAACCTAATCAACAACCGGTTGGATCATGAAAACTCAAAACTATACATATAAAGCAATATATGTGGACATGTTTAATCTTAAAAAATGAAAAAAGTAGTTCCGATTAAATACGTTAAACGATTTAATAAAAATTATAAAAATACAGTGAAACTTCCTTATCAAATGTGTGTATTAATAAAAGAAATAAGTCAACGTTTTATTTGATTTGTTGTTACGAAATCGCCTACTTTATGAAACATTATATATATCCAAGCATTAAGATTACTTAATATGCGTAAATGGTCGCCTATATTATTTAGAACCTAGCTAGTTAATCAAGATGCTTTTCTTTTCCAAGACACTTTACGCTTATTTAAATAGCTTTATATTCGTTATTATCCTTGAATGCATTATCGGTTTAAAACATGAATTAGTAGCGAATATTTCATAACTACAAGTATGAACATGTAACTGTTTATTATTTTTAACTTAGATAGCCTAAATCGAATGCTTAGTGCTTCATTTTTTTAACAGGAGTTTCTCACGAGGGTTATATTTGTTATTGTTGCCCGACTAAAGAGTATATACGTGGTATCCGATGGAAATGTAATACGTGTCATGATTTTGATTTGTGTAATATTTGCTACATGTCCGACAAACACGATCTGGGTCATATATTTCAAAGAATAGTTTCTGCAAATGTGAGGTGAGAGTCTTGTCATGAGTTGCAGGAGTTCATAAGCATTTTTAATGATTTTAGATTCTGCATTTATAAGGAATACTTATTTGAAGCATGATTTCTTTATTTCCATATAACATTTAGATAAGGTTCTTCTTACAGTCTTGCGATGCGAGTTTTAAGTAAATATACTATTAAAATATTGGCATTAATGAATTTTGACCAAGTATCTATCTAAAAATAAATTGATTACACTACTAACATGTTTTTTGTCATTGCAAAAACCAAAATAACGTGTTCTGCTGAATCATCAATTAAATGCTTAACTTCTTTAGAGAAAATATGCAGACATCAAGAGAACAGCCAAGGTCAGCAGTAAAAAGACAATCCTACGGTATATTTAAAGATGCAACGGTTGTTGAAGTAGCTCCAGAAAAAAGCGGTAATTTCAATTCTATAATAAAAAGATATTGCCGATAAGCCGATTCAGCAGGCATTTAATTGTAATATTATAATTGGACGTATCTAGATTTGATTCTTAATATTTTTACAATTTAAATTCTTTTAAATTTTTTTATTTTTTGCTTTATATTTTGACAATTTAACGTCACCCAGAGGAAAATTAACACAAGATATTTTTTCTGCTGTTGTACGAACCAAAATATCCTTGTAATATCAGCTGATCATCATCCATAATTGGATGTAGTGTATCTTAAAAATAGATTGTGTATTAAGTGATACTGAAGATGAACTGCTTACAACTATCGACAATCAGGTCCTTATAAAAAAAAAAAAAAAAAAAAACGTTGCTCTTTGAAATAAAAAGGTTTTTGTTTCATTATGAGACGCAAATTACTAGTAATATTAAATTTCAATTAGTAATTGAGATTGTAAAGTTTGATTAGAGTTGCTAAGTGTATACCGGTTGATAGATTAATCGTCTGAAGTACCTAATATCATATATGAAAAATCTTAACTGGAATTTTTTTAATTTGATATAAATGTGTATTAAAATCATAAATAGTTATGTACAATGTTAAAACGATCATCCTGATAATAAATACAATCAATTATTTAATTTTACTTACTAGTTACTCGATTAAAACTGGAAACATTTCAAATGTAACAAAATTAATTAACTCAAAAACATACTATTATTAGTTTGTGGGAAAATAAAAACTCATAATTAGCATGGAATAAATGTATGAAATAAACGACGTTAAACAATTGTAAGCTAATCAATGTTTACGATTTGATTCTTTATTTCGCTGTAACTTAACATTGAGTGGACATACAATTTGAAATGTCAATCATCCATATATTATACCTATGCATTCAACGAAATGCTGATTAAAAAGAATTGTTAAAAGCAAATGTTGGTGTATACACTAACAGTAACACGCGGAAATAAGCAAAACAGAGAGATCAACGTAAGAATGTCATGACAAACTTTGATACATCGTATCATTTAACCATGTATTGATAAAGTACTGTCAACATTGAATCTGAACATCAACTGTATAACCGGCTAACTGGTAAAATATTATTCGAGTTACCAGTGATGTATACATGTTCGATTTGACAACACTAACATGCATATTTACCAGATGAAAAACACAGTCATTTGGATATAACTTCCCTTATACCAGTCAAGACATTGCCAAATAAAATGAAATATCTCGATTATCAACGTTCAATATATTTGTTACATTTCCCTCCTTTTGTTTAATTGTTGATGTATCTGTCACATACAAGTATAATTGGGAAGAATTGGTTGGTAATTATCAGGTAAAACAAATAAAGGAATAATCCATGGCATGTGAGTAGATTTGTTTCCATTTAACAATTGGTTGAATATTTTTTCCTACCACATGGTTAAATGAAAAGAAACACGACATGGTTAAATGAAAAGCCTTTGTATGTAGACGGAAAATAGTTTATATGATGTTCATGGTATTGGTATGGCTTTGTGTATTTTTTAATATATTTCCAAATGTACGCCACATTTTCAGGTTAAATAATAAAGGTTATTTCTAAATAAAAAATCAAAAATATTGAATTGAACGAATTTGGTAAGAAAAGATAAAAAATAAACGATATAACCACACGTTATGGTAAAATAATAGAACCGAAGATACAACAAAATAATTGTAATCAACCATACTTGCAAAGTGTGTGTATGATTATTTTTAACATGTATCATTGTAATACCGACTCAGAACCATATGCTGTTACATTAACATTTGTAGTTTCTATAACAGATGAAAAACCAGGCACCGTCATAGACATTGGCGACTGTAAGGTAGACACAGGTCGAAGCGAAGTGGAAGTTATGTGGGACAAGGATGAATCAAAAAGTTCACATCGGATTCTGGATCTAAAATATGTCAGGGGAGGGGTTTTTTACTATTACTATGCTCACCTGCCTGCTTTAGGAAGAGGTACACATTTAATTATGTTATTGAATGATGCAATTAATCTAATAAAAAATTAAATTAAAAAAAAAACACATATATTGACCCATAAGAATAGATTTTTACATACAATTTCATTGAATGAGAACATTACTCTGAATGCATCGTCAAGTCAACACCGACTGTCAATTCAGATCATCAATACATGACTTTGAATGACACCGGTGACGCTTCTTTCAACCATTAAATGTATCGCTGTCAACAACCAATTCGTAGATTGAATTATTGTGCGGAAAGATTTCTTAACGATTCTGTTAAAAATCGCGTTTCCGCCATGGTCGATATTTTGGAATATGTTTTATCCATTTCTTTCGGAAAACTCAGTACAAGTTAAGCTTAATTAACAAACTAATATAATGAGACTTTTATACAATGACTGAGAGTCATATTTTCTAAATTTATAAAAGAGCAAGTCTCTGAGACCTAACCTTCTAAAAACAGTTCTCTAATATGGACAATGCAATATCATATTCAAACCAACATGCACGATCTAAAATATGGTGGGTAATAAGTTAAAACTACAAAAAAATTCTTTTTACTTTTTTTTTTTGGTCAATGCTGAGAGCTTTAAACATGTCAAAAGCACAATATTTTACAAATGAGTATCTATCTCTCCAGTTATATTTGTTTAGGTGTTTTTCCCCTCTAAAAAACATCGGTCACATCCTTCGATCAAAAATAATTTGTTATAAAACGTTATATATAAAGCATTCTCACAAAATGTACGAAGGAAAGTATGCATTTGCTCTACCTGTTAAAACATATTCATCTGTGACACAGATACTTCATCACTATATTTTAAGAGAGCGTAACAAATCTCGTTTTTTTGTTATTTTTTTTCGCCATTCCCACTTTTTTTCCTTCGCACCTCACCCACCCCTACCCACGATCACTACGTTTTACCTCTGTGTTACTGATCACCACTTTTGTAAACCCCTTTACCACCCATGCCTACTTTTACAGCCCCCCCCCCCCCCCCCCCCCCACCTGCTCCCCTCCCCCACAGTCCCATATAACACATTCCATCAAGAAATTATATTTTAATTTTTTTTTGACAGTACTTAATCTTAATTTATATTTCGCATTGTTCTATTTATCAAATATAATTTTCAATCCGAAATTGATCCGAGTTTTGCATAATTTATTCGTTTCGGAAAAGAGACAGCTTATAGGAGCATTCTACATCACCGAACTCGAAAAGAAACTGACAATGCCACCAACGCAAGACGACAAAAAAGAGAATTGAGTCCTCAAAACATTACAAAAACACAAAAACTCTCACTTTCACAAACCCCGCGACGGAGGTAGTTGTAGGTACAGCCGAAATGTGAACAGATGATGCGCATGATATGTACAAATTTTGTGATAAGTCTCATAATGCGATTACAGTTATGATGATAGAATAATTTCCGAGGTCATCTGTGAGTCAGATGTTTTAAACCGATCAAACAAATCGTGATGGCATCCATATAGCCTTCTAGGAATTTCGAAAAGCTGATCACAGCTTAACCATTTAGAACACTTGGTTGAACAGCTTCCTTGTAACCAGCAATCTTTTGATGACTTCATGAAATGAACCCCAGCTATCGAAACCGAATCATCGGGACATATATGATTCAAATATTGGCGCTGCAGGAATTATGCTACATAAAAACGGAAAGCTCACTATTAGAAAACTATAATAATCCCTTTGGTTTATTAAGTTGTTTTTTCTCAATCATTCATCATAGTTATTTCTAAATGTACGTCAAGATATGAGGCAAACTTAACTGTATCTGTGAGAGTAAAAAAGCCAATTGCGTTTGTAGTATTGTAATTGAAACTAATTAAATTGTGCGAAATATATACCAGATCTTGTATTAGGTTTTATATGATTAACACTTATACCACATGAATGATTTTGGTTTTCGGACATTTTTTTCATGCTCACTGTAGTTTTATGGGAATAGTTTTATTTACTAAAGTTTACGTCATTTACATTTTATAGTATGTATGTTGTATGATGAGGGACTATTAATGTATGTTCTACAATTTTTTTTTATATACATCATTATTTATTATTTTGAAAACATTATATATAATAATGCTGACATCTTTCATCATGTTCATGTATCTTTAAACATAACATAATTGCAACCGTTGGCCATGCTTTGACAGAAATAGAAATTTACGAATAGTCGACGAACTGGCGAAGAAGATAATACAGATGATATGCTTTCGAATGGTATATGATTCAGCCGTGTGTTAGATAGGTTCATACAACATTTAATTGTATGGTTAATGTCACTTCAGTAGTATGTTATATATCATTTAACATCATTTTAATGTGTGTGTTTTGACAATTATATTAAATGGTTATTTTCTTATATATTTGTAGACTCCCAGGGCTACTTTGCAGTAAATTTTGTATTTGCCAATCAATTTACAACAAAGGTAATCTTTCTGATAATTGATTCTTGTGTTTGAAAAAAAGAGTGTTGAGATAAAAAAATTAAAAGTGAAAGTAAATTATTGTTATACTTCCATTAAATGGGAATTGTGATATACATATATATATATATATATGAGTGAATGTTCATGCACCTTTTTTACCATGTTGAATGTTGTTTCAAATTTAGAAATTTAAAATTGAGAACGGAAATGGGAAATGTGTCAAAGAGACAAAAACCTGACCACAGAGAAAAAAAAACAGTCCAAGGCCACCAATGGGTATTCAACACAGAAAATCTCGAACCCGGAGGCGGGCTTCAGCTGGCCCCTAAATAAAAATGTGTACTAGTTCAGTAAAAATGGACGTCACTCTAAACTCCAAAACATATAAAAGAACTAAAATTTAAAAACCTAGCAGACTAACAATGGCCCGAGGATCCTGATATCTGAGCGTCACTGGTTGGTCTTGTGTGGACGAAACGCACGTCTAGCGTATTGAATTTTAAGCCTAGTACCTTTTGTTAGCTACTATTCGTGTTTTTCTTTGTCCTATATGTTCTCCCATTTATTTGTATTGTGGTCCTGTCATGTGATGTTGTCGTTTTGGTTTTGTGTTTGACGTTGCCATAAAAGCGGGAGGTTTGGCATGCCACAAAACAAGGTTCAACCAACCATTTTTTTCTTAAAATGTCCTGTACCAAGTCAGGAAAATGGCCATTGTTATATTATAGTTCGTTTCTGTGTGTGTTACATTTTAATGTTGTGTTTTTGTTGTGTCGTTGTTCTCCTCTTATATTTGATGCGTTTCCCTCAGTTTTAGTTTGTAACCCAGATTTGTTTTTATCTCTATCGATTGAAGAGTTTCGAACAGTTGTATACTACTGTTGCCTTTATTTGGGATAGTCGAAAAAAAGCGGCGGGGTTAAACATGTTTTGTGAAATATCAACCCTCTCCTTATACCTCTAGCCAATGTAGAAAGAAAAAAAAACACACACACACACACAGAAATACGCACAGTAAAACTCAATATAAAAGAAGTCCAAGTCCGATGTCAGAAAAGGTAACAAAAGAAACTAGGCAAAATGACAATAATGAATAGATTAACAAAGGAATACTAGCAGTAACTGACATGCCAGCTCCAGACCTCAATTAAACTGATTTAAAGATTGTGTCTTAATCATATGAAAATCAAGCACCATCTTTCCCGTAAGGGGTTTGGTATCACACCATCATAAAATATATGAGAAGAACATAACCCGTATCATGCCAACATCCGGTTTTAGAATAAATGTGTTTATTTCCGATGCAAAGACCCTATGAGTGAATTAATATTGTGTCATCTTGTATGACCTGACAACAGTATCGTAACTATATCCCTTCTGAAAAAGTATGTTTAAAGGTTTTGATTAGCTTTTGAGTGGAATGCCGACATTTTTGTGCTTTCTATAGAACGTGACCATAAAATATTGGACGTGAAATGCTTGAACGTATAAGATGTCTGCATGTTGATTTATATTTACGAATGATGTCCTTGTACCGATGATACAAGTTAGTAGATGTTTTAACCAGTTTTATAACCCAGTTGTAATAATTTTGTAGTAATACAGAGATTTCTTTCGTTAAATTAAAAAACGTTGTTACATACACGAGCGAAACGATTTGATTTTATGTATGAAATTGAATAAGGAGGGCATAAATACTGCTCCTCAGATCAGAAGTGCCTTGCTCTTTGCCCGTTGTTTGACTGTTCATGTTTTTATTGAATTCCGGTTACTTGTGCGTTCTTATATGTAATCAAAGGTTGCCTATGACATAACATGATATCATTGTATTCATACTGAAGCAAAAATGGCTAATGATGATGGATATATCATAGAACGTAACACAGCTACTCCTTTGCTGGCTTTATATCATTATTTTTGTCAGAATGTACGACAAAAAAAATATAGTTTTATATATCAGTAGTTCCTAACCAACCATTCTTTGTGTCCTCTTTGGCGTTTCTTTTTTGTTCGTATGAAACACTATTGAACTATTATTCTCAATATTTGTAACGTAAGAATGGCTACTATTTGTGTAAAGGCTTAGGAAAGCATATGATTAAATGCTATTATGCTATCATTAGTGAATTTAACAAATGCATATAGATTCAGGTTGATATATGGCGTAATATCCAGCAAGTCAAGAAAGACATATTTAAACCAAGCTTGTATCTGATATTTGCAAATCATACAGATGTAGACAAAAAAGAGGAAAAAGGCGATAACAATGACAACATGATACTTATGGAAGAAGTACTTGATTTTGCAAGTTAGTATATCTATTGTTTTAACATTAGTAATGATTACGATTTATCAGCTAAACATGTATATATGTCAACTCAATATTTGCCGAACTATAAAAATGGCGCACTTTCCATTGATACGTTTTGGAGAGACATTCAACAATTTACCCAAAAGAAGAAAAAAACACATTACCGAACAAAAGAATGCACAAAACAAGGATCAGCAAATGCATCTTTCGATATTATCGGAATAACAAAAATGAATCATTTTAACCGATAAATTCTCGAAATGTATATAATCGTGTAATGTTGCTACATAGAAACAGAAAGTTCAAAATGAAACAATTGTTGATCACCGCTTTTTCTCTGATATTGGAGATTTCAACCATCAATGCATGTCATATAAACATCATATCATAAAGCAAACAAACTACGGCATGCTCATTTCTGTTTAAATTGAAAATGAATTTATCAATATAATCATAACACTTTAAAGCGGATCTAATTTTTTAAAGCGGAATTAGAAGTTCAAGGATACTGTCAGCTTCTTTTGAAACGAATAGATGAACAAGTTTGCTGCAAAAAAAAAACTTTAAAAGGGACCTCATTTTGAACGCGGAACGTGGTGTTTAAAAATAATGTCAGCTGTTTTTTTAAACATTTTAAATAACATGTCGACTGCAAAAGGAGCACAATTTTTTCTATGGGAGTTAAGATGGTTCTATCAAACACGTTAATGGAACTTTACAAAAGCAGACAACGTTAGCAATTCACAAAAAAAAAGAAGTAATAATTTGCGTATGAAGAATAATAAGAAGCTCGAACCAAATACGAAATGTTTATATATATCGCATCCGAAACTTGTAATTTGTCTATGACGTTTTAAAAGCTGGCTTTCTATGTATGGAAGGATTCTGCCCGGTCATTAAAGCTTGTTAGCCGGGAGAACAGCAGGTCCTTGCGTAGGAGAAATCTGGTTATCTCCGACGTAGTATTGATTTGTTGCTGGTATGCAACAGGGATCTCTTCTGCAGGTTGCATTTCTGTAAATATTGACAATGCAATTTCCCATAGGAACTCCTTTTACGGCTAAAACTGTACCACTTTTACTATGAAGTTTTGAAAAAAATCATATCCTAGAATGGAAAGATCATATGCACTACTATTTTTTTCAAAGGTCAAAATATAGGGCTGTGCGGCATATTTTCAACGTTTATATGCCCCGAACTTCTAAGAGTTTAAACTAACACTAAATTTCTTAACTACCCCTACCTTAACAGTAGGATTACCACAGATTTAAATATAAACAATATGTATATGTATATTTACTGGTAAAATTCCCAAGTTATGTCTCTATGAGATGAAACACAGAGATCATAACTGGGATCCAGTTGGTAAACAAAATTAATTTTCTATGAATATTCTATATCTCCCCAAAAGAGGCGTGGTTTGAGAAACAACTGTATTTACAATGTGCAACCTATACAAACATTTATTCAAATAGAAAACTCTCAAAAAACACTTTTTCTCACATTTATACTTATTTATCAGATTTATAGCCTTATAGAAATTACTGCATATACTCTAAGTTTTCTTTTACTGTACATTTTATACCCCCTCCCCAGTTTCAGTTTTTTAAAGAATTTGAAAACAAGACTTTAATTATTGCCAGCTTACCCTATTTGCATGTTTTCTGACATGAAATGCCTAGAATTTGTTTAAAACTGTTCTGATAACAAATTGAAAGCATTTCAGAATACTGTAAATGTAATGTTAAGCAGTCAATCATTCCAACATTCAAGATTATATAAAGTACCCAATCCTGCATCTGTCTCCAGTCCACATCTTACTGTATGCCTATTTGTCAATGAAAGTTCACAATTTCTGCCTCAAATGGCCATTTAAGAATTCTTGTCACAACAGTATCATCTCTAACCATATATCTGACATAATTTAGCTATTATATGAACTAGAAGTGTTTAAACAAAGCCATATTTGCAATAGTTGTATGTATGCAGATACAAGTCTGATGTATAAATTCACTTAAAATTTATAGAAATGACTGCTTACATCTGATTTTTGCATAATTTCCAAGCACAGTTATTGTTTTCTATATAAAGACCTTTAAAATCATAAAATCATAGCATTTACAAGTTAAATTATTGGTTTTATGACCCAGGGGGTAGGCAATTTTCTCTGTTTTTTTTCCTCTGGGGCCTCAAATTTCCTCAATTATTTTGCTGTTTCTACTAATATGAAATATTTAGTACATATTCAGGATAGAACACACTAATGTATATTTGTTGAGATAATTATGTATTTCTAGCTTGTATTGTTTATGCCGCGGTGACAAAAAAGCAGATTTAGGTGTTACGGCTTACTTTTTGGGTTATCGACAGGACAAAAACACCCACCAATAATTTTCAGGAAGGATCTATGAGTTTCAATGACTGCGAAGAGTAAAAATAAGCACTTCTCAACAATTTAACTAACAAATATGCATATATTATGAATTTATTTTGCATTCAGGGCTTTAAGTAAACTATGCATACTGTAAACTGTGAATTTATGTTGAGTCATCATAGATAAGGCCCAGGATTTTCTCAATCTTCATGAAATATTTATAAAACTTCATATTCGAGTTAATTTCATTAAAATCTGTGAGATCAATCAAATTTGGATAAATTCTGTATGTTCTCTTTTTTCACCCAATATAGGTTGCATTTCTGTAAATATTGACAATGCAATTTTCCTTAGGAACTCCTTTTACGGCTAAAACTGTATCACTTTTACTATGAAGCTTTGAAAAAAATCATATCCTAGAATGGAAAGTTCATATGCACTACTATTTTTTTCAAAGGTCAAAATTTACGGCTGTGCGGCATATTTTCAACGTTTATATGCCCCGAACCTCTAAGAGTTTAAACTAACACTAAATTTCTTAACTACCCCTACCTTAACAGTAGGATAATATAAACAATATGTATATTTATATTTACTGGTAACATTCCCAAGTTATGTCTCTATGAGATGAAACATAGAGATCAAAACTGGGATCCAGTTTGTAAAACAAAATTAATTATCTATGAATATTCTGTATCTCCCCAAACGAGGCGTGGTTTGAGAAACAGCTGTATTTACAAAGTGCAACCTGCAACTCCTGTTTTTGGTGTTCAGCAAGGATCTCCTCTGAAAAGCCTAGTTTTTGTATGCCGGTTACTATTCCAAGATCTTGGATAAAAGTAACTTCCGGTGACTTGGTATCGGTAGGCAAGACAGCAGGTGTCTGTGACCGCAAGTTCAATACCACGGATAGCACGAAGTCTGTTGCTTCATGACTAAGCTCAGTCTTAACAGGAGTTTGTGTTTTTCTTTGAGGGCCTGTTGCTTCAAGTACGGCAGTCGGTACAGGGTATTTATTTACGAAATCTTGCACACGTTGGAGCGGGTCTTCCGTTTCTTTTGGAAGATCGTCCAACGCTTGGCTGTCGTCATATTCTAGGACACGGGCCTCGGCTTCTGCGGCTGCAGCTTCTCCAAGTGCTTCGAGAATGTTCACAGCAGCCTTAAGTTCGGCATTTCTCGGACTGCATGTGTGGCTTCCTGTTCCATTTGGGTTTTCCTACGAACGGCCGCTTTTTTTTTACTTGGATGGCTTCTTGTTCTATTTCGGCCTTGATTTCTGTTTGTCTATATATGGCCCGTTCCTCTAATACGGCTTCCTGCTTAAGGAGAGCAGCTTGTTGCCCGGCAAAGGCTATCTTTGATTTAGCAGACTCTGCCTTGACAAGTTTTATCCGTGCTAGGCTCGACATGTCAGAAACGTTTGAGCTCCCACTGTGCGTGGTTTTGGTTTTTGTAGATTTAGCTTTTGTCAGGGTGAGGCGATGATCGTGTAAGGTTTCAATTGCCAGGTCAACTTTAGACATTCGGATATCTGTCGGAAGTTTACACGTATCAATGTCTTTAAGACTGTCTAACGTTCTTGTATTTTTTAGAAATTACAAGTACTCGTCTGTGAGCCTGCGATATCGAGTACAGGCTTGTACAATTTTATGTTGTGCTGTTAGCAATTGCTGGAGGTCGTTAGGAGGCGTGGTCATTTCCAATAACTGGGATTCTAGGTCTGACCATAGGGCCTCTAAGTCATGATAGAATTGTCACGTTTCTCTGTTAAAGCTCCCTGTCCCTTTTCGGTAAGTTCACGTTCTCGCCTAGTCTCGGCATTTTCATTTAAATGTATGGTATTAGACGGATTTACTACTAGTTCTTAAGGGACATCTCCATCTGGGGGCTAAACCTCTTCTTACTGTTACGCGTGACTGGGATCCATGATGTAAATCAACTAACTGTAGGCAATGTTTGTTCAACGTTGTTGGTTTGCTGCCTAGGACACACAAGCTTTGTTGCGTAGTGTCAAGGTAACAGCTACGAACGATGCTCCGTTGTATTTCCTGTTCAGGAGATGTGTAGACAAGTTGTTGTCAATTTACAGTACGTCAAGGGATGACGCGTCATTGCAGGGCTGAACAGGCAGGTTGTAGCTGTGGAACTGACGTGGAGTTGCGTTATCTGTGAGACACAACAGGCAAGTTGTAGACTTTTACTGTAATGGCCTGACCATTAAGTATAACCGACGATTGGGCTCAAGCAGAAAAGACTATCAGTTGCTGATACTTTAATCAAGAACAAATCTAACAAATGGTAAAAAGCTGATATACAAATAAAATACAATTTTACGATGTGTTGAATTAATGTTATGATAACGAAAAGTCATATATAATTGATAGCACAGTCCATTGAATGCAAGAAAATGTTGTACTTTTAAGAGCAGTTAAATTTCTCGTATTTCACGGAAAAAATGTTCAAATATGTGTAGAGCAATTTGAAGGCTTCAAATACAATGTTATCAAGTTAACTCACTCTGTGGTTAGCCAGAAATTGTGTCCAAGATGACGTCTCTACGAAATATTCCTCGTGATCGTAATGACCTTGCAGTTTTCCTGTAATGAATACGTGTGAGAAAAGGAAAGGTAGCCATGATACGATGTTTTAACGTTCTTATCAGGTTAAAGATGAATAATCCTCCTAAACTGGAACACATGAACAGATTAAGAATATAATCAAACGAACTAAATAAATTGAGGAACGGTGTAACAGAATAAATTCCATTATTAACATATCGTCAGAATACCATTGAAACGCTATCATGTATGGTCTAACATAAACAGCTACACTCATTTAATGACTGTTTTCTCACTGGAAATTCAAATAGCAATATTTATCACGATAAAGTTTAAGATAAAATTTAGCTGTGATAGAAACAAAACACAAAGCTCACACTAACAAACATGTTTAAAATGTTTATCTCTGTTAAAAGATGTGAACTCAGTGCATTTATCTTGTTTAGTTCTACATAGTCGAACACGTTATGACGACTTCCATTGCAAGTCTAATCATGATATAAAAAAATTACATTTCTATTCATCCAATAGCGAAGACACGATTATTGTCTTTAAAATAGATTTTCTGTTTTTTTTAGCCAGTAACCCTTTATGCTTTTTTTGTCATTTCTACAACAGTTTATGCTAACTTTACTCTCCCAACCAAACGAAAGTAAGTATTGAGAACCAAACTTATCAGACAACCCAATGTAGACGTACACCGTATAGAAAAAATCATTTCGAACACTTAAGGATAAAATAGTGAACAAAACTCGTTTAATTAGTTCCGTTTCTGTTTGTTGAAAAAAGTAATTACAAAGTGCTTCTACTTGAAATTAATAAATTTATATGATTTCGCCAAAGATGTAGATTCTTCAATATCAAAACTTAGGTTTTTTTAGCCAATACTCGTTTTATTCATGTACATTGTATGCGTCTTAAAAAGGTACTTTAAAAGAATCTGTAAATTGCGAGTATTCTTCGACAAGTACTGAAATATATAATCATTTATTTTTTATGCATTCTAGTAAATATACATAAATAAAACAAATATGTTGTTTATAACTTTACAGAGAAGACCAAACTTCCCTGTCACGTTGTAGGACAAAGAGTTCTATTTCACAGCGGTTCCACCAATGATGTCTTTATACACTATAAAACAGAGAAAAATACTGTTGAGGTATTTAAGTTTAATTTTCGAGATCTGTTTTTATAAATTTTTAATATTGTATTTGAACATTTTAATTAGGATAACTTTTCTTGGAAAACGGTAGTATTTATTCTTCTATAGGCGACAATACTAACATTTTCTAAATTTACTACTGTTTATAATAAAAGCCTGTACAAAACAGTTATGTGTGGTATTAGTACTTTATTATTATGTTTTAGAAATTGAAGTCGAATAGTTTCATGACCAACTTCAAACGGAGCTTGTTTATGGTATTCATGCCCACCGTCATTTTACATCAAATTTATGAAAATTAGGAAGTTTCTTCGAATAATTCTCAAGAAAATATTTTAATAGGTTTCAAAGTTTATGTTATAAATAGACACACTGCAGTTATTCATTAATAAATAAAAAAATATATAGTATGCCCTTACATCAAATCACAGCGCTCCTAAGTTGACTTCCTTCACCTGCCTTGGGTACACAAAAGGCCAACCTAAAGCTGCAAAAATGTAATACTACTTTTTTCCCTTCTGTTTCATGCTAACAAATAAACACCAACTCGGTTAATGATTTTACACGCCAAATATACGTAAGTCGATATGATTACAAAAGACGCGATAGCACTTCAAATGAATTCAATTCTTAACCGGTCATTTGTATCTTTTAAGACACCAGCCGAAAAGTCTGAAACTAAAATTGTTAAGTCTTGTTAAGATTTTAAGTTTTTTCAAATATTTTCTTGCAGTCAATCCAGTGGTATTCTATTTATTTTCAGAGATTCAGTATGTCGTTGTACCGCACAGGTTAATAACAGCTACTGAACAATCTGGATATAGACTATACAGATCTTAAAGTACTTGTTAACTGAAATATTGAACACAAATTATTAATGGATTTTCAGATCAAAATGACTTGTTAAGTTTAATTTGTTTACCAGTGACTCGAATCAAAACAGAAGTGTGTCAAATTTGATCACGCATGGTGTTAACAGGCCTTAGTATTTTAATTTGGATTTCTTATACATGTAATCACCAAATGCATACATATTTTATTAGCTCTCAATATTCAGTTTGACGTCATATCTAAATACATTTATTGATATTAAAATTGATAACATGCTGTTTCAGGAACTTGCAAAGAAAGGCTTCCGTAAATTCGAGAGGGGAGACATGGATGAAGAAAATGAAGAAGATGAGATTCATTACTTCATACGAATGGCAGAATGTAACTATTATTACTCGTCAAGTGATTAAAATTCACTATTACTGCATATAAGTCATAAAGTATTGTGCATTTAATAAAACAAAGCATAACAAAAAATATTTTCTACCACTTGTTTACTGGTATTAGTATGTTTACCAATCGATATGGTGTTGACCCCTACACATAGCAACACACGAAGTATTCTGCAATTCATATGATAGGTAAATCAGTGAGTCTAAAAACTGCTAATGTTACAAATATTGACGTGATTAGTTTACGGATATAGGTAGGTGGCAGTATGAGCCCATGAAGAGTTAATATATCTCTTCGCTTTGTGATAAACCCATGACCCCATTTTCATGCTTCAATGAATTAATGATAAATCATCTTTATCTCTTTCCCTCCACGTGAAGATTTACGTGTATTTCATAAGTGAAGGATAATCAAACCATGAAAAAGCAAACAACGAAATTATCGCTAGAACAGTCCATAAGATATGCTACAGAAAACTAGTGTTTGAACAATCCAAACCGCACAGCAGAACAGGAAAATTATGATAATGCTTCGTAATTGAATTTATCCTATGCGATGATTTTTTGTCTCATTTAGTTTTCACAAAACCCGTTATCTTATCATGATTTTGGGCACATTAAGAAATGTACAGAAATAATACCACTATTTTCGTAGAAAGAATGAAAAGAAGCTAGATGGCGGATTCAATCAATTACGGATTGTTTACAAGCTGTTAAACTTGCTTGACGTCTCGGACAAATGTCGTGTACGGTACTTTGTTCACATGCATCTTCTTGGATCTTACTGGGTGGGGCAGTTTATATTGTTTTGTCAACGAAACCATTATGCGCTTTGTTCTTAATGATACTGCGTTAGGTCCATCTTCGTGGATGGTTTGGTTTTCAACAAACTGCCAAAAATAATCTGCTCCTATTTAACCTGCAATTTCAAACAAATTTTCATCGATGATTGGATGCGCTAGATTCAAGCCTAGCATATACATGTACTTTTTTTTCAAGTCTAATTTTTGGACAAGATTCTCTAATGGAACGGCTATTTTCGGTACGACAAGAACATGCTAGATCTTCTTAATGAATGAGCGTTGGGCACCATAATCAAAAAGAGTGTTTGTGTCAATACCTTTACTATTGGACCAAACGGGTGCATCTGCAGTTTTCAATAATACGCTGGTATGTGCCTTATGTAATGAGTGAAGTATGTTTGTGTCGTCGACGTGTTTTCCATCTCTATCAGTTACTATGTTTACATTTACGGATTGTGATGTTTCAGTAGAATGTTCGCGTTTTCGTTATGATTTTTATTTTGATTCATGTAAGTTCAACTTTGGACATATGTCCTTCTTTTATCGACCATTGATTTACTACATAAGCTAGTATCATCTTTTTTTTCTTGCAAGAACGGCATAGAGTTACATTCATTGCATTATTTGACTGTGTTTCAACTAGAAACGTACATGTAGGCGTGGTAGAATAGCTTTGTCGGATACAGTAATCCTGACCTGCTTCGATTATATTGATCTCATTCTGAATAGATTTAAGTAAATCTGATAAAATCCAAGTATTTGATCCATGTTCCCGTGCTAGATTTTGTTTTACTTCTCCTGGAAGCCTGCTCAAAATTATTGGGACCAGTAATGTGCCATTAGTGTCTTGCAATTGCCCTAAAGCTTGAAATCCGCGTACAGATGCCTCTAAACGGTCATAAAAGACGTATTAACTAGCTAAATCAGCATTTGGTGATTTCATGTCTAGCAATGCGTTCATGTGTGCTTGTGTAATATTACTCGATTGTCCGTATCTTTCTTTTAATACGTAAACTGCATCCTTATAAATAACGTTTGTCAATGCGAACCCATCAATAGTTTGAGCAGCTTCACCTACAAGTTGTGAATTTAAATAATTAAATTTCTGAATGTCTGGAAGACTTGGGTTCATATGTACTGCGGAATCGAAAGTGTCCCAGAAAAATTGCCATTCAAGAATATTTCGACTGAAATTTAGGTACCATGGTAAACGTATTAATCGACATCAACGAATTTATCATCGTATTAATATAGGTACGCTTCACGATCTATATTAAAAACCAATGGTAGCGAAATTTATTTAGTATATTTAATGACCTGATGACCTACCATTCAAAACGGTATCCCTCCTAATGCTTAGACTTAACACCATCTCTTAGTCCGTGTTCATACAAAACAAAACTAGAAGTTTCAATTTTAATTATACGTCCGTTATATCAGAGGTCTGCATAGAAATAAAATTCTCTCGACTTTAGACTGTAATAGATCATCGAGTTTTACATATGATCGATGTGGCAAAGTTTTGTCGATTGACCTCAATATCGTTCAAGACCGAGATGTTAAAAGCTTTAATACAAAGTCTAAAATATCGTCCTGTTTATAAAGATTGGACCGTGTCATCTGGTAAATAAAGACGCTTTTTCATCATATTGTAACACGTGGTTTAAACAGGAATAGTCGTGATAAATAACCTCCTCGTATTATTTATATAAATGTATGAATAATGTGGATATTCAAGTATCACATTGTTTCAAATAATTTAGAAATAAATAATAGGTAATATTGAGAATAACCCGACCAAAGAGCAGACACCAACCGAAGGCCACCAATGGGTCATCAACGCAGCGAGAAAATTCCGCACCCGGATGTGGTTCTCAGCTGGCCCCTAAGTAAAATTGTGTACTAGTTCAGTGAACGTCATACTAAACTCCAAAACATATAAATGAACTAAAATTAAAAAACATACAAGACTAGCAAAGGCCAGAGGCTCCTGACTTGGGACAGGCACAAAAATGCGGCGGGGTTAAACATGTTTTGTGAGATCTCAACCCTCCCCCTATACCTCTAGCCAATGTAGAATAAAGAAACACATAGCAATACGCACAGTAAAAGTCAATTTAAAAGAAGTCAGAGTCCGATGTCAGAATAGGTAACAAAAGAAACTCAGCAAAATGACAATGATACATAAATGAACAAAAAATACTAGCAGTTACTGACATGCCAGCTCCAGACCTCAATTAAACTGATTGAAAGCATATAAAAATCAAGTACAATCCCTCCCGTTAGGGGTTTAGTATCATACCATCCTAAAATATATGAGAAGAACATAACCCGTATCATGCCAACAACTGGTTTTAGAATAAATGTGTTTATTTCCGATGCAAAGACCCTATGAGTGAATCAATATTAATACCAAAATATGCAATCCTTAATGACTTTACAACAGTATCGTAACTATATCCTTTTGGAATAAGTCTGTTTAAAGGTTTGGTTAGCTTTTGAGGTGGATGCCGACATTTTTGTGCTCTGTAAAGAATATTACCATAAAATATTGGATGTGAAATACCTGAACGTATAAGATGTCTGCGGTATATTATACGCCTATTTCTAGAATAAGAAACACACTTCAAGTAAACGCAAATCGGTTTGAAACAGTTGAAGAGCTATTATACCAAAAAGGAACTAAATATTTTCCGAATTATTAGTTATTTCCTAGATTAAGAGGACAGGAGGGACGACTTCTTACAAAAAGGATAGCATATTTCAATTTCTACGGTGATGTTGTTTACCGAGCCCGTAAATTTAGATACGATTCGAGTAAACTTGTCAATCCTTCAAATGAACTAACTATAATGGCTACCAATTCATCACTGTGATAATGTCTTTAGATATTGTTTTTGCTTTTATGTACATTCATTGTCCTTCAATCTTTTGATACCTATATATTAACATTGACCAAGGTTAGGTTTGTCTTTGACTGGTAATAACGTCTGTACAATAAATACATTTGATTGTTGTATGTTTACTGATTGATACTTATGTCTTTGAACCATTATTGTATTAATAGTTGTTATTGGCTTTAATTTGAGAGTTCTCTTAGATCTGAACTGGGTGTCATTTGTGTATTATTTTTTTTCAATGCTTTTAAGCCCTTCTTAATTGAGTTTTATAGGTTGTTAAAATGTTGAACTGTTACGCCACTGTCCGAAATAAGAGGAGGGTTTGACGTCAGAAAACATGTTTAAGCCTGCAACATTCTGTATGCGTCTGTCTCAGGTTAGGACCCTGTTATTTAGTGGCTTTCGTTTGTTGTTGTATATCAAATTCGTTTTTTGGTAGTCTGTTTTGTACATGAATTAGTCTGTTCATTAATTGTTTTTTTATTTGGGTTTTGGTTTTTTTTCGGGGTGGGGGGTAATTTAGATATTGCAGTTGAAAAGCTAGCTGAGAGTTCTCTCAGATCTGAACTGGGTGTAATTTGTGTATTTTTTTTCCATGCTTTTAAGCCCTTCTTAAGTGAGTTTTATTGGTTGTTAAAATGTTGAACTGTTACGCCACTGTCCGAAATAAGAGGAGGGTTTGACGTAAGAAAACATGTTTAAGCCTGCAACATTCTGTATGCGTCTGTCTCAGGTTAAAACCCTGTTATTCAGTGGCTTTCGTTTTTTGTTGTATATCAAATTGGAATCTAGATATAGAAGTTTTCAGAGCTTAATTTAAATAGTATCTATTGTACCAGTTACAGCTAAATTCATACTATAAAATACAGAACATTCAATATGTACGTAAACTAAAACTTTCATGTTTCTAATAAATAGATGTCAGTAAAGAACCTGTATTGCCAGTCGTCATATCCTTGCGTAATGGTGGAATGACAAGGGAAGTGATGACAAGTACAGCAAAATCAAAAATACCTATAATTCGATTAAAGGTAATGAATCTGTTTAATGATTAAAACTTTATGGTATATATTAATGCATTCACAGTTCGTCTTTGTTTTCATTTACTTATGCTTTACTTATGCTTTTTCAAACAAATACTTGTTATCGATGGTGTTCGAAACCGCATATAGGTTATTAAACAACGATTACATTTTTATCAACTGAGTGGCTGTTGGACCTTAGTGACTAAATCGTGTTGTGAATTACTATAATGTATTTTCCATTGGTTAATAGTGGTAACAATTTAAATCAAAAGATAAAAGCTCAATATCATATATATTTAATGAGACAAGAAAAAAGATATTCAGAATTAGAATTAACGTACATGAAGAGTAACTTTTTGATTTTTTAATTGACAATCAACTTAGATTTATCAAGCCTGCCCGTTTTGGAGATCGAACATTTCACTACAAACAATGTACTTTTTGTAACTTATCCATATACTTCCATTAAAGACAGACCTTTTTTTAACTTTGTAATATTCCTATTTCTGTACAGATGGATTTGCTAAGAATTGGTCATAGATTGAATTCAAACTATGCAAATAATTTAATCATAGTACTTCTAAGATAATTTTGATAACAATTATTTAGCATAAAAAATGTTCGAGAAATAGTGGAGATACAACACTATAGAAATATTTTTTCTCTGAAATAACTAGGTGACTAAGCCATTATATTCAAAAATGCATGTTGAGATCGATAGAACAGTGCAGTTTTGACAACAACTTGTAGATTGTAGAAATATCGTATTGCAGTTGAATAAGAAGCAAGACCATTGTACTTGGATTTCAAATATATAGCGACGAAATGTAAAGTTATCAAAATTACTGCATAAGCTGATAAATTGATCTAATTACAAAAATATTTCATAAACATGTTCATGTTCATACGGATATTTAATAGAAAAAAAAAACAAAGGATATTGGGTATACAGTCAGCTCAAAGTCACATATAGGCCTTCGACATGGGGCAACACAAAAAACTCTCTCACATCATTGCAAGTTTTAGAAATCTCCTATCACTGTTTGGAGCGGAATTCTTTTCAAAAAAATTCAAAAAGACTTTGTACGATGTAACACTACTTAATCGGGCCTGGGCAAAAAGGTAATACTGGAAAGCAGTACGCCCTTAACGCAAATTAGTTCCCGCGCATAGACATACATATCTAACTATGTAGAACGTATTTTCAGTAATCTAAGTATCAAATGAAGAGGAAATGAATTATGTGGTAAAGCCACATTGTTTATGTTGAAAAAATACATATGAATTTATCAACGTTAACCTCACTTGCATAAATCAGCGTGCATGAATAGTTAGTGATGTCCTTTGAACGACTTTAGAATTAGTGATTACAACTGGGCTATTCAATTTGTATTGGTTATATTCCTTTATCTATGGTGATGTACTGTTTGATCCTTTTTATTGGTGCCTAATTTTATTTAAGTAAGATACATTTCGATTAAAAGTAACATTTCACTTACCAGTTGATCATACTATGTTAAAAATGTCCACATGTTTGTGACGTCAAGATGACTACACAAATGACATGTCTGCACTAAAGTGTTCACTTAATATTAACATAATCAATCATTAATACAATTAACATGATTTTGGAAGGCTTGCACACATTTACAATTTTTGCATTTTCAGGAGCTTATATATATTCTCCTTTCATTGTATCATCGATGACGCATATTAACTTTTCGAAAAACGTGTCTTCTATTGTCGAACATCTATCGAATTGTTTTCATTTGCGTACGGCAGTATCAATTGTGGTCATATTTGATCCATTAATATTTTATTATCATATTGATCTTAAAAACAGTTGAAAAGAATGAAACTAAAAACAAATAATTCAAATTTTGGTTGCTTTGTAAACACTGCTTCTTGTCATCAGGAAAATAACCAGCTTCGGTGTTATTAATGAGCATAGGTTATTCGTTGACAAGAATCTTAAACTTTCCAAGATCTTCCTGAGACCCCCCCCCCCCCTCCCCCTCCCCATGATAGCTTTTGGGCAATTCATAAGTATGTTGAGCCTATCGGTGAGAGCTGAAGAGTCTATGCCGAATAAAATATCCGTAGATTGTAAGTCTTTTGATTACAAACGCTACAAATGTTGCCTGCTGATGCATGGTTTATCAACATTCCACAGTAAGGCCACGAAAAGATACTAAAGAATTTAATATATCTAAGTTGCCACTTCTCTCAGTTAGTAATTTTTTCAGAGACTCGGACTAAAACAGTGATGCGTTTAACCGCATGAAAGTGCTTGTGATTGTATAAAACATTAACATGAATGATAACTGTCGTTCAAGAAAGCTTCTGGACAAAAGATCTTAATGTACTTTATACAAACGACATTAATAGGAAAAACTATATCTTTTTGATAATAGGGGTGTTTATATTTTTTGAAAATGTTTTTGCACAAAGTACTACATTTTGATATGTATGAATGTATGAAAACACAGTCTTGACTATATAGCATTGAGTCTACAAAAAAAAAAAAAAATTACAATTTGATAAATATCTGATCGTCTTAAGATTTATTAAGACTATTGTAATAAAGATATTTATAAAAATATCACAGAAACAAAGCTTGGATGTAAGCGTTTTAACTCATCAGAAGCTAGATTATGGGTCAGTACAGATGACAGAACACATAACAGACATAAAAAATCCATCTAGCATTAAGACATCCAAACCAAGGGATTACACATTGGGAAAATATGACGGAGAGGATGATCCAGATGAAATAGCTGTAATTTCAGAGATTCAGTTGGACTTTCGGGACACTTTAGATGCTCTCGTTTGCTGTCTTTTAATCGGAGGTATGTTTTTTTCCGAAAAAATAAGATACATATAATCAATAAATAACCATTGTCAGAAATGCAAAACTATCATCAAACATTCTTTGATGACCATGCCACAGTTATAGTAATATTTTTGAATACCAAAACGGAATAGAACTGTTTGCATGGCTTAACAAAGTACTGCTGCAGTGGATCCGTAATTATTTATGGGATTTAGTTGAGTTCTTGTGTATAGGTCAATGTCAACATGACGGAACTATAAACAACTGTTATATAAATGAGAGATTAAGCTGACAAATGTTTATTTTTCACTACTTCATTTAATTTATAACGTTTGATTTTGTCAGCTTGTATAGACTTCCATTTTTTTAATGAAACTTTTAGTTTGGTATTTTTGTTATACATTTTATTCTTGTTTTAACATAAATTGTAATGTATGGTTACACTACGACATCAAATATCTAAGAAAATACAAGTTTTGTTTTCCTCAATCCAAGATACTTGCTATCCCCGAACATAAATAATAATTCACAGCAACTAATTTCTCACGCGCTTAAATTGTAATCAAGTTTTCTTTTGATCTTTGTTTTAAATCGATGTATTTGTATATTTAATATTAAATGACTTATATGTCTAGTCCTCCTTTCTTTTGTGTAAGTGTTGGGTTGTTTGTCGTTAAAATGTTAAAAAATATAATCCTGAATATTGAACAAGCAAGCTTTAAGGTCAATTTTGTCTTTCGAATTTCTTAGTGACAATAATGAACTGCTTGAAACAATCAGTTCATTGTTAGAACTCCCACCACTATATAATCAAATATACCAGGCTTATAATCTATGACGTCAGACGCGAGTGAAATATAATTGAATATGAATTTGAAAAGCTTTGAATACTAAGTTTTCCAAAAAGGTGTGTTGATTATGGATAATGAGGCAGAAAAACCTGATTTTCTTTTTATTACAATCAGTCAGAAATATAATAAAATATGAATTTTAAATGCATTCAACACCAATTAAATTAAAAAAGAATAATTCCATAAAAACTGATAAAATCAAACGTAATCGATTAACAGAACAAGTGAAAAACAACTGCCATATTTCTGACTAGGTACTAGGTATTTGCCGACGATAATGGTGGTTTAAAGCTAGCGAAAACTCCCGTATGTAAGACAAGTCAATCTAATTATAGTATTGTTAAAATAATGCCAAAAAAGAATTCTAACTACAGGACTTATGAAACATTCAGAGATATAATATTTTCTAGTAGCGGCATCCTAGCATTATATTGGTTGAATAAAAATATCTCAATAAGAATTATCATGTGTGGCACAAAATCGCATTTTTTCTCAGTCTCGTCGAGGAAACCACACTGACAATTTGATTTAAAAAGTAGCATTAAAAATACTCAATAGACTTACTGCTGGGTTGACTATACTGTCAGGAGCTGACAATGCAAATGAAACAGTTTCAAACCTGTCCAATATGACGAATGATATCGTGACTGACCTCGGTATGCCAGGAATGTGGTTTTGGAATGTTTGCAGTTAAACAAAAAACTGAGGGATGAAAGCATTTAACGGTATTCAGATTTCATCAGATATGAGAACGAAATGTTTCGTTAAATCATGGTACAATGTTCTATAACCTTTTCTGATGATATCATCGTATAACAATCCTCTCGCAATGTGTCCGGAAACTGTATACAAACAGTGTTGAACTGCTAGAAATCTATCAATAATTTCAACATACATCTAAACTATTGACATGTTTTAAGGTCACTGATGTATCCCGTCATACTTTGAACGAGAGATTATTTTATTTTATTAATATTACTTTTACTATTAAGTCTGTTTTTTTGTGATATCCATTTGACGTGACACTGTACTTATGTATCCCGTCATACTTTGAACGACAACATTATTTTATATCTACCTGTGTGACGTCAAACGCGCGATTCTACGCCAGTACTTAAAACCTTCCATCTTCTATCTTTTATGGGTGGATATACATAGATAAATAAAATCGTATAATAAAAAAGCAAAATGAGGATGTTAAATTTGATGTATGCCTTTTTGTGTTTCTTTGTTACATTTGTTTGTTTTCATAGTGATTAAGATGATAACACAATGTTGACTGCTGTACCCCTATTTTTGACATTTTTACCTATTGTGTCTGTTTGTTTTGTTCACGCATCGTTGTCAATATAATGGAATTTGATGCGACTGTCATACAAGTAAGAGGTTTAACTAGCTATAAAACCAGGTTCAATCCACCATTTTTTACATAAGAAAATGTGTGTACAAAGTCAGGAATATGACAGTTGTTATCCATTCGTTTGATGTGTTTGAGCTTTTGATTTTGACATTTGATTAGGGACTTTCCTTTTTGAATTTTCCTCGGAGTTCAGAATTTTTGTGATTTTAATTTTTGCAGCACTTGTTCTGTGCTACCAATCAAACCAAATGTAAAAAAGGCAAAAAAGTTTCATTCGATTTAACACCAGTTAGTTTAAGACCTTATTGTCATATATGCTACTGTACTAGAAATGAGAACCTGCTGTTTGATCTGCCTTAAATAAGGTAACAGGAATTGTTTAATCAATCTTATTTATATTTTTATTCCGTCCATTTTAGCAATATTTATGTTATTTCTTCTGATATTTACAGTGTCGATGGAAACAGGATCAATTAAAGATAAAATTTTTGTAAGTACATGAAAATACCATTAAATCAGTGACATGAGTTCAAACCGCTTTTCTAGATATATTTTCATCAGCAATATCATTCAGAAAAATGAAATATATTACAACAAACACAAATATGGTGTTATGATATGTGTCATTGTCCGGCTTCAGAAATTCTAAATAATGCACTTAATGTCTTAATTTATGTATTTATGCAAATTATAGAAACTAATGTTTCAACTCCCAGTTTATACGATTATGCAATTTGTTAAGTATTACAGTTCTTCAACGGTTTTGGTTCTAATACATCATTGGCTTTCAAATATTCAGCTTTCAGCTATACTGATGAAGGTAATAGAAAAAGTGTGTCGAGCGCATACAATTTATAACGAGTTCTTTAATTTGTTATGGATACGATGATGCAGTTTATGACGTCACATAATAGCGGTATAATTTGTGATATTACGATGACTGAACAACAAGAATCAACTTACATACCGACTATCTGATTAAATATCCATCCACCAAACTTAAAAATGTCCAGAATTCTGACGATATCATCTTCGTTGTTTTAAAGTTTAGTATGAGTGTGGTTTTTAACTGAGAAAGATGTTTTCTAACTTTAAACAAGATAAAAAATTATGTGTATCTATGTCTCTTATATTTTTTTAAATATGTTTAATTTATCGACGAAGTCGAACTAATCATTTGGCATAATGAATAGCAGTGTAGAGTGTAGAAAAAACAAAAGTCGCAACATTGTAAAAATTGTGATTTTGGAGTAGATCTTTAGATTTTTTTCAGAATCTGCATCTGATTGACACCGCTTGTTGAATATATCTCCTCACATTATTTCTGAAGTTCATCTTGTTTTGCAGAAATAATAGTGGTGAAACAAGTTTAGACAACTTTTTAGTACAACATATTGACGACCCACTTAATAAGAATGTTTTTGGAGTTCCGGTATCCAGTACAAAAGATTGGAGATTTAATCGAGATTTATTTTAATGTTAAAAACATAGGAATGATTCAAACATCTTTATTTTTGTTTTGCATTCGCCTGAAAAAATTGTTGTTTGTGTTTAAGATAGAGCCAACCGATATTTTATCATGTTTATTGGTATTCCGATGGGACATGAATGCTTTGTCTTATTGCAGATACTGCCTTTCTGTTATGAATTCCGTTGGATGCGAAACCTTCTGACATAACGAACCAACAAAACGTCGCTTGATGCGTGTTTATAGTGTTAACAATACCGGCAAATATAAAGACATAACCTCTATAAAAACTTTTTCTTACTAAGATAAACAAAAATTATGACCAAATCACTTTTTATAAATTGATATTCAAATTTAACAGTGTTTTAATCACACACAATTTATGATACAACCCTTCTTTTTCTTATATTTTCTTCCCTTAGTGACGAAGAAATGTTGGGTTCTTCTTGTAAAGTTTTAAGTTCTCAGTTTGTTCCATATCCGCGTTTTGAAATGATATGTTCATTACCAGGAACTTAAACAGCATGGTGAATCATTTCATACATTGGTCAAATGTTTTGCTAACAAAAATAGTATTCGTCCACATGCAAAATTGAATAGAAATAGTACTTCACATTCAGCTTTTGAGGTAATTGATTTTGGAACAAACAAATATAATAGTGTTTCCTTCGATACTGTCTCATTTAAAATAGTGATGCAGGTTATACATTTACTACACAAGTTACTGCCACGTCGTCTCTATTATTTTCTGGATCACTATGTATTCGCCAATTTATATTTGAATCCATACACCTAATAGTTATTTTTTTCTTTAAGTTTGTCTTTTGGTAATGGACACTATCTTGTTTATCTGTATTGCAACTGATGTTGATTTCTTCAATATCATATGGAGTACAACAGTCACCATATAGTATATGCAGGTGAAATAGTGAACGGCATGATTTTTATCAACACGTTACGTACTTTTAGCTTGTTTCAGAAACTACAAGCATTATTTGATATTGTATCAAGATGGATGTTAAAATCTTTTGACATCTACTAATATATATTGCAATGACAAAATCAGGAAATAAGAAGTAATTGAAATTTCAGGGATCATATACTAAAATGTATGCGAACGCCTTATCGATGTACCTTTTAAAGGAAGGAAAGTGGAGGATACCAAAAGAGAATATCAAAACGTCTTTTGGTTGTAGATCACTGGAATACATTTATGAAGAGGTAGGAATAGAAGATGTAGGGTATATTTCAAATCATCCACAATTCACAATAAATAAAAAAAGCTATCTGGAGGGTAACATATGGTCTCTAACAGAAGTGTTGTGTGATTATTTGTTTACAAAGTTTACAAGAACTTAAGACAAACAACTCAACTTATTGTTATAAATGATTTGTTATGAAATAATACCATAAATTATCGTGTGAAGGCAACACAGTAGTACAAATCATCAACAACACATGTTCACATCTACACGTAAAAAAACAGTTCGCAAAACCGTAGCATTGCAAACAAAAGAACTTCGGAGTGTTACACGTGCTGTAAACAATTAAAACAGATCTACGAGTATTGTCCTAACAGAAAAAATATTTTCGTTTTCCTTATTGTGTTTTGAGAATCTTCGCGTGTTAGTACCCTAATTGTCTTATTGTAATTATGGTTTTGTCTGTTGTTTTTTTTTTTCATTTATGTGTTTACCATTCCTTTAATGTAGAATATTTTCTTCCCGTGTTTTTCATTTCTATGATACTTGTTTCAGTGAGTAGGAATTTCGTTTTGAATTACACTACAGAAGGTATGGTATAAACCATAATCACAATCAAATACAATTATGCAGCAACACATGAATTTAGTGAGAACATGAGTCAATGGAATAGTCGGAGGCCAACTGTTCTTGAGTATATAAATTGAAGTATATTTTAATCACTATTGATTGAGCTCATTTTAACGTAACTTACCTTTACAATTAGGGTATTCATGCATGCTTTGATAATAAGCCGTCATATCTACACATGTACGATTATATCTCCTACACCCAAATATATTGCAGAAAATATATTTATTTTTATGGAAGAAAACAGTTTTATAAAATTAAAAAGGATCATACATTGGGAAAAGATATACCAGTATTTATTACGGATGATGATTGATTGACTTGTATTTGCTTTACTTATTTCAGATACAATGATTACACAAAAGAGCTTTATATTGATTATTATTGTAAAACATATGTTCGTTTCTTTAATTAAAGGATATGACATCAGAAATTAAAAACGGCCTATGGTCTTATCTAAAATCCATGACCAATATGGCATACAAAGCTCCTGATTTTCGAGGTATCTATATAGTTATTGATGTGAATCTGTTTTGATTGTCTAAGCATGAACATATCTACAGTATGATATTGAAAACCACAGTGTACAAAACGATACTAACACTATATCAATAAGGATACGATCCTTTTACAATGTTTACTACTTAAATTTCAATAAAGAAAAGACAAGGCTTGTCACAGATTACAACGGATATGTTCTAAATGTCGAAGCTACCATAACGTCTTTTTTTCATTTGGATGTCACTACAAAATTAGAATTATGACCGAGTATGTATCATCATGAGCAAGACGCTGGGTGACACATGTAAAACAGGATCTATCTACCTATGGAGCACATGCAAACATCCCGAAATTATGGTGGGGTATATGGTGCTTACCCTATAGTTTTCTATGTTGTGTTTTGTTTATGTTATTTGTTTTATGTTTTTTTGTCTGTTGTTGTTTTCCGTTTATTTTCGACTTTTGAGTGTGAATGTCCCTTAGGTATCTTTTGCCTCTCTTTGTCAAACATTGATCCAAAACCATATTTCAACCAACAAGAGTTAAGAAAACCTCAATTGACGGATACATATTGGGGACAAAACTATTTACATACTTAAAGGAAGTTAACGTTTTCGTGTGACCGGTAAACAGTGTTGTCTTTCGGTATGCCTCCATCATATCATCGCATTTAATATTCCGTGAAAAAGAATAAATTGAGGGAGACTAGGATATTGCACTTCACAATTGAACATTGACAGTTAAAAAAACCAGAACCAACATATCTCACATGAATGAAAGCTATCATAAATGAACAAATGGAAAGAAAAAGGTTAACTGTATGTTTTTGGTATAGAATATGAAGTAAAATGAAATATGAGTAAAACTTTTACGCGTACAAAACGTTTTGATAGTTGTTCGGTTGTATGAAAGAAGTCGCGTGCATTTCATTGATAAATTGACGCGGATAGACTTAAGCACCTGACGTTGCTGAACTGATATATGACGTCATTGCCTAATATTTTTTAGTATCAAGCTCTTTCCTTGATCATAAAAGTATGAGGCAGTAAGATCAAAGGTAAAATGTAAAAGTTGCCGATAAACCCTTTTAACACATTTGATATGAAACATCTTTTTTTCTCAAAGAAAAAAAAGAAGATGATTCAGAAGATGAATATGAAGTATCAGAAGTAGGGAACACAGATGAAGATAACAAAATAACTAGCAAAATAGCCAAAGCCAAACGATTTTTCAAAAAGGATAAACCAAAGAAAAAAAGTGAGTGCGTAGTTTTTCCAGGAAAACATAATTCATTATTATACATTTCGATGTAAATTACTGTATACGTGAAATCACACCAAACGTTACACCATATTTACAATGAATGTTTATTTCAAAATGTCGATTCGTCTGTAGGAAAACATTTTTGATCGTTTTTGTTTTTTTTTTAGGGGGGGGGGGGGGGTGGGGGGGTGCAATTGGCATATGAACAGATTAAAGTGTACTAGATGAATATACATCTTGCCGCTGAAACGGGATACATACGTGCAAGATGTTTTAACTATCAAGAGCTTCGTTCGTTCAGAATTTTATACCTTTTTTGTCTTCATACGTAGACAGAACCAAAGATTTAAACTATTCCCACTATCTTTTTTGAATTAATATCATATCATATGGGATCAATATTATGGCAGTTCAGGACTAACCTGAAAAGGGTTAATGCTGCTAAATCATGATTTCTTTATGTACTGTAATCTGAACATTATTTGGTTATTTTCTTCTAGTGCTATAAAATGTTTAAATATTATTATTCATTTATTTGATTTGCTCTTGCTCTTGCTAGATTTTGATGAACAAACATAAATGACCTTAGTGTATTCATATTTTTAAACAGGACGCACACTAAAACTCAAGGTTTCAACTTCTGAGTTGTACGGCCTTATATTATACGCCCTGTTGAAAAAACAGTATCAGGCTGGTGCACGACAACTGATAGAAACAGGATGTGTAAGTATAAAGTATTACCAAAGTTATGTATAATTTGATATGAAATTACATTCAAACAAAATGACTTTGTAGCTCAAAAAGAAAATCTCCTCTCGTGTATCACTTAAGTAACCAATATTCATATCGTATCATGACGTATTTGTTATTTCTCTATACAATAAAATTGAGAATGGAAATGGGGAATGTGTCAAAGACACAACAACCCGATCAAAGAGCAGAAAACAGCCGAAAGCCACCAATAAGTCTTTAATACAGCGAGAAAATCCCGCACCCGGAGGCGTGCATTAGCTGGCTATTTACAAAAATATGTACTAGTTCAGTATCAATGGACGTCATACTAAACTCCGAAATATATACAAGAAACTAAAATTAAAAATCATACAAAACTAAAAAAGGCCAGAGGCTCCTGACCTGCAAAAATGCGCTGGGGTTAAACATGTTTTTTTGAGATCTCAACCCTCCCCCTATACCTCTAGCCAATGTATAAAAAACACACAACATGTTTGGACATAGAAGTAACCTATTTAGCGAGCACGCATTGCTTCGGGTTATTGTATGTTTAACGCAATTTTTTATCCCATGAAATTCGAAGAGAAAAACAAATTGAATCGCTTCAAAAGGATGTCAAATTGACAAATAAATAAGAAGATAATGTCAGGACACTTCAATACAAAATGTCAGCTTTGATGTTTTTATTACGTCATCAACATCAAGATTGTTCTACTTTATTTCAAATGGAAAAATTACACCATACTCATGTTTACCTTATACAACACAGCTTGTTTTAAAGTATCTTACTTAAGGCAGATGATAGTATAAAATACAACTCAATTGCATTCTTCAACTCAAATCATTAATCCTAATTACTGGCATACAAATACGGATTTTGTGTAATTAAAATTTGCTGTTACAAAATTTTTGAAATTATTTAAAATTAAGGAATGTATCTCCCTCATGCAAAGCTCTGATTCCTTGCCCTGCTTTGGCTATGTTTGTTTGTCCTTTTTTGGTTAAAAGCTCTTCATCCTTTTAATAAGCTTTGGATTTTCAAATATTTTGGCATCACTGAAGAAACATTGATCGTCGAAATGTGCATCTGGTGCAGAAAAATTGGTACAGTTTATGTTATTAATCCTACGGTATCTTTGATATCTAGTATGTTTGAAAGGGCAATGAAATATTGAATACGTCTTTAACTCCAAGGTTCAAGCTCACATTACACATAAAACAACGGTGCCAACCACTGTTCAACTTTGGATTGTCGATAAGATTTGACATATTGCATCGTCCATCCTATATACTTTTGATATGGTTAAAGTTTATATCATGCAGATTATTTTTACTGTCATTGAAGATAAATCAGAAAGAAGTAGAACAATCACAATCTTGTAACGTAAACTACAGGTGTTAATTCATCAACAAATCGTAGTAAGACTTCTAAAAAGATGTTTTACAATGATTCCAGTTTTCAATAACTTTAGACTTATTATCAAACTCAAATAATGTAATACGATTGTTTATCGTTTTTGAAATTGATTTCTACAATGTATATTTAAAACAAAAAACAACTAGACTCATCTTGTATAATCATAACCATGTGTACTGTACAGATTTAGATATTTAGTTAACATTACAAGTTTATGCATCGTGGATTTTAATGAGGAATTATTCAATCAAATTGAGAACGGAAATGTGGATTGTATGAAAGAGACAACAAGCAGACCAAATAGTTGAAAATCCCGCACCATGAGGCGAGCTTCAGCTGCCCCTAAACAAAAATGTGTACTAATTCAGTAAAAATGGACGTCACACTTAACTCCAAAACATATAAATGAGCTAAAATTAAAAAATCATACAAAACTAACAAATGTCAGGGGGTCCTGACTTGCAACAGGCGCAACATTGCGGCGGGGTTAAACATGTTTTGTTAGATCTCAACCTTCCTCCATTACCCCTAGCCAATGTTGACTAAACAAACACACGGCAATACGCACAGTGAAGCCTAGTTTTAAAAAGTCCGAGTCCGATGTCGGAATAAGAAGCAGGAGAAACTACGCAAAACGACAATGATACATAAATTAAAAAAGACATGCCAGCTCCAGACCTCAATTAAACTTATTGAAAGATTATGTCTTCGTCATATGAATATCAAGCACAATCCCTCCCGTAAGGGGTTTAGTATCATACCATCATAAACTATATGAGAAAAACATATCCGTATCATGCCAACAACTGGTTTTAGAATAGATGTGTTTATTCCCGATGCAAAGACCCTACGAGTGAATCAATGTTACTTCCAAAATATGCCATCTTTTATGACCTGACAACAGTATCGTAAGTTTATCCCTTCTGAATAAGTCTGTTCAACGGTTTGATTAGCTTTTGTGGTGAATGACCATGCTGACTACATTTGTGTGCTTTGTATAGAATATTACCATAAAAGATCGGATGTGAAATACCTGAACGTATTAGATGTCTGCATAATGATCTATATTTACGAATGATGTCCTAAACCTATTAATCTGTTAAAAAAACATGTCTTCAAATGAGAAGTTAAGCATATTAACATAACTTACCAGCTAAAATCTTCTTGTATTGATATGTTTTATAATTCAGATTAGGATTCGTTATATTCTCATCGGATGTGTAATCTTAGAAGATGAAGTCAGCCACTGGAGTACAAATTCATTCCAGAAGGAGCAATTGCAACGATTCAAACGGTAATTATAATTTAACCTTGAAATGTATTGTGTCGTATCGCATACTTTACCATTAGCATTAACATCTTAGATGTTTTAAATATCCTTGCCTTAGTTTACTTCATTTCATGTGTTTGGTCCATAAAATACACCATTCGCTTTACCAACGTTGATTCACGAGCGAAAACTCATGTAGCACTACACTTAAACGTATAGCTCATCAAAGCGCCAACAAAAAGTTTATAAACTAATTAATAATCATCGGATATTTTGATGTTTACTTTTATTTCCTTCACAATTTTTTTACGACCCAACATTTGCATTTGTTATCTAAATTCAAAAAAAGCAATAACTGTAAACATTAAAACCCCATATGACCAAAAATCATAAATCTGGTAAATGCTAATCGATCCATTAAATTTATAGCGCATAACCCTTCAATTCGAGATCTACGAAAAATAAAATCAAAGCTGTTTTTCTGTTAGCATTGTAACCCTTTTTTAAAGTGCAATTACCCAGAGAGCAATTCGAATAACAAGCTGTATTTACGAGGCTGACAAGAAAAAAAAGGATGTATCTACGAAAATAAGAGAGAACAAATTACACAATTCTGATAAAGATTCAGAAAAAAAAGAAGAACAAGAATTGGGAGACCATATTAACCATGCTGGACGGCTATTGGTAAATCATGGATATATAGAGGATGCTATCAAGACTCAAAATAAGACTTTTCTCGACAACAGCACAGTGAAGAATATCTTAAATGAAATGTGGTACGGTACAGAAAAGTTAGATATTCAAACGGTTAGTTTAGGATTATAGTAATCATCAGTAAAGATATATGTGAAAGAATACCTGTAATTACGCTTAAATTAAAAGTAAGGACTTGATTAAAGCAGGGGGACAACTGATTCTCAAGACAAATTAAGTGTGTATTGTTATCAATAAAACAAAAGAAAATACAAAAATAAACATCCAGAAGAAGAGAATTTCGTCTTCATATGGCTGTTTTTGCCTATCTATTGAAAACAAATATTTATAATATTTACAATAGGAATAAAATGTAAAAACTGATGTAATGGTATTTAGTTTCATGCAACAAAACGATAAAATTGAGACAACCGTTTTTCGAAATTATAAAACAAACATGTATTTAAGCGACACACTGGAGAATTTGAAGATAATGTTCTGTGAACATTTTCAACCTTTTTTGATTGGCTCAAAGTTACCAATTTGAAAAATACAATAATTTAGACAAGTAATGTTAACTTAAGTGAAAAGATAAGAAGATACCAATGATTGGATATATTTTTTTCAAATCTTGTTATTCATATTTGTTATCTAGAGTGTGTGCTTCTTTGGTCTTGCTGTTGTGCACATGATTGTGTTGCCTTTATTAATGATAAGTATGGAGGCAGGTCCTTTAATTTGGTAAGTGAAGAGTTTTCCTATTTTTTAAATTGTCTGTAGTACTGTAATACATTTTATAATCTAAACCAACTTCTAAGCCATTGTAAGCGATGTAAACAATGCAACACTTAAAACACTTTCACCAGCACATTAGCAGAGCATAGATGTAACATATCGCAACATGTTACTATAATTCGGAACATAAAATTTATTTTCTTCCTAGTGGAACTTGTGAGCTACAAATATTTTGGTGAAACAAAAACAATATTTAAGGATGTACTTAGGTGAAATTAAAAAAATCTAGAATTTAAAATTGATACTATAAGTCAGAAGAACATTAGTTAATGAAAAAAATAAGTTAAAAATGTTGATAGGTTATGGAGCTCCTTTTCTAGATATTTAAGTTTTAAAAAATGCCGGGAAAAGGTTTACTCGGATTTTTACCTTATATTTGCATTGATATTTTTTGGATCTCAAATCAAAAGAAAAGAAATCTAGAATTTGCTTAAATTTTGATAAATGACATTTTATGAGCTATCGAAGTCTTATATGAAAAGAACAATGGGTGTTATGGTACAAAATAGTTTACCCTGTATCGTAGGAAAAAAAACCAAGGAGTCAGAACATCTGACAATAATTCATAAACCTGACCTAAGTACATCCTTAAGTTCAGACAAAATAATCATTGTTCATTTTATAAGAAAGGATAACACTACCACATCAAGATACACCTTAAGAACATGGCTGCTTTCGTAAATGCATGTAGGTCCTTTCAAATTAGAAAGCCCAATACAAATTTTGTCAAACAAGGCAAAACGCGAAGAAATGCAAAAGATATATACTCCTTAACCCGTTGGACTCAATGAATGTTTGTTTTTTATTTCTTTTTGTCTCTTCCTTGTCGCTTTTCTTTATTGAAATGAATCACCAGATTTGTACTTGCATGAACAACACGTCGGGTGCCACATGTGGAGCAGGGTCTGATTACACTTCTGGAGCACTGAGGGTTTCTTTGGGAGGGGAGGGCTTCGTTTTTTTCTATCTTAGGGTTTCTTTGCTGTGATATGGATACTGTTGTTTGTCTCTATGTTTTTTTTTCTTCTTTTTTGCCATGACGTTGTCAGTTTTTTTTCGAATTATGAGTTTGAATGTCTTTTTGGTATTTTTCGCCTTTCTTGAACATCTACTATCCAAAACCATATAAATAAATATTGACCTTATGTAATTAATATAGCCCAATTGGATATATTAGTGAAAAAATGTACGATTTAACTGCAACAGTTTCTCTATCAGCATCAGATTTCATCTGAATTATTGTACGTCCCTGAAAATAACTTGTTCGATACTAATTAGCTTGTCAAACAATGGAACGTGTGATTAATCAAATACACGTAGTTATAAGGGAAACATAATACTTAATATTTTCGGGTGTTTCTTCGAAAACTTTTTTTTCAACATGGTTCAGGGAACTAAGTGTCAATTTAGAAATGAATAGAGGGTACCTGGTGTGAATATCTATCAGTCAATTGCGCATCTTTTTATAATATTCTAACCAAATTTGAGTGAGCGAATAATAATTTGTTTTTCCCTTTTGCAAATGTGTCATTGCAATTATCTCAAGAGGGTGAACACAAGACATATGTGTATGCCAAATGCAAGTCGTTTGCGTTATTGCTTAGTACTGAATACAACTGATAGGCCTATATTGATATTCACATGAACATGCAAATGAAGTGATGCAGAATTTCGGAATTTTTTATTTTAATAGTGAAATGAATGAGATCTTATCTGAATTTGAAGTAATGAAATACTTTTCTAAAGACATAGCTGGATGAAAACATGTTCGATTATATCTGTTTGGCAAAGTAGCAAGACATTTTTCTTCTACTGTTTTATATCTAATATTCAAAGTGTATAAACATCATTAAATATCTTTTGAACATCATTACTTCCATTACATGATAAATGCTTGTAAGTTGGGCATATCACTATGGGAAATTGGCTTTTTTTCTTCTTCTGCTTTTTTGTTAAATGAAAGTATATATTCTCTATTAAGACTCAAATTTCAACTAAGCACACTAATGTTAAAGTAAAAATAACACTTTATAAGTTTGGCGGATTTGAAATTCTTTGGTTTGCTTTATCTTCAACCTAAAAACTTAAACTCAAAAATTACATTTACAAAAACGAAAAAGTGATTTGAATTCATGAGCGATATATGTATCTATCTGTTAATCAAATGGAAGAGTAAAAGATAAGAAGATCTCCGGTCAGCATTGCCTGTGGGAGTTCAAAACTTGAACTCTTAACAAATTCTAAGTTTATACACGGAGACTGATTCAAAATCATAATTAATCTTCACAAAGTTACCCATTTTTCTAGAATATTTTTCAGGAAAGGCTTTAATGAAAGACCTTAACTTACATCAAATGAATTACGTTTCATTTGTAGGCTGTCTGATTTAACGTAAAAAATTTAAAAACATCGTTATCAATAGGAATAATTGTTGTCAGTAATAACGTGTATTTTTTTCATTGTATTTAATACCAAATAGGAATTCTGTGGTAAATCAAGCCCAATGTTTAACAGAAACCACGAAGGTTTTTTTTACAGTAATTTTCGTCATAACGTATAAAACATACAGTACTCACTTATTTGTTCATGTTTTGTTAACATGTTACATTTACAAAATGTACTAAACATCCTTTACACTCCAATAATCAATGTGATGAGTCATTACAGTCGTGCGCACCATATAAGGTGTGCTTAAATATGTTCGTATTTGTAATTGTTGTAACTAATATCTTTATTTAAAAACTTGTTTTAAGGAAATCATTTAATATTGCAGTACATGGGGGAAAGGCTGTGATTGTTTGATAAAAACTTCCATATTTTAGCTCTGAAACAACAAAAGGAAACATAATCACTAAATGAATTATATTGGAATTAAATAAAACTCGAATTTCAAAGAGCGATATCCAATTTTCACTCGATTTGAAACCTATCAGTTTCCCAGCCTTAATTATATTAGATTACACTAGTAACCAGAAATTAGCTTAAACGGCCAAATAGGTATTACCCATCTTTAAAAAAGGTTACTGGAATATTGAATCAGATTAACAAAAATTAAAAACGGTTTTCTATCTTATTCCATCTATTTCAAACTATTTTAATACAAGTCAAATAGATTCCCTTGCGGTCATTCAAGATATTTTAAGACCCAGTTAACCACCGTCAAACTAACAAGCCACGCTCCCGTTAAAATAATTCAAACTGATGTTAATTCCTTTTAAACTTTAAAAAGTCAGCCTCCTTGTAAGGAAAATCACTCAAGCAGAAAAGAAACCCCGATAGATATTTCTATCGTCTGTCCATTCCAAACGTTATTGATTTTCGTAAGATAATTTATCTTCATCAAATATTCCCCCTTAAAAAAAATACATATCAATAAATTAAGTAAATTATAGTTGTTGATGCAAGACTTCTAAATGCTGCACAAAAGAAAATTTGTTGAATAAAATTGAAATATCTAAATAATATAATATAAAATGTCCACATGAAGTGTAAGTATACCTGTCACGTGCACCGTATATTGTCACGTTTTGGAAATTATTGATATGAAAGTAAAACTTTGACGACGGCAGTTGCTGACATCGAATGTCGCTATTCTATAACAATTTAATATACTTTTCTTAATTTTTTTATTCCGTATGCATTTTTTTTGCGAGGGAGGGGCAAGGAATTATCTGTATAGTATACCCTCGCTAACAAACGATAGCTTATGCAGTTCTCTTTGTAGAGGCATTTATTTAGTGGAGCGGCCGTTGGTTGCTGAATCTGATTCTCGAAAAACGTGGACATGTTGTACACTATTAATATTTGACTGAGAGGACAGTATTTGCCTACGCTCTGTCATGATTTGTAATACAAAACGATTTCTAAATAGAAAATCTAATAGGCGGTCAGACATACACGTGTAATTCGAAAAATTCTTTGAAAGCTGGATATAATGATCATATTTAAGGAAGAACGAATGGCGTGTAAATATTCTAAGTTTTACATATACACCCATACCGCATAGTCAGCTATAAAAAGCCCCAAAAATAACATATGTAAAACATTTTAAGTGAGAATTCTACACAGTTACATGGAACTTTGTATTTAAGTATGCAAAGAGCGAACACTTCTGTGAAATTATTGCTAGTAAATTAGGTATTCCTCATTTTAAGAAAAAACAGAATTTCAGACGGAACTCTAATTATATATCAGAGGAGGGACGACAATTTGCACACGGCACGAAGATTTGTCTTATATAATCAATCGGTCGCGGTGAAAACGTGTCATCTATTACAAGCAGTTCGTGGCGTCAACATCAACTGGACATTCGAAATTCGTTAACTGAGATTATAAATTATAAATATAAAAAGTTATATACAGTTCTAATGGTTATACAATATACGTCCATGAACACATTATACACGAATTTTGTAATGGTCATTATTTGTCGTGAATATACATACTTGTCATTCTTATCCCTGAGGGCTTATTTCATATATACGCATGGACATAGATTGAATTCATTTGATTGATTTTAAGTTTTATTTGGGACCAAATTTAATTTATTACAAAATTATAAATATTGTTTTCATTCTCCGTTTATTTGTAAAAAAAAAATAAAAGAACAAAAAAAACAATAAAACAAACAAAAAAAACCGAGAAAACGAAGCTGACCAATACACAAATTCTAAAACAATTTTAAGAAAAATATTTTAATTTAAAAAGTTATTTTTTTTCATGGTTTTTCAGGTGTAACATTTTCATCTTATCTTGAATATAATCAAAATACACAAAAAAGTAGTTTTTATGCCTTAGGGTTACGTATTGACTCACGTATTTAACAAATATATTTCGGTGCTTTTTAACATTGTACTATGCAGCAACAGATGGAGACTTAAAGAGACCTTTTATGTGTAAGATTGTATATACAATATTCTTTAACTGTTAAAAGTTGTCAATGACTTCTACTGGCGAACTTACGAAATATTAACACAAACTTGTTCCTCGTATTTTTATAGATATCGATCCCGCCATTACTGAATATAATCTTCAAAGTTACAATTTGCCCCCATAAAGTAATAAATACATTATTTGTTTTTATATAAAAGCATAATTATAATAGGTAACTATTATTTTAAATCAAAAATAAATCTTTCTCTGTGAAAACTTGCTATATTTTCCATTAATGCAGTAGAGTATATTTGATTTTAAAACACATACAAATCAATCTTTTACAATTTTTAAAATTGCTAAACGGAAGCTGAAATCGTAACAAGTGACATGAACAGTTTTGCACACGGCACCTACACTGTTGTTCCTCCTCGAATAATATATGTATATGTTGTTTGTGCTGTATTTAGACCCCTCTACCAAGAAATTTGTTTTGCATGCACACGTATAAAAATTGCGGTTTTTATCCAACGCAATCATAGATTTGAACGTTGTTTTTAATTTAGACTTGTTTATATTTTTTCGTTTGGGCTTGTATTATATTTGCCTTCGGGTTTATATGATCCGTTCATCCTATTTCGACTCTTCAAAATTCAAGAGTCAATCCCAAATTGAGGTAAATTATATGGCCTTGCAAATACCGTTTCGATTCCTAACATCACTGAAGAGACATTAATTGTCGAAATCCGGTTATGGTGTACAAATTTTTGCACCTCATGTTTGCGGTATACCATCTTTTCCGCAAGTTTTTTGTTTTTTCTATTTGGTATTAGATTAAAATTAAGATCCATTTTGTTACATCTGTGATCCGTTTATTTGGCAATCGCCATGGCAGTCAGCAGGGGTTTAAGAACATCCGTTGTTCGACCTGCTAGTCAAATGCGTTTTGTTAAAATATACTTTTTCACTTTTTGGTCTTTTGGAAAATGTTGTTTGTGCTGTATTTAGACCCCTCTACCAAGAAATTTGTTTTGCATGCACACGTATAAAAATTGCGGTTTTTATCCAACGCAATCATAGGTTTGAACGTTGATTTCAATTTAGACTTGTATATATATATATATATATATACATGTATGTCATCCATAGAAACCAAGTGTGTAGAAATACCGCAAAGGACTTCTTATTAAGAACTAAGTTTTTTGTCCATGAAAAATGCGGGGAACTAATTTATGAAGAGAACATACATTAGAAGTATTTGTCGCATTAGTACAGCGAGTCTAACGAATTAATGAATGTCCAGAAGGTTTCAAGTTCTTGATTAGCGTACATGTATTTGCAGACAAAACCCGTTTGCTATAATTTATGTAAAACATTAAACTCTTATTTGTACAACTTTATGTATTAGAATTATTAATATTTTGACTGAGAAGAAAGCATTTGCTTACGCTCTGACGAAATGTTATATACTATAAAATACAATCTTCTAACATTTAAGAGCTAAGTCGTTTGTTTTTGTTTTTGTTGTACTTATTTATTACAAATTTGAAATTAAACATATACTCCAAGTGAGAATTGCCAGCGATGCATGTATAGAAGTACTACGAAGGTCTTCTTAATGGATCAAAAGACACATATGTCTCTGGGTGTACCAAGAACAAATTTTTTGCATTAATGCACTACAGGATGTTTTAGGAGCACACAAACATGGATACAAGAAGATATAAGCATGTAAAGTATGAAAATGAAGTTTTGTATCAATAGACTGATATTATAATTTTTGAAGTAAAACGACTTTTTAATCACGATCGGCGCGTGCCACCCTGCACGTGACACACGACTAAAATTCCCAAGCATCATGTTTAATTGACCTTATCCAATAAACAATTGTCTTTTGATCGTTACCAATTGATTAGTTGATACAAGGATGTGTATAGATTTACTATCCTTGGTTCATAGTAGTTCGATGAAAGAATAATCGAAAAAAAACTTTATTAACGGAGCCATTTTTTTTTGTATCAATTGGAATAAAGTAAAACTTCTATTTTTGCCACGATAAAGAAGGACATTATGTTTTCTGGTCTGTGCGTCCGTCCGTTCGTCCATATGTCCCGCTTCAGGTTAAAGTTTCTGTACAAGGTAGTTTTTGATGAAGTTGAAGTCCAATCAACTTGAAACTTAGTATACACATGTTCCCTATAATATGATCTTTTAATTTAAATGCCACATTAGATTTTTGACCCCAATTTCACGGTCCACTGAACATATAAATGATAGTGCGAGTGGGGCATCCGTGAACTATGGACACATTCTTGTTTTTTAAAAGTCAATTTTGAGTTATAATCAGAGTAAAAAAGGGCGGTTTTTCTCAAGTTGGTTTGCTCAAAGACATACTCTGGTTTGCCGCTAGAAAGTAAGTAAGTTATTTGTTAAAAATATTGACTTTTGATCATGTATTATAAAATACATATAAAACTATAGTACAAGGTGGTTTGTATAGTCAATGTTGCACCCGAATTATTGGATCTGGAAGTCACCTATTTGAAAAATTTGGCAAGTTTATTCATTATCACGGACCACATGTTAATATGACAGGGGCGGACCCAGAACCCCGATGTCTGGGGGACACCATGAAATCAAAATTGAATATTTGTATAGATATATAAATATGCGAAAGTGGATACTGGTGGTGGTGTGTGCTGGGAATGAAATGGAATGGTTATGGTTGTGGTGATTTAGGGGGTGGGGTGGTAGATTTTTATTTTTGGACCATTTCTTCTCTTCGATTTTCTGCCAATTGTTCTCTATTCTTTATATATCGTCACACTTTTAATTTGTTTTCTATACTTTTGTATTCATTTCTTTCTTCTAATCATTTAATCTTTTCTTTTTTACACTTATTTTCTCATCTGTAAACCTTATCCATACGTATACCCTCATTCATGGTGGTAAGCCATTCATACCCTCATACATGATAATTCAAACAAGAAACATACACACACATTACTGTATTATAGGACGGTTTTAAAGTAGGTCTTCTAAAAATACAACATAATATATACGTTAATACATTAAGCTATACAGCTCATTGGTGTAAACAAGAAGTAACAGATTATAATTGAAATAAAACATGAAGACAGAGAATGTTAATTATTTTGTAAAATATTGTCCCACCTTTTAAAAACAAGGATAATAAATTTTCCCAAAAATGTCAACTTCTTAACATTCAGTTGTAGAGTTAACAACTGTATCAGTTTATATACTCTCGGTCTATACACGTAGTGCCGAACACAAAAGAATAAAGTGGAACTCTTCCTCAATACATTGACTACATATTTGCATAAACGATTCATTATTGGTACATTCAAAAAACGACCAGTCTCAATATTTAGTGAATGAGCAGATAGTTTTATTATTTTTAGTAGCCTTTTGGTATAGAGGAGGGATATATTTAGTCAAGTGATATTGTAAATCTAGGTTTGTGATTATATTTTTGTAAATAACACACATATTTGCTACTGTTTTCCGACAAAGAATATAGTTCTTGTGTTTTTATATCTAATAGGCGCTGTTTTATAAGTGAAATAGCGTTTCAAATGTCAGTTTAGACTGGTGTAGTCACAATACACCTGGTCCTATGTTGTGTAATTCATCCTTAATCAGTTTTACCCAGTTCTAAATAACAGCCGTACCCTGTACACACTTCCCAAACAGTTAAAGTATTTGTGCTAAATACAACTGTAGGACCATCGAAACATTTCAAGTTTGACGTATTTTGTACACGGTCTATTGTTGACGGCTTTTAGTTATTTGTGTTGTTAGGTTGATGTCTCCTTGACGTATCTATCACATCTCTCTTTATTCATAAGGTGTATTCGTCTCGATTTTGTCATGATCACAAACCTTTTTTATCACCAGTTATGACAATTTTGTTAAAAAGAGTTTTTTTGTTGCCATGTGCCCTTAATTTTAGCGCATTTATTTTTAAAAGTATTTGATAACAATTGCTGGTCGTTAGAATATTTGCTACTTTTTTCAGCCAGATAATATTGTGTTGTATACACATGTATGTTGAACAATAGTACATTTCTATTAAACATGTTAAAATATTTGCAGTTAAAAATATTGATTAACGATATTTACATTATACTTAAAAACATATGATTATCTTGTACCCAGTCAACGAAAAACTAAACGAAAAAAACAATTTAATTTTTCACAAACTTATGAGGATTTTATTATACGCACATTCTAGAAAACACATAAGATGCAAAATTTTAAGTAAAGGTTTCATGTTGTTTATAGTTTCCATCCTTACTTTTAAGTCGTTGATGGATTGATGTATCATGGCGGGCAATCCACTGAAAGTAATTAAAAGGAACATGAGGTTCTACAAAGAAGTGTGGCCCTCGTGTGAAGTAAAATTGATTATACATCATCAATTAAAAATAATTTGTAGTGATATAAAAAGGAGTTAAAGAATAATTTTGCAACTAGAAAAGCTAGCCAAATACAATGGAAAAAAAATCATAATATTGTATATACTGAAGAAGAGATAAGAAAAAATCCAGCAACTCGATAGGATTTGTTACTTTTGAAACACAAGTGCATAATCTCGCGTATTGTATAAATGATAAATGATGAAAAGTAGTTGTTTTTAACAAGATAAATTCATTGTATATTAAAATAAGAAAAAAAAAAAAAAAAAAAAAACAATCAATAACAAAACAATTTGGAGGAATCTATTATTCTGTGTATCCCGTGTATGTGAATCATATATATAGGATGGGCGCATTACGTTTACGCGCATTTGGGGATTATATATTTTTACCTTTGCGCGCATTTATTTTTACAGGTAAACGCAGGTAAAAATAATATAAATGACTAAAATTTGTTAATTTTCATAATTAATATGACTATAAATTATTTATTTTGAAAAAAAATATTAAATTCAAATTATATATTGATCATATATATTGAACTCTTAAACAAAATATAAAGTGATCATGATAAATCCCGTTATAGCTTAAGGCATACATGTAACTTGATTGAGAATATTTCAGAGTGAATAGTGTTTCGTTTGTCTGAAACAAATCGGGTAAAAAAAAATTATTAGTATACGATGGATGAACATTCAACAGCCATTCTAAATGGTAACTGTGAACATAAACACGAGTCCGATTCTGGAAAACTTGAGAGGCAGATTATCCGTGTTGAGGTTAAGATAAAGGCGACAGAAGACATAACTGCTAGACCTATGAAATTAGTCCGTTGCGAATTAATGAATATACATGTAGAAAAAGAAATACTTATTGAATAAGACCTGAAGAGTTTGACAATAGCTATATGCCGAGAAAAATTGTTATTGTAAATAATTGAATAAATTAATAAATAGATAAGTATTATTACCTGTAAATATCTGAGTTTACCTGTCAAAAAAATAATAGAACGACTTAAGTGTATTTAGCTGTTAAGCATTGAAATTTGCCTCGTATTTACTAGGGATCTCAACTGGGTGAACAATTCCTAATCTAGTACTCATTGGTTTTATCGAGCGAAACTCGAGTACTCGCTCGGGAATATATCTGGAACAAAAAACACAAAAATACGTACTTTACATTCTGTGGTGTGTTGTTCAACGGACAAAAACCATCTACATAAGTATCTGAATAGCAAAATTAACCTACATAATTGATAGCTCATTACCTACAAGTAATAAGTAAGTGAAAACAATAATCTTATCAGTATGATTTAAAGAACATCGATTTAAAAATTATAACAAGGAAAAACCATATCACAGAATAGTATTTGGTAGTCGTTAAGAAAGCACATGTTAATGTTTACAAAAGCGTAAAGATTAGAAGTTTAACTATTCACTGATGGTCATCAGAGGATTCAATGAATTTATTTTATTTGGAAACATTTTCTTGTCAATTACTATTGGGGACAGTCGCATTTGCAACTTTGTAAATTACAGTGATGCAGACGAAAATATTTGCTCTGACGGTACCGATGTCACGGAATGGTTAATTCAAAAGTTTAAAGTGTTAGCCTAGGAATAGCCTACGTATTTTCCGAGGTATTTTAAATGACAACTTAGCACAATCATTCGAAACAAAATGTATTTTATTTACTAGCATGATGAATCAGTGCTTATTTAATTTTCCGAAAGAGGTTCTGAAGATGATCAATTTAATATAAAGAAAACAGCAATATTCTAACAGGAAACCGATAAGTCGAGTATCGATTTGGTATTTGATACTCGGTACTACCGAACGATGCTCGAATACTCGTTGACATTCATAGACTACTTACACATTCAGTTAAGAACACAATTGATAAGTAATTATACATTTGCTTAACGTTATCAAAATATAATCATTATTTCCTTAATAGAAACAATATTTTAAGCAGGTTGGTCTATAAACTTTCAAACGATATCTATGTCAGACTTCAATGCATCTATTGTAACAAAGTCTACTGTACAAATGTCATTATATGAACGTTCAATACAGTCCGCTGTTGGTTATTCTGAAACAATTATAAGAAAGATTAACACTGTTATTTAATCATTCCAGGTTTTACAAGAAGTATAAGCTTCCGTTCATGAAAGTATTCATGCAAATGGTATGACAGTTCATATTTTACATTTCTATAGAACAATTAAGTATTTTTAAGTTTAACTAAGTAACTGCAATATTTTCAGTCGTTTAGTTTCGTGTTTTTTTTTTTTTAAGAATGATCGTACTTAAATTCTACAGCCTGTATAACACTAGCTCAAATAAATCACATCATCTATAAATGCTTTCATCCTTTAAGATTCTCAATAAAAAATATTTGAGCTATTATGCTGTTTTAACATTGCCTAATGATGTCTTCTGTTAGTGTTTTATTTTTCTTTTTCATTAAATAAGATATTTTCAGTGGAAAAGTAGAACGTTATCATTTGTAACACACATTACTTAGTCTTATTCGTATGTTAAGGTTATTGAAATGTAGGACAGGATTTTAATGTTCTGTATTCAGATTTATTTCTTGATTTATGTTGCAGCTTGGATTTGTAACGCTCAATATTGCATATGCATACATGCTGTTGTTTGACTATAGTGATGACGGAATTACAAACACGGACTATTTCATAATAGTATGGATGGTCAGTTTCTTTGTGGATGAAACCAAGCAGGTTATTTTTTTAAATACTTATTTTTATAACTCACCTTTGCTTCAGCGATTGTACATAAATAAGAGTAAAGTAATGGTAGACGGTTTCTGGAAAAACAAAAATATGTTAGAATGAAAAATCAAAAGAGAAAATATAAAACGGGTTATCAAAATACGAAATTCGAAAAATAAAACAGACAGCAACACGAGCAACAAGGCCAAATAAACAAAAAAAAATACAGAAAAGAAAAACAACAGACAACAAAACATTGCTCAAAATGTAAATTTTACAGACACACGAAGCCCATGAAAATGCCTACGAAACCGGGATTAGTATTGATACTCTCTACGGATGAGCAGTACCTATTATGGTCCTGATATGTCTAACGTAGGATTTTTGATGACATAATGTTAGTATTAACAAATCTCAGTAGTGAAAGTATTACAGTTACGCAAGCTCTCAACCAGGAAAAGCATTCTCTATAAGTAAGTGCCGCTGAGGTACAGCTACATAGTTTGGTATATCAAAATATTCGTTGATGTAGCCAATAAAAAGAATATATGTAACGTACTTAACTGAACTTGTAGTATCCTTGTTTTCATTTTAATTCGACTTGATAAATAGATTAATCACACGAAGGTAGTAATTTCGTAACATATATGTAGTCTCAGTAAATATGATATTAAAACCATCGCTTTAATCAAAATTCTGTTGTATAATTTAGTTGGACATGTGGTATAGTTTTGGTACACCATCATTCGGGTTAGTGTCCCTTTGGTCGTGTGACTTCTACAAGAGTGAACTGCATTAACCAAATGAAAAAAGGTGTTCTACATCGTATTTTAAACACTGATTGTAAACTTAATCTTGAAATTCTCTGTCATTGCAAAATGTTGTGCAATTGTCGAGAAATATAGCTATAAAAAAACCTAATAATTATTTAGTTTATTCAGCAGGATTTAAAGTTAAGATTGTAGATAGTTCCGTTCCACTTTTGTTAACAAGTACATAGTTATTAAGTGATCAGGGTAAAACTATTTCTTTCTTTAACAATTTAATTTTTCTGAATAATATTGCTTCTGGTAACATATTTGTTATACATTTAGAAGGGTAACTATCGGTTTGAAATATATTTTTTTTTCTATCTTATATTTCTATATTATACTACTGTTATTACTGCAATAAATATGCTTTAAGAGGACAAACGTATGTGCATGTATTTGGAAAAATTAATAAATATTGAATGTTTCAACTGGATTGTTATGTTTTAATTTAAGCTCGTCGTTTCTATGATTAGAACAAAATGGAAGAGTTATGCAAGTGATTGTTGGAACTTATTAGATTGGCTTTCCATCATAGTTTATGCATCTGGAATGCTGCTGAAGTTATGTCAAGGACCCCGGTGTCGAGATGCATCCAAAGTTTTATTGGTGGCAGCATTTATTTTCTTATCAATAAGAATTTTAAATCTGTTCTGCATGTCAGCAATGTTAGGACCAAAGTTAGTCATGATACGAAAAATGGTATGCATGACTATCAATATATAATCTGATAATGACTCTTCGAATTATTTAATCTTATTCTAAACGAGATAGTACTACTTGATTGTGTTTCATACTGAAAATTAGCTCTACTAGTTGATGGGCAATGTCCGAAAGTGTACTTAGTATATCAATTCTAACAATACTTTCTAGATTTCAGTTGTTGCAATTGATTTGATGTTTGTACTAAAACTGGTTTTGTCGATTGGCTTTGTAAATCTGGCGGTAAGCTAGTGGAGGAAGATATTGTTTTTTTATTTTTAAATTTCGAGGTATATATTTTGTGAAATCCGAAACAGTTAAAAGAAAATGAATGATATTGATAATCTTAAATTGTTTTTTTTTTTTAATGCTTTCTTTTTTCATTAACCATAAATCATAAAAAAAACCGCAACATTGGCAAATATACGCCTCTATATTGAGTAGATATGTCCCAGTGGCTACGATATTTCAAAGCTTTATTTCCGATCATTGTTTACCAGGTAAAGGGTTGATGCTTACACGAAAGCTATTAAATCAAGGATCCTTAGTCGTAAATATGAAGTATTTGATTTTAATATGTTTCAATTTTCGTAGCTATTCACACGTCTTCATGTCTTCGATGGTGAGATAACTAAATCAGTCTTAACACTGCATGTTTACTTACAATTACAATACTATTGGTTTGTGAGCTTCTGTCATTGGACAGGCTCATATTTTTTTTTCTTAAAATGTACTGTACCAAGTCAGGAATATTACAGTTGCTATCAAATAGTTTGTTTCTATGTATGTTGGCGTTTGTTTTTGTTGCACATCAGTGTTCTTGATGTTCCTTTGTTTTTCTCTTATAGTTGATGTGTTTCCCTCGGATTTTTGATTGCAACCCGGATTTGTTTTTTTCTTAATCGATTTATGACTTTTGAAGACCGGTATACTACTGTTGCCTTTATTATTCAGATATAATGAGTCGGGGTAAACATGTTCGCGAGCGCTCAATACTATTTTTAAAACAAGACAGTGGCAAAAAAAAAATGCGCTGTTCTGTATTTTACAGTATCGTCTTCATTTCAGGCTCGAGATACTGTTTCCTTTATGATTATCATGGCTGTCATAATGATGTGTTACAACATATCTTTCCATGCACTTTTATATCCTAATTCCGAGTTCAGCTGGCTTCAGATTGAAAAGATCATACAAAATGGTTTCTGGATGTTATTTGGAGAACTTAACCTAGATAGTGACACACGTAAGTATTAATAAAAGTTTGGTTTAACCTAGAAAATCTAAAACAGGTTTCGCAGCCAGTATCTGCACAAATGTAACTGTCGGTCATCATCTTGCTTCTACTTTTGACATAATATGAAAAAGAAAAATAGTAGAATAATTGCACGAAATAAAACAAGAATCGTTGCATATAAATTACAAGAAAACAATATTTTCGGGGCAATCAAAGACCATAACCTAAAGAAATGAATTCGACGCCTTTGCCAAATGTAAAATGACAAAAGGACAAAGAGCTGTGTATAATTACTGCTGACGAAACTATTTTGTGTCTGCAAACCCAACCTTTTAAATGAAAATGAATAAAATATTCGAAGAGGTGAATTCATATGTCTATCATGTAAGGTTTGTTCCAAAACAATCATCTTAACAAAACACCAGTTTCGACTGAATGTTCTTCTAGAATTTTGAATAGGATAGTCATAGTCATCTCCATTATTTTGGTTGTAGCTTCTCAGATAATATTTACTTATTATTTTCCAACTTGTACAACAAATGGAAGTATTTAACGACCTTGACTGGCTATACAGCCCTTGCACGGTCGGTATCCAACCTGTAGATTCATCTGGCTTATATTTAAAAGAAAATAAAAAGTATTGGTTACCGTGCAAAATTGCAATATTGTTGATAGATTATTCATGAAAATTGTTTGATGTGATTAAAAAGAAATCTAACAGATATGATTAAATAACATATAGAATATAATTACTAAGTATGCTTTTAGACATCAAATTTAAAGTATGGTGTCACCGAACTTGTTTTCTTACAAGTAAACATTGAAAAAGTAAACGGAAAGTCCCTAATCTAAAGAGGAAATGTCATGAATATTCCTTTATACAAGTTTTACTATATTAAAGAACTATATCTCCTTATATCGCTTAGTATACAATTTGACATTATTTACTTATTGATGTTATAATATTTTTGTTGTAAACGACTAACACTATACGAAACTTGAAGAAGATTCATTTGACTTTTGGGGACTTCACTGAGATAGCTGTGTCAGTGTAATAGTTGTTTACAGTGTGTGCAATTTTGTTGTTACGATAAATATGGTATCAAAATTGAATCGAACAGCATTGAACTAAAACAAGTTTGTGGTATTTGAACAAACAGTCTGTTCTATGGTCATGTTGTTGTCTCTTTGACACATTCCCCATTTCCATTCTCAATTTTATTACTTATACACTCAATCATTCGTAATAATATAAAAAAAAAGCATTGCATATAAATTGTCGTTCTGGTTCAACATTTTACTCAAATTATTGACAGATTGAAAATTACTATTTCTCTATCCGAGTGGCAATATTCAGTTGATATTCCTTAATATGAAAAAGTATGATTAGATCTTTATAGTATTTAGCGATATTCAACTGATGAATAAAGTGTACACCTCGAATGAAATAAAAGTAAAGATGTCATATTGATATTGCTACCGTTAACGAACATGGGATATAATCAACAAATAGTCATGTTACTTTGAAACTTTCAAGAAAATATCATAAGTTAGGAAAGAAAACATACATATTCCTATGGAATTTCAAACTGTACCTGTAGTTAAAATAAATCAAAGTTTAAGTGTCTTCTGTCTTATATCTTGTGTACATTTACGTGTCTAACATTTCTTCTAGGAGTACCTTTTGTACAGTCATACTATACCCATTAGGTTGGTGGGATCACACCACAAATCTGTCGTCGTATGACGGTTGGAAAATAACTGGATATCAAGACATATAATTAAAGAAAACAAAGAGTACGATACCGAGATTCAATAAAGAATGTAAAGAATATGATAGCGTTTTATAATTGCTTTTCAAGTTCATGTGATTTTATTTCAGTATCTGAACCGCACTGCACATTTAACAGAACTGTTTATGAAAGTACTGATATGCAGCGATGCCCTGCACAGCTTGGTGTATACCTTACGCCCTACTTGAAAGCCCTGTACGGATTAATAGCAGTTATCTTACTCCTTAATCTGCTGATAGCTATGTACAGGTACATGTATAACGCATTTTTTAACTCAAAAACAATATGAATATTAAGTACGCTGTAATGAAGAATCAAACTGATTTTTTTCTTATAATGAAAACTGTCGATGCAGTATGTTTGATCAAGGATAATAGATTTTTCAAAATATAAAAAAAAGAAGATGTGGTATGATTGCCAATAAAACAACTCTCCACCAGAGACCAAATAACATTGATGTAAACAACTATAGGTCACTGTATCTGAACAATGAGCGAGCAAAACCAATATTCAATAGTAATCTATAACATCCCCAAAACTACATATAAAACAATTTAAACGAGAAAACTAACGGCCCGATTTATGTACAAAACAATGAACAAAGAACACATATGATATACAGCAACAAACGACAACCACTGAATTACATGATATTGACTTAGGAAAGGCTTATAAAAATGCTTGTATGATCAGAAATAACCCTTGTTTTCGTGTTTGGGGGAAACTAAATATAGAGGCTATATGCTTTGAATGCTTTAAAAGATATAGGATTGAACACAAACGAACAATGATTTCACTAATTTCTTTGTTATTACATAAAATTAGGATTTTATAAGGTATTTCAGTATTTTGTTTCCTAAAAAAATGTATTTTCATGTGTGATCTATGGTCATCGCTTATTTGCGTTTAACATAATTTTCGAAACAAAGCAAATATACGTGTTTCCTTTTCAATTTTTTTTTTGTATTCTTCCTTAGGAAATAAATAAAGAATGTGTCCTTGGAACACATATGATGCCACCGCTTGGATATAATATTAACAAGGAGCATAACTCAAGAACAGTAAAAATGACGCCACCGAAATATGAATTAAATCTGTGTTTTATGGTTACTAGCATTGTGGATAAGTTTCAAAACATTTGGTTGAGGCACATTTTAGTTAGAGACGGAAACTAATTTTTGAAACATATGTACGTACTTATGGACGGACGGACGGACAAGGGTAACACAAAAATGCTTAGTTGTAATAGAACCTTTTTGTTTCTTTCAGTGATACATTTCAAAAAGTTCATCAAGAATCTGAGTTTTACTGGGCGCAAATTCAGACTGATTTCCTTGAAGAATACAGCCTCAAGACGGTTTTTCCAGTACATCTTCAATTACTTGTACTACCAGCAACAATCATTCATGCAATTCTTTGGTTCATCTGTCCTCATCTGTGTGGAAAACTTTATAAAAGATGTCGTGGCCTACAGGATTCTGGAATTGGGAATAAAGTAACCCTCAATTATCGCCCTATGTTTGAGAGAGGTAATATATAAATTGTTTCGAAATACTAAAGTGAGTGATTTTAATTGTACCCTTTGGTATTTATGTAAATATTTACACAGTTATAATCTAGTTCGGGTATATCTAATACTAGCTGGGTTATTAAAGATTATATTTATTTTGAGTTAATACGGCCGATTCGAATCAGAACGCATGTTTTGGCAAAATCAATATGAATGTTTATATCATTTTTTTCTTATTCATTAAACAGAACTATTCTCTTGATAGATGCGTTGAACCGATTTGTTTTATTTCAGAGATAGACTGTTTGTATGTATATTTCATAACATTTTTTTTTATTCATTTGAGAAATATACGAAACTATAAACCACACAGGTAGTTGAAATCTATATGCACTTGCTTTATATGATTTCAGTTTTCTTGTACAACTCAAATTTTGATTTAAAGCTGAAAACAACAAAGGAAGCAGAGGGAAATGGTGCACTAAGAGCAAAAGGGTAAATAAACAATTACTTACACGTATGAGAATGGAAACAAAAATGAACCAATACTCCCAAAACATAAATTCTTCTTCTAATGAGTTTTTAGTTAGCATAAAATAAAGAATTGCCCCCTTCATAGTTATACTATGTATAACTTGCAAATTAAAAGTAAGGTTTCGTTTAACATGAGTAAAGGTCGTGTTTTCTTGTATTACTCTTCTTTGTGTTTTTATATTTTGTTATCCGTTTCGTATGAATTATTATAGTATATTATCTGAAGGAAAGATACATTTATACATGAATAAACAATATGCTAGATAAACGCCGAAAGGACAGTTACACAACGACAAAAAGTCATATATTATATACACTTTCATAGACAGCAACGCACAATCTTCACCGACAGATATTTGCCTATACATTTGATTTTTTTGTTAACCATTGAAATTGAAAATCAAATATTATCATCAATCTACCGAACACCATCCTTCTTATGTTCAGTAAGCCGTTAGTTTTTTAGACGTTAATATTTAACCCCAACTCTTGAGAGGGTTAAATTTAGATCACCTTGTAAGATACCTACATTCTCTTTTTCGACACACAATTAAACTAAATTATCTGAATTGCATTAGGCTTCAAGTAATGAGATACGACAAGTACTTAAAATGTTCCTGTCTTGATATAATGGCAGAGTACTGTGTAGTTCGTATAGCAGACACCGAAATAAAAAGGTCAATATACAAATGTGTACGTCTCAATAACAATTTGTCTGAATTTAATCGAAGGTCACATGTTGTTTTTCATCTGTTCGTGAACAAATAACCTTGAAAACTGTCGCCAGTTTTTATTTTGACAAGAGAATCGTAACCGAAGTAAAGTTGATATATGAAATGTCTGCAAAACATTAAATTTAAAAAAAAGATACGGTAACAAGACTTGATTTTTCGCTCGTAGGGACCTATTTTGTATATTGAATATTCGAGGAGTACAATAATTTTGATCTAACCTGCTTTTTTATTGTTTCGGCCAAACTAAATAAAAAAAAGAAAAAAAAAATACGTGACGATTTTATACTTCCAATTGAGTTTAAATTTCTTGTATAAGCATTTTCCTTAGAGTTGTTCACAATATCGTCAATTGTTTTTTTTGTTTTTTTTTTAGTTGGAGGCATTTGAATACAAAAAATTAAATTATAAAAAATATTAGTGTGATACAAATCTCAGGAATGAATTATTGTGTTATTAGACAAGCACATGGAAGCTATGATAAGTCGAACTAGTGTTTTTAATATCTAAATCTTTCCCTTAATAATTTTCTGTCTGTACATAACGAAAACCAACATACACAAACTATAATAAAACAGTTCATGGAAAGCACTTGAACAAAGTATACTAGATATAAACACAAAATAAATGCCAAACTACTTCGTATGAACGAAAGAAAGGTATCAGTTACTGAAAGCAAGTCCAACGTAGTTAACCTGCTGATTAGAATTCATATCGTCCTAAACTAGACATGACTTGTTGTTATCATTTTACAAATAGAGTATCTTTTATAGCAAACTTATAATAATTAGCGTAGGAAGACATGATCTGGTGTAATGCTCAAAACAAACTAAAAAGAAAAAAATATAATTTTGCTTCAAACTATGAATCAACAAATTGATAGCTTTCCGGAAAGAATACCAATAATTATTACTTTGATCAATAAACTTAAGTAAATGTTTTTTGCTAATACATACATATCAACTTACAAACGTTCCTATATGATTAAATATTCTCGTTGGTTTATGGGACCACAATGGAATTACAAGCAATAGCACAGCAATAATAACAAGTACAACGTGATTGTATTTTGGTGTTCCATTTTTCCATTTGCATACTCTCATAATAGCATGCAGGACTGATTATTATTACATTTTATTGTTTTCAGGGAAATAGACATTTCTGAAAATGACAGGATTACGGTAAACATGTAAGAGAGAGAGAGAGAGAGAGAGAGAGAGAGAGAGACAGACAGAGAGAGAGAGTATAAGTATTTCTGTTGTATGCATTTTTTTTAAACAACATATTTATTATTTCTAATCGTAGCGAAACTTAAAAGACATTAATTGCAAACGTCTAAAGAAAGTATAGTTTACTTGTTTGATCGTTTCATTTTGTTCATGCTGAGGCCTATTATAGCTGACTCTGGTGGATAGTTGTCTCATTGGAAATCATACCATATCTCCTTGTGTTTTTATTGCTATAAAGGGTTGATCATTTTCAATGATCATATAAGTCACTCAAATTACGGAAGGCATTAGTCGTACAAAGGACATGATAAGAAAATTTTTAATGAAATTATGTTCCCTTTGAGGGTTTTGTATTTATACCCAAACTAAAGTTCCAATATATCTCTTATTATCTGAAATATAAACCTGACCTTTCAAGGATTCGGCAATTGTATTTGTAAAAAAGAAGATTGATCATTAAAGCAATTAAAACTTAATGACAGCGCGTTGTAAAAATGAATAAAACGCAATAGGCTATTTGCACCTTTTCTAAAAGAACCACCACTATTTTATAGAATCTGCTGAAATTAAACACTAAGTTAATGTTTGTAATAAATTTTCAATGAATGTAATTAGACATTGTTTTGTCATTGATAAATTCACTAGCGGTAATTTCACTGTTCACCAGATGTTAATATCATTCGGAAAATTTTTTTATTGTGTCTACCCCTTTTTTATAGATAGGCTATTTCAAATTTGGTAAACTTTTCTTGGATAATGTTAGGGTATAAGTGCTAGTCGACTCTGTAATTGATTCGGCCTTACGACTATTGATCATAGCAGAACTGAAGAGTGTTTTATTAAACGAACATCCAACGTTCCATAGTTCCATCCTGCTATTTTGGATGATATTTGACAACCAATGGGTGGAAAAATTGGATAGTATACAGTTTTGCCCAAAGTTTACAACCAGACCACCATTCTTCATTCCGTGTTTACAAAAAAAATCATTCATGCGGTCAATTCCTGTAAATTAATTATTACATAATGTTAGATTAAATTGTACAGCTCTTTTTTTTCGTACTAAAATTGATATTACATATTTATGATCTTAACCACGTTTTGAACATTTTTGTTATATTCATTACCTGATAAAAAGCTTTAAAAGGTATTGCCAATCCTTAATGTAAAACAATTCAAACAAGAAAATCAACAGTCTGATTTATATCAAAATAAGGGAACGAAAATTAAATATGATACACATAAATATAGGCTCCTGACTTTGGAAAGTTACATACAGATTGTCGCGGGTTAAACATATTTGCCGGAGCCAAACCATCCGATAAGCTTAGAGAATGGTTCAACTCCACGACTTAAAAAAAACAATGACAGTTGAAAAGAGCTTGACTCATCAGATCGCTGCTAAGCACAAACATTGCAAACACAAAAAAAAACTAACGACAATGTGACTGTTGTGATAATAGAAATAATGCGACCTATTAGATATGTTAACAGAAGCGTTTACGTGGTTTTTATTTTGTTTTTTGTTTTTCATTATATCAATTTAGCATGCAAGTTGACACTTAACTTGTTATTCCTTTTTCATTTTCAATTTTATGCCATTATGTGGCAATTTCATTGTAAAAGATATATGTTCTAAATACTTTACCAGTTCAATATGTATAATTGAAAATTTCTGTCAATATATCCAACAGATGCTACAGAGACAAATGGATACCAATAGCACAAAACAAGACAAACAGAACGAAAAAAATGACAAACGAAATGATAAGGTAAACTAAAGATATTCTCGTTCATCGCAAGGTGTACAATTACCCGGACCTCTTAGTTTTACGTCATTCAAGATTAACATCTTCATGTATGTAAAGAATCGCCCTTTTTTAATATTTTGCAATAAGAACATGTGGTTACTACTTACTGGACCAGATGCGTCATAATATAATTCTCTTTTTAAAGTTGTTTTATTAATCATATCTCGTTTAAAGACGTACATTGTGTCATTAGATAAATACAAAGATTATTTTGGTAATTTACAAGTTTTCATTTTCAGTAGAATAAGCTAATTGCAATTCTTCTAAAAAAACTGTTTTTAGGATATTATACAACACATTAAAAATTTGCTCCTAACTTCTTTCATATTTTCAGTATTTAATTGGTGTATGATAAAGTACAAAATGCTATTCCAAAAATCACACAATTATCTGCTGAATTCTAAAATAGTTTGATATTTTACTGTTATATACTTTGTAACAGTGTCTGTTTGATAGCGATCTTGAATCTGTTTATTCTTTAATTTATTTATTTTTTCAAGCAAATCAAAACAGTTACATTAATTTGATTAAATGGATTAATAAGTGTTTGCTTTACATCGCCTCAACACAAACAGGGTATATTGCGGCGATTCATTTAATACATGCAGTATTGATAATTTGCCGTCACTGCATTAGTCATAATATGTATTAAATGCAGTTTGGAAATTCGAAGGCTGTAACGATTCTTTAATGCATGACAGTAATTACAAACAACTGTCTGATTGTTGCAAAATACTTTTTTAAAATCTTTAAAGAATATTCTTTAAACAAAACAAAAATGTAACGATAGAAGTTATCAGCAACTGAAAAATATGCCACTATATTTTAGTCTTCTTTTAGATAATGGGCAACCAGCACCATATGGACAAGATGTTAAAAGAAATAAAGACAATGGTTGGTATTAAATTCTACTTAGTCCTATTCTTTCGGTCGTTTTTTTTAAATGTATACATAAATTAAATGAAAGTCAATATTTGTTAAAAGGTGTTAATCGTGTTTGGCTGGTCAACCAAAGTCTAATTTACTTTTAAAACGACCTCGTCCGATAAAAAAATAGTAAGTCACTGTTCTTTGACATAAGTAAAATATGTTACTGGAGTACAAATTTAACTTTTTAAATAATTATCATACTATTGTAGTCAACATGCTTTGTGTAAAATTTGCATATTAGATTTCATGTTGATCAAAATTCAGATTCAGGGCCCTTATTCTGCGTTCGTCTGTTTAACTCTTCGTTCAGTTATATTGCACCTTGCCTATGCAAGTACTCATATAACATTAGGTTTCAGTGGTACTGATCCAGGTAAATAAACATGGGTGCTTCGTTCGCATCAAATGTAGAAAATGTTTTTATTTCTGATTTGTAGTCTTTGAGTACGGAACACATACGGATCTCGCGTTTTGTTCTAACGTTAAAAGGGTCTTCAATGAGGACTCATTTGAGACAAAAGGAAACAGATGAAAAAACTATAATAACTGAAAAATATCAGAGTCATTATCCGTATTAATATTTTGCAGTAACTTAAAAATTATAAAAAGAAATTATTAATTATTCTATTTCAAACGGTATATAACTATTCTAAACATGAAATTATTTAAAATGTAAAGAAAGTTAAAAACAAAATTATCTTGTGTTTTATTCGAAATTTTATAACGAAATACTTTTTGGGTTGTCCTCGTATTTTAAAAATATCTCTTTTAGAGACGATTATCCCGTTCTTAATATACGATTATCTTGAAAGAGAGGCGAACGATAACAAAGGGACATTCAAACTCATAAGTCGAAAATAAATTGACGACGCCATGTCTTAAAAAGAAAAAAAACAAACGAATAACAGTACACAAAAACACAACATAGAAATCTAAAGACTGAGCAACATTTACATCGCTTTAATTTTAAAACAAATTGAAACGCATAAACTATAATTATTTGACAACATTTTATTTTCACTGACATAGAACGTTAGAAGGGTTTTACTTCCAAAACGTATACACATCTTATATATTTCAAAAGTCTATATCACAACCGCATGACCTAGCTAGTTTATTTATACAACCTGTATTGTAAATGGATAGTTTCTGCAACTTAAACTTGTCTGTTTTAAGCGCACACATACTTTATCAAAGTTAGTTGACATTATATCACAACATATTTAAAGGCATACATTTTTTTTTCCTTTTATAGAAAATATTTGACGAGTATTCATTTGAGGGAAAAGGAGTTACATGTGACTTGTGCGTGATGTTTCTGATGCTAAAATCTTATAAATCCCTCACGAATTTACAAATCCCCTTAAAAAAAACTGGGGAATTCGAAATAAAATATGAGTTACTTTTAACTCAATAATCGGTATAATGATACGTGAAGAAATTCTACTTTTTGAAGGATCAAGTTCATCTGTTTACCAAACAACCGACACATTTCATTTCTTTATAATTATTATTGTTTTGTTATTTTTGACAACATGGATAACAAATATTTCCATAAACGCATTATTTGTTTAGAATAGGTTCATAGTAAAAGTATCTTTAATTAAATTCAAACGCATATATATAACGTGCTAATATTTGAATATATCCAACAGATGCTACAGAGACAAATGGATACCAATAGCAAAAAACAAGACACACAGAACGAAAAAAATGACAAACGAAATAATAAGGTAAACTAAAGATATTCTCGTTCATCGCAAGGTGTACAATTACCCGGACCTCTTAGTATTACGTCATTCACGATTAACATCTTCATGTATGTAAAAAATCGCACCTTTTTTAATATTTTGCAATAAGAACATGTGGTTGCTAGTTACTGGAACAGATGCGTCATAATATAATTCACTTGTTTAAGTTATTTTATTAATCATATCTCGTTTAAAGACGTACATTGTGTCATTAGATAAATACAAAGATTATTTGGTAATTTACAAGTTTTCATTTTCAGTAGAATAAGCTAATTGCAATTGATAAACTCCAAATGTTATATCACCATCGACAATTTGGTAGTTTTGTACATGTTTTGTTCATCTAAAATCCTCGTAGGAATTTTTTGACTTCACATTATTCATAAATATTTTTTTGGATAATGAATAAAAATAAAATGTATGCCAAGGAGATAACAATTCAAATTAAATATGTTCAAGCATAACGAAAATGTATATATATCTTTCCGAAGGAGCCTATCCTTAATAGGAAAAATGGCAAACCACCTACCTTTAGTATTAATGATGTCAATAATTGACAATAAATGCAAAATCTCGTGATGTGAAACAAAATGTCTTTTTCGATTTGAAAATATGCTACCCGGACATTAAAATTGTGTTTACATCAACGTAAAGTCTGTTAACACTGTGACGTTTGATATTGTTATGACTTTGTATACTATTGTTATATCTATATGATTTAGTAATAAAGACATTTTATAAAACAAAAACGTTTGCATGAAAAGAAAATCCATTTCCAAAATAATGGGGCAATCGGCAATTTGTTATACTTGACCATTGTTTCCCTCTGTAAATAAAATTTGTTTAGACGGATGATGTTTTTCATATTCTTAACTCAAACATAATATAAATATTTATTTCTGGATATAAAGACAACCTACATGTAAACACTGAACATTACAATTATTCTTAATCTTTCAATAAATGCTTCATACATGGAGTATACTTATACTTATCTTACCTCCTAAACATTTCTAGGAATATGATTGGTAAAAGAGAACCGCGTGGAGACCCTGAATATTTAAAATGGGGTTAGTGGGCGCGTTTTATTTTAATATTGGGTAAGCAGCAGTGTTGCGTACCTTCGTAAAATAAACATGACGTTGAAGAAAATCTGAAACGTTTCACCAAATTTACAGATGAAGAAATTGATGATGAACGACTGAAAATAAATGCAGAAAACACATTAAAGCTAACAAGTGGTTATTGTTGGCAGTTGGTTTTGTATAGACCAATGGAAGTAGGTTCTTACTATTGACGACTTGATCACTTAGATAGGCCACTAGTCTGAATGTCACATGTTAAGACAGTTGGTAGGATAATTTCGTTACAAAGGTGTCAGTGACCTAATAATAGGTCACTAACACACTATGTATATACAAAGTATTGTATGTAATATTGTTTTGCACTTCAGTTATCAAAAAGTTCCAAAACTCTGGAGAATTTGGAAGACCTAACGGAAGATGAGGATGATGACCATCACTTTGGATAGTCATCGTCAGATGAGGATGATTCTGACATTCAGTCTGTGTCATCAGATTAATATGTTAGAAGTAAATAAAGTAAAATTATTTTTTAATAATTTTGTTTCAATTCATTACAACAAACATAGGAAACTATGCATACATTGATGTCGATACAATGATAAATATACGATAAATATACATGTGTATACGGTAACTTTTGTTTATTTGAACAATTAAATGCAAATTAGTTATTAAAATCTCAATAATGTATGCAAAATTATATTAACCAAAACAAACCTAATTCTCTTTCTGCCATGAGACATATTTTTCGAGTGAATATACATGATTCCACCGCACATAGACCAAACATGGTTGTTTTCTTTTTGTATAATGGTTAATGAAGGTTAATTAACTACTATCAAAGTAAACACACATCATAATAACAGGCGTAAGTACGCCATACGTGCGTGTTCTCCTTATAACAATCATCATTTTGAAATATCAAATTAACATAGATTAATTGAATGTTAATAATAAACCTTTTTTTTATATTTTCTGCTTGTTCTGCACAGTGAAGTTGTTTATAGATTTCGGATCAGAAATCACTGTTCATAGGATCTATACATTCTGTTCAATTTGACAAATCAATATGCAATACGAACAAAATAATGATTCTACATCAAAAGAAAGCGACACATGAAAATTGAACATTTTAAAAGAAGTTCATAACAGTTCATAAAGATTGATATATGTACATGTTCTAACATTTTTTTCAACAGACATATGGTTCATTGCCACATCTCCTTTTTTTATATTTCAGCGACTCTTTTCACAAAAAAACTTACGATTAAGATTGATCGTAAGTTATACTGAAATGTGTATGACTTACGAGTATTTTTATTCTTAAGATTTTTTGTGAAAAGAGCCGCAGGACTATATCTTAACAGGTGAAGAATAGAATCGTGTCGAACCAATGCAAATTCTTTGTGCACTTATATGTTTTGTTGCCAGTACTTGATTCTACTGTGTAACAAATTCTGGATTTTACTGTGTTACAAACTCTAGTCAATAATTAACAATACTTATAAAACAAATGTTTTTTTATGAGTAAAAAAGAACTGCATTCGATGTAATCCTTACAATGTGTTTTCCTTTTTTTTAAGTAGGAAGCTGTATAAAGATTGTTCTCATCAAATAGATGATTTTTCATCAATCAAATTAAAAAAAAAATTTAAAAAGGGTATAATGGTAATTGCATTCCTAGCATAATATTAAAAACTGAATTAAATTTTATCTCCCATTTCCAAATTGCTCAACATTTGAAAACATAAATCCTGTCCGATACTTATTGTTCATGTTATTGGTAATCATAGAAATACCTATAATAAAGATTGATTCACGATACTTAAACCATTCCCATCTATTTTAGACTGGTTATTACGTCGTTTCTTGGAAGTGGTTCTTCGTTCTCATAAATATCTAGTCTACAGCAGTAATGTGCATCAACCTTTCAGTCATCTCTTCTCAAAATAATAAATTAAATATTGTATTTTTCAAATGTAGTGGTGCCTTTTTTTATGTAAATTTGTTCAAAGTTTGTTATACAAGTCATATAAATGGGATGTGTATTTACATTTAAAACCAGTTTTAACCCACTATTTTACGGAAAATGTGTGTACCAAATCAGGTAAATGGCAGTTGTTTTTCACTTGTTCCGTTGATTGATAGCGTTTGATGTTGACAGTTTTTATGGACTTCCCCTTTATTGGATTTGCACTGGAGTTCGCTAATTTTGTTATACTTTTTCATGTGTTAATACAACAATTAAGATAAGTTGTCATAATGTACTATGAAAAGTCAAAATTGGTGAAAAATTTGAAACACAATAAAAGAACAAAAAAATAGTAAAATACACAAAGGAAAAAAATCATTAAAGTCCGTAAAAGTAAAAATGCAATGACGACTAAAGCAAACTATGAAATGGAAAAAGAATGTCATATGAATGACTATAATACGGAAAATGAAAACAATTCTATAAGGCTGTGATCACTGGTGCTGATATAGAATTGTTTTGATAATAACTCCGAATGTAAGATATGAAATTGGTATTTTTAGAATTGATACTTGCCCTAACCTTCAAACATTAAAAATGATGTAACTATCAATCATAATGTTATTCAACTCAAATGTTTTCATCGATAAAACAATAACAAGATATGCAAATATAAGGCTAATGAAATTTTAGATAGCTTATAATTCTCCTGTTCAAACAATAAATAGTTTGTGGTGTGTTCGTTAGTTGTTGTTTTCTTCGGGAATTTATAAAAAAGGTAATGTTGATGTTACCATACTTAGATTTTTTTTTTTAATTCAAGATTGCTATATATGTGTTTTTTCACTGACTTTTGAACAATTTATATAAATTAATACTAATTGCATCCGGTAAGGATGGATATACGTATTATCTATAGGTCTTTAGTTATAATGATAATTTAATTGTATTCATATTCTTTTGTTTTTCTTTATTGTTATCTATTCAGCTTTGTGATAGCTGCCAGCTAAACACAAAATCAGCATGTTTTAATTGTTGTTATGTATTGTTTTAATTAACTTTGATTATTACAAGATCATTAATACATTTGTTATCATTTGTTATCATTGTTAATGATATGTACATGTTTTAGTTGATTCTCAACAATTTATATAATTTAAAGGGGCATTAGCTACGAAGTTGACAAAAAAAGCAAAATTGTGAAATAATATTTCTCTATTAACAGTCAACTTGGTTTAATTTTATCAAAAAAAGCTCAAAACATAGACGATGTATTATTGGCTTGCAAGTCAACAATTTATTTCAATGTGTATTCATGTGAACTTCAAATTGACCCTTGAGGGGGGTTAGTTACGCGTGGTCCACATGTTTAGTTTTAAAAAAAACAAAAGAATGACAACATTGAAAAGTTAAAAAAAAGGCAGCAACCGGAAGATCTCTTTTGTTGACTTTTGTCTCCAAAAAATCATTCACATACAAGTAAAATAATGATTTACATATTTTTTAATCTATGCATGGAACCTAAAATACATAGAAAACTTGTCATTATGCAATTGCCCGTGCTTGCCGTAGTATTTATGTGTATAGTATTCTTTACATCAGGTGGTATGACCTACGACGTTCTACGGAGATCATCGCGATGCTTAATTATATGACAACCATTCTTAAATACAATGGAAATTTTTGATACATTTTAACGAGTTCACGATTTGTGTTTTTTTTCTAAATGACTTTTTTTATATAGACGTTTTGAATGTTTTTGAATGGAAAAGGTGAACATAAATTTGACAGCTAATGCCCCTTTAATAGCAATTGCATCCGGAAAGGATGGATGTTAACATTTGGTGTGCACTGTGGATTCATTTGTTTTTGTGGATACCAATTTGCCTGGATTAAGGAAAACTTGCATTTTCGTGGATATTTGATTTCGTGGTTTGGCCAAAGTCTGCATACATTCTTATAGAAAATGTGTAATTCGTTGTACATTGGAATTTGTGGTTACTGAGTAACCACGAAATCCACGAAAATTTATATTTAACGAATAATAATAAATCCACAGTATCTAAAATGATGACTTTATTTTACTTATATTTGTTTTTTTCACTGCTATTTGTTCATTTTCATAGACAACATTATTTCAAATAACAATTCCATACATTTTCATTGTTTTAATGCATATTTTGAATCAACTATGATTATAGTTTAGTCATTTTTACCATTGTCATTGTTGTTTTATTACATTGTGCTTCTTTTATTCGTTATACTCTGAAATGCATATTATCATAAACGTTTGTAAGTTCTCCTCAGATGTCAGAACTATCGAGGAAAATGTTCGTGTATTTTCATAATTTTTATTCATTATTTAATCAGTTCTTTTATAATGCCTATCAAAGATATATTGCTATATTCTTGCTTTTAATAAAGACATATTCCTAAAAAATTTGTGGAATCATAGTTTTACACTTAATATAGAAGCAGATTGGACAATCAAATATTATAAATCAAGATTAAAAACAAACACCACGATACCATGATATATGGAGAGCAAGAGACTGAGCAGCACGAACCAACATAATTACTATATCAGGAAAACGTTCAAAGAGCTGCAAGCAATTTTACAAATATGAAACCTTGGTTCAATAGCTTCCTTGTTCTGGTATGCAGCAATCCTATAACAAGTAATTAATGAAAACAAACCCATGCCCTGAAATATTTTATGAACTGTTAGACATATACTCCATATACAGGAGTTTCTGTGATATTTTCACATAGAAATGAAGAGTTCATAATTCGATAGCTGAAATTTCTCCTTTTGTCTTAAAGCTGTTTTCAACCAATTTAATAATGTGATTATTGTTTGCTTAACGTCCAATGGCAACAATGTCATGCATGTTAAGGAAAAGAAAAATATAAACAATACTAGTGCATACAATATGAAGGTCCTGCAATATGCGATCTACCAGGATAATTGCGGAATATTTGGAATGCCACTCGCAAAGACATGATATGTTTGATAGGGACAGCAATTCAGCATTGAAACCGGTCAACTACTGACCTCTCAAGGTATGATTGCAAGGGTTCTTCATGTGCACACAACGTGGCACAATCTACGCGATGCATCGGATTTAAAATACCCATTTTAACCGGACGTTATTGGGAATTTATACATCCCGCATGATATAATTTTTACCTTTCAGAAATCTGTGTTAAAATGGTATTTACTGGTGGATAAAGACATAATATAGTGAAATATAATAAATTTTCAACATATCATAAGCATCGGTGTTTACCTTTGATTAATTCAAAGTTCAGTAATTATTCTGGTTTTTATCTTGTGTACCATTGTCTTAAGTTTTGAGCACTGACAAACATGTTAAACCCTAACAAATTCTGTATGTGCCTTTCAGAAACCAGGATAATGTAATGTCACATGGCTCTCGATTGGCATAAGTGATTATCACGTAATGTCATTACCCCACATGAGTCGATTTTTTTTTTCTTTTCACTTGGGTACATATTTTTTTATCCAAGGGTATTGCATAGCTTATTGTAATTAATAGGTTTCGTTCATTGTCGAAAGTCGAACTATAACACGTTTTTATTTACATCCTTATCTTATGACGGATAGCTCTCTCATTTCCAATCGTACTACATTATCTCCATATTGTTTTTCTACGATTTTATCAAAAGGTATTGACTACCAATCCTGATAGAAAATAACAAAAACAATTATCAAAGTAGAATGGCAATAAAGTATGATTGATTACTCAAGATGACGAACATTCATGGTTATTTTATAAAAGCGGGTGGTCAACTAAGTTCCTATATATCCGTTATCCCAAAACTTTTGCAATATCGTGAAAACAATGGCGGTAGCGTATATGCACTTTATGTGAATGCTTCAGGACTAACATAAGCAAATCAAAAATTTTCACTATGCTTCAATTTTTAAGTGAATGTCTTATTATGAAACAAAATCCTCTCAGGTAAGAAAGCTACTTAAATTAGCAAGTAGTTATATGAGTAGCGTTTACGAGCAGTCAATGTGCTTTAATTAAAACTCCAATTAGTCCTGTATATATTTGGCAGTGCATAATAAAACACAACCCTACTTTGAGATTGGTATTTTTTGCCTGTTTAAAATGATTTAAAATACGAAAGAAGCGATACAAAACGATAAAAAACATCAGGGCCAAAAGAAAGAAAATACCAATAGCATTCAATAAATCATTTCAAATATTACTTAAGTTTAGAAACAAAAACCCCGCAAGTAACACTTAATTGATAAGTCGCTTGACCTTATGTTTCAATCGACTGTGCTGATGAAACGACAAGTCTAAGACAAACTTGTTTGCACAAAACATGCATATCATAATTTACAATAAATAAACTGGTTTTACTTTTCTTTATAAAGAACGTATCGTACTTAATTTGACTTTTTACAGACATTTTCAATTCAAACGTCACTGATGAGCTTGATTCCCGAATGTGACCTATCGAATTAAACTTATTACCGGGTTTGTACTAACATGAGCAACACGACGGGTGCTACATGTTGAGCAGGATCGGCTTACGCCTCCGAAGCACCTGAGATCACCCCAGTATTTGGTGGGGTTCGTGTTGCTCTGTCTTTAGTTTTCTATGTTGTGTTGTGTGTACTATTGTTTGTCTGTTTGTCTTTTTTTTTTCTTTTTTAGCCATGGCGTTGTCAGTTTATTTTCGACTTATGAGTTTGAATGTCCCTTTGGTATCTTTCGCCTCTCTTTTAGTGGACTAAATCCGCGTCTGGAAAATACATTTTTTTATCATCCTGGTCATCTGTGTTGACTTTTATTTACAACCATTCCGTCGATGCCACTCCTGCTAAAGGTTTCCTCATCGAGGGTATCACCAGCCCAGTATTCAGCATTTCTGTGATGAAATGAATTATCTTTGATACGATCATAATTTTAAACTAACTGTTTACAATTTTTTTTCAATTGCTTAGAATGTTCTTCCCCAATATCAATAACCTGATCTTGGCAAACCTTTTGGTTATTTGGGTCCTAAATGCTCTTCAACTTCGTACCTTAAAAGGCTTTTTTAACTTTTTTGATTCGAATTTTGCTAAAGAGTCTTTTGTAGACGAAACGCGCGTCTTGCAAATACATAGTTTGAAACCTGGTATCTATGATGATTGTAATTTTAGGATCTATTCAGTTGAAAGTATTGCATTATTGATACTCATTTGACAAAATATGATATATAAGAAAATACGTGAATTGTTAAAAGACGTCAACAATTTCTTTGGTAGTGAGGTTGTAGGAACATATAAAATGCAACAGAAATGTTGAAAAATTGCAACAGAAATGCTGAACAAATGCAACAGAAATGCTGAAAAGAAATGAACATACAATCCGAGATTCAAACTGAAAAAGAGATATAGGCTTAAACATTTTGATAGAGAACCATAAGAAGACTTTGATATAGAAATTACAACTGGTTGATACCAGATTCATCAAAACTGTTTCTTGTTGGCTCAAGTTTTGACCATGAGTTGTTTGTTATTATTTACGTTTGTTTAAACCTAAACTTTATCGGTGATTTTGATTGATTGATTGACTACCGATATTCGGTAGAAAAACTGACAATTCTAGTCAATAACGATTGGAGACTTATCGGAGGGGTCGGTTATTGTTGAATTTTGTTTAAATTGTAAAGCTCTCCAATCTGTCTTAATATTACTGTATCAATATTTTAGAAACGATTTTGTTTTGTATTTCGATTATTATGTAAGTCATTGTTTGTTACTTGTATAATACCAATTTTTTTCTGCACCAGATGCACATTTCGACCATAAATCTCTCTTCATTAGTCAATTCGGTATCTAAACAGATAAAACAATTGCTTAGACATAATTATCACCCACATTTGTATTTGTAAAAGCCACACACAATTCAAAACTTTTTTTGCTATCTAAATTCAATTTTCATTTCACAACTAGTACTTTGACATATATACCGGTGAAACGAATGAATAGGAAATAATAGAAACAATAGTAAGGTTCAATAATCCTTTTGAAATGTGTATGGATGTTCGATAACAGGTGTTTTCAAGATATCAGTTGAATTCTTTTATTAAACATAGGGTTCTGCAGAAAAAGTCAATCTTAGATAAATTCTTTTCTTTTTTTCACGCCTATGTTAGTCATTTTGCCCTCCATGTCTAGGCACTTATAGGATCTTGGCTATCAATTTTAGTGTATGATCGTTTCTGATTAACACATAGCCATCGACCCTTATCAGACGCAACACAACGATAGATTTTAATATTGTATTTTGATGGTCTACATTTTTGTTATTTGTAATTTAAAATGTCCTCATTCCACATTACTTTTCTTATGCAAACTAGTGCTGACTGTTTTTTTTAATTTTTTTTTTATTTTACTGTTTTTGTAATCTTCATATATTACACATCTGAATTGAATTTGCATTACCAGTTTAGCGTTTTTCGTGTGTAATTGATTTAAAAACAGATTCAGGTTAAATACTGTAAAACCTTTGAAAAAACAATATTATATCCTTTCCCAGAACTGCAGTTCTATTTCTTTTGAATTTTAATTGAATTTCACTATAAGTACTTTGATACAATTATAAGTGATTTTTATAAAACTGTATGTTTTTTAACGACAGGAACAAAATAGAAGACTTTCGGTTCTGCAAAACACTTTTGCATTCAAGGTTGCTGACATTTTCCCAACTTAAGTAAATATATAAGTGTTTTCCGAATAAAATGATTGGTTAAACCTGGTTTTTTTTAGATAGCTTGACACCTTATTTGTATGTAAACAACCTTCATATCCCGACATAATATAATTAATTCTTAAATAACTATATGTCAAAACTGTAATTTACAATAAAGGGTGATAACTGTCTACTGGTTCAATTAATGGGTGGTGTCTGCTGTTATTCTGTGGTTAACATGATGTAATGTACTAATATGTTTTTTATTTATGTATTTCGCTGTCCTGAGTGTTCTTGGGTTTATTTATGTTGTATTTCAGTCACGTAATGGTGTCATTTAAGCGGTATTTTTTAAAGTGCCACATAAGCGGGAGGTTTAGCTAGCCATAAAACCAGGCTCAATCCATCATATTTTCTTATAATGTCCTCTCCCAAGTCAGGAATATGGCAGTTGTTATCAAATAGTCCGTTTCTATGTATGTTGGCGTTTGTTTTTGTTGTAGTTCAGTGTTTGTGTTGTTCCGTTGTTTTCCTCTTATAGGTGATGCGTTTCCCTCGGTTTAAATTTGTAACCCGGATTTGTTTTCGCTTAATCAATTCATGACTATTGAACAGCGGTATACTAATATTGCTTACGTAATTATCAAAGATCTCTGAATTGATTGACCATCCGAATAAACATTTCGCGTTGTAGGCTATTCAAGGTGTAACACTGAATCCCGCTTTGATAATCGGATGTGTACTGATTTATATTCAGTTTGGGTAAACATGATTTATTCATTAGTTGCACTTGATATTAAACAAGCTATGAGTATTTTGTGTCGTTTTGTAAGTTGTGTTTATGCTTCTTGTCAATCAGTTAAGTCAAGTCCTTTCCGACTGACTTTTAAAGTTTGTTCAGATGGTATAAAGCCTCAAACAGCATCGTTTTTGAATGTAAATAGCATTCACTTGATACATGAATTAGGTATTGACAATTCACTTTGGGGGGACCCAAAATATACCCCAACGACACTTACCAAGGACGAAATCCTAGATGATCGTATGTCTGTTCTACGTTGGAATCTCAACCAAAGATAAAAAATAAATTGATCTTCCTTCACTTTATTTGCTTCCCATTTAAACCTAAATGACAAATTCAAAGAGTTGGTCTTGCTATGTTTCAGAAAGACGAATGGCCCACGTAGATACAATGTTCTTGGGAGGGATAAATCGTTCTTTGTAAAAAATCACTCTGATTCAAACAAAAAATTCTCTGACACTGACATTATCAATATGTTTGATTTCTTGATTGACAACATATTTGTCACGTTTGGAGGACGTAGTTTTGAAAATAATAATCGGTACCAACCGTGGTTCTCTTCTTGTCGACTTGTTCTTTTATTCTTATGAGGCTGACATCCTACATGAACTTTTAATGAAGAAAGCACAGAATTTAGCAGTATCCTTTAACTTCACTTTCTGCTATATAGATGATGTTCTCTCACTAAATAATTTAAATTTGGTGATAATGTTGACCGCATCTATCTAATCAAACTTAGGATGAATGATACAACAGATGCAGGTAGGTCTGCCTCATATATTGACTTACATTTATTAGTTGACAATGATTGTCGGTTAGAAATAAAACTTTACGACAAAAGGGATGATTTCAGCTTCCCAATTGTGAACTTCCCATTTCTATGCAGCAACATTTAAGCAGCACCTGCATACGGAAAATATATCTCCCAGTTGATACAATATTCCAGGGCTTGATAGAGTATTGATACTCACAAGGAAACTTTGAGCCATGAGTTCTACGTGATGAAGTTGAAATCGTCCCTCCGTAATTTTTAAGGACGTCATCACGAGTTGATGTACCGTTATGAAATATCCGTTTCACAGATAACAACGGATATGTTCCTATAGTCGTAAAGTACTACAATCCCGTCCCATTTTATCTAAATGTGAGCTACCGAATTAGACTTATCAACGGGTTTGAACTTACACGAGCAACATGACAGTTGCCACATTCAGAGCAGGATATGTTTATCCTTCCGGAACACCTAAGAACAGTCTTTAGTTTTCTATGTTGTGTTTTGTTGACTGTTGTTTGTTTGTCTTTTTCTTTTTTGCCATGGCGTTGTCAGTGTATTTTCTTTTTGTGAGTTTGAATGTCCCTTTGGTATCCTACCCTCTCTTTATGTGTATTTCACCACTAACACTGATTATGGAAATGTTGGGCACTCGGAAACATATTTAACCCTGCCTCATTCTGAATATGCAATGTTTTCTGTTTGTCACATATGCTTTTTCTTTTATTGTTTAAACGTAAACCAGGCCATTGGGTTTTTGTTTGAATAAATAAATGTATCGATGTCTGGGAATTCTATAGCCTACTATATGTAAAGGTTTTGCATATCATTAAAGGCCGTACGGTGACCTATACAGTGAAGAAACATACACACTTTTGATATCTCTCGCAAATATTTGTCTCACTGGTAATCATCCAACAACTTTTTTAAAAGGGGAATTAAAGGTAGGTTGAATTTTGTCATGATAAGTTAAAGTTTTGACATAAAATAACTTTCCCTTTATTTGAATTAAAAACAAAGTAGCCATTGATGCTTTACAATGCAGAATTTAGCATTAGAAGCAATGGGGCGATGAATTAGTGGTTTGTATTCCTGGTGATATATCGGTTTCACAGATGACGACGGATATGATACAATTGTGGTAACTACAATATCGTTCACTTCCCCCAAATATGACCTACCGAATTTCAAATATCACCGGGTCTGTACTTACCTTAGCTATACGACGGTTGCCACATGTGGAGCATGATCTGTTAACCCTTCTGGAGCACCTGAGAACACCCCAAGTTTTTGTAGGTTTCATGTTGCTCAGTCTTTGGTTTTCTATATTGTTTTGTTTGTCTGTTTGTCTTTTTGTTTTAGCCATAGCGTTGTCAGTTTATTTTCGACTTATGAGTTTGAATGTCCCTTTGGTATACATAGCCTCTCTTAACATTCTGTCCTCCAGTCGCGTATTTTGTCTGCAAAAGACTCACCAGTGAAACTCGAATCCAAAAAGTTAAAAGGTGACATATATGGCAAAGTTCGAGAGCATTGAGGACACAACATTCCTAAGGGTTTTGCCAAATACAGGTAAGGTTATCTATTTGAGATGAGAAAATCCTAAGTATTTCGAACAATTCTAACAGGTGTAAACGGTTAATTTATTAATATGACCATATCAATGATATGTAATGTCATTACAGAAGTGCTAACAACCTTTGAAACTTCATGTACTTTTCGGTTCGGCTTGCAGTATAGTTTCATTAAAGTATCTGTTATGTTTGGTTCGAATGAGTTAAATGCAGATCAGCATCCAGAAAGCAAAAAAAAAGTCTTCAAAAGAACTGTTTCTTTTTATTAATGAGTAAAGGAAAATGTGAGGTATTTAAGGTCGATGAGATAGCAACCCGAATGACCCAAAATTCAAAAGACATTTTTTTTTAGATTAGAAAGGACATCCTAAACCATATTAATGAATCTGTGATTTCTTTGATATTCTTTTAAAGTTAATCGCTATTGGTATATTTTTGAATACTGTTGATTACATTATGATTCTCTCATTTGTTTGTTGTCTCGTTACAAAATCAATGTCCGAGTAGTCTGTTGCTTATCTTGAATAAATTTGTGGTTCACAGTTATTCTTCTGACACTCCAAAAAAGCTGTCTTGATACTTCAAATAATTGTAAGAAAGGTTAAAAACGGCGTTTACATGTCCTTTTATAAATCTCTCCATTCGTTCGACAAATAAAATTTAACAGAAGATATTTTAAATCATCTGTCACTTTTTATTTCCCTTTGTTGAACACTTTTAAATTTTCTGATTTACCTTTCAATGTTAAATATTTGTGTATATACCTTTAATTATGTGTATGATAAAAATCTATGACAGGTCGTTTAAACTAAAATTATAACTATTATGATAATTTAAAAAAATGTTGCTATTAGATCAAATCTTTTCTAAAGTTAATTTAAACAAGCACATTGTAACATTGCAACGTATGAACCCATGATTCAATTCATAAAGTCAAGTTTTTTTTAGATAAGATGGTTACGCCAAATAATAGAAATTAATTGGAAATCGTAAATGACTACATTATACATGTGAAAATGTATGTAAGCATAATTAAATTGTGATAATATTTTATGAAAAACGTCACATGAACGTTTGCAAAGTTGTTTTTTTTTTTCTATTTGTTAGCATTTGGACCTAGGCGAATTTATATGCAAATACTACTCCGTTGATATTTTTGTAACTATCAAAGACCACCTTTTACATAAAGTAGCTGCTTAAACATTTATATTTGAACCCTAACATTATCGATTTTTTTTTATTACAGTATTTAAATATTTGTGGCAACGAAGTCAAACGTGTGTACATATTTCCCGTTACTGCAAAAGCATTTGCACTTGATTCTATTCATAAATGCATTGTTTCTCTAACATTTGGTATTATTGCATGCAAAGATATGGCAACTAAAATCTTTTCATATTTCCGTATTTTTTAAAAATAAATAAATAAGCATGCCCGAATAGTATTTTAAGTTTACTTATTAAATGTTCATAATATACCCTGATAGAGGTGATATTGGATAAACAGTGACAAATTTGTATATAAGCATTGTTCAATCATTGTAAATAATCAGAACAAATTTTTGATTGGTTGCATAAATGCGATAAGTTATCATGATATAAAATTATTTTGTTCCATTTTCCATTTGTTACTTCCAACTTGATATTTCTTACTTCCAACATGACACTTCAAATTTGCCTTTGTCAGTTTCAACTTGACATTTCTTGCTTTTAACGTGGAAGTAAAAAAACATATACCTTGAACTGAAAAAATTTAAGTTGTGTACTGGGTATAACCGCTTATATCTGTGAACTATGTACAACTTTTAATAAAAAAAAAAAAGAACAATGTGTATCGATCCATGTCATAAAATCATTTCTTTTCACGCAAATCAAAAAAGTAATAGCACAGTATTGTTGTTGTCGATGTGAATCGCATAACACTTGAAGTTTCAGTATTAAACAAACACTCGAATACTACTGATTCTACTGACAAAATAATAATTATTCAAAACTCTCCAGGTGCCAACAACATAATTTTGATAACTTAAGTCATATTTATTCTAACCTAGATTTATATAACGGTAAGTGAAAAATATAGGTTATCTAGTAGATAGAATATCTAAACTTGTTTTTTACCTTGATCTATGAATTTGGCATTTTTAATCTTAATTTGAAAAGAAAATGAATATGTTCCAAGCAATTTGACTTTTGACATAGAATAGATCGATAATGATGAAGTCAGTCAATATATGAACATTTTCAACTGAAATCCTTAAGTAAATGTAAGGAGATATATGTTATAGATTGCCAATTAGACATCCGTCCACCTGAGACAAAATGACGTGGATGTTACTTTGATAAAACAAACTTAAAATAAAGATAGAAATAATAATAATGATACACAGAAATACATTAACTTCGTTTAAAATACGGGAAAATTGGTAGCATATACATTTATCTTTGATAGTTAAATGTGTACTCTTTATAAGAACTTTAAATATTTATGTTGAAAATAGTCGACACATCATTGATTTGTTTGTAGATTTTTTCAATATTATACAGGATAAATTTAAACCATCTTGAACATATGTTTTAACATGCTCTAATACTAGTAACATATACATGGTTATAATGGTTAGATTGACATACGGAGTTCACTAAAAGTGAGTAAAAGATTTACCGTTTTACAGTTGTTAATAATTACACAATTACTTAATAACACACATGTAACTTAGTGCATCAGTTTGGTGTGTACAGGACACTACTTATCGTGTATAGTTCTTTTAAAAGTTGGTTTGCATTAAAAAATAATTTACAAATCGGAAATAGAGTTAATGACACTCAGATTTAAGAACCCTCAGTGTTCAAAATTTATAACTCTTGATGAATTCGCACGAATTTTTACTTTGTTTTCAAAGTGCATGTAGTACGTTCAAATGGTTTTATAAAAAATGAAAACAAAACATTAAATAATTTCAGGCGTCCAACGCACTTTTTCTGGATTTACCTTCATCAGGAACGCTCAAAGCCAAATATTTAAAAGCCGAGAATGTAAAAGAACCGAAACAGTTGAACAGCTATGTGACAAAAAAAAATACCTAAAAAATAGCAAAATCCATCTATGGTGAACTTTGCCTGAGGGAGTTGAAACCTTATTTTCTTTATAATTTCAAAATTTATAAATGGACAATTTCAGAAAAGTTTCTTATAAATCATGTCAGTACCGAAGTACTGACTACTGACTACTGAGCTAATGATACCCTCGGGGACTGATAGTCCACAAGCAGAAGTATCGACCCAGTGCTGTAAAAAATTAAAACAACACGTTAATAATTGAATGCGTCCGAAGCGCTTTTCTAAATTTACCTTAATCAGGAACGTTCAAAGCCGTATAAGTGTTTTTTTGTTTGAGATTATAATAATAATAAAAATGATAATGAACTATAATTATAACAATAGTAATTGAAAAAATGATAGTTATAATAACACTTATAATAATGAGCTATATGGTGAAAATAAGTTATATAAGGTATAATCGACATATTTGAAGAGTATTTTTGTTGTTGTTCTTTTATGCTCTTGTAGAGGTTTGTATTTGTTTAGTTTTTTTGGTGTCATAATATCTTCCGAAAAATAACTTTAACGTCAGTTAGATCAACCAGAGATCTTTTTCATTTTTATTTGTGTCTGGTCGCCTATTTTTGATAACGTGTGCCAAGTTGGACACTAGATTTCAAATTTTAAAACATGAAAAGAACCCTTAAATTTGTAAGAATGGTACATGCTTGCTAAGCTTAAAAGATGTGCTAATTTGACAAACAATTAGAATCTTGGTTAGTTTAAATGTCAATTTGATATCATACTGACGTCAAAGCATGCCATAATTAACAAATTTTATGTTTTAAGTGTGTTCGAAAAAAGTAAAATAACAAAAATACCGAACTCCAAGGAAAATTCAAATCGGAAAGGCCCTTATCAAATGGAGAAATCAAAAATAATAGCCAACCACTGACTAGATAAGCAATAAGTCTGTGTGTGAGAAACTTTGGAATCAGCATTTTTTTACGACGTTATAGAAAGCACATTTAGAGATTGTTCACGATATTCACTGAAAACAGACATACAGCGCATGTGTCGACATTACAGTTCGTTATATTATGTTTGTAATCACAAATTGCATATCTGACTTGAATATTTAGTGTGTCGAACCCTGCAGTCTATGTTTCCAACGTATAAATATGTTGCACACGTTCAAATCCAGCCGATTTTGTTAACTGTCACCAAATTTTCAATTGCTTGCCTATTGTTAGTGTACATTACAACCCTTTGTAAGAAATACTCGAGAAAAAAATATATTTCACTTTTTAACAATTCTTTTCATCAACTTGAAAAATTTCTAGTTGTGTAACGACAAACATATTATCGGGGCCAAATAGGTCCTTTTCCGAATTTAACTACATAAATGACCATTTTAAAATTAGTTTTCGAACTGAATATGAACCACAGCCTTATCGAAAAAGATATTTGATCTATAGTAGCATGTTTTTATTGGACTTCATCGAGTGATGTGTCTTTTGTAAGTTAATGGGCTTATCTTTAACTTGTTCACCAACAGGATTATATGAAAAGTTCTATATTAAAACAAATTTAATCAAAACATTGGAATGTCATAATGCCATTAAAAGTTAGAAATTGTATGTGATAATAACAACACGTTTCTTGTAGGTATGGGTTCAAACAACGACGTTAACGAATAGGATTTTGAAACAGTAATTTTTATGTATTTACATTTAAATCGGAGGTCGGAGGGATGAGGTAAAATGTCTCACACATATATTTGATTATAAAGCAGTTGTTGTATTTATAATTTGTACCTACATAGTATGTCAACTATTTACATTAAGTTTTAAATGACACACTAGGTTTACCCTATATTCTATCGTCTTTCAAATCTATTCATGTATGCATTTTCCGTTTTAAAAATTCAATATAATTTAAAGAACCGTTTATGTCAAAAAAAATATTCTTTTTGAAATACATTTAATCATGTAACCAATCCCAGTAATCACAGGTTGGACTGCTCCTTTAATTTTAAATTACAATTTTAAATCCAACATTCAAATAACTTCATATAGAATTAAATTGAAAACGTGTAGGAAAATGTAACCAAAGAGTTAAATAGAATCGTAATTGAATTCAAAGGCCATATAAACAACAACATAGTTTAGATTAAATTAGTATGTCCAGTTTGTCGGAAAAAGTTAAAATAGATTCAACATTTTCGAGTATGTCTATCTAAGAAAAAGAAAGTAAAGAAATTAAGCAAACTGTGTTCATTTTAATTAGAAATTGATTAGATTTTTTAGGAATTTTTTTTTTTGGAAACCTTCCTCCCAGATTTGTTTAACTTATAATAAAAGTAAGCCCTCTATGAGACAAGATAAGTTTTTGTTTTAAGAATGAATTACAATGAAGGGAAAACATAAAGACTATCTTTACGTACTGGATTATTGCATTTTCCATTTAATACCTCAGCTAGTATTGCATGATCTCATAACAGAGATGCAACAAAAAAATGTAAAGTTACTTATTGTTACTTATTAGGAGAGTTATCATGCTATAAAGTGGCTTATATAGCATGTTTACTAATGTCGTGTTTTAGCCTTGACATTTAGACTGAATTAGAATTTGGATTGCCGGTGGATGCAAGCATACTAGGAGATACCTACGTAGTTATAACCTTCTTTAGTATTTTCGCAGTTTATGTGAATGATATTGGTCGTTTTCTCATGTGTGTTTGCTTGAAAAAAGTAAAATAACATAAATACCGAAAAAAAAAATCCTAAACGGAAGGTCCCTAAGCAAATGGCAAAATCAAAAGCTCAAACACATCAAACGAATGGAAAACAACTGTCATGTTCCTGACTTGGTACAGGCATTTTCGTATGTAGAAACTTGTTGATTAAACCTGGTTTTATAGCTATCTAAACCTCTCACTTGTGTGACAGTTGCATAAAATTCCATTATATTAAATTGACAACGATGTGTGAACAAAACAAACAGACGTGATAGGTGAAAATGTCAAAAATAGGGGTACAGCAGTCAACATTGTGTTATAATCTTAATCAGTATAAAAACAAACAAATATTTCAACAAAGAAAAAAAAGGCATATACACAAAGCACATTATCAAAAATCAAGAAAGACAAGAATACAAAAAATTACCATAGCACAATAACACAATGACATTACCAAAAATAGACTAAACAGTAAAGTAATAATTTACAAAGACAAATAAAAGAATAGTATTACACCTTATTAAAATGATAAACAACGTTAGTACCTCGCATATATACTTCAAGACCATCGTAGTTGATTTGTGAAGTTGATACGGAATATTTATCTTATCACCAAGATCTTGGTATCTTGAATCCAGATTTGATATTTACATTATCAAGTTCCTCTTACTCTCCTTATTAACAAAGTAAATACGGACTGTGTGTTGAAAAGTAATATTACTTACCGAATTAAATTGTTTAAATAATCCCAAAATATCCAATTTGTTTGACACAAATCTATACTTCTTTATTGAAGTTGTTAGCTTTCCTTTTGACATTTTTTGTATTTTATTTTATAATTTGGATGTTATCATTTCGACATTTTCCCTTTTGGACTTTATTTTAACAAATATAAAAACAAATTTTTAATAACCACATAGTTTGTGTCCTTTCAGAAATGACAGCTGTATATCCAAATTCTGAAAGTCCAAACAATCTTTTAAACACGAACGGTCTTGAATCAGTTCCAGATGCAAGATCAGCAGCAAATTTATCTGACAACATAATACACGTGCAAGAATTTACAGAAGGACAAAACAATCAGTTAATTGGGCAGATAGAAAATGAGTCCAGTGATCACTCAGAAAATAATAGTTTACATTCTGTATGTTTGATACTGTAAATACAGACTTTTTTCCTGAAATCGCTATAATATATCTTGCATTTTTTTTCCTTTCTTCACAAATCGCAATAATAAATGCAAGCATTAATTTCTGAATCTACAGTACATTAAATCATACGGCAGTAAGTACTCAAAATGTAGATGTGCTATAAATGTCAATGGAACAGCTTTAAACCTGAGACAAAAGGACGTGAATGTAAGCAGCTATTAGACACCATTCGGCCTTCAACAATGAGTTAAACGCGTCCAGTATCATTTTATTTAAAGCGGTTTAACTTTCGGAAGTAAGACTACCAAATGTAAACAGTTGTAGAGGGAATAGGTCTGACAATTAAACTTGTTTTCATGTAGTATTATAAACTAAATTATATAAAAACATGTTTTCACTATAACACTTGTAAATAAATTATTTGAATTGTCATAAATAAAAAGAAATAGACGATCGTTTTCGCTTGTTCGCTGCAGAAACCCCAAATAAGAAGATACTCACAGAATGGGAACATTATTTAAAACATGAACTTCTTTATTGCAGTTACATATACATTTACCTATAAGTTTTAATAGTACTCCTTATTTTCTTAAATATTAATCTTTGAACACGAGCATTATTAGACATGGTGTTTGTCGTATTCACAGGAGATTCAAGACGAACACAATTTGCCTGACAAAGAGTCAGTTGATTCGACCTTTAATGGTTCTGAATTGAGCATAGGACACAACGGAGGTAATTTTTTTTAATATAGGTTTTCAGTCCAAAAAACATCTGCAAAACTTTAGAACAATATAAAAAAATAATATCATGAATATGGAATCATTTGAAAGATACTTACTGTTTACAAACCAAAATACAAAGTAATTTGTTCTTCATGTTTTAAGTTATTTCAAATTAATCTGATATTTTTTTTCTAATAAGAACTACCCAAATTCACATTCTGCAAACAGGGTTGGAATTTCCTTGCATTTTCCTCATCAATTTCTGAAGTAAATCGGTGTTCAGTCAACAAATTTTAACAGACAAGAAACTTGCAAGTTAATCGTCAGAAATAAGTTAACTAACATGAGTTTAAAAGGGAAGTATTATGATATCACAATTGATGTACGTCAGAGTATGGAATATAATCGTAACCCTTTATAGCTTGCTGTTCGGTGTGAGCCAAGGCTCTGTGTTGAAGACCGTACTTTGACCTATAATGGTTTACTTTAACAAATTGTGACTTGGATGGTGAGTTGTCTCATTGGCACTCATACCAAATCTTTTAATATCTATAAAAATAATGATATATCCATATCGTGATCACCCAAATTGAACGACGAAGACAGAAATGCGGACCGCGAAAAGGACGCCCAAATGAACTGCTGCGTAAACAAAGATTATTGTTACCTGAACATTAAATCAGGATAACAGGAAACAGTATATGTACAAATATGCACCTATATATATATCATGTATTTGTATAATAGTTGATTGATTGCAGAATTAACTTTTATATTAAAGAATGAATGACCGATCTATCTCTTTACTTTTTGTGATTTATATCAATATCAGATTACTAGTATATTATATAACTTCTAGATAGGTTCCCTGCGTAAAATATCCAGTATGCCTTGGGAATATACAAAAAAAATTATTGCTTGGTATGAGATATTTATGACTTTTAACTTGAACGTTTTGGTTCCCGGATTGTCGAACGTCGACGTACGGTTCCGCTTTAAAATAGCGTAAAAAACGTCTTCAGATGTTCATGGAAACATATTTCACAGTCACCCATTCAGGGGGAAATATGCTTATATGTACGAAGAAAATATATTGTCAACTGTTTTCCTCATTCCATTATGCAAGAAAACATGTGAAATCAATTCTCCCCGCAAATATGCCGTTAGATCGATCTTTTGACGGCACAACAATCAAATCTACGGGCTTTCAGGACAAATACGGTAATTATAGGACTTGAGGGTACAACGTTAGGCTTGTTATTTGAAATTTGTTTTCCACTTCACACCCCCCTTCTTTTCCCCGAGGTCGAGGTTAGGAGAACCCTTCTTACGGGCACGTAGACCTTGCAATGAACCAACATACCAAATATAGTTACCTATAACTCATAATGAGTGAAAAATTCACAAAACAAAACAACAATTCTAAAAACTTTTCAAGCATTCTCTGAACCATGAAAATGAGGTCAAAGACAAAGGACATATAACAAGAGATAACTTCGTTACATAAAGTAATTATTTACAAATCATGATGCATCAAGGTCTTCTACCCACGGAAATATACAGTATGATGCAAATAGTTTTTGTTGTCCCTAGATTGTAATTCCTATGCCTTGTTCTGCAGGCGAGACAAAACTAAGTCTTCAAGGTAAAGTTTGCTCTAATTTATCACAAAATATTAAACATCGGAATCAATTTTGAAAAGCATATCATAACATGTATAACTTATACATCAACTTTTGTGGTAATTTTATCTAAAAAAATGTTTCCCAATTTCATAATTTAATACACATGTAGTATTTGGAAACGAAAAATAATAAATTAGTAAATAAGGTGATGTAAGCAACTGTAGGTAACATTGATTGTCTCTGGACTCGAATTATAAAATAAATGATTATCATATATTGAACATTTGTATTTTTATATATATACATGATCCTCATATAATTTGACTCTTCATATGCCCTCTAATTGGAATAAAAGATTCTGTTTTTTTTTATTTATTTGACGCATCTACTTTGATGTCTAATGGCAAATATTTCAGTTAACACATTTCAAATAAATCTAATATATCTGTAAGCATGTAAAGTTGTATTACAAACATGAAAGGCCAAACATTTAAATATCACAGGAAAATGTCTACAAATTCCTAAATAATTTGTAAACAAATATTTTAACATGTAGAGGTACATTTTCAAAACCGGGATAATTATCGTACCAATTTTCACCGAAAGTGATTGTGCATATTCTTTTTGAAATGTCACGTATCCCTTTTTTGGAGGTAGGGGGTCCTACCATTACACAGATAAACTAGGACCAATTCCTATACCCCTGTGTATTCCTTTGACGTTGTGGACATGTTTTCAAGATCAGTGCTTCTCAAATGCAACTTTGTTTGACCTTTTGAGTCCCCTGGTTTCTGTTCTCCTTGCGTTTCATACCATAAAAACACAAACAAAACAACTTGTACAAATCAATCTTCGAAAAAAAGAGTAAAATTCTTTCCTGTTTTCTTCAATTCGTGACTCAAAAGGAGAAACATTTCTTTCTTGCTCACTTTATCAGCTTGCTAAATTGCTCAATTTATGCAGTTAGATTTGCGAGTTTGACACAAAAACAAGGGACCATCGGCCATTTCAAAAGCCTGCCCATCTGTGAACGATTAAATGTCGTCCTTTAAATTATACTAAACACATTGGGCGAGTTATGATCATCTAACTTTCCAAATTTGGATAATTGAAGTTACTTCATTCACCTGTAAAATTGCTTTTTGTAATGCAGTAATTTTTAAAGAGTAAAACTTACCAATACCGGTTGATATTGTCAAACTTGTCAAATAATGGCCGGAGACGACTCTTTATAACGTCATACTCACTGACATGTTTACTACAATGTATGAAAATAGGCAAGGCATAGTATAATAAACATGTTTTTTCAAAGACAAAAAAAAAACAGCAACAGTGTAACTTAGAATATTAGTAAAATAAACAGTGTACATGTGCATCTGTTTGTGTCAAATTAAGAAGAGAAAAGTCATCCACAATAAATACATCTTTTGATTTATAATCTTTTCTTAAGTTCACATTCATATCGACTAATAAATACAACATGTGAAAAAAAACAAGACACATGAACCGAACGAAAACCGAGTCGATTCCAGGTGTTACGGAAAGTAAACATGGTAAAACGGATCCTGCTCCATGTCTTGCATCTTTCGAGTTGTTCTAGAAAGTACACATGCAAGGAAAAGAGGACGAAATTGGAATATATCCGTGGTTATTTGTGGAAAAATGATAATGTGTTAACGTTCAACCAAATCTTGATGGGGCCCGAAACATTTTACGAAGAGTTTACATTAACTTTATCACTTAAAATACTTGGTTTAAAAGCGTCATTGTAAGCAGCAACCCACTTTCAGGGAAAAGCATGATGTGCAAAACGCAAGCATAGAACAATAAGAACTTATAAACTTTCATTATTATGTACTTCAAATGAGGGATTGACTAGTACTCTCTTTTGTAACTGTTGTTACCTCTTGACGGACTCTCACCCTACATCTATGTTTTATTTATAATGAATATTGGCACATTTAAGAGACACGATGAGTTTCTGTATAATCTAATATACGAAATTAATGAACTCTAAGGGATAACAACATGAACAATACATTATATTTAGGACAAACATTTGTAGATGATTTCAGTTATCGATTATACTTTTGCCATATTAAAGTTCTTGCATACAATATACACTATCATTTTGTGTTTCTGCATCACAGCTGTCAGTGAATGAAAGGAGATACTATACATCAATGTAATGACATTAATTGTTACCTTACTAGCTTACTTATCGACATCACACGTTGTTCAGTGTATCATCTCTCATCATATGGGGAACATATTTCGACTGATTGATTCTATATATTTTAAACAAATTTTATTGTTCGGATTGTAATGCTTCGTGCAACGATATCTGGAAAATATTTTTATTTAAATAAAGGTTGTAGCAGCCAGAGATAGACTGTAAATAAACCTGCTGAGTTCTCACGCGCATATGTAGAATATATGTCTTCGTAAATCTGCATAAATACTATCTTAATTATCAAGCTCTTTTGACCTTTCCTAGACATCATTTAAAGTATTGTCCGTATAATGAATATCAGTACAGTTACCTGCTAAATTCAATCATAATTCAGTTAGGATATATGACATATTTTTAACACAAAAGTTTCAATTTTTCAGAACGAAACAGTTGTAAAATAACTCAACATGTAAAATTGGACACAGAGTTAGCAGACCTGACAATTGAGAGGTTATCAACCATCGAAAATTTCAACCGTATATTCGGAAAGACAGTATATCCGTCTCCTTTACAAGCTGTATGTTTTATATATTATTCCCTGTATACAAATAATACTTTTGTTTCATAAAAATAAAACGTAAAGTGTACAAGTGACCATGCCCGTAATTCCAAACATCATATACGAGATATAGATTCCGAAAGAATATATAAAAACATTTACGTAAACTTGGTTCACAGCATTTGTAAATATTCTATTTGATTTTGGGTTCATATGTTTTCATTAATTTGCAGAAATCAGCAATCAGTACCTCACAATTTGGGACACCATATCGAGCAATGACGGACCTTTTGAAATTCGACATATACTTTGTCATTATTTCTATTTTGTATTTTGCATAATATCTTTTCAAAAATGTATAAAACCATGTTTAATCCACCATTTTCTACATAAGAAAATGCCTGTACCTAGTCAGGAATATGACAATTGTTATCCATTCGTTTGATATGTTTCAGGTTTTGAATTTGCTATTTGTTAAGGGACTTTCCGTTTTGAATTTTCCTCGGAGTTCGGTATTTTTGTGATTTTACTTTTAGCTTATTATTGTCAAATCGTAGTGTTCAAACATTAATTAATATAATTATAGTATAGACAGGACATTCAGAATGACCCTTGTGTGAATGGACAGTTGTCAGTGTACTTAACCTTCTGTGGTAATGAAGTTCGTAGGGCATACGATGGAGGTATGAATTTTTTTTAGAAAGAAAAATATAGATATTATAATTTAATGACAATAAAAAACACATGCAAACAAATATAGAATCATAGAGCATAGTATATATGTTGAATAACTTGGACGATCAATCACAGTTTGTGGTCTTTACTAAGCATCATATTTTTTATAAATATACGCTGAATTTGCTCTTGTGTCATTTTAGTTTGTAGAATATTAAAAATGTATTCATTTTGCATTTTATCTGATTTGCAAATATATTTAGTAAATTCATGTATGATAACAGCAACAATAAATCTACCCAAAATCATATTCCGTAAAAAGATATTGAACTTGCTATCTGTTTCTGAAAAATCACTATACTGAAGTCCCTGTAAGTGTAATAATTCATAAGACGCAAGTAGTTAATCAGTTAAAAGCTTGAATATCAGTTTACGTCAGTAGACAAGAGAAACAATCTAGTGAAAACATTAGATAGACGTCATAGAAGACAACAATGATGACATGATGCATTTATTTATTGATCAATACAGATATATATTATGTTATCCTACATAAACTGTGACGTAAACCATAACTTCAAAATTACCATTGACATAGAGTCATGACAATATGATATGAATGTGAACTTTGCTTAGTACTAGACCGACATTTTGAGCTGGATTTGGCATGTGCTAGGTTACGAGGTCACTGTTCACAGGAATATTTTACTATACTCGGACGCCTGATGATATTCAGGCTCCAATAGACAGACTCGCCTAGCCTTTGCTCTCTCTCTGTAAGGTCACATTCGTAGCAGAGAAGCAGTAAACATACATATTTAATGTCTTCAATTGACCCGATCGTTATCTCAGCCATTATCTTCTAATCTCGAGGTGAGCCTGTTTCCCCGAGATAAAAAAAAAGACGACTGTCATTGTCAATAGGAAGGTTTTACGCTTCTCGGACACGTGACGGTTTTCATTCTCAAAACAAAAAGAAAGAGTCACCTAGCCCTTGCTCTCTTCTTAAGGCCACATTTGTAGCAGAGAAGCAGTGAAAATACATGTTTAATGTCTTCAGTTGACCCAATCGGGATCTCACCCGTTTTTTGCTAATCTCGTGGTGAGCCTGCTACCATGAGATAAAAATGCCGGCTGTAAAATCGTATGTATACATGTATACCTTTTATATCTAGGGAAATGAAAAAAGTGTTATACGATAAACCAAAATGTTCTATGTTCATGGATTGATTGATTGATTGATTAAAATTATGTTGCAATATGCACATAGATAAACGAATGGATATAGTATTGACATCAAAAACTATATATTTAAACTTTGCACCACAAAGTATATGGAAACAGGAACGTCATTTTGTAGTTAAATGTTATTTGTTACTGAGTAATGTACAATAGTATGTCTGAAAGCTGCATGGCAAATGGTCTAAGAGAAGTTACACTTATCATTGTTCATTGTAATGAAGCATTGAAAATTGTTTAAACCTTCTAAAACCGCCGGATATGTAGTCAGATCTATTATTCAGTATAGTATAGTCCACTATACATTATAACAACAATCCTACAAGGAATGAAATTTTTATGTCACACAGTCTTATGGGAATGGCGTTTACAACACTTTCTTGTGTAATTACTGTGTCAAATAGTAAAAACTGGACCAAGTGTCGCCACTCTTTTAGAAATTGTCAAATCAAATGACGATACAATATTGTGAACAACACATTATGTAGAACTTCCAACCAAGTATGAAAGGTTTATGGTTTATGTCAAACAGAAGTTGCGTTCAGACGGTCTCGTGTAACAATAATCTAAAGATGGTCAAAGTCCTATAGCTTCCCTAAAAAGTGTCGACATCAATTGGTCTCAGAGGAGTGCCATTTACAAGATGTCAGGAAGGTTCAAAAGTCAAAGTATAATAACTCGTAAAATTTTTGAATCAACAATACGATACAATGTAGTGTGATCAACCAATAAAATCACGCGTGAAAAGCTAATTTTGTCTGGCATTAACTATGAAACATTATTATGATTTGTTATGTCTTCACTAAGTTGTTCTGCAAGTGTGACAGCTTTCTGTCGAATAATATAAGAAGGGCTGCGCTCTGAGAGTTTCATTGTGTTACAAAAGTAACAAAAAGGTTTAAATTCGAATAACTGCAGCCGAGAGTAATTAATAAGACCGACGGTATAGTATAATCAACAGAAGTACCTAATATGTTTTTGAGATTTTTCTAAACTGACTCTGAGTATTGCGTTTAGGATAAAGGACAGACGGACAAACTTACGGATTGTCGTCCATTTTTATTTAAACAATAAATGTAATCATTCAACTAGCTTATACAAATCATCACCGTGTAACAAAACTAACAAGATTGCTTAACTGTAGCGAAATGTCCAAAACGCTGTCAACATGAGAGATACAATTATGATTTCATTATATAGTGTATTGTTGATTTTTGTTTTAGTTGATGCTTTTTTATTTCTTTTTGCCATTTCAATCAAAGAGTCTAACATAAGTTGCGTTCACAAAGTGTAATTGCGGTAGGATAGTCAGAAGAATTAAAAGTCAAATAACTTCCGAGAAAATGATGAATTAGATGTTAATTTATTTTATATTGTACCCCATTTTATTGAACTGATTTGTTATGACAATTGGATAGAATAACTTGAATATTAGGAATTTATAATAAAAATTAAAAGTTGACTACAAGGACATTCAGAGATTAAAGAAACCACATCTACACTTTTCTCCGAATCATTGTATACAGATACAAATTTGACAAAAGCGCACATCTCAGTGCTAGAATCTATGACCAACGAGACGAAATCAATGTTCTGTTATTTAGAAATTGCTTGTACCAGATCAGCTAGGAATATAACAGTTGTTGTCCATTCGCTCTGTTGTTTAATAAAAAAGAGAGTTTGATTTTGTCAGGTTTTATGGATTCCCTCTTTTTTAATTTACCTTGGAGTTTGATATGTTTGTTAAAACTTGTTTACATTATTTCACAGAAAAAATTAAAGTAGGAATTCGAGTTGTGAAACCCCAAAGCTGAACACCCAATAGTGAATACAAGTATGCAGACGGACGAGTAATTGGAACTATCGTAAATATAACTGATACAGGCCACATTATAGTTCAGTAGGACACATGTCTAGAAACCAACGCAGATTTTGAAATAGGAAATAATAACCAGTATGCATTACAGTTATACGATAATGCTTAAACAGGTATTAATTAATCATGATTTTCCAAAATGGCCAGAAAACAATAAACATCAATCCTTCAAGGATATCCACGTGCTAAAAAAAACCTCATTCCAAATATAAATTCAACCATCTTCGATCGAAATTCCCCTTCTAGATTTGCCACTTGTTACAATTGTGTTAAAGGCGGCAATGCTGCTGCAACCAGATTGATAAATAAAAATGCACGTGGATATCCACAAATATTCCCTTGTAATGCCAGAAAATGACTAACCTGATCTAGATGATTTTCTGATAATTCTGTTAGGTCAACAGTGAACGAAAGAGCTTATTCACTTTTCTTTTCCTGTGACAGTACATGAAAAACTGAAAGCCTCATTTATCTGGTTACTTGACCAAATCCAAAGTGTGTTATACAATATGTTGGACAAACAGGACTGGAATTTTTTAGACGAACACAAGAACATCTTTACCGCTTCCGAAAACCTAAGAAATTCAAAAGTATAATTTACCAACATTTAGGTAAACACAACCACTCGAAACGATCCAGAAACAACAAGGGTAGTAGTATAAACAACTTGAAGATTCCAGTAAAATTATCGAACTGTCTTGGATTAAACGACTGCCGACAGCATATCCCCTTGGTCTAAATGAAAATATGCTTGGACAAGGGAACATATCTTCAACTTCTTCTATTGATATCATGAATATTGTTGATAAAAGACAATGCAATAATAGATCCCATGACAAACGTATCAATCGAAATCAACGAATTTAACATCGTTTACATTAAACACTTGATGATCTCCTATCTATATTTAAAAACAATGGTAGGCATCAATTAGTATGTGAACTGGGTCAAATACCAATTTGTAAATTACATGATATTTTCAAAGAGTGTGACACAATTTCGTTTATTATCTATGAAAATTCGCGTATTATTACAGCTTTTTGTCACCATAGGCTGTTCCCGCGTATCAATAAACCTGAAGATCATAAACGGCACTTTCCGAAAATTAAATGTATTAACAGAGGTATTGATTTTATCAACTTATCAAGTATATTTAATGACTCTACAATTCAAAACTTTATACCTTCCTATTTTGATAACACAGAACCATCTATCATTTCGTACACATACAAAACAAAAACAGCAGAAGTTTAATTTTTAATTGTACGTTAGTAACATCAGACGTCAATGTAGAAAATAATACTCCTCTAACTGTCAATCGTCGAATTTTAGATATGATCCCTATGGCCATGTTACTACAGAGAGGTTAAAACTTTTTGAAAAAAGGACCAAAATGTCGCCCTCTATCTAAAATAGATTAGAAACAGTGTCGTCATGTCACAAAAGACGTTCTTTCGTCGTATTGTAAAAATCGGTTTAGACCGGAAAAATCTGATAAAAAATATCTTGATTCTTATTCAAATAAATGTATGAATGTTGTGGATATTAGAATCTCACATATGGAAAATAATTTAGAAATAAATACAAGAGTATATAAAACGTCTATTTCTAGAATACGAAAACAACTTCCAGAACTTTCAAAGCAGTTTGTATTTGTACCGGCCGACAATGCAGCCAATTATGTGGTGGTGGTATGCCGTAAATACTTCACTGACGTTTTTAAAAGCGAAATTTTAGATGCATCTACATTCAAGTCCATGCGTTCTACAGAGAGTCATATAGTAAACAAACATATCATAACTACATCACAGCTTAAGGCCTCTTCTGAACATTTGAAGGTCCCTACTATGTATTGGTTACTTAAACTACACAAAAAACCAATAAGATATCGTTTCATCTCGGCTTCTAGTAAGTGTTCTACAACTAATCTTTAAGTGCTCTTAACTAGTTCTTTAACTACTATCAAAGAACTCATCATTAACTTTTGTAAAAAAAAAAAAATTAAAATAGGGGAATTAACTATTTTTGGAGTTTAAAACATTCTTTGGATGTTTTAGACAAAATACATGATTTTGATGGTCCTTTTGATTCTGTTGACAGTTTTGACTTTTCAACTCTTTACACTACACTTCCGCACAATCTTATCAAACAAAAGTTGTCCTATTTATTTAAATGATCGATTGGTAAATCTGAATGCAAATATATTTGCCACAACTCATTTAAAGCCTTCTTCTCTAATGAGAAAGGTAAATATGCTAGATATACTTACTTGAGGTGTGATGAGATGATGAAAACTGTTAGTTTTCTCCTTGATACTATTTATGTACGTCTCGGCAACACATGTATCGACAGGCTGTAGGTATTCCTATGGGCACTAATTGCGTCCTTTTAATAGCAGACTTGTTCTTGTACTGTTATGAATCACAGTGTAAGACCAAACTCAGTAAAGACCCGTCTAACTTGCATTTGATTGATAAATTCAACAACACTTACCGTTATCTTGATGATATTTTTTCGTTGAATAATCAAGAATTTTTTAAATATACTGCCGAAATTTACCAAAAGGAACTACTTTAAATAAATCATGTATAAACGGTAATAACTGTCCTTTTCTAGATTTAGATATTTCAGTTTTACATGGGAAACTCCATACTAAAATTTACGACAAAAAGGACGATTTTTCTTCCTTTTTTTGATTTATTATGTTCCTTTGGCACCATCTTATGGTTGTTATATATCACAACTCGTTCGTTGTGCCTGTGTATGTTGTGATGTTTGTGATTCTAACGAACGTAATCTATTACATTATCATCAGTAATATGTATTACTGGGAAATTATTAAATCAGGGCTTTCGTTACCACAAATTACGTAAAACCTTTACTAAATTGTTCCATAGATATAAAGATTTGGTTTTGAAGTTTGGATGTCAAACGGGATAGCATATCATCATTTTTACGGAGATGTTGTTTACTGTGCCCGGAAATTTAGAAACTATCCTGGTAAACTTATCGACCCTTTAAATAAACTTATCATAAAAGTTTACCAATTCAACACTGTAAATAGATCTTTGAATATTGTTTTATTGGTATTACTTTTGATGTTGTTGTCAGTAAATTAAAAGAAAACAAAATATAATTGTTATATACATATGTATATTTTGGCTCTACAATATGTCGATACCTGTATCTTAGCATTGCACAAGGTTGTGTTTTTCTCTGACTCTTTATGACGTCTTTACACTAAATCCATTGGATGTTGGATGTGCACTGATTTGTAATTTAGTCTTAGATGCATAATTTTCTTATAATGGTTGGTATTGGCTTTGAACTAGCTGTCAGTAACTGCGAGTACTCTGAGAACCTTTTTCAACTGATTTTTATAGTTTGTTCTTATGTTGTACTGTTACACCACTGTCCCAGGTTATGGGGAGGGTTGGACGCTCGCTAACATGTTTAACTCCGCCACATTTTATATGTGCCTGTCCAAAGTCAGGAGCCTCTAATTCAGTGGTTGTCGTTTTTTGCTGTGTTACATATTTGTTTTTCGTTCATAATTATGCGCATAAATTAGGCCGTTAGTTTTCTCGTTTGAATTGCTTCAGGAGCCTGTACTTGAATGCATGTTGCTGTTGATCATATGCGTTGTTGGTTTATTGTTTGTACAGTTCTTATATTGTTCTGTTGCACCACTGTCCCAGAATTAGGGGGAGGGTTGGGCGCCCACTAACATGTTTAACCCCGCCACATTCAGTATGTGCCTGTCCCAAGTCAGGAGCCTCTAATTCAGTGCTTGTCGTTTTTTGCTGTGTTACATATTTGTTTTTCGTTCATAATTATGCGCATAAATTAGGCCGTTAGTTTTCTCGTTTGAATTGCTTCAGGAGCCTGTACTTGAATGCATGTTGCTGTTGATCATATGCGTTGTTGGTTTATTGTTTGTACAGTTCTTATATTGTTCTGTTGCACCACTGTTCCAGAATACGGGGGAGGGTTGGGCGCCCACTAACATGTTTAACCCCGCCACATTCAGTATGTGCCTGTCCCAAGTCAGGAGCCTCTAATTCAGTGCTTGTCGTTTTTTGCTGTGTTACATATTTGTTTTTCGTTCATAATTATGCGCATAAATTAGGCCGTTAGTTTTCTCGTTTGACTTGCTTTACATTTGTCATTTCTGCGCCTTTTATAGCTGACTATGCGGTATGGGCTTTGCTCATTGCCGAAGGCCGTACGGTGACCTATAAATGTTAATTTCTGTGTCATTCAGACTGACTTGCAGCATCTTACTATTGTACTAGTTGTAAATTTGTTGTTTTTCTGAATATCCACAAATCAATTACCACTCGAACTTAAACCAGTACAATCCAAGCATTTCAGAACTCCAATTTAGTTGATGATCAACAATAACGAAAACGCAAATAGTTACACCTCATACATCATGCACATGCAACTCGGCCACTATATCAAATTAATATTAACCGTTGCGATAATTAGTTTTCCTATTAGACCAGTGGTTGATAAGTGAACAAAACACTATTTTTATTTTATTTTGGGCCTTTTTATAGCTTGCTGTTCGGTGTGAAACAAGGCGCCGTATTGAAGGCCGTTCTTTGACCTACGATTGTGTACTTTTTACACGTTGTGACTGGAATAGATAGTTATCTCATTGGCACTCATACCACATCTTCTTATTTATAAAAACACATGGCTAAGAATTCAACAACTGGAAATCAGTCTATCATACGTCCAATCCTTTGAAATTGAAAGCTTTTCATTCAAAACACTTATAGCCTAATTAAGTACTGATGATCTTGATTTTAGTTGGAACATTAAGTTAGTGCTTATGCTTCATTTCCGGTTGTCCTCAATCACTATTATATAACAGGAAATGGTTAATGCAAATGCTTCAAACAAAATCTAAATCAATTACAATTAAACTGAATTATGGAACATTAAATCATGAATTGTGAACTAACTGTCCCTTTATTACATCATGTATTTCTCTGTCTATCTGTCGTTTTGTTATACTGTATATACTTGTCTATCTATTGCCACAGCATGTTATTTATACTTTTGCAAATAAAATAGTCATTTATTCATTCGAATAGCTGCCATTATTTTGACTTATTTGACGCAATTTCTTGTAGTATCATAAAGAAGCACAGTTTTGAATCAAAAATAAGTTCAGAAACTTAAACTGAGATGCCTAATGTCATTCTTCTGGGCAATACTTTCTCTTGCAACAAATTAAGATTCAACGCCGTCAATGTTTATTCAAGATATGTACAAATCAGAATGGTTTTATTGTAGATGATTCTTAATTTTGAAAAATTGAAAGTCCAAATATAATTGTATGATTGGGACTATAAGTTTAATAGGAAGCCAAATAAATAAAAGATTTCAGAGCATCACACGAAAAAGGACATAAATCGAGCAAATAAAACTGCCAGTCAAAAACCAATTTTGCCAAAGAATAATACAATTACAAAGTTTTAAACCTCCTCCGAAAAACAAAATAAAATGCATCGTTTAACTCGTACCAGGAATGAAACATTTAGCTTGCTGCTGGTCTGGTAATATTTTTGGGGGTTTAACTGTCACAGAGCAATGTTTTTGACTGTTCTTTTTCGAAAATCAAAAACAACTGAGAATGTTACTTTGAAATAGCCTTCGCTTATTATAAATTGTGGTAATATTGGAATGATCTTAGAATGGCTTACATCACAACATTTGATATTGCCGATGCTTAAAAAGACATTTTATCCGATGATATAGTGCTTAAAAAGTGCTTAAAAAGTTTGCCTGGAAAATACGGTCTATAATGATGTCATATTGTTTTCTATTTTTGCATCCCAATAAAAAGGATCATGTTGAAATTACAAAAGATTTCCATTTGATATCGGTAACCATGTGTAACCAATATGACATAGTGCCAGTACTTAACATATATGTAAGAGGTAGGACTAGAAGTTAGCAAAATATGTTTTTTTTTTGTTTGTTTGTTTGTTTGAAAGAAAAGAAGTTTCACTGGTGCAAACTCGTCAATTTGTTTAATCACAGTCTAGTTTAAAGGTTAATGCAATTTTCAGTACTTCGTGTTATATACCTAATATATGTCATGTAATTAACTTTGTAATACAGCTTATAAACTTGAAAGTTTTTAAATGAACTGACAAAATAAATTTGAAGCGTCTTTATTAAAGCAAATGCAAGCGGTATGAAAAAAAACAGTTTAGTATACAAATAAACAAACAAAAAATAATACAAATGAACATTCATATTATTGCATCAAAGAACAATGAACCGTCCAATAAATTGATTGTACTAGACACGACACATTGATAAAGATAAAATATAAATATACATTAAATAAATTCTACCTCATATTCACTCTTATTTCATAATCGTTCTTTTTATTTATGGTTCAACAAATCAGACATGACATTTTCAATGTGTGTGATACATATTAAACTTGTATGTTATAACCTTTTTCGTTAATGTTTCCATTGCGATGCGCGGACATATTGTTACTGCATTATTAGTTGGTCACTGCATGCCTTTAAAATTAACAAAAACTCGAAACTGATAGTGTTCTGAAATATGTTTCGAAATAACAAATTGTGGTAAAAAAATCAAACTAGAACAACAACGGCTTATTTTAGCAGGACAAATTATTAAAAACAAATGCGTAAGCCATAAACTATCGACAACCACTGATTTGCAGGCTCCTGCCTTGGGAAAGGCACATACAGGATATGGTGGAGTTCAACTTTCCACGTACCCGGGACAGTGGTGTACTGGCAAAAAATTAGAACAAACTGTGAAAATCATTTGCAAACAAACGGCTTAACTCAATAAATAGGTATATAATACAAAACTAATGAAATAACGCAATATATATAAATAACATAATCACAGTTCAAAGCCAACTGCAACAAATAAGTAAATCATGTTCTCCCAGACTTAAGTTTATAAATCTAAATACATCCAACGGATTTAGTATATAGACGTCTTAAACAGTCTGAGAAAAACATGACCTTATGCAATGCAAAAATATAAGTAAGCACTATCGGTACAGGTTGAAGAATCATAACTGCTCATAATTTTACATGTAAAGCGCTATATATGTATCCAATTTTTTTTTATTTAGAAAAGAAAAAAAATCAAGGTTGTATATATAAGTTGTACAGAAGAATGAAAAGTAAATATAAAATATGAATATTTCATCAAATACTTGACTAACAAAAATCATTCCTAAGTTGACAAAATCTGTTTGGGCAAGTGATACTGAACTTTAAACCTAACATCAACATCAGGATTAAGTTAAGAAAATATGGGGTTCTATAGTATTTTATGAAGATAAAATATACAACATGAAAAACCATATAACATTGGTATAACAGCTGTTACAAATCAACGTCAATGGCCTAATAAACTATGTCATTATTTATAGAATAACTAATCGAAGAATTCAAATAGAGAAAAATATTCAACGAGTGACCGAACAACACATTAATTCACGAATGCGCGTAGCGCATGAGTTAATTATCAGTGTTGTTCGGTCACGAGTTAAAAAAAAATATCACATAAAATATATGTGAAATTACAATACGTTGTTAATAAGTTTCCATGGGAGATAGCCTAAAACATTATTCTTTTGAATAAAGAAGACTTTTCGAAAGAAAAATTGATTATCTCCCATGGAAACTTACTAATATCGTATTGTTATTTCACACATATTTTACTGAGTATAACAATGTTTTAATTCAAATGATGTTTGATTCTTATGAATATAGAAGACTTTTCGAAAGAAAATTGTATGAAAGCTTAGTTTGGACATTTTTTTTAGCAATTCAAAATTACTACCCATCACCGATAGCATGACAATAACAATAAAATTTCTATACAAAATGTTAGAGTGATTTTTCATAATAACATTGAAGTGGAATTAAAGTCTTATAGGATTGTAAGTATGCTTTATATTATCACCTTGCACTTTCACGACTTGACTGTGGTTTTTCTACAGCAGTTTGTTCAAAATTCTGACCAGTTGAACAGTTTGGTTCTATAAAACAAATTGCAGAATTGGTCAGAATTTTGAATAAGTTGCAAAAGGTTGAGAGCAACACCAACAGCCAAGTCACAGTAACAACTTGATAAAAAAAATATACAAAACAAAACCACCCCTGCCCAAAAGAAACATAGACAAACGTTCAGTTTTGAGAAAATGCAATATTGCTCACATCATAATTTGATTTTAATTTGCATGAATTAAGTCAATTGAGGACCAAACAATGATTGTACAAATATATTTATTTCAAATACAGTTAATAAAGTAAATTATGTTTTATTATAACGCTGATAGAATAAAAAGCTATACAAATAGTTTTTCTGAAATAAATTGATGGTATTATTAACCTAACATGGTCAACCGGTATTATAATGTTATTGGCATATTCACAAATAAAATAAACTGTTCACAGTACGCCTCAAATATTCGGGAATAATTATCCATTGATCACGAATTGCTTGATAACAAATTACTTGAAAACTAAAGCCTACCAGAAATGTTTATAAAAACTAAGACCGTCAATTTCATTGTAAACATTCATTTAACAGTAAGATTCGCAATTATTTTGAATTGATATAAAAAAAAAAAACACTAAAGCGTAGCTTATAGTATAACACAACTACTAACATTACGAATATAATTAATTACAAAATCATGTAATGGGACGTTTTCTTTAGCTGAAGCGATAATCTAAAATAAACAAGGAAAAGGAAAAAAACATTATGATGAAAATATATGTCATATAGGTTTTTTCGCTTTCTGTTTAGAAACGTTGCAGTGATCGTAAGCAATTATTTTGGGTGAACTGTTGCTGTTACTACGCATTTCTTGTAATAACAGAGAAAATGAGAATTTAATCAGATAAAAATGATTGTTATCATGAAATTCAAACTTTTGCAAACTAAATTCAAGTATTTATGATATAACAATCAACAGAATAAAGCTACCAGCTGCTCTTTTTGTTTTTAACTTCATTGGAAAACAGTAAGAAATACATCGAACATACTACGAGAAAATATAGTTCATATTCATACATTCATATACACAAATGTAAATACATATGTTACGACACTACAGATGATTTAAGGCATATAGTAGGCAATCAATCCAGTGTTATTCCGGACGTCAAGTTCATACAATATGTTATGGTACAAATAGTCATGATATTGCTTTTTCCGAAAAAAATTTTGGTTCAAACATGCTTACAACTTTGCTATTATCTGATCATTGCATTTTACAATCTGGGTCATCTGCAAAAAACAGGAATATTTTGTATACAACATATATATATATATATGCTTAACAACAATAAACAGTTAACTTTCTATGTGTAAAGGAATTTCTCTTATTCTTCGTCAGTTTATCCCTTTCTGCACCCATTGTATAAAAAAAAATTTAATCAACGTGTGGTTCGTTTGATCTCAGTTCTTCATTGGTTAAAATCCGATTATGACGTCGAATTTTCTTGCTTTCCTCTGAATTTCCTATTGTGACGGCATGAAAAAAGGCGACCATGCCTGATGACGTCACATAGAAAGAACACATCTTTTTGCAGATCATTCGAAAAGAAGGAATACATTTGCCTGCGTATTGTTTGAAAATCATTAGAGAAACAGATTCCACCACCAAATCTTGTGTAATACGATATTTATCCACTCTCGGCAGTTAAATTTTAAATATTTAACTGTCTCGAGTGGATAAATATCGTATCACACTCGATGCAGTGGTAGAATCTATATATATGTATTGGTCACATTAAAGGTACCAATGTTACAGCGCTAGATGCACATTTAAAGTTTCTTGAGCTATGCTCTCAGCCAAAATATTTGAAAACCAAAACATAATGGAAACGATGAAACGCTGACAAAATCTGAAAGGATCACAAGAATGGCCAAATTCGAACTGGATGTCAGATGAATACATCAAGGTGATACATTTCTTAGTTTCAAATTTAAAATTCCGATAAAAAAAATATCAGTTTATTGATCATTAAATCTAATGTCTTAATATTATGTATTCGGTGTAAAATTGGCAGAAACATCCAATTAAGAATTTAGATGTAAAGGATCTCAAAATTTATTACGGCATACCCCAACAAAAATCGGAGAAGAACTATTTCACAAGTGTCACCTGTACCACAAAATGCAAATGTATAAGTCGCTTTCAATAATGTCCCGATGGTTGATATGAGTATATAATTTAAAAAATGATGAGTGGGTCATAACCTATATATGTACACTACTGTTTCCCTCATTTATCCCAAAAGTGCTCAATATTTAAACATAAGCAACACGACGGGTGCCACATGTGGAGCAGGATCTGAGATCACCCCCAGTTTTTGGTGGGGTTCGTATTGCTTAGTCTTTAGTTTTCTATGTTGTGTCATCTGTACTATTATTTGTCTATTTGTCTTTTTATTTTTGGCCATGGCGTTGTCAGTTTGTTTTCGATCTACGAGTTTGACTGTCCCTCTGGTATCTTTCGTCCCTCTTTTTTAACACAACGGTGTTTTGCTTACTATTCTTTTTTTTTAATTTTTTAACCAAATGTTAGGACGATTGCTCTTACTTGATGATTCTAAATCAAGAGAACTAGATAATTCATCGGAATCCTCTTCATCTGACCTTGAGGAATCACTTTTCTGTTCCTCTTCCTCTTCATCCGAAGTGAAATCTACCTCTTTCATAATTTTGGCGGTTTTTGATACCTAAGAGTACACAATTAAGCTTTTAATATTTTGTAATTCTTAATTGCGTTATCACTACACTTTTAGAAACTAGCGTCTCAATTTAATGTGGCTCTTTAAAAATATATTTATCTACTTGAACTTATGTTAAATCATTTTGGATACATGTTATATCTGTAGAAGAAAAAGAAAAAAATATGTTTTTAAATCTTGAATATGGCCAGAAAATTGGATAGAATGAAACCCATTGACACTGTTTCCGTTACTTTGCGTTGATGACCCAAGACATTGTAACTGATGAAAAAAAAAATAGGCATTTAACCAAGTGTAGTTATATGAAGGTGTTAAGTTATATCACCTTTTTGTTTTGATAAGTTTTTATAAAATCAGTCATCTAAATAAATCTCCCCTACCGATATAGTGATATGCATAAGAAACCATTCGACCGAGTTGGTTTATACGAACTACATGTATATTTGAACACAATTTAAATAAAAAATCAATAAAATAAGGGGTGAATAAATATGCATTTATTTTTAAAGTGACAATCAAGTTAGAAGGTTATTAATAAAACTGCAACTCCATTACTGATTTGATTATACTTACTATACGATATAAGTCACTGGTCATATAATATGTTTTGTTATGATTAAGGAAATGTTGATCTAATTTTATAGGCCAATGTTTTTGTTCGCTGTGTTAAATTTTGACACCTTTGTCTAAAGCACCGATAATTATAAAAATATTTCAGTTAATATATCTTAATTTAAAGAAGAAAAGTATCAAACAACCTGTAGAATAAATTAAACACAATCGTAATGTGGATTATGCACATAATACAACTCAAACGACGAACACATAATATTGAAAATACAAAGTTTTATCTGGATCTTAAACTACTCGTATAAAAAGATTTTAGACGCAAAACATGTTGCTAGTGAATTGAAACTTGTAGACGGTGTGTCAAAACTCATAATGTTGTCCGTCAGATTTCAGTTCTTCATTACTCTGTTGGAAATCGCTTGTGCATGAGGATACCCATGTGCTTGTAGTATCGGGTGAACATACACAAGTGTATTTGATTTATGGTGAAATGGATAATTGATTGCAATACGGAAAAAAAAAGCATATTTTTTTTATACCTTCATCATTCCATCATGTAAAGGATTAAGTTACATCAATTTGATATCATGATAAACATATTGGATGTCATTGCGACCAGCTGATTTAACTAAATTTTGATTTCAACAGAATGCTATGTTTCCTCGCAAATGAAAATCGTGAAAATTTCTGTGAATATTTTCATATAAAATGCATTGAGTCAAATGTTGACATGCATGAAGAACAACAACTAATACAAAACGTCATAAACTATGACTATTTGCATGTGTGAATGATGGGTTGAAGGTGACTACTTATTTTGTTTATAATCAAGTATACTTTATTACAAACCTCCTTCTCTATTCTTCCAAAACTGCCATGCATACCTTCCAGTCTCTTCAATATCTGATATGGTAAAAATTTACAAAATAGTATAAGTTAAATTAAAGAAATACAAAGTGTATCTAGACAGAGTGTTGGGCATGTGTTTGCTTGAAGTGTTTTTCTAACTAGAAAAATATCTTATAGAAACAGCGACAGTAAAAATCAAACGATAGACAAAAGCTAGGTTTTGTTATGACAGTATAATGAGGCTTGTTTTAGCTCAAAGTATAACTGAACTAACAATATGCAATATTTTTACGTTCCAATAGCATATGAAAATTGATTCTCTACTGAGAAAGGTAAATATGCTAGATATACTTACTAGAGGTGTGATGAGATGATTGAAGCTGTTAATTTTAGTTTAAACATATTTATTCGTCATCATAACAAATATATCATCATACACAATACATAATAATAAGCTTTTAATTTTCTCCTTGATAATATTTATGTACGTTTCGGCAACAAAGTTTATCGAGAGGTTGTAGGTATTCCAATGGGCACTTATTGCGTCCCTTTAATAGCAGACTTTGTTTTGTACTGAATCAGAGTTTATGACCAAACTCAGTAAAGACCCGTCTAAATTGCATTTAATTGATAATTTCAACAACACTTACCGTTATCTTGATGATATTTTTTCGTTAAATAATCAAGAACTTTCTCAATATACTGCCAAAATTTACCCAAAGGAAATTACTTTAAATAAATCAAATTTAAACGATAATAACTGTCCTTTCCTAGATTTAGATATTAGGGTTTTACGCGGGAAACTCCACACTAAAATTTACGACAAAAGGGACGATTTTTCGTTCCTTATTGTTAATTTTTCCCTTTTTGGATGGTGATGTTCCTTTGGCAGCGACTTACGGTGTTTATATTTTTTACAACTAGTTTTTTCTGACTCTTTATGACGTCTTAACACTAAATCCATGGGATGTTGGATGTGTACTGATTGATAATTCAGTCTTAGATGCATGATTTATTTTATTAGTTGTTAGTGGCTTTGAACTAGCTGTCAGTAACTGCGAGTACTCTCAGATCAGTATTAAGTGTCTTTTTGGTGTTGGGATATACAAGTACCCGACCACGTCCACTCTGTGTTTTTGTAAGATGTATTTCTATTTGTATCCAGCTGATGAGTTAATAAAATTGAGAATGAAATGGGGAATATATCAAAGAGACAACAACCCGACCAAAGAGCAGACAACAGCAGAAGTCTACCAATGAATCTTCAACGCAGCGAGAAAATCTCGCACCTGGAGGGGGTCCTCAGCTGGCCCCTACATAAAATGATGTACTAGTTCAGTGAAAATGGACGTCATACTAAACTCCAAAACATTTAAATGAACTAAAATTAAAAAACATACAAGACTAACAGAAGCTCCTGACTTGGGACAGGCACAAAAATGTGACGGGGTTAAACATTTTTTGTGAGATCTCAACCCTCCCCCTATACCTCTAGCCAATGTAGAATAAAGAAACACATAGCAATACGCACAGTAAAACTCAGTTTAAAAGAAGTCCGAGTCCGATGTCAGAATAGGTAACAAAAGAAACTAAGCAAAATGTCAATGATACATAATTTAACAAAGGAATACTAGCAGTTACTGACATGCCAGCTCCAGACCTCAATAAAACTCATTGAAAGATTATGTCTCCATCATATAAAGCCTTTTTCAACTGATTTTTATAGTTCGTTCTTATGTTATACTGTTACACCACTGTCCCAGGTAAGGGGGCGGGTTGGGATCCCGCTAACATGTGTAACCCCGCCACATTCTGTATGTATTTGCCTGTCCCAAGTCAGGAGCCTGTAATTCAGTGGTTGTCATTTGTTGATGTGTTACATATTTGTTTTTCGTGCATTTTTTGTTAATAAATTAGGCCGTTAGTTTTCTCGTTTGAATTGTTTTACATTTGTCATTTCGGGGCCTTTTATAGCTGACTACGCGGTATGGGTTTTGCTAATTGTTCAAGTCCGTGCGGTGACCTATAATTGTTAATTTCTGTGTCATTTGGTCTCTTGTGGAGAGTTGTCTCATTGGCAATCATACGACAACTTCCTTTTTTTTTATATCATAACGTCTAACAAAATTTGCTTTAATCAGTTTTTTTTTATTGGTTTAATGAACTAAATGACACGTCTCTCTTTCAATTAAAATAAAGGCTTTATATGATAACAGAAGAAAAACAAGACCATGTGATCATACAACACGGTGAACAGTGTAACATTGTACAAGGCTAGAAGAATGTAATTAATGTTTGATTGAATGACTGCTGGTTGCTAAATGTTACAATGGACAGTTCTGCACTTTTATTTTGGCCTAGAAATTATTTCTCTGTTTGTTTTCTGTAAATATACCGTTTATGAAATATTGAATTTTTCGAAACACTTACGTAAAGATTGTCTACGACGTATGTGTTTCGGGCTCAACTTTTTGGAGCTTTGATGTTTTATGCTCTTTGTAATTTAACATTCAAACTACTATGATACGTATATATATATATGTGGTGACTACAATATGAATAAATGATTTTTACTTATAAATATAACAATGATTACGAACCACATTCTTCATATCTTTCAAATATTTCTTCATATCTCTCAAATATTTATCCATCTCTTTCTGTTTGTTCAATAACTAAAACGACAAATGCATATACAAGATGTGGCATGATTGTCAATGAGACAACTATCAATCAGAGACCAAATGACGTAGATGCATAAACATACTTTGCGCAAATATATTGTAAAACATGTCATTATGTAAAGGACCAGTAGCTTGTTCATGTTATGTTTTGGAACTAAACATAAGGATCAAGTCATATAAATATTAAATCACGTTATATAAATCGTCAAAGAATATTGTGATGAAGTAATGATCACATAGAAATTTGATAGCAAATAGGCTACTTTATTGTATAAAGAGAGTGGGGCATCGGTGGCTGAGTGGTCTAAGTAGCAAAGAGAAAAAGTAGTCGAACTATTGAATCACTAGCATGTCAACATTTAGGTTATGAGTAAGAATCCCACAAATGGCAGGTGCGCTTGACTGCAATCTTAATTGGCTAGGATTGTCAGTTTTCCTGCCGAACTCGTTGGTTCTCTTCGAGCACTCCTGCTTCCTTCAACCATAGAAACTGATAGCAACGAAATATCACAAAAGTGCTGAAAGTGGCGTAAAACACATATCAATCATCAATTATTTTATAAGTCAGGATATGTTTAACTGATCACATAGCTATGAATTATGTTTTGTTTTTTTTTTTCAATTTTTTCGATATCAGCTTACTAACCTTTTGATTTCGTTTATCGTTTCTCTCGTTAAGCTGTTCTAGCTTGGAGCTATTTGAATCCAATTGAACTTGAAGCTTCTGTTAAACATAAAGTACACCATTATATCGTGAAATACTCCATTTGTGCTGTGTTCAAGGTAATATATACATAAGTAAATACAAATTATAATAACAATGTTCGAAACACTTTACTGAATGGAAACACAAGTATTGAAAAAACTCAAAATTTTCCAGTCAAATGTTCCGTCGTCATACAACAATATCAGTTCAATACGCGCCGAAAATACATGAAATAGTTCTATTATAAGTAACACATAATGAAAAACACAGGACAAAAAAACAAACAGAGAAAACAAATGTTGAAGAAGAGATTACTCTGAACAAGCTATTCATGTTGTTTGACTCTACTGCTGAAATTCCAAAAAGAAAATCTACATGAATCGTTAAAAAATGTAGCTTGATCCTTTAATGTGCCATTGCAAAATGGCTTCCTTATTTTAATTTTTAAACAACTATACTAGTATGCTACGTTTGTTGATTTGTGAGCATTTTTTATATGTTACGCATCACTCTCTCTTTCTCGATTTCATATGCATTTTCTTTGTAAATTTAGGATATAACACGCTACAATTAGGTTTAATTCAGTGAATTCTGACACTATATTAAGTATATATCAACACGAAGATTTACCGTTATTCTGTCAGTTTCCATGATGTCTATTTCTCTGGAATTGATAAGCAATCATTAGATATACGGATATGGCAACATTAAATATCACAAGCATACTTTTTGGTGGTCATTGTGCTAAAATATATCTGAATGTTAGTATTCTTTATTGTTTACATTATCGTTCTAATGGATAGATTTATATAACTATATATCAAAGTGAAAATTGATTCCGTAATTATAAAAATGATATCAAGCAGCATACTAATCACATGGATCATGATAAGTTAAATAAATAAATATCGAACTCCAAGGAAAATTCTTTATCAAATGGGAAATCAAAATCTCAAACACATTAAACATGTCAAACAAATTGAAGCAACTGTCATATTCCTGACTTGGTACTGTAAAGGCAACTAACTACAAAATTAAATATGACAATACGGAAAAAAAGTTAGTTATAAACCAAAATAACAATTAGTATAGAGAATCAGACTCAAAAAGTAATCAACGTAGATTTGAATTCAGGAGAAACTTTAGAAATGGACAAGATACCAGGTTTCCTGGATTTGCATACTACTGCATTGCTACAGGTGTCAAATGATTTACTTGAAATCCCAGAGCAACTGAGATCATCCAAATGAAGTGACTTGTATACTAGTGTTTGGTTTTGGCTTTTTTTGTCATGAGAGTTGTCAGTTTCTTTTAGGCTTATATGAATGAGATGTGAATGTCCTTTGATATCTTCCCCCTTTTTTATCCAAAGATGTAAGTGCATCTTGTAGAAAATATGTTCTTACTTCTGTGGTTACTATATTCAAAGTAATATACAAAATCTTAAAATGAGGCCAATTTTGAAGTAAAAAATTCAAAGATTATATGTATTTCAAATATACAGTTTAAGATAAAAAAGAAAAAATTATGCATTTTAATTGACCTATGCTCTTCTACAAGACGTTGTCACACATGTTGTCAAATCAGAACCATGTAATTGAATTTGCAGCAGTGTAATGTTTTAACTCATAATTTGGTTTTTTCAATTTCTATTGAGTCTTTTATTTTATTCGACCAGACGGTTCCTAATAGCTGATGTTCTATATAATAATGACATATATTTGAGGTCAATAATAAGAACAAAGAAGTAATGAATATAAACTAGATTAGGACCAGAAACAAATATATCGTTAAAGATTTTACCCTTTTGCTTTCATAGCACCATTTCCCTCGGCCTCATTCGTCGATTTTAGCTTTAAATCAAAATTTGTGTTATACAGGAAAACTAAAATAAAATCGATAATATGTATGTTTATAAACGTAAATATACGTTCCCTATTGAATATAACTAGATTGCACATGGGTGAATAGATCTATAACCTATACTTTGTTTCATCTTTACCACATTTTCCTTCTGCAAAATGTGAACCCATGCTTCGGTGACAATGTGACTCTGACTAGCAAAACATATTAAAAGGTCAACCAGGTTTGTACTAACATAAGCAACACACGTTCGACGGATGCCACATGTGAAGCAGAACCTGCTTACCCTTCCGCAGGCACCTGATATCACCTACAGTTTTTTGGTGGAGTTCGTGTTGCTCAGTCTAGGTTTTCTGTGTTGTGTGTTGTGTGTTGTGTTCCATTGTTTGTCTTTTTGGTCTTTTTCTTTTTTAGCCAAGGCGTTGTCAATTTAGCTTCGACTTATAAGTTTGAATGTTCCTCTGGTATCTTTTGCCTCTCTTTTACAGTATGTAAAACAAAACGTTTGTTAGTCTAGTTATGCATCTTCTCTTAGACCATATATAAGGTTGTAGCATTGCATCGTTTGGCGAATTCATGTAAGTCGCATGGATGGAATATCTTCCACATCTTGGTTGTCTTTTGAATATCTTAATCATCTTAACCACGAAGTTACAGCAATATAAAATCAGTATATGTGTGTATATATGTGACAACTTTACAACTTTATCGCACATATATATATGGATATGAAGACAATTATCATTATGAGATTTGCCAGCCGATGAAGCAGGAATCAGAGAAACTTAAGACAGTAAAACAGTATGCACATCTGTTAATCACGAACGGTCATAACTACAAATATAATTGTTTTTCAGAGAGTTTTACCGATGTACAATCAAAAAATATTCCCTAGCAATCATCACAGAAAAGAAGCCAGACAAAACACAAACACTGCATTATATGAGACAAATTTAGTATGCGGCATCACAAAAGACAAATGAAGTATGTCAATCATCTTTCAAAGTTGATGCGTCAGTATGAGTTTTGACATTTAAGATTGAATTCAGATGATGAGTTCACTGTGTTATTTTTTTGTATTGAAGTTTGAATATTATATATGTTATTCATATTAAAGCAGAACAGTACATTTTCAATATCGCACGGGGAAAATCAAAATAATAAAATCATGTTTTTCAAATAAATCATTTGCTGATCAAGTGTAAGGGAGCTGTACTGAAGAAAAAACTGCAAACCTTTTCTTGACGCTAAAGCCTTAAAAGAGTCGATAACATCAGAATTGTGATCTCTGAAACAATTATGAATCATATTGTTGAATTTCGTTAACCACGAAGAATCAATGTTATCAAAAACACGAAGATGAAGAGCACTGTGTTTTGCCACCGGAACCTCTTACAACCGGGTTATACTTCCATAGACTCTAAATATGGTGTTGTCTTTTTTAATCTGTCATATTTACAGACATTACATCAACATTTTCATTTTGACAGATATAATACTTTTATTTAGAACTAAGACATTATATTAGACAAATGTTTACCTCTAACAAACATAGGACCACGATTTAAAGTTGTTCCGTCGTCGACAACAGCTTTCTGGCCATAATCAACTTCTTCATCACAGCGACATTTTTCATACAATTTTCCACCAAGATAAGGACAACAAAACCATATGAAGGCATGGATGATGATCACCGGTAAAACAAGTAACTGGACATGTATTGGAAATATCGTTTTCACACTGTATTCCTCAAGAAAGTCGTTCTGTAGCTGTGACCAATAAAATTCCGCTTCATCGTGGACTTCTTTAAATGTATTACTGAAAGAAATTCAAATTCAACTGCACAGAAATGTTTTTTTAGGAGAAATATTTACTTCTCCGCAATGCTTTTGCCATATGTATAAACATTAATGATATATAAACAAGTATGTTATATAATTACTTTTCAGGTTTGTTAATTGACCAAAGTAATCATCGAAGGCAGTTGTGTAACAACGCCCGCTGATGTTTTATCTATACGTTTTTAAACTGCAATTATGTTTACTCAGAGAGTATAACACAATTAAATACAACAAGGTCAATATCATCAAAATGAATTATTTTATATATTAACTCGTTGGATTACAAAAATATGTATTTAAACAGACAGTCTGTTTTCCAATGGATACGCCATGTGCATATATTCAGACCGACTGGTTTGGTACTTATACGTATGAAGCAGATTTTTTAAATACATTATCCAAACTAAAACATATCATCTTGCAATCTTTTTTAATTTAAACTTTCGGTGAATGGTTGTAAGTTATATATCACAGTGAACTTGGAATTAAGGATACTATCGACATTTGGAGTATAAATCATTTATTGATATTGTTCGTGTATTTACACAGATAGATCATTTATAAATGACAAACAAATGAGATGAGTTTAGCTTGCCAAATTTAATCTTCCTTGTCTCAACATTGACATATTCTCTATCCCATTTAATGGTGTTTAAGTATTACAATAGATACGTAATAGGATTTCTTGATAACATTGTTTCGGATGTCATCGTTAATAGCGTGCCCCAAACGAAAGAGAAAAAAAGTATAGTCAACAGAGAACGAATGACGAATTATGCACCAGTATTCTGTCTTCGCATCTGGGTTCCCTCATTCTAGAAATTATAACAAATCGATAGTCTTATTTTCGTGACATACAATCATGACATTTTAATTCGTTGAAAGTATTATATCATCAGTTAACTACTGTTATCTTTTATTTCTAGTGTTTAACGAAATAGACAAATGCACATACAATTGCTTCTGACTAAATAAATTGATATATACTTATAACTTTCTCAAGAACACTAATAATGTACGGACATTACTAAATGCTACGCTTTATCAATTGTTCAGGTAAATATTAATGATTGTGGAAGCTTCTACAAACTGGACAGTTTACGTAAGGCAATATAACATGTATAACAGGCAACGCTTTGTCAGTTTTTGTAGCTAACAGTAGTGGGAACGTCTCCGCACCGTCTAAAGTTTCCTAGATGCTGAATCAGTTGTTATACATATAGATTAAGGCATTTCATTATATTGTTAGCAATCTAAGACGGGGGAGAACATGTCTTGAGTATAAACGATCATCTAAGTTCTAAGAGCATCGTCGAAAAAACATATCAATAAAATTGCATATACAAGTATAGTTATTTAAAACATTTATTTGATAATTTGTAAATTTTGTATTCACTCTAATCAATTTCTTTAAAACAATGTTTATTTCCTTTCCGAATTGTCAGAATGAATGTCATGCATATTGGCACCAAAGACGTGAAAAAAAACCCAAAAGCATGAGACCCACCGATTTATGTAGAACATAAATCAAGAACACAAACGCGAAATGAATACGTTTTAGAGCGTTAATTGATAAACCACACACAATGACCTCAGTGGTAAAAATATTGATACTTTGCAAGAACTCAATAAATTATCGCCAACATAATCATAGATAAATATTATACTAATATTTATAATGTCCAAAGGTTGAAAGCTTATGTTAATAACAGATAGGAAAGTGCAATGATATAATTTCATACAAATACTTCATTGTGTTGGTAATGACATATTTTACCTGTACATTGCTATTAGCAGGTTTAGCAATAATATTACAGCTATCAATCCATAGAAAGCTTTCAAGTAAGGCACAAGGTGTAACCCAAACGTCGAGGGACATTGTTGCAAAGCCCCAAATTCAAACAAAGTTCTGTCGAATGTACAGTCTGGTACAGTTACTGGAATATGTTAATATTATGTTACAATGGCAATATGATAGAAATTAATCAGTACTGGATTTAAATTAATTTTGCTTTATTTAGTGTTAAAGTGATCGTTTACCTTGCATTAAAAATATACTATTATGCATGACTATAAATTCAGTTCCAGGTCAACTATTTGCAGCAACTGTATGAACTTTTTTTTATATTCATTAAGACTATTGTTATATGCCGTTTGCCTTGATCTTTCCCGAGCTATATATGAATGGTACTGTAGTAATTTAATGTGTTAATCACCTGTGTTTTTGTATAGAAAGTAAAACAATTATATATTCCATCAGAAAACAAGGATTATAGAATGCCTAATTTGCTTTGTGATGAGTATCATTATTTATAAATAACATGTATTTTTCTATGTTTTAGTCATGTACTCTAATAATGTATTTCAATTAATATAATTCATATAACATATACACGTATGGCAAAAATATGTTTAAAACGAGCTACTCATCTGAGGCGACATGATTCAATTTTGATTTGACCATTGGAAAAGTGACTGTTTATTCGTTTAAAAGAATTTAATTATTATTATTTTGCAAATAAATAAAATGACATATTGTGTGAGATGTGATGTTGATATCACGGACTCAAAATTGAAAAAAGATAATTTTAAGTTTTCACAAGAATCATGTGTGTTTACATTTTTCCGCATCTAAATTCAGTTCACCAAATAACATCCAGTATCCATTTTGAGTGATCTTTTCCAGCTTTGACCAGGTAAACTCAGAGTTAGTATATAAAAGAGCGTGAAAAGATATATTATAACACATCATAATCACTGTCATGATGGCCATAAAGGCAACTGTATCTGAAAACTAAAAAACAAAAACCATATTTACGATATCACGTGATGTAAATAAAACATGTTCATTTAATTTTCATACTTATGTAAAGTATTGTTTACATCTTACAGTTAAAGGAATGTATAGAATAAATTCATAAGGGAGTTAACTCTTTGAAAATCAGATGAATAATTTTATCACATTCTATTAGTTAAGAGAGTTTAAGAGCATAACATATTGTTTTAGCTATTGTCTTTTGTAACAGACTGAATGTTCATCAATACATTGACATTACAGGCATTGGTTGATCTTCATCATACTTGAGGTAATAACGCTTCACTTTTTTTTGTCACATTATACTTTTTATTTGATAGTCGTTGTGTTATTTTTTTCTCCATTTTTTTAAAGTTTTTAAAATAAATCTATAGAAAGGATTTATGTATTGACATGGTTAATAATGTCATCTGTATCGTGGTTGTACTGAGAGGAAAAAAAACAAAACAAATACTAGTGAACTGTTAATAAATTTGTACATACCATTTTGCGAATCATGACTAACTTGGGACCAAGAATCTCTGACATACAAAACAGATTTAAGATCCGTATGCACAGAAGTATAAAAGCAACTACTAATAAGACTTTCGATGCATCTTGATAAATTCGTTTTTCGCCAAACTTTAGACACATTCCAACGGTATATACCAATATTGAACACCAGTCTAACCGATTCCACCAGTCACTAATGTAACTTTTCCATTTGTTTCGTACAATTGATACAATATGCTTAAAAATATAACACGACTGGTATTATAGAACATATAGTAGTAACCTGTTAAAAAATAATTTGGAACAATAGTTAAAAAACTAGGTTTAATCCACCATCTTCTACATGACAAAATGCATGTACCTAGCCAAACATATGATTATAATTGTTTTCCTTTTGCTTGGTGTGTTTGACCTTTAGATTTTGCCATTTAATAAGGGAGCCTACATGTGTCGGGGTTATAAAACAGCGTCATAGCAACCATAAAAAAAACACTGGAAAGGACTTGATAATTTATGTAGGTACTTTGAGATACATATAGCACAAAGTAAAGATATCAGAAAACTAAGAATCACGGAGATTGTACTTCTACTGCCGAAAATTGTTCATATACGCGCTAAAATGACGTTGGTAAATCTGCGTTCACATATATATAAAACATTTAATTTATAATCTGCGTTGTTTATCAATACGTTGTATGCACATCACAAACTAATGGGGAAAATATAAAAAAAGACTAATAACCTGCCTCAGGTAGAAAGCCTCATCTGCACAAACAGACATCTTATTGATTACATTTTAAAAAAAAAAACAGCATTACCACTATATCATGTATATTTTTTAGCAAAAACCCTACATTCATATCGAAAACAAACAAGGCCAAGGCTCGGTGAATAAAGACGTACATTGACCTATAATGGTTTACTTTTTAAAACAATGGGACTAGGATGAAGAACTGTCTCACAGGCAATCGTACTACATCTTCTTTTATCTATTAAACACAATCTTTAAGCTGTTAAAATAATTGAGAACCTGTTTGGTTTCGTCCACGAAAAAGCTCACCATCCAAGTGATTATAAAATAGTCTGTGCGTGAAATTCCATTTACTTTGTAGTCAAATAACAGCATGTATGCATAAGCAAAAAGAAGCCACAAGAATCCAACCTGTGAAAATATGCATTGAACAAAATATGAATCATAAAAAAATGTTTATATTAACGTAAAACGATTTAATGTTTTTATTGATGAAGCAAAACATGCTGACGACGAACAAACCTAACAGAGTTGTAATAGATCCATAATCTTGTTTTCTGATTTAAACCCACTTATGTGTATATATTTAAAAGTAGGTTCCCCTATTTGTTCCGTCTAAATTTTTATGTATAAGTATTAAATTTATTTTGATTGACAAATGTTCAACAAAGTCGTTAGTAATAACAAACAAACCCGATCCAATCAACATGTGTTTCTTTCTGAATCATTCCGAACAAATTATTCATCTTACTTGCATGTATAGAAACATGCATATGAAATACCAGATTGGTAACTAAAATTCGGGACTTTCTCCTACACAGGGTTCCTCAGGGACATGGTAATGTGATTAGTTTGCACATTGCATCAATTACAAAATTGAACAAAATCAAGAAATTTCCGAAAATGCATGCAAAATATGGATAAATTAATTTATGCTCGTGGTATAAAAACATCTGAAATTGGAGAAAATCAACACTCTATAAACTACATTCACAATACAAGAACATATAAATGAGTAAAACATTCCTCAACTTTATTATATATAAAAACCATCTGCGATTATTTTCCTTTGAAACCGATAAGTTCAATGTTGAATACGTCTTTTATGATGACGTTTTGTGTATTGTTTATTTGAAAATAAAGATCCTATTATGCGATTTTACTCACCATTACAATATATCGCAGTGCACATTAAAATTGAAAATAATAATAGCATTCACAAAATTTACGTGGACACTATAAATAGGCTAATATGTTCAGGCGAACAAATTCATTTTTTATAAAAGATAGGAAATCAAAATTCTTGTTGTTTAAATTTAATATCAGTATATTTTTTTGTAACAGGAGAGCATGAATAATTGTATGTCATCATTACAGCGATCACATGTAAACAAATTTATCAAGATAAGGTAAAAAAAAGGGCATGCACACATGGTAATGCGTTAGTTATACTGCATCAGAAATCACAGATAATCAATCTTAAATATGATAGTATTCCTACAATGTTTTATTTGTCCTCATATTTAATTTATAACTATACATGCAAAATGTGGCATTTCAAATATGTTTTTCTATTGATGTGAATTTTAAAACCTGAAATTAGTATAAACAGATAATACTCGAAATTATTTTTCGTCTTAATCTATATTATAAAATATTAATTTTTCTTAAACCTGTTGCACCTTGACCTTTTAATGTAATTAAACTTACCAAATGAATGCAGACTTTCATGAATGGCAATTTGTACTGCTTATATAACCTAAAAAATATAGAATTTGGTATGATGGATTTTATATCATGATTTTCTAGAAGAAGGTTGATGTGTACAACTAGAAAACTATTCAAAGATGTGAAGTTTGAGTAATACTTTTGAAAATGTTTCGAAGCCATCACCAGCTGGTTAAACGTTATGGAATATCTGATTCTTAATTGACGACGGATAAGTTCCATTCCCAAATTGCAATTCTCTTTTTCGAGTGTTACCTACCTGTAAAATTTGTTCAACGAGTGAGCACTTACATGTTCAATACGACGCACGTCATTCGGAGCACGGTTTGCCCCTACTTTTGGAGCCAATGAGATCCACCCCGTTTTTGGTAAGGCTCGTGTTGCTCAGTTTTTGGTTTTTATGTTTTGTTTTACGAATTGTTGTTTATCTTTTGATAGTTTTTCTTTTTTTTTACCATGGCATTGTCAGTATGTTTTTGACTTATGAGTTTGAATATCCCTTTGATAAGTTTTTTTTTGTATTTTGGAGACGAAACAAAATATTGGTACTCTTATTTAAACCCGACACAATTGTTTAGTCATTGTGTTCCAATATTGATCGATTTGTATTATACAGTTCATCCCCAGTTACAGAATTTACTGTATAATTGTCGGTTGTTGTGGGTTGCAAATACTCTTCAACGTCGAGTTTGCTTTGTTACCAAGTATTTCAATTCGATAATAATGGAGGAGTCTTATGCAGGTATCTGAATAGTATACAATCAAACCTTTATTAAACAGTCATTAATAGTACGTATTAAAAGTTACCATTCGAGATGTTACTTTCTCAAAGAAGTTATAGAATTTCCGATTCCGACATCGACCGTAGTCGTTATTGCGGCAAAATGTGTAAGTGTTTTTAGATGCCAGGAGTGGCCCAAGACCACAATTAATGATCCAGCTTTTCGTTGTCCACGAATATAGTTCCCTTTAAAAGAGGAGCGAAAGATGCCAGAGGGACAGTCAAACTCATAGATCGAAAATAAACTGACAACGCCATGGCTAAAAAAATAAAAAGACAAACAGACAAATAATAGTACACAAGACACAACATAGAAAACTAAAGACTAAGCAACACGAACCCCATCAAAAACTGCGGGTGATCTCAGGTGCTCCGAAAGGGTAAGCATGCTCCCCATGTGGCACCCGTCGTGTTGCTCATGCTATTACACATCCGGTAAATAGTCTAATCCGGTAGGTCACATTCGTGGTGAAAAAAGATGTGGATTGTGATTACGACATAAGGAACAAATCTGATATCATCTGTGAAACGTTAACGGTCAACCAACTCGTGATGGCGTTCGTAAAATCTACGAAGGGATGATTTCAACTTCACCATTTGGAACTCTTGGTTTAATAGCTTCCTTGTGAGCAGCAACTCTCTATCAAGACAATCATGATAGGAAATACAAGCCCGGGAATATCGTATCAATTGGGAGATATATACTCCGTATGAAGGCGCTGTTGGAATGTCGCTACATAAAAATGGAAAGTTCACAATCGGGAAGCTGAAATCATCTCTTTTGTCGTAAAGCTTTGTTTTCAACCGACCCTCATTGTCAATTTCTAGATGTAAGTCAAGATATCAGGCAGACTTAACTGTATCTGTTGTATCCTTTATTTCTACTTGGATGGGATAGATGCGTTCAACATAGTCACCAAATTTTGAATTATATAGTGAGAGAACATCATCTATATATCGGAAAGAAAAGTTAAAGGATATTGCTAACTTCTTATCTTTCTTCCTAAGAAGTTCCTGTATGAAGTCAGCCTCATCATAATAAAAAAACAAGTCGGCAAGGAGAGGGGCACAATTGGTTCCCATTGGAATGCCGACAGTCTGTTGAAAAACACGTCCTTCAAACGTAACAAATATGTTGTCAATCAAGAAATCAAGCATCTTGATAATGTCAGTTTCAGAAAAATTTTTGTTTGAATCAGAGTGATTCTTTACCAAGTAGGATTTATCCCTCCCCAAGACAAGATACAATTTATTATAGTGTATTTTTTCTTTATTTTTTCTTTTCCTTTCTCATACATATCTTAGTTTTTATGGGGTGGAAATGAAAAAAAAGAGTTGAAATAAACTTTTGAATGTTTTATTTTAACTGATTTTGATATCGAAAGAGTGATTAGACAGGTGCAAAAAGGTAATATTTACACTTTTCGGAACATCTCTTGACTTGTCTATAGGGGTATGAATGTGTGTTGGCCAAATTTGTATGATATAAACTTGCAATTTTTCTGAAAATTGGATATATTTTTAGACTTGTACTCACTACAAAAGTCAAAAAGTCTGAAAAGACCAGTTTTTGTCTGAATTTGCATGAATTTTTACTCGACATTCTTAATTTGTCTGAATAATTTTTAAAATTCTTGACATAATATGAATTTGTCTAATAAGGTTCTTGATTTTTCTTGACAAGTGTCTTGACAGTATGAACATTGTCTTAAAATTTCTCGACACTTCCTGTATCATCTGATAAGAGTCTGGATTAGTCTCGACCAATTCTTGACTGTCTAAAATTTGTCTCGATCTGTCTTGATATATTCTTGACATTCTTAATAATGTCTGAATATGTCTCGACATATTCTTGACATTCTAAATAATGTCTGAATATGTCTCGACACATTCTTGACAGTCTTAAATATGTCTTGACACTATCTCAACAGTTTAAATTTCGCCTGAAATGTGAACAGACTTATTCTGCACTGTTTATGACATTCTATTGCTGTTATATACTCCTTTTTATTATGGCTAAACTAAACTTTGAAGAATCAAGGATTAATTTGGTATAGTAAGATACCCTTTTGGTGCAACTAAGTTGGAATACCCTGAATAATCCCCCATGTAGTTTAATTTTGATGTATTTTTATTAAACATTTAAGTAATTGTTTTCACTTGGAATATAAGTCGAAGGTATTGACAAACAGCATTTAGATTTTTGCCGTTCGCAAAACTCCCAGTCAAATTTGCTTTACTAAAATAGGTATCTTGTATCTCTTTTGGACCCCACAATTCATCTTTTGGGTTTGTGTGGCTAAAAAAAGAGGGGGGGGGGGGGGGCTTTCGTTTAGGTCAAATTTGTTCCCATCTTGATTCAAAAACCTTATTCATTTTTTAGAACAACCCAAAAACATTTTTTTTTCAAATTTGAGTGTTGAATTTTATAATTTTTTATCAAAAATAAATATTTGTGATAACTCCTTCCTGAAAAGAAAAAAATGTTTAGATCTATATTATGCATGTCTGTTTTTCATAACCATTTCATAAGACCGATGATTTCTATTGAAATCATTGATGGGACCCATTATAAATACATTTTTTTTATTATTTCTGAAGTAGGTAATAATTTTCTTTTAATCTTTGGGAATTATTCAATTTATTTTTATGTTAAAATAATTAACTTCATAATTTTGATGAAGAAAATCCATTTCAATTCAATTTTTTTTCATCAAAATGATGATTTTCATTTTCATCTATCAACAAACTTTTTAAATTGTAGTGGCATGGTCGGTCAACTGATAAGTTTAATGGCTAATTACAGGTAAAGCAATAACTTCTATTTGACAGTTGCGTGTACTCTGGGGTGTGGAATACCTTAATTTAATGGGGAACATCCTGCCCATGTGTAATACTTAATATATTCCAACAGATGACATTACACAAATTTTTCTTCTGTTAAATGAATGATTTGTATATCATCATAATTTGCTATTTATATAAACCACATTTTGGTATAATAATTATTTACCATATCAACATTGAATATTATGAATGTAGAATGAAATATGTCTACAGTATGATTGGTTTGAATCATTTAATTTATAAGATTTAGGAATCAAAATTTGTAATTATTTAAAAACCCACATTGAAATTGTTTTATATCAACACACCCACATTTGAATTATTTTATACTTTAGATTTCATAGCCATATTTGCATTTGTAAAAATATGTATATACCCAAATTTTCAATTATTTTACATGCCCAACTTTTATTTTTGTTGTAAAGAAGTGTTACTTGAAACAACAGTATATCATATAAAGAGAAATAAAGATTAAAGTTATATCATGAATTTTGGTCATGATTTGTAAAACTCAGAACTGTCAAGTAAATTTAAGACACGATTCAAAATGTTCAGAATATGTCAAGCCATACTGAGAAAAAAAAAGAATGTCGAGAATATGTCGAGAAATTTCAAGACAGCATTCAAATGTCAAGAATTTGTCAAGAAATTTTAAGACCATATTCAGAATGTCGAGAATATGTCGAGTAAATTTCATACAAATTTAATATAAATGAGAATTTGTCAAGAAAAATTAAGACACAAGTCATACTTTTGGAGAATGTCGAGTAAAAGTTCATGCAAATTAAGACAAAAACTGGTCTTTTCAGACTTTTAGACTTTTGTAGTGACTGTACATTACATACATACACAAAAAATTGAACAAAACAAAAGGGATTTTTTTTTTAATGCAACAAAACGTTATAAAGAACTGATAGAGGAATTAATTGTGGTCTCGGGCCTAAGAGGTGCATTTCAGCAAATTTATAATTTTTACTTTGACAACTTCTCTGAATGATCTATTGGTATTAATTTGTCAAACTATATGAGAAGAAATGATTTCCACTTTTACTTGATAGAAATTTTGTAAAAAAGTCACTTTTCAGCTTATATGCCCAAAATGTAGCTTTTTCACTTTTTTTTTATATTTTTGCAAAAGCAGAATCTTTACTTTTTCTCTGACAGGTTTTTTCTGATATCTATTTGTGTTTGTGGTATTTATTTCAGTTGTTTTACTCATTTGTGAACTCTGAACACAAGGAAAAGTAGATAAAAACATAAAAATAGTGCAAAGGTGCTGTTTTAATAGTTTAACTCTAACGGTCCGTACGAAGCAAGTGAAATGTGAAGTTCTATGTATTTAAAAGTTGCATTCCTTTAAACATATTGCACTGAATCTATATCAAAAGCACTTATAACTGGTTGTTTAACCTTGTCTGTTTCACAAACTACCTTTATTTTCTTCTGTTGGATAGCTGGTGGTTAACATATTGGCCTTTTGAGGCTTAAATTTCACGCAGGTTTTTAACAGTAAAGTGAATAAACTTTGCATCAGACCATAATGTCTACATATATAGTTGAAAGCAACAGTCTTGTAACATCCAGGCTTTATGTTTCATCATATCTCAGCAAGGATTTGAGCAAAAAGAAGCATATTTCCATCTCCCATATCATTTATATGCAATTTAACATGGAAATATGGGGAACGACCTAAATTGACAACTTGTTTTTTTAAACTTGACATTGCTTAAGACCATGCCATACTCATGTGTTATGCTATTTGAAACTTATATTTACATGAAAAGAACATTTATAACATGTAGAAGGTTTTGTTTTAATTTAACAACTTCAGAAAATTGTTGTAAGTGGAAAATATTACATTTCATATAAGGCCTCGCTTCATTTGAAAACCTCTTTTTTTTTGGCACAGGCTCATATAAAATTAATTTTTGGTAAATTTTGTATAAGTCTGATACATTCAGCATGCTATCTATTACTTTGAATAGATAATATCTTATACAATGCGACATTAAGAAGTGCAATTTGTTGTTTTTTGGGGCTTTTTGAAGCCAAAATTTGATAGTTGAAATTGGTTTATTTCAACGTCACAATTTAGCAACAAAAGTTGAGATATAAAAAATGCCACATTTTCTATAATATATATCATATGGCTTTGAAAACTGTCTCATAATACACTAAGCTTAAATCATGCCAAATTTTATTGGAATTGGTCAAGTTTTTGACCCCTAATAGGCCCAAGACCACAATTAAGGTCCCGCTTTTTGTTGTCCACAAATATAGTTCCCTTTAATTATAGCGTATTTTTTCTTTATTTTTTTCTTTCCCTTTCTCATACATTTCTTTGTTTTTATGGGGTGGAAATGACAGAAGAGAGCTAAAATGAACTGATTTTGATATGAAAAGAGTGATTATACCAGGTGCAAGAAGGTAATATTTACACTTTTCGGAACATCTCTTGACTTGCCTATAGGGGTATGAATGTGTATTGGCCAAATTTGTATGATGTAAACATGCAATTTTTCTGAAAATTGGATATATTTTTGGACTGTACTGTACATTACACACACAAAAAATTAGACAAAAAAACAGGGAATTTGTTTTTAATGCGACAAAACGTTATAAAGAACTGATAGAGGAATAAATTGTGATCTCGGGCCAAGTGTCGTTCCTGTAGCATTGAAAAAAAAATGGCGGATGTGGCCGTTTCGAATTGGAAGAAAACTTTTAAAATACGTTTTCATTTGAGACAAAAATATGTTGTTGATACTGTTTCCAAATGAAACTGAAAGACATAGAACATGAGGAATTCAAAAATTCACCTCCTATTACGATATCTCGGTTAAAAACGGGTTCGGATTTCTATTTGATTACGGTACTCAACACATATATATTTCCTCATGATTATGTTGGTATTAATAAACAATAATATGACCGTTGTAAAAAGTTGAAATGACTATTCGTGCTTGATATAAATGAACCCTGACCGTATTATACAGTCAGGTGTCCGCTGAAATGAGTAAATTTATATAGAGAAAATATTCGGTGTCACAAAGTAGCCGTAATAGACAGATGACTGCTGAAACGAATTGATAGTTAATGCAGGTTTGTCTATATTAAATAAACTGTTCAAAACCGCATATTTTTAATGAGTCTTTACAACCTCTGGGTAATTGCAAACAGCAACAATCGAGTAGTCTGACATTTGTGTTGAAATGCTACCTTCAAATTAAAAATTGCGAATTATTTAATACCTTTAGTTTTTCGATCACTTGCAAAAGAAACCCTTTGTCATATTTGACACAACTTTTCAGGTTTTTTAACTTGGATCTACATCATCATGTGTGCTTCGGACTTCCTACAATAACGAAATTGACGTCTGGCAGATTCGTGGTAGACTAATAACGGTTAAAACACACTAAACACCTAACATTTTGTAGTTTCTCACATATCTTTTTTAAATGATTTTATTTTTGGTTCTTTTACTAGTCACTTACCATCGCGTCGGACGTGTTTCCATAGTTATCATTAGCAAAGGTAACAGTATGATGTGACAGGCTGCGAGAACAATGAAACCAACAATCTAAAATGTTGAATATGTATAAAATTGTTGTTGTATCGTTCCTCAATAAATAAATGGACAGACAAGGGACGAAAAACAAACATTTTGATATTAACTTTTAACAGACTGAGAACAGGTGTGTCAACAAGACAGCATCTTCTACTCGATGTGCGTAAAACGGTGTCATTACATGGCCTGTTTTCATATTGATCCGTTTTTATTTCAAAGTACAGTTATTTTAGATCAGAGTAAGTTGTATCGGCTTGAGGCTCATCCGAGTGCTAAAACAGTTGATCATATTCCAATACGACTGAAGATTTCAAATAAGATTTATAATGAAATATATAAAACCTTTAACAACCAATTGTCATACGTGACAGTAGTATGGAGCTGATTGAGAACAAATACGACAGAAAGACAACAACAGCAGACTCAATATGAACTAATTCGGTGCATTACATTTGATTTCAAACAAGAATTGTTATATAACCCTAATACTTGGAAATATGCGATAAATGACCCTTTATTCAACGGTGGAAAAGCTCAGAACGTCTCCATTTATTCATGAATTATCATCCATGAGAAAAGACGTCACTGCAGCTGGTGAATGTAAAAAAAAATGCAACGACCATGGCAGAAATCAGTCGAGTGTTGAAGAAACAAGTTTCTGAAATATATCTGGTGCCGTTATAGCTTTAACAAACTACCCTTTTCATTGCCATCAATATACGTCTATATATAGCAACTGTTTTGTACATACATGTATGAAGCATAAGACACAAAATAACTGTGACGTCAGTGTGATGGTACTGTTACTCAATGCTCTTCAAACTATATATTTAGATTTTGATTTTATTCGAGCGTCATTGATGATACTCCTGTAGGCATAACGCATGTCTGGCTAACATAAGTTTGCCAGAATTAACCTGCTACTATAATGGGTTTATTTACTTAGTTAGGCTAGTCTAAATACAAAGGACGTCTTGTGAAGCTATTTTATGTGATTGTTGTGACCCTGAAGAACAGTCGTCACAGCAAAACAGTATAATATCCTATAACAGGACATCATAAATATTTGGACTAACCTTTCTGTAATAAATAAAATCATCATAGATGATGTTCATACATTGTTATAGACAAGGTAACAACATTCAGTGACTGCTCCAAGCCATAAAATTTGAAAATCCAAGACCTTGTACACTAAATGAAGGACATATTAAACGGAAAGGGCACTTTATTATAGTCAATTCAGTACAAGCAGTGAAAGCTTTACTTGATGATAATTTATTCCTAAATTTAGAATAAATTTAAAAATTCTTTCATGTTTCAATCTAGAAGTGTGTGTTTTTTATTAAAAAAAATAGGATAGATCTGGCATTTTTGGTATTCCGAACATATTTTTTTTTTCAAAACGGAAGGGTACTGGATACCTTATCAACTCATCATTATAAGCAATGATCGAGGTTCATCAATCCCGATCGTTAGTAGTGATAATGTTACGACAAAGTATACATATTACAAGAGGGGAAGGGAGGTTCCAAAGAGGGACATTCTAAGTCAAAAAACAAACATAAACTGAAACATGTAGGTGTATTTCTATTTGTATCCATCTAATGATTTAAGCCTTTTTTTAACTGCTTTTTATAGTTCGTTTTTATGTTGTACTGTTACACCACTGTCCCAGGTTATGAGGAGAGTTGGGATCCCGCTAACATGTTTAACCCCGACTCATTATGTATGAATGTGCCTTTCCCAAGTCAGGAGCCTGTGATTAGGTGGTTGTCGTTTGTTGATGTGTTATATATGTGTTTTTCGTTAATTTTTTGTACATAAATTAGGCCGTTAGTTTTCTCGTTTGAATTGTTTTTTACATTTGTCATTTCGAGGCCTTTTATAGCTGACTATACGGTATGGGCTTTGCTCATTGTTGAAGGCCGTACGTTGACCTATGTGGTAACACCACGGCCAAAATAGAAAAACAATAACAATAACAATAAACAAAACACATCATAGAAGTCTAAATACTAAACCCAATGTTCTGATGTGCTCTGGAAAGGTTAGCAGATCCTGCTGCACGCATTGTGTTCTCATTCGGTGATAAGTTTATACGAAAGGTCGTATTCGGAGAAAGGGGACAAAGAAATATAAGCCAGTTTGAAAGTTGGTTTCCTTTTTTGCAAACAGATACTGTAGTAGATATAAATTAGTAAGATAAACAAATACTGATATTATGATTCATTAGAAACCTGTGTGATATGTAATGTAAGACCTTTCCATGAACGGAGCAGACAACAAGATATATGTTCGTTCGAAATGCTTTTCAACTGTCGTTTTGCGAGTAACGGGATGTAAACAACCGATATTTTAAATTTTTGTCCACTATACAAACTGATTTGTGAGTTACAAATCGAAAGAAGATAGGTGAACAGGTGAGGTTTAGAACAAATCATCATTAAACTTCAGTTTCATAAAATTTCATTCTTATTAGAAATGTCAATGTTAATCATTTCAATATATTCCTCATTCCCAACAATCAAATTTGAAAGACGAAAGTTCATTTATTTAACACAGCAACGAACGACAACAACTGAATTGCAGGCTCCCGACTTATGACAGACACGTAAAGAATGTGACGGTGTTAAACTAGTTTGTACATACCCACCCCCCCCCCCCCCCCCCCTGATAATTGGAAAGTTGATATGTTTACGTTCGTCATAGATTCTAATTATTTTTTTCGGACTGCGTCAATTTGTAGGAAATGACGATTTAAGGCAGATATTCTACTTTTGGTTGTATCCTTATTTAAAAGTTGGCTACGATATATGAGATTCAAACACTCACTATAATGAAAACAAATATCAAATGCAAATATTTAAAACAACATTTTAACTAAGCCAGAAAAAAATGACAATCACACAATTAGTTAGAGAGACACAGGTACAAATCATGAACACTGTACACTATATAGAATAACGCGCATTCATAAACTTCAATACACCTTCATTATTTGTTGAATTAAGCAGAGAACAAAATTAAGGGGTACATGTAAAAAATGGTAAAACAATAAAATTATGCACAAAACGATGCCTTTTATTTTGATGCTCGTTATTTTGCCTTCATGTATACGCATTGCAAAACATCATGATATTTTCAACCTATGCTTTCTTACCGTTTTAAGATTTCTGTGTTCTAATCCATACCACATTTTGTTTATAATATTCCTCACTTCTTTGTTGTCCAGAAACGTTCTGTTCTGTGTCTTTATAGCGTCTTCGATGTACCCATGATTTAGTAACAGTCTGCCAGCATGGTTGATATGTTCACCCAATTCCATTTCCTCCTTACTATTCGACTCTACCTCTTTTCCAGTAGGTTTATTCCGTTTCGGTTTATCGTTTTCAGATTTCTTGTCAGTCTCATATATAGACTCTAAAATGCGAGATGCCCTCTGCGTGAAGGCCCTAAAAACAACGATTTTGAAATAACATGAGAAAATACAATAGATAATATCATAATATTGACTACTGTACCCGAATTTTTGACATTTTTATTTATTATGTCTGTTTGATTTTCTGCCATATTGTTGGCAATACAATTTCATATCAGTGAGAGGTTTAGCTAGCTTTATAACCAGGTGTTATCTACAATTTCCTACATAAAGAATTGCATGTACCAAGTCAGGAATATGACATTTGTATTCTATGTGTTTGATGTGTTTGAGCTTTTGATTGAGTCATATAAAAAGAACTCTCCGTTTTGAATTTTCCTTGGAGTTCGGCATTTTTTTTATTTTAAGAACATTGCTACGTTGAGAAACAGGATTAGAATGCAATTGTTATTATACTATATAAGATGCAGTACCGATGCAGTGCTTATAAAAAAAGAACATTTAGATTGTCTCTAAATTATTAGTTTTCAGAAGACAAGATCTGAAATATTTATAGAAAATTAAATTTTAAAGTTGAACTCATTTAATACCTTCTAAGTGCCAAAGAAAATAGCTATTCTGAATTGTGTTTAAATTTTGGTTGAAACAATATGTATGCAAATGAATAAGAACATAATGTTTTGAAACCAGTTTAGATATTATTATAGAATATTGCATATATAGTATGTATATCATTTAGAAAAGTTAAAAAAAAACTGATAATATGTATATCATGTATATAGCTCATTTCAATATGTCCGAACCTCGGTCTCTTTAGTAGCAGCATATGGTTTGCAAACAGATGACACCGAAAGTGACCCTTTTAAATCGAAAGTAGAAAGTTATCTTTTTACGGGATGACTTTTAGAAAAACCTATAATCTAGGGAGAAACGAAGTGTTAACTATTATTTGATTTAACCTATAGTAGCTAATATATCCCTTATTCATAGATGTGTTGTTATAAATAATTGATAAGATTTTTCTTAGACCTACCTTTTTTTCTATTTTGTAACAAAAAACTTATATAGTTATACAAGGTAATTCAACGTTAGCTATAAAAAAAATGCGAATTTGTAAGGAGATACTGATTTCTGATTTCTTGATGATTTTTAATTATAAATATTATTGATATGATTTGTAACTACAAATATATTTTTGTTTGATATAGTTTTGTCACTCTTTTTGTTGTTGCTTTTGTACACTTTTGTAACATACACACACATTAGTGCTTACACGTGTTTGTAAGAAAGGGATGTGTTATACTCTGATACGGTATTGCTTTACGTCAAAGTTAACAGATCTTCTAAAACAGTAACTTCAAGTTCACCGTTAAAGGGACGAAAATTCGTGAAATCTTCAGCCAAATCATTATAAAAATCTTAAATGTCATTATTCAATGATTACTTATTCAATCTTCTAAGCCTGTCTTGCACTAGAGGAGCAGTTTGCCAACTGTTCGCAGTATTTTCTAATATAACGCATCCAACAAGAATATGATGGATTCGAATCTACAATCAAATAAAAAAATGTATAACAGTAGAAACAATTGAAGACGGTTACACTTAAGCATGTAGCTTACTATAAAACAACACTAGATTGTTAGGTTTAATATTTTTGTCTGACAATCAAGAATCTATGTGAACCTTAAAGGAGCTTTCTTCAAACGAAATTTGTTCTGACTTTAATTAATAAACACGATTTTTATCTATGTACCAAAGTACTGACAACTGCTTGAAGGAAAACACCAAGGATCATTGTAATGCAGTATAATGAACCAAGAAACAAAACAATATATATTATACAAAACAAAACAGACACAATAACTATATTCTATATGCATATATAAAAACAGAGAGTCGTGGTATGATTAAAGATAAGACTACTAACCAAATTATGACCAAAGGGCAATTATAAGAACGGACGAAGGTTACCGTATGATCTTTATCCATTAGCAAAACTCATACAAAAAACTGTAGCAGTAAGAATGTTTATTTCTTTATGAAATAAATATAGTATTACACGGTTTTTTATTTGCTTTGAATCACATTGATTAACGAAAGCTCATCCATGACCTCCCAAAACTAAATGTTCAATTTGAGATCACGATTTTGAAAAATCCTGACATGACATTGAATCATATTTGATAAACACAGATACCATTAGTCATGTAAACGATTATAAATCGTTTAAACTGCTGGTGACACATTTTCTCGTGAGAACGAATGTGTGGGTTATCCGTGACATTATTACTTGTGATGACTGATTTAATACGCTATTAAGAAATTTGGGGATTTTGATGACAAATTTTAGAATTCGCTACCATAATGCTTAATCATAAATTAAAAATAAGTTCATAATCAACCAGAACCTCTAAGGTGCCTGCAACTACTGACAAGGTGTCATAAATTTGCATTAATGGTTAAAAGCAGCAAATATTGATTTAGGAAGGCGGTCAATCGCATTGAGTGTTTTTCTACGGATTACAAAGAATCCGTTGTCTTTAATTTAATTTATATCTGCCATCTTGGTTGAGCAATTACGGTCATCAGATGTAAATCTGAGGAGAGACGATATAAGAAACCATTCTATGATTATTGATGTCAATTTGTTCTTTTGTTTTTAGTAACATATACGGCGGTTACCATGTTTGATATGAATCGGGTTCATCTACCAAAATTCTGAACTTTATCCGTTATCTGCAATCATCGGAATCAAAGAAATAAAAAAAATAATCAACGAAATACAAACTCTGTGATCAAGTCATCCTCGAATAGGTCATACTGAAATAAATTAGTAATAAAATAAATATGAAATGTGGGATAAGAAATGTAATCCGTATATAACTATCCAAATTATTTAAGATGTTTCAAAAGTGATGTTCTTGTTAATAGCATTCATTTGATTCTGCAAACACTGCAAATATTAGAAAAAAATTGTTGGTAGCCTGTAAAATTGACATCTCATTGTAACGCTGTGTTTATGAATAACATTATGTATATATCATTGCACTTGGTTTCAATGCAATATGATATCGATAAAGTGAATACAATTCTTAATCATCTTATCGCCGTTTGAAGACAAAACTAGTAGTATTATTGTACGCATACACATGTTACTTACGCATCCAGTTTCAATTAACTGTTTGGCTCCATTCCAATACTGTTTTTGTAAAAGGGCCAAAAATATAAGCCCGTACAATTCAGATATTGACACATTCAGTTCTTTTGCTGCAAAATAAATTTCCTTCATTATGTATAAACCTGTATATTACATTGTGACATCGATTTCCTCAAACAGTGGAAAAAACGTAAAAAAATGTAAATAGAAATAAGAAGATGTGGTATGAATGCCAATGAGATTACTCTCTATCCAAGTTCCACGGTGTACAAAATAAACAATTATAGGTAAAAGTACGGCCTTCAACACAGAGCCTTGGCTTACACCGAACAGCAAGCTATGAAGAGCCCAAAAATGACTAGTGTAAAATAATTTAAACAGGAAAACCAACGGTTTAATCTATATAAACAAAAACGAGAAAAGAGAAACAATTATGAACCAAATCCAAAAACGACAACCACTAAAAAACAAGTTCCTGACTGAGGACAGGTACAAACAAATGCAACCGGTTTGAACGTTTTAGCAGGCTCCAACCGTCACCTTAACTTGAAATAGTGTTACATTAAAACATAGAAAGACAGACTATAAAATATTAATTGAAATGGTTTAACTCAATCAAAGAAAAACAAGTAAACATTCACTGAACGAATAAATTTGATCTATGAGTGATTATGACACAATATGAATACAATTTTAAATAAAAAAGAGAGAAGCAAAACAATGTCAAAAAGACAATTATAACCTTGAACAAAATGGCGTTAAATAAAATAACGTACACAGGTAAATTTTATAATAATTATGTTGTAAGGAGTAAGGGAATATTTTTACAAATAAAGTTGTAGTTCATAGTACGAGAACAGAAGTGAAATTGTATAGTCATACTAAATACTTATCAAAAGTGGTACATATTAAAAATAGTGAGATGAGATATAACACAAAATAGGTAAACGTTGAATAACAAACTTGCATTACAAATTGTGTAAAGATTGACAAAGAGGAAAATAAAAAGATCAAGATGTACATGTATTCACCTCTATTAAGGCCTCTCATCGGTAATTTCAAACGATTAATTTGATTAATTTGCGTAGTTTGGTAAGATTTGCAATCATGTCATAGTTGGACCTAACGGTTAACATAACAAATACGCCTAAAATACTAACTGGACAATTCCGATATTGAGTTTGGTTTGTTGAGAACGACGATGAGGGTGGTTTTTAACGAACTTGAGTATCCATTAGGATGAAAATGCTGGAAATATCGATTATGATAGAGATTATCAAAATTTTATATTTTCAATTATCTGGTTTTTATTCAATCAAATATGTGTGTGGGTGTGTGGGTGTTGCAGCCTTTAGCTCATAGCCAAATATGGCATGGCGCTCTCACGTGGAATTTGAATTTTGGAATTCCCGTATCGGGCACTTGTTAATTTGCTGTCGACGACGAAGCATGTGCTGCAGAAAATTGTTTAATTATCTAAAAACTAAAAGATGCCAAACAAAAGAAATGCCAGGGGATCGCCATCAAGGGTCATTGGAAAGAAGGGGAAGACGACCAGCAGGAAAGAAGGATAGTGAGTTCGGAACGCAGACATCACTCAAAAGAAAGACGGAGCGAGGGACGAAATTGGACGCAAACGAATGGTCAGGAAAAGACAGGAGGTGAAACACGTGGAAACACAAGGACGAGAAGAAAATGCTGAAATATCATCAGATAATGAGTCGGAGGAGGATGTAAGGGCATTCTCCCTTTTAGGCACGACCCGTCACACACAAATTTTGAAATGGCAAATAATTCAATTGATTGCACTCCGACACAAAAGGCTAGCATTCATGACAAAGTGGGGGAACACGTGCCTTTTAAAATTAAGGAAAGATTGGGGAGGGAAAGTTTATTGAGCTACATTATCTTTTGAGAACGCAAAAAGAAATGGAGGAGGTTGACGATTTGAAATTAAAAAGGGGGAAAATTTGCATTGAAAAAAGATCGTCGGGTGTTTATTTGTTCATAAATGAATGGACTTCAGCAGTCATGGTGTTTATGAGTGTTTACATTGAGAAATACAGGACTCGGGCACAGGAATTATTTAAACATATGCGCGATATACGATTAGCGGCAACGAAGTCAGAAAACTGGGCTACCTATGACCAGCAATTTAGGCTAAATATAGGAAAGAATCTAAATTTTTCCTGGGGAAACATACACGGTGAATATTGGCTATTACACATCACATCTCCCTTAGTACAAAACAATGTACCAGTGCAATCACAGGGTTATAGAACAAATACACAAATTCGTGGTAATTATAACTCCAATGCAGCTACGAATTCAAACACTTACACGAGAACACATCAGAAATCACAAGTAACTAGTGGTAGTGCAAATATGTCATGTAAATGCTATAATTATTTATGACTGTTCCTACTTTTCTCGTTGTAGGTTTAAACATGTTTGTGAAATATGCAGTGGAAAACAGAGAAAGGCCCAATGTAATAACCGGGCCCAAGGAAGAAGTAACAAAAGGTATTAATTTTTATTCATTAGCAAATACTCCTGTTAAAGTATCTGTCTTAGAAAATTATTTAGAATTTTACCCACATAACAATGTAGAAAATGAAATTATATCTGGTTTCAAATATGGTTTTTCATTCAAATATTTTGGCTCTAGGAAACCAAGGGAGAATTCCGATTTAAAAAAGTGCAATACAGCTACCCAACATTTTCAAAGAAAAATTAATGAAGGAAGTTAAACTTGGTCAAATTACTGGTCCTTTCAGATCCCCGCCTTTTGCCACACTTCAGGTATCACCAATGGGGCTAGTGCCAAAAAAGGATGGGGATTTTAGACTTATTCAACATTTATCCTATCCTGAAAATAATTCAATTAATGATTTTATTGATAAAGATCATTGTTCAGTGCAGTACAGTTCAGTGGACGAAGCAGCATGTTTGATTAATAGACACAAAACGTTTGCCCGTTTAAGTCAGTGTGATGTAAAGGCGGCTTTTCGCTTATTGCCCCGCTGGATTTTGACTTGTTAGGGATAAAATTTCAGGGTGAATATTATCTTAATAAAATGCTGCCAATGGGGGGCCTCAATAAGTTGTGCCTATTGGTAGAAACTTGTAAAAGCTTTGCATTGGATAATACAGCACAAAAGTGGAAATAATAATATCCTCCATTATTTAGATGATTTTCTATTTGTCGAGTCGAGCCAAACATCAAAAGTTGGCAATACTTTGGAGATATTCCAAGAGGTATGCGATAAAATAGGTATTCCTCTTGCTAGTGACTAGACTACTTTGCCTACTACATTACTCATTTTTTTGGGTATAGAATTTGATATGCAAAATTTAATCATGCAGTTTCCAAATGAAAAACTTGTCAAACTCTCACAAAAAAATCAGAGATACCTTAGACAGTTCTAAAAAAACTCATAAAGACATGCAATCCCTTCTTGGGCTCCTTAATTTTGCTTGCAAGGTGGTTGCTCCAGGCCGCACCTTCTGCCACAGACTCATAAATTCCACAATGGGGATAAGAAAATCATATTACAAAATTCGAGTAGACAAGCAGATGAAAGCAGATTTAGAAGTTTGGTTAGACTTTTTAAAACAATACAATGGTGTCACTGTAATAACCGACAATGTATGGGTTTCAAAAGAAAAATTAGAGTTGTTCACGGATAGTGCAGGGGTGTCCAAAGGCGGGTATTGGATCTAGATTGCAGGCCCAATGCATATGGCGAAAACATAGGGTTGAAACTGGAATTACCAGAAATATGACATTGTTAGAGTTGTTTCCAGTTGTAGCTGCACTTATGTCCTGGGAATTATATTTGTGAACACAAAAGTTATTTTTTATGTTGATAACCAGGCGGTTGTTCAAATCATTAATATGAAAACTAGCATATCAAGTAGAGTTATGACTTTAGTAAGACAAATTGTTTTAATGAACTTAAAAAACAATACGTCAGTTTAGGCAATTTATATCCCTTCAAAACAAAACCAAATTGCTGATTGTCTTTCTCGTTCTCAGTGGGGGAAGTTCAGAAGCCTAGCTCCAGAAGCAGACCAGTGGCCAACCAAAATTCCAACACAGATCTGGAACATTTAAGTCAGGTGGCGGATTATATTGTCAATCAAGGCGTGTCCAAAAATACACAAAAATCATACAATTTGGCTCTGTCAAAACTTTGTAATTTTAGATCATCTGACAAATTGAAACAGCTATGGCCAGTGCCAGTCAATGATATGCTAAATTTTATAGCTTTTCTGTCAGTACAAGGTCTTTCTGGTGGTACCATATCATCTTATATATCAGGAGTTTCTTATCATCATAAAATACAAGGCATACAGGATACTACAAAATTCTTTATAATTGGCAAGGCATTAGAAGGAATGGAATAAAGAGACTTCAAGGAGGGAAATGTAATGACATTAGAGCACCAATTACAGTGCAATTTTTATCAGATATGATAAATTGTTTACATAAAGTATGTAAGAATAAATATGAAGCTGCTTTATTTTCAGCAGTTTTTTCAGTTGCCTTCTTTGGTGTGCTAAGGGTACGGGAAAATCACTACTTTTAAAACTAAGTCTGTTATAAATGGCTCCAACTTAACAATTGCTGATATTTTAGTTAAGAAAAAAGTCCTGGAGCTAGGAGTAAGGTAGTCAAAAACTGACCAAAAGGGAAATTCTGTTACTTTATAGATACATGGGAACAGAAAAAAAACTACTGTCCGATACGACCCATTAACGAATACTTAAAGGTACGACATACCTGTAACAATAAAGATTTGTTTATACATTATAATGGTATACCAATTCAGCAGTATACTTAGAAAGGCTTTACATTATCTTCATATCAGTAACGGTCATATTAGGTCACATAGTTTTAGAATTGGGGGAGCCACTGAACTAGCAAGGCAGGGGGTCTCAGAGGAGGTAATTATGAAATTAGGCAGATGGAAATCGCATGCTTATTCTTGCTATATTAGGTTGCAATTTTTCTAGTTACAAAAGGCTAACAAGCTACAAGTTTTCACAGGTTCCAAGATTTTATGGATTGTTGGAAGTTGCCTTGTTCATTGGGCCAATGTAGAGGTAAAGAAATATGGTAGGACCAACCTTGGACTGGAGTACAAAGGAGTCTCAGCATACTGGATTGGGCAACCTGGTTTACAGTTTAAAGATTTGGACTCCCTACTGGATGCAAAAAGAAATATTTTACCTTCTCCTAATTTTATTATTATTCACTGTGAGGCTAATGATTTGACAGATTTATAATCGACAGGGAAGGGTTTAATTGAAAATGTAAAATGTTCCATCCTACGTTACCAGGCTTTATTCAAAAATGTTATTATAATATGGTGTTCAATGCTACAGCGCAGATACTGGCATTTTGCACCCTTAAATGCGGGTCCAATAATCGAACAAAAGAGAAAAAGAGTGAATTCAGTGGTCAAAAACTTTGTAATATAAAATGGGGGAAAAGCTATTTTACATAAGAACATTTGGGGCCTCGGTGGACGAGTGGTCTAAGTAGTTACTGTTGTAAAAAAACTAGCCAGTCAACACTGAGGTTGTGATTTCGAACCCCGTTCGTGCGGGTGCACTCGACTAGAATCTTAATTGACTAGGATTGTCAGTTTTCCTATCGAAGGTCGGTGGTTCTCTTTGGGCACTCCGGCTCCCTCCACCAAAAAAACTGGCCGCCACGAAATAGCCCAAAAGCGGTGCTTAAAAGTGGCGTTAAAACACCAAAAATCAAAATAAAATCATTAGGGTGAAGTGTCTTTATACAGAACAGATGGAACTCATTTATCACAAACTTGAAATCAGGTGCACAACAAAATCAACTTTTCCAATGCTTCAATAATGAAAATTTTGTAGAGGTGAGAACCCATGTCAGATTTGGTAGCTGACTTTGGCTCTCATATGGCGGTCCAGGGAGACTGGTAGTGATTGGGGGATTATTTCACTCGGCCCTTGCTCTGGGTCTGACAAGTTCTACAATTTGCTGGTTTGGAAAATGTGGTTAGTGCTAACGGTGGGGTCTACAGATGGGTAACTCTGGGACCTCCTCCACCTCATCTTATAGAGGGGAGGCCTACACCTGCCAACATGTGGGGCACTAATTACTGGAGCTTTTGTAATACGAGTGTTTTCCCCAGTCACTCTCTACGGTAGGTGGTGGTGTAACCGTGTTTAACTATCAGGGGTTTTATGACACTTTTTTAACATAGGTCAGCTGATAGTAAATGTGTTTAGGTAATCGGTAGTCACCCTGGCGCCTTAACAAAATATTATAGAATACTCTGTAGCCAAAGTAATGCCACAAAGTAAAAATGTATATTCTAGGCATGAAAATGTAAATACAAGTTGGTGTGTAATAAAATGTATGTTTAATTAGAATGATTGTTTTTTTGTATAAGTGGTAAAGGTTATAAATGAAAAACAGAGGATGTAACCTCTACACAAATGAGTATAATATACAGAAAGTCTGTAGTATTTTAATCTTGGTATTTGTGAATTACAATAAATAACAGACAAAGAGAGACAACTCTATTACATTTTTTAATCACTTTGTGATTAAAGAAAGGACTTCAACATAGTTTAGATATTCTTGATCGTTGTTCTTCATCTCATTGTTATTCGTTCAGTATTATTTTAGGGTCTTCTTCTATGAGTATTGCAATTAATGTTGGGTTATACTGGTTATGAAGAAAAACGACTCAAACCGACACGAATGTGTTGTCGATACGTCATGTTTGTCTCAACTCACTAGCGACATGTTTCTGCTGTCTTAAAGCCTTAAAAACCGACACAGTAGTCTAAACTGCAAGTTTGCCGACATGTTCTATTCCTTATTTTGACATTTTGACTAAGTATGGATTCGCATGGCAAATGTTGATACCAGTGGAATACTTTAAATGATATGTTCAACTCCTTGTTTAGCTAACACTTAGAATAGATCAGGAATATGAGGGGATATAGTTTGCATACTATTCAACACAACATTTAACATAGACACCAAGATGTGGGTATTATCAAATATAGGCCACCAAACGGCCTTCCAAGAAAAGAAAACCAAACGAAATTGAAAAAAAATGTTATTTTGTCAATATTTCTCTAATTTCTAAATCTTATCAAATGCTTATCAATTGTCAATTCGGTAGAACAGTTTATATGTTTAGTGCTAGTATAAGGGTCATTTCTTTAGAACTGACCATTTCTTCTTCCTTCTGGCTTGTCCATGTGGCTATCGTATTCATTAAATGCAATATCTTCAACATCACTATCATCGTCGTAATCACTGTCACCGCCAGAACTATTAACACATCTGGAGCGTTCTCTCTTTTCACCAAGTTCTAGTTTGAAAAAGACAATTACTATTTTCTTTTAGCTATATCAGATTATTATATGGCATTTTTCATATCAGATATATTATCAGCCCAAGGTTTAATATCAGCCCAAGGTTTAATATCAGCCCAAGAGTCGAAGGCTCGAGGGTTGATATTGACCGAGGGCTGATAATACATCTGATGTGAAAAATGATATGGTATGATCTTTTGATCATATGCTTCTACAATGGATAAAAATAACATTTTAACATATATCTTTTTCCTTGATCCTTTTAAGTGGTTCTCAAGTAGAAGTTCAAAAAGTGAAAAGTTTACGAACGTCGGACACCAAATGTAATACATCCTATATGAAATATTTTTATCATATACCTCAACAGAGGAGAAAACAACTGTATAATATATTTTTATATTGACGATCAAAACATAATGAACACAGTTAAGTCAATATTTGTAAAGTAACTTTCTAAATTATGCTGGAAACTTTGTAAAAATGCATTTATTGTATCATGTGTTTTTTTTTTTTGCATTTTACATAATAAATTTTCCTGTTTCCTAATGATTGTTTTGTACCCTACTTTGTAATGTTTTTCACCTAAAACGTATCATAAGTAAGGTGTATTTTCCAGAATTTGCCGAGTAACGCCGGAATGTCATGCGATAACGTTACGGAAAGGCATGTGATAATAGTCGGAAGCATGTGATAAATTTTTCATATCAGCCCGCTAAACACCATTTCGGAAAATATGGAATTCACGTTAATTTAATGCTATTATCATACTGTAAAAATTATAAGTTATTTATTTACTCTATATGATAATTGTTTATCTTGCATGTGCCCAGATAGTAATTTAGTTGTACGTTGTAATATTTGATACTGCAGGTCCATTATCACACTCGTGTATAAAGTAAAATAATGAGTTAATGTTTTTTTTTTTTAATTTTTCTGTAAATATATAAATATATATTATACTTTAATTCTGTTATTTGTTTGGTTACCTAAACAGGGGATATGAGCCCATATCTCAAACGAAGGAAAATAAAGATTAACATGGTGGTGATTGTTGAAATAAGGACCCTCCAGTTTTAATTGTTATTCGGGCTTCACAGGGGGTATGATGTCATATTCCCTGTCAGTTCAACATATTCTTTGTGCCTCGTAGCTCAGTAGATATAAAATAACTAACAGGAAATATGAGCCCATATCCTCTGTGATGATCCCGAATACTATATAATGTTAACTAAAGATTCCGACGATTATATTTCTGATTGAATTTGAAAGTTGGGGGTATAAACACTATGGTCAAAGAAATATGCAGTACACCAGATATAACATGCTATGCAAAAACGATACATCTATGAGTACCATGATTGGTTTTAAGATTAAACGAAGATCATAATTCAAAATTCTGACTTCCTAAAATGGGCCAATTGTCTATGGTTAAGGAATTTGATTATAAGTGTTTTCTAAGTAGCTAGTTGACATAGTTGTTTTCTCTCAGGGGTGTCTGAAGAGTGATTTTTCAAATCTGGTTGATATAAGAGTTCAGATTATAACATTATGATATAATACCGGTCAATCTGGGAGATCTGAAGGCCATATGTGTGTCATTCTGCAGTTCTAACCACAATCCACGTTTAAAATCAGCAGTCAAATCCTGTCCAAAATAAGAAAAAAATAGTTTATTGAGAGACAATTACTAATTAAAAAACATCGTATGATCGAATTTCATATTGATCGACACTTGATGTTTAAAAAGTACACAGCTTGCTTTATAATCAATTTACAACAAGGTCACATATCTTAACAAAAAATGCTGATGATAATGTAAAATTTCTTTTTTGAGTGATAACATTAGACAAAGTTGAATATTAGAAAACATTCAACACTAAAAGTAGGAAGGGGGAGAACTTCGTGCTAAGTTATGTGACTGATCGGATCTTTTCATTTGTTTGTCATTTGACATTTACGGATTGAGGGTTTTAGGGACACCATCTTTTATTTATTGCTCAAGTAAGATATTCAATTATAACGCGTAGTTTTACTTGTTGTCACAAATTTAACATGAATAAATAGAAAACATTAAAGTAAGAATTATATTACAATATCCTGCCTTGTGAAATATCTATTGTTTTTGTTGTGTTTTTTTTCCTTGGTGGGGAGGGGAGTTATCGTCGGTGATTTTATCGATTGTACCGTTATAACTAGACTATTACTTATATTGTAAAAAAATAAACACTTATTCAGACTGTATGTTTCTTTTAAAGAGTATTCTTTGGTGTCTTAATTTGAAAATGTTATTTAATCTGAACGTACATTTATGTTAAAGATGCTACCTACGAACAATTACAACGAACGATTTGAAATAACTTACTTATTACAAATATTTGAGTCTTTGCGTGTATGCATGTTTCAACGCCTTTAAAATAATAATAAAAAAGAACATTGGCTTCTTTGCTTTATTTTTCTATTCCGAACATCAGCTTTCTGATTTCGAAATTTCTAATGAGAGCATTGAATAGATATTTGTGTATATCAATTCCCATTAGAGTCACATTTTTTTAGCCAGGTTTGAATTTTCACTTTAATACCGTCTGATTTTGAACTGAAGATAATCAACGTATACACTTTATTCTTTGAATTTGTGAATGAGGATATTTTTCTTGTAGTTTTTTCGATTCCATTTTCGATCCCCGTATGTTAAGGGTGTGTGTCTAATTAGTCATGACAGATTAAATGTTAGAATGTTAAACTTATTATATAATATAACAACCATAAGACCAAAACCGGGTTGATAAGTTTTAGTACATTATTAATAATAGAAATTCCTTGTGAAATGAGATCGTCCCAAGTATTTTATATAATTATTTTGCGTTGATTAACGATGAAAACTGCACAAACAAATTTGTAAGTGTTGAAAATCAATATTGAACGATAAAAGATACTGTACTGGTGAGGAATTTTTATTTCTTTTTTTTTTGTTGATTTCCTTGAACAACCGCTTTAAATGTACTTTCCTATATTCAGTTATTTAATTTAAAGAAAATAGTCATGTTTTTGAAATCTTGAACTATTCCTCCATCAAAAATTGTTTTTGAATATTATCTAGCAAAAAGGTAAAAAAAATGCCTCAATTGGTTTTGCTCATTGTTGACGGTCGTACGGTGAGGTTTAAGTGTTAACCTCTATGTCATTTGGTCGCTGGTGTATAGTTGTCTCATTAGTAATCTCACCACATCTTCTTATTCTCATATTCATATTTTAAATTCAATCTTCCAGTGAATATTATAATATAGAGAAATTGTCAAGAAAATCTTATAATGATGTATTATTTCCCATTTAGTAATAGTGGTAACAAGAATGTGTCCATAGTACACGGATGCCCCACTCGCACTATCATTTTCAGTTCAGTGGACCGTGAAATTGGGGTCAAAACTCTAATTTGGCATTTAAATTAGAAAGATCATATAGTAGGAAACATGTGTATTACGTTTCAAGTTGATTGGACTTCAACTTCATCAAAAACTACCTTGACCAAAAACTTTAACCTGAAGCGGGACAGAAGAACGAACTTACAGAAGAACAAACTGACAAACAAATGGACGCACAGACCGAAAAACATAATGCCCCTCTACTCTCGTAGGTGGGGCATAAAAATTCAAACTGAAATTTAAAAATGCAATACCAAAAACATTTGATGATGAATAACCTATTATAATCAAATGGTATTGTAGAAATAGAACAGTGTAGTTCTGACTAAAACTCGTCGAGTGTAGACATTTCGTATTTTAGTTGTATAGGGAGATAGACAATTGTACCTGGGTATAGACCATTGCACTTGGATATCAAATATATATTTAATTTTGCCAAAAGCGGACATATAAACTTATAACATTAAAAAGCCGAAATGAGAGAAATTTTTCATTGTTATTTTCCCAGATAAAAGATCACTTTAGATTAATGAGAATTTCTATTTGACAACCCAAATGAAATAGGTTCGGCCTAAAGACACACTTTATAATGTGCTATACAATTGATGCAATCCAGCATCCGTTAAACAGTTAAGCAGACAGTCTTCCTGTTGATAGAGTTATTTGTATTAAATCATTGTATGATATAAAAAAAAACTCATCAGAGATACCAAGATTAAGATTTTGTATGCCAGACGTGCAATTCGTCTCCAAAAGACTCATCAGTGATGATCGAATAAAAAAAATGCAAAGGCCAAATAAAGTACAAAATTGAAGAGCACTAAGAACCCACAATTCCGAAAGGTTTTGCCAAACACAGCTATGTTTATCTTTTTCCCGGGTAGAAACTCCTTAGTAATTAGAAAATTCTAAACAGTATCTACATGTATTCGTCCGTTTTAAAGCATTCAAGTATCAAATGATACAAACAATTTAACCAACCAGTGATTTGTAAAGGTTAAAACAAGTTCAAAAAATGGAAGTTTAGTACAATACACACATTGTTTTGCTCCCTGAATACTTTTCATGAACCAGTCATTTTGCTTTTGTTGCCTCAGCACTTTTTTTCATTCAGGTATGGATCGAGCTACATAATTTGAATATTTAGGTTTCAAATCAGTTGTGTTCTAACAAACTTAAAATTGGGCAATGTGCAAACGAAACAAATGGTTCTTTCATTTGTATGTATGTGTGTGTAAGTTTGATTCAAGTTGTACATGTGTATACCTTCTCGTAAATATACTCGATGGATCGTTGGTTAAATGACTTCGTAATATGTTCTTTTGGAATCTTCCATTTGCCTTCCTTTAGAAGGTACATTGATAATGCATTCGGATACATATCAGTGTTTTCCCCCTGAAATGAACGCATTTACATTTAATATGATACAAATGATGGTTATTATTGAAATCAAGTTAAAAAAAAGTCGCGATGTGTTTAGTTCTTTTAATTCGTGATTGCTCCATCTACATAAAACACATATGGTAAGTAAAAGATACAAATTGAATAAGTTGCTAAATTACATTTACGTTCCTTACTTAATGTTAACATATGTGGTACCAATTTTTCTGCACCAGATTGACATTCGACAATAAATGATTCTTCAGTGTTGCTCGCTGCCAAACTGTTTGATAATTCAAAACTTACATAATGAAGAGCATATAAACCAAAAAGGACAACAAAACTATAGCCATAGTGAGAAACCACATATTCATATCATCAACTTTGATATATACAATCGATCAATAAGAATATTGTAGTTATTAAACTAATTTGTTGAACTTCAATAAATTGGTAATGCCTTTGACTGGAAAAGTATTTCACATGACATTATGGTTTATTATGTTTATACCTTACATTTCTTTTTTCCTTTTTTGTATGTCTCGGTTGATACTAAATGTATTTTCTGTGTCTTCAGAATTAAATGTTTTCAATGGAAAATTATTGTGATTGTCAATATAAACTGTCATTTGGAATTCTAGCAACTTATTCTTCCAATCTATCTGTTAATAACTTTAAAATGCATATATTTCAAAAAGGTAACAAATGGTCAAAAACCTCAAAATGTTAATTTCAAGATCCACTATGACATCAAGTTTGTAAAGTTCATTCAAGTAATTCATGAATCATGATTATCACAATACAGATCCTCAGAAAACAGCCTCTAAGATTTGTCCCAATAACTCATGAAATAAGGAGAGACTTAATTGTAAATGGTTTTTGATTCGGACCTCAGTTTAAAGAGGAAAACCCTTATTTGAAAGGATGAATTACTCTCTAAGTTTCTCTTCAACCCTGTTATAAGAGGTTCATATTTTAAATGTTATAAAGAATATAACAAATTGTGTAAATATAAAAAGCGTTCATTTAAACAAACTATTTTAAAATGGCCTACACATTTTTAGCGATGTTGATTCAAAACAGTATTGGAAACTCATCAAATTGGATGTTCTAAGAAATGTAGACCATCTGATCATGTTTTTGTTTTAAACACTTCTATTGATAAATGTATAAGTAAAAATGGGGAAATGCTTTGCCTAATTTGTTAATTTTAAAAAGGGTTTTGATATAAAGTGATTCATGCAGGGAATCAATTTAAACATTTAACAAATAATTTATCTGGAAAGTTTTATTCTATTTACAAATACATGTATTGTAAAATATGACCTATGTGTAAAAACTGTTGATATAGTAACTTCATGTTTCAGGTCTTGCATAGGTGTGAGACAGGGTAATGTTTCAGACTAAATATTCTAAAAATATTCATAAATGATCTACCAGACAATTTCTTATCATGTCCGAATCCTGTTGATATTGGTAATCGTAGAATTGATTGTCTAATGTATGCTGATGAAATTGTTATATTTTCAGAAACACATGATGGTTTGCAAAAGAGAATTGATATGTTGCATACTTTTTGTGCAGAATTGTAGTTGAATATTGATCCTAAGAGGACAAAGATTTCAAATTTCAATAAATCAGGCAAATCTAAGTCCATGACGTGGCTCGGTACTTATACATCCCGCCATTGTATTATTGTGCTATTGTCAATTTTGAATTCTTGTCTTTCATTTTTGCTTATGTACCTTGTCTATATGCCATTTTGTGTTTCTTTGTTGAAACAATTATTTGTTTTTATAGTGATTAAGATTATATCACAATGTTGACTGCTGTACCCCAACTTTTGACGTTTTTATCTATTATGTCTGTTTGTTTTGCCCACACATTGTTTTCAATATAGTGGAATTCAATGCGACTGTCATAAAACCGGGAGGTTTAGCTAGCTATAAAACCAGGTTTAATCTACCATTTTCTACATAAGGAAATGCCTGTACCAAGTCATGAATATGATGGTTGTTTTCCATTCGTTAGATGTGTTTGAGCTTTTGATTTTGCCATTTTATAAAGGACTTTCCGTTTTGAATTTCCCTAAGAGTTCGGTACTTTTTTATTTTACTATTTTTGGAGCAATGTAAAGAAGAATTACTTTAGAAATCAATTAAAAACATGTTTTAAGTAACACAGGTGTTTGTCTTTCTCTAATCTTAGAATTACATCTTTTATACATCTGTATATTCATACAATAAGACCAATTATTTTGTATGGCTGTGCAATTTGGGGAATGTTTACTTCTGAATTAGCTTCACGTAAGAAAAGAAATGAATATATCATAGAATAGGTTTTTTCTCAGAATACTACTGAAAGGTCACATGATACATTTATGAAATATATTCTTGGTATTAATACAACAGCAAGTAATATAGTTGTGATGTCAGAAATTGGTAGATTTCAAATTCAATTAGAGTTATCTTATTAATGTTAAAATATTGCCATATACTCGAAGATTTGATAGATGGATTATTATATGATGCCTATATATGTAATGAACAGTTAATTTTTTTTTTCTAAAGTCAATAAATGGTTTTCCATTATAGTATTTATACAAAAAGAGATTCAAAAGAGACATTCAAATCGAAAATAAACTGACTAAACCATGGCTAAAAACAGAAAAAAGACGAAAAGACAAATAACAGTACACAAAACTAAAGACTGCGCAACACAAACCAAATTTTAATAAAAAAAAATGTGGTACTTTGTGTTAGTTGTGTGACAGTTTTCTTAAATATCGGAATCATCTAAAGTATCACTGACAAAGGCAAACTTGACACGTATTTCTCATATGAAGATTGTTTTCAAAAAGAGAAATATTTAGATATCAATGATTTTTAGAAAGGTAGTCTATATGTTAAGTAAGAATCAGTGTTCATTCATTAAGAATTGTAACTGTCAGATATTCAAAAATATGTGCTCTTTATAGGCCATGTAACATGGAACAAAAATGTATCCATAGTACACGAATGCCCCACTCGCACTTTTATTTTATATGTTCAGTGGACCGTGAAATTGGGGTAAAAACTCTAATTTGGCATTAAAATTAAAAAGATCATATCATACGTAACATGTGTACTAAATTTCAAATTAATTGAACTTCAACTTCATCAGAATCTACCTTGACCAAAATGTTAACCTGAAGCGGGACAGACGGGCGAACGAACGGACGAACGAACGGACGCACAGACCGAAAAACATAATGCCCCTCTACTATCGTAGGTGGGGCATACAAAACAATATTCTATTCTATTCTATACTTATCAGAATAACATTCTGCAAGTAACGAATCTATGGTATGTCTTATATAAATTCTTTTTTCCTGAGACTTGCTTTCCATCGACACTGAAATAATGAATTTAAATGAATTAATCCTTTTTTATTGGTACGGTAGTACCAACAAACCAAGTTTTAAGACAACAAGGTTGCTTTAAGTCATGTACATATGTACACACAGATGTGATTCAAATGGATTCAAACATCTATAGTTCACTATTTGATAATTTTTTTTCTATTATGGCCACATTATTTTCCCTGAAAACTTTTGTCTTTAGGTTGTAAAAGAATAATATAAGAAAACTACATTTTTAAAAAAAAATATGATATTATTTTCATCACTGTGACGTCTTATTCGAATGCATTTTAAAATGTCCAGTCAAATGCACAATTGACATGTCTAGAGCCGCCATATTGATTTGCTTAGATTCAAAAAGGTTCGGTTAATACAACATATTCAAAAATAAAACAACACTTAACTCAAATAACAGTTTCGTGAAATTATATTTTGTTCTTAATTTATACGTTTTTAACAGTCCTAGTGCACTGTTACCTTTTTAATGCATAATAATAGGAATATCAGGAGTGAAGTTGAAGATTTGGGTCGATTTAACGGCTGTACCTCTTCAACAACAGTACTATTACCCTTAACTACCTTAGCCAGAATGTTATTCAAATTATCAAAATGTGTTGTACCTTGGTAAACAAGTGATTCATTAGTGTACAGTCGTTATGTTAAACTCAGCATTTTAATTCAGCTCTTACTGAATTCTCCAAAAAAAGGAATAAAATCCCTAAATTTCCTGAACATTCTTATCGAAGTTGAACAGTAACAAGTCTCATCAATATTGTTCAGTGCTCGTTTGAAGTTATATTGAATTGACTATTATTTATACGAAAGAACATTTAAATTGAAAGAGAACAGCAGACTTTTTTTCTTCTGATATATTTTCTTTAAATCTATGATTTGGACCTAAAATGCATATCATCTTAAAATTTCCTAGTAGGTGAAAGAAAAGAGGATTTTCTTTTTAGATTTATTTTGGTAACTTTGTTGTTGAGTAGACTTAAATGATTAGATTTCAATAGTTTTATCTGAGCGTCACTGGTTAGTCTTGTGTGGACGAAACGCGCGTCTTGCATATTAAGTTTTAAACCTGTTACCTTTTGTTAGTTATTATTCGTATGTTTCTCTGTCCTATATGTTCTCCCATTTATTTGTATTGTAGTCTTGTCATGTAATGTTGTCATTTTAATGTTATATTTAACATTGCCATAAAAGCGGGAGGTTTGGCCACAAAACCAGGTTCAACCCACTTTTTTTTTTTCTTAAAATGTCATGTACCAAGTCAGGAAAATGGCCATTGTTATATTATAGTTCGTTTCTGTGTGTGTTACATTTTAATGTTGTGTTTCTGTTGTGTCGTAGTTCTCCTCTTATATTTGATGTGTTTCCCTCAGTTTTAGTTTGTAACCCGGATTTGTTTTTTTCTCAATCGATTGATGAATTTCGAACAGCGGTATACTAATGTTGCCTTTATTTATCAATTATCTGTATGTAAAGCTGTAGAATAAACATCCACACCCTTTTACCGGTTACTATATAGATGTAATAGGTAACACAGATCAAAATATTCTGTATTATAACTAAAATTTAGTTAATCTTTGTATAAGGGTTGTAAAAGCATGCATTCTTTAAAACCACTGAAACCTGATACATAAAAAGTGCCTCGTATCAGACGTTTACACATTGATAACTATTTTCCTAAATAGTCAAAACGATTTGATAAATACTCATATTTCCTCACAATATACCAATCAAGCAACTATTTTGTTTCCAACTACAGCAAGTTCTATTTTGAAATGTTTTTCTACATCATTTTTTCCTATGAATTTTAGGTATTTTTTCACAAGAAACAATGACATTACAAAAGATATCACATGACCAAATAAACTTGCCATAACATTCAATCAACTCTCTCTCATGTAGGTACGATATTGTCTGTGTGATATGTTTTATGAAACCAATTTATTCAGTGTCATTTATGTAAGAAAAAAATGTAAATATACAAAACGGGAAATGGTTAAAGGAGTTTCCTTATTCATACAAAATATATTTAAAATCTTTCCATCACTCCTTCATCTGTTTTTGAATACGGTATCAAAACAAAACAACAACATGTTGAATTTACGTGCTATGATACCTGTAAGACTAATTTTAACCTCAGATCTTATGTCACGGATATAAGCAACTAAAGGTCACCGTGAGCCTTCAACAATGAGCAAAGCCACGCCGCATTAAATTCAAAAACGGTGCCAGTTTTACCAAGTTACGAAACAGCACATTATAAGAACAAACCTAAAACTTGTATTTTTCTCGACTTTGTTTTATTTGATTGGTTGATTGATTGGTGTTTAACGCCACTTTCAACATTGTTGGTTATTTTGTGGCGGCCTGTTTTTATTATTGGAAGAAGCCGGAATACCAAGAGAGAACCACTGACCGTTGGTAGGAAAACTTACAATCCTAGTAAATTAAGATTGAAGTCGAACGCACCTGCCACGTACGGGTCTCGAATTCACAACCGCAGTGTTGACAGGCTAGTGATATAGTAGTTGAACTACTGCGACCATTCGGCCACCTATGTCCATGATTTTGTTTTGAAATAATGTAGATTCAACTATTTGCGTGGCTTTCAATATTCGTGGATTGAAGAAAATGGTATGTTGTATATTGTCGCCAAAGTTTTCATATAAGTATAACATGTATAAAGGAATATTGTACTTCATTAGAAATTCATCGTTTGCCTGTACCTTCGAATTCCACGAAAATTGATATCAAACGAATGATAATGAATCCATAGTAGTTTGACATATCAGATAAGCGCGATATCCAAAAATAGTTCAACTGATAAAGGCATTAAACGTTTTGGACGATGATGTTTCTTTGGCTCTTCTTACGGTGTGTATACTTCACAACTTGTTCGCTATGTCCGTGTCTGTAGTCGCTTTCCAGGTTTTCATGAATGTAATGGATGTAGAACTGATAAATTATTAAATCGGAGATTTCGTTACAACAAATTAATTAAAACCTATACCAAATTCTCTCATAAATACATAGATGTGATTAGGACGTTTGGCTGTTGTGGGGGTGTATAAATATCCTGCCATGTACAGTCTGTGTTTTTGGTGTTTGTTTTGTATCGATCTAATGAGTAAAGTCCTTTTCAACTGATTTTTATAGTTTGTTCTTATGTTGTATTGTTACACCACTGTCCGAGTTTACGGGAAGAGTTTGGCGCTAGCAAGCGTGTAAAAGTCGTCACAGCTAGTGAAAGCTTGTCTAAATCCTATTTGTGTTTTGACGTCCATTAAATTTTACTAACATACAAAGGTGCAAACATTATTTTGGCATGTAAGATTAGCAAAGAACATTGATATTTTGCACATTCAGAGATTCAACGTTCTATCATATGAATTTTGAAAAAGCAACATCTTGTATACCTCCGATTATCAAACAGCATATTATAGCATCTAAGTTATCTTTGTATTCAGATGGACCCTCTGAGATGAACGCTATTTCGTCTGGATCATCCTCTTTATCATAACGTCGTCCTAAATCATAAATCTTTGATTTCGATTTCTGGACATTCCATGGGTTCTTAACATTTGTGATATGTTCTGTCATCTTTACTGACTTCTCATCGTTAGTATACTTCACACGTGTCAAAACAGTCACATCATATGTGTGTTTCTAAAATAATATAAAATATTTTTCAACTTCTAAAATTCTGCTCAGTCAAGACTTCCTGATGTACAATGTATCATTTTTCGCCCTTGATGATAAGAAGACAACTCGACTGTTTAAATGAAACTACAAATGCATTACAGCTCAACACATACGCATCATGCACTTTTGTTAAGGGAATATTGCGTTGCGTCTGACATATTCCAATAAACTATTACCACAATCAAACCACAGCAACAATAAGAAATTGGTTTTTTTTTCTGCGAAAGTTTTTCTACGGTTTTCTTTTTTATTCAGATATAAATACAAGAATCCCTTCCCCTCCCTCATTAAATAATTAATTATTGAGGAAGATAATGTAAGAATGATAAACCTATGATATCAGGATTAAATCCTGAACAAGATACCCGAATCCATCTAAGGTCAATTTAGCATTGCTAAGACATGTTTGATGTTATTAAAAAAGATATATAAATTTACAGAAGCTTGTTGTACTGGAAAATAATTTGTCATAAAAAAAAAACAATTGATTCAATCTTAGTTTCAGATAGGACTTATTATTTTAAGGTATAGTTTGATCTGGCTCCTGATTGAAACTTTAGGGTATAGGAATTAAGTATACTTGAATCTTTTGATATACAGCGAACACCACTCACTGACAAATTACAAAAAAGCCTATCTGTTAATACGATACTCAATTTAACCTTGCATAATGTATAAGAAATGTAAAACAGAATCTTAATATCGTGTCTTCAGATATTTCAGACAGACTTCAAAACTTTGGTTTTACATTTGATTGCATTGCATGTTTCCTCATGTTTTTGTACCAAGTTGACAGTATCAATGTCTCAACATTTTGTTTCTGTTTCTAAAATAAAATACACTATTCTCTATTTTTGTTTTGCATTAGAAATATCCAATCAATAAATACGGGGGATGACTGACTTATGTATATGAATGGAAATATACAAGTTTTGGAAAAAGCGGTTGATAATATGAAGGGTCAGTCAAACATCATAAGCCGAAGAAAAACTGACAACGTCATGACAACATCATGACAAAAGAAGACGATAAGCGACCAAAGACGAACAAGTCCACAAAATACTACATAGGAAACTAAAGATTGAGCAACACAGCCCCCAACGAAACCTGTTCATATGCTCCAGTAGGGTAAGCAGTTTCTGAAAAAAGCAGTAAAACATAAACTGTGCAGATGTGTTCAAAGTTGCATTACGGGTCGTTTAAATTGTCTATGAAATCTGTTTGAATATACATAATCGAAAAACAAGACATTTACATATCATTAATTTAGTATATTGTATTCAACACTTTACAAAGCCTGTGTGTAACGAATGGGTAACTCTGTAGCCGATAACAGAGACACTTTCACCAGGATTACAAATCACTCCATTTATCATAGCTACATGTACAACACACCATGTACAATTCCGAGGCAAAGGTAGTTTGTCGATTTCAAATCTCATTAATCAATATAGCAGATTCAAATCCAGAGACAAAAGAAAAAAAAATAAGAAAACTGCAAAAGACAGAGGTCAGGTTATCTGACAAATTAGTTGTCTGTTGTTATGCATAGATAACCCGCCATGTGAGCACAACTTATTAAAATGTAACAATTGTGAATAGGACACAACCGGTAAATTTACTGATCAGACGAATATACTGTTATCTTAAGGCCATTGGTGGTAGAAATCAAATGTTTTCCAGTTTTAGCCTCAATTTGTATGTTTTTTCATCTTATTTTGGTCAGAATGGGTTATCAAGACCTCTAGATGCACGGGTTTGCTAAAAAAACACTTTTAAGTTTATTTCTATTTTTGTTGTATATTAAACCTTTCCATGCTGCGCCTGTCATATGACGGGATTACCCAAACCACCGTTATTTGGCTCCAATGGCTCTCCATACTTTTGGAGGTCAACTTTATGATACTTATTTCAAAATTGATGCATGTTCCCTCAACCTGAGGCTATCTATTGTCATGTTTCTCATGTCTTAGTTGCATTTTGAGCTCAAATACGAACTTGGAAAATTGAAATCGGATAAAACTGGTTTTTCTGGAGGGATGGGCTTCCCTTCGGTGTCTTATACAGAAAGTTCGGAGGCCTAAAACTTTCAAAATTAGTGTAAACCCGCAGGCATATATCTACTGATCATAATTATTATTGAAATACGCATAGGAAACGACTACTTCTGGTTTCAGGCCCACTTGAAGTCAAAAATCGGAAATAATCGTGAAATTCCGTATTTTTTGTCCAAATGACCTTCTCTAGACTGGTGTTCCCAGATAAATTTCACTCCAACCTAAAAACTGATGGGGTTAATGTGTTAACGTAGGTCCACTGTAAATGCAGACTACAGCTGGATACCTATATCAGCATCCCTCGGTCTTTGGGGTCAAGAAATAGGACGAAAAATCGTCAAAATTGATGCTTTTTGCACCTGATGACCACCTTTGGGGCAAATTAATGCCCACCCACCTCCGCCTTCTCACCCCAACTACCCCGCCCCGTGATCCCATACCTTAGATTTAAAGGAATCAATATGCTTCAGCAGCCGGGTAAAGCTCATTTGCATGTAATTTGCATATTTTTGCAAATAAACGAAAATTTGACATTTTCTGAAAACAGTTTAGCATGGTTAGTGTTAAAATATAACACCACGAAAACATGTCGTTTGTCGTTTTAAAACATACACACACATACCACTGTTGGAGGAATTGTGTGAAAGAAGCACACCCACTCTGTATGGTGCAAGCGTGCACAAGCGTAACCTATTATTTAAGATATGTTAACGCTATATGACGGGTCACAGGGTCTTTTCTGCTGCAAAATTAAATTTGACAATCGTAAAATTAAATTCATCATGATTGTCGTAAGTTCTAGATATTAAGAAAGGAACAAGACCTGCTGCTTTCTGTAATATCTTAATTCTCATGTTCACCCGGATATAAGAGATGAAAGCTTTCTTTGAAATGAGGATTATTGATTAAAGAAAGTAGCAAGATGTTTTTTTATTTTTTGAGAAGGATCTCTCTGGAATATGCTTCTTACGAGTACAACAGCAAATCGATAAGTAGAGTCGCACAATTAATACCAATTTGAATAACGACTGTTGAGATGTCAATCCACCAAACTCAAAACATATGTTGTTGATCAAAACTTCTAGCATTTTGATTATATCTTCATGGGTAAATGTTATTGGAAACAGTGAGGTTCTTAACAAAGTTCAATGTGTGATCACCTTAAACAAGGAATTTAGTTCTATGACTGAAATGTTTGTACAAAAAACTTGAAAAAAGAAGTTGTATTCGATGTTAAGATTTTTTATGGGGAATAATAGTGTTAAGCTTATAAAAATCAAAATTTTGATATTACTGTAAAATTGTTAAGATGGTGACCGATGATTTTGTAGTAGATATTGAGAAATTTTGAAGACCCGCACCTGATTGAAACCAATGTTTGAAAATACCTTAAGCCATCTTTTACTATCGACAGAATAGAACATTTGGAAGAACGTTAGAAGGGTTGTTAGTTGAACATGTTCAAAAATCGGTTTGTATTGTTCTTTATCAGACTTTTTGTGAAGTTAAAGTATCCAGTATGAAGATGGGATATTGTCATCGATCTCCTCCAAGTTTTTAACACAGAAGAAAAGAAATATTTTGTTAATTTTCAAAATCTTTCCTTTGCAAATGACTTATCGGCAAATATGAAATTGCAAGTTTTACTGTGAATTCAAAATTTGCTGTGAATTCCAAGTTCTTTCGTAAGACATTTTATAAAAATGATTGTTGCATAAAGTAACAATATTGTTCGAGTCTTTGTCTAGTGAAACAATATCATATTGTTCGTGTAAAAAATTAACAACTTCTCGGTTCTTGAAAGAGTTATAAACCCTTGAGCTCATGGTACGTCGTAGTTTTAGTGCGCTTTTGAATGCTTGACAAAAAAGCACTCATCCGTTTAGATAAAATATGCCGTATATATTGATATGACTAGCGCTTTAATCATGTTCTGCTGGTGGACTATCAGTCCCCGAGGCTAACATCAGATCAGTAGTAAGTATTTCGGCACTGACATGATTTAAAACAAACCTTTCTAAAATTGCCCGTTTATAAGTTTTGAAATTATTTAGAAACTAAGGTTTCAACTTCCTCAGGCAAAGTTGACCTTACATGGATTAGGCGATTTTTTATGTTCTTTTTGGTCGTAAAGATCCACAAATGTTTCGGTCCTTATACATCTTGGCTTTTAACTTTTTGGCATTGAGCGTTCTTGATGAAGTTAAATCCGGAAAAGCCTCTTGCGGATGAATACCTTTGATGCAATGGGTTTGATGGTTGATGTAGGTATATGAAAAGACTGTAATAGTTTCATATTCAAATTAATCATGTATTGTTTTATAAACGATTGTTTGAATGAAAATGTTGTTTATGTTGATAACACATGTAACATTTAAACCCTTATTAGCGATTTTTAATTTTAAAAATGTGAATTTATCATCTCTTAAAGGTAGTTGTCATGGGTTTAACATGTCTAAATAGCCCCGGTGCATAGCTATATCCATAAATATTGCAACTACCTGGCAGAATTTCTTTTATTAACGGAAGTGTTTTGGTCCTCTGGAAAACGCAAATTTTAATGAAATCGCCAAACAATCTCAGGCAGTTCAATTTATGAGACGAACCGAACATCTAAGCAATATTATATTACCTTAAATCGAATTATAGGTATTTTAGATTCTGCAGCACTGCGCATCACTGTTTCCCTGAATGCTCCTTTTCTAAGTGAAATGATGACTGGCAAAACTGTTTCTCCATAAACATCTGTTTAATATTGAAATTAACATATGCATATTCATATATCAATTGACAACAAAAATTGAACCAAAAGCTTACAAACGCATTTTTGGGTATATCTAATTTCATATTGTTGCATATTCAACACACAAAGATTTTCGAAATTATTAATATTGCTATACACTTAGCATACGGTTCCCAATAATCATGATTACGTACAATCTCCCATATGAAAATTGATGTCACAGGAATAATTAAACAAAATAAAAAATCACAGTAGTTATAGTTTGATTAAAAGCATATTGAAAAGTGCCTTTCCAATTGTTCTAAATTAAATCTTTTAATGTTTGTTGATACGCTATTGATGTTTATTATATACTTAGTAGTAAATACAGGTATACTGTATGTGTAATAAAACTAATGACAATCGTGCTATATCAACCATCCGTGATGATATCGATATCAGTCACGGTTACATTAGCTTTATCAAATCCCTTCAACTCTATGACGTCACGTCATCGATATCAGACACGCTTGTAAAGGCTTTATCAAACCATAATCTGTATTACATCAACTTACGGGTGAAAACATCTACTTGAAGTATATAATAAAGTGTATATGATATGGCTTTTTCAATATCACACCCCGTATCAACCCTCAACCAATATAATCCCTCGAGCAGAGCTCTAGGTATTATATTAGTGTCTTGGGTTGATACGGGTGTGATATTGAAAAAGCCATATAATATTCTCTATTAATTAGATTAGATACAGAAGTAAAATTCAAACACACACATATATATATATATATATATATACCTAGGTATTATGTTTAATAACTCAATCCATGTTTTCTATTGTATATTATATAAGTCGATTATCTGACAATAGTATGAGTTTAAGTTTACATCCGGCACTCATCATATAGCTCTTTATCTGTTACGGTTCCTAAACATCATTGGCTTGCAAATATTTGGCTTCGTACACTCCTGATGAAGGTAAATCCAGAAAGGCGATTCAGACGCATGAAAATTATAAAGCGCTGTTATCATTTTTCGACCTGTTGGTGTCTTGTTATATGTATGTATTTCAAAGAGTATTGATTTATGTTGTGTTGCTATGCATCTACTGTTTATCATTTGTTTAGCAAATGTGATAATTTATATAGCTTATATTTTATATTCATTCATGCAAATACTAACATTCAGCCATTCTTTTGAAATAATGAATGTCGTCCTCGTCGTTAACAACATCGCCTCTTTCAAACTGTTTGAATCCTTTTTTAACAAGTTCCTTAAAAACCAACAAATAGTCAAACTTTAATTAATTGGAACTAGAATATAATTAGCTTCGTATCTCATAATTGTATTATATTCTAGTTTTTGTTTAAGCATCAATACGTATTCAAACATTTTTTTCAATTTGCAATTTTACGATTTTGTGATCTGTTTTTTTTCTCTTGTTTTTGTCACAAAAAAAATAAATCACGAAAATGCCTAATAAAAGAGGGGCGAAAGATATCAGGGGGGGGGGGGGGGGGGCATTCAATCGCATTAGTCGAAAATAAACGGACAACGCCATGGTTAAAAAAGAAAAAAGACCAACAAAAAACAGAAAAACAATACTACACAAAACACAACACAACATAGAAAACTGACGACTGAGCAACACGAACTGACTGTTCGATATCATAAACCAAATATCTTTTTCTTTTTTCTTTTTTTCTTAACATTAACAAATACTTTATTGCACTACTATCTAGTTGTTAACAACTGTCATATATAGTAAAACTATTATATATAGGTTTATCCCTGTGTGTTAATCGTCAAATGAACCGGGGGATTGACTTGACGAAATTGTGTAGTCTTCTTAGTTAGAGTTATTTACATTTGTATTATTACATTTATTTTGCGGATATCTGTTTTCTCCGTTTACGTTTTGCTATTTACAGTAGTTTATTTATACACCCTACACGTGTTACTTTCCGTTGGATTTAAAGATTTGTCTTTCATATTCTATTAAGGTAGGTTTCAAATATAATTAGTGTGCCACTATGATTAAGATGACTTAATATGTAAGGTTTTTTTGTTTGTTTTTTTTTTATATGTATATATCTATTTAAAATATCTTCAATCTTTGATATTATTCTAAATCAAACGTTCAATGAAACGAAAGTAGATATTTCAACGCGTTTGATTTCTTCAAAACTGAAAATAAGAAGATATATTTCTAATCAGAAAACCGTCTTGTGTCCCTTACTAGTTTCAATTCGATAATGATAAAAACATCGTGACACATTATGCAAGAATTAAGTGATTTTCATAGCGTTAAGGGAGAAAACTCTTTTTATACATTACATGCTATTTGTTTTTGTACACCTACCATCATGACCTGGTTCACATACAAAATAAAATACACATACACTCGCCTATACATACGTATACATGTATATATATATATACATATGTCTCTAAACACAAATGTTAGTTTATACACCTATACAATATAATTATATCGCTCTCATTCTATAAATGAGCATGCTTACTTAAAATAATATCATATAAATCTGAACATAAAAAAAATAAACATGAATGTACCTTAATTCTAGTTTACAAAGCACTTAAAATTTTTGCAACACTGCGAAGAATCTTAAGTTTATCCTGCCGTTTACACTCTATTTTAAACATTCCTTGAAATTTTGATTTGAACATGCAAAAAGTATTGACAGGTTTTGATCTTCTTTGTTCAGAGATATAGTATGCCTTATAAATTGCGTATGTAATTATTGTTAATAAGTAATTTATTTCATAGTATTCTTCTTGTTCAATTTTATATCCCCGTGCTAGATTTGATCAGATTAGAATGTGATTACCTATTTTTTTTTTCCCAAATACTTTTAATGTTTTACATGTTAGAAACATTAAATTCATGGCAGTTTGAGCTTGTACTTATTTTCCATTGCTTCAATAAAACTTTACAAGCTAGGATATAATGCAATAGTTTCCATATTAATATTATCAGTGTGTTATCTCTCAGCAAAAAATGAGTGAATTTTAAAATGCTTTCAGCTGTAATATTTAAGTTACCAAATTTTATTAGACGATTCCATTTTGAGAATCCAAATGGTGTCTCTTTACCCTGTGACCTTTCATAAATCTATAAATACTTGTGGTCTCCATGTTATTTAATAAAAGTTCCGGACGACTATTTATTGTGGTGCTCATCTTGGTTAAAACTTTAGTCTTAACTGAATTATCATGCTCAATCATTTTTTCCATATTAGTGGAATAGCTTTTTTAAGTATTAGCAGTTCAGCTATCCAACTAGTTTTGTTTTTTAATTTCTCAAGTACTACCTTTTCTGATATTTTCCCCTTGGTATCTAATATGTCATTTATATGAATTATGTTACTATCAATCCAATTTTAAAAAAACAAGACATTAACCCTTATCTTTTATATAATAATTCCACTTTATAATCTGTTGTCGGATTGATCTTAAGTTTTCAGGTGTTGCAGTTTTTCCCTTTGTATATTTTATCCATGTTTTGATTATTTCTAAGTAGAAGTCTGGTATTTTGTACTTATTTATGTTACATATTGAATTCATATTTTCTATGTTCATATTGAAAATTAGAAAATATTTTCCAAAGTTATCAAAGAAGAATCTTGGTATAACTTTCAAGTTAGAAGTTTCAGGAGATGTCAATCTTTTGACCCATCCTATTTGAATTGCTTCAATTTGTTTTACAATGTCTGTCATATTTAGACCACCTTGTAACATTTGGTTACATAATACTGTTCTTTTCACTTTTTCTGTTCGATTGTTCCAATTGAAATCAAAAATAATTTTATTAAATTGTGTTAAATGATCCTTATCTATATTGGATACTGTTGCTAAATATGTAAAGTTTAAGATGATGAGAGTTTCAACAACAGTTGTTCGACCTATCATCGTTAGATTTCTTTTCTTCTAAGTGTTTAATATTTTTTTCAGATTTTTGGAACTGTTTATCAAAATTCAGCTTTTGGCACTATTTTGTATTCAATCCAAAATATATTCCTACAGACTTAATTGGTCCATTTGTCCAATTAATGTTGTCAAATTTGTCTATGCTGTGTTTTTGTTTACCTTACCATATTCCTTCAGTTTTTGCTCTATTTAGTTTTAGACCTGAGAATGTCCAAAATTTGTCTATTACATTAAGTATTTTAGATATTTCCTTTTAATTTTTTAGAAATAAGGTTGTGTCATCTGCTAATTGTTATATTTTGAGACTATGAGATTTTTCATCAATTTTTATTTCAAACTCTTTGATAATAGAATCTTGTCTAATTTTACAGGCCAATATTTCTACAGCTATTACAAAAATTAGAGCGCTGCAAGGCATCCTTGTCTAATGCCTCTAAAATTAGATGTGGGTTCTGATATCTAACCATTATTCGTAACTGAGCATTTAACATCATTGCAAATAGTTTTAATCCATTTTAAAATTGATTTTTGAAAGCCACATTTTTGTAACGCTGAATACATAAATTCAAGTGAGAAGTCTAAAAATAACAAGGCTCCTTCGATTTTAAATGATTCAGCATAATCTATGATATCCTGAATTTGTCTTACATTATACCCAATATATCGATTTGCAATATAGCCGTTTTGATCTGCACTAATACTTTTTAGTAGAATATTTTTAATTGTTTATGCTAGGGTATATGCAATCAGCTTTGTGTCAACATTTAGCAGTATTTTAGGTCTGTAATTTTTTTAAAAGTAATGGATCGTTTTTATGTGAATAAGGGAGATAATCCTCAGTTTTTGTGTTTCAGTTAATTCCCATTTTTCATACATTTAAATGTATATACTGCAAATTCTTTGAGCTCACCCTAAAAGGTTTGATCAAATTCAACACTGAAACCGTCTGATCCTGGATAACGGTTTGATTTCATCTTAAATAAGGCTTTTTTGCATTCTTCAATGCTTATTTCTCCCTCTAAGGTAAAACTTTCTTTTTTTGTTAACTTGTGGTCTATTTTAATATCTGCAATATATTCTTCAATTTGTTTTTTATTTGGATTAGAATATTAGTGCAATAAAGAATTTGTTAATGTTAATGTTAAAAAAAAACAGTTGGTTTCTACATTTAACACTTGGGAACTACATATACTTATGAAATGTCAAGGCATGGCATAGAAAAGACAATTTATTAGTATTCCTTGCATACACTTCTCATGAACAGTTAGTTCTAGTTCATACATGAAGCACTTGGAAACTACATGTACATATGGAAGGACAATTTATTAGTATTCCTTGCATGAATTTATTCTGAAGTACAATTAGTTCATACATGTAGCACTTGGAAACTACATGAACATATGGAATGTAAAGGCATGGCATAGAAAGGACAATGTATTAGTATTCATTGCATAAACATCTCATGAACAGTTAGTTCATACATGTAGCACTTAGAAACTACATGTACATATGGAATGTAAAGACATGGCATAGAAAGGACAATTTACTAGTATTCCTTGCATACACTTCTCATGAACAGTTAGTTCATACATGAAGCACTTGGAAACTACATGTACATATGGAAGGACAATTTATTAGTATTCCTTGCATGTTCTCATTCTGGAGTACAGTTAATTCATATATGTAGCACTTGGAAACTACATGTACATATAAATGTGAAGGTATGGGAAGGACAATTTGTTACTATTCCTGGCATGCTCTTCTAAATTACAGTTAGTTCATACATATAACATTTGGAAACTACATGTACATATGAATTAATGTAAGTCACGGCAAGGGAAGGACAATTTATTAGTTTTCCTTGCATGCACTTCTCATGATCAGGTACAGTTAGTTCATACCAAATATATTATAGACATGTTGCGAAACAAAATTGACATTTCTGAAACAAAACTGGCGGGAGTAAACAATACAATCAGAACAAAATCATATGGTCCTTCCTTGGACAAGTTGAAGACCTAATAAGTTAGCATTGCATGAAAAATAAGGCGCTCCAAATACCTGAATAACATCCTTCTTTGTTTTGTGGTGAATAAATACAGAGATTGATGATCCACCGGCAAACATAATTTGTCTTCCTGCAACAAGGCATGGTAATCGTGTCTTCTCTAAAAAAAGAAATGGAGGGACCAAAGGAGAAAAACGATCATGGTTCAAACAAAATTTGATATTTTCATATTATTGTACTCGTTTGAATGGCATTCGCATTAGCTAAAAGTTAATATTACGATACCCAAATAGTTGATAACTAATTAATAAGTTGCTGCTTTTGTTAAAATAATGTTTAAGTGTATTCTAAATGAAATTGAAGTCACCTTCATAAGCACAGTAAAAACTGAAATATTTTTAGAAAATTAACATATTTGTCCATGCAAAATAAATTTTACAGTATATGGTCGAAAACAAACTTGCAAATTCCATGACTTCGTCAACCAGTTTCTCCATATTGTCTTCTTTTGGTCGAGTTTCATCTCCTTGTTCAACTTTAGGGTGATCAGCAAATATTATAAACAAGCTGGGTTTAAAAGTTACTTTTTTTTCTTGTTTGATGTTTCGCCAAATTGTTACTTTTATCTACAAATATTCGACAATTCAATAACTGATATAAGAACTGAAGACTTTAAACATCAATATGGTCTTATCACGATTGGAATGACTTGGCTCATATTTGAATACTAAATTTCATCTGCAAAATTAAGTGCAAGCCGATTTTTTTTTGTATCGTGAACTACAAAATAATGCTGACCACTGTGATTTTTTACATTTGCCAACGTAGTCAGAATTTGCGAATAAGAACACAAATTGACGTTTTTAATTGCCGAATAGAACATTTTATTTTTGATTCAATTTCTATGAACAAGTCATGATTTTGTTATGTTGTGGTTGTCGTTGGGTACTGACTGCAAGTTTGCTTTCGGTTTTTATTTTGTTTTTTTTTCTTGTTTTTTTTTTTTTTGTTTTTTTGTTTTTTGTTTTTTTGTTTTTTTGTTTTTTTTTTTTTCATTTTGCTTTTTACATCTGTATACGGAATGGCTATTGATTATATTTGAAGGCTGTACGATGACCTATAAAATGCTATTTTTTGGCTGGTTTTACTAACTGGCGTTAAATAATATATTTAGCAAGCAATGACCAGATATTGAACATTTACCTTTTTCTTTGTTATGCTGTTATCAAAATCAACGTCAAAATATCCACGAAAATCTAAATAAAAATGAAAAGATGACAAATACTGATCGCATTATGCGCAATAAATTTTGATTGTCTAGGTTTTGAGTTAATTGTCAAGTATATTTTGGGGTGGAAGACACTAGTAAACGAATATAAGTCTTAAAAGCTAACTTTGATCTGTACAGCTATTTAAAGACTGAACAATACAATATAATGTAGTTTTCAATTATTTATCAGACTTATCCATTGCATTAAAATTAGTTTTGTTCAGATTATTCGCTTGCAGTCAAAAAAGATCTGTTCAGTCTTTATCTAGACTGTTCAGCAGTTGTTATATACATGTTAAGATCAACAACATACTGTATTTACTGAAACATTAATGAACAGAACTGAGTTGTCTGTATAAGTATTGTCTGACTGGTACTGAAGTTAAAGGAATCGAGGAATCTGAAACTGACATGACTTATTAATTTATCGTTCAGTTTTTTTTTCAGATGAAAAGATTAAAACGACCGTTTTAGACTAAAAGTTGTTTACAAGTGAGAGCAAAGACACATTAAAATGAAAGGGTAATCAACTAAAAGAAAGCTTTTTGAATTTTTTTTTTTATGTTTTTGGAAAGTCAATTTTTACCACAAAAACAAAGATGAAAATTTCAAGAGACGAATTTTGTCTTTATGCACGCATAATGACATGATTCTGACATCATTACATTGAACATCTTCCTTTTGGATTTATATGTTTTACTGTTATGCATTTATTTGCATCATGCACAAATACACCTTGTTGTAGGCTCTCTGTATGTCGTAACAAATTATAACGATATTTTTAGATATATGTTGACATCAAAAAAAAATAATAGAAAATCCTTTTCATGATAAAAAAGTACACATTTCTGGACACCTAGACAAATATCAGAAGTTATGTTTCATGTTTTGGTATTAAAGATTTAAAAGATACATGTTACTCGTAAAAGGTTGTTTTGATTGGCATGATATAGCCTTTACTAAAATTGTTACATATCTATTATCGTTTTCGACGACCATCTTAAGCTTTTCTGCGATAGCTTTTGATCTATCAGCTTAGAAATGGTAATTTGGAAACTATTATTCAAACAAAGAGTGTGCTGGAAAAAAAATGCATTCAGTATTTTATTTGTAATGGATTATGTTTAAATACAAGGATTCTATAGTTGATTTAACAAGTTTTGGAACGAATATGTTTTTGTAGGTTTTGGTAAATTTCGAAAAATAGCTGTAACTATTTAGGTCATTTCGACTGTTGCAATGTTTTTTTTTTTTATTTTATAAGTTGGTTAAAATGTTGTTACAGTTTAACAACACTTTACTGATACATGATGATCTTGATGTATAGATTCTAGGTACTGACGTTATCATCCTAACTACGTGTTATAGTGTTCTTTTATTTGTCGTTGTAAATTATTAACCTTTACTGTTTATTCCATTTTTGGTAATATCCTTTTGGCGTGGCTCGGTACTTATACATCCCGTCATTGTGACATATTATGTCTGTTTCATTTGTTCACACATTGTTGTCAATTTAATGGAATTTTATGCGACTGTCATACAAGTGAGGGGATTAGCTAGCTATAAAACCAGGTTTAATCCACCATTTTCTACATAATGAAATGCCTGTACCAAGTCAGGAGTTCGGTATTTTTGTTATGTTACTTTTTGGTGTTGGTATTGGTATTATGCATGTTATGTATGTACTAACTTCTAAAATACTAATTTAGTATATGATAAAATTAACTGAATGGAGTAAAGTAAAGTAAATAGGCGAAGCGTTCGTGTTGGAAAAGTTTAATTAGAAAAATAAAGGGAATAGCCTTACTGCAATTAGAAAACATATTAATAACAAGATATATGTATAATTTAGATATATTTCTTACCTTTTCCTAGGATCGGAAGATGATCATGATAAACATAAAACCAAAACCCCTCTGTGCTTTTCAATTCCAGTAAATCATGTGTACTTGCAGTTTCATGTCGGCTCTCATTTCTCACTAACCAATTTACTTCGACCTCGCTTCTTCCATTGTCCATTTGGCAATTACAAATTTCTATTACCGTTCCCGTTTCTTCAATTGGTTTTGTTTCGTCTAGAATAAAATCAACCATTAAAGGCTTTTTATTGATCTTAAAATTGATGGTTTTATCGTCAATAGGTAGTGTTTACAAGTTGACCTTTCAGTTATCATTTAGGACTGGACTCGTGTTAAGGAAAATTAGATTGAAAAGTTGCCTATTTATTATTTGTATCACAGCATAATTGAGGCAATTGCTTAATAAAATACATAAACACAAAAGAGGGAACCAAAGGGGAGGACTGGGAAATCGTTTCTTCAGTGAATGAATGCATACAGTGTTTATATATAAGTAATTGAGATAATTTTCGATTTATAGTTTGGATCAGTTGTAAACTCTGTCAAAGAACTGTTTTAAACTTTTCTACAAAATGTAGAACAGTTCTTTCCTTGAACTATCTTATATAATGAAACATATTGTTTTAGTATTATTTTTGATAAACATGTACGTTAATAACAACGGGAAATGAAACTAATGCAAAGATATCTTCAAATTGATAATTATTTTTGACAAAAATGAACAAAACGTTTTAATCATAAAAAGTAACATTCAATTTGGTATTCAAGAATATTTTTAAATAAAAAAATACAATATTTAAATATATAATGAATTGAAAAATTGAAAACTGATCAAAAAAATAAGTAGTGCAATAAAAGAATAATAAATGATAAAAAGACATGAGCATTTATATCGTAGATGGCCCTAATTACTCCTTCATACCATAGTTTCAATTAGAGAATTAATTTTTACAGTAAAATAATTATATAACGGTAGTAAAAGCATTCACTTACCTGCGGTTTCTTTCTCAAATATCTAAACAGAACTTAACATGACTGAAACAGATAATCTCGCCAGCTAAAAATATGTTCCCAAAAATATATTAGCATGTTCCATTCATTAAAAAAAATGATTAAGCTCAATAAGACCGTTTCAGTATCAACTACCTAAAGACAAATCATCTATAAATACCTTTTTTTTCTGAAATGCGTGAGGAGTAAGAAAAATAAATTTTCGTTTAGTCATTCATTATATGAGTATGCAGTGCTTTACCATAATTCTGATCATCAAATTCAACCACCTTTGCACCCTTGAAAATTCCAAACGATTGAACCCTCTTCGAATTTTCTCTAGAAAATTTGGAATCTGAAGTTTGTTCCCTGAAAAAAATTAATAAATATCTAAATTGCATCAATCATACAACTCTCACTCACATTGCATATATGTCAAGTTTAAAAATAAATCTTACAAACATTGGCTTGATCAATAAAACGCATACATATCTTTTAAAGGGTATGAAATGTCTCGAGTTTTATTCGGAGGGTCTTTCAAAACCTGAAACAAAATAATTGATTCAATGTTTATGAATCTTTTCAAAAATTGGAAATAGAACAACATACTCATATTTCCTTTGAACTGTTTTTCAGCTAATTTTTAAAATATTTTTGTTTTCTTAATTTAAGAAACTTGGAATTGACAGCATATATATATATATTATATTCGTAATTCATTCACAACGCTTCTAGACTAGAGATGATAGAAAAGATTAATAGCCTGGCATAGTGTGTATATGTGTATTTATGTTAATAAAAAAACATGCCAAAAGGACAGTTAATAAAAACAAAAAGAAAGCATCAGTTATCAAGTATTTCACATTTTAATGCAGGTCAAGTTATTATAGGCATTTCCTTCTACTTTAATAGATATAAGACGTGATAACGAAATTTTGACTTTATGAATATGTAAATGACAACAAAAATCCAGAAACTTACAGTTCGTATTTGATATTACACAATTATTGACTTTTGATTAGAGTGATACAATAATGTATTAACCCCAGTGATAAGATATTCCCCCAAGGCCAATGGTTTTATTATATGTCTTTTTGTATCCATCTCCAGTTTTCTACAATTTGCTGAAGACTTTTAACTGCTTTGGCAGTTGCTAACTTATATAAGTTGGAACATTCAATCAAATTTACGATAAAGAATTAACATAGCAAAAAAAGAGGAAGAAAACGACAATGTGTATGACGTTATAAACCTATGCATTGATGTTGCCTAGGAAATAATTTTTTGGGTAAACTTTAGCTGTTCCAAATCATGTACACACCTTACATTTTTATTATCAGTAAATATAATGATTTGCACAAGAAGAATCTCTATGCTTTTAGACAATTAGAAAATAGAACATTTAGAGTCATACTTTTGTCTTCACCAGAGGAAAGATTTATACCCAAAGCGATACATTGCTTTTTGGGGTCTTTAACAAAGAAAAGAATGAATTTTAGATATATTAACAACTTACGATGGTCCCGACTTTGAAAAGGACATAATAGGCGTTCAGAAAGGTATTTTAATCAACTGATTTCAGGTTCGTAAAGATCAGGACAGAAAACATTCTAAATAGATAATATTAACTGAATTTGTCAGAATAAAGCATATGATTTTTTTTATTTTGAATGTTTTATAATCTGATTCAAATGAAAAAAGGGAGAAGTGCAAATTGAATGACCGTAGACTGTCAATGTGGCAGACATCCAAGGACACAAGCAAAGCACAAATTTCACCTGGCGGTCACTTTAAAAGCAATATACAGGTGTCTACATAATGCGATAATGATTGTTGTTATCAGAGTAAAGAATAGCTTGTATCTAAATAATTTAAGGGACAATGATATTTAGAAGATGTATTAGAATATTTTCGGGTGAAATGTACCATATCAGCATCTCATTTACCGTAACATTTTGAACAGGTCCAATTTTATCTTTATTTTAGTTGAAAAGAAGTTTGAAAACAAATAAAGTTGAAAATGTAAATCTTTTGTTCACAGTGTTTAAAATATTGCAGAAGGATCCCAAATCAGAGAATCGTAAGTGTTTAAGGTTTACAGATTTATGAGTAATACCAGCATGTTCTTGGTCAGAACAAAATCGAGAGTCTTTCCGCGGTGAGCAGAAAGACCTAATTATCAGTATGAAATAAGCAAATCTTTATTCAAGTCATGATCAAATGTTCTTTCTAATATATGCAGACGTAGTATCATGTCAAATGAGACAACTATCATAGATTCTAATGCAATTTTTATGTAACAATTTTTTTCATTGGCTTAAAGTTACCGTCAAATCCACAGTTCACCAGTCGTAACTAAGGAGCGACCCGCCATTTTGAATTCATGGATCAACAAATGTTCGATTACTACAATATTATCGAAAATAAAACAACACATACCTCAAAATCGCCGTTTTGATGTGATTTTATCCAAATTTGAATCGTAGAAGTGACGAAATAACCTTCAGTTTGTAAGTTTTCATTTGTATGCCGTCATGTTTAGCCATGTCGTCTTTGCGCCAAAATCTTTCATGAAGTTTCGCGGAAATTTATTAAATTTCAAATTTATACATTTTTTCAAGCTTTAACGTATTATTTCTTTTTGAAATGCATTAGAATCGGAATAACAGTACTGTAGTTGAAGAGTTGCCACCGTCAATTTTGATTTGACGGTCGCAAATATCCGTTTTACTGTCTCCGCTACGCGTCGCCAGTAAAACTGCATTTGCGACCGTCAAATCGCCAATTGACGGTGGCAACTCTTTAACTACAGTACAGTTATTCCTTAAATGGTCAACGGAAAAGGATATAAACAACTATGTTAGCATCAAACATAGCAAAGAGATATATAATATCAAAATGGCCATTTGGTGTGGTTAATTTGGACCGTTAAATCTTTTTTTTTTTTCTAAAAATATATATATAATAGTCAAACAAAGATGCTAGTAAATGTTTAAGAATATAACTCATATTTTATCACACTATGTTAGAATATGAATCGCGCATGCGCTGGTATTAAAGACATTTGTGTAATGTAGCATGATTCATCGACTTCGAAGTTATTGCACAGGGATGTTTGATTGTTATAAAAAGTACGCACGCCAACTTTTTTTTACCAGACTCCAAATTCAAATAGAAAAGGAACAACTAGAATCCATCAATTGACAAAAAGCCGAAAACACTAACACTAAAAAGTACAGAGAAGAAAAACCATCTACAAAAAAAACTTCATAGCAAAAACTAAAGATTGAGCAACAAGAATCTAACAAAAACCGCATAGTTCTTAGGTGTTCCAGGAGAGTAATCAGCTCCTGATCCCCATCTGGTAACCGTCGTGTTGCTTAAAGTAAATGCTGGATCCAGGCAAAGGGAAGGGAACTCTGGCTTCGACAGTTGGAACATGTACGTTGCCATCTTTAATATAATAAATTAAGACGACAGTAGTTTACCGATTTTAACAAATATTGTCAATCCATTAAAAAGCGACAAATCAGGCAATCAGAAACCACTGTTGAATTGAAACAGTCATTAAGATCTGAACCGGTCTCAAACTACTGAACAGTACATTATTAAATCATTTCCAGTCGTTAAGTACATTTTCAGACTTATCCACTGCGGTGTATTCAGTACTGTTCAGACAATCTGCTTGCTGACACTTAAGATTAGTTCTGTTTATGTTTAGACTGTTCAGTAGTTTTTATTTACCTGTACACATCAACATCATACAGAATTGAATGAAAAGCCTTTCTTTTTTTACCTCATATTCTTAAATAGCTCACATATTCCTGATTTTTCAAACCGGTTTATTTAATATTAAGTGAAAATAAGAAATATACGCAAAACAGTTGGTAACTTTGCACCTGTCATATTTATTTTTTATGTGAACATACCAATCATGAGATTTTAAGACATGATAATAACAATGTGCAACTGCGTTACGTACGTATCACTTTTTTAAAGATATTGGTTCATAAGGATCGAACAAATCATTGAAAATCAATGATTACAGTTACTTGAAGATGTAAAGAACTGTAGGTACCTTCAAAATTAACTACAGAAGGCAAACATTTAATGAAATATGCGGATAATGTGCTTCAAAATATATTTACAAAATTTTCGCCTTTTGGCGGAAGTCAGTTTTCGGCTAACTTGTACCAGGCAAACAAACTGCAACATTTGATATTAGACCATATATTTAACTTTGATATATCCTACAAAATACTTGACTGCCCTGAAGGAAATTGAAGTATAACATTTATCTAAACTGAGTGTTTACCTGTTAAGAATGGGCGTAATATATATATAAAAAAAAATTATGAATAATGATTGCCAATAAATGCGTTAATTATCGGTTGATGCGCAATTTTCATTTGAAAATATAGGTACGTTAGTCATGAGAAACAAGGTCATGTCCAAATGGTTAATCAATCGACACAAAGCGGATCAGATAAAAACTTCAGCATTAACCAGACCAGACCATACATTATTCTTAGAAAAGGTCTTGTTCAATCGGTCAACTTGTCCGTTTTTAAGTTGCATGGAGTTTAGTTCGATAAACAGAAATGTTTTCTTTTTCCCGAAGCCATAAATTAAACAGTCCTGGCACTGTGTCTGGTTTTTGGGTCAATTTGACATTGGTTCTTGAATATTTCAACGGTCGATTAATTTGTTACAAGGTAGCTGTTTTCTATTAAACATATTTTGTCATTAGGGTTATTTATTGTTGCTTTCTGTACGAAATATATCCTAATCGTACTGTAATGATTTATGTCTATACTTGATAAAACGGTATTTCACATCCTAAATTTTACGGTAATATTGTACTTAAAGCGCGGAAATCACTATGCGATCCGTGTAAACTCATCGAACCTTTAAACAAACTTATTAGTAAAGGTTATCTTACCAATGTTGTAATTAGATCTTTGAATATAGTTTACATTGGCACTAATATCGATTTTGTCATCAGCAAATTAAAACATAACTAAATTTGTATTCCTTTCCAACGGGATGTATAAAGACACACCCACGTTCGTTTTGATCTATAAAGAGGTTATACTCCTAAATCCTACTGTCTGTCGATACATTTATTTTTGGCATTGCACTAGTCATGTCTTCTTTGACTGTCCATGACGTTAAAATACTAAATCCCTGGGATGTGTTTTAGTTGATTTTAGTCGCTGATGCATGATTTTTTATTATTAATTGTTTTGGCTTTTAACTAGCTGTCAGTAACTGCGAGTACTCTCAAATCGTACTTTCTTGTTTATTTGACCTGTTGATACTAATTGTATTGCTTTTTTGTTATTTAATGTTATTCAGGGTTATATCTGGTCTATATACCAGCTTTTATAAGTGTTTGGTATTACTATAAATTTTCACTTCGTACTATGAACATCAAAATTATTTATTTTGTAAAAATATTTCCATTCTCTATTGGAACTGTACACGTTTGCCTAACAACAAAATTATTTTCATTTACCTGTGTTTAAAGTTATTGCAAATGGCTGATATTTTTGTTCGAGCATATTGTTTTTCTTTAATTGTTTAACATTTCATACCGATATAACATGTTACTTTTATTATTCTTCTCTTAGTTTATTTATTTTGTATTTATATTGTGTCATAGGTCAAATTTATTTGTTCAGTGTATGTTCAATGGTGTTAATATGTCCTTTGATTGAGTTAAGCTATTTCGGTTTATATTTTATGGTGTGTCTTTCTATGTTGTGATGTAACACTATTGTTTCAGAAAAAGGGTGAAGGTTTGGTACCATTAAAACGTTTAAACCCGCTGCATTTGTTTGCACCTGTCCTAAGTCGGGAATCTGATGTTCAGTAGTTGTCGTTTGTTGATGTGGTTCATAAGTGTTTCTCGTTTCTCGTTTTTTATATAGATTAGACCGTTGGTTTTCCCGTTTAAATGGTTTTACACTAGTAATTTTTGGGGCCCTTTATAGCTTACTGTTCGGTGTGAACCAAGGCTCCGTGTTGAAGACCGTACTGTGACCTATAATGGTTTACTTTTATAAATTTTGACTTGGATGGAGAGTTGTCTCATTGGCACTCCTACCACATCTTCTTATATCTATTGATAACGTTTGCTGTCACTTTGTCAAATACGACTGATCATTGTTAGTTTTTTTTGTTCACATGGAAAACTTGAAAAAGACAAGAAGCCACATGTCAAAAGTCTATTGAAATTACTATTTATCCGGTACGCTCGTACATGTAGCGAAAAGTTTAGGAAACCATACATACCCTTATTTAATGTGGGAGTTAAATCAACAATATATAAGTATTGGTTATCAGCTTGACTGATTTATTTTTATAACTGTTCGTTGTTCGCTATCTATCATGTTTGTGTTCCGTAGATGGTTTTAAGCATACATCAGGCAGTTGTTTTTTTGTTTTTGTTTCAATTGTTTTACATTTAGTTATTTCTTAGTCTTTTATAGCTAAATATACGGTATATGATTTGCTCATTATTGAAGGCCGTACAGTGACCTACAGTAGATTACATTTGCGTCATCTGGCATCTTCTGGATAGTTGTCTCGTTGGCAATTGCACAACATCTCCTTACTTTTAAAATACATGTTGATGTTTAATTTTGATATATACAGGTTTTTTAATATGAAGTTATTTTGTGATGTTTTGTATAGGAAAACTATAATAACAGTACTTAATCATGTTAGTATAGAGTTATATTTTAACAAAGTACCTTTTGTTTGGCGCAATAACTCTTTGAAACTTGTGAGTTGCGTCATGTCCATCTTCCATATAACACTTATTACATAAATCATAATCCTCACAGTCCATACACTGCCATCTGAAACCTTTGATGCATTCGTTGAATTCACCTGGTTGATTGCATATGTCACAAAAATAGCTTTCATGTTCAACTCCTGCAAAAGAAGGATAATTGAAACAGAACAGTAACTTCATGTAATATTGTTAATTGCATGCAACTGATCATTCAACAACACATATTAGAAATACCCTTAATTTTCTGATTGTTTGGCGCAATAGAACATTTACCAGTATATGCGTTTACACACAGAAGATACAGGCAGGGAAAAGGGGAAGTTATAAAAGGATAATGACCATGTTAGAAAAACATTACTGATCGTTTATGACTGCATGTTAAAATCCTATACTTTCTGATAGCCGTCAATATAAAAATTATATCTTTCTTTACAAACCTGTTCGTGCATTTTTCATTGTTATTAAACGCAAAATAATACATTAATGCGACAGCATCCCTACGACACAGACCAATCAAAACATAAAGAGTCAACATTCAGTCTTTTGTAATAGAAAGATGCCTATACAGAATAATAAGCTCAAAACCGCCTCATGACTAAAAAATACGGAGTTAATTTAATAATATTTACCGTCAAAAATAACCCAACAGGCACATTTGATTTAATATTAATTACCGGCAATGATATCCCAACAGGCACAAGTGTTTGGTTGAAATATTTCATCTGCCCTTTTTTAATTTCGATCGGTGGAAATTTAAGAAGGTGTAATATAAACCAGTAAAATAAAAACACTTCACTGTAACGGTAAAATAAATGATGATATTGGATAACGTCCAGCGGCAAATTAAATGAATGTTCAGGACGAAAACATGTAAATATAATATGAATATTAACCCTGCTTTGTACAAGACCGACACGCTGAGCCGTACTTTTAACGTGTAAGTTCACAAGCTAACCGTTCGCAGGAAGATAATTCACCCTACCCGGACACATTTCTGACTCCGAGCCGACCAGTCTGTGCACTTACTCAAAAATGCCGCGTGTTTAGCGTTGAAACAGAAAATACCAATTTCAACGTCTTTGATCCGGTCGGGTTTCGAACCAACGCCCTCCCGCTCTTGAGGCGAACACACTCCCACCACGAAACCAACTAGGAGAGCGGTAGTATATAATATCATACCAAAAACTCAAGTACAATAAACAATACAGTTTCACAGAATTATCACAGTTACTAAAGCGTGCTAAAAGTATCTAACCTAAATAAGATGCGTTAAATGATATTGGAAACTAGACGTAAATATCGATAGCCGACTTCAGAGTAGATTTCATGGATCAACGCTCTCTGCAAATTAAAAACTCTTGTACCAATTATTTGAGGGGTCCGGATTTGGCCAGCTGTTGCTAGGCTAAATGTCTGTCCTTATTCAATATACCATTTTTCCAGTGATATTCCAAGTTTTTCGTCCAACCTTACTGTCGACATCCTATTGCAAGACCTACGTATTGTATTTAAAATTTATGTGTTCTCGTCATAAACATGCATGAAATATTTGCCACTGGACGTTAAGCAAACAACAATCAATCAACATCATAAATTATGCCATGTACATAGTACACAGAGACAATGCTATAATGTAAAATTTCCATTTCAATCACTCAATAATAGTGCAAAATTGTTTTTTTTTATTTTTATTTTTCTATCATTATTTGGCAATTTACTACAATACTGAACACAAATAATTTTATTGTATTTCAAATATTTCTTTACTATGGTTCTAATCTAATGTTTTATTACGATTTATAATATATCATTATGTCAGGCGATTATAATACTAAGACAGGTAAAAGGTTTTTTTCAAGGTGTTTATGCTACATTTAGACGTGAAAAGGGAATGACAGACGACTAAAATAAAAGTGTTTGTTTTCATATAATACATTGTATTTCAATTCAAGAATGATGACCAACCTAATGAAAATATCTCATCTATACACGTTTTGATCGAGCCACTCAAACGTACATAACTTGATGCTAAAGATGTTACATTTAGGCTATTTAATACGATTTATTCATTGAAGTTTCGCGTCCAACCTTACTGTCGACATCCTATTGCAAGACCTGCGTATTGTATTCAAAATTGATGTGTTCTCGTCATAAACATGCATGAAATATTTGCCACTGGACGTAAAGCAAACAACAATCAATCAACATCTTAAATTATGCCATGTACATAGTACACAGAGACAATGCTATAATGTAAAATTTCCATTTCAATCACTCAATAATAGTGCAAAATTATTTTTTTTATTATTATTTGGCAATTTACCACATAACTGAACACAAATAATTTTATTGTTTTTCAAATATTTCTTTACTATGGTTCTAATCTAATGTTTTATTACGATTTATAATATATCATTATGTAAGGCGAATAAAAAACTAAGACAGGTAAAAAAAAAATTTTTCAAGGTGTTTATGCTTCATTTAGACGTGGAAAAGGAATGACGCGCGACTAAAATAAAAGTGTTTGTTTTCATATAATACATTGTTTTTCAATTTAAGAATGATGATCAAACTTGCGAACATATCTCATCTATACACATTTTGATCGAGCCACTCAAACGTTCATAACTTGATGCTAAAGATGTTACATTTAGGCTATTTAATACGATTTATTCACTTAAGTGTACAGGCATAGTTTTTTTTTATTTAAAAAAAAACAAACAAAACAAGATTTATTAATTAATTGGACTGAACAGACAACACTAATTATTTTGCATTTGCAGGAAAATTACAGAATCATAACCAAAATGAACATTTACCTGAATATTGTGAAGACCTTATGCATCTACATGTAGGTCTGTTCGATTAGAAGTTGTGAAAAAGGTTGTTTAAATAACTAATTGTTGGAAGAATTTATGTACTCTTTTCATATGATCTGGTCTTTACGAATCTATTTCACGATTACTGACAGATTAAAAACATCAAATATATATAACAAGAACTTTATGTGCAGAACATTCATTGGTCAGTTGTAAATGAGGTCTGTATAGGGTTTTGATTCACTCATTTATAAAATAAAAATCGTTTTTTTGAAAAGTTAGAATTCAAAAATATAAATTTACCCCTTAATTTTATAAAACTATCCTATGGTGTTATTTTAATGCTAAACAAAATATAATAAATAAATGATTAAATGATGTACTGCCATTTACTCGGTCCGTTTCCAATGCAATTATGTAACTGTTATTTGCATATCAGTCTTGAGTACTGTTTAACTATCGTTTAAGTTGAATATATTTGGACTCGACCAATTCAGGGAAAATTGGCTTCTGCAAGTGGTTTTTGTGTATTTTTCTTATGGTTTGACGGTTTGTAAGTCAGTAAAACTCAATGATTAAGTTAATATTGACATTAAAAGACCACTTCACAAAAAGGGCTGTTCAAATCCACTCGCCCTTCGGGCTCGGGGATCTCAACATCACTTTTTGTTTGAAGGTCTTTTAATATCAATATTAGCTTATCATTGAACTTGTACTATTACGAAAACCCAAAATGTATGTTATTCTAAACGAACTGTTTTGACATACTGGGCAACGTTACGTTAGTAATTTTACTTAAGACATATTATTTAATTTCAAATAATAAATAAAAAAAAGTATTATATGTTAAAGGTTACGTACTTGACATGTTTTCGCATAAAGTGTTTTGCTTTGTTTTAGTTTTTTGTTTCCTTCTTTAATATACAGTTCAATATCGCAACACAATGTTTAAATGTCAATAGTTAACTCATTATTATGTTTGTCATTTTACTGACTGTTCATTATTTCTCCTAAACAGCATATATTATTATCTCGAAATTTTTATTTTGACAGATAGGCGTCGTCCTTACCTGTACAAAAGTTATAACTTTGAGCAAAGGAGTAGGCCCAGTAAGACCCCTTTTTGGCCCCAAAATATAGCAGTTTTACAAAATTGTTAAAATATAAATTTTTAGCTATTTATTGGAAAGAAGAATACTTCTGTTACATAAATATGGGCTGTTTTTGACAATACAATGCACATGTATCGGGTACTAGCATCATTCAGTCATGCTAAATTATTGAAATCTTCGAAATTTTAGTATTTTGGTTAATTTTTAGACGGTTTCCGTCTGAAATGGAAGTGGCCGCATTTGTGTTCATTTTTTATATTTAACATGTTTAAATGTAAGTTGTATTTGATGATGATACATAACATATATAAAGGTTGAGAATGAACACGGATGCGGCCACTTTCATTTTTGACAAAAACCATCTGAAAAGTGATATATTATGGCATATTTGATAGATTTTTCATATTTAAGCTTGAATTTGAGCGTCTTTAATGACAAAATCAGTTCAAATCTTTCACATAAACTGATTGAATCGACTGAAGTAGACACTTAAGTGTTTAAAAAGTGTCCAAAATCTTTCATCAGATGAACTTGAATTTTGAGGCTAAAATCGGCCCTTACCGGACCTACTCCTTATTGGAATGCTTTCCAAGTTAACCAGACATATGTTTTCTTTTTTAGGACTGCTGTAGACCTATTGACAAGTATGCTCCAGACCAGACATGTGAACAGGTCTGCTCTCGACCAGTCCTTTGATTATAAAAAACGATAACAGTATTTTTCTATTCTATAGTAGAGGAAAATGCTATTCTCTTTAGACTTTGACTCTATGTAAACACATTAAAGTATCTTTTTTTTTATATACTCTTGTATAAATAAAATAAAGATGTTTAAGTTTTGCATTTGTTGATCAATATATATATATATAAATTTAATAGTTTATGATACCACCATATGATATGTATGATAAACTACAAATATAGTCAGTTTTTGGTTGATATGGACAAAAAGCTTTTGTTATACAAATCATCCTCAGATATAAAATCTACTGCGTTTTAGTGACAGCTCAGTATTTTGAATAATACGAGGAACTGTTTTCACTCGAAATTGATGCGTAAAATCGTTTGTAGTCGTTGTGTTCCAATATTGCTGTCATTTGTATCATACAATCCATCCTGAGTACACAAATTGACTGATTAATGATACCGCAATTTATTGTTTTGTAATAAAGTGCAAATGTGATCAATTTTTATTGATGTGGTCAAACAATTTTGTTATACCAACAATTCTGAGATATGAAAACTACTAATTTTTAGTGATGGATCTGCATTTTAAATAAAAAGAGGAAATACTGGAACTCTAATTTATGATACCGGCATATAATATTCATAATAAAGTACAATTATGGATAGTATTGATTTATGCTGGCAATCATATTTGTCATACAAACGCTTTTCTTGAAACATGTATCAAGACTACTGATTTTTAGTGGCACTCTGAATTAAAACCAACGGTACGTGTTATTAACTGTACAATAATATTGCTTTAAAAATGTATGTACCGTGTTTTATGCAATATAGGTACAAATCATAACTTAAACATTTTATTTAGATACTAATGATTTGAAAAAAATGATATTTTTTTTAAATACTATTATACAAGGTACGTTTCACGTTTGTTTTAAACTGGGTTTCGATTTGTTGAAAGGCAGAATATGGAGATATTTGTATTCCAATCAAATGTGTATGCATGATTGTTTATTTATATCAAGAAACACATACATTTTAAATCTGTTTATCTATCGATATAAAGCGGTCCTTGGTACAAGCTATCTAAATATTAAACTGACCAGCCAAAAAAATTTGATTTCAAGAATTTTTTCTTTTCATAAAGCAGTAGGCGATAAATGCAACAATGCACTCACTAGTAAACGAATTTGAATCTGAAACGGTCATGTTGATCCGGACAGCTCTAAAAAGACTGAACAATAAATTGCTAATTTAGTCAGTCTTTCAGTCAACTTTCAGACTTATTCACTGCCGTAAATTCAGTACTGTTAAGACATTTCGCTTCCAGTCATTTACGATCGGTTGAGACTATGATCAGATTGTTCAGTAATTGATATCTACCCGAACAGATCGATGATATACCGAATTACTTGAAAAACTAATTAACAGTACTGAATTGACCGCAAGCAAATATCTGTACAGTACTGAATTTACCGCGGTCGATTATTCTGAAAATCAACTAAAAGAGGAAACATGGCTTGACAGTTCATATTCAGACTTTTCAGAAGATGTTTAGATCAAAATGACCGTTTCAGACTAAAATCGTTTACCTGTGACTCAGCTTCATCTTTTCACGTGAACAAACGCTTCATTTTTAAAATTCAAGCATTAAAATAGAGACATTAATTGACAGCAAAAGACACTATGTGTACTGATCTAGATGCCAATTTACCAAAATTAATGTCTCTATTGTAATGCTTGAATTTTAAAAATGAAGCGGTTTTTTTTCACGTGCTCAGTACTTCGGTTTGGCATTTAAAGTGCATATATAGCTTATTACAATTTGCTATAACAGTTGTAAATTATAGAACATTATTCAAAATCAAGGGATGTATCCCCCTCATGCATATATTCCTGACTGCCCCTGACTTTATATTCAACTGTTATGAATCTTTATTATAGAGTTCCTCGAGATTACGTCATTTAGGACTACTCTATCCTAGAACAGATTCTGAACAGAATCTGATAGATACATGCACACTGATTTTCGAAGTTGTATCTTTGAGCAGTTTTGGACGATTCAAAGCTAGAATATCTTCTGACAGTTATGTGTGTACACTACAGTTCTATGTCATATCATTCTGACAGTTTTGAAGAGAGATAACAACTGATGGTGTTGATTTTTACTATCACTTTACAGGAACATGGTGGATTATTAACATTGATAATACCTAATAAACATAATTAACCAATACCTAATGGTCCATTGTCTAAAATTCGAAGCAATTCATTCTGTACATCATACGGACATGTGTTTCCATTATCCCATTGAACATCTACGATCTGCGATTTTTTCTTCTGATCTCTAGATGTTCCTTGATCTTGTATTGATTTATCATCCGATGTGGTATTTCTTGATGATTTCTACAACGATGCATGTACCATGATTGTTGCTCAGTTTTTGATTTTTGTATTTAGTTTATTAGAACGTAACTCAAATAAATACATAGATTCAAAATATTTTTCAGACTATTTATTTGCTTGAAAAATATTTTACAAATGTTTCCCAATTTTCAGAATATCTAATATAATTGTATACGTATCCCCGGCTTAGATTATTTTTTTGCTCAGTCTTTAATTGCCTATGCTGTGTTTTGTTTACGGTTAGTTATCCTTTGATCGTTTTTCGTTTTTTGCCATGGCATTGCCAATTTGTGTCTGACTCATAAGTAGTGATATCCCTTTTGGTGGTTTTTGCTTTTCTTTTGGAACATACATATGCCATAACAATCAAGCGATTTGTCATGGCGTCCGTAAAACATATGAAGGGCGATGACTCATTTTTCCACTTCGAACCCTACGTTTAATCGCTTTCTTGTTAGAAGTAAACTCCAATCAACAAAAATCATGATCGGAACCGCATGTTTTAGAAAATTGTAGCAACTTGAAAATATTTACTCCATATGAAAGCATTGCAGTTTCGTTAATGACTGTCAACCTGTTTAGGAGAATTTACATTTACTGTCAACTACAGCTAACAAATAACCATAACATTGTTCATTCCGGGTGTAGTATTCGACCAATGTGTATTACACATCTGTCATTCTATCTTGCATTAGCAACGCCTATACGATCACGGCTAGTGATGGCTTGGTCAAATTTTCAATGATTAAATATTTTAACATCAAAAAGCTGGGGAACAATTAATTCTTCATTATCAAATCAATTATTTCGTTTTTATTTAAGCTAATCATTGCCTTAATGTTTAAAATACAGTGTGTCTAACAACTAAGAATGACAGCACTATAACAGAACCATTTGTATTAAATTTCAAGTTATATTTATCTTGTCAAATACTTAAATATAGTTGTGAATCGTGTAAATAAATTCATTTCCGAGCATATATGAATAAATGGATAAACAAAGAATTATCTTTCTATTAATACCCTTGGTGTATTTATAAACTTTAATTAGACGTTTTGAACGAGAATGGATAACTAAGTGTCTACAGAGTAGAAAATATTTGGCAAAATAATGATAGATTAATTGAGCTAAATCATAAAAAAAGAGTTTATAAATAGAGAATAATCGACACAATATATAAATTATAGAAAACAAATATCTGATTAAATCATAGTTTGTTTTTGTAGCATTTCAGTGTTTCTGTTGTTCCGTTGCTTTCGTCTTATAATTGATGTGTTTCCCTCGGTTTTAGTTTGTAACCCGGATTTGTTTTCTCTTAATCAGTTTATGACTTTTGAACAGCGGTATACTACTGTTGCCTTTCTTTATACAGATATGAAAACCACCTAACAACCCTCATTTATAAGTTAGAAATGATGAATGAATAAATTATCAGTTTGCAAAAAAAAACATATTCAAAATAGTATACTGCTATAATGTATCACCTTATCGAAGCTGCAATATAGAAGCTTTTTAAACTAAGACGTTCATGCTTTGCTTCAATGTAGATTTAATACACAGAAAACACAATGATGTAATTTACATAATATAAGCATTTTGATATCAAAGAGATTGACGTAATGATAACGATTATAATCAACCGTAACGTAGTGTTTTACGTAAATTAAATTATCAGCAGTAGAAAGCATAAACAGTAAAATCCCTTGACAAGGTAAAGATAAAAGAACAATATTTACCCAAAGACGAACATATGAACATTTTATAATAGTAATACCTTGTGAATCTTTACAATTGTTCCAACATATCCTAATCCTCCATCGTCTTTATTATTTTCCTTCCATGCCGGACCTCTTACAACTCGTAATCCATTAAATGCAGAGTCTAAATTGTAGCCAAAACATAATTGTACTTACAAAAACAGGTTCTAGATTAACAATCTTCATAATTGTGTAAATTATAATAAACGATTCTGAATGTCTTCAAAAAAAATATATAGATATGCTTACGTGACTATACAAATTCATATATCAGATCGACATATTCTTTAAAGAAATATTTAAATATGAAATATATTATCTTTTGAGGATATTTTATTAAATTGTGTGTTTTTTATATTAGAAACATATCCGTTATCATCTGTGAAACGGATATTTCAAAACGGTCAACCAACTCGTGATGGCGTCCATAAAACGTACGAAGGGATGATTTCAACTTCACCGCTTGGAACTCTTGGTTTAATAGCTTCCTTGTAAGCAGCAACCCTCTATCAAGGAAATCATGATAGGAAATACAAGCCCTATAATATCGTATCAACTTGGAGATATATACTCCGAATGCAGACGCTGCTGGAATGTTGCTACATAGAAATAGAAAGAAATGAAGAGGATGACTTACAGGAACTTTTTAGGAAGATAGATAAGAAGTTAGCAGTATCCTATAACTTTACGTTCCGCTATATAGATGATGTTCTCTCACTAAATAATACAAAATTTGGTGACTATGTTGAACGAATCTATCCCATCGAACTAGAGATAAAGGATACTACAGATACAGTTAAGTCTGCCTCATATCTTGACTTACATCTAGAAATTGACAATGAGGGTCGGTTGAAAACAAAACTTCACGACAAAAGAGATGACTTCCCAATTGTGAACTTTCCATTTCTATGTAGCAACATTCCAGCAGAGCCTGCATACGGAGTATATATCTTCCAATTGATACGATATTCCCGGGCTTGTATTTCCTATCATGATTTCCTTGATAGAGGATTGCTGCTCACAAGGAAGTTATTAAACCAAGAGTTACAAATGGTGAAGTTGAAATCATCCCTTCGTAAATTTTACGGACGCCATCACGAGTTGGTTGACCGTTATGGAATAACCGTTTCACAGATATCGGATATGTTCCTTATGTCGTAACTACAATACCCTTCCTTTTTCACGAATGTGACCTACCGAATTAGACTATTTACCGGATTTGTAATAACATAAGCAACACGACAGGTGCCACATGTGGAGCAGGATCTGCTTACCCTTCCGGAGCACCTGAGATCACACCCAGTTTTTGGTGGGGTTCGTGTTGCTTAGAATTTAGTTTTCTATGTTGTATCATCTGTACTATTAATTGTCTGTTCGTCTTTTTATTTTTGGCCATGGCGTTGTCAGTTTGTTTTCGATTTATGAGTTCGAATGTCCCTCTGGTATCTTTCGTCCCTCTTTCACAATTAGGAAGCTAATATCATCTCTTTTGTCGTAAAGTTTTGTTTTCAACCGACCCTCGTTGTCAATTTCTAGATGTAAGTCAAGATAGGGGGCAGACTTAACTGTATCTATTGTATCCTTTATCTGTAGTTCGATGGGATAGATGCGTTCAACATAGTCACCAAATTTTGAATTGTTTAGTGAGAGAACATCATCTATATAGCGGAAAGTAAAGTTAAAGGATACTGCTAACTTCTTTTCTTTCTTCCTAAGAAGTTATTTTATGAAGTCAGCCTCATATGAATAGAAGAACAAGTCGGCAAGAAAAGGGGCACAGTTTTTTCCCATAGGAATGTCGATTGTTTTTTGAAAAACACGTCCTCCAAACGTAACAAATATGTTGTCAATCAAGAAATCATGCATCTTGATAATGTCAGTTTCAGAAAATGAGTTGTTTGAATCAGAGTGATTTTTTACAAAGTAGGATTTATCCCTCCCTAAGACAAGATACTTGTATCTACATTGGCCATTCTTTTTTTATGAAACAAAGCAGGACATACTCTTTCAGTTTTTTGTTTAGTTTGCAATGTGGAATACTTGTGCAAAGTGTAGAAAAGTCAAATGTTTTAATACTATTGCAAGATAAAAAAGTCTTAGATTGTATGTACTCTAAGAAAATCTTTTGATTCACGCCACCTCTGCAATAGGTAGTTTCAAAATAAACCGGCTTTGATTGTTGATAAAACTGATGTTAATAATTTAGAAAGAGGTTTCGTGGAGCACTTAGAAGACCTAGCAATATACCGTTGTTTGTAAGGACATTTATGTAGTTTATGTATCCAATAATCTGAATGTAGTGATTGATAATCCAGTTCTTCATCTTTGGTCGAAATGCCAAAGGAACATGGAACAGGTGTGTATCTTATTGTATCGCAATGAATAACAACCAAATGTTAGTTAATGATTCATCCTTCAATCACGTAACACAGAATGAAATCCTTAATTTAATGCAAAAGAATTGTTGACATCATCAATATACTACAATCACGTGTATTGCTTATTCAAAAGATAACCATGACAACTCAAAATGTAAAAAAAGATAATACAAGAGGGATTCATTCTTTAAATGGGAATTAAGGGGGAAACTTCCTTATTTAAATATGTACTGTAACGTTAAAAGCCTGCAGGACAAAGTTGTCATGTCTATTGTTATCATTTAAAATGTTTAAATTAATAATAAACTCGTTTTTTTTTCTTTTATAAGAAAGGCAAATACAAAATGGAAAGTAATTTTTCAATGATCTTTCTTAAACAATTTATTTATAAAACTGGACGTTTTTGGATGCTTCAACTGCAATGTGCATTGCTAAATGTTTTAATGTATAAATGTAATTATCCATTGAAAGTACAAAAAGTGCCTTAAGTCCTTTCATAAGCTGGACATTTCAATCTTTGTTCTATCTGCATATGAAATAAGAAACGAAAACGTTGATGACAAAACGAAAGAAGAGCGTCTTATCATTATTATTATACGAATTCCTTACAATGTAACATAAATGGGTAGGTTTCACCAATTCAACGTATCAGCTCCATTTAAGTTTGTTAAAGTAGCGATATTTGTGCAAAACAAAGACCGTTTGATGTTACTGTTTATTCAAACTACATGGAACAAATGCATGTGCATATATGAAATTGTAATAAAGAAAATTATAAATTTAGATCATTAAGAGCCCACATTTACTTGGGAATGCTATACCTTAATATTGTAGAAGTGCTGCATAATATTTCTATAAAAAATATAAAAAAGTATTACTATTTATTAGTAGATGACTCACATTGAGGACAAGCAAATCCTTCCAAACGCAGTAACAGGTTTCAAGTATGCCATTGATCTAGAACTTGGTCATGTTGCAATTCTAATGTGATTATCAAAGGTATATAACTTAGACTTAAACAATGATAAGTTAACTATAGAAAGCTAACATATTCGTTGTTTCCGCTTTTATTATGCAACCTCTATAGATCAAATTAGATTCTTCATGATATTGAAAACAAGCGATGTGTTATCTGAACACGAAAAGGCAACCATCCCTATTTGTAGATGACCGTATTTTGGGCAACTGTAACAACTTTAATATAACGATGTTTCCACAACAATATACATTTATTACAGTATTAACTGTTTACCGTTCCAAAGTACCTGAGTGTTCCCCGGTTTTTGATGGAGTTCATGTTGCCCAGTCTTTAGTGAAACGCTGTTATTGATGATTGTCCTTTCGTAGTTTTCATTTTGACCAATCTTTTGTTTGTTATTATTGAACTAATGATTTGTAATTCCCCTGGGTATCTTTTCTCTCTTAAATGGCTTCTAAATGATCGTTTTTATTGACATATGAATAAAACAAATGGATTATAATATTAAATTATGTAACTGATAATATTGTCTTCTACAGGTGAAATAGTTGATAGCATTTTCTCCTTAACTAAATCATAACATATACTCTTACCGCTTGAAACAACAGGCAGGTGATCAGCATAATACAGTGGACCTTTTTCTTCTTTCTTAAATTTCAAGTCACATTTCCCGTCCGTGCCTACAGCATATCTTACTTCACAGTCGTTCCATTTCACTTTTGCATCCGATCTAAATGCTTCAATCTTCTTGTCCAGAAGCTCTTGAACAGTACCTTTAATCAATCGACAAACATATTTGTTATGGTTAATCATTACGATTGAAAACATGGTTTTTCTATAGGTCGGCAAATTCATGTTTGTGCTTAGATGAATGTAAGGATTTTCGCGAAGTAATGTGGTGTAATGAGATTAGGACACTGCGTAAAATAATGATAGTGCACCGACAACAACAAAAAAACGATCGAATTACCCGTCAAGTGTGATTATCTGTATGTTTGCAGCATCCGTATCTAAACCCTGTTCTACCAATTTTCGGAGGGAATAATAGAAGGATAACGCATAATATAGATTGTGACAATGTTTGACGATGCATTGGAGTATCAACTTTGATTCATTAAAATGATAATGAAAGTCTTTAGCAACCAAAATTTAGTTATAACTGTTTTTCATATGATGCTTCTGATTTTAAATTAGTTATTCACAATTGTAGCACTATATGATCCTTAGGATGATTTTGATTCATTTTAATTGTTTCTAACCTCAATGTGTTATTTCTACCAATTAGTGTAATGAATCATTGGATATATATGTCTAGTTGGTTGAAAGGAAATCATTGTTTTGAAAAAATGGGAAGACAGACGATATTCCATGGACGCCATGTAATTGCAAATAAATGTTCACATTGTCCCGTCACTTTCAATCAATACTAAGTTAAGATCCTGCCTGTGTATCTTACCCTCAAGTTTATCATCCTTTCGAAGTATAACAGTTGCACCTTTTCCAATTCCAATAGCCGTAGTGTAATCCACTAGGCCGCTTCTCGACATCATCTGCTCACTATAAAAAAAATGTAAGGTTGTATTAATTGTCTAATCTGGGCCAACGATTTGATCAGGAAAAAAAAACAATTTTGCAAAACAAAATATACTACATGTAGCTGTAAAGAGATTACATATGAAGATCACAGTTTCCACCGACATTTTGTCTAGTATTTTCTAGATCTTATCAATGTTCATCATGTATCGGTTGTTAATTGTTTTTGTTTTTTTTTGTGTTGACCTGTTTATATTGGAGCCAAGACTTTCTTTGTTTAATTGTGGACAATGAAAATCAAATGTATTAGTATTTGACATGTCAAAATGATATTATAGAAAATGGCACTTAAAGATAGATATATATTGATGATTTTAAGTTCATTTTACAAACGATTATTTACATTATTTGAAAAAAACTCACCCCTTTGCATTCTCGCTTTGGATTCTTTTAAATTTATGGCCAGTATAATCGTGTTCATCTTCCATATAACAACGTGTGCATAGGTCATAGTTTACACAATTACGACATTTCCATCTTATTCCTCTTAAGGGATGTTCTCCACACCCATCACACTGTACATGTGAATGCATAACACCTAAACGTTTAAAAAATGACAAAATTGTATATACAATATTTATGAAGAAACTGATACGGAATAATTACTCACGGGACAACAATAGATTTAACGACTGTTATAAAACTTTTACCTGCCTACATCATGTACGCATGCAACACAAAGAATGCTTTCATTTTTGATTGTTTGACGGCTTTACATATGTTTGCTACTGTGTGTTTGTTTTATTTTTGTTATTTTTCACCTGTTTTCGATATGGATTTATTCGTGATTATTTGAAGCACTTGAATGAATGCTGCTTCTTGTCTTGTTTATTTCTGATTTCAAAAGACAAGAACACGATTATGTGTATAACTAATCACAATTCGTCAGTATTTCTAACTTTTCTAGTCAAAGAACAGAAGTTGTGAATTGCTTTTCTATAAATGACAATCATCATCACTTTCCAGAATCTAAACTACGATATGTTCTGCATTTGTACATTTAAGATATAGAAGGCCGATCTGAAACGGCATTTTTTTCGTTCGAGATCAATCAAAATATAACAGGATATCATCATGTTTGCTTAGACGCTGTTACAAATTACACAGACTATCAATTATTCAAAGAAAAATTCATTTATATTTTGAAATAAAAACCTCATGTTTGACAAGCATTGGAAGTGAACTGTTTGCTGCACGCATATAATGAAAATATAAAAAGGTGTAGGGCTGCGATGGTTTACTATAAACTTTGAGAGTACACGAAATAATGTTTTGATACAAATGTTGGCATCCAGGAACCACGGAAAATGGGTTCCTCTTTTAAATTATGTTTATACTATTAGGAGCATTACTTAAACAAGTAACTTTTAAAATTACCTAAACAAGTAATGTTGAAAACGAGGCTATTTTAAATATTACTTATATATGTAACTTTTCTAAATAATATTTTTATAAGTTTCCAATCATACAGATTTTACTAACTTCATCAAATTTTCACAGTCATCTGGTTATTTTTCCCATGAAATATAAAAACTAATCTTCATGAAACACTAATTGCCTTTCTGACGCACATATCTTTCATATCGACGCTTCTGGGTCAAGAATGAGTCTATTGAGACTATAAAAATTTCATTTTCCTTGAAAATCTTGAAGGTAGACATATATAAATAGATAGAAACTTGTGATTTAATTAAGACTAGAAGTTATTTATGATTTGTAACGCAAAACAATTACATTTGTCCTTAAATAATTGTAATTACTAATTCTTTCAAAGATGTATAAAATAACTTATTCAAGTAATATTTTTGTCCTTATTTTTAAAGTAACATTTTATATCTATACTCCTAGCCTCTCAAATATAGTGAATTCTTAATTGGATGTAATACAATGTTGTAAAAATTCATTAATACTACATTTAGTCTATGCTTCTATTGAAATTTAGAATAACTCTATTGAGTAGTTTAATTATTTTTAAAAACAAAAATGACTGACATAAGTAACTAAAAAAAATAACTTGTTTAAGTAACGGCCCTGACTGACTATTGGGAAGTGGCATGATATTCACATTTAGTACTAAGAAAGCATCTAACTTCTCCTAAAACCCTTGTCATTCCACAATGACGTCATAAAAATGTCGAAATTGACGTATTTGATCTAAAATGGCCATTACAAACATAGATTTGTGCCAATATATATTTGAGCAATAGCTTTACTGTAAGCGATATTTTCCACTCATTAACATCCTGTTGGAGTAAAACAGTTGCTCTTATCTTACCATTTCTTTTAAGATCTCAAATTGAGGTTATTTTGGCTGTTTTAGCTGTCTTCTAAATTTACAAAATTGGAATCCCTAGTGGTTATATATTAGACAAAATTCAAAAATAAAAAATATTGACGTCCGACAGCCTAATGAACATCTGGAGAATGCTATTGGGTAGATTGATAATGCTTTTATTTTTCTATTTTCGACCTTCTACTTTACTAAATTTAACAGTTCTTTATTTGAGATCACTATTTATTTATAAATAGTGATCAAGTCAGGTGCAATTTATTTGAGAACAATTTTGATTTATTCTACTCAGTGTTTAACTCAACATCTTTATCAACAAAAATAGGGAGATAGGTCAGGACGAGCAGTAACCGACAGGCGTCCGACCGCAAGCCTTGGACCGAGATCCAACTACGAGCTTTTTAAAATTCTTGGAATCGTAAGTGACTTAGTTTATCTGTTCTTACAAAAATGGAAGGTTTCGAAATCAGTTTTAAAATAGTTACTTATTTTTTTAACGTGCATTGGAAAAACATATTTTGTTTTGTTATTGAAAAACGTAAAAAGGGGAATTAAAACAACCTTTTTCACAATTTCACAAATCACTATTTTGTGATTGCATTGCCTGGCGACGAGTGTAGCAGAATGCGAGACATTGGGATACAAATACGGCGACAGGAACAGCGGCATTAATTATTTGCATAAAGGATTATATTTCAGAAGGTAGAGGACATAGATGATTCATTACCTGTATACGTACGCCTTACTTTTCGAGGTTTCCATTGTTTGTGTCTTAAGTTTCAATTTTATAAGATCTTGATGTACATTTGTAAATAATTGATTCGTTTGAATGTTATTTAACCGCAATGCAATTTACAGTATATTCTTGATAATTATATAAATTGTTTAAGAATCTTCATTCTATGGAAAGGTTTATTTATGAGAGTGGTTAATGTGGGAAAATAATAATCGATTTCGTCACGAATAAATGCGAGTGTAACCGATTATTTATCGTGAAAAGGTTGTTCATTCTCTTAAAAAAATAAAATACAGTTACAAGATTGAGACTTTAATTACTGCCTCTTGATTAGTCTAATTTCCATGATATATTATGGGCTAGTCTGATTGATGTAAGGGATTTCATATAGTTTGAATTTTTTAATTAATTGTTCTTTAGACTTGCTGAGTCACATGAGTACGGTTATATGGTAGGAATTGTATTCGGCAATTTTTTAGTGAAGAATAATCAGTTGTTTATCTATATTTCAAATCGAAAAATGTTGTTTCAACCATATTCTTATTTGACATGCAGTGCATCACTTTACATAAAAAACACTGCATCGTTATACGAGCTGGACATAATTTTCTTTTATATATTGAAATACAATTCAAAGAAATTATCTGACTTGTAATGCAATTCATACGGAAATTATGTCTAACATATGTATTTTTTTCACCAGTAATAAACCTGACTTTCTACATTTTATTGGTCAAAAGCTCTATACAATAGTTTAAAATATCGTGCCATGTCATTGAGTCAACTTAACTACCAATGGGAATGACTGTTTACGTATTAATCGAATATACCAGAAGTTGCAATAACTGCAAATCACTCCTGAACACCTTGTTCTACCTCTTTTAGACCTAACTGAGGAAAACAGATATACTTTGAAAAACATGTTTTAAACATGTTTCATTGAATTATGTTTCTTTGCCGGATTCGTATTAATAATACGATTGAAATAAGAAAGCTTACCTATTTGCGCATTGTCAAATAAAAGAAGATCGTATTGGCCATTATCTCCTTTAACACAGTTTTCTATACAATCTGACGAGTCCCATTGGACCTTGACAACGCCACCTTTTGCAACATTGAAAATAGTACCAATTTCACGATCTTCCTTATCATATTTGTAGCCTTCTGTAGGATTCCATGATCGTGATCTTATTACTCGAAGTCCCGATTTTATTTTTTCTTTATGAAATAAACAAATATTTTTATTATGTTAAACAATATGTGCCAAGACGCATTAAAATCCAACAATAGCATTACTAGCATGCTCCAAAGAACACATGATACGCTATGTTGTTAAAGTGATTAGTGCTCATTAATTTGTATTACAATAAGATAACTAAGGTTAATTATGTAATACTCATTATCTAAGACGATCTCAAGTATGAGTAAACTTATATGAAAGAAAGCTAAATAAGTATAAATTATATAAAAAGGTCATAGCATTCATGTTAGCAGTGGCTTCAATTAAATGCATATACCAATTATCACATCAATCTGAGAGAAACCGAATCAACAATATTTACCAATTGCTATTGGCTTCTCATTTTATTTATTTGCAAAAACAGAGATGATGACATTAGCGGATCGAAAAGAACAAAGCCGCGGCTATGACTGCCAAACAATAACCCATAAATCAACGGATGTATATTCGTAGTGGCAATGGAAAAGAAATACTTTCATCAACATTTTTTTTACACCTGTTTATGTAAAAGAATGAAAATAACACGTTAAAATTTCATGCGTGCGAAGGGATTTTCTGGATTTACCTTCATCAGGAATGCTCAATGCCGAATATTTGACCATGGATGTATACGAACCAAAACATTTGAAGAACTATGTGATAAAAACTTTGTATATGACTTTTTTTTCATTTTTGCTAATTGTCCATCTTCAACGATTTATTTTGACATTTAGAATACCCTTTTGGTATATTTGATTCATTTTTGTTCCAAGTATGGATTAATATCGAAATTGATATTGCACTGCACTATAAGCGTGCTTAAACAGCTAATTGAAGGACAAAAGCTCTGTTCGAAAAGGAACGGATCAACCTACAATGGTGTTTACTGGAACAAATTCCCGATTGACATTGGAAACTTATATACGTTTGACCATGCAAAAGCCGTAATTAGATATGGTATTAATTGAACTCTCTCAGGAATTTGGCTCTTTCATTTCCTTCGACATTGAGATAAAAACAAAAAGTCCCAATTTTTAAATACGCTATTGATTTGCTTACCTCCACCATAATGTTTACGAATATCATATCCATGGAAGTTTGAATAAAATGAAAACTTCTCTCTTATACATGGATCCTTTTGAATATCCTAAAGGTATAAAAATAAGACATTAACAGAATTATATAAGCAACTTGGACAGCATTTAATATGCTAAAACCTAAAGAAGGCTGTGGTATGCAGATGATTTGAGTTATTGCCATGTGTAATATTAAAGTATAGTTTATAGTTAAGTGAACTTATTTAGCATGTAGATTTTTAATGTAAGAAATGCAAACTTCGTACTGTTACACCACTGTCCCAGGTAAGGGGGAGGGTTGGGATCCCGCTAACATGTTTAACCCCGCCACATTCTGTATGTATGTGCCTGTCCCAAGTCAGGAGCCTGTAATTCAGTGGTTGTCGTTTGTTTATGTGTCACTTATTTGTTATTCGTTCATTTTTTGTACATAAATTAAGCCGTTAGTTTTCTCGTTTGAATTGTTTTACATTGTCATTTCGGGGCCTTTTATAGCTGACTGTGCGGTATGGGCTTTGTTCATTGTTGAAGGCCGTACGGTGAACTATAGTTGTTAATTTCTGTGTCATTTGGTCTCTTCTGGAGAGTTGTCTCATTGGCAATCATACCACATCTTCTTTTTATATTCAAACATGTTGTAAGCGCAGGATAATCGTTCTGAATTTTTAGAAATTTCATTAGTTAAATGTTAACAATGTTGTATAACCACAACGTGAAAATAACACTTTATGAATACCTTCCGTCAACATTTAACTTAAACATGTAATATGTCTCTCTCGCGAGACTAATCTTATGCTTTATTGTTAACCGTTTGTAATTATTCATCGATCTTCAGTTTAAAACTAGTTTTGTCTTTCGTCTCAAGCAAGTTATATCAAAATAAATATTTGAATTAGGTATCAATGACGTCTTGAATGTGTGGCAAAACATAATTTTTTTAAAAAAAAATTCTGAATGAGAATAGCGATACATTTAGGTTTTATCATTGGTACCATATGATTATTGGATTTCTCCAATCGAGATAGTTAAATTGTTGAATTTGAAAGTCCGAGCCGCGGCGAGGACTTTAAAGTTGATAATTTAACTATCGAGATAGGATAAATCCGATAATCCACGAGTAACTTTGTAAGAATCTGTTTCTCTAATGACTATCAAATAAATTTCATTTTTGATCAACAAAAATCCCTTTCGAGTGCCTTCCACATTCCACAAAGTTGTCAATTTCTCTAACACAAGTGAGCACATTTCGAGTCATCCCGTGAGCTGATGAAGGCTATGACCCGTAAACCCAGCCAATCCTCTTCTGAGATCATCGGTAACCACACTTTGATTATGTTTGTTTATACAATGGGTCCAGAAAAAGTTAAATTACCAACGAAATTAGAGAAATCATATTATACAAACGTTTCCAAAAATAGATATTATGTATCATTCATGATTTCGGTTGTTCAAGGGAAAGACTTTAATATCGCCCATTGTAGTGTTGTATAGCATTTACGGTAATTTTGACAATAAAAATCTTTTTAGTGATACCCGAGGCCAAAATATTTGGAAATTCAAAACTTATTGAAAATTGCAGCTAGCAATAAAACCAGGTTTCAACCCACCATGTTTTATTAAAATGTCCTGAACCAAGTCAGGAATATGGCAGTTGTTATCAACAAGTCCGTTTCTATGTATGTTTGCGTTTTTTTTTTTTTGTTGCAGTTCAATGTTTCTGTTGTTCCGTTGTTATCCTCTTATAGTTGATGTGTTTTCCTCGGTTTCAGTTTGTAACTCGGATTTGTTTTCGCTTAATCGATTTATGACTTTTGAACAGCGGTTTACTACTATTGTTTTTATTTGAGTTTGACAGATTGTCGTGTTTAAGACATTTCATATCAGGTTTATAATTATACACAATGATTAAGCAGACACTTAAAAGTTATGTATAGTTCTGAATTTAAAGAAATGTGCCCTTTTAATAAAACCTTACATCGAACTAACAGTCACAACATGTTCACCATCTTTTATATTAAAACGGCTTTCTTTCTATAAGGATCTTTGAGTAACACAAGGCAAAGACATTTATTATAAAAAGTTCATTGTCCTGTTTTTAATAGGGTAATGTCAACGACATTATGGACATTAGAAACTTTATAAGGCATCTGTAAACTTGACATGGACAATCTAGCTCTTATTCCGTCTAAAATTAGACAATCGCATAATGAGCTAATCTTGCATTAACCATGTTAACCATTGTAGTATTTGTCTTCTAATTCGACATAAATTGGTGCAGATCTCTAAGACGAATTAGACTAGTCTTGTTTATTGATGAAAGAACGCTGGACGACAGTTCTTTTTTACAAGAAGAGCATCAAGCGTAAATTAAAATATAACACACTTATACATAAAACTACTGGATAGTAAATTGTAAACGTTAAATTACTATATCACTTGATAAAGTGGGTGCGTGCAAGAAATTTTCTAGTTTAACCTCATCTGGAACCTTCAAATCACAAAAATGTGCACTCACAGGATGAAAATATACCTATGTGTGGTGGGGAGGGTCATATTTAAAAATGAAACCTTGACCTTCTTGACTTTCTTTCTTCAGCAGCGCAAAAAAATTGTCTTAAAAGAGTTCACATGAATATTTCACTACATGCATATTTATTGTGAGGAGGAATAGGGTGTACAAATTTCATTTTTCATAATAATGTTTTTTTTATAAATCACGTTTAATATTCAGCTCATTATTTGAATGTTCAATACAAATAACTGAAAGGCTAGGCATATATACATTCATGAGAATACCAGAATAAGGAAATTTCCGTAACTTTAAAAATAAATTAAGCTATATCATACGTAAATGTTAATACCTGTTTGAACATAGTGTTCGTCTCATGTATAACACTCTGTTCTTATGAATTGTTGTTTGTTACACTGATAGAGCTCTATTCTTATTGAGTCTAAACATTCCTGCTAAAACTGGGTGAATGACTACTATAAACAAGACTAACCTAATATTTTTATTTCAATATAGGCTTGCGTTAGAAGGTTACAAATTTAACAAATGAACTTTGTCTTCAAATAACAAGGCCATACAAACCGTAACTCGTATCGGGTCCTTCACCTGAGTTTAAACTTACGTTTCTGAGTAATATTTAATCGGATAATACGGGAAAGCTTCGATATATATCATAACAGTATCAAAGCAATAGCTACCGAGCAGATGATACTGTCGTGTATAGTCAATCAAACCTCGGTATCACCCTAGTGTTAGAAAACCAATACAATGCTTTATCAAATTAATGCGTGTTTTCTCGATTTTACGCTCAATCCAAATAGCTGAAAGGCTAGGAATATATACATTCATGAATACATGAGAGCATAACAACCAAGATATACCCTAAAGATGTTGAAAACGAGCTTACCTTTTCCTTGTTGTCTATCTCTATATCATTATCGCCATCTTCTGTATCTTCATCAACACTATCTTCATAATAAGTCTGTTATATCAAATATGTTACATTAAAAAAGGGTAGACTGTGAGTATGGGAGAAAACTATTTCAAATAATGTGGAAGTCATTTGTGCATTTTAAACTAGGTGTAATTAAAAGAGTGATTCAGCATTTTTGTTGCAAGAGTTTTTAAGAAGATTGGACAAGTTTGACTCCACAAAACATTAAATTAAGGAATAGCATTGTTCTTAAAGATTCAAAAAATCAAAAGCCGAAAAGGTAAAAAAATCATACATAAGGTTTTATTGCTAAGCTATTGATTGATCGGCTGCACTCAACTGTATGTCCTTGGTTTTCATATGCAAACAGTATTATTTTAGACAATATGATCTGAACTTTTATTCTAGTACAAGCTTATGCTAACTGATTACCTACAGTAGCACAAAAATATCACTAAGATAGTGACAAACCATTGAATTTATTTTGTAATCTTTGGGAGGTTACCCAACCAACGTAATGAAAACTAGACCAAACTGAAAATCCTATCCGGTCATTTTGAGATACAATCATGCTCTTGCGATAAGTTTGTGCGAAACCTGTTTTTAAAATGAGCATCAATAATAACATGACGCAGTGATATATAATGGGTATGACCAGATGGGAATTAAAATACTTTAAAGTTCTATTGTAGCACTTACCCGCCGTCGACCGAGAAAAGATTTAAGTCTTTTTTCCAGTGAAATGCCTGCAAGAAAGGAATATATAAATATCATTAGGTATAAGGCATTAGTAATTATTTGATGTTCTAATGTGATGTGCTGCTTTCTCGTCAACGCGATGAGATTCCTGATATAACTATATTTAACATAGACTAATAGATGTATATATTTATGGTTGTTGCATGATAACCCCATGTACATTCACATGTATTGTACCATATAAAGACTCTGTCGACATTGCTGTGTAAAAATTTAAATTAAAAAAAGTGTTGTTTCTATTGCAGTGCATAACAGAAAATAATTGATGCTCTTATGCTTGGAAAAATGTATCAATTTTTAATCAAAAACATTCCGCGAAATTTTATGAATTATTAAATCAACGTCGTGTACAAACATTACGATATATGATTGATACTTAAGTTGAAGGTTATTCCGTTACATGTACGCTTTAAATTTGGAAATTATCTCATTAAAACTAGATTTATTGAAGTAGATGTCGTTTCATTTTTTTTTGTATGTATTTCAACAAGTCAATATATATAACTGTCGACTTGATGATTAACACATGAACGAGCCAATGAAAACAAATATAAATTTGAAGTTGCAATGTTTAGATTTAGAATTATAAGGATTAAACGCTTTTTTATCAAATGTATACGCAAATTTTTAACTACCTTTCATTCAAGCCTTTTTTTTTCTTTTGCTTTATTCTAGCATAATTTCGATCACACCACACGAAGAATTTTTCAATAAATGTCTCTCACATGAATAATTTGCCTAAACAATAACATGTGATAATACTTATGTCCTTAAACTGGGAGCTAATGTCTCTATTATTTCGAAATATAAAAAGTATTAAAAAAACTCAACTAATTTATATTAACAGAATATTTTTCATCAGCATTTAAGAGTTAGATGTCAAAATATCATTTCCATTCACTTATTGTTGTAACGAATGCAAGAATTGAAATATAACATTTTATTTGTGTCTTATCGAAAAGACTACCATAGCGATCCAACATCTGATCATACACGATCCGATTGCAATATTTGGCCATCGTTAGTTACTATTTTGCGAACTTTTTCTCCGTATAAGGAAGGACAGCCGTGTTAAACTAATAGTAACACATAAATTCCGGTAACCCTTTTTTTTTTTTGGTCAACATAAATAAGCCGAAAACGCATAGTATCAAAACTTTTGAAAAGTGATCTACTTTTATTTGTTCTGCCAACATGTTAAATCAATCATTTTGTTTTTCACCCACAAGAGGTTAAATATTTCCTAGAAAAACCTCTTGTTGTAAAAGTCCTTGAGTTTTTATCTGTTGAAGTATCTATGACCGCATCTAAGTAGGCAGAAACAGGAAAATAAACTTTAATGACTATTTAAAGTTTAACCGATTTATTGGTTCTAAATAAGTAAATAAATTTAATATTAACAGTCTACTGATTCTGAACATGTTTCCAATAAGCCTTTAAATACTTAAAAGATAAAATTCCACGAATAGATGTGTTCATAGATATACAGAAATCATTACGGGTAAAGTAGTTACGTGTATGTCACTCACTACCCTTGATGCAATGTTTAGCTTGGATGACCGCATGACGCTAGAATATATAGAGTTATATTCTTAGTTTTATGATATACATGTTTATCAAAACTGAGCATATTTTTAGTTCAGAACTCAGACTACTGAGCTGTTGAATATTCGTGTATCGTTCTAACAGTGTTTCAAGGTAACTTTATACTCACAAAATATCACAGGTCTGACAGTTGTAACATAAAGATGGTACTGGAAATCGTAAAATGGTGTGTTGGTCATAGTAAATTTTGTTTGTGTATCATTTTCCTATTTGTTTATACTGTACTTTTCATTAGTACTATACTTTTTAGTAGTTTGTTTTCATAAATTATAACGCTTCCTCTAGATCACAAGAAGAACACAATGTAGGAGAACAGTCTTTAAAGATAATTATTTATTGCTTGATATCAACTCGGGTTATTAAATTTAAGTTTGATAATAAACAAGCATTTTTTATCTTATGGTAAACATTGTCTTTATAATAAATACAAAACGTCCGCGAATCGTCGATCTAATCTTTTGCACATATCAGTGTGACGCCATTTGTCCTGATCTGATGTCAAACTTTAATATCATACATTTTTTAATCTTTGGGTACGCTCCAGAGTTTTATAAGATTTGACAATAATAAAATTTTTATGTGAAACATTTGAATGTTTTGTGTACTACTGAAAAAATCCCGAATTGCCGTCGACATGGAGAAAATGAACATCGTTCTCACCTTCGAAAGTTATCAAAGACCTAACGAATATCCAATGGAAGTATGGTAATATTATTTCTTCATAATGGATAAGATAATAAATTTAACGCATAAAAAGTCGTGTCTTCTTTCCGTATCACACTCCGTACAGTTTGATACGAGAAATACCTCTACATTCGATAAATAGATAACATGTCACAAGCATAACAAAATGAATATTTCTATATTTTTAAAACGGACATGGATGCCAACATCAGCATACAAAAATAGAAAATAACATAATTTTAATTAAATACAAAGAAAGTGCTGTCTATGTATTTTTAATCACATTATTGGGTGTGCTACCCGTAGATCACTTTAATTTTGCAGGCAACCATTCCACGATTTTTTGAGCCAGATAAACGGATTGGATCTTCCATGGAAATACAAATGAATTGAATACAATTTCTATCAGTTATCCGGTGAAGTGTATATGTCCTTTGTACGTTCAATGACATATAGTTTTAAATTTATCTTTCTAATTTAAAATAATATTAGATTAAAATAGTCATTTAATGTGTCTTATCGAAAATATTTTCTTCGCGATCTTATGGCAGATCGTACACGCTTCGATCGCGATCGCAATACTTGACCACCGTTACGTATACACCTCCAGAAGAAAACAAATCTGTAAACTATAATACCAATTTCAAATCGTACATGTAATGTGTAATATAAGGCAATTATCAATGCTCTAAATGTGTTTTAAATTAGCATAATTTTGATTGTTTCTTATATTTCCTTTTGATATGAAATGTAAAAAGATAATATCAAATAAAATAATAAAAGTAATAATGCCATTGTTTTTACTCACCATATTCACTCATCTCGACAGATTCAAAGAACACTCGATAAAATGTTCATGCCAGCATACTGAAAATGAAATAAAATGTTACATCTGTTTCCGAGAAATTTCAAAACCATAATAAGAAATATATACTTGACTCCCGGAAATAGAAAGTGTACTTCCCTGAACGGATACTTATATGATGATTCGATCTTCAATATACTTTATTTCCAGCCTTGGTAGATCAGCTATATATCCGTTGTCTGTTTGATTGACATTAAAATACAATACACTTGTTTTCTTGATTTTACTATCATACATGATATTAATAGTGTACGTACAAACGTGTGGCTTTGGACATATGTAGTACACTTTGATATATTATACTTTATATTTTTACATATATATAAAGTAGTCAGCAAAGACAACCATACAAGACAATGCATTTTCCATATATAATGTTGTTCTACATATGGTACCAAACAACAAAAGTTGTTGTCTTATCAAAACCATTGATGGACTGCAAAAGGCACGAAATTTCTTCTTTTATTGTTGATTTAAAAATAAACTTTTTTACAACGCGACTTTGTCAAATTTACTATTAACTACAAAAACCTTAATGGAGTCTTTGCAATATCTATTGGTATGTTAGTTTGAATCTTTAGTTAGTTGTGTGGTGTCCTATCCTGCTCGAAGTGAGGGCAAATAAGTCAAAAACATAAAACAACATGCAAATACGTTAACAAACGTTTCCTTGAAAGGGGGTTGTTGCTCACAAGGAAACTTTTAAAGCAACAGTTCAAAGTGGTGAAGTTGAAAATCATCCCTTCAAACATCTTGAGTTGGTTGGCCATTATTGAATATCTGTTAATACACATGCCACATGCGGAGCAGAATGTGCTTACACTTTCAGATCGCTTCTGGTTTTTGGTGGTGTTAGTGTTGCTCAGTCTTTTGTTTTCTTTTGTCATAATCCGTTTTTTGCCATGGCATTGACAGTTTTTTCGACAAATGAGTTTGATTATCACTTAAGTATCTTATATTACGTTACCTAACAAAATAACATTGGTGATCAGTCAAGGATGTTATCGTACAGATTGATCTTAGTTTGTGATTTCCGAGTTCACAGGACCAAAGTTGGCTCTCTTGTACCGTCCCTCTTTTTCATTTTATTCATCGAAGTTCATACATGTATATGTATTTCACTAGTTAAAATTACATAAAAAAGTCATGAGAAATTTTTCAATAAAGCAACGTATAAGCAAATAGAATGCGTAGCCACGGCAGATATTTAATTTCATTTCTGTTAAGAGGAAATATAGTATAGTAAAACATATTCTTACTTACATGTTACGTTCTCATACTTTACAGTGTCACACTTGAAAATGTGTTTATTTTTGTCTATTTGGTTTATTTTGGTTAATAGTCAATTTCCGTGGGAAACGGAAGACACAATAATGCTTTCTCTGTGTTAATAAACAGCGGAATACAATTAAAGTTGAAAAATTGAGAATGTCTTGAACAAAGAAAAATACAATCAATAGAAAGACTTGAGCTGCATCAGATAGAAATCGACCTTATACAAATGAATATCAATACATCTGTTAACATATTTCGGGTTGAAAAGATCTCTATGCCAATTCTTTAACTGTTTGAAAATTGAGCTGATATAAGAACCCTACAACACAGACCAAAATTCATCTTTTAGTTATTTATATCGACGCAGCTCACTTATAAATCAATTGTTAGTAGAGAAAATACGATAAAAGTTTTAAAAAAAAAAAATAAATAACTATAGGTTGATATGTTTTTTGTTGATTGGTCCTTCGATACGACGGATTAATTCATATCAGATCTAAATTAAACGTCTTCTTTGGTATACATTAAACGTAAAATAATCATTTATAACATGACTGACTCCGATCAGCAATGGTATCAACCAGAAAATCAAACCAAAACAGAACTCAGGTCGATTGATACAACCTGCCCACCAGTTGGTTATGTGTTATTGTTACATCATTGATATCGTCCAATAGGCAATTAGTTAATGCCCGCTCTTGATTCAAGAGCTAGATTTCTTTATTAACGGAAGTTACGGTCTGGGTGTTTGCATAATTAAAGATGCTTTTTTTTTGCAAACCCGAAGAGGGATAATTTATTTTATAAAGGAAGGATTCTAATATTTTCGATATTGATGAATATTTCCAGCGAAAGTATTTGCCAAAACATCTTGGTTTCGTCAATGAAATAAACCAGTTACTTATGAAAAGACATTAACGTGATGAACAAACTGCCCTTAGTACACACTACTGGAACAATGCCCCGTAGATTGGCCGTGAAAGTGTCCGTAAAAATGCTGGTGATTTTTACAGTGTTTGTCACGGTTAATTTACGGTGGGCCGTGAAACTTATCCGTGACAATGCCGTGGAATGACTGTCGTGAAAAGGCTGTGAAAAGTTTGTGAAAAGGCCGTGAAGAGGTGCCACCTGAAAACTTGGGTGAAAAGACCGTAGAAACCATGTGAAAAAAAATGTACACCGTCAAAAAGTTGTGATAATGCATTATGTGCCCATTGTGAAAAGACCGTGAAATGTAGATATAGTACAGTATATGCCTTTATTTGTCGTGAAAGGCCGTGAAAGGGTGCCAACTGAAAACTTGGGTAAAGAGACCGTAGAAACCCTTTGAAAACAAAAATGTACACCGTGAAATAGTCGTGATAAATTATGTGCCCATTGTGAAAAGACCGTGAAATGTACATGTACTACTGTGATAAACAGCCATTCACTGATTGTGAAAACTCCTGTAAAATGTTAAATGTATTTTTCAGGCCATAATTTAACAAAAATTTAAATGCTGTTTCAATCAAGTGAAGTGAAATGCCTGAAAACCTAGTGTAAACATCTACAGACAACTTATTTAAGTACAATGCAAGTGAGACTATGAAAAACCATATTAAAATGCTGTATTTTTTTTAGTAATAATTGTGACAAAGAATAAAAATATTAATTTTAATAGAACTGTAGTAATTATGTAAAGAAAACATAAAAGCACACAAATGTCAATGTGATTAAGTAGCTAAAGTCAGTTGTAACATGTATTGTAGAAATTTTGTACATCTCTTGGGTCTGATTTTACCACTTCAGCAATATTTTTCTAATGTAATCCTTCACTTCACTGCCCTCTGGAATAACTATTCCAGAAAAACATTTATAGAAGTTCCTGTTAATTCCCAGGAAATACTTTTAACTGAAAAGCTCTTCTTTCCAACTGGATTCCTGAACTATTTTATATAAAGACTGCTATATCCTTTTGCTCTTCATTCCTAGAATAAATGAAGAAACATTACATATATTATACATGTATATAAAAAAACTATTTATATATGCAAATAAATTTTTGACATTTATGTACATACATGTACTTAAAACAGCTACAATATTATTCTATGCAATACAGGACTTCACGGTTAATGACCCCATATTGAATAGGGGGCAGATTTTCATACTGGAGGTGAAAATGTATGAAAAATACCAAAAAACATCATTGAAACAGAACAGCCACTTGGAAACATGCATAGGTTTTCCCATATTTTCATACCATTTTCCAGAAAATTAGTTAACGAAGTTCTGTATTGTCAACTTATATTATTTTTTTTAGATTTTTTTAAAGACTAAAGACACTTTTAAGACAGACTATTAAATTTAAATGTTTCTTTGAAGTAATAATATGTATGGCTAAAGCCAAACTTGTCTAGACTAAGTGGCCGTAACGAGTCACAGCTATTTATTTTACAGGGGGCCAGGGGCGTAGCAACTTTTACTGCAGGCACATTCGCCATACCAATTATTTTTTAAACACTTCATTGCCATACCAATTATTCTAATAATATGGCACAAACCCTTCTAGAAAGGACATTTTGCCGTACAAATATTAAATACTTTCCCTGCTACGCCTCTGATTAATCCCTTTTGAACTTTGTGTCCCGACGGCCAAGTCAGAAAATACTTTAATACATGTAGCTCCCGACACATTCAAAGGGGGTTACGCCTTTGATTATCAGAGTGAACTCCATTTCAGAGATACTTATTGCTATTATAATCATTTCCAATTATCTATGTCTATGCCTACGAAGTGTACTGTACATTAATGTCATTTTTTTTATGTGGCCTGTGTGTGGAAAAAGGACCCCCCTTTTTTTTCCCAAATACATAAACAAAACAAAACTGTAATCGTATTTAAAGGATCCGGTAAGTCTTAGAAAACATTAACCGAAATGATTAAAGGAATCAAGTGCAACAGACTCAAATATAAGTGAATATATCACATGCATGTTTGCGCGGTTTCTGCAAATTCAGTGAAAATCAGTTCAATGGAAATGCTCACAAACGTCATCAACATTTTGGTGATATGATGCATAAAAGAATAAAACATGTAAAATATTAATAACTTAACTTACCTCAAACTTGCTGTCACTCGTCTTGCATCTATAAAGTAAATATTAATCGACCTTCGGCGTCTTTCAAATTTCCAAAATTGCGGAAATGTTACAATTACTCTAAAAGAAACACGAATCCGGATACGGTCTGATATTCCGGGAAGTTCTCGTTTTTACATGTTTCGGTTCCGGTGAATTAAAATTAATGTTTACATTGTTTATAAGGTATCCGGTCGTTCCGTCCCCAAACCGATCAGGCCCCAAGTCGATCCGGCCCAAAGTCGATCCGTCCCAAGTCGATCCGGCCCACGTCGATCCGTCCCTACGTCGATCCGGCCCCATAATAAAATATGAATAAACTATATTGACTTTGGAGGATTTTGTGACAAATTTTAACAGTATAAATGGAATTTGTAAAAAGTATCGTTGATGGATGACAACAGGTAAGTGAAGTATTGGAGTACCAGTCAAAGAATTATTTTACATCGATACGAAAATGAGTGTGATTGTGTCTGTTTGTATAGCAGCTTCAACATATTAATATCAAGGATTTGTATATACAAATCCTTGTTAATATGAAGTTATTTTCCATGATAACTTTGAATGTCATGGCGATTTTATTTTATTTAATTCATACACAGAATAGCTAAATAAATATTTACAGTCTAATGGAACCTATAAAATTTAACTCATCATAATGACTTGTTTAATCAAATCATTAGTCTATAATTGGTTTAATTCAACAATTGTCTAATGATTGTGAACTAAGGTAATGCCACTCGTAATCACTTAATTCAATCAAATCCTGATTGATTAAAGTTACGTAATCAACAAGGTCTTAATAGTTTGATCTTTTGTTTGGTGTTATGTCTTATAAATGTTATAATAATTAATTGTATTTTTTTCAGGTAACACCAAAGGCTTCTATAACACATGTTTTTTTTTTTGTAATATCGAATATAGTCAATATTTTTTTTTTAAAGTTGACAATAGTTTGAATAGTTTATAATAATGTACAGACGAGAAGCAAAATACTTTTCTTTAAATACAAAATATTTATTGGCACAAAGTCATTAATTATAACAATGAATGGTTCCATTTAAAAGTCAGTCCTGTACAGTAGTATTGCATATAATAATATTTAAACATACATATATTTATAATGAAAAGTTTATAGGATATTTAGAAAAATGAGAGTGGAAATAATTAGACCATATTACAATAATCACATGGGATGTTTTAAATCTGAATTAGGATAAGAAAAAATTGAAATGAATAATATCACGGCCTTTTCACTGGTTTCAACAACCAGTGAAAAGGCCGTGATATTTTTTATTAGGCATGAAAGGACAAATTATCACGGCCTTTTCACGGGATATTGAAATTTCACGGTCTTTTTCTAACATCAAATATTTTTCACGGCCTTTAGAAATATTTTTTTACAAAAGTCACGGGGTATTTTCACGGGGTTTTCACGGCCCTGTGATATTTCACAGACATTTCACGGCCTTTTTATGGGCTGTTGTTACAGTAGTGTCAGTGGAAGCCTATGGAGACATCCGAAAAAAATCAACCAGACTGTAGAGCTTTGTGTGGGTTTTGTAGAGATTGATTGATTGTTGTTTGTTTTTCGTCCAGTGACAAATATTTCATGATTTAATTTTATGACGAGGTTCAGTAGTGGAGTGACAGATTGGAACACTGTGCGGGACAAATTTGCAATTCCAGAATTGGCAAATCTGACTTTGTCGGTTTACAAGATATCAAAAATATGTTTTGCCCAAGTGATAGATAATCAAAAAAATTAAATTTCCCCATATGTCCCAATATGTCACCGTTGTCACTGTTGTCACCACAGCTGATTAAAAGTACATTTCCCATGGGAAATTTAGAAATTCCCATGGGAATATTCGAAGTTCCCATGGGAAAAGTTAAAGTTCCCATCGGAAAAAATACTTTTCCCATGGGAATTTTAAAGTTCCCATCGGAACTTTACAGTTCCCATGGGAAAAGACGAATACAGAGAGTTCCCATGGGAATTTAACTTTTCCGATGGGAACAGTTTTTCTTCCCATGGGAACAATTTTTCTTCCCATGGGAACATTTGTCTACCTATGGGAACAATTTTTCTTCTCATTGAAACAGATATTTTATGTATGGAACATGTTTTCCGTTTGATTGTTTTTCTTCTAGAAAAATAAAAATTTGTTGAAAATGCAGGATTTATGTTAAATTATTGCAGTATGCAGATTTTCTACAAAATGTCAATATGGTTTCATATCTAAAGCTGCTCTCAACATGCAACTTCCATAAAAACTCTGATTATCCAGTTAAATATGAAGCAATGGCAAGTAAGTTTTTAAATAAGTTGTGCGTGTGTGTTGTGAATACAAATTTCTACAATGTATTATTGAACTTATTGGAAAATAGATAATAAATGTTTAACAACTTTTTTCCGGTGCTTAGAAAAACCCCATTTATTTTTTTTTTTTTCAAAATACAAGACCCATAAAACAAAAACACTATAACCATGATAACATGCTGAGATAATATATTCATTTACAATCTGTATACACGTGCGTAATTAACGGGTTCTGGTTGAATGAACATGAATTTCGATCGATTACACACAGATGACGATCAATAGAGTGTGGCACGTGTCGTTAAAACATTTACATGGTAATTACTAAAGATGTGATTATATAATTTGGAATTATTTTTTAATTTTTTTAATTTAAAACAACATAGCCTACTTTTATATTTCATGTCCTTTGTGGCAACTGTATCATCACATCAAGTCCCTAGTGCGTATTATTGAGGTGGTCCAAGGACACAGTTATCGTCCTTTGGTTTTCGTTGTCTACGAATATAGTCCCTAGTGTGAACAGTGTATAACTTGCATTTTTTTTTTGATACACTTTCCCAATTTATTTCTTGATATTTTATGCATGAAATATTAAGTAAGGGGATGAAATTACATGTTAAAAAAATTTGGGTGCTGAATCTTTATGTTAAGTAGTGATTTGGTCCAGTTAAAAAAGGTCAAAAATTAGAATGTCTGAAGCTGTCAAACTGAATTTTAGCCCCCCTTAACACAGAATTGTCAATATTTTGAGTTAGAGCTGGTAGAAGTTTCTATAATTTTTTATATTATTTGTATCAATAGTAGTACACTACACTGTAAAAATCTTTTTGAGATAGAGCAGGTGCGATTTTTTTAATTTGAATTTATTGTCTAAAAGAAATGCACTACGAAATAACTGTGTTCTCGGGCCTAAGAGATGAATTCCGTAAATGTAGATTCTGTACTTTGGCAACTTTCCTGAATGGTTTGCTGGTTTCAATTTGTCAAACTCAATAAAAGTAAAGGATTTACATCTTTGTTTGACAGAAATTCTGTTAAAATGTCCCATTTCGTCATTATACGGCTAAAATAAGCATTTTAAAGCAGTTTCCATTTTATGCCTAAGAGCCATGCTGACTTTCTATCTGACAGCTTTTTATGTTCCTGATATTTGTGTTTCTATGCTTAAATCAAATTTAATCAACCATTTGTGAACTCGGAATCTAGAGAAAAGTAGATTATCACAGAAAAAATGTGCAGAATATTTGTATTTATGTCCCTGGTTAAACGGCCTGTTTGATGTATGTGAAATGTGAAGAGCTTTGTACATAAAATCTGTAGTCCATCACAAATATTTCACTAAATCTGTAAAAAAAACACTTTACAATGATCAGTACACCCTATTCATTTCATATGCTACCATAATTTTCTTCTTTAGGATAGTAAGTGGTTCAAATATATGCCAAATGAGACTAAAACTACATGCAAGTTTTCCATTGAAAAGTGAAAAACTGGTCATCAGACCATACTGTCTGCAAAAAAAAGTTGAATTCAAGAGTCCTTTTGCAATTAGACTTCTTGTATCATGACATCTTAGCATAGAAATGAGTAAAAAGTAACAAATTTCAATTTCTTATAGCCTCTGTGTGCATTTTTATATGTAAATATGGGCTACGGCCTAAATCGACTCTAAATAATTCTCAGTCTTACATGGCCTAAGACCATTTTATACTCATGTGGTATGCTTTTTGTAACTTTTCTTTACATTCAAAGTACATTTAATATATATGAAAGAATAATGTATGGTTAAAAAACTTCAAAAACTTCAAATTGGTTGAAAAAAATGCATGTTTATGTAAGGCTTCCCTTAATTCGAAAATCTCTATTTTCAGGCACAGGCTCATATAAATTTGACTTTTGAATAACTGTAATAAATCTGATAAATCAAATGAGTGTTCCGTTGCTTTTAAAACTTATTATATTAAATTCAAGAGTAATTAAAAAGCAAATTTTTGCAATATTTAAATTTTTTAGGCCAAAATCTTGACAGTTGAAAATATTTGATTTAAACGTCAAAAATAAACATCCAAATTTCAATATAAAAATGGCCCTAGTTTCTATAATATATATCCTATGGCCATGAAACTTGGCCAACTATCTTATAATTGCCTAAGCTTAGGTCATGCAAAGTTTTATTAAAATTGGTCAAGTCTTTCTATCCTATTAGGTCCAAGGACACAGTTATCGTCCTTTGGTTTTCGTTGTCTACGAATATAGTCCCTAGTGTGAACAGTGTATAACTTGCATTTTTTTTTTATAAACTTTCCCAATTTATTTCTTGATATTTTATGCATGAAATATTAAGTAAGGGGATGAAATTACATGTTAAAAAAATTTGGGTGCTGAATCTTTATGTTAAGTAGTGATTTGGTCCAGTTAAAAAAGGTCAAAAATTAGAATGTCTGAAGCTGTCAAACTGAATTTTAGCCCCCCTTAACACAGAATTGTCAATATTTTGAGTTAGAGCTGGTAGAAGTTTCTATAATTTTTTATATTATTTGTATCAATAGTAGTACACTACACTGTAAAAATCTTTTTGAGATAGAGCAGGTGCGATTTTTTTAATTTGAATTTATTGTCTAAAAGAAATGCACTACGAAATAACTGTGTTCTCGGGCCTAAGAGATGAATTCCGTAAATGTAGATTCTGTACTTTGGCAACTTTCCTGAATGGTTTGCTGGTTTCAATTTGTCAAACTCAATAAAAGTAAAGGATTTACATCTTTGTTTGACAGAAATTCTGTTAAAATGTCCCATTTCGTCATTATACGGCTAAAATAAGCATTTTAAAGCAGTTTCCATTTTATGCCTAAGAGCCATGCTGACTTTCTATCTGACAGCTTTTTATGTTCCTGATATTTGTGTTTCTATGCTTAAATCAAATTTAATCAACCATTTGTGAACTCGGAATCTAGAGAAAAGTAGATTATCACAGAAAAAATGTGCAGAATATTTGTATTTATGTCCCTGGTTAAACGGCCTGTTTGATGTATGTGAAATGTGAAGAGCTTTGTACATAAAATCTGTAGTCCATCACAAATATTTCACTAAATCTGTAAAAAAACCACTTTACAATGATCAGTACACCCTATTCATTTCATATGCTACCATAATTTTCTTCTTTAGGATAGTAAGTGGTTCAAATATATGCCAAATGAGACTAAAACTACATGCAAGTTTTCCATTGAAAAGTGAAAAACTGGTCATCAGACCATACTGTCTGCAAAAAAAAGTTGAATTCAAGAGTCCTTTTGCAATTAGACTTCTTGTATCATGACATCTTAGCATAGAAATGAGTAAAAAGTAACAAATTTCAATTTCTTATAGCCTCTGTGTGCATTTTTATATGTAAATATGGGCTACGGCCTAAATCGACTCTAAATAATTCTCAGTCTTACATGGCCTAAGACCATTTTATACTCATGTGGTATGCTTTTTGTAACTTTTCTTTACATTCAAAGTACATTTAATATATATGAAAGAATAATGTATGGTTAAAAAACTTCAAAAACTTCAAATTGGTTGAAAAAAATGCATGTTTATGTAAGGCTTCCCTTAATTCGAAAATCTCTATTTTCAGGCACAGGCTCATATAAATTTGACTTTTGAATAACTGTAATAAATCTGATAAATCAAATGAGTGTTCCGTTGCTTTTAAAACTTATTATATTAAATTCAAGAGTAATTAAAAAGCAAATTTTTGCAATATTTAAATTTTTTAGGCCAAAATCTTGACAGTTGAAAATATTTGATTTAAACGTCAAAAATAAACATCCAAATTTCAATATAAAAATGGCCCTAGTTTCTATAATATATATCCTATGGCCATGAAACTTGGCCAACTATCTTATAATTGCCTAAGCTTAGGTCATGCAAAGTTTTATTAAAATTGGTCAAGTCTTTCTATCCTATTAGGTCCAAGGACACAGTTATCGTCCTTTGGTTTTCGTTGTCTACGAATATAGTCCCTAGTGTGAACAGTGTATAACTTGCATTTTTTTTTTTATAAACTTTCCCAATTTATTTCTTGATATTTTATGCATGAAATATTAAGTAAGGGGATGAAATTACATGTTAAAAAAATTTGGGTGCTGAATCTTTATGTTAAGTAGTGATTTGGTCCAGTTAAAAAAGGTCAAAAATTAGAATGTCTGAAGCTGTCAAACTGAATTTTAGCCCCCCTTAACACAGAATTGTCAATATTTTGAGTTAGAGCTGGTAGAAGTTTTTATAATTTTTTATATTATTTGTATCAATAGTAGTACACAACACTGTAAAAATCTTTTTGAGATAGAGCTGGTGCGATTTTTTTAATTTGAATTTATTGTCTAAAAGAAATGCACTACGAAATAACTGTGTTCTCGGGCCTAAGAGATGAATTCCGTAAATGTAGATTCTGTACTTTGGCAACTTTCCTGAATGGTTTGCTGGTTTCAATTTGTCAAACTCAATAAAAGTAAAGGATTTACATCTTTGTTTGACAGAAATTCTGTTAAAATGTCCCATTTCGTCATTATACGCTAAAATAAGCATTTTAAAGCAGTTTCCATTTTATGCCTAAGAGCCATGCTGACTTTCTATCTGACAGCTTTTTATGTTCCTGATATTTGTGTTTCTATGCTTAAATCAAATTTAATCAACCATTTGTGAACTCGGAATCTAGAGAAAAGTAGATTATCACAGAAAAAATGTGCAGAATATTTGTATTTATGTCCCTGGTTAAACGGCCTGTTTGATGTATGTGAAATGTGAAGAGCTTTGTACATAAAATCTGTAGTCCATCACAAATATTTCACTAAATCTGTAAAAAAAAACACTTTACAATGATCAGTACACCCTATTCATTTCATATGCTACCATAATTTTCTTCTTTAGGATAGTAAGTGGTTCAAATATATGCCAAATGAGACTAAAACTACATGCAAGTTTTCCATTGAAAAGTGAAAAACTGGTCATCAGACCATACTGTCTGCAAAAAAAAGTTGAATTCAAGAGTCCTTTTGCAATTAGACTTCTTGTATCATGACATCTTAGCATAGAAATGAGTAAAAAGTAACAAATTTCAATTTCTTATAGCCTCTGTGTGCATTTTTATATGTAAATATGGGCTACGGCCTAAATCGACTCTAAATAATTCTCAGTCTTACATGGCCTAAGACCATTTTATACTCATGTGGTATGCTTTTTGTAACTTTTCTTTACATTCAAAGTACATTTAATATATATGAAAGAATAATGTATGGTTAAAAAACTTCAAAAACTTCAAATTGGTTGAAAAAAATGCATGTTTATGTAAGGCTTCCCTTAATTCGAAAATCTCTATTTTCAGGCACAGGCTCATATAAATTTGACTTTTGAATAACTGTAATAAATCTGATAAATCAAATGAGTGTTCCGTTGCTTTTAAAACTTATTATATTAAATTCAAGAGTAATTAAAAAGCAAATTTTTGCAATATTTAAATTTTTTAGGCCAAAATCTTGACAGTTGAAAATATTTGATTTAAACGTCAAAAATAAACATCCAAATTTCAATATAAAAATGGCCCTAGTTTCTATAATATATATCCTATGGCCATGAAACTTGGCCAACTATCTTATAATTGCCTAAGCTTAGGTCATGCAAAGTTTTATTAAAATTGGTCAAGTCTTTCTATCCTATTAGGTCCAAGGACACAGTTATCGTCCTTTGGTTTTCGTTGTCTACGAATATAGTCCCTAGTGTGAACAGTGTATAACTTGCATTTTTTTTTTTATACACTTTCCCAATTTATTTCTTGATATTTTATGCATGAAATATTAAGTAAGGGGATGAAATTACATGTTAAAAAAATTTGGGTGCTGAATCTTTATGTTAAGTAGTGATTTGGTCCAGTTAAAAAAGGTCAAAAATTAGAATGTCTGAAGCTGTCAAACTGAATTTTAGCCCCCCTTAACACAGAATTGTCAATATTTTGAGTTAGAGCTGGTAGAAGTTTCTATATTTTTTTATATTATTTGTATCAATAGTAGTACACTACACTGTAAAAATCTTTTTGAGATAGAGCAGGTGCGATTTTTTTAATTTGAATTTATTGTCTAAAAGAAATGCACTACGAAATAACTGTGTTCTCGGGCCTAAGAGATGAATTCCGTAAATGTAGATTCTGTACTTTGGCAACTTTCCTGAATGGTTTGCTGGTTTCAATTTGTCAAACTCAATAAAAGTAAAGGATTTACATCTTTGTTTGACAGAAATTCTGTTAAAATGTCCCATTTCGTCATTATACGGCTAAAATAAGCATTTTAAAGCAGTTTCCATTTTATGCCTAAGAGCCATGCTGACTTTCTATCTGACAGCTTTTTATGTTCCTGATATTTGTGTTTCTATGCTTAAATCAAATTTAATTAACCATTTGTGAACTCGGAATCTAGAGAAAAGTAGATTATCACAGAAAAAATGTGCAGAATATTTGTATTTATGTCCCTGGTTAAACGGCCTTTTTGATGTATGTGAAATGTGAAGAGCTTTGTACATAAAATCTGTAGTCCATCACAAATATTTCACTAAATCTGTAAAAAAACCACTTTACAATGATCAGTACACCCTATTCATTTCATATGCTACCATAATTTTCTTCTTTAGGATAGTAAGTGGTTCAAATATATGCCAAATGAGACTAAAACTACATGCAAGTTTTCCATTGAAAAGTGAAAAACTGGTCATCAGACCATACTGTCTGCAAAAAAAAGTTGAATTCAAGAGTCCTTTTGCAATTAGACTTCTTGTATCATGACATCTTAGCATAGAAATGAGTAAAAAGTAACAAATTTCAATTTCTTATAGCCTCTGTGTGCATTTTTATATGTAAATATGGGCTACGGCCTAAATCGACTCTAAATAATTCTCAGTCTTACATGGCCTAAGACCATTTTATACTCATGTGGTATGCTTTTTGTAACTTTTCTTTACATTCAAAGTACATTTAATATATATGAAAGAATAATGTATGGTTAAAAAACTTCAAAAACTTCAAATTGGTTGAAAAAAATGCATGTTTATGTAAGGCTTCCCTTAATTCGAAAATCTCTATTTTCAGGCACAGGCTCATATAAATTTGACTTTTGAATAACTGTAATAAATCTGATAAATCAAATGAGTGTTCCGTTGCTTTTAAAACTTATTATATTAAATTCAAGAGTAATTAAAAAGCAAATTTTTGCAATATTTAAATTTTTTAGGCCAAAATCTTGACAGTTGAAAATATTTGATTTAAACGTCAAAAATAAACATCCAAATTTCAATATAAAAATGGCCCTAGTTTCTATAATATATATCCTATAGCCATGAAACTTGGCCAACTATCTTATAATTGCCTAAGCTTAGGTCATGCAAAGTTTTATTAAAATTGGTCAAGTCTTTCTATCCTATTAGGTCCAAGGACACAGTTATCGTCCTTTGGTTTTCGTTGTCTACGAATATAGTCCCTAGTGTGAACAGTGTATAACTTGCATTTTTTTTTGATACACTTTCCCAATTTATTTCTTGATATTTTATGCATGAAATATTAAGTAAGGGGATGAAATTACATGTTAAAAAAATTTGGGTGCTGAATCTTTATGTTAAGTAGTGATTTGGTCCAGTTAAAAAAGGTCAAAAATTAGAATGTCTGAAGCTGTCAAACTGAATTTTAGCCCCCCTTAACACAGAATTGTCAATATTTTGAGTTAGAGCTGGTAGAAGTTTCTATAATTTTTTATATTATTTGTATCAATAGTAGTACACTACACTGTAAAAATCTTTTTGAGATAGAGCAGGTGCGATTTTTTTAATTTGAATTTATTGTCTAAAAGAAATGCACTACGAAATAACTGTGTTCTCGGGCCTAAGAGATGAATTCCGTAAATGTAGATTCTGTACTTTGGCAACTTTCCTGAATGGTTTGCTGGTTTCAATTTGTCAAACTCAATAAAAGTAAAGGATTTACATCTTTGTTTGACAGAAATTCTGTTAAAATGTCCCATTTCGTCATTATACGGCTAAAATAAGCATTTTAAAGCAGTTTCCATTTTATGCCTAAGAGCCATGCTGACTTTCTATCTGACAGCTTTTTATGTTCCTGATATTTGTGTTTCTATGCTTAAATCAAATTTAATCAACCATTTGTGAACTCGGAATCTAGAGAAAAGTAGATTATCACAGAAAAAATGTGCAGAATATTTGTATTTATGTCCCTGGTTAAACGGCCTGTTTGATGTATGTGAAATGTGAAGAGCTTTGTACATAAAATCTGTAGTCCATCACAAATATTTCACTAAATCTGTAAAAAAACCACTTTACAATGATCAGTACACCCTATTCATTTCATATGCTACCATAATTTTCTTCTTTAGGATAGTAAGTGGTTCAAATATATGCCAAATGAGACTAAAACTACATGCAAGTTTTCCATTGAAAAGTGAAAAACTGGTCATCAGACCATACTGTCTGCAAAAAAAAGTTGAATTCAAGAGTCCTTTTGCAATTAGACTTCTTGTATCATGACATCTTAGCATAGAAATGAGTAAAAAGTAACAAATTTCAATTTCTTATAGCCTCTGTGTGCATTTTTATATGTAAATATGGGCTACGGCCTAAATCGACTCTAAATAATTCTCAGTCTTACATGGCCTAAGACCATTTTATACTCATGTGGTATGCTTTTTGTAACTTTTCTTTACATTCAAAGTACATTTAATATATATGAAAGAATAATGTATGGTTAAAAAACTTCAAAAACTTCAAATTGGTTGAAAAAAATGCATGTTTATGTAAGGCTTCCCTTAATTCGAAAATCTCTATTTTCAGGCACAGGCTCATATAAATTTGACTTTTGAATAACTGTAATAAATCTGATAAATCAAATGAGTGTTCCGTTGCTTTTAAAACTTATTATATTAAATTCAAGAGTAATTAAAAAGCAAATTTTTGCAATATTTAAATTTTTTAGGCCAAAATCTTGACAGTTGAAAATATTTGATTTAAACGTCAAAAATAAACATCCAAATTTCAATATAAAAATGGCCCTAGTTTCTATAATATATATCCTATGGCCATGAAACTTGGCCAACTATCTTATAATTGCCTAAGCTTAGGTCATGCAAAGTTTTATTAAAATTGGTCAAGTCTTTCTATCCTATTAGGTCCAAGGACACAGTTATCGTCCTTTGGTTTTCGTTGTCTACGAATATAGTCCCTAGTGTGAACAGTGTATAACTTGCATTTTTTTTTGATACACTTTCCCAATTTATTTCTTGATATTTTATGCATGAAATATTAAGTAAGGGGATGAAATTACATGTTAAAAAAATTTGGGTGCTGAATCTTTATGTTAAGTAGTGATTTGGTCCAGTTAAAAAAGGTCAAAAATTAGAATGTCTGAAGCTGTCAAACTGAATTTTAGCCCCCCTTAACACAGAATTGTCAATATTTTGAGTTAGAGCTGGTAGAAGTTTCTATAATTTTTTATATTATTTGTATCAATAGTAGTACACTACACTGTAAAAATCTTTTTGAGATAGAGCAGGTGCGATTTTTTTAATTTGAATTTATTGTCTAAAAGAAATGCACTACGAAATAACTGTGTTCTCGGGCCTAAGAGATGAATTCCGTAAATGTAGATTCTGTACTTTGGCAACTTTCCTGAATGGTTTGCTGGTTTCAATTTGTCAAACTCAATAAAAGTAAAGGATTTACATCTTTGTTTGACAGAAATTCTGTTAAAATGTCCCATTTCGTCATTATACGGCTAAAATAAGCATTTTAAAGCAGTTTCCATTTTATGCCTAAGAGCCATGCTGACTTTCTATCTGACAGCTTTTTATGTTCCTGATATTTGTGTTTCTATGCTTAAATCAAATTTAATCAACCATTTGTGAACTCGGAATCTAGAGAAAAGTAGATTATCACAGAAAAAATGTGCAGAATATTTGTATTTATGTCCCTGGTTAAACGGCCTGTTTGATGTATGTGAAATGTGAAGAGCTTTGTACATAAAATCTGTAGTCCATCACAAATATTTCACTAAATCTGTAAAAAAACCACTTTACAATGATCAGTACACCCTATTCATTTCATATGCTACCATAATTTTCTTCTTTAGGATAGTAAGTGGTTCAAATATATGCCAAATGAGACTAAAACTACATGCAAGTTTTCCATTGAAAAGTGAAAAACTGGTCATCAGACCATACTGTCTGCAAAAAAAAGTTGAATTCAAGAGTCCTTTTGCAATTAGACTTCTTGTATCATGACATCTTAGCATAGAAATGAGTAAAAAGTAACAAATTTCAATTTCTTATAGCCTCTGTGTGCATTTTTATATGTAAATATGGGCTACGGCCTAAATCGACTCTAAATAATTCTCAGTCTTACATGGCCTAAGACCATTTTATACTCATGTGGTATGCTTTTTGTAACTTTTCTTTACATTCAAAGTACATTTAATATATATGAAAGAATAATGTATGGTTAAAAAACTTCAAAAACTTCAAATTGGTTGAAAAAAATGCATGTTTATGTAAGGCTTCCCTTAATTCGAAAATCTCTATTTTCAGGCACAGGCTCATATAAATTTGACTTTTGAATAACTGTAATAAATCTGATAAATCAAATGAGTGTTCCGTTGCTTTTAAAACTTATTATATTAAATTCAAGAGTAATTAAAAAGCAAATTTTTGCAATATTTAAATTTTTTAGGCCAAAATCTTGACAGTTGAAAATATTTGATTTAAACGTCAAAAATAAACATCCAAATTTCAATATAAAAATGGCCCTAGTTTCTATAATATATATCCTATGGCCATGAAACTTGGCCAACTATCTTATAATTGCCTAAGCTTAGGTCATGCAAAGTTTTATTAAAATTGGTCAAGTCTTTCTATCCTATTAGGTCCAAGGACACAGTTATCGTCCTTTGGTTTTCGTTGTCTACGAATATAGTCCCTAGTGTGAACAGTGTATAACTTGCATTTTTTTTTGATACACTTTCCCAATTTATTTCTTGATATTTTATGCATGAAATATTAAGTAAGGGGATGAAATTACATGTTAAAAAAATTTGGGTGCTGAATCTTTATGTTAAGTAGTGATTTGGTCCAGTTAAAAAAGGTCAAAAATTAGAATGTCTGAAGCTGTCAAACTGAATTTTAGCCCCCCTTAACACAGAATTGTCAATATTTTGAGTTAGAGCTGGTAGAAGTTTCTATAATTTTTTATATTATTTGTATCAATAGTAGTACACTACACTGTAAAAATCTTTTTGAGATAGAGCAGGTGCGATTTTTTTAATTTGAATTTATTGTCTAAAAGAAATGCACTACGAAATAACTGTGTTCTCGGGCCTAAGAGATGAATTCCGTAAATGTAGATTCTGTACTTTGGCAACTTTCCTGAATGGTTTGCTGGTTTCAATTTGTCAAACTCAATAAAAGTAAAGGATTTACATCTTTGTTTGACAGAAATTCTGTTAAAATGTCCCATTTCGTCATTATACGGCTAAAATAAGCATTTTAAAGCAGTTTCCATTTTATGCCTAAGAGCCATGCTGACTTTCTATCTGACAGCTTTTTATGTTCCTGATATTTGTGTTTCTATGCTTAAATCAAATTTAATTAACCATTTGTGAACTCGGAATCTAGAGAAAAGTAGATTATCACAGAAAAAATGTGCAGAATATTTGTATTTATGTCCCTGGTTAAACGGCCTGTTTGATGTATGTGAAATGTGAAGAGCTTTGTACATAAAATCTGTAGTCCATCACAAATATTTCACTAAATCTGTAAAAAAACCACTTTACAATGATCAGTACACCCTATTCATTTCATATGCTACCATAATTTTCTTCTTTAGGATAGTAAGTGGTTCAAATATATGCCAAATGAGACTAAAACTACATGCAAGTTTTCCATTGAAAAGTGAAAAACTGGTCATCAGACCATACTGTCTGCAAAAAAAAGTTGAATTCAAGAGTCCTTTTGCAATTAGACTTCTTGTATCATGACATCTTAGCATAGAAATGAGTAAAAAGTAACAAATTTCAATTTCTTATAGCCTCTGTGTGCATTTTTATATGTAAATATGGGCTACGGCCTAAATCGACTCTAAATAATTCTCAGTCTTACATGGCCTAAGACCATTTTATACTCATGTGGTATGCTTTTTGTAACTTTTCTTTACATTCAAAGTACATTTAATATATATGAAAGAATAATGTATGGTTAAAAAACTTCAAAAACTTCAAATTGGTTGAAAAAAATGCATGTTTATGTAAGGCTTCCCTTAATTCGAAAATCTCTATTTTCAGGCACAGGCTCATATAAATTTGACTTTTGAATAACTGTAATAAATCTGATAAATCAAATGAGTGTTCCGTTGCTTTTAAAACTTATTATATTAAATTCAAGAGTAATTAAAAAGCAAATTTTTGCAATATTTAAATTTTTTAGGCCAAAATCTTGACAGTTGAAAATATTTGATTTAAACGTCAAAAATAAACATCCAAATTTCAATATAAAAATGGCCCTAGTTTCTATAATATATATCCTATGGCCATGAAACTTGGCCAACTATCTTATAATTGCCTAAGCTTAGGTCATGCAAAGTTTTATTAAAATTGGTCAAGTCTTTCTATCCTATTAGGTCCAAGGACACAGTTATCGTCCTTTGGTTTTCGTTGTCTACGAATATAGTCCCTAGTGTGAACAGTGTATAACTTGCATTTTTTTTTATACACTTTCCCAATTTATTTCTTGATATTTTATGCATGAAATATTAAGTAAGGGGATAAAATTACATGTTAAAAAAATTTGGGTGCTGAATCTTTATGTTAAGTAGTGATTTGGTCCAGTTAAAAAAGGTCAAAAATTAGAATGTCTGAAGCTGTCAAACTGAATTTTAGCCCCCCTTAACACAGAATTGTCAATATTTTGAGTTAGAGCTGGTAGAAGTTTCTATAATTTTTTATATTATTTGTATCAATAGTAGTACACTACACTGTAAAAATCTTTTTGAGATAGAGCAGGTGCGATTTTTTTAATTTGAATTTATTGTCTAAAAGAAATGCACTACGAAATAACTGTGTTCTCGGGCCTAAGAGATGAATTCCGTAAATGTAGATTCTGTACTTTGGCAACTTTCCTGAATGGTTTGCTGGTTTCAATTTGTCAAACTCAATAAAAGTAAAGGATTTACATCTTTGTTTGACAGAAATTCTGTTAAAATGTCCCATTTCGTCATTATACGGCTAAAATAAGCATTTTAAAGCAGTTTCCATTTTATGCCTAAGAGCCATGCTGACTTTCTATCTGACAGCTTTTTATGTTCCTGATATTTGTGTTTCTATGCTTAAATCAAATTTAATTAACCATTTGTGAACTCGGAATCTAGAGAAAAGTAGATTATCACAGAAAAAATGTGCAGAATATTTGTATTTATGTCCCTGGTTAAACGGCCTGTTTGATGTATGTGAAATGTGAAGAGCTTTGTACATAAAATCTGTAGTCCATCACAAATATTTCACTAAATCTGTAAAAAAACCACTTTACAATGATCAGTACACCCTATTCATTTCATATGCTACCATAATTTTCTTCTTTAGGATAGTAAGTGGTTCAAATATATGCCAAATGAGACTAAAACTACATGCAAGTTTTCCATTGAAAAGTGAAAAACTGGTCATCAGACCATACTGTCTGCAAAAAAAAGTTGAATTCAAGAGTCCTTTTGCAATTAGACTTCTTGTATCATGACATCTTAGCATAGAAATGAGTAAAAAGTAACAAATTTCAATTTCTTATAGCCTCTGTGTGCATTTTTATATGTAAATATGGGCTACGGCCTAAATCGACTCTAAATAATTCTCAGTCTTACATGGCCTAAGACCATTTTATACTCATGTGGTATGCTTTTTGTAACTTTTCTTTACATTCAAAGTACATTTAATATATATGAAAGAATAATGTATGGTTAAAAAACTTCAAAAACTTCAAATTGGTTGAAAAAAATGCATGTTTATGTAAGGCTTCCCTTAATTCGAAAATCTCTATTTTCAGGCACAGGCTCATATAAATTTGACTTTTGAATAACTGTAATAAATCTGATAAATCAAATGAGTGTTCCGTTGCTTTTAAAACTTATTATATTAAATTCAAGAGTAATTAAAAAGCAAATTTTTGCAATATTTAAATTTTTTAGGCCAAAATCTTGACAGTTGAAAATATTTGATTTAAACGTCAAAAATAAACATCCAAATTTCAATATAAAAATGGCCCTAGTTTCTATAATATATATCCTATGGCCATGAAACTTGGCCAACTATCTTATAATTGCCTAAGCTTAGGTCATGCAAAGTTTTATTAAAATTGGTCAAGTCTTTCTATCCTATTAGGTCCAAGGACACAGTTATCGTCCTTTGGTTTTCGTTGTCTACGAATATAGTCCCTAGTGTGAACAGTGTATAACTTGCATTTTTTTTTATACACTTTCCCAATTTATTTCTTGATATTTTATGCATGAAATATTAAGTAAGGGGATGAAATTACATGTTAAAAAAATTTGGGTGCTGAATCTTTATGTTAAGTAGTGATTTGGTCCAGTTAAAAAAGGTCAAAAATTAGAATGTCTGAAGCTGTCAAACTGAATTTTAGCCCCCCTTAACACAGAATTGTCAATATTTTGAGTTAGAGCTGGTAGAAGTTTCTATAATTTTTATATTATTTGTATCAATAGTAGTACACTACACTGTAAAAATCTTTTTGAGATAGAGCAGGTGCGATTTTTTTAATTTGAATTTATTGTCTAAAAGAAATGCACTACGAAATAACTGTGTTCTCGGGCCAGGTGGTCATTTGTGGAATTTCTACGGACGTCTTTAGGGTATTTCAATATTTTGATTCCTTTCGTATTATATTTTGTATAGGCAGTTTATGTAGATGAATTAAAAGAACAGAAACAAAGTAAATTGAAGTCATATTATTAGTCTCCGTTGTATTGTTTTAAAAACTTAACATTGACATGGATTAGTGATTTCTGTGACATATACATGTATATGTACCAAATATACAAGGTTGTTACTTTGAGGGTTTTTTTTGTGTGACTTATCTTCGTTTTTGTTTTGTTTTTGTTTAAACACATTCAAAAGTAGCATATGGGATTGAACACAAAATACATAAGATAATAACGAAAAACAAAATAGAAATAGATGTAATACAAACTATAAACAAAAACGAAAACGCAATATAATATTTTTGTAATATGAACTGGCGTGAAAAGTAGGAAGTCAGAATATTAACTGTATGCGAAGTTCTGAATCTTTGTGTAATTCTGATATAAGATTGCACAGATTCAAAAGTTGCTTTACTTTGCTGAAATGTATAAAGGTCACCGTGAACAGCTCAATTGGTATAACATATCTTTTTAAAATCAAAAACAATATTTCTCTTGCTTCATTGTGAAATGGGCACTCGAAAAAATTGTAAATACAATCTTCAACAGCATGGCTACAGCTGCATGCTGGATTTAGTTTAATATTAACACAGATCTGCATTTAAGGAGCTTCGCATACTTCTGAACCATTAATGATATTAAGTTTTCTAACACCACAACTAAAGAAGAAGGGTGGATGTTTTTAGATTTCAGAAAGTCCATATGTCGGGGTTTAAAATTCCATTCAATAGAAGTAGATGGGGAAAAAGATGTTTTGGTTTTATCTAGTCTATGACGCGGGGTACTACATAGTTGTTACTAATTTGTAAATCATAATTTGAATTTGACCATTAATTGGGAGATTTACCAGTTGTTTATGAAATATACAGTTCTGGTGCAATGAATGATATTTAATTCCAACCAAAGATTTGAGGAATTAACAATTTATTGAGATATTTTCCATCGGTAAATTTGAAAAATGTAAGTTTGTACTTCTTGTCAATAATAATGGATATTTCAAAACATTTAAATATTAATTCACAAAAATGAACGCACTTGCCGATCGTTGGTTTAGAAAGATGGAAAGATTCGGAACTAAAGATAGTCACAATTAAAAATATGTATTTTGAAAAAAAGACAAAAACCGCCAGAACAGATCTGATTTAAATCCAGGGTCCGTATATGCATATGGTACTTAAGTTAAGATTTGACCCGAACGGACGGATTTTTATACATGTTCTATAATAAATTTATACTACGATTGGATATTGTTGTATGCATATATGTCCAGATCTATATAGAACTTACTTTGCTTCGTCGAAAGTACGAATATAGAAAAATCACAGATTTTTATTTCAACTAGAACGTTCTAGAACAGTTAAAGAAATCATTACAATTGTTAGTTATTTTGTACATGTATAACTATAATGCGAACCTTGTGAAATAGCACGTGAAATCCCAACTAAGCGTGAATTCTTTGAAAAAGCGACGGTTCTATTAATACCTATTGTCAATTTCAAGTTCTGTTTCGACATGCATTGTAATATATGTCACTGGACGTTAAAATTCCATCATCAATTTCGTCTTTGCAAATATTGCTGTTGGTTTCTTTTCTTTTTTTTTATTACATATACATGAATACACCACAAGTTATTCCTATGTAATCTCATTGAGATATTTAATGCAAAGTCAATTTTAAAGATGAAAGTCGTATTAGTTCGATAATGCTTCAAACTAAATATTAACTGAGAATATATGTCATATTCCGAATCCCGGACATTCATTTGTGTAAATGAAGAAAAGATAACAATGATCGGTATCTGAGTGAATCTACGTCTCAATCAAGCTTCATAAAGATATTACAGAATATTCAAGATTAACAACTTTTCTTGAATATGATTGCCAATGAAATAAACTATGCAGGAGATTTCAAATTAGCCTAATTAATTTGTGTGTGTACTTTAACAACTGAAACCGTAATTCTGCTGTAGTGCACGTCGATCGTATCTGTAACAGGAAGGCGTATGGTAACCATACTACCTTACTAAGTTCAAAAGTACATAACAACCCTTTCTTTGTGCATTATACGCTCAGGAACATACATCTTACTATTTTGCATGGATTGGTAGCAAATGTTACTTTTCAACTGTAGTCCTTTACCAAAAGCGTTGTTTTTTTTTCTCCATCTGACAAGCTTAATTTTGGATCAAGTGATCATACAAGTACGGAGGCTAGGATTTATAATTCGGCTAGTCTGGATGACTTCGTGCAATACCCCCGCTCCGTATTCATTATAGTTTTTACATACATCATTTAAATTTTAGATCCTTCAGTTTGCATATAAATATGATATTTAAATTTCGTATGGCTTAGTACAACCTGCAAAACATTTTATTTGATGTCACCAATAGTAAACATATAAAATGAAACAATAACTTACTACTAGTATACCAATATAGACTTTTGTTGTATGATTATACAAACCGAAATCACTACCAGACGAGGGGTTGACACGCTCAAATTAACAAAATTGTGTTTCAAAGAACCAATGCACCAAATTGATTTTATAGGATTTAGTTTAACATTTTAACCTGTTCAAGGAATGTATTACTTGACAAGAACAATTTAAATGTAGGACAAAATCGGCTTACAACACGAAATTTGTTCAACGGATAGTACCAAGCATGTGGCAAAATGACGGGTATGTAACAGAGGTATCGCAATTGCAGATGGAATGGTGGACAGTTACTGTTTGTTCAACGTTCAGTGACAAGTATCTCATGCATATTGCAAGACCAAACTAAGTTGGGTAGACGACAAAAGCGAAATTGTGACAAATTCGTTGTTCAAAATTTATTTTCAAGTGTTATTTAGGAAGTCAAACATGTATATGGAAAGTAAATTTTACCATTATTTATTGAATAAAATAATAGGATCAAAACCTCTAAACCCGGTGAATGACACTCCTTGTTGTTGAATTTGGGTTTGGCTGACCTTAATTGATATTACGTTTCAAAACAATTATTCAAATTAAATATACAATTATTTTACTTTTTTTTTGGGGGGGGGGGGGGGGGAGTCATTGACCCTAAAACATAACAACAATACAGGCTTATAGTATTTTGAAGCATTCAAATATAATGAAACGTATGATAAGGCAAGTCGGCCCAAAAATAATTGATATTTCAAAGAAAAATGTTTAGTGTGTTCTAGAGGAGGGGCGACACTCTGCACACGGCACGCAGATTTGTCTTATATTATCGATCGGTCGCGGTGGTATTGTGTCATTTATATCAAACTACTCGTGGTGTGGACATCACCGTTAATGACACCTGGACAAGCAAAATTTGTTGAATCAATTAAAAAAAAGTAATATACAGAAGAGCTGATCATGCAATATACATATACTTTGTACATACATAATAAACAAATTTGTTAGTTATTTCTTGGCAATAAACATATTTTATTATTCTATACTCAAACTGACTGTTTATTACCATGGGCTAATTTCGACATCGATAATTACTGAATTCTCAATTTATTCAGTCGGTATTAAGTTTTTAATCGGGACAAAGTTTTGTAAAATACTAAATTTTAAATATTGCATTATTTCTTCATTTGTCAGTAAACAAAACAGAGATAACACTACAGAGAGGCAATTAAGCAATCCAATACACAAATAATGCACGATTCAATTATGAAAAAAACTATATTTTTCCATGATTGTTATTCATAAGACTAAATTTTCATTTTGTTTTCAAAATAATTAAAATACATAAGAGTTTATATGCCTAAAATAACATAGTTACTCGCGGATTTGACGAATATTTTGGATATTTTACTTACCGGAAATCATATTTTAGCGACTTATTACGAAGCAACGGCTAGAGACTTAAGGAAACTTAAGAAGATTTAGAATGTTCGAATAGTGTTCTTTGATTGACATCAATTTGAATGATTTTCACGTGCTGACATTTGTAAAATTTACAAAAATCTGTGCCTCGTGATTTCGCAGAGATCGAATAAAATGTCTTTATTGATAGAATTTACTTTAAAGATAAAAAACATAAAAAAAATATTTCATGTAAAGTGATCTTCCATCATTGATTAATCTTTTTATTTCAAAACTTTCTTTATTTTCTGCGGGTGCAAGAGAGTATATTTGATATTAAAAACATGAACAAATCGATCTTTTCCAGATTCAAAATTGTCGAGGGACGCTAAAATCGTACCACGTGACCTACAAAAATTTGCACACAGCACCTAAGGCTGTCGCCCCTCCTCTGAGTGTGTTCATTGTAAACTTAAACCAGAATGCGTATAAATGTCACTATTATAACAGTCACAAACCACTTCTAGAATTAAAAATCAGCGATTTACCATTCATGCAATAATATTTTGTCGAAAGTGATCGAGATGCCCTTATTAGGTAATTCAAATTCTCGGACACTTAATTTTTTTCCAGAACACGTTATAGTTAATATCAGAGCCATATAATACATGTATTATATCTGGGACTATAATACTAAGTATAATAGTCCCAGATTATATTATCTGTTAATATGCATCCTTCTTTTAAAGTCTTGCTTTTTCTTAAACACTTTAGGACCGTATATCGGGGGCACTGCCGAAAATAATCTTTCAAAAAGCAAATTTAAGTTGCAACCTTTAAAACTTGTATGTCAGATAATTTGACCACATGACAAGAAATTCTACAATAAACATTGGTCACGCACGACAGATTCCGATGTAAGACACGTGCCGTTACAATAGCCAGTCAACACGCATCAGCGCACACAGGTTTGTCGAATAGGCCAGTTGATTGGAGGAAAGTTACCAAAAACCACGCCTACCTTAAACTAATACCCAATCAAACGCCTTTGACAGAAACATAAATAATACAAAAAGATCCAGGTGGAAGTTGAAGGTGGTGGACGTGGTTTTTTATCGAGCGATAAATTTTACCTTTTATAGAATACCTGAACATTTTATTGTGCTGAGAGTGCAGGAATACATATACAATACAAATTTATCACTTATCAAAAATAATTTTGCAATTAATTGATCACATTTTGATTTTATCAACAAACAAACAAATTATATGTGACGCGCCAATCATTCAAAATGGCGGGTTTTCAGTTACATTACACTGTAACCATGTGTGCCCATTAATTTACTTAATAAGTAATAAGTTTATTCCAATTGTTGATATTACATATTATCCTACGTATATTTCCTTTTAATTTTTATTATTTTAAGTGCACTTGACAGATTTTACATTTATTCACTGACCACGTGTGTTTGATTTTTTTTAATTTTTATTTAACACTTAGACAACTTTGTACATTTTATCTCTTATATTTATTATCTTATTTGCCAATTAAATTAAATTTATTTCAGGAGTACGTACAAATCCACATATCTATATATAGTCTCAAGTTCAGTTAAATTAGTTTATTGTCTGACCAAGTGTGATTTCTTTTTTGAACACTTAACACCCTTGTATAGTTTATCCTCCATATTTATTATTTACTAAAGTCTTATATTCTAGCAGCTCATACTCTTATATACATCATATCCTTTATATAAAAAAAAAATAATAGTCACCTGGAAAGTCTATGTAGAGTCTTGGGTGTGCAACAACATACTAAAATTTACAAAAATAAATAGACTTAATCTCTAATCAAAGCCTTTGCTTGCTTTTTTTTTTTTTATCTATTGCTTTCAGCTATCTATTTATTTAATTTTTAAATTTATATATAAAAAAAAGCAACTGTCTACTAGGGTAAGTGGAAGAACGTTAGTACTTGTCAAATATTGTACTAAATAGAAACGCAAATGACTGAACATAAGCTAGAGAAATACCTCAAAAAAAGTTCAGGTTAAAGAAATATCAGCCAAAGACTTTAAACTTCTAGAGCAAAAGTTAAAGAAAAAAGAAGAACAACTAAAGATTAAAGAAGCTATACTAAATGACAACTCAAATGACAAGACAACAATTCTAGATAGACTATTCAAAGCTGAAAGTAGAAACCTAGAACTAGAACAATCTCTCAAAACCCTTAATCAATGTTTAGATAGCTCAGTAAAGAATCAAAACCACAATGATGTCAAGACAACAGATAACCATAAACAGAAGCAGCCAGCTGAAGATCTCATCAGAGGTATACATGAAAGAGTAACTGAGTATGTCCTGAAAAAAGTTGATCGGGAACTTAGCCTACTTCAGTCTTTGGATATAGATAGTCTTCAGCAAGAGAAATCTAAATATGACAATAGAGCTCCAACTAGCTCCGTCCAACACAATGTTGACTACACAAATCCACATTCTCAGAGCTACCCTTATAACACTCACTATCCCAGAGATAACAATATTCCAATTACCAATTTTAATGATACATCACATTATCAGTGGGGCAATGGTGGGACTTACCACAACGTCCCTGCTGATAGTCGTGATCCCTACTACCCATACTATCACAATTGGCATAATTATCATGACTATAGCCATATAAATTACTACCCGGAAACAAGAACTTCAGATTATAATATACATGGTAACTGGTGGGGCAATGGTGGGACCTACCACAAAGTCCCCCCAGAAACCTTTCATCATTCTTATAATCGGCATTCTGCAGAAAGCCAAGTTTGCTTATCAAATTTAATCTCACTTACTCCGACTCAACATTCTGCAAATTCTGTTAGTAATACGGAGGTAAAATGTAGAAAGCATCTACACTAAGATCTCATAATCCGTCGACTTACTCTACAGGTACTACAAACTAGACTCCAAAAGAGAAAGAAAGTTCTAAATTTTATGGAAATGACTTGTCTACGTTTTCCCATGAAGATAAAGCCTCACCAATGTTTCACGTTTCAAGAATAGGACACCCTCTATATTATTCATCAGACAAACCAGAGCAGGATTTTTTATACAAGGAACTGTTCCAATTCGAAAGGCACAAAATGATGTCCTAAACCCTGCCCCGGTTATTACTAAACAAATGAATTCATGTAGTGTTGTAATAACTGATCATGATGTATTAGATTTTAAAAATGACGATATAAATGTACATTGTGTAAATATAGATAAAGAAGTACGTAGCACCTCTACTCTGAGGATTTTAGATTTTAACTGCAAAAATATATTGACCTGTGGTCCACTATTTAAAGAGTTAGAGAGAAAAATTGACATATTTCTTCTCCAAGAACACTGGTTATATGACTGCCAACTAAATATACTACAAGAACTACATAATGATTTCACTGGGACGGGTAAAGCAGTTGATTCTAATGATTGTTTTCAACCTTATCACATGCCCCGTGGCTATGGAGGTGTAGCCATTTTATGGAAAAAGAATCTCGACAAACTTGTTACAACTTTACCAATTGGAAATGAGAGAATACAATGTATTGAGTTGTTTGGAAATCAGAAACTATTATTTGTTTCTATTTATCTTCCTTGTAAATCCTCAGATAATCATCTAAATGAGCTTCACGAATGTATTGACCAATTACATGAGATAATGGAAGTTTATAAAGCCACTCACCAGATAATTATTGGTGGAGATTTCAATGAAAATATTTTTAATGAAAATAACTCTAATAGAAAAAGATATATACTTGACTTCATGTCTGACCATAATTTGTCTACTACAGAGGTTGGAATTACCTATACACATACTAGTGGCACATCATCTTCTGCAATTGATTATATACTTTTCCAAGAGAAATTTAGAGACTGTATAATAAATATTGAAAAACCTGACATTATTTCAAACGTCTCGGATCATCTTCCAATTCTACTACAACTAAAATATGAACTTCCTTGTCGGAATTCTGAAATCCAAATACAGTCGACTATCAATCATAAGGTCAAATGGAACAAAATAGATAAAGATAAATATAAAAATCTAGTTGAAGAGGGTATCGCCATATTAAACAAACCAATGAACCCTACTGAACTGGACGAAGCTTTTCAGACTCTCAACCATACTATAACTAAAGCTATATTGGCGGTTGCTCCCAAAAAGAAAAAAAAGATAAAAAAGAAGAAATTACAAATTATGACTGAAAATATTTCTCGAGCAATATCAGAGAAAAAAATTGCGTTTTTTAAATGGAAACAAAATGGTCGTCCACCTGACCCCAACAATCCCTTTACTATTGAAAAGAAAATAACAACCTCCTCACTTCGGAAACAATGCAGAGTAGAAGCTGCACTTCACAGAATACAAGAACGTCAGAAAATCATAGACGCAGGGTATAATGATCCGGCACTTTTCTATAGCCTTATAAAAAAACAAAGAGGTAAACTCTCACGATTTATTGAGGAACTAACTGTAGATGAAGAAATTTTCCAATCCCCTGTAAATGTAATGAAGGGCTGGAATAAGCATTTTGGTGATCTTGCAAAAAAATCCAACAATAACTCTTTTGACACTAAATATCTAAATTCAATTGAAAAAGAAGCTACCCATATTATTAAAATGTGTAAAGATAAATATAAACATCAGGAAATCACAACTGAAGAGATAAAAAAGGCTGTTTCAAAACTCAACACAAACAAAGCTGAGGACTTCTATGGTTTAACTGCTGAACATTTTTTACATGGAAGCGAGTCTTTATTACAACATTTACAACAACTTTTGAATGTTTGCTTTAAATACTGTTACATACCTGATTTACTGAAAATTGGAACTTTATTTCCGGTGTTCAAAAATAAAGGGGATATAAAAAATGCCAAAAATTATAGAGGATTTACTATAACTCCAACATACTCAAAAATTATAGAAAAGATATTAAAAGAAAGAGAAAACCCGAAAATTATAATTTCTCAAAACCCGCTTCAAAAAGGATTCACTGAGGGCACTTCTCCACTGATTTGTGAACTTTTCATAGAAGAATTTGAAAGGGAAAGTAAAGACCTTAAACTTCCAGTCTACATAGCCTTATTAGATGGCAAGTCAGCTTTCGATGTTGTGGTACATGCTAATTTGATCCGTCGTATGTTATAGATAGACTTTACGGAACAATCCATACTATTACTAAATAATCTATATGAAAATGCATCTTCTTTTATTAAATGGAATAATCTAATGTCGAAACAGATGTTCACTATTGACCAAGGGGTCCGTCAAGGAGGTGCATTCAGCGCTGACTTATATAAAATCTACATTAATCCACTGCTTAACATTTTAAGTACATCAGGTTTTGGTGGAAGAGTAGGAAACATCAATTGCTGTGCTCCTACATGTGCTGACGATGTAGCACTTGTCTCCAATAACCCTCTAGAACTACAAACCATGATTAACATAGCTTTGGATTTTAGCAAAAGGGAAGGATATTTATTGCTGCCTACAAAAAGCGTTGTTATACCAGTAAAAACCTGCCGTAAAATTTACGTAATCGAAGATGGATTTTGGAAATTAAATGGAAAAAATATGCCAATCGTTCAAAACGCCTCCCATATTGGAATTCAAAAATCTGATAAAGACTCTGCTGACACTACAGTAAACGAAAATATAAAAAAAGCACGTAGAGCGATGTACAGTTTAATGGGTACAGGCCTCCATGGAGAGAATGGATTAGATAGTAAAACTTCAATATCATTAATAAGAACTTATATTCTGCCAATATTAACTTATGGTCTGGAAATTTTATTACCAAAAGGAAAAATACTTTATAATATTTCTATTCAGTATAAGAAATGGATCAAACAAATTTTGTCTTTAAATTCCAATATAGCTGATTCTGCAGTTTATACCTTATCTGGTTTACTCCCTATCGAAGCTGAAATCCATGTCAAAGCTATCAATTTATTTGGAAAGATATCTAGAGCGAAATGTGATACAATTGAATGGCGGCTAGCCGAAAGACAGCTACAGATAAAACCCCACAATAGTCACAGCTGGTTTATTGAAATCAAGGAATTATGCTTAAAATATGAAATTACTGACTTGTATGCTTATTTAAACAACCCGTTATCAAAATTTCAATGGAAAAAGCTAGTTAATTCCAAAATTCATGACTATTGGACATAAAAAATTATCGATGAATCAAAAGGATATTCAACACTCAAATTCATGGACCATAAAATATAACATTGGATCCGTACATCCTTTAGCAATTTCGGTCAGTGCAAATCTAAAGGACATCAGAAAAATTCCTGTACGTCTTAAAATTGCAACTGGGAACTATATCCTACAAACCCACAAGGCATCATTTTCAAAGAATCATACTAGTTCAACTTGTAAACTCTGTTGTAAAGCGGATGAAACTGTGGAACATTTTATCCTGTTATGTGAAAAGTTAGATGAGGCAAGAATACCAATTATGTCAAAAAACCTAAATAATGGAAGCCTGATCCTAGCTAAAGTTACAAATTCGGTTCCAGTTGATCTTATCCAACTTATTATCAACCCGTTCTGTTATGTAGACATTAATATAAACAGAACTGCTTTTGAGGAAACCAGTAACATTTTAGAACCCCTGTGTAGACAGTTACTTTACAATTTGCATAACAAGCGCTATGCTTTATTAGCTAATATAGATAACCTAGGCAGCAGAAAATCTAACTTCTAAATGCTAACTAGCGTAGTATAGGTAGCTTGGCCTTGCAATGACATAAAGGGCACACATGGTCCCAGAATGAGTTGATTTCACATTGAAAGAACATTTTAATTTATTTCTATCAAAAGAATTTATTGTTTTATTTGTGCTGTGTAATATAATAATTTATGGGGTGGCGGAAATTTTTTATATTTTAATATATAAAGTGATGCGCGTTGTATTGTAAATTATCGTGTATTGACTTTTTCCTCTATGTGAATGGAGGTGTGCCTTGATTGGCAGAATTACGATCACAGATTACAGATTACATGGATAAGATTACAGAGATTTGGTTGCGTATTCAATATTTGAAATAGTTTCGACTCTTAATTCAAACTTAGAAGTATAAAATATGCCCGTAATGCAAGTTTCGCAATTTTACAATAAATTTTATACATAATTTCACATACCTAGTTAGGAAAAAATACAAATTTAAAAAAAATTGCAATTAAAACTATTTCGAATGTTCTCTATGTGTTATAGTAGTCTCAGTCTATTCGTACAAAAAATCATCAGCAATTAAAAAATCAAATATTTCTTTCACCTGTATCCAATCGGAAAAATAATTCATTTTAGTCTTTGATCTAGATGCAAAAGACGACAATGCTCCTTACAGTTAAAACAGTCTACTCCAAATTTCATAGCGTATGCAGAGCTTGACAGATACCCATTACTGTCCTATGTAAAATTGCGAATGATACATTTCTAGAGTATACTTCTTAATGGAAAAGAAAGTAAAATTTGTGTTGAATTATACAAACTTGTGTTTTTATATTATGCTAATAACGGAATAGAAACTAAGTGGATATCATATATGAAAAATATTTTTGATAATTACGGTATGATCAGCGGTATGATTATGTCCAATATTATACTGCACAGTTTGTGATAAATGGGTGTCAAAATCTATTAAACAAAACCCAAAGACCAGTTTTAACAAGAATGCTTTGCTTTTATTGCAGAATCGCATAAAACTTAATGTTATCGTATTTTTAAAAAAAAAATAACAATTTGAAAAAATACTTTTCATTTTTACCTTACTAAATTCATTTATATATTATGCAAATATAGATGTGGTAGTCACCACTTGCCGATTGAGTCTGGAAGGTGGCAGGATTTACAGAGAGAAAACATAATATCTGCCGTCTCTGTGACACAAACAACATTGGTGACGAGTACCATTACATTATGAATTGTAGAACATTTAAACTATAGAAAGAAGGAAATTTTTACGGAACTACTGTTAGTCAAACCCTAATATCTTTAAAGTTGATCAACAGTTTAACTCATCAAATATTGTAATATTAGAAAAACTATGTAAAAGTTATAAATGTGAAAGTTAGTCCTCCAAGTTAATTTAATTGTATCGTTTACACATGCATGTAATAATTTTACCTTATAGTTATGTTTATGTATGTTCTCGATAACTAGTAATTGAAGTTTTATGAGAAATAAAGTATTCGTATTCCTTTAAATCATAAATTACAAGAAGACAGTCTACCGGTAAAGTACAAGTGAATATATCATAAAGTATATATTAAATCCTCATCCGTCCTTGTAAATGCAAAACTCTGGATTCTCTTTGATATTTACCTGAGAGATCATAAAAGACAAATCTAACAAGACTTTCAAAGGTGTTTGCCAAAAATGAATTGAAATAAAAGATTTTTGTGTAGACGAGTAACAATATTGCATTAGCATGATTAGGAAATTTGACCAAATGAATGAAATAAACTTTAAAAAAGTAAGTGCACATCTTTCTAGTGGCGAAAACCACGCATATCGAGTTACGTCGACGAAAAAGAATAAGTACATTAATAATAATTATGAAGTCAATTTCATGAAATTATAGGATTATAATTAGAAAACAATCTTAAACACGATTCGTGATTTCCCATGTATATAGATTAAAACAGATTTATAATTTGTATTCTTAAATTAAATTCTGAAATACAAAGGCATGGCTCTGATACTTGACAGTTCAGCGAACACTATTACATGAAATGCACGATGCTATTAATCGAAAACAAAGGTGAGAGATTCAAATTGTAAAATCAGCCGCTGGACGGTAGAATTTCTATCAATCATTCAACGGTAATGAAAGACTTTTGAGTGTGAAAGTATGATAGAAATACTTTTAATTTATTGAAATTACATTTTGTTATCAAATGGAATGCTTGTTAAACTGTTCCAGTCATGGTTACTAGTAACTGTCAGTCCATTGCGATATTTCATAGCTCTTTTACAAATTCTGAAAAAAAATAAAAAATAAAAAATGATGTTCCCATGGGAAAAATATATCTTCCCATGGGAAGAATAAATGTTCCCAAGGGAAAAAGGTGTTCCCATGGGAAGACAAAATAGTTCCCTTGGGAACAAAAATTCCCTTGGGAAATTTGTCCCGCACAGTGGTTTCATATCATCGTAGTTAATAAAAAAAAATAAAATAAAACTGGCTTATTATTTGATTTTTTTTTTCAAATCTAGAAGTGCATACTAGTTACTAGTTATTCAAAGCAAAATTGTATATTTGATTAAAGCGGCTTTTCAACATATATTTAACAAACAGATGGTGGTGACAGGTTTAGTACCTCACAGATTTAATTTGGAGGAGGACTCGTGAGTACCTGTCGGCATCACAAATTCGGAAAAATGGCAAAGCCTAACATACGATATATTAAGAGAAGATGATAAGTGCTAGCGATTTATGAGAATTTACCTATATGATAGTGCACGTGGTCATTGTTGTTGATATGAACGTAGGTTGTGATCGGCTATTGCATAGCTGTTTGAATAAAACACGTGTGGCACAATAAGTAAGACTTATTACCAATGTTTGCCTATTAAAAGGCTCAAAATAAAACATTCAAAAATAAGAAGATGTGGTATGTTTGCCAAGGAAACAACTATCCACAAGAGAACAAAATGACATAAAAATTAACAACTATAGGTCACCGTACGACCTTCAACAATGAGTCAAACCCATACCGAGTAGTCAGCTATGAAAGGCCCCGAAATGTAAAAAAATTCAAACGAGAAAACTAAAGGCCCCATTAAATGAATACAAAATGTATTTAAATATTCTATGAGGAGGAATGTTCATATAGGTGTCAGTCTTCCGAGTTTTATTTTTTGACAATACATGTATCAGGTATTTTTGTTTTTGGGACATAACACTCTTGAGGTATTTACAGCCCTTGGATGGTGTAAACTTCCCAAAAAAAGGGGAATGGTGTAATGGTGTAACGTGCGATCGGGAATGGTGTGAGTGAATGGTGTACGACATTTAAAACTATGCAAACTATTGATAAGAACTGATTTTTAATTTTATACATTAATTTACAATATTATGATCAAAATTCGTTTTTTAAAATAAATAAATTATTTTGTAGTCGCACGCTTTCTTTGAAATTAAATTGTATTATGGTGTAATGTGTAAGGTGTATGATGCAAAGGTGTAACGTGTATGGTGTAATGACACAGGGTGTATGGTGTAATGGCGTATGATGAATGGTGTAATGGTGTATGGTGTTAGTGGGAAGTTTACACCATCCAAGTACTGTAAGGGTGGTCAGCATGGTCAGTGTTGGATTGTATATATAGTTTCCGTTCTATTTTCTTTTATTGAATTCAATTGAATTACTGCATTATTGCTTTATATCTGTTAATAGACAGAAAATATATCATGTCATTGGAAAGACAATTATTATACAGATGTTATGGCTACAAATACATTTCAAATTAAATACCTTTTTTTGCATTATGTCTCTTTGATGTAAAAAAAACCCAACTTATATTTATATAATTTTTAAGGGAGTATCGTTTTTGCAAGATACAATTCTTCAGTAGTTCATGTGTATTGTAGCTGTGAAAATACATGTCTGTATGTATATATAAATACACGATTAGGGTCGCAGTATTGTTAATATTTCAACATCATTGAAGTTTTGTTTTATTTTAACGATTGCTTTATTCTAAAAACATGATATTTTCAAAATAACGATTACGGAATCTTCTGTCTTCATGCATTAGCACTTTGATGATTAGCACCTGTTATCATTGAAAAGTGCGTGGAACAAATCACCGTTGGTTCATGCATCCGCGATATATAAATATTTAGTTTTGACTTTTCCTGAAAATATTTGTACTTAAATCGAAACTGTCATCTCATATTTGATTTGTTCAATTCTAATACTTTATAGTTTGTTACGATACAAGCTAATTTTGAGTTTACACATTTAGCATTTAGTGTATCTCGTAAAGGGTTTCAAAATTCCATTGCTGCACATATATATGGAACGCGGAAAGTACATAAATAGATAATCACAACTTATCGGGGATAATGATAGTTTATCGTCGACTATTATAGATGTACGGCGTACAGTATACTTTACGGTCGATCATCATAGATGATCTAATTAATGTGACTCGCGCGTAGACAATGATAGTTCCTTCTTTGATAATGCATTAACAGTCGATAAGGTGAATTGTTTCGACAATGATAGTTAACTTCGACCAAGTGAATTAAAACACGAGTCGTAAATTTGATAATTTTAAATAAATCCAGAAATGCTTGCCAATTGTAAAATTGATTTTCATTGGCGGTCAACTTTTTTCTACAGTTGCTATGCGAATTGACGAAAACGACAACACTTCAAGAGAGTGGATGGAAGTTAATTCCTTAAAACAATAGTTACTCTTTCTAAAACATGTTGTGTGGATGGAAGTTGATTCCTTAAAACAAAAGTTACTCTTTCTAAAACATGTTCAACAGGTGGTTTGAAAAATTAAATTTCGGACTTCACAAATTGAGACATCCTCGTATTAACTATGATGGTGAAGTGCATCGGACTATTCGTGCAACAGAATGGACACAAGAGGAACATAGTTTCCAATTTTCAATCCATAATTATTATATTGAAGCTACTTGAAGAATAAATTGCAAAATGTAAAAGTTCCACACATAAAAAAAGTTTTGTTTTCTCTATCGTTTACACAGTAAAATATTTTTTATCATGTACATGTATATTTGTATTTATTTCTCTAAAAGGTTTGATTTTTACAGGTAAATGTATTTACATGTGACTATATTATCACAGATTTACCTGTTATATTGCTAAACAGTGTCAGAAGTTAAATTTCTATAACAACTGGCCCCAATAAATGTTGACATAACAGGGAAAAAGTAATAAAAGTTTTTTTTTGAAGAATGTTAAATTCAACAAATTAATTCATGACTGTTCAACAGTAAGATACAAATTCAACATTCATGAACAAGAATTCTTGAAAAGATTTATGCTCTATGGTTCTTTTTTTTTGTAATTATTTGGGTTTTTCTTATACTGAAATCTATACATTATTTTATATAATATTTTATGAAATTAGTGTTAAAATGGGTGCGTCTTAACACTGCTTAGGACTCCTAAGTGCACTAAGGACTTATAATATGCCACTCTTGACAAGAAGGAGTACTATTACATGAAAAAAAAATCTCATTATGTTAGAGATTGATAGTTAATGCATAAATTCCAATTTTTATTTTTCGAAAAAGAATAAAAAGATAAAAGAATTATTCAACCATGTTAAACGTGCCGGTTTTTCTTTGATTTTGCCGAAAATCGATGAACCGCAACACATGGGTCAAATTACATAATTATCTGATTACTCTATTATCTTAAAAAAATGAAAAATTTATTATTTGCATAAGAAAATAACCCAGACATTAGATATGTTTACCATAAAAAATACTTTGACATTCCGTGATTATTGTTTTTAAATCTTTATTTTTAATAAGACATCTATAGTTGGAAAGCTAAAGTATACCTTGGTGAATTCAATGATATAATACAGAAAATTGTTACGTATTTTTATGAATTGAAAAAAAAAAACGTTTGTCCCGAGAACTCCCCCCCCCCCCCCCCCCTTAAAGGGTGGCTTAAATTTAAAACAAACCGCGGCCTAACAGACTACGGAACAGCAGACAGTGGATACAACATTTGATATGTTTTAAAGACATCGTTGGACACAAAATGATTGCACTGAATAATTTCAACTACCACATGATACCCTATGAATTTATTGCCATACTTGAACACGTCTTAGGATTATATTTCCCATTGAACAAAAACGAATTCAGTAAATGTTTACTATACAAACAGACAACAGACAGCAAGTGTTGGATACAATTGTGGCTTATAATGTTTTTTAATTCATTTTTAAAGCAACATTTGATCGATTTTTGGTGGCTTAACGTCCAGTGGCAAACATTTCATGCATATTTTAAACGAGAAGTAGTTTCAGAAATTATTAGGTTTAACAAATGTTAAAATGCCCTCATCATTTCGCAAAAGTATATTTTCTAAGCTATTAAAATTGGTACGTCATATTTTTTTCTGACAGAATTACATATTTTGCTCCAAATCAAAACATACGGTTCTGATCACATTAAGAACATTGCCAATTTAATATTTTAGGAACTTTTTGTTAGGGTTCACCTGAGAAGGAGGGAATATATATATACATTGTATTTATATATGTGTGTAGTTCATGATGTTCAAACTGTATGTATACTAGACTATACTATTGTTGTTTCTTTTTGTTATTGTCTTATTTATTGTCATATATTGTACTATGCTCCTTGTGAGCCGTTTTAATGGAAATTAACATCTTATTCTTTTTCTTGTAACTGAAGTCTCGGGAATTATTGATATATTTGTGCTTTTGAACTCGTATAAACCCGCTGCATTTGTTTGCACCTGCCCTAAAAAGTCAGGAACCTGTTGTTCAGTGGTTGTCGTTTGTTGGTGTATTAGTTCATTCATAAGTGTTTCTCGTTTCTCGTTTTTCGTATAGATTAGACCGTTGAGTTTCAAGTTTGAATGGTTTTACACAAGTACTTAAAGTAATTCAGGTGTTTGCTCCATCTTGAATTTTGAACTATCAGATAACAATTGGTCTAGATCTTTAAATGGGCACTAGCTGTCAAATTCATGTTCACCGATTTTTATCAAATTCTCATATTTGATTTATAACAATGTAAAACATTTATCCAAACTGTTAAAAGTCTGAAATAAACAATTAACAGGGCACGGGCATGAAAATGCGTAGCAAGTGAATAATTCATAATCAATGTTTTTTTTATCATATTTTGACAAAATTGAACCACACTGGCTGCTAAAAGCGAATTATTATTTCACTATTTGCATTTCATTAATGATTGAGTAAAAAAAATAATATATTATATGTTTTATATATCTCGTAGCTAGTGCCCCTTTAATGTAATGTGCAAATTTTGAGAGAAGTATAATGTGATTCAATTGTGTAAGACTTTTAATGTTTATACAGAAAATTATGTGTTTTATCATATTTTTATCAACTTTGCCAAATAAGCGGAGATAACTCAGATAAAGTATTTTTACAATAGAAAGTGTTGTGAATTTACCTATTTTAATATGTAGCAAAAACACAAGTTCGGTGACCATATTTTCTTTTTCTTATCTGAAAGCATGTTATAAGAGCTATATTTTCACATTTTATCTTAAAATTCTATGGAGTAGTTTTCTTTTTATCACACAAAAATGGATTTTCCATGCATTATCTGTACAAAATTTGACAACTTTGCACAACCTGTAGCGTGAAAAAAAGAGTTCGGTGACCCATACTCTTTCTTGTAATTTTTGAAAACAAAACATGATAAAAACTTAGTTTTGACAAATTATTAAAAAAAATCTATGGATTTTGATTAAGACTTAACATGAACATATAAATAAAAGCTGGACATTAAATAGAAAAAATGGTTAACATAAATGTCACAGGGAAAAATTCACAAATTTGGTAGTTAGAAAGTCACACTTTAGATAACTGTAGGAACTGCTATGACTATCAGATATTCATCAATTCTCTTATATGAATGTAAGATACTCAACAAGTAGCTGCTATATCTATAGGATATTCATCCAGTACCTGCTATGACTATAGAATAATCCTCAAGTTACTGGTATGACGATTGGACAATCAACAAGAACTTGCTATGACTAAAGCTTTTCCTCAAGTAACTGTTATGACTATAGAAACTTCAACAAGTAACTGCTATAAGAATATGATATTCATCAAGTACCTGTTATGACAATAGGATATTCATCAAGTACCTGCAATGACTATAGGATATTCACCAAGTACCTACTATGACTATATGATAATCAACAAGTAACTACTTTGAATATAGGATATTCATCAAGTATCTGCTATGACAATATGATATTTTACAAGTACCTGCTATGAGTATATAATATTAATCAAGTACCTGATATAGCAATAGGATATTCATCAAGTACCTCCTTTGACTATAGGATATTCATCAAGTAACTGCTTTGACAATAGTTTATTCATCAAGTACATGCTATGCAAATAGGATAGCCATTAAGTAATTGCTATGAGTATATGATATTCATCATCTACCTGCTATGACAATAGGATATTCATCAAGTAACTCCTCTGACCAAATGATATTCATCAAGTACCTGCTTTGACTATAGGATATTCATCAATTCCCTTATTGGAATGTAGGATATTCAACAAGTAGCTGCTATGACAATAGGATATTCATCAAGTACATGCTACGACAATAAGATATCCATCAAGTAACTGCTATGATTATAGAATATCCATCAAGTACCTGCTATGACAATAGGATATTCATCAAGTAACTGCTATGACTATAAGATATTCATCAAGTACCTGTTTTGACTATGGGATATTCATCAATTCCCTTATTTGAATGTAGGATATTCAACAAGTAGCTGCTATGACAATAGGATATTCATCAAGTACATGCTATGACAATGAGATATCCATCAAGTAACTGCTATGATTATAGAATATTCATCAAGTACCTGCTATGACAATAAGATATCCATCAAGTAACTGCTATGATTATAGAATATTCAACAAGTAGCTGATATGACTGAAGGATATTCATCCTGTACCTGCTATGAGTATAGGATATATATCAAGTTACTGTTATGACGATATGACATTGAACAAGAACCTGCTATGACTATAGAATATTCCGCAAGTAACTGCTATGACTATAGGATATTCAACAAGTAACTGCTTCGACAATAGGATATTCATCAACAACCTGCTATTACAATTGGATATTCATCCAGTACCTGCTATGACTATAGGATATTCATCAAGTTACTGCTATGACGATAGGACATTCAACAAGAACATGCTATAACTATAGAATATTCAACAAGTACCTGCTATGAAAATAGGATATTCCTCAAGTAACTACTTTGACTTTACGATATTCATCATGTAACTGCCATGAATATAGGATATTCAACAAGTACCTGCTATGAGAATAGGATATTCATCAAGTAACTGCTATTACTATAGAACATTTCTCAAGTACCTGCTATGACTATATGATATTTCTCAAGTAACTGCTATGGCTATACGATATTCATCAAGTAACTGCTATGACTGCAGAATATTCATCAAGTAACTGCTATGACTGCAGGAAATTCATCTAGTACCTGCTATTACAATTGCATTTTCGTCATGATACTACTATGACATTAGGATATTCATCATGTAACTGCTATGACTATAGGATATTCAACAAGTACCTGCTATTACAATAGGATATTCATCAAGTAACTGCTATTACTATAGAACATTTCTCAAGTAACTGCTATGGCGATAGGACATTCAACAAGAACATTCTTCAAGTAACTGCACTGATAGTATGATATTCATCAAGTACCTACTATGACAATATGCTATTTCTCAAGTAACTGCTATGACTATATGGTATTCATCAAGTACCTGATATAACTATAAGACATTCAATGAGTATCTACTATAGCTATAAAATATTCATCAATAGCCAATAATAATATATGTATGTCTTCCGTTAAGATGTCAAGCGATGTTATCATACTATAATAAGGTTTATGAAGATAATAACAAAATTACTGTATCCTCCCCCCCCCCCCCCCCCAAAAAAAAAAAACTTTTCACAAATTAAGACATTAAACATGTATACGATTACTCGAGAACTCATGAGTATCACGACTGAGTAAGCTATATCAACAGTCTGATATTTTAAGACAAGGGTAAATAGTTGTGTCAAAGGAAAGCCAACTTGTAGAGAATGTAATCAATGTTCCAGAAAAAAAGAACCATGAGACCAAAATTCAATATTTATTTAGCGATGTATATATGCGAGTGTGGTAGTAATAGGGGAGTAGGTGTCAGATCGTCGTTTCTATAAGTCCATACCATTTCACTGTATTCTTTGTTCTTCTGCCAATTGATCTGTATTATAATTGTCCTAAGCATGCATGTAATATTTGCCACTAATTGTCCTAAGCATACATGTAATATTTGCCACTGGACGTTTAGCAACCAACAACCACCTCTTTATTCTGTTATTTACATTTATTGATATTTATTGGTCCCATCATTCTCTTTTCTGTTAACACCATCAGATACATATATCAAATGTCTCGGATCCCATTCTTATCCCTAGAAATGGTGACCCGTTCCTAGCCTCATACATGTATGTACATGTGTCATATATTAGTGTATGCTTGGACAAATAGATAAATATATCATAGTTCAAGATTATTTTTTATGATATTTAATTGTTTTTTATTAATGATTATATATCAGAAAATGACAATCAAATTTTTTTGTGGTAAGAAGGTGGGTGCATGCAGTTTGTTTTTAAACAAATTGTTGGTTTCCATTGAAAATAGGAGTGAAAAGAAAAAAACGACATTCAGTTTAAAAAAAAAAACAGTTAGAAAAAAAAAGTTTCTTGTTGAATAAATTCACAAAAAAAAAAAAAAACAGTTTGAAGAAAGAAAATCACAAAAATGGTAATGTGAGAATTTTGTAATGAAGACATATCCCGTATATCGATACTAACATTCTTGTCAATTATAATACTAGAAACCGTTCTCACTATAGAGTAACGAGATGTAGACTGGACATATTTTCTAAATCCTTTTCCCCTTTCTTCAATTCGTGCATGGAATTCAGTACCGTTAGAAAATAGATCCATTCAATCATCTCCAAATTTCACAAACACAATCTGGCGAGATGATATTTCATTTTTGGTACCTAAATATTATTTAATAGGAAACAGGTTGGAAAATATATTGCATACAAAATTACGTCACAGATGTAGTCCTTTAAAAGCTGATTTATAAATACAGAGTTAATTTAATTAGTAAATGACCCAAGTTGTGAAAGTGGGTGTCCATTAGAAGATTCGATTCATTTTTTCTTAGAATGTCCACTCTACATAAATTTTAGTTATCAGGAGTCGGTTTCACAAAAATACTTAAGACTAAGATTGATCGTAAATCTTGAAAATTCAGTATACTTACGATCAATCTTAGTGGTAAGTTTTTTTTGTGAAATCGACTCCAGTTCTCTGAAAACATTCAACACTTAGTTGCTATTTCCATAGAACATATTTTATTTGGAACAGACGAAATTAGTGTAGAACAAAACACAACCCTTTTCAGAAATGTACATAGTTATATACGCCATACAAAAAGATTCTTGGATGAATATTGCTGTATCTTAAAGTGTACTCGTATCCAACTGTTACTGTATTAACATAATATATTTGTTGTATATATTTTTGATATTGTACTGAAATATATATGCTGTTATTTTGAAATTTTGTATATTGTACTTATTTGGAGAGGATTATTTTAAGTTGTTATAACTTGTATCTAATCATATTGTATATTTAGACAATAAAATATGTTTAAACTAAACTAACATTCTTGGCACTAAACACTTATTTGTACAAAACACAGATTTTTGTTAGTAGTCATTTCTTTCCTGATCAGAATATATCACCTGGTAATCGATCTTAATCTGTGATATTGTATTAAAAACTAATAAAATTATTCGTACTTTCCCAATCAATGTACATGTAAATAGTTTACATCAAATCTTTTGAAAAGAGACATTACACACAAGTGTCAATATTGACACATCTACCCGATAAGTTGTCACAAATCACACATGTTGAAGCTGGGGTTAATTAACGGCCAGTTAAGAAGTCAAATCAATCTGTGATTAACTTCCTCTCTAGATTCAGTAGCAATACAATATTATATTAGAATTTGTTTTTGTTGAACTAGACTGGGAGGCACGTGCCCCCGGTAAATCCACCAGTAAGGCCAACGGTTACATTGATGTCGATTTTTGAATATTAAAAAATGATTTTTTTTAACATTAAAAAATCAGCATATTAACTTATATTAAAAACGCATTAAAAATATCAAGGATTTGAATAGTAAGACACTATTACTTCCATGGTAAGACTTACTATACAAATCCTTGAAAATATTAATATATCCGACTGAAATTTTTTTATATTAAAAATTAGATTTATTTATATCAAAAAATTACTTTTTAATATTATAAAATGTAAAATTAATATTAATAAATAGAGAATAAATGTAACAACGGATTGCCATAATTATATACGAAATTAGTGCCAGTTATAATTTATTTACTTAGTAATATTATCATTAGTATACTTTTCCTAGGATTCCTGTCTGTTGCAAACGTAAAAATATTAATAACTTTAAACTTGCATCATATCAATTTTGTATTAATTTCACCAAAAACCAATTATTCAATTCTTAAACACTATCAATTCATGCAATTGACGGTTGGTGATAATTAGCTAGACGATCCATTTGGCTTGAATGTGTTGTCATTTGAATCGATGGATATGACTGGACGAAATTATTTAGCATGGTCGATTACGCATTGTAATTGGGTACATATGAATTGTTTTTGAAAACAGGGCCTAAATGCATTAACGAATCCCACGTTAATCTGTTCTTATCCAATAATGTGGTTCCCGCGTTCATTTAATATAGATTGTCGACCGTTAATTCATTTATCATAGATAATGATAGATTGTCGACGATAATTTCGTAAATGCATTTACGACTAATAATTATAATTTACGGCGTACATCTATAATGGTCGACCGATTATCTATCATTATCCCCGATAAACTGTGATTATCTCATTTATGTGGTTATATATACATATACATTAAACCATGTTTTCTTTTGGTAAATTACTTTATTAAAAACTAGAATGTTACAATGATAGTTTTGTTAGAATTGATTACAAACTACACTTATTTATCTGATTAAATTCTATGGTGTCTTAAGAAACATTATCAATATGATCATATTTCCCCAACAATTAGTAAATCGGATTACTAGAGCTGAAAACGGCACAATTAAAAACTATATTTTTATAAACTTAAACTGTTAAAACAATAATGTATTAGTATTTTCCTTTGTAGCAATGATAACTCGGAAAATTAGAAAAAAAAAAGCTAAACAAAACCATAAGAAACGAAAATGAATATAAAGCAACAGCTGTTTTTTTTTCTCCTCACAACTTATATCCATATCCATAGTTTTACAGACGCATTTGCTATTTATAAAATTTTGTTGAAAACTTACATGAAAGAGGCTTAAATGCGAAAAACATAATATTGATTGTTTAGGTATCTTTGGTTGCTTTCATACGGCATTCGGTTGTTCAAACGAAATGAAATCATATGACGGAACAGCTTTTGTGTGAAATGTGCACTTATTACTGTAAATCTGTAAATGGTAATGTACTTCAATGTACACGTTTGAGTGCATGATTTAAATGGTGCTTTTAACTTATAAAAACCAATAATCTTGTGTCTCTTAAAATGTGTGCACAGTTTTGTATGCTATTGCTAAGAATTAGCAGGGCTTTGCAACACAGATTTAGGACCATAACTGGGGCCAAATATATAAATAAAAAAATAGCATTTGTACGACTAGATCAAAAACATTAAATCGTATCCGGCACTGATTGCGATATCTTTCTGATTTGAATATTGGTTGACTACAGTCACCTTAATGTATGTGTCGAAACATCTAGAAATATATTGTTTTTGTAATCTGTTGAACATTTATCAATTTCATGCGTGGCTTACTTCTATTTTTTTTCAGTCAAATAATCAGGAACTGACACTTTCAGCATACTTAAGTTTAAAATTCAACTATTTCATAAAAACATGTCGGACATATCATGTTATGCAAGTATTGATGTGCAGTTTCCTGCTGACCTTTATCAGTTTGACACTTAAGCAAATTAAACAGTTTAAAAGACAAATGAAAACTATTTTGGACTCATGAGGAATAGCCACGATAACCATTTCAAATATAAACACCTTACAGCACATTAACGTGGCCTTGTAATTAATGACATACCAACTAAATAAAAACTGTGAAGTTGGAACTGTGATTATATATAAATGAGTGGATTACAGTTGATGAATAGAAAGGGGTTATTATGAAGTCACATAAAGTAAACATAATTAGACTACTAGTTTTGCATGTTAAGTCACTATTCCCAAAATATCGGTTCGTTTCACAGCATATCAGCAGTATCTGCAACCGGACTTCTGCATTTTACAATCTTATTCGTCTACAAAATATAAAACAATCTGATATTGGATCAGTAATTTGCTTATGATTCATTGCATACTAGTACATTTGGATGACTTAGGATTAGTCGGTCTACAAAATGTTTTGAATCGACTTATACATTTGATATTATTCGAAAAGTGTGTCTGTTGTATTTAGTTATAAGTTTGATGAGTTTTATCTTGATGAAATTGTTATACATAAGACAATACAAATATGTCACCAATATGTTTCGTTAAGTTGTTTTACTATATGCGATTTGAAAGCATGAAATATTTGCTCGAATAAGAAGTCGAACCGAGGAAATATTTAAAAAAAACAAAAACATTGCACACATATTTGATAAAGTTGAGAATGGAAATGGGGAATGTGTCAAAGAGACAACAACCCGATCAAAGAGCAGAAAACAGCCCAAGGCCTCTAATGGGTCTTCAACACAACGAGAAAATCCCGCACCCGGAGGCGGGCTTCAGCTGACCCCTAAACAAAAATGGTTACTAGTTCAGTGAAAATGGATGTCACACTAAACTCCAAAACATATAAATGAACTAACATTAAACAAACATTGAAGACTAACAAAGGCCAGTGGTTCCTGAATTGGGACATGCGCACAAATGCGGCGGGGCTAAACATGTTTTGAGAGATCTCAATCCTCCCCTATACCTCTAGCCAATGTAGAATTACCAAACACATAGCAATACGCACAGTAAAACTTAGATTAAAAGAAGTCCGAGCCCGATGTCAGAATAGGTAACAAAAGAAACTAAGCAAAATGACATTGATACATGAATTAACAAACGACTACTAGCAATTACTGACATGCCAGCTCCAGACTTCAATTAAACTGATTGAAAGATTATGTCTTCATCATATGAAAAACAAGCACAATCCCTCTCGTTAGGGGTTAAGTATTATACCATCATGAAGCATATGGGAGGAACATAACCCGTATCATGCCAACAACTGGTTTTAGAATAAATGTATTTATTTGAGATGCAAAGACCCTATGCGTGAATCAATATTAATACCAAAGTATGCCACCTTTAATGACCTGACAACAGTATTGTAACCATATCCCTTCTGAATAAGTATGTTTAAAGGTTAAGTTAGCTTTTAAGGTGAATGACCGACATTTTTGCGTTTTGTATATTCATTACTATAAAAGATTGGATTTGAAATACCTGAACGTATAAGATGTCCGCATGTTGATTTCGAGCTAGTTATAATAGTTTATTTACATTTTGATATAGTCAATGGAAACGAGATTCATAAAATTATAATGTTTAGGAAATTATTGCACCAACGCATGCATGTCTAGCGCGTTTTACTTATATTTAATACTAATCCATAACGCACCATTGACACAAACATTTAATGCAATGATTGTTTATCAAAAATTTTACTGATAATTAACTTTTGTGTTTTGATAATACCGAAGTTTACCGATCCCGACCTAAATTAAAATTCAACAGAGAATCACGGAGCACAAGAAACGATAGTGAGTTGGTATAGCGAAGTTTCTTTTGTTTTATTTCCCATGCTTTTCAACGAGTTAATTAAATACAGTCATAACATTTCTGAAATGGTTTGTTGTATTTTAAAATGTTTTTTAAGAAACAATTAACACTATTTTTTATTTTCATTGCACGTGTGTTTTCTTTTATCACGGGATTTCCATCGCACTTGCGCTGTATCTTTACCGTACATCTGATATCACTTTTAATTTAATTATATACGGAGAAGCTATCGGTGAATTAGCGTACGGGCAGACAATCTTTCAGTAGCAGTATATTTCTGAAGATTTTGATGAGATGAAGGATTTTCTTTGACAAAAAAGTCTACATACATATGTTTAGTACTAAACAATTAAGCATTTCAAGCATACTCAACATTTAAGATAATTGTAATAAGTACCATATGACTTTAAGATGAAAAAAAAAACCATATACTTATTATTGCATGCAAAGCCGTATCGCCATTAATGTATACCTTATTCAACAGTTTATTTGTTTTTTTTTTGGAAAACACTTACCGTGAGATTTGTTAAACATCTCTCCTCCGTTCAGACCAAACATGTAAAAGCCAGGATGCATACATACGTAAACACGTTGTTAAGAGCTTTTTAACGAAAAGGAACCAAGAATTAATAGCAAAATTCAAAAAGTCAACTTCGCCTAAAGGAGCTGGAACCCTTGCTTCTTAATAATTTTCTAAATGAAATATATTTTGAATATAAAGTTGGTAAACATATTGTTCTTACCTGTTGAGTATTCATCTGAAGAAATTGACAGACTGTCAGAATCATTCTCATCCGAAGAAGAAGAGTTTAGAACATTTTTGACTTCTTTTTCCACCACAACTTCTTCTTCCTCCTTTATCGATTTGGCAATTCTTGATAACTGAAAGTGCAAAACATCTCACGTACAGCATAAAGAAACATACTACAACTACAATATTGATTGAAAACATGCTTACATCCACTTCATTTGAACTATGGTGGATAGTTGCAATCATACCACATCTCCTTATTTTTATAAATACATGCAATATTCATGCAGTCATGTTGTTCATTTTGTTTTCAAAAAGAGATATGTATATTGTGTTAGAGTTTATGTAACAAAATTATCAGTTTAGAATCATTAGGCATCGTAAGAGTGGTATCTAAAAAAACCAACAACATAGGAGTTTCTGGATGCCAAAAATAAACGCTCTTGGCAATGGAGTTTATTTCCACGCAAACATGTACTTGCGTCATGAAATTGCAAGTATGGATGAGTTATTGAAAGCCAAATATACCAAACAATTTAAATTTAGGGCTAGAAACCAGTTATGCCTGAGGATAATCCTTTAAATCTAAATGAATTTGGTTATTCTTTTTAGCTCCTTTTGTTCAGATAACTACTAAAAATTCTAATAATTTACACATCCCTGGACCCGGTTGTTTATCTCTTGGTTAAATATAATCCTTTGTTTAATCCTTTAAAATGATGGTGGCGTAACCAAAGGTTAGATTTCGGTTGTTCAACTTCTTTTTAACCAGGGGTAACGGAACTCCTTGTTAAACGTTTAATGAATGCTAATCTAAAAAAAAAAAAGAATTTTAAACAATTTTCTCTGGTCCTATAAAACTTTTTGGTCAATAGATATGATTACTTGTTATAAACGATACACCTTTCAGCGTCTGCATTCATTACATAGTACGACAACAACGCGGACGTGACAGAGAACACCGTTTGTTTAAAAAGGAACATTGATCGTAGAATTGTACTTTATTGTAGATAAATACATAATTAAACTGAAATATGTTGATTTTTTCTACATCAACTTGTTTATTGACAGGGAAGATAACAGTGGAAAAAAGATGTTGATTTCATTATTTTTATAGGTACAAATATACATGCAAAATGGGGATTGGACTGTAAAATCTGATAAACATGATAAGTGTTTGATGAGCTAATGGCCACAGAAAACGGGGAAAAAAACGTTTTCCCAAACATTTATTGACCTTTCGAATCGTATTTTAAACAGGGAATTGTACTTTTGGACAGCAATGTTCCGTTGTTTTAGTTATATCTGAGGTCTGAATTATCTATCCAAGGATTTAACAAAAGGTTTTATTCAACCACAGGATGAACAAAAGAATAAAAATCTATGAGATTAAACCCTTGGTTAAAATTAACCAAGTGATGAACAACCAGGTACTGGCTGTCAAATATTCAGGTCTGCGCGTTCCCTGTGACAGTAAATGAAGAAAAGCTATCGCACACGTAAAATTTATAAAGTGATATTTTTAATTTGTTTTAATATAAAAAAAAACCTTGTCTAATAAAAAGACTGTCATTTGTGATCTTGACAAAAACATTGTACCTTTAGAAAAAAAAATTATCCATCATAATCATTTATCATGCATACTTATTGAAGAGCAGAACAGATACAATAGGTTAAAGCTTAATTTCGATACCAACCAGTTGCTGTATCCCTATCAAACTATTATCCACATTTTGCAGTCTGTTCATAATCTAAAGCAGCAAAAAATAAGAGATACAGGTTTATTTGTTGATGTTTTGTATCTTTAAATTATATAACAATGTGTTAAGCATTTTCAAAACATAGTCTAAAACAGTAAGACATTTCAACGAAAATAAAATTGAAAACGTTAACTGTAATTTCTGAACTACAGTATATAAAAAATCATAAATACTCCAGTGACTGAAAAATAAGTATAAATGTGCTTTAAAAAGGTAAAAACAGACACAAAAACCTCATCAAACACATTTAGAAAATAAATTAAAACATCAAATGTCAAACTGTTGGAGATTCCGACTGACAATACTGTGCTATTTTGGAGCAGTCTACAGATACATTCTTTTGCATGAATTTTATACTTTTGCATTCAGAGAGAAAACGGAAATAGTAGTTTTAGTTTTTAAAACTATGTGAATATTAGTGTCCCATATAAGATTCTGGATATGAACCACGAAGTCTTGATATCTTTTTTTTTGATAAAAAGAATTTTATTCTCGAGGCAACAATTTCAAAATTCTGAAACAGAAGTGATTTCTGAAAAAGAGCAACAGTTTTTTCTATACCGCTAATGCTTAAAATATGAATGTCCTGAAATAAGGACAAGTACTTTATTAAATACTTATCGATACGTAGGTATAAGTTAGTATACCTTTTGGTATCGTCTGTCATTTTTCTCATTCTGCTTATCTTGATTTTTGCTATTTGCATCCAGTTGTCTCTGTAGCATCTGTTGAAAATATTGGCAAACCAGTCGATGTATGCATATTCCAGTATGTAGCAGCAGTTATACAATTATTTTAATACTACTATTGCTATTCGATATCATTAAATGAAGTTTAAGATCAATTATAAATGTAAAAAAAAAAATAACGTAAAATAGACTAGTTCGCTGAAATATATAAAAACAAATGATACAACACTGCTTAAAAAGATAAATGCTGCTTAAATTGAAATATATGCACAAAACAAGAACCACAAGAATGATATTGTGCACGTTAGAACAGTTGTTCGGCCTGCAGCGATTTTGATATACTCATGGTAAAAACGAGAATAACAATATTATCAACTCTGTCGAAAAGAATGTTATTAATATATTACCCTAGACGATAGTTTCTTCAACAAAAGAATCATCAGTGTCAGCCCAATCAAATCATTTGAAGGGCAAAATAATAAGGAAATCCATGAACAATCATTAGTTCATCTATGTTAGTTTTAGATGATTATAGTGATCTTAACATAAACACATTAAGTGTTCAAATATTTCCAATACTGTTCAAACGTTTTGATTGCAGACAAATCGCTATTATCATCATTATCTATTATTTTGATAGAATTTCGTTTTTAGCTCTTTTGTACGAAAATTAACAAATATTGAACAGTCTACACATAGACTTAACAGATTTTAGTAGACTGCAATCGAAAAGTCTAGAAATTTACGGAAATCCTGATCATTACTTATTATTTAGTTGTTTTGTCTTTTAAGATAACATCATATCAAAATGGCTGGTTTTGTTCAGGCTTAGTGAATTATTTAAATTAGTTGAAATCCAGAAAAGCGCTTCGAACACAAGTTATTTATAATGTGTTGTTTTATTTATTTCTTTTTTTTGTCATTAGCTTGACCGTAACATTACAGCAGATATTTTTTCATTGACTAAGACACGAATAGGTATAGATCACCATGTACTGATTGAGCATCACTTCTGGAGTTATATTGTTCCGCGATGAATTGACTTTTCACAGCAACATATGTGTCTATATTTAAACCAGCAAGATTGACAAATTTTGATACATGCATTGGTTGTGTTGAGTCGCCTTGTAATAAGTAAAATCACAAAAATACCGAGGAAAATTCAAAACGAAAAGTCTCTTTTGCATATTCCAATGATAGAAAACATGTCGCATCCTGTATGAGCGTGAGCAGCTGGTAGTATCCAATTTTCAGCTCAGTGTGCACCTTAATACTTACTTTGGGTCGCAATATAAATCTTATTGTCTAGTGATAGCGGCAAACGAGTTATAAAAGGCTTCATATTGTAACAAGCGAATGATATTCGAATGTATCGTTATGCAACAACCTGATATTTACGTACTATTTATAACCGTTCTTTATGGAGATTTAACAACTCGCCTTATGTACATTGATATTTGTTTTCTTATATTCGACGACATGTATTACAACATGTTCAGGACTTACAATTTATTTGCGATAAAGGCTGGTACTGGTGCCACATGTGGAGCAAGATCTGCTTACCCTTCCGGAGCACCTGAGATCACCCCCAGTTTTTAGTAGAGTTCGTGTTGCTCAGTCTTTAGTTTTCTATGTTGCGTCATCTGTGCTTTTATTTGTATGTTTGTCTTTTTATTTTTGGCGATGGCGTTGTCAGTTTGTTTTCGATCTATGAGTTTGACTGTCCCTTTGGTATCTTTCGTCCCTCTTTTATACTAACAGCAATATACGGATTAAGGCGCCATCTGGATCGAAATTTTCCGAACATGAAACATCAGTACTATATTCTGGGTAGTCAGACGTGTAAATTTGTAAAAGGAAGATACATTTATATTGAAACTTCAGTTTTGGTAAAATGAGAAAACAATAAAAAAAAAAAAAATGTTTCCACGCTTCTTACATAATATGCTTTGATCTACGCTTTTACACCCGTGAAAAATTGCATAAAAAAACTTAAGTTCTTAAACAAATATTGAAAAAAAACATATTTCTATTAAAGGAACTTCACCACAAACATGTTATCTCTCATTCTCACTCTCAATCTCTCTTTCGATTCATTTTTTACCGTAATCCTGTCAACTTCCATCAAGTCCATTTCCCTGAAAGCAATAACATTTAGTAATGATCTCTCATTCATTCTATAAGACAGTACACATGAAACATCGGGATGTCGATGTCATGTATATTACTGTGATATTAGTTATAATATATATGCATAAAGGTCGACAATACATGACCTTAAATTGGAAGAGCACTACGTAAGTTTCTGATCATTTTAATACACGCATACATGTATATAACTTCCTCAATGTTAAGCCTAATTTATTCTTCAAATAAAAAAATTTCATTTGATTAATTGTACGACTTTCACAGAATGTGTTTTCAATAAATCATGTGACATTCACTTATAACAATTCGCATTGCTACAGTTTTGTTTTCAGAAAGGAATTGTTCGCTAAAACTTTTATCTATTTATATGAAATTTCATTATATTTTCATTTATAAACATAGTTTAAGACCAAATCTGGTCTTTGGATGCAGGCACATATTTTCAACATAACTTTATCAAGATGCCGACCATTTTGCGGATATGGAGTATCAGGTAGACGAATGGTTGTTATAGTAAATTGTTTCTTTGACGTCATATATTTATTGATGGGTAAGTTTTATACTTTTTTTATTCAATCACAGCGTGATTTCTTTGAGGGAAAAGTAGAAATGCTCGCTTAAAGTGTGTTGGATTGATCGATGATTAACGCCAATTTTGGTTATTTCGTGGTAACCGGTACTTTTTTTGGGGAGGAAGCTGGATCGTCAGAGAAAACCACCGAACTTCGGAAGGAAAATTGACAATCCTACTCAATGAAAATTGGGGTCGAACGCACTTGCACGTGCGAAATTCGAACTCACAGCTTCTGTGTTGACAGGTTATGGATACAGAATTCGGACTATTTATACTACTTGGCCATTAAAACCCCCATATGGATTGAGGAAAAACAAGTTGCCATAAATCCTCTATGATGAACACACAGCTATGGCAAGTGTAGAACGCAAGGGTATCACTCTAAGCAAAATGCTAGTACTAGATATCTTCACCATAAGCCGAAATCGAAAATTAATCTGCACTATTTCAATAGATTCATGTGAACTGATGTTTCATGTAATAGTTAGAGTGATATCTTAAGTAATTATCAGCAAGTTTGAGAAATTATAACTCCAAGGAAGGTAACTATTTATCTTATTATCAACAAAAGGACCCAACAAATTATTGTTTTATTAGTTATTAAAATAGCTTGCCAACATTGAACATAAGAAAAGGAATGTAGTTACCCTTTTGCTTTCAGCGCACCATTGCCCTCTGCTTCCTTTGTTGTTTTCAGTTTTAAATCAAAATTTGTATTGTAGAAAAACACTGAAATAATATTTAGCAAGTGAAATAATATTTTTTAACATGGTTTTAAATAAATCATGTGTATAAATCTAAAAAGAAACACTCAGAATTATAACTACACGATGTCTGTCAATAAAACAATTTGTTGTCATTCCACAGAGCTTTAAAGATACTCTTTTATATTAATAAGTTGTATATGAGAAAAACATGTTTCGTGGAAGGGACTGTGCTGCATATAGTTTACCTTTTAATCGTCAAATGGGATGCTCTTCACACACTCCACTTGCCCGAAAAGCAAGTTACTTTAAAGAATATGCCAATGGTGGTTTGCTTTTAGTTAGTTCAAAAAACAAATCACATATTACGAGTTTATTGGCCATATTAGGCAAATTTGAATGTAACAACTAAAATTTATATATAATATATATGAGGTAGATGTTTACTGATGGCGTATTTGCTTAATGAAAAGTACACAAGGTCCTTTGATATCTTACATACACAATTCTTAATTTAGTCTATTACTCCTTAAGAATTCATCCAATTGTTTTAGTTTCTAGCCGTTTTGTAAATCTTGTATTTCTGTTTCTTTTATTCATAGTTTTCTGTGCTGTGCCTTATATACTGTTGTTTGTCTTTTGATCCTTTTTCGTTTTTTTGTCTGCTGGGGTTTGTCTTTGTTTTTTTCGAATTGTGTGTTTGAAAATCCCTTTGGTATCCGGTGCCTCTCTTTTATACTATATACAATAAGGATCATTTAGATTTGTTGAAAACGGGTCTCGTAGAACCGGAGGAGGAAAATGTAAATGAAACCCTCAACGACGGACGCCAAATGATGACAATAACTCAAATAAACTTATAGCCAAAGGTGGACTGAAAATATTCAATAACTAAATATAAATTGTAAAGATAACAAAGTGTAATACAAAACTCGCAATATACAAATTGACAAACAATCATAATTATCAATATACATTTTACCTCTTGCAAACATGGGTCGATGATTAAGAATTGCTTCCTCTCCAAATTCATCATCCAGATTGTTAGAAATATCGTTGTCATAACACTTTCCATACAATTGTAGTTTGGAATAGCAAAACCAAAGGAGTGCATGAATGATTGCTGCTGGTAGTACAAGTAATTGAAGATGGATTGGAAAAACTGTCTTGATGCTGTATTCTTCAAGGAAGTTAGTCTGTAGTTCCGACCAATAAAATTCAGATTCTTGTTGAACTTTTTGGAATGTGTGACTGACAGAAAGAAAAAGTCATAATTGTAAATAAGCAACTAAGCAAACGAAAGAAAATAAAAATATATCACTAATTTGTCAAGCTTTAATTCGTCTCCTGTCCTGATAACCTGTAAGCAATTTAGACTACCATAGTTTAGTCATCATGATAATTTATAAGTACTATAATTTTGCTTAACACAATTACTTTGTGAAAGTTTTAAATTTGTGGCATTCACATTAAGGTAAACAAACCTTAATCGCAATCTGGTATTGTTAAGTAGCAGTAACAAATCGGTCTAGTTCTTTGCCGAAATCTTCCAATTTTGAGCCTTTGTGGCAATTAATGTATAACACTGTTTCATTAAATAAGGAAACGTAAGCGAGTTCTTGCAATATATAGACTGTTCTAACACAAACCAAATATTTGATTTTAATTCAACAGTTTTAATTCAGACATCTAAGGTGAGATAAACTGTATAAGTGAATATTTTATAAATGAATATCAATTAAATTTTCAACTTTTACTTATAACTAGAAAACAAGTTTGTTGACGATATACGAGAACTCACAGTAACTGAAAGCTACTTCAAAGCGAATAACAGATAATACATTAATCATGTTTTTCCAGACTAAATTATCAATCAGTACTCATCAAAAGGATATAGTGTAAATACGTCATACACATATAGGTTGAAAAACGCGTGCCTAATGTGCATGCCAAAATATAAGTAAACATTATCGATTTAATGTAGGGTCATGAGTACTCAAAACTTTGTATATTTAGCAATATAAAATCAGCTATTATATTAATCTTTTTTTTTTAAATATAGGAACTAAATATTTCTCATCTGTTCAATATTCAAGAGATTGCATTTTTTTATCATTATAGGCTGGCTGCTTACAATGAAAGTTTCTAAGCCAAGTGGTGAAGTTGAAATCACCCCTTTTAAAAGATGTCTACGCATTGGGAAATGTAATGTCTCTGTTAACACTGAACACTTGACATAGGAATATTTTGTACGATTGGTTTAAACTTTTACTATGCGCATAAATTAAAGTTCCAACTTTAAACTATTTTTTAATGGCTGTTTACCTATCTGAAACATGACAATTATCCGTATATGTATGCAGCTAGATCAGAGAAGTTCAATGAAAAAATGTCGAAGGAATCGATTAATATGCAGCAAAGATTTACACTTTTGGACTTTATCCAAATGTAAACATTGAATGTGCATACATCAAAATGACCGCAAATACATGTACAGAATCGAGACGACCTTTTCTAAAAATTGTATAAAAAAATAGTAAAAATATTTTAATGGATAACCTACTATATAACAATATGTATCTTTAATTTTTAAACCTAAACACACACGACTTTTAAATTGCTTCTTTACACGAAAAGACAATATTTCTATACTGAAAGACTACATGACAAGAGCAGACCGGTATACTCGGAAACCTATATTCCAAAAAAATAGGTTTGAACAGCGGTATACTCCTGTTGCCTTTATATATTTTGGGAATTTGTAACATGCTGAAGACTAGGTGGAACACTCCGATAACTGGTGACCTGCAAGATCTTTAGATTTTGTATGTTCCCGATTTTTCCAATCTTTGTTATTTATATGCAGCAAAGATTGACATTTTCAAAATGTCGGTTTCATTAGATTCTTATGCAAATGAAATAACTTCAGTATCGTCACTGGCACTGTTTTAATATTGATTATCTTTACTTTTTCAAAAGAAAAGTGATTTTTCTTTTGTTTTCGGTCATCGGTTTTGCCATTGGACGAATAAGATCCAAAGTCGTTACCACAAACCCGTCCTCTTTTCCTTAATGTCGACCTAACAAATTAGGCGTATCATCAAATTTGTACTAACATGAGCAGCATAACGATTGCATGATTATCTTTATGTAACATTATAATGTAATATTTCGTTTATATCAGAAAATGTGTGGTAACGAAATCTCCTACTTGATCAATTACTATTCATACATAGATTAAGTTAATTGAAATTTCAATTTCAATCGCGGCTTTAGTTTATTCCGACTGTTCGAGACCCTTAAGGTTAGTCAAGGTCGTTAACACCCCCATAACTTGTAGTAGCGACTGCAGACACGGACACAGTGACACGTAGTAAAATATACTAAACTTAAGAAAGGACCAAAAGAACATGACCGAGTAAAAAGGAAACATTAATAATTTGGAACTAAAAAACGTCCTCTTTCGGAAATATTTCTCGTTTGATTTTAAGTAATTTCCTGTTGCACAATGTAATACACAAATATAATCAAAGTTATTTTTTGTAAATTTATGAATTACATGTATCTTAAAAAATCTGTACTAAGTTTGGCTATAAACAGTGATTCATAGATTTACAGGTGCAAGTCTGCTATTTACGGACTAGTATTAGTAACCAGAGGCATTGTTTTGTCTTCCAAAACAAGAAAACAAAGTAAATATGTTAATAAGTTTTTGCAAAACATATTTTTGGTACAACTACAAGTCAACATGTGTTATAAGGAGAATAGGTTTTAAAGTAAAAGATTCAAATCGGTTTACGAATGTATAAAATGTAAGTCGTACTGGAGATTTCGAACAAAATGAAATTACCCGACATAAACAACCTATCTTGGACTATATTGCTAGCATGACTGAAGGTAGCATAGCCTTCATGAATTGTTTGCTCGTTGGTTACATATATGTTTGCTTAAAAAAATTAAATCGAAAAAATTACCCAATCTGCTTTCTTTCAATCTTTTCAATTAGTTGTATTATTAAATGATTGTATTTACAACAACCTTGTTCGCCTTTCTCGTAAGTATATTCTCGCTCTGAATGTTTATTTGTCAATAAATAATGTTGTGACATAACATTTTTGTTGTATGTAGTTGTAATTTTACTTTATTGAAAGACTATCACGCAGAGGCGTCCCTTGTTCAGCTTTTTGGCCAGAGAGTAACCTCCGAATGACTTTTGTTGTTACATCTGGTTTATTTCTTTCGTGTATCTATATTAAACAGGTTTTATACACATATTTTTGTTCCTTGTCGTTTCTTACTCTTATTGAAAGTTTTTTTTGGTACTTATTCATGTTCAATTATTTCTAAAAAGAGGCGTCATCTCCCTTTAAGCGGAGTTATAATATAATAATAGAGAGAGTACAAGGCAAGGCATACATCTTTTAAAAATTATTTTTTTTAACATATTTTGTGTACTGGTTTATCTTTATTTATTTTAAATGTACACGTTCGGTCATTCGTACGTATATTCACGGAATATTATGCCTCAAAAATATTACGTTAATGATGTTTAATGGAATTTCGATTTTTATTAACAGTCAAATTATAACAACCACTTTGATTTTCATATTTCTGAACTTGTCAGACAAATTGATTTTTTTATTTATCTTTTATTTCCTTACAAAAAATGCTAGAGACATAAAAAACCATACAATTGGACCTTCATCTGCAAATTATATTGAACATATATGATAGTCAAAATAGTGATAGATACCTCAAATCCAATATGATTTTAGTAATGCATACCTTTCAATTATTAATTATCATTCAACATAGCATGAAAATAACTTGAAATATTGGCTTAATGAAATGGCTTGTTCACATCCACATCATTTGGTCCCTGGTGGATAGTTGTCTCATTGACAGTCAAACGTCGTCATCTTATAACTATATTGATAGGGTTGAATAAAAAAAAAACCAACTTCAGCATGATTCCTCACTGTGTACACAATATTTGAATTTAAAGGTATATATCTTGCATTTTACCTGTACATAGCAATAAGCAGATTAAGCAGTAAGATTACTGCTATCAATCCGTAGGTTGCTTTTAAGTAAGGCGTGAGATAGACACCAAGCTCTGTAGGACAACGCTGTTCCGCACCACTTTCATAAATTGTTCTGTTGAAAGTGCAGTCGGGTTCAGATACTGAAATTCAATTGCATAACTTGCAAATTATTATATTTAGAAACTTTTAAATATTAAAATTTGCAATTGGTCTGCATCAGTACACTTTTTTTAACCCTCGGTATCGTTTTACTTTTTTCTTTTAATTGCAAATCTTGTTGATAATCTTGTTATTATTTTCAGATATAAAAAAAATGTAGCACGTACGAACATAATCTAAAAAGGTCCGAGACAAACTAATATATTTTTTTTTTATAAATAAGTCCTTTTTTTTTAAGAATTTCAATAGAACATAAGAAGACTGTACACATCCTTTTTATATTTATTTCACAACGCAAATATTCAAATAGTAATAATCATGATAATATAACCAAAATATCCACTAAGAAGTTCATTTAAACAATCAAGATGTTGGTAGGGTACTTTAATTTTAATCATGATCAAATGTGTATGTACAACACTACAATCTCGATACCACCAGGTATAGATTGCCTTGGTAATATTTGGTATAACTATCCAACATTTGTTTGTTTAAAGCTCTACCACTTCGTATTTGACTTCGCAAATCAACTGGTCAAGCACAACTAATGTATCTAATATAGCATGTATAGATGGAACGCGCATATGGCGTACACAATTATAAGCCTAGTATCTTTAATGAGTATGTGATCTAAAAGCATAATAAAACATGATTTGGACCTATTTGTCATCATTCATTTTTGTTTTACATAATTTCTTGTCATAAAAACGAATTATTATGTGTATTGAAAACTGTTAAATGCGTTATGTTCTTTTCTTTTAAAAATTGTTTTAATAATATTTTATGCGTAGAGGCAGGAATATGATGAATGTTTTATAATGTTCCCACTTTCAAGAGAGGGCGTTTTATAATGATTATGGGTCTGTCCGTCTGTCCGGCTATTCGTTCGGCACTTTAGTTCTTCTTATCTTGAACAGCTTAAGTGTAAAAAAAGCTGAAGCGAGAAAAAAAAACACGCTTAAGTGGCACAATTTTCCTTTTTTTTTTTTGACTGTGTTGTATCTGCTCACTCTGGTACAAATTTGTATTTTTTTCCTTCCGAAACAAAAACCCTTATCATATTTTATGAACAGTATTTAGAATCAGTGATATATAATATCATTGTTCACCTCCATCATGTATTATTAGTTTGAATGATCTTCGGGGTTTCCCTTTCTACCTTATGAATTTTGCAATGAGGTGGGGATATCATTATGTGATCTTGTTCGCATTACCTCTAATTTTGTCTATATTTCTGATTGTCGTACATGTATACTGTGGATTCATTTATTTTCGTGGATACCAATTTTCTTTTTTCGAGGGGAAATTGTTATTTTTTGTTTACCCGAAATATCTATAGAGACCAAAAGTGTGAATCTATTTTAAAAGTGATACCAACGGTCTCATTTATGAAACCAAACTGTAATCTAAAAATATGACAAGCAGAAACCAGCCACAGCAACTGAATATTGGCTCTTGACAAGGACAGACATAAACATACTGTGACGAGTAAAACATGTGTTGAAAAAGTTTCGAAAAATTGTTTGGAAGTGAATTTATCCATCCGATCGGCTTAGAGCATAGACAAATTTAAGAAAAAGACAAAAAAATAATATCATACTAGAAAAATACACATAGGAACTGTAAGCTTGTGGTGCAAAGGCAACATTCGGATTCATATATCAGGTTGAAATATCCATCAGTACACATCAAAACAGATTAGTGTTAAACATTATTTATTTTTTCTTACGTGTGTCACCATCTAAATTGAGTTCTCCAAATAACATCCAGTAACCATTCTTTATAATCTTTTCCATCTGTAACCAACTGAGCTCAGAATTTGGATATAAAAGTGCATAAAAAGATATGTTGTAGCTCATCATAATGACTGTCATAATAATCATGAAGGAAAAGGTATCTCGAAACTGAAATGAAGAAAAAACCGTTGAAGTGATTAATAACAGATAAATATACAAGTGATTTACGCTATATTTAATGGAAAAATAATCACTTTGTAATTGATAATAAAAAAATGTTGTGCATAACAATGGCAAACATTCAAAAGCTAACATTTCGTTCATGGAGATTCTCCAGTGAATTTACTATTCAAAGAGTAATAACTATGTCTTTTTCCTATCTATATATTCTCAATACAAATAACATTTGACCTTAAATGGTCAATCATTAACTAGAAGTATATTCAAATTTTCTGCCTAATTGAAATATGTTTTAGCCAATTCACAAATAGAGTTTATGACGGAAAAAATTCCTGCCACTTGTCAAGTTACAGTTAACAGTATTTAAATAGTGCTCAATTTCATCAATATACTAAGAAAATACAAATCAGGGTTAAAACAAAAACTGAGGGAATTGCATGAACACCAACCGTAGCAATACCGGATTTGTCCTGCTATGAATGCATCACTCACCAAACGAACCCACACTCATTTGATGACTATTCTTGTATCATAAAATCTCAAACCATAAAAACATGTCGGTAGAGGGTTAAGATACATAAACAACCTATCGGTTACCTAATTTATGAAACTGACCGTAAAACTTATGTCGCCCTGTCTCATAACAATGACATATTCGGCTGACATACAATGCGTTGTTCGGCTGTGCTGTTTTTATGTGCTGATCTAGGTTGTTTTACGTATTCGTTTTTATTCTGTAGTTACCACTTCGGTGTTAACATGTATATCAATTATATGGTCATTTTTATATTTTATAAATTTACTGTTTGCAAAAATATGAATTATTCTAAATATTAAATATTTTCTTATACCAGGCAGATAACCTAGCCGTACTTGGCACAACTTTTTGGAATTTTGGGTCATCAATGCTCTTCAGCTTTAGGCCTGGCACCTTTCATAACTATTAGCTTGTCGTAAGGTTCTATTGTATTGTTTATTTGTGTGTTTCTCTGTCCTGTATGTTATTCCATTTATTTGTATTGTAGTCCTGTCATGTAATGTTGTCATTTTAGTGTTATATTTAGCATTGCCATTAAAGCGGGAGGTTTAGCCACAAAACCAGGTTCAACCCATCATTTTTTCTTAAAACGTCCTGTACCAAGTCAGGAAAATGGCTATTGTTATCTTATAGTTCGTTTCTGTGTGTGTTGCATTTTAGTGTTTCTGTTGTGTCTTTGTTCTCCTCTTATATTTGATGTGTTTCCCTCAGTTTTAGTTTGTAACCCGGATTTGTTTTTCTCAATCGATTTATGAATTTCGAACAGCGGTATACTACTGTTGCCTTTATTTATTCATGACTGTAAGAGCAGTTTGATATGTGTTACATCCCAATGATGTTTGTAAAGTGTGAAAATACACGACCTTTCTGTATTTAATGGGATTTGTAAACGCTATCTAGCTGGAGCAGAGTTTATGTTATAGTTGGCCATGGGGTATCGGAAGTTGACATTTGGTTGGTAGAAATCATCACGTTTATCATAAGTTTGTGTTTGAAGTCGTCAATATGTTTTAAAATCTAGAAACCATCATGATGTATCGGATTTTCAAGATGCAAGCACTCACTTATACGTGGGATATACCATAAGTTTTAACGGACCGATATTAGATTGATATATTTATTCTGAAATTGAAATCTTGAATTTGAATTTATTTCCATTGAGACACATCTCTGGAATATTATTTTAAAACTATGACAAAAGTCAAAGGTTAAAAAAATAACTTTCAATGGATTGAAGAAGAAGGTATGACTCAAAAAGTATAAAAAAGTTTTATAAATGTATCAACATGATCAAATACATCATTCGGATATTCTTAAGCCATTGAAAGAAACAAGTATTATCATTTTATAAATATTTTATTGTTTTTCAATTTTGTCTAACATATTAGCCATAAGCATGATAAGCTTCAATCCTTTTGCATTCAAAGCAAAACTCCATAAAATCGAAATAACTTTATGTTGATATTTTATCATAATATATAGATTTGAGGCAAGGCTTTGCTTCAAGAGATATTAAACTGCAAGATGTACATGTATATAATGGCGATGTAAAATATCTGTTTCAGAACGGGTATGGCTTTTTTTTTTATCAAAAAATATGTGCATAAATAGCCGTTGTATGTCAATTTTGATATGGCTCATTCTTTTATGACATCTCTGGTATAGCATTACGAAACTTAATATTTTGTGTGTGTATATACTTATATATGTACAACCAAGTCTAAATTGAAAACAACGTTCAAACCTATGATTGCGTTGGATAAAAACCGCAATTTTTATACGTGTGCATGCAAAACAAATTTCTTGTTAGAGAGGTCTAAATACAGCAGAAACAACATTTTCCAAAAGACCAAAAAAAGTGAAAAAGTATATTTTAACAAAATGCATTTGACTAACAGGGCGAACAACAAATGTCTTAAACCCTGCTGACTGCCATTGGCGATTGCCAAATAAACGGATCACCGATGTAATAAATGGATCTTAATTATAAATTTAATACTAAACAAAAAACAATAAACTTGCGGAAAAGATGGTATACCGCAAACAAAAGGTGCAAAGGTTTTTGTACACCATATCCGGATTTCGACAATTAATGTCTCTTCAGTGATGGTAGGAATCGTAACGGTATTTGAAAAGCCATACAATTTACCTCAATTTAGGATAGACTCTTGAATTTTGAGGAGTCAAAATAGGATGAACGGATCATATAAACCCGAAGGCAAATATAATACAAGCCCAAACGAAAATATATAAACAAGTCTAAATTGAAAACAACGTTCAAACCTATGATTGCGTTGAATAAAAACCGCAATTTTTATACGTGTGCATGCAAAACAAATTTCTTGTTAAAGGGGTCTAAATACAGCACAAACAACATTTTCCGAAAGACCAAAAAAGTGAAAAAGTATATTTTAACAAAACGCATTTGACTAACAGGTCGAACAACAAATGTTCTTAAACCTTGCTGACTGCCATTGGCGATTGCCAAATAAACGGATCACCGATGTAATAAATGGATCTTAATTATAAATCTAATACTAAACAGAAAACAATAGACTTGCGGAAAAGATGGTATACCGCAAACAAAAGGTGCAAAGGTTTTTGTACACCATATCCGGATTTCGACAATTAATGTCTCTTCAGTGATGTTAGGTGTATATATTTAATTATTTTAACACGAGATACAGGATCAACCTTGGTAGCAGGCCTTTCGATAAATTTCACTGGTAATTGTGAAACTGCAATGATAACTTGCAAATAACACTGGTTTCTTTTTCTTAATAAGATAAAATATAACAAAAACAGTTATAAGTTCAACAATGACTATTTAATCAGTCATAAATATCAATATACATTATAAATAGATACCCCAGAGCGAAAACACAGTACATGGACCCCCCTTGGACGTTAATCGTCGTACGTAAACATTGGAAAAGTTGTAGTATTGTAGTAAATTGTCTAGGTCACTCTGCTTACCCTTCCGTGGCACCTGAGATCACCCCCAGTTTTTGCTTGGGTTCGTGTTGCTGTTGTACTCCTATTTGTGACATTTATACCTATTGTGTCTGTTTGTTTTGTTCACACATCGTTGTCAATATAATGGAATTTGATGCGACTGTCATACAAGTGAGAGGTTTAGCGCTTTAAAACCAGGTTTAGTCCACCATTTTCTACATACGAAAATGCCTGTACCAAGTTAGGAATATGACAGTTGTTGTCCATTCGTTTGATGTGTTTGTGCTTTTGATTTTGCCATTTGATAAGGGACTTTCCGTTTTGAATTTTCCTCGGAATTCAGTATTTTTGTGATCTAACTTTTTGGTCAGGTCATAAATATATACATAAAATCGAGGTTATCATTAACCTGGTAATGGTTTGAAGTTGAAGGGTTCACAGGTGGTTAGCTCTGGTTATATGGTTTGTGGAACTAAAATGGTCAAGGTTCCGTGAGCTGTGAACTGCCAGAAGCGTCTGCTACAGCCGTATTTATACTTCCGGAAGTCCGCGGACACAAAAAGTGTGTCCGTTACTATAGGGATAAGTGTGTCCGGCAGATTAACGTAGTGATTGGTTGTAAAATCACATATACATAATACGGGGTTCTGGAAACTAGGCCATCTCTGTCAATTCTGATTAGTCTTTATAACAGGAAGTTCCCACGGCAATAATATAGAAAATGGCGCAAATACAAATAGGAATGTACAACTGTCCAGGGAAAAAGGGAGATATGGGCTTATCAAGAATAACCCTTAGTGAAAACGTACTCTGGTTACAATGAAGACCCTTGACGTAAATCGATAAAACAGGTGAGAAATCGGGACAAGCAATATGCAGGTCAAACTAAAGCTGAGAACATGTCAAGGTACCCCTCTGGTCAAACAGTGAGAACAAACCCTGTCCTAACTATATTTCCCATAAACAATAATATAATACATACAATACAATATAATACGGCCGCGATACCTGAAATAAAAAGTGTTCATATACATACATGTAGTCCTTTCGTTCATAATATATACACAACAGTGCAGCTCAGAGTATCGGAACACGAAAATAAAAGTGAAATTAGAAATGAATTCTTTGAGCAACACAAGTAAAGAATGAAACATGATACAAATAAACCTACCATTCCTAACTCCTACCCTTAGGCATAACAATATTGACGTCGAAAGTGACCTTCCTACACTAAGATTTCCAAATTATATCAAAGTTTTAATTTGAATACTGTATCAATAAAATTAACATCATTTTGTAAAGATTTCGTAAGACCATACCTATTAAATGTTATTACACTACATGAGACTAATACATCATTGTAATGATAATAATTCTATGCGTTTTGTTGGAAATATCCCCAATACACGTTATACATATCAATACTTGTTTTCAAATTTTGAAGAAAAAAAATCCAAAATAGGAATTACATGTATATATATAATAAATATCTTCTCTCATTTGTAACAGCGGATTATCGGATTTATCCAATCGAGATGGTTAATCTACGAGTTACTACGTAAGCAGCGGGTTTTCTAGTGATTATCAAATACATTTACATTCTTTAAAAACGAAAATCCCCTCCGAGTGTCTTCCAAATTTCTAAATTTAAAAAAAAAGATGTAAAGTTGTTACACTTGCTAGCAAATGTCGATTCATCCAGAGTACTGATATCTTAGCCAATCATCTACTGAGATCATCGACAACCACACGCTGATTACAATTTTAACACTTAACTATGAGTCCAGAAAAAGTTAAATAGATAAAAAATTAGGAAAATATATATATCTGATATCTTAATCGATGATGCAAAAAAAAAAAAAAAAAATCCCGAATATCAGAAAACATCATACTATACTAGTCATATAACGACGATTTTCATATTATCTAGAAAACCATTGAAGTAACAAACAAATATAATCACATTTTTTGCTAACCATTCTTCGGATCATGACTAACTTTGGTCCTAAAATTGAGGACATGCAACACAAATTAAGAATTCGTATAGAAAGGAGAATAAAAGCCGCAACCAATAACACTTTTGAGGCGTTTTGAAAATGAGATTCTCCATCTAACTTCAGCAGCATTCCAGACATATATACTACCATCGATAGCCAATCCAATCGATTCCACCAATCACTGGTATACATTCTCCATTTTCCTCTAATGATAGCAACGATGAGCTGAAATGAAATATAAAATATATGCAATGCGATAATATTCGGCAAAAATGCATATAGTTTGGTCATCTTTCAGCCTTATTACATGAACAGAATCTGTTATTGTTGCAAATCACCATGTACAGGGATAAGCATGTTCATATCAGGTACACAATTATAAAAAAAAATACTAGATACTATAATCTGGTATCCTAAATATTTTGTTCTAATTTTAATCTTGAAAGTTTATAGTACTGTTATAGTTCAAATATGTAATAACAAGTAGAAGTATACTCCTCCCATTATGTTATCAAAAACGAAACTTATATAGAACATATTGATAAAGCCGATGTGTACACTTTAATTTTCTTTCAGCATGTTCAGCTCCCTTTTAGATACTTATATATTATTTCTGTAATCCTTTGTTAAATTTATCAACACGACATCTTTTCGGTATTTACAATTGGCACTGCACAAGGTAATTTTCTTCTCAGAATATTAAGTCTTTACACAAAATCTGATGGATGTGTACTGATCGACATATTAGTCTGGGAAATTTGTTTTTTTATATAAGTTGAAATTGGCTTTGATTACGTATTCAGTAATTAAGAGTACTCTTAGGTCTGTAAGATCTGTTAGTGCTTTTTGGTGATGTGATGAGTGAACGTAAATACTTGTCTCGTATACTTGTTTGCTTATATTTGTTAATTTTTTATTTTCTCTTATAAATTGTTTTTTTACAATCTGTTACGGTATGGCCTTTTTATAGCATACTGTACGTTTTTTTTTCTTTCTCATAAATAAAGTCTTTCGTACGTTATCTGTCTATGGTAAAAAATTGTCGAACTTATTTTGGCATGAAAAACATCAATATATTTTGACATATTTCCAATGATGTCAAGTTTCATATAGATATATATTTGACTATATAAGTAGAAGAAGATGTAATTTAATTACATTTTTAATTAACAAATTAACAAATAAAAACTTCAGAAATCAGTGAACACTAACTCCAAGATCTAACCCTGCGACACTGAACTGTATATCATGTTTTGTTTTTGTTTTGCTTTCCTACAACGTTTGACTAATCAAACAAAGGAAAGTTATGTATCTCAGGTGAAATGTAAACATGATAAAATAGACTTATGATATTTACCTGCTTGTTTTCATCCACAAAAAAGCTTGCCATCCATACAATTATGAAACAGTCCGTGTTTGTAATTCCTTCATCACTATAGTCAAACAACAGCATGTATGCATATGCAGTAAGAAGAGCTAAGAAGCCAAGCTGTTAAATAAACAGACTGCTAGGTATATGTTCTTAGTCTTATAACTTTGCATGTTGAATATTCAAATCCATACCTGGCTTATAATCACATTAAAAGAGAAATATAGTTTTCTTTCATTAATAGTACGTTTGACTTTTTATAGCCATAATAATCCATTATTAATAAAAAAAAATTGAAACATCACATGGTTGTCTATGGTAGTGTCAATTAAACATAACAAGTCTTAAATTTCCTAGATCAAAATCCTGATATATCAAATATATGAGGATGGTGAGATTTGATTTATAATTGAAAATATAAACTGTCTTACCATATTTGTGAATACTTTCATGAAAGGCAGCTTATACTTCTTGTAAAACCTGAAATAATTGAAAAACAATTTCATCTTATATGGCTTTAAACGAAATAACAGTAGCTTCCCCTTTTTTAATTTACTTGGATGTCGGTACTTTTTACAAATGCACTGGTGATTGTAGCTGCAGAATTCGTCAATATTTAGAAAAATCGTTCAGTTTATTGTACAAGCATTTAAGTTTGCATTGATCCCCATTAAGAAACTTATTTGAAATAACCCGTTAGTCATCTTTTTTTTTCTAAATGGTTGCCATTTTCAAGATGACCGCCAATCCTGATTTGACAGGAACATTTCGTGAATGATGTTTTGAAAGTGTAATTCCGTCCACACTTTTTCGGTTTGTGTGCATGACTAAGCAATCAATGGCTCAGCTTCTACCATATGATTAATATGCTAAGTACGCAGACAGAAGCAATTCACAGGCATTTAAAAGACCGCTAAAACCAATTCGCTGTGTTTTTCCGGAATGTATGTCTATGCCAAACTCGAAGAATATTCCTTGTAGAAATGCTGCAAAAAACAAGGCCTAAGTATTCCATATGATCGGGTGCTTGAAGTGTCAGCCAATTTGACATGACTAGGAGATGCAGCAGTAAGTAAATAAATGGAGGACGGATTTGTTGTCCGAAAGTCATGAGAAAAAGGTTGTTTACCACAGCTGCTACGTACAACATAGACCTTATTCCGACTGCAACGACAGCAACAACTTCTTTCCATTGAACAAACATTTCACTCGTCCAGCTTTCATCAGCTGAGAATGCAGGGAAACAGCGTGATCCATTCACATTAGAGACATCAAGATAACATCCTGATTCTTTCACCAATATGTAGAAATAAGAAGTTGTGGTATGAGTGCCAATGAGACAACTATCCATCCATGTCACAATGTGTAAAAAAGTAAAACAATTGTAGGTCATAGTACGGCCTTCAACACGGATCCTTGGCTTACACCGAAAAGCAAGCTATAAAGGGCCCAGAAATGACTAGTGTATAACAATTCAAACAGGAAAACCAACGGTCTAACCTATATAAAAAACTACAAACGAGAAACACTTATGAACCGCATCAACAAACGTCAACCACAGTCTCCGGGCTTAAAACAGGTGCAAACAAACGTTTTAACAAGCGCCAACCTTCACCTTAACCTGAAACAGTAGTGTAACATTACACGTAGAAAGACACACTATAAAATATCAATTGAAATGGCTTATCTCGATCAAAAAGACATACATGTATTAACGAAAACAAGTAAAAATACACTGATAAATAAATTGGATCTATGACACAATATAAATAACATATTAATAAAAACAAAAAGGGGGTTGAACAACAATGTCACTCAGACAACTCTAACCTGTGACAAAATAACGTCAAATATAATAACGTAAATTTAAATATAATATTTTTGTACAAAATAAATTAATATGTTTTTCATAGTACGAGTACAAAAGTAAAAATGTCATACTAAATACTTATCAAAGGTGGTACATATTAAAAATAGTTAGACGAGATATAACACAAAATATGTAAACCTTGAATATCAAATATGCATAAGAAATTGTACCTACAGGTAAAATCCAGTTACTGAAAGCTAGTTAAAAGCCAAAAATGATTAATAATAAAAAAAATCACGCATCACAGACTAAAATAAATTATGTACCTGCTTTCTTCACGAAATGAAATCCAACTCCATCCGAGGTCAATTTACCATTTGAATGCATAATTATTTTAACAGTTGAGCATGAATGGACTGAGAAAATTAGCCGAATAGAGGCATCTGATGAAGTCGATAACATTACATGATCGGCGCACCATGCCTCCAATAAAAGAGGTCCAGTATTTGATAGAAGTACAACATCGCTGTTTACTCTCATCCATGACCAAACCCGTTCAGCAGCGACAATACGGCATGTCATACATTAGATTAAAGACACGGTTGCAAAACTGAATCTATTTCAGACTCCTGCTGTTGCTGCTGATCAGCCAATCTACGCATTAGCCAAAAGGATACAGGGACCTTGGTCCGAAAGGTATTGCGGAAACAAGTTTGTCATTGTGTTTTTTGGTCTGCATATGGCAATGGCAGCATTAAAGTCCATTGTCAACCTCCTCCAAAATAGTGGATGGACAGGAGCCTTTGTTGAGCAGGGATCGCTTGCTCGGAGACAACAAAACCCATTTTTTCAACTTCAAGTGTCACTGGGACACAGCATCAGGTTACAGTTAGCACACTCGAGAAGCTACTTAAAGAAGCCTACAGGTTTTATTGGTAAGACTCAGACACCAGTGAACACACACAGGATTTGATAAGTATCGCAGACTGATGTGAACGACGCAAAACTGGAAGTCTACAATTTCAATTCTGGAATCTGGTGTTGGTTATAGAATTAACAATTTTGTCCATTGTCCGATCATTTCGAGATTCAAACTTTTATCTATACCATCAGTATGCGAGTTGTTACAATCTTTTTTGCCAACAAAAAATGTAAATTATGCACGATGGGTTCCCATTCATCTAAGAGACATGATGTTAATTGACCATACACAGCCTCAGCTGGCTGCAGAATTACATAACGGAAAATTTGTTGATCACAAATTTAACCGTGAATTTTTTAAGCGTTTGCTATTTACCAAGCACATGTCCAAGCGAATACTGTTGATAAAGGTGATGGTGGTGCCATTTATGTGACGGAAGACCCATCTGCTCTACGACGATGGTATCCAGACCTGAAGTCAGTCACTTGGTTACTCATTATGAATCGACATCTGAAGCCTAAGATGTCAATGAAAGTAAATGCCATCATGAGCAGACAGAACATACACAAAACAAACTTTCCTCGATAAGTACCGAAGCTGTATACTGTAATGAAAGATATGGCAATCCATTTATGGAAAAGGCCGATGACCGTTTTACACTAGATACAAAAAGTGTTGCACATCCTAGTGCCGCTCAAATGGTTGGATACAGATGAATGTTCATTTTATAAGCCAATCAGGAAGAACAAGGCAGATTTCGTCCGACAAAAACCAGAACTGGCACGGGATTTAAAGGAAAACACTAAGAGGATGATTGTCGTCTGTTTTGTACGCTTTTCATATCTTCCCAGTCTGTATAATTTGACCTGATGGATTTTTTGGGGCATAATAAGCAGTCCTCTCTCGCTGCACCGAGTGATAACGGTAATCTCAACAATTGTCAGAAATTACAGATTGCGACAATATTGGAGACTCACTTTACTCATTCTGATACTAAGCCTGAAGCTGGTTTCATCTATACGGACAAATTTGCTTCAATCAATGCCTTGTCCCCAAGGGTATCGAATACGTTATAGGAATATGCAGCACGAGAAAAAGTCCCAAATGTACAAACATATAGTTGAACATACCAAAGAACATATATTGTGTTTGGGGTAAACTGGTCCTCTAGTTGAATTACTGAAACACGATCCAAGCGAGGGATAGGTATTAGACCCAGACTGACTGATAAAGTAAAAAACAAAATTTGCGAAGCTTTATGAGAGACGACACCAACAAGACTGAGCTATTTAGTGTTTCCGGATTAATGCTGCACATATTTTCTGATCGACACTAGTTGATCGTTTTGCAATGAACTATCTTTGGACAAATCTGATTACAAGTATTTGTTCTGCATCTCATATAAAGCTTTTTTTCTGTATCAAATAAGGTTATTATGCTAAATATAATTTCCGGATTAATGCTGCACATATTTTCTGATCGACACTAGTTTACCGTTTTGCAATGAAGTTTATCGACAGGCTGTAAGTATTTCTATGAGCATGAATCCTTTTAATGGCACGCTGGCTCCTGTATTGTTATGAATCACAGTGTTTAAATTCTTAAAGATCTGTTTTTAGTATTTTACATTATAAATAAAATTTGATACTTACTGTTTCCTTGATGACATTTTTGCGATGAATAATAGATAATCTCAACCTTATGGAACTCACACGCAATATGTTTTTTTTTTATAAATAACAATATATATACTGTTCTGTCTTATATTTACATAGTTTAGTTTCACACATCTAAAAACTCCTTATTCGTTTTCTCTTATGTTGTGCTGTTTCAGCTGATGTGACGATTTTTCGTTGGTTAACATATTTGATCCCGCCTGATTTACACAAAAATGTAGTGTGTGCCCTGCGTAAGTGAGGAACTTGTATTTAAATTGTTGTAATTGGTTGATGTCTTTCATATCAGTTTTAAATGCATTGCATCATGCGCATTTATATGATAATTCTCGGTCGATGATTATCTCTTTTGGGTTGTTAAATATTTTATCATGTCGGGAGCTTTTATACCTTAATATACGGGGAAGGTTCTGATCATTGTCGAAAGCAGTCCGATGACCAATAGTTGATCAATAGTTGACATCGTTTTTTGTTATTTGGTCTAGGGTGGATAGTTATTGACCATCGTACCACATCTTTATATTTAATAAAAAAAAGAAAGAAAAATAAAGACACAACAACTTATATACAAAAAAAACAAATACTTACCAAAGCAACGGACGAGTCTCCATGTTGATCAATAATAAAGGCAACATAATAATGTGCACTGCAGCAAGAGCAATGAAAGTTAAAATCTATAAAAAAAAAAAGTGAATAATTAGTAAAAGATTAGAAATATTTGTAATCTTTGATATATACTTAACTTTCAAAACACATTTAGTCTGATTATATTTATAAAAATTTAAACTAACAACAAAACAGAACTCCGAGGAAAATTTTAAACGGAAAGTCCCTAAGCAAATGTCAAAGTCAAAAGCTTAAACACATCAAACGAATGGATAACAACTGTCATATTCCCATTCATATAACTGTTTTCCTTCAAAATTGTAAACATATTTTTAAATGAGAAACAGTTACATTATCATGTTTGCAGATCTTGTTTAAATTAGTTTAATTTATTCACTATAGATACTGAAATAATGTGTACACTTGACGTAAAACAATTCATGCCTAAAAGTACGCATGCAAAAAAACAAAGAAAAAGCGCTCCATCACTGATCACCATTTAAAAGCGACAATTTGACCTTCAAACTTGTATGATTAACTTGTAACAATACGATTGTAAAATTACCGAAGCGCCTTATCATAGGATTTATTCTTGCTGGATCAAGACGGCGGATAAAATATGTTGAGTACGATCTGTTTATTGTACCGTAGCACTTGATAATACGAAAAATTTAATAAAACAATACCGAACTCCAAGGAAAATTCAAAATGGAAAGTCCAGAAAAAAAGGCAAAATCAAAAGTTCAGACACATCAAACGAACGAAAAAACAACTGTCATATTCCTGACTTGGTACAGGCATTTCCCTATGTAGGAAATAGTTGATTAAACCTGGTTTTATAGCTAGCTTATCCCCTCACTTGTATGACAGCCATAATAGGTAAAATGTCAAACATTTGGGTACAACAGCTAACATTGTGCTATAAAAACTAAAAACTAGGTTTAATAAGAAAAACAAAGTAGCATGAATAGACTATAAAGACAAGGCAAATAAGAAAAAAAATGATAGACAAGAACACAACAAATTACTATAGCACAATAAATCCGACTCATAGGAAAATAAGAACCGGTTGACAAGGAGAGGCGCACAGTTCGTTCCCATACAAGTTCTGACAATTTGTTGAAAAAGTCTACTTCCAAATTCAACAAATATATTTTCAGTAAGAACCTCAAGCATACTGATCACTTGTTCCTCGGTCTAGCATGTTTTACCGTTTTGTTCACTTTATACAAAATATGTTGTATGGTATCCCAAAGCCAGAAATTTTATAGCGTATTCTACCATTTTTATATTATTTTGATAAAATTAATTTCAGAGAAAGATCGAGATTTAATATTATCCAGAAGATCTTAAGAGTTTTTTTTTTTAAATATGGTTAATACCACTACGCAAGTAAAGAGTTTCACAGAGTATCTATTTACATTATTTGACTGTGTCCAGCATTTTCGTCAATCTAATGGACAATTCTTTTGTAGAACATGCAGATGAGCCGGCAATGAATTGTTTTTGTACGGAATATTGTGAAGATTAGGTATTCAAAACAAACAAATTAAGTCCAGAGATTTGCTGTTCATTATTATGTACACTAAAGCCAAGAAGGACTTATGATTCGCAAAGGTATCATTTTTGTAAAAAAAGAAAGAAAAAAAAAACAACATGTTATTAATTGCATGCGTCCGAAGCGCTTTTCTGGATTTACCTTCATCAGGAATTCTCAAAGCCAAATATTTGATAGCCAAGGATGTATAAGAACCGAAACAGGGATACTTGATGGAATGCTGTACATCAAGTATTTTGTTAAAACAGCAAAGAGTGCAATAAAGAATTTATGAATGTTAAAAAAAAAAAAAAAGAACCGAAACAGCTGCAGACCTATATTACAAAAAAGTACCTAAAATAGTCAAATCTATTTAAGGTCAATTTGGCCTGAGGGAGTTGAAAACTTTTTTTATATCTAAAATTTATAAACGGACAATTTTAGAAAGTTTGATAAGGTGCTTTTGAACCGGAATTTGCTTTTTGTCCAGTGTTGCATTTTTTCGATAATTTAGCTTTTTGTCCGACACTTTTGCTTTTTGTCCGTTGCTTTCGGTCCGTTTTGCGTTTTGTCTGATACCTTTGCTTTTTGTCCGACACTTTTGCTTTCGGTCCGGTTTGCTTTCTGTCCGATTATTTTTCTTTTCGTTCGACACTTTTGCTTTTTTTCCCGTTGTTTTTGGTCCGATTTGCTGTTTGTTCGATGATTCTTCTTTTTTTGCATTTTAAAATGTGCATATTTTATATGGTTCCATTTGAACTTCAAAACTCCATGACATATTTGAAATTACAAACCTATTTCACTGTATAAATGAGTGGTACATGGGGTATCTGTTTTTGTATATTATTCTGATCAATATGTTCTCAATTTAACGATGGTAGATCCAGGCATGCTTTAATCAACCGTACGCCTCGGTTAAAAATTGTTCATAAGAGATGTTTATACGATCGTTTGTATGAGCATGGCAAATCCTCTATTTTTAAATTCGAAATAAGTTTCGACTGGGAAGAAAGCCACATAATGCGAAAGATAAGGATTCAAATCCGGCGTAACTATTTTTCGATTAAGTTTTTTTGCACATTGTTAAAAATGTAAGCAAAGATTTTGGAGTAGATATATTCTTTGTCATAAATTTATAAGATTGGATCCAATTTGACGCTTCGATAAGTAAACATAATAGGAAAATAAATCAACAAAAGATTGCTAGTTGATTTTGTAAGCCATGCTCAAAATTACAAATTACATACTTAAAATTTAAAATGTGGAAATCAAGAGGTTCTTATAATGTCTTTTTTTTCTCATTTTTCAACATTAACAGCCTTATGTCACGCTTTTTCCGAATAGTGAAAAAAAATATATGTTACCGTTCTGGATTCGAAAATAAATCTCGATTAATCCTAAAAAATTGTGCTCCTCCTTGGTTACCACAAAGACTATTTAAGTAGTTAACAAGCAAAATAGTATTGTTACTGTTGACGCGAGGTGAGAAAAAAAAATCAGTGACAGTCTCACAAAACACTTGAAAAAAAAATATTTAACGTTTTTATTATCTATAGAAATGCAATAACTTGTTTGACTTTCACTAAAATTTTAAATGAAAGAATACTGCTGACATTTAATCAGTCTTCGCTTATACAAAGTTCTCATTTTTTTTTTCAGAAAAAACAAATTTTGCTAACTTATTAACAAAATTGCCAGTTTTACAAAATCTTAAAAGGGAAAGCTAAGTAATTTAAAGGATAGGTTCACGAAGGGTCAATATTTTCCCAAAAATTCCATGAAATTTAAATTCAGTAATATTTGTAAACACTAGCAAAATACAATAACTACTGAACATTTTGCACATAGACTAAATGGATCCAAACTGACTACAAGTAAATGGTCTGAATAGTATTGAATTTATCACAATAAAATATTAGTATGAAAATTGACTTAAAGACTGAAAATGACTTAAGGTAGATAGGGTGTCTTCCTCCATCTTGGATTTTGAAATACCAGAAATCAATCGGTCTAGATCTTTAATAAAAGGTGCAAATTTTGAGAGTAGTAGGTAATTCATGTGTAAGAATTTTCATTTGAATAGAGAAAATGACATATTATATCATATTTATGGTTGTATTTTACAAAAAAACAGAATACTTTTGTTTGATTCTATTTTTTCCAACTTTGCCACATAAGGGGAGGCAACTCAAATGTAAGGGCAGATAATTCAGATAAAGTTACTTTTACAATAGAATGTGTTAGGAATTTACTTATTTTATTATGTAGCAAGAAAACGGGTCCCGTGACCCCATTTTTTCTTTTTCTTATCTGAAAGCATGCTATTAGAGCTATCTTCTCATATTTTATCTCAAAATTCTATGGTGTAGTTTTCGTTTTATGGCAGAAAATTGGGTTTTCCATGCATAATCTATACAAAATCTGTCAATTTTGCGCAACCTGTAGCGTGAAAATAATCCCCGTGACCCATTCTTTTTATTATTTTTTTTTAAAAAGCATGATATAAACTACATTTAGGCAAATTATTAAAAAATTCTATGGATTATAACTAAGACACCCCATCTACCTTAAACATCTATTGTTCAGACTTTAAAGAGTTGTTAAGATCATGTATTTACTATCGGAAAATCTATTTTCAAACTTTAAATAAAATATCTGACAAATACATCAATTAGATTCGTCACATCAGAACACTTATGATTTCACTCAGTATGTCAGATAATAGACTATATCTACCAACGGATCAAAGGGAAAACAACTGCAATATTCCTGACTTTGTACAGACATTTCTCGTCTAAGGTGCTCGGGAAGGGTCGGAAGATCCTGCTCCACATGTGGCACCCGTCATGTTGCTTATGTTAGTACAAACCATGTCACAATCGGGAAAGGGGTCGGGATCGTAGTTACGACAATGGGAACATACCGTTGTCATCTGTAAAACGAATATTCCCTAACAGTCAACCAACTTGTGATGGCGTCTGTAAAATTTAGAAAGGGATGATTTCAACTTCACCGTTTGAAACTATTGGTTTAATTGATTCCTTTTGGGCCTTGTAAAACCTGACCAACGTTACTCCAGTTGAATTGTGGACTTTTAATTTAGATCAGCACAGCGTCAGTTTGTTGGCAAACCCATTTCGTTTTCCAAATAACAAGGTGTTTTAAAATTGTTCTAAAGTTCTTCTATGATCAACTAGAAACTCTTTGGATTAGATTTAAACTGGTAAGACTGGTTTAAGTTACGAAATCAATAAGGCATTGTTTAAAAGTATGAAAGGAAATTTTAGGTTTGTTTAGCATAAATTTCTTTGAATGACAATGGCACCCAGACTCAAAGGAAACACTTGTATAGATGCGATTTTTATGGAAACAAATAAACAATATTTTCAATTAATTTTTTCAATCGAAATCACATTTAATGTGCATTGTGACAAACAAAAACTTCTACGTTTTAGTGTTTTGTCTATTCCACGCACAAGACATTTTCTGAACTCATAAATAGTTTGTGCGAGAAACCTTTTCGTGACAGTATCAAAGGGTTCACACGTGGCTTTCAAATCTTTGAGTTTCAGATAAATTTCCTTAAAAACGATTAATGTGTAAAAAATGAATATATCTTTAAATTACCGTTCGGGAATCTAACTTCTCTGTACCGTACCACATTTCATTTAAGATGTCTTTCACTGAGGTGTTGTCAAGATAAGTCTTATTTTGAGTTTTTATGGCATCCTCTATATACCCATGATTCAACAATAGCCTTCCAGCATGATTAATATATTCACCCAATTCTTGTTCATGTGCATCATCCTGCCGTTTGATTTCTTTTCGTTTTGTAGAGGTCTCCTTCCTTTTTTTGTCAGCATCGCCGATGCAGCTTGTTATCTTAATAGCTCTCTGGGTAAATGCGCTACAAAATTATGTAATGCTTACAGAAAACTGGAATTGTTTTCGGAAAGTCTTTTATATGACAATAATGGTACTAATTTTACTAAACCAGTTCAGCATTTTGAAAAACAAATAAAACAAATCTCCCGTCTGTGATGTTCAAAGCAAAAATATTTGGAAATGCTAAATCGATACAAACTTTTAACAGCTGATATATCTGAAATGAGCTAGATGTGTAACCAAACCAACTGGGGAATATCATAATACAAAAATTTAAGGACACATTATAATCTACAATAAAAGTTGAACAATGTCGGTCTTTAAAATTCATTTCAGCAGTCATAACAAACATTAACAGACTTCTTTTAAACTGAGTTTTACTGTGCGCATTACTGTGTGTTTGTTTTTTTCTACATTGGCTGGAGGTATAGGGGAGGGTTGAGATCTCACTAAACATGTTTAATCCCGCTGCATTTTTGCACCTGTCCAAAGTCAGGAGCCTCTGGCCTTTATAGTCTTGTATGATTTTTTATTTTAGTTCATTTAAATGTTTTGGAGTAAGTATGGCGTCCATTTTCACTGAACTTGTACACATTTTTTGTTTATGGGGGCAGCTGAAGCCCGCCTCCGGGTGCGGGATTTTCTCGCTGTGTTGAAGACCCGTTGCGGGCCTTCGGCTGTTTCCTGCTCTTTGGTCATGTTGTTGTCTCTTTGACACATTCCCTATTTTTATTCTTAATTTTATTATGAACATTTGCCGAATTCAAAATGTGTTGCTGTCAAAAATACAAATCTTACAAGATCTTACGCATCGTAAAAATATTATTGATGTTTTCATTGCGCTCTTTTCTTATGTAAATCGTTGATTTAATGGATTTTGACTTTTGAATGGTGATTCCGTTTCCTTAAGGATGTTCGCTACTCTTGTTTTGACTTTTTGTCAGATATTCGGAATCCTCTAGTTTTATCCATGTTAGTGCCAATAAAATTTTGCCCGTTAACCCCTATTTTTCTTTTCATAATTTTATTATATATAGTTTAAATAGTCATATTTGAAAATGCTATAAAATCCTTGTTATTTTTTCATAATTTTTTAAAGAAAAAGGGTGCCAATGTTAAATATATGAAAAGTCTAGAGAGAATTATTTCCCGCCAAGTTTTCAATGGCTTATATCTCGAAAAGAAGCACACGGACCCTTTATTTATTTCTGCTTTTTTATTTTTTTATTTATATACTGTCAGTTTATAACAGTCTTTTAAAAAGCTTGTTATTTTGAAACAGAGTAGCGAACATCCTTAAGACGCCAATGCCACATGCAAATGTCAACCAAGTGTTCGGTTGGTTATGATGTTTATCTCACCAATATACAGCTTTTTTTTTAATAAAAAATACATTTTCATCAAAATGTTTCCAGAATAGACCAGATACAAATCGTATGCATATTTTAAATCGTAGAGATTGGTTTTGTGAAATTATATTATAAAGTCTAATTTCTGTGGCCAAATTTTTACTTTCTTTGCATAATCCATTATGTTTTTTTCACATATTCATGTTCACGTAGTGTATACACAGGCTTTAAATGTTTCTTTTTTATTTATAAATTGCCTTATTTTTTTAACGTTTGCCAAATCATTTATCGTGAAGGCTGAATAATTTTTACAATCACTGCCTATAAATACCTTTTTTCTTTATTAAAAGAAAACATGCATATGGTTAACTATATTTTAAAACCAAACTAAAACTAATTGCTGTGAAAAATAAACAGTTTATAATTATCAATATGAACTAATATTGCTGAACATAAAACATTTAAATTACTTTTTAAGTCGTTGTAATTTTTCTTTAAGGAACGGAGATGTTCTCCAGTTGTTGATTGAATCGTCCAGTACAACACATCCAATGAGGATATGATGAATCCGGATCTGAATTGAAGAAAAGGTATGATCCATTATAATATATATTGAATATAAAAATTTCATTAAAAATATTTCCCCAAAACATATACTTAAAAGCTGCCACTGACATCAATAGTTAAATAAAAACAAAGAATGTTAGTGTGGTTAATGCTTCTTATTATTTTTCTAAAGTCTGTTTCAATAGCTCCATAGTAAGCAGCCTGTGTCTATCAATAAAACAGGATAGAAATAGGTCCTATTTGATGATTGAATCCATTTTGAAATATAAACACCATTCGCATCCGCAGCTGGAATTGTTTATTTCCAACTAATTCTCATGACCAAATCTTAGATTTAAGTGATATTATGAGGCAGACTAAACTTTACTTTATTTAATAAAAGTTCATAGTCATCCAATGTTCAATAATGTAGCGAGAGAACATCATCTTTAAAGCAAAACCTTAATCAAAAGGATAATGTTTGCCACCTTTTTTCCTTTCTGAACAGCTCTTGAAAGACGTTTATTATATATGAATATAAGAATGAATCGGCAATAACAGACCCATTTAAGATGTTTAATTATAAATGTTCATAAGAATGCCAACAACCTGTCAATAAATTTCACCGCCAAAATATTCATGGGTGTTTATAAGGCGAACATATATAGCTTTAGTTATCTCCTCCAGTTAGATCTCAGACTACTGACCAGTAAAGTTTTCTTTTTTTGATTTTTGTATGCTCTTGTTTGTCTTTTGATCTTTTTTTTTATTTTTTGCCACGGCATTGTTAGATTATTTTCGAGTTATGAATGTGAATGTTTATTTGGCATCTTTCGCCTTCATTTTGAAACAATTTTTCTAAACGATAAACAGCGAACTTGATCATTAATTATTTTAGCAAGGAGCAGAACTAAAATCAAAAGGTAATTATAAGAGCATTGTAATAAATTAAACTTTTTTTTTAAATTTTGACCGCACTCATGTGTATTCCATAACGGCCAACCCGTGGTGGTGATAGTGGATCTTTTGACGAATGATTGTACTTTTACCACTCGGAACCATTTGTTAAATCGGCTCGTTTGTTGTTTTATTCACAACAGACAATTATTATCAGTAACACCTGTAAGTGAAGAAATAACTGTCAATATAATTTAAGTGAAAGAAAGATAATGTGTTGAATATTCTTAAAAATGATCTCAGTTCTATATCAAGATATATCAAGATGGTCTTGTCATCGTTTGACAATAGTGTTGGATAAAGCAATACAACTTGCTGCATTTTTCCTAAAAAGATTTACCTAATGCAACAAGATATGTCAAGATGATGTTAAGTATTCATCTCGTTTTGATGGATAACTTTAAAAATATGTACAAGTATCAAACGGAAGATAGCAAATGAGTCGACTCGACCTAATGATTACTTAATTTGCATAAAAAGAAGAAAACAAAAGAACGAAAGTATTAATACAATTCTGAAATTAAATGTAGTTTCTTGTTTATCTTACTGTAAGATTGCTCTTTTAGTCAAACTAATAAATTAATCCTCAACTGAACTATCTATGAAGACGTGGTGTACGTTAAATATAGTATGTCAAGAAATTAAAACAAGTTTGATAACTATAAACATGCGTATACATTAATGATTCTATTGAGTTTTAGTTGAATACCAGCAATAACCTTCAACAGTCTTTATTCAGAACCATGTATTTTTGCGTTGGTTAACAGTAATCAACAGATTAGATTTTTTTTTCTGTTTTGCAAAGTTATAGAAAACCTAACAACTTTAATAATGCCTTTACCCTTAGTCGTGTATCTTTATCAAGTTAATCACATGTCTTTAAAGGAAGGATGCGTCTATAGATTTTAACAATGACATGATGACAGGATGATACCGTTAGCTGCTGCTGACTTTGTTTGCATTTATAACTTACACATCCTGTTTCTATCAGCTGTGTTGCACCTGACCAATATTCTTTTTGCAGCAATGCAATTAATATAAGGCCATACAATTCAGAAACTGAAACTGTTAGTACTATATTGCGTCCTGTGAAAAATAAAAAAAATATAGCATGACCATAGTTTCTAAAGAAGCTGCAATAAAAAGGAACTGCATTGGCAGTATAACTTGTTTGTGAAATAATGTAAACTGTATCAAATATATAATTACTAGACTCTTAACCATGCAAACATGGGTATCATCTGGCAAGTTCTATGAGCTGATACTGATTAATTGTTACCGGGTTTGAACTAACATGAGCGACAAGACGGGTGCTACATGTGGACCAGGATCTGCTTACCCTTCCGGAGCACCTGGTATCACCCCCAGTTTTTGGTGGGGCTCGTGTTGCTTAGTCTTTACTTTTCTATGTTGTGTTTTGTGTACTATTGTTAGTCTTTTTGTCTTTTTCTTTTTTATCTATGGTGTTGTCAGGGTTTTTTTTTTTTTCGATTTATGAGTTTGAATGTCTTTCTGGTATCTTTCGTCCTTCTTTTAAACAAAGTTTGTTTTTTTAATAATTCTTGTTGGCCTCACGAAAAATAAATTGCGAAATATTGTACAGACGTACACTGTGTGTCTAGTCTGTAAAGAGTGCAAAATCGCGTGGGGTAGGAGCTGCTTCTGTTATTGTTAATAATCAAATATAAAGGATACAATTATGGACTCTCAGAAATAAAAAAAATAATGAAAAAGACAATGATACTTTCACACAATAAAATGAAATGATAATCGTAAGGTATACATTGGACATTAACGGGTTTTCAATGTAGCGTAAACGTGAAGGAAATAATCAAATCTATTCATTCAGTAGTGCATAAAAACTATAGCAATAAAAAAATAACTAGGTTATGCATTTGTATAAGCATTCAACGACTTTTTTTCAAAAACATATTACCTTTCAAAGCGTTCATAAATCAATTGAAATTACAGAATTAACCTAATTGACTAATGTCTACGCATTATTTAGTATTTGAAACGAAGTATAAACATATAGAAAACTATGTTAGCAATTCTTGTAATTCCTATATAAAGAAATATTCGGTTAAAGTTAGGTGAGATCATTGAAGCTCAGAGTAGTTTGATATATCTAGTTCTTCGTATTATTGCATACAATATTTTCTTTTAGATCAGGCGATACAAAGTAGGTCCGTAAAAATAGTAAGTTACAAGTGCAGACATAGAAATAACATTCACTAGTAACCGGCATTTAGATTGTTAGGACAAAATGGTTTCAACAATGCTTGAAATGAAGTGATTAAAACAAGCTTGATAAAATGAATATATAAACTAATCTTTTGAAACTAGTTTAACGTCAGACGACATGATTCCCTTGTGGTCTTCGAAATTAATTTCAAATCTTGTTCAGCCCTGTTTAACTAGCCATGCCCTTTTTAATATTTTTTATTGTCGTTAAAGAAGGCATGCATCTGAAATGATGTAGATTCAACCATAGTCAATCTTAATCATCTTTGTTTTATTCTAAGTTCAGTTACATACTTTCCATAGTTGATTATAATTCAAGTAAGATACCATTAATCACCACACAAAGACAACATTATTATACAGGAGTAGTCCCTTATAAAGGTATGATTTTCTATATGAACTGATAAGAGGAACCATGTCAGCTTTGTAATATATTATCGCGATAGATTCATATGATGTAAACGAGAGGGTAATATTTTGAATTATTGTTGTATATATTTTGTATGCCTCATCTTAGGTAAAAAATAATCTAAAGGCACAAGAAAAACAAAAAACACAAAATGGCTTCAACAAAAAAAAAAAAAAAAAAAAATCACGGAAAAAACCTGAAACAAAACAGAAAAAAAATCTAAATGTTGTCTTATTATGAGGGGCCTTCAAGACTTAGCAAAATTGTCATATTCGAATTGAACCATAAAAACAACGAAACTTCAATACACGTATTTTTGTCTTTTCTTGGTATTAGTTTACCTCATGTCGTACGGCGTTTACATATTTCAATTAATTCGATGGGGTCGATTGTGTTCACTCTATAAACAAACTCTATTATAAGAGATACGTTCGGTAGATGAAAAATGCTTTAAAGTAGCTATGAGGAAGTATATAATGTAAACGACACAACATAAGTTTAATGGTCTCCATAATAGACGGTTAACGGATATGATATGACTGTGGCTCAAATAGGTGGCAAAATGTAGTCGCGGCCTAATCACTTTTTATACTAGTCGTTTGATTTATTAACAAACCGATTTTGCCGCCGTCATGTGTTAGATACTGTATGTGAATACGACTTCCCACCGTAGACTTAAGTTCTTGAATGAAAACAACTGTAGTCCATGGTACGGATTTCAACAATGAACAATTAATTCATATTCAATACAGAAAGTTATACAAAGACAAGACTTGACAAACTTAAAACAATTCAAAAGAGAAAAATTAACAACCTGGTTTATGTTAAGTACTTTCAACAAAAATTTCAGGCTTGGAATTTGTACTCCAAACGCGCCTTTAATAGACATATGACTCATCATTGGCGGACAAAATACCAAATAGAATAGGATTGAAAGCACAAACAATTCCTGTGTTTCGAATAATTTTACTATTTAAAAACAATACATCTACTGACAAGTGCATGTTGAGTCTTAATGTTACCAATCAATAAACGAAAAACGATATCGTCGTATGAGTGTGTTAATGATGTAAATCCAATTTTTTCCCCAAGTGTTGGGAAATTGAGCATGAGGTTTAAAATAGTATGTCATAGATATTTGATAGCGATATAAAATTTTATGTAGGAATTAAATTTCGGGACATGGCAAGTAACTCTTTGTCACATTGTCATTTGAAAAGACATGCACCTTAAATAAATAAAGCACCTTCTTTAATTGAGATGGAATACTTTACGACAAATAATTTTGTTTTTGAGAAGAGTCCCTATACTTTTATAGGAGATAGGTAATATTTTTTTGTGTAATACCCTCAATTCGGGACTGCATATTTTGGTAAGAATTACCCGACATATATTTAGTTCAAACCATGCGAACATTTTAAGCATAGTATTATGAAGATAGTTTGAATAAAAAATAGTTGACAGCAAAAATACCATAAATAGACCATTGTCCATGCATATCAAATAAATAGCTATCAAATTTATGTAAAACGCGGACACATTACACTATAAGACTCACACGACGATATATATGACATAAGGTACCCAACTAGATCCACTGATAAAAACAGATTTCAGATTTTGGACAATTAAATACTGATAATGGCGGGAAAAGACATGTTATGGTTCACTCCTCCCAACCATTTAACCAGGGACATGTACATGTAATAGCTCAATATAAAAGCACATCTTTAAAATCAGAAAGGAACAATATGACTCATTAGAATGGCAAAAAGCACACTCAAATGCAACAGATAAAACAAGACAAAATCAAGAGGTGCTCACTTAAGCGTAGTAGCAGTTACTGAAAGCTGGCTGAAATTAATTTCAAGTAAATAAACTATGTATTCCAAGACTAAAAAATCAATTGTGTTCAATTGAATATATTTGGCTAGCCTACATGAATATACTAAAAACAAAAGTGTAGAAAATCAAACATGACTCTTGATGTGAAAACTTTTTACTTTTGTTAAACCGGGTTAATGTCAAGATGTCAATTCATGTAAGCTTTGAATTTATATGACTCCCCCAAAGCATTTTTTATAGACAATATTACTACACAAGGTATTTAATCAAAATCGGCTATTTAAAGTTCGTGCATTTACAAATGTTCATGTCTCTGCAAAACATCACTTAGCCGTTGCTGACATTTGAAATTTGAATGTAATACTTAATTACACATTTACCTTGTATCTTCTGTTCAGTCTCAACAAAACGACTACGTCTTCTGTTATCTTCATCTGCATTGCTTCCCGAGTTTTCTTCTTCCTCTTTTTCTTCTATGATGAATCATTTAAAAAAAAAAACATTACAAAAATGAAATTTATTGAATAAAAGGTCAAAAGGAATTTTGAGGTTACATTTGTGTAATTGGAATATTACTTTACACTGCCATGTTCCCTTTACAAGTTAGGCAGCTAGATAGATAGTTTAAGTCATAAGGAATGGTATCAATAATGTTAATTAAAAGAAAGGAAAACATAAAAGGCCGACGGGGACCTTAAGTTGCTAATTTCTTTTTCATTTGTCCTCTGTAGGAGATTGCATAATTGACAATCATACCAGATCTTCTTATTTTTTTCATATATGAACACATTGTTAAAGTAAGACATTGACACCATATTTTAAATGCAAGACGCATACGTTGTGTTCTTTTAGCCTACATAAAAAAGATTCGTAAACACATAACATTATTAGTTCATTACTATCCTCAAAATCGTTTGTAATATTCTTTTATACACACACAAATAGTATTCCATCGTTTTTTATTTAACGTACTCGTTTTTGATTCTCTATTTCTTCTTTTCTGTTAATCTCTTCTTGCAAGTTAGTATATTTATGATTTATATTATCACGATTACTGTATGTATTAATTTAATATTATCATTTCTTAAGTGGCCAATTTGTAAATGAGTTTAAATTAAAAAACAAAATGATATTATATATTTATTTGGAGGGAAGATAAAAAATATGAGATTAAAGATTTCGGTAAAGGTTACATAGAAGTAATGAATAAATAAGGTATGAAATTTAAAATGTGAGTTTTTACATGTTTTAAATGAAGACACGTTTCCCATGGAAATTTTGGTTTTGACTAAAATGTCCCCGAAAACCTTAATTTACAGTTTATTATCACATATTCTCTTAATTCCCAGGTTAAGATATTTCACGGAATGTCATAAGTGACAATATCTGGTATCATCAGAAAAGGCAAAACAATATTAACCAATCACATGAATCATCAAATGACTATTGAGTAGTCCATAAATATTTTAAGCGTTTAACTTTGTATTTTTTTCTATAAAATTATGTTTTCTCCCTACGTTTGATTGCCATTATTTTGAATATTGTGCGATCATTTTTTAATGAAATGGCAATAGCAGAAATAATATCGTTCCTGACTTCATAGTATCTTAATTCTTACTGCTGGATCTAAGGAGATCCTACATCCTTTATAACATGTATAAGCCTTAATCGCAAACTTACACTACTTAAGCACGTCACTTTTGACAGCTTAGTAGTCAGTACATTCTTAAATATGCAAATGGTATGTATATAAGTTATTAAAATGTAAGGTTCCAGCACCCTTATACATTTGTCGAATTGATTTTGAAAATATTTTAAAGTCCATGTTGGTCATACAGCTATTCACGTATTTAGGCTCTGTCACATCATTGGTTTTCATATTTTTGGGTTTGAGATTCCTGATGAAGGTAAATCCAGAAAGGCGATTTTGCATATCACAATTATGACATGTTATTTTCATTTAATAAATCAATACATACCTCGAAATTCAGGAGTTTTGTACGCCATACTGGTCATAACTGTTAAATTAGACCAAAGACCATTTTTGATTTCGGAAGTCATATCCTATTTAAAAAAAATGTTTACTAAGTATATGAAAGATTTTTGATACTTGCTTTTCCTTTGCAATAAAACCATTTATTTTCATGTTTGTATAAGAGACATAATCATCGATGTAAATACTTAACATTTCAAATGCAAAATGTGTTTTTGCTCATTGTATTAGCATTGATAAGGCCACCACTGTGAATTTTCTATTTATCCCATATTTTTACGTGTCTGCTCTGGTTAACTCGAGTAATGTTTGTTTTGTCTATGATAGGATTCGAACTCTATAGACACATTTCATTCTTATAAAATATGATCAATTCCTCTGACAAATTTCTACAAAACAAGTTTCTTCCAGAAAATTGTCATAAGGAGTCAAACCGTTCTAGAAAATTCTTCAGGTAGTGCATTCTACCTTCTGAAGAGAATAGAACTGATCGCTATTGTGTATGGTACCGTATTGGTTATGTTCATTGTTGAAAGCTCTTTCGAACTGATAAGTTTTTATTCAAAAGAACAGTTGTCTCCATCAGACGGTCCGATCTGTATCCACACAACCTTCGAGTTGTCAAACTTACAGACGGTCTGTGTTGTCTTCAGACACACTTGTCTCGTGTTCAGACTTCATATATTTCCTTTTTAAATTAAGGTGGGTAATGGTAACAGCAGGGCGTGCATAGTGGAAAGATACTTATTTTCTTTCCATATTTCCTAAAAATTTTACGGAACATGATTATTCCTTTGCGTTATGTCATGCCCATGTGCAACTAGTCCCACATATTTTGAGAAGTATTAATGTTGATAATTTAATTTTTTTACGATAACTGTAAAAATATATTTATTTTAGTTAGAAGGTTTTATCTTTATTTGCTAGATGTTTACTTGACTAGTAATGTACACACATTAGAAGTCGTATTTTAGTCTAAAATTGTCTGTTTTGCTCTGATCAAGACTGAATTGTCCACAATGAGATAAACGTTCAGTATGAGTGCAATAATTTCCATTTAAGACATATTAAGATAAGTTAACATAAACAAGACGAGTTTTTATAACGGGCGTCTAAGATAATTAAAAAAAAAACATTACTGTTCATATTTTGTCAGATTGTGTTCAATTTTAAGTATTCGGATGCAAAACAGACGTTTTTCAAGCATTGCATCTGTGTTTAATAAAATCTGCAAACGTCGATTTGAGTTTTTCGCGGTCTTTTATTTAATATTTGATTAAATAACGTATACACATTTAATATTTGATACTTCGATATAATTTCTAATATGTCATTGGTTATACAAGTCAGTATATAATGAGTGTTTTAACAGGATTTATACGTGTAAATCTACAAAACCACAGTTGTGATTCCTTATTCTTTTCTGATTAATTTATTTTGCGTCTGTAAAGAGATAATGAGAATAAATTATCGGAAACATTTCTTAAACACCTTTTCGTGTTTCCCATTGGACATGCATTATTTTTTTTTCTTTCAAAAAATTGCTTGATTCCTATTCAGCAATAGATACATTTTTATTTTTATCATGTTTATAATGATTAGATCTTAATTATTTTGCAAAACAGATGTTACATCAATTTAATGTAGATATACAAATGCCCCAAAAAATAATCAGTACAACCATTTCTAAATATGTTTAATAATTGCACAAAGCCCATTATTTTGCAAGGACAATCTGGTTTAAAAATCTGTTTTATTTTGTAACTGATATACATTTCTTTTTTTTTTTGCTTTATTTCAACAGTTGATTGATGAAAGGCATTTACATTTAATAAAAGAGTTTTGCTTTATTTCAACAGTTGATTGATGAAAGGTATTTACATTTAATAAAAGATATAATATGAACTGTCAACCGACACAGATTGACACTTTTATGGGATTGAAAATTTTTTATATGAGGGATGGGCGGTTGGAGTGAGCAGCAGAATTTAAAAAAACTATCCTGGCCTACTAAAAACTAAAAATGAATAACCTTCCCTCATATAGAACGCAAAAAGTAAAATAACAAAAATAACTCCGAGGAAAGTTCTAAACGGAAAGTCCCTAAGCAAATGGCAAAATCAAAAGCTGAAACACATCAAACGAATGGACAACAACTGTCCTATACCTGACTTGGTAGAGGCATTTTTTTATGTAGAAAATGTAGGATTAAACCTGGTTTTATAGCAAGCTTAATCTCTCACTTGTATGACAGTCGCATAAAATTCCATTATATTGACAACGATGTGTGAACAAAACAAACAGACATAATAGATAAAAATGTCAAAAATAGGGGTACAGAAGTCGACCTTGTGTAATAACCTTAATCACTACAAAAACAAGCAGATATGTCAACAAAGACAAACAAAACGGCGTATGGACAAAGCACATTAGCAAAAACGAAAGACAAGAATACAAAAATTTACCGTAGTACAATTACACAATGACGAGATGTACAAGTAGAGAGCAACGTAAAATAAATCACTACAAAAACAAGCAAATATGTCAACAACGACAAATAAAAAGGCATATAGAAAAAACACATTAGCAAAAATGAAAGACAAAATACAAAAAAATACCATAGCACAACAACACAATGACGGGATGTACAACTACAAGTACCGAGCCTCATGAAATCGATACTGCCTAAAATAGACTAAACAGTTAAAAGTAATAAATTAAAAAGACAAATAAAAGAATACTATAGCACGTTTTTAAGATGATAAACAACGTGAGTACCTATAATTTATACTTCAAGACCATCGTGAATTATTTGTGAAGTTGAAACGAAATATTTATCAACAAGGTCTTGGTATCTTCCGATGAACCTTTTCAGGAAAAGGACAAGAACGTATATCAAATAACTTACATGATATAAATATATTCAAGGTTAACATGATAAGCGACACTCGCAAAACGTGAGACATTATTTCGTCTTCCCGTTCCGATCCCCAAGACTATCCGAAGGTTGTTCCATTAACAAATAACATGTCACTAGTATGACTCTCTTGACTGGTAATATATGTTGTGTAAAATGGAAACATATATTTCTTTTTAATACTTTGACAAGAAGGTTCATACAGCCTTATCTTGATATTTAATTCCTGTCAATTTTGAAATTTTAGAATTATTCCAGTAAAATCGTACAGAGCTATTTATTGGGGATGTTTATATACGCAGTCTTTGATGAATTAACGTTACTTTTGTCAACCGTAAAATTTTAGAATTGTCCCTAGTCATCATGTCATAGCGAACATTGGTATTATTTTGGTATGCAAAGTTTTAAATTATGATTAGAATTATACAAGCATGGTTCGGTTTTAATTAAATAACGGTAAAAATTGTTTAAAATAAAGGGGCACTAGCGACGAGATAAAATAAAAAAAAATTGAATATGATTTTGTTTTGGATCAATCATTAATGAAAGTGAAATAGTGAAATAAAAATTCGCTTTAAGCAGTCAGTTTGGTTCAGTTTTGTCAAAATAAAGAAGAAAAAAACATTTGCTTATGAATTATTCGACCTCATTAAATCCGTATTCATGTAAACTTCAATTGAACCTCTTAGCTAGAGATGGGTTACACATGAGCTAGACGTGTTTAACTAGTGAAAGGAAAATAATATCAACATTGAAAGTTAAACAAGGGTAAACCATTTGATTTACTGATTCGATCTACAAAACTCATTCTTATTCAAGTGAAAACGTTTATTACCATATTGTTTTAACTTAAATTAAGAAATCAAACTGACCTAGAAAAATCCATTTACACGAGTTTGCTATCTATTTATATCTATGTTATTGTTTACAACGGGTTATATAAACATCGGCAGTCTTCGGAAGGTCACCTCGATTGTTAATTAGATGGCGTCAAGACTACAATACACACGAAATGATAAAATAATTTCGAGTTTATGCGTCGTAAATTGTTTATTTTAGACTTTTTTTTATTTGGATATACGTTTTAGTATGTTATAAGTCGAATATGAGAATTTGAGTCAAATCGGTGAACATGAATTTGACAGCTAGTGCCCCTCTAAATCTGAATAGATTGCTATGATTCATTTTATATCGACGAAGAATATCTGTTATCCGAAATATTTGAAAATATATACATTCATTTTTTTAATATTTGTGTTATTTTGTACACCTATTATACAAAATATTATATATAATTGTATGTTCATTGTTTACAATATCGTTTTTCATAACAATCCAACGCACTCGTTAAAAAGATTATTGACTGATAAATAGATGTTTTATTTACGTATTTATATGTAAATTAAACATCTAGTTATTAAAGAATGGATATGTTATACAATTGAGAACGGAAATGAGGAATAAATGTGGCAAAGAGATGTTAAATACTTTATGCTGATATACCACTGAAGTTATAATGGTACACAGAAGACTATACAATGCATGCATACAGAACACGACTGAACAAGGTCTGACGAATATTAACATTATTTTTTATCCTTCGTTTGATGATGACTGAGATTGTCTGAAATGATCTTAATCGAAAGCTAGGACAATCCATCTTATTTATCTTGAAATGTCTTAATGAGATTTAAATTACTACAATCACTTTTGATTGGAACGACGACAGAAACGCTAAAAAAGTCGAAATGAATTTCTCTTGCATAAAATTTCGTCAGTAATGACTTAATCAGACCGAAATGACCATTTCACATGTTTCAGACATAAATATTGGTACTAGTAATAGATTCGTAATAAATTCAAACCAGTGACCCAGGCGCTCTTTCTGTAAGATTTACCGTATCAATCATATTATGTCAGCATAAAAGTGCCGACGGCAAAATTACTAAACTTTTTTTTATAAATAGTCTAGTTTATAAATCTGTATGTAGAAATGACGATGTGATTTTGTAATGTTTCTATGTTTAATCGCTGTCTCATTGATTACACCCAACATTGCCTTTTATAAAGTATTACCTGTTCATAAATAAATTCAATTGATCTATGACTAAACGATTTTTTGATATGCTCTTTTGGGATTCTCCACTTTCCTTCCTTCAAGAGGTACATCGACAAGGCGTTTGGATAAACATCAGTAAATGTTCCCTGAAATTTCATTTACTACTTTATTTTACTGTAATATTAGTTTATATATATCTCATTCAAACACACAAACACACACTAACGTGTATATACATGTAGACATAATACATATTGATATCTAAAAATGTAAGGAACCAAAGCTATATTTTTTATTACATCTTAATTCACTTTGTTTTGATTTTTTTCATGGAATGTCTTATTCAGTGTAACTATATGTTAAAAGTACAAAATATGTAAGAATAATTTACCGCGCAGTACTGGTTAAAACACTAAAGAGAGTTTTTTTAATTATCGATGCAATGTCATATTTATATTGATGTAGATATGACGTCATACTGTTCGGTGTGAGCCAAGGCTCCATGTTGAAGGCCGTACTTTGACCTATTTTTGTTTGCTTTTTACAAATTGTGACTTGAATGGAGTGTTGTCTCATTGGCACTCATACCACATCTTCTTATTTCGATATACAAAACTGATGTGTCTGCTTTCTGTTGTCCAAATTCTCCGAACTCTGTGTGTATGGATAGTATAATGTACTAACTTATAATGACTGAACTGACATCTTTAAACATGTGGAATTTCTAATTCCAGATAAAAGATTTTTTTCTACTTCATACTTATATATAAAATGTCATTCTGCTGAACGATATTACATACATATATTTTCTTTTCGGACGACTCTCCTTCCATCGACACTGTAAATAGCAGATGAAACATTTTAAAATCTCTTGAACCGTTCGAATGATAATAAAAAGATCTGTGTCTGCATCTTCAGTTTGTCCATTAAACACTGTTTATGAAATTATTTACGACAATATATATAACACTTGAAAGATTTCGTGCATCTGAACCACTTTTCTGGATTTACCTTCACCAGGAACGCTCAAACATTAAAAGGAAGATATATATCAGGTTGCAATTCCTTGTTTATCTGCATATATTTGTTTAGTCGAACGCTACCTCATGTATTGTTATAAATGTTTCTTAAGTGTAAAACTGAATCGGGATATTTTGTACTGTCGTCGTGTCATTGTCCCGTATACGTTATTTAACATGTTTGAACAAATTTATATGAATAGAAAATTATTCCTTGAACATGATCATTTGGAAGTACATTTATATATATTTAAAATTCGTTTAGGTGTAATACCACCAAATCATAGTACGTCACATCCGGTTGCATACGAAAATAGGTCGAAAAAAAATATTCCCCTGAATTTGACAGTTGTAGGTAATTGATCCTACATTTCATTGCAGTAAAACATTTCTGGGTCATAAACATATATCTTGGGTATTTCACAGCACCATTATTTTTTTATTTGGGGTTTCTATAGAATATTTTGGAAACTTGAGGTTACATGGTTACTAAAGCTTGTACACATGTTAAAAAAGGGGGAAAATTTGATTGGTTAACTTCCAGTGATGGTTATTTTCTTATATGCAATGAAATGTTATGTGAAATTTTTTCTATAGTACTGGACAGGATCAAACTTTACTCATGCCAAGCATTTCTTTATTTGAAACAAAGATAAATTCTGCACAATTTTTTGAAAAGTGCAAATTTAACAAAGACTAATAGGGGAACATCAATGGTGGTATTACACCTAATATGGGAAGCTGTACATGCACCTTTGACCTTGCGAGTACTCTCATGTGTTAACATTTCTTGCTATTTAAGTGAAATATTACTAATAATGAAATATTCTGAGTGGATTGAGTCTCAAAAACACATTTTATGAGAAAATTTCCTTGAAATAGGACTTTACCATGAATATTAGTTGACAGAATAAGCCATACTTAGAGTTTTGGGGAGCTTTTTCTCCTTTTTTCTTATATTCTGCTATACTAGAAAATTTTTCCTAAGAAATACTTTAATAAATATATAGTTTTAAGTAAATGAAATTATTTTTAAAGCAGTAACAACAAATTATTCACCAAAAGAGAAGCTTTTTATGTCCCTCTCTGGAACGCGGCGTAAATTTAAGTTTTACGTAAGGACTTATTGAAACCTCCTTGGAGACAGTAAACTTTTATACGGATAGTTCATTCAGCTTGAATACGTCAATTAATCATTTATTATAACATTTCTATCATAAATGAGTGAAAGTTACCCCAAAATTTTTATTTATTGGCCTATAAAGTAGAAATTTTGAGTAAATGAGAGGTATAAATGGACCAAAAGAGACCTTATAAGGAGGACAAAGAGGTCCATTAGTAGTATTTATCATCCTAAAGTCATCTTTTGTATCATATTCAACTGTTTGTAGGCAGATGAGATAAATATTTGATCATTTATTGGTCCACACTATATTCTATCATGATGCGGCTTGGTTTGGGTTTTTCGAAGAAATTTAGCTCGAATCGCTGTAGATGTCGTCTTACATTATACTAGATTTTTCTCAAACTATTGAACTGATTATGACAAAACTTGACAGGAATGCTTGAAATAACCAGTATTACAAAGGAAAAAAGTCACATTCAGTTTATTTAACAAAAAAGTCTTCTTTAGGTGTAATACCACCAAATCATAGTACGTCACATCCGGTTGCATACGAAAATAGGTCGAAAAAAAATATTCCCCTGAATTTGACAGTTGTAGGTAATTGATCCTACATTTCATTGCAGTAAAACATTTCTGGGTCATAAACATATATCTTGGGTATTTCACAGCACCATTATTTTTTTATTTGGGGTTTCTATAGAATATTTTGGAAACTTGAGGTTACATGGTTACTAAAGCTTGTACACAGGTTAAAAAAGGGGGAAAATTTGATTGGTTAACTTCCAGAGATGGTTATTTTCTTATATGCAATGAAATGTTATGTGAATTTTTTTCTATAGTACTGGACAGGATCAAACTTTACTCATGCCAAGTATTTCTTTATTTGAAACAAAGATAAATTCTGCACAATTTTTTGAAAAGTGCAAATTTAACAAAGACTAATAGGGGAAAATCAATGGTGGTATTACACCTTAAGCAATTTGTTTGGATGATTCGTCCTGTACATTCAATATGCAACCTTGGGTAGCATTGTGCATGTTTAGATGTCAAAACATTGCAGGTGATGCCAGCCTCTTCAGCCATCTGTCGCAGACTATAGATCTATATTTATGCACTTATATACCGCACACTAAACATTTTCATTCTGCTTTATACTTCTTTAGCTATATATTGTTTTTTTACAAAAATTTATTCATGTTATTCTGCAAAACAACCCATTGCAAAAGTGCACGTCATATTGGTCAAAACATTTGGAAATTTGATAATGTTATTGCTTAAATTTATTTCACAGATTGTTCGCATTCAATTTTATTTAGGTAAGACCCTGTCTGAACATACTTTGTGGGTGAAATAAATCGCAGGTAACATCAAGGCCACCTACGGGCCTTGAAAAAAGGTATTAACAAAGTAAGTTGACAAAAGTTAACAAATGTTTAAATCCCATATATCGATTTGGAAGAGAAAAATAAAGCTAGCAATCAAACACTGATGGAATAAGACCTTCAAGACCTTCAAAATGCAGTCTTCAGCATGTTTATCGTGCCAATGACAACACAATCAAAACCAGTCACTGATTACACGTTGTTGTATTTCTATAGGCCGAACAGCAAAATGGCAGTTCCCTTGATAACTAATTATTAGCATGCGCTATACTAAAAGACGGAAACAGTATTAGCAAGAAAGCCGTAAAAACTACACGGACGTTCTTAAGAATGAAATTTTGAATTCATCAACATTCAAGTCTGTGCGTTCCACAGATAGAGAGTCATATAGTAAAGAAACATATAATAACCACATCACAGCTTAAGGCTTCTTCTGAACATTTGAAGGTCCCAATTATATATTGGTTACCTAACTACACAAAAAAACCAGTAAAATATCGTTTCATCTCGGCCTCTAGTAAGTGTTCTACGACTAATCTTTCAGTGCTTTTAACAAGTTCCTTAACTACTATCAAAGAGCTTATCATAAACTATTGCAATAAAATATACGAAAATAGTGGAATTAACTTTGTTTGGAGTATAAAAAATTCTTTGGATGTTTTAGATAAATTACGTGCTTTTGATGGTCCTTTTCATTCTGTTGACAGTTTTGACTTTTCTACACTTTACACTACACTTCCACAAAAGTTTTTTTATTTAATTAAATGGTCGTTTGGTAAATCTGAATGCAAATGTATTTGCTGCAACTCATTTAAACCTTCTTCTCTAATGAGAAAGATAAATATGCTAGATATAATCACTGGAGGTGTGATGAGATGATTGAAGCTGTTAATTTTCTCCTTGATAATATTTATGTACGTTTCGGGAAAAAAGTTTATCGACAGGTTGTAGGTATTCCAATGGGCACTAATTGTGCCCTTTTAATAGCAGACTTGTTTTGTACTGTTATAAATCACAGTTTATGACCAAACTCAGTAAAGACCCTTCTAAATTGCATTTAATTGATAAATACAACAACACTTACCGTTATCTTGCTGATATATTTTCGTTAAATAATGAAGAAGTTTCTAAATATACTGCCGAAATTTACCGAAAGGAACTTACTTTAAATAAATCAAATTTATACGGTAATAACTGCCCTTTCCTAGATTAAGATATTTCGGTTTAACACGGGAAACTCCACACTAAAATTTACGACAAAAGGGACGATTTTTCGTTCCCTATTGTTAATTTTCCCTTTTAAATGGTGATGATCCTTTTGGACCATCTTACGATGTTTATATTTCACAACTTGTTCGCTATGCCCGTGTCTGCTGTGACGTTTTTGATTTTAACGAACGTAATCTATGTATTACTGGTAAATTATTAAGCCAGGGATTTCGTTACCAAAAATTACTTTAAACCTTTATTGTGATTAAGATACTTGTGGTACTTGTACACCCAGTCATAGTGTTATTGTTAATGATATTCTCGTATTCTTGTCTTTCATTTTTGCTAATGTGCTTTGTCTATATGCCTTTTTGTGTTACTTCGATACATATAGCGTGGCTCTGTGCTATTGTAAAAAAACATGTTTATATGCTTGTCTTTCATTTTTGCTATATGCTTTGTCTATATGCCTTTTTATGTTTCTTTGATATATATATGACGTGGCTCTGTACTTATACATCCCATCATTGTGTTATTGTACTATGTTAAGTTTGTGTATTCTTGTCTAAATTTTTGTTTATATGCTTGGTCTATATACCATTTTATGCTTCTGTGTTACATATTTGTTTGTTTTTTAGTGATTTAGATTATAACACAATGTTGACTGCTGTACCCCTATTTTTGACATTTTTACCTACTATGTCTGTTTGTTTTGTTCACGCATCGTTGTCAATATAATGGAATTTGATACGACTGTCATACAAGTGAGAGGTTTGGCTGGCTGTGGAGCCGGGTTCAATCCACCATGTTCTACATAGAAAATGCCTGTACCAAGTCAGGAATATGACAGTTGTTATCCATTCGTTTGATGTGTTTGATCATGAGGTTTTGATTTTGCCATTTGATTAGGGACTTTCCGTTTTGATTTTTCTTCGGAGTTCAGTATTTTTGTAATTTTACTTTTAACTAAATTCTTCCATAGATACAAAGATTTGGTTTTGCAATTTGGTTGTATCTGTAAAAAACTTATTTCAAACGGGATAAGTCATCCTCAGTTTTTACGGAAATGTTGTTTACCGTGCCCTGAAATTTATAAACGATCCTGGTAAACTTATCGATCCTTTACATAAACTTATTTTTAAAGGTTACAAATTCAACACTGTAATTAGATCATTGAATATTGTTTTTATTGGGTTTCAATATTGATTTTGTTATCAGTAAATTAAAAGCAAACTTAATATTATTGTTATATACATATACACATTCATGGATCTGTAATCTGTCGATACCTGTATCTTGGCATTGCACAAAGTCATTATTTTCTCTGACTGTTTGTGCCGTCTTGACACTAAATACATTGGTTGTTGGATGTGTATTGATTGATAATTTAGTCTTAGATGCATGATATTTTTATTAGTTGTTAGTCGCTTGGAACTAGCTGTCAGTAACTGCGCGTACTCTCAGATCTTTACGTACTGTCTTTTTGTTGTTGGGATATTCAAGTACCCGGCCACGTCCACTCTGTGTAGTATTTCTATTTGTATCCATCTGATGAGTTAAGCCTTTTTCAACTGGTTTTAATAGTTCGTTCTTATGTTGTACTGTTACACCTCTGTCCCAGGTTAGGGGGAGGGTTGGGATCCCGCTAACATGTTTAACCCCACTACATTCTGTATGTATGTGCCTGTCCCAAGTCAGGAGCCTGTAATTTAGTGCTTGTCGTTTGTTGATATGTTACATATTTGTTTTTCGTTTTGTTTTTTTGTACATAAATTAGGCCGTTAGTTTTCTCGTTTGAATTGATTTACATTTGTCATTTCGAGGCCTTTTATAGCTGACTATGCGGTATGGGCTTTGTTCATTGTTGAAGGCCGTACTGTGACCTATAGTTGTTAATGTGTGTGTCATTTGGTCTCTTGTGGAGAGTTGTATCATTGGCAATCATTCCACATTTTCTTTTTTATATATACAATCATCTTCACTGTAATCCTTGAAGGCTTCATGAATTGAACAAATGTGTTACTGTAAAATAATCACGAAATTATAAGTAACTCATATATTCAGCCAGATTTTAAATTCAATACAATATTACTATACGAGAAAAGAAATCCCGCAAATTAAATTTATTCATCTAGATGAGAAAACAATGCTTCTCGAACCGAGTATAAAAAGGAGGGGGACTCCTTTAGAAGGTCAATGATCCAAAATAGCTCCTATTTGAAAAACAAATGTTTTATTGACGAATTGTATCTACAAAAAAACAATAAAAACTTACCCCCAATAATTAAACAGCACACAAGAGCATCTAAATTATCCCTAAAGTCCACCTGTATCTCGGAAATCAGAGCTATTTCATCTGGATCATCCTTTCCGTCATATTTTCCTAATTCGTAGTCCCTTTGCCTTGATTTCTTTACACTCCATGGATTTTTTATATCCGTTTTATGTTCTGTCATCGATACACACCAGTAACCTCTTTTATTAGGTGTCAAAATGCTGACATCTAAGCTGTGTTTCTGTTATTGAGTATGTGAAATAAGATTAACGATGCTGATTTTACGGCACAATATTTGTGTATTAAGGAATAATGTCCTTTCAGTGATGCTTGATGAGAAAATATACAAATCCGAAACAATTGTTAAAGAGATAATAAAGGAACTAAAGCAACACCAGGAAAGAAATCAGTGCTATGCGTGAGACAAAAACATTCATTAAAATCAAAATGAGTGGAATTTTTAGAACCACGAATATCCGTGTTTCTGTTGTTCCGTTGTTTTCCTCTTATAGTTGATGTGTTTCTCTCAGTTTTAGTTTGTAAACCGGATTTGTTTTCTCTTAACCAATTTATGACGTTTGAACAGGGGTATGCTACTGTTGCCTTTAATCAATGCCAATATCGAAGAACACACTATTTGGCTGATGATTATCTCATGGACTTACTGTCTACAAGCAGAGTCATCGACCCAGTGGTGGTACATTGTAGTACCTTTTACGGTATCGTTGTTATTGTACCATATTGGCATTATGACAAATGCGTCCGTGTCGTCAAAATCATGTACATTACGTTTACGTTAAGGAACTGATAAAACAAAACTATGGGCTCTAAAGAAAATATGTCGCTCATTTTAATCTATTTACATTTTTCAACAACCGATCATTCGTAATCATTAAAATATATATTTCATGAATAGGGTTTTTATTTTGCTGATCTCAAATTGGTTTTTTTCTTTTTTTTTTTTCTTTTCAGATTCTCTCTATTATTTAGGGGACCAAGCATAAAATGCCTCTTTTTAACGAATTTTTGCTGATGAATAACAATCACATCGCAAAATTTATATGCAAATGATACGAAAAACCATGATATTTCATGATTGTCGTTTTAAGATACCGTGGTCACAAATTTATAAATTTCTCGTTTACACATTACCCCGGGATACGTATACCGTATTGTACGGGGAATCTTTAACATGAAAAATTAAATTACTGCGTTCTTTGTCGGTGATTTAAATCGTGGATGTTCTGTAAGTCATTGTGAAGAAATAGGCAATTCAAAACATAAATAAAGTTAACATTTTTTGCCTTGACCCAACATGAATCATATCATGCCGTTAATCAAATTGTTGCTTTTTTTTGTTTTTTGTTTTTATATGTACCAAACATAGATGTTCAATCTATGTTCGATATTTCAAAATTGAACTTTTTTTTTCTCGTTAAAAAAAAATTACCGTTTAAATAAGATCAGTAGCTTTAAAATATATTGTCAGCTATTAAAAGCCCTGACAAGACAAATGGTGAAACAATTCAAATGAAATAAACTTACGGTCTGGTCTGATCAAACAATAAACGAAAAAAAAAGACTTTACATACAGCAACTACCGACACCTATTGAATTACACACTCCTGATTTCCATAATGTGTACAAGCACATACAAATAGCGGTAGTATTAAACACGTCTGTGGGCGTTCAACACTCCCTTTACCTTGATCAATTGTGTGGCAACCGACTATAAGAACCCACTATACCTTATAAAAGGTGAGACACTCACCTGACAAAACATACTATACAGGTTTTTTAGCAGTATTTGAACTATGAAACTGGACAAACGGAGAGTTGGTTACACAACACATATGTATACAAGGTATGAGTTATTTAGGTTCTCTATCCCCTGACATTTAAAGCTTTACATATAGTTTACGCCCTCGCCGACGCCGCCACTTTACGGTTTATATAACCTGCAATGTGGTCTCTGACCTAGGCGTGGTCGGTAGGTCCCCCAAAAAAAAAAACAGCAGACAACGAGTTATACAAAACCCTCTCCCTGTAGATATTTTTGAGCGATGGTCATATAAGGAATCGACTGCCAATTTAGGCTTTGTTGTAATATATATGCAGATCGTGTCTTCCTGATTTTGTTCGATGTTCACAATGATGCTTTATATACAACTAAAAGCATACCAAATATGCAAAAATGGGAAAAAAATATCATAAAAAGTAACTAACTAATATGTGACCAGCAATGAGATTTTGAGGCTTATGACGGTACCAGGGTATACATATACACACTATGATAGATACATAACACCCTGACAAGTTATATTTCTAGAGTCTTCAAGATAGCAGTATGATGGTCATTTTTGTAAGCATCGAATTTATTGAAAATTTCCTCTTGTTTTCAATTTTTCACGTATTATAGTTGCTATGTCATATTGTTTGACTTTTTTTTTGGGGGGGGGGGAAGGAGGTTAAGTCTTTGTAATTAATAAAAATGTAATTGTAGCTTTAATCATGTTCATATCTTAAACTGGTATAACTATAATTCGGTTGCCATAGCAACGATGTACCGGAATCTGCAATCAAAATTGTAAAGACTTAAATATTTTTCTTTCTCTTGCAAGGATAAATACATCAATGCTGAGACTACTCAGAATAATGCTAAGAAAATGAATACCAAGATATGTAATAAACCACCAAGGAGCTTTTATTTAATAAGCTTTTTAATGTCATCTATTATCGTATCGCGAAAAAATATTGAACATGTATCTTGAAAAAGTAATTGAATCAAAGATCTGTTAATGCAGAGTAAAATGAAAAGTCAAACAGCATGATCAATAATATAAGAGCATGTAGATGACAGGGATGTAAACAAAAATTTCAACTACACATAAATAGTGTTTATGTAGTTCTAAGTCTGTCATAAATATATATATAAAAAAAACTTGAAATAAACATGGGATGAGACACTATTGGAGTACTAATGGCCAGGTATAATCATTGATTTACATATACCGTTATATGTCCATTCATATTCATAGTTTCCCTTACAACATGAAACAATGAGATTTACTCCAAAACAATGTGTTCCCGCTGCAATCTGTTTAGGGGAAGTTATAAGTTTGATTTTACATCGACGTTTTCTCATTATGAATTTTACCGCCATAATCCTGGAAATGTCATGGAGGGTCATTGAGGGTCACAATAAGGAGCTGGCAGGCTATTTCTGCAATGTTGATAAATGTGTAGATCATGTATTGTTGATCGTGGTTTCTGTTTTCCGGTTTTTCATTATATGTATTGTATTTAATATATTAGTTTTTGCATAATATGCCAAAATTTTGAAGAAACAAAATCTTCATTGAAATGGAATAACCCCCATTAAATTTGCAAATTTTGTCGTACTGATAATTTTAAATGTTTACAATGTTGCTGTACCTACTAAAGTATTGACCAAATATGCAGAAATGGGAAAACATCATTATTAGAGGGCAATAGCTCATATAAGACGCTAACTGACGATTTCGGCAATGCTAAAAATGTGTAGATCGTGTCCTGCTGATCATTGTTGCTATTTCCAGTTTTTCTGTATTTAATATCGTGCCGTTTTGAATTGGCGATTTTCCGACGGCCTATGAAATATATTCATAAATGATTAAGAATTGGAGCATGTGTCTTAAATCAAATGATAAAATCAATCAGAAATACTTTTTGTCGGTTCACTAATGTTATAATAGATTAAAAGTCAAGCTAGGTTTGATTGTAAACACAAATACACAATAAGCAGGAAAAAGACTTAACAACGCGTGAATAAAATGCTGTCAGTATTAATGCTAATTAATCCATCTTTTGGTCTGATGAATCTGTGTAGCAGATTTAATGAGATAATTATTTCAAAACTGATTGACATGTGACATTTAAATGACGAGTGTTGTTTATATAACATTATCTATTTTGTCCGCTTGCTTGGATGACAAAACAGGACTTTTATAGTGACTTAAATGTATGCAAGCATACTTAAAATTATATTTGAAGTGTTAGTTCAGTTGATTGAGAAGTCGGAATATATGTTCACTCTGGTCTTCTTTCGACTGGCAGCAAAACCTTAGCCGACGTAGAAAGTGTGGTTGGCTGTGCGATATATACAAATCGCAGCAACATCCTGTCAGAATGGGGACGTTCAATCTGATGACTCTTGTAAAGAGACTGCCATGCTCTTTCCACGTAAAAAACACATGCAAAAACTTTGTTAGGGGACCATTGATGACCTACTGCAAGACCAAAAATGTCCCTATCCAATATCCATCATTTTCCAGTGGTATTCCAAATTTCCGGACCTTGATCCCGAACGGCCACTATTAATACCTACTAATTGTACTTATAGTTAATTTGATTTTTTCCAGAACATGCATGAAGTATATGCCACTGGATGTTAAGCAACAAACAACTAATCAATTATATTGTGGACTGTACGTGACGACAGAAAGACCACAAACCAGTCACCTCTTGAAACAATCTATTTCATGACATTCTATTCATGTTAATGTATTCTAGTTTATTTTCATTGAACTGTCGCAGAAAATTAAATGTGCGCTTTTTTGACGTCATTAAATTTGTTAAATTTTCAACAAAGAAATATATTCCTTATCTTGTAATTGTTTTAGTGACGATTCGATGCGATAAATAGTCAATAAGTCCTAGTTTGAAATTAAGGTGTGCAATAGGGGCCGTGGTAGAGCCTTATCAATTCATTTTGTTATTTAATAATTTTTTGTTTTGTTTCCTTTTTTTTTATCAATGCTTTCTTTACTTTTAAAATCCAATGCGTTTGTACAATTTATCTTATGTCAACTTTGACTGATGGCAAGATTATTTCGACATACTTGAACATGCATACATCCAAATATGGTACTAGTGACCTATTAAAGAGCAAAGCATAAATACATCTTTGAGTTCGACCCTCAGTAATAGGGTATGCATACATATAAACCTTAAAGTTCCAACTAATTAAAATATATTTTACCTTTAATCTTATTATAGGTATTTGTGAAATAGCTGCACTTTCCATCACATCCGTTGTCATTCCACCATTTCTAAATGATATGATGACTGGCAATACAGCTTCTCCTGTGACATCTATTTATTAGAATATAGGGTAAAAAGCGTACTGACCAATGTCGTATTAAAATTAAGATTGTAGACAGATATGACAGGAAAAATTGCTAAAGATTGTAAAAGCTCACTTTTTTTATAATATTAACACCCCATTAATCGACTCTTCGAAGTATTTTTGATTGCTAATTAGCAATATTTATAAACAATGTTTACATCAAATTGGATGTCAACGTTACGTTCTTTAACATACGATGACTTGTAGTTATAACCATTTCTTTTGTGTGTTTGAAGTATTTTATTATGCACATATTTTATCAAATTTATTGATAAACACTCGAAACTCGAAGGCCACTTATTAGCAAATCATTGTATGCAATGGATAATACAAAAAATACAACTGACATTGGCCTGAATGTCCTGATTTAAAATAAGCACTCATATTATCTTCAAATTAAACTACACATCATATAATATAGATCTCAACACTATAAAATTGCCGAAGATTATAGTCAATACTACGAAATCATTTTGATTATCATTTACGAGTTATCAGTTACAGTTACCAGTAAACGAATTTTGATCTGAAATGGAGATTTTAGTCTAAACAGCTCTTGAAAGACTGAACAATACATTTTAGAATTATTTTCAGTCTTTCAGACTTTTGCACTTAAATTCTGTACTATTCAATCGAGGGTTGTGTCAGGCGATTGGTTAGGCCCGAGAGGGAAGACGTGGAAACTCTTTCCAAATGAATTGGGGCTGTGAGGTCGTTAATACAAATCAACATTAAGAAACTGAATTGTTGTATGAAAACTAATTCTACATCAATCTTGAAAGACCCAAATGTTGTAAAACACTGGTTCCACCTTCATGACAAATATGATGTTGTCCCCATCAGATAAAGCTACAAATATCATCGTTTTTGTGTGTAAATCAAATTATATAAATTGCTTGATAAGTTAATTTGGTATTGACAATTCACTTGGAAACTCAACATATACTCCCACGACACTTACTTTAGATGCAATCCTAGATAAGCATAGGTCAGTACTAAATTTCTTTGGAATTTTAACCAAACACGAAGAACTGAATTTTCCCTCACTGTATTGGATGCCTGAAGTACATAAGTGTCCTTACACACAACGTTATATTGCAGGGTTTTTCAAGTGCTCCACGAATACTCTCTCTCTAAATAATTAATATTAATGTTATCTGCAATCAAAGCCGGTTTCAAAGTTTTTGTGAAACTACATATTGTAGAGGTGGCCTGAATCAGATTTGGATACTACAAAATTCCAAAGATCTTTTAGAGTATATACAATCTAAAACTCTTTCATCTTACAATCTTATTAAAACATTTGACTTTGCCACACTTTACACAAGCATTTCCTATTTGAAACAAGCAGACAAATTGAAAGAGTTAGTCCTGCTTTGTTTCAGAATGGCCAACGTAGGTACAAGTATCTTGTCTTAGGAACGGATAATTCCTACTCTGTAAAAAAATTCTTTGAACCTGACACTTTCAAGATGGTTGATTTCCTCATTGACAACATATTTGCTACGTTTGGCGGACTTGTGTTTTCAACAAACAATCGTCATACCCATTAGACAAACTGTGCACCTCTTCTTGTCGACTTGTTCCTTTATTTATATGAAGCTGAATTCATACAGAAACTTCTTGTAAAGAATGAAAAGAAGTAAGCAGTATTCTTTAACTTTACTTTCCGCTATATAGATAATGTGCTCTCACCAAATAGTTCAATACGACATACCGTTTCTGAGTTTTACTGGCCAACCGACATTGGTTAATTTTCAAAGGGGCATAATCCTACCAATGAATCGTTGAAACTTTTCGATCCAAATGTAACAAAGTACCAGGGTCTGACCCTACACAAATTCCACGCTTCGGTTTTTTCTACCTATTATGGCTACGGTGTTTGTATGATAACAAGGTTTTCGGTGTTATTTGAGATAACCGCTATAAAGAAAATGTTACGGTGTGGTGCTCTAAACACAAGATAGCTTTTGGTCAACCGATACTTGATACCTAATTTCAACATGTCGCATAATATTTGAGAAATTTAATAAAAGTTTGGCGGAATAGTAATTATTATAGAATAATAATAATTAAAAACCATTTGTTCAGAGAACGGTTGAAGGTCTTTCCACATTAAATTTCTAAATAATTAATGAGAAGCTACTTGCAGTTTACTCAAAGTAATTATTGGTATCTTATTATAAATTTATTCATACTGATTAAAAAAAAATATGGTTTCCATTTAATATAGTCTGAAATAAGGGATATAATTTGCTACTTCCAGTCTAATATGATAACTTTAGTTAAAAAGATTCCAAAAAATATGGTTTCTATATACTTTAACTTGAAATAAGGGAGATAAATATTCACTTCCGGTTTAAAAAAATTCATGGTTCATGGTATTTTTAATTGAAATCAGTGTAGGAAACGGCTACTCCTGGTTTATAAAAGGTCATTTCCAGATGACCTTTCATGGTTATATATCTACCAACCTCATGCAAAAGACATAATAGCTTTCTCATGTATAAGTATGAATTTATAACAAAGGTCAAAATCTTGAACGTCAAATTTGCCTTTAACCTTGACCTAACTTTTTAGGTCATAAAGTAAGGATCGTAAATCAAAAGACCCTAGTTCCCTCCTATATACGGGTAATGAGTTATATCACCATACAGCAAATTCTAAAAATAAAAGGGGAGAAAACTCCTATTTAATGTCAACGTTACCTTTCAACCAAAGTATATGTGTTGCGATATATCGTAAATAACAATTTAGTAAAAATATTTTGTCAATATCTTTTACGGTTTCTGATGAGAAGGTAAAATAAACCAAAATCAAAATTCAAAACATGGATGGCGAGTTGTCTCATTGGCACTCATACCACATCTTCTTATATGTATGCCCCTGACCTTTAACCTTGTTCTGCTTTTCTTCTTGGTGGGCCCTGGACATCAAATCAAGACCCTAAGTATCTATCACTCATGGTTTACCAGTTACAAATACATCAATCAATTATTTTTAATCATAAGGGGATATAACTTTCATATAGAGCCTCCGGACCGTTTTGATCAAATTTGTTTTTGACAACGTGAGGATATCACGAGAAATGTGTCAGTTTCCTTCACGGTTGCGAAGGAGTAGCAATAACAGTGAAAACAGTGATTGGAGATAACTCTTACAAGGAAAAGTGTTCGGTTAAACGGTGTCAGTTTTAAAAGCGTATAAACTATTCGATATCATATATTAAATATTTAAGCGACATCTTGCGAAACAAAATCTTCTCGTAATAATAAAAAGTGGCGGAAGAAAAACAAAATATAATAATAATCAAAACAAAATCAATAGGTCTTTCCACGGAAAAGTGGAAAGACCTAATGATAATCAGAAGAAGAAAAACAGTAAGGTTTTTCCTTATAGTGAAAGGAAAGACCTCAAAAAGCATAAACAATATAGCAGATTTAGTAATATCGACAACATTAAGATTATGTAATAGGTAAATGCTGATGATGGCAGGGGCTATTATGCTACACCAATTCATAATTTATCTTATCTTAAGTATATAATACAAAAACTGCCGAAACACAAAATAAGTATATGATTTATGTAAGCAATTACAAGTTTGGTAGTACTAGCCTCTTTTGTATCATTGTATGGTAATATAATTACAATTTTCATATACGTTATGCTGGTTCTTGCATATGGACAACGAGCGGAAGTAAACTAGCAATACATTCACACCAATGTTGATAACCCATTTTAGGGGCTTCGCGTAAAAATAATCTACACCTGTGCCCCTCGTGCAAGTTACTTCCGGTATTTCAACGTAGCCTGTTTACAAATAATACCTGACACACAAATACATGACAGAGGGTGATCGTTTATAAATGATTGCAACTGTGCTATATGATCTGCTATTCTTATGTAATATACTGTCCCTTACAGTTACAGTATATCGCTTTGATTATTACGTTGAAAATGCGTTTCCGTAGAGTTTCATGTATTGAGTAGAAACCAGGTTCAAGATATTGTACATTGGCCTCTTCAAATTAAAAAAAAATCATGGTCTTTACCCAGAAGATAAATACGCCAAAGTTGATTTACAGAACCCCCGTCATCTCTGGGTATAACTTTGACATTCAATTTTTCCCTATACTGTGAATTCCTTTATTTTCGTGGGTATCAGATTTCATGGATTGCCGAAAACTTGATTTTTCGTGGATATGTGATTTCGTGGTATTGCCAAAGTCTGCATACAACCTGATAGAAAATTTGTGATTCGTTGAACATTTAAATTCGTGGTTGACCTTTACCCACGAAAACCACGAAAATTGGTATCCAACAAATAGTAATGAATCCACAGTAAAATTCTTCAGCAATGTCATCCGCGTATACATGGTTATTGAATGGCAACGTGTATGCAACTGCAATACGCATACACAATGTGTTCACCTGTCTAAAAAAAACCCATATTGAAAAACATAATTCAATATTCATACTATGGAATTGGTATGCATGAACGTGCATGCTGATATTCCGCTTATAACGCCGCATAACGGAGTCCGCAAATACGGGTCGGTTCAAAGAGTAAGGTTTGCGGATATTGCGACATATTTTTTGGCAGACTGACACCTTGTAAACAAATAAGTTAAAAATCGGGCACAACGTGTCGGTTCAGAACAAAGTAGGTTTTCTATACATATTAAATTTACATCTTCTAATCCTGAAAATACATTTAATTTTCCGCTGGACGTAAAACATTTATTATCATAATCATCATTATCGTACTTTTATTGATCGTGTATTATAATTGTTTTTTTTTTCCTTTTTCTTAAAATTGTATAAATCTTATAGAACAGAATACAAAAATTCAAAATCAAAAACAAATAATGAGGGTTATTGAATAATATTAACAGAAAATTGCATCACTTTGAAAACGCCATAAAATATTAAAACTGCACTAATATCAAAATATTTCTTTAGAACACAATATTAATGTACCCACAACAAAGAACTTTAGTTGTTAATAAGTCAAGAAACATTTCGCTAATTCACACTGCGAGGAATGTTTATCATTTTGGAAACAACCTTCTATTGAAGCTTTTACAGTTGCCCAAAATACAGATATCAGCTTATAATATTCCTTTTATCGAATGCTAAACATGACGATTGTAGTCCATGTCAAGAAAACAAATGAAAGGTTAATACAAGTACGCAAAGGAATATGCTATTTATAATCGTCGATATCGTAATATATATCTTTGGACGTCAAACTTATTTACGTTTTGGAGTCATGTTAAAATGCAAACATGAACTTGCTCCGATATCGATGTCGTAAGTGCTTTATCGTCTTTTACATAATGTCAACGAGAAATTATTCCTCTGCTGTTTTGTTTTAAAAGTGATTAACATTTGGAGAAGTTTAATCTTGTTTCATATCAGAATGAATACCGTTCGTACTCTGTGCTTTTTAATCACAAATCCATGAAATTGTAAATAATGCCATATAATAAGGTAGTTGTTTTATAACAAAATGAAATATTTCTGAAATGTCATACTGGTCGGGATTGGACACACGACCTAAGAATACCAGGTAAACAAAACTGTTCTCTGTTAAATGTAAAACCAACCCAACTGACACACTGAACCAGTTTTAAATATGAAAGTTAATAAGAATACAGTCCACAGGTAGACATGTCATCCTTTCCTTAATCAATATTTTGAGTACTATCCAATCAGTTTTAACTCTTGTTCCTTGGTTGGAATTCAAATCAACAAGCCTTAATATGTACACAAAATAATGTTTACATTCTTAACTTAAAAAAATTAATATGATACTGAATTATGAACGCTGTTTTGTAATTAGAAGAAAAGATTAATGTAACTTTCAACGCTACAATTATTGTAGTTTAATTCTATATAAAAATTATGATATTGACAGACTGGTATGTGTTAATGATCAACTTAATTCCTCTAATGATTCGCAGGGTTATTGTCGACTATGTTTAAGTAACGTACATTCTGCCATGCGAATGAAGTAGTGAATATCGTCCTCATCTTTCTCATTACTATCTCCTCTTTGAAACTTGCGGAAGCCTTTCTTAACAAGTTCCTGAAACATTTGATTATATAAGTATCTTGTTAACAAATGATTTTTTATATGATGTGAAATAACTTAATAGGTCCAATTTTAGTCATTTTTCGTCAAAACGTTTAAAGGTATTGGTAAGAACGATCTTTGTACAAGTAAATGAACAAACAAAGTTGTTCGGAAGCACAAAATGTATAACTGTTCTTTCAGAGTTTATTTACTAGTGCAGGGTCGATACCATTGTTGTTGGACTGTTAGTTCCCGAGTTTGTCCTCAGCTCTGTAGTCTTTACTTTGATACAGGAATTATTTACAACATAAGATTTCGTAAATTTCGAGTTGATACATTCAGAAATCATGAAGAATCTAGAGTCCCAACGACCTAAGGGAAAGTCGAAGATAAATTTAGTTATTCTTTTTATGTTGCAATTATTAAATCCTCCTGGCTTTCAAATGTTGGATTTAATTTTCGATGAAGGCAGATCCAGAAAAAACATTCTGATGAACAAAACATTTTCAGTGTTAATTTTCAGAACTTAATAAACATGCATTCATTTTGTAGTACTAACGAACTATGATGTATGTATAAGTATAGCCCGATATGACAAACCATTTTTGGTTTTCCTTGATCTTTGATTTACCTGCCAAGTGTTTTGATTCGATCGCCCGTGATGAGTCTGACATCATTGTCAATCAAATGATATTACTGATTATTAAATGCAGCAGTACATTATGAATTGACATACAATTGAAAAATTTATAAATCATTTATTATATTATTTATTATATAGATATAAGAAGATGTGATATGAGTGCCAATGAGACAACTCTCCATCCAAGTCACAATTTGTAAAAGTAAACCATTATAGTTCAAATTACGGTCTTCGACACGGAGCCTTGGCTCTTACCGAACAGCAAGCTATAAAGGGATCCAAAAATTACTAGTGTAAAACTATTCAAACGAGAAAACCAACGGTCTATTCTATATAAAAAAACGAGAAACGAGAAACACTTATGAACCACATCAACAAACGATAACTACTGAACATCAGATCCTTGACTTAGGACAGGTGCAAACAAATGCAGCGGGTTTAAACGTTTTAATAGATACAAACCTTCACCCTTATCTGAAAAAATAGTGTAACATAACAACATAGAAAGAAACACTATAACATATCAATTGAAATGGCTTAACTCAATCAAAAGACATATTAACACAAATTAACATACACTGACAAATAAATTCGATCTAGGATACAATGTAAATACAAAATCAATAAAATAATTGTGAATACATAAAGGCAACAGTAGTATACCAATGTGAGATGATAAACTATAGTTTAAATATAGAACGGAAATCTTTTTTACAAAATGAATAATTTTGTTGTTCATAGTACGAAGAAGTGAACATTTATAGTCATACCAAACACTTATCAAAGTTGGTATACAGACGAGATATAACCCTTAATAAGTAAACATTAAATAACAAAAAAGCATAACAAATAATATCAACAGGTCAAAGTAACGAAAAAAGAAAGAAAGTACGAGTTGAGAGTACTCGCAGTTAATGACAGCTAGTTAAAAGCCAAAAACAATTAATAATAAAACATCATGCATCAGAGACTTTAATCAACTAAAACACATTCAAGGGATTTAGTATTGTAACATCATGGACAGTCAAAGAAGACATGACTTGCACAATGCCAACAATAAAAGTATCGACAGGCAGTAGGATATATGTTTGCCTCAAGTGTAAACAGGCTAGTTTCAAACATGTTAAGCATATAAAAACTGAAATACCTCGACAGTATCTTTATCTGTTTTATAGTGTATACAAACTGTATTTGTGGAGCCGCTGTGAAACAAAACATTTTGTCCTACAACATGGCATGGCAGTTTGGTCTTTTCTGTAAATTTTAAATAGAAAATTTGTAATTTTATGTATATAATTACAAATTCCCAAACAGATACGGTGGTAATGTGTTTATTATCACGAAATGTAATTGAATTCACATGCTGTTATTGCAAGATAGCCTGTAGAAGGGTTTAAAAGTACACTAGAAATTAAAACAGGCAAGAGAGGGTATGAATAATGTCTAAATACATACTTACGAATAAAGTATAATACAACGGATTTTGCAGTTAATGTGATACAGTTGCTGTTTTTCTTTTTTTGTTTAAATACAATGAAATAGACTTTCTTTATTTTATATTTTATCGACCATATTTGGTGTTTATTCAACACCTTTAATATATTTTCACGATATTATGTGCATTGAAAGACATGTGAGATATACAAGAACATATCCGCCCTGTTGTAAAACAAACTATTTTTGGTTACCTCTCTTCGTAAAACTATCTTACTCTAATACGATTTATGAAAAAGCGTACATGTAAGTAGAAATACCGTTTTCATTAATGTTTATAATGAATAATACAAACACAGTCGATCTTGCTACTTAAAACATTACAGAGGTTTTTAAATGTTTTCTTGGATAAAGATAATAAACGGTACTAATCTTAAACTGTACCCTTATAAATCGATTCGTTGATGAAGTCTTCAGGTTTTAAAGAAAGCTCTGTGTGTTAACTATTCGATCCATAGGTCTATGATAAAACTTTCATGATACTATTTTAATAGCATCAGTTCCCGTGTAAGAAAATCGGTATTGGACAACAGGGATTGATTTGTTAACTGTCAGTCAGCCATTATTAATACGGATTTGAAATGTTATTGAAGGGTTAGATTAGCAGACAATACATTATTCTTGCACAATTGGATTCTTCTATCCGAACGCTAACATACGAAATACGTTATAAAAAGCCTATAATATCTGAATAACCGTAGAGCAGTGTGACTTCGAGAAACGGATTTGGTAATTCCAAACGTCACATTTTTAATACAAACTATGATTTTAACATTTTAAAGGTGAAACATTGATAATTATTTCAATAACTTCTTCATTTTGGTATTTAAAACAAATTATCTGAGAATTTCGGAACTTTCGATATATGTAATTTGTCAATTTTCAAATAAGCGTATTATAGTCATGGCTATTTTTTTCTTCAGAGTTACTGCTGAAAATACATCAATCCGCGTCTACTACATTTTTGACTGGTTTTAAGGATACACTAAATTGAGCCATATACAACATACGCTTACAAAGCAAGACTTTGGAAGATCATATAAGGCTTTATCCATTGCAGAGTATACATTCAGAGAGAAATTTTGAGTTTCAAGGACCTTCGGCATTGAAGGTTTAGGTTTTTTTTTGTTATTAGTTTAAACGTTTTTAAGATAAAAACTTGAAATATACCAACTTGCAAAATCAATAACTTCTTCCATCAGTGTCATTTTGTCATCTTTTTCCCCTTTTTTGTCTACACAAGGATGATTAGCAAATATCAGATACAGACTTGGCTTAAATGTCAGTTTCTTTTCTAGCTGAATAGTACGGCAAATGTCGACCTGAATCTAATGAAGCAATAAGTAAAATTCAAAAGTAAGACATATTGGTATTACCCATTTACACAGTTAGTAATTATATTTACATTAACAATATTTATACACTGAATTAGTTTCATCGTATTTTATGAAAGCTGTTATTAATGTACTTCCATCGGTAGTTTCTAAATATTAATAATCATATCGTCTACTGATACTGCAATGGTCTAAGCTTAGTTTATATTCAATCATTTAAAATTCTTGTGAATATACATATAGTTTTCTTTTATTCAAAATATTCATTGAGACATGTTTTACAATAAAGTTCTTACTGTTTATTTAGTGGAAAACAGGCATATTTTGTTTTGTAATACAATATATTGTTATCGTTCTGTAAAAATCATTAATTATGCTGCCGATACCAGTCACAACAGCACACACATTATTACAACTCAAAATAAAAGCATGCAGAGTAATAAATCAAAATTTATAATCAGAAATTTTAAAGCAAATTATATTTCATGACAACACATGTCAACACGGGCAAGAGCAGGCTCCTTTGAAATTTAAGCGACGTAATGTTAGAGTAAGAATAATGTTTTGCGATATGGACGCAGTTCTTTAATATTCCGAAAAAAAATATGCTTACTTCTGTTTGTATGTTCTGAATGAGCAATTGTAAGGTCGTTCGTTCGATCGAGTAATGTGCTCGTTATTGGTAAAGATAAACATGGCAGCCAATATGGGCTGTAAGGCAAACACGTGGCACACATGTTAAGTCTGATCAAAGACACTCATCGTTTTAGCATGCATACACTCATCGTTTTAGCATGCATACACTCATCATGATTATGTTGACAAATGGTGGGTTATGCAACAAATGAAAGACTTGATGGTTATAAACTGATGAAGTTCGAATATAATATACAGATAATAGAGTAATGGGAATAAATCCAAACCGATGAAAGCAAGTTATGAAAGAACTAGTCCCCTTGGTAAAATGCCCAAAAACTTTGCATAGTCGTACTGGTTGTGGCCTATCGTAAATACAAGAAAGCGAGCTAATGAAAAGTAGTTACTGCATGTGATTATAAAGTCAATGATTTGCATGAAAAATGAAAAAAAAACAACCACAACCTCTGGCGTGGAAAAGGGTTAGAAACCCATAAGCAATATTTAAATCTATTAACCTAGACCGGAATAATGTGTCAATAGTAAATTGGGACACATCCACATCGTACCAGCCACAAGATTTCTCACTGTTACCTTAAAACATGTGTCGTTTCAATTTCAGTGGTTCTTTTTCATAACTACTGCTGGGATAGTATTCATGCAGGGATCATATCCATGTTAATGAAATCAACTTATTATTTGACCATTTGGGAGCGTAACGTAAATAACGTTTTAATTGAAATATGTAGACGCAATACGACAGAACAGAGAGTTTGAAACTGCTAACAAATTAGAAATTGACAGGAACTTTAAAATGGGGGAGGGGAGGAAGAAGGGAGGGGGGGGGGGGTAAACTTCAAGTTTGTTGTAGGCTCATGTTGGAAGTCTATTTGTGTCAATATTGAGTGAAGGATTAAGTTATGGAGAAGACATTATAGATGGTATCCTTTAACTCGATTCCATTTGGATACATTTGTATATGAGGTGCACCGCCAAATCGATATAACTTATCACAATAAATCTAAAGGCAATTTTTAACTGTAGAAAGAATGTTGATCAGAACCTTAGCTTTTTTCGAAAGATGTGTCGTTGAATTTCCGAACGAACCGAATATATTTTGTACGATTATGATTCTTGTGCCGTTTTGGCTTCCTATATAAAAACGAGTTATTTTCAACGTCCTCTTTATATCAATACAAACGAAGATAAGATCAAAATTGCGAATAGCTCTCTTTCTTAAATCATGTTAATCGGTTTTTTATTTACATCGTGTCATAGATCAAATTTATTCGTTCAGTGTATGTTCACTTGTTTTTGTTAATATATCACTTGATTGAGTTAAGTCATTTTAATTGATATTTTATAGTGTCAATATTATTTCAGGTTAAAGGTGAATGTTGACGCCTATCAAATCGTGTAAACCAGCTTCATTTGTTTGCACAAGTCCTAAGTCAGAACCTGAAGTTCAGTGACGTTTTTTATATAAATTCAACCGTTGGTTTTTTCCTGTTTGAATGGTTTTACACTAGTTATTTTAAGGGTCCATTATAGCTTGCTGTTCGGTGAGAGCCAATGCCTCGTCCTCATAACACATCTTCTTATATTTATAAAGTGTCCTTTTTCTTTTTATGGAGTCTTTAAGCATTCAAACAAGACGATGTGTGACCCGTTCTGTAATCTTATATGACTTAGCTTGCTTTACCGTTCATTACCATAGATTGAGGTGCTGAGTTTTGAGATGCATGCATGTCGCTTGTATTTCAATTTTTTTTATTCTGGCTTGTTGTTTAACAAATCAGTCTGGTTATTTTTCATTTAACATATTATAGTTATACTTGACTAAATCAGACATAAATATTATGTATATCAAGTACTATGTATCAATAAATGAAAATATCAGTTATTTGTTATTAGTAGGAAATATCAACTGTGATGTGAAAAACAAAAACACAATAATATAATTAATTACTTGTATATTTTAATTTTGAGTCCAATAATGTTTGAGTTTTTTAATTGTGTCGTTTTATCTGAGCAAATGTGTCTACATGATAACAAATTGTCGGGAAGAGTACCTTTTTTGTAGATCCATTTCCTACATTACAATTTACTTCAAAGTATCCTTGAGAGTCTACAACGTGAATATTTATACGATTTTAATCTTTGAAATTTTCTATATGATTGGCAATCCAAACACACAAACGCACACACATTGTATATTTCTAAGTCAAGATGACCTATACACACACGCATATATATATATGTATATATATTCATAAAATAAATAGTAAGATAATTGAACAAGTTAACAATTTAATCGATTTCATCCTTCCAATGGGACTCTTCATGATAACTGAATAAGCGTCGTTATTGGCGACGTTATTAAAGAGGCTTGTGTCGTTCTGGGAAATAATATGAATATATATGCAAAATAAATTTATTGGTCTAAATACAGCATAAACAACATTTCCAAAAGACCAAAAAAGTGAAAAGGTATATTTTAACAAAACGCATTTGACTAGCAGGTCGAACACCGGATGTTCCTAAACACTACCGACTGCCATGACGATTGCCAAATAAACGGATCTCCAGATGTAACAACAAAATGGATCTTAATTATTAATTTAATACCAAACAGAAAACAATAAACTTGCGGAAAAGATGGTATACCGCAAACATGAAGTGCAAAAAATTGTACACCATTTCCGGATTTTGACAATTAATGTCTCTTCAGTGATGTTATGTATTTCGTATCATGATTTCCTTGATAGAGGATTGCTGCTCACAAGGAAGCTATAAAATCAAGAGTTCCAAATGGTGAAGTTGAAATCATCCCTTTGTAAATTTTACGGACGCCATCACGAGTTGCTTGACCGTTATGGAATGTTCCTTATGTCGTAACTACAATACTCTTACCTTTTCACGAATGTGACCTACCGAATTAGACTATTTACCGGATTTGTAATAACATAAGCAACACGATGGGTGCCACATGTGGAGCAGGATCTGCTTACCCTTCCGGAGCACCTGAGATCACCCCCAGTTTTTGGTGGGGTTCGTGTTGCTTAGTCTTTAGTTTTCTATGTTGTGTCATCTGTACTATTATTTGTCTATTTGTCTTTTTATTTTTGGCCATGGCGTTGTCAGTTTGTTTTCGATCTATGAGTTTGACTATCCCTCTGGTATCTTTCGTCCCTCTTTTAGGAATCAAAACGATATTTTGAAGGCCATATATATATTAATATATGTGTGCATAGGTCTTCAGATTTTTTGCAACGATAAATAAAACAAAACAATTTAAGGACAAGATGAAATGATTTCGTTTTTAAAGATTTCGAAACATCAAATGACCTTCATCAGTGTTAGTCCGTTTTCAAAATGTGGTAAAACAATAAGTTCGATGTGTGTAAGACGATCATCTCACTTATGTATAATATATAGGTGATCTTGTACTGTATCGAATTTATTATTGGCTGTATCTTCATGTAATAATAGCAATGAATTGGAAATATATTTAAATATGCAGATTGAAGACTAATCACCCCTTGCCTTCAATTATAACCATGATAACCGAAATTTCGTTTTTACAAAATTCTATCTTAAGATTTTTCATACGATCTAACCTTGTAATTAACTTTTATTTAAATAAAAACTAAGAAAAGAAAAAAAAAAAGAAAAAAATAACATGTAGTAAGTATGGACTTTTGACGATGTTAATACGTTATATATGGAGATGTCAATAAACTATAATAGGTCCATATATAACGAATTGACTTGGTGAAAATCTTTCATTTATATATTTCATATATTAACAGTGCCATTAAATACCCTTTGAATCAAGTGATCGTAATAGCCAATGAAAAAAGAAGAATGCTACAGCATATGTAATATTTCTGGCTATCCATGATAGACTAGATTACAAATTTTGACTTTTGTTTTGCCTTTAAGCACAAAAAAAGTCACGGGTTGTGTGTCTGTGGATTTTGTTAACAGTAACACAGTACATAAGATGCTGTTGCTATTTAAAAACAATATATACAAATGTATACGTAGAACATATTGCCCAGAAAATTTGGTTGGATAAAAACAAAAACATAACAATAAAAAAAAACGATAAGTATATCCTGCAATACATGCCTTTCCTGCCATGTATATCCAAAGATAGCATTGGGAAAATGATTCTATTATTTAGTAAGTTGGGATCTTAATAACATGTGTTAAAAGTAAAATTCAGTTCGATTTAATGTTTAACTATATCAATTTATTGTTTAATTAAATAATTATGAAATCCATACCTCTTCCTATAACCGGCAGATGGTTATGGTAATATATGAAATCACTTCCATAACAATATTCTAATTGCAAAATCCGATTTGAACTTTTCGAGTTTCCTCGCCACAAGACTTCAACTTCGCTACGACCTGTGTCTATCTTACAGTCGCAAATGGCTAAAACGGTACCTTCGTAACCCTCTGTAATAAAACATGTCAATATAATAGTAACAACACATGGTTCATGAATGAATACTTGCATGATATTAATAAGAAATAGTTCTGAACATAAATGCTGCACAATAGTTGTTTATTAAGATCCTCTCTTTCATTAATTATATATTTTTGAGCTTAACTTGTGTAACTTAAGACTGTAGATTTTGTTATAGTGTGTCTGTTCCTAAACTATTTAGTCAATATTTCATTTTTTTTTCTTTAATTCAAAAACATTAAGAATACATCGTCTTTCGTTACACTTAATAAACGAGACACATTCTATAATCAAATGATATGTAATCTGTCTTTTGAAGTTCACTGCAATTTAGTTATTATACACGTAAAGTACAAACAGACAAAATGTGTGCTATAAAAAGGCTGAAGCACAGTATTTTTTTGAACTACATTTACAATTCATCGATGTTATGATATAAATTCTTTTACCGCTATATTCAGTTACTTCAACAACCTTTGCATCTCCAAATATTCCGAACGATTGCCTGAGACATGATCTTGAACTTTTTCTTGACATCTCCATATCTTCTCTTAATATAATAAAAATTATTTTGTAAATCATAATTGCACTTTATGTCCGAGAGCCTAATTAAAATATTCCAAAGTGCGAAATGTCATTTACTCTTAACTTCATACTTGGAAACCATAAATTCATTTATAAAAAAAAAGTTTCCATTAATATAAGTTCATTATTTACAATTCAGAAAAAAATGTATGGGTGAACGAAGTATGTGAACACGGCGAATTGTTTTTCCTTATTCACGTGATTTACAGAAACTAATATAAGAAGAGAAAACTAACAGATTCAAGTTAATACATGTTTCTTACCTTACGTTCGGAACAACAATTCTTTGAAATTTATGACTGAGGTCGTGTTCATCAGACATGTAACACATATTACACAAATCAAAATCTTTACAACTCAAACATTTCCATCGAATGCCTCGTATACAGTTATCTCTAGTTGGGCAACAATCACACAAATAATGTACATGTTCAACTCCTGTCGAAATATATTACAATGTATCTAAATATAAGTCAAGACCAATACACTAACGGTTGTCAAGTAATTTCATTACTCTAAAACCGTTTCGGAAAAAAGAAGCTACGATTGCAAGACCATCTATCTCGACTTTTTATAGTTCTTGATGTAAAACTCACATTCTATAAAATGTAGTAAGACACACACTTCACAATTCGTGAATTGTATGGTAGACCATGTTGCATACATTTGTCATACAATTGATTTTTAAATCTTCCTTATTTCAACATATCCTGACAGATCTTTCAAGGTCTTTGTAAGAATATTCAATGATAGGATCTGTTGTTGAAAAACGATTTTAGAAAGGTACAGGAAAGCTAATGATTTAGTCAATGTTGAGGCGTCGTCCAATATAACTTTGATATTTGCAAATATTCGTTTGAAACATACCTTACTTCAACACAATGTTTCATAGATCAAACAGAAATCTTGAAGCACATACAATTTTACCGCATCAAAATGAGATTTTAGTAACATGATTGTAAAATAAGCTGCCTAGTTGCTTATCTGCATTTGAATTCACCTGAATAGTTGCAAGCCCGATGAAGCTATTTCAGAGATAACTGTATTGTATTTGAAGCTTTGCGGACGTCCATCGGTAGTTTTACTGTCGCAAATTTAGTTCACCTTGCGACGCGTAACGGAGACAGGTAAACGGGTATTTGCGACAGTTAAACTACCGATGGACGTCCGCAAGGCTTCAAATACAATACAATTATCTCTATTCTAATGCAAAACAAGTACATAATTCAATTTCAATCATTATTTCAGTGTAAAATTCTCATTAAAGAAAATTCCGCGAAAAGATGTTATCTTCTTTGGGACCTAAACTAGGTGACTTCATAGGTATGCTTCCGGCGTCAAACGTAAACACCGGGCGTTTTCTGGCTTCTTGGCCGCTTCAGAATGTAGTTGAATTTAATAAAAAGAAGATTTCTAGGTGCAACATGTGAGTTGTTTTGCTTATTATTGTAAAAATTGTACGTCAATACATTCTGCAATTCAAAATGTCGGCTTCCTTAGTTACAGACAAGGAGATAGAGAATTTTACGCTTACTGTCATCCAATCTGAACCAATGATACAAAATAATTGCATTAGAATTTATCATATTCATCTAGAGAAATAGTGTGATTTATTGCATTGTACATATTTTTTAATTTTAATATTTTAATACCAAAATGTGTATTAACATAACATTAATATATCATTTATATATTTTTAAAATTTATATATTAAAATATATATAAGTTTATAATTCAGTAACAAGATAATCATGGCTTCTTTTCATAATTAGTAAAACAGTTTAGGTATCTAAAGCCAGACAAAAACAATTCAGAAAATCGATCTGACACGGAAATAACCACAGTTAGTTCCAATTTACTGTATATTTTTATAGAACATCCATGTCAAGGCCAAACATGTCCCTTAGCGCGTACACGTCTTTGTTAGCAGACAAAATTAAGCATCTCGATAATGTCATTTACAAACACCCTGTTTATTTTTATTTAGAATGGTTTATCAAAATGTGTTGCCCTTGACACACGTACTTGTATCTATGTCTGCATGGTCTTTTTAGTTTATGAAACCACTACTAGGTCAATCAGTGATTGTGAATACTGTAAAGAGTGTCTGTATAATTGATGAAGATGACAAATGTAAAGTACAATCTGCTTACACTTCCGAAGCTTCTAAGATCGCCCCTTATTTTTGACGCAGATCCAGGAGAACTCACAACCCTTTGGAGACTGGGGAATATAAATATTGTTACTATTTTTTTTTTCGACCAGCAGTTAACGCCCTTGCCAGATTTGGGCGTCCGTTTGGCGTCCGTTTGGCTATGTGGGATGTACAAGTACGCAGAATCAACCAGTCAGAATGGGGACCTTAAATCCCATGCCTCGTGTAATCAAGATCTTCACAACTCAAACATTTCCATCGAATGCCTCGTATATAGAACCATTGCAAGAACTCTTTTAGGGGTCCAACGGTGGCCTGTTTCAAGGCTAAGTTTCCATCCCTATTCAATTAACGCCTATTTTCCAGTGGCAGTTAATTTTCCCCGACCTATTCCCCTCATACAACTTCTATTACAGGACCCACCTTATGTATTTATTGTCAATTTGTTCTCAATCCAAACATACATGAAATATTTACAACTGGACGTTAAGCAACCCACAATCAAACAATTTAAGAGAACTGTCATTACAATAATTTCCGTATCAAGTAGTTTATATACGAAATATTTATTTATTTTCGTTGCCGCTAATTTTCTTGAATATTAACAAAATCATGTTAAACGTTGCACAGATCAGCCTGTCTGGTTCCTATTCATCTCTCGACCAATAAGGCTTCAGTAAATCGTTGGCCGCAACCAACAATCAAAATACCTCAGTATCTAGTTTTCAAATTGATTGCCTATACAAAACTATTTCCTTGATCAGGAGTTGCGGCCAAAGTTAGCTATGCTCATACTGTTATGAATTATGGTAACATTACACCAAAACACTAGTACTGACTTTCACCCACAAATGATGCATATTTAGAGGCCATTAATTTGTAATTTATACTGTGATGTCCCAAAAATTAGTTAGTTTTAAAAGTTATATCACAACCAGTTTTATGTAAAAAATTGAAATAACACGTTATACAAATATCATGCGTCCGAAGAGCTTTTTCTGGATTTACCTTCATCAGGAACGCTCAAAGCCAAACATTTGAAAGCCAAGGGTTTATAAGAACCAAAACAATTTAAGAGCTATATGACCGAAAGTAACCTAATAAAAAAGCCAAATCCATCTAAGGCAAACTTTGCCTGATGTAGTTGAAATTTCAGTTTTAGGTAAAATGTGTGCTATTTTGGCCAGATAAAAAACAATATTAAAATATTAGTGCCAATTTCAACCCTTCGTAACCTCCTTTAAAATCGTATAGCGTTGATAAGAGATAACTGTCTTTGATAAAATATAAAAAAACAACAAAACCAAAACGCACTGAATATGACATGCATTATGCTTGTATTTATTTTTGTAGTTCGAATGTCTCATTTTGCATATTTTTGATAGTTCTAGATTAAATTCGTAAATTATCATGATAATATGATATGACATTCCAATTGGGTAAAAGATGAAATGTTCTCGTCCGAAGCATACTTAAAAAGAAACCTGCAATTAATAAATGTACACACAATTCTATTGCAAAAAGCTAAATTAATTAATAAATAGTGCTAAGCTATTTTTAAATTAATTCAATACCTGATGGTCCATTGTCCAATATTCGTAGATATTCATTTGGCAATTTATACTCTTCTGTTTTTCCATTATCCCATTGTACTGTTACAACATGTTTGGATGTGTTCCTTATCACATCCGATTTTATTATTTGGCTTTCGGTTATGTGTTCTAATGTTCTCTCACGTGAAGATATACTACCATGTGTTTGAATATCTCCAACCTTAAACGAACAACTAACTTTATATTTCATAGGTTATAACTAATTGAGATTTAAATCATCTTGTGCCAAATCATTTACTTTTTCTTTCAGTCAGCTATTTGTGTGACATTTTTCTTTAAAAAGGGGAGATGAAATGAAAGGGACAATCACTAATTAGTATTAAAAGCAATCAAAAACTTTACAAAAATAAAAATATAACTGACAAAACTTAAGCAATCAAGTGAAATTACGAAACAACAGTTTATAACATTAGACCAAACATTCAAGTTCAAGGAACACAAACCCCTTTCCAAAGCAAGGGTTATTCTAATGTACTAAGAAAAAGAAAACAGATCATATTTGCTAGTGGTGATAGAAATGGCTAGTAAAGTTTTAAAACCGTTGACAAATAGCGTCCGGTTGAATAAGCAATCGCGGAATGAGGTCAGGTTCATTACTACCACACTTAATGCATACCAGTGAATCAATGACACGTGTTTTCAATAACAGTCAACAAATCATAATGTTGTCCGTAATTGTATTAATGGTGTGACCTTAACTTGACCAAAGTCACACATCACACATTTATTCAATAGTTTCTTTATTAGCAGCAACAATTAGAACAAAGGATCTGGAATGATGTTTCAACTGGGAGATGTAATTATATGAATCAACCAAATTCACCATAGAAAGTGACGAAAAACAACTCCCTTTTCTCGATATCCTAATAATGTAAGAGGGGGAACATATTATTACAGACTTTTACTGTAAAGATACAAACACCCACCAATATTTGAATTTCTGATCATGTCATCGATCCATACAAAAAAAAATATTATTTAAATCTTGTAAGACGCGTATGCACTAAAGTAACCAAGAAAGCACCATGCGAAAAAAAGACTAGCTCAATTAAAGTATAATCTCCTCAAACAAGATTACCCGGAAAATCTTATTGATGCAGCACTTCTCAAAGCAGTCACCATTCTAACCATAGAGTTCCGACGTCCAAAGGAAAACATTCCAAATGGAAATGTGATTACACATAATCCTCGGAACAACACTATTTTAATCGCTGCTATGAAATATCTCCTAATTTTGCATCAATCTATAAAATTTTAAGTACCGATCTTGGAATCCACACTATGAAACACCCGTACACAACAACAACATTTGAAAAGGCTACTGACTAGAATTCGATTCGAATCTAAAGGAGAAAATACAAAGATGCAGATATCATCGCTGTTGAACATGCAAATATATTGACGAAGGGGTCTCTGTGACATTTAAATCTGGAAAAACATTTACAGTGAATGCACAAATGAGTTGCAAGAATCCTGGAGTCTGATTCATTGCGCAACATGCCGAACGTGCAAGGATAACTATATAGGAAATAAGGGACTGTTCATTCAGAACTAACCCTTGCAGTACACATTTTAATCGTTACAGAACAGGACAATTCCGCATTTTCATTTTGTATGCGTGAATGATATCGTTACGGCAATGCATTACTTTTTTTCCGTTTTTATTTAGTTGCCCCGAGCCTCGTTGCACATATCAGTATATATAATAACGAACTAAACTACATATAGAAATCATATTGAGACAACCCGTAAATGAACAGCTTTTTCGATGAATAAAATATGAATATGAAGGACACAACTATGAAACATGACAGTTTACATTGACAACGAAATACGTATTGGTTTAAACATTAATGAATAAAACTTACGTTTGTTACTGTCCCTACATATCCATGTCCACCATCGTCGTCGTTATTGACAATCCAGGTAGGTCCTCTAACAACTCTGGCTCCTTTCTGTACATTTTCTGCACCATAAATAACACAACAATTTTTGAATCATCTACATTGACGAATACTTTAGATCGAAGACCTGATTTGTTCATTCAAACTTAAAATAGCTGATGTAAACCTGACAAACTTATTCGAAATGTTCAAATATATATGCAAAGTCAACTCTTATTGGGAGTTGACATTAGTTGTCTGCTCTACGGTGAAGTCAGAATTGGATGAATATCTTACACATTCCTGACATATGAAAGTAAAAACTATTTATATCAAGTGGACACAGCTAATAGATCAAACATGTTCGAATTGAAATAGTGTAGAACGATTTTTACATTATAATTCTCGATCTAATACAGTCGTCCATTTTTGTATTAGAAATCTTCGAATGGAAACTGAAATCTATTTAATCTAGAACGATTTTTACATTATAACAATGTATAGTTCTCGATTTAATACAGTCGTCCATTTTTTGTATTAGAAATCTTCGAATGGAAACAGTCAAGAAGGTTGTCACATCAGTGACAATAAATCAATCGGAAAGAAATACAAGTTATGTTTATAAATGACAAAAAATTAGAATAAATCAAAACATCAATAAACAATTCACAACAAATTGAAATGAAAAAAAAACAACAAAAAACAACAACTAAACAACAAGACCGAATGTCATGAAGTATCAGGTACACACCTAGCATTGACGATTCATTATAAAAAATGAACCGCACCCTTTATTTTCTAATCTAACTCGTAATGATTGTTTTAACAACTATATGTCATTATTAATTTGACTATTTTCGTATCCTAAATGATTTTATCATATACTTTGAGTAAATAACTTATATTTTGTACACTATGATAATAGCATTAAATTTACATGAATTCCGTTTTTTCCGAAATGGAGTTTAGCGGGCTGATATGAAAAATTTATCACATACTTCCGGCTATTATCACATGCCTTTCCGTAACGTTTTCGCATGGCATTACTCGGCAAATTCCGGAAAATACACCTCAATGGTAAATTTTTAGTGGAAAACATAACAAAGTAGGATACAAAACAATTATTAAGTTACAGGAAAATATAGTATGTAAAATGCAAAAAAAAAACAAAAAAAAAAAAAAAAAAACAAATGATACAATAAAAGCATTTTTCAAAGTTTCCAGCATGTTTTAGAAAGTTACTTTACAAATGTTGACTTTTCAAACAGTGTTCATTTTGTTTTGTTGATTTTTTTTACGTCAATATGAAAATATATTATAATTTTGTTTTTCTCCTCTGTTGAGGCATACGTTAGAACGATGTCGATACAAATAATTTACCAAATTTACTACTTACCAAATGTCACAATAGGCAAATGATCTTCGTAATACACGGGACCTTTTGCTGCATCTATAAATTTTAAGTCACACTGGCCATTCCTACCAACACAGTATCTTCCTTTCAAATCGTCATTCCATTTTACTTTTTGCATCTGACCTAAATGTTTCAGACGTATTTTCTAGGAATTGTAGCACTCTACCTTAAACATGTTAAAAAAGCACAACTTTTTTAAAATTTCTGCATCTTATTAAAACAATAGTATAACATCGAGATAAAATTTTAATTTTTTTCTCATAGTTTTCTTAATTGATAATAATGCACTCTTTGTTGTGGTAAGTATGCAATGGTTCGTAGTTCAAAGTATTTGATAAAAGAAACTGGTTGTCTGATAGGTCGAAACAGCGTTTACAAGTTTAAACAGATTTATACAGATTTATACAAAAGTGCTTAATAATACGAACACATCTTGCTTAGTAGTACTCTGAAAATGACTGACGGAAAATTCTAGTTCTCAATATAAAAATAAATTCAAGGAATTGGAAAGCAGCGGGTGAGTTGTTTGACAAATTAAAAAAATGATCACACGTTACAAATCGCCACTGTCGAGCTTGTGACCAGGGATGATGTCAGACTGTGATACCATAAAAAGAGTGACGGAAATAGGCAAACAGACAGACGAACTGACTGATTGACGGAACAGCCCTATTCACATACACAATAACTATATTTACCTTCTGTAGGTTTACCTCGCAGTTTGACAATTGAGTTTGGCAGAATACCGTAGACAAATGTAAAGCCCTGATTTTCTCGTGGAGCCATTTGTACACTAGGATGAAATGTGAAATGTTTTATTACAATATTACATGATGATCTACTTTCATTAAATATAAATATATTAATCATTTGATGGTCCGATGTCAGGAAAGAATATATCTTGAATAACCAGAAAGTCCGATATAACCTTTTTTGAAAAAAAAAGATATTCGTTTGGGAAATATTTGAAAGTTGTTTTAATGAAACTATAATCTAATACACACACATTAACTTTTTTACGAATAGGAATTTGTGTGTTCAAAAAACCACCAACGTTAAAATGTAAAACATTAACAATAAAATCATTTGAAATCTACCAGGCTGGTTTCGATATGTTTAATACTAAGAAAAAATGGAAGATTTCATTAGATTTTTTGTATTTACTTCCTTGTAATAAACTTACCGTTTTCCTTTGCAAAATACAACATTCATAAGGAGTTAGTTGTACGGCTGAAGAACCCAATAAATTTTAATTAGAAAATATCAGGTATTAAAAATACCGCAAATCATTGCACAATGGAGAGCAATAATGTCGAAAACGCTGCAATCGACGGTTGGGACCTCGAATCCATTAATAATCATCATATTAGACAGAGTATCTCAAGCAAAAGTTGAATTAATGACACACTTCCGGTATTCAGCGATACGTCGGAGTTAGTCGTATCAATTAAGACCTAAAAAAATTAAAGTTCCAGTTGCGTTTTAATCCGTTGTCTACACCACGAATCTATTATTACAGGCAAACACTATAAAACATTATGACGCCTGCAAGCAGAGTAAAGAAGCGTACCTAGTGAATATAAGGCATACTTCTGGTACAAGGAATGCGACGGATATTAATACCAAATATGTCACATATAGGGAGAAAAAACGCTACCAGATGCAGATCAATCAACTTTACCGATCTCGAGCTCCCTAGTAAAAAAAAAACCATGTATCGTTTCAAAGTTATAAACAGGACAACACACATCATATATTATTAGAATATAAGAGAACATTACCGCTTGAAATGGATACAGAGCCCATTAAATTCCAAATCGATGCTAATGATGAAAAAAAGTATACTTGTATTAGTCCACTTTCTATGCCTCGAATTCCCTTATAACAAACATAAGGTATACATCAATTGGAAATCTATTTGCAGGACAAATAAACATTCAGTTTAACAAAATATGGTGGATATAAGAAAGAAAAAAAAAACACATATCAAGAAGAAAAAAAAAATATTTGCCTTTAAAATGGCTGTCGAAACTCGCATAATCTCTTTATAGACACACATTAACGAAACGTATACAGTAAATAAAGCGCATAGTTTAAGGTACAAGGCGATAGTGAAAATATAAATAACAAAGGCGCTGTAAAACAATAGTGTAACCAGAGCTGTTTCAATCTACGGGAGAAACCTAATACAAAACTAATATAAACAAACTTTTACAAATATTTGTAACCTTTTCGTTTATGGCTTTACCGAGGAAACTATTACTCGAATCGCAAAATCAACTCAACGGGTGCATTTGACTCAACCTGCGGAACATCAAATCATGTCATCTCAGATATTATCTACATTATTTAACAGCCAAATGCATGTACGCAAAACGTTTATACTGAATGTAGAACACACTCCCGTTGTAATTGTATACTGAGGACATTTATACTAACAATGCTCACGTAAATTTTATGTCATTGTGAGGCTGACATTCAAGGTACCGACCGTGCGAGGGATGTACATCCAGTCAAGGTCGTTAAACACTTCCAGTTAGACATTCAAGGTTAAATTGAATATAGAACGCACTTCTGCGTCAAAGGAACCGGTTGGAATTTTACACCAAAACGTCCAATCCAAGCAAAAAACCTATAAGTATGATATAAAGTTTAGTGTGGCGTCCATTTCGATCAACCATTATGCAATTGTGTAAGTCCTAGCTGAAGCCGGTCCCGGGTGCGGAATTTTCAAGCTGCGATGAAGACCCATTGGTGGATTTTAGCTGTATGTTGTCTCTTTGGCATATTCCCCGTTTTCAATTCATTTCCTACGATATTTATACAACAAAAACGCAGGTAAGTTTCAATCGATAGTTGAAACTCTATATCGCGTAATAGAAGACAAAGACTAAAAATATTTAGAGGGGTACAAAACGTATCAAGTGAATATAAAGAACATTTCCGGTGTAAGGAGAATCTGAAGTCAATAATACCAACAGGCTGATCCAGAATAAAAACCAAACCTACAAAATACGTTTCAATTGACTATCTGGATTTGGAACTCTTAGGTCATACATGACCTACACGACATTTTTAAGCATTTATGTAGGGCAAATATAAAAAAAAAACTAAAAAAAAAAACAAAAATACCGAACTCGAAAAAAAATCAAAACGGAAAGTCCCTTATTAAATGGGGAAAAAAACTTATCGAACGAATTAAAAACAAACTGTCATATTTCGGACATTGTATAGACATTTTCTTGTAAAGAAAATGATGGATTAAACGTTGTTTTGTAGCTTGTTAAACCACTCACTTGAACGACAGTTGCATAGGATTTCATTATATTGACAATAATGTGTGACATTTTCTTAATGCGTTTTGCTTATAGCTGAAGCTCGAACGAGGAACAGGTATAAATATTTCTGGACGTCTTATTTCAAATTTAATTTAAGGATTTGTTAACCTTTCTGGAACACATGATATCATCCCCAATTATTTGGTGGAGTTCGTCATGATCGTTCTTTTGACGCCTTTCCGAATGCAATTGCAATAGACCGTGTGCATATTTATTTTATACATGAGTATATTTCCGGGGACCAGTTATATCATGTGTCTACTTGGTTTTGTATGTTTCGTTTTCTTTAGCAAATTAACAGACCTGCATTTTAATATTTAATTGTCAATTAATATATTTTTCTTTTGTGAATTAACTCACCCTTTTGAACTTGTACTGATCATTCTTTTGAATATATGACTCATATCATGTTTATCGTTCATGTAGCAAACGGTACAAAGGTCATAGTTCCAACATGTCATACACTTCCATCTTATCCCTCGTAAAGGGTACTCGTCGCATCCATCGCACTGAACATAATTGTGTTTGACGCCTAGAGTGAAATAAAACATTGAAGAAAAAAAAATACATTTTGAAATCCGCAGACAGATTGAAGTTTTATTTGGAAAGAATCACCCAACCAAGTTTCTGTTAATTGTACAAATTTGTATTGGAGTCTAACACTGTTTCTAGTTTGGTTTGTATTGACATGTAAATATATAATAATGGCATTTTTTTTTTTGACACTGAATTGATCAGCAGAAATATTAAGCAAACCCGCTAGATCGAGCAAGTATTCGAGCTTATGAAGTTAGTATTAAAAAAATAAAAAAATGTTACTATTCTTTGGTCATTATTTTGATGCGGATGTCATGCACACGCAATGTTGCTGCACTGATACGTGACATTATTGCCTTATATTTTAGAGTATGAAGTCATGTCAACAAATCTTAACAAATATTAGAATATTAGGCAGTAAAATTAAAGGTAAAATATCAAATCCCTGATATCTATTACATACTTTTTTAACTGAAGTGTAGGCAGTTTACATATTGCTGTTCTTATGATAAAGTATGTTAGAATCAAGCATAAGCATGTGATGCTACCAACTTGTCACAATAGTCTTTATCTGAACTACAATAGAATGCTCAATAAGATTTAATACTGGGCACCCATGATTTATCGCGAGGCTTGATTGTACAGTTTGAATATGGAAAGCTTGGTAAATTATGCTTTTCTTAAATGGAAGGTCGTCTCTCACAAAGGTAAATTGAGTAGTGTACGCTGCTAGCATATCATGGTCTAGGTTCTAGCAAACATAGAATATAGATTTTTGTTAAGTACGAAAACTGGTAAAACTGAGCTGCTTTTAGTACGACATGTACAGGGCAAATCCGTAAAACATACAGGGAGAATTTTGGAATCAAAAAAGTGTTTTGTTCACTTATCAACCACTGGTCTAATAGGAAAACTAATTATTTTTATCAAATTCGCAACGGTTAATATTTATTTGATATAGTGGCCGAGTTGCATATACATGATGTATGAAGTGTGACTCTTTGCGTTTTCGTTATTGTTGATCATCAACTAAATTGAAGTTCTGTATTGCTTGGATTGTACTGGTTTAAGTTTGAGTGGTAATTGATTTATGGATATTCAGAAAGACAACAAATTTACAACTAGTACAATAGTAAGATGCTGCAAGTCAGTCTGAATGACACAGAAATTAACATTTTTAGGTCACCGTACGGCCTTCGTCAATGAGAAAAGCCCATACCGCATAGTCAGCTATAAAAGGCGCAGAAATGACAAATGTAAAGCAATTCAAACGAGAAAACTAACGGCCTAATTTATGCGCAGAATTATGAACGAAAAACAAATATGTAACACAGCAACAAACGACAACCACTGAATTAGAGGCTCCTGACTTGGGACAGGCACATACTGAAGGTGGCTGGGTTAAACATGTTAGTGGGCGCCCAACCCTCCCCCTAATTCTGGGACAGTGGTGCAACAAAACAATATAAGAACTGTACAAACAATAAACAAACAACGCATATGATCAACAGCAACAAGCAACAACCACTCAAGTACAGGCTCCTGACTTTGGACAGGCACATATAAAATGTGGCGGGGTTAAACATGTTAGCGAGCGCCCAACCCTCCCCATAACTTGGGACAGTGGTGTAACAGTACAACATAAGAACAAACTATAAAAATCAGTTGAAAAAGGCTCTGAGAGTACTCGCAGTTACTGACAGCTAGTTCAAAGCCAATAACAACTAATAAAAGAAAATCATGCATCTAAGACTAAATTACCAATCAGTGCACATCCAACATCCAATGGATTTAGTGTAAAGACGTCATAAACAGTCAGAGAAAAACATAACCTTGTGCAATGCTAAGTTACAGGTATCGACATATTGTAGAGCCATGAATATACATATGTATATAACAATTATAAATTATATTGTTTGCTTTTAATTTACTGATAACAACATCAACAGTAGTACCAATAAAACAATATTCAAAGATCTAATTACAGTGTTGAATTGGTAAACTTTTATGATAAGTTTATTTAAAGGGTCGATAAGTTTACCAGGATAGTTTCTAAATTTCCGGGCACGGTAAACAACATCTCCGTAAAAATGATGATATGCTATCCCGTTTGACAACCAAACTTCAAAACCAAATCTTTATATCTATGGAACAATTTAGTAAAGGTTTTACGTAATTTGTAAATTTAAGCCCTGACTTAATAATTTTCCATTAATACATGGATTACTTTCATTAAAATCCAAAACATCACAACAGACACAGGCACAACGAACGAGTTGTGATATATAACAACCATAAGATGGTGCCAAAGGAACATAACCATCCAAAAAAGGAAGAAAAATCGTCCCTTTTGTCGTAAATTTTAGTATGGAGTTTCCCATGTAAAACTGAAATATCTAAATCTAGGAAAGGACAGTTATTACCGTTTATACTTGATTTATTTAAAGTAGGTTCCTTTGGGTAAATTTCGGCAGTATATTTAGAAAATTCTTGATTATTTAACGAAAAAATATCATCAAAATAACAGTAAGTGTTGTTGAATTTATCAATCAAATGCAATTTAGACGGGCCTTTACTGAGTTTGGTCTTACACTGTGATTCATAATAGTAAAAGAACAAGTCTGCTATTAAAGGAACGCAATTAGTGCCCACAGGAATACCTACAACCTGTCGATACATGTGTTGCCGAAACGTACATAAATATTATCAAGGAGAAAACTAACAGTTTCCATCATATAATCACACCTCCAGTAAGTATATCTAGCATATTTACCTTTCTCATTAGAGAAGAAGGCTTTAAATGAGTTGCAATAAATATATTTGCATTCAGATTTACCAATCGACCATTTAAATAAATAGGAAAACTTGTGTTTGATAAGATTGTGTGGAAGTGTAGTGTAAAGAGTTGAAAAGTCAAAACTGTCAACAGAATCAAAAGGACCATCAAAAGCATGTATCTTGTCTAAAACATCCAAAGAATGTTTTAAACTCCAAAGAAAGTTAGTTCCCCTATTTTAATATATTTTTTTTACAAAAGTTAATGATGAGTTCTTTGATAGTAGTTAAAGAACTAGTTAAATGCACTGAAAAATTAGTTGTAGAACACTTACTAGAAGCCGAGATGAAACGATATCTTATTGGTTTTTGTGTAGTACATAGTAGGGACCTTCAAATGTTCAGAAGAGGCCTTAAGCTGTGATGTAGATATGATATGTTTGTTTACTATATGACTCTCTGTGGAACGCATGGACTTGAATGTAGATGCATCTAAAACTTCACTTTTAAGAACGTCAGTGAAGTATTTACGGCATACCACCACCACATTGCTGGCTGCTTTGTCGGCCGGTACAAACACAAACCGCTTTGAAAGTTCTGGAAGGTTTTTTCGTATTCTAGAAATAGGCGTTTTATGTACTCTTGTATTTATTTTTAAATTATTTTCCATATGTGAGATTCTAATATCCACAACATTCATACATTTATTTAAAAAAGAATCAAGATATTTTTTATCAGATTTTTCCGGTTTAAAACAAATTTTACAATACGACGAAAGAAAGTCTTTTATGACATGACGACACTGTTTCCAAAATCTTTTTTAGATGGAGGGCGAAATTTTGGTCCTTTTTTCAAAAAGTTTTAACCTCTCTGTAGTAACATGGCCATAGGGGTCATATCTAAATTTCGACGATTGACAGTTAGAGGAGTATTATTTTCTACATTGACGTCTAATGTTACTGACGTACAATTAAAAATTAAACTTCTGCTGGGTTTTTTTTTGTATGTGTACGAAATAATAGATGGTTCTGTGTTATCAAAATAGGAAGGTATAAAGTTTTGAATGGTAGAGTCATTAAATATACTCGATAAGTTGATAAAATTAATACCTCCGTTAATATATTTAATTTTCGGAAAGTGTCGTTTATGATCTTCAGGTTTATTGATACGCGGGAACAGCCTATGGTTGCAAAAAGCTGTAATTATAGGCGAATATTCATAGATAAAAAACCAAATTGTGTCACACTCTTTGAAAATATCATGTAATTTACAAATTGGTATTTGACCCAGTTCACATAATAATTGATGCCTACCATTGTTTTTATATATAGATAGGAGATCATCAAGTGTACAATGTAAACGATGTTTAATTCATTGATTTCGATTGATACGTTTGTCATGGGATCTATTATTGCGTTGTCTTTTATCAACAATATTCATGATATCAATAGAAGAAGTTTAAGATATGTTCCCTTGTCCAAGCATATTGTCATTTAGACCAAGGAGATATGCTGTCGGTAGTCGTTTAATCCAAGACAGTTCGATAATTTTACTGGAATCTTCAAATTGTTTAAACTACTGCCCTTGTTGTTTCTGGATCGTTTCGAGTGGTTGTGTTTACCTAAATGTTGGTAAATTATACTTTTGAAATTCCTAGGTTTTCGGAAGCGGTAAAGATGTTCTTGTGTTCGTCTAAAAAATTCCAGTTCTGTTTGTCCAACATATTGTATACCACACTTTGGATTTGGTCAAGTAACCAGATAAATGAGGCTTTCAGTTTTTCATGTAATGTCACAGGAAAAGAAAAGCGAATAAGCTCTCCCGTTCACTGTTGACCTAACAGTATTATCAGAAGATCATCTAGATCAGGTTAGTCATTTTCTGGCATTGCACGGGAATATTTGTGGATATCCACGTGCATTTTTATTTACAAATCTGGTTGCAGCAGCATTGCCACCTTTGACACAATTGTAAAAAGTGGTAAATCTAGAAGGGGAATTTCGATTGACGGCGGTTGAATTTATATTTGGAATTAAATGATTAATTAATACCTGTTTGAGCATTATCGTATAACTGTAATGCATACTGGTTATTATTTCCTATTTCAAAATCTTCGTTGATTTCTAGACATGTGTCCCACTGAACTATAATGTGGCCTGTATCAGTTATATTTACGATAGTTCCAATTACTCGACCGTCTCCATACTTGTTTTCACTATTTGGGGTCCAGCTATGAGGTTTCACAACTCGAAGTCCTACTTTAATTTTTTCTATGAAATAATGTAAACAAGTATTAACAAACATATCAAACTCCAAGGTAAATTAAAAAAGAGAGAAGTCCACAAAACCTGACAAAATTAAACGCTTTTTTTATTAACCAACAGAGCGAATGGACAACAACTGTTATATTCCTAGTTGATCTGGTACAAGCAATTTCTAAATAACAGAACATTGATTTCGTCTCGTTTGTCATAGATTCTAGCACTGAGATGTGCGCTTTTGTCAAATTTGTATCTGTATAAAATGATTCGGAAAAAAGTGTAGATGTGGTTTCTTTAATCTCTGAATGTCTTTGTAGTCAACTTTTAATTTCCATTATACATTCCTAATATTCAAGTTATTCTATCCAATTGTCATAATAAAGCAGTTCAAAAAGAAGGTGGGTACCATTTAAAAAAATGGAGTACAATATAAAATACATTAACATCTAATTCATAATTTTCTCCGAAGTTATTTGACTTTTAATTCTTCTGACTATCCTACCGCATTTACACTTTGTGAACGCAACTCATATTAGACTCTTTGATTGAAATTGCAAAAAAAAAAACCAAAAAGCATCAACTAAAACAAAAAATCAACAATACACTATATAATGAAATCCGAATTGTATCTCTCATGAAGACAGCGTTTTGGACATTGCGCTACAGTTTAGCAATCTTGTTAGTTTTGTTACACGGTGATGATTTGTATAAGCTAGTTGAATGAATACATTTATTGTTTAAATAAAAATGTACGGCACTCCGTAAGTCTGTCCGTCCGTCCTTTATCCTAAACGCAAACAAGTCAGTTTAAAAAAATCTCAAAAACATATTAGGTACTTCTGTTGAGTATACTATACCGTCGGTCTGATTAATCAATCTTGGCTGCTGTTATTCGAATTTAAACCTTTTTGTTACTTTTGTAACACAACGAAACTCTCTGAGCGCAGCCCTTCTTACATAATTCGACAGAAAGCTGTCACATTTTAGAAAAACTTAGTGAAGACATAAAAAATCATAATAATTTTTCATAGTAAATGCCAGACAAAATTAGCTTTTCACGCGTGATTTTATTGGTTGATCACACACTACATTGTATCGTATTGTTGATTCAAAAATTTTACGAGTTATTATACTTTGACTTTTGAACTATCCTGACATCTTGTAAATGGCACTCCTTTGAGACCATTGGATATTTAGGGAAGCTATAGGACTTTGACCATCTTTAGATTATTGTTAAATGAGACCGTCTGAACGCAACTTCTGTTTGACATAAACCTTTTATACTTGGTTGGATGTTCTCCATAATGTGTTGTTCACAATATTGTATCGTCATTTGATTTGACAATTTCTATAAGAGTGGTGACACTTAATCCAGTTTTTACTATTTGACACAGTAATTACACAAGAAAGTCTTGTAAACGCCATTCCCATAAGACTGTGTGACATACAAATTTCATTCCTGGTAGGATTGTTGTTATAATGTACAGTGGACTATATTATACTGAATAATCGATCTGACTACATATCCGGCGGTTTTAGAAGGTTTAAACAATTTTCAATGCTTCATTACAATGAAAAATGATAAGTGTTACTTCTCTTAGACCATTTGCTATGCAGCTTTCATACATAATATTGTACATTACTCAGTAACAAAGAACATTTAACTACAAAGTGACGTTCCTGTTTCCATATACATTGGGGTGCAAAGTTTAAATGTATAGTTTTTGATGTCAATACTATATCCATTCGTTTATCTATGTGCATATTGGAACATAATATTAAGCAAACAAGTAGCAATCAATCAATCAATCAATCAACAAATCAATCAATCAAACAATCAATCAATCCATGAACATAGAACATTTTGGTTTATCGTATAACATTTTTTTCATTTCCCTAGATATAAAAGGTATACATGTATACATACGATTTTACAGCCGGCATTTTTATCTCATGATAGCAGGCTCACAACGAGATTAGCAAAAAACGGGTGAGATCCCGATCGGGTCAACTGAAGACATTAAACATGTATTTTTACTGCTTCTCTGTTAAAATGTTGCCTTAAGGAGAGAGCACGTGCTAGGTGACTCTTTCTTTTGGGGCATGAATACCGTCACGTGTCCGAGAAGCGTAAAACCTTCCAATTGACAATAACAGTCGTCCTTTTTTGTTTATCTCGGGGTAACAGGCTCACCTCGAGATTAGAAGATAATGATCGGGTCAATTGAAAACATTAAATATGTATGTCTACTGCTTCTCTGCTACGAATGTGACCTTACGGAGTGAGAGCAAAGGCTAGGCGAGTCTGTCTATTGGAGCCTGAATATCATAAGGCGTCCGAGTATAGTAAAATCTTCCTGTGAACAGTGACCTCGTAACCTAGCAATTGCCAAATCCAGCTCGAAATGTCGGTCTAGTACTAAGCAGAGTTCACATTCATATCATATTGTCATGACTTTATGTCAATAGTAATTTTGAAGTTATGGTTTACGTCACAGTTTATGTAGGATAACATTATATATATCTGTATTGTTCAATAAAAAATGCATCATGTCATTATTGTTGTCTTCTATGACGTTAATCTAATGTTTTCCCTAGATTGTTTCTCTTGTCTACTGACGTAAACTGATATTCAAGCTTTTAACTGATTAACTACTTGCGTCTTATGAATTATTACACTTACAGGGACTTCAGTATAGTGATTTTTCAGAAACAGATAGCAAGTTCAATAATTTTTTACGGAATATGCTTTTGGGTAGTTTTATTGTTGCTGTTATCATACATGAATTTACTAAATATATTTGCAAATCAGATAAAATGCAAAATGAATTCATTTTTAATATTCTACAAACTAAAATAACACAAGAGCAAATTCAGCGTATTTTCATCAAAAATATGATGCTTAGTAAAGACCACAAACTGTGATTGATAGTCCAAATTATTCCACATATATACTATGTTCTATGATTCTATGTTTGTTTGCATGTGTTTTTTATTGTCATTAAATTATAATATCTATATTTTTCTTTCTAAAATAATTCATACCTCCATCGTATGCCCTGCGAACTTCATTACCACAGAAGGTTAAGTACACTGACAACTGTCCATTCACACAAGGGTCATTCTGAATGTCCTGTCCATACTATAATTATATTCATTAATGTTTGAACATTACGATTTGACAATAATAAGCAAAAAGTAAAATCACAAAAATACCGAACTCCGAGGAAAATTCAAAACAGAAAGTCCCTTAACAAATGGCAAAATCAAAACCTGAAACACATCAAACGAATGGATAACAACTGTCATATTCCTGACTTGGGACAGGCATTTTCTTATGTAGAAAATGGTGGATTAAACATGGTTTTATACATTTTTGAAAAGATATTTTGCAAGATACAAAATAGAAATAATGACAAAGTATATGTCGAATTTCAAAAGGTCCGTCATTGCTCGATATGGTGTCCCAAATTGTGAGGTTCTGATTGCTGATTTCTTCAAATTAATGAAAACATATGAACCCAAAATCAAATAGAATATTTACAAATGCTGTGAACCAAGTTTACGTAAATGTTTTTATGTATTCTTTCGGTATCTATATCTCGTATATGATGTTTGGAATTACGGGCATGGTCACTTGTACACTTTACGTTTTATTTTTATTAAACAAAAGTGTTATTTGTATACAGGGAATAATATATAAAACATACAGCTTGTAAAAGATCATTTTCTGAGGGTTCAGGAGAAGGATTTACTGTCTTTCCGAATCTAAGATTGATTTCTTCGTTTGTTGATAACTTCTCGATTGTGAGGTCTGCTAACTCTGTGTCCAATTTTACATCTTGAGTTATTTTACAACTGTTTCGTTCTGAAAATTTGAAACTTTTGTGTTAAAAATATGTCATATGTCCTAACTGAATTATGATTGAATTAAGCAGGTAACTGTACTGATATTCATTATACGGACAATACTTTAAATGATGTCTAGGAAAGGTCAAAGGAACTTGATAATGAAGATCGTATTTATGCAGATTTACGAAGACATACATTATACATATGCGCGTGGGGACTCAGCAGGTTTATTTACAGTCTATCTCTGGCTGCTACACCCTTTATTTAAATAAAAATGTTTTCCAGATATCGTTGCACGAAGCATTACAATCCGAACAATAAAATGTGTTTAAAACATATAGAATCAATAAGACGAAATATGTTCCCCATATGACGAGAGATGATACACTGAACAACGTGTGATGTCGATAAGTAACCTAGTGAGGTAACAATTAATGTCATTACATTGATGTATAGTATCTCCTTTCATTCACTGACTGTGATGCAGAAACACAAAATGATAGTGTATATTGTATGCAAGAACTTTAATACGGCAAAAGTATAATCGGATAACTGAAATCATTTACAAATGTTTGTCCTAAATATAATGTATTGTTCATGTTGATATTCCTTAGAGTTCATTAATTTCGTATATTAGATTATACAGAAACTCATCGTGTGTCTTAAGTGTGCCAATATTCATTATAAATATAACATTGATGTTGGATGAGAGTCCTTCAAGAGGTAACAACCGTTACAAAAGAGAGTACTATTCAATCCTTCATTTGAATTACATAATAATGAAAGGTTATAAGTTCTTATTGTTCTATGCTTGCGTTTCGCACATCATGATTTTCCCTGAAAGTGGGTTGCTGCTTACAATGACGCTTTTAAACTAAGTATTTTAAGTGATAAAGTTAATGTAAACTCTTCGTAAAATGTTTCGGGCCCCATCAAGATTTGGTTCAACGTTATCAAATTATCATTTTTCCACAAATAACCACGGATATATTCCAATCGCGTCCTCTTTTCCTTGAATGTGTACTTTCTAGAACAACTCGAAAGATGCAAGACATGGAGCAGGATCCGTTTTACCATGTTTACTTTCCGTAACACCTAGAATCGACCCAGTTTTCGTTCGGTTCATGTGTCTTGTTTTTTTTTCACATGTTGTATTTATTAGTCGATATGAATGAGAACTAATGAAAAGATTATAAATCAAAAGATTTATTTATTGTGGATGACTTTTCTCTTCTTAACTTGACACAAACAGATGTACATGTACACTGTTTAATTTAGTAATATTCTAAGTTACACCGTTGCTGTATTATTTGTCTTTGAAAAAACATGTTTATTATACTATGCCTTGCCTATTTTCATACATTGTAGTAAATATGTCAGTGAGTATGACGTTATATAGTCATCTCCGGCCATTATTTGACAAGTTTGACAACAACAACCTGTATTGGCTAATTTTACTCTTTAATAATTACTGCATTACAAAAAGCAATTTTACAGGTGAATGAAGTAACTTCAATTTTCCAAATTTGGAAAGTTAGGTGATCATAACTCGCCCAACGTGTTTGGTATGACTTAAAGGACGACATTTAATCGTTCAAAGATGGGCAGGCTTTTGAAGTGGCCGATGGTCCCTTGTTTTTGTGTCAAACTCGCAAATCTAACTGCATAAATTGAGCAATTTAGCAAGCTGATTAAGTGAGCAAGAATAAAATGTTTCTCCTTTTGAGTCACGAATTGAAGAAAACAGGAAAGAAGTTTACTTTTTTTTCCGAAGATTGATTGGTACAAGTTGTTTTGTTGTTTTTATGGTATAAAACGTAAGGGGAACAGATACCAGGGGACTCAAAAGGTCAAACAAAGTTGCATTTGAGAGGCACTGGTCTTGAAAACATGTCCACAACGTCAAAGGAATACACAAGAGTATAGGAATTGGTTCTAGTTTATCTGTGTAATTGTAGGACCTCCTACCTCCAGAAAAGGGATACGTGACATTTCAAAAAGAACATGCACAATCACTTCCGGTGGAAATTGGTACGATAATTATTCCCGTTTTGAAAATGTACCTCTACATGTTAAAATATGTTTCAAAATTTTGTTTAGGAATTTGTAGACATTTCCCTGTGATATTCAAATGTTTGGCCTTTCATGTTTGTAATACAAATTTACATGCTTACAGATATATTAGATTTATTTGAAATGTGTTAACTGAAATATGTGCCATTAGACATCACAGTAGATGCGTCAAATAAATAAAAAAACAACAGAATCTTTTATTCCAATTAAAGGGCATATGAGGAGTCAAATTATATGAGGATCATGTATATATATATATATATATATATATATATATATATATATATATATATAAAATACAAATGTTCAATATATGATAATCATTTATTTTATAATTCGAGCCAAGAGCCAATCAATGTTACCTACAGTTGCTTACATCACCTTATCTTTCTAATTTATTATTGTTCGTTTCCAAATACTACATGTGTATTAAATTATAAAATTGGGAAACATTTTTTAGATAAAATAACCACAAAAGTTGATGTATAAGTTATGCATGTTATGATATGCTTTTCAAAATTGATTCCCTATGTTAAATATTTTGTGATAATTTAGAGCAAACTTTACCTTAAAGACTTAGTTTTGTTTCGCCTGCAGAACAAGGCATAGAAATTACAACCTAGGGACAACAAAAACAATTTGCATCATGCTGTATATTTCCGTGGGTAGAAGACCTTGATGCATCATGATTTGTAAATAATTACTTTATGTAACAGAGTTACCTCTTGATATATGTCCTTTTTCTTTGATCTCATTTTCATGGTTCAGAGAATGCTTGAAAAGTTATTAGAATTGTTGTTTTGTTTTGTGAAATTTTCACTCATTATGAGTTATAGGTAACTATATTTGGTATGTTGGTTCATTGCAAGGTCTACGTGCCCGTTAGAAGGGTTCACCTAATCTCGACCTCGGGGAAAAGAAGGGGGGTGTGAAGTGAAAAACAAATTTCAAACAACATGCCTAACGTTGTACCCTCAATTCCTAAAATTACCGTCTTTGTCCTGAAAGCCCGTAGATTTGATTGTTGTGCCGTCAAAAGATCGATCTAACGACATATTTGCGGGAAGAATTGATATTAGAAAATGTAAAAACATGTTTCCTTGCATACATGTAATGGAATGAGGAAAACAGTTGACAATATATTTTTCTTCGTGCATATAAGCATATTTCCCCCTGAATGGGTGACTGTGAAATATGTTTCCATGAACATCTGAAGACGTTTTTTATGCTATTTTTCAAGCGGAACCGTACGTCGACGTTCGACAATCCGGGAACCAAAACGTTCAAGTTAAAAGTCATGAATATATCATACCAATCAATATTTTTTGTTTATTCCCAAGGTATACTATACTGGATATTTTACGCAGGGAACCTATCTAGAAGTTATGTAATATACTAGTAATCTGATATTGATGTAAATCGCAAAAAGTAAAGAGATAGATCGGTCATTCATTCTTGAATATAAAAGTTAATTCTGCAATCAATCAACTATTATACAAATACAAGATATATATACATGTAGGTGCATATTTGTACATATACTGTTTCCTGTTATTCTGATTTAATGTTCAGGTAACAATAATCTTTGTTTACGCAGCAGTTCATTTGGGCGTCCTTTTCGCGGTCCGCATTTCTGTCTTCGTCGTTCAATTTTGGTGATCACGATATGGATATATCATTATTGTTATACATATAAGAAGATGTGGTATGAGTGCCAATGAGACAACTCACCATCCAAGTCACAATTTGTTAAAGTAACCATTATAGGTCAAAGTACGGTCTTCAACACAGAGCCTTGGCTCACACCGAACAGCAAGCTATAAAGGGTTACGCCTACATTCCGTACTCTGACGTACATCAATTGTGATATCATAATACTTCCCTTTTAAACTCATGTTAGTTAACTTATTTCTGACGATTAACTTGCAAACTTCTCGTCTTTTAAAATTTGTTGACTGAACACCAATTTACTTCAGAAAATGATGAGGAAAATGCAAGGAAATTCCAACCCTGTTTGCAGAATGTGAATTTAATAGTTCTTATTAGAAAAAAATATCAGATTAATTTGAAATAACTTAAAACATGAAGAACAAATGCCTTTGCATTTAGATCTTAGTTTGTAAACAATAAGTATCTTTCAAATGATTCCATATTCATGATATTATTTTTTTATATTGTTCTAAAGTTTTGCAGATGTTTTTTGGACTGAAAACCTATATTAAAAATTAATTGTTTTTGCATACCTCCGTTGTGTCCTATGCTAAATTCAGAACCATTAAAGGTCGGATCAACTGACTCTTTGTCAGGCAAATTGTGTTCGTCTTGAATCTCCTGTGAATACGACAATTATCATGTCTTATAATGCTCGTGTTCAAAGATTAATATTTAAGAAAATAAGGAGTATTATTAAAAATTATAGGTAAATGTATATTTAACTGCAATAAAGAAGTTCATGTTTTAAATAATGTTCCCATTCTGGGAGTATCTTCTTATTTGGGGTTTCTGCAGCGAATAAGCGAAAACGATCGTCTATTTCTTCTTATTTATGTAAATTCAAATAATTTATTTACAAGTCTTATAGTGAAAACATGTTTTTATGTAATTTAGTTTATAATTCTACATGAAAACAAGTTTAATTGTCAGACCTATTCCCTCTACAACTGTTCCGAAAGTTAAACCGCTTTAAATATAATGATACTGGACGCGTTTAACTCATTGTTGAAGGCCGAATGGTGTCTAATAGCTGCTTACATTCACGTCCTTTTGTCTCAGGTTTAAAGCTAGTCCATTGACATTTATAGCACATCTACATTTTGAGTACTTACTGCCGTATGATTTAATGTACTGTAGATTCAGAAATCAGTGCTTACATTTATTATTGCGATTTGTGAAGAAAGGAAAAAAATGCAAGATATATTATAGCGATTTCAGAAAAAAAATCTGCATTTACAGTATCAAACATACAGAATGTAAACTATTATTTTCTGAGTGATCAGTGGACTCATTTTCTATCTGCCCAATTATCTGATTATTTTGTCCTTCTGTAAATTCTTGCACGTGTATAATGTTGTCAGATAAATTTGCTGCTGATCTTGCATCTTGAACTGATTCAAGACCATTCGTGTCTAACAGACTGTTTGGACTTTCAGAAGTTGGATATACAGCTGTCATTCCTGAAAGGACACAAACTATGTGGTTATTAAAAAAATTTTTTTTTTTACATTTGTTAAAAAAAAGTTCAAAAGGGAAAATGTCGAAATGATAACATCCAAGTTATAAAATAAAATACAAAAAATGTCAAAAGGAAAGCTAACAACTTCAATAAAGAAGTATAGATATGTGTCAAACAAATTGAATATTTTGGGATTATTTAAACAATTTAATTCGGTAAGTAATATGAATTTTTAACACACAGTCCGTATTTACTTTTTAATAAGGAGAGTGAGAGGAACTTGGTAATGTAAATATCAAATCTGGATTTAAGATACCAAGATCTTGGTGATAGGATAAATATCCCGTATCAACTTCACAAATCAAACACGATTGTCTTGAAGTATAGATGCAAGGTACTAACGTTGTTTACAATTTTAATAAGGTGTAATACTATTCTTTTATTTGTCTTTGTAAATTATCACTTTACTGTTGAGTCTATTTTTGGTAATGTCCATTTGACGTGCCTCCGTACTTGTACATCCCGTCATTGTGTTATTGCGCTATGCTAAATTTTTGTATTCTTGTTTTTCGTTTTTGATAATGTGCTTTGCGTATATGCCTTTTTTTTCTTTGTTGAAATATGTGTTTGTTTTTGTAGTGATTAAGATTATAACACAATGTTGACTGCTGTACCCCTATTTTTGACCTTTTCACCTATCATGTCTGTTTTTTTGTTTTTTGTTTACACATCGTTGTCAATTTAATATAATGGAATTGTATGCGACTGTCACACAAGTGAGAGGTTTAGATAGCTATAAAACCAGGTTTAATCAACAATTTTCTACATACGAAAATACCTGTACCAAGTCAGGAATATGACAGTTGTTTTCTATTCGTTTGATGTGTTTGAGCTATTGATTTTGCCGTTTGCTTAGGGACCTTCCGTTTAGGATTTTTTTTTTCAGTATTTTTGTTATTTTACTTTTTTCAAGCAAACACACATGAGAAAACGACCAATATCATTCACATAAACTGCGAAAATACTGAAGAAGGTTATAACTACGTAGGTATTTCCTAGTATGCTTGCATCCACCGGCAATCAAAATTCTAATCCAGTCTAAATGTCAAGGCTAGAACACGACATTAGTATACATGTTATATAAGCCACTTTATAGCATGACAACTCTCCTAATAAGTGACAATAAGTAACTTTCATTTGTTGCATATCTGTTATAGGATCATGCAATAATAGCTGAGATATTAAATGGAAAATGCAATAATCCAGTACGTAAAGATAGTCTTAATGATTTCCCTTCATTGTAATTCATTCTTAAAACAAAAACGTATCTTGTTTCATAGAGGGCTTACTTTTATTTTAAGTTAAACAATTCTGGAAGGAAGGTTTCCTAAACAAACATATTCCTAAAAAAATCTAATCAATTTCTAATTCAAATGAATACAGTTTGCTTAATTTCTTTACTTTCTTTTTCTTAGATAGAAATACTCGAAAACGTTGAATCTATTTTAACTTTTTCCGACAAACTGGACATACTAATTTAATCTAAACTATGTTGTTGTTTATATGGCCTTTGAATTCAATTACGATTCTGTTTAACTCTTTGGTTACATATTCCTACAAGTTTTCAATTTAATTCTATATGAAGTTATTTGAATGTTGGATTTAAAATTGTAATTTAAAATTAAAGGAGCAGTCCAACCTGTGATTACTGGGATTGGTTACATGATTAAATGTATTTCAAAAAGAATATTTTTTTTGACATAAACGGTTCTTTAAATTATATTGAATTTTTAAAACGCAAAATGCATACATGAATAGATTTGAAAGACGATAGAATATAGGGTAAACCTAGTGTGTCATTTTAAACTTAATGTAAATAGTTGACATACTATGTAGATACAAATTATAAATACAACAACTGCTTTATAATCAAATATATGTGTGAGACATTTAAACTCATACCTCCGACCTCCGATTTAAATGTAAATACATAAAAATTACTGTTTCAAAATCTTATTCGTTAACGTCGTTGTTTGAAACCATACCTACAAGAAACGTGTGTAAAAATGTTTTTATTATCCCATACAATTTCTAACTTTTAATGTCATTATGACATTCCAATGTTTTGATTAAATTTGTTTTAATATAGAACTTTTCATATAATTCTGTTGGTAAACAAGTTAAAGATAACCCCATTAACTTACAAAGGACACAACACTCGATGAAGTCCATTAAAAACATGCTACTATAGATCAAATATATTTTTCGATAAGGCTGTGGTTCATATTCAGTTCGAAAACTAATTTTAAAATGGTCATTTATTTAGTTAAATTCGGAAAAGGACCTATTTGGCCCCGATAATATGTTTGTCGTTACACAACTAGAAATTTTTCAAGTTGATGAAAAGAATTGTTAAAAAGTGAAATATATTTTTTTCTCGAGTATTTCTAACAAAGGGTTGTAATGTACACTAACAATAGGCAAGCAATTGAAAATTTGGTGACAGTTAACAAAATCGTCTGGATTTGAACGTGTACAACATATTTATACGTTGGAAACATAGACCGCAGGGTTCGACACACTAAATATTCAAGTCAGATATGCAATTTTTGATTACAAACATAATATAACGAACTGTAATGTCGACACATGCGCTGTATGTCTGTTTTCAGTGAATATCGTGAAAAATCTCTAAATGTGCTTTCTATAACGTCGTAAAAAAATGCTGATTCCAAAATTTCTAACACACAGACCTATTGCTTATCTAGTCAGTGGTTGGCTATTATTTTTGATTTCTCCATTTGATAAGGGACTTTCCGATTTGAATTTTCCTTGAAGTTCGGTATTTTTGTTATTTTACTTTTTTCGAACACACTTAAAACGTAAAATTTGTTAATTATGGCATGCTATGACGTCATTATGACATCAAATTGACATTTAAACTGACCAAGATTCTAATTGTTTGTCAAATTAGCACATCTTTTAAACATATCAGGCATGTACTATTCTTACAAATTTAAGGGTACTTTGCATGTTTTAAAATTTGAAATCTAGTGTCTAACTTGCCACACGTTATCAAAAATAGGCGACCAGACACAAATAAAAATGAAATAAATCTCTGGTTGATCTAACTGACGTTAAAGTCATTTTTCGGAAGATATAACGCCACCACAAAAACTTAACAAATACAAACCTCTACAAGAACATAAAAGAACAACAACAAAAATACTCTTCAAATATGTTGATTAGACCTTATATAACTTATTTCCGCCAGATGGCTTTTGTCAATTTGTAATCATTATTATTAGTGTTATTATAGCTATCATTTTTGCAATTACTATTGTTATAATCATAGTTAAATATAATTTTTATTATTATTATTATCTCAAACGATAAAACACTTATACGGCTTTGAACGTTCATGATTAGGGTAAATTTAGAAAACCGTTTCGGACGCATTAAAGTATTAACGTGTTGTTTTAATTTTTTACAGCACTGGGTCGATACTTCTGCTTGTGGACTATCAGTCCCCGAGGTTATCATTAGCTCAGTAGTCAGTAGTCAGTACTTCGGTACTGAAATGATTTATAAGAAACTTTTCTAAAATTGTCCATTTATAAATTTTGAAATTATAAAGAAACTAAGGTTTTAACTCCCTCAGGCAAAGTTCACCTTAGATGGATTTTGCTATTTTTTAGGTATTTTTTTTTGTCACATAGCTGTTCAACTGTTTCGGTTCTTTTACATTCTCGGCTTGCAAATATTCGGCTTTGAGCGTTCCTGATGAAGGCAAATCCTGAAAAAGTGCGTCGGACGCCTGAAATTATTAAATGTTTTGTTTTCATTTTTTATAAAACCATTTGAACGCACTACATGCACTTTGAAAACAAAGTACAAATTCGTGCGAATTCATAAAGAATTATAAATTTTGAATACTGAGGGTTCTTAAATCTGAGTGTCATTAACTCTATATCCGATTTGTAAATTATTTTTTAATGCAAACCAACTTTTTATTATACACGATACAAACCTATACACGATAAGTAGTGTCCTGTACACACCAAACTGATGCACTAAGTTATACAGAGAAACATGTGTGTTATTAAGTAATTGTGTAAGTATTAACAACTGTAAAACGGAAAATCTTTTACTCACTTTTTGTGAACTCCGTATGTCAATCTAACCATTATAACCATGTATATGTTACTAGTATTAGAGCATGTTAAAACATATGTTCAAGATGGTTTAAATTTATCCTGTATAACATTGAAAAAATCTATATACAAATCAATGATGTGTCGACTATTTTCAACATACATATTTAAAGTTCTTATAAAGATTACACATATAACTATCAAAGATAAATGTATATGCTACTAATTTTCCCGTATTTAAAACGAAGTTAATGTATTCCTGTGTATCATTATTATTATTTCTATCTTTATTTTAGGTTTGTTCTATCAAAGTAATATCCACGTCATTTTGTCTCAGGTGGACGGATGTCTAATTGGCAATCTATAACATATATCTCCTTATATTTACTAAGGATTTGAATTGAAAAGTTCATATATTGACTGACTTCATCATTATCGATCTATTCTATGTCAATAGTCAAATTGCTTTGAACATATTCATTTCCCTTACAATTCATGATTAAAAATGCCAATTTCGTAGATCAAGATAAAAAGCAAGTTTAGGTTTTCTATCTACTAGATAACCTATATTTTTACATTTACCATTATATAAATCTAGGTTAGAATAATATTGACATAAGTTATCAAAATTATATTGTTGGCACCTGGAGAGTTTTGAATAATTATTATTTTGTCAGTAGAATCAGTAGTATTCGAGTGTTTGTTTAATACTGAAACTTCAACATGTTTAAGTGTGATGCGATTCACATCGACAACAACAATACTGTGCTTTTACTTTTTAGATTTGCGTGAAAAGAAGTGATTTTATGACATGGATCGATACACATTGTTCTTTCTTTTTTTTTTATTAAAATTTGTACATAGTTCACAGATATAAGCGGTTATACCCAGTACACTACTTAAATTTTTTCAGTTCAAGGTATAAGTTTTTTTACTTCCACGTTAAAAGCAAGAAATGTCAAGTTGAAACTGACAAAGGCAAATTTGAAGTGTCATGTTGGAAGTGAGAAATATCAAGTTGGAAGTAACAAACGGAAAATGGAACAAAATAATTTTATATCATGATAACTTATCGCATTTATGCTACCAATCAAAGTTTTGTTCTGATTACTAGTATTTACAATGATTGAACAATGCTTATATACAAATTTGTCACTTTTTATCCAATATCACCTCTGTCAGGGTATATTATGAACATTTAATAAGTAAACTTAAAATACTATTCGGGCATGCTTTTTTATTTATTTAAACAAAATACGGAAATATGAAAAGATTTTAGTTGCCATATCTTTGCATGCAATAATACCAAATGTTAGAGAAACAATGCATTCATGAATAGAACCATGTGCAAATGCTTTCGCAGTAATGGGAAATATGTACACACGTTTGACTTCGTTGCCACAAATATAAAAATACTGTAATAAAAAAAAATCGATAATGTTAGGGTTCAAATATAAATGTTTAAGCAGCTACTTTATGTAAAAGGTGGTCTTTGATAGTTACAAAAATATCAACGGAGTAGTATTTGCATATAAATTCGCCTAGGTCCAAATGCTTACAAATAGATTAAAAAAAGAAACTTTGCAAACGTTCATGTGACGTTTGTCATAAAATATTATCACAATTTAATTATTCTTACATACATTTTCACATGTATAATGTAGTCATTTACGATTCTCAATTAATTTCTATTATTTGGCGTAACCACCTTATCTAAAAATAACTTGACTTTATAAATTGAATCATGGTTTCATACGTTGCAATGTTTCAATGTGCTTGTTTCTATTAACTTTAGAAAAGATTTGATCTAATAACAACAATTTTTTTTAATTATCATAACAGTTATAATTTTAGTTTAAACGACCTGTCATAGATTTTTATCATACACATAATTAAAGGTATATACACAAATATTTAACATTGAAAGGTAAATCAGAAAATTTAAAAGTGTTCAACAAAGGGAAATAAAAAGTGACAGATAATTTAACATATCTTCTGTTGAATTTCTTAACGTTTTATTTGTCGTACGAATGGAGAGATTTATAAAAGAACATGTAAACACCATTTTTATCCTTTCTTACAATTATTTGAAGTATCAAGGCAGCTTTTTGGAGTGTCAGAAGAATAACTGTGAACCTCAAATTTATTTAAGATAGAAACAATAGACTACTCGGACATTGATTTTGTAACGAGACAACAAACAAATGTGAGAATCATAATGTAATCAATAGTATTCAAAAATATACCAATAGCGATTAACTTTAAAAGAATATTGAAGAAATCACAGATTCATTGATATGGTTTAGAATGTCCTTTCTAATCTAAAAATATGTCTTTTGAATTTTGGGTCATTCGGGTTGCTTTCTCATCGACCTTAAATACTTCACATTTTCATTTACTAGTACTCATTAATAAAAAGAAACAGTAGTTTTGAAGACTTTTTTTGCTTTCTGGATGCTGATCGGCATTTAACTCATTCGAACCAAACTTAACAGATACTTCAATGAAACTATACCGCAAGCCGAACCGAAATGTACACGAAGCTTCAAAGGTTGTTAGCACTTCTGTAATGACATTACATATCATTGATATGGTCATATTAATAAATTAACCGTTTACACCTGTTAGAATTGTTCGAAATACGTAGGATTTTCTCATCTCAAATAGATAACCTTACCAGTATTTTGCAAAATCCTTAGGAATGTTGTGTCCTCAATGCTCTCCTACTTTGCCATATATTTCACACTTTAACTGTTTGGATTCGAGTGTCACTGGTGAGTCTTTTGTAGACAAAATACGCGACTGGAGGACAGAATGTTAAGAGAGGCCATTTATACCAAAGGAACATTCAAACTCATAAGTCGAAAATAAACTGACAACACCATGGCTAAACAAAAAGACAAACAGAAAAACAAAACAATAAAGAAAACCAAAGACTGAGCAACATGAAACCTACACAAACTTGGGGTGTTATCAGGTGCTCCGGAAGGGTTGACAGATTATGCTCCACATGTGGCACCCGTCGTATAGCTAAGGTAAGTACAGACCCGGTGATATTTGTAATTCGGTAGGTCACATCAGGGGGAAGGGGGCGATATTGTAGTTACCACAAATAGATCATATCCGTCGTCATCTGTGAAACCGATATATCATAAGGAATAAAAACCACTAATTCATCGCCCCATTGCTTCTTATGTTAAATTCTGCATTGTAAAGCATCCATGGCTACTTTGTCTTTAGTTCAAATAAAGGGGAAGTTATTTCATGTCAAAACTTTACCTTATCATGACAAAATTCAACCTACCTTTAATTCCCCTTTTGAAAAAGTTGTTGGATGATTGCCAATGAGACCAATATCCGCGAGAGATATCAAAAGTGTGTATGTTCTTCACTGTATAGGTCACCGTACGGCCTTTAATGATATGCAAAACCTTTACATATAGTAGGCTATAGAATTCCCAGACATCCCAACATTTATTTATTCAAACAAAAACCCAATGGCCTGGTTTACGTTTAGACAATAAAAGAAAAAGCATATGAGACAAACAGAAAACATTGCACATTCAGAATGAGGCAGGGTTAAATATGTTTCTGAGTGCCCAACATTTCCATAATCAGTGCTAGTGGTGAAATATACATAAAGAGAGGGTAGGATACCAAAGGTACATTCAAACTCACAAAAAGAAAATACACTGACAACGCCATGGCAAAAAAGAAAAGACGAAAACAGTCCACAAAACTCAACATAGAAAACTAAAGACTGTTCTTAGGTGTTCCGGAAGAATAAACATATCCTGCTCCGAATGTGGCAACCGTCATGTTGCTCGTGTAAGTACAAACCCGTTGATAAGTTTAATTTGGTAGCTAACAATTGGGGGAAATGGGACGGAATTGTAGTACTTTACGACTATAGGAACATATCCGTTGTTATCTGTGAAACGAATATTTCATAACAGTACATCAACTTGTGATGACGTCCTTAAAATTACGGAGGAACGATTTCAACTTCACCACGTAGAACTCATGGCTAAAAGTTTCCTTGTGAGTATCACCACTCTAGCAACCCCGGGAATATCGTATCTACTGGGAGATATATTTTCCGTATGCAGGTGCTGCTGAAATGTTGCTGCATAGAAATGGGAAGTTAACAATTGGGAAGCTAAAATCATCCCTTTTGTCGTAAAGTTTTATTTCTAACCGACAATCGTTGTCAACAAATAAATGTAAGTCAATATGTGAGGCAGACTTACCTGCATCTGTTGTATCATTCATCCTAAGTTTGATTAGATAGATGTGGTCAACATTATCACCAAATTTAAATTATATAGTGAAAGAACATCATCTATATAGCGGAAAGTGGGGTTAAAGGATACTGCTAAATTCTGTGTTTTCTTCCTTAAAAGTTCATGTAAGATGTCAGCCTCATAAGAATACAGGAACAAGTCGACAAGAAGAGGACCACAGTTGGTACCGATTGTTTGTTCAAAACTACGTCCTCCAAACGTGATAAATATGTTGTCAATCAAGAAATCAAACATATTGATAATGTCAGTGTCAGAGAATTTTTTTGTTTGAATCAGAGTGATTTTTTGCAAAGTACGATTTATCCCTCCCAAGAACATTGTATCTACGTGGGCCATTCGTCTTTCTGAAACAAAGCAAGACCAACTCTTTGAATTTGTCTTTTAGGTTGAAATGAGAAATGTTTTTTTGTTTTTTTTTTTGTTTATTTTTTTTTTAAATAAGATATACTTGTGTGATGTGTAGAAAAGACAAATATTTTAATACTATCGCAAGAGGAAAGAATCTTAGATTGTATGTTCTTTAAAAGATCTTTGGATATTTTTTTAATATCAACTTACAATAACTTAAATAGCCTACAAAGCGAAATGTTTATTCGGATGGTCAATCAGTTCAAAGATCTTTGCTAATTACATAAGCAATATTAGTATACCGCTGTTCAATAGTCATAAATTGATTAAGCGAAAACAAATCTAGGGTACAATTTTACACCGAAGAAAACGCATCAACTATAAGAGGAAAACCACGGAACAACAGAAACACTGAACTACAACAAAAACAAACGCCAAAATACATAGAAACGGACTATTTGATAACAACTGCAATATTCCTGTCTTGGTAGAGGACATTTTAAGAAAACATGATGGATTGAGCCTCGTTTTATGGCTAGCTAAACCTCCTGCTTACACTAATGGACGAAAAAACAAATGTCTATACCAGTAACAGTCGTTCTAAGACTGATAATGTTTGTTAAAGTTGTAACAGTTGTTAAATTTCACTGCTGCAGTTATTTTGTAAATGTCCCAACTTTGAAAGTGTTTGTCTATAACATAAATCGACTGCAACAACGCTAGAAATAACTGTCACAGTCATTAAAAGACTGATACAACTATTTCAAAGTTGTAACAGTTGATTTACAACTGTCCCAACTCGAAAAACGTTGCAACAGTCATAAATAAACTGATTAAACGCCTAAAAGGTTGTCACAGTCACAATAAGACTGCTCCAATCATTTGAAAGTTGTAACAGTTATTTAACAACTGTCCCAACACGGAAAACGTTGAAACAGTCATAAATAAACTGTTTAAACGCTGAAAAGGTTGTAACAGTAAAAATATGATTGCTACAACCATTATATATTCATAGCTAATTAATAAGTGTAGCAACTTCCAAACATTGATAGTCATTAAGACTTAAAAGTCACCGATACAAAATTTCTGACAGTCAGGGATAGGTTAAATTATTTGTAAAACAATTTTAATGTGTGCAATATAATTAAGGTTGTGACAAAGAGACACAACTATCACACCATTTCATATATTACCTTAAGATAGAAATTGATTTTAAAAAAAATAGTATTTTGAAATATTTGCCGCTGAACATTTTGGTATTCCCCGCTTATTTAGTGAATGTGCTAAATTTATATAATTATTTAACAATACCTCACCTCTCATCTCTTCGAACAAAATCGGAACCAGCACTAGATACCTGCAATTTCACTCAGGACGTTTTATTCGCATTTAAAACTACTTACAGATAAATCGAAAAAGGTTACCCCAAATGTATCTTTAACAATTTTCAATATTATCTAAATAACAACTTTTTAATTTTTTTTAATTAGTTAGGTGTGAAATCATTCATGCACACAAGGTTGTCTGCAATACGCGTAGTTTTACGAATCACATTACTTCATAATAACGGTCAATATACATGATATACTGTAAACCTAGCGGGAAAATCCGAATATACATACTTGTCAAATTTATCCCCATATTAAACTGCTTAATTTTTTCCCGATGGCTTATTTCACACACTTATTTTGAGCTTTTATTTTGGGCTACATTTTTTTTCTTGCAAAATTATTAATATTGCCGTATTGACCATTTTGATTTCTATACATATAAAAAAAAAAAAAAAAAAATATAATGAACATTTCACGCATCTTTTGCAGCTATGGAAAAACAAAAATATTCTTAAATCTATCTAAATTTAATTTATTTTACCGTATTTTATTTTTGAATAGTTCAATATTTACTCGACTTTGTACTGTATATTGTACCGAGTGGTCTATTTAAAGTTCAAATGTCCTTGATAAATAGCACTTCGGCATTCATGATTGAAGTAAAAAATATTATCACTCGAGATCATTCATATTTTCACCGGATTTTTCTCAAACAATTTACCATACATATTTTGTGAAAAAGGTATTTATAAATAGATGGACGTACTGTACGAGACCGACAAAATAACTAGCGCCAGTGAAAGTTGAAATGTTCAAAACAAGAAAACTTGCATTGTTTCAGACAAGGAAATCAAATCTTCTTTTATTTATTCACACCACGGGTTAGAACTTGTTGTATTCTTTAGACTCCGGTCTTGTTACATTCTACAGACTGACATCAGATTCTCTTTTGTGGTTTCAGTTGATCAGATGGCGTACTAACGTTAACCCAAAATATTTTTCCCATTTCCATTTTTTAAATTCAATTTATTTCATCATATAAATACTTGTCCAATATTGGTATATTATTCAACCAGTAAAGAAAACTAACTATTTGACTAGATGTAATAGAAATTTTAAAATGGTCACATTTATAAATTAGACAAATGGGTCCATTATTCTGATTATATTCATCTTCAATCAGTGATGAAAACAGTACATATTATGTATTACCGGCAAAACTTAAAAAATTAGGGCGCCCCTTAGAAAAAAAAATCATTGATTATATCAAATTTTATTTAACTCACTTTAATAGAAGGATGGACTGAAAATAAGTATTCTGGCGCTGGTCTGAGTGAAAATATATAATCTGGCTGCCTATATGTTGGAAATTAATATTCTGACCTTATCAAATTAGCCAGTTCAGTTGCTAACTTCTATGTCATTGGGTTTTCGGTGAAAAATTGTCTAATTTGTAAACAAGTACCACACCATTTTATTTATTAAATAATGATCTTATTAAAAAAAAATGCAGTTCTATTTAACATTGTTGTGTTGATATTTTAAGTAATTATGATTTCAGCCGTGTTTTACCATCAATGATCACTTGTTCTCCAATGGATGAATTTGTCGTAAAGTTTTCACGTGTTCAGATATATATATATATATATATTTATATATATAAAGTGCCTAGAAAATCAACCTAACGATGTTAGAGTAGATCTGTTTCTTTAATTCCTCACCGAGCGGGGCTTGAACCTGATATTTATATATATATATATATATATTAAGACTTGTTTATATTTTTTCGTTTGAGCTTGCATTATTTTTGCCTTAGGGTTTATATGATCCGTTCATCCTTTTTTGACTCCTCAAAATTCAAGAGTCTATCCTAAATTTAGGTAAATTGTTGGGCTTTCCAAATACCGTTTCGATTCCTAACATCACTGACGAGACATTATTTGTCGAAATCCGGATATGGTGTACAAAAACCTTTGCACCTTTTGTTTGCGGTACATCATCTTCTCCGCAAGTTTATTGTTTTCTGTTTAGTATTAAATTTTAAATTAAGATCCATTTATTACATCGGTGATCCGTTTATTGGGCAATCGCCAATGGCAGTCAGCAGGGTTTAAGAACATTTGTTGTTCGACCTGTTAGTCAAATGCGTTTTGTTATAATATACTTTTTCACTTTTTTGGTCTTTTGGAAAATGATGTTTGTGCTGTATTTAGACCCCTCTAACAAGAAATTTGTTTTGCATGCACACGTATAAAAATTGCGGTTTTTATTCAACGCAATCATAGGTTTGAACGTTGTTTTCAATTTAGACTTGTTTATATTTTTTCGTTTGGGCTTGCATTATATTTGCCAATAAACTTGCGGAAAAGATGGTATACCGCAAACAAAAGGTGCAAAGGTTTTTGTACACCATATCCGGATTTCGACAATTAATGTCTCTTCAGTGATGTTAGGAATCGAAACGGTATTGCGAAAGCCATACAATTTACCTCAATTTATGATAGACTCTTGAATTTTGAGGAGTCAAAATAGGATAAACGGATCATATAAACCCGAAGGCAAATATAATACAAGCCCAAACGAAAAAATAAAAACAAGTCTAAATTGAAAACAATATATATATACCAAAAGAAGATGCTGTCGCTGATATCCATTTTATTTTATGAAAAATTCTATTGACCGACTTCACAGAATGCTGGTATCAACGTTTCTTCTATCGCAAATATGATATTCCTGTTCTTATTGTGACTAAATTAAAAGTCATTTGATGGCATATATTTTTAATGATGTAGTCCTGAAAGAAATTGACAGTTTTCGGGAAACTAATTCACAAGAGGACCATATAAACAGAAATTGAACGCATGTTATGTAAATGAAATAAATACTTGATAATCTTTTTCTGTATTTATGTAAATGTCGTAATCTTTTTTGTCACGTTGATATTTTATTCTCAGTAAATACCAACGCATTGTCGATAAATGAAATTTAACGCAGGTGTATCATGTCAATGGACACATCTTGTGATTTGGATATGATGGAACCCGATATTCGCCTTCATTACATAGAAATCTCAAGGGAAATTAGATTTAGAAACAAAATGATGAAGTTGATGCAGTCAAAATGTTAATGAATTGATAAACACCGTTTCATCTGCCAGACAAACAATTTCATAGTAATCAAATATCATACAGATAAGTTGTGAGAAGTGTGCGTTCAGTATTTTACATCTGAGAACTATTGATGAAATGTTTCCCCAAACTTTGGTTATTGTTTTGTTAACTGTAAGTTATTGTAATGGAAACTACGAAAGAAAGCGATTGCTAAGACATAATTTATCTGAACATTACAACCCTGAACTGCTTCCGGTTCTGGACTCAAACAACTCAAATCCCCCATTACAGGTACATGTCAAACTATATTTAATGGCGCTACAAGGACTTGAGGATAAATCACAACTACTGAGAGCGTCATATTTCTGGTACTTTACATGGAAAGATGAAATATTCAGATGGGACCATTACTTCGAATATAAGAACATATCAAGACTGACAGTTAAAGCCAGTGATGTATGGGTTCCCGAACTATATATTGTAAATGATGTAAGGGACATGCGTATTAGTACTGGAGATAATAAAGAGTATGTGATTGTAAAATCAAACGGAAACATGACATGGTTTCCAGCAAAAGAATTGCAAACCTCATGTGCAGTTGATGTTTCAAAATATCCTTTTGATACACAGACATGTAAAATCCGAATGGAGGCCTGGTATCATGACAACACAAGCTTTGTTCTTAACAGATTTGGATCTGGAATAGAAACGTCGGAAGTACACTTTGTTGAAAATGGAGAATGGGAAATTCTTAATTTATCAGCCTATCCGTTCCAGTACCGGGATTATGCTTCTGCTTATTCATGTATACATTATACTTTAATTTTGAAAAGACGATCGTCTTACCATTTGATTACAACAGCGTTTCCATTTGTGGTTTTAATGGCACTTAATTTATTGGTCAGCGTCATTCCAACAGAATGTGGCGAAAAACTTGGATTCTGTATGTCACAGTTTTTGACAATGATTGTGTTTCTTACATTGATTGCTCAAAACATGCCTTCCTCATCATTTACAATTTCGTACCTCACATTTCTCATCAGTTTGCAGATTTTGGTAAGCGGAATTACAATCTTAATAGTTGCAATAAGTATTTATTTACAATCGCGAAGTATAGAAGACAGGCCTTCATGTTTAGTTAAAATAATGTTTAGTCCGATTGGATATTTCCAGGAAACAAATGTTAAGCAGCGTTGCACTCGAGTTCGGGACTCAATACATGAAGGCTTTATCACATGGCTTGACATAGACAGAAAACTTAACTGTGGCTTAAATATTTTACTTTTACTAAATGTGATTGCTACTGCTTCCATTTTTGTATTTGTGATTATTTAACATGAAAATAGACATATGATGCCTATTACGTTCGTTCTATTAATGTCCTTTCAAAACACCAGATCATTTGTAATAACATTTTACTATATGATTGATTTATATTGCTTATTTAACTTACCTACATAGAAGAAATTGATAAACAAACTTATTGGACAAATGTTGTCCTTCTACTCTACAGTTGGAGAATTTCTGGAAGTTTAAAAAAAAGCCATGCCTTTTATTCTTATGATTTTTCTTGAATAAAAAGATTGAATGTATAGATTGTCAGAGGAGTTCATATATGTATGGAAAATGAGTATATAAGTCTCTTTACCGAGCCTCGTAGATCAGTATGTGGTTATGAAAGGATTTAGGACAGTATTGAAAATATCTAAAACTTGAAAATAGAATACATTTTGTTCAAGTCATATTTTATATTTCTAATTTCATTAAAACATTCAAAAATAAATGAGAATGTGCATTTAAAAATTTAATTTACCAATATAGGGTTATCAAAAAATAGGAAACTATCATTCAATATCTAGTAGCTCAATTGTTTGTAACTCTTTAGACTTTTCATTAAATATGCTACAAGCATACATTCTTAAACTTTTCCCTTTTCGCACTTAATGTTCGAGACCGGAAGTATGATATTTGTAATGTAAACTTGATGACCTTTCATTTGATATGCGACAACACCATCTTCTAGAAAGTTTGATTTTTTGCACTAGATAACCCCATCTAACTCAGTTTTGGAGGACAGGAATTTGATATTTGAAATGTACACATTATGACCTTTCATTTGATATACAACAACTTTACCTTAGAATACAACTTATTTTTATGCCCTCAATGACCTCACCTAACACATTTTACATTATTTTAATATTTGTAATGTTCGCTTTCTTGACTTTCCTTTCATATGCGACAACCTAATTATCTTAGAATTTTTAATTTCTGCACTAAATGACCCCATTCTTCTCACTTTGATGAAAAGAGGTTTGAAATGTTCAATTTTTTAATAGAGCTCTTTTAGACGTTCAATTTGATACCAAATGACTCCATTTGGCTAAGTAAATAAAAAATGATGCAACATCAATTGTATAAATAGAACTTATGAAACTCACAAAGTCAATGCAAAACATTAAAATTTCAAATTGCTTTTTTTTCATTGAATTTTGTTTTGGTAATTAGTCAGACATATAACCATGTTAAACTCTTCTATTTCTGAAAGTTTCAGGTGACTAGCTGTTGTTCATTCAGAAAAAACATGCCCCCGCTCTCAAAATGTCAGACTGCATTATCTCTAAAACAACAACAGATATCTCTATTCTGCTGAATGAAAAATGATCTGCAGTTAAAGTACAACACTAACACAAAAATACCATATGAGGCTGCGTAGGATTTCATCATCCCCTTTGAGAGTTATATCCCACTGAAATGATTTCATTTCTTTGCATTTTCTTTAAAAAAAATATTACAGATAAAATTGAGAATGGAAATGGGGAATGTGTCAAAGTGACAACAACCCGACCACAGAACAGACAACAGCAGAAGGCCACCAACAGGTCTTCAATGCAGCAAGAAATTCCCGCACCCGGAGGCGTCCTTCAGCTGGCCCCTAAACAAATATATATACTAGTTCAGTGATAATGAACGCCATACTTAACTCCAAATTGTACACAAGAAACTAAAATTAAAAATAATACAAGACTAACAAAGGCTAGAGGCTCCTGACTTGGGACAGGCGCAAAAATGCGGCGGGGTTAAACATGTTTATGAGATCTCAACCCTCCCCCTATACCTCTAGCCAATGTAGAAAAGTAAACGCATAACAATACGCACATTAAAATTCAGTTCAAGAGAAGTCCGAGTCTGATGTCAGAAGATGTAACCAAAGAAAATAAACAAAATGACAATAATACATAAATAACAACAGACTACTAGCAGTTAACTGACATGCCAGCTCCAGACTTCAATTAAACTGATTGAAAGATTATGTCTTCATCATATGAATATCAGGCACAATCCTTCCCGTTAGGGGTTTAGTATCATACCATCATAACATATATGAGAAGAACATAACCCGTGTCATGCCAACAACTGGTTTTTAAATAAATGTGTTTAGTGCCGATGCAAAGACCCTATAAGTGAATCAATATTAACGCCAAAATATGCAATCTTTAATGACCTGACAACAGTATCGTAACTATATCCCTTCTTAATAAGTCTATTTAAAGGTTTTGTTAGTTTCAGAGGTGAATACTGACATTTTTGTGCTTTATAAAGAATATTTCCATAAAAAATTGGATGTGAAATACCTGAACGTATAAGAAGTCTGCATGTTGAGCTATATTTACGAATGATGTCCTTATACCGATGATAAAATTTAGTAAATGTTTTGACTAGTTTGTGATATCGAAAACCCTGGTGTAATAATTTTTCAGTAATACATAAATTTCTCTCGTTAAAATCTAAAACATTGTTACATACACGAGCGAATCGTACAAGTTGAGATATATAAACACCGTAAGATGGTGACAAGGGAACGTCACCATCTAAAAATGGATAATTAACGATAGGAAATGAAAAATCATCTCTTTTATCATATATTTTAGTATTAAGCTTTCCGTTAATGATATAGATATCAAGATCGAGGAAAGGGCAGTGGTCATTGTTAGTATTAGCTTTATTTAAAGTAAGTTCAACAGGATAAATTTCTTTAGTATACATACTGAAGTCGTCATTATTGAGAGCCAAAATATCATCCAAATATCTAAAAGTATTATTAAATTTGTGTATCAGATGTTGTTTCGATGGGTCTTTACTGATTTTTGTCATAAATTGTAACTCATAGCAATACAAAAAAAGGTCCGCAATAAGTGGTGCACAGTTAGTCCCCATTGGAATTCCGTTAACCTGACGATATACGGAATCTCCAAAGCGAACAAAAATGTTATCTAGTAAAAATTCAAGGGCATATATAGTATCAAAGCATGTCCAATTGACATAGTTTTTTTGTTTATTGCTACTAAAAAATGACCTAAAAGAGTTTGAACATATATATTCACATTCTGACTTTTTAAATGCCCATTTAATTAGGTGTGTGAATTTTTTCTTAATGAGAATGTGAGGCAATGTGGTATATAGGGTAGAAAAATCAAAACTTTGAACAGATTCAAAATCACCAATATATGCATGCAATTTATCAAGTACTTCCAACGAGTTCTTGACACTCCAAAAGTAATTAATTCCACTATTTTCGAAGGCCTTATTTGAACAATTTATTATCAGGTTTTTGATTGTACCAAGTGTACTGGTAAGAAGAATAGACAATTTAGTAGTGGAACAATGGCTTGAAGACGAAATGAATCTATATTTGTAAGGTGTTTTGTGTAGCTTCGGAAGCCAATACATAGTTGGGACTTTCATTGTATTTGGTTCTGCTTGTAAAGCGGTAGCTAAAAGTTTATGTTTGTTACAGATGTCGTTTTCTGAAAATGGAGTCAGTTGGAATGTTGGTGAATTGGTGATTTCTTTTTTCAGAACCTCAATGTAAAATTTACGTCAAACAATAATAATATTATTAGCAGCTTTATCGGCCGGGACAAAAACAAATTCCTTGGCTAGTTCTTTTAGTTTATGTTTAATACGAGAAATAGGTTTATTGTGGTTATTGTTAAGAGTAAAATGTTCTTTAAAATGTTGAATACGTGTATCAACTATGTTCATTACTGATTTAAAAAAAGAGTCCAAAGATTTTTTGTCAGCTTTTTCCCGTTTTATCCATTTCAAACAGTAAGTATGGAGTGAGTCGTGGATGATATTACGACACTCATTCCAATTAATAATTGACGGGGGACGATATTTAGGTCCTTTACTGAGGAATGATTTTAACTCTCGGTCTTGAACGATGTTAAGATATCCTGTTATAACATGGGAAATGGGTCCATAAATGTATTCGGAATTACTGCAATTACATGAAGTAGGTGTATTTTCACTGATATTAACATCTTTACACAATTGGCTATAATTAAACACAAATTTCCAGGTAGATTTCTTGTAAATATAACAAATAAGAGGGAGCTCAGTATTATCAAAATATCCCGGAATTTGTTCTTTAACAGAATGGTCGTTAAAAATACCGGCAATATTTACAAAATCAAAACCTTTATTGACATACTTTATTTTAATAAACTGTTTTTTATGATCTTCAGGGCGATCAATTTTGGGAAACAGTTTAGAATAACAATATGCCATTATAATTTGAACGATTTCATACTTAGGACTGCTATATGAAATTGTGTTGCAATCCTCTAAAATTTTATTTAACTTATTAACCGGTAATGAACAGAGCTTTGTTAACAGATAATGTCTGCCGTTGTTTTTTGAAATAGAAATTAGGTCCGAAATATTGGTATGATTGGTCCGAAATTTTCTTTGATTGCGATTTTTTCTACGACCATGAGAACGGTTTTTACGAACAATTTTAGAAACTATATCCAAAATGTTAACAGAATCGGTTCTTGATATATTACCAATTCCCATGATATTATCATTAAGACCGAGAGGGTAGACTGTCTGTAATTTTTTAATCCAATTTAATTCAATTATTTTCCGCGATCGTACAAACTTTGAATGAGATTCACCAGGCTGCTTATTTACTACTTCTAAAGGTTGAACTGCTAAATATTTAATAGGATGATTGTGCTTCTTAAGGTGTTGATAAATGATACTTTTGAATTTATTGGGTCTTTTAAAACGATACAGATGTTCTTGAGTGCGTTTAGATAAATATCGTCCAGTTTCACCTACGTACTGAATACCGCATCCCGGTTTGTTTCATGTGAGTAAATAAATTATACTGTTTGTTTTTCAAGTTATATCAGTTTCAAAATTTAATGAAAATGTGCGACCATTAAACGTGGACCTTACCGTATTGTTGGTGGAAAGACGGGGACATGTAAGTCATTTTTTGGCATGACACTTATCGATAGAAGGGTAACCACGATTTTTATTGTTAAAAATGTTAGCGATGGTAGTATTTTTAGATAAGCGATTTTGAAGATTGAGACGTGTAGATACCCTTTGAACGAGTTTAGTATTTAATATTTTTCCATTTCTAAGCTTCATATTTGTTTTTTGTTTGTGAATTATATTAGAAAGGAGCAAAGACTGGCGTGCAGAATATGAACCAGCATACAATGAATTAAATTATGTAAAAATGATACATCTGTTCGGCTAAAGATGTCAAACGCTATCCATATTAATTACCCGAAAAAGAAAGGGTATATTAGGGTAGCGACTGACGTCTGACTAAATAGTAGAATGGGGCTGAATATTGAAATACTACTTTTTGATAAATATTCCTAAAGTAATGAACTAGAGAAGTTCTCGCTCGGACACACACTCCATAATCTAGTATATTATATAGAATGGATTTGAAAATGCCAACATGTACAGGAACAGATAGTTATGTTTATAAATGATCAGTATTTCAAGACCTTTAATTTGAGGTCAACGTCAAGATGAAATTTAAACTTGACCTTGTGACATTGGAAAGGTCATATGGTCCTGAGTTGAATGATATAGTCCAATGTCTCTACGACTTTCGGTTCTCAAGTTTGGTATTGCATCGTATATTTGATTATTCATTGTGACCTTGATGAACTTTGCAATTGTCCCATTTTTGTGTCACAGAGTTGTACTTCAACTGCAGATCATTTTTCATTCAGCAGATGATATATCTTTTGTTGTTTTAGAGATAATGCAGTTTGAAAATTTGCCAGCGGGGGCATGTATTTCTGAATCAACAACAGCTAACCACGTGAAATTTTCACCACCATTCAACCTTTCAAATCCTACGCAGCCTCATCTGGTAATATTTCATGATGAGATCTACTTATTGCCAAGGGCTAAACAAACATGTGTAAGTGCGACGCAGTGATATTAAGGCACTTTACCTAGAAAAATACGTTAACATGCATGTTTTATGGAAGTGCATATAATAAATGGCAAAAAATTCAGGAAAACAGAGATCGTAAAATGAAACATTAAGACCTATATTCACTCTTGAATGGGTTTTTCATATCGAAAGTGAAAGTAGTCACGTGACCTGAGTCGCCACTGAAGGTCGTATATTTCATTTTCAACTCAAAAGTCCAGCGTGTTGAATCTTTGAATGTGAAACAAATTATTAATGAAGTCGTTTGAATGTATATAATCTGCAAAAATGATATCCAAAGATGGAACTATACTGTATTATGGTAAATCCGATGAAAAATGTGATTTTTTTACAAATTTCCATTTGACACTATGATATTTCATTGATATAAAGACACACCAGTGTTTGGATAGCAGTATTCTTTTAAAAGGGATATCAGTCGTTTTAAAGCATGTACAATACAGTAAATCCATCTTCAGTAACACCCCTGACTTTTGAATTTTTTAATCGAGTACCGTTTGATATCGTTTTACGTCCATTATCAGCAAACGCTTTGACGACGCGATAGGTACTCTTGGAACAATTGCGGACAAAACTCAATGCCGGAAAAGTATAAATGCCGCATATTTGAAACGATGGACTTCATGCATTGTTTTATTTGTACTAAAGTAAAGGATATATATTTTTTTTTCATTTATTCATTGAATATACATATTTGCAACTTTTATCTTTGTAAGAATAAAAAAGTAAAATGTTTACACAACAGTATTTTCTAAGATCAGTCAGATTTGAAAACATAAGTGTGTGTTTGATTTCATCATATTTACTTTCAATCCTATTAACATTATGAGAACAAATCCTGATACCTTTAGATTTACTAAAACCATATGTATCAAAAATATTATCACCAGGATCAATTTGCTTCCTTGTCAATGCATGGTTTTCAAAATTGATTAGATAATACATACAAATAGCTATTGCTAAAGTAAATACATAGATATAAGATAATTTCACATCAATTAGAAAATTGGCCTCAGGGAGTCGATACAATAAATCACATGCTATGATAACATTAGAATCATTATCAAACATAACACAAAGTGACAACATTATTTGAATTAATTAATGCATCATTAATACATTAAGTTTTACAATAGACACTTTCTTAGTTGTGTCGAATGAATAATTACCAATCTCCTTTTCTTTGATGACAACATAATTAACACTCCCCTTTTTGTTTCTTTTAGAAATTCCATACTCTTGTGAAATAGAAAATGTGGACTTACATATACAAGATAATAAATTGCATTCAGAGCATAAGGTTGAAAGTGCATTAAATCTGTTTGAAACAGTGGTTAAATTGGCATTCTCTTCTTTGCCATTTTTCATGCTGTACAAAATTTCAGTTTGTGGCCATACATATTACATTTATGAGATTTGATTTTGTTTCTAAAAGGCGAAGGATACATACCAAAGGGATAGTCAAATGCATAAGTTAAAAACAAATTGACAGGGCCGTGGAAAAACACGAACAACAGTTCACAAAACGTAATATAGAAACCTTAAGGCTGAGCTACACGAACCCCATATAAACCAGTGATATCAGGTGCTACGCATGTGTTAACAGATCCTGCTCTACATGTGGCACCCGTCGCGTTGCTCATGAAAGTACAAAACCCGATGAAACGTAGGTCACATATTAGGAAAATAGAACGGGATTGTGGTTAGGACAATAGAACATATCCGTAGTTAACTCTGAAACAGATATTACATAACAGTCTACCAACTCGTAATGATGTCTGTAAATGTTTGGAAGGAATAATTTTAACTCCACCACTTGGAACTACTGGTGTAATTACTTCCTTGTAAGCACCAATCATAAAAGGAAATGCATGCTCAGAGATATCGTATCAACTGAGAGATAAAACAAATTCCACACAAATCATTCATCGGAATACCTTGCTATTGTATTACAAAAATTGTTGCTGCAGTACCAGCCAACTTAAGGTCAAGGAGCATAAGACTTGTAGTATATCTAGACTGAATCAGAAAAAAAGTCAAATAATATTAGAACGTAAATTAGTACTCAATCTCCTTTTCGAACTAGGATTCATATTAAACTTTAAAACGTCCACTTTAAATCCATAGCAACAATTAACATACTTAGGAGCAATGTTTCAGTTGGATCTGGGGATCGTTTTGCCAACAGCGGAGAGAACATCCAAATTAATAACTTAAGCCCAGACAATGATCCATCAAGATCAAGTAAAAGCCAGGGATTTTCTGCACTTTTTAGGGATAATGTCATCTTGCATAGAAATAATTCCCAATGCCAGATTACAAATACATCTGTTACAATTTTGGAAACCGGTTTCTCAGAATTTAAATTCAAAGTCCCAATTACTGCACATCTAAAATGCCATCTGAAATGGTGGTTAAATTTAGCCAACATAGCAAAGGGCAGATCATTGAAACATTGGGAAACCCATGCCACCATGACAAAGGATGCTTCTACATCAGTGGGTTGGATTTCAACTGCTTAGAAATGGAAGCATTGATATGAACAATAAAACACTTCTTATCTCAGCTGAAAGGGAAGAATGTTCTCATACGTTGCGACAACTCAACAGTTGTACAATACATCAATCGTCAAGGGTGGACCAAGTCAGTAACTCTTTGTCTAAAAAATGGTAACTATGGAATTTGGCAATCGATCACCAGTTTCGATTAAAAGCAGCCCACAATGCGGGCAAAGCAAACATTCTAGCGGATTTATCGACGAGAGAAAAAATAAGACACAGAGAATAGACACTAGAAAAATCTATGGCGCAAAAAATATTTCAAAAGGTAGGATCAAATTCAGTAGATCTGTTTGCATTAATTCTCAGACAAACTCAGATTTTTTGCACGTGTTTTCCTCACAATCAAGCCTATGCTCTGGACGCATTTCCATGGCAGAATCTGTTCGGGTATGCATACCCTCCAATATGCCTTATTTCAAAAATTCTACAACACATGTCTCAGTACAAGTGTCAAATTCTTATGATTGCACCGCATTTGCCAAGAAGACACTGGTACCCAGACCTGTTTAAATTAATAGTAGATTACCCTTTAAAAATTCTAATTCAAAGCAATCTTTTTCACCAGCCAAAAACAAGGATTTATCATCTCAATCCAGAAATATTCAACCTAACTGTATGACCTCTATCAACAGATTTTTTAAAAGTAGACGCTTTTCTAAAGACACCGGACAATTACTATCTGCCTCAAGGAGAGCACGAACTCAAAAAGATTTCTCTGGCAAATTCAAAGATTTCTATAGCTGGTGTAATGAAAGGGAAATTGATCCCTATAATGCCTCTTTAACAGATGTGACAGATTTTTTGACAAGTCTGTTTACTAGTGGACTTCAATATATAACAATAGCAGTATACAGGTCCATGTTATCTACAGTTTTACCACCTATAGAAAAAATTCCTGTAGGCCAACATCCATACATAAGACTTTTAAAAGGTGTATTCAATTCAAGATTTAGATATTATCAGTGTGCATAGTACTGGTGTATTTTTCATAAGAGAAGGTCTTTCAAAACAGAATCGTCCTGGACGTGTTGGTTCCAAAATATTGTTCCAAGTTTTAAGGACAACAAATTATTGAATCCGAAGGGGACATTGAGGTATTACATGATAATGATAGAGGATTTCCGTGATTGTGACAGAAGTGACAGTAAAATATTTTCAAGTGTAAATAGTCCGCATAGCCCGGTTTCTAGCCAGACAATTTCTATTCGGATTGTTCAAACTATTCAGATAGCATATAATGACAAGAAAAAGTCTAGTAAAGCTCATAGTACCAGAGCTATTGGACCTTCATCGGCCCTGTTTAAGGGCTCGTCTATGAAATCTATCATGGAGACAGCACACTGGATCAGAGAATCTACTTTTAAAAAGTTTTATTTGAACACAGAACCAAGATTTTTATCTTAATTGTTTGAGAAGAAAAAAGAAAAAGAAAAATATATATAAAAAAACATTAAAAAATTTATGTAGATATATGTATATATTGAAATCCCCATTTCTGACGAGATGCGATCGAAGTTTTACAAATTAAAATGATAAATTAAAGACTAGAAATCTGTATGAATAATTGAACTACAGAATTTTCATTTTAATATTAGTGTAAATAAACGATGTTATTTATATGGAGAAGAGGAGGAAAGATTTTATTGTTTTTTAAAATGTACAGTGGATATGTATAAATTGAACAAGACATTACTGCCATCCACAGGACAAAGTACTGCTTTGAATTCTTGATATATCCATTTATGTAAACCTATTAAGTAAGTGTAACGTAGTGGATATTTTATATAATTTGGTTCACAAATTTGGATTTTGTGAACGGAGTTACACTTATCTGATATAATTCTCAGCTCCTCCCCTCAGTAATTTTTTTGGTGAATTCAGTTGGATTTCCGCAGGAAAAAAACTGAGGTTTCAAGCGCTTACCTGATATAGATGTAGATGATCTTTAAACGATCAGCTGAGCGTTTGAGCGAGATATGACCAAATACCGTAAAGTATCCAACTATGTAAACCTATGAGGTAAGTGTAACTCCGTTCACAAAAATTCAAATTTGTGAACCAAATTATATAATTTTCACAGAAGAAACATCTGTGTAAACACAACATAATCCATTAAAATATAATATCATGAGATTTTCATAGAACAAAGATGTATCAAAACAAAACGTTTAGAACATCTCCACGTCCGATCAAAATGGGGACGTTAAATCCGATGCCTCGTGTAGAAAGAGTGCCACGCTCTTTGTACGTTAAGAACCCTTGCATCAACTCTGAGGAGTCTGCAAGTCAAAATTAATGTCCCTATCCAATATACCCTCATTTTGCAGTGGCAGTCGAAATTTTCTCGACCTTATTCCGGACGGCCTCAATTACAAGACGTACCTATTGTATTTACTGTTAATTTGTTTTTGTCCTGAAAATGCATGATATATTTGCCACTGGACGTAAAGTAACTAACAAACAATTAGTAGTTACAACATTATGTAATGCATACTGCACATAACAAAGAAAAGCTATGACATATCATACAATAGTTTGACAAAACAAATAATAGCTATGACATATCATACAATTGTTTGACAAATCAAATAATTTATTTGACATAACACAGTGATGCAGAGTCAGGAAATAAAGGCACTTACACATCACATAAAGAAGAAATGACTAGACGTAAAGACAAAGCGACAAAACACATAACATATTTACACCATAAGACAGTTACAGCGTTCCATAAAAAAAGTCTTTTTTGGTAAAAACTTGGCTCATATCTAATGTGTACCGACTTTTACGAAGCTTAGTTAAAACTATCAGTTCTTTGTCAAATATGTTTCTTTATCATTATGAGGCTGACTTCATACAGGAACTTCTTAGGAAGAAAGATAAGAAGTTAGCAATATCCTTTAACACTACGTTCCGCTATATAGATGATGTTCTCTCACTAAATAATACAAAATTTGGTGACTATGTTGAACGAATCTATCCCATCGAACTAGAGATAAAGGATACTACAAATACAGTTAAGTCTGCCTCATATCTTGACTTACATCTAGAAATTGACAATGAGGGTCGGCTGAAAACAAAACTTTACGACAAAAGAGATTATTACAGCTTCCCAATTGTGAACTTTCCATTTCTATGTAGCAACATTCCAGCAGCGCCTGCATACGGAGTATATATCTCCCAATTGATACGATATTCCCGGGCTTGTGTTTCCTATCATGATTTCCTTGATAGAGGATTGCTGCTCACAAGGAAGTTATTAAACCAAGAGTTCCAAATGGTGAAGTTGAAATCATTCCTTCGTAAATTTTGCGGACGCCATCACGAGTTGGTTGACCGTTATGGAATAACCGTTTCACAGATAATATCAGATATGTTCCTTATGTCGTAACTACAATATCCTTCCCTTTTCACGAATGTGACTCACCGAATTAGACTATTTACCGGATTTGTAATAACATAAGCAACAGGACGGGTGCCACATGTAGAGCAGGATCTGCTTACCCTTCCGGAGCAACTGAGATCACCCCCAGTTTTTGGTGGGGTTCGTGTTGCTTAGTCTTTAGTTTTCTATGTTGTGTCATCTGTACTATTATTTGTCTGTTTGTCTTTTTATTTTTGGCCATGGCGTTGTCAGTTTGTTTTCGATCTATGAGTTTGACTGTCCCTCTGGTATCTTTCGTCCCTCTTTTAATTATAACATGTACATTATAGTTACACCACAAATGGCATTTGCACGCTTAATTGTCCACACTATGTCATCCTATTAGTTTATCAAGAAATTTTACACAAAAGACTGAGAGTTTTCTATTTTTGCTATTAAAGGGGCCAACATATTGCTCATAATACTAGTATCCCTTCTTAAGATAATTTTTGGAGAAAGACCAGGGATTTTTTGCTTGAATGATTACGATTAAATATTATGTTGAGGTCAATTTTAAAATAACTAAAGATCAACTGTATGAAAATTTGTGATAGATTTTTTCCAAGCGCTATAGAATGCTTGAAAGGTATAAGGTCAGTTTAATCTACTTTTACTGCTTAAGTAACATGTTATTTTAATAACTACAGAAAAAAAGATTCAGACGAAGATACATTGTTTTGTTATTCTTCAGTGATGCTTCATGTCAATCATTCTGAAAAATGAAATGGTAAAACAACACTTTTCACTTGGAAATCATTACGTATCTCTTTCTTTTAAAATTAATTTATGACTTGGTCTGTTAGTTGTCGAAAGAAGTATATACTTAAGCTTGTTCGCTCCTCTTGTTTTTGAATTCTTGCCAGATATTCGAAATCCTCTGGTTTTATCCATGTAGTGCCATTAAAATAATTTGCCCACTAACCCCTACTTTTCTTTTCATAATTTGATTACATATAGTTTAAAATGCTATATTTTAAATTTTATTATATCCTTGTTATTTTTTCATAGTTTTTGAAAGAAAAAAGGTGCCAATGTTAAATGTATGAAAAATCTAGAGAGAATCATTTCCCGCCAAATTTTCAATGGCTTATATCTGGAAAACAAGCACGCGGACCCTTCATTTATTTCTGCTTTTACAGTTCCTTTATTTATATACTACCAATTTATAACAGTCTTTTAAAAAGCTTGTTATTTTGAAACAGAGTAGCGAACATCCTTAAGCTTGAGTTTCTATAAGAAAAAAAGGACAGGAAAATGAAAACAACACTTTATAAACTATTGTTTGACATATACAAAACACATTTAATTTCTTATTTTTTATGCTGCTCATTACATGTGAAAAAAATGGATGTTCGTTTAGTCAACAGGTATATAGAATGAACTAAACAATGCATATGTTTGCATAAGGCAATAACTCTTAGATTACAAATGACAAAATGAAGACATGTTTATGTCTTTTTATGTATGCATTTGCATGGTATACATGAACATGATAAATTACGTTATTTAAATTAAGTTTTGTTTTATGTATTACAAATGACGGCTTGTAATATTTTAAAGTGAACTTTACATTGAAATGAGATTAACACATTTTATTTTTAAATTGCTTGTTATAGTTTTTGCATGTGGAGTTTTTATGCCAAGTTTCTGTTTACATGGACTGACATCTCCAGGTATGTCAAAATTATAAAAATTCTATCTTATTAATTTATTTACTCTAGGAGACATTATACTTTTCAATAATAGAAAAGCAGATAAAAACACAACTAACAAGCAATACTATTAAATATATTTTACAAAGGGAACAACTAATATAGAGGCAGAATATACTAAGGGGACATTCACAACTCATAAGTCAAAAGGATATTACTACTCCATGATAAAAACCGAAAGACGAATGAAGGACCCATAAGTATACAAAACACTACATAGAAAGTTAAAACTGAATAACATGGCCCTACCAAAAATATGTGGTTGATCGCATGTGGTCCAATCGTTGAGGCAGACCCTTCGCCAATAATGGCACCCGTCATGACCTTTCAAATGTGGGAACATGCACATCATTTACCGTTATAGTTTTGTCATGTATCATTTTGAACAGATTTTATACTTTTTGTGAGAAATCGGAAAAGTTCTAAGTTTAAAGCAAATTTAATTTAGTTAAACATCTTACTTCAATTTTGGACAGACATTTTAACAGCTTTAGTTTTCACACACCATACTTCCTTTTAGTAAGCCTTATTGTGTTACATATAGATTACGTAAAAAGTTATCAGACAATGGTCAACATGTGTTGACATATATGATTTTTAAAGTTAAGCCGACATGTAATTAGATGTATTTATGATTATTTCTGTTGTTGATGTTCGGCTTAAATAGGGTATAGAGTAAAAATTGATAGCGGGATTACATAAGTAATTAAGATATTTTCTATTCTTAAGCGTCACTTATGATTCCACCCATTTTCTGTCATTTAGACCAAAGTTGCCATGGTTTTTGATTAAATGTTAATTTGTATTGGACAAACCTGAAACAGTCACCAAATTCGAATCTTAAAAGTTAATTCCTAAAAACGTCACTTTTACATTCGCTATTTAGGAATCAAGACATAAAACTATTTCACAGTTTACATCTTTTGTTATTTCATAAAGAAGTTAATTAAAAAGATATTTCCTTTATGTTTTAGTTTTAAATAGTTGTAAATAATGTTTTTTATAAAGAAAAGTCTTTATTTCTGATCGGAAAATGGTATACTTATTTTATCTGTTTTTATAGGTATTTATAACATCCGCCTGTTTTGTCGCACTGAAAAGAAATAATAATTTACCTTAAATTCACAATTGCATTGAAGTTATAATGTTTTCAATGGTAGGGTTTGAATATTCGAAAGCCTTTTAGGCATGATTTCTTGAAATGCAGTTTTTTTTTTACTTATTATTGTCAGCAAACACACGGTTTGTTATTTTTCTATAAATAGCACGTCAATGAGTAAACTTATTTTTAGCAAGTATACATGTAAGGCATATTTTATAGCTAATTTCCCTCGACAAAGCATTATATATTTCATTGCGTTATATAATTTCATGATAGAAATTTGTGTATTCTACAATTGGCCCCCCCTCTTTTTTATTGTGTAAATTTATATCCCCTTAACAGAGATATGGTTAAATGAGTAACCTCATTGTTTGGTTTGGAGTTATAAGAAAGATGTTTATATTATTCCTTCATTTAATTTTAGAATTTAGGGTTTAGAAAAAAGTTACATGTTTATATTTAAATGTTCAAAATATTTATGCAAAAGACATGAGATGTTGCTCATATTATAAATATTAAGTTCCGCATTATGTTCATTTTCAGAATATTTATGAAATATTTAATTATGATATGTCTATTGCATTATCTATTGGAATTACACTTACATTATTATATTGATTTAAACTTATGAATATTGTTTATCATTTTATATTATATTAGACTTATACATGCGCTATTTAGGAATAAAGACATAAAAATATTTCGGGTTTTATTGAATATTGTTTCAGGCCTTGGCTCCAGACTACACAAGTCGTCAAGGTGTAGACCCCATTGGTATCAGACCACTTTCAAGTATTATACCCGAAACTAATTCTGAGAGTTTAATCAATCAAAAGATGTTGTGGTACATATACATGGTATCTCGTTTAAGGGCATACGATATAGTTACAGGGGTTGATAATGCATTGCTAAGGTAAAATGTTATTTTTCGCGACATCAAACTGACCTTTCTGGAAAAGATGCATATTTCGACAGATGTCAACCATTAGTTCGAAAACGATTACATGAACTTTTTTTCAATGATATTTGGCTTGATTATGTATGAAGATTATTTGTAGCAATTTTTATAAACAAATCACCAATGAATATTGTTTAAATCATATAAATATACAGCAAAAACATGCCGTCTTTTCTAAAAAGTCATTAAAATTAAATGAAATTTAATCATTTCCAAAGAATTATTATACATTCCAAAAGCTTTGACAAAAATCCGCTTAAATTATCTTGTGAATCGAAAAAGTTACGTATAAAGAAAGGATATGGGATATCCATACATGACACAATGGGGTGTCAGGTAGCCTGTTGCAAGGCTAAATTTCTGTCCCTATCCAATATACCATCATTTTTCAGTGGTAGTCTAATTTTTTCTGACTTTCATCCGGGACGACCTCTATTACAGGACTTATCTATTGTATTAATTGTTAATTTGTTCTCTTCCTAACCATACATAAAATATTGGCGACTGGAAGCAATCAACATTCAATAAAAACCAGCACTTGCATAGCAAGCAACATTCAATAAAAACCAGCAGTTGCACAGCAAAAAAAAAACACTGAAAAAGTGAGGAACAGCATTTGCATTGCTTATCTTCATCTCAAAGTCACAATGTGGACTTCAACACATAGCAAAGACACTATGCTATGTCTGTCCAAAGGATAGAAATGTCAAAGAAACAAAAATAATAATAAAATATCTTAAATTTGGACCGCATTTATCTCTAAACGTATATTTTATGACATATTTGAATTGATTAGGTGAAAAATAGCTTGTAAACTAAGCAAATTTTCGCTAAATATTTACCATGGGATCAAAAGTATATCGTTTGTCCTTAAGATAAAGAGGTCGTTGCTTCGTGCACATAATTTACCGTAACGGTTCAATCAAACGAACGATGAAGTTTGTATATATTATTGATCTTCCGTTACGGTTTATTCAACAGAACAATGTTGTTGTTACGTGCGCATATGATATTGTAACGGTTGAGTCGATAGATTGATGTTAAGGCAAACTCCCATGGTACATGGTTACGGTTAATCCAATAGAACGATGTTATCCACCCAAATATATGTATTTGTTACGGTTCAGTCAAGAAGACGTTGGTGTTGGTGGTACAATTCATTAAAAGCAAAATCATTTTTTTATCATCAAATCATGCTTGTTGTAAATATCAACAAGAGTCCAGACTTCTCTCGATATACCGTTTTTCTCAAATAATCAACTTATCAGATACAATTCATGAACTCTAAAATGAGAATAGAAATCATTAATTTTCTTTAATTGACCACAAAAATGAGACATAGGAATAGAAGTATGGTCACTCTCGGTTTTCTCCCGACCAGCACCCCAAGGTGATATGGTCACCATTGGTCTTCCTGCGAATGGCAGTAAAACCCTTGCCAGTTTGGAGCGTCCGTTCGGCCGTGCGGGTTGTACAAGTTCAAAGCCTTTATTACAGGACATACCTATTGTATTGATTGTCATTTGTTTTCTTCCTGAAAATTCATGAAATATTTGCCACTGGACGTTAGGCAACAAACAATCAATCGTTTCATTGTAGATACCCTTAGAAATACTAATTACAACTATTTGTGTCTACTCTATTCAGACAGAAAATGGGCCAGATAAGCTCATAAATGAACACCATTCTACTTCACGTCTTATTTCGTTCACCTTTTTCAAAATTAATACATTACCCTTTCAAAAAATCTTGTCGTGAATTTCTGATGTGGTGCTGATTTTTACAAATTGTGGTTATAGGTCAAAATGGTGTTTCTTAAATCAAAAACCACATTTATTTTTTTCAATTAAAAATCTGACATTTTTGAGAAAATTTTCACAAAAAAGCTTATACAACTTTGATTTGCATGTTCCATCGTTCTTTAGTAAACACAACCTTAAGAGTATTGTTTGTTTTACTATTTATGGTTAGAATCGATATGAAAGAAATTTAATATACTTTGACGGACGTAAAATTGGAAAAATATGCAACATGCATTCGAAAATCGTCCAATTGATTCAATATGTGCATTTTAATGATTTTAAGCTCAATGTTGGATAAAAGCTCATTCATTGTGGTATTAGTTTGCAAAATATTGCTAAAACTATTTTTAGGGAATTAATTGTTACTGTTACCGTGCTAGATATTGATAAAGAAAAAGAAAATAAAGATATTCTGTCAAAATCTGGTCAAATATGTACGAACTGAATAAAAAAATTGATGTCTACAAACATCAGTTGAAAAATGCTTAACTCATCATAATATTCTTTCTTGTAACGTGTTCTGTACGTTAAGTTATCATATTGAAGTTTTTCATTACAGGAAAAAGCTTTTGAAACCCATCAAAGATACGTGGCTAACAAATTTGTCTGTAAAAGCCTCGGTAAAGGAGCTCAAATTTAAACATTTGTATAGCTAAATCAAATACAAAGGTAAAAAGCATTATAAACTTAAAAAATCAAAAACAGCTGTGTCAAATACGGCTAAATTAGCAATCAGATCTTTCAAAGGTTTCATCAAATAAGGAAACATCTGCTTGACAAGATTGTATAGCAGTATAACCTAAAGTTTCAAAAAGTCATATCTGTCGACCGAATCGGAAGGACTAGCTAAACCACGTAATTTGTCTAGACTCCCATTCGAAATATATACATAAACTTATTTGAATTTTCGGATTTGAATCCTCCTTGTACTTTGTTTTGCCATCCATATGTACCTCTCTGGTATCTCTAAAAGAGAGGCGAAAGACACCAAAGGGACATTCAAACTCATAAGTCAAGATAAACTGACAACGCCATGGCTAAAAATGAAAAATAAATACCAACAAACAACAGTACACAAAACACAACACAGAAAACTGAAAGACTGAGCAACACAAACCCCATCAAAAACTGGGGTTGATCTCAGGTGCTCCGGATGGGTAAGTTGATCATGCTCCACATGTAACACCCGTTGTGTTGCTCATGTTAGTACGAACCCTGTAATAAGTCTAATTCGGTTGGTCACATTCGTGGAAAAGGGGATGGGATTGTAGTTACGACTTTGGAACATATCCGTTATCATCTGTGAAACGGATATTCCAAAATGGTCAACCAACACGTGATGGCGTCCATAAAATCTAAGAAGGGATGATTTCAACTTCACCACTTGGAACTCTTGGTTTAATAGCTGTCTAATGTAGACGAAGCGCGTGTATATCGAAAAGAACAAAATAAGTTTGGTATCGTCGATGTGTGTTTTTTTAAGGTTCTGTTGTAAGTTTCACTTAGATAGCTTTCTGAAATTAAGTACACACTGCCCAAGAGTTTGTGACAGGTTCCATCTTCATGTTGTACAAATTATTTCTGTTTTGGAGTACAGTCTGGCTTGATGTGAAATGTCTGCCAATTCATTCGCAATCTGCAGTTTTCTAGGATTAGTGTATCTAATGTCTTAGTATTAATGTATATTTCCTGTCTTACAATGTTTTAGGTTACCATCAGTTTATAAACGATCTCTAAATAATCCGTTGAGTTCAGTCTTGAAGTGTTAGGCCACGGTGTATCTGTCCGTCATACAATATTCAAGAGCTTCAGTTTACATCATGATTTCCTTGATGGAGCTTTGCTGCATACAAAGAAGGTACATTTATTGAAGTAGTAGTTCCAAATGGTGAAAATGAAGTCATTTCATCGAAATTTTACTGACACCATCAAGAGTTGCCTGACAATTATAGGTTGCACTTTTTTAAGTATACACAATGCAACTTCCCTTATGAACTCCTTTTACGGCTAAAACTGTGCCACTTTTACTATGAAATTTCGTTCAAAATTATATCATGAAATGGAATGTTCATATCCACTTTTTTTTTTTTGCATAGGTCAAAACGTAGGGTTCGGCATATGTTCAACATCTATGTGCCTCGACTTTTTAAGAGTTTAAAATCATACTAAAATTCTGAACTACCCCTCCCTTTACTTTGAGTTAAGATAAATAATCATTTTGTCAGATTTCAAAACTATGTCTATACTGGTAAAATTCCGAAGTTGTGTCTCTATGAAATGAAACATAGAGATCATATCTGGGAACAGTAGGTTAACAAAACAAAGTTTCAATGAATACTAAACATCTCCCCAAAAGATGTTTGGTTTATGAATCACATGTATTGAAAAAATGCAACCTATAAAATATCTGTTTACAGATAACAACGGATATATTCCAATTGTCGTAACCAACATTCCGTCCTTTTTTTCTTTCAATTAGACAACCTAAGTAGACATGTAAGACTCATAACCGGGTTCGTAATAACGTGAGCCATACGACAGGTGCTACATATGGAGCAGGATCTGCTTACTTATCCGGGGCATCTGCGATCATCCCGTTTTTTTAGGGGTTCGTGTTGCTCAGTCTTTAGTTTTCTATGTTGTATTTTGTGGACTTGGTTTTTCATTTCGTGGTTTTTCGATTTTTGCGATGGCATTCTCAGTTCGCGTTCGACTTATGAGTTTGATATCTTCCGCCTCTCTTTAATGCCATATTGGTCATGCTAGAATAACACAGGAGTATCTTTCAAAATATGAAATTCAACCAGAATGTATACCTTGCGATTGCAAGTATACAACTAAACATATATCAATTGAATGTATTGACTTTTCCTATATCCGGAAAAAACCATTTTAATGATAATTATATGTATGATTTATTTAATAATATTCCTGTTGAAATAATTCTTTCATTTTTAAAAGAAATTGGAATATATTCCAAGATATAATTTTTTTTTAGTTTTAAATGATTTTAAAAGTTTTTATCGTGTTACCTTATTGGTGAAATTTTATTTGTAAGTAATTTCGCTTTAAACTAAAGTTTAATTAATTGTTACATTTTTTGTCTGATTTGAAAAAAAATAAACATCTTGTTATAATATTTGAAATAGCTCTCGCCGCGATAAAGCATTTATGTGCTGATGTGGCAAAAGCAATCACCAATCAATCAATCAATCAATCAATCATTTTTATGTTTTCTTTACAGAGTTATGTTGGTGCCCCCTACGACTCCCACCACAAGGAACTGCAAGGGCAGTTGCGGGATGGTTTGACGCTTGTTGTGCTTATTGCAAAAAACATTGTTGTTGTGCCTGTGTTATCCAGACATGTGGAAACGAAAACAGCTGTTGTGCTAATGCACAATGTTGTTCTAGAAATTTAAATGAAAATATTCTTGGAAAGCTCTATCAAAGATATCTAGGAAAACTCGGTGACAAAGCGGATTCAAGTACAAGCTGCAAATGATAATGGAATTAAAAAGTAATGAATTGATATGAATAAATCGATTCAAATAGACACACGTTTTTAAAGCTTGATTGTACGCTAGTTGATATTTAAATGGTTGAACGGCCTAATGCATGTACATAAAGTCTCTCAGCAGTAAAACATAAACGATATAACATACAAGCAAATATGTCAAGCATACTTTTTCGAATAGCTCGTCTTGACCTAAATCCATCAAATGTGTACTGATTGCTAATTTGCAGGTCTGTGCAGCCTGATTTTTTTTGTAATTGACTTTGAACTAACTGTCGTTTTCAACATAGACAATGCCGAATGTCAAAGTAATGTATCAATGGAATTTTAAAACACTGTCAGGTATACAAGAAGACTAACATTCATTGTCTAGATACCCATTTAAACATGTTAAAAAGATAAACTTAAATTATTAAGTTAATTTAATTAGCAAAAGTCTGTATCAAACAAAACCTCCCATGTTACTCGCACTTCGTAAATTTAACTTCTTGAACACCACATGCATAACATCTCCAGGTGTCATATGTAACACGTTGGAAGTAAAGCCTTAGAATTTTATATCGTATACCTTTAAATCTTGCTACTGCAAAATCCCTGTATTGTCTAATGCCAGTCTGAATTTCTTTGCTGGAAAAGTACTGATGCCAATGGTGATAAAAATGACAAATTATTCCTTGAATGTCTTTTTATTGCAATGCATTGCGACAATTTGTCCTCGAACACTTTGTAGCATGTTACTGCTGACTAAAAGTTGGGTTCTATACATAAAAAAATCACGTCGATGTCGCATAGTATGCGACGTTCTATTCTTCCAATTATTTCGTTGTAATTAGGTTTAAGTATAATATTGCAAGACAATAGTGTACCTGTATAGCAAACAATTAATCTGTTAACCCTGATATCAGATTAAGCTTTGCAAAATCTTGGCAAACAAGTATATTTTGTCAACAAATTCATTTGAAATTGGAAGACATCTTAAATATATGCCAGACAGCAAGTTAGTTCCCTCGAATACATTGGGACCAACATTGTGTGGATTTTTCAAATCTTCTCACTATACTGCTGCTACCAAAAACAGATTATCCTCCAAATTGCCAACCTAAGTTTCCCATGCTACTAAGGTTAATACTGTCATAAATCCAGTGCACCTAATACTAAAAGCCTATGTACTTTTGTTAGTTGGAAAGTTTGAGTTTGATATTATATCATTTTAATTTGGATATTTAGCTTCTCCATTTGTACAATTAATGTTTATCATATCTATATTCTTTATATCATCATACTGAAGCAAATCAAACCATGAAGAGTATATTGGTTCACTTCAAAAGTTTAAAAGATGGAGATCAGCGACTCTATTCACAAAAAATCTTAAGAGTAAAAATACTCGTAATTCATTCACATTTCAGTATAACCGACGATCAGTTTTAATCGTAAGATTTTTTGTGAAAAGAGTCGCTGCAGAATAAAAATATCACCCATTACCTTTGTTTTCAACCGTAATCAATGAAGTGATGCATGTGTTAAACAAATAATTAATTTGATACTTTTATTTTCCAGTAGTTTATCCTTCAATCCTTTACATTTTTATAACTAAACCACATCTTTTAACTAACATTCATATATATTTACTCATTGAAATAATTCATCAAGGAAATGGATATCTTAGTTTAAGGAATTTGTAAATATAACATGTATAGTTCATATTATGATTCCTCAAGTGACGACTGCCAACGAAACCCGTGCAAGTTGGCACATCTGGGTAAAGATTTAAAGTAAATTGACTCTGATAACCATCTTGCATTTATCTCTTCCTACATTATCACTCTTTATATTTATTGTACAGTGCAACAACAACCATAGAAATCGTTGTTCACACCGTGTCGTTATACTACTTCTGAAAAGTTCTTTCAAGCTTCATTTAAATATTAAATATTTATGCCACTTTACAAATATTGTAACGTATAGGTTAAAAAGAATGGTTACCTAGCAGTGCTTCTATAAATAACAAATTACATTTATTTTTCTATAATGATATGTAATGGTATATGATGATCCACCTTGCTAATGTTCTAATGGTCTTCCTTCTTTTGAAATCGGTTCAGTAGATTTTGTTATACCTCTGATAAAATAACTTACTCTTCTGATTTTTTATCTTCTTCTCTCTTAATTTCTTGTTTTTTGTTCTTTCTTTTGTTCTTGTCTGTGAATAATTACATATAATTGGAAAGATGTTTGCTTTGAACTTTGATACAACAAATGAGCGAAAAAAAAATGGAAGTAATGACTTCACAGCTGCCAGCAATAAATGGTAACCATTCCTCCCACCTAGTCTCTCTGACAATGCAATGACACTTATTTCGTCACAATGTTTCATCATATCAGCATGTAAGGCAAACGTTGTCTATACCGTGTCGTTATACTACTTCTGAAAAGTTATTTCAAGCTTCATTTAAATATTAAATATTTATGCCACTTTACAAATATTGTAACGTATAGGTTAAAAAGAATGGTTACCTAGCAGTGCTTCTATAAATAACAAATTACATTTATTTTTCTATAATGATATGTAATGGTATATGATGATCCACCTTGCTAATGTTCTAATGGTCTTCCTTCTTTTGAAATCTGTTCAGTAGATTTTGTTATACCTCTGATAAAATAACTTACTCTTCTGATTTTTTATCTTCTTCTCTCTTAATTTCTTGTTTTTTGTTCTTTCTTTTGTTCTTGTCTGTGAATAATTACATATAATTGGAAAGATGTTTGCTTTGAACTTTGATACAACAAATGAGCGAAAAAAAATGGAAGTAATGACTTCACAGCTGCCAGCAATAAATAGTAACCATTCCTCCCACCTAGTCTCTCTGACAATGCAATGACACTTATTTCGTCACAATGTTTCATCATATCAGCATGTAAGGCAAACGTTGTCTATACCGTGTCGTTATACTACTTCTGAAAAGTTATTTCACAGAATTCATTTTAATGACATTTTTAAAATATTGTAACGTATAGGTCCAAGAGACAGGTTGCCGAGCAGTGCTTCTATAAATAACAAATTATATTTATTTTGCTATAATGATATGTAATGGTATATAATGATCCACCTTGCTAATGTTCTAATGGCCTTCCTTCTTTTGAAATCTGTTCAGTAGATTTTGTTGTACCTCTGATAAAATAACTTACTCTTCTGATTTTCTATCTTCTTCTCTCTTAATTTCTTGTTTTTTGTTCTTTCTTTTGTTCTTGTCTGTGAATAATTACATATAATTGGAAAGATGTTTGCTTTGATCTATGATACAACAAATGAGCGAAAAAAAAATGGAAGTAATGACTTCACAGCTGCCAGCAATAAATGGTAACCATTCCTCCCACCTAGTCTCTCTGACAATGCAATGACACTTATTTCGTCACAATGTTTCATCATATCAGCATGTAAGGCAAACGTTCCATTTCTTGATTTTTCTTTCTTCATAAACTCTTACAATTTGATTTCTAACTTAGATTATATTGTATTATCAGACAGAATATCTTTTAAAAAGGCTTCTGCATCTTGCAAGGAAAGACTTTGCATGAAGGAGCAAATGAACGTCAAATAGAATGACAAAGAAAGGCAACGAATGTACTTTGTTGCATTATTTATGTGGTCAGAGTTGATCAGTTTCTTCCAGTCTTTAACATCATCATCACGCATATATTTCAGTTAATGAATGAGACCTGCATATTGGTACGCACTGCAAAGATGGTTTGTCTTTTCCAATGTCATTATTCCTTCCAGTAGCTAGTGGTGGATGCCGTGTCAACATCATAGCTGGTGTAAATTGCTCAAAACCTTCCGTTCTAAGAATATAGACATGTTCGTCATCTTCTTCGTCATATACAATGGGTGTGATATCAAATGAATAATTTAATAAAATGTTCAGGCAATCAGGAATGTCTATTCTGTCGATCTCGAGTTCTATATCTATTCCATCAAAAATTTCTTCCAACTGATTATCTCTTTCTTCTTCATCGTCCGCCATGAAAAGACATATATCCCTTCAAAGGTGTGAAGTATTTGCCAATGGAGTAAAATCATATGCATGGTTGCAATCGATGTAAAGTCACGTAACGTAATCGGGGTACCTGTTATTGAATATCCATTTATATCAAGCTGTGAAATAAAGTTTCATCTTGTATTGACTTGGGGAAACTTGATTATATATTTAGATATTCAAAACAAGTAGATTGTTTACGTAAAATTAATAATTTAGGATAAAATCCCGTTTAAAATCGAGTTCTTAATTCACACAATTTATCTTTTAGATTTCGTTGCATTGATCTGAATTAGAAATAACTCTCAAAGGGGCCTGAAATTACTTTGGATCATTATAGGCATTTCAAAGTGCAGTGTTTATATTTTTCTCTAATTTATTACCAATACAAATTATAGCATGAACATTCAGTTTTTTGAGTAATTTTCATTGTTTCACATTGTAAGGAAATTATGAACATATGTATGGACATATACCTTTACATGTAAACCAAGCCTGTTTAATGCCTACCCATTAGGACCCCAATAGTGTCTCATGTTCGTTCCTATGTTGTTGTTTTTTTTTTATCTATGTCTGTCTAAGAACTACATAAACAGGATGTGTGTGCTGTTGAAAGTGTTCTTACAACACTTTAACCTGCATGCCCTTATATTATTAATAATGCTGTTTGACTGTTTAATCTAACTCTGCATTTTAACAGATCTTTGATTTAATCACTTTTTCTGGATACATGTACAAAATGTATTCACAATAAGATAGTAGATCAACGAGTGACCGAACAACGCATTAATTCACAAATGCGCGTAGTGCATAAGTTAATTATCAGTGTTCGGACACGAGTTGAATATTTTTCGATATTTTAATTCTTTGATTAGTTATTCTTTTTATTACATTGACAATGGGCTTTTTAATAAGATTAAAGTAGAAAATGTAAGGAACTATATCTTTTTCTAAGCATTCACAACTTGTTTTGATGCCACGTCATCGACAACGTCTTGACAAGACATATTGTTGTATGACAGAAGAGTAAAATAACCGAGTTTACTTCACATGTGAAATTACCGGTTTTTATTTCACTGGGAAATCACGGTAATTCGTTGCAACAAATGTAATAATTATCGTTAAAGTTGTTTTCATTTTTTGTGAAGTAGAGGGGTGTAAAACCTCTCATTACCATAAGCATGATCAGTATGTAAAACACTAGAAGAAATTCCATGAGCAGTTTGTTGCTATCTGTAGCTGTGTTATCTTTAAATGTTTGGTGAACTCTAATGAAAGGTTCAAAATGCTAAAACACTTAGGAAAAGAACACTCTGACACTGATGATGACGTAAAAAACTAGGAGCATAACATGCACTATAGGTCTCCAGGAACGGTGTAATTCAGGAAATCCTAAAATTAATGTGACTCCTAGGGAAGCAGCAAGGAGAGAACGAGAACAATACCCAAAATATCATCACGTAAAGTTCCATCTCCCCCTAATAGCAATTGACAGTGTCCCGGGGACAACATGTGCAATTTGAACACAATAATTACTGTGCTGCCAACGTATTAACGAGATGGTGATTATATTTGTTTAAAACTGTACTGAAGAGTAATCGTCCACGTCTACTCTGTATTCTTAGATGTATTTCTATTTGTATACATCTGATGAGACGAGTTAAGCCTTTTTCATCTTTTTTTTTATAGTTTGTTCTTATGTTGTACTGTGACACCACTGTCCCAGATTAGGGGAGGTTTGACGCCTTCAAACGGGTTTAACCCAGCCACATTCTGTATGTGCCTGTCCCAAGTCAGGAGCCTGTAGTTCAGTGGTTTTCGTTGTTTGCTGCGTAACATATTTGTTTTTCGTTCATTATTTTGTACATAAATTAGGCCTTTAGTTATAATTATTTTACATTTGTCATTTCGCTGGCTGTTATAGATGACTATGCGGTATGGGATTTGCTAATTGTTGAAGGCCGTACGGTGACCTATAGTTGTTAATTTCTGTGTCATTTGGTCTCTTGTGGAGAGTTGCCTCATTGGCAATCATACCACATGTTCCATTTTTTACAAGGAAGGGAGTTAATTGTTGTAGTTTTTGGTGTTTGTTGTTATATTATCTATTTTGTGATTTATTGACATGTTTTTGATTTGTTCTGAGTGGGAAGGAGTGTGATGGTTATGGTTAAAATGATTTCTGTAAAATGTTGAAATTATCTACCCTTAATTTACCTGTTTTGGTAAGATGGATATTATTTTCATTTACATGTCTATTTACGATATATTTTCGATTTAAATAGTAGATCTTAAAGTTTGTAACTTGTCAACTTCGTTCATAGGATATGACAGTACTATTTTGACAAAGTAGTAGGTCCGAGGACACAGTTATTGTCCTTAGATTTTCGTTGACTACAAATATAGTCCATAGTGTGAACAGTGTATAACTTGCAAAATTTTTAAAATCTTTATGTTAAGTAGTGATTTGGTTCAGTTAAAAAAGGTCAAAAACTAGTATGTCTGAAACTGTCAAACTAAGTTTTAGACCCCCTTAACATAGAATTGTCAATTTTTGAGTTAAAGCTGGTAGACTTTTCTATAATTTTGATTTTATTTGTCCCAATAATAGAACACTACACTGTAAAAAACTTTTTGAGAAAGAGCAGGTGCGATTTTTTTAATTTGACTTTATTGTCTAAAAGAAATGCACTACGAGAATAGCACCACGTATGTATGTTTGTACTGGTAAATTTTTCCGTTATCCGAAGAACCCTCTCGAGAGCTGCGATGATACAGTGGAGTCCATGTACACTCCCTATTGGGATTAATGGAGATGTGTCACTGCCGTATTTACAACAATATTTACAAGGACAATCCCAACACAAAGGGAGTGCTAGGACACTGGGAAGTCTGTTATTATGGTGGAGGAAGCCGAAGTACTCGGAGAGAACCACCGCGTCACTCGGCGGGAACAGACAAACCGGAGAGACGTTTGGACTTATAGCAGGCTTCCCTTGCTTCTCATTGTAGATTACTTAACATCCAGAGCAAATCTTTCATTTTTCGGGACGACAACAAATTAACATTAATACAAAGTAGGTCGGGGAAATTTGGACTGCAACGGGAAAATAAGGGTATACTGGATATGGACAGACATGTTTAAGGTACATCAGTAAGATCTATGGCAAGATGGCCTGTCACATTTATATTCAGGCAGGTAGAGGAGACCCTAACCGTCTGTTTGATCTATGTTTTATCCCTATGGCTTTGGTGGTGCTGTCGGAATGTTTTACCCCTTACGTCCTATTGCATATAATGTGATTTTCTGGCCTTTGGTGTTGGTTTATTGTGTTTTTCTGCCTTAGGACGGGCCCACGTAATTACAGAAAGGCGTTTAATAGTCAGCCAATGATGCGATGATATAAGCACCTTCTATGGATTTATATCAGGCTTTGATCAATCTTTAGGGTAAAAAAATCCGAGGTCAATAATTATACATGCAGTACATTATTTGGTCCAAAAAAGAAATTTTTATACTTTTAGTTACCCTGATCGCCTTTTCTCCGCCACCCCGTGTCAAAATATAGCCAACATCCCGCATGTGGCGATCTGCACGGTGATATGGTAAATAAAAGAAATTGCAGTATTTTATTTATGGCTACTGTCAAAATTTGTTACATGAATCAATCTCTGTTATCACAAAGTCATCAAACAATAATAATAATATTTGTAATGTAGTGTTACTAATTTATATTAATATGACGAAATACTCTGCATTACAAAAGTGCGGTTTGGTTTACATGACTGATTCTCTTGAGATCTTTAGGATCTTGTTCTTGTTGGCATGTATAAAGAGGGAGGATTCAATTTCCACCATGAAATCCACCAAAAGATCAGGATCTTCTGGGGTGTAAAAATTTATGTTTTTCAAACAGTTCATATTTAAACATTTCTTTGCTTTTGACAAAGTCGAGGTCAATGTTGTGATTATCTAGTAATGGTGACTTTTCTATTACGTCCCCGAATGATTCTATTCCGGTAATTTGTGGTATTTAGACCCAATTCTTCATTGTATTAACTTGATATGCAATCTTCTATTTTGAAGTAAGTGTTTTCCAAAAGACTTCAAAACTGACTTTGCCAGATGGTGATGTGATACCAGTCAGTGTAGTCTGCCACTATGCCTTTTTGAATAAATAGCAACCAATATCTGGGCTGTACAGGTTTGGTTTCGTTCAACTTCAAGACCTTTACATAAACTGTGGCCTAAAGACAAAATGATTTAGATACACTTGTTGATATTATATTGATTGTTGGTTGCTTAACGTCCAGTGGCAAATATGTCATGCATGTTCAGGACGAGAACAGGTTATCAATAAATACAATAGGTAGGTATGGTAATAGAGGTCAACTGGGTTGCAGAACGGGAAAACGAGGGTATATTGGATAGGGACAGAAATTTAGCCTTGCAACAGGCCACCTACGGACCCCTCAAAGAGTTGTTGCAAGGGTTCTTAACATGCAGAGAGCGTGACACTCTCTCTACACGAGGCATCGGATTTAACGTCCCCATTCTGACCGGACGTGGCTGCGTACTTGATACAGCCCGTAGGTGGCTTGTAGCAAGGTAAATGTCTGTCCCTATCGAATGTTACCTCATTGTCCCTACCTGCAACCAAGTTGACCTACATTACTGGACCTATCTATTGTATTTTATTGTTAAATAGATCTCGACCTGAATAGCCATGACATATTTGCCACTGGACGTTAAGCAACCAACAATCAATCATTTATCATTTACAGACTCTTATGTTTATGTTGAATGTAAGAAATTGTACGGCAATATTTGGTACTACACATTTATATCATTTGGTTTCTTATGAAAAGATGTGGATCCTGATCTAGAGTTTGAAAAACAATCCTCTGGTTGTCTCATTGTAAATCATACGAAACACTATTCTAGAATGTAAATTAATGAGATTTCTATAGGCAGTTCTGAGTCGGCACCTCATGTCTGCCTATTTTCAAAATTCGCTGGTTCGAAGTCGGACTCATAGACCTTGCAAAAATGTTAGGATTTGTATCCATCAAATCCCTCCAGGCGTGTCAAGGTGCAACTAGTATGTATTGAAATGTATAGTTAATTAACATTTAAAGTTAGTTACCATCTTTAATCAAATTTTTTGACAATTCAAATAACACCTTATAAATGTTTTTTGGTGTTTTTTTTTTTAATTTCACTAAAACACAGGGAAACAAAAATAATAAAGGAAATTAAGAAAAACAATATATTTTTATAAAAAAGGTGCATGCCCAAAACATTTTAATTTCGGTCCATTTTTTTTTTTTTTATATTTTATAGATAATTTTTGTTAGATGGTATTGTTGTTTCAAATTTTTACAGATCATCACAAAAGTTGGCAAATCCTGCAAATATTTATGGTTGCTTTGGCTCGGGAGCTACTTAGAACGTATTGCAAACAACAGATTAACAAGAAAGGTCCAGTGTCTGCAATAGGCTATTTCCAGTGGTTGTCGGGTGTCCAAAATCCAAACTATAGATTAATGTCGGAAATAGTACTTACCTACTGTTTGGTACTCCATGTATTCCGGGCAGGGTTCAGGCGAAATAATTTTGCTGTTATTCAAACACAAAAGTGAAATTTTCGCCACTCTTTTTTGGCCTCAATATGTCCTTTGACATAGAAACATTCGTAAGAGACTTGTTTGTGGGGGTAGAATGTCCGCCTGAAGTTCTTGCGTTTATTGTTGAAAACAAATCTTATAGTGTAAGCGGGAATGAGTCTAGGGGAGAAGGTGGCGATTTCACTCTTGAAAAATTATAACCGGAAAACCAAACGACTCTTTCCTGCTGGATTACCCGACATCAACAAGTGGCTACAATTTGTAGGGACGTCGACAGGTTCGATAAGGTAATTAAAGACAGCTCTAATAATAGGATTTTTATTCTTCTGAAACAATATGCTTCGGACACAAAAAAAATATTTTGGATAATTGTGCTTTTGTTTTTGCACAAATCCCCATACAACGGGCGTGCATTCAGTAGCTGCATGGGGATTTTGATCTACAACCAACCCACATAATACGCTGATGAAATTGCCCCTCGTTGCAAATTTTTATTCCTTGTGATGTTGGGAAGTTAGAAGTCGTCACCTCCTTTGTAACATCTGGCAAATTGTTGGACAAAAGAATACACAACAATTAAAAAGAGAGATAAAGATTGTGATAAAAGAATTAACGACAAATAAAAAAGAATATAAAGATTGTAACAAAAGATTAAACACAAAGTAAAAAAGAAATATAAAGATTGTAACAAAAGATATAATAACAAATAAAAAGAAAAGCAAGATTGGAAATAACAGAACCTTGGATCATGATAACTGTTTCTCACTAGTCTATTGTATAATTGTGAAATCACAATGTAGTTAACGTTGCTGATATGCATATTTTTCATAGTAAATATACATTGATAGTTGTAGGGACAAGATCAGTGAAGGGTTGAATTAAGAAGATAATTCCAAGGTAGATTTTCTTCAAAGATGAATAATAACTGATATCAATGGAAATACTACAAACTGAAGATACTATATCACTTGATTTGAAATACTTAAAGGCATTTGTCAGCATTGATATTTGTATGATCATGAAACATTGAAAGCACATACGACTTGTGTAATTGCTTACTTATCGCTACTAGCTCCATGATGGAAAAAAACAATAATGTATTTGCATGTTTTTAAATGATAAAAAATTAAGACAGAACTTAGAACATCTGAACGAACTGGAATTAATTTTCAAATCATAAAAATTTAAAGATGTCTTTGTCTTCAATTCATCACGAAACTTAGTTGATTTGTATTCTCATCAATATCTTTCCAATATATTCACTTTCAAATTGATATCTATAAACCAAGAATTGATTTAAACTCTATCCCTTCTATAATATAAGGCTTTACTTTCGCTGTCACTTAATCATTTTCGCTTTCAATGCATGACCTTCTTTAGTAAAGCAACGAAATGTAATCATTATAAAAAGACAATACAAACATTTCATTATAGAATGACTATTACAATTTAAAAGCATACATGTAAGGTAATGGTACGCAGTTGTAAACAGAAAACTAATAATTACTGATCAACATCAAATAAGCTTACAATATACAGTTGAAATTTTAGGAGAGCCAATCATTCGAGTCCAAAATTTCAAGGGCTGCCAAATTTGGTCGACAGTATTTGCAGTCAATCAAAGAGAAAGGGGTTCAACTAGTGGTCCAAAATTTTGTCGTCTTAAAGAAAAGTGGCCAAATGGAAGACATTTTATCTGGCCCATAGATTTTTGTTTATGTTACAAAATAACCTAACGGAGATAGCTGCGGATTTACCTATTTACATGCTTCGCACCTATGTCAGAATAGTTTGTATTAATCCTGAACATTTGTCTCTAGAACCTCTCAATATTATTTCTAGTAGGCAAATATGTAAAAATGAGTTCCACAAACCTGTCAGACCCATGGAATGTACCCAGAATGCATATTTTAGTTGCATCATGTAAGTAAAATACATAAATGCCTCTTTGTTTAAAAAAGATGAGCACGAGTTCTCCAATTAATTCTTATAGTTTATTTCTGAATCGGAAAAGATCTTTCTGATACGTCCCCTTTTCTATAGTTTTTAAATGTAAAGTTCAAATTTTTCAACTATCGAAACAGTTCGTTCATGTTTAACAACAGGATTTTTTTTACGCAACTGGTGCTATTTATAAATTTCGTCTTCCCTTTTCAGTTGATTAACCGGATGCGAATTTGGAGATAGTGGTAAACCAAGAGCTTCACATTTTAAAAACAGCTGATTGTGCACGTCTGTGATTATCTCTATGGGCAGTAGAGGGCATTTTTGCTGGAAAATTTCTCTGGAGGGTAATATCTTTTGAATTAGACCTATTATATATATCCTATGTTTGTAGCTTCACTTTTTTGTTTACTTATACCGAATCGCGTTTTCTCCAAGTTGTTTCTTTCGAATCTAATGTATATACAGTTACGTAATGAGTTTTTATCATCTTCTGTCATGTATAAGCATCTGGCATGTTCAGGCAATAATTATTTTCCCCAGAAATCAGTTTCTGTCCCTTTACATATATAGGAGTAGACACGGCATGTATGTCCACAATGTCCTGTGTAACAGTCAATAATGCAATTCGCTACATAACGTAGTCTATTTACAAGTCTAACCAATTCCCCAGAAGCCTCCTTGATAGCTAAGTTATATTCCGTAGTGAGCCTGTTACTTAAATCAAAGGAAAATCTCCTGTGAATCTTCTCACGGTCTGCTTTTGTCCTTCCGGGAAACATAAATTCACTACAATCTGTTTTATCAATACTACGCAATTGTGTTGACGCCAAGTGTCTTAGATCACGCACGTTTTCTGGTATCAGGTTAACAACTTCAATATGTTTCTTGCTGAATCCTCTGTCGGCATGGCTGTCGTCATCTATAGTTAACTGTCTAATAACTGGAGGCTGTTTATCCTCTGCTAACTGATCTGTCAAGTTATTCACCATACAATTCCTCATTACCAAAGAGTCCCATGGTTTTAGGTTTGCCGAACAGTGGTCTTGGTGTCCAGGACAAATTGCGTTCTCTCCAGTGGACCTTCAGCATCAAAGTCAAAATTCCCTTGTAGCCTGGTGACTGCTCCAAATGTTCATGAAAGGCTCTGGTGAATAGTTTACGTGTCTTGTCTGCATGTAAAACACTTATATTTGTTCTTGTCTCCTCTGATAAAGTTATCTGTATACCTTTCAAATACATTGGGCTCCCCAGGCTGTGGTCTCAGCACAGATATAATTTTTGAGTTATCTACATTTGTTACATTTTACTTCAATATTGTTTAGGCTTTGCCATTCAAACTTTCTTCTTTGGTCTTGCAGCATCTGGTCCGACACATTTCTTCCTTATTTTAGTCTATCCATCCCACTCAACAACAGGAATTAGTCTCCTGGTGTTTATATATCTCAACATGTTCGATTCGCTCGTGTATGTAATAACGTATTTGATTTCAACGAAAGAAATGTCTGTATTACTGAAAAATTATTACACCAGGGTTTTCGATATCCCAAACTTTATCATCGGTACAATGACATCATGCGTAAATATAAATCAACATGCAGACATCTTATACGTTCAGGTATTTCACATCCAATATTTTATGGTAATATTCTTTACAAAGCACAAAATCGTCGGCATTCACCTCAAAAGTAACCAAACCTTTAAACAGACTTATTCGGAAATGATATAGTTACAATACTGTTTTCAAGTCATTAAGTATTGCATATTTTGGTATTAATATTGATTCACTCATAGGGTCTTTGCATCGGAAATAAACACATTTATTCTAAAACAGTTGTTGGCATGATACGGGTTATGTTCTTCTCATATATTCTATGATGGTATGATACTAAACCCCCAACGGGAGGGATTGTACTTGATTTTCATATGATGAAGACATAATCTTTCAATCAGTTTAATTTTGGTCTGGAGCTGGCATGTCAGTAACTGCTAGTAGTCCTTTGTTCATTTATGTATCATTATCATTTTGCTTGGTTTCTTTTGTTACCTATTTTGACATCGGACTCGGACTTCTTTTGAACTGAGTTTTACTGTGCGTATTACTATGTGTTTCTTTATTCTACATTGGCTAGAGGTATAGGGAGGGGGAGGGAGATCTCACAAAACATGGTTAACCCCGCCGCATTTTTGCGCCTGTCCCAAGTCAGGAGCCTCTGGCCATTGTTAGTCTTTTATGTTTTTTAATTTTAGTTCATTTATATGTTTTGGAGTTTAGTGTGACGTCCATTTTCACAGAGCTGATACACAATTTTATTTAGGGGCCAGCTGAGGACCACCTCCGGGTGCGGGATTTTTATCGCTGCGTTGAAGACCCATAGGTGCCCTTCGGCTATTGTCTGTTCTTTGGTCGGGTTGTTGTCTCTTTGACATATTCCCCATTTCCATTCTCAATTTTATCCTATCATCATCTCCCTTCTTAAACTGAACATTTTTGGACTTGCTTTATAAAGCATTTTGGAACTCTGATGGCTATTTTGAAAATACTGCTAAATTTTTACTTTTCCAACATCATCAAACAACTATGTCAAAAGTCAAAACACCCCAAACATGCAACTGAGAGCATTCAAATGCCTGATATGGCAGCCTCTTAGAACCTCACTGATAATGACAAATTCAATAGAATTCAACCACATGTCAGTAAAGACCCCATTCTAAGTACCAAGAATTATCAAGAATTAAAACAAACACTTAGAAAACAATATAATTTTGGATAAGAAAGAACCTTTTTTTTTTTGCAATACAGTAATTAAAAAAACATAAAAATGTTACCCTTAGGGGTACTATATTATGACATTCAGGATCAATAATGAACAATGATGTCGCTTGATTACGTAACCCTTGAGGTTGCACTTTGTAAATACAGCTGTTTCTCAAACCACGCCTCTTTTGGGGAGATATATAATATTCATATATATGTTAATTTGTTAATGTACTGGTTCCCATTTATGATCTCTGTGTTTCATCTCATAGAGACATCACTTGGGAATGTAACCAGTATAGAAAAACATGGTAGCGCCTAAATTTTAATTCTTAGGAGGTCCAAATATGAAGGTAAGGGTAGTATAGAATTTTAGTATAAGTTCAGGGCATATAAATGTTGAAAATATGCCGCACAGCCCTATATTTTGACCTTTGAATAAAATAGTAGTGCATATAAACTTTCCGTTCTGGGATATTATTTTTCACGAAACTTCATAGTAAAAGTGTCACAGTTTTAGCCGCAAAGGGAGTTCCTATGGGAAATTGCATTGTCTATATTTACAGATTTGCAACCTTGACGACGTCGCCAGCAACCATATCCATGAGTATCTGTAAAACAGTGAAACCGGTAGGAAATTATGGAGAACATTTATGAACAATTTGATGTCTTAATCGATAAATATTGAGTGCATGTTCAGCTTCATTTTTTTCATATTTTGTTCACAGCGTGGACACATTTTATAACTTTTCATTATAAATATATTTGGGTACTTTTTATTTCAATTTTCATCAAGAACTAAACTTTACTTTATTTTGACATCAAAAATTTCTATCAATATGGAATTATTTCTAACAGCAATAAGTTTTAAGCATTCAATGTTTTATTGTTAAAAGTGTGAAAACTACGGAAGCCCATTTAGGACCTCCCAATAATATAATTTGAATTCGAAATCACGAATTTAAATCGTTATCACGAATTGCATAACTGGTTATAACAGATTAAATTTGTGATAACGAATTGGTGGAAATCGTTATAACATATTATGTAATTCGTTATTACGAATTGAATTCGTTATCACATTTTTTTGTAACTTGTGATAACGAATTGTAAAATTGGTTATAACTGATTGTATTCGTTATAACAAATTTGTGGAACTAGTTATCACAGTTTTGTAATTTGTGATTTCGGATTAAAAATCATTATCAAAGATTTTTAGCTCACCTGGTCACACGGTTTAGTTGGCTTTTCTTCTCAATTTGCACCTGTCGCTGTTCATTAACTTTTTCGAAAAACTTCTTCACTGAAACTTTTTGGTCAAGAGTGAAACGACCGCAATCAATTTTAACGAGTTTTATTTGAAAAATTAGCAAAAAAGATTGGACACTTAATTAGGAATATTATTTGTTTTTGTTTTGTAAATGGGCGCTAAATGGGCACAACTCGTGAGCGGTAACAGTGACGCCACCCAATTTCAAACTTGATCTGTGTTTTGTGTTAATAGGTATTGTGTAGTAGTTCAATAACATTTGGTTGAGGCAAACTAAAATTAGAGAACGGAAACGACAGATTTAGCACTAAGTCTTTGTCCATTTGTAAAGGTGACGCCATTCAATTTCAAATTTGATCTGTGTTTTGTGGTTATAAGCATAGTGTATAATTAAAATTTATAACATTTGGTTGAGGCAAACTAAAGTTAGAGAACGGAAACCAGTTTTATGAACGTACGCGACGGTCGGACAAGGGCTATACTTTATGCCCCCATTGCCTAGCGGCGGGGCATAAAAAAAATATTAGGTGTTTTTTAGTTGAAGTATGCTTTTTCTTGTTTTAGAAATTACCTTGATTAGCATGGATATTTTATGCATGTTAGTTAATTGTGGCCATCATAATTATAATTGTGAGGAGAGGTAAGATTGAGTTAAAGACAAGTTCTTATGAACAGAGAGAGTGCCGGATAAAAATAAGAGCAAGGTATGTGTATAGCATTAATATGTCAATTTGAATATAAGATAATCTTGATTAATTTATGATGTTCTGAATTGATTTTACTAGAACGATAGATCAGATTATGAGTGCTTTTTCATTGTTGATTTGATCAATATATATTGCGTATTTCCTGTTTTATTAAATTTAGTCAAATGAGTCAAAGACGAACTAACAAAGCCATGGGGACAACAAAAAACAACAGAAACAACGACCAGAACAATAACAAACAGCAGTTCATAAATTCAGCCACACGAACCCCATCTTAAGCTATGGCACATGTTATGTTGCTTATGTATACAACATTGTGCTCTATGATTTTTCATTCATTGCTATTTTCCATTGAAATTAATTAAATGTGTATTTACGATTAACATACGTAAATATTTTGTTTGAATAAAAAATCCACCAGCAAAATCTCATTCTCCCATGGATAGTTTAGCACCAAATATGCACTTCTGCGTCTAAAACTCACTTGCAACAGGTGACGGGAGATAAAAATCATAGAGCGCTGAGCAGTAAGGTGATGTCATCTCTGAATCAAAGTAAATTTTTAATGTTATCTTACGATTCTAAAAATTCAAATATAGCAGAAAAAATTGAAATAACAAAAAATACCGAAAATCTAAGGAAAATTCAAATATTAAAGTACCTTCTCAAATGGCAATATAAAAAGCTCAAACATATCATACGAATGGCAAACAACTGTCATATTCATAAGGTCGCATTTAAGGAAATGTTGGTTTGCCATAGTCCCATAAAAAAGATTGGGTCGATAGGTATTTTTTTTTTAAATATAAAGGACTATTTAATAAATTAAGTAAAATATGTTGTCTTTGTTCTTTATTTGTTGTATAACTGTCAGTAACTTCTCTGAAAGTGCAGTATTAACTTTAAGTCTGAGAATGTGGGATACATGTTTTCTGTGTATAGTTCTTAGTAGCATTGTTGTGGTGTCTTATACCTGTGCCTACTTGCAAAGAAATATGATAATTTAATGTGTAAACAGATTTATTGCAAACATTTTTATACCTATTCAAGAGGCCTGCATTTATGTCTGACAAATTATACAACTTTACAAAAATACATGTAGCAGTAACTAGATATCATTGAGATGGGAGCCATGTGGGCCCCGTTGTGAATAATGTGGTAAAAAATTTGTATCTTTATCATTGGACATGAGGTTGTCAAATGAAACCAAAGTTTCTGACCTTGACCTTTGACCTAGGAAGTTGTACATAAATTATGACACACCCTCTGATGTTGGTTTATATACATATAAAGTATAAACCTTGAAATCATAACGGTTCTCAAGATATAGAGCGGACACGATCTTTACCATAGGACATGGGGTTGTCAACTAAAACCAATTTTTTTTACCTTGACCTTTGACCTAGGAAGTTGTACATACATTATGACACACCCTCTAGTGTTGGTTAATATACATGTCAAGTATAAACTTTGAAATCATAACGGTTCTCTAGATATAGAGCGGACACAATTTGTTACGGACGGACGGACGGACAGACTGATCACTATAGGGCGTCCGCCATTCGGCGGGGCCCTAATTACAAGAACAGTTTCAGAGTATTAAAACACTTTACCTTTGACAAATGTCTGAAAATGAAAATGACTTAGAAATATTTAAACTTGAAATAAAATTTTGATATGTCTGACAGGCATACAGTCTTTGCATTTTAAATGAAAATGACTAGATATTGACTTATGAACATTATACGACATATTGATTTCTGGACAATACTACTAGTACTAAAAGTGACTTAGAAGTGCATGTATATTTCTAAAGTATGACTAAATATTGCTTTCTGGACATGAACATCATAAATGTATTAAATTTCGCTGATAGTGGCAACACTATTTGCTTTTCAATAAATATTTGAAGAAAATGCAAAATTACACAATTTTCAAACAGTTACTAGTCTGAATGTTATAGAAACGAAGAAGGCTAAAACTTTGCAGAAGTAATTAAAATAGTTTGTACACAACCCACTGAAGAGAACTCTGACAGTTGCACATGAAAAGAGATTTCTCTGTGTTTATTTGATAGGATTTTTATTTTGGAACTTCACAGCCTGCCTGAAGACATGCATTACAGACGGGTAACATTATTTCGAATTTGGCAGACAATTGTCTATCTTTAGAGGTTCAGGTGTTCAACAGTAGCAACACATGTCATTTATACTGATCTGTGATGCATAGTATGGAAACTCTATAGGTTTTTATAGGATTTCTGCAATCAATTGTAGGCGAACAAAAATCGTTCCATGCAAAAGACTTTCCGTGTAAAAGATATTGAAAAAAATCAAAAACTAATATTTACTAAATATCTAAAAGTATCTCTATGTCTATTTACACAATTCATTAACTCAATCGACATATTTTACCCTGGGAAATAACTTCACATCACAGGATATTTTCAAGACTAATTTCAGAATTATGCTGTTTAGTGTTTCTGTGACACAGTCAACTATTTTATTTTAATTTTGTATTTCCATGTCAAAGAATGACGAAGAAAAATGTAACAGATGTAAAAACATAGTATTCTTAAAGTACAATCACCTTTCAGACTTATCAAAAATATGACAATTATTACCATCTGGACAGAGAACGCTTCCCCAGGAGTAGTCAAATCCCTATGGGAGTCTGCTGAGAGCACTGATGTCTCTGGTGGTCAGCTTGCTTTTTCTGTTAATACGCTTAAGGCTTCAGACATTCGTGGCAATTGACTACCTTCAGAACATTTTTGGCCACCAATACAGTATTCTTGCAGCCCTATACAAAACGTTTTAAATACTGAAGATTTAAACAGAACACATTCAATTGATTTTAAGATGATTTAAATAAAACACATTAAATACAAGTGTCAGATGTGGAAATCGTTCCTATTAAAGGTTGGGAGCCTACACGTGTCAGGTGGTCTTCAATGTGACATTTTATGGTGCATTGAGAGAAAATGTTCTGATCAATACTATTAAAGACAGTTTGGTGTTTCAAAAACTTACAATTATGGGCTTTTATAATATGTTCTATGTTCAGTATGCTATCAATGTCGTATTGAAAATCTAATATGTGTTAGCCGGCATTTACAGTCTTTGTACCATGGACATAAACTCCATATATTTACTATTTTTGATTATAATAAATTAGTTTTAATATTTGAAATATAGACTCTTTTTCAGTTTTCTGACGCTCAATGTCTGTTAACGTGAAATAAATTAAATTAACCTGTTTTGCCTTTGCCCCAGCTGCAAGTGTTTGTTTCGTTAGAATAGGTCTGTCCTTCTCTGTGGTGTACTTTCCAAGAACAGACTCAAAGGGCTTGTAATGCTCCCTTTCAATGACAGGATCAGGCATTTCAACGCTGAATTTGGAATAAATATTGTCTTTTCACTCAATGATTGGCTGAAAAATTACAAAATATAAATTTCTGACATAATAAAAATATCATCTGACATTCTGTAGTCATGTTACTATGTGACCGCTTTTTGTTTCTTTTTTAACACATGATAAAGCGCTTTCGCACTTCAAAAAATGCGTGCTTCGGTAAAATCTTTTACATATCTAACGAACAGTAAAAAGACAAGGTTAAACAGTGGTCGTTTTTGAGGATGATTTTAAGTGAAACATTTATTAAAGGAGGAGGCCGAGGCGAATACATAAGGTCCAATATTTCAGAGTCCGTTGCACTCTCGATTGTTTCTATAAACATCTTCTCTTTGTGTGCAATTGTTCATCTTGTTTAATAGTGTTGGAAAGGGTTTATCAAACTATAATTATTATCTTACGTGAATGTAAAAAAGAGGCGGGAAATACCAAGGGGATATCTAAAACTCATCAGTCGAGATTAAATTACAACCCATTGCAAAACAAATCGAAAGACGATGTAAAGACATACAAGTCGACAACACTCTATATCGAAAACTAAATTCTGAGCAACACGAACCCCACCAAAAACTGAATTAAACTTATAGTAAATGTAGAAAAAAAAATGACATATACAGAGGAAGATGTAAAACTTTAAAATGTGCACTTTATGAGTGTCTCCAAAAGCAACATGTAAATAATCTAACACATGTGAACATTTTCATTCGTTCGTCTTTCGTATCATTCAGTTACTAATATCTTAACTTCAAATATTAATTAGGAAAGAGGTACTTACAACTTTTACGTGTAAGTTTAAAGAATACTTAGTTAGTTACGTAAGGAGCATGACATGATATAGAAAGATGTTCTATATACAGAAATGAGAGGAGATATGTTCACGATTATTTCAAGTACACCCTTAAGCAAAATAAACGTAACCCATGACCTACTGAATGATAAAAACCTGATGATATTTAACGCACAATTATTTTAGAAAACGTTTATCTGAATGAAGAATTGGATGCATTAAAAATGAGGTTGAATGTATCAACTATTTTGTCATATATCTGTTTCGGACTTTTATTAGATGTAGATACACAAAGTTCAGGGGATGCTGAAATAAAGGATGCAGATCACTTGACAAGCATTCAGTTAGAAGTGGACACATTGAAAAACAATTTCCACCAACTTCTTTTGAAAGTTCAACATGACGAAGATGAAATAGATTTTCTGAAAAAACAAAATCACGATTTAAAACAAACGCTTAATAACACTGTTACAAAGATGGAGGCATTACTTAATGAAGATGAATACTTTACTCAAAACATACAGGTTTTACATAATGTTACTTTACAACACCAACGTGAGTTATATCAGATAAAATCAAAGTTAACAGAATCAGAGATTACCGTGAGTTCGTCTTTGATTTTTTTTAATAATTCATTACAAGAACTAATGAATTCCACATGCAAAGTTTCAAATGAACATGACTTGCTTAATAGCAGAGAAGACAAGCAGAAGTTTGAAAAAGGGATTAAAAACGAGACGGTTAAAACAGTTTGCAAAATAGGTTAGTATATTTATGACTTTACTTTAGCGATCCCTCTTAGAGTAAAAAAGTGCATCAGAAATTTATTTGTTGTGGAATGCCCATCTGAAGCATTAAAATACGAACATAGATACCAGATTTCCGGCATCGTTAATAATTTGTAATATATAAGTTGTTGAATACCCCACCGCTCAAGTTACAAAGTCACATGATTCTGAAATGGCATTTTTTTGTTTGAATTTATCTAAACAATCCGTATGTCTCTAATTTGTCTAAAGTCTAAACTCAGCCTGAATAATTCTTGATACGTATATTCTGCAAATCTTTGTTAGTAAACAATCATCTTAACTTTTATTGCCATTTTCATGGTAACGTCGGCCAGCTTAAAGATTTCAAACCCTAAAAGCACATCTGCACATGGGGATGTACATTAGGGTGCAGTTTTATCAATGTTTGTCATCTCCGAGAACTAAGCTGGACAAAAAATCATTAAGTGGGGAATGTAATATCGTAAAAATATCGTAACAATATGCCCCTCCCCCTTTTAGCAAAGGGGTGACATAAAAAGGGTTGACATAATTAACAAATTAAAGATTTAAACGCTTTAAAATGTTGGAGGAGGCAGTTGGTCATAACACCGTCCTGACATATTGAAAGTGAAATTAACCCAAAACTGTAAAATATATAATTAACAAAGGAATTTCATTTTTGGTCATTTCTTCAAAGTTTAACGACTATTTTCAAAATGTTATCCGTTTACTACTAGTTTCAAAGTATCCAAGTGACCAAATTCTATATATATATATATATATATATATATATATGGGGTCGGAAATTTCTTTATTGGGTGACAACCTACTTGCATTGGTCTATACCAATACAAATGCCTACAATAACAACTTGTTAGCTTTAAATGTGTTTTATGAATTTATTTTTATCGTTCATCATCATTTTTTTAAATACAGCGTTGTTTTTACAAAGGGACGTAACATCACTACTAACCGTATATTGAAAAAAAACCACACCTACTAACCCCATATTAAATATACACGGTCTCTACGCGGTTGCTTTTAACCAATTATATTCCGAGAAATGAATCGGAGGTAAGATAATCTAAAATACCAAGATACCAAATTAAAGCTGTAATATGAGAGCAGGTTCCGTCTTTGCTCTGGCAATACCAGCTTGAGACACTAATGTCATAAAAATGAACCCATACAAGATAGCATTTTGATGATATATATGTCTTGATTTAATTTTAGCACATAATAGATTCTCTTCATGGTCACATGTATACACTTCATAACTACCATCGTTATCTAGGTGTTCTCTTGTATAACTTGGAGCAAGTTTAAGTTGATAGACTCCCACTATAATATTTCTTCTATCTTCTTTTAATAACCGGGGAAATTAAGGGACAGATGAAGTATCAATCTATTGCCATTTTCAAGAACGTTTGTAAAGGCCTTCCTCTATTATTTTCTCATGGAGTAAGTTCTTCTGCTTCGAAAGATAAAAAAAGCATTTTAGACGCCAATTTATCATCTCTTTTTATGTCCCCTGGATTTACTTCTGGTCAATTTTTATTCGTGATTTCACAGGCAATATTGACATAATCAAATACATGTGGAATTTTGCTGTTTGGTAGACTGAACTCTATCAAGATATTTGCATAACTTAATGCGGCCATTCATTCAGAGACTCTACCACCAAACGGATTTTTGTTATTAGTGTTGTTGCGTTGCTGTCTTCAACTGAAAGTTGATACTATCCTTTCTTTTTTAATAAAAAAAAGCTGGTATTTTTGTTTAGATACTGTGTATGTACTTTTTTTACGAGTACTTATTTTCGCAATTTGGGATTGTCGATGAATTCGCGTGTATTTAATTTCGCAGTTTTTCTAAAAATATCATAACATAAATAACGGACTTAAAATTGTAAACAAAATTCTTAGTTTGGACTTTATTTGTTTAACAATATGAAACAAAACAAAGACCATTCAATAATCAAATCAGTCGTCTGGTTTGATAGATGTTTAACAATCCGAATAAGTGGTTAATTACTAAAAGTAATATAGCTGTCATATTTGGCTTGGGTAATTATTTTTCCCCTTTTGTCATTTTATTTTTAATTGAATTGAAACTGTAGAGACAAATGTAACCAAACTTGGCCACAATCATTATTAGGTTATCTAGTTTAAAGAATGTCTCCAAAAACCCTGTCTGCCAACCAACATAACCGACATTGCTAAAAATAGAACAATGGGGTAAAATGCAGTTTTGGGCTTATATCTCTGAAACTAAAGCATTTAGAGCAATTTGATATGGAATAAACATGTTCATCAGTATTAGATCCTTCGCACTGATATTTTCAGACGAATCAGACAACCCGTTGTTGGGGTTGCTGCCCCTGAATTGGTAATTTTAAGTAAATTTTGCAGTTTTTGGTTATTATATTGAATATCATTATAGATAGAGATAACTGTAAACCCTAAATAGTTATTTTTTAACAATTTTTCATATTTTTTGTAATCTTTTACAAAAATAATAATCTTCTCCTCTGAAACTACTTCGCTAAATTTAATCACACTTGTTCACAATCATCATTGGGGTATCGAGTTTTAAAAATACGTCCGATAAACCTGCCTTCCAACCAAGATGGCCAACATGGCTAAACATGGAACATAGGGGGTAAAATGCAAGTTTTGTCTACTATTTCGAAAACCATTATAAAGAGAGAAAATCTGACCAGAGCAAAATTGTTGAGATTGTTGAGCTCTACCAATTGTCCATACATGTCTAAACTGTCAAATGACTTCTTATAGGTGTTATTGCCCTTAAATAACCATTTTTACCATTTTTTTTTTCATTTTTGTCTACTTAATTGAAAACTTCAATAGATACAAAGAAATTTTAAAATGATCAGCAAGACAAGTTCTACAAATAGGTCAACATGGTCGAAATCGTCAGTTGACTCCTTATTAGACGTATTGTCCTCTGATGATGATTTTGACCATTTTTAGCGTTTTAGCCTTATATCTTAAAATTATGATGGACAGATAGAACTTAGCTAGGCAAAAATGATCAGCAAAACAAAATCTACAACGAAGACAATATGAAGGAAGTGGTCAGACGATTCCTTATTGGAGTCATTACCCTGTAAAGACAATTTACACCCCCTCCCTTTTTTTTTTTTTAGTTTTGCAACATATGATAGAAAATTATAATAGATAAAGATACACTTTAAATCATAATAATGATCAGCACGCCGAGATCTACTCACAAGTCAAATTTTGCCGATATTGTTTAGTTGACTGCGACTCTTTATAGGAGTGATTGCCCTTAAATGAGGATTTTTTATCCTCTTTTGTGTTTTGAGCAAAAACTAAAGATAGAGAGAAACTAAACAGGCTAAGTGATCAGCAATACACGATCAACAAAGCAGATTTTTTGTCATGAATTCTATTCTTGTCTACAATGTTGGAGCGTGTCTTTTCTCGAATATGCACAGAGACCAAGGTGAGCGACACAGGCTCTTTAGAGCCTCTAGTTTTATGTCAGCATGTCTTTATCAAATTATATATTGAAATATAGCAACAGATTTGTTGTTGATAGTCCTAATAATCATAGTCTCTGATCATAGAACACATCTATAACAAACAAGATATTTGTTTGTTTTTTTTTTCAAGAGAATTTTTTATCGATTGTGATATTATAATCTTTGCAATTCAAACCTCTAGGTTGCTCTTTTCGTCGTCCGCATACAATAATATATCCTGATGTCTATGTTTATATGTGAACCGTGGCTTCCATTGTCATGTGTAAGGAGCACACACTTCCACATCACGTCCGTAAAATGTGGACATAGAGATGAACAAAATAACATATATTACATGTAAAGCGAAACAACCATATATTTTGTTCTATTTCCAGAAGCTGCAATAGAATCATATATGAGGCAAATGTCATTCAACATCACATTGATTATATCTGACTTACAGAAGATGGCAGAGGATGCAATGGAATCAACAACAAGATGTGCATGCTGTGTTAACACTGTGATTTTATTGTCAATTAAGTCAACAATGAGAGAGAGAGAGAGAGAGATTCGGACCTCCGAAGTGCTGAAACAGCGCCTGCATACGTAGTATATATCTCCTTGTTGATACGATACTCCAGAGCTTGTATTTTCTATCACAAGAGAGATATTAAGCCAAGAGTTCCCAGTGGTGAAGGGGGCCTCGGTGGCCAAGTGGTTTAAGTACTATCACTAGCCAGTCAACACTGAGGTTGTGAGTTCGAACTCCGCTCGTGCGGGTGCACTCGACTCCAATCTCAACTGACTAGGATTGTCAGTTTTCCTATCGAAAGTCGGTGGTTTTCTCCGGGCACTCCGGCTTCCTCCGCCAATAAAAACTGGCCGCCACGAAATAGTCCAAATTAACTAGCGTTAAAACACTAGTACTAATCAATCAATCAATCAATCCAAGCGGTGAAGTTGAAATCATTCCTTCGTAAATTGTACGGACGCCATCATGAGTTGGTTGACCTTTGCGGAATATCCGTTTCACAGATGATAACGAATATGTCGTAACTACAATCCCGTCCACTTTTTGCGAATGTGACCTTCCGAATTAGACCGAATTACCGGGTTTGTACTAGCATGAGCAACACGACGAGTGTCACATGTGTTGCATGATCTGTTTCTTTTTCCGTAGCACCTTAGATCACCCCAATTTTGGTGGTGTTCGTGTTGCTCAGTCTTTAGATTTCTATGTTGTGTTTTGTAAACTTTTATTGTCTGTTGGTATTTTACTTTTTAAGCCATGATGTTCTCAGTTTATTTTCGACTGATGAGTTTGAATGTCCCTTTGGTATCTTTCATCTCTCTTTTATGACAAAACTAATTCATGTTTCCACAAGGCAAACACAATAAGGCTTGAAAGAAGGGTGTAAAACATGTCATCAAATAAAAGTAAACAATACACAATGCCTTAAAATAAAAACGACAAAAGGACAGAAATATAGAAATCGAAAGACTGAGCATCAAGAACCCCACCAACAATTATTGGCTCACAACTTACCTTGATCTAAATATATACTGGTAGTAGTAGGAACCAAATAAAATCAATAGAGCGAAGGTATTTTCAACATTAATATCTTTGAAAAACAGGCATCTATTTTTTTTTTTAGTTTTTCTGTGCGATAAAGGTGAAATGTTTGATCTTTTTTTTATTATTAGTAACTGAATTAGAATCACAGACAGATCAGTTTCTGTCAAACCTAACATTGCTGTCTTCTAAGATAGAAAAGACTTTTTCAGTTGTGGAAGACCTGAAAGCTGATGGTAATTTCTCTTTTGTTACGCGCAGGATCTTTTACAAGATATTTATATATATAAATAAGTATTCCGTATTGGTCAAAACTGATACTCATTTCCAACAAAATGCTAAGGAAATATTGAAAAGAAATGTCATTTTATCAAAAAAATAAACAAATATTAAGTTGAACATAAAGCAATGTATTAATGCGAAAAAAACAAGTTTAACCATTTTTCTGCAAATTGTGTATTTTGCATGATTTATTACTGTCGGAGCATAGTATATCTTACTTAAAGTATTCCTAATAAATTCATCGATTAACAATTAATGACGTATACTTTAAATCTAATTATCTTAATAATGAGAGGTAGACAAAACACCTTAAACATATAAAAACAACCAGATATTTCGTTCTATTGAAAGAAATTACAGTGGATTCGTGTATGAAGCAGGTTTCAGTAAATAATACATTGATGCCAAATAATTACAAAATATTATAAAGAATAATATGGAAGCAACTACCCGAGGTATATGAGTAATTCTTTATAATATTGTGTGACACATCAGAACAGTTTCGTTCTATTTATAGAAGCTGCAATGGAGTCATATATGAAGAATGTGTCGTTCAACAATATATTGATAACATCTAAATTACAAAAAATGACTGAGGATGTAATGGAAGCAACAACAAGAGGTACATGTTGTGTTTTCTATGCAGTTTCGTCTTACGAGAAATAACACACTACACTCATAAGCACACTAGTATGTTTGAAATATTTTGTTCATACACAACACACAACATAATAAAATGTATATTTTGGGATACTTCGGAGAGAGAGAGAGAGAGAGAAATTCGTTCTTTAATAGTGTGAACCAGAGGTCGTCCAGTGGTCACATCGGAATTTATCGCCTCGAAGCAGGAAAGTATGAAGTTTGGAATTCACTAAATATGAAGGACCGAATATCGGAGAGAATAGTAGAATCCTAATAAAAATAACTATAACAACTAACACCATTTATTGATGTTGGAATCATATATGATCATGTGGTGTTTTAATACTAGAATGATGGGTAATCTGAAAGAATTTTATTGCATAACATATATTTAATATCTTTTCTGACAATAATTATCTAAGTATCCATAAAAAATGTACAACAGACTACCAATAAGAACTTAAAACATGTACCAAGAACCGGAAAAAGACCCTGGTCTAAATATAATATTGATAAGGTCACAACTAAATTTGACCTTAATCCGTTAGTCAAAGAAGGAACTAATAAAAAAAAAAAAAATCAATCTAGGTATTTTGAGTATTTTGAAGCACAGGACAGTAATATTTACAAAGTTTGTATTATACATCTTATAGGCAATCTGTCCTTGCATTTGTAGTTACAAAACTAGAATCATCGACAGATAAGTTGCTGTCAAATCTAACATTGATGTCATCTAAGATAGACAAGACTTTGAAAAGTGTGGGAGAAATAAAATCAGATGGTATTTTTCTTAGATTATAAGCATTACGATACCATAATAACTTTATTTTGAGTTTCTCATTTTAAAAACTTTTTTTTTTACAAAAATGTATAATAATTTTGTTTTTAAATTGAAACAGAGGCCATATTCTGATAATAAATGTTGAGGTGGCATCGGAGCCATTCAGTACCAAAACGTGGATTTGATTCATTGTATGCAGTAAGAAAAGTCTTTAAGTGTGCACAATTATGTGCATACGTTTTCAAAAGATAGCATTTTAGCACATGACCAAGTTATGTTTGTTTAAACAAAATGCATGAAGCACAAAGACAAATATTAACTGAGCATACGGTAGCGTGTGATTAAGAGTAATTTTAATGCAGTTTCATTTGTCTTTGGCTTGATACGTGTCATTTCTGCACGGATATGAAACTTACTGAGACGAATTTATCATTTAAGTCTCCATATTTTCTTACAGCGCTTTTGAAGTGCCGATCAGAAAAGTTTACTTGTGCAAAACAGTTCCAGTGTATACCTGCCTCAATGAAATGTGATGGTTTTGCAGACTGTTCCGATAAAACCGACGAAGAAGGGTGTGGTAAGTTAGAAATTTTAAGTGAGGAATGCTGACGAGTCGGGTTAGGTTTTCTTTGTATATTACTGCCGGGTCGCTGGAAAAAAATAGTAAGACACTTCTGTACGGGGGGCAGCTGTTTTATAAACAAAATACCCACAAAAAGGAAAGGGATATATAAGCTTGGCATGTTGCCCAATCTAATTCAATTGATTTCATCAAGCTATTGTTTAAACTTAACCCACAAAATGAAGTTTTCTAAATTCTTTCTTAATGTTTAATTATGTTATTTTCTGAATAGCTTTAACTTTTTTTTATTGATATATTTCTAAAATTACTAGTTGAAATGTAATACGGCCTATGTGACTGTAATTATTATAAACTGTATTTTCTATGGCTAGCTGTACGTCAAACTCGACCGAGCGGACAAAATACAAATGTTTTGGGTGATTTATCTTGCAACATACTGTATATCACCCTATTTAGAAATTATTAAATATTCTTAAACAATTTATTGACCAAGGATAAAGTCCTTCATTTGGATAGTAACATTTATTTGAAAGTTTGATTTCTGTTGATTGAACGAAGCAGCCGCACGCCGAACAGTTGAGTAATTTTTTTATCTTGGCAAATTCCATCTCACTATAATTATCAATAAAATTTTAGAATATGCATGGTATTTAAATTCCTGGTTTATTTAAAAAATTACGGATTTCAGCGATGTTGTAATCTATAAACTGATTATGATAAAACAAATGTACAGGAAATAGTAAAGTACTGAACATATCACGCGTTTGCTGTCTAGCCCCATCCCATGTATCGCTTACAAATGTAGATATTCTGCAAATATTGCGACTAAAATAATTGAAAACAAAACTATTAAGTTTGATAAGACATCACAGCGTTTCATCATCTGAGAGACGTTGAAACACCTGACCTGTAAAGAAATAAAATAATACTTCGACCAAACATCAATGAGGTAAATGTGATATCCATAAGGCAGTTACGTATATCCAAAGATGGCGGACAATGTTTCTGGTCAATATTTCTTTTGTCAATTTTGTAATAATGATGTATTATTCTGCGTTATTTCGTGTCTATTTTAACGTATTACTAAATTTGAAACTGAAATACAAAGCTTTTTTTTATAGTTCAACCGCTCAATAGAAAAATCAACCGTCCAACAAAATGCGATGATAGATGGGTAACTGTAAAGACTGGTATCAGTAACTGTATTTAACGTCTAAAAAGGGTATCCGTAACTATTGAGTTTTGTTGTTTCTGCGTCATTTATTATTCTCGATTTAAAATATCATACAAACATCTTTTCTGAAATAAAACTGTAATACATTCGTCAAAAGATTCGAAATTATAAGAAACGGAAAAATGTATCCCCACAATATTATCACAACATTAGAAAAATACCAATTCAAGAACTTGCAAGTGAACAAGCTAACAATCCAAATGCAATAAAAAAAAAATAACCGTGAAACCTAATATACGTTCTAAATATTTACATGCTTTTAATTGGACCGGCACATCCGTGGTTCATCGTGTCCATTGAGGACTACGCCAGAGCATAGGCCAAACGAGAAGTAGTTGAACTGGACACTTTGTCCGAATTCTGATTAAACGTCGAATTCATAAGAAAATGATCGACCAAAGTCCGTTTTCAGAGACAAAGAAGCTGTGAAATGTCTATCATCTTTTCATGATATATGTTGACGTTCCTGTGCATAAAGCTTGAATTAATATTGTTGTTGTATGTAAATCGTACTACTATGAGTGCCTTGTAAAAGAATTGGGAATAAATGAGCACTCAGGTTAAACCATATACAAAAACATATCATTGACAAGGAAGTGATTTCGGCGAATCATAAGACCTTCATGGTTACAATGAACATTACATTAAACCGCAAATGTGAGGACCTACCATATTTTTATTGGATACCTAAGCTTCACAAAATCCCGTACAAACAACGGTACATTGCCGGCTCACCTGCATGTTATACAAAATAATTGTTCATTAGATTGACAAAATACCGTGAAACTCTATTTACCATATGTGGATTCGAAAAGAATCGAAATAACTTTCATATAATTTCAAATCTCGATCTTTCTCTGAAATTAATTCTATCATTTTTTGATTTTTTAGTCCTCTTTACCATCATTCACCATATGCAATTGAAAAATAGTCTAAAACAAATAATCCATAATGCTTTTCATTATTCAAATGGTAGCATATGCTATAGATGTATTGTTTTTGGATACCATACGGCATAATTTGTAAATGGTGAACAAAAAGGTAAAACATGCTACACAGAGGAACAAATGATCAGTATACTGGAGTTTCATTTTGACAACATATTTGTTAAATGTTGAGATAGACTTTTTCAACAATGGATACATACTGTGCGCCTCTCCTTGCAGATCTCTTACTTTTTTTCATAGGAGTAGGAGTTCCATCAATCACTCATCAAAAACAAGAAGATCAAAGAAGCCTGATAATTTAATTTTACATTCAGATACTAGAATATTGATGATATTCTTTGCCTCATTTTTAGACTCATACCTCGAATATGACATGAGCGGTAATCTCAGTACCATAATCTATAACAAACGAGACGATTCTGATTTTGAAATTATAAATTACCCCACTTTAGCAGCAATATACCAGCTTTACCTGCATATGGGATATACATTTCCCAACTCATTTCGTAATTAATCTTGTAGCTGCTACTCAGACTACCAGTCTATTACGTTACCAGTGTTTGAGCAGAAAGTTGATGAAGCAAGGTTATGTCAAAGGACGTCTTGTCCTTTTTCTAAAATAAAATCATCGAAAGGTAAATAAAGGCAACAATAGTATACCGCTGTTTGAAACTCAGGAATCGATACAGATAAAAAAAAATCCGGGTTACAAACTAAAACTGAGGGAAACGCATCAAATATAAGAGGAGAACAACGACACAACAAAAACACAACATTAAAATGTAACACACACAGAAACGAACTATAATATAACAATGGCCATTTTCCTGACTTGGTACAGGACATTTTAAGAAAAAAATGGTGGGTTGATTTTGTGGCATGCCAAACCTCCCGCTTTAATGGCAACGTCAAACACAACACCAAAACGACAACATCACATGACAGGACCACAATACAAATAAATGGGGTACCAAGACCTTGTTGATAAATATTTCGTAGCAACTTCACAAATGATACATGATGGTCCTGGAGTATAGATTCTAGGTACTGACGTTGGTTATCATCTAAATGACCTTTTATAGTGATCTTTTCATTTGTCTTTGTATATTTTTAACTTTACAGTTTATTTAATTTTTGGGAATAATCTTTTGGCGTGGCTCTGTATTTATACATCTCGCCATTGTGTTATCGTGCTATAGTCATTTTTGTATTCTTGCCTTTTATTTTCGCTCATGTTCTTTGTCTATATGTCATTCTGTTTTTCTTGGTTGAAATAGTTATTTGTTTTATAGTGATTAAGATTTTTAAAAAAACAATGGTGACTGCTGTATCCCAATTTAGGACCTTTTTACTTGTTATGTCCGTTTGTTTTTTTTTCACATGTGTTTGAGCTTTAGCTTTAGATTTTTCAATTTACTAAATGACTTTCTGTATTCAATTTTCCTTGGAACGCTCAGGATAAAATTCGAATATCACGACCCAGGCCATGTGTAAATTTCCAACAAATCTATGGCTTCCATGAATTATTTCTTAAATAAAATATGTTACGGATATCGATATTTCCAGTTACATCAACGGCAATTTATTTTCTTCAGTTACCCATATCATCGAGTTTTTGGACGGCCGATTTCTCCATTTAGAGGTTAAACTATGGAAAAAAATAAAAGTAATTCAGTTTCAAATTAAGTAAATTAGTTTAAAAAGACACGAAATACCAAAAAATGATACATAATTATTACAAAAACGACAAAAGAAATATTGACCAGAAATATCGTCCGCTATCTTTGGATATACGTAACTGCAGTTATGGATATCACATTTACCCAAGTGAAAACATTTTAGATTTCATTATAAAAAGTGGGGGTATACTGTTTTACCTCTGTGTGTCCGTCCGTCAGTCCATCCTTCCGTCAATCCATCCGTCAGTCTATCCATCCGTCAGTCCGTCTGTCTGTCCAATGAATATTTTTCGTCGCATCTTTCTCAGGAACTACATTACAAGGATTTCTGAAATTTGGTTTCAAGGTTTATATGAGTCAGCTTTACCGTGTGATGCGTTTTCAGATTCATCACTCAACAACTTCCTGTTTACCGAACACTTACATCATTTGACACATGGGTAGGCAAGTTGAAAATTTTCGTCACATTTTTCTCAAGAACTACATTACAAGGATTTCTGGAATTTGGTTTCAGGGTTTATATAAGTCAGCTATACCGTTTGATGCGTTTTCAGATTCATCACTCAACAACTTCCTGTTTACCGAAATATTTGGGCGGGGTATCATCGGTCAGCAGTAGCTCGCAGTTTCACTTGTTTCTATATACTTTAATTGTTCTCTACGTCTAGCTCTTTTTATCCGGAAGTCTACAATTATTTGATTCGAAATAAAACAGGAAATTGACCATTTTAAAAATACTTACCTTTTCGTCAATGTGTCTTTGTTTATCAGATGCTTTGTGCTAATGTCACTAAAATTGAAAGTAAATTTGTATTCGAAAGTTGATGGTACAGGCCAGATGTATGACAATACAGTGGATTTAACATTTGTTATCAAGGCAACAACAAGAGTCGTTGAAAACATTTTCATTTAAGAAAACCACAGTGCTAAAATTCTTTTTCACTGAATGTTTGTTTTCAAATTTATGTTAGAGTTAAGAATATTTTTTTTCAATTTCATAGTAGATGGAAAATGGAGTGGTTGGATAGAAAAACCCTGTAGCGTAACATGTGGTGTGGGTAGCCGTTTACGTTATCGCGAATGTTCTTATCCATATCCTCAACATGACGGAAAAAGCTGTACAGGAAGTAGTACTGAGCATGTCACATGCATGCAACATAAACCCTGTCCAGGTAACTCTTTCAGATCAGTCACAAACTTTTCAAACACAATGTAAGTTACATGTATGTGGAGAAAATATTATATTGAAAGTAGATAGGACATCACAGAGTTCATATTTGAAGCATCTGACTTGTATATAATTAGATTAAAATTCCGCTAAATCTTACAAATAATAAAAGAGGGGCGGCAATCATACTCTATGTGCTGCAATTTTCCTTCATCTAAAAGTCGATAAAGCTGGAAATCTATGTTTTGCAGAATTATATTTGTTTAAAAAATATCTCATTTTAAAACACTGATCTCGTCTTCTAGAAGTTCCTAGCTAATCATGCAATGTGATAACGTTTCTAAAATTGACAGTAAATTTGACTCATTTACAACGTTTTCATTTTCGAAAATGCATTGCAAACACCCCTATACACTTAATGCTTTTTAATTCAAATCATATTTTAAGAATATGTTTTCAAATTCCTAGTTCATGGACAATGGACTGTTTGGAGCGAAAACACCTGCAGTGTAACGTGTGGTGTTGGAACCGGTTTACGGTCTCGCAACTGTTCCAATCCACATCCTCAATATTATGGAAACAACTGTACAGGAAACAGTATTGAGCATGTCACATGTATACAGCCTAACCAATGTCCAGGTAACTCTTAAGAATTAAAGAGTATTCAGATGAAAAGGAGACGCTATTCATTTGAAATTCAATAGACATTGACAGTACTAGTGTACTATATATTTGCGGGATAAAAATATCCCCTGTACAGGTTAATCTTAGATTTAGATAGCATCAAATGTAAATAGATAGTTGAAAATTGTTATATACCAATGTACATTATATTTGTATGTTAAGTGGGATAAATATCATACGTATATCAGTTAAGACGAAACAATGGTTTTCTATTTTAGTTAGTTGATACATCTGTATAAAATATTAAAAAGAAAATGTTACTCCGAAAATCATTTCGATGTATTTAAAATGTGGCATTTGTATTTCTATAAATTTATGTTTTTTTTAGTTAGCAGTACTTAAAGTATGTAAAGAAGTATCAGGTTAGGTTTTTCAATATTTCATGTGTCAAAAATAAATGAAAAGTCACCACTATACTAAACAAGTTTGAGCGGAATTCTTTGTAAAAATAATTTGGATAGACTTTGTAAGACGTAACACCATCCAATGGGCCCGGTCTAAAAAGAACATACTGGAAAGTAGTACATATTTAAAACAAAATAGTTCCTACGCATAGTTGTAAATCTTAAACTATGCAGCATATATTTTAGTAATTGAGGTATCGGATAAAAGGTGAATGACTGGTGATCCTTGTAGAACACACGATTTACTGATAATTTTGAATAATACAAAAATTATGAATGAATTCTAAAAATGAGGGTATATATAGCCTGTTGCTCGGATATGAAGTGCCTGGTTTGGTGTATCCAAAATTTCGGTAACCAGTGCAGTAAGGTCTGATGTATAAATACAGGTATATTGATCCCGTTTCCATAAAATGTTTTGAAGTGAAAAAATTAACGTGGATAGGAAGAAGGACCAAGAGTAGGTGGTGTGCGTCTGATTAAAATTTTAGTATATAAACTGTCCTAAAATTGAGAGAATGATGTGGCACACATAAGAGAAGTTATCTCAAGAATAAATACACCATAACTTTAAAAATACAGAAGAGCATACATATCAAGCACGGGGAGACTTTCTACGGCCTCCACACAGCACGAGAAACAAACTCCGATAATATAATAGAAAAACAAAGGATATGGGGTATCCATCCATGACACAAAATCAATACATGCACAGCAACAACAACAAAAAAAACACACAAAAAGCAAAGGAACAGCGCTTTTACTTTTATAGAATGTTATGATCAATGCACTATATGCTGTGTACTAGTATCTCAAAAGTAGTGATAATTCTTATGAAGATTAAGAAATCAAGTCATTACCATAGGGTTTTGATTGCATTTCAGGCAATATTTACCCTTAAACCATTGTGGTGACGTCAGCCTATTCATTTACCGTGGATTCTTTTTCTAGAATCAACGCTTCCTAAATCTGCCGCTGAAACTGACTCACCAAATTATATTCAATTGTTTCCTTTGTGTGCCTAATTCCATTAAGTTTGAATTGGCTAATTTACTGATTTCTGTTCACTAATGGAATTAATTTAAAAACTTACCTTTAATTTTTGTAATTTTTATATGCCTTCACTGGGAATCGAACCCTTCCTTGAAATCTGTTATGTGTGACTGACATCAACACACCGACGAAACCTCTCGGCTACCAATGGGTTACACTATAGATGTTTATTTTATATATTTAAATGAACATCTGATATACATCGGTTCATAGGACACACAGGGCTTGTACCTTTATATAGACACAATAGGCAGTCGTATAGTATGAGTTGGTAGCCGCGAGGTTAGCATGGTTAAAATCAATGCGTTAAAGATCGGGATTTGTCGGTTTAGGTTCGAATCCCTGTATTCTCTCTGTTGTTCCAATTCTTAAGCTATCCTTGTTTTTTTCTAATTTTGCAAGTTATAGCGGATATTTTTGTAATAATAGCGAGTTTTACCGTTTTTTTATATATTATTATCGGCTATTTCACATGTTTGAAACAATATGATTACATTCTATTTGTCAATTTTTGTTTTATAAATATAGTATGATTTCATCTGTTTTACTTCATAATTTTACAAAGGTTTGTTCGCAAATTCCTATGCGAGAAAATCGTGATGTGCCTAGAGTGTTAGAAAAGTTTCGATAACATACTTATTATATATACTTTATATATGCTTTTTGGTCGGGTTGTTGTCTCTTTGACACGTTCCCCATTTCCATTTTCAATTTTATTAGAAATAATTTCGAATATGTCTTATTTTGTATAAACAGATAATATTCATATGCCTGGTAATATAAAGATCTTTAAAGCTAGAAGTGTTATATTTGTATTTTGTTAACCAATTAATTGTGATCTGAGATTTATCAATGCATCGTTGGACACGATAACATGGTTATTTAAACTCACTTACAATACCTTCTAATTAAGAAAAGGCTTTAATTTTGAAAAGAAATTAACACAATAGTTTAAGTTATAGATACAATGGATAAGCGTAGATTCATGAAAATCAAACCATTCGCCCTCCGGGCTCATGGTTTCTTTTTCAAGAATCCACGCTTATCCATTGTATCTATATAACAAAACCTGTAATGCAACAATATTGCCCGCTCTATGGAGTGTGAAGCATCAGTTAATTTCCATTGCAAATAATTTTGTCTTGTATGAAATACTTCATAATAAGACGTTTAATCATTAAATCAGTATTTGATGTGTTAATCGCGTGATTCAAAATAAAAACGTTTTACTGACGGATACTCCTTATTATTTACCCTTTGTAAACCTGCTAATCAAATGTGTTTTATTAAAATATACTTTTTTCACTTTTTTTTGTATTTTGGAATATGTTGTTTGTGCTTTATTTAGACCCTCTACCAAGAAATTTGTTTTGCATGCACACGTATAAAAATTGCGGTTTTTATCCTACGCCATCATAGGTTTGAACGTTGTTTTCAATTTAGACTTGTTTATACATATACTTCATATATTTCCCTCTATGGAAACTGTCCTTAGCTTTCTTAACCACAGACACGCTCGGGAAAGATTTTGGATAAGAAAGCTAAGGACAGTTTCCCCAGAGGGCATAAATGAAAAAAAACATAGAATGAGTCACTCATTTTCCCTACTATCCCTCATTTCCCTACCATCACTTGTTTTGATTAAATGTATTGACTTTTCCGATATCCGGAAAAAAACATTTTAATGTAAATAATATGTATGATTTATTTAATAATGTTCCTGTTGAAATACTTGTTTCGTTCTGAAAAGAAATTGGAATTTATTCCAAAATATGAATTTATTGTATTAGTTTAAATGATTTTTAGTTTTTATCATGATATCTTATTGATGAAATTTTATTTTTAAATAAGTAATTTCGCTTTAAAACTCCAGTTTTAGTAAATTGAAAGACTTTTTGTCTGGTCTTTTAAAAACACCACGTCTAGTTATAATATTTAAGATAGCTCTCGCCGCAATATAGCCTCTTTGTGCTGATGCGGCGTAAAGCAATTTCCAATCAATCAATCAATCAATTTATACTGACTATGTATATATGTATATTTCAAATAACTAGTTGATGGTGAATGGAGTGCTTGGAAGGAAACAAGCTGTAGCGTTACATGTGGTAATGGTACCATTTTACAGTTTCGCGAATGCTCTCATCCTAAATATGGCGGTAAAAAATGCCTAGGAGCAAAAACTATGACTGTTACATGCACACAATCCAGGTGCTGTCCAGGTAATTATCAGAGGTATAGAATCTTCAAAGGTATTGGGAGTGAAAGTTTTGTCGATACTGGTGTACAATATAGGAAAAGTGGGATAAAAAGTGTTAGTATGTTGTTATGACTTCATAACAGTGAACAATTTATAGGTAGCTGAAACACATGTGTCGAAACAACGTGTGTGTTGCATAGAATCTATGTGGACCATCATTTGTCTTGCTCATCATGCTCACCATTTTTGTTGTTACATTTTTATCACTTTCTATCATAATTTCTTCATCGCAAACTCCGTAAAAAAGAGTAAATATTGTCTTTCAAGGGTAATAACTCTATAAAATGCAACTGATAAAAGAGTATGTTCTAGAAGTGTCAATATTGGCTCTTTTAATTTGAGAAATATACATTCTTCAATAATAGTAAACATCGGATGTCAAATGTTTTGACTAGGTTGTATAGGAATAACCGTTTCACAGATAATATCGGATATGTTCCTTATGTCGTTATTACAATCCACTTACTTTTTCACCACGAATGTGACCTACCGAATTAAGACTATTAACCGGATTTGTAATAACATGAGCAACACGACGGGTGCCACATGTGGAGCATGATCTGCTTACTCTTCCGGAGCACCTGAGATCACCCCCAGTTTTTGGTGGGGTTCGTGTTGCTAAGTCTTTAGTTTTCTATGTTGTGTCTTGTGTACTATTATTTGTCTTTTTATTTTGTAGCCATGGCGTTGTCAGTTTATTTTCGATCTATGAGTTTGACTGTCCCTCCGGTATCTTTCGCCCTCTTTTGTAGAATGTTTTAAGCAATTCGGATGTTAACAGGTTCTACATAATTAACATGTGAACTCTATCTGCCAAAGTTTCTAAATCATAATTCAAGGGCATTTACTTCTAAAGGAAGCAATAACAATTTCAACGTTGTTGAACACTTTGTAGATCTTATAGTGGTGAACATTGTTTCTCTTTTTTGCATAATAAAAATAAAATTATAATAAAATAAAAGTTTATAAATTTAGCAACATGAGGTATCTTTAGGTTGCACTTTGTAAATACAGCTGGTTCACAAGCCACGCCTCTTTTAGGGAGATATATAATATCAAAAGATATGTTAGTTTGTTAACATACTGGTTCCCAGATATGACCTCTGTGTTTCATCTCATAGAGACATAACTTGGGAATGTTACCAGTATAGAAAAACATGGTAGCGCCTCAAATTTAATTCTTAGGAGGTCCAAAAATGGAGGTAGGGCTAGTATAGAATTTAATATAAGTTTAAACTCTTAGAAGTTCAGGGCATATAAATGTTGAAAATATGCCGCACAGCCCTATATTTTGGCCTTTGAATAAAATAGTAGTGCATATCAACTTTCCGTTCTGTGATATAATTTTTCACGAAACTTCACAGTAAAAGTGGCACAGTTTTAGCCGTAAAAGGAGTTCCTATGGGAAATTGCATTGTCTATTTTCACAGAATTGCAACCTTTAGATCTAATTGCGCTGTACAATTTGTACTAAAGTTTCTCTCTATTTATCATTGATAAGAAGTCAATTGACGAACTCGGAAATAGTGACTCATTTGAAGAAAGTTAGGTGTCAGCTAGAACTTTCTGATGATTTAAAACATTTCTTCAGTTGTGCGAGTTTGTAGTATTTTATTTCAAGTGGTGCGAGTTCTGTCTCTGTGTGACACAGGTGCTCCGAGAAAGGAGGAATTTACTAAGAGAAAGGGAAAACAATCTAATGATTAAACACATTTCTTCGAGTTTGTTATATTTCTTTTTTTTTTTTTCTTTTTTTTTTGAGTGGTGCGAGTTTGATAAAGTGATGCAAGTTGTATTAATAAGTGAGAGTGTTTGAGTGGTGCGAGTTGGCCGTGGGCCGAGTTGTCATAAATTCAAGACAAATTGAATACAAAACCATTTCCGCCTGCTTTCAAAACGTAAAACCAGCTACGGAACTTTATGTGGGGTTCAATTAATTAAGCTACGCTTATTAAACCAATTACTATATGAAGTTATAAAGTACATTACATACCTTTACTATTTATAATTATATAATACTTCAGACAATCGTCGGCTCGGAGACAAACCGGCTAAAAAATGTTGGTCTACATATTTAATAGTAAAATGCACAAATTGTAATAATCGTCTTGCAAGGGACAATAACTCTTACAAGGGGTCAATTGACGATTAAGCATACTTTGACGTTTTATGAGATAAAGTTTCATGTTCCAATATATCAAGGATCCTGCACGACAAAAGTGAAAATCGGCATATATCAAAGTTGACCTCCATTTTTCTTTCAGTTGCAACATATTTAAATTTGAAAAGCATTGGCTAAAAGACTCATCAAAGACTCGAAATTACTAAAGGGGCATTCAAACTCATCAATCGAAAGCAAATAAGCTGCGAATGTCATGGCAAAAAAAAAATCGAAAATACCACGAAAAGACCAACAACAGTACACCAAAAATAAAGAGAGAACACTTGAGACTGAAATACTAAGTTATTGCAAGGAAACGACTTCCATCTAGTAAAATGCCATTTTCCAATCTATCAACAATCATAAATGCTGAAAGGTAAAAGTAAAAATTGCATATAACAAACTTGACCTCTGTTTTCTCATCAATTACAAAAAATTTTAAAAGCATTAGTTGAACGCTTCAGAAGTTATTGCACGGAAATAATAAAAAGTGGCATTTCTCAATCCCTTTATGACCATAACCCCTCACCGGTAATAGTAAAATAAAACTTCAATATCAAACCTGCCCTCCATTTTCATTTTGTAATTAGCAACAACATATGTAAATTCGAAAGGCATTTATTGAACGGGTCATAAGTTATTACACGGAAAATGTTGGAAGCCACCCACCGCCAATTTGTCGTAGATTACCATTTCAATAACCTGATTTATCTTCGGAAAACCCAGTTAAAAGATTTAAAGTTCTTTTAAAGTAATAGAAACGAGTTTCTTGAAATTTTAATGTTGTCGAAATTATTGAACCAATGCATGCATATATACTAAACTAAGTCTAGCATGCACGTTTTTTATATAATTTGTTCATTATTTCTATTTACCTTCAAGAGCACGTGTTTTTAATTTTTTCATCACGGTTGTCCCCTCGCACTTATGCTGTCTGGGGGCCGAAGTTTTACCAAGAGGTCACATAGTTAAAGTCACTGAATACCGGAAAATATCGGCGAATTAGTGTCTGGGAAGTCAATAATTCAATATCGGTATATTTATGAAGATTTTGAAATCATAAAGGATTTTCTTTTAAAAAAAAATGTTCACGTTCACTTCTTTTAGAGTAAAACTTAGCCATTCAAGTACATAAAATAGTTATCAAAGGTTCCAGGATTATAATTTAATACGCAAGACGCGCGTTTCATCTACATAAGACTCATCAGTGATGCTCAGATCAAAATAGTTATAAAGCCAAACAAGTACAAAGTTGAAGAGCATTGAGGACCCCAAATTCCAAAAAGTTGTGCCAAAAACATGTTCAACATTCTTTTTAAATTTGGAGCTTCATGTGACTTTAACTTGACAGATTTATATATTTAATTCATAGAGAATAGCTTTGACTGCTATGGAGGCTGGGAGAGATTGGAAAATTTTGGTGCATGTTATTGCTTCAGTAAGAAATTGATGTCATGGTACGATGCAAAGGTAAATATGGAACAAATGTCCAAAACTTAATTAAGAGAATCACCCTCAATTGCAATTGACCTTTCGTCGTCCATTTGACCGTTGGTGTGTCCAACCCAGCAAAGTTAATGTCTAATCACCCCGCACGGAGATTATTAAGATTTGATTATGATACTTTGTTTGATTCTGTTAAAATTGTAAATACTAGAATTTCAATAACCAACGTATGACTTTCTGTCCTTATAGTTTACAGTCATACACGCTTGTTATTCTTTAATATAAAGTAAAATCACAAAAATACTGAACTCCGGGAAAATTCAAAACGGAAAGTCCTTAATCAAATGGCAAAATCAAAAGCTCAAACACATCAAACGAATGGATAACAAATGTCATATTCCTGACTTGGTACAGGCATTTTCTTATGAAGAAAATGGTGGATTGAACCTGGTTTTATAGCGCTAAACCTCTCACTTGTACGACAGTCGCATCAAATTCCATTATATTGACAACGATGCGTGAACAAAACAAACAGACATAATGGGTTAAAAAGTCAAAATTAGGGGTACAGCAGTCAACATTGTGTTATAATCTTAATCACAATAAAAACAAACAAATATTTAACAAAGAAGCACAAAAGGCACATATCAAATTTAACAACCTCATTTATTGCTTTCTTATTTTTGTATTTCATTTATGTATGTTAAATCCACCCATAAAGGATTAAACCATTTTAAGTACAGCGACCGAATGGTTAGATTAACATTAATTCTGACGTAGAATCTCGCGTTTGACGTCAGAATGTAAACGTCACACAGGTAGAGATATACAATAATTTTGTCGTTCAAAGTATGAAAAGAATATAGTCTATAGTTCTTTTAGGTACAATGTATATCCTCTGCAGAATGTAAATTAGAAGTTTATTTTGTCTTTCTCGCCTCTTGTCCATATGCTTATTGTGTATTTCTTCTAAAAAAAGAGCCATGTCAGTATTATCAAAGAAACACAAAAGGGCATATAGACAAAGCATGCATACAACTAGCAAAACTGAGAGACAAGAATACAAAAATTATAATAGAACAATAGCACAATGGCGGGATGTTTAAGTACAGAGCCACGTCATATGTATCAATGAAACACAAAAAGTCACATGGACAAAGCACATAAGCAAACATGAAAGATAATACAAAAAACACAATGACAGAATACATAAGTACAGAGCCACATCAAATGGATATCACGAAAAACAGACCAAACGTCTTATCTTCATCTTGATCGTCTCTTCAGATCCAAAAGAACAGATAGTTATAATTGAAGTGGTCACCATCTTGTATCAAAATGTTTTAAAGTGAAAAGTGATTTAATCACCACTTTCGTGATCAAGGCAAGCACTGACAATAACGGCAACACCCTTTGTTCAATTAAACACATTATGTCCTCAATATATTTTGGATTACTTCTGTATTATACACATGCATGCCTATAATTTAATGCAACTAATACGAAACTGTCCATCTTGAAGGTCAGTATTGTAGGCATTTAACCATGTTCATAATACGAGACTATTAAAAAGTACAATTTGGTTTATGTATTTCGAAAACTAGATATCCTTTATTGAATTTGTCTCTTCTTACAACTAGTTTATTAGGTTCTGCAAGTTTGTATTTCACTTAAACGAGACTGTAGTTTTAATGAACTTACTGTGTGTTTTGTAGCTGCAATGCAGACGACAGAACGGATGGCTTGCAGATATTTATTCTGAAAGTGAAGCCAAATGGCTGGGTGAACATACTCATTTTATTTCAGGTTTGCATTTTATTCTAAAATTCTTTGCTCACAATGGAGTAAACTGCGCTTTTTTCCAAATAGTGTTTAGTAGTTTTCCAATTACTACACACTACACGTAGCCACATATGTAATTGGTACAAGGTTATTATATTCCATTGCTTTTTTAAAGTCATTATCTAAATGTCAAAAAGATGAACGATATTGGATTTCTGATAGGAAGAACATTTTCGACGAACGAAATGATATTTTAATGACATTAATCACGGATTTTATCATTTGATTTAAGTTCAACGATCATTTGCTTTATAAATATGGTGCAAGGGATATTTAAAAATTGAAGACAAATGAAACTAAGGAAGTCTTAATGATTAAGTTAGGAGGTTTGTTGGATGCCAACAAACATGATTAACCCCGAAAATTACATAAGGGCCTGTTTCATGCCAGGAGCCTGTAATTCAGTGGTTGTTTTGTGTTACTGTGCATCATACTTCTTTTTAGCTAACCTGACCTAAAAGATCAAGTGAGCTTTTATCATCACTTCGCGTCCGTCGTCGTCGTTAACTTTTTACATTTTGAACTTCTTCTAGAGAACCTCTGAATGAAATGAAACCAAACATTGCATGCATATTCCTTATGAGGTGATGTTACTTTGTACTTTTGCTGATCCATCATCCAAGATGGTAACCAGCGGGGGACTTCGTTTAACATAGGACCCTATGGACAATACATACAAATGTCTTCTTTTAGAGAACCACTGAATGGAATGGAATGAAACCAAACATGACGTGAATGTTCTGTATGAGGTGCTGACCTAGTATATATTGTTACTTTGTAGCAAATCCATCAACCAAGATGGCTGCCGACAGGGGACTTAAACAAAGGACCCTATCGGAAATATATACAAATGGTTTTTTTTCTAGAAAACCGCTTAATGGATTGAAACCAAACATGGTATGAATGTTTCTTTTGAGATGCTGACCAAGAGTTGTTACTTTGTAGCCGAACCAACATCCAAGATGGCCGCCAGCAGGGGACTTAGTTTAACATAAGACCCAATGGGAAATACATACAATGCTTCTTCAGAGAGGAAAAACTGAATGAAATGAAATCAAACATGGCATAAATGTTCCTTGTGAATTGCTGATGACGTGTTGCTACTTTGTTGCCGATTTACTGTTCACGATGGCCACCAGGATTTTTGATTAAATTATGGGGCCAATATTAAACCAAATTTGGCCTCAATCATTATTAGGGTATCTGTTATGATTTTAATCTAATTTTACATGATTTTCAAAACCAAAGTAGAATCAGGTGAGCGACACAGGCTCTTGAGAGCTTCTAGTTTGGTTTGGCTTTCACACGAATTAAGCCGTTGTTTTTCTCAGTTGAATTGTTTTACATTAATTATATTGGCATTCTTTTTAACATGCCAAGCGGTTTTTGTTTTGCTTCTTGTTGAAGGTCGTACGTCGACTTATAGTTTACTCATTTAGTATCTTCTGTATAGTTGTCTCATTGACAAATATTCCATATCTCTTGATTTTTTTTTTTTATTTTTTTTTTTGTAATCACTCGGTATGTAGTTATTCATCCTTCGCTTGAATCGAGAGAAAAAAAACCAAAGTTTCAGTTGCATCAGAATTATAAATTATTATTTAGATTTTTATATATTTTCCCTGACTTAAAATGAGCTCCCCTTGTACCTATCTTGAGTAGATGTCGAACTTGTTTTAATGAAAGGAAGATATTACTACTATGAATTTACTACACTTGACTTTTTGTCTGATTTAGAAATATGCATCGAACTTTTTATAGACACCTATTTGAATTGATTTATGGCATAAGTGTTTAATTTACATATTTGAAAATAAAGGAAAACACGGTACGATAGCTTATGACAAAACCATCCACAAGACACCAAGAGTTATGGATATTTGCAACAACAAATCGCCGTATGGCCTATGTACATTTGTAGAAGTATGTGTTTACTGACATTCGTTTGATGTGTTTAAGCTTTTGATTTTGTTCGAATTTTTGTTTTTTATTTTTTATACTAATTCAATATGAAGAAACAAGTTTTCATATGTTTTGGTATGGCTTTTAAAACACGATTGAGCATTACATTGTTCAATGCTATGAGTTGATTATAGCTTACTTATATGTTTAAACCATTATCGTTTGTGCAATGTAGAATTTTGTAATCTTCAGATTTGATTATTTTGTTTATTATTTTGTTAACCACCTACTGAAACGCTTACAGAAAATAGTGATATGTGTTCAACTATATGTTAGATATAAAACTTTCTGTTCAGTATATCACAAAAAAAGTTAATTTGGGGTATTTATCGACGAAACTGTAACTTATACATATAATTTCTATAAGACAACAATTTTAAAGGCTCTTTCCTTGTTTCAGGAAGAAGTGTCTGGATTGGTGGAAAAAGAAACAGTAATGGAATATACGAATGGGTTACTTCCTTTATGGAGACACGACCCATGACATACTCGCGATGGGCACCAGCAGAGCCACGTCCTCAAAGTCCTTTAAAATGTGTTCAATTATGGGCAGAACATAATTACCAATGGGATGATTATGATTGTTATAAGGAACTTAATTTCATTTGCAAGATACATATATGACAATGTGTTCGCTGTAATGGTTGTTTCCTTCATTGCAAATTAATGTGTTAAGCCAACGATATATTTTTAGAAATAGCAGTGTATAGTTTGGACAAATGTCTGTTAAATCAAACTCTTTTTATTGAATACTTTGACACAAAATCTAATTAAAAGAATTTGCATTTTAAATTCATTTTAGATATACTTGAAAATCTTTTACTTCAGTTGAATAAAATATAATAAGAAAGTATTGAAATACTGTACGAACAATTTGTTTTTAGAGACAAAATGTTATAACAATTATTATTGGAAATGTATGCATTATTATTTGTGTTTGTTTCCTTATGGTCGAAAAGATAATAGGAAATATCATACTTTTGTGAAATTTCAGTATTTGATTAAAATCTAGTAACAACGTTGAGTTGTCTTTCTTAGACACTTCTTATCAAATCGGACATGGAAGAAAACAACGTTTGTCCCAACAGAGATTAAAAGGACGACAACTCATTAACATAATAAATCAAAATTTAAAACAGAAATTTCTTAACGAACTCTCATTATCTTTTATTGGATACGTTCCTTATTTTTTTTAATTTGTTCATGCCTTTTGATACAAATGTATTGTATTGATATTTTAATCTATGGGAAATTCTACAACGGAATTTGTTAAATATTGTTTTGAGTGCAGCGTTTGATATTTAATGAAGCGATGGTACTTCAAGTTTGCATATTTTTACATCAAAAATAGGCTTTCTCGTCGTTCTTACATTTTTAGATAATAATATGCATATAATTGCATATCAAGACAATTTCCTCTTTCTGTTTATTTTATAGCTAGCCTTTCAACAACTTTAGGAAGGACATGCATAAACCGAATGACCGAGTCGAACTTTACATTTGAAAGTAAAACAGAACGTAGTCATTTCTACAACCGATTTTTAATGTTTGGAAGATATTTTGAATTTAAATCCAACGTCCAAAAAACGAGACAGCAACATTTAGGAATTGATTTAAAGCGTTTTACAATACGAGCGCTTTTCTCGATTTTCCTATATAAACGCTAAAAGCCCAATACTTGAAAGCTGAGAAGGTATATGAACCGAAAGAGTTGAAGAGCAACTACTTAAAACGAAAGTTGAAAATTGAAATCGATTGTAAAACGCTGAAAAACGAATGTTTATGTTGAAATCGAATGTTTATATTGAAATCGAATGTTGAATGTTGAATACCGAATGTAGAATATTAAAATCGAATGTTGAATAACAAATGTTGGGGGTTGAATAACGAATGTAGAATAATAAAATCGGATGTTGGAGGTTGAATAACGAATGTGGATTATTGCATTCAAATGTTGAAGGTTAAGTAACGAACACAGACTAATTAAATCGAATGTTGAACGTTGAATAACAAATGTTGAATATTTAAATCGAACGCTGATGCTTGAATAACGAATGTAGAATATTGAAATTAAATTGGAGGTTGAATAACGAATGTAGAATATTTAAATCTAATGTTGAATAAAGAATGAAGAAAATTTAAATCAAATGTTGGAGGTTTGAATAACGAATGTAGAATATTTAAATCGAATGTTGAAGGATGAAAAGTGAAATCGAATTCTTAATATTTGATTTTTCGAAAGCGCAATCGAAATTAAATGTAAAGATCGAATGTTGAATTACGAAAACAATAATTAAATGAAGATAAACTGTTATCACAGAGATATGTCTCGCTTTTTTGTAATTTGGATTATGCAAATGTTGAAATTAAAATGGCAATAATTAACAAGTTAGGCTAATATTCAAAGTCAATGAACCATAAATGAGGTACATGGTTAAACCATCTTCATGTAAATGAGATGTGCCAATGATAATACAACTGCATACCAAATATCATTGACTTATTATAAGTTGTTCCCTTTAAACAAACCTAAACACAAACATTAATTTGTAAACTATGTAAAAGTTTCAAAGTCAATGAACCATAAAGAGGAGGTGGAGCTATATAATCTCCATGGAAACTATACTTACAAATGCCAATAAATTTGCTTACTAAATATCATTGACTTACATTAGCAGTTCATCTTAAACTGATCTTATCACAAACTAATACATGTAAACTAAGCAAAAGTTTCAAAGTCAATACGCCATGACTAAGGGGATTGGGCCAAATATTCTCCATTGAAATGAGATGTGCTAATGCTTATACAACTGAACACCAATTAACATTGGCCTACCACTTATGGTTCCCCTTGAACCAAGGAATTGTGTATTTAAAAGGAATGGAAACGCGGCCGACTTCAAAGAAAATTGTATGATGCAGCTCTGACTTGGGTGATGTGTTAATTACATCACGTCGCTCTAACTGGATCATTACTTATCTGGCAGTAGTTATCGAACTTGGTCATTTAATCATGAAATGAAACAAGGAATTGTCTATTTAGATATGCAATTCCTTAAATAAAATAAACAAAAAATACAACCTTAAACAAAGTTACTCCTGAAAAAACATTTTTTTTCCTTGTACCTCCTCTTGATATTTCACGAAGGTATGCAACAACTAAGATCACTTAATAGATGAAATCTGACATTATACGAGTTTTTAAAAAGATTTAAGGTAATGCAAAAAGTTAAAATATAACTTTTCAATTTTGGAATATGACTGGTATAGAAAAGTATAAAGGAAGACATACGTGAACAGATGTAGTATTTTGTCTAGATAAAAGAACTTAGAGAATAGGTGTTATAATAAAACCGGTATGGGATATCCAATTTGCAGGTATAATCTATCATGTATCATTGATAACTAATTTTTGTCGTATATATATTTAAGCAGGAACAGTGTATACTAACTATAGGCTGTCCCTGATTTAAGGTGTCAAAAAGAAATCACGTCGAGTTCACCTGTTAATAAATGCTAAATTGTGCCGTGGTGCAATAATTTTTTTAATTAGAAACAGTTAAAACTTTCCGACATTCGCATATTATTTATTTTAACACCGAAGGAATATTTTGCGACCTCTAGACTACTGCTCTTCTAGAAAAAATGAAGGACCTGTTTTGCTTTTAAGCTTGTGTTAATTTGCTGCAAAGCTTAATAATGGCAAACTGCAATACCAAACAACGATTAAGTATAAAAATAGTATTTGACAAAAAAATAAATGATTAAAATCGTGTATAAAACGGCACAATCAATCCCAATCGGAAGTCTTATATACATTTCTTGCCTGTAATTTGTGACTTCGTCGGTGTGGAACTTGACTGAACAAAATGGCGTCAATGTGAACTGTAAACATGGGATTTTGAAAAATCATAGCAAATTCGTTTTTATCATCATTTTCATAAAACCAACACTATGTGATAGAAAAAAGACTAAGCCTTTAAATTGTATGTCAATGTCACATGTATTTCAAGTAGTTATTAAACCCTTACCAGAATACGGCGTGTTGGTGTATTTATTACTTTTTCAATGTTATGAATGATTATAGCTTACTTATATGTTTAAACCATTATCGTTTGTGCAATGTAGAATTTTGTAATCTACAGATTTGATTATTTTGTAATTATTTGTTAACCATCTACTGAAACGCTTACAGAAAATAGTGATATGTGTTCAACTATATGTTAGATATAAAACTTACTGTACAGTATATCACAAAAAGTTAATTAGGGGTATTTATCGACGAAACTGTAACTTATCACATATAATTTCTATAAGACAACAATTTTAAAGGCTCTTTCCTTGTTTCAGGAAGAAGTGTCTGGATTGGTGGAAAAAGAAACAGTAATGGAATATACGAATGGGTTACTTCCTTTATGGAGACACGACCCATGACATACTCGCGATGGGCACCAGCAGAGCCACGTCCTCAAAGTTCTTTAAAATGTGTTCAATTATGGGCAGAACATAATTACAAATGCGATGATTATAACTGTGATAAGGAACTTAATTTCATTTGCAAGATACATATATGACAATGTGTTCGCTGTAATGGTTGTTTCCTTCATTGTAAATTAATGTGTTAAACCAAAGATATATTTTCAGAAATAGCAGTGTATAGATTGGACAAATGTCTGTTAAATCAAACTCTTTTTATTGAATACTTTGACACAAAATCTAATTAAAAGAATTTGTATTTTAAATTCATTTTAGATATACTTGAAAATCTTTAACTTCAGTTGAATACAATATAATATGAAAGTATTGAAATACTATACGAACAATTTGTTTTTAGAGACAAAATGTTATAACAATTATTATTGGAAATGTATGCATTATTATTTGTGTTTGTTTCCTTATAGTCGAAGATAATAGGAAATATCATACTTTTGTGAAATTTCAGTTTTTGATTAAAATCTAGTAACAACGTTGAGTTGTCTTTCTTAGACACTTCTTATCAAATCGGACATGGAAGATAACATCGTTTGTCCTAACAGAGATTAAAAGGACGACAACTCATTAACATAATAAATCAAAATTTAAAACAGAAATTTCATAAAGAACTCTCGTTATCCTTTATTGGTTACGTTCCTTATTTTTTTAATTTGTTCATGCCTTTTGATACAAATATATTGTATTGATATTTTAATCTATGGGAAATTCTACAACGGAATTTGTTAAATATTGTTTTGAGTGCAGCGTTTGATATTTAATGAAGCGATGGTACTTCAAGTTTGCATATTTTTACATCAAAAATAGGCTTTCTCGTCGTTCTTACATTTTTAGATAATAATATGCATATAATTGTATATCAAGACAATTTCCTCTTTCTGTTTATTTTATAGCTAGCCTTTCAACAACTTTAGGAAGGACATGCATAAAATATGACCGAGTCGAACTTTACATTTGAAAGTAAAACAGAACGTAGTCATTTCTACAACCGATCTTTAATGCTTGGAAGATATTTTGAATTTAAATCCAATGTCCAAAAAACGAGAAAACAACATTTAGGAATTAATTTAAAAGCGTTTTACAATACGAGCGCTTTTCTCGATTTTCCTTTATAAACGCTAAAAGCCCAATACTTGAAATCCGAGAAGGTATATGAACCGAAAGAGTTGAAGAGCAACTACTTAAAACGAAAGTTGAAAATTGAAATCGATTGTAAAACGCTGAAAAACGAATGTTTATATTGAAATCGAATGTTGAATGTTGAATACCGAATGTAGAATATTAAAATCGAATGTTGGATAACAAATGTTGGGGGTTGAATAACGAATGTAGAATAATAAAATCGGATGCTGGAGGTTGAATAACGAATGTGGATTATTGCATTCAAATGTTGAAGGTTAAATAACGAACACAGACTAATTAAATCGAATGTTGAACGTTGAACAACAAATGTTGAATATTTAAATCGAACGTTGATGCTTGAATAACGAATGTAGAATATTGAAATTAAATTTGAGGTTGAATAACAAATGTTGAATATTTAAATCTAATGTTGAATAAAGAATGAAGAAAATTTAAATCAAATGTTGGAGGTTTGAATAACGAATGTAGAATATTTAAATCGAATGTTGAAGGATGAAAAGTGAAATCGGATTCTTAATATTTGATTTTTCGAAAGCGCAATCGAATAAAGATCGAATGTTGAATTACGAAAACAATAATTAAATGAAGATAAACTGTTATCACAGAGATATGTCTATCTTTTTTTTTTGTAATTTGGATTATGCAAATGTTGAAATTAAAATGGCAATAATTAACAAGTTAGGCTAATATTTAAAGTCAATGAACCATAAATGAGGTACATGGTTAAACCATCTCCATGTAAATGAGATATGCCAATGATAATACAACTGCATACCAAATATCATTGACTTATTATAAGTTGTTCCCTTTAAACAAACCTAAACACAAACATTAACTTATAAACTATGAAAAAGTTTCAAAGTCAATGAACCATAAGGAGGGGGTGGAGCTATATAATCTCCATGGAAACGATACTTACAAATGCCAATAAATTTGCATACTAAATATCATTGACTTATAATAACATTAGCAGTTCATCTTAAACTGATCTTATCACAAACTAATACATGTAAACTAAGCAAAAGTTTCAAAGTCAATAGGCCATGACTAAGGGGATGGGGTCAAATATTCTCCATTGAAATGAGCTGTGCTAATGCTTATACAACTGAACACAAATTAACATTGGCCTTCCACTAATGGTTCCCCTTGAACCAAGGAATTATATATTTAAAAGGAATGGAAACGCAGCCGACTTCAAAGAAAATTGTATGATGCATCTCTGACTTTGGTGGTGTTTTAATTACATCCCGTCGCTCTAACTGGCTCATTACTTATCTGGCAGTAGTTATCGAACTTGGTCATTTAATCATGAAATGAAACAAGGAATTGTCTATTTAGATATACAATTCATTAAATAAAATAAACAATAAATACAACCTTAAACAAAATTACTTCTGAAAAACATTTTTTTTCCTTGTACCTCCTCTTGATATTTCACGAAGGTATGCAACAATTAAAATCAATTAATAGATGAAATCTGACATTATACGAGTTTTTAAAAAGATTTAACTTAAAGGTAATGCAAAAAGTTCAATTTTGGAATATGACTGGTATAGAAAAGTATAAAGGAAGACATACGTGAACAGATGTAGTATTTTGTCTAGATAAAAGAACTTAGAGAATAGGTGTTATAATAAACACCGGTATGGGATATCCAATTTGCAGGTATTATCTACATGTATCATTGATAAGCAGGAACAGTGTATACTAACTATAGGCTGTCCCTGATTTAAGGTGTAAAAAAGAAATCACGCCGAGCTCACCTGTTAATAAATGCTAAATTGTGCCGTGGTGCAATATTTTTTTTAATTAGAAACAGTTAAAACTTTCCGACATTCGCATATTATTTATTTTAACACCGAAGGAATATTTTGCGACCTCTAGACTACTGCTCTTCTAGAAAAAAATGAAGGACCTGTTTTGCTTTTAAGCTTGTGGTAATTTGCTGCAAAGCTTATATATATAATAATGGCAAACTGCAATACCAAACAACGATTAAGAATAAAAATAGTATTTGACAAAAAAATAAATGATTAAAATCGTGTATAAAACGGCACAATCAATCCCAATCGGAAGTCTTATATACATTTCTTGCCTGTAATTTGCGACTTCGTCGGTGTGGAACTTGACTGAACAAAATGGCGTCAATGTGAACTATAAACATGGGATTTTGAAAAATCATAGCAAATTCGTGTTTATCACCATTTTCATAAAACCAACACTGTGTTAGAAAAAAGACTAAGCTTTTAAATTGTATGTCAATGTCACATCTATTTCAAGTAGTTATTTAACCCTTACCAGAATACGGCGTGTTGGTGTATTTATTGACGCACTACTTAAAATTTTCAACATGTTTCGAAATAAAATCATTTACATTGTACCAATATCATTTAGCATTCGTAATTTATACCAAACTGTAGGAAAATATTCCTTCTTTAAAATGATATCTCATTTTCTCACTTTATTCTTTCTACTTTCCAATATTTAGAAGAAATCGTATTACACTCCCAGATTGAAAGACGTGTTTTGACAGAATAATGAAATTCAAAACTGAAATTTCGAAAAATCGTAGAAAATTCAGGAATGTTACCAGAAACTTAAAAAAAAAGCAAAATGCTAGAATAAGGTTTAAGCGTCATAATGATATCAACTATTTTGTTTTGCACTTCGTAGTTGCCGAGCTTTTAGAAAAAAATCAAAACACTGTATTTTTTGTTTTGTAATCCGGATGAAACTCACTCAAGAATTTTCATAATAAAATATTACAAACGTATGTTCGATGAGGCATTAAAATGATACCTAAGGCCTTAACTATTCACGGAATGGAAGTTTATTCTTGATTTTGGGTTTCTCTCTCCTTTATATCTTCTCAAGCAAGATGACCCCGTGAATTTAAAAGACCGATCTATATGACAGGAAATGGACCACCGTCATGATTCTTTATATTATTCATCATACTTCCGACCGAGTCAGACATGGATTATAGCTCTGCGGGTGCTCTGCGGGTATCCCGATTGATCTCGAGCCGCGTTTCCATTCCTTTTAAATATACAATTCCTTGCTTGAACTGACCTAATCACAAACTAATACATGTTATCTAAGCAAAATTTTCAAAGTCAATAGAATATGACTCAGGGGGCTGAGCAATATAATCTCCATGGAAATGCGATATGTTAATGCTTATACAACTGCATACCAAATATTATTGACCTACCACTACTGATTCCTCATAAACTGACCTACTCACAAACTAATACATGTAAAATAAGCAAAAGTTTCAAAGACAATAGACCATGACTGAGGGGGCAGGGCCAAATAATCTCCATGGAAATGTGATGAGCCAATGCTAATACAACTGTATACCAAATATCATTGACCTACCACTTATGGTTCCCAATAAACTGACCTAATCACAAACTAATACATGTAAAATAGGCAAAAGTTTCAAAGTCAATAGACCATGACTGAGGGGGCAGGGTCAAATAATCTTCATGGAAATGAGATGTGCCAATGCTAATACAACTGTATACCAAATATGATTGACCTACAACTTGTGGTTCACCACAAACTAGACCTAATCACAAACTAATAAATTGTTGACGCCGACGCCGGAAACAACATACCTATGTCTCGCTTTTTGACTCCGTCACGCAAGACAACAAACGAATTCAGCACCAAAAAAGCTATATCACGGCAATTGAATTTTAAAGACGAATGTTAAACTTTGAAAAACGAATACTGAATGTTCGAACGTTGAATGTTGAAATTGAATGTTGAAAACTAATTTGTAAATATGAAAACGAATGATGATTGTTGAAATGTTATTTTTTTTTTAAATACAAATATAAATTGAATAACATTTTATTATTTCAATTTTAAGCATTCGTTTTGCAACGTTTAGCATTCGATTGCAATATGTTATATTTCATTGAATTTGAAATGTTGAAACAACAATTTGGAAAAGAACAAAATATTTCTTTTTAAACGTTCAATGTTGACATCGCATGTTAAATGTTATAAACGAATGTTCAGTATTGACAACTGAATGTTGAATAATGACACATGAATGTTGGAAAACAAATGTGAAATATTGAAATCAAATATTGAAAATGGAAATTAAATGTTAAATTTTGAAATCGATGAATGTCGCAAAACGAATGTTGGATATCAACATTATTAAAAGTAAAACCAATACTACCATAAAGTAAAGAAATGTCAAAATCATGTCATTGTGTCAAATTTTATTCTTAGAAGTACAATTGATTATGCTTATAATACAATTCTCTCTTTTTTATGCAAAAGTAAGTTACCTTTTGAAATAGAAGAAAATAATGTCTTACATTGTTTACCAGTGGGACCAAATCAGGACGAAAATTTTCCGTTTTTGAATATGAAAAATATTAAATTAATCTAAGAATATTTGCTCCTATTTTTCAAAACAATAAGTTTTTAAAAAACTTTTATCAATTGATAGTACGTATATAACGAAACCTAAAAAGCAACAAAAAAAATTAAAGGCCAATGTCATTGTTTGAGGTACAAACATTTTAAAATGTGGTGGTTAAGGATATTCAGTAATGCCTTAATTAACTATATGTAATAATATATTACACGAAAAATTGGTTAGGAAGCAAACAAATTTAGCAAAAAAACTGACCTAGATGGCAAATTCAAAAAAGAGAGGTCAGTAAAAACTGTCAAAATCAAACGCTATCAACCAACGGAACAAGTGAAAGAAAAACTGCCATATTCCTGACTTGGTACAGGCATTTTACGAAGTAAATTGTTGGTTAAGCCTGGCTTCATAGCTAGCATAACCTCCCACTTGTATGACAGTTGTTCATAATTTCGCAAATTTGTTTATGGCGCTACATAAATAAAACTAGTGGATTCCAAATATCTGACAAAAAGTAAAAACAAAAACTAGAAAAGCGAACATTCTTTAGCTGACCATAACTGACAAAACATATACATTATACTTGAATACCTACTTACATGTAAGTATTACATCATAATTGATTGATATAAACAATATCTATTAAAATTGAAAAAAGATTATGCTCCATAGTTAAATTCGATGTTGTTTAATATAAATTTAGTATGTCACTCTAATTAAAACTTTTATATCAATTTTGACATACTACAAATATTTAAATATAAGATTAAACTAGGAAGAAAACAATACAATATGATTGGTTACATTATATTTTCAGAAACAATTGCTTTCGGTTAAAAATTACGGAATGTAAAAGTATACTTTAATGTTAGCTTAAAACATGACCGACAAATGACATGCAATCTTTCTAAATATAAAGCTTTAAGTTTTTCGTAGAAACGGATCTTTCATTTATTTACTGATAAAAGTGCTTTCAAAACTTTTCCTATTCGGATTTTAAGTGAAAAGGTACGGAATACTTCACATGGTTATAAATCAATGTTAAAAAATTACAAGTTCAAAAAAGGTGCAAATCGATATCGTAATTCAAACAATATTATCTTTAACGTATAATTGTGTGTCTGATAACGCACACGTAATATAGTTGTCTGAAAGGAAGTATGAGTACATGTATGATGTGTTTAATCAGAATTTGGATTATTTGTTTGTTTTGTTTTGGACACATAGTATATTCAGGTTTGTAGATAAGTACAAGTTATTTCATGCTTCTCTTTTCAACATAGGGGGATTTCTGTATGAAATAAACAAAAAAAGTAGAGTTATATATAAAACAATGAAACAATGTTTTTGTGTAAGTTTTTAATTCGGTACGTGAAGAAAGGCTGAATAGGTACCGTTTCTTTCTTATAATGACTTCTCCTAATAGTGGTTCGAAAACTAGGAACAATAAATGAGAGGATTGCGTTTTTTTTAATGACATAATATAAATCAGAGATTAAATGCTTCAAATATCTTTTTACCGACAACCTATTGACAAAGTATTTCATTAAAAGATTACATAACTTGTGACTACATGTAACATTCGCCGACAACCTATTGACAAAGTATTTCATTAAAAGATTACATAATTTGTGACTACATGTAACATTCGCCGACAACCTATTGACGAAGTATTTCATTTAAAGATTACATGATTTGTGACTAACATTCGTCGACAACCTATTGACAAAGTATTTCATTAAAAGATTACATGATTTGTGACTAACATTCGTCGACAACCTATTGACAAAGTATTTCATTAAGAAATTACCTGATTTGTGACTAACATTCGCCGACAACTTATTGACAAAGTATTTCATTAAGAGATTACCTGATTTGTGACTAACATTGGCCGACAACCTTTTGACAAAGTACTTCATTAAGAGATTGCCTGATTTGTGACTAACATTCGCCGAAAACATATTGACAAAGTATTTGATTAAGTAATTACCTGATTTGTGACTTACATTCGCCGACAACCTATTATAAAAATATTTCATTAAGTTAGAACATACTCACCCATTTTCGTCCAATGGAAAACCAGGGTTTTCCCTCCTATTTCTTATAGTACATGGCTTTCCATGCACTATAATATACTACATATGAATGACTTTTTATTGTAGATTAATTATAAAAGTGAACTCTTAAAAATTGCGCAAACATAGTGTACAACCCATCAAGGCAATGTCCATAGGGAGAGAGCAAACGAAAGTACTGTTGTTTGTATATACAGTGGAGATCACTTCTAACCTCTCATTAGAACTGTCAGAATAATCTGTCATAGAACTGTTCTTAACTGTCCTAGAACAGTTCTACCCTAGAACTGTTCTCAGTAGAACTGTCAGAATCAGTTCTAGGTAGAACTGACCAAATCAGTTCTAGGTAGAACTGACCAAATCAGTTCTAGGTAGAACTGACCAAATCAGTTCAAGGTAGAACTGTCAGGATCAGTTCTAGGGTAGAACTGTCTAAAACTGTTCTAGGTAGAACTATCCAAATCAGTTCTAGTCGTAGAACTGTCAGCAGAACTGACTAAATCATTTCTACCGTAGAACAGTTCTAAATGACGTCACTGCAGTTAGAGAAATGTTAAAACAGTGCCGTGATGAGAATTTTTTAATATATATTATATTCTTTTGACTTATTTATATTTAAGACAAAGAGTTCTTAAAACTGTTCTATGGATAGAACTGACTAAATAAATTCTAGCCGTAGAACTGACCAAATCAGTTCTAATCGTAGAACTGTTCTAGTCGTAGAACTATTCTAGCCGTAGAACTGTTCTAGTCGTAGAACTGACTAAATAGTTGGTCAGTTCTAGATAGAACTGTCTAAAACTGTTCTAGTGTAGAACTGTCAGGATCAATTCTAGGCAGAACTGTCAGGATCAGTTCTAGGCAGAACTGTCTAAATCAGTTCTAGGTAGAACTGACCAAATCAGTTCTAGGTTAGAACTGTTCTAGCTTGAACTGTCTAAAAGGTGTCAGGATGACACTTCTACATACTGTCCTAGAACAGTTCTCCTGACAAATTCTGACAGATTTGATGAGAGGTTAGAAGTGATCTCCACTGTAAATTACCCGGTATTATAGATGAAATCAGGAGAATAGAACTACAAAAGCATTTTAAGCTGAGATTGCAACATAGAAAATGTAATGGAATGGTACATATATAGATCCCACGAAAAAAAAGAGAATTAAAACAGGGCAAAGGTGTAGGAAAAATACATGTAATATTTAATCTAGTTTTTTTATAGCAGACCTCAAACTCAATGTTTTAAGAAACAATGACTGTTGATAAACAAAATCAAAGAGTTTTTGAAAAAAAAAACAATACATTCACACGTAAAAAAAAACAATCATCTGATGTTGAAACAATTGTAAATTAAAATTTATTAATGAAGTTTTGTCCTTATCAAAAATTATACAAGTTAAGAAAAGATGATTTATATAATATTTTGTGCTTTTTAAAATGAAGGAATTTTAGATATGTAAGATTAAATTGTACCTGAAGCAAGAGAAATCTCCATTTTCGAATAATTTATCTTTTCTTTTTTGTTATCACAAAACTATCTCATTGCTCTTTCATTCCATCTGTTGAAATGACCATTAAATGATTTACATTCCTTTTACTAAAGATATTAACACTTAAAGGGAGCTAATATCAAAGTTTGATTATTACAATGAGAGGCTAATTTTGTTATGTCACTCGAATGTGTGAATATGTTCTAAATTGGGCAGACAATACTCAGTCATGTTTTATGAACATTTAAAACCATCGGTTACGCCTCGGGCTTTAAATATTCATAAAACATGACCAATAATTATCTAACCTATAATAGGAACATGATTTTTAAGTAATAGTTATCCCAGGAGGACGCCGGAGGCCAGTGGGTGATTTTACACTGACACACCAAGTCCGAATGGGATAACTATTTTACATCCCAGCTGTTCTAGATTAGATAAATATTCACTTACGCTTTATAAAATCTAGTTTAGAACGCCATACAATCATTTTGATATAATTGATATAATTTATATATTTATATAGATAATACCCTTTACGAGCCCCGGACACAATGTTTAAATATGCTAAATTAACATAGAGTTTGTATCCTGTCGTCCTGGTACAGGGGTATGAATCGTGGGTCTACATTCTAAAGGTCTTGAGTTCGAATCCTAGCGTAGACACTGGATTTTTTCTACATAAATTTTGATAGTCTTTACCGTATTTGTAATTCTAAGTTTTATTATGTATTTGTCATTCCCGCCAAAATGTTACAGAACAAAAGAAAGTATGCAGAACAAAGAAACTCATGCTAGGGTGATCTGGTAGGGGTGATCCGGCTCAGATCACCCCTGGTAGAACAAAGGAGCTGGGATATAACTTACATTCATCGACCACTTATTGGTTCTTCCTTCTTATCATAAAGCAAATTGAAATTGTATATCTTGAATATGTATGTAATATAAGGTACCAAACATTAAAACCAACAACGATCATTATAATCTCCCGAACTACAAATTAATTTCTATACTAAGCAAATCAATTTCGGCAAATCCTGTGCCTTCTGTAAAGACAGTGCCACGCTCTCTGCACTTTAAGAACCCTTACTACTTCTCTTTGAGGGGTCCGTAGGTATCTAGTTGCAAGTCAAAATTATAACAAGACGTACCTATGTATGTATGCTCGTCCTGAACATGCATGAACTATATGCCACTGGGCGTTAAGCAAACACCAATCAATCAATCAAATCAATTTCGTCATTTATGTTACTCAGTTGTAAACAAACAATGATCAATGTACACAAACAATCATTACTGGTAAAAAAATCATGATCAATGTAAAATAACTTAAATCACAGTTAACAAACACATGTCATATGAAACATACTAAAACATTGTTATATCATGTAGTTTAGAAAGCCATAATTGAAAATCTTATAAAATTCTTGTTATTTTTCATAGCTTTTGAAAGTATCAGAATAATTTCCCGCCAAATTTCAATGACTTATATCACGAAAACATGCACACGGACCCTTCATTTTTTTCTGCTTTTTTAGTTCTTTTATTCAAATACTACCAAGTTTTAAGCTGCTTATTATTTTGAAACAGAGTGTCGAACATCCTTTTAGTAAATTTTGAAATAATTCTTTGTATATGCAGATGCGTTATGGTGTTACCAATGCGGTGATAGTTCGAAAGAAGGACCGTGTGTAACAGACACTGCCGGCATGGAAGCCGAGTATTACAGATGGAATGATTCTCTAAAAGAACCAGAACCAGATAAGAACAAAGTACCATATAAATATTTAAAGGATTGTTTAAACACCAGTGAAATTTGTGTTATAGAAAGAATTGAAGAACAGGGTGAGATATATCATGGTAGACTGTCTTAAGGATGTTTGCTACTATTGTTTTTGACTTTTTGCTAGATGTTCGGAATCCTCTGGTTTTATCCATGTCTTTAGTGCTATTAAAAAAAAATGCCCGCTAACCCCTCCTTTTCTTTTCATAATATTATTACATATAGTTTAAAAAGCCGTATTAGAAAATCTTATAAAATCCTTGTTATTTTTTCATAGTTTTTGAAAGAAAAAAGGTGCCAATGTTAAATGTACGAAAATCTAGAGAGAATCATTTCACGCCAAATTTTCACTGGCTTATATCTCGAAAGCAAGCGCATGGACCCTTCATTTTTGTCTGCTTTTTTAGTTCCTTTATTTATATACTATCAATTAATAACAGTCTTTTAAAAAGCTTGTTATTTTGAAACAGAGTAGCGAACATCCTTAAGTTAGTAAAGAGATAGGCGGAGTTCGAAAACCGCCATGTGTTCAAAATGGGTACACACGATTACACATAATAAATCAGGAGTCACCAAAAATGCTGGACAATACAATAGACTTCACCAACTCTGCCCTTTCAAAAAGACCTACAAAACACATATAAAAAGTAAAATAACAAAAATACCTAACTCCCAAGAAAATTCAAATCGGAAATTCCCTTATCAAAAGGCAAAATCAAAAGCTCACACACATCAAGCGAATGGAAAACAACCTTCATGTTCCTGACTTGATACAGTCATTTCCTTATGTGAAAATGGTGGAATAAACCTGGTTTTGTAGCTAGTTAAACCTCTCACTTGTATGACAGTCGCATACAATTCCATTATATTGACAACAATGTGCGAAAAAAAACAGGCATAAAAGGTAAAAATGTCAACAATAGGGGTACAGCAGTCAACATCGTGTTTTAATCGTAATCACTAAAAAAAAAAAAAAACATATGTCAACAAAGAAAAAAATGTGCAAATATACAAAGCCAATAAGCAAAAATGAAAGACAAGAATAAAAAAAAAATTACCACAGCACAAAAATAAGATATTTCATTCAATGTTTTGATGATTGAAATTCTAACTGATCTTTAACAAGTCCTATCGATTTAAATTATATTGTATGATGAGACTTCATGAAACACGTTATGAGTGTTTTTGTTTTCTTGGGCAATATCCAAATAACAGCTGTAACTTCATCGGCCAATTTCCTGAAGAAGGGAGTACATTATGACCGTTTTATTTCAAATTGGGTGCGGTTTATCTTCATTGTTAATGGTATTAGGTGAACTGTTTTTTTTATTATGCGTTTTTCAAGTTTTCGACATACGGTCGTAACAACAATATACAATGCAGATCACTCGACTCGGTATATGCACAAAACCAGGTTAAGTTCGCACAAACCTCCCCCTTTACCTAGACCGTATGTCGTAAACGCATAATAAAAACAGGTCACCTACTGCCGTTAACAATGAAATAATAAACCGCACCCATTTTGGAAAAAGGGGTAATAATGTAGTCACTACTTTAAGTTGTTTGGATATTGCCCCTCAAGAAAACAAAAACACACAACAAAACACTCGTAACGTATTTCATGAAGTGTCATCATACAATATAATTGAAATCTATAGGACTTGTTGGAGATCAGTTAGAATTTAAAATCATCAAAACATCGTACAAAATATTTTATTTTTACAGAATTAATGAGTGTATCGTGTCTGTGCATGTATTCAGTCACTGAACAGGTATGAACATCTTAACCAACGCATGTCTTGTATTTTTTAGGGGAGTTCATTTTTTTCTTCCCGATTAAGCATTTAATTGAAATATCAAATAGTTTTTGGCATTTGCACCATGGTTTCTTATTTATCTGGATGGCTAGGACAAGCTCGATCTCGGAATATTTCCAATTAATGGTGGGGTTCATATTTCTCTGTCTTTAGTTTTCTGTTGTGTTTTGTAGACTTTTATTGTTCCGGTTGCCATGACAGTTTCAGTTTGTTTCTGATTAAAATTTAATTACCCCTCTGGTATTTTCCAACTCTCCAGTACTCGTTATTGTTTCTTCATCTTCGACCAAATAATACGTTATATTTATGATATATATTCTTCATTATTATAATATTACAGGTCAAACGCATGCATATTTACGAGACTGTCACAATACCGATAGGAGCTACTCGATTAAGGATCCTAGGTTTGATGACCTTGAACCTAGTCTCAATCACACCACGTGTATCTATGAAAAGGGATCTAGTAAGAGAATGGTGTGTGTTACTATCTGCGATACAGACTTTTGTAATGGACCTCAGATTGATGGAGGATCAATATTACAGATAAAAACATGGCTGAACGTGTTATGTGCTGTTGTCGTGATTTTCAGACAAATCTTGTAAAGTTTTTTTTTTTTCTCAAAATAAAATCTCCATGTCTTTAACCCAAATAACGCATCATCGTGTGTCAAAGTTAAGTCATGCATAGCATCGTCTACCTATTACCATTAACATTAGTAATGCTGTGAACCCACCCAACCCTCCCCAAGAAGAAAAAATAGTTGTAGAACATTAAAACATAAATATGAGTTCGTTTACCTTTAACTATTTATCTTTTTAAGAAAAAAAGTAAAATAACAAACAAATCAAACCCCAAGGAAAGATGTGTATCCCCCCTTTTCCCCAAAGAGAAAAGAAATATTTGTGGAACATGAAAACGTTAACATAAGTTCGTCTACCTATGATCATGTGCCTTATTTTTGTGTTGTCCCCTCCCTTTGCAGGGGTTAAAAAAAATTGTTACAGCTCACTAGCCCAGGACTTATTGGTAGCAGGATTTTACTTGCCCTGTTGAAAGAGCTGCTAGCCCATCAAAACTGACCTGCTAGCCCGAGTATACCTTTCAAATTTAGAGTGGGTGTCCCTTGTTTTGAATGCGGCATTATACACGGTATTTGATAAAATAAATCAAATAAATTTTTGTTTTATTAATTATAACAAGGATCTCTAGACATCTTTTTGGATATCCCTTGTACTATGGGTTGTTAAATATTTTCGGGCACAGAAAACATGTTCATTGATATTGTCATGTTAAACCAGTGGTTCAATTCGTATATTTGTTGTTCCCACATACAAAGCAGACTTTTTATCAGCGAGATCGGGAAAATAACGGCAATATTCACAAAACATCATCTCTTGTTTATCATCAGTAACAGTCGACCTTGCCCATGGGGAATCTTTCTGTCCATGACACTATAAATGTTTTTTTCCGCTTTTCCTGGTCGTATTTGGCATTTTTTGGGATAAATTTTCAGCCTCATTACCCCCTTCATCTACCGTTTTTCGTTTTAAAACTGACAAAGTTCCTGTGGTGGCCGTACTAAAATGTTTAGAAATAATTTGTGCATGGTTTCAAGCTCAAATTAACAGCTGTCCGACAAAACAGGTCAATATCGATCATTACATCATACACCCAAGTACCATTAATTGAAAATCTCGGCATAAGCAATGTACAATACCCCCTGTACTGATAAATTGATATTGAAAGTATGTGAATTGCGATCAATACATGATACCGGTCCACCCAGAGTTAGTTGTTCTATTTTTAAAACATGTACAAAATCGGTTCAAATTCTTGGAATCCCGGATGACGTACGTAATTGAATCTGATTGACTAAGATAGAATAGTGATGAGGGTATTTTCCACTTACTATTTTGGAAATGCCAAGAATTGTTTGTTACTAGTCCGTCGGGCATATTCGGTTACAAGTTTTAATTGCCCGAAGTGTAAAAGTCTAGTCCCGGGCGTCGGGCTAGTGGATTTTTTAACCCTTGCTTTGATTGGAAAATATATCATTTTTAAGCATTAAACCGTTCCAAAATACTGGTTATGCACGGCGATATTTACAAATGTATTACTTTTAAGGTTATTAAGCCCCTTTCAAAATTCTAGGATCAGCCCGTGTTTGGGAAATAATTGAAACTACTCTGAGAGGAAGTGATTAAGAATGCCAGACAGCTGTGTTTAGGAAGTAAGTGAAATTACTCTGAGAGAAAGTAATTAAGAATGCCAGACAGCTGTGTTTAGGAAGTCAGTGAAATTATGCTGAGAGAAAATAATTAAGAATGCCAGACAGCTGTGTTTAGGAAGTAAGTGAAATTACGCTGAGAGGAAGTAATTAAGAATGTCAGACAGCTGTGTTTAGGACACAAGTGACATTACTCTGAGAGAAAGTTATTAAGAATGTCAGACAGCTGTGTTTAAGAAGTCAGTTAAATTACGCTGAGAGAAAATAATTAAGAATGCCAGACAGAATTATTTTGTATGTCATTATTTTAAAGACGGATTAAAATACAGAATGAAACTTTTTGCTCAATCCCTTTTTTTACAAATGAATTTATATTGAATGCTTTTAACTTATACATGTGAAATAAAATATCGTTTCAGCTACTAGATGCCATGGTTTTTCAATAGTTTGTACAATCGAATCAGAATATTTTATGGTCATATTTCAAAATATCTATCATCATTCTTTAAAACATTGTAAATTCATTTCATTTATTATTTTAATAAAAAAAGGTTTACATTTAAATATGTATTAATTATTTGTTTTTGTTTAAATGCCACTAATGATAACATCATTTTGAGTGTAGCTTCTAAAGAACAAGGTGTGTCTTCTTATTTTCAAAACTTCGCTTTTTTATTCTCTTTATTCCTATTGGAAGCTGACTTTCGTCACAATTTGCTTCGATTGTAAATTGAGGATCGCAAAAAAATTGCCTATAGGTGCTATTGCATGTTTTGATGACCTTTTTTCTATACTAATATCCTTTCTTCCGGAAAATGCAAGAGTAACCGGTGGAAAATATTGGACAAGTCTAGACTTGTAAGAAGACACTGTCAGTGAAATTTTTAAATATAAAAATAAGAAGTTGTGGGATGATTGCAAATGAGACAAAAATACAACAGACACCAACGGGAACGACGTATTCGTAGCACTGGTGCCTTCTGTGTTAAATTATATTTATGTATGTGGGTATTAAAGTGTTTGTGTCTGTGTGAATGGTGATTGTGTGTCTTGATTGGTGACTGATTGGATGTGGGTATTTGTGTTTTGGGAATATTTTATGGTTTTTCTTATTTCACTCAGAAAACGACACAAATCATGTAATGTATGATTCCCAATGAGATAACTCTCACCAGACACCAAATGACGTAGAAGTTGTGAATATAAAGGTCACCGTACGGCGTTTAACAATGAGCAAATATCATACCGAATAACAATCTGTAAAATAGACGTTTTTCACGTGAATTATTGTTTTTCATATAAAATGAGGAGATGTAGTATGAATACCAAAGAGACAACAATTCAACAGAGTTAAACTGATGTTGAAGTAAGCAATTGTAGGCCATTGTACGGCCTTCAACAATGTGAAAAATCCATACCATTTAGTCTGCTATAAACATGACATATCCTTAAATGTCACAGATCAGGCGTGTATGGAGATTACTAGTGTCCTACATGCCACAGATTCAGCGTGTATGAAGACCCTCAGTGCTCTTCACGTCGCAGATTTAGCGTCTATGGAAGATTACCTGTGCCCTTCATACCGCAGATTTGGCGTGTATGGAGATTGCCTGTGCCCTTCTTGCCGCAGATTTGGCGTGTATGGAGATTACGTGTGCCCTTCATACCGCAAATTTGGCATGTATGGATATTACTTTTGCCCTTCATACCGCAGATTTGTCGTGTATGGATATTACATGGGCCCTTCATTGCCACAGATTTGACGTGTATGGGGAATACCTGTGTTTTTTAATTCGCAGATTTGGTCTTTAATATTATGTATACATTGTAGTTGTTTATTGCTTAACCTCACAATGAACTGTTTACAAAGATAAAGTCTCGTCTGTAAGAATCAACAGAAGTGATATAGAATGACGTATAGATGGGGTGGACATTAAATTTCAAATACTTCTGAAGTGTAACATATCATAAATCTATATAATAAAGATAATATTACCTCAAATGCATAGCTTGTCTAGATAAAAGCGTATGGTCAGTTCAGAAAACGGTATAAAATACCTATGAAAATTCATATGTATCCTTAGATAAAACGATAGGTAATGATAGCTAGTACTAATTGTGTCTTCTGTGTACTTTGCGTGTCAGAATTCAATTGTACCAACTCTCTCAGGCAAAGTTGAACTTATATTAATTTGGTAACTATCTTAAAGTCCCTATGGTATATAGCTAAGGTTTGGTACCATTAAAACGTTTAATCCCGCTGCAAATGTTTGCACATGTCCTAAGTCAGGAATCTGATTACAGTAGCTGTCGTCTGTTTATGTAGTTCATACGTGTTTCTCGTTTCTCGTTTTTTATATAGATTAGACCGTTGGTTTTTCCGTTTGAATGGTTTTACACTAGTAATTTTTTGGGGCCCTTTATAGCTTGCTGTTCGGTGTGAGCGAATGCTCCGTGTTGAAGGCCGTACCTTGACCTATAATGGTTTACTTTTATAAATTGTAACTTGGATGGAGAGTTGTCTCATTGGCACTCATACCACATCTTCCTATATCTACTTCATGTGTTTCGATACTTTTACTTCCTTGGCTTTGATCGTTCCTTCTGAAGTTAAACCAAGGAAAGAGCATCGAATGCAATCAATTAATAGCGTGTCCTTTTCCTTTGTATATCACTAGGTCGATATCGCATGTGATAGACAGATCTTTAATGACAACTATTGTTTTACATTAAACTACATGTACGGTTGTCAATCGAACCTAGTTTGAAAATTATAGTTGAAAATTATTTTTTTCCTGATAATATTCAACAAGTTTTGAAAATAGTTTGTAAATGATCAAACGATTTCCCACGTGAAATGAAGGTCTGGCTGGGGGTCCCTCATTTATCTATTCTTTCATTTTTCAGATAATTGTTCTCTATTCTTTGTTTATTTTGACTATTTTTTCTTTATTTCAGTTGTCTATTTTAGAACCCCATTATTTTTTTCTTTGTTTTTTTTTGTTTGCCTTAGTATCTTTTTCTACTACTTTTTTAACCAATAATTTAGCATTTTTTGCCCATTATTCTCCATTATGGAAACCCCATCGATGCCCTCTAAGATAGTGTTTGATAACATGATGTATTTCACAAACACAAATAATTACATTAGATGTATGTTTCATTATTATACGTTATTTTGATTGGCTAACAGCAATCTCGCGTCATTCTTCATTTCAAAATGAACTAGAACACACCCGCGAAATCGCGGGCATTTAGAGCGTTGTTGGTCAGGGGCGTAGCTACCCGGAGGCACGACAGCACGTGCATCCACGTCGTTTTCACCAAAAAAAAAAACAGAGAGAGAGAGAGGGACAAAGTTAACATATAGGAATTGGTCTTTCTATGTATGCATTTTAAAAACTACCCCAAGAATAAAAGCAAGAGGAATACACATGCAGCGAAATTTTTAATCTTGTAAGACATGTATACATACAACTGGTGTAAACTTAGCGGAACTTTTTGTATAACGGGCATTGTTTAGAAAATACTAGCTACATAGTTGTCGGTACCACCACCATAACGTATACTCGCCTTGAGGGGGGGGGGGGGGGCATAATCCCTTTAGGGTTAACAAAAAAACTTGAACATTATTATTTTCCGCTTCGCCTCAAAGCAATCATCTTACTAGAACGAAGACTCTTCAACTCGTATTGATCCGGGAATAATGAGTGTTACCTTGTGAACTAGTTCAAAATTTACTAAGTATGTAGGTCTTGACAACACGAATAGTTTATTTTCACATCACATCAACGGATTCTCGTCCTGGTGTCGTGTAATATTTGTCACCGGACATTAATAACCATTCAAAGAATCAATAGTTTCCGTATACTAGCAGATGAGAAGCTGGAACTGCTGTTATAAAAAAAAAGTACACATTTTCAAGTACATGTATTACGTTTTTATTTATTTTACAAAAAAAAACATCTTGTATATAGATTCGATAATTCGAATTCGTTTCTATATGGACCGGCAATACGAATGGTTGATTGTAAAGGCAATTAAATAAATTGTTAATTCTAACTCGTGTTACTGGACTATTTACATGTAGTCATTCGATTTAATAATGAATTCTCTGACCGAGTCGGACACTAAGCTGCTGATTTTTTTTTGAAAGATACACCAAACTTTTAATACACGTATCTTCACTGTTATCATCTAGATATTGCCATACAACTGGTCGAATGTATAAGTATTTGTTAATTAACAAACGCAGATCATGAAAAAGATCGTGATCAATTTAAAGTACCATTCCCTCTGAAAATGTTCATTAATTTCAACTTCGAGAATTCCTAACTGCGTAAAATTAGAAATTCCTATCTCTCTCTTGTAGAGTTTATCCACAAATGTTTTAAAAATCTAAATACATATGTTAAGCAAAATATTGGAGAATATTGGAGAATGTGTCCACCAAGTATTTGTTATCCAATGATGTTTATGCTATTAGAAACTCCACATATAGTATTGTGTTTATGTTTATTTTTTGTTTTTTATACATCTACTTTGCTCAATACAAATACTAGCATATGGAACAAATCTCTGTGATTTTAAAAGCTCTCACGGCGTATAAAAAACGCAAACGACAATGTTTAGTCTTCATTCGACTCGAAGTTAAACAAATAGATGACCATAAAAAAACCACAACAAAAATGTACAAGTTTTATTACGGTTGTGATTGTTTTAAAACGCTATATATGCGGAGTTTCCGGGGGGCTTTCCCCCCTGGTCCCCAGACCCCTCGCCCTTTAGTTTGTGACTCCACTTCATTAAGAAGGTAGCTACGCCCCTGTTGGTGGTATGTAAACTGTTGTAGGGTGAATTTTTGTAAAAGATTTTATGACTGGAGTATTTCAGGAAAGTTATCAAAAGTAAAAGGTACTTGGGGACAGTACAATTTTTGTAGCCATCCCCCTTTTTCCAAAGTCCGTGATTTTTGTTTTGTTTTCTGTTAATTTCAATTATATTAGCGTTTTTTTTTTTCTGTACACTATGAACATACATAATAACATATACTATATAAATACAGTTTATTTGGTATTTATTATCAATCCATGGAATTAAACTTGGAATTGATAGCAAATAGCAAATACACTGAACTTATATAGTATACATGTATGTTTGTTCATAGTATACAGAAAAACGCGAAAATAATTGTCCTGTCCCCTTGTACCTATGAAAATAATGTGTAAGTTTAGTCCTAAACGGAAGTCTTATCTTTGACTTAAAAGTCAGTCCGAGGACGGAAACAATATCCGGACGTCTTTATTTTCGTTTTTCAAAAAAAACCAAACGAAATATTTATAAGTGAGGATGACAAATGCGACTATGCATGATACCTATAGGACATAAAAGTATGATGATTGATTTAATGTGGAAGGAAGAGAAGCGACACACAAAATGAGGTCTTCTCATTTAATAGTATAGATTGCATGAATTGAAACATACATAATGGCACACGTTTCCACAATAAAGTGCACAGGTAAATAAAAGAAAAACTTGATAGTAATCGTGTTTTCATGATCATAGCGAAAAAATGTAATTATAAGTATTGAATGCTTCTTTTAGTAATTTCATAGGGTTGTAAAAGCGTTGACCGTACGTACATTTTTAGAATGAAGCGCTTCCGCGCTTCATACAAAATGTACTTCGGTCAACGCTTTTACACCCCAATGAATTTACAAAAAGAAGCACTCAATTCTTAAATAAAAGACGAGAAATAAGACAGATGCGGATTCAGGTCTTGACGCAGAGAGCGTACGCCACCTTTTTTTATTTGAAAAAAAAATATTTTCTTTAACATAAAATCGTTAAAAATGTACCACAACTGAAAATTGAGCCACTGAAATGATAAAAAAAAAATCAATGAAGACTGGGAAATTTTAATATTTATGTTACTAATGGAGCAACATATTTAATTACAATATAATTCTATGTAAAACATCACAAATATGATTGTATAAGGAAACTGAAAAATTGATGACCAGAAATAAGTATTTTGATGTTAAAACTAAGATTATTATCTTAAAATCTCAGAAAACAGGAAACCGGATCAAATGTAACTCTTTTTTAAAGATAACAAACATGATTGTTTACGGAAACTGACAAAATTTCAAGACCAACAATTACTGTTTTGGGTCAAAAACAAGGGGATTTTTATCATAAAATCTCCGAAAAACAGGGAAAAGGTCCACTTCATTTGAACTTCTTATTTTTTTAAATCGATATTAATATAAATGATTTTAAAAGCCTTTACCTAACTTTTCGAATGCGTCTCTTGATAGTAACTAAAACATAAAGAAAATAAAAACAAAATAAGGAGAAAACATACAAATAAATTAAAACCCTCTTAACATACTTAAAGTGTACACATTTGGGGAAATTGTAAATAATATATACATAAATAACTTTATTTACATATCAATAGATACGATGATAATAATATGCATGTACATGTACTTCTATGTACTTCAAATCACAAGTTCGTCATAAATGTCTTATGAAGAATGACGATACATGAGAAGAGACACTATTATTCTATCAAACATTTATTAAAATATTTAACCACTTGAAAATTCAATAAATACATGTTATAAACTTGCAAGTGTAATAAAAGGTAAACAGTCGATATCTTTATTTAAACAATCTTATCTCTCCGATTTATTATTGTTTAAATCGATCACTCATACCTCAATCTAGAAGGAAGGAAAACAATGGTGGTATTTTGTCGGTTGTGGATTTTTTCTCTTATGTTCATAGGTTTCGTTTATCATTCGGGTTTGTTTTACAGATAATCTAATATATTCTGCTTGTTTTGCAGTTGAATTATAGTATTTTCCACCTAATATGGGTAAATTTTCGATTCCTAACGTCTGACCTTAGACAAGCAGGTAAAATAACGTTACGGGAATATTGCGAAAACTCATGAAAAAGGGATACTTTGTATTCAGAGTATTTTATGTAAAACTCCATGATGAATTAGGTCAATAAAATGGCGCTGTTGTCAAAAAAGCTATATATAGCATGATTCTCCAGTTAGTATTTTGTGATTTCTTAATGATTAACGGTTTTGTTTATGTTTTTTTTTTTTTTTTTTTTTTTTGGGGGGGGGAGGGAAATTAAGTCAATAAAATCTTTAAAAAAAATCATTGACTTGATGAGTACTGAATTAACGTTTCAATTTATACTATTACGTAAATGTAGCCTTTTCATCTAAATTTGGGTTTTTAATGTAAAATTAGAATAACAGGTAAAAAAGCTTTTGTGAGACCTCGAAATTGAAAGTATTACTGTAAATTCAGAAATTATTGCGTGCATTTATTATTGCGATTTTTGAGAAATCAACAAAAATGCAAGATTAATTATTGCGATTTCAGAAACATCTCCATACAGATATTTGCATCAGATTTCAGAATGCGAGTCCTTATTATTGCGATACTCAGCAAGTCGCATTATTCGCATTAATAAAAACCTCGCAATAATTTCTGAATTTACAGTATCCTTTTTCTTTTATTTAACTATTGTTAATCAATAAAAAATCACAAAAAAATAACTGTGCTTTGGTACTGGCTGTTATCAAAGGGAGACAATTCAATCTCAATCTCAATCTCAATGTGTTTTAATCACAGGAGAGATAAATCTTGTTACATGCGGAGGTATCTCATCAATTATATTCTATTTTCTTAAAACATCTTCTAGGTATTTAGTTTGCTTACCCATGTTTTATAATTAGTTCCGTACTTTGGAACCGCAAATTAGACTTTAATAAAAACCCTTAATATGTATTTGCTATGTAATCTTTGTGGATTTAAAAAAAAAATTACTAATTAGAAAAAAAACACACACGTACACTGAAGACAACATGTATTTTAGTTGCAACAACTTTATTGTTAATAAACAACTGCCAACCTGAACCAGAAACAAACACTGGTTTGGAACAAACTATACACTACGAACGACAACTCGACTTAGTATGTTACTCTTATTTGTTGATAATATAAACAAAAATTGATTAAAAAAAGCGGTAATATGTAGCAATTAATAAAAATCAGAATGCCGTAGTAAAAATCATCAGGAAATTGATCTGCTTTGCTGCCTGGAGATGCCAATAACTGAACTTGTACAAAATCATGTTTTCAGGAGAAGTGATGAATTGTCCTTGCCAAAATAACAATTAATTCAGGTATCTAACATTGCTAATTTATATTGATACCACGATAATACATTGATAATTATGTCTTGTTAAATATACCTTATTGTCAAAGAATGCAGCAATAGTGTCGTCATCGACGGCCAAAGAAAAAACAGTGATGATAAAGCAAGCAATTCCGGAAGTTGACCGTCTCCGAAAATATTAAATTCTCAAATTGAGTTATCGTCCTTTTGCGCCAGACGACTATTGAAAAGGCTAGTAAATGTCAGTCTGACGAATTTTTATCTACCTAATCTAAAAAAAATTCTCGGTGATCAGTATTTTTGTTTTTGTAATAACTGTTGGAAATAAACTTCCGGAATTTTGGCTAAACATTAGAACACGAGTAAAGTATTTTTTAAAGACGACCTTTTTTTCCTTGAAATTCCATGAAGATTTAATAATGTTCAGCGTATAAATAGACCTATTTTAAACAAATAGCTATACTGGTTGATAACATTTGGTCAAATAAATAAGTAAAGTTCATTGTGTACAAATAAAAGTGCACGACAGGAACTAATCCACACTAGGATACTTGAAAGTAATATTTGAAATACTGATGAGGTATATGTTTCACATTGGTTTTTTTTTTCAATATTAGGACCGTTTTTTTTTTTCTCTTATTTTCCGTTCTTTAAGTAAGTTGTCCCCCTGCTTTCTGCACTGTACAGATATTTTATATCAGGTGTTTTCCTTTTACAACATATGGTAATGATAGGTTAGGGAAGAGGTTAGTGCAAACTGGTTTATTAACCAACCAATTTCTGACCAGCACCTAGATGGACTACTTGGATTATGATTGAGGGTCTGGATGTGGTTTACAGAATTAGAACATAATGGTTAACAAATACAGAATATAGGACAAACAAGTAGAAAAAATAGGCACCTAAATATGGAGAAATTTTCCACAGCTCTACCTAATTAAATATAATTTCCCAGTAAGATCTGTTCTAAATACATACCAAAGAAGAATAACTCTTCTAAAATTGGTAGACATGTTTGTGACTCAAAAGGCTAGAAAAGAAAAAAGAAACAGTAGGTCATTTGGCATGCGTAAATACAAAAAAGCAAACAGTGAATTAAGTAGGTTCATAGTTGTGCAAAAACTCACAGTAAAAAAAAACGACAAAAGGAAGATCCGAGTTTGCACATGAACGTTCACTTCCGGTTTAATTTTTTTGAGTCGTATTGGCTATTACGGGACGCTCACTTCCGTTCACTTCCGGTTTCAATTTTGACGCTTATATAATTTTGGACGTATCGTTATTCATAAGATACATTTTCATTTCATGTAACTTTGAATAACATTAAAAAAGTTAGATTAATGTCCCGTGTTTTGTAAGGTTTGGAATGGCCTTTTCGAGTAAAACTTTCGATTATTATCACTGTTTAATTTCCGTTGATCAATTATCAGAACGCAGATGATTCAAGAGTAAGAATGGGTTAATTGTCTCATTTATTATTCCTAGCCACTTTATACTTTCTAGATAAAATGAATTGAAATAGCAAATATCTAGTAGTCAGAAATTTCATAATGCATCGTAACTGCAAAATATTCAAATATGAATTCCTATATCTTTTTTACGGTTAGTTTCTTGGTTTAATTGAAGAATTGCCATCATTTAATAAAAGTGTTATGAACTGGCTGTTTCTGTATTTGACCTGTTATAGATTCTCGATCAGCTGCATCGGCCCTCGACTCTACGAGTCTCGAGGTCAATACTGCTAACCTCGAATTTACAACAGGGCCAATACAGAAATAGCTAGTTAATAACGCTATTAATCATATTCTATTTCATGTACACTTTTAAATTTATATATTGTGTAGCTCAAGAATATTTTGTAAACATTCTTATCACTGGTGCATATAAAAATATTATTAGTATGTGTATGTATCTTATAAGCTGTATTGCTTTTGGGATAAAGTATTATTAATAATTATTACATTGGTAGCAATGAATTACACTGATTTCCCAGTTAAATAAAAACCGATAATTTCACATGTGAAATAAACGTGGTTATTTCACTCTCTGACGTCATACAACAATAGGCGTTGTCAAGACGTCGATAACGTCGGATCAAAACATATTGTGAATGCGTAGAAAAAACATATATAGTTCCTTACATTTTCTACATTAATTTCATTAAAAAAAGCCATTTGCCAATGTAATAAAAAGAATAACTAATCAAAGAATTCAAATATCGAAAAATATTCAACTCGTGACCGAACAACACTGATAATTAACTCATGCGCTACGCGCATTCGTGAATTAATGTGTTGATCGGTCACTCGTTGAATATTTTTCTCTATTTGAATTCTTCGATTAGTTATTCTATAAATATTAGTTCGTAGTAAATGTATATCAAACTCACGATACTTGCATTTAGTGAGTAAAAACAAATAATACGTACATGTGTATATGATACATTTATAGAATAACTAATCGAAGAATTCAAATAGAGAAAAATATTCAACGAGTGACCGAACAACACATTAATTCACGAATGCGCGTAGCGCATGAGTTAATTATCAGTGTTGTTCGGTCACGAGTTGAATATTTTTCGATATTTGAATTCTTTGATTAGTTATTCTTTTTATTACATTGGCAAATGGCTTTTTTTAATGAAATTAATGTAGAAAATGTAAGGAACTATATCTTTTTTCTACGCATTCACAATTTGTTTTGATCCGACGTTATCGACGTCTTGACAACGCCTATTGTTGTATGACGTCAGAGAGTGAAATAACCACGTTTATTTCACATGTGAAATTATCGGTTTTTATTTGACTGGGAAATCAATGTACTTCAATGCTACCAATGTAATAATTATTTATATTTTTAAATTAAACTGGTTTTTTTTATTGCAGATACATTATGGTGCTACCAATGTGGTGACAGTTCTGCAACTGGTTCCTGTATAACAGATACAGCTGGCATGGAAGCAGAGAACTTAGAGTTCTATCAAACAAACTCGACGCCGAAAGAAGATCAGCCCACATCTGATAGCGACACAAAGACGAAACAATACCAATACCTAAAGAATTGTCAGAACTCAAAATATGATAGGTGTGTCATTGAGAGGATAGAAGAACAAGGTAGTGTATTTACTATGATAGATGTGTCATTGAGAGGATAGAAGAACAAGGTAGTGTATTTACTATGATAGTTGTGTCATTGAGAGGATAGAAGAACAAGGTAGTGTATTTACTATGATAGGTGTGTCATCGAGAGGATAGAAGAACAAGGTAATGTGTTTACTATGATAGGTGTGTCATTGAGAGCATAGAAGAACAAGGTAGTGTATTTACTATGATAGGTGTGTCATTGAGAGGATAGAAGAACAAGGTAGTGTATTTACTATGATAGGTGTGTCATTGAGAGGATAGAAGAACAAGGTAGTGTATTTACTATGATAGGTGTGTCATTGCGAGGATAGAAGAACAAGGTAGTGTATTTACTATGATAGGTGTGTCATTGAGAGCATAGAAGAACAAGGTAGTGTGTTTACTATGATAGGTGTGTCATTGAGAGGATAGAAGAACAAGGTAGTGTATTTACTCAGTTCATATTTAACAAGAGATTGGTAAAAAGGTACAAAAAGGACAATTCGATAGTATATGTTGTATTTTTTAAAGCATTGCAACGGTTAACACACCAATCAAAAGTTTACTAAGCCTTTTTACATCGATGCACATATAATCATATTAGACATTTTTGTGGCATTTTCTCAGCAACTACAACTATAAATGGCTGGTAGGTCTCAAGTTATCTAATTTTATGGATTGTTGTCTCGGATATATTTTTAATTGTGTTTTTTTTTGTAAGCTAGTAGTAAAAGTCGATGATTTCATTGTGGAATTGCTACAACAGGATAATACCGTTGAGCAACTACAACCATATTTATTATAGTGTTCTTGTATTGCAATGAACTAGTATATGCTTAATATAAAAATATGACGGTGTGGTATAATTGACTATGAGACAACTCTCCACCAGGGACCAAAAGACGTACACAAAGAAGTTAGAAACAGTTACCGTGGGTCACCGTACGGCCTTCGATGATCAATCTATATTAGATTGTGATATAAATTTATCTGTATAATATGCTCAATATAAAAAAATAAAGACGATGTGATATAATTGACAATGAGAAAACTCTCCACCAAAGACCAAAAGACGTAGAAGTAAACAAGTGAAGGTCTCCGAACGGCTTTCAACGCCCAATCTATTATTATATTAGATTGTGATATTGATAAGTATAAGACGTTTTTGCCGCATGTTTGTCAGCAACTACAAATGAGAGCTTCTTGAGTATTGGTACTATAAATTTCATATTTTAATCGTATGCTTATCTCCTGTTGTCTGCTTCCACATTATGTGCCTTCCTATTTCAGGACTACTACATGCATATATACGGGATTGTCACAGCAGTGCTAACAACTATTCATTTAATGACCCGAAGTTTTTAGAGTTAGACCCTGCACGCAACCACACATCATGTATCTATGACGCCTTTTCAAAGAGAGTAGCTTGTGTCACTGTGTGTGAAACAGATTTTTGTAATGGACCTCAGATAGCTTGTGGAAATAGCTGTCGTGCTCAAACATTAATTGTTTTGTTTTATTCTGTTCTAATTATTTTTAAGTATATTGTATAGTCTATATTGCAACATTGATCAAATGACATTTTTTAACCAGAAATATCATAATGTTGAGTGCTACGCTTCTTGGGAGTTTGACACAGGTTTGGATAAACACGGAGAAATTGGTGCTTATTAAAACTACGTATAGTTTACAACTTTTATATATAAATAATATTTGCAATAAAGTATTGAAATAAAGCTAAATTACTTTGTGTACGATTTCAGAAGTATAGTTATTTTACAAAGCAAAAATGAAATATTGTTTGAGAAACAACGATATGCATTGCAATGAAAGAATTAAGAAACGCAATTAAAACATGTAAAAGAAAAAAAACAACAATGAAAAGCGAAAAATACCAACGCGACTTTCAAACTCCTAAGTCGAAAGTAAAATGACAAAATGAAAATATACTGTTAACTACATTTCTAACGTGTAAAGTCGTTTTAATAGATTAATGTCTTAAAAATGAAAAACAATTCAATTGAGAAAACAACCTAATTTATAACAAAAACAATTTACGAAAACAAATATGAAAGACATGTGGCGGGGTTAAAAGTATTTGCCAGCGCCAAACCTTCGTATTGCACAATATTTAGTTTTTAAGGAAGTGCCTGAAACTGTTGTTTCAGCTTTTGAAAGGAGATTTGGGTTCTGTAAATTAAACAGCAAACAAAATACAGAATAAGCAAAACACGTTCAGACTTCATACGAGCTTGAACAATAGACAAAATATATGTCGTTGGTTTGCTGTCCGATTTACATTTACATGCTAATATAGTTCAGCTAACTTTTGGCAGTAATAATAAATCCCACACAACACTTAAACTTTATAAACAAATTAAAATATATACATTGCTGAAAAACATTAGAAAAAATGCGTTCGGTTTTAATATACAAGTCCTATTTCATAATGTGCATGTGACGATTAAGGAAATTGGTGGAAAGCTATTAATATTAAAAACTACTAATATTAAGGGGAGGGGGTATTAACTACCTTGACTACCCACGAGGGTCTCTCTCGCATGGTTGTTTATAATATTCAAAAAATAAAAAGATACAGATCGCAAAGAGTGAAATGTTACCAAGGGCGTTATTGTTAGAATCCCTTTTTATTCATTGGCAAATAATCAATGTTAAAAGAAAAAATTACTGATTCCTGGAAAAATTAAACTTATCGCTTTGACTCTCTTCGTTCGACATTTACGATCTCGAAAATGTTTTATATTCGTGCCTTCCCAAACTATTGGCCGTGTAGGATTACAACTTTTGAAAAATAGTAATATGAAATAAGAAGATGCGGAAGGACTGCCAATGAGACAACTATCCAACAGATTTCTGCTATTCGACTAATTTAAAGATCTGGTCTTGCTGATCATTTTTGTTGTTTAAAGCTTCTTTCTATCTATTATAGTTTTAAAAAAGATAGGCAACAAGGAAGTGAAATTCGTCGTTTTAGAGCAATTGTTCCTATAAAAAATCTTCTGACAGTATTTACGTAAATAGATAATAGGTAGAGCTCAACAATCTGAACATTAATTTTTTATCCCCTGTCAGATTTTCTCTATTTAAAGGGATTTTCAACATAATAGACAAAACTTACGTTTTACCCCTTTGATCTATATTTAGCCATGTCGGTCATCTTGGTCATCTCAATTTTATACCAATACTGGTTAACAGGTTTTATTTTTTTTACTTTTTAATTATATATAACGTCAAACATTAAATTCCTTCTTACTTTTTGATATCTTTATTTTTCTGTCATTTTCCCCTTTAGTATAAAATAAGAAGATATGGTATGATTACCAATGAGACAACTTACCTACAAAGGACTGAGCTACACGAACCCCACCAAAAACTGAAGTGATATCAGGTTCTCCGGAAGGGTAAGCAGACCCTACTCTACATGTGGCACCCGTCGTGTTGATCATGTAAGTGCAAATCCGGTGATAAGCCTAATTCAGTAGGTCACATTCGGGGAAAAGAGGATGGGATTCTAGTTACGAGATAACAATTTTTACCACAATCAGCATCATTGTTGAATACTTACATTGCATGTATGTTTCATTGTGATACTTTATTTTGATTGGCTAACAGCAATCTCGCGTCATTCTGAAATTGACCTTCGTTTCAAAATGAAATGTAACATTCATGATAACACGAGATTCCACAATAAAGAGCACAGGCTAATAAAAGAAAAACGTGATAGAAATCGTGTTTCCATGATCCTAGCAAAAAAACGTGATTATAAGTATTGAACGCTTCTTTTAGCAATTTTATAGGGTTGTAAAAGCGTTGACCGTGCGCACATTTTTAGAATGAAGCGCTTCCGCGCTTCATACAAAATGTACTTCGGTCAACGCTTTTACACCCCAATAGATTTACAAAAAGAAGCATTCAATTCTTAAATATTTGTGTTGTGGTGGTGACGGTTATATTATAATCATTAGTACCAATACTATTCTTCTTTTTTAAATTTAAGACTCCACTTGAATAAATCTGTACGTATGGTTCAATACACTGGTTTTTTGTTTACCAGAAATAAACTGTTTGGATCATTATCTGTTTACATCAAACCATCTGTATCTACTTTATTTATCACTTTTAGTGTACACAACAAAGTTAAAAGATCGCAAGTATGTAACGGGAGTCCATAAGAGTACATCAGCGTATATTTGTTACAATAATTGATATAAGTACTTGTATTTTCGTCACTTGATAGGTCAAGTACCACTCCACATAAATCGTAAATGGGGATTCCTTGGTAAATGGAGATCCCTTGGTAAATTCCCTTTTATACATTATTGACATTTTATTCAGAATGCTAGTATTCTGAAAAGGCACTAAGCAATAGTTTCTTCTTTATTAATTACCCAGTGTTGATAGTATAATATTATATTGAGTGCACTATAAAAGTTCTGGAAATGAAAATACATTTTGACTCCATGAATTGAATTGCATTTGTTTTTGTAACTTTTGTATTAAAGAATTATATTCATCTTTTGTAAAAGTTCATCCATTGGCCAATTTGATTGAAATACGGATCCCTTGTCCAGGCTTCGCTTACAAGGATCTGACAACACCCCATTCTACGTTTTGTCCAGGCTTCGCTTACAAGGATCTGACAACACCCCATTCTACGTTCTGTTCAGGCTTCGCCAACAAGGATCTGACAACACCCCATTCTACGTTTTGTCCAGGCTTCGCTTACAAGGATCTGACAACACCCCATTCTACGTTCTGTTCAGGCTTCGCTTACAAGGATCTGACAACACCTCATTCTACGTTCTGTCCAGGCTTCGCTTACAAGGACCTGACAACAACCCATTCTACGTTCTGTTCAGGCTTCGCTTACAAGGATCTGACAACACCCCATTCTACGTTCTGTCTAGGCTTCGCTTACAAGGACCTGACAACACCCCATTCTACGTTCTGTCCAGGCTTCGCTTACAAGGATCTGACAACATCGCATTCTACGTTCTGTCCAGGCTTCGCTTACAAGGACCTGACAACAACCCATTCTACGTTCTGTTCAGGCTTCGCTTACAGGGATCTGACAATACCCAATTCTACGTAATGTACTGGTGATAATTACAGCAGCCACTGTAATTTCAACTTTCCAATTTGCAAGGTGAGTATCTACAATATGACACAAGACAACCACTGACGGGGTTCCCGACTTGGGACAGGACAAGACAACCACTGACGAGGTTCTGACTTGGTACAGGAGAAGACAATCACTGACGGGGTTCCTGACTTGGGACATGACCTGACAACCACTGACGAGGTTTTTGACTTGGAACATAACAAGACAACCACTGATTGGGTTCCTGAATTGGGACAAGACAACCCCTGACGAGGTTCTTGTCTTGGAACATAACAAGACAACATGACGAGGTACCTGACTTAAGACAAGACAACCACCGACGGGGTTCCTGACTTAGGACAAGACAACCACTAACGGGGTTCATGACTTTGGACAAGACAACCACTGAAGAGGTTCCTGACTTGGGACAAGACAACCACTGACGATGTTCCTGACTTAGGACAAAACAAGACAACCACTGGCGAGGTTCCTGACTTTGGACAAGACAACCATTGACAAGGTTCCTGACTTTGGACAAGACAAGACAACCACAGACGAGGTCCCTGGCTTGGGACAAGACAACCACTGACGAGGTTCCTGACTTGGGACATGAAAACCACTGACGAGGTTCATGACTTGGGACAAAACCACAAACGAGGTTCCTGACTTTGGACAAGACAATCACTGACGAGGTTCCTGACTTGGTACAAGGCATCTACTGACGGGGTTCCTGACTTGGAACAGGACAAGACAACTTCTTACGAGGTTCCTGACTTGGGACAGAACAAGACAACCACTGACGGGGTTCCTGACTTGGGACAAGACAACCACTGACGAGGTTCCTGACTTGGGACACGACAACCACTGACGAGGTTTTTGACTTGGAACATAACAAGACAACCACTAATTGGGATCCTTACTTGGGACTAGACAACCCCTGACGAGGTTCTTGTCTTCGTACATAACAAGACAACATGACTAGGTTCCTGACTTAGGACAAGACAACCACCGACGGGGTTCCTGACTTAGGACAAGACAACCACTGACGAGGTTCATGACTTGGGACAAGACAACCACTGACGAGGTTCCTGACTCGGGACAAGACAACCACTGACGAGGTTCCTGACTCGGAACAAGACAATCACTGACAATGTTTCTGACTTAGGACAAAACAAGACAACCACTGGCGAGGTTCCTGACTTTGGACAAGACAACCACTGACGAGGTTCCTGACTTTGGACAAGACAAGACAACCACTGACGAGGTTCCTGGCTTAGGACAAGACAACCACTGACGAGGTTCCTGGCTTAGGACAAGACAACCACTGACGAGGTTCCTGACTTGGGACAAGACAACCACTGACGAGGTTCCTGACTTTGGACAAGACAACCACTGACGAGGTTCCTGACTTTGGACACGACAACCACTGACGAGGTTCCTGACTTTGGAGAAGACAACCACTGACGAGGTTCCTGACTTGGTACAAGGCATCCACTGACGAGGTTCCTGACTTTGGACAATACAACCACTGACGAGGTTCCTGGCTTGGGTCACGACAACCACTGACGAGGTTCCTGACTTGGGACAAGCCAATCACTGACGAGGTTCTTGACTTGGTACAAGGCATCCACTGACGAGGTTCCTGACTTGGGACAAGATAACCACTGACAAGGTTCCCGACTTGAGACAAGACAAGACAACCACAAACGAGGTTCCTGATTGGGGACAAGACATTCACTGACAAGGTTCCATGACTTAATAATTTACCAGTAAACATGGATTACTTTAATTGAAATCCAAAACGTTAAAACAGACACGGGCATAGCGAACGAGCTGATATACAAACCCCGTAAGATGGTGCCAAAGGTACATTACCATCCAAAAAAGGAAAATTAACAATAGATAACAAAATCAATGTTAGTACCAATAAAAACAATATTCAAATATCTAATTAAAGTGTTGAATTTGTAACCTTTAATAAGTTAATTAAAGGATCGATAAGTTTACTCCCGGACCGGATCGTTTCCAAATTTCCGGGCTCGGTGAACAACATCTCCGTAAAAATGAGGATGTGTTATCCCGTTTGAAATAAGTTTTATACAGGTACATGTGTACAACCAAACTTCCAACCCAAATCTTTATATTTATGGAAGAATTTAGGAAAGGTTTTAAAATAATTTGTAGTAACGAAATCCTTGACTTAAATTTACCAGTAATACATAGGTTACGTTTATTGAAATCCAAAAGCGTTACAACAGACCCGGACATGTCGAACGAGTTGTGATATATATTATACACCGTACTAAGCTGGTGCCAAAGGTAAATCACCATCCAAAAAAAGTAAATTTACAATAGGGAACGAAAAATCATCACTTTTGTCGCAAATTTTAGTGTAGTGTTTCCTGTACGCGTGTAAAACTGAAATATCTAAATCTACATGTAGGAAAGGACAATAATTTGAAGTAAATTTTTTGGGTAAATTTCGGTAAATTTTACATGTATCTTAACCGGTGTATAGTTTATAAAACAATACAGAAATAAAGACCCCTATCCAGACCCTCTTTATTTTCATTTTTTAAAATTCATTCAAAAAGAGAAAAGAAAAAAAAATGATAAATAACATTTTATACCGAAACACTTAAAACCTGGGTGTGAATTCAGTTGCCCCTGCTCCACTTTTTGCATTCGGCGTGGTACTCATTATACATACAGTAAGTATGAATGTGGTGATAAGTCGTTCTAATAACTGATCAAAGATACCAGGCTTATAATCTGGCACAAAAGACGCGTGTTTCGTCTACATAAGATACGTTAGTGGCGCTCGAATAAAAACAGTTGGAAAGCCAAATCAAATACGAAGTAGTAGAGCATTATACAAATCGAAATTCCGAAAAGTGATGCTATATACGGCTCAGGCAATATATGCCCAATGGTAGAAATACCTTAGTGTTTCGAGTAATTTTTTTGCTCTATAAAAACTATATTGCATGTGTCTAGCTTAACATAAGACATTTATGTAGTTCACAAGTTAACAATAAATGAAATATTTGACATTATTTCTCAATTGAACCTGCAAACTTTTAGTCTTTTTCAGATATTCCTGTTCGTAAAAAAAGATCAAAACCAAACGAAAAGAACAAACTTCTTCACAAATATTGCCAAATGTTTCAAAGATCAATGCAGTAAGCTATATAATTGATGAGTGTGATCACAGAGGGTTTGGGTGTGGTTTACAGAATAGAGAATAATAGGCAGCAATATGTGCAGAAAAAAGGGCAAAACAAATAAAGAATAGAGAAAAATGGACCCAAAAAAATCATGAAAAGAGAATAATGGGGTGCTAGATTATAAAGAATCGATGATAATTAATGGACCAAAAATATAAAGAATCGAGAATAATGGACCAAAAATATAAAGAATCGAGAATAATGGACCAAAAATATAAAGAATCGGGAATAGTTGACCAAAAATATAAAGAACACAGAAAAACGGACTAAACAACCTTGTTATAAGGTCAGTTGAAGCTGTAACAATTATTTAAATTTGTACAAACAATGTATTTTCGTTTCATTTACAAAAACGTAGAGTGTATACTTTTTGTTTAAAAATCTCAATAGCTAATATCAAGAGTTTATGTTTTTATCTTCCTGAAGATTTTTCCGCCGGAAATCGTTTAACCTAGTGAAACGAAATTTTTTTAGTCTTTAGGGAGCTACCATTTGATTTTTATGGCGGGGGGGGGGGGGGGGGGGGGGGGGGGTGGTGCTATGATGAAAAATTTTGTCCTGCATTTTTTTAGTTGTAATCTCTGTCCTGCCTTTTTATTTTTCACTCTATTCGGTCCTGCCTTTTTTTAATAGTTTATCCTGACTTTTTTTACATAAAATCCTGCCTTTTTGTTTTTGCCAAGTTGCTCATCCTGCCTATTTTTTTTTACTCAAAACTCCTGTCCTGCCTTTTTTTCAAATTCCTTCTAGCCCTCCACCCCCCCCCCCCCCCCCCCCCCCCCCTTTTTTCTCTCATAAAAATCAAATGGTAGCTCCCTTAGTTTTGTATACTGTTATTTGTCTTTTCCTCCTATCGTTTTTGCCATAACGTTGTCAGTCTGTCTTCGACTAATAAATTTGAATATCCTTTTTGTATTCTGTCGCTTCTTTTTTAGTCGTCAGTCATTGTTACATTCAATTCAAAATATTTTCACCAAATGTCCAAGTCACTGAATAATTTTGTAAACTGACCTATAATTTTTTTGAAAACTTTGACGAAATTAGGTTTTCTATACCAAAGGTATTCGGATGGACGGACAGGATCGGGCGGTTACTAGACCTGATTTCCCAGAAGGCGACGCAGGTATTCAATAGATAAGTTTTATTAAAAAAAAAAACAACAAACAAAAAAAATGTGGGAGAGAGCGTTGTTACAAATTATGTCCAATCCCTTTTTTCGGAACGGAGCGGCTACGGTTCCTTCATTTCTGCATTCTTTAATCATACATTAAAGTTGTCTGCTCTATGATCGGGTTGTTGTCTCTTTGACACATTCCCCATTTCCATTCTCAATTTTATTAAGGATGACTATTGAAGTCAGATGAAATTTAAAAAATCTAAGATCTAAAATTGATACTTTAAGTCAGAAGGGCATTAGTTAAGGAACAAAATAAGCTAGAAATATTGATAGGTTATGGACCTTCTTCTCGAGATATTTGATTTAAAAAAAGCTGACTCGGACTTTAACCTTATATTTAACATTGGCATCATTTGTGTCTCAAATTGTAAGAAAAGAAATCTAAAATCTGCTTAAATTTTGGTAAATGTCCTTTTAAGAGCTATTCAATAAGCCGGAAGTTTTATATGAAAAAAAGGTAGAACCGTGATATGGGGCAAAATATCCAACTCTGAATCGTAGGGAAAAAAACAAGGAGTCTGAACATCTGACAAAAAGCAATAAACCTGACATGACTACATCATTAATGTGTTCTCAGTTAAAAAAAAATACACTAATACAGAAACGTCATTTACTAAACACGGATTTATTGACCGTCTCCAGTTCATTTGTTTGTTTTATAGTGTTTCATATTATAACACAATGTTGACTGCTGTGTCCCTATTTTTGACGTTTTTACCTATTATGTCATAGTAACATATAATTGTTCCCACATTGTTGTCATTATAATTGAATTTTATGCGACTGTCATACAAGTGAGAGGTTTAATTAGCTAGCTATAAAACCAGGTTTAATCCACCATTTTCTACATAAGAAAATGCCTGTACCAAGTCAGGAATATGACAGTTGTTATCCATTCGTTTGATGTGTTTGAGCTTTTGATTTTGCCATTTGATTAGAGACTTTCCGTTTTGAATTTTCCTCGGAGTTCGGCATTTTTGTTATTTTACGTTTTCAGTATGTTTTAACGTCAGCCTCCCTGTGATCTCAACTTCAACGTGCCAGCAGCAGTATCAGCATTTATTAGTATTTAAACGGAACTATATCCTGTAGCCTTGGAGATTAAACAGTATCAAAGTTTTCTAAATGGTAGGAAATTCACGTTTGCCGCACAGAGCAGTAGATATTGTACAAAACTCTTCCAAATAGGTATTTCGACATCGTTTCTTTGTACCATAATGTCATTACGTCAAGAAACAGTGTGCCATCATTTCAAGATCTTGATTCATTCAATAAACAAGTACATATTTTTATCCCATTCCTTAGTCCAAATAAATATGGCGTCTTGAAACGTTATTTTAATATGTTGCTATGACGTAGGAAGGCGTCACATCAAAAAGATTTAAACAGCCTTTCAAGAGTCATAATTCTTTTGACTACCCCTTCCCCTGAACTTAATTGTCATATTGGAGTCAGTTTTAGAGCTGAGGGAGACGAACCGATGTCAGACTGACTTAACTGAACATGTGGGTGGAGGCGAAATTCTGAACGTGACAAGCAAAACAAAAAATAATTCTATAGTCTAATAGTTAGTCAGTGTCCCTCTATCATTTTCTTTTTTTTATTTGCAATATATATATTTTTTAATAAGGGTAACTATGATGTTGTGCAGATGTATCTATCGACCCTCTGTTCTCTGTATACCCATATACCTTTACCTAAAAGACTCAAGGTTAAGGTACGTAAAGGTATATTATATAGGTCCCAATAATTCTTTTTTGACAGAGACAGTGCCGGTGCTCTATTCTCCAAAATCAATCAAGAAATATAAAAAGATTTTTTTTATTAACTAATCATGATACTTTATTTATAAATGCTAATCCTTGTCGATCAATCAGAAAGATAGGAGTCTAACACACCTGCCACGTGCATCAATATAAAGACGAGATTGGACACATATAAGGTATGTACAGCTGTATTATATCATTTCTATTTTAATCTATATCAAAACGTTTTCGAAGAAAATAAACAGAATTTGATCGAACATTAAATGAACAATACAACTACGTTAAACCTTTCAACATGTTCAACACATTATCAAGTAAAAAAACTAGATCCATGAAGAGAGGGGAAATAGATTTGACAAATAAATAGTACATATAAGACTGTATTTTTATCGCTGATTAGTTTCAGATACTTAGGGAGCTACCATTTGATTTTTAGGGAGGGGGCTAGGATTAAATTTGAAAAAAATAGGCAGGACAGGAGTTTTGATTAAAAAAAAAAGGCAGGATGAGACATTTGCAAATAAAAAAAGTCAGGATGACAATTTAGGTAAAAAATAGTCAGGACAAACTTTATAAAAAAAGGCAGGACCGAATAGAGTGAAAAATAAAAAGGCAGGACAGAGATTACAACTAAAAGAAAATGCAGGCAAAAATGTTTCATCATAGCCCCACCCCCCTCCCCCCATAAAAATCAAATGGTAGCTCCCTATATGATATAATCAGCAATCTTGCCATATACTGATTTTATGCTAAAAAATCATGTAAATCTTGAGAAACACAAAATATTTTTTGTCGATTAAAATGGGTACTCCCTCTACGCCGTATCCCGGATCCGCCACTGCTACCTAGATGGATGGATATCTGGTCTTTGTTTCAATAAATACCCAACTATTTATTCGTTTAAACATGTTGGAAACATTGAAAAATTCAATTTTAAAGTTAGAATGAACATAATTGTGTGTTACAAGAATTCTAGCTGATAAACCCTCTTGTCATGATTATTCTAATTACTAGTATCGCATTCGTTCGACATGTGATTTAAGAGGAGATTTTAGATATGCATAAATGAGTCTAAAATCTAAAAGATAGTCATTGATATTTTCATATTGTTTTTCTGGAAAAGACGTATGCCTACTTTGAACTCATTCATTTACGCGTTGTAAAATAGTATTACATTACTAACAATCATTTAATTTTGGATGTAAAATGTCTTCTGATTGGCTGAAAGTTTTTTGTCTATCGGCTTAAAGACATAATTTTGTCATGTGTCCGTGCCGTCATCAACGTTTTTTCATGATTTACTCCTTAAAAAAGGAATTTAGAACTAAATCATAAGGAATGACTAATATTTTTTCTGTCTATTCGAAGTAACCTTAAAGATGTGGGGCACACTTTTAAATAACACTCTACGCGGGTTATTTGGTGTACATCACATTTTTTATGTTATTTCTTCATAGACATATGAAGAATTTACCTTGAATGGAAAAAGGATTTCACACTTTCAATACACTACATATGATTTAAGCTATTATAGCTGACGAGTTTAATTTATTTTTGGAAGATTATATAATTGTGTATGTTGTCTTTTGCAGCCATATGTAAAGTACATATAATTATGTACTATATATTTGCGACATTTTCATTCATTTATTTAAACAAAGAGTACACTTAAGATGGAAAATGTCTGATCTCAAAGGGTTAAGGTCATTTGAGCTTTTATATATGTATATATCTCTCACATATCTAATAAGTTCAAATTAAACGTTAACTTTGACGCGCCGTTCCGCATTTTTCTAAAACTCATTTATTACCTGCTTCACCAACGGCGAAATCAGGCCAAGTACGTCCGAAAGACCTTGGATGGAAAACTTTTCGTCAAATCTTTTTTGGCTACTATGAAAGGGAATGAGTTTATGTCTAGCCAGCAGTTTGATGATGTTAAACTGTAATGTATATATTAAAACAATTTTAAGATCTACCGTGCAGCTACTTCCTGTTTGTCGATGGTTTGACATTTCAATCAATTATACACAGCGGTATTGGTCTTGTTATTGCCAGAGGCCGTTTTGAAGAGTAAACATCTCTCTGTAATCTTAAATGAAAATTTAAACTTTAAGTTAGTTATTTATACTGCTTCTAAACCGAACGCGAAAGTCTTATTAACTAAGGAAGCAATACACAGTTAGGAATTTGGTTTCGCATTATGGCCCCGGTTATTGTGTAATAAAATTGATTTTTAGATAGCTGAAGAATAATTTAGCCGTCACAGTGGGTTTATATGAACATCAATATGAAAAAGAGATGTGGTATGATTACCAAAGAGAAACTATCCACCAAAGTTCAAATGAAGTGGAGGTAGGCAATTATAGGCAATCGTGCGGCCTTCAACAATGAGAAAAACCCATACCGTATTGTCGGCTATAGAAGGCCCCAATCAAGATTGTTTTTCACATGCTTTATAGGTCATACGGACTGGTTGACAGTCCGTATATTTTTACCGTCAACGAATAATGGTTCCGCCTTACAGAAGTTCCCCTTGAAACTTTGTTATGAACAATGCCATAATATCTGCTCCTGTTTGAACAAATTCTAAACCCTTTATTCCGTTAGAACAAATACTGTAATAGTTCTTACATTTGGATTTTATAGTATGAATGAACTTCTATTTTAAGTCATCACATCGGTCCAGAAATTATTGTATTGTTTTCCAGCTAATATTTTACGCTCGAACTTTTCAATTCAATTTTATGGAGAGATGTGGTGAAATGCATATAATTCTTATTTCACCTCTTGAATTGTAATTATAAATTTCATTGGTTTTAGAAAAGGTATCACTCAAATGGATTAAAATTCTACTTTGGTCCAAATTTTGGAGATTTTTGTGACATTTTCACCCCCCCCCTTTTTTTGGAATATTTGTTATCAAATAAATGCAGATTGCTGCCATGGTTACACCAAACAGAGATTATAATTCATCATTTTAACTAATGGAAATCAATGCTGTTTCCATACATATGCACATACATTATCCCGAAAAAATTCAACAGATCGGGTTTTTATCAGTTTCCCACAATTTTCCGGAGTACCTGAGATCACCCCCGCTTTTCAGTTGGGTTCGTGTTGCTCAGTCTTTTGTTTTCTGTGTTGTGTTTTGTGTACTGTTGTTTGTCTTTTTGTTTTTGTTTTTTTTTTCTTTTTTGCCATGGCGTTGTCAGTTTATTTTCGACTTATGATTTAGAATGTCCTTTTAGTATCACTATCTTTCGCCTCTCTTTCTTTGTATTTCACGTTATATTTTAAAGTGTTGACAGAATCTGGCATATGGGCATACTTTTAGAGAAAACCACAATTTGACCACCATAAACAATAAAAATAAATCCACGCTTCAATAAAAGAGAAAGAAGTATTACACATGATTTCAAAAACACCGTGAGGGACTGGCCATTTGTTACATTAAAAGGGGTGGGGTTGGGGTAGGAGGAAATTAAGGGGCGTGGCTTGTAAAATTATTGGAATGGAAATTAAGGAGAGGTATCCACTTTTTCAATAATTCATTTAGGGGACATCGAAAAATTTCAAAGTATTTGAGCAATTTTTTAGTCTTTCCCAGTTGCAAATTTCTTAATTTGATATTTATCTTGAAAAAAATACCCCTTTCCATCTGAGATTTCTATACTGTGATTTCCATATGATTAAAACACTAATAAGATTAATAGTTATTGTTTTACATGATTAATCGTAAACTCATGATTGCCGGAGCATATATTTCAATTGTTCAAGATAATATCTAGGATGGGTGAGTGGGTAAAAATGTTATGACAGTGGAAGGGAGGTCATGAATTTATTTTCCTTCTTCAAGGTTGGTACTTGAAAAAAATAAAAGAAATTCAGATATTTCCTTCCATCCCCCAATGAAAGAAAATTATCAGTCCCTTATAAAGGAAACATCTTTGCTCAACACGGATTTATTGACCGTCTCCAGTTCAGTCGGTTTTCAACGTAAGCCTCTCTGTGATCTGAACCGAAACGTGTCAGCCTTGAAGATTGAAGCAGTAACAAAGTTTTCTAAAAGGTAGGAAATTCACGTTTGCAGGAAACATTGTTAGCTCTCAGTCAAAATGTGTATTTCGACATCGGTACTTCGTATTATAAGATTATAATTATTGTTGTGCAAATTATGTGCCAGTACTTAAACAAGACGATTGCATCACGACACAATTTTATAAAATGATCTAAAATGTGACGTCATGATTAAAAAATGGTTGTTGCATGACGTCAGACGGTTATTCGGAGACATTTGCAGTATTCTGTAAACCCCATCCAGACCTTCATACATCAATCCAGATAGAAATTCTTTATAAACTATTAATTGAGTCGACCCTTGCGAGGGAGGCGACACAGCAAAAAAAATAAAATAACCTTTCAAGACGTCATAATTATTTAGACTAAACACTATGTGAGTCTAAATTTTGACTAAAACTTTTCTATAACGTAAAATATTTAAAAAATATATAATTATTTTTACTTTCATTTGTTTATATAGAGGACAGCATACAGTACAGGTAAATATTTTTTTTACCTCAGACATCAAAAGATTTTTCTCAACTAAATAATTTAAAACTCATAATCCAAATATCTCTCCAAGTGCCTATGACTCAGTTTGATACCTTTTCTGAAATTCTCCAGACATAAAATCTTTTACAAAAATTCATCCTACAACAGTTTACATACTTTCAACCAAGCTCTAAATACCCGCGATTTCGCGGGTGTGTTCTAGTTACCCTTAAAAGCTTGACATACTGGATTGGCATAATCTTTTGTGGAATACCGTTCATATGTTGGCATATACATGTCTTTTTGTTTTATGATCATAGTATATGTATGTTTATACTTGTTTTACAATTCTTGTAGAAAACATACAATTAAGAATAATCTTTTAAAATGCCAACAATATTTTCGTCTTTTAAATTTATAATTTTCTTTTATTTCTCTTTCTCTCATATAACATGTCTAGTATAAATAGTCAATAAACCTCAAAACAAACATTAGAAGTTTGTTCCTGACCCTGCTCATAGCTTCAAGTAATATCTGAATTATTTTTTGTAACATAGGAAATATGTTCCACCGAAATTTATATCACAGAAAATTTATACTCGGAATATATATTATAAGGAAATATGTTCCAACACTGTAAAATTTGTTCCGGAACTAATTGTTTTACTAAACGTTAAATAAATTGCGGGTGTTATAGATAATAAAATGATGCATTAACTTAATATCAAGCAAAACATTCTATAGTTGTACATTACAAATTTAATACTCAACATTGAAGTCTTTAAACAACAAGAAAACATTCAAATAAGGTAAATCTTTTAGAAATTCAAATTAAGTCAGCATAAAATCATATATACTGTATAATATGATTAACAACTGTGACAAATATTTAAAACACACTATTTCATTTTTCTACAAATTCTGATATAAAGTAACATATATGTTGAATTGCAGTATTCATAAATAAATGATTGATCTATAAAAAAAATTCTGATGGATTTTTCTTATTCTTCGCTTTTCTGCCTCATTAAATTATTGTCATTTGGGTATTATTTTTTTTTTGGATAATGTAATTAAACATTTTGCTATACTCCACAGAATCCATATTGTTGACACCTTTTATTTATTACATTATCAATATAATACATGTTTTTTTATAATGTACTTGAATTATAACTTTAAACTCACTGATAACAATGCTCAGTATTAAAGATAACTTGTATAACCAGTGGAACATATTTCACGGACAAGGAACTTTTTTCTCCAGGTAAGGAACAAATTTCACAAACCCGGAACTTATTTCACTAGATAAGGAACAAATTTCACAAACCCAGAACTTATTTCACCAGGTAAATTGTGGAACTTATTTTATAGAGATGGAACAAATCATATAGAAATTATCAAATAAGTTCTCCCAGAATATATTTCCTGTGATATTTGTTCCACTGGAACTTTTTTCACTGGAACAAATTTTGGCTCACATATTCACAACTATTCTATATATTAAAGTTAGCCTTGGGAGGATAAAAAAAACTTTAAAATGTTGTAATGACATGTCCATTGAAGAAGTCCATAGATTGAACTTAATTTAGAAGTAAAGTGTCACGTTTTGTTTGTTGCTTAATTGGGTTGCTGTCTAAATTAATTAAGTCTCCCAAACGAAGTAAGACTTATTGTTTTTGCTCAGTTCTTATTCTTCTTCTTCTTCTTCTTCTTCTTCTTCTTCTTCTTCTTCCGCCGCTTTTAAATTTGAACTTGTCCGCACCCGTTCTCCAAAACCGCTTGTCAGATTAACTTAGGGTTTCACAATATGTTAGACTAACATGTCTAGTGGTGCAATCAGGGTTTTGTTTGTGCAATGGGGTTTATAAAGGGGTACTTTGAGGGCAAAAAGAAAAGAGGGTTTTACTATAGAACCCTACGGGATTTTATTTTTTTAAATTTTCAAATGATTATAAATTGAAAACCGTTTGTGATAGACACAATCTTTTTAATTGAAAATGTTCTAAATGATAATCGCCCATTAAATGAAATACAAGGTTAGTCCCCAGGGGTCAGCCCCACCCCCTGCCATTTAAGAAAGTTCTAATACCGTGTAAGTGGTCAAGATCCCTACCCCTAAACCATATATATTTTGGTTTGTCATGCTAAGATGGTTAGTCCCCAGGGGTCATCCCGACCCCCTGCCATTTGAGAAAGTTCTAATATCTTGTAAATGGTCGAGATCCCCACCCCTAAACCATATATATTCTGGTTTGTCATGATAAAGCACATCAAATGTAATACAGGGTTAGTCCCCAGGGGTCACCCCCACCCCATGCCATTTAAGAAAGTTCTAATATCTAAGTGGTCAAGATCCCCACCCCTAAACCATATATATTCTGGTTTGTCATGCGAAGATGGTTTGAATGATATACAGGGTTAGTCCTCAGGGGTCATCCCGACCCCCTGCCATTTGAGAAAGTTCTAATGTCTTGTAAATGGTCGAGATCCCCACCCCTAAACCACATATATTCTGGTTTGTCATCATAAAGCACATCAAATGAAATACAGGGTTAGTCCCCAGGGGTAACCCCCACCCCCTGCCATTTAAGAAAGTTCTAATATCTTGTAAGTGGTCAAGATCCCAACCCCTAAATCATATATATTCTGGTTTGTCATGCTAAGATGGTTTGAATGATATACAGGGTTAGTCCCCAGGGGTCATCCCGACCCCCTGCCATTTGAAAAATTTCTAATATCTTGTAAATGGTCAAGATCCCCACCCCTAAACCATTTATATTCTGGTTTGTTATGATAAAGCACATCACAAGAAATACAGGGTTAGTCCCCAGGGGTCACCCCCACTCCCTGCCATTTAAGAAAGTTCTAATATATTGTAAGTGGTCAAGATCCCCACCCCTAAACCATATATATTCTGGTTTGTCATGCGAAGATGGTTTGAATGATAAACAGGGTTAGTCCCCAGGGGTCATCCCGACCGCCTGCCATTTGAGAAAGTTCTAATATCTTGTAAACGGTTGAGATCCCCACCCCTAAACCATATATATTCCTATTTGTCATGTCTGGAACATTTGAATGACGTATATGGTCAGTCCCCAGGGGTCACCCCCGCCCCCAATGTTCTAGTATCTTGTAAATGGTCGAGATCCCCACCCCTAAACCATATATATTCTGGTTTGTCATGCCAAGATGATTTGAATGATATACAAGGTTACTAATAGTTCCCAGGCATCACTAATGCATATAACTTTACTGGACCAAACCAATTTTCACTGGACGTTGCCCAATGTCAGGCGACCCTGGGAATTACGAATTATGGGAGCTTCGTTTGGGAGACTTCGTAACAGCATCCTGTTACAATCATTTCTTGTTATGTATACTTCACATCTCCTTAAAAATTATTCATAGAAATTAAACATTGCTTAAAGTATGTTAAAATTGAGAATGGAAATGGGGAATGTGTCAAAGAGACAACAACCCGACCACAGAACAGACAACAGCAGAAGGCCACCAACAGGTCTTCAATGCAGCGAGAAATTCCCGCACCCGGAGGCGTCCTTCAGCTGGCCCCTAAACAAATATATATACTAGTTAGCATACATGTATAGTTGCTTTTATCGTCTGAGAGTAGTTATTTGTTCTTCTTACATTCCCTTTTAGATATATTTTTAGTCTTCTGTTCTTCAACGTCTGCTATCTTGCTAGGAACAGCTAGCTTGGTAGATCTAGATAACATCCAACTCAGCCCAACGATCTTGGGGTGTGTGTGGGGGCACTTATTATGTAATGAGTGGAAGGGATGAGTCGCTGGGATAGATCACTATTTGAAGCTTCATGATATTGCATGAGGTCGAGAAATTTAGTTGAAATATAAGACAAGGTTGATGATTGAATCTGAAACTAATCAGATGTCGATATTTTTTAACAGATGCAATTAAAATCACCAGAGTTTGTGTATATATATCTCTAAAATCACTTTCGTAAATGTTTAAGATATTTGTCAAATCTATTTACTAGTATCTCCCCATGAAATAACGTAACAATGATAGCTATGTGCAGGTATGTATACTTATCGTAAAAAATATATGATAGTTAGGGTAACTACATGTATGTTCTTTTATCATTCAATATATATATATGATTGTAATACTTGTTACTGGATGCTAAGCTTTCATCAATCAATCAATCAATCAATCAACCAATCGATCAAATTCAGTGCAATCGAATTAATACATTGTGATTTGTATTTAATTATATTTCCAATAATAAATATATAAAGTTAGTTATAATTTGATACGTAATTGTAATATATATATATGAATGTATACACTGTGTTAAATGTAACGTAACTTTACGCTAAAAATGGTGACAACCCAGCTGCCACCGTTTAAGGTGTTAAGTTTCCTAGTGTAACTTGACACAAAAACCTGGTGGCAGCTAGGTTGCCACCATTCATGGTTTTAACTTTGCTAGTGTCACTCAACACGAAGACCGGTGGCAGCTGGGTTGCCACCATTTCGGATGTAAGCAGTCCTCGATGTTAAGGAGTAAACTAACACCAAATCAACAAGTATATGTAGTTTTTGAAACACCATTTTGAGCGTTTGTGGGTACACCGAATTCAAACTCTGTTTGACACCTCAAGTCATGACAAGCACAGGTGTAATATTTTATACCGGGAGATCTGGTCAGTATTACATTTGTCGGTCTAGATTATTGTTACACACCGTAAATAATTTACATCCATATATCGCGTGTAAACTAAGCCATATATAATACAATATAAAGCAATCATGTCGAAAGTGGTGAATATAAACACGGCAAGTAAAGAAGAACTGATTACAATTAAAGATATTGGGGAGGCAAGAGCTAAACTTATTATTGCTGCAAGGACAGATAAGGGAAAATTAACACTTGAGGATTTGAAATTATTTCAAGGTCTTCCAAATACTATGTGGGACCCTCTCGTAGCAGCAGGTCGAATTATTTTTGAAAACACAGAAGAAGTTGATGACAGTGCGGATCAGAAAAAAACAAATCGAGAAGTTGAAAACAGAACTTGTCAATCAAAAACAAGATGCTGAACAGGAGATAAAAAAAATTCAGAGCAATTTTGACACACGGTTGTTAATTGCAACTCAAGAAAAGGCAACCATACAACATGAATTAAAACATCAGATAAAAGATTTGCAAGATGCATTGGAAGGGGAAATGGAGGAAAAGAATGAGTATGCTAAATTGATAGAAGAAATAAAACAAAAGTATGCAATGGAGTCATCAGGCAGATTCCATATAAGAAATTGAAATGTCTGTCAAAATGAATAAATAAATAAAAATAATAATTACTGTTATTTTAAAGATAATCTGTGAATGTTTTGAGGAATAATGATGTTAAAAGAAATTATAAAAATAATTTTTGGATATGATTGTTTCGGTTTAAAGTAGAAATGATTAAAACAAGTTGAAAAAATGCAAAAATTTTGACAGAATTAACTCCCATTTTTTTACACAAGGTTTATGTGTTGCAATGCTTTATGTTGACACTTGTATACTGGTATTTACTAGTGTAGTCTGGTTATTCAAACATCCCTGTTCCCAAATTTGTTACTTTTTTTAGTCAAAAACATCTGTGATATATATTTTTTTTCACTTTCAAATATTTTGCTTTATAGCTCAGTGTCTGTCAATAAATCTTATGTCAGGAATATCGCTGTAAAAACTTTCAAAATCATTGTAGGTTCCAATATATGCCAGTTAAAACTGTAAGTCATGCTGTGCATAAGAAAAAACACTTGTTGATTCTTTCATTTAACTTTATTCAAGCAATAGTTTTAACTTATATGTTTCCTACATAAGATCTGTCAAACTTGTTTTCTTATGTCTGAAACATTTGAATGTGCTAACAGTTAAAGTTCTTTGACCTGTAGTGAAATCTTGTTAGATGTTAGGCTACAGTATTTTCCAGGAGTTTTAAAAATGACTTTCAACTAGGATTTGATTTCCAATGTCAGTCAAAAAAAACAAATATATATTGTCTGTCAAAATATCTTATGTATGAAAAATCTTATGTCAGAATCAAGTCTGTCAAAATCTTATGTCAGAAACTCAATTTGTCTGTCAAATCTTATGTCAGAAATAATAAAGTCTGTCAAATCTTATGTCAGAAAAAATAAAGTCTGTCAAATCTTATGTCAGAAATAATAAAGTCTGTCAAAATCTTATGTCAGAAAAAATAAAGTCTGTCAAATCTTATGTCAGAAACAATAAAGTCTGTCAAATCTTATGTCAGAAACAATAAAGTCTGTCAAATCTTATGTCAGAAACATAATATTTAAGGCTTCGTTTGTTTAAAAAGGATGATGCTCATAATTTTTTTGTTGGTCAAATTGTCTTTATCGTTATTAGTAAAGCATGTATTCAAAAAAAGAAGTTCATTGCTTATGATTTTTGCCTAACGTGCTTATGGGAGTTGTTTCACTTTCTTATATGGAATCTGCCATCAGCTCTGCAGGAGTTCAATCAACAGGAAAAAGAAAAATTGCTGATCAAGGTTGATCAAGACAAACTGGAAAAACTTGAAAAACAAAAAGAACAAATGGATTTGTTAGAAATAGAAAGACGGGAAATGAAAGATATGATGGAATCCATAGAAAAGAAGTTTGAAAGTGAGGTTTCCGGTGTTGCACACTGTCACGTAAATGTTCCTCCGTGATTGGAGCACCTTGATATTGAACTTTACCACACTAATGAAAGATATGATGGAATCCATAGAAAAGAAGTTTGAAAATGAGGTTTCCGGTGTTGCGCACTGTCACGTAAATGTTCCTCCGTGATTGGAGCACCTTGATATTGAACTTTACCACAATATTCAAATTTGCGTGAATGTTTGATAAAACCATATTATTGGCGTAAGCCATCTGTTTATAAACTTTTACAATTATTAAGCACTACTAATGTAAAAGACTTGTGCAACTTAGGAAAATATATATTTAGAGCACTGAAGCTCAGAAATGACTGTTTTCAGTAAGTTGATTTGTAATTCATTTGTTACATATATTTGCTTTTTGGAATTATATTTATATGTATTTATTTTTTGTGTATTTAATACTTCTGTCTGTTTTGTCATGATCGTATATTTTTGTAATCTATATTTAGTATATATATTGATTATACATGTACCTATATGTTGTAAAACATTTGGTTAATAAAGAATTGTAATGTTCTTATGAAAATATTAATAACTTCAAATTACTTATAAACTAAACAAGTCAAAGCAATGCAAAAAAGAAAAGGAAAAAAAAAGTTTAAAATAAAAAATAACCTAAATCTTTAGCTTTCCAAAACTCTGATTATTGGACCAGGGGTTGGGAAAATAGTTTTTTCCAATATTCCGATAAAATAAATCAAAACAAAAAACGGGAATTGAATTTAAGTTTTGAATATATTTAACAGTTTTAAAGGCATTTTATTTGAACATTCCCTTGACATAATGAAATAGTATTTGATTTAAAAAGCCGGACCTAAATATTGGCTGTGAAATAAAATTAGTTGTGACTCAAATGTATTTTTGATTTAAACTGTAAAATAAAAAAAGGATAATTCCTCACTAAAATATTACATGATTTACATTCATACTCATGATCACAATCAGGAAACATATACAATTCCTACCTTTACTTTGTACTGTTGTGTCACCTAATGTCTATAACGCATTTTTTTTTTAATATTTCCCAAATTATAAGAAAGTCCTTACATTACTAAAATTAATCAATAAATGAAATGCCGTAAAAAGAAGTCATGCATCAATTATAAACATTGCACTGACAATGAAACTAATTCTTGAATACAACCAATCAAGAGATCATTTGAGCTTTGAGCACTTTACAATATTCTAAGTTTGTAAGAGAATGATAATCCCTTACTTCATGATAAGTACTCGCTACGCTCGTACTTAATCATGAAGAAAGGGATTATCATCTCGCTAACGCTCGTACTTAATCATGAAGAAATAAGTACGAGCGTTAGCGAGTACTTATCATGAAGTAAGGGATTATCATTCTCTTACAAACTTAGAATATTGTAAAGTGCTCAAGGCTCAAATGATCTATTCAAGAATTAGTTTCATTGTCAGTGCAATGTTTATAATTGATGCATGCCTTCCTTTTTCGGTATGTCATTTATGGATTAGTTTTAGTGATGTGAGGACTTTCTTATCATTTGGGAAATATTTTTTTTTAAAAATGCATTGTAGATATTAGGTGACACAACAGTAGAAAGAAAAGGTTGGAATTGTATGTTTCCTGATTGTGAGTATGAATGTTAATGATGTGATTTCCGAGTATTATCAATCAATACTAATACTTCTAATACAATGAAATGCTCCTAATTGTACTAACTTACCAAATATACTCTGATACTCTCTGGTTAAGTTCTAGTACAGGCGTTCTCATTCCCGCCAATACGCCAACTCTCGTTACCTGGTAACTATCTGAGATCTTATCCTGAGTTAGGTAGTTTACCATGGATCATTCCGGGAACCGGGCTACGCGGTATATCTAACTACCGTACTGTCTACATAGTAATGTCACGTCCATTATACCATATTACACAACACTCCCCCCCACTTTGAAAGGAGTGAGTTTACTTCCTATTCGAATATTCACTATCTTCATTTAGTCCACCCCGTCTGTTCGCACCACGGGGATACAAATAAATCTCCAAATATATCCAACGTTGACATTTCAACGACACACATATATTTTTCAAAATTCAACAATTGTTCCGTCTTCGCTCTGCGGAGTTATTTTAAAACTAACATATCATTCCTTGATATATACATATTACACACAATCTTCACTGTAATGTCCAATCAAAATTTACAACTGATTTCCTTCTGCTCTATATGTACATCATAGTATCCTGTCTTATATTTTAAATTACCTTGCGGTACTAGAGTCCTGGCACCGTGGACATCTGAACTTTACCATAGTGTCAGCCAGCTCTGGTGTCACATCTATACAAGCTCCATGGTACCACTCATCGCAGAAATCACACTGTATCATAAACAGTCCATCATCTGGTTTTCTGCACAAACAGTGTAAGTCTGGGTTTATCGCCTTGGTTACATCTTCACCGTCCTGTAACCGGTGCTGGCACTGTTTTAACCAGGGTGGTACTTCTCTGTCTTTACATGGCTTTAAACGGTCATGATTTATTGTCAGTACAGTTTTTTGTAATTTTATCTTGTACACATACGAAGATAATTTGGCACATACAAGTCCTGGACCTTTCCAAGGTGGGTCCAATTTCTTCGCCCTACCTTTAATTTTTGCCGTATCTAAAACATAAACTAAATCTCCTATTTTGTATTCTCTCTCCAGGATACGTACATCATAATCACGTTTCATGGTATTCTGTGTAGTTTTTAGCGTGTTGCGCGCTATTTCATGTGCAGATGTTATGGCATCTCGGAGTCTTATTACATACTCATCTTGTGACTCGTCTGTTTTAGCACCAGGTACGCTGTACAATAAATCAACAGGCTGGTTAACCTCTCTCCCAAGCATTAGCATGTTTGGCGTAAAACCAGTACTTCTGTTCACCGACGATCGAACAGCTCCTGCCAACTGTGCCAAGTGTTTATCCCAATTGTCTTGTTGTTTAGACACAAAGCAACGGACGGCGTCCATTAAGGTTCTGTTGCAACGTTCTGCTTGTCCGTTTGAGGATGGTCTGTACGGAGTAGTTCTTGCTTTGTGCATTTGCAAGATTTCACAGATGGATTTGAAAAGCTTACTTTCAAAATTGCGTCCTTGGTCTGTAAAAACCTGAAATGGAAATCCAAAACGAGAGAAAAACTCGTTCACAGCTGCTCTTGCCGTATGTTCTGCAGTTTGTGCTGGTAACGGAATACATTCCATCCATTTTGAAAACTGATCAACCATAACTAGTACATGTGCATTCCCAAATTTCGTCTCTGGCAGTGGTCCTAGAAAATCTAAGTGGACACGCTCCATTGGTGCACCTGCATGAAACTGGGTGAGCGGACATTTAGCCTTCCTGTTTGGCTTCTTGTGTAAATTGCATGTACTGCATGTTTTGACAAAGTCTCTTACTCGTTGTGTCATACCATACAATTGATATTTCGCCTTGATTCTTAATGTGGTCCTATTCATACCTTGGTGACCTGCAGCAGGAATATCATGACATAATGATATCACTTGTTCAACAAGATCTCTTGGTACCACAAGTCTTGGTGTTCTGTCTTTCTTGTCCAAATTTCTCAATATTCCATTATCATCTAAATAGAACATATCTTTGTTTATCCAATATTTCTTGGCTATTGGACTGCATCTGAATATTGTAGCCTCTGATGGTTCTGTTTTGTCCCTGAACCATACCAGTATTAACTCCAAGTCTGGGTCTTTAGACTGGTAATCTCGTAATTGCTCTGGTGAATAAGTACTAGCTTCTATACCTGTCTCAGTTATGGCATTTACATTTGGAAGGTCCAAATATGTCGCGTAAACTGACATACCAAGTGGTGTAGTGACTATTTCCACTGAACTGTGACAAACATTGTGGTTCTGGCTTACTGTATCTTGATTGTTACTGTCAAATACTTGTGGCTGGACCGGAGATGTACCTAAATTCTCATTCACGTGACTTGTCACGTTCTGGTCCCCGTCTTGTGATATTGAACTATCTGGTCTAGCATTGTCCTTTATAATCACATTTGCATGTTGTGCATTGTCCTGTTTCAGTAAATCGTTCTCAGAAATCAAAGAACTCGGTAGTACTGTAAGTGGTCCTGTATTGTGTGTTTGCTCAAAATTTTTACAGTCTTGATGTGAAGCTAAAGGAATAACGTTATCTACGTCTTCTTGAAAACCAAGCCAACTTTGGTGAGCACGAGTACAATAATCGCATGCTCCACAGGGTAGATTGTGTTTTAGCACGTTTCCAGCTGCTAATCTATTCTGTGAACAGGCTAAATCTGGCAGACGTGATAATGCGTCCGCATTTTGGTGTCTTTTACCTGGCCTGTGCTTTACTGTCATGTGATACTGGCTTAGCTCCTCTAACCATCGAGCTAGTTGTCCTTGTGGCTCTTTAAAGTGCAATAACCACGTTAAACTGCTATGGTCTGTACGGACTATAAACTCTCTTCCTAAAAGGTAATGTCTATAATGTCTGGTGAATTTCACTACTGCAAGCAATTCTTTCCGTGTCGTGCAGTATCGTTTTTGCTCATGGGTTAATGAAAAACTTCCGTAGGCAACGGGACGCTCTACACCATCTTGTACTTGTATTAATTCTGCGCCAATTGCGAAATTGGAAGCATCTGTGTCCAAAATAAACGGATCTTTATTGTTGGGTAATGCCAATAACGGAGTTGTTGTCAATGCCTCTACAAGTTTGTCAAAAGCCTCTTGCTCTGAATCTCCCCATTTGTACGGTTTCTTACCGGTCAATTGATACAAAGGGTAGGATAAATCTGCAAAATTCTTAATGAAAGTTCTATGATAATTAGCAAAGCCAAGAAATTGTTCAACCTCTCTTGTTGTCGTAGGTACTTTCCATTTCTTAACAACTTCAACATATTCACTGCCAATTGCCATACCATCTCTATTGATTGTTCTGCCTAAAAAGTCTATTTCCTTTTTAAAGAAATCACATTTCCTGGGTTTCAATTTGAGCCCATACTCTCTGAAACGTTCAAAAACTGATCTTAAATTCTGTAAATGGTCTTCAAATGTCTTTCCCATTACTAGAATATCGTCCAGGAAGGCTAGTACAACATTCCATGTTAAACCTCTGAGAACGAGATTCATTACTCGTGAATATGTTCCAGGGGCATTGCAAAGGCCAAAACTCATACGGACAAAGTGGAATAATCCATATTTAGTGATGAAGGCAGTCTTTTCCTTGTCTGATTCTTTCACTTTAATCTGATAATATGCACTATTAGCGTCCAATTTTGAAAACCATTCGTTTTCCGCTAACGTGTCCAAACATTCGTCTATCAAGGGAAGCGGATAGACATCTTTTTTCGTCACGGAATTCAACTTCCGGTAATCAATGCACCAGCGCACGTTGCCATCGCGCTTGCGCACAAGTACTGGGGCAGATGCCCATTCTGATATAGATGGTTCTATGATACCTGCATCTAACATTTTCTTTAAATGGTTTTCTTCTTCGTGTGCAAAGCACATAGGTGTTCTTCTTATTCGTTGTTTGATAGGGCGCGCATCGCCTGTATCAATCTCGTGTTCAATGTGGTTAAATGTTCCCAAGTCAAAATCATCTAGTGCAAAAACATCAGCAAATTCATGAAGTAAATTTGCAACTTTGGACTTTTGGTCTTCAGCAAGTGTACTGGATTTATCCAATATGTTCTGCAACTGTTCCGGTAGTGTATTGTTATCTCTGGCTATTCCAGTTGTTGCTACTGACGGGGCTGGCCCCGTTTCAACAACGTCAGCTTCAATTGCTTCGCCTAAAAGAGTTCCCTTTTGCAAAACTATCTTGTTGTTGGTTACATTAAGTAAACTGACACATGGCAAAGAACTAGCGTTGTAATAACCACGTGGGATTAACAAATCTATCTCTTTATTAGGTTCAACTATAAAATCAGTTAATTCCGCTGACAAATCTGACTCTAATTGTACGACTGAATTAGGAGGTATGACTGTTGTATGTGGAACGGTAATTTTAGCTACTCTTGCTATAACGTTCACAGGTGGTACCAGTCCAATATGTCCATGTACCATAGGTAGTGCCTCTCCATTGATGAAGAAGATTAATTTTCTGCAGTCTAAAATTACTTTTGCTTTGACTAGAAAATCAAGTCCTAATAGCATGTCATTATCAATAGGCGCAACATAAATATCTGTCCTATATGTTCTTTCAACAATTTGTAATTCAACTGGTCCCACTACATAGGCATCCATGTGCATACCACGCCCTGCTGCATGCATTGTTGCTTTTCTTTTCATGGGTGGTTTTTTGCTAAGAGATTCATAAACTTTGTCAGAAATTATTGTAACTTCTGCTGCGGTATCTACTACCGAAATTACAGGCTGTCCATGCACTTTTAAAGTGAATCGAAGCATAGATGCTGAGCCTAACTGGCAAATAGTTCCCCCTAAGTGTACGGGATCTTGCAACTGAAGGTCAATTACTTTCTGTAAATCATTATCAGGCACCGTTGTGTGCAATGATAAATTAGACAGAGTATCTGTGGATGTTGACATGTCACATGTTTTCAACGGGGTAATCCCCGAAACAGGTGTCTTGTTTCTTTCGTTTGAAATGGTGTTTAACGTTAGGCGGTTAGGTGTGGTCTGAGTCAGGGTTCCGCCCTTTAGCCCGACTCTTTCTGGTTTAAATGGTCTGTGTAATTTTTACCTGTTGATGAATGTAAGACAGGACAGTCCCGTTGTATATGTCCAAACTGGTGACAGAAATAGCAAGCCATATTTGCTAATTTTTCAGGTGGTATAGGTCTCCAGCACCTTTTAAATGGTGATTGTCGCTGATTATCTTGCCTACTATCCCTGTTACGCCATTGTTGGCGATTACCTTGATTTTGTTGGCTGAATGGTTGGGTTGCTGGCTGGACTTCATTTTGTACAGGAAACTGTTTTGCCTGCTGTTGTGTTTGAAGCTGCTGTTTAATGTCTCCAATTTCCTGCTTATGAAATGCTTCCATAGCAGTCATTTTCTCTAGCAATGTTTCCATTTGTTTAGACAAATCGGACTTTGTGTCCGTCTTACCCATAGCGTGAACAGCTAGGTCGCTATCATAATCACTTGGTTCATCCTGATTTGGTGTTGGGTCACGTCTACCGGTTGGTTTACCAAAGATAGCTGTGTGGTTATGTTGGAACCATTTTATCTGGTCAATTGCTGCTTCAACAGATGTTGGTCTGGCGGTGGCTCCATGTTGACCAGCTTCTTTATCTGAGCATCCCTGGCATATTTTCCAGATAGCTTGTGTATACATATAACTGTCGGGAAGATTTCTAAAGGCTTTACAGGCTAACGAGAGAACTCGGTCTGCCCAATCTTCCAATTTCTCATTTGTATTTTGTCGTGCACTCATGAACTGAACTTGCAAAGTCTCTGGTAAATCTTGAAAATTGAACCTTTTCTCTAATTTGTGAATCAATTCAAAGTAATCCACACCTTGGTCTCTATCCAGTAAATTTGCATAGTAATCACCTGCTTTACCATGTAAACACCAACACAGTTGGTCTTTTCGTTCCGTGGTAGTCCATGATAAACGATCAGCATACCTATGAAACTTGGTGTAAAAAGTTTTCCAACTTGAGGAACCATCATACTTCAGTCCTTTAGGTATTTCTAGGTTCTTTGATTTTGGCTTTGCTGGAGGCATTAATTGCGGCGACTCCCCATAACTTAAATATGGTCTTGGAGGGTACATATTTCTGTTTGAAGAAAAGTATGTTGGATTTGGTGTTCTCAAGGAATATACTGGTTCCCTAAATATTTCTGGTGAAGGTATTCTGCGACGGAATTCTGGTGGAGGTATATGTGATTCTACCTGTTGACGACGTCTTGGGACTGGAACTGGCCTTTCTAATCTAGGTTCGTGCTCGTTGGGCCCTTGCTGCCATCCCAATTTTGATGTCTGCTGTTGTGTATTTTGATTACGTGAATAATCACGTTTTTCAATGTGCTCATTGGGACCTTGCTGCCATCCCAATTGTGATGTCTGCTGCTGTGTATTTTGGTTACGTGAATAATCACGTTTTTCAATGTTTTCCTCAACATTTAATCTGATACTTGGTTTCGTGTACCCTAATTCATCTGTTCTATGAATTTTGTCTGGCTTAAACTGTCGATCAATTGAAAAATCTTGAACTTTATCCTGGTCATCATACTTGGTTTGTAGTAATGGTTTTCTTTCATCAGGTCTTGACAATTTTGTTGAATACTGGTGGTCCCCATACTGCAAAGTGTAATTTAAAGGCTTGCTCATTGCTGAACTGGGACGTGATAACTCACGTTTGACTTCCTCAGGCTCAGGTTTAAGCAAACATTCATCAGAAGGTGTGTCAGAATATGAAAAGTCATTGATTTCTGCTTCTCGTCTTGCATATTCCGAATGAAATCCAGATGTTTTAACTTCACCATAATCAACATAGTCTTGTAAATCATAACTTGACTGAGTCCGTGATTTGTATTCTTGTTGCTGTGTAACTGGTGAAAAATCTATCAAATCCATCAAGGCTTCAGTAATTCTTAGTCTTGGTATTTCAGAAAGATGCTCAGGCTGAATATTACCAAATGTCTCTCTCATAGACATAATCTTGTCAGCTATGACATTTCCAACACCAGGTAACAATAATAATTCTTCATAAGTACAGCTATTAATCTTTGTACGCTCCTTCTGAAAAGCTAAGTCTGCCATTATGTTATTATAACACAAATACAATTTAATTTAATCACTGGTTGCTGAACCAGAAAAAAAAAAAATTAATGTGTATGTGCTATGTGGCTAACCACACAAAAAACGGCTAATTTTTCCGAAAGTGGCTAATTTTCTCCAAATTGCTCTGATAACAGCTAATTTGTCTAATTTCTACACAAAACGGCTAATTTTAGCAAACGTGAAACAATTTTCGAAAATAAATTCTGTAATTAACGCAAGTTTTTATGCTTATATTATTTCCGTGTTCAAACACTTCATAATATACCAAATATAGCAATATGAACTTCGCAAATACACGTGACGTACTCACTTCTGTTTCTCGATTAATTCGTCTTTTTAACACAGGAAACCCTGCTCGCCAAGCGCCAGTGATGTGATTTCCGAGTATTGTCACTCAATACTAATACTTCTAATACAATGAAATGCTCCTAATTGTACTAACTTACCAAATATACTCTGATACTCTCTGGTTAAGTTCTAGTACAGGCGTTCTCATTCCCGCCAATACGCCAACTCTCGTTACCTGGTAACTATCTGAGATCTTATCCTGAGTTAGGTCTACTTTTACCATGGATCATTCCGGGAACCGGGCTACGCGGTATATCTAACTACCGTACTGTCTACATAGTAATGTCACGTCCATTATACCATATTACACAACATTAATCATGTAATATTTTAGTGAGGAATTATCCTTTTTTTATTTACAGTTTAAATCAATTAATACATTTGAGTTACAACTAAATTTTATTTCACAGCCAATAATTTGGTCCGGCTTTTTACATCAAATACTGTTTCATTATGTCAGGGAAATGTTCAAAAATAACGTCCTTAAAAGTTTTTAATGTGTTCAAAATTAAATTCCTGGGTTTTTTTTATCGGAATACATGTATTGGAAATAACTATTCTCCCCAACTGCTGATCAAGTAATCAGAGTTTTGGAAAGCTAAAGATTTAGGTTATTTTAAATCTGAAAGATTTTTTTCTTTTTTTTTTTTTTGCATTGCTTTGGTATTGTTTAATTTTATAGTAATTTGAAGTTATTAATATTTTCATAATAACATTCACGGTACCAATTTTACTGCACCAGTAAACTTCAACTTATTTTGAGATTTTTGTTTGTTTCACAACTCAACTTTTAGTCAGTTTCAATCACTGTGTGATAAATCCTTTCAATCTGATAAATGTGCTTCGGGGCAGTTGTAACTCATTTATAGAAACTCTTTGTTTTGAACTGTAAATAGACCCAAATAATAGGATAATCCCTTACTAAGAACATGATTTACATTCATTCTTCACAATTAAGAGGCATCCAAACCTACAATTTCATTGGTCGAGAGTACTTTGCTATATTCTAACATATACTTGAACTTAAAAAAATTCGTGAACAGTTACTTTGTATACGGACTTTCATTCTCAAATTTCCGATCCTAAGAATGGCTTCAAGCTTTTTTCCAAGTTCGTGTCGTTCCGGCACATCTAGTTTATATTTCAAAAATAAATTATACTCCTAAACATAAAAACAAAATAAAAGATTGTAACAAAGAAAATATACAATGAGATCCAATTTTCATTCAACAAAAACATTATTTAAATTAAAAAAATCAAAACTTTTGAATTTTTATTAATCTCAAGTTAACATATATGTTGCTTATCTGTTTTCACTCAGTACATGTATATAGAAGTAGAACCTGACTTGAAACTACATGTCCCTTTAGTGTAAAAATATAATCAATTAACGAATGTTTAATCCTTTCAGAAACAGAACAAGTTTTTGTACATGTACTTAAGGTGGATCATTAGATTCACTATATATTAAATTTTCCTCAGATAGAATTTTCTAATACTTTGCCAAAATGGAGATTTTGCCATGCTTTTTTTTTTTAAATATATCAAAAGTATGGGTCACCGTGCTATTTTTCAAGCTACAAGTCGTCAAAAATATTGCCCAATTTTGCATAGATTATTTAAGAAAAAACACTTTTTTTTGTGAATAAAAAGAAAGCTATGAAATAGAACTTTGAAATAAAATATGAGAAGATAGGTTTTATAATATGCTTCAAGAAAATAAAAAGAAAAAATGGTTTCACATCATTTGTTTTCTTGCTACAAGTCAAACATGAAAATTTTACTGCAAGATTTATCTCCCCTTATATGACCAAGTTGGAAAATTGAATCGGAACAAAATCAAATATTTAGTATTTCTTAAAACATCCTATATTATGCAACAAATCACTTATTTTTCTTTATTATAGCCAAAGTCTTAGACATAAACTGCTAATCTGTCTAAGTTTTTGCAGATTTGAGCAAAAAACAAGACCGATTGTGTACTGCTATTTTCAATCCAAAATGGCGGTTATACAGTTAATCTACCTTAAAAATATTTATAGTGAAATATTTTTTCATTGCAGGTTTATTAATTGGCTAATACACAACCATCATGGTGAGAGTACTGTCAAGAATATTTGAAAAAAGTTTTTTGAAAAAAATGTTCATATTACAAATTCTGCTGTTTGGCTTATATGTAATAAACAGAAGGTCACAGACGGTTGAATCTACCACTGACGTAAAAAACTATATTCAAAGGTCAAATGTTATTGTTAATCCTGATCCTGATCTGCGATTTGCGCATGCTACCTTGAAACCAATAGATTTAATTCGATTTGATTGTGGTGAACTTTGCAACACATCTAGAAAAGGTCAACCTGGTCCTTACTTTGACCATGTTACGGCAAATATAAATTGTGAAGCACTATTTAGTAACGAATACATAGACAGCGGGCATGGGTTGGCACGTGCGCCAAAGGAAATTCCCAAAGAACTTATGGATGAATACACAATGAATGGTAGAGTTGGTATAAAGAAATGGTATTTTGATGAACAGTATCTAGGCAAAAAAGCATTCACACCAGTGTGGACGGAGGAAATGATAGAGAAAAACATCAAAGAAGCAAAAGCGCAAAAACTATTCAGTCCGTACGGTCTTGCCAAAATAAACGCTTTGCGTGATGGGTTGAAACATGCACCTGGAATCCAAGATGGACGAGTTCTTGTTATAGGTTCCGAACGGCCTTGGGCAGAAGCATGTGTGTTAGAAGCAGGAGCACGCGAAATCCTGACTTTGGAGTATGGAAAAATAATTTCTACGCATCCTAAAGTAAAAACCATCGTTCCGCTTGATTTCCGAATGCGGTATCTCAATAACACTTTGGGAGAATTTGATGCAGTCGTTACATTTAGTTCAGTTGAACATTCTGGCCTCGGTAGATACGGCGACGCCCTCAATCCATGGGGAGACATTATTGCAATAGCAAGAGCTTGGTGTGTTACAAAACCTAAAGGATCCCTCACATTAGGTGTTGAATATAAATATGAAGGCGAATACATAGCATTTAATGCACATCGTTATTATGGTAAAATACGGTATCCATATTTAACAACAAACTGGAAACAATACTATAAAGGGATAGGAACACAACTTGTTCATGTTTTTGTTAAATAAATAAATATGTTAGATATGCTTTCATTATAAAAATAAGGAGATGTGATATGATTACCAATGAGACAACTATCCACCAAAGTTAAAATGAAGTGGATGTAAGCAATTATATGCAACCGTACGGCCTTCAACAATGAGAAAAACATATACCGTATAGTCTTCTATAAGTTCATGTACATTTTAGCTCAGCTGACCCAGATTATCATAATGAGCAGTTATCATTTTGCATCCATGATCGTAAGTTTTTCAAAGGATCTGCGCATGCTCTAATATAACTTAATGAATTCCACTCAAACTGTGCCTTACTAATCCTTAATTCAAACCTCAATCTTACTAACTCGGTCGCTATTACATCTTTTAATGAAAAGTAAGATGATCAGAAAATTGAATTATTTTTTGTATATAATTGGTAAATGTTGATATAAAGGATAAACAAGATTGTCAAGGTCATTCGAGATGGAAAAACAATAATTCTTAGATAACTTGCCATCTATATATATAAAGAACACTGTGCGGGACAAATTTGCCATTCCAGAATTGGCAAATCTGACTTTGTTGTTTTACAAGATAACAAAAAATGTTTTGGCCAAGTGATAAAAAATTTAAAAAAAAACAATTTTCCCATGTATGTCCAAACATATCACTGTTGTCACTGTTGGTAAGGCTTATATAGAAGTTAGGAACTATAGGTCACTGTACGACCTACAACAATGAGCAGAACCCATACCGCAAAGCAAGCTATAGTTGAGTAACAGGTACGGTACGTTAGTGACAATTTCACGGATTTTTATTTTATAAAAATGTTGCAAGCAACTAGAGCATGTGGAATAATTTGCATATGAATATCCGATACAAAGTTAATTTTCTACTATCGGAGATACTCTAATTTTATTCATGTGTACTACTATTTTCCGGATATTTAATTTGCTGTATATCAGAAAGAAAAAAAACGTTGTGTATATATTTTTTCTATGTTCATGTGCAATACCTCATGCTCTAGTTGAGGGTGGACACTTTTGAGGGGAGGTGGGAGAGAAAAAGGGATTCCAAAAGTGGGAGGTGGGAGAAGGGTACACCCTGTCCACCCCCTCCTAGTTGTATGCAAAATGTTGTACCACTCCATGAAATCACCAATTTACGAACCGGTGACCGGTAACGCATACGTTAAACAGTGGACGTATAACAAACATAAACACGACGGGTGGAGTAGGATCTCTAACCCTTCCGGAGCAACTGAGATCACCCCCAGTTTTTGGTGTTATTCAGTCTTTTGATTGAGTTAAGCCATTTCAATTGATATTTTATTGTGTGTCTTTCTATGGTGTGATGTTACACTATTGTTTCAGATAAGGGTGATGGTTTGGTACCATTAAAACGTTTAAACCCGCTGCAATTGTTTGCACCTGTCCTAAGTCAGGAATCTGATGTTCAGTCGTTGTCGTTTGTTGATGTGGTTCATAAGCATTTCTCGTTTCTCGTCTTTTATATAGATTAGACAGTTGGTTTTCCCGTTTGAATGGTTTTACACTAGTAATTTTTGGAGCCCTTTATAGCTTGCTGTTCGGTGTGAGCCAAGGCTCCGTGTTGAAGACCGTACTTTGACCTATAATGGTTTACTTTTATAAATTTTGACTTGGATGGAGAGTTGTCTCATTGGCACTCATACCACATCTTCTTATATCTATTTAGAACTCTTTTTTGTGTTTTGTGTACTGTTTGTCTTTTCGTCCTCTTATATGTAATTTTATAGGAGTTATCTACCTTTACCAAAAAAATTTGTCGGTATGTTTTTTTAACTCATAAACTTTTAACCGTATAACCCTGGAATCTTTTTATTTGAGGCCCGTATGTCCTAACTTAGAAAATGAAGTCAAGGTCAAAGGTCAAGGTCAAGTTCTCAACTTTAACTTTTCCTTGTTTTTGCATTTTCTCCAACACTTTTAAAGATATATATATATATATCTTTTGTTTTATGCCATGGCAGCATTGTCAGTTTGTATCTGACTTATGAGTTTAAATATCCCTTTCGTATTTTTCGCATTATCTATTCTCATCTATAATACTATTCTATTCTATTTTTTTGAAATAATTTCAATATTTGCATTTGACGGAGTTATCTTGCTTTTCTTTGCACAACTTTTAAATCTTTATCGTTTTTTGTTTGTTTTTCCTACAAAAAATAAATTATGCATTGATGGCACATGGTTGATAGCTTCTTTTTTATCTCACTTTTTTTGTATCTTGTCACATTATATAATCACGTTTTTGTGTTATCTTGAATACTGTAAATATAATAATAAGGAGATGTGGTATATGATTGCAAGTGAGAGAGCTTTCCACCACAGACCAAATGACATAGAAGTCTCAGCAACTATAGGTCATCTTACGACCTTCACTAGTGAGCAAAACCCAAACTGCATATAAAAAAGATATAAAAAGTCCGGACATGGCAAATGTCATACGAGAAAACTAACGGTCAGTTTTATCTACCTATTAATTTACGAAGAAAAATATGATGATTTACCACAATAACCGACAATCATTGCATTGCAAGCTGCTGACTTATGAGAGGCACATACATACTGTAGATTAATTTATTATCGTGGATTGAGGAAAGATTTTTTTTTTTCGTTAATATTTGATTTCGTGATTCTACCGAATTCTCCATACAAGACAAATATTAAATTTGAATTTCGTTGAACGTTTAATTTCGTGGTTTACCTGTACCCACGAAATCTATGAAAATTAATATTCCCGAATATAAATGAATTCGTAGTAATTTGGTAGGGATATGCATGTTTGCGGGCGCTCAACCCTCGTCTTACCTTGGACAGTGGTGTCGTCTTACCATGGACAGTGGTGTAACAACTACATAAGAAGAAAGTAAAAAAAAAAGATCAGTTGAAAAGAGCTTTAATCATTAGATCGTCTCAAAGCACAAACAAGAAAGTATAAAAATAACCCTTGAGGTCGTTGTTTGTTGGGTTGTAACCGTATTGGCGTATACCCCAAATTGTTTTTATTTAGCAAGCGAGGATTTAGAAAATATGTAAAAAGCAAAATAACAAAAACACCGAACTCAAAATCAAATGCTCAAACATATCAAACGAATGGAAAAAAAGAGTCATATTCCTGACTTGGTACCTGTAGGCATTTACTTATGTAGATGGTTAAACCTGGTTTTATAGTATGTAAACAAGAAACACAAAAATAAAGGACGGAATGCATTAATTGTCGTTTTCGCTCGGTTAGTAATGAACGTTTCGAATTTTGTTGAAAGTTTCTGTTTTATCTTTCATTTTTTTTTATCGCTGTAATACACATAGAAGCAATAAAAATACGCGAAAAGATACACAATAATGTTTATCGATAAAAAATACTTTAATGTACACGGCATCAAATGTTATAACATGAAATTGTTACACACAAAAAATGTGTTAATAATGTAAGTAATATTAAGTTGTTTATATACAGCCTTTCAATTGACGTCAACATGTTTGTCTCACATCTACACACTTAGCTGTTACAGTATCCATGACTCAAGATAAACTGCAAAAATCTAAAAACTGCTTCATTGTGAAAACAATCCTTTGTTTCTTTAATATTTATTTGTGAATAATAACCTTTCCGTGATAGATGTTGCCTAAGAAGAAGATTTTATGTAATGTTTGATTTACAGACAACACAAAAATACCATTGAAAATTCAGCGACTAAAAATACCATTGAAGGTTCAGGTTGCACTTTGTAAATACAGCTGTTTCACAAACCACGCCTTTTTTGGGGAGATACATAATATGCATAGATATTTTGTTTTGTTTACCTTCTTGTTCCCAGATATGATCTCTATGATTCATCTTGTAGAGCCATAACTTGGGAATGTTACCAGTAAATATACACATGCATAGCGGTCAAATTGAAATCTGTGGAAGACCCAAAGTGAAGGGAGGGGTAGTACATAACTTAATATAAGTTTAAACTCTTAGAAGTTCGGGCATATAAATGTTGAAAATATGCCGCACAGCCCTATATTTTGACCTTTGAAAAAAAAATAGTTGTGCATATGAGCTTTCCATTCTATGATACAATTTTTTACGAAACTTCATAGTAAAAGTGGTACAGTCTTGGCCGTAAAGGGAGGTCCTATGGGTAGTTGCATTGTCTATATTTACAGAATTGCAACCTATATTCAGCGACCCAAAAATACCATTGAAGGTTCAGCGACACAAAAATACCATTGAAGTTTCAGCGACACAAAAATACCATTGAAGGTTCAGTGACACAAAAATACCACTAAGAGGAGAGTTCAGCGTCTATTATGATACAACGCTACAATTTAATAATACGGAGATGCTGTATGATAGCCTAACAAAAAGGGGGCGATACCTAATCACTATATACCACACGCCTTATAAAAGTGGGGATCGAATACCCAATCACTAAATACCGCCTACTTTAGATCCCCCAGTTTTGGTGAGGTTTGTGTTGATTAGTCTTTGGTTTAATATGTTGTATTTGTGTACTGTTGTTTGTCTGTCTGTCTGTCTGTTTGGTTTTTTTTACTTTGTTAGCCAGTTTATTTTCGAATTGTGAGGTTGAATGTCCCTTTGGTATCCTTCGCCTCTCTTTTCATTTCAAAAATGTATTTCTTATTTGACTTACTGACGGGCGGTGAATCACGTGTCGTATAAGAATTATTTGACTTACTGACGGGCGGTGAATCACGTGTCGTATAAGAATTATTTGACTTACTGACGTGCGGTGAATCACGTGTCGTATAAAAAATATTTGACTTACTGACGTGCGGTGAATCACGTGTCGAATAAGAATTATTTGACTTACTAACGGGCGGTGAATCGCGTGTCGTATAAGAATTATTTGACTTACTGATGTGCGATGAATCACGTGTCGTATAAGAATTATTTGTCTTACTGACATGCGGTGGATCACGTGTCGTATAAAAGTTATTTGACTTACTGACGTGCGGTGGATCACGTGTCGTATAAAAGTTATTTGACTTACTGACGTGCGGTGAATCACGTATCGTATAGGAATCATTTTGACTTACTGACGGGCGGTGAATCGCGTGCCGTATATAAACTATTTGACCTACTGACGTGCAGAGAATCACTTGTCGTATAAGAATTATTTGACTAACTGATAGGCGGTGAATCGCGTGTCGAATAAGAATTATTTGACTTACTGATGGGCGGTGAATCACGTGTCGTATAAGAATTATTTGACTTACTGATGGGCGATGAATCACGTGTCGTATAAGAATTATTTGTCTTACTGATAGGCGGTGAATCGCGTGTCGAATAAGAATTATTTGACTTCCTGATGGACGGTGAATCGCGTGTCGTATAAGAATTATCATGTGGTGGCCATCAATGCAGACGTACCTTATATTAGGTATATTTCATTCGAATTTTGTTGAATAATATTTTCTATTTCATTTTTTCCTTTTTTTTCAACGCTATTATATATACGGAAACAACACAAATACGAGAGGATCAAGGACAAAGTTTATTTAAACAAATAGCTTAATGTACACGTCATCAAATGTTCATATGATGAAATATTGTCACACAAAAAACGGGATAATGTGGTAATTGCATGTATATGTAAAATTTAGTTGTTAATATACTGTTTATCAATTGACGTCAAAAAGTTTGTCTCAATTCTGCTAACTTACTAGCTGTTATTCATGACTCAAGGCAAATTGCAAAAATCTAAAAGTTTCTTAATTGAGAACAATCCTTTGTTTCTTTAATATTTGTTGTTGCTGTGAATAATAACCTTTCGTGAAAGATGTTGCCTAACAAGAAGATTTTATGTAATGTCTGATTTACAGACGACACAAAACTACCATTGAAATTCGAGAATTAAAATTTACAGGTGCAGTAATTTCAATTACACATGCAGTCGGCAATTTTGTTTATCTTTTTAAACTTTTTGATTTATTTTGTTTTATTTCAGAAATCATAATTTGTATACAATGTTTAGTAGAAAATTTAATAAATCCGTGCAAACTTAGTAACTTTTTAACAGGTAAATTTCGTGAAGACACAATGCGTTTTCTCGCACAAACGTGGTATTTTTTCGCGCGAATGTAAAACAAATTCGTGCAAACGTAACGTGCCGATTGAATGAAGGCTGTAATGGAACTGGTGTTATTTGTGTCTTTTGGTTGTTGTCTTTAGTAACACATACATCGCATCTCTTTTTATACATGATACATAAAAGATTTGTTCTAATTCTTTTTAGATGATTTTCAATCATATCTTTTTTCTCCTTTTTATTTTTATTTGTATTCATTATTTTAATAAATTATAATTATTCTCATTTTGGCTGTGGTCAGTTATTTATTTCACGGAACAGTTTCATACGTGAAATATCTCTACAGGCTAGAGCTAGGAAAATTCTGAAAGTGATACATTTGCAAATTACAAAAAAAAACAAAACAAAAACAAAACAAAAACAAATATATATAAAAGAGACGCCTACAGACAATTAACACAATCAACAGGTGAATAAATTCAGTGTTAACAAAACAAAAAACAAATAACAAAAGGCAAGAAAGAATTCATTTCTATATAAGTAAGAGAATCATTGACAAATTACAAAACAATAAAAACAAAAAAACAAAAACAAAAGTGACATTGGTTATACAGGCATCTTCTCAATATTAATACGTTATAGATAGAATGCAATTAGCCGTGCAAAACGTCATCATTAATGTTACGATTAGTTCACGCTAACAACATAAGGTGATTACGGCAAACAAAAAGGAATTCAAAACTCATGTTCTAAAACGAAAAACATTTCCTGTTAGAAAGTAATATACCCTCCCCCCCCAAAAAAAAGCAACAAAAAACCATTTCAAACTTGTACTATTAGAACCAAAAAGATATAGAACGTCAATCGCATTATACATATTTATCAAAGGGTGATTTTACTTCTTACATATAACATTAATAAATATGTATAATGCGAATGACGTTTTTTAGTACTTAGTTAGTTTAGAAGTACTACGATAAGTTAAACCTATGAGTCACCGTACTGTTTTCAACAATGAGCAAAACCCATACTGCATAGTAAGCATCCCTATAATAGAGTGTATATTTTAATTTGTTTTGATAGATTATTGTTCTCACATGAAGAAAAATGATTTAAAAAGATGATACCATTAATGAATGATATTAACAACTATGAATGCATGTCACACGCTTCCCTGGCGGGAGACACAATAAGCACATCTTTCCTGTGTCTTGTTTTTTTTTTTATCAATTTCCATTGACCTGCACGAATTTTTTGTTTCCTGTTTGTCACCTTGTTATTACGTTCAAAATCCCATAACCCAATCTTTGGAAAATTGACAATTTCTTAAATCTTGACACGTCCATACACTTAAACACAAGTTATTGTCTGAAAACTAGAAAAAAAAGCTTGTTTTATACCCTTTTTGGCCCCTAATTCCTGAACGGTTGGGCAATTACCCCCAAAATTAATCCCAATCTTCAACTTGTAGTATTGAACCTTGTGGTACAAGTTCAGAGCAATCAAACTACTTATACACAAGTTATTGTCCTGAAACTAGAAAAATGCTTGTTTTGGGCCCCTAATTCCTAAACGGTTGGAACCATTATCCCCAAAAACAACCCCAACCTTCTTTTTGTGGTATTAAATCTTTTGGATAATTTCATAGAGATCCGTACACTTAAACTAAAGTTATTGTCCGGAAACCAAATGTCTTCGAACGACGACGAAGACGACGTGATAGCAATATACGACCGCAAAAATCGTATAAAAAGTATGGAAATATCTTCCACAACTCTACAAAGTTTCAAGAAAATCATTAAAATAGAGTAACAAGAATTCCGATGAGTTCCGAACATAACAAACACCTAAACAATATATTATGAATCACTTGGTTACAATAAAAAAGGGTGTAATATTATAACCAAGAAAAATATCCTGAACAACTGAACAAAATAAAACATAGTAATCTAATACGAAATACAAAGTTTCAAAAAATTCCTTCAAGTAATATGGGAGGATATTACAGCACACACAACTATAGAAATATAAAAAAAAACCCATCAGTCCCAAAGAGTCTATCATAGAATTTATGCAAACTGGAATTCCTGACAATATGCACATGTTGACTTTGTGATGCAACACTTTCAAAGTAACAGCAAAAAATGATTTTCAACAACTTGACAAACATGAACTAAATTTAGCTACCTGTAATTTACCTATCTTTTTTTTTATTAATATGTTTGTTTTGATGAACATTCACTTTTGTTGTGATAACTACTTTCATCTATTCCTCGAACGCCAACATAATTTTACAGCTAAATTGTCGGTAGATCAAAGGATGTTGGCATTCAAGGAATAAACCGTCCAAAAAGGGGGGTTCCAACCCCAGGACACCCCCCCCCCCCACCCCAGATGGCCCCCAAAAAAGGAGGGTTCCTAAATTATGCAATCTGTATTTTTGTATGTTAAGCGTGTTCGGTCGTCGGGTTTCTAATCCAGACACACTTATCCATCAGTATGTTCGAATATGAATGTTTGTATAATGTTGAGAAGAGGGGACTTTTTTTGTCAAAACCATAGCATGTAAAATACATTTATGATTATCTTCATTAAACTGATAAATGTAAGTACTTTGGGTTATAAATATTGCGTCTTCTTCTCTTCAGTCTCTTCTGCCAAATCCAAAGCCTGACTCAAAATGTCGTCCGTCTTATACCTGTCCATATTCACAACTGCATACAAGGAGCATGATGTATTTTTGTTTGTAATAAGAATGCACGATACGGTCAACCTTGACCTACTGGTCCATATTATCACATGCATTTAACGGGCAAATACAAATCGGCAACTTTGACAAATATAGGGTTTAGTATCGGGTGTAAGTTAGTTATATACTTCGGGATACAGCGTGTCTGCGGCCGTCGGGGTTTCTTATCCAGACACACATATCCCTCAGTGTATAACTATTACAGAACAGACCAGCACGACATAACATGAAGTCAATGTTCAGATTTTAAGCTTGTTTATGTTAATCTAGTTTTAATTATCTTTCGGTCACGACCTTGTATGTTCACAATATGCACGTCCACATGATTACATATCATATCGTATCTGTTATAGAGCACAAATTTACCTATTCTTATAAGTAGTTAAATATACTAAACAAAGTACACATTAATTTTTATACTTTGTTTATTTCAATGAATCCAACACAGACTATAAAAATTTTGAACAGTTGTTATCACCGAAACAGGACCAAAAGATGGTAAACAGCTGCTAACATAAAAAAAACCAACACATAATTGTATTCCCCTCTTAAGCACATTAAATGTTGAATGAGTCAAACAAAAATCACCTCAAAAGGCTACTAATCTCTACTGCTTTCATTTTTCCAGTCCCTTCATGATAGGTTTCTATATAAGATATTTAAAATATTTGTTCATATTTATAAACGATAAAGTTTGGAGGGCGGAATGTGACAAGATTAGTTTAAATATTCTTTGAAAGTAAAATGTCAATGTTTTTTGCTTGGCAGTTTCAAGTGGCGAATGAGAAATTTTTAAAAAGCGGGAGGAGTGCCCTCTGAAGATGTTTGCTGGTAAGAGGGGCGACAGTCAAAAATGAAAAATGAATTATAAAATAATGGAATTGGGACGTATAAGGGGAATACCTTGAAATCTCTTTCCTTTTTTATTCTTTTGTGTAGTACATTTGAAGCTCAATTTGTTGTTGCATGAGAAACATTGAAACAGTTTTTGGTGGGGTTCGTGTTGCTCAGTCTTTATTTTTCTATGTTGTGTTAATGTACTGTCGTTTGTCTTTCGGTCTTTGTTTTTTTTTTTTGCCATGGCGTTTCCAGTTTATTTTCGACTTATGAGTTTGAATGTTCCTTTGGTGTCTTTTGCATCTGTTATGTGATATGTGCGGATATTTTAATTCTAGATGCGAAGCAAACACCATGTAGCTAAAATGTTTTGTTTTTACTTCTTTTCTTTCAGTTATTATTATTCTAAATAACCAACAACCAAAAGTCTTATGATATCTAAACTAACCACAATATTTATCATATATACATTGTAGTGTATCTGCTTTCTTCATTTATTATTTTAAACTACTTTTTATCATTATTCATTTCATGAAGTGCACATGCCATTTGGACTCTTTCTTTAACGAAATTTTAACACTGTATATAATCGTTGTTTTGTACAATACTTATTTGTATTGTTCGGAATAAAAAATACAAATTCCAATTCATCAATACAAATATAAATCTACATGTAATATAAATAAAACAGAACGTAAAGTACTTATTATTTTCCTTTGACAGTGTAAAATATTGAGTCAAACATGCGGGTCTGCACGTGGATTGGGGTCGTTTATTTCTATTTTCTTTATTTTTTTAGACCAGTTTTCACTTTTCTTTATTATATATTTCAGCTCCCCAATATTCTCTATTATTTATTTTTTTTTGTCTATTTTTCCTATACTTTATCTTTTTGTTCTTAATTCTGTGCCCATTTTATCAATTATTCTCTATTCTGTAAACCAAAACCCACATCCAGACCCTCAAACATGCAATTATATAAAGACGTCTATATCAGTAAGAACGGATGTACTTAAAAATATATTTCTTAAATCAAGGACATAATTGATGAAGCTCAATCGGTACGTTTTTCCTGTTTAATCACCATTATCGATTGGCGTAGATTGCAATCCTTTAAAGGTTATCCATGACCTCATTGTGACAACGGCTAAAAATAGATTGGGGTATACTGACGTATGCATGGTATATAAAGGTAAACATACGACAGCTGTCGACACATTTATTGACAGTCAAAATGAACAAGCGGGATATTATGTTCGACACAGAACAGAAAGATTTCGATTTGGAGAAAGTTTTGGAATTATTGAAGAAATGCAAACTAGATGATGATACTATTTTATTGGAATATTACATAAAAGCTTACAGAGAACTATGCAGGTAAATAAAATCACGTGTTCCTACACTGTGTTTTACATAAACACGAAGATTATGTATTAGATACAATACAAAGGTAACAAAGAAACAGGCCGGTAACAACCGTTGCCGGATAGTTTTTCTGCACGAGTAGTCAGGTCAAGGTACGAGGCGATAGCCGAGGACCTTGACCTGACTACAAGTGCAGAAAAACTATACGGCAGGTTGTTTCCGGCCTGTTTTTTGTTACCTTTGTTTTGTATCTGACTTGTACGACGTTTCAAGAAAGAAGTAGTACATTTTGCATTTGGAAGAGGTAGCAAAAATAAACATATAAGGAACTTAAATGATCATATACAAGTTTATGTAAGTTACAGTTTAAACACATTTTTTTTCACTTCCCTTCAGCCGAGAGTTTTTTTCACAAAAAAATCAAGAATCTAATAACTTTATGAAAAGAACCATTTCAAGTAAAAGGTGAATGTTGTACACATTTGAGACTTTTTAAAATGCAACTTCGCAAGTAAGTAATGTATAAAAAGGATTTCAGAGGTAAGCAAGCTACTATCTGATTTTTATTGGGGAAAAACCGAAAAGGAGGGGGGGGGGGGGGGGTAAATAAATTTAAGATAAACATTCTTGATCCTTTTTTGGTTGAAAAAATGCAGGATGTGCCATTCCATACCCCCATCCCCCCTTAAAAAAATCGTAAAAATCGTACGTTTGCCGCCAAATAAACGAATTCAATATATATATGAATTCAATAAAAATATAAATGTATCAAAATAATGAATTTACTATTTCATTAGTGAATGAAATGATATGGAAAAAAGGATTTTGTCTTTTTATTAGATATATATAGGCATATATTTTGGATTTTTTTTCTAAGTTCAGGTTTTTATATGTCTCTGATAGTGTTGACCACGATTAAACACGTGTCACTATATGCTCCAATCGCAGCTTACCGTCCAAAATTGATGACATAAGTTGAATGATTTTCTTCAAGATTTGCTGCATATTTGAACATGTATTATGTTACACGGACACTTTTTATCTATAGGATCAATCGTCCATTGGTGAGTTGATAGGGATTTTACCTTTTGGTTAGATTTGATTTTTATATATATATATTTCCTGTCTTTTTTATTGATATATAAACGTCGGTACCAGCTTTTCTTTACCTTCAGCATTGTTCAGAATACTATTCATGTCCATATATTGAAAAAAATACATTTACGGACCGACCATTTAGCTTCAAAAGGGGGTTATGTTCTTTTCTTAGTAAGAAAATTAATATTTAGTTTTTTCAACGCTATCACACAATTTTTTTTTTTTCGAAATTAGCACTATTATATACGGTATTCGAAAAATCAGGAATCAGAACATTATTTTGTCATCTGCTTGACCACATAATGTTTTTTTCTCATAAAATTGGGGATCAAAATATTTTTTAGGAAAAAAACATAACCCCTCTTTTAAAGTTAAAGGTCAATCCCTTAGTGTACTGATATGAATAGTCATTTACTGGAATTAATTGGAAAAAAATATTTATTGATGCTAAAGTAAATATTTTAATCAAAAAGACGGTAATTATTTCGGTGAAACAAAAAGTTCAAATCTAATTGAAATTTAAAGTGCCCATGAACTCACTGATCATGCACGGGCGATTCTATTCATAAAAAGAGTCCGGTAACAACTAAAAAGTGTCCGTGTATCATTTAAAAAGAGTCCGTGTAACACCCGTTAAAGTACTGTTTTTCTATAGCTCTGCTGGGGGCAAAGTCGTACAAATATAGTGTAGTATCTTAAAATACCTGTATTTAGAAATTAAATTAAAATCGATAAGTCATTATATTTGTTTAGACATTAAGGTTGAAATAACATGTGTATTTTAATATAATATTGACATCATTAAAAAAATATTTCGAAACAAGAAATTTTCAGTTGACAAATGAAAGTATCTTGCATGTACCTTCTAGTATAATAATGTTAGCTATACTCTTGATGCTCGAGCCTTGAAAATAAGGAGATGTGTTGTGATTGCCAATGCGACATATAACCTCAAAAGACCGAAAGGCAACTAAGTAACTGGTAACTGTGTGGCCTTTAACAATAAACAGAACGTATGTAATACAGTAACTTAAAAGAGCATGTGAAACAGTAAAAAAAAAACGAAATTCGCTAGTATTAAATATAAACGGTTATAACTGACAGCAACACACAACTATACCTTGAGTACAGGCTACTGGGAACAGACACGCAGAGAATAGGACAGTTTTTGACATTTTGTTTCCCCTAGACAGTCCTATAAGTACGACCATATGCTTCTAGCGTTCACTTCCAGAATTTTGCCTCCTACTTTTGAATGCTTAACCACGATTTTCACATTTCGAACAACCAAAAATTAAAAAGCAGAAAAGTGCAAATAAAGTGCGATGTCAAAAGTTATAGGACTAAACACCCCTTTAACATAGGACAATTGTTCAACAATTTTTTTTTTACAGTTTATTTTTCATCCTTTCATAATGTTTCTATGCGAGTTAAAATAATTCAAAACTATTTTTTGAGATCGACTGTTTTATAAGTCAATTATAATAGAGATAATCCCTTGTTGTCGATAAGTATATTGTATTTAAGAGATTAAAGAAAAAATAGAATTTAATCCATTGTTTTTGAAGTTTTTGTAGTAAAAACTAAAGAAAAAAAAAACATCCTATTTAACCGGAACTGATCATGGTCCTCATTGGTAAATTGATCTACATTGTACATGATTGTGTCTACATCAATGTGCGTCACAAGTTCTAATGACCTATTACTAATCATGATACTTTATTCACTCAATGGGTACATGTAGATTAGTTCAATTAACTTGAATGACAAAGTAAATAATCTATTTCACTCTATATGATACAGCTGTAATGATAAATTGTGATGATATTAAATGAACTCATCATAAATACCAGGATTAAATTTTGTGCGCCAGACACGCGTTTCGTCTTCAAAAGACTATCACCAGTGACTTTCAAATAAGGAAAAAAAGCTAAAGGGCCAAATAAAGATAAGGGACTGAAACAAAATAAAACAAGACATAATGTGATTTCTTTTTCATCAGTTAATCCGGAAAACACTTCGGACTAACCAAATTTTATGAAACATGTGACTACCTTTCTAGCCAGATGTGGATCGAGGATTTTTTAAAAGGGGGCACAAATTCAACTAAACAACGTTTGGTGTGGAACATGTAAAAGGTTTATCCATAAACCATACAAAGACCTCCCCCTTGAATCAGTATTGATGACTTGCTAGCAGTAGATCGATACTGCTGCTGACGGACTGTAAAATGGTATCATCCACTCTGTATAGTCAATTCTTCGATACTGATTTATAACTTATCTTTCCTGTTTGTATCTTCCGCCTCTCTTACGTAAATCATCCGTTAATAAATAAATTAAAAGAATTAAATCAATAACTTAATTGCAAAAAGTAAAACCTGAAATATTACATGCATTACATAAGAATAGAATGAGAATGGAAACGGGGAACGAGTTAAAGAGACAACAACCCAACCACAGAGTAGAAAACAACCAAAGCATTCTTTGGGTCTTCAACGCAGCGAGAATATCCGGCACCCGGTGTATTTATAAGAAACATGATGAATAAAGAAACAAAATTTATAAAGTTTTTTTTTAATCTTTGCTTTTCATGCTTTTCTTGAATTTCATGGACTATCGTCTAGATATAATACGGTGGCGAAATATAAAGAATAGAGAATAAGTGAAACATTGAATAAAGGATAGAGAAAAATAGTTTGAAAATTAAATAAAAAAGGAATGAAGGACGATCCAGATCCTCGTGTAATTCATTTTTGTTTTTTGTTTGTTTGTGTTGTACGTTTCCCTAAACATATCAAATTATAACTGATGTATACAAACATGAAATTTGAAAAAAAAACTAATATCTATTCCTTTGTTCCCCAGATTTTTTCGACTTCAAGGAAGATTATTCGGCTTTGTGGCAAAAGATTTAGAAGAAAAGATAGGTATTCTCGAAACATGGCGACGTTGTGATACTTGTGACAATTACAGATCCGTTCAGTCAATGATCAACTACGAAGTCGAGTATGGACTAACGACCTTCAGAGGTCGTGTGCCGTCAGGTTCAAGGACATTACTTAGATTACAAAGAGCGTTGGAATTTATATTAAGATTTATAGACGAAATGAGTATGAGTGAGGACGAAGATAAAAGTTCACATATTGCTCACACAGTATACAAAAGAACACTAGCCAATCATCATCCGTGGATCGTTCAAAAAATGGCGGGATTTGTCACGTTCATGTTGCCGAGCAGAAAAGAACTTATAGAAACCATGTGTAAACAAAACTATGACCAAGTACTAATATTAATGCACGAAGTGACTCAGGAAGGAAATCCAATATATGACATTACACAAAGTTTATATAAAAAACACAATTTATTAAACCTGAAATAAATATGCATATGTGTAATTTCTATATGTTTGTTTTTTCTTGGATAAAAGAATTCCTATTATAGCTACATGATTCGAGTAAGTACCATCACATAAAGTGGTATGATTGCCAATCCGAACCTATCCTCCAGAGAACAGATGAAAATATTAGAGTTATCGCCCTTATTACATCTCTGTGAAAATATTTTCATTCAAACTTATAAGACAATGTAATGTGAAATTAAATTTAAAAATTTAAATGTCTACCCGAATAATGCTGATGAGAACTATGTACAATGCTAAACATAATAACTTAGTTGCAAAAAGTAAAACCCTGACGGGTTAAATTGCAAACATATTAGAGGGTGGTAAAGGGTTATTTTCGTGCAACGTGTTTTGCCATTTTTATTTCACGTGCAGCCACGAAAAAGGTTCGTTATTAACCGTGTTTCGTGAAATCGGTAAAAAGATCAACGTGCAAGAAATTTTTAATTGTTCGTTCATCGTGAAATTGCAATTTTATTTCGCGTTCTTCCGTGCAGACACACCCCCCTTTACGCCCCTCATATTAGTAAACGTATTTACACTCACTTTACACAGTAAACACTATACCAAGAAACGGACAAATGATACAGACAATATATTACGAAATATGAAAATAAGAAGATATGATATGTTTGTCAATGATACAACTATCCACCAGACCAAACGATGTTGTTCACACTCAACTTTAAAAGGTTATCATACGGCCTTCAACACTGATCAAAACCCATTCCGCACAGCAAGATATAAAAGGGCCGACACAATGAAATTTAAAACGGTACTACTTTCAAACAAGAAAACTAATAGCCTGATTTATTATAAAAACAATATTAATGAAATAGTGAATAGTATTAGTTTATATATTTCAATATTTCAATATGACATTTTCAATTATTCCAACATTGTTACCACATAGTTTATATAGTAATTTAATCTTTTTTTATGTATATTGTTACATATTTTGTATAATTTGTGCATTTTAGTTGACATATTTAAATTCGTTTTTTTCAAATTTGGTTTAAAAATTTTTTTTAAAAGGTTGCTACATTTAAAAAAAGCATTTTTTCTATCCTTCCGAAGCACCTGATATCATCCCCGTTTTTTTGGTAAATTTCATGTTGCTCAATCTTTAATATTTTTGTATAGAGTTGTCTTTTCGTCGCTTTTCGTGTTTTGCCATATTGCTTTATTGGTTTCTCTATGACCTATGAATTTTGATTGTACCTTTGGTATCTGCTGTCTCCCCCCCCCCCCCCCCCCCCCTATATGAATTTTAATTAGATTGATGATTTTGAGATAATCCTCGATTTTCGTTGGGTGTATCATTCTGGACTGACTTCTTTAGTGTCTTTTATTTCTTTTTCTTCTTTTTTTTTATTTACATTGTCTTTCGTCGATCTGTTCTTCAACTTATGTTTTAATTGTTTATTTGATATCTTCTGATTCTTCTGTAAGACACACGTGAAACCGAAAGCATGTGATTTAGATTATTGGGTTAATTTTCGTAATCTATACATTACTGACGAAGGATCTTTTAGCAATTGCTCTATTACGAAAGAAATAAGTGAGATACTTTCCACAAGAGTAATTCATTAAATTTGCTTTTTTATGTTCATCGTGGATGTGGGGGGGAGGGGGGGGGGGGTAAATCTTTGTTACAATTAGGCCATTGGTGATTAGAAACTTCGCAGGTTTTTATTCGTGTCTTATAAATCTGCGCGACAAATATAAATAGAATCAATTACAAGTATTCGATTCTTCAAGTTTTGCGAAAACAATTTATCATAACACATTTGTAGTACATTCGTGTCTTACAACAAACAAATGGCGAACATCATATTTTACCATAATGTAGTTTTGGAGGATAATTCTAACTTAGCTCACTCACATATATATATCTTTTCCGCAAGTTTATTGTTTTCTGTTTGATATTAAATTAATATTTAAGATCTATTTTGTTACATCTGGTGATCATTTTATTTGGCAATCGCCAATGGCAGTCAGCAGGGTTTAAGAACATCCGTTGTTCGACCTGCTAGTCAAATGCGTTTTGTTGAAATATACTTTGTCACTTTTTTGGTCTTTTGGAAAATGTTGTTTGTGCTGTATTTAGACCCCTTTACCAAGAAATTTGTTTTGCATGCACACGTATAAAAATTGCGGTTTTATCCAACGCAATATTAGGTTTGAACGTTGTTTTCAATTTAGACTTGTATATATATATATTTACATATACAAATTTGGTGTACAAATTTTTGCACCTCATGTTTGCGGTATACCATCTTCTCCGCAAGTTCATTATTATCTGTTTGTTTTTAAATTAATAATTAAGATCCATGTTTCATATCGTGATCAATTTATTTGGCAATCGTCAATGGCAGTCAGCAGGGTTTAAGAACATCAGTTGTTCGACCTGTTAGTCAAATACGATTTGTTAAAATATACTTTTTACTTTTTTTGTCTTTTTGGAAAATGCTGTTTGTGCTGTATGTAGACCCCTCTACCAAGATATTTGTTTTACATGCACACGTATAAAAATTGCGGTTTTTTCCAACGTAATCATAGGTCTGAACGTTGTTTTCAATTTAGACTTGTTTATATATATTTACATATATAAAGATTGTTTCCGATTATATTTAGTTGTCACTCACTATTAACATTTTTATGCCCCCGCCGTAGCGGAGGGAGTATTAAGTTTTATCCTTGTCCGCCTGTACGTACGTCCGTACGTACGTCCGTACGTACGTCCCAAAATTGGTTTCCGTTCTCTAACTTTAGTTTGCCTAAACCAAATGTTATGACACTTATTCATCATGCTCAGTACCACAAAACACAGATCCAGTTTGATGTTTGGTGGCGTCACTTTTATCGTTCTAGAGTTATGCCCCTTTACAAATGGAAAAATTGCTGAATTTTTCGTTTCCGTTCTCTAACTTAAGTTTACATCAACCAAATGTTATGACACTTATACACAATGCTCAATACAACAAAACACAGATCCAGTTTGATGTTTGGTGGTGTCACTTTTATTGTTCTAGAGTTATGCCCCTTTACAAATGGAAAAATTGCTGAAATATTCGTTTCTGTTCTCTAACTTAAGTTAGCTTCAGCCAAATGTTATGAAACTTATGCACAATGCTAATTACCTCAAAACACAGATCAAGTTCGAATTTTTATGGTGTCACTTTTACCGTTCTAGAGTTATGCCCCTTTACAAATGGAAAAATTACTGAATTTTTCGTTTCCGTTCTCTAACTTAAGTTTACCTCAACTAAATGTTATGAAACGTATACACAATGCTTATTACCACAAAACTCAGATGAAGTACAACTTTGGGTAGCGTCACTTTTACAGTTCTTGAGTTTTGTCCCTTTATAACGTTATATGCAAGCGGGGCATCATCTGTGTCCCATGGACACATTCCCCATTTATTTTCAATTCTTATACAATGTTTATATAAACCGTAGTTATATTTTTTCAATAAAGTTTAATGTTCTCTTAAAAATGGAAAAACAGGAAGACAGAGTAACTATGTGTTAATGATATCTCCCGCCATGGAAGCGTCTGTCATAGATGTTAATATTATTCATTAAAGTGGTCATCTTTTTAAAGCATTTACCGTCGTGTGAGAATAAAAATCTATCACAACAAATAACACTCTATAATAAGGATGCTTACTATGCGGTATGGGTTTCGCTCATTGTTAAAGGCAGTACGGTGACCTATAGGTGTTAACTTCTACCCCATTTGGTCTCTGGTGGAGAATTCTCTAATTGGCGATCATAACACATCTTATTTTGATGTTAGTACTTTTAAACTATCTAAGTACTACAGGACGTAATTCACACTAAATAATATATGTATTAAAGTAATGTAAACATGATCACGTGTGTTTGTTTATAAATAATGCACAATAGGTTAAATGGTTAAATGTTTTTCATTGGTTGAGTTAGAACTGACCATGATATTTGAATAAGGTCAGTAATATTTCGTACTATAATAGTTTTGGTGGTTGTGTTGTTTTAAGGAATTTGCATTTGAGGTTCGCCTTCGGTGCTGCAAAGTTTTCCCACCATTCAACACGACAACATGTATTTGTCTTATGCTATGTTTTATTAAGAATGTGGGTATAAACTGAATTTCTAATTTTGATTCATAATTTGTATTTGCAAAATGAAAATTATTTTTATTCTTGTAGTTTTTTTTTTGTGTTTGTTACCTGCAGCGGCCGAGGCAGAAAGGTTATAGAGAACCCCGGGAAAGAATTCAAAATAGAAAACTAAAGATTTGATTTCAGCTGATATTATATATTTATGTCTGGGAGGCACACTTCAGTCCTTTTCCGATAGGAACGAGTAGCTGATACATCTAGTATTTTACCCTCTTCATATATAATTGTATTTTGCATAACAAAAACAAATATCCTATCATATGTTTTTTTGGTCACAAAATGTACCTGTAGCTATCATGAGTATGCCATCTCGTGTATTGATTGACACTATATTGACACTATATATCTGATACATGTATATATAATATATAACTGGTTTTAATCCTTATTTCGAGGATAAAGATTTTAATGACAAAATAAACGTAAAAAAATTAGGATAGGTGACCAATGGACTCTACGTTTTGGGTTGGTGGCAGACAAATACAGTATGTACACTAACGAGCTGGGACAATAATACCAAATGCAAAATTTTGAGCAAAGGTTTGGTGAAAAGGAGCACTTGAATTTATCGTACAATTAACATATACTAGACGAAACATTCGTTGGTCACTAAATTCTAAATTGAAAATACAAAAAAGGCAATAAAAAACACACATCGACGTTTACCCACAAGAATTCCATTCATCAACAAATATATGCCAGATCTCTTTGACGAACCCGAAGTTGAAAATTGAAATGTGATGCTTCTCCGTTTAGCACACACGATAATTAAAAGAGCAATAGTAATGTCTGATCGGCTTGTAATCAGAAGAATGTGTCCAGGAATGGGTTGACATGCTATTCTGCTCTAAACACATGGCTTTTAAGGTTAATACCACGTCTGATCGGCTTGTAATCAGAAGAATGTGTCCAGGTATGGGTTGACATGCTATTCTCCGCTAAACACATGGCTTTTAAGGATACTTCCAAGTCTGATTGGCTTGTAATCAGAAGAATGTGTCCAGGTATGGGTTGACATGCTATTCTCTGCTAAACACATGAAATTTAAGGGTAATACTAATTCTGATCGGCTTGTAATTAGAAGAACATGTCCAGGTATGAGTTGACATGTTATTCTCCGCTAAACACATGGCATTTAAGGGTAATGTCACGTCTGATCGGCTTGTAGTTTGAAGATTGTGTCCAGGTATATGTTGACATGCTATTCTCAGCTAAACACATGACATTTAAGGGCAATACCAAGTCTGATCGGCTTGTAATCAGAAAAATGTGTCCTTGTATGGGTTGACATGTTATTCTCCGCTAAACACGTGGTATTTAAGGATAATACCACGTCTGATCGTATTGTAATCAGAAGAATGTGTCCAGGTATGGGTTGACATGCTATTTCCGCTAAACACATGGTATTTAAATTATTGGGTATTCCATTCCCTCTTGCTCTAAGGCGAGCGGTACTTAATTATTGGGTATTCCATTCCCTTTTTCTCTAAGGCGTGTGGTATTTAGTTATGGGATATTCCATTCCCTCTTTCCCGAAAGCGTGCGGTATTTAGTTATTTGGTTTATATTCCCTCTTTCTCTAAGACGTGCAGTATTTAGTTATTTGGTATTCCATTCCCTCTTTCTCTAAGGCGTGAGGTATCTAGTTATTGAGTATTCCATTCCCTAGCCTCTTTCTCTAAGGCGTGCGGTATTTAGTTATTAGGTACTTATTCCTCTTTCTCTAAGGCGTGCAGTGCTAAGTTATTTGGTATTACCCTCCCTCTTTTTCTAAGGCGTGTGGTATTTAGCTATTGGGAATGCATTCCCTCTTACTTTAAGGCCGGCAGTATATAGTGATTGGGTATTCCATTCCGTCTTTCTCTTTTTCCATATCTCATTCAAAATGTATATATTGTGGTAAAATGAAGCACAAATAACAAAAGCAGGTAAGCACAGTCATAAAAACTTAATAACCCTAAAGTTATACATATCGTTTTACTTTAATAACCATCTTATCATTTTTTTTAATCGAGACAACTGTTGATTATTAATGTTTTTAATGAATTATTATATTGAAAAAAAAGAAGACAACGACTAATATTTGTTCAAAGCTAATTCCGTCTTTGCATATTTCCTTCTTTCACGAGTAACCCCAGACCCCCCCCCCCCCCCCCTCCGCCCGAGTTGCCCGATGTTTTGAATAAAATAGGCTCTCCAACCCGTAGGCCGTGGGTTGATACCCGTGTCGGTGGTCGACGAGATCCTTGCGGATGAGGGCTGTAGCCAGACTCCTTATGGTCAGAAAATACCCGGACGGACGAGACTATAGTTAAATAAGCTGCTTTGGCTCCGATATCACCTAGTAAACGGGAGGTCGGATGGACCCGGTCCGATCAATCGGCTGGTCATATCGAGCCCTTCAGTAAATCCTCAACAATAAGCTTTCTTGTAACAATTATCATTATATACACATGTATCTGAATTAAACTTTTTATATTTAGGATAACAGCGATGGCTCATGGGTCAATCAAGTGGTACGCCTCCTATTTCGCTTGACGACTACGCTCTGCTTGAGTATACTATTCTTGGAACATCTGGTGTTTTCCGCAGTGGATCTTGGTTGCTTATTTTGGGGACGAGCTACATTATACTTGGAAGTCGTTTTCAGCATTAGCACTTGACCCCGGCTCGCCACGGAAACACAGCATCGCCCTTGGAGGCACTCCGAGGTAGGTGGATAACAAGAATGGCGAACCTTTCTTATTTCCCATGGCACACCAAAACCAACCCTCTAAATCAGCTTTAGTAAATAAAAAAAGAAAATGTGATGACTCAGTGCCCTGTCGGGAAGATGACAGTTGGCCCCGATTTATTGTAATTAAAGGAACAGATGAAAAACCAATTTCAAAGATATCTCCCTTTGTGATTCACAAACAAATTCAAAGCATTGCTGGCACCTTAACATAGTTACATAGTTGAATGTTCCAACAAAAGCGAATCAACAAATTTGCTGACAATGAAAACAGTTACAGACTTTAACGTTTCTGCCTCTCCTCACAATAGTTTGAACAGTTGTAAAGGAATCATTCGAGACAGTAGTCAATATCTGGGTGACCTTACCGTGAAAGAAATTTGGGATGAACTTTCAAACCAAGGTGTAACTGATGATGTTAGATTTCAAATAAAAAAGAATGGAAATATAATCAAATTAAATACCTATCTGTTGACCTTTAGAACTCCAACTCCTCCTTCATCTATTACTTTAGGTTGCTTCGGAATCAGAGTTGACAGGTTTATCCCTAATTCAATTCGATGCTTCACTTGTCAAAAGTTTGATCATGGAACCAAACAATGTCGTGGTACGCAGAGATGCTTCAAGTGTTCTGACGAAGGGCACGAGGGAACAACTTGTAACTCTGAATCTTCTAAATGTGTAAACTGTGGTGACTGCCCTGTTTATCTTAAAGAAAATAAAAATATAATTAAAAGTAAAACAGAAAGAAACATCAGTTACAGAAGCTAAACAGATAGCTTCTGTTTCGAATGATCTTCTAGTTTCGAACAAACAATCGTACGCCAGCAAAGTTGGCCGCTCATTCAGTCACGAGACTACACAAACTCGCATGGACTGACAAATTGATGCTGTTACTTTTACAATGTTGCCTGTTGAAACAGAACCTTCTGATAAAATAATAATTCCAAGAAAACCAAAACCTTCTAAAACCAGTACCCAGTCAACTCAATCTTGCTTACCAAGTTCAATGTCATCACCTAAAAAAATGAAAATAAGAAATCAAGTAAAAACGATGCAGATAAATCAGACAGTTGGGGCAATGGATCTATCTGGGATCTTCCCGATGACATAGATAATTCATTCGTCGTAAATAGTATTCCTACATCTGCATTTAATAAAAAGTCTACTAGTTTATCTTCTGCATCTCGTAAACAGTCTATTAAAGCCCCGTATCCTCTTCGTTCTCCAAAACAGCAGAACGTCCGCAAAACGCCAGCAAATCCGTCCCGTCAGAAGTCTTCTGATAGGAGGTCGCGGGGTAGGGGTCAAGGTGGAGTAACATCAGCTGCGTCTAGTACAGGAGATCGACGAATCTCCTCACAAAAGAGATTTACCACACTTAATGATGCATCAGAAATGGAATGCGAAAGTGTTGTGCCACCCAAAAGATCACAATCTCAGGGTGATAGAAATAAGAATGCTGGCAAACTCGATAGCATTCGTCCTTCTATTCATAAATCATGACAGATATCATTCAATGGAATTGCCGAGGTCTTAAAATAAATCTTCCCGAGTTTTTTTACCTATTGCATTTTGTCTTCAAGAAACTCAACTAAAAAAAAGACAATGTATCTTTAAAAAGATACAACATCTAAAGCACATTTTCTAAGGAAGACAAACGTGCTGCAGGCGGATTTTTGTGAAGGACAACGTCATTCATAGCACAGTCCAACTCACCACGAATCTGCAGGCAGTTGCAATTCGTTTATCATTAGATAAAACAATTACATTATGTTCTATATATATTCCACCTACTAGTAATTCAAATATAGATAAAGCTAAACTCAAAAACCTTACTGATCAATTGCCTTCACCTTTTATACTTATGCGAGACTTCAATGCCCACAGTCCCTTGTGGGGAAGCAACTCTCATAATGCCAAAGGTAAGATCATTGAAGACTTTGTCTCTCAAGAAGGATTATGCATTTTTAATGATGGATCTAATACTTATCTTCACCCTGGAAACGGGTCATATTCTGCTATTGATATCTTTATTTTTGATCCGTCTCTTCTTCTGGATTATTCATGGCGTGTCCATGATGATCTATGTGGAAGTGATCACTTCCCAATAATACTTGCACATCTTTTTACTTCTGTTCAGCAGAGAGTTCCACGTTGGAAACTGGACAAGGCGGACTAGTCCTTTTTTGAGAATCTCTGTCGAGCAGAACTTCTCTTAAAGATGTTTGAGACTGTACAAGATCCAATTTTAACTTTTAACACAGTTTTAACTTCAATTGCTGACAGAACAATTCCTAAGACCTCGGCAAATCCGATACATCCCAGCAAACCATGGTTTGATGACGCTTGTAATGAAGCCATAGATGACCGTAAAAAATCTGAAAGCCGGTTCAATCAACATACTATTTCCGTATTTTTCGCACTAAGGCACGGCGGTCTTGCAGGCAAGTACGACGGACGTCTTGGAACAAATTTGTCTCGGGGATAACATCTCGCACTCCGATGACAAAAGTATGGAACATGATACAAAAGATAATAGGTAAAAATTCTAAAGCCACGGTAAAACATTGAAAAATGGCAATATTTTATTAACATCTGAAAGAGATATTGCCAACAAGCTTGGTGAAACTTTTGCGAATCTTCTTCTTCTAACAACTACAGGGAAGATTTTAAAAAAGTTAAAAGAACAAAAGGAAAACATTAAGTTGAACTTTAAATCGAAAAATGGTGAACACTATAATAAACTCTTTTCTCTGGAAGAACTTAAAACATATCTGTCAAGGTCCCATGATACAGCCTGCTGGCCTGATAATATCCACTACCAACTTTTAAAACACTTGCCAGTTTCCTCGCTGGAAGCTCTTTTGCAGCTCATGAATAACATCTGGGAATCTAGTGATTTACCATCAATCTTGAAGCTTGCAACCGTCGTGCCTATTCCAAAACCAAGTAAAGATCAAACGGATCCCATTAACTATCGACCAATTGCTCTTACCAGTTGTGTCTGTAAAACACTAGAACGGATGGTCAATGATCGCCTTGTTTGGTTCCTGGAATCATATGAGCTATTAGCCAATATCCAGTACCACAGTACTCTTGATCATCTTGTTCGATTCGAATCATATGTCCGTAATGGTTTTGCGAAAAATGAACACGTGGTGTCAGTCTTTTTCGATCTTGAAAAGGCCTATGGCACTACATGGAAGTATGGTATTTTAAAAGATCTTTTTGACATGGGGTTGAAAGGCAATATGCCAAATTTTATTTCGAATTTTCTGTCTAACAGACAATTTAATGTTAGAGTAAGTTTAACCATGTCTGATTTGTTTGGGAAGCATTTTTTGTAACAAAAGGAAATTACATCTTGATCCAGAACTCACCTTATACGGAAACCCAATTAAAATGGTTGATGAAACCAAATTTTTTGGGTTAGTTTTCGATAAAAAGTTAACCTTTCTACCCCATATCAAAATGTTAAAATCGAGATGTTTAAAAGCATTATATATTTTAAAAGTTGTCGGCAGCACTGACTGGAGTGCTGATCGCAACATTTTACTTAATTTATATAGATCTCTAGTTAGATCTAAACTAGATTATGGCTCTGCAAGGAAGTCCTACATATACATTCTCGATGCTGTGCATCACCAGGGTTTGCGTCTGTGTCGTGGAGCCTTTAAAACCTCACCAGTTGAGAGTCTGTGTGTAGAGGCAGATGAGCACTCACTCTCCAACATACGTTTGAAGCTTGGACTTAATTTATAATGTTTAGCATCAACTGAGTCACGTTGCATATGTAATAACATCGTCGATTTTAATCTATTTTTTTTACTGGAATCAATATTACTTGTAAATTACAGGCTATTCTATTTAATTTGATAATCAAGGAAGATTGCACTTCAATGGCAAATAAATGCTCAATTACAATGTTTCCCTTTAGGTATTTAGATCTACCTTTTTGGTTGAGACTACATTAACTTGCGTAGACAATATTCGTAGTGCTACGGTTTTGACGTTGGGTGACTGGCAGTAACCCTTCACATAAGCTTTTATCCTCTTTCCGAATGTAGACCTATGGGTGATCATATTTCTATTTCCTAATCAGCCCTTGGGGTACAACAAATTGTTGATCTTTATAATAGATAAAAGAGAAGGAAGATTATAAATACTTTATATTATTTTTGATTTTTTTTTTATTACGATCAAGTTTCCATAGGATCATTTATTTTAATTCATTTAAGGCCTTCTGAAGCGCTTCTTGAGTTTCTGATAATAAAATGATATCATCTGCATATATGAAACATGCTAGTTTTATATTACCAATATTTCAATATTACTGACTGAATAACTGCATGGTTGAGCGCGTCAACAAGATCGTTTATATAAAGATAAGATAATGTGGGACTAACAGCATCCCCTTGTTTAAAAAAGATAGAACTGGTATGATTGCCAATGAGACAACTATCCACCAAAGTTCAAATAAAGTGGATGTAAGCAATTATAGGCCAACGTACGGTCTTCAACAATGAGAAAAAACCATACCGCATTGTCGGCTAAAAGGCCTCGACAAGAAAAATATAAAACAATTCAATTGAGAAAACTAATGGCCTAATATATAACAAAACAATTTACGAAAAACAAATATGACAGACGTGAACCAACGACAACCACTGAACTACATGCTCCTGACTTGGGACGTACCTTTAATTGTTGGATGCTTAAATACGCAACCATGTCTAGTCGGAATGGGGACGTTAATTCTGAAGCCTCGTGTAGAGTAATGCAACGCCCTCTGCACTGCAAATGATCCAACTGGCAACGACTAAAAAGAGGGCTGTAGACTGCATATAGCAATGTCTATTTTCTCCCCTGTACAACATACCATAGTTTATGATGGCAGCCCAAATTCTACCTTCATCTTTGTCGGCCTACCTTGATGAACCCATTTATTGCATTCACTTTAAATAGTTTTCCGTTCTTAATATATAAATAAATTCTTCTGACAGATACCAGCCTTAAAATTGAGTGCGACACACGCGCGTTTCGTCTTCAAATGACACAATTGATGTAATTTGTCTTCAGCATTTACAAAGTTTACGAAATCAGAATCACAATTAACGCAATGTTGCTTTTGCAGTGTACAACAAACAGAAGAAAAAAATATTTTCATTTACTTAAATTAGATTTTATGTATTCATTGATTGGGAATAAACCTGATACATGTCAGTATCACTTATGCGATAACCTTTAGTTTTCTAAGTATTATTGAATGGACGGTTTTTTGTTTTCGTTTCTTTTTTGTCATGGCGACGTCAGTTCTCATTTGACTTATCAGTTTTGAATGCCCCTTTAGTATCTTTCGCTTTTTTTATTGACGAAGTACTAATGATGAGATGAGAACGCCTGATAACATTTTCATGGATAATATCTTTCTCATAGGGATGAAAGAAGGATATGAATTGACAAATGAAAGAAAAAAGAAGTATCAATCACTGAGACAGCAACCCAACGACACAATACGATGTTTAATTTGTTCCGATTTTATTTACTACATACACATCCATTTAGAATGTTATTATTTTGAAACAAAAAAATATTGAGGACATACATGTGACCAAAATTCAAATGTCTTCTTAAACAATGTATGTAGTTTAAAGATGTGATGAAATATATTTTGAATTTTGGGTTTTCTCCAACTATCAAACAGTAAGTGAACGTGAATCAAAGAACAACGCGTCCTTGGAAAATTTCTCTTAATTTCCATTTCAAGTTGAGTTGATGTCACACATGCAATTAAAGCGTTGATCACACAAAAAACAATAAACTCATTGTCTGAAAGAATTATTCATGTTCATTTATGTTCTTCACGTCAAAAAGAAAGACATCTCCGTCGCCAAAATTACAAACAAGCAGAACGTTTTCTTTTTTGTCAAAAGAAATTCCCCACGGCCTATCCAATCCATCTGATTTAGTAAGAAGTTCTCTATAATGTTTACCATCTTCAGATATTACTATAACGGTGTTGGTATTACTATTAGTCACATAAACATTTCCTTCGTCATCTGTTGTCACACGACGTAAATCTTGAAATTTATCATTTGTAAAACTCCAAATTAGATTTCCATCTAACGAGCAGCAGTATATTGAACTCAAGTCTATACAGACCATCCTGTCTCCGTCTACTGTATTGTCGCTTATATCGTCTGAAGGTAAAGGTATTGTACGTATTACTTTACCTGTCAGGTCCATCACATGTATTATACCCTTACAAATAACAACGTACAGGTTATTATCATTATATGATATTTCGTAGCAGTCGTCACTAGTATGGATTGTACTGGTGACAGAACCTGTAGATATATCTATTATTAGTATGGTTCTTTCACTACAGGATACTGCCACAGAGCTACTATATACCTCTGTAACATACCGTTGTTTATAGGACAGAGGAATGTGATGTATATCAGTACCGTCTGCATTACAAATAATTAGTCGGTTATTTAAATAGTCGGAAAACATTAATTTATTGCCAATTTTGACACAGCTTGTAATGCCCTGAATTTCGTTCGTTGGCTTTTTGATATTTAACTGTTTACGCAAAGTGATAGAAACGGGAAGGTTGTATTTGACAGGTATTCCAGCTTGGGCGAATGCTTCTGTGGTTATATCTTCTGAAATAGATAATGATGCATTGATTTCATTATTTGAACTAATAAAAGGTTTAACTATAGTGCAGGTAACCGCAACAAGTGATAGAATGTTGTTGTAGTTTTGTTAAGTCTTACACAATTACAATACATGTTGTATAGAATCTTTCACGACCTTAATCTTTTGTAACTGCATTTTTTATGATTATATCGACGTCTATGAGTGTTATTTTCACTTTTAAATTTGAAAACTCACTAAAGCTCTAATTGGAGATTAGCATATTCAGAACACAGCATAGAATCCACGGAACACAGAAAACGTGTACAAATGAAAGATTGAAAAACAGAAATGAGTTGAGCATAGTCATGTTCAACATGTTGTTAAATTTGAATTAAATTACAACTTTAAAACCACAATCACATTGCTTGAATACATTACGTTTCAATAACTTCTTTGACGTATATTTATCGCGCTTTTTCCTTTTTATGTATTTTTTTTTACTACCGTTAGTTCATAATGTTCAGTCCGTCCGGCTCTAAAGATTTTAATTTTTTAATCCAAAAGGCTTCTTTAGTTTTTCGGTAATAATGGTTATGTTGTATGCAGTGGATTGCTACTGGATCGTCTGTTTTGTTAGTTCTTATATTTTAAAAGTTCAATAACATGCTTTGATACAGTGTATCGCCTGTTTGTCCTACATATATAAGTTATTTTCGCATTTCGTACAGTTTATTGCATACACTACGCCCACAGTTTTACAGTCTATTTGTCCCTGAATGGTATATTCTTTTCCTGTGTTATCACAGAATATTTTGGTTCATTTATGTGTGAACATAATGCAATTTTTTCCGCATGGTCGACAGCTGTTACTCTATTTGTAAAATAATAAATTATGTTTCTTGTGCACTAAGATGTCTTTAATGTTGTTGTCACGGTTGAACGCTATGATAGGCGGATCGGATTAGTGCAGAATTTTCAAATGTTTTCTGAGAATGGATTGATATTATGAAGCGCTTTGGAATAAGTAATCACTAAATGTACTCTGTTGTTTTTCTCTTTTTGTTTTGTATTCTAAAAGATCGTCCCAGTTTAACTTTTCAACTTTTTTCAATTGATCTTCAGTTGACAAATAATGATATCCTCGGTTTTGCACGTGCGTTTTTATTTCTTCTCTTCTTGGTTTGTAATCTTCTTCTGTTGAACAAATTCTTTAAACACGAATACCGAGTCCATACGGTATTGCATTGTTGACTGAATTTGGATGGCTCGCCGAAACATGGAGGTACTGGTGCTTATCTGTGGATTTTGTATAAATATATGTTTTAAGTGTTCCGTTTTCAATGGCTAGAAAAACATCTAGAAAGTTGATTTTTTTCAGTATCAGTATTGTGCATTTTGTTCACACATTTATAAAACCAAAGTATTCTGTGATAACACAGGAAAAGAATATTCCATTTAGGGACAAATAGACTGTAAAACTACTGCAATAGAAAAAATATTTTGCACAGAAATTTACCGAAAAACTAAACATGTTAAAGAAGGCTTTTAGATTAGAAAATTAAAAACTTAAGAGCAGGACGAACTGAGCACTATGTTAAGAATTAGACATATTCAAAACCTTCAAAATATCATATCTCAAAAACTATACATCCAATTTCCACGAAATAAAGTGTAATTTCTTTCTTTTTCAAAGATCTGTCTTATGAATGAAAGATCAGTAAATACCACTAATGATAAGTTGTGTTGTACCATGCTATATATTCACGTGTTCAATAATCTATTTCTTGAATACCAATAAGATTTTAATAACGCAACTAATACATAAAAATTATATGTAAGAAAATAAACATGTATAAAGAGAAGTCTTTTGAGGTACATTCATTTGTAAACGAGGCATGTGCAATATTTCAGTTTGAATAGTTATTATTGAGAACAAATACAGTTCATAGTAATGCAATTGCCGATGGTATTTGTTTCAAGCTCAAAAACCATTGAAAGGATTCCAATTTCGAGTTGAACGCGAGGCAAATACTTCATTGAGGCAGTACTCTTGGGACAAAAATAATAAACTCATTTAGGGGACAGCTTACAACTTCAAGCCAAAATGGTTGTAAATTTAATTTTAGAGAACTGACCAAAGAGCTGCCATCAACAAATGTTGACAGGTCAATAAGATCAACGGTTTTATTTGAAAGGGGCATAATTCTGGTAACACAACTACAGTTACCTGTTGAAATCTTTTCTTTTTTTTAAGGATTCCTTTGTGGTATATAAGTACACAATGGAAACAAAATTGAAACTTAGATATACGACATATGAGACGATTAACTATGCATTCACAAGCTTTCCATTTTCGGACGGTTATGTTCCTCTCTGACATAATATGAAAAGTAAAACTGAGAAACATAAAAGTATTCGTGCATATATTCCAAATGTTACTTTTACAAAGTTACTATTGCCACAGACTTTCGGATAATTTTAAAGATGTTTACAGTCGGTATCTGCATCAAATCTGTAATATCACATGAACCAATGTTTCTAGTAAAAAAAAAGATAGTAGACCATATTTGTCATTCTATCTTCTATTGTGATGTCGTTAAATAAACTTAAACAATGAAAAACAATATATATGAACTCGGAAAATTTCTAAAATCTTTTGAAGGGAAGGTCTACAGGCGTTATATACAAACTTATTTCGTAAACATTTTTTTTCCCGATAGTCTAGTAACTTTTAGACTACTGGCCTCTCGGAAATACTCAGGTTATAAAGAGACTTCCTGAAACCTGTTTGGAGTGTTTTTTATTTTTTTTTAGCGACAGTGTGCAACCAGCAGATGTAGCTACCTTAGCTAGCATCCTATTGTAGCGAGAACATTTTGACCCGGCTTTCCAATTATCTACCTTTTTTTTATTTCAGTGTTCACATAAGCAATTATCCTTTATGTAGCTGCACTGTGCAGCGAAAGTTAAACTGATCTGACTCTGCTTTCTCAATTATGTTAATTATTTTATTTCAATGTTTACGTTAGTGGTTATCCTTATAGACTATTTTCATATTACCGACTTTTGACTCCGGATTATATAATTTGTCGACTGGTTACCTTGGACATCATGGTACCAAGTCAGGTAAGAGCAAGCTGAAGAAGTAAAACCAAGCTTTCAATCGGTACATTTTTGGGGGAAAATTACCTGGTTAATATTTGTTTTCACTACAAAATCATCGGAAAACAAAAAACTTTCCCCTCAAATTACACCGATTATACGTTTGATTTTTTACTTATTTTGGTTGCTTTTACTTGACCGAGTACCATGATGTCCAAGATAACCAGTCGACAAATTATACAATCCGGAGTCAAAAGTCGGTAATATGAAAATAGTCTATTGTATCTGCACTGTGCAGTTTATTCTATTTTGTATTTTCGTTTAACGACAAACGGTCAATATAGACAAAGCAGAAGGTTGGGATCGTGCGAATGTAAATATGATTAAACCTAACCACATTGTGAGCCTGTATCACATCAGGCTATGGGGACATGTGTTGTTCATCGTTTTATTTCTTTGTTATATACCCATAAGAAACAACAAAAAAATGCACAAAACATGTGCACACCAAGAATTCATTTAAAATGAACTGAGAATTGAACCAATATCATAACGGTATGCCAATACAAAAGCAATGGTTTTAGGTTAACAGATACACAAAGTCGCTGTTTCATTTTGACTATTTTATAATATCTCATTTGTGACGGATTTGGTTGTGACATGTCCACCATCATTTATTTCTAGGTCTTATTTAACATGAACAACAAAGAAAAAATAACTATTGAAAACGAAAAAGAAACAAAAGTATGGTGGATCAATTATGATTCATTATATAATGTCTAACCCAAGAATCCAAACCAAACAAAAGTAGAAACATGCAAGGAACTCTATATTTTGTTGTTTTATTTTTACTTTTGAAAAATTGATATTCACGGATACCAAAGAGTCAATAAAACCCACTATTTACACAATCAAAAGACAATATAGTTTTCTTTTCTGAACCGAGAAAAAAAATGTTTAATAACAATTATTTGCTAAAACCGAACGTACGTTAAAATATTGACCATAACTATACACATTTAAGCACGGGGAATATCGCTTTTTGGGTGAATAAGTTGTTTTACTCAAAATCTAATTCGTATAGAAAACCTTCTAAAATAATACCAATATGGAAGAAAATTACTTTATTTGTCTGTTTTTATAAGTATTAACAGGTACAGTGTATATTTACAAATGATAAAATTATACTGATAAACTATTTACCAAGATCAATAGGTAGGAGTGTTGCAGTAATATTCTGAATTGTTCCGCCTCCGTTTGAATATTTGAAGATGGCGTCAGATATTTTTCTTAATTGCTCAACCATTATATCGTCGTTTTCAAGTAAGTGGGCTTCTATGTCAAATTCTAGATAAACTTGTTCTCCTATGGTTTTTGGTTTATTCCATTGTGTGTTCTCTGTAAGGTAAAATAAAGAAAATAATAAGTTGAGCTCAAAATCCCTACCATTTTTGCTTTTTCGAACTTAGTTTTTGATATCTTTTAAGCTTTACCCAACATGTCCATAATTATTTTGTATGGCCTCAGCTAAGTTCAGATTTTATAAAGGAAAGGCATGCGTGTAAAGTTTTTAAAGGACTACGTATTTTTATATCTGCATTGCAAAGTGTCGGCAGATACACGTTGTACGAAATGTTGAATCCACACTGATGTGGCTCATAAGTTGTGTGACAATAAATGACAACAAGCTAGGATATCTATTTATACGATAAAATAAGATGAATAATTCAGTATGAAAAACATTCAAACCCTTAAGGTGGATTTAAAAATATAATAATATTTGCCAAAGGCACTACAAATTTCAGCATTTTATTCTGGTCGATGTATCTTGCAAAACCTACCCAATGGTTTAAATACATAAGTGTTCCTGTCACGTTAGAAAAAAACCTATCGATCAATAAATATCCTTAAATTATTAATTTTTACAGGACTGTGTGTTTCTGATGGCAAATATAATCCTTTTAACTGATGTTTTTTTTTTTCAAAATATACTTGAGTTTCACCCCAACTGAAACCGCCGATATTTTATTGTTTTTTGAAACATTGATTATTCACAATGTACATCATTAAAAATCGCGAATCAGATATTGATTTAACATAACTAACAAACCTTCTACAGGTAACAAAACTATATCAATAGTCTCAGTAGGGAAGACAGTAATGCGTGTCAAAATCTTTTCTAGAAATAAAGTCAGGGTCGTTAGTAATTTGTCGTCTGTTTCAAACATTTCCAGCAGTATATCTACATTCAGAACAACACTTCCTTCAGTGGCAACAATGAATTCTATACCAATTAAACCTTCATTTATTTCTTCTTTAAGTGCATTAAGGACTTCGATATTGCTCTCGACATCAGCGTCGTTCTGAAAGACGATCTGTACACTGATTTTCTGTCTTCCTACACAAATAAACACAAATATTATTTTGCCGTATAAAGTGTACCAAAACGGAGTTGGCAGCTTTATGTCTATATATATTTGCATGTATTGGAAACAAATAGAAAAATTTTAAAATAAAGACACCTCCGTTACATATAGGGCAATACACTATTTTTGAATTGTTTAGTTTCGCCATTTTCCTATTTCTATGGGGTTCAGATGAAACACCATATAACTCTCTTTAAATATTTATTATTAAATAATTGCTGTCCAATCTAAAAAAATTGTTATTGTTTTAAATCATCTTCTTGCACAAAAAGACTAATTGCAATGATAAGTATATAAACATAAGTACTTTGAACTTGGACACCAGAATCCTCATTATTTTCCTTGTTTTCTTTATATGTGAGTACTCAAGTTTTTAAAATAATCTCTGTCACTACTTGTATATACACATTTATTGTATAGTGTATTTCTTACACACGATTTGTTTTAACTTGAAAGTGTCTAACCTGCCAAAATATATTTATTATATATAAATGCAAATTACCTTCTAATTTTGTGTCCTTTAACAACGATCTTAGATTCATCAAAGATCTATCAAAGCTTTCTCCCCAATACACCTTTATAGGCCTCTTTTCATATCTCACTACAGAAGGAAAAAAAATAACAAAAATATAAAATATCGAAATTAAGTTGATGCAAATCGACAATGAAAAACCCATACAATGACACTTATAAGAGCCTAATTTATAACATAACAAAAAACAAATATAAAAGGCATGAACCAACCACACCCCTGCACTTCAGAATCCTGACATGGGACGGGCACATAAAGAATGTGACTGAGTTGAACATGCTTATAGCGATCAACCCTCCGCCTTCCTGGGAAAGTGGTGAAACAGCGCCACATAAGAACAAACTGTAATAATCAGTTGCAATTAGCTTAATTCAAAAGATTGGTACGAAGGTTAACAAATAATGGACACAAATCACTGAGATAATAGTAGTCGTAGTTACTGAAAGACAGTTTATAGCCAGTTACAACTAATAAATAAATTATGTTAATTCAAAACGAGGTAAACTGCTATTCCCGAATTTTCACATTTTTGTTATTAAAACGCGTTCTTAACCTGTATGATATATCTGTTAGATATTTACATGTTGTTCTTGCATTTATATTCTCCTCTTACTAGCACAAACTTTCTTTGAGCTTATGAAAATATTCTGAAATTATTTAACATCAACAAAATTGATCTTATATATTTTTCCATTCACTTCTTGAGGATCTCGATAAACAGTATAAATGTTTGGTAAGCTTCATAGTTTTTTCTTTTGTTGCTCATATTTAATGCGTGTATGTTATAAATCCTTTAATCTGTGTATATTGCAAAGTCGGAAATAATATTTAATGAGTGTATGTTATAAAGTCTATAATTAAAGAATGTATATTGTAAAGTGTATGATTAAAGCCTGTGTGTTATAAAGTCTACAATTAAAGACTATGTGTTACAAAGTCTAACATAATAGACTGTATGTTATAAGTTTCTAACATAAAAGACAGAATGTTATCAAGTTTATAATTGAAGACTGTATGTTGTAAAGTCTAAAAATAAAAGACTGTTTGTTACAATGTCTGATATAACAGACTGTATTTTATCAAGTCTATAATTAAAGACTGTGCTGTAAAGTGTATGATAAAAGCCTGTGTGTTATAAAGTTTATAATTAAAGACGGTACATGTATGCTATGAAGTCTAAAATAAAAGACTGCATGTCATTAAGTATATAGTTAAAGACTAAGTTGTAAAGTGTATAATTAAAGACTGTATATTAAATAGTCTATAATTGATTGTGCATATATATAAATAAATAAGAGATACTGCAGTTAGTAGATACATCACAGTAAGATTAATTGCAGCCTTACATTTAATGTTTTCAATCTCCTTCATTGCATTTTTAAATTTTGCCTGCATTGCGGTATCCACCCCACATGTTCTGTAACCAATTATCTGCTCTTCATAATTCGTCGTTTGGGAGAAATTCAGATCCATTCTATTACCAATACCACGAAACTCGTCGAAATATTCATTAAACTCATTTTTTTCAATTTTGGTGTCGCTTCGATGAGCAAGTTTATTTCTGTAGAATCGGATTCGTTCAATATCATCTCCTAAATTTATATCTACTTTGTCTGGAAGTCTTCCCCAGCCTTTTGTGGGTGATGGTATTAATGAAAACTGTCTTAATAGTTGGTAAATTAATGTAACATCTAACGAACCGTACGTATTTGAATACTGTAGCTCTTTAATGTTTGTTTGCTGTTCGGGATAGAAGGTTTTTAGAACAGGAATACACTTTTGATACAGCAGTTTAGCAGGCATAATCGTTCGAATAACATCTCGTAGAATGTTGGGAAAAGTTTCGATGATAGGGATCGACAGCCTAGAATACCTTTCTCTCTTCTCACTCTCAATATTCGTTAAGGATTCTGCCATTAAAAAATAATTTTTTTAAATTATCAATTTCATCTGACTTTGAACTAATAACATATATTTTAGTAATGCATTCATAAATAAAGTGAAATTGTATGACATTTTTTTAATCAAATGTATCGTATGCATAAGACCAATTGTACTACAACACTAGTACTTGGTGGATGGTACTTCCTTTATAGATTAATACGTATGATACCGATTTTGTATTGCACAACTTATGTTTCTTGAACAACCTGCATGTGATTTTTTCGAGACCAAATGCAGGGTTAACATTGTAAATGGGTAAAAATATATGAGCAGGAAATTGTTACCGTTTTATTTTTGATACACACATTAATTAACGTTATAATTTTACCTTTAAAAATACTGATTTATTTGAAACTTACTATCAATTGGTTTTACTCTTGTAAGATCTTGTAAGATGGAAATAGGATCTGTTTCAGATCTACACAAATTGTTGTACATACTTCCCAAAGTGTCTTGTTTCAAATAACAATCAATTCTGGTGACCATCAATTTGATTTCCTCTATCAACTCTTCGGAATATCGTTCGGTTACCGCTTCAGATTTAATACCAATTATTGAACTAGTTGCATTAACTAGCCGTTGTATGTCATCGGCAATTTCTATTTCAGTATCATGGGGAACATTTCCCCATTTACATTTAGGTTCATCTAGCATGTTTTCAGATCTTAGTATTTTGTAGCATATTTCAATTGTAAACTCATCCATGTTTGGTAGCTTGTCCATTAAAACGATTTCTTTATCCGTAAAAACAAAACGGAAATCTTGCTTCAAGTATTTTCGTTTTAACCATGGTGGATTTACATAATGTTCCAAGATCGTCTGCATAACTTTAGGAAACAATCTCAGGACCATGCATCCTAACTTTGCATGGCGATCTTTAAATATTTCGGACATGATGCTATATCATCTTATCTGGTCACCAGTTTATTTCTTACAGACAAAACTTATAGATATAACGTAATGATATCCATCTGCAAACAAAATGTAATAGGTAAAAGCCTTAAGTCATCCATTAGCAGATAAAATGTGTTATCGTCATTGGAATAATGATAAACATTCAATACATTGTCAAAACAAAACAACATGAGTGTTACACCTCCTCCTTTGTAATTTTAATTTCGATACCTTATTGAGAATTGATAATAAAGCCTAAACGAATACTGTAGTTCTTAGGTTTTATTGAGAGTTGATAATGTAGCCTAAACGAATACTGTGTTTCTTATGTATTATTGTTAAGCATTTATAACTGAATATTCAAAGATATTTAACAATACAAATGAAAAAAGACGTAATAGTTGGAGTTGTTAAAGATGTTTGTGGAAAAGTAAATCAGTTTCAGTGCTAACACCACGGACTATTCGTCCACATTGAAAACTGACATTATGATAACAGTTTTAAAAAAACACACTTTCTATACCTTCTTCTTATAGTCAGCAGTTTCAAATAAATTTAAGTATTATATTGAAAATACTTTTTGCATTAAACAATTGTCCGGATATCCGTAGTTCGTTTCGGTTTTTAAACGTCCTTTGCTTTTACATATTTGGTATTTAGCGTTCGTGATAATGGTAAATCGAGAAATTTATTTAAATTTCTTTGTCCATTGTTAGCTAATTTAACACGGTCACTTTGCTTTCCTTTTCAATAATGTAAACCATCTGTGTACTTTTCAGTTATTAGCGCTATGACTCCTATTATTAAATTTAAATGTCTTCTAAGTAAACTACGAGTTATTACAGTGTGTTTGTATATGCTGATTTCTATAAAAACAAAGGAAATGCCAATTATATATAGACACATCTATATCATTTCAACAGCCAATTTTAACTGTTCGAAGAGACTAAGCAATGTATTTACTTTGTTGATGTTCTGAGAATAAAACCTAAAAGATCTTAAAAACGATTTTTTTCCCTACTTTTGTTTGTATTACATTCTACCATAAGCACCGATCTACGTAACGAGTAGGTAAGTAATGTATCATCGGGTTTATGCTATTGTCCTTATTCTATCAAATTTAATGAGCTTATAAATTTTTAATCTTGTTACGGAAGTCGTTATTTTCCTCCATAAAATAGTCACATTAACGATTGCATTCAAGTATTATGGAGTCTACTATCCTCCATCAAAGTGTTTAATTATACAGAACATTCAATGTAGCTAGATGTAATTTATATATTGATGGACTATAAGACACAACACTAGATTATTCTTTTTAATTCTCACTTTAAAATATGAAATTTATATATAGATGAAAATCATAGTCATTTCCAATAACATCAGCTAAGTCAGGTATTGAATTTTTGAAAGAAAGAAGTACAGTAAGCATGAATAATAGTTAAATGGGGATCAATCATGATTTAGTAAAAAAAAAACACCAAAATATGTGGTGCATTTTTAATGTCCGTCTGTCCAGATGAAAAGTATAATCATTTCCAAAGCGAAATGTTGTTTCGGATGAGAAAACTGAAAAAATCGAAATAAATAATTTGTTAACATTTGCCAAGTTAAACAGTTTTATAGCGGAGCCATCATTTGTATTTTGAGAGCAAAGTCAACAGAAAGCTTATAAGGCCTGTTCATTGAAAATTTAAGATGAGATACGAACAGTTTTAATGCCGTATGGTGATTATTTCCAATAGATTGTTATTTCGCAATTGTATTAGAGTCGTTTAAATATTAAAAGATTACAATGAAATATTTCAGGTTGACTGATATTCATTACAAATTTGCTATATTTTCATTTCGTGTTTGAAGTGTAAATTTCATCTGGTATAATTATGCTTTCTGCCTTGAACCTATAATTTTAAATGCAATTAAACAAAGCGTAATACATGAATGTATTAAAAAATCATGTCAGTAATGGTTTAGGTACTGGGTAAAAATACCGATTGTTACCGGGGCTCTTTAGAATGGTGTTCAGAAAGAAACCTTATTGTAAATAGAAAGCAATACTAAACAACTATGTGAAATTTTCAATTTAATGTAATGACTATTAAAATATGCAAATGAAAACATGCCTTTTGGGGTATATTGTGTATCTTTTCACTAAAAAAAATGCATTGATAAAATACATTAATTGTAAACTTTTTTTTATAGTAGTTGTTTTGAAGGGAAGGTTTTTCCGATTGTTTTATTTCGGGGAGATCAGTTCCATCAAGATTTTGCAATGTAATGTTTAAATTTTTTAATTGTCGGCTTTCTTTGATAAAAAAATCGAATGTGTCAAGTATAATTATATACACAATCATATTATGTCTAATCATTTTAAAGTAAACATGCCTTTTACATTATTGAAATAACTATGGCATTTGTTATTAACCTAGTAATATAAAACACGAGAACTTGAATAATTGTTTTTTTGTTTTAAGAAGGAGAGTCTTTCAATAATATGTCCATTAGAAAGGAAACGATGAGCTGTTTTGTTGGGTTTATTTTTGTGTAAGAGAAACGTCCTACATGAGAGCCTCACGCGAAGAATAAAATTTGTTAGCACTATCCTTTAACTTAAAACAATCATGCTAGTAATCGAAAAGCTATTTTATTTGACATGAGTAACACGGCGGATGCAACTTTTGAAACGAAAACTACTTAGGACAAGCACTTAAAAAGGAAACGAAGAGTTATCTATCTTCTTCGTATCTTCTGTTGCTTAATTTTAAACTATTCTCATTCTCTGATTCTTCATTGATTAAAAAGACAAGTATCCGTATAATATTACCATAAGTTTTATCCGAATCACACGACAATTGGACAAATTGGGGATACCAAATTTATCAAAATCTTTAGAATCATTTTCACTTCACGCGATTTTGATAGACAAGAGATACATTAAAAAATGAATATTTGAAATATATTACATTTTCCTGCTTGTATCATATAAACATAGTCCATCCCTTTACAACATAACCCTCGTTTCTATTGGCATCATAACACAAAACTGAATATTGTATCAAATTAATATCGCGAACAAACGTCAAAAAAAAAAAAAAATACTGATTCAATAACCATGGTTAAGTTTAAATGTATACATGTTTACGCATAGTATATTGAAATTATCTAGGGCAATCTTTAAATAGATTTGTCTAACAATAAACCATGTATTTGTATCAATGATATTCATAAAATGGAGGTTAGACTTATTTTAATTTCGGGTCACACTTTCCTTATATAAGTCTGCAAAAGAACATAACTGGCTTTTTTATTATTTTTTTCTTAATACCTTATTTCAGTGAATAGGTTTATGTTCGTTTCTTCAGACTTCATTGAGGTGTAGTATACCAAAATATTAAAGATTATGGGACTTTTATCACCATCAGCACAGTGGAGGGGTATTGCCTTAATTTTGTCATTTCGTCATTATCTGTTCTCGGAGGTCCGTGCACTGATTATTTGTATAATTACAAGAAAATAAGAATTTAAAGTTTTGATAAACTTCATCTACTCATGAAGACTTTGACAAAAACTTTAAATATTCAAAATCAAATTAAAAAAAACTTACTGTCTGATGTATTCTCCTTTTTGGTATGAATTTAATTTTTTAGCAAAATGTTTAACTACATTATTCTTCCTCTTCGCCATTTCAGTTTTTAAAAGACCAAAACGGGTTTCGTATCAACGGTTAAACATAAGATCACAAGGTCAATTAACAGATTTGGAAATCAAGTTATTTCACCATCAAGGTAAACCTCGGATCTTACTTCCATTTAAATAACCTTCATCAAACAAATAAATCCCAATGCACATATATTAATACAAATAGTAACCGTATAGTAAAATAACTTTTTTGGTTGAAGTGTGTTTTAGTAAAAAAAAACAAAAAAAAACAAGATATTTTGGAGATGGATTTTAACCATATACTTAAACCAACCCACAAAAACACCACTATTAGAAATTCAAAATTGACATTTTAAATCGAAATGCCTAACATTTGCAATATTACTTTTTTCAAATTTTAACACGTACACATAGACACTACCTTCCAAAATATAAATATGTTTGTCTATTGGCCTCATAACACAAACCTAAATATTGTATTATATTTAGATTGCGAACAAAAGTCAATAGAAAACTACTGAGCAATAAACATTGATTTATTTTAAATGTATTCAGATATCATACTATTCAGGTATTTATACATGTTATATTGAAATTATCTAGGGTAATTTTTAACGTTCTTCATAACAATAAACATTTTTATTTACATCAATGATTTTGACAAAAATAGAAGTGAGTCATATTTTAACCTCGGGTCATACTTCCCTCATTAACTTCAGCAAAATATTATTACCGGCTTTATGCATATTGTCATTCTTTTCTTAAAACCTTATTTGTGTGGGTTTATTGATATTCTTTTTCTGAACACTTCCCCGTGGTGTAATCTTAAACCAACAAAGAGAGATTATGGGAGTAGAAAGGTGCTTCCTCATATTCGTTTGTTTTTAAAATATATTTTGGAGTTCCATGCACCGACTTTCGTAAAATCACAATAAAAATAAGAATGAAGTTAAGAACTTATTTAAGCGAGAAGAGGACACATAAATTTACTTAGCAAGTTTGATAGGGTATATTTACTTGATGAATTCAAACATAATTTTAAGGTTTTAGTAAGAAACCTGCCTAAAATAATTAGGCATGAGATTTCTATCTTCTCGTAGAGACTTTGACATAAACGTAGAATATTTAAAATGTATTCAAAAATAAACTTACTGTCTGAGGTATTCTTCTGTTTTGGTGTGGTTCACTTCAATTTTATAGATAATATAATGTTTCAGCATAATAAACAACTACGTTATTCTTTATCTTCGCCATTTTGATTTTTTAAAGGTCAAACCAGTTATGTACGTCATCCGTAAACATAAGATCACATGACCATGATCAATTAAAAACATCGGAATATAGGTAATGTTACCAACTACGTAAACGTTAGCTCTTTTGACCGCTATTATCCAACAAATAAATCGCATACTTCTATCTCATGTAAATATTGACAGTATAGTAAAATTGACTTTTTTGTTGAACTGTGTTAAAGTAAAACAAAAATAGAAACAAGATAGTTTTTTAACCTTATTCTTCAACGAACCAACAAAGTAAAACAATAAAAACAAATTCAGAATGGTCCTTTTAAAACGAAATTTCCTATGTTTACAAAAGAGGAAATATTTATGCATGCAACACGGGTTCTAGTCTTGCTGACGGACCGTAAAACAAAATTAGGATGTAATAAATGCGCGGAATTTCAAACGTGAAAAGGTACATATTGTAGTCATGTATAGCCGATTCCCATAGAAAACAAGAGGTACATATTGTATTCATTTATAGCCGCTTCCTAGAGAAAAACAATATCTATATATTTAGATATATATTGTGCAAAAAGTACAGGTTTCATACTTTTGTGCTACATTAAAGGCGAACAAAGTTTTTAATAGTGAACGCAACGTACAGCCATTGCCTCACTTGTCAATAGGAGAAAACATATCGTAGAAGTGTTACAAACGAAGAGGTTGCTATCATCGGCTATCCGAATTGGTATTCAAACTTAGAGAAACTTAGGCAAAATTACTCTTCTACCAAAAAAAAACGTTAACGATAAATATGTATTTTAAATTATTTATTTAAAAAAAGCACACATATAACGATTTTTGGTTGTTCCTGCTTTGAATACACATACTTTTTACACCGTTAATATAACTATGGCATTTGTGATTAATTTTAGAAATATAAAGACATCAGTACTTGAGTAATTACTAAATGTTTGAAAAGGCATGAGGCAAACACGAATTTTTCATATAACACCAGTTTCCTTTGGAGTATTGTTAAAACAATTGTTAAACACTATTGTAAAATTTACCTTTTGTCTTTATTCTTAGAGCAATCAATATGTCTATTTTCAATAAAAAAACGTGTTGTTATCCCATTAATTTTTTGTAATGCAAATTATATAGAATCTATTTCTTTTTCAATCTAATGGAAAAGTTTGAGTGCAGTGTCCAAAATCACATGCGAAAATTCAATCAAATTGTGGATCCCATATCAAAATGGTCAGACTCTGTAACTGTTTCACTGCAGGAAATTTTTAGAAACAGAAGGTACATTTAAAAATTAAATTTGAAATATTACATTTGGTGGTTTTAACATCTAAACATATGGTATTGGCTTTGCGCATTGTTGAAGGCTGTAAGGTGACCTATAGTTGTTAATTTCTGTGTCATTTGGTCTCTTGTGGATAGTTGTCTCATTAGCAATCATACCACCACATCTTCTTTTTTATATAGACAATTCATTTTAAACATCAAAATAGTCGTTAAACTGGTATGCACTAATAGTAATACGACTTCATACTTCAGCGATATTATAACATTGCCATATAAGCGGGAAGTTTGGCTAGCCATAAAACCAGGTTTAACCCATCATTTTTTCATAAAATGTCCTGTACCAAGTCAGGAAATATGACAGTTTTTATCACATAGTTCGTTTCTATGTATGTTGGCGTTTGTTTTTGTTGCACTTCAGTGTGTCTGTTGTTCCGTTGTTTTCATCTTATAGTTGATGTGTTTCCCTCGATTTTAGTTTGTAACCCGGATTTGTTTTCTCTCAATCGATTTATGACTTTTGAACAGCGGTATACTACTGTTGCCTTTATTCACACAAAATGCCATTGATCTATCACAAGTAGATCCTATCAAACTGATTTTAGGGGAAACTTTACATTGAAAATAGCTAATAAATTCAAAGTCACTGGAAAAAGACATAGGTAGCAGGGCCTTAAAATAGTCGTCAAACTGATATGTTCTGATGGTAATGCAACTTTATATCAGATATCAATGATCTATCACAAGAAGTTCCTATCAAACTGACTCAAGCATAAAACTTATCATCAAAAGTTGCTTATTATTGCAAAGTGGCTGGATCATGACCTAGAAGGTAGGACCTCAAAATAGTCGTCAAACTGATAAGTAATAATAGTAATTCGACTTCATACATAATACCATTGATCTATCACAAGTAGATCCTATCAAACTAATTTTAGCGGAAAACTTAACATTGAAAATAGCTAATAAAGTCAAAGTCATTGGACCATGACATAGGTAGCAGGGCTTCAAATTAGTCGTCAAACTGATATGTTCTGATAGTAATGCAACTTTATATTAAATATCAATGATCTATCACAAGTAGTTCTTAATAAACTAACTTAAACAGAAAAACTTAACAATTGTTGACGTCCTCGTCGTCGTCGTCTCCGGAAAAGCAATCTACATGTCTGGCTTTCCACGACTTTCGTCGCAGGCGAGACAACTACATCTTTCTATTGAAATATGTTAAATTAAACAAAACAGAAAGAAGATCTTTATTTTCAAACCGTAAAATTAAAGGAACACACAATGTAAAACCTGTAAATCAAGAGATTTCAAATTGTCTTTTTTAATCGAAATTTTTAAATGCACATCTATTGCAATAAAATTAGTACCGTTTATATTAGTACTACCACTGGGTCCATGCCTCTCCTATTGGACTAAATCTCCGAGGGTTTCACCAGCACAGTAACAAGTACTTCGGAACTGACATGAAAATACGGATATTGCTCAAATTTGCTGTTATGAAATTTTGGAAATTATAAAAAATCAAGGAATATATCTCCCTTGTACAAAGCGTTGATTCTTTTTTTTTATGTTGCTATACTTTGGACCATTTTGATTTGAATTGCTCTTAAAATTTGTTTTAGTGTTTTGGTTTTAAATCAAATTGGCCTCGAGCATCACTGAAGAGACATTATTCGTTGAAATGGTCATCTGGTGCAACAAAAATAGTACAGTATTCATCTATACAAAGAAGAGATAGTTTATATCTGCAGCCCGAGTTCCAATCCCGCTGAGGGAACGAAAAAAGCAAATTGCAAGTGAACAAATGTAGTACTTTTCTAAACTTTAAAATTGAAAATTGAAATGGGGTCTGTGTCAAAGAGACAACAACCCGAACAAAGATCAGAAAACAACCGAAGGCCACCAATGGGTCTTCAACGCAGCGAGAAAATCCCGCACCCGGAGGCGGGCTTCAACTGACCCCTTAACAAAAATGTGCACTAGTTCAGTGAAAATGGAATTCATACTAAACTCCAAAACATATAAATGAACTAAAATTAAAAACCATACAAGACGGACAAAGGCCAGAGGCTCCTGATTTTGGACAGGCGCAAAAACGCGGCGGGGTTAAACATGTTTTGTGAGATATCAACCCTCCCCTATACCTCTTCCTAATGTAGAATAAACAACCACACAGCAATACATGCAATTTATGATACGATAATCCAGGGCTTGTATTTCCTACCATGATTTCCTTGATAGAGGGTTGCTGTTCACAAGGAAGCTATTTAACAAAGAGTTTCAATTGGTCTAATTTGTTGATTTTACGGACGCCATCACGAGTTCGATGACCGTTATGGAATATCTGTTACACAGCTGACGACGGATATGTTCCAATTGTGTTAACTATAACCCCGTCCTCTTTTCCCCGAATGTGACCTACCGAATTTGACTTATCACCGGGTTTGTACTTACATGAGTATTACGAAGGGTATTACATGTGGAGCAGGATGGTCTGACCTTTCCGGAGCACCTGAGATCAACCCTGACTTTTGGTGGGCTTCTTGTTGCTCAGTCTTTAGTTTTCTATGTTGTGTTTTGTATGCTGTTGTTTGATTTTTTATCTTTTTATTTTTTGCCTGGCCTTGTCAGTTTATTTTCGACCTATGAGTTTGAATGTCCATTTGGTATCTTTCGGCTCTCCTTGATGAAGTAATAGTGTCAAGCGATAGACAAGTGTAAGTACAATCTAGGGAGAACGATATGTATTCAAAATATTTATATATTAATTTTTACCCTTTTCATTCGAATTGAATGTCTTTCGTATATTTTGAATAATTCTTTCCTTTTGGTTTTGGTTCAGTTGTTTTTTTCTCACTCGTTCCGATGGTTCAATACGCAAGCAAGATAGTTCGTCATGGAACATCTGGTTCATCAATAAATCTGACAAGCTAATATTGAAGATGGCATCTATACTATGGTAGGATTAGTGATCACTGGTTGTTCCATTGGCTCCTGTTCAATGTTTATCTGTCATGATTCATGATGCACGTGCGAAAAAGAAGGTTTTCCATTTTCTATCTACATTTGAGACGTAAGAAGTCCATAATGGTGAAAGCCCAGTACAGTCATTGTCCCAATTATCTTTTGGAGAAAACATCATAAGTATAGAGGTAACTATCATCGGATACCTGAATCAGTATGCAAACCTAGAGGAAAGTAAAGTATGCCATCTTCAAGTTTTAGCTTATCTCATTTATTGATGAACCAGATGTTCCATGACATACTATCTATCTTGCGTTATCAACAATCGGAACGAGTGAAAAACAACTGTGCGAAATGGTAAATGTTGGGTACGCAATTGTAATTATGGGTATGAAATGGTAATTTTGGGTACGAAATGGCAGTGGTACGAAATGGTCAAGGTCCGAAATAACTTGCTTCCTTCCTGACTTGATACAGGAGATGCAGAGTCAAATTGATATCAGATCAAGGACAGAACAAAATTACAAAGACGTTATAGGCTATTTCAAACTACCTATTTCTGGAAGCCTATAAATAAATCTAACAGGGGCTACTATAATTTGTAATTGGCAACATAAAATTTCAGATTAAACATACACAACTCGGATTTACACGAATACAACCGCCAAACGTAAAAACAAAAAAACCAACCCTGTATACAGGAGGACAACCGCTAGCAAGGACTGGCATAGAAAAATGTTGACTTGGTTGAAATGGTTAATTCGGATTCATTATTATTCAAGGGATATCAATTTTCGTTTATTTAATTGTTAAAAGAAGAACACATTTTCTTCAATATTACATACAGGCTTTGGCAAATCCATGAAATCAAATATCCACGAAAATCCTCAATCCTCAAAAGTTGGTATCCACGAGAATGAATAAGTCCACATAACTACATCTCTTTGTGTATTTAATACCGTTACATTATCAAGTTAGATATAAGAAAGTGCTTTTGGGGACATGTTAATAATATACCATCAATTTAACATTATGCTTAATTTTCTCTAAAAAAATATTTGAAATAAAAACTCTTTGTACTAAATTATATTGCAAAATTAAATGAGACAGTCTGTCTTTTCCCTTTTTTCCTTTTTCTACACGCATTTCTCTAAAAGATCTTAAAACTGAAAACAATTATTTGCTATATTACATGTTCAGGTTCCCTAATAAGGAACAACTTATAAAAATGGTCAAAAATCCAGTTAAGAGATAATCATGTCAAGGCCGTAGCACAGGAAATGTTAGCTTGACGCAGAGAGGGTATTGGGGATACGCCCCTATCAGAATGTAAGATTTCCAGGGGAGAAGCTCCTGAATTCTGATTGAATTGGAAATTGAGAAGCCAAATATAAAAAATGTTCACATCTGTGTTGTCTTGGAATTACACGAAAAGCCACATTTATACATGTTTTGTAGCCGTTCCTTCAATTTCTGATTAACTGTTTCATACATAGTTATTCCGTTGTCAGTTTATTTTCGACTTAAAAGTTTGAATGTCCCTTTGGTATCTTTCGCCTATATCTACTGAGTGACAAATTATATTTTAATTTTGACGTGACGTATTCGAATTTTCAATAACAGATTTACCATAGAATGCTTTTTCCGTTAGCTTCCTACCTGATAAAAGTAAAAGCATTAAGCGATCGAAAAAGCAACCCTAACAAACGTGTATCAATGACAGCCAAGGAGCCGACACTATTTTCTGAGTTACTCAAGTAGTGCGTTTAACTTTTTTCGAAGAAATATTCTCATAAAGACCTATCGCATAGACTCATTCAAATATTTGAGCCGATATCAAATATATTTAGATGATGATGATGGATGGCTGTTTAACGTCTAGCGGCAAATTCACTAGTTCAGGATGAGAACATGTTAATGTAATACGAATATTAACCATGATTTATACTTAACCGACACGCCGAGCCGGAATTCTAACGTGCTAGTTCCTAAGGTGAAGATCCATATGAAGACATGCTAACCTACACGGACACAATACACGACTTCCAGCCGACCAGAATTTGTTCTTACTCCTTAATGCCTCATGGTCAGCGGAGAAGCAGCAAATACCATTGATCAAGTCTTTCGTTTTACCCGGCAAAGGTTTGAACCCACGACCTCCCGCAGTCGAAGCGAACACGAGACATTATATTTAGAAACAAAACTGTACTTGTGGTAGCAATGCTCAAACGAAGGCATTCTGTAACACTCAGCATAAGTGGTTCTTTTTAAACATCCTAAACACAAACCTGAACTTACCGTAACACTAGGATTCAAAGTCAATGAACCGTGATGATGAGTACATGGCCATATAATAGCAATGGAAATACTAATACGACTGCATACTATTATTGACTATTGGTTCATAGATTACTTTAGCTATTTTTGGGAAAACCTTTATGAATTGTGGGTCTTCAAAGCTCTTCAACTTCGTACTTTATTTGACATATTTAACTGTTTTTATTCGAGCGTCACCGATGAGTCTTTTGTACATGAAACTCACGTCTTGTGTACCAATTAAGTCAAGTATCTATGATGAGTTAACTTAAACTCATCTCATCACAAAATATAGCGTTTAAACTATACTTAACATTCAAAGTCAATAGACCGTAGCCAAGAAATCTCCATGGAAATAAGATGTCCTAACGGTAAAACATCTGCATTCCAAATACCATTGAGCTACCACTAGTGGTTTCCCTTTAGATGAACTAAATACAAATTAATGCATGTAAATTTAGCAAATATTTTTCATAGTCAATATACTTTGACTAATAGTTGGGTCAAATAATCTCCATGGAAAAGTGCTATTATTGTTTATACAGTCATTGACCTGCCACTAGGGGTTTTCCATAAACTGTCATAATCACAAACTAATACATTGTTAACATTGCCGCCACCGCCAACCCCGCCGCCGGAAACAGAACCCCCAAGTCTCGCCTACGCCGGAAAGAGCACGCCTGAGTCTCGCTTTTTCGACTTCGTCGAGGCGAGGCGAGTTAATAAATCATTTTGAATGACTGCATGCACACAAACAAAACAACTATTTATTTGATAGAAATTATGCTTGTTTATTTATGTTTCTAATTGAAGTCAAAAAGAAAAGCCTTTACCGAATGAAAATTAGAGACTAGGAGAACATTTTCTTTTTTGTCAAAATGAATTCCAAATGGATATTTCATTCCGTCTGATTCAGTTAGAATTTCTCTATGATGTTCACCATCATCAGATACTACTACAGCAGTGTTAGTATTGAAATCAGTTACATACACATTCCCCTCATTGTCTGTTGTCACGCGACGAAAACTTTTATATTTATAATTTTCAAACTTCCACATTAGTTTTCCATTTAACAAACAGCAGTAAACTGATGAATTATAAATACAGACCAACCTGTTTCTGTGAACTGTAATGTTAGATATACTGTCTGAAGGTAAAGGGATATGACGTATCACTTTACCTGCCAGATCCATCACGTGTACTTTATTCCTTTTAATAAGAATGTATAGGTTATTATCATCATAGAATATTCCCAAGCCGCTATGACTGGTTTTGATTGTACTGGTGACGTTACCCGTAGATATGCTGTTTAACAGGATGATTCGGTCAGATGATATTGCCACAATGTCACTATCTACTTCGGTTATATAGAATGGACTATAAGACAGAGGCGTGTAATGAACATCAGTACCATCTACAGTACATGTAATAAGTCGGTTATTACAGTCGGTAAACACTAATGTATTGCCTAATTTGATACAGTCTAATAGTTTCGGATTTTCTATACATGAGTTTTTAAATTTTAACTGCCGACGCAAAGTGACAGAAACAGGAAGGTTGTATTTGACAGGTGTTTGAGCTAGGGCAAATGATTTCTCTGTGGTTGGTATATTTTCTGAAATATAAAAGAAACTGTATTATTTATATGTCTTGACAATAAATGAAATATTTTTCACTGGAATAAAGTAAACAACAATTTAAGACCTGTCTCGTATCACTCTGAATAAAGGTGATATGAATAAGTGAAAAATGCTTTAATTTGGCCTATCCTGCAATAAGTAACGAAAATACGATATTTACATTCAATTGGCTATTCGTTAGGTAAATGATGACAAAGGCGATATGTAATTTCTTCAATACTATAACCTTAGCCGTATTTCGCACAACTTTTTGGAGCTTTTGGTCCTCAATGCTCTTCAACCTTGTACTTGTTTGACTTTCGAACTTTTTTCTGAGCGTCACTGGTGGGTCTTATGTACACGAATCATGCGTCTGGCGTATTAAATTATAAGCCTAGAACCTTTTGATAGCTATTATTTGTGTGTGTCTCTGTCCTGTATGTTCTCCCATTTATTTGTATTGTAGTCCTGTCATGTAATCTTGTCATTTTAATGTTATATTTAACATTGCCATAAAAGCGGGAGGTTTGGCTAGCCACAAAGCAGGTTCAACCCGCCATTTTTTCTTAAAATGTCCTGTACCAAGTCTGACAAATGGCCATTGTTATATTATAGTGTCTTTCTGTGTGTGTTGCATTTTAGTGTTGTGTTTCTGTTGTGTCGTTGTTCTCCTCTTATATTTGATGTGTTTCCCTCAGTTGTAGTTTGTAACCCGGATTTGTTTTTTGTTTTCAATCGATTGATTAATTTCGAATAGCGGTATACTACTGTTGCCTTTATATTCAAAACACCCACATGTTTGACTCGAAAATATCATTTTGTCAAATTTATTCCGTTCAGAAGCGTCCAAAAAACCTTGAATACATTTGATATTAAACATAGCCTGGGTTCCAGATATAATATTATCAAAAACAATAAGCAGACTCCTATTTAGAAAATATCATCGAATTTGTACTTGCATGAATAATGTCTCATGTGCCACATGTGGAGCAGGATCTGCTTACTCTTCCGGAGCACTTGAGTTCATCCCCGGTTTTTCTTGTGGGGTTCGTGTTGATCAGTCTTCAGTTTTCTTTGTAGTGTTTTGTAGACTCGTTCGTCTTTTTGTCGCTTTTCATTTTTAGCATGACGTTGTCATTTTGTCTTTAACATATGAGTTTCCCCTTCATATCTTGCGTCTTTTTTTTTAAATAATTGAAAATTCAGCCAATATCAATTTTTAAAAAGAATTGGCTTCCGAAAAGCATTTAGATACAACATAGGCATGAACAATGGAGACTTTTTTCAAACAAATATATATGAATACATGAAACCACTTTTTAATATAGAGTATTTTATAGTTTCTCATCGGTTTCGATTTATTGTGACATCTCCCCTATGTTTATTTCTAGGCAGAATATAACATAACAAACAAAGAACAAAATATCTATGCTAAAATCGAATAACGAAACGAAATATTTAGGATAAATTATGAATAAATAATCCATGAATTCATACATAGCAAATATGCTCCTCAATAAGTGACCAAACATCACATCATTTACGAATGAGCGTAGCCCATGAATTAATTATAAGTTGTGTTTGGTCATCACCAATTGAATATTTTTTCGATATTTGAATTATTGTTTTCTTTTTTTTTTTAATTTTTATTGCAATGACCATAGACTTTTAGATGGAATTAAAAACAGAACACAAGGACATATTTCTTCGTTATGAATTCTCATTTTGTTTTGATGCAACTTCATCGATAAAGTATTGACAGTCCTTCTGTTTTATAACGTCAGAGAAGTGAAATTATCTGCATTATTTCATAAATGAAATTATCAGTTTAATTTTTATCTGTTTATATAATTATTTACAGGTAGATTAGATATTCAATGGCAAAATCGATAACCGAGAACAATAGAAAAGTCACTCTTCATAAGAAAACGTCAGAAAAATCATAAGTAAACCTAGTAGGTGACGATACTGATCAAAAATTATTTTTAAGCAACAATAGTACATTTGAAAGACATTATTTATTAAACTGTGTTATTTGAAATATACTTGCAAATACACGATGTATTATGTTCATGATTTACCGAGAAATTGCAATAGAAGCTGATGAGAATGAAATGTAAACAAATTTTAATCTTTGCTACATATCGGTACAGAAAATTGGAAAAAACAATCATGTACATACAAAATCTAAAGATCTTTTAGGTCATTAATTTTCGGAGTGTTTCACATAGTCCTTAGCATGTTAGAATTTCCCACAATATATTTATTTTTCACATCTGAGTTTTCGTGTACATAGGTCTGTTCTTGTCACGTAAACTTTCAATACAGTTATGTCTGTGTGTAGGTAAAAAATTAAAGATCAATATGTTAACAAAGAAGGTTATCAGTTAAACGATTTTTAATATTTTTTGGTCCAATTTTAAAAAGGTCGACTCGGTTTCTGTACATGTTTTTGTAGCCTTCCCGGTCTATTCACATTCAATGTTTACATTTGGATAAGTATGTTTGAATTTGCTTAGTAACTCAAATTCAATCTTTGCTGCATATCAATCGATTCCTTTTTGAAGTTTTACCCGACCTTCTCTGAACTAGCTGCATACAACTACAGATAATTCACACGTTCCATAGAGATAGACCGCCAGTAGAAACATAAATTGAAGTTGGTACTCCAGGAATTTATTCACATAGCAATATTTTTAACAAATTTTACACTAAGCTCATTTTGCCTGTTGTACCCGACGTTTGCTATTAAGGAGGGAAATGATAACATTGCACGGATTTTTTTTAAAATTTCAATTCATTTTTGTTGTTACTATTTATCAGAACTATTCCTATCGAATTTATAATTGATAGCGTACTTAGTAAAACAGAACAAACAATGAAAAGATCAAGTTTTCAGTGTTTACAGGGGAGGTAATAATTTGACACCAGAATTCCAACTGTCTTAAAAAATTATGACATAATAACCTAAAGATAGTTACCAAGACAAATCGGTAGCAGTGTTGCAGTAATATTATTGTTGGTTCCGCTTCTGTTGGAATGTTTGAAAATGGCATCAGATATTGTCTCAATTGCTTATTAATTCTATCGTCGGTTCCAAATAAACCAGCCTCAATATCGAAGTCTAGGTACACTGGTTTTTCAAAGGGTTTTGCTCTTTCCCACTGTGTGAACTCTAATGTAAAAATAAAGAAAAAAAATCATGCATTTAGCAGTTTATTTCAAATTTCGCTTAAACCATTGATGTGACGTCAACCTATTCTTTAACAGTGGTTTCTTATTGTTTCAATTCCTCAAATTGGTTAATAATTTATATAAATTGCTCACTTTGTTCGCTTTTAGTTCACTAATTTTGAACGGACTAATTTAACTATTTTTATTGGGGCGCGATTGGTGAGTCTTTTGTATGAAACTTTACAAACCTTCTACAGGAAACAGCACCATATCGATAGTCTCAATAGTGGAGATCGCAATGCGTTCCAAAATCATTTCTAGAAATAAATCCAGGGTGGTGTCTAATTTTGCATCTGTTTCAAACATTTCCATTAGTATTTCTACACTTAGAACAACACTCCCTTTAGTGGCAACAATGAATTTTATTCCACTTAAGCCTTCATTTATCTCATCTTTCAGTGAATTAAGGATATTTATATTTCTCTCGACTTCCTCCTCGTACTGAAAGATGATCTGTACACGAACTTTCTGTCTTCCTACACAAATAATAACTAAATATTATGAAGCTGTTCTGTATATCTATATTAACATAAATATAACAAGAGACGGTGTTATCATTTTAATCACGGCAAGTGAAAAGGTATGGTCAATTTTATGCATTCGTATTGTTTGTTGAACAGCTGAAAGTACTCGTGAGATATATTTAAAAAAGAAGTTGTCTCTAAATACCTTTGTCTTAATAAATAGCTCTTTCTGTATAAGGAAAATAGATTTGCAAGAAAGAGAATTGGCGATTTGAAATATATATTCTCAATGTAGTATCGACAACAGTTATTTCTCGATATATCTGCCCATGTTAGATTTAACTGATTAATTAAAAAAAAATAAGACACCTTGATATAAGATCTAAGGCAGGACAGTTTTAAATCTTAAGATTTGTTATTTTCCCCTTTCTATAGGGGTTGGAATGAACTAGCATTTATCTATATATATTGTGACAAACATCATTATATGATTTTTTATGTTTTTTATTTATTATTAAGATATAAGAAGATGTGGTATGAGTGCCAATGAGACAACTCTCCATCCAAGTCAAAATTTAAAAAAGTAAACCATTATAGGTCAAAGTACGGCCTTCAACACGGAGCCTTGGCTCACAACGAACAGTAAGCTATAAAGGGCCCCAAAAATTACTAGTGTAAAACCATTCAAACGGGAAAACCAACGGTCTAATCTATATAAAAACGAGAAACAAGAAACACTTATGAACCACATCAACAAACGACAAGGGAAGAATAATAAAAGTCACATGTTATATCGGTATAAAATGTTAAACAAATTAAGAAAAACAATATGCTCGAACAAAATTATCAGGCATTTGCAATAACTTTAAACACAGGTAAATGAAAATAATTTTGTTGTTAGGTATACGTGTACAGTTTGCTTATTATTCATACATTGTTATTGATGATATGCATCTTATTTTAATGGAATAAAAAGATATGTATGAATTGCACCCTGATGGACACACCACTCATTAATTGACGCACAAGGCATATCATGTGACAGGCAAAAAGTAAAATCACAAAAATACTGAACTCCGAGGAAAATTCAAAAAGGAAAGTTCCTAATCAAATGGCAAAATCAAAAGCTCAAACATATCAAACGAATTGATAACAACTGTCATATTCCTGACTTGGTACAGGCATTTTCTTTTGTAGAAAATGGTGGATTGAACCTGGTTTTATAGCTAGCTAAACCTCTAACTTGTATGACAGTCGCATCAAATTCCATTATATTGACAACGATGCGTGAACAAAACAAGCAAACACAATAGGTAAAAATGTCAGAAATAGGGGTACACCAGTCAACATTGTGTTATCATCTTGATCACTATAAAAACAACACACGGTTGTTATACAGGTAAAGTGGTTAGGCAGAGAGCACATCTAGTTTTTGATATGCACAGACTGTCATTCACTTATATTTGGTGATACCTAAAATTGTCATGGAGTTTCATAGGAAAATATATTGAATTTCCTCAGGGTTTTTCCCATGCAGTTTCATGCTCAGTTTCGAAGCTGCAGCGTTTTAATGGTCAGACAACGTATGTCTAATTTTTTGACACAGACTTTCCCAAATATTAGTTACGAGGGTTAACTTATCGTATCATAAACATTAGATCTGTATTTACTCAGTTTGCACACCAATACTGTTGTGTCAAGCTCTTCGTAGGTCAAAGACAGCATATAGCACGTGATATACTGCATGGTACTAACAATCCTAGAAATCCCTAATTTTACATATTTCATGCATTAGGTGTTTATTAATTACATAATAATTGTTATCAATCAATCAAGACATATTACCTTCTAATTATTCGTCTTTTACCAAAGATCTAATATTCATCAAACATTTATCAAAGTCGTCTCCCCAATAAAACTTTATAGGCCTATTTTCAAATCTCACTACAGAAAAGAAAGGTATTACAAAAATATATAAGAATCCGCATTAATAAGATGCATATTTTAAAAGTAGAAATCAACAACCGATCAACCGTTACATATCGTTTCTTTGGCATGTCTTATTTTACTCGGTGTACAATGCATGCATTAAATTTTAATGTATTATTAAATTTCAATTACACCCCTATATGTAACTTTTAGAATAGTTTTTTTTTTCTTCTACTGTGAAATGCATACATTGTATAGACATAGTAAGCATTAGAGTTTATTTTCCAATGTCCTATAAAACTAGGTTCAACCTACCATTTTTTCATAAAATGTCCGTTCAAATTGTCTGTTTCTGCGTATGTTGGCGTTTGTTTTTGTTGCAGTTCATTGTTTCTGTTGTTCCGTTGTTTTCTTCTAATAGTTGATGCGTTTCCTTCGGTTTTAATTTGTAACCCGGATTTGTTTTCTCTTAATCGATTTACAACTTTTGAATAGCGGTATACTACAGTTGCCTTTATCTATAACTTACGATTTTATGTTATTAGTTATATTTCATTTTTAAGTTGCTGTTTGATTCGACATTCTCTCACAAATTTTTGAGAATAACAAAATACATGAAAATAAATAAGCTAAAGGGAGTACATCCGTTATTTCAAAAACATCAGAGTCACTGTTGGAATATCTTTAAATACTATGTGTATTAAAAGTTTGAATTTAACAGTTTTTACCTCAGGAGAATGATATAATTTTCAATGATTTACGTAAGGTCTCATAACCTTTAAAGACATGCCAAGCAAAAAAAGGTCGGTTCTATAATATTAACAAATTATAAACTGTATAATTAGTTATCAAAGGTACCAGGCTTATAATTTTATACGCCAGATGCGCGTTTCGTCTACATAAGACTCATCAGTGACGCTCAGATCAAAAAAGTTTGAAATCCAAGTTTTAAAACGCCATGCCTTTAATATTTTATTTCTGAAATACGTATTTGTACATTACGTCAAGTATTTATTACTTAAAACGACAATTCAGAAAAACAAAAGACATTTTAATTTCTAAAGGTAGATCGTGTGTCTTCCGACATCTTTGGTAATGAAATAGCAGCACACAATTGGTCTCGGTCTTTCATTAAATAAGCAAACTCTAAGATGAGAATGCATTTTATGTTAAGTCTTTTGATCTTAACGTTACATAATGATTTATCGTGTAAAGACTACTTAACTAATATAGAACATTTTTGTTTACTTAATTTTTTAAATATTTCGATATAAGGGGCTATAACTCACACCATTCAATCTATGAAGCAATGTTCTGTAAATTTATATATTTTGGTTTAAGACGCGGTTGCAGGAGTAAATTATCGTCAGTAAATATCAGAAATATCATTTTAGTAAAACTCGTCAAAGACGCGTGTTATGTCAACGATAGAAACTTTCTTTGTACGACCTATATTATTGTTACACATCACTAGAAATTTGAGAAGATATACCAGACCAAACATTGAATTATCAGCTTTGTTTATTTAAATGCATAATTATATGAAAATAAAAGTTGTTGAATTTAATGAACTCATTATACCAAGACCTCAACATTTATATATATACAAAAATAGCACTGTTGCATTAACAACATAATTGTCATGTCTAAAGGTTAAAAGTATGCCTTACGTTGTATGTTTTCTATCTCTTTCATTGCATTTTCATATTTTTTCTGCAATTCAGTATCTATCCTACGTGTTCTGTGCCCAATTACCTGTTGTTCATAATTTGTATTTTGGAAAAAAAATGCGATCCATTCTGCGAGCAATATCCAGAAATTGTCAAAGTAATCATCAAACACATTTGTATCAATATTGGTGTCGCATCGATGAGCAATTTGATTTCTGTGGAATCGTATTCGTTCAATATCATCTGCTAATTTGGTATCTGCTTTGTCTGGAATAGCTCCCCATCCTTGTGTTGGAGATGGTATCAGATTAAACTGTCTTAAAAGTTTATAAATTAATGTAATATCAAACGAGCTGTATGTGTTTGAATACTGTAGTTGTCGTAAGTTTGCCTGGTGTTCGGGGTTTAAGGTATTAATAAAACGGATGCACCGCAGGTACAGGTCGCTGGCAGAAATATTTGATCGAATAACATCTCTTAGAATGTTCGGAAAAGTGTCGATGACGGCCATCGCGAGTCTGGAATATATTTCCCTCTTCTCACTCTCAGTATCCGGTAGGAATTCTGCTTCTACATAAATTTATCAAGGTATACATTAATTTGTATTGACTTTTAACTAATAAGATAGGTTTTTGAATAGAATTTCAATCATAAACAAATACAACCTAATTTAAATTCATTGCTATCATTCTAATTATATTAAACCTGCTTGAAAAGATGTTTGGAAAATTTTACAAATTTTCAAATATGTGTAAGACAATTTGTACCACAGCACTGATCTCTTGTCGGATGATAATGCATTAATATATATCGATTTCCGTGTGCACAATGTACATTATGATCTGTATCCATCAAGACTAAATGTTCGAAAACAAAAAGTTTTAAAGTTAAAGTGAGAAATTATAAATGAATACATCAAATATATGACCCTACAATTGTATACATTAGACATTCACGTTTTTTTACATTTAAATTCAGATGGATCATGCAAACCTTCAATGATGTTGATTTATTTGAAGCTTACCATCAATGGCTGTTACCCTTGTAAGATCTTGAAGGATGGAAATAGCATTTGTTTCCGATCTCGTCAAACTGTTAAACACACATCCAAAAACGTCTTGTTGCAAAAAGGAGTCAGTTCTCGTCACTATCAATTTTATTTCCTGTAGTAAATTTTCGAAATATTTCTCAGTTACTGATTCAGATTTGATGCTTAGTATTGAATTTGTTGTATTGATTAGCCGTTGGATATCATCGGCGATATCTACTTCTGTATTGTGGGGAACATTTCCCCATTTGCATTTAGGTTCATTCAACATATTTTCGGATCTTAGTATTTTGTAGCATATTTCAATTGTTAATCCATCCATGTTAGGAAGCTTGTCCATTAAAGCGATTTCATTATCCGTAAATACAAAACGGAAATCTTTCTTTAAATATTTTCTTCTTAACCCATGTGGAGTTACATAGTATTTCAAAATCATCTGCATAACTTTGGGAAACAATCTCAGAACCATGCATTCTAACTTTGCATGTCGATCTTTAAATTTATCGGACATTATGCTATATTATCCTGTCTGGCCGCCGCTTGAATTCTTACAGACAAAACATTACATATATAATGCATGCCACCATCTGCAAGCAAAGTAAAATAGGTAAAAGCCCTAAGGTACAGAACTACTAATTATGGCCCGCTCTAAAAAAAAAACATACAAAAAAGAAGTACATGTTTTAATCAAAACATTTTTTTTTATTTGAACATTTTGATGCTAAATATTGTTTCGTTCATTTATTCATTAATCAACCTTTTTGGAGATTATTTATAAATCGTAATGTTTGATCTTTAACGTTCTGCTATGAAAAACGGTATGCCGTAAACACTTAAGTTTATAGCATGTTATTGTTACCTTCTAGCTTTAATAGAGCTCATAAATAAATTTCAAAGATATACGGGTATTTGTTAAACATGTCGGTTCAGGAGATATGAGATAACAATACGCAACATTCTTTACACTTGTTTAAAATAAGTCTCTTGCTTATATTTCACGAGATTATTCTAAAGAGTAAACCATTTTTTAACTTCCAGACAGACATACTTGCGGTTTCGCATGGAAACACATTCAGTCAATTATTGACCGAAAAGTAGTATTTGAAAAGGTGATTTTTTTTTATGCTATGGCAATTAAGTTGATTGGCCAAATATTTTCTGTTTTTTTTTCTCTCTTTTTGCTTTAGTTTTATACAAAAACTAAAAACTTGGAGGAAAATCATGATTCAAGGACAGTTATATTTGTGTGTCGTGTCTTGCTGACCATTTTCATAGTTTACAATTTCTCTCTATCTTTTATAGTTGGTGCCCAAATCGCCAAAAAGTGTAACAATCGTCATTTAAGGACAATAACCTCTTTGAAGAGTCAACTGGCAATTTGACTATAATAACCTATTTGTAGATCCTGTCTCCCGGTTCATTTTTACTTTAAAATTCCATCTGTGTATTAAAGTTTTCAAGATACTACAAAAAAGCATAAACATTGGTACAAAACGTCAGATATGTGCAATTACTCCGATAAAAAGTCGACTGATGATTTACACTAGTTCGACTTATCTGTAAAACATGTTTTGCTGATCCTTTTTGCTAAGTTTCTATCCATTTATAATAGTTTTCAAGATAAGAGACAAATATTCAAAGCAAAATGTGTCCTCAAGCGTGACTGGGGAATAGAAATATGGTCACTACAGGTCTTCATCTAACCGGCAGTAAAACCCTTGCCAAAGTGGGGCGTCCGTTTGGCTATGCGGGATGTATCAAGGACGCAGCCATGTCCGGTCAGAATGGGGACGTTAAATCCGATGCCTCATGTAGAGAGTGTGTCACGCTCTCTGCACACGTTAAGAACTCTTGTAACAACACTTTGAGGGGTTCGTAGGTGGCCTGTTGCAAGGGTAAATTTCTATCCCTATCCAATATACCCTCATTTTTCTGTGGCAGTCCAAATTTTCAAGAATTGCAAACCAGTTGACCTCTTTTACCGGACCTACCTGTTGTGTTTATTGTCAATTTGTTCTCGTCTTGAACATACATAAAATATTTTCAACTGGACGTTAAGCAACCAACAATCAATCAAAGCAAATCGTACAAATCATCGTTAAAGGCGGTACCTCATGATAGGAGTCGTCTTAGTTTCGGCTTAGTTGACATTCTTCTTGATGTTCTCTCACTGATAGTGTTTGCTATTCTAAGTTTCTATCTAACTATATAACATTTCAAGAGAAACGGCTTAGATGGCGTATCAAATTATAAGCATTGTACCTTTTATAACTAATTAAGCCATTTGACTTATCTGTAGATCTTGTCTTGCTTGTCTTTTTTTGCAATTAAATGTTTCTCTTTATCAATGATATTTCTAAGGTAATAGGCAAATAGAGAAATAATCTGTTGACACAGAGATATGTCTCGCCTGTATGCAATTTGATAGTAAAATGTAAATGTTGAAATGAAAACAGCAATACTTTAGCATGCAAAATATTCAAAATATTCAAAGTCAATGAACAATGGCTGAAGGTACAGGACCAAATAATTTCCGCGGAAATCAGATGTGCCAATGCTAAAATAAGTGCATACCAATTATCACTGACTTATAATAAGTGATTCCCCATAAACTGACATACTTACAAACTATAACATATAAACCATGCAAAATTTTCAAAGTCAATGGACCACGACTGAAGGGGTAAAGCCAAAGAATTTTCATGGAAGTCAGATGTGCCAATTATTATAAAACTGCATACCAAAATTTCATTTTTTTTATTTAACATAAGTGGTTCACCTAAAAACGATCTAATCCAAATTTTTACTATGTAAACTATGCAAAATTCTTAAAGTCATTAGACCATGACTGAGGAGGCGGAACCAAATAATATTAAGGGAAATGAGACGTGCCGATGCTCATACAATTGCATACTAAGTATCATTGATTTACCATTAGTGGTTCCCCGTAAACTGACCTAATCACAAACAAATCGTTGAAGCCACCAACGCAGCCGACGAAGGAAACTGCATACTTAAGTCTGCTTATTTGACTCCGCCAAGGTGACACACAAAAAAGTAGATACTACTTTCTCATTATACTCGTGCATTAGTTGCCTACAAGAATTTCATTTGAATGGATACATTCTTTTGCTTTTAACATGAAAATTAATAACATTGAAAAATCCTAGTGATATACATATTTGTAGAAGTCTTGTTAAAACGAGCTTAAATAGAAAGAAACTACTGAGCCATTTAAAATTACATTTAAGGTATATAAGTTTAAATGTCTTGTTGTTCATAACCATCAAATTATATTGGTATTTGACATTTTTATATATTCTGTAAATATTGAAAGTTACAAAATAAATTAAACAAATTTATGACTTTATGTCGTTGGTATATTATAATCAGTCCATGTTTTCAGTTGTTATTTTTATCTGCATTTAACGTCCGTTGATAAGGGACTTTCCGATTTTAATTTTCCTTGGAGTTCGGTATTTTTTTTATTTTACTTTTCCCCAGCATTGAACTGCATACATACCATAGGAATGGTGAAAAAAATTATTTGAAGTTTCAAAAAAATCTATCATCGGTACAAAATTATACAAAGGATATAATACGAAGTATATTTTTACGTGTAATCAATATTTAAAACAAGAGTTCACACGCTGAAATGTCTTACCTGTTTTACTTATCTTTGAATTCATGTTGAAAGTTTGTAATATGAAGGTTTTACTACAAGTATCACAAAAAGTAAATATCATCAATGTTCTATGAAAATTAGATCACGGTCATGCGGTCATGAACCATGCCAGACAGAAATGAACACCTAACAATCCTATATACAACAAATATAGTAGTGCTATCGCTAAAAGTGCCTAAAAAACAGAATAAAACTATAAAATATTAACATTGACCAATGAACAATGAAAATGAGGTCAATGTAATATGGACCCTACCTTACATTCATTTTTCCTTACACCACCTACAGAGTCCCTATTGCTTATAATAACGATGACATAGACCAAACTACAAAATTTAATCCAATGAACCCTGACATTGAGGTAAAGGTAAGATGAAACCTGCCAGTCGGACATGTACATCTTACAATCATTCTATACACCAAATTATTTGACCTAATCCTTATAGTATCTGAGATACACACTTAACCACATAACTTTAACCTTCATCACTGATCCATGAAATGAGGTCGAGGTCTGGTGAACCCTACCTGACGGACATGTAGACGTTGCAAGGAACCCATAGACATATATAGTTATTCTATTACTCATAATAAGTGAGTATATCACATGACAAAAAACTGTAATTCTTTTTCAAGCAGTCACTGAACCATAAAAAATAGGTCTCACGGACAATGGACATAGACAAAAAGTTTAGGCCGACGCCGTAGTCGAATTGTAACCACTAAGTCTCGCATACACAAGACAACAACAGGAATTCGAGCGGCTATTTGTGTTATTATTCAAAACTTGTTTTAAAAAAGAATTAAGATGTTATGATATTTGTCTGATTAAAGGGGATACGCCCTCTACGGTCCCCTGATTCCGCCACTTGGTGTCTTATCTACGACATGTTAATATTTAACGTAAAACATGTATGCTTACAATCCAACGCTGCTTTATTTGTCAATGAGCTATATCATGTATGCAACTAATGAGGCGGGAATTGCCCGGCCGTGTGATTACTTTTGTGAATTTAATGCAGAACTTGAAAAATGTACCCAAGATAAAAAATAAGTCATGCGTAAACAACCTGATCGGATATCATTTTTTATACATTCACAACACGAGTATTTTTTAAAGTTAATATGTGGTTTCTTTGCAGCGTTTCTTTTTAAGACTTTTTAAATTGGTTTTCTTCTCTTTTCATTCCCTTGGTAACTTAAAAAGTTTGGTTGGAAGTTGATAGATGAATTTGTGGTAAATATCTGGAATGTCTTTCTCTAATCATGCTAATGATGTAATGAAACCATCATAGCATAAACGTCTGTATACATGGTCAGGTATACAAATTATGGTGGATAAAAAAAATAATCCACTGACCAGTACCTAATACGCAATAGAAATTTAATTTAAAAATGTTAAATTCTGTTGCTTTAAACTGACAATTGACAATCCCAGCCTCAAATAACACTTTAGTTCAGTTGGCTTATTACTTAATGATATGTCATATTTATATACAGAACGAAATTGATTAGAAAACTGCTGAACCATACATATTGATTGAGTTTTAATGTATAAAAATATTGTATCCCATCAGGTTGTTTACGCATGATATATTGTTATCTTGTCTTACTTCTTTCAAGTTCTGCATAAAAATAAAAATATATTTTACAAATTAATTCGAGATAATATATAGAAAATAAAAGGATATGGAGTAAATTACATGGGACAAAATCGCACACAATACATAGAAAAAATAAAAAAATTATCAATGAACAGGATTTTTATTCCTGTTCTTCATCTTGACAGTTGATGTAGGGTCTTCGACAATGAACGCATCATTCATACCCTACAACAAGGTCTAGACGGCCCCTAGGGTTGACTTAAGCGGTACTATTGATAACAATAAACCACAGTTCACATATACTGTTTATAAAACTTTGAATGTTTTGAAATACTATGGATTTTCTACACATGATATATTGTCATCTAGGTTACATCTTTCAAGTTCTGCACAAAAATGAAAAATAAAAAATTACAAATTAATTTGAGATAATATGCACTGTTCATAAAACTTTGAATGTTTTGAAATACTTAGGATGTTCGACCCCAGGAAAAGATTACCAATCCTCTTCAACTTCATTTTTTGTTTTGCCTTAAGCTTTTTAACTTTCAAATTCCATCGTCAATTATGATTCAGTTAAAGACGAAACGCGAGTCTGGCGTACAAAATGTTAATCCTGGCATCAATGATGAGTTTATAAGTAAGTAATATTATCATTTCGTGTCAAACTTGCTTCGTTTTATTTTCTTTAACGTCATTTCTAAGTACTTTGTAGATTCACAAAGTGAACTCAAACATTAAAAATAAAAGATTATTCTTAATTTCACTAGAGTTTATTATTATCTAATTCTACTTTGTTAATATCAAAAAAAAGGTGGTCTACGCACTGACTATTTATATAATCATATGAAATTAAGAAGAAAGTTTGAATCAGAATTTTATGACCTTTATCCATCAATGTTCTTAATATTTTAAAGGGAAAATAGAATTATCAATTCGAAAATAATAATAACAAGAGAAAAGAAAATGAAAACTTGCCATGATCGTTGCATCAAAACAGATATATCGTCTATCTTGTGCCTTTAACAAAAATGTGGAATATTTGAAATGTAATTAGAAATAAACTTACTGTCTGAGGTAATCTTCCTTTTTGGCGTTGTTCAATTCGACTCTATCATGCAGTGAATCAAATATTTCAATATATTAACTACCTTTTTATGTTTCTTCGCCAATTACAATTAAAGTCATCCGCATCCGTAAAACATAAAATCACATGATCCGTCAAAAATGCAAAATTTAAGTAATGTCATCTACAAGATTAATTTAGACTCTTTTAGTTGATCCCGAGTTTAAAGTCATATGAAACTTCAAAATTGAAAAAAAAAGTTGAACATGTGTTATATACTTGAATGGCTAAGTTTTAAAAGAAGTAAACGTGAACTCTTTTTTTTCAAAACAAAAATCCTTTATATTATCAAAATCTTCATAAATGTACCGATATTGAATTATTGACTTCCCAGGCACTAATTCGCCGATATTTTTCCGTATACGGTGACTTTAACTACGAGACATCTCGTTATAACTTTGGCCACCGCACAGCGCAAGTGCGAGTGGAAACCCGTGTTGAAAGAATGTAAACACACGTGCTCTTGAAGGTAAATAGAAATAACAGATTCTTAAAGAACAAATTTAATACAAGTCATTTAACAAATGTCAAGGAAAAGTTTAATTAACAAATGGGAACGAATGTAAATTATATTAAACAAATGTCATGGCTCCTTCAATTCACTAATCTGTCGCGCTTTCCATGTGCTCTGTTTTTATTGTTTATCAATGTCACGATCTGGTAAACTTCGGCCATCAACTCGAAAGTTAATTAGCTTGCAATCAACAACCATTGAATGAAATATTATTTGTCGATAATACGTTAAAGATGTGTAATAAATATAAGAAAAACGTGCATGCAAGACTTAGTTAAGTATATATGAATGCATTGGTTCAATAATTTAGATAACATTAAAATTTCAAGAAACTCGTTTCAGTTGACTTTAAGTTTATGTTGCGAATCAAAACTCTGTATTCTCTTCATTTCAAGGAAACTAATAGCTAAAACAATTATACAGTTTTGCTATATTGGAAATGATGCCTGTTTTGCGAAAAAGATGTTTCTATCATTAGCTAACGTAGGCTTGTGAAAAAAACCCAGCAGATATGTGGGAATGGCAGAAAATATTACCAAATGCAACACAGGAAAATAGACATCGTATACATGCCAGGCCATTGCGTTTCAATAGCAAAATTATACAAATCATTCTATTTTACTTTCTCAGCTTTATTCATTAACTTGAAGTACTTTTTTATTTTAAGGTAATGGACTTGATATTGGGGCCAAATAAATCACTTACTGCGCTTACATTTTGCGATGGCCTGTCACACTTGTCTCCCCCTTTTTGTTATGTCATACCTGTTTTATGTGGTTTTTACCATTTCCGGTGATGAGCTGTTTCTTCTTCTTCTTCTTCCGAATACGGGAGTAGACTCCTAGGTAGGAGTGTAAAACTTCCCGGAACTTGTGTGCTATGTACATATGGACTTAATTTAAAAATAATATGACAAAGAAAAATCATTAACAATAACATATATACATTATGTACAGTGGCTTTGTAGTTTAATAAGTTGTTGTGGATCCTTCAAATGTTAGAGTGGATATGCCACTTTTGAAGGATTCCAGGGTGTCAGACATACCTATTGCTTCAGGTAGTGAGTTCCAGTCCGAAATAGTGCGAGGATAAAAAGAAAATTTATAGAAATCTTTATTTGTTGATATTTGCCTAAATTTATGTTTCCCCCTAGTACGTCTATCAGATATTGTTAAATTGTCCTTAGGAACTTCCACTAACCCCCAATTTATTTTATATAGAATAGTTAATCTAGCTTTTTTCCTTCTTATTTCTAAATTTTCCCATTCCAATGATTTAATTAAATTTGAAACTGCTGCAGGTGATCTGTCTTTATAATCATTGAAGACAAACCTGGCTGCCTTACGCTGTACCTGCTCAACCTGAGTGATGTGTTGCTTTTTGTACGGATCCCATTCAGGGGAAGAGTATTCGACGACTGGACGGACAAGTGATGTGTACGTAAGGTTTTTAACCTTACGTGTGCAGTTTTTTAAGTTCCTACGAAGAAAACCTAAGGTTTTATTTGCCTTACAGGTAATATTGTTTATATGTGTTCCCCAATCAAGATCATGGCTAATAGTTACGCCTAAATATGTACTGTCTTTTACTGCTTTTAAAACATGATTGTGCAATATATAATCAAAAGTGGAAGGTTTACTTTTTTTTAGAAATATGAATAACATAACACTTCTCAGGAATTAAAATTCATTTGCCAGTCCTCTTCCCATTGTACTAAACTAGATAAATCTTTTTGAAGTAATTTGGCATCAGAACTATTATTAACATTTCTATACAATAAACAGTCATCTGCAAAAAGTCTTGCATTGCAAGGTACATGTTCGGGTAGGTCATTAATAAAGAGTAAAAATAATGTTGGGCCTAAAACTGTTCCCTGAGGGACACCAGAATCAACAGCTAATTTTGAAGATTTAACACCATTCAATAGTACCTGCTGTTGCCTGTCAGCTAAAAAGTCATTTATCCAATTTAAATGTTGATTCCTAATACCATAAAAGTTTAATTTCTGGGCTAATCTTTGATGGGGGACTTTATCGAAAGCTTTGGAAAAATCTAAAAGTATAACATCTATTTGGTTGCCATATCCCAATGATTTTGCAAGATCTTGTAAACTGATGATAAGTTGGGTCTCACATGACCTTTTACTTCTAAACCCATGTTGACTATCATTTAATATGTTATTAATTGTAAGATGTTTCCTTATGTTGCTTGTTATAATGTGTTCTAGAATTTTGCAACATATTGCAGTTAATGAAACTGGTCTATAATTAATAGCGTTATGCTTGTCACCTTTTTTAAATATTGGTACAACATTAGCCTGCTTCCAATCAGTTGGGATTTTACTAGTATCAATAGATTTTTGGAAAAAGAATGTCAAAAATGGAGACAATTCTTGTGCAAAATTATGTAAAAAATATGCTGGCAGATTATCAGGGCCAGTGGCTTTGTGTGGATTTAAGTTTTTAAGTAACTTTAATAAGCTATTATGACTAATAAATATGTCTGGCATAGTGGGTTGGGGACTTGTACCTTTATTTGGCATAGAGGATGTATTTTCAATAGTAAAAGCCTTTTTTTACTCCATTTTTTAATCTTGCATTACTAGTATCTTATATTTAGAAACGTACCATTTGGAAAACTGAAGTTTAATGACTAACTTCTTCTATGTTCTGTGTGGCTCAAAATAAGGTGCACTCGATTCAGTTATGTGTCAGACGCAAGATGGACATTTATATTTGTTACACACATAGTGCCACGTACCTGGTACGCGCAGCTCCTACACATATGCAACGATATTTCACTCAAGGATAGTACGACATATTATTTTAGTATGTCCCCAGATACGTATACGTCACGCACCTGATACGATTAGATATGTTACAAGTGAAGCGGCAACTATCATCAGATACCTGAACTTTTTATGCAAAATAAATATTCAACAAATATGAAACATTAAATTTTTAATGATAAGGATAAAATTAAAATAGGGTCCGGCATTAACAAAAAAGTCCTTAAGAACCGAGAACAGAATTTTTCCATTGATGTATGTCACGGTTTATTTCTCTGTTGGGTGTCATGACAACCAAAATGTGAATAGTACAACCGTTTACACCTTTTAAACAATTTTTTGAACTCTGGCATTAGTGTTTGGTGAAATTTCTTATCTTCGTTATTTTTAGTATATTTTATTGGAAGAACAAGAAATAAAGGTTGATGTATAAAATCAGGATTTCACTTGCAATCTAACATAAATTTCTATGAAATATTCAGTAGAAATATAATCGTCACTTTGTACTTCCATCATACCATCCATCTTACTGTCTGTCGTTCCGTCCGTGGTTCCAAAACTAACAATTTCTAGATGAAATCCCTTCTTCGATTCAAACGAAACTTGAAACCATTGGAAGATAAAGGCTATTTATTATTTAGATGTCAATATTTCACAGTTCAAAGTTACTTACTAAAAATAGATTGTTTTTTAAATAAATGCAATTCGGATGCAATCTTCAGTTTCCCTTACTTGATGAAAACGACTGAAACTCATACCAATGAAAAATCTAGAATATAGAAATCTGATGTTCAATGTGTTGTTTCTGGATGATTACTTGGTGTACTTTCATACTGCAACTATATATAGATTGTAATTTCAACAGAATCTTGGTTTCTAGATGAAATATCTACTACTGTATGTTGGGCAGGTTAGCCTGGGTCAATGAAACCTTGAAATGAAATTTCCTATATGCAAGGGCCCAGGTTTGGTTTCTAGACAACAATAACTTTTTTAATTTTGAATCAATTTCATTGAATGTGTCTGGGATCATCCATCAATGTGCATTTCTGTGAGCATGGGTGGGCCTCTGTTTAATTTGTGAGTGAGTCAACAAACTTAACTGTATTCCCTACAGTTTTGTCAGTACCTACTATTGACTGTCCAAATATACATTTTTGTTTTTGATAATGACTTTATCATCAAGAATATGAATATCAAGCGAGCCCGATAGGGCGGTGTGATATTCGAGCTGATGAAGTCAGTATTAAAAAATAAAATGCCATTATTCTTTTTATCGGCAATTTGTCTTAACTGTAAGTTTTTTTAGGTTGAGAATATGAAGTAAGGGAGCTACCATTTGAAATTTATGGGGGGGGGGGGGGGGGGGGGCTAGGATGAAAAATGTTGTCCTGTATTTTTTTTTATTTGTAATCTCTGTCCTGCCTTTTTATTTTTCACTCTATTCGGTCCTGCCTTTTTTTTTTAGTTTATCCTGACTTTTTTTTTACATAAATTGTCATCCTGCCTTATTATTTTGCAAAGTGTCTCATCCTGCCTTTTTTTTTACTCAAAGCTCCTGTCCTGCCTATTTTTTTCAAATTTCTTCCTAACCCCCATAAAAATCAAATGGTAGCTCCCTAAAATGAAATACTTAGTCAAACTACGTTTACGCGTACAAAATGTTGGGATGGTTGTTCGGTTGTATGAATGAAGTCGCGTGCATTTTATTGATAAATTGACTTGAAACCTGACGTTGCTGCATTGATACATGACGTCATTGCTTATATTTTCGGGTATCAAGTTCTGTCATTGATCTTAAAAATATTAGGCAGTAAGATCAAAGGGAAAATGTACAAATTGCAGATAAAACCCAATATTTAAAAAAAAATTAACACAAAAGCTTTGCATGTTCAATTCTTAATTTTGATCAAAGAAAAAAACTGGCATTTCAATGGGGCAGCATTAGGGACTATCTAGAAGATTTGCTTATACTGTGACCTGCCTACCATGAGGGTCTAAATGAATACTTGATAGGGAAAAATGGGGAACAAATTAGAAAAAAAATAGAGGCTCTAAAGAGCCTGTGTCGCTCACCTTGGTCTGCATATTCAACAAAGGACACTCTCCAACATTGTAGACGAGAATAGAATTCATGACAAAAATCTGTTTTGATGATCTTATATTGCTGATATTTTAGTCGTTTAAGTTTCTCTTTATCTTCTTTTGTTTTTGCACAAAACACAAAACAGAGTAAAAAAAATCCTCATTTAAGGACAATCACTCCTATAAAGAGTGACAGTTTACTAACTATATTGGCAAAATGTGACTTGTTAGTAGATCTTGCCCTGCTGATCATTTTTGTGATTTAAAGTGTCTATTTATCTATTATAATTTTTATCATGTAAAAATCATCATTAAAGGACAATAACTCCATTAAGGAGGCGTCAGACGATTTCCTCCATATTGTCTTAATTGTAGATCTTGTCTTGCTAATTTAAGTTTCTATCTATTTATTATAATTTTTAAGATATAAAGCAAAAATGCAAACAAAGAGTGCACACGCTGAAATGTCTCGCCTTCTTTACTAACCATTGATTTTATGTTGATACTCCTAAATACAAAGCTTTACTACAAGTAACACATAAACTTAACATGATCCAAGAAAATGAGGTCAAGGTCAGATAAACCAAACGAGAAATACATGTACACCTTACAATCATTCAAAAAACCAAACATAGTTGACCTATTCCTTATTGTTTTTAAGAAACAGTCTTGAACAAGAAAACTTAACATTGACTAATGAACCATGAAAATGAGGTCAAGGTCAGATGAACCATGCCAGACAGACATGTACACCTTACAATCAATTTAGGCATTAAATATAGTTGACCTATTGCTTATAGTATCTAAGAAACAAACTAAACCATGAAAACTTAACATTGACCAATGAACCATGAAAATGAGGTCAAGGTCAGATGATACCTGCCAGACAGACATATAAACCTTACAATCCTGCCATACATCAAATATAGTTGATCTATTGCTTAGAGTTGAAGAAAAACAGACCAAAACACAAAAACTTAACACTGAGAAATGAACCGTTAAAATGAGGTCAGGGTCAAATAAAACCTGTGAGACTGGCATGTACATCATAAAATATTTCCATACACCATTTATAGTTGACCTATTGCATATAGTATTAGAAAAAAAGACCAAAACTCAAAAACTTAACTTTGATCACTGAACCATGAAAATGAGGTCAAGGTCAGATGACACCTACCAGTTGGACATGACACCTTACAATCATTCCATATACCAAATATAGTAGACCTACTGCTTAAAGTATCTGATATATGGACTTGACCACGAAAACTTAACCTTGTTCACTGATCCATGAAATGAGGTCGAGGTCAAATGAAAATTGTCTGACGGGCATGAGGACCTTGCAAGGTACGCACATACTAAATATAGTTATCCTATTACTCATAATAAGAAAGAAATTAACATTACAAAAAATGTTGACTCTTTTTTCAAGTAGTCACTGAACCATGAAAATGAGGTCAAGGACAATGGACATATGACAGACGGAAACTTCGTTACATAAGGCATCTTTATACATAGTATGAAGCATCCAGGTCTTCTAGCTTCTAAAATATAAAGCTTTAAAGAAGTTAGCTAACGCCGCCGCCGCCGGATCACTATCCCTATGTCGAGCTTTCTGCAACAAAAGTCGCAGGCTCGACAAAAATTGGTAAAAATCTTCAAAGGGCAATACCTCTATAAGGAATCGACTAATGATTTCGACATGGCACTTATTTGTATAGCTTGTCTTGCTGATCATTTTTGCTATTTAAAGTTTCTCTCTATCTATTATAGATTTCAAGATAATAGGCAAAAATGAAAAAAAATGGTAAAATTTCTCATTTAAGGGCTATAAGAAGTCGTCTGACAGTTTTGACATACATCAACAATTGGTAAGAGCTCAACATTCTGAACATTTCTGCCTTTGTCTGATTTTCTCTATTTATAACCGTTTTCAAAATAATAGACAATACTTTTTTACCCCTTTGTTTTTTTTTAGCATGTCGGCCATCCTGGTTAGCAGGCGGTTTCTCTCTATCTATTATAGATTTCAAGATAATAGGCAAAAATGAAAAAAATGGTAAAATTTCTAATTTAAGGGCTATAAGAAGTCGTCTGACAGTTTTGACATACATGAACAATTAGTAGAGCTCAACATTCTGAACATTTCTGCCCTTATCTGATTTTCTCTTTTTATAACCGTTTTCAAAATAATAGACAAAACTTTTTTACCCCTTTGTTTTATTTTTAGCATGTTGGCCTCCTTGTTAGCAGGCGGGGTCATCGGACACATTTTTAAACTTGATACCCAAATGATGATTGTGGCCAAGTTTGGTTAAATTTGGCCAAGTAGACTTTCAGAGGAGAACATTTTTGTAAAAGTTAACAGAAGACGACAACGGACGCCAAGTGATGAGAAAAGCTCACTTGGTCCTTCAGGCCAGGTATGCTAAAAAGGGAATACAAATATTAAAGAATAGAGAATAATGGGGTGCTAATGTATAAAGAATAGAGAAAATTAACAAACAAAAACAAGAAGAGAACTAGAGGCTTTAAAGAACCTGTGTCCCTCACCTTGGTCTATGTACATGTGCATATTCAACAAAGGACACTATATATCCAACATTGTAGAGGAGAATAGAATTCATGACAAAAATCTCGTTTTTGTTGATCTTGTATTGCTGATCGTTCTGTCTGTTTAGTTTCGTTCTATCTTCTTTATTTTTTGCTCAAAACACAAAAGAGGGTAAAAATAAATGGAGAAAGTGTCCATGGGACACAGATGATGCCCCCGCTTGCATATAACATTATAAAAGGACATAACTCAAGAAGGGCTAACTAAAGTAAGAGAACAGGAACGATAAATTCAGCAATTTTTCCATTTTTAAAGGGACATAACTCTAGAACACTAAAAGTGACGCCACCAAAATTCAAACTTGATCTGTGTTTTGTGGTAATAAGCATTGTGTATAAGTTTCATAACATTTAATTGAGGCAAACTAAAGATTTTGGGACGTACAGACGGACAAGGGTAAAACTTAATGCCCCCTCCGCTACGGCGGGGGCATAAAAATCCTCATTGAAGGACAATCACTCCTAAATATAAAGAGTGACCGTCTACTAACTATATTGACAAAATATATCTTGTTTGTAGATCTTGCCTTGCTGATCATTTTTGTTATTAAAAGTTTCTATTTATCTGTTATAATGTTTATCATATAAAGCAAAACGCAAAAAACATTGGCAAATATCGTCATTAAAGGGCAATCACTCCAATAAGAAGTTGTTGGATGATTTCCCCATATTGTCTTAATAGTAGATCTTGTCTTGCTGATCATTTTTGTTTATTTAAGTTTCAATCTGTGTATTATAATTTTTTAAATATAAGGCAATAAATTGCTTCGCCGAGTGCAGTTGGATACGACCACAGAAGTCCAACCCTGAACAGTTGGGGCAAAAATGGACACAATATTCGTGCTTGATACAGGTCTGAATTTGGATTGTAATTCAATATTTGACACATAACAGGTTTCTGACACAGAATAACTGTAGTCAAAGAACTTAGAATTGGTTATATGATTTGAATTTATATTCAATTTTTTGCTTTTGTGCAATACACTTTGCTGTTGCGAATTGACCTAATGGAGTTTGCAAACATAATAACCCATTTAAATAAATCATAAAAGTCTTAAAATAGAAAATGACATACATAATCATAGCTAAAATTAATTTACCTTAATCAGCATTTTTAAAATTATTAAAATAGTAACTTCTAAAAATGAATTGATAGCTAATCACCTCAAAACAATACAAAAATTCTTTATACATAATTTTAAAGCAGTGTAAGGGAGGTAATTCAAAGTTGTGTTTGAATTACCTCCCTTACTCTGTAATTTTTACTTAAGTATTTGTCCATTTACCAGGACACCCTTGTTTTTTCTCACTTTTTTGCCCCTAATCCTATACAATTTGAGCCATAACCCCCCAAAGCCAATCCTAACCATCCCTTTGTGGTATGGAAACTTGTGGTATATTTTCAGAGAGATCCATACACTGTTCCACAAGTTATTGTCATGAAACTAGAAAAATGCTTTTTTAGGCCCCTTTTTGGCCCCTAATTCCTAAACTGTTGGGACCATAACCCCCAAAATCAATCCCAACCTTTCTTTTGTGGTTATAAACCTTATGTTTAAATTTCACAGATTTCTATTTACTAATACTAAAGTTATTGTCCAGAAACAAAATGTCTTCGGACGACGACGACGTGATACCAATATACGACCGCAAAAATTTTTGCGGTTGTATAAAAACCCTATAATAGATCAAAATCATCATCAAAGGGCAATAACTCTAATGAGGAGTCGACAGACGATTTTCGACCATGCAGACTTATTAGTAGATCTTGCTGATCATTTTTGAAATTTAAAGTTTCACTGTATCTATTATTATTTTCAAGATAATAGGCAAATTGGAATAAAAATGGTAAAATTTGTCATTTAAGGGCAATAACTCCTATAAGAAGTACCCCGACAGTTTGGATATAAAAGGACAATTGGTAGAGCACATCATTTTGAACATTTCTGCATATGTCAGATTTTCTCTTTATATAACGGTTTCCAAAATAATAGACAAAACTTGCATTTTACCCCTATGTTCTATTTTTAGCCATGTCGGCCATCTTGATTGGCAGGTGGGGTCATTAAACTAAATACCCCAATGATGATTGTGGCCAAGTTTGGTTAATTTAATTCAGTAGTTTTAGAGGAGAAGATTTTTTGTAAAAGTTAACGGACGACGACAGACGCTAAGTGATGAGAAAAGCTAGCTTGGCCATTTGGGCCAGGTGAGCTAAAAACACCCAGACAATTAAAGAATATAGAAAATGAACACCACCTCTGCCATCCAGACCTTCTTTCATATATCACTCTTTTTGAATTTTTATAGCAATCAAGAATTAACAATTGTGATTTAGCAAAGCATGTTTTGTCTTCCTTCCTTTATTACATGTATTCAAATGTTAATGACAATACTGAATAGATATACAATTAATAATAAATATTATGGGATGGCATATAATGAATAATGAACAATGGTGCACGATTTTCCTTGCTATCTCTTGGTAGATGTTGAAGAATGAACAGTAAAATGTGGTGCAACAATTTTCTCTTTATCACATGTTTAAATGAAATAAGATGCACAACCATTCTCAGTACTCCAGTGTTGATTCTAACGCATTACTTAATTTAATAGTAATGAAATATTTTGTGCATGAGGCAGCTGTCTTCTATGAAAAGCTTACATCTGATCAGAAAAAAGCATGGCTTGAAGATGACTTGAAACGGTACATACAGTATTCTAGCCAGGAAATAACTGCCACCCCTTAGAAATACAGGTAGACCAATCTTTTTTAAATTCATATAATGAGTTTTTTTAACAATAACAAAAATATTTAGAGCATTGGTTATTCACTTCATAAAACATACATCAGTTTATTTCCAAGACAAACAATCATGGAAATACCAGGACCTCATAACCTAAAGTTAGACAGCAAAATGTATGAAAAAATGTTTAAAAGATCATAAAATGGCCTAAAATCTTAATAATTAACTTTAATGGACCCTTTTATATTATTTCTTAGATTAATATTGTCAGCTTTTTAAGGAGTTTTTTGGGCAAAGTTGTCTTATTTAATATATATCCAGTGTTAAAATTTAAGGTCAGCCTGTGTCCTAAATTCTGCAGTTATGAAGTGATTATTTTTTAATATTTGGTTTAAATATAAACTATCTGGCTATGACCAATATACTTAGGGTTATTCCATTAAAACAAATATTGGAGGTTAGAGAGGAACTTTTAATAATAACACAACAAACATACTATCTTTAAGAAATTTAGAATACATTAAATGCACCATCTTTAAAAACAAAACTTCCATTCCTCTCCTTCAACATTTATCTTAATGGAACAGCCCTGAATACAAATATAAATGACCATGCTACTTTGGTAATAATTGTATACATGTTTAGAGGCTCCTGGTACTTTTATACCTTTAACTGGTACCCTGCCCTTCTACTTCAGGTTCCCTGATGTTTATTTTCCTGTCACGACAGCAAAATTTAAAGTAAATCTGATTCATGAAGCAGCTATTTGTGTTCTTCTTTTCATTTTTATTTGATGACAGTCTTTGTGGAAATGTCTTATGATACAATGAAATGAAATTCAAAAATTTTCTTTTTCTTTTCTGACTACCAGTAAAAAAAATGGACCCATAATTTGTTTCCTCCAATGGTTCAAGGAAATGAACAGGGCCACCACATTTTAATTTTTGAACCACTGGATGAGACAAAATCTTGAAATTTTTCAAAAGACTAAATTATGCAAGCTATATATATGACATGAATATCAAACCAATGTTAATGTTGACCTTTAAAAGGATCACTTTTATCCTCATCTTTGCTATTCTATTGAAACAAAATCCATTTTCCCGAATGATAACAGACTAGATTAAAACCACGAAAAAATTGTTCATTTATCTTTTTTATCATCAACATTGTCAGAGTTGTCTCCCATTTCATTGTCTTTCACTTCCTCCTCTTCTCCAACATCTTCATCATCTCCTTCATGATCTTTATCTTCCTCATCATTTTCATCTTGAACTTTATCCCCATTTTCAGTAATATCTTCATGAGATACCATTTCAAATCCCTGTTCTTCTGTTTTTTCGGCATCCATTTCTTGTGTTTCACTCTCCGTTTCTTCATTTTCAAGAGCTTTTTCCCTCCGTTTTCTCATTTCCTTTTTAACGTCTTTGGCTTTTTTCGTTTCACTTGGTCGTTTAACTTCATAAAATGGCTTAAAAGATTCAAGAACTCCAACATCTTCTGTTAAATTTGGGAACAGCCAGAAATGTATTTTTCCAAATGTCAGTAACCATAGCAAACAAAACAATATCTGTTTCACTGGAATGGATAAACAGAAGAGTTTAAGCTTAAAATAATTTATGTATTCTTTAAAGTGAACACATCGTATATACAGTATAGCTTCACAGTACAATACATTTGTTGTTAGTTTTTAAAAATAAAAAGAATTTGAAGTTGATAAAAAGACATGTAAGAAAGTGAAATAGAACTTTTTTTGTTGAGCTTTTCTTATAAAGCATTGGTTGACATTTACACCCCAAATAGGTCAAAAATCGAGATTTTGCTGAAAGTTGATAAAATCGTCCAAATTTCAACCACATTTAGACCTAGGGAACACAGAGCCCTGAAGGGTTCGACAAATTAAATATTCAAGTCAGATATATAATTAGTTATAACAAACATAAAGTCAAAAGATTTTTTTTTTTATCTTTTATTTTTTTTTCAATAGTCAGGATTTCACATACCCCCACACACTACCACCTGACAAGAGTATCAAGGGGTTAAATATAGAAAATAATACAGTATACACCATATATCTCTGTTGTCAACTTATGTGCTGTGTGTTTCCTGTCCTAAAATCCAATGGAAATTGAACTGTGTTCATTGATGTTCAAGGTAATGCAATATTGGTGCTACTTAAGACGTTATGAAAAGAAAGCTGATTCATAAATTTTTTAATAAGAGACCTATGTCCTATCTAGTCATTGTCTAAGTCATGATTCATCATGATAATGGTTATGTATCAAATGAAAAATGTAATTGGTTTATTCGTTCAGTTTTGGTGTTTCAGACTACAGCCAGTGTTTTGTTTTAGCTAAAGAACCTTCAAATATGAAAGTGTTGAATAAATTAAAAACTGTAAATTCAGGAATTCATGCATGTATTTACTATTCTAAATCCTTAATCGCTGGCAGAAAATGTAAAATCTTATTAATATAATTGCAAAAATTCTACAAATGAACCTGAAATTGTCACATTTTTTACATTAATAGAAATATCGCAATAATTTCTGAATTTACAGTAGTATTTTACTAAATGATAGCCCTGTTTTACTTTTAGTCAAATTCTTTTGTTATATCTATTAAATAAAATATTCCTACCTACCCCTAACCCTAACCCTAACCCTAACTACCAAATTTGTTGGCGATTTACACATACTTTTCCCATTTCTGGTAAATGACAAACACAAATTAAAAAAAAAATAGTTTTTTGTGTTTTAATTATTTCAATACTTATGAAGTGGTCTAGATTCATTTATCAACATTTCTAACTTATTTTTGATAAAGGAAAGCCGGCCTTTTCCTATATAAATACCCTACACAACATTTGAAACTTTTTCAGAGCTTCATCCAGACGATAAAAGTTTTTCATGAATTCATGCGACAAAAAACGTTTACCCAAAACTACTGACGAAAAGATGGTGGACTGATAATAGATCAATATGGATTATACATGACTTTTTACAGTAATTTATAAAAGTTCATAAAATATCCTTTACAAAAAATAAACAATACTTACAAACAACTAAAAATAGAACAAATCCAACAAAACTAGCCCCAACTAAACTAAGATAGTAAACACCAATTCGTATTTCATCTGGCCACAGGGGAAACAAACAGAATGCCACAGCTCCCACAACTGTAAAAGATAAAAATAGAATTAACATCATTGTTTTTTTATTTCGCATGCGTAAATCTGAAAGATATCAATATCTATTTTTATTTCAAATTTTTGTAAAAAATGCAACGAAATTAGTATAACATTCATTAAAACTGGTCTTTTGAATTTTAATTGTATTATTTGTATGCAGCTTTTCCTGAAATCTCATTAATCAATCATGCTTTTTTGTTCACTTATTAGCAATCATTTTAATAGATACATTATGTGTTTTGCTTATTGTTGAAGGCTGTAATGTTACCTATAGTTATTAACTTCAACATTATTTAGTCTCTGGTGGAGTTGTCTCAGTAGCAATCATACCCCATCTTCTTAATTTTATATCAATAAATTGGCTAATCTGATTCATATAATTTTTGCTAAACTACCGTAATACAATGGAGAAACCATTGAAAGTCCCCTTTGACATACATGTACAAAAAACATATACATGTACCTACAAAATAATAGAAGTCAAACTCACCCATAAGAAGTCCAATTAAAAATGTCTTTGCTGGTATGGGGTCATATATCCACACATATATCTAGAAAATATAAAAGTATAACTTTATTTCACACATTAATTCTATACTTTCATCAATCTTGTATTGTCAAGCAAAACTTTGTTTCGATTATTCTACTTTCTGCCTCATCTAGAAATCTGCATTATAGCTGATCATGTGATTAAAAAAAAAGACCAGGATGCAATCTGATTAAAATACAGATCCTATGTCCACTCTTTGCTACTAAGGATAGAAAATCATTCTGTTCTACTTTCTGTTCTGGTAATTATTACATCAACCAATGAAATTTCTGTTTCCAAATTTTTGACGATGTGTATCATTATGAAAAATTTGTAAGGGTTCCGAGGAACCCAGTATCTCGCCTACTTTTGCTGTTAGTCGCAGGCTCAGCAAAAATGGGGAAAAAATTATTAAAAATTTTCCTCTAAATACTATCTTTTGATTGTAAGAAGCTTCTATCCAAGTTTGGTAAAAATCCAGGATGGTTTATGAATCTAATACATGTTTTTAAAACTTTAACTGCAGACTGTATGTAATGTTAACTGGAAGAAAAACTAAGTCCATTTATAAGTAATATACGGAAAAACAGTAAATAAATTTTTACAAAATTTCCTTCTAGATACTAGCTTTTGATCATAAACAAGCTTCTGTCCAAGTTTGGTACAAATACAGGATAGTTTAAGAAAGTTATTTAAATTTTAAAAACTTTAACCAGAGTGAATGTAATGTTAACTGGCAGAAAAACTAAGTCCATTTATAAGTAAAATACGGATAAACAGGATTTTATTTTTTACAAAATTTACTTCTGGATACTATCTTATGATCATAAACAAGCTTCTGTCCAAGTTTGGTAGAATTCCAGGATAGTTTAAGAAAGTTTTCAAAATTTCAAAAACTTTAACCACAGGGTGAATATTTGTGGACGCCGCCAACGACGACGACGACGGAATGTAGGATCGCTATGTCTCGCTTTAGCGACAAAAGTCGCAGGCTCGACAAAAAACTGGAGAATCCAAAAAAATCTTTTAAACAAAACCTTGATCAAATCATTTTTATGTCCTTGTAAGCAAAGTATACACACATGATCTGTATTTCAAATCTATTTGGAATATTTGTTCCAGGGCTTGTGGGGTCCTCGGTGGCCAAGTGGTCTAAGCAGTTCCACTTCTGTAATCACTAGCCAGTCAACACTGAGGTTGTGAGTTCGAACCCCGCTCGTGCGGGTGCACTCGACTCCAATCTTAATTGACTAGGATTGTCAGTTTTCCTATCGAAGGTCGGTGGTTTTCTCCGGGCACTCCGGCTTCCTCCACCAATAAAAACTGGCCGCCACGAAATAGCCCAAAAGTGGCGCTTAAAAGTGGCGTTAAAACACCAACAATCAATCAATCAATCAATCCAGGGCTTGTGTTTCCTATATTGATTTTCTTGATGGAGGGTTATAAGTTACAAGAAAGCTAGTTTACCAAGGATTCTTCATGTCAAAGTTGTCATCTTTTCAAAAGTTTTATTTAAAGACGCCAATCTCGCCATCATAATTATTGTAAGCAGATAACCAACCAGTCACAGATATCAACTCAGACGTCTTGAAAAGTGGTGGTCCGAATGGTTTTGCAAAGGACCAACACAATTTTTTATTTTTTTTGCAATAGCAATAGTAATATTACATTACATGTATGTTTCAAGAGAATTGGATAGTTTGATTGGCTAACAATAACCGGGCGTCATTCAAAAATTAACCTTCATATCAAAATGAAATGTTACATTTGTGATGACATGTGCTTCCACAAAAAATTGCACAGACAAATAAAAGAAAACCTTGACAAAACTTTTTTTTCGTGGTCTTATTATATTAGCATAAAAATGTAATTATAAGAAATGAATGCTTTTTTTAGTAATTTTATTAGGGTGTAGAAGTGTTAATGGTGCATACGCTTTTAGAATGAAGCACTTCCACGCTTCATACAAAATGTGCTTCCGTCAACACTTTTACACCCCAATAAAAATTACAAAAGGAAGCATTCATTTCTTAAGTGAGGACCAGCAGATTTTTTTCAAGGACAAACAGGAAAAAAATATTTGGACAATTGATTGAACAACACTAGCTCCCAATGAAAAGTTGTCTTAGTAAAATCAAGAACATGCTAAATACAGAAAAATATGCTGAACTGTATCGAAAATTTCTATGAAACAAAACCAATAAGGTTCAGGTATGTCTAGAAAGTCTGAAAAAACTATGAAGGAAAATTGACAACTGACAAATGAAACTTACATTATCTCCGTCAAGGAAGATTTGGTCGTCATGCATATTTAATTTCAGTCTTCTTTCTTTCTTCTTCTTTTCTTCTTTCTTTTCTTCCTTTTTGTCTTCATCCTGAAAGTTTAACAGCAGCAAATTACTTTTCTAAAATAGTAGATTTTCTAAAGCAATTCTTTCTAAATATTAATTTGATAAATTTCTATTAGGAGTAAGTTAGTTGTCTTTTTACCCTTTCTCTGTCAAATCCTTGCTGTGTTCAGTTTACCCTTTTTTTGAAATATCTGTTGTTTTTAACAGAGAAGTTAACACATTTTTTAATACTTGGATATATAGATTCTACCATTGCATTGAGTGATACAATAGTCTTTCTCTTGTGACAATTAAATTTACAAATTTTAAATGTGAGGCATTTTACTTCTAGATTTAAAGATAATAATCCATTTCAAAAATTCATACTTCATTTCAACTTTTAAAATATTGGCAAACGGATTTTCAGCTGACTGCTTTTTATGCCCCACTTAGGGGCATTATGTTTTTCGGTCTGTGCGTCCGTTCGTCCATTCGTTCGTTAGCCCGTCTGTCCCTCTTCAGATTAAAGTTTTTGGTCAAGGTAGTTTTTGATGAAATTAAGTCTAATCAACTTGAAACTTAGTACACATGTTCCCTATGATATGATCTTTCTAATTCTAATGCCAAATTAGAGTTTTGACCACAATTTCACGGTCCACTGAACATAGAAAATGATAGTGCGAGTGGGACATCCTTGTACTATGGACACATTCTTGTTGTATCTCTATTTTGCTAGGATGTATAACCAATTTTATTCCAAATCTCTTTTTATTGATTCTAGTTAAACATATCATAAATCAAACCTTCTTGTCTTTCTTTTTTTCATCTGTTTTTGACTCACTCTCCTGTCCATCTGTGATGGCTTTTTTCTTCTCCTTCTTTGACTTTTTATCCTAAAAAAAAAAAATTCATACTGATTCAGCAAATTTTGTCAACCAACATCATGAATATGTTTTTGTAAAAATATAATTTAGTTGGTATTTTATCTCAAAAACGATTTTTTTTTTATAATATAGTTAAAATTAAATCACGCATTCAACCCCAGCATTACAGTATTAAGGTATATATATCTGATACATATTAAATTTTCCCAGTTCAATGAAACACAAGATTCATAAAGCATAAACATAATGTTTTTCACTATTAATAGACTTCGTTTTAAAGACAAAATCATTGCTGCAAGGAGCAAAATTGGTATCAATTAATTATAATGATTCCACAGTAATTAAGGATGTTCGCTACTCTGTTTCAAAATAACAAGCTTTTTAAAAGACTGATACAAATTGATAGTATACAAATAAAGAAACTAAAAAAGCAGAAAAAAAAGAAGGGTCCGTGTGCTTGTTTTCGAGATATAAGCCATTGAAAATTTGGCGGGAAATAATTCTCTCTAGATTTTTCATACATTTAACATTGGCACCTTTTTGCTTTCAAAAACGATGAAAAAATAACAAGGATTTTATAAGATTTTCAGAGATGACATTTTAAACTATATGTAATCAAATTATGGAAAGAAAAGTAGGGGCTAATGGGCACATTTTTTAATGGCACTACATGGGTAAAACCAGAGGATTCCGAATATCTGACAAAAATTCAAAAACCCAGAGGAGCGAACATCCTTAAGTTTGTATGTTTACCGGTATTTCATTTATGTATATTTATCTTTCTATTCTAACATTAATCTAGATTTGCCTTTCCTATGTATAATATCTACACAATGTGCACTATGGCAAAGAAAACAAGAATGTGTCCATAGTACATGGATGCCCAACTCGCACTATCATTTTCTATGTTCAGTTGACCGTGAAATTGGGGTCAAAACTCTAATTTGGCATTAAAATTAGAAAGATCATATCATAGGGAACATGTGTACTAAGTTTCAACTTCATCAAAAACTACCTTGACCAAAAACTTTAACCTGAAGCGGGACAGACAGACAGACGAACGGACGCACTGACTGATAAAAACATAATGCCCATAAATGGGGCATAAAAATCAATTTTAAACTTCTTTGTTAATATTCTTATTCTTCTTCATATATGTTAAAGAAAATAATAATTTTACCATCCATGTTAATATTCTAATTCAGTATTTTCATAAATATTTTGCAAGAGTAACCTCACATTTGGGATGTTGTTTGGATGTTACTTTCAAGAAAGTTATATTTTTTAACTCACCTCTCATTTAGATTTTGTTTTATCTTTAATTTTACGCTTTTCCACACTTTCTTATTATGAAAAATAATAAAAATTTCAGAATTGAATGACATTCAAAGAATGGCAACTCTTACAAAATAAAAAATATTTTTTTTATTTTTTTTTGCCCTTGAAGCGAATTTCCTGATCTAGGCCTTCATCAGGAATGCTCAAAACCAAGAACTTAAAAGCTAGTGATGTTTAACATAACATAGCAGAAAGCAAGTTTTGAAAAATGGGGAAACTGTTTTAACTATCCACAAACCTCCTCAATAGCATCATCATCTTTTTTCTTTTTCTTTGCTTTGTCACTTTTATCTTTCTTTCTCTCCACTTTAACTGCTCTGTGGAATAGTCCTTTTTGAAGGAAACTGCAATAAAAAAAAGTACAAATATTACACAATTGATCAAAGATAATATATTCATAAAGTTGCTATCATAAATGCATGCAACAATTTCTGCAATACTTTGGTTTAGTTCATTTAATGAATTTTTGTTGACCTATTTCTAAAATTTTTTGGATTAGTTCATATTTCATGTTTTAAACATTTTTGTCTTAAATTCTATTTTTATTTTTGGTTAAGTTCAGTACTCTAAATAAAAAAAATAATTATGCATTGCCTTAAATATAAAAATGATTTGTTTGAGGCTTAGAAACAAGTAGAATGCAAGTTTTTACTGAGCATTTTTCAAGCTGAGCACTAATAAAATTTATGAATGAATGAATGATTTTATTGTCCTAAACTAGTACATAGCTACAGAGAAAATAACAGTTCATATAAAATACATATTTTGTTTCACATGTGTGAAAATAAATAACAATATACTAGTTTTACAGTTCCTCTAACCAGGAGGACAGACTTTCAATGATATGTATCGTATAAATCTACACAATTTTTCTAATTCAACAACATTTTCAGATGAGAATATATGATTAAATTAAATAATGTTAACATTTTTTTTACAATAATGTGGTAAATATTTTTCTCTTTCTATGTTGAAAAAATTGCATGACATAATGTAGTGAAATTCATAGCCAATATCTGTAGAGCTGCAGAGGTGACAAGACCTTTCCGATCTCGGAATAGTTTGCCACCTTCCCGTCTCCACAGGCAAACGATGATTTCCGCATCTTAATTTAAACAAAGTATATAAATAAACTGTTATCACAGAGATATGTAATTTTGATAATGCAAATGTTGAAGTTAAAATAGCAATACTTTAACATGTAAGTTATGCAAATATTCAAAGTCGATGAACCATGAATGAAGGTACACGGCTAAACAATCTCCATGGAATGAGATGTGCCAATGCTAATACAATTGCATACCAAATACCATCGACTTATTATAAGTCGTTCCCTTTAAACAAACCTTAGCACAAACATTAACTTGTAAACTATGTAAAAGTTTCAAAGTCAATGAACCATGATCAGGGGTGGGCTATATAATCTCCATGGAAACGATACTTGCAAAATTTATGCAAATAAATTTGAATACCAAATATCATTGACTTAACATCAGCAGTTCATCTTAAACTGATCTAATCACAAACTGATTCAAAGTAAATAGACCATGACTGATGGGGCAGGGCCAAATAATCTCCATGGAAATGAGATATGCTTATACAACTGAACACCAATTAACATTGGCCTACCACTAATGGTTCCCCTTGAACTGACCTAATCACAAACTAATACATGTTAACTTAGCAAAATTTTCAAAGTCTATAGACCATGACTAAGGGGGCGGAGCCAAATAATCTCCATGGAAATGAGATATGCCAATGCTTATACAACTGCCTACCAAATATCATTGACCTACCACTAGTAGTTCCTCATAAATTGACCTAATCACAAACTAAAACATGTAAACTATGAAAGAGTTTCAAAGTCAATAGACCTTGACTGAGGGGGAGGGGACAAATAATCTCCATGGTAATGAGATGTGCCAATGCTAATACAACTGCATACCAAATATCATTGACCTACCACTAGTGGTTCACCATGAACTAGACCTAATCACAAACTAATACATTGTTGATGCCGCCGCCGATGCCAGAAACAGCATACCTATGTCTCGCTTTTTGACTCCGTCAAGGCGAGACAAAAATTAAAAGGCAAAATCGATAAATACATTTCAAGACATGCTTGGTTGTTCAATTTATACTCCAACTCTTACAACTGTTCCAAATGAAATATTTTGAGCAAAAAAACAACAACTTTTATTTGAGCGAACAACTTAAAAATTCAGCAAAACCTGTATTCTTTATTGATGTCCAAAATAAAACTCTACGGAAACACATTATCAATATCACAAATAAGGCATTATACAGTCAGTGACTGTTTATTACAAACATATCTACAGTCCATGCAATTTGACAGTGCAAATAGCACAATTGCAATGATAAATGATCTAACTTACGTATTCATCAGATTAACACATGACTTTCTGTCCGTGATCTGTATTTCACCGTCAGATTTTTTCGCCCATTTTGAATCCATTAAAGCATCCACAGCATCCTTAGCTGAAAGTTTAAAAAAAAAGATTTTTGAAAAATTTCCATTCTGTTTCATTTCTATCAGAACAAATTAAAACGTACCTGTAGTCCAGTACACTGACTGACATAAATTTTCTTTAATGTTAATTCAATATCTTCAATTTTTCCTACAAACTTTGCTTTTTAAACAGGTGTACTCATTGACAATCATACCACATCTTCTTATTTTCATATTACAGCTTTGGGAGATTTCGTCATTATGGTGGTGTCCATGGTGGAAGTTGTAACGTAATGGATACAACTTCAAGATGTACTCTGTTCTTCTATTGAATGAACATGCCATTCTGTTTCTTTCATCAGAAGAGTTGCATACACAAAACATAGGAAAAATTAATTAAGCTTTTGTATTCAAATTCTTGTGGTTGATTTCAGTTTGCAGGTGAAACAAGTGAATCTGTGAGCTACTGCTCACTAATGATACCCCCGCCCGCTAAAAGTATAAGGTAAACAGGAAGACAAGTTGTTGAGTGATGAGCTGAAAACGTATCACACGGTATAGCTGACTCATATAAACCCTGAAACCAAATTTCAGAAATCCTTGTAATGTAGTTCCTGAGAAAAATGCGACGAAAAATATTCATGGGACAGACCGACGGACTGACAGATGGACGGGTTGATGGACGGACAGACAGAGGTAAAACAGTATACCCCCACTTTTTTAAAGCGGGGGGTATAATAATAAATACATTGCGTAGATAGTTTTCAATATGAAGTAGAGTTAGTTATTTCCCATGGTCGTGGAGGGCAAAGTGGTTGATTTTCTTATATCAGTAGTATCATCAAATTAAAATGTTTGATACAAAAAGTCTGGTAAAAGAATCCTTACGACATTGTAGTGAGGACAAGATTTAAACAAAATATATTTTAGGTCATTTTCTCTATTCTTTTATATCTTTTGCCCTTTATTCTCTATTCTTTATATCTTTTGCCCTTTTTTCTCTATTCTTTATATCTTTTGCCCTTTTTTCTCTATTCTTTATATCTTTTGCCCTTTTTTCTCTATTCTTTATATCTTTTGCCCTTTATTTTCTATTCTTTTATATCTGTTGCCCTTTATTCTCTATTCTTTATATATTTTGCCCTTTATTCTCTATTCTTTATATCTTTTGCCCTTTTTTCTCTATTCTTTATATCTTTTGCCCTTTATTCTCTATTCTTTTATATCTTTTGCCCTTTATTCTTTTATATCTTTTGCCCTTTATTCTCTATTCTTTATATCTTTTGCCCTTTATTCTCTATTCTTTATATCTTTTGCCCTTTATTCTCTATTTTTTATATTTTAGCAACCCATTATTCTTTATTTGTGCTGAGGCAGAATAAACCAAATACCAATCAAGCAATCAATCAATTCTTTATCCTTTTTTTTATTTGCCTATTTTTCTCTATTCTTTATTTTTTTCACCATTTTTCTGTAGTATTTGCCCATTATTCTCTATCCTGGTAACCCCACCCAGACACTAATATAACAAACCTATGAAACATTTGACTTCCTCTCCCATTGCCACAAACTTGGCCTCTTTAATAGGTATATTAAATCGTAGATGTTTGGCCACTGCATATTCCTCTTTTGTGCACTTTTCTTCTCCATTCTATAAGATAAAAATAAAATGGTTGAAACAACAGATATCAGCTTGCAATAAACCTAGAGAGATGGCAGACAGCACAATTATTGTTTATTTGACAAAGGTTTAATGTTAATAGACTTACGGTATATATACATATACACACAATGTACATGATGTATATAAGAATTAAAAATTTCATTGACAGTAAAGCATGTTTTATTTAAGTCAAACATTTCAGATTATGGTATGCTATTTTAAAACTATTATGATTTTCAACAAATGTATAATAACTGATATAACAGCATAAAACACAATATAAATTATGAACACTTTCATTTGACTTTGTTTATGAAAAAGACAATATTTATAAACTAACTACGTTAATATAAATTTGTTCTCAGTTTCCAACGCAAATAAAGCCATCAAATTGTAAATTACTGATTTTGTTTGAACTTATAGCATGTATAGTATATAAATGCAGTTTATCAATATTTGGCAATGTACAATAATGTCTTGAAAAGTATTTAAGTCTATACTGTTTATCTGCTGGACAAACCATAATAAAATGATAGGTGTTCTCTAAACATTGGATACAAATGAAATACAACATTTACAAATAATTATATATCCTTCCCTTTGATGATTAATGTAACGACCAGTCTCTATATTTAATTTTAATACACTAAATCTTAATACTAAAAGGCAACATTTTAACATTGATATCTTTCAACATATATATATTATTCTGTCTTAAAATCCATTTTAATACAGATTCTTTATAGGCATATATATTTTTCAGAGCTCTCTACAGATGCACACCAGCTCTGGTTAAATTGATCTAAAAGAAGTTCATTTAAAATACAAAAATTCATATCAAATCTTTCTTGCTAATGCAATAAATTATCAAACACTAGTTGAAAAAGTAAATTATAAATAGCGAGTTTAACCCCGCCACATTCTGTATGTGCCTGTCCCAAGTCAGGAGCCTGTAATTCAGTAGTTGTCGTTTGTTGCTGTGTAACATATTTGTTTTTCGTTCATTATTTTGTACATAAATTAGGCCGTTAGTTTTCTCATTTGAATTGTTTTACATTTGTCATTTTGGGGCCTTTTATAGCTGACTATGCGGTATGGGCTTTGCTCATTGTTGAAGGCTGTACGGTGACCTATAGTTGTTAATTTCTGTGTCATTTGGTCTCTTGTGGAGAGTTGTCTTATTGGCAATCATACCACATCTTCTTATTTTTATATGTCATGTATGTGTGGCCCAATTTTGTATACCATTATTACAGTCAGCACCTTGAAGTTGATATATTTCAAATACAATATCTGGTTGCTTAGTTATAGTATTAACCTGAACTTAAACAACTTTTGTTGGATTCATATATATTTTTGTGGATAAAAGAAAAATTGTATTTTCGTGGATATTTCATTTTTCATGGATATTTGATTTTTCATGGTTTTACAAACGTTTGCATGAAAGTCAGTAGAAAATTGTGCTTTGTGGAATGTTTAAGTTCATAGTTCGCCTATATAGCTAGACAGCCTTTAACCACAAAATCCACCAAAAAAAATTATCCCACCAAAAATAATGATTCCACATGTACAGTACATAGGTAAATGACCAAGACCACCAATGATACAACAGACAGGCATATTTTTGGGTACATCTAAAACAAATCTACAAAATTTATTATGTACTGATTCTATTTCATTTGCATGATGAAAACCCCATATTTCTGAGGCGTATTTTAAAACAGACAAAACTAGACTGTCAAACATAGCACATTGCTGTTCTAGAGTGATATAAGTAGATCTTAATGTGTTTAACATTAAGGCTAGCACCCTACCATCCCTGTTACACACCTGTTATTACAAGAAATGACAGTTATAAGCCTGAAGGATTAAATGATCGACAATTTAAAGATCATAACAGGTGTTAAAGTTGATAGGAGTGTCTTCCACCATCTTTGATTGTAAAATAGCATAAATAAATGGGTCTAGATCTTTAATGAAATATGTTTATGTTGAGAGAGGAGAGGATTTCATTTGAAAGACTATTCAGCAAAATGAACTTTGCAACTTAAGGGGAGATAATTAAGATAACTTTACTTTTTATAAAAGAGTGTGTCAGGAAATAAACTATTTTGTTTTGTAGCAAGAAAACTTTTTTAGTGCTGATGCCATTTATTAAGCTCTGTGTCCAACTTTACTTTAAAGTTTAATTGTACCCTGTTATTGATAAGCAGCTTTGTACATTTTGATAAAGTTCCATACAAATCATTTTCATTTCTAACCGTATAATTGTGCAGTTTTTGTGTACAGTACCATGTTGATATTCTTTACACACAAAGAAAAAAAATAAGAACAGAAAACTTTAATTCAATAATTAAAACATTGACATTTAAACTCTATTGTTAAAGTATAAACAAAAGTAAAACACAACATGATCTTAGAGTATTTGGCAATAAATGATAGACTAGAATGCAATTGACTTTTGTACAGATTGCTGTATGACTATGAATGACCAATAACCCAATAACCCATTATTAAACAACATTTCCACTCACAACCATCAATGTCAGAAACAGTGTACAAAAATTATCATTCACTCGACAATAAACTAATAATTAGTTCTGTGACAAGCTGCCTTCACCCGTGTCGCTAACATCTTTTAACACTTCCTTCCAAATTGACAATCTATTGTTAACCATGTTAACAAGAGTTCTTGTTTTCCCAGTTTGTGGATTTTTTTATTCTTACAGATCTATGAGGAAAGAGTAATTTTGTCTGCCATCGACACAGTTCAATCAGAACCACTCAGTGGATTTTGATTTTCTTATAGCGAAAAATTGCTGAGTAGTTCGAATTGGTCGCAAATACGCATTAAGAAAGAAGTCTAATGCGGATTGCTTTTTCCGGAAATTAGAGTTTGGTCAGACGAAAAAATAAAATAAAATAAAAAGGACAACAAATTTTTTGAGTCTGCGGGCTTTTTTCAGGTCGGTCGGGCGTGGGGAAACAAACCTATTTTTCATTTTGGCCTTTTTGTACATGCAAACTGTATGTAACTGTTTACATGTTAATTTAATCATGTTAATAAATATTGTAATTTAAAAAAATATCCTTTTTGACACCATGTAATCAGGTAATTGTTGCAGGAACTCATGAACTGTAAGGCTGGTGCAGATCAACCTTGGAACAGATTAATTCCAGATCAAAGTAGGGATAATCATTGGTCTGCGGTCTAGACAATGTTTTCAAATAAAGGTGTTAAATATTTTGACAGATATCGTCACGATCGTGTACTACATGATGTAAACAAAAGTACAGGTGAATTTTGACATCCACCTGATTACTATGAGCCAACCACACATATCAATCAATTTTCTGTTATGGATCTAGGATTTTTAGAAAGGGGGAGGGGACTGAAGGGGTGCCGCATTTTTTTTTAAGGGAGGAGGTCCTGTGTGAAAAAAAAATTGGAAACTATGTACCAAAAATCACATATTTTTTGTCATCTGGGTATAGATAGCTCTTTCTTTAGACAGATCAATACACCTTATTGCTATTTGTCCCTCATTACTAATTTTACGTCACAATAGAAAATGTCTGACACCACAAAGGAAAATTGCTTGTTGTATGACGTCAATATTTCAAGTGTTGCAAATTCTCAGGTCAAGTGTCGTAGATTGCCAAACAGCTATAGGTTCTATTGAGGTCTGATTGACTTATAAGACTGATCAAAATGTGGGCTTGAATTTTTGGGTCATAGATCAAAATGATCCAGGTCTGCAGTGCAGGACCAGTCTATCTGTTATTGAACTTTTAACAAACTGTTATAACAGTTATTGCAGGTCCATATTTTTACCTTGTGTTATTTACAACCAAGGGGTTAATTCTTGATTTAGTGGAATAATAAGATAGGAAACGAAACGACCATATGTTACACCAACGGAAAGGACGTCATAAGCATTGATCCCGTATGTAATCAACCCAATAACATGATAACGCTTTTTTCCTTAAGATTGATATTTGTTTGGTACAAAAATAAAGATACAAATATAATATTGGAGACCAAAAATCATTGCCTTTTCATTTCTTCGACGATTTTTCCTTTTGTCTGCCATGTTTACAAATTTTACGTGGTGTCTTTCTAAAACCTGTACAGAGGCCCCGGAATACGACCGTGATAGCGAAATACGATATCGACAAGAAGGAACCTTATGGAAATGAAATTAAATGATTCGATTTCCTTATTCTAAAATTACAGTAAGTATTCATTTTAACTGATTTATGTAAATGTCAAAGGTATTTAGGATGGAAAAATCAAGTTTCTCATAAACAGAAATAATTAGATATTTAAACTTCATTGGATACACTGACTGTTCCTGGTCGTGATCTATGATTTTTGTTCTTGATAATACTACAACCGGAAAATAAATGAATAAAAAAATAAACAAATAATTTTAGTTATCTAAAATAGCACTTTTGTAATGCGAAATTAAAATTCCAATTTTATACGGTGAAATACACAAATTCCCCGGCACAACATGTCAAGGAACTATGAATTTAAGCTCCACATGATTTTCTAAGCATCAGAAATATGTGTGAAATACCATCTTTGATTTTAAATACCGAAAGAAGAAAATCAGCAATCGATTGTCTCGTTTAAAAAATAATTGTATTCACATTCTTCAAAAACGTCACATATGAGTTGTCATAAAATTAATGTTAAATCCTTGTCTAAACCTGTGTGAGGAATCGTTTTTGTTCCATAAATTAAGTTGACTCGAATTTGGCTTATTATGCGATTGATTTTATTTTGGCGAAGGCCAAAGTTTACAACGTCGCACACTGGCATTGGAGCACTCATTGGAATAAGGGTAAAAATATTCCACATGACCTTGACGGCCTAATATCCACACTAATATCTAAAGGTTTTTTTTTCACAACTGACATCACCCCCCCCCCCCCCCCCCCTTTTCCCCCTCCCCCAAAAGTTTATTATTTTATCTTATTTAATTATACGAGAAAAAATAGAAATCAACAAAGTATATTTATATGAACGGTACGGTCATACACTTGCAAATAAATAGATAAATACAAAGTAAAGAGGGAAATTAAGGGTTGATAAAATTAAACTGCAGTAAATGTACGTATTCGTTTTAATCAATTATATATATAAAAAAAGTAACTTAAGTACAGAAATGAAAGAAAAAAAAAACAAATAAACAAAAACAAAAAACCCTCCGACTATTCCAAAAATTCAGAAATGGTCGGGTTTTCATAGAGCATGTTAAATTTATATTTTGCGCTCCAATATAGGATAACCCATGCATATATAGCACGACTGGGTTTAAAAAAAGAACAGCAAATCAAATACCTCTAACTTCTGTTTCCAATCCAAAAATGTTCTTCTATTTTTTTCATTCTCAGTCTCCTCGATAGACTTTTCTTCCTGTTCCTCTATCGAATTTTCTGTCACATTTTCATTCAAAGATTTTGGTTTATTTTCCTGAAGCACTTCCATAGGAACAATGCCTTCATGATCAAAACTTTGCTTTTTGAAAAAATTTCCATCATAATAATCGTTTCCTTTATCATTATCGGTATCACAGTTTTCATCGACATTTTCGTCTGAATCAACATCTTCATCAGAGGAAAAATCAGTGATGATAAATTGTGGTTTAATGACCACATTTGATCGTAGAGGAATCCCTTGTTGTCCTTTTGTCATTTTGTCAGATTTGGACTCTAATTATAAAAGTACTTACCATTTTAACTTCCTAGTTTCCTGCAAAGCCCCAGGGCCTGGAGCTATATGTTCTACATTTTAGATATAACGTGTAGTCCTACATGTACAAGTAGCAATGACATTTTAATACATACCTATATAACTTCCGTCAATTAAGTTGGTGCATTTAAAAGAATCATGCAGGGATTGTTTAAAAAGAAGATATTATATTGATTGATTAATTGTTGTTTGCTTAACGTCCAGTGGCAAATATTTCATGCATGGTCAGGACAATATTTGATTGAAGTTTTAGAATAAAAATACCGGCGTTCATTAGAGTTACGGGACCCAGCTGTTCGTGTGAAATTAATTTTGTCTTTATTAAAGGGCGGCCATTGTTTTCTGTTTTCTTTTTAAGGACGAAAAAGGGGGCGGTACTATTACTTATCCTTTCGGTTTTGCCTTCATATGGGGACGGTCATAGGTTTGTTAGTCTTTTTTTTTTTTGCATGCTTGCTTCTGAATGGAGAATGGATGAAATCTTGATTTCTCTACTAAATTGGAGGAACTTATATTAATTGCCTTGTTTAATTCTTTTACTTAATCAATCAACTGGTTGATCAGGCAAATCAGAAATGATGTATTTCCAACGACAAAACACATTTCTTAGATACATGTATATACAATCAAATTGTTTTGTGATGGATCATTTTGGGTTTGATATCAAATTAATCTGTCTCGCTTTTCAGCATGCAAAATGCTACAGACTTGACATGGTCATAACACGACACTTATCTTATTCTTATTTTGCAATTTCATCACCGTTACAATATAAGTTCTTATTAATGATAGTAGAGAATAATGTATACAACTTATCACAGCGCCCCGCTACGGGAGGGTCTGGATGGGGTTTACAGAATTAACAGAATAGAGAATAATGGACAAAACGTGCAGAATAAAGGGCAAGAAATCATAAAGAATGGAGACAAATAGGCAAAAAAATAAAGATTTGAAAATAAGGGGGTGCTAAAATATAAAAAATAGAGAATAACAGGCAAAATGTATAAAGAATAAAGAAAAATGACATGAAAAATAATAAAGAATACACAATTAAAGGCCCCCATCCAGAACCTCCTGAAGCTGAGCTGAATAGTTACATTAAATATAGATACAATGATTGCAATGACTCTTTATAATAATAATAACAGAAAAGATATATGTGTTAATAAAAAAAATAGAAATACGATAATATCATTAACAGCTTGAAAAATAGATGGAAAGGGAAGATACCGATTTCTGATGTGACTACAGGAATAATGGAAAATTTTCACTGCCATGAAAGGAGTCCATTAATTTATGAATATTCCTTTTTTTTTCTATTCATTGCAATCAATCAATCAATCAATCAATCAATCAATCAATCAATCAATCAATCAATCAATCAATCAATCAATCAAATCAATCAATCAATTCCGTTTCAATTGTTCAGATTTACTATATAAATCCTTTCATTATTAACGTACTATCAGTCAAAGATATCATCTTGAGGGACATTTAAACCGTCATAAGTCGAAAATAAACTGACAACGCCATGGCTAAAAAAGAAAAAGACCAACAGACAAACAACAGTACACAAAACACAAAACATATCATAGAAAACTAAAGACTGAGCAACACGAATCCCACCAAAAACTGGGGGTGATTTCGATCAGGTGCTCCGGAATCTTTACGCTTGGTTTTCACAGATACGGGATTACAGGCCTTTTCATGACAAGTCCCAATGTTGACAGTAACCGGAAGTAATTAAAGGGAGGAAGAAGGAAGTGTCAAGTACTGAGTAATGTGATGTTTTATGATCGTTCGTCGCTGTAACAACATATTTAAAAGAAAGCATCATGGCAACAGACGAATTGGCAAAGAAGCTTGAGAGGAGAGTTAATATCAACGAAGGAGATGAAGAAACTGTCATTAAATCTAGTCAGGTTTTCAACCCTTACACAGAGTTCAAAGAATTTTCACGTAAACAGATCCAAGACTTTCAGAAAATATTCAATAAGTAAGCATAACTCACAAATTTTCAGATGCTTATTTAACCTAAATGAAAATTACCGATATGTCAGCAGCTTCTCAATCTTTTGAGGGACTGCTCTGGCCTGACAAATAGGGTCCATAGAGGGGGGTTGGAATAAAAAGGGGGGGGGGTATGTTCAAAAACGGTATCAGGTCTGTTCACCTTGATTGCATGTTTGCCCTGGGCAAAAAATTAGTATAGTGGTATTAAGCCATAAATTAAGGTTTAATAAACTTATTCTTATATTTGTTGATTGTAATTTAGACTGCCGATTAGGTCATGTAGGTATTATTGTGATGTCTTTGATCTCACTTATTTTTGTATTAATTGCCTTTGATGGATAAATAATGATAGTAACATTTTTTTTTAAAATAAACTAGCCAGCAGCTTGGAACATGTGGAATAAGGAAAAACAATGATGTACGATTCGTAAGCCATGAAAGGGAATTTTTTTCGCAAGCAGCTTGGCTTCTTTGATCTCAAGTTTGTTTTGAAACATTTCCTATACAATGTACATGATGTATGTGCTCTTTAAAATAATACTGTAAGGACATAAATGTTGTGTGATGCAAAGTTCCAATTGGATCTAGATCTTGTCATAAAGTTCTGTTAACATGGTTAATGATGATTTTTGATATTGTTAAAATGTATCAATAAAGATGAATACATGCAGCTAACATGCATGACATGGTCTTCAGTTGTTTTATATCAAATACCTTGTTATCCTTGTTCTCTACTGTGCAGATCAAAGGAAAATGATTATTTGGTCATGTTGGTAGCAGAAATACAACATAAACATGATAAATATTTGGCGAATTTTCAACAAACTTATATATAGTCTTTTCAAATAATAAACATTATACAACAAAACAACAAAATAAAAAAGCTACGAGGGAATGGACCCTGGGTGACAGACCCATATCAAACAGGTATTAGGGCAAACAGGAATTAGGGCGAAAGGACCCGGATTCTTCAAGGACGAAGGGAAATAAAATGGCTATTTCATGTTGAAATCATTAGTTCACTCCTGGTCTTTGCCCTTTAAATATTCGTTTCTTCCATCATGTCCATTTTTGTAATTCCGTAGAAACTAAGTACATATATATAGATAGGCTGAAACTTCATATGACACATGTACAGTCAGGGGACTTACTTAAATGAGTGATTTTCTAAATCACTCATTCAAGTAACATTATGTCCATAAAGGTTAGAAGTAAGAGTTGTCTTTCTTTAATAATCACCTATTTAAGTAGTACAAATTAATCACTAGACTAAGTGATTTAATTTTATTGTAGCTTTAAATATAGAATACTAATGATCCAGGGACCGATTATGTTGCTAAAATTATCAGAACCAACATCTGTGTTGATAGGATGAGCGGGTCATGTCAGGTGATGACCTTGTACTAAATCTAGGATAATGACATAAAAATCACTTGTTTAAGTATCATACCTTAATTTCCTAACAAAAAATCACTCCTTTAAGTATCATTATTTTAATAACCCCCACTAATTTCAACACCCCCGAACAGTGAAATTTTGATTGCGAACAGTAGAATTTTATATCATAATCTATAAGATGAAACCTTGAATTTTACAGGAAAAATACTCCCACTGCTGGGAAAAATCTGTTAAAAATAATAAGAAAGTATCAGTTCATTATGTAAAGCCATTTTTATGGCATTTTTTCAACTAAAATAGAATTTGCAGCTAAATGATTGCATCGAAGGCATAAACCTTGCTGCTTAAAAGAAGCAAAAAGTTCTTTTTTTTTCAATTTTACTATTTAAATGAAAAGATATTATCTAAACCTATGTGTTTAAAATTTTGGTAAAACTACAAAATCACAATTTGTGACAAAACTTCGAATTTGCTACTTAAATAAGTGATTTAAAAATCACTTATTTCAATATGTCCCCTGACTGATGTATGAAGATGTAACAAATTGTGATGCATGTCTGAAAAAAGTATTCAGGATGCTTTATATCAGTAGCTCACAGTTAAAATTATTTTGTTAAAATCTTCATGGAAAGTTTACGAAACTTGGACAGAATCTTAAACATGTTAAAGGGGCATTAGCTGTCAAATTCATGTTCACCAATTCGACTCAAATTTTCCTATTTGATTTATAACATACAGACATACTTCATTTGTACTTAACATGCTTAAACGTATATATATATCCAAAATACAAAAAGTCTTAAAATAAACAACTAACAATGTATGGACTCGATTATCAACATTTCGTGTGTATTTTTGTCTAGACGCCATCTAATTAACTATCAAGACCTCCGAAGACTGTCAAGGTTATATGACCCGATGTAAACATTCATATAAATATAAATAGATAGTGACCTCGTGCAATTGGATTTTTTTCTGTCTGTTTGATTTCAGGTTGTAGGTTTAAAAGTATGTTTATCACTGCTTTTACCTGTATAAGAATGATTTTTTGTGGATTGAATCCGTCAACAAAATAATTCATCCTTGTTTCACTTTCAATGTTGACATTCTTTTCCTTTTGATAGCTGAATACATGCGTAACACATGTCCAGATAAGGGGCTAAATTGAAGGTCACATGAATACGAATTAATTCATCAGCAATACATGTATTTCATAGCTTATTTTGACAAAATTGAATCAAATTGGCTGCTAAAGGTGAATTATTATTTCACTATTTCACTTTTATTAATGATTGAATAAAACAAATCATATTTTAATTTTTTTTATATCTCGTAGCTAATGCCCTTATAATACAATTGAGAATGGAAACGGGGAATGTGTCAAAAGAACAGAATGCATGATCAGTAGAAATAGCATCTGGGGATTATTTACTTTTTTTCTGTATATTATTGATTAATGGACTTAGTTTTTGGCAGTCATCAACATTACAATTTTACTCTGACAGCAACATATATAGCAGGTGAGACACTGGGTTTAATTGCAGAACACATTTCAAATATGTTTATGATTTGTTGGCAGTTTTCAGAATGACTGTTCAGGGAATAATTTTACAGGGGCCTAGTCGCCAATGCTATTGAAAATTTGGCTTGGCCCCTAGATTTTTACATATGGTCAATACAAAATTTTCACATTTTGTCAGTTGGGCCCTGGAGTTAAATTTTAAAGCTTATTCCCTGCTGCCACTTGGTGACAGATTCAATCAAATATTTTTCTGTATACCGAATTTTTCAAGGTCAAGATGAACAGCTGAACATGAATTTGTTTTCAAATTCAGCTTTTAGTATTCACATTCTTGTTTTTGTTTATAATGTTTAGAGTTTAGATTTTTTAATTTGATGCATACAATATACTTCTATTTGATTTTTACTAATATAGACACTTGATGAATGGAACCTTGTATAAATGGTAAGTGATATGTCCTTTTTTGTCCACAAAGCCTCTACATGAACAATCCATCCAGTACCTTCTAAACCACAAATTCACATCCCAAGAGGTTGAATGGTTTTAAAAAGCCAACTTTATGTCAAACACTTCCAACCTGATGAGAAGAAAATCTCCATTTTTCCTCCTTTCTCAATGTTACAACAATAACAAAAAATATTGGCCATAGTTTTGTGAACTCGTGCCCCATCTCCTACCTTATCACTTTGTCTGTAAATTCAGAAATCATTGAGATGTTGTTATAGATGTGAAAAATGAGACAGTATCATGTTAGTAATAATAAAAACTTGCATTCATAATTTCACTCCTTCGATAATATTTTTGCAATGCCATTAATTAGGTTTCACATTTTGCGGACGGTCAAGGATTCACAATAATAAATGCCTGCATTTATTTCTGAATTTGCAGTATTTAAAAGTTTTTGCCTGTGACATGTACCTTAAGACACTCCCTGAGCTACCATCCACTCTGGCACATTCCTAGATATTCATCATGATATTATTTAATACAAAAAATCACAATTATAATTGTATAATATTATATGAAGGAGTCACAAATCAGCATGCAATCAATTTAAATCATCAGTGATAACTTTTTCAGCGTAAATATCTCAGCAGTTGCAGAGTTTGCGAAATTTTATTTTCCCTGACAGTGGTTCTTGGTAAAATACCAAAATTGTGTGCATGTACAGTCCTTTGCAAAATTTTGATGATCAAATCCTTCAGACCACCATTTTTTCTTAATCATTGAACAGATGCAAGAGTACAAATACATCACTGACAGCAATCTACTTAGGAAAAGTAAAATATAAAGGAAAAAACCAAATGTTTGATTGATTGATGCTTGATTATGTCGAGTGGCAAGAAAAAGAAATGAAACTGAAATAGCACTGTTTACCTTAGATTAAATCAACATGTTTTAATATTTTTGATATATTCTGTTATACAGCATGCACATATTCAGATAGAACCATGGTAAAACACTGCACATATGTACTTTGTGTCTAAAAGCTCAGGAGAGAACACTGTGATAGGGTAAAACTAGTTTTTGTCGAGCCTGCGACTTCTGTCGCAGAAAGCTCGACATAGGGATAGTGATCCGGCATCAGCAGCGACAGCGTTAACTAACTTCTTAAAAGCTTTATATTTTAGAAGGTGAAAGACCTGGATGCTTCATACTTTGTATATAGATGCCTTATATTATGAAGTTTCTGTCTTTCATATGTCCATTGTCCTTGACCTCATTTCATGGTTCAGTGACTACTTGAAAAAAAAATTAAGATTATTTGTAATGTTAATTTCTCTCTTATTATGAGTAATAGGATAACTATATTTAGTATGTGCGTACCTTGCAAGGTCCTCATGTCTGTCAGACAGTTTTCATCTGACCTGGACCTCATTTCATGGATCAGTGAACAAGGTTAAGTTTTCGTGGTCAAGTCTATATATCAGATACTATAAGCAATAGGTCTACTTTATTTGGTGTATGGAATGATTGTAAGGTGTACGTGTCGAACTGGCAAGTGTCATCTGACCTTGACCTCATTTTCATGGTTCAGTGGTTAAAGTTAAGTTTTTGTGTTTTGGTCTTTTTTTTCTAATACCATGAATACCATATGCAATAGGTCAACTATATTTGGTGTATGGAAATATTTTACGATGTACATGTCAGTCTGGCAGGTTTTATTTGACCTTGACCTCATTTTCATGGTTCATTGCTCAGTGTTAAGTTTTTGTGCTTTGGTCTGTTTCTCTTTAACTATTAGCAATAGGTCAATTATATATATTTGGTGTATGAAATAATTGTAAGGTGTATATGTCTGTCTGGCAGGTATCATCTGACCTAGCTTGACCTCATTTTCATGGTTCATTGGTCAATGTTAAATTTTCATGGTTAAGTTTGCTTCTTAGATACTATAAGCAATAGGTCAACTATATTTAATGCATAGATTGATTGTAAGGTGTACATGTCTGTATGGCATGGTTCATCTGACCTTGACCTCATTTTCATGGTTCATAGGTCAAGAAATTTTCCTGGTTAAGTTTTTTCTTAGAAACTATAAGCAATTGAATTTGATATATTTCACATCGGACATCGATTTTTCACTTGTTCCATCGGACAAGTAGTATGGTGAATCTATAGCTACTTGCCCGACACCTGTTTTCACTTGTCCCGGACAATCGGACAAACGGTAATGTCGAGCCCTGATAGGTCATGTAGGTCAACTATATTTTGTGTATGGAATGATTGCAAGGTGTACATGTATTTGAAGGTTGGTTTATCTGACCTTGGCCTCATTTTCTTGGGTCATGTTAAGTTTATGTGATACTTGTAGTAAAGCTTTATATATAGGATCATCAACATAAAATCAATGATCAGTAAAGCAGGCGAGACATTTCAGCGTGTGCACTCTTGTTTGAGATATATGTATCAAACCCTTTAACTTTTCAGGGAAATTTCAAAAAGGTAGATAAAACAATTCAAACTTGACACTTTCCATGATTTACAAATCTTATCACACGACTATAATCCTGGTTCATTGTGTTCAAAGGGAGATAATCAAGTTCTTGTTAGTTCACTTAACTTTTGTTTTATTTCAGATATGATACAGGAAAAGATAAGTTTATTGATTTCCATGAATTGAAGTTGATGATGGAAAAGTTAGAAGCACCTCAAACCCATCTGTCACTCAAAGCTATGATAAAGGAGATTGATGAAGACAACGATGGAAAGATAAATTTTAGAGAGGTTTGCTAATATGATTTTGTATTATTGTTTACATTTTATTCCTAATGCTGATATTTTCATCCTGAATGAAATGTTAGCTGAAATTTTCTAATGCTTATATTTTTACCTGAAGTGATAACAATATTCCCTAACACCATGAACACTGATATTTTTATCTTTAAGTGTTAGGTGTTATTCCCTAATGCTGATATTTTCATATTGAAGTGAATACTGATATTCCCTAATGCTGATATTTTCATCTTGAAGTGTTACCTGATATTCCCTAATGCTGAAATCATCATGTAATTATGCCCCCCCCCTTTAGTGAAGGGGGCATTAAGTTTTACCCTTGTCCGTCTGTATGTACGTACATCCTTACCTCCCAAAGTTGGTTTCCGTTCTCTAACTTTAGTTTGCCTCAACCAAATGTTATGAAACTTATACACAATGCTTATTTCTACAAAATACAGATCAAGTTTGAATTTTGGTGGTGTCACTTTAACCGTTCTAGAGTTATGCCCCTTTACAAATGGAAAAATTAGCGTTTCCCTTCTCTTACTTAAGTTTGCCTCAACCAAATTTTATGAAACTTATACACAATACTTATTACCACAAAACTCAGATCAAGTACAAATTTGGGTAACTTCACTTTTACCGTTCTTCAGTTATGTCCCTTTATAACTTTATATGATATGCAAGCGGGGCATCATCTGTGTTCCATGGACACATTCCCCATTTATTTTTACCCTATACTGATACATTTATATTCATGATTTTATATTATTATCTTGTAGTTTTGACTGATATTCTCTAATGATGTTGTTTATCTTGTAGTTTTTACTGATATTCCGTAAAGCTAATTTAGGAGAGTTAGATGCAGATAGTGGTTTGATGGCTTTGTTTGACAACATGACTGAAATTGATGTTGATGCTGAAGGAGTGAAAGGGGCAAAAAGTTTTTTTGAGGCAAAGGTTTGTATATTTTTATGATTTTGACATCTTCTTGTGACTTTCTCATAAAGTTTTTTTAAAGGTAAAAAAATCTTAGTTTTGATAACTTCCCGTGACTCCCTCAAACATTCATAACAAGAATACCTGTGTATAGGACACAATGCCCGGCTCACACTATCACATTTTCATGTTCAGTTAATAAAGAAATCTTGGTCATAACCCTTATTTATCATACATTTTGAAAAGATCACATCATATAGGAAAAACAGTAATAAGTAATAAGCTGATGTGACCAGAACTTCGTGGTAAACTCACTTTAACAAAAACTTTAGCCCACTATGGGATGAACAGACAGACAGACATATGGATGAAGGCACAGACCTGAAAACATAATCTACCCTCTGTTCTATTGTTGGCTGGGCCTGAAAATAAGAATGTATTCTGCAAATTTCTGAATAGCAGACATTTTATTTCTTAATCATTTTATAGGCCTTAATTATCATCACAAATGAAAAAGGAATATTATTGCAGATTATAAACTTCATGTAAATGGTGATATAGCTTCCTTTTGTGAAATATTACTGTGAATTAATAATTATATGTGGGATATCAATTTTCATGGATATTGTGAGTATACATGAACTATGACTTTTTAAAAATGTTCAACTAAGTACATATTTTACATAGGTTTATAAACCATATAATCAAATATCCACGAAACTACATGTACACTCTTCCTTCATCCACTAAAATTAGTACTCACGAAAATAAATGAATCCACAGCACTATTATTTAAACAATTTGTGGGTAAAGTGTAATCAGACAGTAACCAAACTCAATCCGAAGAAGAAGTTTCTTTAAAACATATATATCTTCTTGCAGTGTTGTTCTGATGATCCGAATAAGTCGGAAGTCAGTTGGTTTGGCTCAGAGATGCAGATTGATTGATTGTTGGTTGCTTAATCAGAGATGTAGATAATTGATTGTTGTTATACTTACCGGAACTTTAACATATCAACTTCGAGTCTGTTTCTCCTTTGCAATTTACATGCGCAGTCATACAAATTGTAACAAAAAATATCAGCTGATGACATAACAATGTCAAACATCCTATAATTAAAGACATAATCAATTTCTTTCTTAATTTGGTAAAAGCATTTACTTTACAGATTGGTCGTATATTATTTAAAAGAAACAACTTTTTTATGAAATATTTTCTTTCACTTTCAAATATTCCTTGTTATGCTAGAGCATACATCAAAACATGTTTAATTTTCAGCAAAATAAATTTGTTACAACTGTAACATTAGATCTTAATAAAAATCCCCTTAGTTAAATGTATATATTTTCATGCAAATGCATTGTTTTAATATATTGATTTAAGTTGCTTATAGTTGAATACTTCATATATTTATATCTTTTTAATGAAAAACATTCAAATTTTAATACAGCTACATGTATGTATATGAAATTATCGTGTGAGTGATTCCATTAAAATTTATAAATGTTAGTGTCATTGTTAAACTTTGTGAATAAATGTTGTAAATGCAAGAAAAATATGTTCAATCTGAATCTTAAGTTTGTAATTGATTCACTGTTTTAATTGCTAACTAAAATGTAGAAAGTAAATAAAAGATCAAACATGAACATATAAAACTCTGCAATGATAGGGAATATATGCATAAGACATGTTCAATATGGGTGAATGCATACTTTCATAAAAAAAGTGCAAGCTATAATGATGCCATTATAACCGATAGTCGGTTGGTTGCTGTGAACCGATAGTTATAGATAATCAGTTGGTAATTTCAACTGATTATCCAACACTATAGACTCCCTAGAGAGATACCCTCTTTAAATGAATTTGATTTTCATTCAATTCTTCCATTGATCAGCTAAGGCATTTTACTTTTCATGTACATTTGACCTTGATGATATCACAACAATGTAGCTTAAAGTCGTACAAAAAATTGGTCAAAAGAGTGAAAATCATCTGTCAATTTAGCCAAATCTAGGCACAACACTGTTGTATTATTTGTATCATGTTTTATATAGGCGATATTGAATTCCAGAAAGAATTACTATTCTTTGGTAAAGGTTTACTTGTTTGTCTTTTTGTGCAGATTGATGTTCAAACAAGGGACAAGAAATTCGAAAATGAGATAAAACAAGAACAAGAGGAAAAGAAGAAACAGGCTGAAGAAGCAAAGGAAAGGAAGAAAGCATTTAAAGAAAAAGCATCAGTGTTTAATTGATGTAATTTGTTAACTGTGTACATGTTAGGGGAGATAATTGTGCTCAGGATGTTGTTTAAGGGAGATAACCATGTTAACTGTTCATGTAAGGGGAGATAATTGTGCTCAGGATGTTGTTTAAGGGAGATAACCATGTTTACTGTTCAGGTAAGGGGAGATAATTGTGCTCAGGATGTTGTTTAAGGGAGATAACCATGTTTACTGGTCTTAAAGGGGGAGATAATTGTTCAGGATGTTGTTTAAGGGAGATAACCATGTTTATTAGTTCAGCTAACAAAAAAGCAATAGAAAACAACCATTTAGCAAATTTAGTACATATTGGACTGTTTAACAATGGTACAGCACAAACAGACAAACAAAAATATAAAAGTCTTTAGATTGTGCAATGTATGAACAGTACTAGTGTTCCTGCCTGCCCTAAATAGAAGGGCGGGCCGCCCTTGGTGCCCTTACCCCCACCCTTCTGCCCTCCAAAGAATGCCCCCCTCTGCCTTTTCAAAAAAATAAAATTTTCAAATTTCATGTCTACCGGCGTTTCCGGTAAAATTGTTACCTGATTGTGTAACACTAATTAACTGACAATGGGATTAAGTTAAATACCTAATGCTTTGGCAGTTTTATCACCTTTATTAATGATTGTTTACTGCTAATTAGTGGATTTAAGATAATTGAACAAATACTAGATATTTAATACAGAATGAAATGTCCACATGTTATCCATTTGTAATGTTTATGTACAGCATGTACACTATAAAAAATTTATTTCAGTAGGCATAACATAAAAAATAAAATCCTAAACAATTTTAAAGGCATACATAGTTTTGACTTAATTGGTAAAAAAAGTTTTGTTTCATAACCATGAGTATGAAATTTAAAGAAGAATCAAAGAAATTTGTACTTTGAACATAACAAGATTCACTTCCTGTTTTACTTCTTGTATTTTATAATCCTCCGGACATAGGAGCACTCAACAAATTTATTTTTAACAATGATGGAGAAAAAAGTAACTGTTTATACCTTCTGCAATATATTATTGCATCAATATAATATGATCATCTCCTGTCTCACCTGTTATATTTATAAAACTCCTTACTGAGGAGCACTTTGGTTTGCACTGGTTTGCACTTAAAAATACTTTTTTGTAACAATTTAAATGATCATTAATAACTCTCAATAACATATGTAATATATGTTTGAACAAGTAATTTAAATGTAGATAATTTTATTACATTAAACATTCAATTTTGCATGTATAACTCCATCTTTCAAAACTACTTGTTTATTTTGGTATAAGTTATAAAACATTGAAATTTCTGATGATTATTTTCCTTACCAAATGTACAAGTTTGTTTAGATTAACATCAAAATGATATGCTTTGCTTCATGGTATGATAATTTGATTAAAAAAAAATCTTACTGGAACCAACATCAAGAACACACACATTAATTTCTGAATATGGTTTAAATACAACTAATGTTCTCCAGCTGAGCCTAGCAATATTCAAGGTAATTTATACACTGTCCAACATTGCCCTTAAAATCTGGGTTATAACGCTAAAGTACCCCTTCAGACAACTAGCACCCTTCTGCCCTGAGATTCAAGCTGGAACACTGATGAATATATATATATATATATATATATATACCTAAATGATTTTTGGTTCACTTCAGCATATAAATACACGATATAGCATGGGGTCAAAAGTTCAAGTTCTTTTTGTATGGTGTTTGGCTCTCATCCTTATCCACTCACTGGGCTGTACCTTCTGTTGTAAACATGAGTGAGTTTGGCCTTCATCCCTACTTATTTTGGGTTGTTTTGCTTGTCGTAAACACTCATGAAATATTTGCCTATGAATTCTATGGCTATTCTATTTAAATGGATGTGGGAGGATAAGAAGATGTCATTTATGGGCTTTGATGCATGCTCAATTACTTTAAGAAAGTATGTTTGTTGTGGGTATATTTTGGAATTCTCTTCCTGCCTCCTACATGCATTTTAATGGAATAGACCTTATGCAAATAACAATGAACCAATCAGTTGCCCTCTTACATCCATTTTAATGGAATAGACCTTATGCAAATAACAATGAACCAATCATTGTACACAGTTTTTATTTACTGGTATTTTTAAAAGGACAAAACATTATTTTTCACTGAAAGTTTTTGAATGTATTCACAAGATTTAATTGAACCCTTTGAAAGGGGAGGGGTGAAAGGTACTGACTGATCAAGAACTTTGATATACATGGTTATTTTCTTGAATATACTTATGTGATTTTATGTTTTTATATACGTGTGTTAAAAATGTGTACCAGCATGGATTGATTTTTCTATTATTGTTTTAAGAGGTTTCATATGTACTAACTGCAGCTGTGGAATTGTATAGATAAAAAGGATGAATTCTTTAACATATTAAGGTTTTTGAAAATATTAATGAAATATAAACTTCTGAACACGTAAATAGTTATTATCTAAGTATAAAACTGGAAGATATAATAATATTCACAAAAATTACTTTTATTCAAAGTTGTCTCATCAAAAATTCAAAAAAAAAAAATTTCAAACAAAATATTTCAATATTTGGAAAGATAAAACTGTCTAATTTTTTGGTTTTAAAATAATCCTTGGAAATGACAGAAAAAAAATTCATATGTTATTTCATAAGAATAACACAGGGTTGAATGTGTATAACAGGGTCAAACATTTAATATTGCCATTGTGCATAAACTTGTAAATAAATGCATTCCTAAAACCCATGTCTTTTCAGCTTAGATTTATAATCAATGCTCATTAATCAGATAATACATTGTAGTTATTCACATTTAGAATTATTTTCTGGGAGAAAGTTTGTACAGGGTTTTAGATATTAACGATCAAAATGAAAAGTACATTGTACAATAAAATCAATGTTAACTTTTTTCTTTGCCCGGTCAAAATATATTTTAAAAAATCAAAGTTTTATTTATAGACATAATGAATGGTATTATTCTGCTTGTTTTAAGTTTTACAATATCAAAGGTACTGTTGATTAATTTATTTTCGTGGGTACCAATTTTTGTGGATTAAAGAAAACTTATATTTTCGTGGATAATTGATTTCAGGGGTCTGCAAAAGTCAGCATACAAGCCTATAGAAAATTTGTAATTCGTTGAACATTTAAATTCGTGGTTCACCTATACCAACGAAAAACAGGAAAATTTGTATCCAACGAATATATATGAATCCACAGTAACAAGCCATTGCTATCAAATGATGGTTACCATTTAAATTTTTTTAACTTTAAGGAAGTTCGCTACTCCGTTTCAAAATAACAAGCTTTTTAAAAGACTGTTATAAATTGAAAGCATATAAAAAAAGGAACTAAAAAAGCAGAAAAAAATGAAGGGTCCGTGTGCTTATTTTCGAGATATAAGCCATTGAAAATTTGGCGGGAATTTATTCTCTCTAGATTTTTCATACATTTAACATTGGGACCTTTTTTCTTTAAAAAACTATGAAAAAATAACAAGGATTTCATAAGATTTTGAAATATTGCTTTTTAAACTATATGTAATAAAATTATGATAGGAAAAGTAGGGGTGAGCGGGCAAAATTTTTAATGGCACTACATGGATAAAACCAGAGGATTCCGAATATCTGGCAAAAACTCAAAAACCAGGGGAGCGAACATCCTTAATAGCTATTTCAGAATCTAAAGAACAATGGATCAAATCTTTACTTGGTACCCTTTAAATGTAAAAAACCTCATGTTATTAGTTGAATTTCCGTTCATGTATCAAAAATAAATTTGTTATGGGTATTGTTTCTCTTGAAATTGCCCTAAGTTGGTATGAGTTCTGTCTGTTAAAAAAAAAAAAGAGACAGGTTTGAATCATTTACAGTAAATAGGATCTTTCAAGTAGACACCAGGGGTTTCTAGATCTTGTTTTGATGTATTTTTCTTTTAAATTACATATGTAGACCTTTGGCAAACAACAAGACTAAGAACAGCAATAAAAGTGCTGTACCTTTCATATATTTGTAGTTTTGTAGATTTGTAATATTTTATACGATTTTTGTAGCATATGCATTTCCCCATAAATAAGCACTATACAACCACTGATTGTATTCTACTTTTTTACTTGAAAGTTATTTTGTATCAATGCATCTTGCCAAGTAATTTTTTTGATAGACGAAAGAATCTTTTTTCGTCCAGTAAGCCAGTATTCCAGACATCTATATTACTTATGCATTTTTTATGTTTAAATTTTGTTGCCAAAATTAAGATTCGAAATTAGAAATGCATAGCATTTAAATATCATTTGCCATAAAAACCGCATTAGACTTATTTGCTGTTCTATAGACTATTCCCACTCCTTTCACCATTAAAATGTTTTAAAAACTGTATTCTTATCTTTTGTTTTTTTTAACTCCTTTTTTCAATTAATTAAATAATTGTTAGGTAACACATAATTTATTGTAAATTCAAGAAAACCAAAAATATGTATTCATACATTTAGGTCACCATGCCCAGCTTACCCTATTAAATTTTTACTGTTCAGTGAATAGCGAAATCTGGGACAAAACCATAATTTAACATATATTTTTGAAAAGTTCACCTCAATTTCGTATTAAACTTCATTGAACAATATCTTTAAACCTACCTTAAACCAAGTCTTTAGTCTAATAGGAAAACATTATGCCCCCTACTCTCATAATCGGGCATGACAATAATGTAGAATGAAACTATTATTTGATGGTCATTAGTTTTGTGCACAAAATCTTTGCATAAAGCAACAACTTAAGGATGTTCGCTCCTCATGTTTTTGATATTTTGCCAGATATTCGGAATCCTCTGGTTTTATCCATGTAGTACCATTAAAAAATTTCTCCCGCTAACCTCTACTTTTCTTTTCATAATTTTATTTAATATAGTTTAAAAAGCCATATTTGAAAATGCTATAAAATCCTAGTTATTTTTTCATAATTTTCGAAAGAAAAAGGGTGCCAATGTAAAATGTATGAAAAATCTAGAGAGAATTATTTCCCGCCAAATTTTCAAAGGCTTATATCTCGAAAACAAGCACACGGACCCTTCATTTTTTTCTGCTTTTTTAGTTCCTTTATTTATATACTATCAATCTATAACAGTCTTTTAAAAAGCTTGTTATTTTGAAACAGAGTAGTGAACATCCTTAATGTGTATGGGTTTCATGTATTAAACATATTTTTTGGCAATATTGTTTTTTTTTTCTTATTCAAATATTGTTTTTTTTAATGTTTTGTGCAATTTTTCAACATCATCGTAGAAATAAACATTGCAATATCTATTTACCAATGTAAGCAGAGCTGAATATTTTCGCAAAAATATAAAAAAACATATTGTGTAGAATATGTTTTATGAGCTAGTTTTTTCCCTTTGAGAGTTTATAATTTAATATTAATTCATAAACTCCAAATAATGAGAGACCCATTGGTTTTATATGGTTTCTTCATTAATATTTAATTTCTTATTTGACAAGACTCTGTACTTTTTACAATTGTAACTATGAAGTGATTTTTTTTATAAAAATAAACAGTACATGTATTTTGCTTTGTAAAAGATTCAAATGAAAAATATTTGTAAACAATATTTGGAATTATATTTAATGACATGTCTGTTTTAATGGACACAAAACATTATAACTAGTCACAGGTCATAGTCCTACATACATATCCATCAAATGATTTTTATTAACTTCATTATTTCATATATACATGCAGACGTAACATAACACATGTGATTTTAGTATGCAACGAAATTATAACCAGCGCAAGTGCTATCTTTATATTTACTGTATATTATAGGCAAATATTATAAACAGAACAAGGGGTTCAACTTGGTAAATTAATATTAACAAGTTAAGAATTGATGATGTTTTTATTAGAAAATTTAATTTCAATAGTATTTTTTAACATGTTGTATTTATGTTGGTGCAAGTTAGACTGTGAAACTACTACTTATCAAAAAATTTGCCTGTTTGCTCTGTATAAAATAGACTGCACACAGGCAAAGGGACATTCTTCTATTTTTGGTAGATACTTTGTCTTGTCTAACTCCTGATCAAACATCATTTAAATTGCCAAACGTTCAAACTTACAAAACGTGAAAATAGGAATGGCTTCTTGACAAAAACTTCTCTCTCACAAGTAATTTTTCTTATGAAGCAAGTAAGGTTACTAAGAACATCCTTATACAAGACACTTTCACTTGATTCAAATTACAAAACCTTCGAATTTAATTTTAAATGTCTGTCACATATTTGTTGAAAGTTATATGCATGATATTGTTATTCTCAATAATGCTCAAGTGTTGTTAAATAGTAATTAATACTGGGTTTATGTGTTTATTGTAAAACTTTATAATTGTTCATCTTTTTATCAAGTAAAGTTATCTCCCATTTTGCAGAGTTGTCTACCTTGTTGACTTTTTTTTTCTTTTGCACATAGCTGTTCAGGAAAGAATAATTGTTGTAGAAAGTCAAAAAAACCAGCAGACATTGAAATTTTGCAAATGATAAAAAACATACTTTTCTATATTTTCATTATACTTTTCAGTTCAACAACCAGCCATTAGCCCAAGTTAAGGATGTTTGCTCCTCTTGTTTTTGAATTTTTGCCAGATTTTCGGAATCCTCTGGTTTTATCAATGTATTGCCATTAAAAGAATTTGTCCGCTAACCCATACTTTTCATTTCATAATTTTATTACATATAGTTTAAAGAGCCATATTTAAATCTCATAAAATCTTTGTTCTTTTTTTATAGTTTTTGAAACAAAAAGCGGCCAATGTTAACGGTATAAAAAATCTAAAGAGAATCATTTCCCACCAAATTTTCAATGGCTTATATCCCGAAAAAAAGCACATGGACCTTTCATTTTTTTCTGCTTTTTTATTTCCTTCATTTATATACTATAATTTTTTAACAGTCTTTTAAAAAGCTTGTTATTTTGAAACAGAGTAGCGAACATCCTTAAATCTTTGTTTTGTTAATTTCTTGATGTTGTTATATGCGACATAATAAAAAACGTTTATTGATGAAAACTTTACTTGTAGAGATTTTCTGCTATTTGTCTTTTGTCATTTTTATGAGACATAAGCATACTTCAGATCATTTACTATTCATTTATATGCATTCTTTTTGAAATGGGAGACAAGCTTTTTTTCAGATGAAATTATGAAAAAAATACTGACAGGGTATTAATTTTTCGAATATATTATTAATGATCTGCAATTTATTAAAGATTTGATGTGTTACATGTTATTTTTTATGTTATAGATTGATAAGTGGTGCTTATTCAGATCTGGATTATTTGTAACTTTTTTTTGAAGATCACCTAATGTCAACAGTTCTGATTCTGTGATTGATAAGACTGTATCCCTGTTTAATTTGTATTAACATTTAGTCATGAACTTTGAACCGTAGACTTGAAAATAACCCGAAGATCTGTTAAAATTGGTGCTTATTTTTCTTATGTGTTCTGTTATGGTATTTTTTTCTTTAAGTTTAAAATATTTTCTGTTTCTAGTTGAGCTATTATACAACTGTTATTAAATTGTAGTCAAATAATAAATTATAATGATTTTGAGTATGAAGTTAAGAATTTACTTATATTTAATAAGTTGAACTATAATGGGAAGCTGCAATGGTTTACTGATTTTGAATTAGTTTTTTAATATGATTAAATCATCTTTAATTGTTTTCTTTTTATAGGAATGTAATTTCAGAAAGACCAATTGTATGTTACAGTTTTTTCATATATCTGTCTGTGACATACTGTTGAAAGAATTTTGCACAATTTATCTGAATTAGATCTTTATTATGGGATAAAAAAAAATGAAGTATATAAAACATGATTAGAATAAGATTTATATATCCTTATAATACATGGGACCGTTTTATATCTCTCCTTTTTAAAAAAAAATAAAACATCTGTATTTAAAAAATTTGCAGTATTTTCCTATTTTCCAGATAAATGAAATGAATTTCTAAATGATGAAAACATGTTAACATGTTTGGAATTTTGTATAATAGTTTGAATAATACATGTATATCAAAAGTATATTTTTTTCCTTATAAAAGAATTCCATTTTCTTGATTGAAAAGAGAAACAGGCAATATACTTTCATATTTATATCAGAAACAGACATTTTATTACTTGAAAATGTCCTAATTGCAATTTTGTGTGAGTTTTGAGGTTTTGACAACTTACATTTAAGCTCTTAATATTCAGTAAAATAACAGGTCCTAAAAAGTAAAATAACAAAAATATGGAACTCCAAGGAAAATTCAAAATGGAAAGTCCCTTATCAAATGGAAAAATCAAAAGCTCAAACACATATCAAACAAATGGAAAACAACTGTCATATACCTGACTTGGTACAGGCTTTTCATAACACATTGCTCTTAACCAAAATTTTTGTAGATAATAGTGTCTTAAGTAAAATAAAAGTGCTTTCAAAAATAAAGTAGGTATTGTTTGTAAATTAATTCTTTGTTGGTCTGTAAATGCAAAATGATAAATACAAAATCATAAAATTTCCAGTATCATTAGTATTGTTTTCAGCAGTAATGTATTCGAAGGGACATCTAACATTTTTGTTTTATATTGCTGTTTGTATAATTGTTGGAAAAGAGTTGTGAGAGCATTATTTTCTCTTAACTATTCCAATTAACTTTAAAGTTTCATCAGTTTTCTGCTACTAAACATTGATTAGATATTGGCTATACCTTTTCTATATTTGTATGCTTGCTAGGTCACATGATTTGATTGTTAACATTGTTATGTTATGTATTCATAATTTTATATACCTGATTTGTATGCTATGTTTACTCATAAATTATCTCTGCAACAGATGTATTTACATCTTCTTTTATTTACTCTATAAACAACCATTCTACTATACAAAATACAGGAAAACAGGATATTCCTATAGTATATATACAATATTAGATATAAGAAGATGTGGTATGAGTGCCAATGAGACAACTCTCCATCCAAGTCAAAATTTATAAAAGTAAACCATTATAGGTCAAAGTACGGTTTTCAACACGGAGCCTTGGCTCACACCGAACAGCAAGCTATAAAGGGTCCCTAAAATTACAAGTGTAAAACCATTCAAACGTGAAAACCAACGGTCTAATCTATATAAAAAATTTGTAAGGGTTGCACGGAACCCAGTGTCTCGCCTACTTTTGCTGTTAATAGCAGGCTCAACAAAAATGAGGAAAAAAATTAATAGAAATATCCCTCTCTATACTATCTTTTGATTGTAAGTAGCTTATGTCCAAGTTTGGTAAAAATCCAGGATAGTTTATGAATCTAATAAATGTTTCAAAAACTTAAACTGCAGACTGTATGTAATGTTAACTGGAAGAAAAACTAAGTCCATTTATAAGTAAAATACGGAAAAAATGGAAAAAAATTTTAACAAAATGTCCTTCTAGATACTAGCTTTTAATCATAAACAGGCTTCTGTCCAAGTTTGGTACAAATCCAAGATAGTTTAAGAAAGTTGTTAAAATTTTAAAAACTTTAACCACAGAGTGAATGTAATGTTAACTGGCAGAAAAACTAAGTCCATTTATAAGGAAAATACGGAAAAAATTATTTTTTTTTTTACAAAATTTACTTCTGGATACTATCTTATGATCATAAACAAGCTTTTGTCCAAGTTTGGTAGAAATCCAGGATAGTTTAAGAAAGTCATTAAAATTTCAAAAACTTTAACCGCAGAGTGAATATTTGTGGACGACGACGACGCCGACGGAATGTAGGATCGATATGTCTCGCTTTTTCAACAAAAACGAGAAACACTTATGATCCACATCAACAAACGACAACTACTGAACATCAGTTGCCTGATTTAGGACAGGTGCAAACATTAGGTCAATGTAAAAAAATATAAAAATCTTTGTATGAGACTTGGAAACTGAGGACGGGTGAGGTTTACTGAGCATTTCAACAGTTTAGTGCTAAATCCAAAAAAGTTGATATTTTCCTGATATTGATCTTATATTGTTTTTATACTGCAGCTAAAAATGGCTACAATTTAAATTATGAAAATGTTAACACAAAAATAAAACTTAATTTTCATCCTTAAATGAACCCGAACTCATGAAGAAAAATGATAAGTCGTGAAATCGACATTGCACGAAATATCACTTTGTTAGTATATTTGGTAGATAAAGACAAAAGGATGTATTCTAGCTGCATTTTAGATATGGTTCTGTTTTGAGACGGCAGTGTCAGTGATATAAATAAAAATTTCTCTTAACATCATGTATGAATATAAGATACGGTATGATTGCTGATGCACCAACTATCCATCAAAGTCCAAAGGACATGCATTTAATCAACTTTAAGTCACTGTACCGCCTTCAACAATAAGCAAAACTCCTTCCTTCTAGTAAGCTTAAAAGGTCTAGGGATGACAAAATGTCAAAAATTAAACCAGAAAACCAAAGGTCTTATTTATGCTAAAACAATAAAAGAAAAACAATTATGGCAGTTAGCTACCAACAACAACCACTGAATTTTAGACTTCAGACTTGGGACAGACACATACAGAATGTGGCTGTGCTACATATGTTTCATACCTTACCTCAAGGATTTGTATAGTGAGAAGGATTGGAATCTCGTGGACTATTTGCATTGCCTGTATTGAAATAAGCTGCGTATGTTGAGATTTTGCGAGATTTACCGTGATGCATCTCGTTAGTCGTTTTTCGTCCACCATTACAAGTTGAAATTATGTCATTTCCAGATAAACTCGGCGTTTTGTAAGTATACTATAACAAAATTACATGATGTGATACTTTTAAGTGTAAGTTTATGACAGTTCTGATTCAAAAAACAGTTTATATCTTTACAAAACACATTGTCTGCATCTAAATATACTATGCATTTTATCTATTGGTCATCGTAATAATCCCGCCCAAATAGGCGGTCCAAACCACAACTTTAACCCATATTGTATAGTTGCCTTTAAAGAGGCCACAACGTGAAAAATGTGAAACAAATTATGAGTAGGGTGTATCACACAATAAGCAGATAACCCATCAAAGTTATTCGTAAAATGCTATTAGTTGCTTGTGTTACTAATGTTTTTCACAAGGGAAATTTACTTGTACTTGCCATGGGTACAACCATTGATTTTAGGATATGAATGATACATTCATTGTTGAAGACCCTACATCAACTGTCAAGATGAAGAACAGGAATAAAAGCCATGTTCATTGATAATTTTCTATGTTTTCTATGTATTGGGTGCGATTTAGTCCCATGTACATGTACATTTACTCCATATCATTTCAGTTTCTATTTTACTGTTGTTTATAATCATGAACTTATTTTTAACTTCCTGCCAGTCCTTCAATGAACTCAAACCTCTATAGTTCCAGTTACAACTCATGTATTTGAAGTTTGAACAGACGAGAATTCTTGAAAATCAATGAATTCATTTAATTTCTCATTTGTTGGGGACCTTACATTAGTACATGTATATTGATTGTTAAATTTATTCATAACTTAACTATGATAAAAAATCAACATACAGATATTGTATGGAGACTGACTATTCTTGAAGACTGTATGATTTCCTCTAACTGTCAACATGGTCAATGCTCTTGTGGTAGTTGGGTCAGTTTCATATACTAGAAGAAAGGACAAAGACAAGCTGCGAAAATAAATAATTGTTTTGACCTTCTCTTTGGGGTTATCTTAAACAGCTATTACAAGTATAATAAAGATGTGTTGGGCTACTCAAATTACGATCACAAGAAAAAACAACAACATAATTACGATAATTTTCGGCAACTGCCAAATGTAAACGACTATCAAAGTTTATTTTCCAGCTTGAGAGAGGTCCTCAATATGACATACTCAGAAGGAATCGTGATATCTTTGCGAATTAAAACAAAATATTGATCAAAGATGCTAAAACAAACTAAACCTAACAACAAACAAGTCAGAAATGTTTATCTTGCAATACACGCTGTTCGACCGGATATTTACTAACAGGCGCGTATAAATTTATAGTGGAGAGTACGCAACATCTCACGATACGCGAGAAGTGTCGATATACCGCGAGATTCCAATCCTTCTCACTATACAAATCCTTGCTTACCTGTGACAGTAGTAGTCACTGTAGTGTAACTGCATACCATGAAACAAGCTGTAAAAATTAGTTGTAAAGGGCTGGACTCAGCACCAAACACTTAAAAAACTAAAAAAAACAAAAAAAAAACACACAAAGTACAGATCTAAAAGTTTTTGCAGTTACTGAACGCTAGTTTAAAGTAAATTACAAACAATATTTCAGTTTGGTGAACGTCTTTGCACTCCATCAATGTCAATTTTTTTCCATTAGGGACAAAATCAGGAATGGAAAAAATAAACAATTAACAAGTCTTGTCAGTTTGTTTATAAGTCATTTCTTTTGACGACATAAGGACAAAAGTTGTTTTCAGTTAAGAGAATAAGCTAAGTCAACTTGTTTTTCAATATATTCAAAGTGTTAATGGTCAACGTCATTCCACAGTTTAAAGTTTAGTCAGAAAACTTACCTTTTTTGAAGAACCAAAGCAAATGTCGAATTAAGTGAAGGTAACATTATACTTTTAAAGTTTTTGTCACTGAATAAAGAAATGTTCACTATTTATCTTAGTTTGTGGCAAAAAAGAACGTACGTGAATGTTTTCCTTTAAATATCTTGGTTTTGTATATTTGTTCGGAAATTTTAACTTACAACAAACTTAGCTGAAACAGAACCATATTATCTGTTGAAGACATTTTTTTAAAAGGTATAGATTTAAGTTTTCAAGCGACATGTAATATAGTTGTATGTAATGCATGACCATCATGTATGAAATTGCCAGGTTTGATCACCATACAATTGCATTGTGGGTAAATATAAAAAGAAGATGACTTTGTTTTTAAATCATACAATCAAATCATCTGAAATCTACCATGCATTATAGCAGTACATTTGCAGAACATAATTTTGTATTACTAGTATACGTTTGAAGATAATAGACTAAAAAATTGCAAAAAGGCAATGCTAATCTAGACTACTATTCACTGTGACAAAGGTGTATTATTTCAAATTATTTCTGACATTTAAGCCTTCCAATAACATAGCTGTGGTTACTTAAAAGAGGAAAAAGGCTGCATACAATACCAGTTTGAGAAATTTCCATTTAATTTTGAAAACCCATAATCGATTTGGCCTCTATAACTTTCCTTTCTTCGAGCGTCACTGGTGAGTCTTTTGTAAAAGAAACACGCGTCTGGTACACGATTTTAAGCCTGCTATTTATGATGAGTTTATTTACTATACTTCGCTTTGCGTCAGAAAATTGAAATTTTCTCTCTCTTTATACAATCTAAAATATCTTTGGAACATTAAGGGAATTAAACTCGAGGTCTGTCGAAACCTAGAATTTTAGTAAACATGTTTGAGATAGATTTGTTACTACCTTTGTTGTTTGTTGTTAGTTTTTATTTTTGACATCTTTAACAGTTTAATGGACAATATACAATATTCAATTGCATACACATTCACATTGAATGGATATGGCATGATCATATACAAATCCTTGATGCATGTAATAAACTTTAAAGATACAAACACAATATGCCGGTATATGTATATACTAAGGTTAAACACATTCGTTTACGAATAAGAAACAATTATGATTTTTGTCGAGCCTGCGACTTTTGTCGCAGAAAGCTCGACATAGGGATAGCGATCCGGCGGCGGCGGCGGCGGCGGCTACGGCGGCGGCGGCGGCGGCGTTAGCTAACTTCTTAAAAGCTTTATATTTTAGAAGATGGAAGACCTGGATGCTTCATACTTTGTATATGGATGCCTCATGTTACGAAGTTTCCGTCAGTCACATGTCCAATGTCCTTGACCTCATTTTCATGGTTCAGTGACTACTTGAAAAAAAAGTTCAGATTTTTTGTAATGTTAAATTCTCTCTTATTATAAGTAATAGGATAACTATATTTGGTATGTGCGTACCTTGCAAGGTCCTCATGCCCGTCAGACAGTTTTCACTTGACCTCGACCTCATTTCATGGATCAGTGAACAAGGTTAAGTTTTCGTGGTCAAGTCCATATCTCAGATACTATAAGCAATAGGTCTAGTATATTCGGTGTATGGAAGGACTGTAAAGTGTACATGTCCAACTGGCAGGTGTCATCTGACCTTGACCTCATTTTCATGGTTCAGTGGTTATAGTTAAGTTTTTGTGTTTTGGTCTGTTTTTCTAATACTGTATGCAATAGGTCTACTATATTTGGTGTATGGAATGATTGTAAGGTGTACATGTCTAGCTGGCAGGTGTCATCTGACCTTGACCTCATTTTCATGGTTCAGTGGTCAAAGTTAAGTTTTTGAGTTTTGGTCTTTTTTTCTAATACTGCATGCAATAGGTCAGCTATATTTGGTGTATGGAATGATTGTAAGGTGTACATGTCTAGCTGGCAGGTGTCATCTTACCTTGACCTCATTTTCATGGTTCAGTGGTCAAAGTTAAGTTTTTGAGTTTTGGTCTTTTTTTCTAATACTATATGCAATAGTTCAACTATATTTGGTGTATGGAAATATTTTATGATCTATATGTCAGTCACGCAGGTTTTATTTGACCTTGACCTCATTTTCAAGGTTCATTGCTCAGTGTTAAGTTTTTGTGTTTTCGTCTGTTTTTCTTAAACTATAAGCAATAGGTCAACTATATTTGTTGTATGGAAGAATTGTTAGCTGTACATGCCTGCCTAGCATGGTTCATCTGACCTTGACCTCATTTTCATGGTTCATTGGTCAATGTTTAGTTTACTTGGTTAATATTAAGTTTATGTGACAGTTGTAATAAAGCTTTATATTTAGGACTATCAACATAATATCAATGATTAGTAAAGAAGGCGAGACATTTCAGCGTGTGCACTCTTGTTAATTATTAAATGAACACTGTCTAAAGTACCTCAGCAAAAAAAATGTTTCGTCTCAATAGTATTTGATATCCGATACGGTAACGGACCAGCTACAGACGGAGACAATGTAGGATTTCCCTTTATTGATTTGTTATTTGTATGAATGTTTAGAATATAAATACACAAAAAAGTCATATTACTACTTTCGGTTGTGAGATGTACTTTTTCTCCAACCGTTCTAGATTAAAAAGGATATAAGAAAAAATGCACGTAAAAATGATGACTAGACCTCCAATTTGTTTTAACTTCTCATTAAATGTGCAAAGTGTACGGAAAGAAACATTCGGAAAGAAAGATCTATACATGGATATTGCATAATTAGCCATTTTGAGCACCTCGATAGCTGTATTTCTATGCATGGAACGAAACAAACGGGTCATGTCATAATGGAAGGATCCGGTTTTGTCAATGTTGTTCACAATATAAAGACCGGTTTTGTTTCGTTTTGAAACCACACATTTATGAAAAGCAGCACGGATCTGAATATTTTCCGTTGAAAGAAAGGAGTAGGTTTGATAAGGCCCTAAAATTGCCCTTAATTCTAGCTGAAATTTGAAATTAGGACTTATTGACCAATGTCACAAGGAATAATAGGTAATATAATGACTAGATTGGAAAAACGTCTTTTTGTTGAAAATTTATGTGTTTGCGTTCTATTCATGACATCACAAATAGCACTCATTTTGATTTTCCGCGGAAATTCGATGAAAACGGGTAAAATTTACATTGATTTTTTGGAGAGGAAACATAGAGCGCATGCGTCGACAACAAAGAAATTTTAGCCTGATGTTTGTTTTGAAATTTTACATATCTGACTTGAATATTTTGTTTGTCGACGCCTGCGCTCTATATTTCCTAGGTCTTACTGTGGTTGAAATCCGGACGATTTTGTCTAAAGTCGCAAAAATCTCTATTTTTAACCTATTTTGGGATGTAAAAATCAATGTTTGAAAATAAAACTTTGGCAAAAATAGTTTTATTTAACTTTTTCACATGTCTTTTCATCAACTAAAAACACGCTTTATCCTGAAACTTTGAACTTGATAATCGGGACCAAATTTGGCCCATACCAAACTTACTCCTTTAATATACTAGTATAAATTATAATTGTGTGTTCATATATATATTTTCCTTGGAACGTTTTAAAAATAGTGAGTAAAACATATTTTGCGTTTTGCGTTATCAAAATGATATAAGTATACCTTGTTGCACTTGTTTACGAACTAAGTTGTAATGGAATACAAATACATATCACTTACAATTTATTCTGTTATAACATTATGACAATTTTCTTTAGCTACTAGTATGTAATAGTGACTGCATCGAACCTGTTTAGTAAATGTGCGATTAGTGCTCAAAATGGTATCTTTTATCTTTGCTTGGAAGGGGTGGGATAAGTTTTCAAAACTTAGCTTGATTATAAGATTACGATTCCCCAAGAATGTATTTACCATATTGTTAAACATTTCTAACACCGTCCAAATTATGTCAGATGACAGGTAGGAAACGTGACAATTGAGGGAGTAGGTAAATTTCATGAGCTCATTAATGAAAACTCGTATGCTGTTACAGCATCAAACAACACCAATAGTTGTATCTATGTTGAGTTTATTTATCACGATACTGTTATAATTTATTTAAAAAACACTTAAAAATATTATAACAAACAAACACAAATTTTATTTTTGCTTGTTCTTACTTGCCACTTAAAAAGTCAAGTGTCAATAACTGTATGATGGCCTCCGAAAAGTATTTTCTTGTTTATCAAGACAAATTTAAGCCACAAAGAGAAAAAAGGAACAAATGACAAAAGTACTGTTTGTTTTGGTGTGACAAATTGAAAACCATCGTTATTATGTATGTATTATGTTCTTATTTTTTAAGTAGAAACTTATATTTAACTTATTTATCATATTCTACTTTCGTTTTCTGTATTATCAATATAAACATCAGACGGTACCAATTTAACAGCACTACATCATGTACATGTAGGTGCGCATTTTCGACAAATTATGTGATGATCGAGGCAAAAGTATTTAAAAGTCTTACAACCTTATACAAACGTTGAAAAGCATTTACATAGCCAAATCCGGGTTGAGTCCAATCAAGTTATCGGAAAGAGTATATTTCGCAATATATTACATGAATATCTTAACATGGATGTATTGCTCGAATATTTTGTTAACTGATATGAAGAGAATAAGAATTATAAATATTAAAAATGATTAAAAAATAATAATGTTAAGATAAGGTGTTTATTCTTGCAAATGAGGCAAATATCCATTAAAGACCAATGGACAAAGATGTCACTGTGAAGTTGGGGCCCCAGTGAACAATTAAAAGTCATCGTACGGACTTCGACAATAAGCCAAAATAAGCTAAAAGGACCACGGGAAGACAACATGAAATCAATTCAAGTGAAAACAAACGACCTTATTTATGCTATACCACTACAGTAAATGGACAACCGTTGTGTCACACTGCTACCAACGACAACTACTGGATTAAGCCATCTGTCTTTGAACAAACACATAAAGAATGTGACGTGGTAAAACATATTTTGGGGTATCCCATCATGTTAATCCTATCCAAACTGAGAAAATACAGTGTTGATTTTTGAATGATACGTTAGATGATAATAAATCTGGATGCTTCTTACCTTGTATACAGATACCTTATGTTACAAAGTTTCCGTCTGTCATATGGCCGTTGTCCTTGATTTTCATTTTCATGGTTCAGTGACTGCTTGAATAAAAACACCAAACATTTTTTTATCAAGTGAAATACTCATTATTAGTAATAGGATAATATATTTGGTATATGGGTTCCTTGCAACGTCTACATGTCCGTCAAGTAGGGTTCCAAATATTTGACCTCGACCCCATTTAATGGATCAGTGACCAAGATTTAGGTTACATGGTCAAGTCCGTATTTCATAAACTATAAGCATTAGGTCAACTATATTTGGTCTATGGAATGAGTGTAAGGTGTACATGTCCGACTGGCATGTTTCATCTGACCTTGATCTCATTTTCATGGTTCATTTTGACAATGTTTAGTGTTTGTGGTTTGGCCTATTTCTTAGATGTTTTAAGCAATCGATCAATTATATTTGGTGTAAGGAACGATAGTATGGTGTAAATGTCTGTCTGGCAGGTTTCATATGACCTTGACCTTACGTTCATGATTTATTGTTCAATGTTAAGATTTTGTGGTTTGATCTGTTTCTCAGGTACTTTTAGCGATGGGTTAACTATATTTGGTGTATGGAATGATTGGAATGTATACATGTCTGTCTGAGATGGTGCTTCTGTTGGTTACTTCATTTTCATAGAAAATTGATAATGTTAAGTTTATGTGGTACTTGTAGTTTACCTTCATATTACAGACTTTTAACATAAATTCAATTATAAGTAAAACAGGCGAGACATTTCAGCGTGTGCACTCTTGTTGTATAGAATCATAGTAATTTTAGAGTTCTCACATCTGTTAGTAAGACATGCGAAGAAGGTGGTGTTTAGTTGGGATCGGATGTGGGCCCCTGTAGCCTAATTTCAGGTCAAATGTCGCAAATTCAGATAAGGTCTATCACAAGTATAATATCGTTATCCTGCACCCTAATTGTTGTATTTTGGTTAAACGTTTTTTTTCATATCAGTTACAGACAGTCTTCTCACATTAAAAACGGCATTATAATGTTATGTTGATCTTTAGACGGATAAATTATGTCAATGGTATTGTTTAACCTGGTGAAAGTATTTTATTCTGGGTTTACATTTCCTGCCCATATCTCATTATATAATAATTCAGAGTATGACCTTTTTATGTTAGTTTTATTGATATTGAGGTCTGTTGGCAAGCTCATTTTCACTTTTGATGCTGTTTAATTACCAGAAGTCCTGTTTATCGATAACTTGTATATTACCACTAAAACGTTCCGTTTGTCGTAATCAGAAGTGATCTTCATTTTTCTTTCTACAACTCGTGGAACCGGGAATGTGTACTTAGCATCTAAAAGTCGTATTTGTATCGCTCTGTGTTCAGTTATTGTTATTGTGCATTTGTCTGTCTCCTTTTAACATGACCATTTCTGTCCCTTTATTGGTTTTATGTTTAACACAATAGCCAAAACATTACACAGAGAACTATAAATAAATGCGCGCTAATCCCACAAAAAACGGGAGTGAACTCAAGTCCTCCATCATAGCTACAACTCATCTGCTTCACTTCTGACATCCACTGTGTTGCTTATGAAATCAAAATTTAATTGTGCACGATATCAGAACATCATTTATATTCAAAAACTATAGTTATGTATACTTTATAAAATTTTTAGCATTAAAATGGCAACAGCAGAACCGTCATGCGATATTTGCCTGAACCTGCATGTGACAAAATCTGCCAGCGTGTGGTGTTCCGAATGTGAAGAAGCGATATGTCAAGACTGTGAACAAAGACATCGCATACAGAAAGCGACTAAAAATCACAAGACAATACCAACAGAAGATTATCAAGAATTACCAATATCTATTACCAACATCAAGCTGGAATGTGAAGATCACAATCGAAAGTTAGATTTTTACTGTTCCATTCACAACGAACCTTGCTGTACGCGTTGTGTTTCTGAAAAACATAAAGACTGCCGGGAACTTAAACCATTACCAGAAGTAGCTGACGGGGTAAAGTCATCCGCTGCATTATTTGATTTACAGGACAGAGTATCAGATATGAGTCAAATTATTGACCAGTTAATACAAGAAAAATTAGACAATAAATCGACTTTACAAATCCAAAGTACGACAAACATTGCCGAGGTTGAACGTGTCCGAAAAGCAGTAAACAAACATTTAGACACAATACAAGAGGAACTGCTGACTAACCATGGGGACGACGACAGACAACAAAGAGATGACATCGATTGCCTGGTTGATAAACTATCAAAAATGAAAACAAATGTTGATGAAATAGCAAATGCTTTTGATAAAACCAAGCAACATGCGTCCAATTTCCAGACTTTTCTTGGAATTAATAAATGGATCCGAGAAATTGAAAACCACGAGATGGAATTGAGATCAGCTCAAAACGACCAGAGTATGGCTAATGTTGATATTCAAATAAAAATTAATCCATTTTTAAGTAATATAGAAAGAGATGTATCCGAATTCGGGAAGTTAGAGATTAATTTTTCCCCATCGACAAAACTTGTTTTACGGAAGGACCAACAAGGCCAACAGATATTGATTCCATCGTCACCGTCTATAAGTCAAATACAACTTTCAACAATTCGTTCGTTTGACATACCGAAGGGGGAGTCACAATGTATGATAACAGGTTGTGACATGTTTGAAGATGAACGAATGATATTTGTCGATTCTAGGGACGTAAATAAAAGAATTGTTGTTATGAATAATAAAGGTTCTTTTATCAAAGAAATAAAATTTAAGGATATACCTTTTGATGTTACAATAATAGACTCAAACACAGCTGCTGTAACATTGTATAACATTAAGAACATTTCTATAGTAGACGTTAACGTATGCAAGACACTGCAGACAATAACTGTAAATAATAAATGTTACGGAATACGTTTCATAGACGGAAAACTATTCGTTAGTATGGGGGATAAAACTATTAAAATCTTCAACTTATCTGGTAATGTCTTGTCGACAGTATCAAAACATAATGAGGCAACATACTGTTCTGTAATGAATCAAACAATTTATTATGCAGCAGAAGAGGTGGCTATTATCTACTGTTGTGATTTGAATGGAAGTGCGCAATGGAAATTCAGTTGTGAAAAATTTGAATATCCAAAAGGTATAACTCACGATTCATCTGGAAATGTGTTCGTGGCATGTAGAGACGTCAACAAGGTCATTGTTATTGAATTTAGTGGGAAGGAGTCCAGAGTTTTGCTAACCTGTGATGATGGAATAAAAAGGCCGCTAGCAATTCATTATAATCGTAAATCTGACATCCTTCTTGTATGTAATCGATCGGGACAATGTTTCATGTACAAAATCATAAACTAAAACATTACATTGCAGAGGCGAATCTAGGGGATGCTCCGGGGGTTGAAATTCCCCCTTTTTGTTTGACAAATAATGCATTTTGTATGTGGACATATGGTTGGAACCCCCCTTTGTATATGACTTGCATGTGTTGGAACCCCCTTTTGAAAATGGCTGGATCCGCGCCTGCATTGCAGTATAGAACTTGCATGAATTTGTTTAATGAAAGATGTATCGCCTGTTGCGAATTTTAGACATAACAATAGTTAACTTGTTGTCTAAACTGAGGACAGCTTTATTCTAAATGATCAACAAACTATTTGTTTCTGAAGGGATATTTGCTTTAAAAAGAGATAAAGATATGCAGCTATACTGTTAATCATAATCAGAATTTGAGAATGGTTTCTGTAAAGTTATAATCAAATGAAAGTTTTTGTATCACACTTTTGTGTTTTATACACATTCCTAAATGAATCTCACCGCACTCCAAAGAGCAAAGAATTCATCGACAAATGAATAGCCGGGACGCTTACAACCAATTGGATCCTACACAAAATTTCCTATGTTTATTACATTATTTTTATATCGAATATAACTTGTACGTCAATACGACAACAACTGAATAACACAAACATTTACATACATCAACATGTAATCGTCGATAGAAAGCAAGTGTCTAATCTTTTTTCAAGCCTTAAATCGTATAGATTCTGATAAAGTTCTATTCAAGTTTTCATAGATTTGAAGAAATTGAGATATGTGGCATACGAAAATGAGACCGATTGATATAATTATTAAAAATAATTAAAACAAGATACTACGATACCGTAAAATTTCCAAAATTTTGTATCATGATCAAATTTCCTAAAAACATAAAGTCAAACTAAACATAGTTCCTGGACAGGTTCCTGACTTTTGACAAGAACAATAACATGTATTTAGGCAACAGTAATTTACCTATGTTCAAATCTCGTAAATCGATTAAGAAGACAAACCAGGGCAAAACATATGGCAGAGGTTAAGTTAGGTTTTAGATAAATTAAGGTTTTGAAAGTTTTACTATGTTTACACTAGACTGCACGATCGCAGTTTCATGCACAAACCAAACTCTAAGTACTAAACCTGCTGATATCAACTATTCATTTCAACACTTTTATATCTAACAAATGGCCCATAAAACAGACCTTTGCAGAAAAACATATAATTCTATAACACCGTTATAACTTACAATAAAAACTTGAAACAAAGAAAACATTACTATATTATACCATAACAAATTAGCTACTATAAATGCTTTCAATTTTTGTGATCGAAAACATATAAAAAGCATAGCAGCAAGTAGCATTTGTTAGTTTTAAATGTATTCTCCACTAAAACAACAGTGATAAAACATACCTTACGTAAAGGTAATGACGAGAAGGAAAACCTTCATCTAAAATCTTAATTTGGTGACAATCAACAGGTATGTATTGACTCAATAAGCCATATGCTAGCATACCAACAGTTCCCTGTAAATTCAGAATTGTTTGCGATGTATTATCATAACAAACATTGCGACGAAAAAGAAATGACTCGCCTTTTAAATTTTGGATAGCATTATTTGTATGCAGCAATTCCTGAAATCGCAAAAATAATCTCGCATTTGTGTCCTTTGCACAACAATCACAATGATAAATGCACGCAATACTTTCTTAATTTACAGATTACGTAAATCTTCCGTTGTAAAATACCATTACCATTGACCTAAACACAATATGTACATTCAATAACAATAAAACTATATGTTTTGTCCATTAAATGTCTTTGTATATACGTGGTATATGCTTTGTTTAACTGTAAACACGAAAGTGAAAGTACACCCAATTTGCAACTGGGTGTCTCGAAAAAGTCGTTGACATGTACAAACCTACAGCCTTTCCCCTGGTTGTTTCATTATGTGAATCTCTGATGTGTTCTGGTATTTGCTCTGCATCACGGTGCGAAGCTTTTAGTTTTAGAAGATATCCACCTTGAAATTATTACATAACGAAAGGTATTTCTGATTGTTTGCTTAATGATGTGGCTATTGGCTTGAATTAGTTATATAATTTGGTGCACGTAACGAAGAGAAGAGGAAGATCAGAATCCGGATCAATATGGGTATTCTAGACCCGATCTATGAATATATTGCTAAACGAGATCTCGTCGGATACACACTGTTGGAAAGGCGATGATAGTCAAAACTGATTCATTATAACGCATTCCCTTTGCTTAATCTGCATGATACTCGATTTTTCAAAATTATTTTATCTGTATACTGTAAACTCAGAAATTATTGCGAGGTTTTTATCAATGCTAATAATGCGACTGGGTGAGAATCTGAATAATAAGAACTCGCATTCTGGTATCCGATACATATAACTGTATGCATATTTTCCGGAAATCGCAATAATTAATCTGGCATTTTTGTTCTGTTTTCAATAATCGAAATAATAAATGCACGCAATAATTTCTGAATTTACAGTAATGTTTATAACATATCACTGGTTATTAATTTACACATTATACGCCAGAAGATATAAATAGCTAAGTTCACTGACGTGTTTACTCAGTGCTGATCATTATGTAATCATTATATATTGATTTGTTAAAACGTAATGGTATTATTCAATTAAGAAAATATGGGTATAAAATGTTAACTTGAAGTAAGAATATACAACAAAACAAGACGCAAGTAATATTATAACCCCCTGGTGTATGATCAATTGAAAACATCAGTTTATGTGTAATTCTCCCTATGTATACAGTAACTGTTAATGTGACAATAACATCGACTGTACCAATGGACTTTTATATGAAAAAATTAAATGCATTTACAGTGATTGGAAATATTTCATAATAACAGTATATCGGGTCAATCTCATAAAGGAGATCTTAATCGAACTGTTTGTGTCAAAGGAATATTTCGTTTGTTTTTAACTATCTTATGTTATATTTTCCTTTCACATTTTCTCATTCGTGACCCTTAGAACGGATGTTGCACTTTGTTTCTTTTTAATAGCTTTTTCCGTATTAACTTGTACTTTATGTCATTTAACTAATAAAACTGAAACCCACATAAAAGCATCAGAATTCAAAATAAATAAAACTAATACTAGTAGATACTTATGAAATAAATATGTCGTCTAGGTCAAAAGTTTAAACTGAAATCAGATAATAATCCTTACTCCTTGAGAGGTGTCACTCAAGGTAATCTGATAGTTCCTAAGCCAAAAGCTGAGGGCAAAATCTCCGATAATGAGTTGTCGGACAGTTTCCGTTAAATTGATCTGTAAGTAGAACCTGACATACCACTTTTCGGATTCCTACGGTCTTTTCCGAGTTAATTTAGAATTATAAAAAGATGAAGTGAAACTTTTTAACACTTAAAATTATCCGAAAGAAAATATCTCAAAGAAGTAAATATCGCTGAAATAGTCATTCGACTCTTTAAATGAGTTATAGAACTGAAATGACGAGTTTGCCTGTTTTTCGCGATTTTAGCAATTGCAAATAATAGAGCTTTAATAGAAATAGACAAGCTGTCTAATATTACCAAGATCTATGGAAATTTTTCAAAATGATTGAAATTGTCAATCAATTACACGCATGATTTATTGCCCCTATATCCAAGTTTTAACCAATTATGTTTTTCTTGAAAACAATGTGAAGACGAAATCCATGTCCTTCAAAAATGATTATCAAGACAAGATTTCGTCACACACAAGTTCCAGTGTTATATTTTGTGTTGCATTGTTTCAGTATTATGCAAAAATCTTAGATGAGTTATAATTAAAAGTACTCTTCGATTGGTAATGTGTGTGTGTGTGTGTGATTTTTTATCTTTTTATTTCATGTGGAATGTGTTGTTTTCATGAGTCAAGCCCATTCCGACTAATCTACGATTTGTCCTTATATTGTGAAAAAGTGTAATGTTGACTGTCAAAAAAATAATAAAAACGAAGCTTATGTATCAGTAACATACGGAAAAATAAAAAAAGTAAACTTTTTTTTTTCAGATATCTTTTTTAATGACGAAGGTTTTATCATGTATATCTATTATATAGTCATTTTATAAAATTTACTGTTTGCAAAATTATAAATTATTCTAAATAATAAGGATGTTCTTGTTCCAGGCAGAAAACCCTGGCCGTGTTAGTCGCAACTTTGTGGAAGTTTTGGTCCTCGGTGCTCTTCAGCTTTGTACTTGTTTTGGCTTTCAAACTTTTTTCATCTGAGCGTCACTGGTTGGTCTTGTGTGGACGAGACGCACGTCTGGCGTATTGAATGTTAAGCCTTGTACCTTCTGCTAGCTATTATTCGTGTGTTTCTTTGTCCTATATGTTCTCCCATTTATTTGTATTTTAGGTCCTGTCATGTGATGTTGTCGATTTGGTGTTGTGTTTGACGTTGCCATAAAAGCGGGAGGTTTGGCATGCCACAAAACTAGGTTCAACCCACCATTTTTTTCTTAAAATGTCCTGTATCAAGTCAGGAAAATGGCCATTGTTATATTATAGTTCGTTTCTGTGTGTGTATCATTTTAATGTTGTGTTTTTGTTGTGTCGTTGTTCTCCTCTTATATTTGATGCGTTTCCCTCAGTCTTAGTTTGTAACCCGGATTTGTTTTTATCTCTATCGATTTATGAGTTTCGTACAGCGGTATACTACTGTTGCCTTTATTTGGTGACATGCATGAAACGGTTATATCTGATGTTCAGTAGTTGTCGTTTGTTGATGTGGTTCATAAGTGTTTCTCGTTTCTCGTTTTTTATATAGATTAGACCGTTAGTTTTCCCGTTTGAATGGTTTTACACATGTAATTTTTGGGGCCCTTTATAGCTTGCTGTTCGGTGTGAGCCAAGGCTCCGTGTTGAAGACCGTACTTTGACCTATATTGGTTTACTTTTATAAATTTTGCCTTGGATGGAGAGTTGTCTCATTGGCACTCATACCACATCTTCTTATATTTATAAATATCAAGAAAATAACCAAATACTTAAAATTACTGTATTTAATTGTTATCTTCAATATTTCATCTATCGGTAAAATACTGAAAAAGGGGAAAGACGAATTTTCATAATTTTGTCTTAGATGTTGTTTCTTAATCTTAGAAAACGTCTATCAAAAATCCATAAAATTCTATGGATGTATGACGAAGTTATTGGTGTCTGAAATCATTCTAAACCAAAGAAAGTAAGATCATGTATCGGTAAAATACAAAACAATAAAAAAAAGAATAGTATTTAAATTTTTTTTATGAATACTATCTCTTAATCATGAAGAAGTATCTGTTTAAGTTTCGCATAATTTACTGAAGGTTTAACAAAGTAATTTTCAGAGAGACATATCCTTAGACTGTATTTAAATGCTAACAGTGGAAAAACTATGTCTATTAGTAGATCTCTAGGAAAAAATTATAAACCAAAAAATCTACCTCTTGCTCTTGAAGCTGTCTTTTGATCACAAAAAAGCTTCTGTCGTCTTAGTTTCATTAGATATCAAGAGCTTTTACCACAGACTGAACTTATAAAACCGTTTGAGTTCTATAAATCTTAAAAAAATAATTATTACAAATTCACAGTTCATGTTTGGTAGAGCTCTGGTTTTGTATTTTTGTAAGAACTTTTGCATTATTTCCCCACAAGTTATGGTCACTTACTAAAAAATGTGCTGGTAAGGTCTATAGTAAATGTGTTTTTCACAAGCCATCTGATACAGAGGTAACTGCGTTATATGATCACAACAGCCATGATATTGTCACTAACAGTTTAATTCATCAAAATACAAATGATACAAATTTGATCCACACGAACTCCTTTCATATCTAAATTATTGTGTATAGAATGTTTAATAGCACACATGACCTGCTGCTTTCTCTGTCGGTTTATTTACTACATTAACCTTCATGATTTAAAAAAAAAGATTAGACCCAATATACAACTTTTTAATTACAATGTACTTGAGAGAAAAAAAATAAATGTATTATCAAGAGTCCCTTTACTATGTAAATAAATATCCACTGCAAAAGAGAACACACTTAACAAAATCTGATATTAATAATTTGTTTTTGAAGATTTATAGAATTCAAACTCAAAATGGACTTATAAATGATGAGGACGTCGTTGACAGAATGTTGGATTGGTGAGTCTCCATTCCTTGCCTTCGGCTCGACAAATACGACAAAAAAGACCAACATTAGGCTATACGAAACGCTACTCAGAACACTTATGACCGAGCAAAACAAACTCCTTCCCAACAAACAACTTAGAAACGATATTGAAGTTTTATCCGTCCGGATATAGATACATGTTTGTCCGGCTATCTCCTCCTACAGTTTCGGTGCTACAGCTTTAATATTTTGTAGGATTTTTCTACACCTAATAGAAATGTACTTGTCCACAGGATATTGATTTTTTTTTCAAATATCCTCAAAATGCTAGGTATTTTTTGGTACTAGCTGCATAAAGAGATCATGGTTTGTCCGGCTATCTCTTTTTAACTTGGAAAATTGCAAAGCTTGAGCAGGGGCATTCGTGTCCTCATACACATTCTTCTTTCATTTGTAGGGTGTTTCAACACATGATAGAGGTGTGCATGTCCACCGTATTTTGATTTTTGTTTTCGAATATTCTCAAAATGCCAGGTATTTGGACTTTTTTTGTTGTACTAAAAGTCAGAAAGGGGGCATGTAAGTTATTCACAAAAACCAGTAGTTGAACAGTTTCTTTTCACTTTCTATATAATTGAAAACATGGTTTGTACTACTACAGTTTAATGTCCCTAATGCAATAAATAAGATTTTTTTGTATTGTCAAATATCTAATCAATACTAGGAAGTTAAACTTGGTGACCACTGGATATAAAAAGTTGAACTTGGTGACTATTAAAACTAGAAAGTTGAAACCTTTTGGCTGGATATTCAGTCCTGCAAGTGAAGACATTCAGAATAATCGGCGAAAAGAGGATGGGATTGTGGTTTCAGTAATTGGAACATATTGTTGGTTATTTGTGTTACAGATATTCCATAACGGTCAACAAACGCATGATAAGATCCCTAACACGAAAGGATTACTTTAACTTTACCACTTGGAACCATTGGTTCAATAGCTTACTTGTAAGCAGCAACCATCTGTACAAAAATTCATGATAGGAAACGCAACCTCTTGAATATCGCATTGACTGCAAATGCAGGCGCTGGTGGAATTTTATAATAAGGAAAATGGACGGTTCACAATTGGGAAGCTGACATCATCCCTTTTATTGTACATTACTTTCTTAACCGACCTCATTTGTCAAGTTCTAGATGTAAGTCAAGATATGAGGCAGACTTAAATATATGAAACAAGCGCGTACTCGAATACAAAAACAATTGAACGTTTTCAGAGTACCACTGTTTTGATAAGAAAAACCCTGTGTATATCTAGCTTTTGGACCTAAACTTTGGTTTTCAGACATAATAATCGTAACGCAGGTACCATTATTATAAAAAAAAATATCCTTTTTTTAGTTAATATTGACATAAACGGCCCTAAAAATACTAATGATTTGGTTCAATATCAAAGTAAAAAAAGCACGACATTACATATATGTAGTTATAGTTTTTTTGTATGCCAAAGAAATATTATTTTCATATTTCATAAATTTCGGAATTCTCCGCTTTAAAACATTTTTGTTTCATTTAAAACCATTCTTCGAAATAATTTGTAGCTCTTACATATTGAAATGGTTTTGCGAGCAATATGATCAGCGCTTTATGATCTTTTAAAACATTTTGGGAGTACATATACATTATCTTCATGTCCTTTTGAACAGTACCGTATTTACTAAAATATTTGTTAGATCCAAAGTTCAAAGAACAATAAGAATGTTTTAAAGGATTAATTATACTCTGATTTCGTTGTGTGATCGTCAATGTGGTTCTTGGCAAATTTGACGTCCTACACGTAATGCTATTACTCCTTACTTACTCACTGTGTCTAAACTACTCCGGCAAAAAATGTTTGGACTCGATGGTATCTAATATCCGGCACGGTGACGGAACATCAATAGACAGAGAAAAGGTAGTTTTCTGTTTATTTATTTGTTATTGTTATGATATCGAAGAATATATATACTTATATAACTATTTTCTATTGTGAGATGTAATATTTTCTACAACCGTTCTAGAGTAACGGAGAAATAAGTAAAAATGCACGTCAAAATGGCGAATTGAGTGAGCCTTGCCTCGAATTTGTTTAATTTCTCCTAAAATTATTCATATGGTACGGAAAGAAAGGTACGGAAAGAAAGATATTGACATGGAGATTGCAAAACTATTCACTTTGAGCACCTCAATCCTTGTATTTCTGCGTATGGAACGAAAGAAATATGTCATGTCAAAATGGAAGCACCCGGTTTTGTTAATGTTGTTTACTACACAATGACCCGGTTTTGTCTATGTATAGAACCCGGTTTTGTTTATTTTATGAAAAATAACGTTAACACTGGTACCCTGAAACAAAAAAATAAATACCTCAATAAAGCGTGTGGCCAAGTTTAATTAAATTGTTAAAGAGGAAAACATTTTTGCAAGATAATTGGCAAAAACGCAAAGAAAAACTAAAAATCGTAATTTAAGGTCAATAATTCTTACAAGGATATCGATCAAGTCGACTTATTCGTATTTATTGTCTTGCTAATCATTTTTGCTATATAACTTTTATATATTTCAAGATAATAGACAAAATAGATAAAAAGGAGAAATTTGTCATTCAAGGACATTAACTTCTATAAGATTTTGTGTGAGAATTTTGATGTGTATGGACAAAAGGTAGAGCTCAACATTATAAACATATCAGCCCCTGTTAAATTTTCTCTATCTAAAGCTGATTTCAAATAATAGACAAAACTTGCATCCCCCATGTTCTATTTTAAGCCATGTCGGCCATCTTTGTTGACAAACTGGGGTCATCAAAAACTTTTTAAACTAGATACTCTAATGATGATGAAAGACAGTTAAACATAAGTTCGTTAGACCTTTTAAAACCGACATAAGATTGTGGATAAGGTTTGTTAAATGTATTGTAGCCCAGTAATTTCAGAAGAAAAGATTGTGTCAAAAATTACGGAAGACGACGGACGACAGGGGCCAAGTGATGAAAAAAGCTCACTTTTCCCTTCGGGTCAGGTGAGCTTAAACCAACCAAGAATTCCAAACAAGATTGCACCGTTCTTGAATTAAAAGAAAGTCTAACATTTCATAATTAAGGCTTACACGAACGAGATAAACTTATCAGACATGGCAAAACAACTTCAATTGCTTTTTTTTTAACAAAAATAAATACTACGTATTATTTATACAGGAATGACTGTACGCACTGACATGTTGCGACTGCTGGTTTGATCGTCATCGAAATTATTTTGAAGGTCTGTAAGATAAATAATTTAATAAAAGTATCTCATAAAATTAACATTGTTCATGGAACCATAATAAAAGTCAAGGTCTGATGAAACCTGCCAGACGGACATGAACACATTACAATCATTAAAACCAACCAAAAATAGAAACTTAACATTTACCAATTAATCAAGAAAATAAGGTCAAGGTCACTTAAATAGTCATGTGCGCCATACGAGCAAATATAGTTGACCTATTACTTATGGTATTAGAGATACGGACTTGAATACGAAATGTTAACCTTGATCATAGATATCAACAATTATCAGCTATTCATTTTGTTAGGAAATCGCTGAACCATGAAAATGAGTTCAAGGGCAATGGACATATGACAGATAGAAACATCGTTACATAAAAGATCTATGTGCGAGGTATGTTGCAGTCAGTCCTTCTAACTTCTGACATATGAGGCTTCATACAAATAGTTCAAGCCGCCACGAATTTGCATTCCTTGATCTCGCATTCCGACAAATTCAAAATATCAATGTGAATTTTTAGAATAAACATGATAATCCTACTCACATACATACAATTTCGCGGGTGTTCCTGCTTTCTTATTTCTTATAAAATTTTAAGTTGGTATACGATTTAGTTATATAACATCAGTGGCGAATCCAGGCGGCGTATAGCTCACACGCCCCCACACCACCTTTGATGGCCCTAAAAAATTTATTTTTTTTTTGCGATTTTTTTTAGCATAATTCGTCCAAAATATTGTTCGCTTCGCTACGCTCTGTGATATGTAAGCTGTTTGAACTACGCCCACTTTGAAAAAAACCTGAATCCGTCCCTAAGTATTGTCAATAATATATTGACCAACGTCAATGTACGATAATCATAACACAATGGAGAGATAACAGAACTGTTTATTTATACAACTATTAATAAACTAATCATTATTGCATTTTCTCGATGGCCTGAGACTTTTTATACTTAGTATTTTAGTTACAATTAGGGATAGATAGATTTGATTTTTAATGCATGATTATTGTAATCCTTTTATCACCATACACATTCATTTTCTATGGCGATTCTGCAAGCATATATACATTTGTTTGATTATCATGCCTTATAATGAACATTTAGCCTTAAGAAGATTTATTTTAAACGGTCATAGGAAATATTACACCCCTAGGTAGATTGGATTACTTATAAAGATAATCACCCTGTTGTGCAAGAAAATCACTTATCAAATGTGCGTCCTTCAATTTTTAAGACCATGAATTCTAATTTTAAGTTTAAACACTAAAATTTACATAGTTCATACAACAACAAAAAACGTATAGAGAGCTTAAAACTCAATTTGCGGTTTAACCTTTATCTATCTATTTCGCAGTTAGAGTTTTTTTTTTAATGCAAAGCAAAATTATAATTATGTTCGTTCCAATAAAGTAGGAATTCAAGTGTTTACAGATTCAAATAAATAACAGGTTGTCCTCTGTAAGAAATCGTTTTCCAACCAGCCACCAAACTCCTTTTAATTGCTGAAGTTCAATTATGTTATGCGATTATGCATTTTTTTTTCATTGACAAAACCGGGTTCTGCCTTATGAAATCTAGGACAAAACCGGGTGCTTCCATTTTGACATGACCCATTTCTTTCGTTCCATACGCAGAAATACAAATATTGAGGTACTCAAAGTGACTAGTTTTGCAATCTCCATGTCAATATCTTTCTTTCCGTACCTTTCTTTCCGTACCATGTGAACAATTTAAGGAGAAATTAAACAAATTCGAGGCAAGGCTCACTCAATTCGTCATTTTGACGTGCAATTTTACTTATTTCTCTCTTAATCTAGAACGGTTGTAGAAAATATTACATCTCACAATAGAAAACAGTTGTATATGTATAAATATTCTTCGATATCATAACAATAACGAATAAATAAACAGAAAACTACCTTTTCTCTGTCTGTTGATGTTCCGTCACCGTGCCGGATATTAGATACCATCGAGTCCAAACATTTTTTTCCGGGGTAGTTTAGACACAGTGTTACTTAAGGCATGTATTTACATGATAAAGGAATGATTGTTATGTTTTTTTCTGTCTACGAAGAAATAACAGCAAAAATGTGGTGCACACTGAATAACCTGCGTAGCGTGTTATTTAAAAGTGTTCTCCACATTTTTTAGGTTATATCGAATTTGGTGTGCTGGATGTACAAGTTCACTGCCACGTCCGGTCAGAATGGGGACGTTAAATCAGAAGCCTCGTGTATTAAAAGAGAGTGCCACGCTCTTTGCACGTTAAGAACACTTACAACAACCAATATACCCTCCTCTTCCAGTGGGAGTCTAAATTTCCCCGATGTACATCCTGGACGGCCTCTATTACATGACCTATCTATTGTATTTACTGCTAATTGGTTCGTGTGTTGAACATGCATGAATGTTTGCCACTGTACGTTGAGCAACTAACAATCAATCAGTCAATTCCATGTGATTGAAATCGTCTATGAGGACGTCACAATTGTGAACTTTGAATATAATTTATTGAACGCAACGTTAAGTTTAAACAGATATATTTAAATATTTTATCTATTTTACCTGTTCAAACTATCCACTTTAAAGGTGACGTGTCAATAACCGAAAAATGGTCTCCGAAAAGTGTGTATCTATTGATTAAGCGGTAAAAAGGAAAACAAAACTGGTGGTGTGTATAATGTTATAAGTGATGTATCAACACATTTAACAGGCATCGTTGTACACGGTATGTATTAAGTAAAAACACTTTTTAAACTGATTATTACAGTTTACTTTCGTTTTCTATATGTTAATCATATCATTGACTGAACCTGTGATCGAAATTTTGATTATTCCTAGTCTAACTTTTACTGAAATAATCTTAAACTGTGTACAAATGTGAAAGAGCATATGCTAGCGAAAATAACCAAACTATTATCAAACACTGGCAAGGGGTCAGAGCTATCCATGACAAAAAAGGGGTGTATATCTCTATTTATATTGTGTTGGAAGAACAGACCGAGTTTCTGTATTTGATCAAAGTCTGATATTGTATCTTCACTTAGTTCATTGAAATATTTTCTTTAATAGTCTAAACTAGGTAAACGAATTTTTACAGTTTGTTCCTAGTATAAAGTAAAATGACAAAATACAGAACTCCTAGGAAAATTCAATACAGAAAATCCGAAATCAAATGGCAAAATCAAAAGCTCAAACACATAAAACGAATAGATACCAACTGTCATATTCCTAATTTGGTACAGGCATTTTCTTATGTAGCAAATGGTGGATTAAATCTGGGTTAATAGCTTGCTAAACATCTCACTATATGTTCCGATAAAGATAAAGATATTTTATTTACCATATCAGATCCCTATATACGCATAGCACATATGATCATTTATAACACCTGCCATTCATATATTGAACCTAAAGACAGATACAGATTTATTCACGTTATTTTATGTAAACAAATATATTGGTTGCTACATGTTGTACAGGGTGCAGATGTTACATGTTTATCCCCACAAAATGTTATATGTGATTGCGTCTATCTCAAATGGGAGCCGTAATTGATTGGTCGTCGTTTTTTTCTATCTGTCTTAAAAATAAAATTGTTAATTTTTTTTCATCGTTTTGGGTTTTCTCGGTTTTTGTCATTTATCGACCTTTGAAAGTTTATTATACGGTAACGGTTTTGCTCATTGTTGATGGTCGTACAGTGACCCATTGAGTTGCTTGCTTCAATTCGTCTTGTCTCTGGGGTGGATAGTTATCTCATTGAAAAATTATGTCACGTATCCTTATTTTCATGATCATAATTTTAAATGTAAATTATTATAAAAAAAACAATTAAACTTGAGAAAGAAATGCAGCATTTTCATTCAACCATGGCCATCTCATAACAACAGGAAGAATTTATGTTTTGTGCAGTATATAATAGAATACATTCACATTGAGTTGTTATCCCGGATGTTAATAACTGAGACAGTGTGAAAGACAAGTTTTCCGTTTATTTGTTGGTAATGTATAATCATTCAAATCCTCATCCAGACAAGGCAGCTGAAAAAAGGACTTTCATCGAAAAACAAGATCATAAAACTTGTTTTCGAAGAGTTATAAGCACTCTGTATGTATCAAAGCACTTTTTTATAATAGACTTTATTCATTTTTTCAAAAGTTAAGGTTTTACATCACGCTTTTAGCACCACCTGACCAAGGTGTTACTGGGTTTTATGAAACATAACAACAAAAGACTTTTGTTTTTCCAAGATATGAAAAAAAAATATATAAATCATTTGAAAATATTTTTATGTCTCTCTGATTTTCTCCTTCTTTCTCTCCTTTTATACCGAAATATCGATAGATAATTGAATAGAAAAAAAAAGACTAGGATTTTACATGTGCATATTTTTTGCTCACACAAATAAGTAACAAAAGATATTTATTAATAAAATATGGTGTTTAAGACTACCATTCAGGATAAAAACTGAGCATAAGACCCAAAGTGTTTTCAAGTCCAACATCTCAGGTGTATTTTCTTGCTGTATTTAATTCTAAATTGTACACGTTTGCTAGTCTGTTTTTTTTTTATTCATGTGCTTAAGGACGTTTTTCTTCTGGCTTGCATTTGTATATGTACTTTTTTGGCAAAAACTACAAGAAAATAAAAAAAACTAAGCTTTCTTCAACAAAACCTAGAAAAAAGTTCTTTTTGTTTAATTTAATGTTTACAAAGAAATTTTTCAGACAAGCACAGAATAATTTTAAAAAAACTTGCAAGTGTTTCGATACATATTTATGTTAATTCCAATATAATTTTTTACAGATTAAAGAATAACCCAGTTTCGCCGAATGTATTGAAGCCAATATCAGTTATCGCTAGTTTTATCTTAATTCATCCTTTAATAACATCTTGTGTATACTTTAAGTACAAGTTCAAGTCTTGCAACATACTGTAAAAAGTAAAATAACGATAATACCGAACTTCAAGGAAAATTCAAATCGGAAAGTCCCTTATCAAATGTTAAAACCAAAACCTCAAACACATCAAACAAATGAAAACAACTGTCATATTCTTGACTTTATACAGGCATTTCCTTATGTAGAAAACGGTGGATTAAACCTGGTTTTATAACTAGCTAAACCTCTTACTTGTATAAGAGTCGCCTAAAACTCCATCATATTGACAACAATGTGTGAACAAACAATCAGACATAATAGGTAAAAATGTCAAAAACAGGGGTACAGCAGTCAACATTGTGCTATAATCTTAATCACTCTAAAAATAAACAGATATGTCGACAAAAAAAACAAAATGGCATATAGAAAAAGCACATAAGCAAAGGAATTTGTTATATAGTCATACTATTTGGGGATTTTGGTAAAAGTTTAAAGCTGGAAATGATGCTGAATGATTTTATTGCTTATGAAACATGATAACCAAGTATTTTCCTGAAAGTATATTTTCTTAATTCTAACATGAAAAAAAATCTATACCCTTATTTCATCGGGAACAAATACTATAATATTTCTTCTATTTGAAATAACATTTACGGTTTCAATTTTTATTCACTAGATGCGCATTTTGAACTTATACCTTAAATGAACTTCTATTGCATGACAGTCTCACCATTTCGGAACATATTCATGCCTTTGTCTAATCTAAGGTTCCATCTCCCTCAGGTAAATGGTTCAATGGTCAATAAACTCATCATAGATATAAGAGTACAATTTTGTACGCCAGACGCGCTTTTTGTCTAAAAAAGATTCATCAGTGACGCTGCAATGTTATATTTCCATGGTAAGGTTTTTTTCACAGCTACTTTAAACAATGTGTTTTCTATATGTAGTGTATGTATTGATTGTATAGTGTACAGGTCCGTCTCAGAGGGTTTATTTGACATTGACCACATTTTCATGTATCATTATTTATTGTCAATTTTGCGTCATTACATCTGTTTCTCAGACACTTTGAGTAATGGGTTATTTAACTATATTTTGTGTACGGAATGACTGTAGGGTGTACATGTCCACTTGGTTGTGTTCATCTGACTTTGACCTCAATTTCATCGATCATTGGCCAAGATTTCGTGGTTAGGTCTGTTTCTCAGATATTATAGGCAATATGCTGACTAAATATGGTGTATAGAATGATCGTGTTAGTCTAGCAGGGTTCGACCTTATTTACATGGATCATTGATTGTTTTAAGTGTATGTGATATTCGGAATCAAACCTATACCTGAAAGACATTAAACATGAATTCACTCATGGTCAGTAAAGCAGGCAAGACATTTCATCGTGTGATGGATGCTTGTGTGTCTGTATTTTTTAATATGCTTATTCATGTCCCTTTATCGTTGTTAGGGCTAAAATATTACATAGTTAACTACATATCAAGTAATTTAAAGTGCTCCGTTTAAGGTTCAAATAATCATCTTCCCCTTTTGACATCCTTAGGTTAATGAGATCAAACAAAACTGTTTTTGTACACGCATCATTTTTATATTAACAAAATATAGTTATGCAAATTTTATACAAATTTCAGTATCACAATGGCAACGTTGGATCCATCATGTGATGTTTGCCTGAACCTGCACGTTACAAAACCTGCAAGCGTTTGGTGTTCTGAATGTGAAGAGGCGATATGTAGAGATTGCGAACCAAGACATCGGACACAGAAAGCGACCAAAAACCACAAGACAATACCAATAGCAGATTATCAGGAATTGCCAACATCTATTGTCAACATCAAGCTGGAATGTGAAGATCACAGTCAAAAGTTGGATTTTTACTGTTCCATTCATAGCGAGCCTTGCTGTACGCGTTGTGTTTCGGAAAAACATAAAGACTGCCGGGAACTTAAATCATTACCGGAAGTAGTTGACGGAGTAAAGTCGTCCGCTGCATTTTCTGATTTAGAGGACAGAGTTGAAGATATGAGTAAAGTTATTGGCCAGATGATTCAAGAAAAAACAGACAATAAATCGAATTTAAAAGCTAGGAAAATGACGCTCATTACCGAGGTTGAACGTTTTCGAAAAGCAATAAACAAACATTTGGACACAATACAAGATGAACTGTTAAGTACAATAGAGGAAACCGAAAGACGAGAAGGAAATAAAATCGATTGCCTAGTAAGTAAACTCTCAAAAATTAAAAGAAATGTCGATGAAATAGCGAATGCTGTGAAGAAAACAAAGCAACATGCGTCCAATTTTCAGACTTTTCTGGGTATTAATAAATGGACCAGAGAGATTGAAAACCAAGAGAAGGAAATAATATCAGCTCAAAGTGATCAAAGTATGGATAATATTGATGTTCAAATCAAAATGAATCCGTTTTTAGTTAAGATAGAACAAGAGATATCGGAGTTTGGGAAGTTAGATGTCAATTTTCTACAACCGACGAAACTTGTTTTTCGGAAGGAAAAACAAGGCCAACAGCTTTTGATTCCGTTGGCACAGTCTATAGGTGAAATTAAACTTTCAAGGCTTCGTTCATTTGATATACCAAAGGGAACAACAGAATGCTTGATAAAAGGTTGTGACATGTTAGAAGATGGACGAATTATATTTGTCGATTCTAGAATTGAAAATAAAAGACTTGTTGTCATGCATTGTGAAGGTTCTTTTGTCAAAAATATACACTTTGAGGATAAACCGATAGATGTTACAGTAATAGACTCAAACACAGTAGCTGTAACAATGTTTGAAGTAAAAACCATTTCTATAGTAGATGTTAACTCATCCAAGATACTGCGGACCATACCTGTATTTGAGAACTGTTACGGAATTTGTTATACAGATGGAAATTTTGTGGTCAGTATGGCAAATAAAATCATAGAAATCGTTGACTTATCTGGACACGTCGTTTCAAATATACCAAAAATGGATTATGCAACATACTGTTCAGCAACGAATAAAAAGATTTATTATTCGGCACAACATAGTGATGTCATATACTGTTGTAATCTGAATGGAAGTGTTCAATGGAGATTTGATTGTGGAAAATCGGACTTCCCAAATGGCATAACAAACGATGAGTCTGGAAATGTTTTCGTGTTATGTCGCGATAGCAACAATGTTATTCTTATTGACTCTTGCGGGAAAGAATCTAGAGAGCTTTTGAACCATAAGGATGGGATAAAAAAGCCGGTAGCAATCCATTACAATCGTAGAAATAATATACTTATTGTCTGTAATAGATTAGGTCAATGTTTCATTTACAAGATAACAAATTAAGATGATTCTACAAAGCAAAAAATCTTTGTATAATGATGACGAAGAGATATTTGCTGTTGCAAATAAATATTTTTTCGACAGTTCAACCGTGTAAGATAATCTTAAATTGAACATAAATATATTGAGCAGACTTGGAGTATTCACTAATTAGACAAAAACCCAAACGACACTAAAAAGTGAAACTACATCTTAAAGGCATCTTTCAAGGGAGTTAACTCTTGGTTAACTCTTGGTGCGACATTAAGCGTTCGAATTTCCCCAAAACGTCATTTTCGGTGGGATGTCATTCGTATAATTTTCCGTAATAAAAAAACCCGCTTGAGCGATATTTGGTATACACGATGCTCCTACCTTTATTTATGTTTCTCACACACGTCAACTTGTACGCCATTAAGATAAGTGCATTTGATTCAAATATTACTGCTTCTGCTGATCCTCTTCGTGAAATTTTGTGAGGTCGTAAACAATGAAGTCAATAAAATATCTTACAGTGAGCAATATCAAGACGACTGACCTCTTTCGTGTTAACAGAATGCATGCCAATTATCATTTTTATTATTATGCATCCCTGATCGTATTTTGTATACGATATGCTGACAACACTGAAGAATAGTTAATACGAATTTTAGTTATAAGCAAAGTCAATATCAGTTTGTGTCAATGATCTTAAAATATCATACGACAAGTTCAGATAGCGCAAAAATCCAGTTTTGATTGTTATCTCTTGTATAGAAAAACACCAACACTTCAACAGACACAAATTTCCTTACGGAACATTGTATTCCATTTATTCATGTCAATATATGAGAGGAGGCGGTGATTATGGTATGCCGCCATTACTAACGATGATTCAACTCTTAAAAATATGTATTGTTACAATGAACTAATACGAAACTTTGACACAATAAAAACCCCATGAAATACTGGTTATTTCGAGAAGAAAGTATTCCAATATAAGATTACAAAACCAAAAGAGGTGGAACCAGTTTTTCACAATTTAATACACACCACTCAAATAAAATCCTGAAACAAGTATAATCACAAATATAATTCAAAGATTCCCCTGAAATAGGTCATAAATTTGAAACAAGTTGCGTAGGGTTTAATCTGTTTGGCCCTCCCGTCCGTCCACCCATCAGTGTGTCAGTCTTTTATTCTGTCCGGCAGTCCTTCCGTCCGTCCCTCTGTCCTGTTCTTGTCATCGCAACTCTTCTGAAACCACACAACAGAATTTCATGACACTTTGTAGATAATTAGGACATGAAATGTAGCTGTGTATATCGACAGAAAATAATGATTCAATTTTTTTTCTAGGAGTTATGTCCCTTTGAAATTAGAATTCTAAATATACTACTGCAACAGTGTGTCATCGCAACTTCTCTGAATCCACATAACATAATTTCATGAAACTTTGTAGATAATGAGGACAAAAAATGTAGATGTGCATATCCACAAGAAATGTTTATCAGTTGACTTTTGAATGAGTTGTTATTCTTTGAACTTTGAATGTAGTGAGATTTTGTTAGCCCAGTTAAAATATTGGGCGTGTGGGTATGTGATACAATTGAGAATGGAATTGAGCATGCTAACAAAGGTTGTTTAAATTATACACCAGTTTCATAAGACTTCGATACAGTATATGAAATAAAGCTCCTTCAACTTGAGACCGTAAATCATCGAATGTTAGATATGATCCCTATGGTCATGTTGTTACAAACATCAATCAAGAACGAGAGGTTAAAAACTTTCTGAAAAAAGGACCAAAATATCGTCCTCCATCTAAAATAGATTGAAAATAGTGTCGTCAGGTCATTCGTTTATCCTACTGTAAACATTTGTGTAAACTGGATCAATATGATAAAGAAAAATCTCTTGGTTCTTATTAAAAAAATCTATGAATATTCAATAATGATATTCAAATATCATATTTTGAAAATGATTTAGAAATAAAAAAAAACGCCTCATGATCCGCCTATTTCTAGATGAGAAAAGAACTTCAAGTATTCGTGAAGCGGTTTGTGTTTGTACCGGCCGACAAAGCCGTCAACAATATGGCGGTGGTATGGTGTATATACTAAACAAAAGTTCTTAAGAATGAAATTATAAATCTTCTACAGTCAGGTCCGTGCGCTCCAAAAAGAGTCATATAATGAACAAACATATCATTACCACATCTCAGATTAAGTCCTTTTCTGAATATTTGAAGGTCTCTACCATGTATTGGTTACCTAAACTATACAAACTACATTGAATATCGTTTCATCTCAGGCTTTAGAAAGTGTTTTAACCTAATTCCTAGACTACTTTTAAAGAACTTATAAATAACTTTTTTTAATAAGGCATATAAAAAAGTGGAAATGACAGTTGTTTTAGTATAACAAGTCTTTTAATGTTTTAAATACATTACATGCTTTTAATGTTCCTTTTAATTTGGTTGAAAGTTTTGAATTTTCAATTCTTTACACTACACGTCCTCATAATATCACCAAACAAAAGTATTCCTATTTGATTAATTGTCTTTTAAAACATCTGATTGCAAGTTTATCTGCTGTACTCATATAAAGCTTACTTCTGTAATGAAAACGTAAATTTGCTAAGTATACTTACTGGAAGTGTGATGAGATTATTTCAGCTATAAATTTTTTCCTTGACAACACTTATGGTGAAGTTGAAATTATCCCTTCGTAAATTTTACGGACGCCAGCACGAGTTGGTTGACCCTTATGGAATATCCGTTTCACAGATGATAGCGGATATGTTCCTAATGTCGTAACTACAATCCCGTTCCCTTTTCACGAATGTGACCTACCGAATTAGACTATTTAGCGGGTTTGTACTAACATGAGCAACACGACGGGTGCCACATGTGGCGCAGGATCTGTTTACCCTTCCGGAGCACCTGAGATCACCCTCAGTTTTTGGTGGGGTTCGTGTTGCTTAGTCTTTATATTTCTATGTTGTGTTTTGTGTACTATTGTTTGTCTGTTTGTCTTTTCTTTTTTAGCCATGGCGTTGTCAGTTTATTTTCGATTTACGAGTTTGAATGTCCCTCTGGTATCCCTCGCCCCTCTTTTATGTACGTTGAGGCCATAAAGTTTATTGACAGGTTATAGGTATTCCTATGGACATCAATTGTGTCCCGTTAAAACCAGAATTGTTAATATACTGTTATGAATCAAAGTATACGATGAAGACATAATCTTTCGATTAGTTTACTTGAGGTCTGGAGCTGGCATGTCAATAACTGCTAGTAGTTCTTTGTTAATTTATGTTGTCTCATGTCATTTTGCTTAGTTTCTTCTGTTACTTATTCTAACATCGGACTTGAATATCTTGTAAACTGAGTTTTACAGTCCATATAGTGTTGTGTGTTTGTTAATTCCACATTGACTATATGTTAAGGGGAGGGTTTAGATCTCCCAAAACATGTTTAACCCTGCCACACTTTTGCGCCTGTCCCAATTCAGGGACCTTTAGCCTTTGTAAGTCTGATGTTAAAATTAATGTTTTTTTTTTTTAATTTTGGTTCCTTTATATGTTTTGGAATTTAGAGTGGCGTCCATTTTGCTGAACTATTTCTAGTATACATTATTGGTGCGAAATTTTCTTTCTGCGTTGAAGACTTATTGGTTACAGTGGCACATTTGCGCTTTGATTAGAAAAACAACGCTGAATAATAAAGATTAATTGAGTTTAACATGGTTTTATGTGCATATCATTATAATGGTATACTGACACTTGAGTTGTGGAATTAAACAATGCATCTCCTGAACTAGTAGAACCACATTCAATTAATTTAGCTATTAGAGTACTCCGTAATACCAGTTACTAGAGCAGTAATGTAAGATTTGATTTTAGTTTTACCGTTTAAGATATCATTTCCTTGAAATATTTTGATTTTGTACAGCAAAAAACGTTTGTTGCATTTTCATATATAAATTAAAAACACAAAAAAATACTCGGATAGTTTCTACAATAATATTGTGGTTTAATAGAATAAATAGTTCAAGAAACTGAAATGGTCAAAATGGCGTATTCGGTATTTCATTTGATTGTTCGTTGTTATAATTTAAATATAGTACTAATGAATACAATTGAAGGGGGTATGGATTACATTTGAATAAGGCTTGTATTAAATATTTGGCGGGGTTTTAATTCAATTTTCAACAGAAACGCGTAACATTATCGAATTCATTCACTGTGGTTATATGTCCAGTGGCAAATATAACAGTTATATCGGCCGTGCAAATAAACGGCGTTAATCTTGAAATAAATGTTTAAATGAAATTAAAAGGTAGTTGTCCACTTAAGTTAAATACATACAAAACAGAATCCAGAAATGCTTTTAATCATGCGGATCTTTGTTTCTAAAATTTTTTTGCTTCCTTTCTGATAATAGGGAAGAATGAAAAATGCTTTCAGTTTGCTTGTATTGCTATTTAAAAAAAATGCATAAAAGTTTTGTTCATTGTAATTAGCAAAGGGAAAGACAAAATGCTGGGTTGTGCATGAAATACTGTTTTCTTGTTTCATTTTATTTCATCGAATAAAATGGTTTGAAATATAGAATCACATTTTGTTTTCGATATGACTTAAAATCGAGCACCCATTCTAGTTGTACCATTTCACTTTTCGCAGACGATTCTACATCCAATATTTATCAAACGAAAAACACACATAATCCATTAACGTATATGCATATATACTAGTTTTGTTTTACTCTCCCGAAATACCACTTAAAGACACAAATAAATATCCTTTCAATCCCACTACAAGAAAGACGTGCGTATCCAATGACTTTAAACATAAATCTGAATGAACTTTATTCAATATCTTTTTATAGTAATTATTCTACTGTTCATAAATATTTCGTAAAGTGAGTAGATGGTCAGGTTGATCTACATTTTGCATGCGGATTCTTGGGTACAACACGGGGAAAATGAAAAGAAAACCATTACAAAATTAAATGAATTTTTTTAAAATGTTATAATCTGAAGATTCGTTTTTTAAATTTAAGGTATATTTTAAGTTAGCGAAAGTCCAAATAGCTGTCCATTCCTGGGAAATAATGGGCGTCGGCCCTACGGGCCTCCGCTCCATTATTTCCCAGGAATGGACAGTTATTTGGACTTTCTCTATAAAAAAGGTGGTGTGTGTAATGTTTGAATTGATGTATTAACACATTTAACAAGCATCGTTGTACACGGTATGTAGTAAGCTTATTTTTGAGGTAAACACTCTTTTTTTGACTGATTATTACATATTACTTTCTTTTTCTATATGTTAATCATATCATTGAACGGTAACTATATTTTACTGAGCCTGTGATGCAAATTGTGATTATTCCTACATGGTCTTACTTTTATCTAAGTAAGCAACGTCAAAGAGCATATGCAAGCGAAAATAAACAAAATATTGACAAACACTGGCAAGGAATCAGAGCTATCCATGACATACCCCCTTTTTGTCAAAGAAAGCTTTGATTCTTTGCCAATGTATTAATATTGTGTTGGAAGTATGATATTTTATCTTTATTTAGTTTATTGGAATATTTTCTTTACTGGGATTCAATAGGTAAACGAATTTTTACAGTTTGTTCATATTATGTGCTTATAAAGATAAAGATACTTTATTTACCAAATCAGGTCCCCATTTACACATAACAAACATGATCATTCATAACGCCTATCATTCATTTATTAAACCTAAAAATAGATAAAGGATCATTCACGTTATTATATGTAATATATATATATATATATTGGTTGATACATGTTGTGCGGGGTTGAAATGTTATTAGTTGGAGGAGGGTTGAGCGATCGCAAAAATGTTTAACCCGATCACATTTATTACGTGACTGCGTCTATCTAAAAAAGGAGCCTGTAATTGAGTGGTCGTCGATTGTTTTTGTTTTATAAGGGTAATCATGATAATTGTTTGGACTAGTAATGTGAAAATAATTGTGATTTTTTGAACCTCGCTGCATATAATTGTATGAATTTCAAGATTACCTTTGATAATATATACGTCACAATAATACGTCACTTTTTGTGGCGTTGATCCTTTCATGTGACGTGAAGTTTGCGGTGTCCAGTGCTGTCGTTGTTTAATGGGAGATGTCCGTTGTTATTTTGCGGTTTACATGTTGTAATGTACTATTATATTATTTATTCATATATTTCCCTGTGCTGAGTGTTCTTGCGTTTGTTTTTACTGTATTCCTGTCACGTAGTGTTGTCATTTAGCGGTATTTTTTTAACACTGCCATATAAGCGGAAGGTTTGGCTAGCCACAAAATCAGGTTCAACCCACTATTTTTTCTTAAAATGTCCTGTACCAAGTCAGGAATATGGCAGTTTTTTATCAAATGGTCCGTTTCTATGTATGTTGGCGTCGGTTTTTGTTGCAGTTCAGTGTTTCTGTTGTTCCGTTGTTTTTCTCTTATAGTTGATGTGTTTCCCTCGGTTTTAGTTTGTATACAGGATTTGTTTCCTCTTAATCGATTTATGACTTTTGAACAGCGGTATACTACTGTTGCCTTTATTCATACATCTTGGTTGTTCTCGTTCTTTTGGTTCATGTATCGACTTTTTTAAATTAATCATACTTTATGGTTTTGCTCATTATTGAAGGTCGTACAGTGACTTTTAGAGTTGCTTACTTCCATTCAACTTGTTTCTGATGGATAGTTTTCTCACTGAAAAATCATAGCACATATCCTTATTTTTATGATAATTTTAAATGTAAATAATTATAAAAAAAGAAATGCAGCACTTTTGTTTCAACCATGGTCATCCCATCATGACAGGGATAATTTATGTTTTATACGGTGTATAATGGAATACATTCACATTGAGTTCTCCAGTATGTCAATAACTGATATAGTGTGAAAGGCAGATGATCCGTTACCAAATGTGGGTAATATGTACTATATCATAGCATCGATCAGACAAGACAATTTCAAAAAAGGGGCATTAGATAAGAAAACTTTTTCGAAGAGTTGCACGCACTCTGTACGTATCAAAACACTTGCAATACGTCTTTGAGAGATCTTAGGTGTGTTATTTCAAGAGAGCTTAACTGCAAACACCTTTATAATCGAGTTCAAATAAAGAAAAATACCAGTTTCCCCTCGATGTCTTTCATACTGAAGCCAAATCTGTTTTCTCAAGTTGTACCAAAACTCAGCTTTTATCAACATCTTGAGTGTACTTAAAGTTTCAGTCTTGAAACATGCTGTAAAAGAGAGGTGAATGATACCGGAGGGACATGCAAGCTCATAAGTCTAAATTAAACTGGCAACGACATAACTAAAAAAGAAAAAAGACCAAAAGACAAGCAATAGGACACAAAATATGAAAGGCCGTTCGGGTCATAATTCATTTTGTTACACATACGCTAGAGGTACGCGTAACAGGTCTATGAAGGACCGTTCGGGTCATAATTAATTTTGTTACACGTACACTAGAGGTACGCGTTACAGGTCGTTCACGTACCCTAGAGGTAAACGTCACACTTCGTTCACGTACGCTAGTTTTACACGTAACACTTTGTTCACGTACCTTAGAGTTACGCGTAACTGTTTGTTCACGTACCCTAGAGTTACGCGTAACTCTTTGTTCACGTACCCTAGAGTTACACGTAACTATTTGTTCACGTACTATGGGAAAGTATTTACTATGGGATTTACAATGGAGCAGGGGAGATAATTCTGGATAAATGTTTTTATCATTTCAAATTCAAACAATGTACTTCCTCGGCTTGTTAAATAAAAAACTGTTAAGGATTCAATTCGGCCACATATTCTTCTGTGTATGATACAAAAATATTCAAAATTAGAATTTTTTATTTTAAAATATTATTAACATTTTAATATCGTAGAAAAAACTGTCTTAAAACCATTTGGCAATTTTTAAAAGCAATAATTTAAAAAAGTGTCAGCGTTTATCTCTTTTTATTTTGATCAATAACTCCTACTTGGTTCAAATTATTTTTATAGTTCTATTTTTATAACCTTTAGGAAATATTATTCATTACTTGATTTAAAGTTTTAAAACTCGGTTAAAATTATTGATTTAACCTATAATTATATTAAACATTAATTTTGGCAACATATTGTGTACATGGAAAACAGTATTCTTCATTTTGTTGTCGGTTATAGCCAAATTTCAAGCAGTTTTTACAGATACAGATATCTCCCTTATCCAATACACATCCTTACCTCCAAGGTACGTGAACAAACTGTTACGCGCACCTATAGGGTACCTGAACAAAATGTTACGCGCGCGTAAATCTAGGGTACGTGAACAAAGTGTTACGTGCACCTCTTTGGTACATGAACGACATGTTACGCGTAACTCTAGGGTACGTGAACATAGTGTTACGCGTACCTCTAACGTACGTGTAACAAACTGAATTATGACCCGAACGGCCCTTCATAACAAACAACTAAAGAAAACTAAAGACTGAGCAACACGAACCCCATCAAAAACTTGGGGTGATCTCAGGAGCTCCGGAAGGGTAAGCAGATAAGCTCCACATGTGACACCTGTCGTGTTGCTCATGTTAGTACAAACTCGGTAATAAATCTAATTCGGTAGGTCACATTCGGGAAAAAGGGGCGGGATTGTAGTTACGACATTACGAACATATCCGCTATCATCTGGATATTCCATTACGGTCAAACAACTCGTTATGGCGTCCATAAAACTTACGAAGGCATGATTTCAACTTCACCACTAGGAACTTTTGGTTTTATAGCTTCCTTGTGAGCAAAATCCCTCTATCAAGGAAATCATGATAGGAAATACAAGCCTGGGAATATCGTATCAACTGGAAGATATATACTCCGTATGCAGGCGCTGCTGGAATGTTGCTACATAGAAATGGAAAGTTCACAATTGGGAAGCTGAAATCATCACTTTTGTCGTAAAATTTTGTTTTCAACCGACCTTCATTTTTAATTTCTAGATGTGAGTCAAGATATGAGGCAGACTTAACTGTATTTGTTGTATCCTTTATCTCAAGTTTGATGGTATAGATGCGTTCAACTTAGTTACCAAATTTTGAATTATTTAGTGAGAGAGCATACTCTATATAGCGGAAAGTAAAGTTAAAGGCTTTATTTTCTTTCTTCCTAAGAAGTTCCTGTATGAAGTCAGCCTCATATGAATACAGGAAAAAGTCGGCAAGAAGAGGGTCACAGTTTGTTTACATGGGAATGCCGATTGTTTGTTAAAAAACACGTCCTCCAAACGTAACAAATATGTCGTCTATCGAAAAATCAATCATCTTGATAATGTCAGTTTCAGAGAATGTTTGTTTCAATCAGAGTGATTTTTTACAAAGTAGGATTTATCCCTCCCTAAGACAAGATACTTGTATCTATGTTGGCCATTCTTTTTTATGAAACAAAGCAGGACCAACTCTTTCAATTTGTCTTTTAGTTTGGAATTGGAAATACTTGTGTAAAGTGTAGAAAAGTCAAATGTTTTGATAATATTGCAAGATGAAAGAGTTTTAGATTGTATGTACTCTAAAAGATCTTTGGAATTTTTTAGTATCCACATCTGATTTACGCCACCTCTATATCTAGAATAGGTAGTTTCACAATAACTTTGAAGCCCGGTTTTGATTGCTGATAATATGCTTTGTATTGGTTAAACAGTTTACTAGTATGTGTCCTACATTGTAGAACAATCTTTTTAACTCTTCTACCAATATGCAAACTGCAGTTGATTCAAGTACAAAAGGATACTTCCCAGAAATTAGAATCCAACGAAGGATAAACACAACCATGTAATGACCATCGTATAACTAGAATCATAATCCTGTGATAATGTTAATTCTTTCTTTGGAAAATGCATGTACCAAGTCATGAAAATGACAGTTGTTTTCCATTCGTTCGGTTGGTTGATAAAGTCCTACAAAGTAATTTCATCTTGTCAGTTTTTATGGACTTCCAACTTTTTGAATTTACCTTGGAGTTCGGTATTTTAGGTACACTTTTTTTATAAGTAGTGACGACTCACTACAAAAAAGGGCAGTAAATACAAAGAGGATATTCCTAAATCTTTGGTCAAAGAAAAACACAGTACCACGAAACATGCACAAGACTAATAAGTCTCCTAAACACTACACAGAAAACTTTAAACAAAATAACACGTATCCCGCAAACATCACGAACTCCTGCACTACACGAGAGCAATTGCAAGATATCACGAGAACACCAATCTATGTTAATCATTTTTGCATCTTGCAAATGATAGAAATATTGAAAAGAATGAAAAAAAAAACGTTATAAATTGGAAGTTGAAGAAGATTGAGGATCCAAAAATTCCGAAAGGTTTTGTCAAATACAGCTAAGGTATTCTATTCCTGGGTAGAAAATCCTTAGTATTTCGAAAAAAAAGTCAAAGTTTTATAAACAGTTTATTTATAATTATAACCATATCAATGATAATTCATGTAAACACAGAAATGCTGACTACTAGGCTGATGATACCATCAGGGAGAAGCCTCCACCAGCAGTATAGAATGATTGTAAGACGTTCATGTTCGTCTAACAGGGTTCATCTGTCATTTACCTTATTTACATGGATAATTGTTTATATTAAGTGTCTGTGATATTTGAAATCTAACCTCTATCTGAAAGACATCTAATATGAATTCACTCATGATCAGTAAAGCAGGCGAGACATTTTATCGTGTGATTGATTCGTGTGTGTCTGTATTTTGTATCATGCGTATTTATGACCTTTTATCGTTGTTAGGGCCAAAATATTACACAGTTAACTACATATCAAGCTATTCCAAGTGCTCTGTTAAAAGTACAAATCATGATCTTCCATTTTTGACATCCTTTGTGTTGTTCATGAGATAAAATAAAATTATTATTGTACAATACAGGAATCATTTATGCTTACAAAATATAGTAAAATCTAAACAAATGTCAGTACTACAATGGCAACGTCAGATCCATCATGTGACATTTGCCTGAACCAGCACGTTTCAAAAAATGCCAGCGTTTGGTGGTCCGAATGTGAAGAGGCAATATGCGAAGAGTGCGAACAAAGACATCGCATACAGAAAGCAACTTAAAATCACAAGACAATACAAATAGACCATAATCAAGAGTTACCAATATATATAGCCAACATCAAGCTGGAATGTGAAGATCACAATCAAAAGTTAGATTTCTACTGTTTCATTCACAACGAAACTTGCTGTACGCGTTTTGTTTCTGAAAAACATAAAGACTGTCGTGAACTTAAATCATTACCGGAAGTAGTAGAGGGAGTTAAGTCGTCAGCTGCGTTTTCTGCTTTAGAAGACAGAGTAAAAGATATGAGTCAAGTAATTGGTCAGTTGATTGAAGAAAAACTATACCATCAATCTAATTTAGAAGTTCAGAGCAAGACAATCATTTCTGAAGTTGAACTTGTCCGGAAAGCAATAAACAAACATTTAAACTCAATCCAAAATGACTTGCTGATTAGCATGGCAACCACAAAAGGACAACAAAGTGAAAATATCGATTTTCTGGTTAGAAAACTCTCAAAAATGAAAAGAAACGTTCCTGAAATAGCGAGTGGTTTGGAAAAGACAAAACAACATGCGTCCGATTACCAAACCTTTCTTGGTGTTCGTAAATTGATTCCGGAGATTGAAAACCAAGAGCGGGATGTTATATCCATTGAAAGTGACCAAGGTATGGCTGATGTTGATCTTCAACTGAAAATGAATAAAATTTTAGATAAGATCGAAAAAATATATCCGAGTTTGCGAGATTGGAGATATATTTTTTACCACCGACGAAATTTGTTTTACGGAATCCCTTCTTCTCGGTGTTTAATATAAGTAAAATAAAACTTTCAAAAATCCGTTCTTTTGATATACAAAAAGGGGAGTCTAAACGCGACGAAAATAATTTTATAACAGGTTGTGAAATGTTTGAGGACAACCGAATAGTGCTTATCGATAAATGAAATAACCGACTTGTCATACATAGGAAAGGTTTTTTTCTAAAACAAATACAATTTGATGATACGCCGTTAGATGTTACAATAATAGACTCAAACACAGTAGCTGTAACTTTCGTCGAAAAGAAAATCATTTCTATGATAGACGTTATCTCATCAAAGATACTGAAGACAATACCTGTAGGTTGCACTTTGTAAATACAGCTGTTTCTCAAACCACGCCTCTTTTGGGGAGATATTTAATATTCATAGGTATGTTAATTTGTTAACGTACTGGTTCCCATTGATGATCTCTGTGTTTCATCTCATAGAGACATCACTTGGGAATGTAACCAGTATAGAAAAACATGGTAGCGGCTAAATTTTAATTCTTAGGAGGTCTAAAAATGGAGGTAAGGGTAGTATAGAATTTTAGTATAAGTTTAAACTCTTAGAAGTTCAGGGCATATAAATGTTGAAAATATGCCGCACAGCCCTATATTTTGACCTTTGAATAAAATAGTAGTGCATATAAACTTTCCGTTCTGGGATATTATTTTTCACGAAACTTCATAGTAAAAGTGTCACAGTTTTAGCCGCAAAGGGAGTTCCTATGGGAAATTGCATTGTCTGTTTTTACAGAATTGCAACCTATATAGGGTTAAAAAATAGAACATACAGAATTTCACAAAATCTGGTTTATCTCAGAGATTTTAAAGAATTTAACTCAAATATGAAGTTTTATAAATATTTCATGAAGATTGAGAAAATCCTGGGCCTTAACTATGATGACTCAGCATAAATTCACAGTTTACAGTATGCATGGTTTACTTAAAGACTTGAATTCAAAATAAATTCATAATATATGCCTATTTGTAATTTAAATTGTTTAGAAGTGCTTATATTTACTCTTCGCAGTAATTGCAACTCATTGATCCTTCCTAAATATTTCTGGTGGGGTGTTTTTGTCCTGTCGATAACCCAAAAGTAAGCCGTAACGCCTAAATGTGCTTTTTTGTGACTGCGGCATAAAAAAGTACAAGCTAGAATTACAAAAAGACCTCAGTAAAACTTACAATAGTGTGTTCTATCCTAAATATGTAGTAAATATTCCACATTGCTAGAAACAGGGAAAAAAATTAGGAAATGTGAGGCCCCAGGGGCAAAAAACAGAGAAAAATGCCTTCCCCTGAGTCATAAAACAGATAATTTAACTTGTAAATGCTATGAATTTTTTATTTTAAAGGTCTTTTATAAAGTAAACAATAACTGTGCTAGGAAGTTATGCAAAAATCAGATGTAAGCAGTCATTTCAATCAAACTTTTAGTGAATTTATGCACCTGACTGATATCTTCATAAATACAACTTTTGCAAATATGGCTTTGTTTAAACACTTCTAGGACATATATTAACTAACTTATGTTAGATATATGGTTAGGGATGATACTGTTGTGACAAGAATTCTAAACTGACCATTTGAGGCAGAAATTGTGAACTTTCATTGGCAAATAGGCATACAGTAAGATGTGGACTGGAGACACAGGCAGGATTGGATACTTTGTATAATCTTGAATGTTGGAATGCTTAACTACTAAACAATACATTTAAAGTATTCTAAAATGCTTTCAATTTGTTATCAGAATAGTTTCAAACAGGTTTTAGACAGTTCATGTCAGAAAACATGCACATAGGGTAAGCTGGCAATAATTAGAATCTTGTTTTCAAAATCTTTAAAAAATTGAAACAGGGGTAGGGGTATAAAATGTACTGTAAAAGGAGACTTAGAGTATATGCAGTGATTTCTTTAAGGCTATAATTCTGATAAATAAGTATTGTTGTGAGAACAAGTGTTCTTAGAGAGTTTTCTATTTGAATAAATGTTTGTATAGGTTGCACTTTGTAAATACAGCTGTTTCTCAAACCACGCCTCTTTTGGGGAGATATTTAATATTCATAGGTATGTTAATTTGTTAACGTACTGGTTCCCATTGATGATCTCTGTGTTTCATCTCATAGAGACATCACTTGGGAATGTAACCAGTATAGAAAAACATGGTAGCGGCTAAATTTTAATTCTTAGGAGGTCTAAAAATGGAGGTAAGGGTAGTATAGAATTTTAGTATAAGTTTAAACTCTTAGAAGTTCAGGGCATATAAATGTTGAAAATATGCCGCACAGCCCTATATTTTGACCTTTGAATAAAATAGTAGTGCATATAAACTTTCTGTTCTGGGATATTATTTTTCACGAAACTTCATAGTAAAAGTGTCACAGTTTTAGCCGCAAAGGGAGTTCCTATGGGAAATTGCATTGTCTGTTTTTACAGAATTGCAACCTGTAGGAAATAAATGTTTCGGAATATGTTCATTTTCTGGGAAACTCGTCGTTTCTTTTAATGATAAAATTATGAAAATGTTGGCTCTATCTGGTAATGTCGTGTCGATAGTATCAAAAAGAGACAATGCAACATACTGCTCAGTGATGAAAGACAAGATTTATTATGCAGCACAGGCAAGGGGTGTTATATATTGTTGTGGTTTAAATGGAAGCGTTCTATGGGAATTCAGTTGTGGAAAATCAGACCATCCTCAAGGTATAGCGCATGATGCATCCGGAAATGTGTTCGTGACTTGTGAAAACGCAAACAAGGTAATTGTTATTGATTTTTATGGGAAGGAGTCCAGAGTCTTGCTGACTAGTGATGATGGATTAACTAAACCAATAGCAGTCCATTACAACCGTAAATCAGACATACTTCTTGTCTGTAATAAATTTGGACAAAGCATAAACTAAGAATAATTGGTTACGTCAAAGAACGATTATTTTATGTTGGCAAAGGGTGTGTTGACTGTTGAGAATAAAGACGTATCGATAGAAAAATACAGTGTAATTAAATCAAAATGGTACATAGATATGAATAAAAGGAGAGGATGTGTCTACCTGATACCTCAATAAAACAGCAACCCAGCGAAAAAAAAGACATATTCAAATTAAACAACGGTTTTCAACAAGGGCACCATTCTGATTACCAAACAATCTCCCTCTCATTACCTACTAAACAAAGAAGAAAAAAATAATACCAAAAGAAAAAACAGCACCGTCTCCCAAAGAAAATCAATGATACCGTTTTATGTCGAGTGTTCTGAAATAAATTCACCAGGTTCGCTATGGATGTCTAGAACTTTATATACCCATATATATTAGTCAACAAAAGAAACGATACAAGGCAATGTATATATAAATATATATATATATATATATATATATATATATATATATAATGAAATTGGATAAATTGTACCAAGGTAAATAATTGCCCAATTGGTCTAATATTTACAGAGTGTTATTTTCTTATCAAAACCATTGATTTAAGGTAAATACGTGATTTTTTTTTTGCAATGTTTGTTATTTCAAAAATAGTATTTTCATCCAAAAAATTCAAAAATCGATATTAGAATTAAAAACTTTAAACTTAAACATGGTCTGCTTAAAGTTGTGAATGCCTTTGCAGATATTTGAATACTTAATTCTTATCCTCGAAATTAAATGCCGACTTTTGTCATCATTTTCCGCAAAATAAATTTGACCACTGTGTTCGATAACACAGTATTTTCTCACTTTCCAATTTGGTCAGATTCTTTTAATCATATGCATTTGCTTTGCAAATGAATGTTTTTCACTGGATAATTTAACAGTTTTCCCAATTTATTATATTTTATGATAAATTTGAGTTCAAACTTGTGTATCGTTACTTTTGTTGACTAGTAAACTATCAACTAAAAAAAAAAAACCAAAACAGAACAGCCTAACAATGAATTGCAAAACAGGTGTTCACTAGTCAACGTTATTTTACGTAGTTAAGTCCGTTTCCCAAACCATATAAGCAAACGGTCACCCTCATGTAGTGTATGGAATGATAATAAAGTGAACATGTCCGTCCGTCAAGATTCAGTTGATCATAACACAATTTATGTGATGTATTTGTCAACTTTATGATTTTTTGGCTAGTACTATAAGCAAAAGGTCAACTTTATTTAGTGTGTGGAATAATTGTTTTGTGAACATGTTTGTCTGGTATAGTTAGTCAGACCTTTGAGCTCATTATGCATTGCTCATTGGTTAAAGTAATGTTGTCGTGGTTATGTCCGCTTTTCAGATACCATAAGCAATAGGTCAACAAAAAATTAATGGGGATCTATGAATCAAGAAAGTAAGGTCAAATACATACTTTGCTAGACAGACATGTGTACATCATAAATGTTTCATACACTAAAAATAGTTGACCGATTACTATTAGTATCTGCGAAAGGGATCTTACGACATAAACAATAACGGGAATATACTTAACCTAACAGACAACAAACATTTGCATGCAAAATATGAAGTATCCAGTTATTCAACATTCGAAATATAAATCTTTAAACAAACATATTACGCCGTTTCAGACGGATTAGCATCTTTATATCTTGGGCGAGTCAAAACGTACACAGAAAACTTTGAACAAAAATGAACCCCAAAAAAATACGATAATCCGAAATAGTGATGAATTTTTGCATTACTATTGACATCCATCATATATGAAATTTGGTGTGTGTTTAAGACGCCAAGAAATGTAGAGTGGTTAATGTTTCGTGTCTAACCCTAAGTAATTACCAAATATATAAAACATCGGCATCTATACATTCTCTAACCCCAATGAATGGACGAATATGAATGATCGATCAAGACAGCAGACATTGAAAATAAAATAGCTAACAGAAACACCAAAGAAAACCTAAGGACAAATTTTATCAATGTGTCTGTATGGGCTCAGGGCTACACAAAAATCTTAAGATTGAGCATCAGAAATCTTACAAAACGCTATGGTTTAACCCAGGTTATCTGTGTTATGGAAAGCTGTTCCTACGTCATGAATAGCATTGTTGCATATTTTGAGAAGACCTCCAATATTAAGATATTGTGCTACGACATATAAACATGTTTATGGTGATCTGTAAAACAGATATTCAATAACGGCCCACCTTATCATAATGAAGTCCGTAAGACGGTCAAAGGGATGATTTCAACTTTATCATTAAGAACTCCAGGTTGAAAAGTTGTATTGCCAGCAGCAACATTTTACTAATGATTCAGTTAGAGGACATTACCTATATAGTTGGACGTGACGTAAAAAACGTTGATCTGGTATCTTTTGTGATTTTAATCCCAAATATGATGCTATCTTATTATATTTTGGAAGCTCGGTATGAATATAACAAATGTAAGATATGGTATGATAGTATGCCCATGAGATAACTCTTCACAAGATAGAGTTTGATTTTAACTACAAAACAATAAAGAATACAAGAATAAGAGCGCAACCAAAGTTAAAGCTGTTTAAAGTTTCAAATTGTGCACTATGTATTGCTTTACAGTTATGAGCACTTAGGAAACATATATTTTTTCTTACGAGCTTCCCCCAGGCATGCTTGTGGAATGCTTCGAGCCTTTTTAAAAAAGCTTATTTCATTAATACACCATTAACATCCCATAAATGTCAATTAGATTGAGAATCTACGCTGAGTTCAATTAGTAAAAAGATCATATGAGCCTGTAAAAGATGCTTGTTTATAAATTTGATAGAAACAGCTACAGTTTAAATAATATATTAAAAATACATCTATATTCTGTACAGTTATTAATATGTCTTGGTAAAATGCCTTTTTGAACTTTCTGGATTAATTTACACTGTAATTACACTGCAAGCTATCAAACTGTGCAATACATTTTTTTTTGGTGGTGGTGGTGGTTGGGGGGGGGGTTATAAAAGAAAATTATCAATATGTGTATGAAAGTAAGAAAACTTGCTAAATCTATAAAACTTTATATAAACCGAATAACAGTTTACATAATCATGCTGTTTTCATTTCTACAACATTTAATGTACCATGGAATGATGCGATGATGTTATCTATAGGGCAAATAAACTGATCTTATTAGCTTTTTATAGAGCATTTGTAAATCTTTATTAGAATATATCGCCTTGCACGTTCTATGATATAACATTCAGCATTTTTCTTTAATGTATTAAAGTGTACTATGAGTGAACTCTTACCACCGGAATTGTGGTTAATTGTATTTCAGTATTTGGAAGTAGAAGATTTAGTGCGACTTTGTCAAATTTTTTAAAAATTGTAATATTAAATCAACATACATTGGGATCTTTTCATTTGAGTAACATTAACATTACGGACATTGATTTAATGAATATAATTACAGAACCTGTTTACAGATTTAAGGATTTTGAAATATTTCATCTTACATCTATAAATGGATCCTTTGCTAATGAAACAGGATTTTGTGAAATTATTCATGAGATTTTTCTAAATTAAAATATTCATAGTTTTGGAAGTACATTTGAAGAAGATAGATTTAAGTGGTAGATGTAACAGGTGGTGGGTATTATTAGCCATATTAGTTAAGGTTATTAGATATGTAATTGATTTTGTTGTTTATTCCATCATGTTTGCTATTAGCTTAAAATTGTTATAAATTAAATATGTTCATTTTCATGAAATGCATTAATAAATACGAACACAGATTGTCATTTTTTTTTTTACATCACAAAAGAGTAGTTATATTTTATGTTTGTATGTAAAAATCTCTGCTATTGGTCTATCATGCTGCATTATACCTTGTATTTGATGGAACTGCTCTTGAAATGATTCAAGAGTATAAATACCAAATAAATACTAACATAAATTCATAAACTTTTGTGTAAATTTCTTACTGACAACAGACATTAAAGCAAGATTAATATAGTGATTTCAGAAAATGCTAATTATCAATAATGCTGCTAATTTTTTTTTAATGTGTGATGTTGCAATTTTCACAATGATAAAAACATTGCATTAATTTCTGATTTTGCAGCATTTTTTTATAAATTGTCAAATGTCTATAAAGTAAAACTTTTCAATACATATTTAATAAAACCCCTACAACCATTTCTAATCCCTAATATAATTTTTAGTGGAGGCCAGTTGTCATAAAACTGGCAAATTATCCCGTTAATAAAATGTAAAGCACTGTCCACAAGTTTTTACCTTTAACTCCAAGAAGCCATTAAATGTAATCAGATATCCTGTATTTATCATGCTTCACCATATGATAAGGTCACATTGCTGAAAGACCGCCCCCCCTCCTAAATTATTAGAAATCTATAAATTTTGCATCAACCAAAAAATCTTGGTGCAACTAATTATAATCAGTATTTATTAAAATGACAACTGGTTAGATTGTATCTTCTTCTTAGAGTACAGAATATTAAGAAGTAATTTTGATAGTGAAATGTTGTAAAAAAGGTTTTTGTAACCTGCTATCCTAATAAAAACTTACAAAACATATACTGATTAATCTAATGGTTTGTACATGGGGTTTAAAATTTAACCGTGAAGAATATAGGTCAGCTGTACAACATGTAAGAACTGCATGTGGTATGATAAAGCTGGAGTTGAACAATGAACATGTATATGCTATGATTGTATATGGGAAATAAACAATGAATATGAACATGAATTCAGTTTTCTGTTAACCATTGAAAAAACAAAGAAATAAAAAGCAGTTTGTATGTATAGTTGCCTTTGTATTCAATCCATTTATACACGAACCAGTGTCAGTAGACATAAGTTTTTAGCAAATTACTTTCTTCAAGTTTCAGAGTTTTTATTCAGATTTCAGGTTATAGGTTCAGACTTTAATTATGCGTTTAATAGTTGCATGTGGAAGACATAAATGTGTAGTATGTTGTAGTAGACAGTTGTTATCAGAACTTGACCACTATTTCAATAGATATAAGAAGATGTGGTATGAGTACCAGTGAGACAACTCTCCATCCAAGTCAAAATTTATAAAAGTAAACCATTATAGGTCACAGTACGGTCTTCAACACGGAGCCTTGGCTCACACCGAACAGTAAGATATAAAGGGCCCCAAAAAATTACTAGTGTAAAACCATTCAAACGGGAAAACCAACGGTCTAATCTATATAAAAAACGAGAAACGAGAAACACTTATTAACCACATCAACAAACGACAACTACTGAACATCAGATTCCTGACTTAGGACAGGTGCAAACAAATGCAGCGGGTTTAAACGTTTTAATGGTACCAAACCTTCACCCTTTTTCTGAAACAATAGTGTAACATAACAACATAGAAAGACACACTATAAAATATCAACTGAAATAGCTTAACTCAATCAAAGGACATATTAACACCATTGAACATACACTGAACAAATAAATTTGACCTATGACACAATGTAAATACAAAATAAAAATTCAAGTTCATTTATGTTCATCGTTCAATGGTTGTTGTTTGATGCTGAATTTCATATTTGTTTTTCGTCTAATGTTTTTATATAAATCAGGCCGTTGTTTTTTTGTCATTTGAATTGTTTTAAGCTGGTTTTTTTTTGGGGCTCTTTATAGCTAACCATGTGGTGTGGGCCAAGGCTCCGCATTGAATTGCGTACATAGTTAAAAGCAGATAAAGGATAGGAAAATCAGTGTAATTAAAAATGACAAAAATAGAATGATAATTCTTTAGTAAACAGTTCAAACACTATCAACCTTATTGCTTCACAGACACTCATTTCAGACCCTAAAATTGAGAATGGAAATGAGGATTATTAGTCCCCTACCGTCTACGCGAATGAGACTGTAGGTTTGCACTCTGTCCGTCCATCCGTCTTCCACACTTTTCTTCATCATGCTTGAAGATATTGATTTGATATTTGGTATATAGTTTAACCATGACAAGTTACACATCAACTTCAAATTTTGCACCAGTCTGATTATTTTGTGCAGAGTTGTGGTCCTTGGACTTAGGAAATTCACGCAAGTAATCAGTTTTCCGGACTTTATCTGTCATGCTTAAAGATATTGATTTAATATTTGGTATATAGTTTTACAATGACAAGTTACAGGTCAAGTTCGAATTGTGTTCAGGTCTGATGATTTTTTGCAGATTTACGGTCCTTGGACTTAGAAAATTCACGCAAGTAATCAGTTTTCCACACTTTTTTTCGTCATGCTTAAGATATTAATTTGATATTCAGTATATAGTATTACCATGACAAGTAACAGATCGAGTTCGAATTTTGTTTCGGTCTGATGATTTTTCGTCTGATGAGTTATGGTCCGTGGACAGAAAATTTACGCAAATAATCAGTTTTGCGCACTTTTTCCGTGGTGCTTGAATAAATTGATTTGATATTTGGTATATAATTTAACCATGACAAGTTACAGATCAAGTTCGAATGTTGTTCTGGTACAATGAATTTTCAACCGGTTGTGGACTATGGATTGCAATGCAATACTATCCAGGCTGGTCTGTGTCCACACTTGGTTTCATAATTTTACCCTTTGTCTTGAAAAGTATAAATATACAAATCACCAAAGAACACTGGAAACAAGATGAAACGGAAAATAAAAGCAATCTACATGCAAGACTAAATAGAAAACAAATAAATTACTGCATCATTGAAACAAATATCCCCTGTGGACAACCGGCAGACAACGCAATACTTAAATTTAATAAGCATTTAAATAAATCTGCTAAGGTCAAATCAGAGAACTTTTGAGAACATATACAAGAATGTGAAACAAAATTATGCAAATACTGCCAATAATTTCCTGTAAGGAGTTTATGAAATTCATGACTGAGTTTTACATTAATCCTACACAAGCATTCAATTATAAAATAAAACAAAATAAACGTCAAACATTACGATATGAGTACTTGCAATTTTAGGCATCTTTATATTAAATATATAGCTTTAATATTTTACTATAAACATAGAAAATCATAGTTTTTCAGGCGTACAAAAAGCTAATACAAGCTCTAAACTATTAACTTTTCTATTTGATTTTAATGGTGTATTAACGATATGAGCTTCTCTTAAAGGCTCGGAGCATCCTCCAAGCATGCCTGGGGGAAGCTCGATGGAATAAATATATGTTCCCTTATCATGTCGATACCTGTGTTTTCTTATTGCACAATGGCATGTTTTCCTAAACTGTTCATGACGTATACACGAAACCAATTTGATTTTGTACTGATTGCTATTTTGTCTTCAATACATGATGTTTTCCTTAATTGTTTTTGGGTGTAAACTACCTTTCAGTAACTGCGAGTACTATCAGATAAGTCCTTTTGTACAGTGTTTTGTTTTTTAGTAGTACCTTGTTTCGATCCGAAGTGTCACACCAATTGCATCTGATTTTTATAGCGTATTTTTAACTGTTACACAAGTAACCCAGGTCATTGAAGGGTTGGGTACCCGCAAACATGTTTACCTCCGCCACAGTCTGTGTATGCTCCAAAGTCAGAAGCCTGTAATTCAGTGGTTGTCATTTGTTTATCATACATTTGTTTTCCATTAATGTTTTGGTTCTTACATCATGCTGTTATTTTTCACATTTGAATTGGTTTACATTTGTCATATCTAGGCCTTTTATAGCTTGCTTTACCGTATGGATTTTATTCATTGTTGAAGGCCGTACGGTGACCTATAGTTTTTAGTTTCTACGTTATTTGGTCTCTGATGGACAGTTGTCTCATCACAATCATACAGCATCTCCTTATTTTTATAAATACTACAACTCAAAATGTTTCCGACTTGAGACATGGGCAAAATACGTACTAGTATACATATTGCAGCTGTAATTACAATGCCTTACCAATGGTGTACAGGATAGTCTCATATATAGAAAATACTTCCCTGTATAACGTTCTGAAAAGAAATATTTGTCTGTGTTTGAAATCGTTATATATTTAGGATTTATATCAAATGGGTAAAAGAAGGTATGCCAATGGACATTTATACCCGGAAAAAGACCTGCAAGGTCAAAATGTATCTATTTTCTATATTTGATACGGACTATCTTGAAAACTGTGTTTTTGGTGTATACTCGCGTCTTTTTAATTCGGTGGAAATTGGTCCGACTTTTTCTTTACAAATGGCCATATCAATCAAATTCAAAATAGCTTGCGATAGCTTCTGAACTTTATTTGTATACATAATTTGGATTTGTCTCATTGGGAACGCTTGGAGCCATTATTTTGGAAGAGGCACATAATTGAAAATTTAAAAAACGTTGGTGGCAAAACTACCTGATTTAACATTCAAAAACACTTAAAGGCGTTTTATGATTGAATACAGGAAGTGTTGAGTAAATGTCATCATAATTGTAAAATTTTCTTTCATTAAGGAGTATTCATACGTTAATCCCATTGTTCGCGAGAGAGAAATTGTCACTGGGTCTCCGCGATCATTAGCTATTTTTTTATAAGGATTTGACAAATGTCGAATTAACTTTATGAATCAACCAGACCTATTAGAACAAATTATCGGATACATAAAATTTGGAAATGTTTAAATAAACATATTTATTCGTTTCATCAGCAGTAGAGGATTTCCACTAAAAGCATTTGTCAGTATAAGACTAATTCTAAGTAATAAAATTGAGAATGGAAATGGGAATCAGTTAATATATTCCGATTGATGATAGGGAAGTTTTCCATAAAACTGTTTTTTTTATAGCAGCCTGAACAGCAAGCTTCAGTTCGAATCTTTTCCTTTCTATATCATTTAACGCACTCGTTTATCGTATATAAATAACAGGAGATATAGGATATACATCAATGAGACAGAAACCTAACGGTTAAGATAACTAAAAGACATATTGAGGGCAACTACTATTTATTTTACAGAAAGGTGTCTATATGATACGTTTATCTATTATTAATATCGAGTCTGTACAAAAATGTGAATATTTAAAAGAAGCAATTAAAACAGTTAACACCCAAACCTCTAATATTGACATGCGACAACTACTTACGAGGTTCTTGACAAGCAAATGGAAATGTGACCAGTTTAATTTTTTTCTTTATGATCGCAACGCTCTCTTTTAAATCTAATTTATTAGATTAACAAAACGTATTTGAAAGAAAACGCACTATTTAACTTAAGTTGGATGGGGGGTCTAAATTAAAATCCATAGAATTTTTTTAATAATTTGTCAAAATGTAGTTTATATTATGCTTTTTTCAAAAATAAACTAACAAATATGGTTCACCGGGCTTTTTCTCACGCCACAGGTTGTGCAAAATTGTCAGATTATGTATAGATTATGCATGGAAAACCCAATTTTGTGTGATAAAAAGAAAAATAAACCATAGCTCAAGATAGCTCAAATAATATGCTTTCAGATAAGAAAAAGAAAAAATGGGGTTAAAGGACTCGTTTTATTGCTGCATGATAAAATAGGAAAATTCACAACACATTCTATCATAAAAGTAACTTTATCTGAGTCATCTCCTCTTATATCTGAGTTATCTCCCCTTATATGGCAAAGTTGGAAAAAAAATGAATCAAACAAATGTATTCTGTTTTTTTGAGAAATACAGCCGTAAATATGATATAACACATAATTCTCTATATTAATATGAACAGTCGTACATGTGAATTACATACTACTCTCGAAATTTGCACATTTCATTAAAGATCTAGACCGATTGTTATCTACTATTTCAAAATCCAAGATGGAGGAAGACACCCCGGCCACCTTAAGTTTTGATTCTTTTTTTGGTGTCTTCCGCCTCTTTTTTTGAAATATAACATAAAGGTATGGTATATAACCAAACAAAACCCACAAAATGAATAAACAAATAAATTAACCGTGTTAAGAAATTTTCGCAAACTCTGAAAGCAAGATAAAAGTTGGGATATCAAACTGTCTTTCAGTTGTTGTCCTTCATAGATGATTTCAGACATCAACGTCATAAACTGTTCAAGTTATCATGACCTTGTGCTACGTCTAAAACAAGTTAAAGAGAAAAACAAAAGATACATTTTAGTATTTCTTCAGACAATGAATTAACAAATTGATATTATCCCCCCAAATATTAGGCTCAGAGTTTCAATTTTAACCTTGTTTATCAATTTTATCAATCAAGTCTACTACGCCGAATTTTGATGGAGATCAATCTTATGCTTTCGTGTGTTCAGAAATAATAAAAACATAGGTTTTATAAAAACAGACAAATCCATGGCCAAATAGAACATCGAGGAAAAGTGATTTTAAGATAACAACATTATCTGCAGAAATCCAAAGATTAAGCAACTACAACTACAACCAAAAACCGGGGGTTAACTCATGTGGAACGGAAGGGTAGGTAGCTCTTGCTCCACTTGTGACACCCGACGTATTATTTATTGCAGCTAAAATTTCGGCGAAAAGTCCTATTACATAATGTCGCAATCAATCAAAATAGAACTGATTCAGACTTGGTTATCTGGCAGGGATACTCTAAAACAGTCAAACGAATCCTAATGGTGGTCAAACATTTTTAAGAAGGAATGACATCCATACCTTTATGAACATATTCCTTTTAGAGGTTCCTAACATCCTACATGTCCTACAGACGGACGAAACTCGAAACTCTACAAACGTATCGTAATGGAAAAGTAAAATCACAAAAATACTGAACTCCGAGGAAAATTCAAAAAGGAAAGTCCCCAATCAAATGGCAAAATCAAAAGTTCAAACACATCAAACGAATGGATAACAACTGTCATAAGCCTGACTTGGTACAGGCATTTTCTTATGTAGAAAATGGTGGATTGAACCTGGTTTTAAAGCTAGCTAAACCTCTCACTTGTATGACAGTCGCATCAAATTCCATTATATTGACAACGATGTGTGAACAAAACAAACAATACAATAGTTTGTTTGGAGCAGTGATTTGTAAGTAAATATTTTCTTCTGACATAATAGTGTGTTTTAAGACAACAGGAAACAACGTATATTCTTTGTACAACCTTGTATAAAATTGTTGTGGTTAAACAATAGTGTTGCAATATATTTTATGTTGTTGAATGTTGCGTAATTTTACATTGTTTCTTTTGTTCTACATGTTCGAATAGATGCGTTCGAATTATCTCCCTTATGTCATTTAAAAAATAACCTACGTTTTGTACTGCCATTTTTTCGTACATCTGGTTTGCGTTGGATTGATTGATATTTGAATATTTAACGTGCAGTGACAAATATGTCATTAATATTCAGGACGCGAGATTAACATTTGATAAAGAACTAGAAAAATGACTGAGATGACACAACTTTAATTTTAGATTTTTTTAATGCTAAAAAGTTATGTTAATTCTATTAATCAAATAAACATCATACTTTTTAAGATATAAAAAAATATATTGATCAATAAACGAAACAATCTGGACACTTTAGTGCAAAAAGGTAACTTGTAATATAGCTATGACGTCAAAGACTTGTTGAAATTAACATACTTTACCTTAAATAACCATTTTACGCACAGTTTTCGGTCAAAATAGAAATGTGAAACAGCTTTACTCGAACAGATATTTTAAAGATATTTGCATATACATCTTGTAGCAAAAATTGTTTTTGTGTAAAACTGTTGTTCATATTTGAATATTATTGACAAAATCTCAAAATTATACTTTTATGTACAAAATTTCAGGAGTTTGAAGCTTGTGAGTAACTCTGTAAGACACACTATAAAAAATATAGATACTGTTTATTGATACCCTAATGGCATGTGAATATGTAAAGGCTGTTATTTGGCTGATTTATAATATTTAAAAAACAAATTTCAAATCAGGGAGGTCAAAAAGTGGCCTTACCTTGCCTTCTTCTTTGCCCTCTTCAATAGAGGTACAATCAACTAATGACTCGAAATGTTTTAAATTCTCTAATAATATGCTCTATTTACACCCGTCTACTCTTGTGCAGTCTGTTAAACTTTCTTATTCGTATTCTGTTCTTTTGAATTTGCCCCGAAATTCTGGACGACTTCATATAGAACAACCAGAGGAGGCATGTTTGGATAAGTACTTCCTCCTTAAATAAAACACCAAGCAGAGATGTTTAGAGTTGTTCCACGTCCGACTGTGCCAATCTCCTCATTCATCTCTATGATATATCGATAATGTTCAATAATGAATTCTAGAAAGCACTCCTTTCCCAAGTACATGTGTTTTCTTGGAAATATCTTGTTAACACAGCTATTTAGTTTGTTTTAATATTTTCTTAATTAGTTGCCTTAAAGAAATAGAATTTGTTGTATTATGGTTAATATTATAGGTGTTAATTTACTTAGAAAGGCGCACTTGATCTACCGTAATGTTATTTAGTTTGTTGTATTCTAGTAGAAGGTTTGAGTGCTACTGCACCAAAAACAAAATGATTGTCTCATTTTCATTAAAAGGAACATCAAAGACAAACTTAAAATGAAACAACTATGTACGATAAAAACAGATTTTTTTTTATTTATACGGTAATAAAAACATACGTAAGAACAATAAACAAACTTTACAGATATGGAACAACAATCTCGAGACAAAAAACAACAAAGTTAAGAAAAAAAGAAAGAAATCAAAATTAACACAAAACATTTCAGAACTTCTTTCAACTGTTTTTTTTTTCTTCAAATCTTTATTTCAGTATTTCTCTCCATTTACCTTTGAACATGCAAGTTTAGCTAGAATATAAATCAGTGATTATATCTTACGGTTAGGTAGTGATCATGTGGATTTGGTAGGAATGGAGTTGGGAGCAATGAAGTGATCTCGGATTCATAGCGGTGTTCACTCTTGGATATTCAACCTCATTTTTAAGCTGGACCTGTTAAAATTAGGGTAGCTCGGGTGTCTAAATGTTCGACGATATAACGTTCTCAAACTATTGTAACAGACTTCTGGATGAAAGTACTTTCAAATTTCAATATAAAAACTGAGGGTCACGGACCGTGTTTTTTCTTTAAAATATATTGAAATTAATGAAATCACAATCATTTTGTATGGGTCATATATTGGAAATTTAATTTTTCCCTATAAAAAAAAAACATTTATAGATAAAATTGGTTAAAAGTCAATGAGAAAATTGCTTCCTTGGATGGTGAAAACTTCCCACTAACACCATACACCATTACACCATTCACCATGCACCATTACACAATTCACCATACACCATTACACCATACACCCTGTGCCATTACACCATACACGTTACACCTTTGCACCATAAACCTTACACATTACACCATAATGAAATTTAATTTCAAAGAAAGCGTGCGACTACAAAATTATTTATTTATTTTAAAAAACGAATTTTGATCACAATATTGTAAATTAATGTATACAATTGAAAATCAGTTCTTATCAATATTTTGCATAGTTTTAAATGTCGTACACCATTCATTCACACCATTCCCGATCCACGTTACACCATTACACCATTCCCCTTACATCATACACCATAGCACCATACACCTTCTACCATTGCACCATATGCCATTCACCATTAAACCATACACGTTTTTTTTGGGGAAATTTGCACCATCCAAGGGCTGTACTTCCGAGATTTCAAATAAAAACATGGGGTCGCGGGTCTTATTTTTTAAAAAAATTAAAAAAACATAAATTGTCCGATCAAATTCAATATAATTATCTGCCCTTTATTTTAAAAGGATTTTTGAAATTTTAAATTCGCTTTATGACACTTAATTTTTTTATAGTTTAATCTTGGAATTTTAATTTTCTGATGTTTCTGTCAGTAAAATATGTTTAAACCAACAATGTATTTTTGCAACATGCCCAGAAGGAATGCTCAGTAAAAGACACCCGATCTACCTTAAGATAAGCGGAGATACATTTCAAGAAGGATCATCGCTCCTCCCATTTAAAAGTATTAAATTTGCACTACTTTAATGAACTAATTTATACGTCAATATATTTTCATGTTTTTAATCCAAATTTCTTGTACGGTTCATGTGCTTGGTCTAAGGTTCATGTGCTTGGTCTAAGGTTCATGTGCTTGGTCTAAGGTTCATGTGCTTGGTCTAACAGTGTCATTTTCTTTGCCAATTTTTATTGAAATATTACATTTTTTCTACTGTTGGTTGGACTATTTATAATATATTAAAATACTTTAATTTTATAAACAAAAATGTCTGCAACTCAAAATGGTTTGAAAGTTTGTGTAAAAGACATTTCAAAGGGAAATGAACAGAAAGTCAAATGAATCCTCCTTCTTTTTTTTGCTACGGTGAGATACGTGCGATTTTCGTACGATCTAAAGATGTTAAGAATTCTCTTGTAAGCAATAACTCTCCATCGTCATCTCTTCTCTTTAAGACATATCTTAATCGAGAGAATATTTTAGCATGCAATGAATCATACGTGTATAATCATGATAATTGAAAGTAGTAACCGTTAAATATTCCATATTTTGAAAAAAAGTATGAAATTGACAATGCTTATTTAATTTTCCTTTCTTTATGAATCACAGAAGTAACTTTTCGGTCTTAATATTAATACCATATGTATATAAGTAAGTGATTCTTGTAAACTATTATTATGTACATAAGGTTTAACATATAAATGTTGATTGTTACATAAGATTCACTTGCAATTTTAAATGTTACACGTTACTAATCAACCCATTAGTTTATACAATTCAAATTTTAAAGATTGGCTTTTTTTTTTACAAGATATTTTTTATTTACACCCAGATATTTTTTTCTCGACTTTTGAAGTTATTTAAAAGCGCAGAAAAAAAGAACAATGCAAATTCATTTTATTGAGGTTATTTTAAAACGCAGAAAATAAAAGGACACCAGAAATGTATTTGATTGAGGCTATTTTTAAACGCAGAAAATAAAAGGACTGAAGATGTAGATCACAATGATTTGACATATTGAAGTGAAAAAACCTCTGCAGAAAGTATGTATTACTTTGCTTTTTATAGTACTAGATGGTATTAACTGTTTGGTATTATTTCATTTTTTTTTTTTTTGGTTTTTATATTAATTTCATTTAAAATCAAATATATATATGTTGTTTTCAAATTTACGATCTTGTGACTGACTTGCGTTCTCGCTCTTTTTGAGATTCCCTCAGTTTTTGTTAATTTAAAGTTATTTGTATTTTTTTAATTGATTTATAAGATTTAAAAATCAATAATCTACTACTACTGTTTGTTAATGCTTTTCATATAAAAAAAACTTTTACCAAAATTGCCTTCGATGGAAGTTGTTATACAAATTTCCGACTTGTTAGTGTTGTTTTCTGCGGACTGAAGCCGCCTCAGAAAACAACTTTAACAATGTGTTAATTCTTAATATCCATTTACAAAGATATCCGTTATTGTTTTTGTAAACCGGCCAAGACATATAAATATAAGAAGATGTGGTTTAATTTTACGAAAAGGACAAAGAGAAGCAATTTTAGGTTATCGTTCGGCCTTCAACAATAAAAAAAAACTCAAACCGCGAAGCAAGTCTTGCATATGAGTAAATTTGGAAATCAACTAGACATGTTATCTATCAGTCATCTGCAATGTTATAAAATTTAGTAACGGAACACCCAATTAAGTGTCAATTTTCTGCCAAAAGCAAACAGTAGCCAGTTATCATCTGGTAGGGAAATATTGGATTATCATGAGCGTAATCATACCGTGCTCACCCTCGGTAGGTCAATTTGAGTGGATGTCTAATGAAACCTTATAATTGAATTGTCAACGTTAGTTGAAGAAGATTTGAATTCATCAGAAGCAGCCCTTTATAGTTAAGATTAATAATAATAATGATTGTAAGAAGGCAAATTATTACTTAATAACATATTACGCAGAAAGGTATTTACACTTGTTATTTAATCACTGATGATTTAGTTTGAAATGCATTTGATTAAAGATATATTTTTTTTTATTTAAACATCAGCAGAAAGCTTAGTCTACATTTATTTCAAATCAATAAATAGGTTGATAAATCCTCTATGAAGATAAGTTTTTCAGATCGAGTTTAGAGCCATCAAGTGTGCCAGTATGATACCAGGAGTGTTTACTTACTTTTGGAAAGTATGACAGCATAATGAGTCCCATAGAGAACATGATATAATATTTTATTGGTGGCGGGATTTGAAGGAGGGGGGTACTTTGCTCGGACGGATTTTTTTTTCACTATTTGCTAGGGTGGCTTATTTATTTCGAGTAAAAGTTTATCTTAATGATTTTATAAACAAGCTCAATTTATTTTGTGATGCTGAATACTCGTTTTCATCCTGTCTTAAGCAAAATTTCAATAACGATCAATAATAGTTCTGGAAAATCGACCAGTGAAATTTAATTTGCCGCTGTATAGAATTCGCTGAAATAAACAGACAGGGAGCACCATAAGACCTAATAAATATCCAGGTTCAGGCTTTAAGAGATAAACTTTCCTCCACCAGCAGAAAGTGTCCAAAGGGAAGAGGATATAACATGCATATGACCTTTTGATGTAGTGACTTTTATTCATAGTGAGATTTAACTTTTTTTAAATATGTTGATATATTATAGCTATTGGCAATTCAAATACTAGTACCAAAGAGATGTGAAATGTTTGCTAGTGAGATAACTATCTAACAGTCAAATGGGCAACCATGCAAAAATGTCTAATCGCCATCGGTTTTGAACCATGAGCAACAGTCATACAGTATAACAAGCTGAACAGTGACATCTTTGGAAACAGAACTTGAAGGACAAACAAATGTTTGGTTTTGTTAAAGTTAATTTCAACCCTTCTGGAGCAAGATCTACTTACTTTTTCGTAGCTCCCGAGATAATCCTTGTTTAATTTAAAGGAAGTTCGTGTTACTCTTGATTTAGATTTTAGTGTTGTCCGTGTATTTTTCCATTTTTTAAATGTTTGTGTTGTTTATAACGATATCAGTCTTGTCTATCGTTTTTCATGAATAAGTTATTGCAATTTCAAAATACTACATTTGATCAAGTTTCAGGATTAGGAGATTTAAAGACGGATAGTTTTTTAATTTGGAGATGTCTTAGAATTAGATAAATGTCAATTACCAATCCGCTTTTACGTGATGCCTGACCACTTGATATAACTTATCAACATATTTTATAGGAGTAGCAAGACGGGTATTACAAGTGGAGCACGATCTGCTTAACGTGTTTGTGTACCTGAGATCATTCCAAGTTGGAGTTCGTGTTGCTCAGTCTTTAGTGTTCTATGTTGTGTTTTGTAAACTTTTGTTAGTCTTTTGGTCTTATGAGTTTGAATGTTCCTTTGGTATCTTTCGCCACTCTTTTTCGTATGTTTAAAGATGTTTTTCTACAAACATTGAAATCGTTGATACAAATACCTTGATTTAGGCCATGAAAACGTCATTTTGTGAAGAAGCATACTGATGCCAACAACAAATACACTAAAGATGATATCTTTTAAATGATGGACATTTTGGTTAAAAAACATATCTGCTGACATTGGTTTATTGATATTCGACAGACAGTATATGTAAACGCCATACATGAGTAGAGAGTATGTTACTGTTGGGAAATACTGACAATTGGAATGTTGAAATGATCATGTTTTTTATTGATTCTAACTTTAATCATCCATATGAGTCAATATCAAGGAAATAATAAAGATACGACGCAGATCTTCTAGATCATCTCACCAGCGACATCTTTTCGCGGTCATTCATCGTAAATATGTACGAGAATGGTATATTGAAAACGTATTCGTTAACCGCAATCACTTATGTTTGATTTAGTAAAAATAGAACCCTTAACACTAGTAACCAACTAATATATTAATAAATCACAAAGCAATAATTCGACCTTGTTTGATTCAAACGCATGCAATTGATGTGTTTTTGTTTGAGATTATTGCTCATGTGCTCAACATGTTCGGTAACTGAACAGAATAATTATTAAAAGTGAAATAAGACAAAGGATCCAAAAGGAAGACCTATATTCTGATTTGACCTGCTCGAAAGTGTATACGTATGCATTCCATAGAATAGCTTTTCTGTTATCGTTTGGCGGCAAAGGATCAGTAATTATATCTTAGAATTTTCCGAATTTTCATGTTTTTTCGGCTTTAGTTAGTTAATGATTGTCTTTCAATTCGGACAAAAAGGTGTGACAAAAATTTGAATTAGCCTTAACACAGCTTAGATGGTCAGGAACAAAAATATTTGAACTTGGCCTTTGAGTTTTCCTTTCATGCGTTTCCTTGCCACATTTATATTTCTATGTATCCTATGCTTTTCATATGATATGGATCTCAAGAGTTACCTCCCGTACGCCACAAATGCACTTCTTCCATAACAGAAACAGTCATGTAGGGTTAATCAAGTAGCCTACATGTTGTCATATAGATTCTTACATTGGTGCCAGTGGATTATTGGATTTATCCAATCGAGATAGTTAACTTTGATAATTTAACTATCGAAATTGGAAAAAAATCCGATAATCCACGGATAACTATGCCTTCGAGTGCCTTCCACATTCTACAAAGTTGTCAATTTCATTAACTCCTGTTACCACATTTTGATTTATCCAGTGAGCTGATAAATCATCTTCTGAGATCATCTGCAACCACACGTTAATTAATTTTTTTATACAATGGGTACGGAAAGGGTTAGATTGCCAAAGAATTAGAGAAAATGATATATCAAATATACAAATTGGATCTTAAGAGAAACTTTTCTTTTTTGGAACTTGCATTGGTCAAAACAATACTTGTGACCAATTATTCGACATTAATGCACGTACACTCTGTCTTTTGAAAAAAAAGTATTCTTACTTTTTTTTTATTACAGTGTACAGAAAGACATATCTGTCGTAAGTAATTTGTATGACTATCAGTTAAATGTGTCCATAGCTAATGTCCGCCACATTTATATCAAACACGTGATAAGGTTCAATGTTTACTACTAAAATAACGCAGCATCCAAATGTGTGTACAAGATGAGTTGCACAAAGGAATCATTTCGTTTTTCTGCAAATGTTACGTTTTATATATCAAAAAGAAGGAACATCGAAACCAATGCAAAACATATAAAAGAAGACAAAATTTAGTATATAATTTTATACATAAATAAGAAGATGTGGTATAATTGCCATTGAAACAACTCTCCAACCGAGATCAAATGACATAGAAGTGAACAACTATAGGTCACAGTACAGCCTTCAAAAATGAGCAAAAACCATACCGCATAGTCAGCTATAAGAGGCCCCGAAATGACAAATGTTAAACAATTCAAACGAGAAAACTAACGGCTTGATTTATGTACAAAACAATGAACGAAAACCAAATATGATATACAGCAACAAACGACAACCTCTGAAGTGCAGGATCCTAACTTTGGACAGGCATATATGTATTGTTTCAATAATTTCTTTAGCATTCTAATCACCTAAAACTCGTTTCATGCATCTTTGATATTAAAATCTTATAGATTTTGTTCAATTGTTGATTTAATTTCAAAATAAATTATCCTTATATTACAAACAAATTCCAGTAAAATATATTTTAACATCTGACGTTAACGGTTTTGAATTTCTTTCGAATTGGTTACAACATTTGTCGTCTTTGCCAATAAAGGGTCCATGGAATTCATCGATTTATTGCTCCTCATCACCAGCGCCGAATATCATATGCATATTCAGGACTTAACTTGTTAATATAATATGAATATAGGCTACTATAAACTAGACCTTCTTTCTAAGTCATATTTAACCACGCTATTTCACAAAGTAATTATCCACAAGTTCTCAGAGTACCATATCATCCTGACTTGGCATATTTTTCCTGGCGTTGACCCTGACTCAACCAGTCCTTCTTGTAAAATCACGGAAATTTGAAGTATTTAACTTTTTTTTTCATTTTTCAATACGATAGTTGTTTATTGTCAATAACTTATAGATAATGCATATTTTAAGATTTTTCTTGTCGTATAACACGCCTCGGTATACGACAAGAAAAACCTTAAAATATGCATTATCTGACTTATATACCGTTAAAAATATTAATATCTGCAAAGATTTGTAGTATTTGCAACCTATTTTTCCGGCCACACTTAAGTGGGATATTCTTTCTGATAAGTTCATGTTTTAATACGTCCTACGGCTAATTTATAATGTGAAAAAAACCACTCGCTTATTAATCTAGATATAAACTTTAGAAATTTTATCTAGGCATAATAACATACATCTGTAACTGCATGAAGCAAATTACCACTCGGTAACGGTGTATGAAAAATAAATTACGTGGCTGTTATTCTATAGACAAAAAGAATATTTTGTCATTTGATCATTTTTAGAGAGTAAAATATGTATATAGATGTAAAAGGTTAAGAACTGGCACGAAGAGAGCACGAAATCGTGATACATGTACATGTAACACGAAATACGAATATCCATACATGTAGGTAAAAGTATGATTTCCAATACAGTGTGAATCAATAAGATTTCGAAATCTTTCACATGCATGTGTTAAATCTGGCTTGTTTTAAACGTGTTATGAAAAGTTTTGCATTATCAAATTCATCTCCCATAATGTTCCTTTATTGTAGCGATAAATTAACAAAACTTCACAAAATTTGTTTCGAAAGTAAAACTGCGTCAACGACGATTTTTGGTATTCCAGTCTAATAAACGGAGGAAAAGATTGTTTATACATTAAACCTATCAAAGATAGAATATTTAAAAGTAAACCCCCAATTGGCAACAACACACGATAACTATTAATCGAATTAAATGTTTAAGTAAATTATAGTTTGCATTTTAATGAGGGAAAAAAATGACATTACATAGGTCATTATTTTAGCCTTGAAGCAAATTTTATTGAAATTTGGTATCGTCCGGGTTGAATTGCCTATCGTTCTAAAAGAAAACAACTCCATATAGGTCTATATTATGTGAATACATTACCTGTTTTTATACTTTAAAGCTACTTACTTGAACATGAAACAATGTCGTGAATATTTTTGTTTTAAAAGCATGTATAGGTCTTTTGTTTGGTTATTATGTCGGGTATATGTCAATGAAACAGCAACCCTGCGACAGAAATAACTAAAATATATCTTGATGAAAAATACATTCTTCTTTGAAAGACAGGTGTATATACAATAGTTCAAGTTGAAATAGTCCCCAGCTTGTGGAAGTTGTGAATATAACACCGAAATGTCACTCCAAATAGCAGTAAAATAGGATTAATTTAGATTTGACATACACAAGATCTTGGGGATGCTTTTTACCTTAGACAGACACATTCAAATATGGCAAGGTAAAACTAGTTTTTTGAGATCTCAAGGCATCATTTAAAACTCTAGATCAGTAAATTAAAAAAAGTACATGAATGAACATGCTGTTAAACCAAATACATGCAAAACACTTTTAGCTCTAACATACATTTATGCAATACATGAATTAAAAAAAAAAATTAAAAAAATAAATTATGATGTTTTAAACATTGGTCGGCGTTACTGAATAAAAGTTCGATTTTATTTACCTGCTGATAAAGAATTACATCGTCCTTTACAGTAGATGAACATAATACTGATACATGTCTGCGTCTGGAGCGTTTTTTTCAGGATTTTACTCTTGTTCTAAGTAATCACATGGTTTTCACGATGCATCTTCTGTGCAAAGAGAAAATAAGACAAATACTATATTTATCGTCATACCGTTCACAGAGCCTCATTGAATTCACCTTCACAACGTACTCTCGAATCAAAAGCCAAGAATGTTTAAACACCTGAATACCCGAGGAACTATATGACAAAAAGGGATCTTGAAAGAATCGCCAAATGCATCTAGAGTCAACTTAGTATGAGGGAGTTTATACTAAACAACTTCTCAAAAATAACTCAAAAAGAAAGATTGTTTACAAAAGAGTGCACGTAGCTACATAGGAATTTGTGTTGAAATAATCGCATGTTTTTATATCAATATAGAATATTTTTTTTCAAAAATCATACTTTTACAATTTTTTTGTTTTACTTGACAATATTATAATATAATTTATCAATGGATAATAATATATTATATACAGCAAAGTCATCGGCAACAGTTTCTAAAAAGTGATCTTGCGCAATACCTAAAACAAGCTATACAGAAACGTATTAGTATTGCTATATATTAATTTCATCCTGTTGAAATATTTTTGTTCCCACAAGCTTTACTTCAACTATAAATCCGCTTCCCGTATTCATAGAATTGTGTCAGAAACCAAGATCACTGTTAACATTTTTAACGATTTTAAAATTTCACATGTTTCAAAATCTAATCAAATTTGACAAAAATAATAATTTCAGGTTTATCACGGGAGCGTTTTGTGTATTTTTTTAAAGAATTCACAAATTTCGTTTTCTAGGGGGAAAAGTAGTCCGCTGTGTCCTTTTAAAGTCGTCATTGACATAACGAAAAGGCCAATGCAAATGTCACAATTTCGCTACACATTTCATGATAGACCAACCAAATAAATGCATTTATTGTATCACTACATCATATCAAACCCTGTACAGTGTGATACGAAAAATAAATCTTGATAAGGGGTAAGATAACAGTCCGTAACCATTGAAGTAATTTTAAAGCGCAGGAGATAACGGGACTCGGATGCTGAGTGTATAGTTTGCAGTAATGAGACATGTTTGACAACCCCTTTGTACAAAGTATGTATTACGTTGATTTATTTTAAGCAATAACTGTTTGACAATACTTTTTTTTATAAATATCAGTTATCACAAAATAGATATGTTGTTTACTACGATCCGTTTCCTTCAAAGTTTATAATCTTCTTAATCTTGAATGATGTGGAGGTCTCTTGTTACATGATGGACATAGGGATCATATGTAGTCTTAGATATTTTACTGTCTAATATTGAATGAACATTATTTTTTTCTATATTTACATCTGGTGCAATTGTTAATAAAAAAATAATTCAGTTTGCGTCTTTGTATAGGAAATACGCAAGACGCTCTTAAGAGCTCATGTTTAACAGATTGTTCACTGAATAGTGGGTTATGCATTTTACAAGCATTAGTCTAGTAGAAACATATGCAATGCAGCAGAAATAATATTTTTATAAATAGAATGATACAGAATTTGACTAAGATATTAGAAATATGTTTGTCATGCGTGATGTTAAATACTTCAACTTATTCAGTATATGTGTTGGGTAATATTGGAAAAAAAAATACTTAAATAGTTTTTTCTTAAAATATTAATTTCTGGTAATGAAATTTTACAGTTTCCTTATACACATATGTTTGTGATGTTTCAAATAGATTTACACATGACAAATTTTCCGGTTTCCTGTTTTTACAAATTTTTATTTATGATGTTCCATCGATTAACATTCAAAAACAATTCAGGTTTCCTGAATTCAGAGATTTTATGATAAAAATGTTAGATTTTGTCTCATTATATTCATTACTAGTCAATTCATTTGGTTAATTTCCTTATGCAATTATGTTTGGGATCTTTTAAATAATTTTACATTTGACAAATTTTCAAGTTTCATAATTTTAGAGATTTTATGAAATAAATCTTAGTTTTTTTTGTCTCAACATACTAATTTCTAGTCAAGAAATTTGGTGAATTAATTTCTACAAACAATCACGTGTGTAATGTTTAAAAAAGAGTTTCATTGTAATAAAAGAGGTTCGTTATTCATGATATAACTATTATGATTTTTTTTAATTAAAAAACGATAATGTTATCCCAAAATCAGCGATTCCACCACTATAATCTTCGCAGACTATTAATATGATGCCATTTTGGACGCAAAAACAATCAAGGAGTTTTTGATGCATTTTAAAGCAAGCTTTTGACTAAGATATCAGAAATATGTTTTTATGAGTGAATTTAAATATTTCAACTTATTCAGTATATATTTTTGGTAAAATTAATAAAAATCCTTAAAGTAATAGTTTTTAGCTCAAAATACTAATTTCTGGTAATGAATCTTTACAGTTTCCTAATACAAATAAGTTTGTGATGTTTCATGCAAATAGATTTTACATTTGACAAATGTTCCAGTTTCACGTTTTTAGAAATTTTAATTTGTAATCTTTTAAATAGATTAACATAAAAAAAAATCAGGTTTCCTGAATTCAGAGATTTCATGATAAAATCATAGGTTTTGTCTCATTATACTAATTTCTTGTCAATTCATTTTGCTAATTTCCTTAAACAACCGTGTTTGTGATCTTTCGAATAGATTTAAATTTCACAAATTTTCAGGTTTCATGAATTTTTAGAGATTTCAGAAAACAAAACCATCAGAACAGAAACCTTTATGAAACATGTGCTATGAAAGTATCGAACACAAATGATATATTGAAATATTTTGAAAGACACCTTTGAAGAAAGAAACAATAATTAAGCATAAGAATATAGCTTATAGTTAGACGATTTTTAAAACATGTTTAACGGTCGATGGAACATCTTTAATTTAAAATTTGATTATCTGAGTAAAAACTAAAACAAATTAAAATATTATATTGCACAAGTAAATATGCATAATACGACTGTTTGATTTATGCGAGAGATTCGCAAGACGCTTTTTAGTAAAATTGCATTACAAAGAAGTCGTTGAAAAAAGAAGGATATATTTACATCATAATACCTGACAGTACTGATGGGTTCAAATACATTTTAAATCAAGCACTACATAAAACTTGAAAGACTGAGGAACACGAACTCCACACAAAACTGGGCGTGATTTCAGGTTCTCAGGAAGGGTAAATACATCCTGTTCCTCGTCAAATGTTATGAACGACTTAAGTCTAAACATGTAAGCGTGAATATATAATTGCAGGATAAAACCCTATATCTATGAAGTCAAAAAATATATATTTTGGTTTTACTCCATATAAAGCAAGAAAAGGAATCAGAGAGTCTGATTGTTCCTTCTGTTCCTTGTCTTACAGTAATTTGCATATTTTCCAACAATGTAACTATGCATTTGTTATATAACAGTAATGCGAACAATTTTTCGAATTTCCAATTTCTAAACTTCAATTAATCGTTGCGTCAATCTGTAAAACACCTTATGCAATAGTAACGTTAGGACTGTCGTTCTTCATCGAAAGGTTGGCATGGACGAATATATTCCACTCTTCCTCGATATACTCTTATGAAACATTATTGTAAAAGAAATTGTCACATTATGTACATTCTAATGAATTAACAATGAAAAAAGACGAGAGCAGGTTGGTAATCACCAATTTTATCTAATAATAATACGCAACCATAGCCAAACCAATAAACTAAGATACACAAATGCCATAGAATTGCAGATGCTCAAACATTATTCATGGTTGCAAAATTTGATATTGTTATGTGTATAAACCAAAATTGTGGATTGTTTCTTATAATTTCAGCATTTTAATTTAAATGGCAACAGCACAACCATCATGCGATATTTCCCTTAACCTGCACGTGACTAAATCTTCCAGCGTTTGGTGTTCCGAATGTGAAGAAGCGATATGTCAAGACTGCGAACAAAGACAGAAAGCGACTAAAAATCACAAGACAATACCAATAGAAGATAATCAAGAATTACAAATGTCTATTACCAACATCAAGCTGGAATGTGAAGATCACAATCGAAAGTTGGATTTCTACGGTTTCATTCACAACGAACCTTGTTGTACGCGTTGTGTTTTAGAAAAACATAAAGACAATTGGTACACCATATCCGGATTTCGACAATTAATGTCTCTTCAGTGATGTTAGGAGTTGAAACGGATTTTGGAAGGCCATATAATTTACCTCAATTTAGGATAGATTCTTCAATTTTGATTTGAAGAGTCGAAATAAGATGAACGGATCATATAAACCCGAAGCCAAATATATTACATGCCCAAACGAAAAAAATAAAAACAAGTCTAAATTGAAATTAACGTTCAAACCTATGTTTGCATGAAAAAAAACCGCAATTTTTATACGTGTGCATGCAAAAAAACATTTCTTCGTAGAGGACTCAGCACAAACAACCTTTTCCAAAAGACCAAAACAGTGAAAAGTTTATTTTAACAAAACGCAGTTGAATAGCACGTCGGACAACGGATGTTCTTAAACCCTGCTGAGTGCCATTGGCGATTGCCAAATAAACGAATCACCAGATGTAACAAAATGGATCTTAACTATTAATTTTGTACCAAACAGAAAACAATAAACTTGCGGAAAAGATGGTATATCGCAAACAAAAGGTGCAAAAATTAGTACAGCATATCCGGATTTCGACAATTAATGTCTCTTCAGTGATGTTAGGAATCGAAACGGTATTTGGAAGGCCATATAATTTACCTCAATATAGGATTGACTCTTGAATTTTGAACAATAAAAGAAAAACAAATATGAAAGATAGCTACCAAGAGCAACCACTGAATTACAGGCTCCTGACTTGGAATAGACACATACATAATGTGTCATGCCTACACATGCTTAAAACTTAGTAGTGTAACTGCACAACATCAAAACAAGCTGTAACATTTTTTTGTAAAGAGCTTGACTCATTCGATCAACACAAAGCACCAACAAAACTCGTAAAAAGACAAGAGAATAAAGTACCGATCTAAGAGTACTTGCAGCTACTAAAAGCCAATTCAAATTCAATTTCAACTTAAAGCCAGACTACATTTCAGTTTGGTGAACCTGCTTGCAATGTCAATTTCTTTATATTCAGACCACAATCCGGAATGGAAAAAATAAACATTAAAATGTTTAAATTAACCAATCCTTTTGGTCTGTTTATAAAGGGTCTCCTTTGACAGCATAAGGATACAAGTCGTTTCAGGAAGGTTAAACAGTCTAGGGAATAAGCTTAGTCAACTTGTATTTCAATATATTGAAAGTTGTTAGGGTCAATCAACGTCGTTCCACATATTAAAAAGTTTATTCAGTAAATTTATTGTTTCAAGTATGAACCAAAGAAAATGTAAATTGATATACTTATATAGTGTTGGCACAATATATAAAACTTTCACTATATATATATTAAAAGAATGTATCTGAATTTTTCCTTAAGATTTTAAAGTTATACATATTTGTTTGAAAATTTTAAGTGGACCTTGGAAACCAATTTAACTGAAACTGAACTGTATTTTCTGGCAACGACATGATTGTTGTCCTGTCAAGAGAAAGCTAAATTCTTTGATAGTCTATTTCATAATTGTGTTTAAATCCAATACCAACCATCTATAATGATTGACTTTACTATCAAGTGTGTCTTTTAGGGGACAAGCATTGGTTTTCCCACCTTCAGGCCGGGAGCAGGACCATTGCACCCGGCTCTCACCTTCCTCGTTTCGACTTGTCTCAACAATAAACAATTAATCAACCATGTTTCAATTTCACGACATACTACATCACGGTCTGCCTTACCAATTCGTGTAAAAACTATACGCCGGTATAGACTGAGGTAAATCACATTAGTCTTCAAATAAGTTACAATTCTGGTTTTTTGATTATCCATTTAACCAGAGACCTATATAATATATTTCTCCAATTCAACGCATAGTTCAGTGGATCATATAACGATACTGTTATTTTTATAATCACTCAAAAATACTGGCCTTAACATTACAAGTTTATATTAACCACTTTGAAAGTCACGTGTGAATAATCGTATAAATACTATAATGGCCTGCGAATAGTATTTCCTTGTTTATTAAGAGAAAAATAATCACAAAAGAGGAAAAAGGAACAAATGAAGAACCGTGTGAGATTGCTTTGATGTGACACATTTAACAACCATCGTTATTTTGTATGTATTATTTTCTTATTTTAAGAATAAACTATCTTAAACTAAATTTTCATATTCTACTTTCGTTTTCTGTAGCATTATATTAAAATTGTACGGTATCAATTTCACAACACTAGGTGCGCATTTCGACAAATTATGCCTTATCAATGATGATCGAGACAAACATAATTGGGAGTCCAAAACCTAATACAAACATAACCGAAAATGATTGTATAGCCATATTTGGAGAACCCCAACCCATTACCTGGTTCAGGATAGTCCAAATAGACTAGGTTCAGGTTAGCTTGGTTTCGGTGTCATAAAAGCATCTTTTTTGGTTTGTTGTCGTCATATCAAAACTGAGAGAAGAATGGGTTGATTTTGCTATAGAATTGCGATCAACTGCGTTTGTTGAAATAGTCGAGCGTTTGATAACTGTTTTATGGACTTCCTCTTTTTCAATTGACCCAAGGACGTATATTAGTTATAAATCATTGATTTAACTTACCAAAACAAAGGTAAAATTTCAGATATCATACCAAAATCGTCTTCAAAAGTAATGTTTTCTGTTGATTGATTGATTGTTGGCAGCCAAATTTCCACTGGCAAATATTTCATGCATGAGAAAAAATTAACAATACATTGAATAGGTAGGTCCTGTAATAGAGTCCGTCCGGGTGAATGTGTGGAATATTAAGACTGCCACTAGAAAATGAGGGTACGATATATAGGATGTAGACAGAAATTGTGCTTTGCAACAGTCCACCTATTACCGTACCCATCAAACAGTTGTTACAAGGGTTCTTAACGTGCATAGAGCGTGGCACTCTCTCTACACGAGGAATCTCAGGTGCTCCGGAAGGGTAAGCGTTTGATTAGTTATATTCATAAAAACGAGCCAGGAATGGTGAGTTACATTACGGTAAAATAACTACTAATGTTGTATCAAAAAATAAACACACATACATTATCATTGTTTTTGAATATCTGTCGGGTCATAGGAGATATCAGTTATGTAGAATGCATTTTGTAAGCGAGATTACTCTTGAAATCGTAGAATCTGCATAAGATTAAAGAATAAATATCTCATGAGAACAGCGAAATTTCAAAAAAATCATTACATGTTATTTTTTCAATTTTTCAAATAACTATGACGAACCATAAACTATCTGAGTTTTTTTTTTACCATGTTTCACCATTATAATGGTTCCTGTCTGGGTTACAGAAATAACTGTGCCGAAGGTCACATGACTGTTCTTGTTTTTATATCCGTAGTTCATTTTCAAAATGTATTAGAAATTAATAACGAATGGTTATATATGACATTGATAAAATAGCGCTTGTGCGATTCGGGTGCCTTTGAACTGAGAATACAACCCACTGTCAATGTTTTGCCCTGGACTATGATTAATTTTATGTACAAGTTGTTACATTTTGTATTTTCATTTTAAAACCGCCATACAAACTTTTTCAGAAGAACAATTAAGAAAGTTCTATTTATAAATTTATTCTGCCAATTTTTGAGATATGACTCTCCATTTATTAAGGTTCATCAAAAGGAATGGAAAAATATGGCCATGTTTACACCACAAATTTACTATGAGTACAGACAAACTGATGCATCTAGGAAAGTTTTAAGGCATGATAGTACCTAGATATATAAAAGTTATATGTAGTCTATGTTTTAGAAAATTAAAAACTTACCTGGATTCTGATGTGCATTTTTTCCAATCTGCAGAAGATAGCAAAATAAACAAACATATGAGTTTCATTTGAAACGGTCCACTCAGTTACACAGTTTAAATCACCTATTGTTTGCAGATGTCTATTGTCCAACTATTGTCCATTTTAATCAATACTACTCACAACATTTATTATATGAGAGGAGCTTCTCAAACCTCTTTCCAAACTTAGTTTATTTTGGCACCTTCTGCAGGAATGAAAAAAAAATGAATAGCAAAATCCAGAAAAGTCCATAATATTCTGAAACATAAAATAAATTTAAAATTTAATTATCTAGTTCCTGCCATGCCTTAAAACTTTTCCAGGAGCACAGGTTTGTCTGTACTCAGAGTAAAATTCGTGGTGTAAATACGGCCATATTAGCCTAAAGGTTATGAGGAACCTTGATATAATCCTTTTCCAACACTTTTGTCTTAAAGCTAAGTTCCAGGAGTTCAAATATATCATAGCAATACATTAGGGCGTTTTACTTTGATTCAAAATGATATTAAATCTGGAAAGATATTTCATTATTTGTTTTGCTAAGCACTAAGTTTCAAAATACCATTGAAAGCTACTTAACTGATTACAGACTAGTATTTGCGGTTGTGTTATTTACACTCATTCTTAAAACAGGTTATAGACAATACCTGATCTATGAACATTTAAAGCCACAAGAGAAGCCGATGATTTTAAATATTCATTAAACATTATTAAGTTTGTCTAACAAATTGAAAATATATACACAACTTACGTCCATTGACAATAACAATTTTATCCAGTTCCATTGCAATAATTCTTATTAATGTAACGACATATACTTTATGAATTGTTTATAAACGAAATTTTAGTTTTAATTGAAGGTTATTTATATATGACCGCAAAAATTCAAGTTTTTGCGGTCGTATAATGTTATGACGTTGTTAGCATCGTCGTCGTCGTCGGAAGACATTTGGTTTCCAGACAATAACTTGAGTACAAGTGTATTGATCTCTATGAAATTTTACCTCATATTTCCATACCTCAAAAGGAAAGTTGGAATTGCTTTTGGGGGTCATAACCCAAACCGTTTAGGAATAAAGGGCCAAAAAAGGGAGAGAAAATTCTTTGGATTTCTATGAAATTGTACCACAAGGTTTCATACCAAAACAGGAAGATTGGGATTAATTTTGGGGGTTATGGTCCTGAATGTTTAGGAAAAAGGGGCAAAAAAAAAACTTTTGTAATACTTCGTATACATTGCTTATTTCTTGACCAATTTCAATGGGGTTTAATTCAAAGTCTTGAAATCTTAGAGTCATTTAATATGCTGAATCTAACATGTATTTAGATTTTGTTTTTGGACAGTATTATTAACTTGGTTCACATTCATTGACATTGAGGTCCAAAGGGTCCAAAACTTAACTTTGTTTGATTTCAACAAAAATTGAATTCTTGGTGTTCGTTGATATGCTGAATCTAACCGTGTATTTAGATTTTTTATTTTGAACCCGGTTTTCAAATTGGTTTACATTAAGTTTCAAAGTGTCCAAAATTAAACTTAGTTTGATTTTAACAAAAAAATTTATTTATTGGGTTCTTCGAAATACTGTATCAAACCATGTATTCAGATTTTTGATTTTGGGCCTCATAATCAAATTGGTCAACAATGCGGTCAAAAGGGTCCACAATTAAACTTCGTGTGATTTCATAAAAAAATGAATTCTTGGGGTCCTTTGATATGCTGAATCTAACCATATATTTAGATTTTTTATATTGGACCATTAAAGGTATATGGCCCAGTGCAAATTTTTTGTTCTGAGGCCACATTCATTCTGTGTCAGAAACCTATGCTATGTAAAATATTGTATCACAATCCAATTTCAGAAATGTGTTGCACAATTAATAGAAATTGAAAGAAGATTCTTAGCGAAAAATTGAAACCGCATCATATTCTAATTTTAGAAATTATGTATAAATATAGTTTGAAATTTACTGTTCATTATTAGATATTTTGAAAAATAAATGTAAGTTTTATAGAGTTTTTAAAGACATTGGATAAGTGATGAATGATATTTTGGAAATTGTTTTTGTAAATATTTTGAAGAACTTCGTGGTAGGTTTGTTTGTTATTTTGTATAAATTAATTAGCAGAATGCTATATATAATTGTTATGAAGCGCACCCCTTTTAAAACTAAGTTAATTTTGTCCATCAATAAATAGATAAATTAAATTCTTCATGTACTTGGATTTGCTGAAACTAACGTGTATTTAGATTTTGGATATTGGACCATAATAGGTAAAATTTAAATTTCAAAATTTTCAGTTCTTTGACCACATTCATTCTGTGTCAAAAATCTATATTGTGTCAAATATTTAATCACAATACAAATTCAGAGCTGTATCAAGCTTGAATGTAGTGTCCATACTTGCCCTAACTGTTTATGGCTCAACCTCAGCGGTTGTATCAAGCTGCGCCCAGAAGAGTATTTTATAGCAGATGGAATGCCATAGCACTAAATGTATTTATAAAACGGGTAAAGTATTTTAAAATGAAATTTATAAAATAGAATATGGATAGGAAAAGAAGGGATTGTATTGCAAAGAAAAATATTGTCCTATGTGAGAATGTTGTCCCTCAAGACAATATTATCCCGCAAAACAATATTGTCCCCCAAGACAATATTATCCCGCAAAACAATATTGTCCACCAAGACAATATTTCACGATTTTGTATCATGAAATTATGTCCCCATCTATAGAATAATGTCCACAGAAGGACAAAATTCCATATGAAATTTTGTCCATGTACAGACAATATTTCATAGATGGATAGCGTGAAATTTTGTCTTGTTAAAGGGATGTTATCCGATATTATATATTGTGTATATTGAGACTATATTTCATAGATGGGTTGTCATGAAATTTTGTCTCATGAAAGGGAGGTTATAAACATCTAATATTTTGGATAATGATATCATTAAAGTATGGCAAGCCGTTTCACTATTTATTCTAACATCAAGATATCTAACAAAATTTATAAGATATCTCATTTAATTTATTATTATTTTAACCATATAAGATATCTTATAAACTATATAAGATATCTTATATAAAAAAATATTTATAAATTATTTTATAAATTATATCAGATATCTTATAAACTATATGAGATATCTTATATACTATATACTCATAAAATATATAAGATATCTTATATAATCTAGTTTTTATAAAATATCTTACATACTTTGTAAGATATCTTATAAACTTTATAAGATATCCTATATACTTTATAAGATATCTTCTTAAGTATATAAGATATCTTATTAAGTTTAAGAGATATCTTCTTAAATATGTAAGATATCTTATTAAGTTTATAAGATATCTTATAAAGTTTATAAGCTATCTTAGAATTTGTAAAAGTAAAGTCTTCATTTCACTAAGATATTTATAAAAAGTTTGAAAATTAGTTATTGCACTTGTACAGATGAAATATGTGCAACGCGGGGGACATTCGAATTCTTTTCTTTTATCACATTTCATTGGTCAATGTTAAGTTTTTATGGTTAAGTCCGTTTCTCGGATACCTTAAGAAATAATTCAACTTAATGTAGTTGTATGATGTTATAAAGGTGAACATGTCTGTCCGGTATGTATCATTTGACCTTGACCTCATATTCAATGTGTAAAGTTTTTTTCGTTTCGTCCGTTTTTTCGATACTGTTAGCAATAGATTACATAAAATGTAACTATATTTAGTGTATGGCAAAATTATAAGGTGTACATGTCAGTTTGTCAGAGCTCATTAACTTGGCTCATTAAAATGTTAAGTTTATGTGATATTTGTAATAAAACCTCTGTCATTATGACTCTCTACATAAATTCAACCAGAAAAGTAGCCGAGACATTTCAGCATGTGAACTTATATGTTGAATGATTGTATGTCTGTAATTTTTTTCATAACCATGTACCTTCTTTTATCGTTTTGTTATGGCTAAATCATTACACTGAAAACTACAGATTAATTAATCCAATCTCAAAAAGATCGGAGTGAACCCAAGTGCTGCGTTAAAGGTACGCATCATTTGCTTCTCTACTGACATCATTTGTATTGTGCATAGTATAAAATAGAATTATTGTTGTTTAATATACTTATAAAATATAGTTATGCAAATTTTATACAAATTTCAGTATTAAAATGGCAACAAAATATCCAACGTGCGATATTTGCCTGAACCTGCATGTTACAAAATCTGCCAGCGTTTGGTGTTCCGAATGTGAAGAGGCGATATGTAAAGATTGCGAACCAAGACATCGGACACAGAAAGCGACAAAAAACCACAAGACAATAGCAATTGAAAATTATCAAGAATTACCACTATATATTGCCGACATCAAGCTGGAATGTGAAGATCATAGTCAAAAGCTGGATTTTTACTGTTCTGTTCATAGCGAACCTTGCTGTACACGATGTATTTCAGAAAACCACAAAGACTGCCGCGAACTAAAACCATTACCGGAAGTAGTTGACGGAGTGAAGTCGTCTGCAGCGTTCGTCGATTTAGAGGACAGAGTGAAAGACTTGAGTCAAGTTATAAGCCAAATAATTCAAGAAAAATTAGACAATAAATCGAATTTAAAAGGTCAAAGAAAGACAATTATTAACGAGGTTGAACGTGTCCGAAAAACAATAAACACACATTTAGACACAATACAAGATGCACTGCTGAATACGCTTGGGGCAAATGAAAGACGACAAGGAGATGGCATCGATCGCCTAGTTGAAAAACTCGGAAAAATGAAAGCAAATGTTGATGAAATAGCGAATGGTTTGGAGAAAACGAAGAACCATGCGTCCAATTTTCAGACTTTTCTTGGTGTAAATAAATGGATCCGAGAGATTGAAAATCAAGAGAGGGAAGTAAGATCAGCTCAAAGTGACCAGAGTATGGCTAATGTTGGTATACAAATAGAAATGAATCCATTGCTAGATACGTTAGAAACAGATATATCCGAGTTTGGGAAGTTGGAGGTTATTTTTTTACAACCGCCGAAACTTGTTTTATGGAAAGAACAACAAGGACAAGCGCTATTTTTCCCATCGTCGCAGTTTATTAGAAGAATTAAACTTTCCACAAATCGTTCATTTGACATACCGAAGGGTGAGTCAGAATGCACGATAACAGGATGTGTAATGTTTGAGGACGGACGTATTGTATTTTGCGATTGTAATGAAGTAAACAAAAGACTTATTGTAATGAATGAAGATTGTTCTTTAAACAAAGAGATAAAATTTGAAGATAGACCGTTAGACCTTACTATAGTAGACCCAAATACAGTAGCGTTCACAGTGCTTGAAAAGAAACTTATTATTATGGTAGACGTAAACACATCCAAGATAAAACAGACAATACTTCTAAATGGAAACTGTTATGGGATTTGTTGTATAGAAGAAAAACTCGTCGTTTGTGTCAGTGGCAAAAAAATATTAATCGTAGATTTATCTGGCAATGTCTTATCGACCGTATTACAAACGAATGCTGCAACATACTGTTCAGTAATGAACGACAAGATTTATTATGCAGCACACTCACATGATGTTGTATACTGTTCTGATTTGAATGGAAGCGCTAAGTGGAAATTCAATTGTGAAACATTAGACTATCCATTTGGTATAACAAACGCTGCATATGGAGATATTTTCGTGACATGTAGGAACGCCAATAAGGTCATTGTGATTGAATCTGATGGGAATGAGTCTAGACTGTTGCTTACCAGGGAGGATGGGTTACAACACCCAAGGGCAATCCATTACAACCATAAAAGAGACATGCTACTTGTCTGTAATGAATCAGGACAATGTTTCATGTACAAAATTACAAACTAACTCATGACAGCAGCTATTAAATCTTCCGAAAAAGAAATATCGACTGTTGTGAATAAACGCTGATTGACAGTAAGGCAGTATATTTGAAACTTAACTTCATATAGATATGAATGTATTGGATATTTGATGCATACATTTGATATGTACCTGCTGCCTCATTAAAACAGCATCACAACGAAAAATAGAAATAAATCTAGAAGACGACCTACGATTTTCAACAATAGCACCACTGTAAATTATAAAAAAAAAACAGCCCTCTCGTCGACCCATATTAAAGGAAAAAAACACAATAAATTACAGTTCACCCTTTAGCTACCAAGGAAAATCTAAATAAAACTGTATTTTACTGATGTTTCTGTAATAAATTGTCTAGGTACTCTAGAGGTCAATAGCTTCATATACCCATATTTTCTAACATAAGGAACAATAAACAATGACAATACAGAAGTTCATTAGTCAATGTTATTTTTCACACTGATGTCCGTTTATCAGATACTATGGTCAAAAAGTCACCCTTATTATGAAGTGTATATGTCTGTCTGAAAAGGTTCCTTTGATCTTAGTTTCTTTACGTTGTATATTGGTCAACCTTATGATTAAGTGGTCAGGTTCATTCCTCGATTTTGCAAATGTATATACATGTGCATGTAATTAGTGTGTGTAATAATTGTTTGATGAACATGACTTTTTTTTCATTGTTCATTAATTCATTGTTGTCGTGGTTATGTCCGCTTCTTATACTATAAGCTATTGGTCAACAAAAACAACTATGTTCTAATGAACCATGAAAGTAAGGTCAAATACAAATGAACCCTGCTACCCTGACATGTACACCTCACAAATGTTTCATGCAACAAATATAGTTGATTTATTACTTATGATACCTACGAAACGGATTTTACGACATAAAACATAACGTTTATATACCTAACTTACAAGAAAGAAAGCATCAGTATGCAAGATGTGAAATATCGATTTATACTTTTCGAAATATAAAGTTTAAAACAAAAAAAGTCCTGTTTCCCAATTCAAATAAATAAATAGTGATCAGAGAATGGGATTGAGAAATGAAATACCAGGTCGTTGATGTTAACATGATTTCAAAAATGAAAACAACACTTTAAAAGTTTAATGCGTCCGACGCGCTTTTCTGGATTTACCTTCATCAGGAAGATCAATATTTGAAAGCTTATGATGTGTGAGAAACCGAAACAGATTCAATTAAGTTTATTAATACTGTTATTGTCCAAGAATTGCAAATGCTGTCAATCAAAACAATACACAGAAAACTAAGATTGAGCATAACAAACCTGACAAAACACAGTGGTTGACCTCGGGTAATCATTTACTGTAAGCATTTAATGACACCCTTCATGTGGTTTATTTTGATAAGGCACTCGGTAATAAGCAAAGACAACGAGGTTGTGATTTAAGCAAATAAACAAATTCCTGGTGAATTGTGATATTTCATAATAGTCAACCAAATCATATTGTCGTCCATAACACCGTTACGAGATGATTTCAACTTCACCATTAAGAACCCATAGTTCAAGTGTTTCGTACAAGCAACAAACTTCTACGAAAAAAAGATATATTCACGATATACAGGTGCTACTGAATTATTGCTACATAGAAATAAAAGTTCCCATTTGGAAAATTGAAATAACCTCTTTATTATAGATAGATCTACATTGGCCCTCATGAATGAAATAAGAAGATTTCGGTTAATTGCCAATGAGACAACTTTGCACTGGAGACCACATAACGTAAACCTTAGCAAATACAGATCACCGTACGACCTTCAACAATAGGCAAAGCCCAAACCGAGTAGCAATCTATAAAAAGTGCCGACGTTTCAAACGAAAAAACTATTGGTCTGCCGTTTGTACAAAACAACAAACGAAAAACAAATATGATAAACACCAACAAACGATAGACTGGCACATACAGAATGTAGCGGAATTCAACATGTTTGCCGGCGTACAACCCTTCCCTTACCTGGGATAGTTGTGTTTCAGCACAACGTAAGAACAAACTATAAAAATCAGTTTTTCTGCCTCACATCTTGACTTACATCTAAAATTGACAATTAGGGTCGGTTGAGAACAAAAAGAGATGATTTAATCTTCCCAATTGTTAACTTTCCATTTCCATTTCTATGCAACGCATCAATATGGACATGTATCTCCTAGTTGATACGATATTCCAGGGCTTGCGTTTCCTATCATGATTTATTTGATAGAGGGTTGCTGCTCACAAAGAAGCTATTAGACCAAGCGTGGTGAAGTCGAAATCACTCCTTCAAAATTTTTTCGGACGCCATCACAAGTTGGTTGACCGTTATGGAATATCTGTTTCACAAATGACCACGAATATGTCCCAAGTAAGCAAGACAACGTGTGACATCTGTGGAACAGGATCTGCTTGCCCTTTTGAACACATGGGATCACTTTTGTTTCTTCATAGGTATTGTCTTGCACAGTCTTTATGTATAGTTGTAAGTAGAAGCTTGTTTATTTCGTATGTTTCTGTTTTTAGCAATGATATTGTTTGGTTTTTTGTACGGCTTATGATTGTTGTTATCCCTGCGGTGTCCTGAGCCTCTGTTTATGTGACAATTTCAACAAGGGCTTTGATATTTCGTCTAGTTGGGATGATTAAAAAGTGTTGATAACCGGCAATATTAAAATCCAAGGTCATTACTAACATACAAATGACGCCAATGCTGCTTACATGTAATAGACTAAGTTAATGCATTATGTTAAAATTAATACGCTTGATAAAATTATTCTTCACTGCATGGTTTTATTATGTTTTTTAGCACCAGATATGACTGCTGCGAATAAGACTTATCGATAAGCACAAAGGAATTTTAAACTTAACATATATATATATTATAAACGGAGAAGTTCAGTATTAATCAATGAAACAGCACCTAACAATATCCATAAGTCTGCAGCGATAACATAAGGTTTTTAGCATTAACACTCATTTAAATAACGTAGATAAGAAAGAATCGAAAGATTCCAGCGAGATATTCAAAATGCATGAATCAAAGACAACGCCATACCAAAAAATATAAATGACAAAAAGACAAACAACATTCTACAAACACTACACATAATCTGATCTAATGTGCTCTTAGAAGGCTGTAAAGAATCATGTAACACCTGTCGTGTTGCTCATGATTAGTACAAATCCTTCTCGTTTGTTGATGTCAAAATCAAGGAAGAAAGGTTACGACCATTGGGACATATCCGTGGTTATCTGTGACATAGATATTCGATAAAAAATAAAAGAAAAGAAAAGAATCTGAATTAAAACAAAACACTAAATAAATAAATAAATAATCAAGTTGAAACCGATGTAAATACCATTTGTCGAGCACTACATTGCCATGAGACAAAACCGAGGAAAAAAGTTCTCGTAGAGGGAAGCTGCAAATACAATTAACAAAGATTGCAACATTTATACCACGGACAATAAGTTTCGTTAATTGCAAATAAGAGATACGAATAAAAGGAAATATGAAGAATGTCAATGAGACAATAACCAAACGACTGAAAGAAAAAAAAAGAGGTTTTAAGAGATTTTTTTACCTAAATACTATTGTCTATACATAATGTTTAGCTTTTCATTTCTCAAAATTGGACAGAATTGTTAATAAATATAAAGAGGCATGAGTTACGATTTTGATCTTATCGGTTAAAAATATTGAAATAAAATTTTTATCTCTTTTAATGTCCGAGAATGGTATATTGAATAAGTATTCGTATTCGCAATCACTTTGTTTTAATTTAGTAAAAATAAAACCCTAAACACCAGTAACAAACTATAACATCAATAAATTACAAAACAATAGTTCGACCTTATTTAGTTCCAAACGCATGCAAATGATGTGTCTTTTGTTAGAGATCATTGCCAATGTGCACAGCACGTTCGGACTCTGAAAAGAATTTTTATTAAAAACAAAATAAGATAAACGATCCAACAGGCGAGGACGACCAATATTCTGATTTGACCTGCTCTAAAGAATATTTGTATGTATTCCATATAATAACCTTTCCATTATCGCTTGGCGGCGAAGGGTATTAACAGTATATTTTTGAATTTTATTTGTTACCCGTGTTACCGTTGACGGGTTAATTCCGGATTTTCTTGCTTTTTCGGCTCTAGTTATTTAATGACTGTCTTTTAAATCAGACAAACACTTGTGACAAGAATTCGTTCAAATGATAAATACGTATGTATCAATAAGTCATGTTTTGCTCTTAAATACATTTTTTTTTTCAAATTTGCTTGCATAATCCTGAAACACTAAATAAAATCTACAAATTCATACATAAACTTGCTTAAACACAGCTTAGATAGTCAGAAACAATGTGACAAAAACATGAAATTGGCCTTTGATTTTTCATTTTATGTTTTTCGGTGCGACAGTTCTATTTCTATGTACCATAGGCATTTCATATGAAATGGATATCAAGAGTTACCTCCCGTACGCCACAAATGTACTTCTTCCATAACAAAAAACAATCAAGTGGCATACATGAAGTCAATGATATATCACATATATAAATTGAATCCTGGGGGAAAAAATTTCTTTTTAGAACTTGCATTGGTTATTCAAAACATTATTGTGACCAATTATTCGACATTAATGCACGTACACCCTGTCTTTTGAACACGTTAAAACGTGTGCATGGTTAATGTCAGCCGCATCTATATCAAACACGTGACAAGGTTCAATGCTTACTACAAAAACAACGCCGCATCTCAATTTGTATACAAGATGAGTTGAACACATGATAATTTGGGTTTTGTTTTGCAAATGTTAATTTCTATATATTAAAAGAAGGAAATTCGAAACCAATCCAAAAACAAATAAAAGAGAACTTAGTATACTATACATGCAATCATTGGTTTAATAATTTCTTTAATATAATAATCACTAGAAACTCGTTTCCTAAGTCTTTTATATTAAAACGAAATCCGGTAAAATATATCTTAACATCTGACGTTAACGGTTTTGAATTTCTGGTGAATTTATTGCAACATGTGCAGTCTTAGCAGTCTTAGCCAATAAAGGGTCTAAAATTCATTGACTTATTGTTCGTCGTGACAAGGGCAGAATATTACATGCATAATCAGGACGTAACTTGTTAATATGATATGAATATAGACTACTAGACACGTATGTTGTGTAGTATTTTAACAATGCTATCTCACAAAGTAATTATCCACATTGTCACAGGTTCGCATATCATCCAAACTTTCCATATTTTCCCTGATGTTGATCCTTACCAACCAGTCTTTCTTGTAAAATTACGGAATTGTAAAATATTTAATATTTTGTTTCATTTTTGAATAAGATACTCGTTGATTGTTAATAAGTGCGGTTTGAATAAATTATATGTTATTATACTTTTAAAGCTACTTGAACATGAACCAATAACTTGAATATTTTCGATTTAAAAGCATGTAGTGAGTGGTCTTGTCTATAGTAAATAAACAAAATGAGATGTCGGATAAACAGCAAGCCTACGACTGAAATAACAAAAAAAAAACATCTTGATAGGAAATGCTTTATTCTTTAAAAGACACGTGTCTAGACGATATATCAAACTTTAAATAATCAACAGGTTGTGGAAGTTGTGAATATGAAACAGAAATAGTCCTGCAAACAACGGGAAAATAATTTAGATTTGACCGCAGAAAAATTACTGATGAATATTTTTACGTTAGACAGGCACATTAAAATGTGACAAGTTAAAACGAGTTATTTTTTTTGTACATCTCAAGCCATCAATTTTAAACTCTCGAACAGTAAATAACAATACGTGCATGAATGAACATACTGTAGAACCAAATACAGACAAAAAAGAATTATGTTCAACATAAATTAAAAAAAAAATGAAAAAAAAAAAATACTTTATACTGTTTTAAAGATTTTCGGCGTTACTGAATGAAAGCTCGACTTATTTTACCTGCTGATAAAGAATTATATCATCCTTCACTTGATAACATTTGCTGTTTTTTACAGTAGATGAACATAATACTGATACATGTCTGCATCCGGAGCGTTTGTCTGGATTTTACTCTTGTTCAAAGTAATCGCATGGTTTTCATGATGTATATTCTGTGCAAAGTGAGAATAATACTAATACTATAATTATCTTCAGACCGTTCGAAGTGCTTTTTATAAATTCACCTTTATAAAAACTTTCGAATCGAAAGCCAAGGATGTATATTCACCTGAAGTCCCGAGGAACTATATGACCGAAAAGGACCTTGAAAGAATCGCCGAATTCATCTAGAGTCAACTTAGTCTGAGGGAGTTGGCAGCTTATTTTCTTGATAATGTTATAATTTGTCAACGGATAATGATTTAGTCATAGATCAAAGTCCTCAGCAATAGTTCCTAAGATGTGATCTTGAAAAATGCCCCCTGAACAGAAAAAGAAAAGAAACGTTTTAATTTGGCTTCAGACTATATTTATTTTTTCCTGGTGAATTATTTGGTTTCCACAACCTTCAATTTAAATATGAGTCCGCTTACCGTAATCATAGTATTGTGTCATAAACCTAGACCACTGTTAACATTTTTAACGATTTTAAGATTTTTACACGTTCAAATTTCAGGTTTATCACGGGAGAGGTTTGTGTATTTTATTGAAGAATTAAAAATTTCGTTTTCTAGGGGGAAAAGAAGTCCGCTGCGACCTTTTGAAGTCATCATTGACATGCAAAAGTCACAATTTCGCCACGCATTTCAGGATAGACCAACCAAATAAATGCATTTATCATGTTTATTGTATCACTAAATCATATCAAATCCTGTACAGTGTGATACGAAATATAAATCTTGATGAGGGGTAAAGATAACAGTCTGTAACCATTGAAGTATTTTTAAAGCGCAGGAGATAACGGAACACGGATGCTGAGTGTATAGTTTGCAGTGATGAGACATATTTGACAACCCCTTTGTACAAAGTATGTATTACGTTGATTTATTTTAAGCAATAATTCTTATTAACTGTTTGACAATACTTTTGTTTTTAGAAATATCATTTATCACAGGATAGATATGTTGTTTCCTACGATCCGTTTCCTTCAAAGTTTATAATCTTCTTAGTCTTGAATGATGTTGAGGTCTCTTGTTATATGATGGACATAGGACATATGTATATCTTGATATTTTTCTGTCTATAATATTGAAGGAAAATTATTTTTTTCTTTATTTACGTCTGGTTCAATAGAGTTAAATGAAAAAATAATTCAGTTTGCGTCTTTGTATAGGAAATACGCAAGACGCTTTTAAGAGCTCATGTTTGACAGATTGTGCACTGAATGGTGGGTTATGCATTTTACAAACTTTAGACTAGTAGAATCAAAGAGATCAGCAGCAATGATATTTTTTATAAATAGAATGCTACATCGAATTTGTTTTTCAGTTTTTGATGCACTTTATTTTTAAAGACAGCTTTTGACTAAGATATTAGAAATATGTTTGTCATGAGTGATTTTAAATACTTCAACTTATTCAGTATATGTGTTGGGTAATATTAATATAACCCATCCTTAAGGTAATAGCGTTTGGCTCAAAATACTAATTTCTGGTAATGAAATTTTACAGTTCCCTTATACAAATAAGTTTGTGATGTTTCAAATAGATTTACATTTGACAAATTTTCCGGTTTCCTGTTTTTTTGAGAAATTTTAATTTGTGATCTTTCAAATAGATTAACATAAAAAAGGCATGTTTCCTGAATTCAGAGATTTTATGATAAAAATCTTAGATTTTGTTTCATTATACTAATTTCTGGTGAAATGATTTTGCTTATTTCCTTAAACAATCATTTTTGGGATCTTTCAAATAGATTTACATTTCACAAATTTTCAGGTTTCATGAATTTTTTGAGATTTAAGAAAAAATAAAACCAAAAGAACAGAAACCATTATGAAACCTGTGCTATTAAAAGCATCAAGCACAAATGATATACTGAAAGACACCTTTGAAGAAAGAAACAATAATTAAACATAAGAAGATAGCATATAGTTGGGACTTTGACGATTATTAAAGCATGTGTAACGGTCGATGGAACATCTTTAATTCAATGTTTGATTATCTGATTCAAAATTAAAACAAATTTAAGATTAATATTATATTGCACTAGTAGATATTCATTATACCTATGTCTGATTTTGGTGAGAGATTCGCAAGCCGCTTTTTAGTAAATTGCATTACAAAGAAGTCGTTAAAAAAAGAAAAATAGATTTATTTATAATACCTGGCAGTACTGATGAATTCAAATGCATTCTAGATTTAAACACTACATAAACACTAAAGACTGAGGAAAACCAACCCCACCAAAAACTGGACGTGATCTTAGGTTCTCCGGAAGTGTAAATAAATCATGTTCCTCGTCAAAGTTTCGTTATGAACGACTTACGTCTAAACATGTAAGCGTGAATATATATATGCAGGATAAAACAGTATATTTATGAAGTCAAAAAATATATAATTTGTTTAATCCATATAGTACAAGAAGCACAATCAGCGAGTCTCACTTTTCCTATCTGTTTCTTATCTTACAATAAATTGTATATCTTCCAACAATGTATGCATATTTCATATAACAATAATGCGCACATATTTTCGAATTTCGAATTTCTAATCTAAAATTAATCGTTGCGCCAATCTGTAAGACACCTTATGCAATAGTAACGTTAGGACTGTCGTTCTTCATCTAAAGGGTAACATGGACGAATATATTCCACTCTTCCTAAATATGTTCTAATGAAACATGTTGAGCGAGTGAATAAAACAACATAAAGGAGAGAGAACAAAATTCATATATATTTGTGTTGTTGTTTAATGTAAAAGAAGTTGTCATATTATGTACATTCTAATGAATTAACAATGGAAAAAGACAAGAGCAAGTTCAACTTGGTAATCTCCAATTTTATCTAATAATGATACGCAATCATGGCCAAACCAATAAACTAAGAAACACAAATGCCATATAAATCCTCAATCATTATTTATTGTTGCATAATTTAATAGTATTATGTGTATAAACCAAAATTGTGGATTGTTTCTTATAATTTCAGTATCTTTTTTAAAAATGGCAACAGCACAACCATCATGCGATATTTGTCTTAACCTGCACGTGACAAAATCTGCCAGCGTGTGGTGTTCCGAGTGTGAAGAAGCAATATGTGAAGACTGCTAACGAAGGCATCGCGTACAGAAAGCGACTAAAAATCAGAGGACAATGCCAATAGAAGATTATCAAGAGTTACCACTATATATTACCAACATCAAGCTGGAATGTGAAGATCACAATCAAAAGTTAGATTTCTACTGTTCCATTCACAACGAACCTTGTTGTATGCGTTGTGTTTCGGAAAAACACAAAGACTGTCGGGAACTTAAACCATTGCCGGAAGTAGTCGAAGGAGTCAAGTCGTCTGCAGCGTTCTGTGATTTAGAGGACAGAGTAAAAGATTTGAGACAAGTGATTGATCAAATGATTAAAGAAAAATTAGACAACAAATCGAATTTAGAGATTCAGAAGAAAGCGATCATTGCCGAGGTTGAACATGTCCGAAAAGCAATAAACAAACATTTAGACACAATACAAGCTGAAATACTGAAAACGCTAGGGGTGGACGTAGGACGACAAGCAGATACTATTGTTTGCTTGGTTGGAAAACTCGGAAAACTGAAACAAAATGTTGATGAAATAGCGACGGCTTTGAAGAAAGCAAAGCACCATGCATCCAATTTTCAGACTTTTCTTTGCGTTTATAATTGGAACCGAAAGATTGATACCCAAGAGAGAAAACTGAAGTTAATTCAAAGTGACACGGGTATGGCGAATATTTTTCTTCAAATCAAAATGCATCCATTTTTAGATTGGTTAGAAAGAGACCTATCCGAGTTCGGGAAGTTAGAGGTAAGCTTTTCCCCACCGATGAAACTTGTTTTACGGAAGGATAAACAAGGCCAACAGCTGTTGGTCCCGTCGCCACATTCTATAAGTAAAATAAAACTGTCTAAACATTGTTCGTTTCATATATCAAAGGAGAAATCAGAATGCCTGATAACAGGATGTGATATGTTTGAGGACGGACGAATCGTAGTTGCCTATTGTAGCAATGTAAAGAAAAGACTTGTTGTTATGAATTGTGAAGGTGCTTTTGTCAATAAAATAAAACTTGCGAACAGACCGTTTGATGTTACAGTAATAGACCCAAACACAGTAGCTGTAACATTGTTTGTAATAAAGAACATTTGTACAGTAGACGTTAACTCTTCCAAGATATTACGGACAATAAGAGTAAATGAGAACTGTTACGGGATATGTTTTGTGGATGGAAAACTCGTCGTCAGTTTGGCAAACCACGTTTTGCAATTCGTTGATCTGTCTGGTAATGTCTTGTCGAACGTACCAAAAATAGATAATGCATCTTACTGTTCAGTGATGAAGAACAAAATGTATTATGCGCACAAGATAATGATGTTATATACTGTTGCGATATGAATGGAAGCGTTCAGTGGAAATTCAGTTGTGCAAAATCCTATTTCCCAAACGGTATATCAAATGATGCATCTGGAAATGTTTTCGTGACATGTAGAGATGTCAACAAGGTCATTGTGATTGAATCTAGTGGGACAAAGATGAAGGAGCTGCTTACCAGTGATGCTGAGCTAAAACGGCCGATAGCAATCAATTACAATCGGCAATCTAACATACTTCTTATTTGTAATATATATGGACAATGCTTTATATACAAAATCACAAATTGAAATAGTTCATCGCAGTAGTGAAATTTTAGAATCCTTCGATAAAAGATATCTCGAATTTTGTGAATAACGAGTTTTCCACAGTATAATAACATAAATGAATGCCTAAACTGAGCAGTTATATGTTCCTAATGATAACAATGAATACCTGTTATAAAAAGTTTTTTTTAAATTGCTATTAGAGAGATATTGATATAAAAGTTAGGCCAATGAGACAACTATTCACCAAAGTTCAAATGAAGTGAATGTAAGCAATTATAGGCAACCGTATGTCCTTCAACAATGAGAAAACCCAATACCGTATAGCTGGCTAAAAAGTCCCGACATGAGCCTACAGAAAATACCAAAAGGCTTTCATGTTATTTTTATATTCGAATATGACTAAATTTAAAGATGTGGTATATACATCGATACTTTAACAACTAAACAAAAATTACACATCGAAAGGTCAACATGCACTAGTCGACATTTACCATGTTTTTGTCAATCTCTAAATCAATCCCACATATTCTGATTGGTACGTTGTTTTCAATTTCATTATAGATTTGAAGAAATTGAGATGTTGGGTATACGAAAATGACCCAAGATGATATAAGTGTTTACAAAAAATCGAAAATGAACTATAATCATGCCGATTCTTTAAAGTTATGAAACTTCTGATATCATGATCATATCAATGAAAACATTTCAATAAAACTGACAGCAGTGACTGGACAATGACAAAAAGATATGGCAGTGGTTAAACCACGTTTCTGATTACTAAGTGTTAGGAACGCTTTACCGTTTTTATATAGTTTTACACAATACGAAATCAAGATTAAGAACATGCACAAAACAAATTCAAAGTGCAAAACCCGCTTAAAGCTATCATTTGGTTATATAATCTTATATCGGCGTTTGGACTTTAACTAGATTTATAGCGCAACACCGTGAACAAAGTGGAAACCCTAAACGCTCTTAAGGCATCTCGCTCTAATTATGCGGGAATAACATTTTTTTTACATAAAACAACGTATCACCTCACATATCCTATCCTCTTCATGCTGGTCAGCATTTAAGGCCTGGATACATTATTTACATTTATGACGGTCTTTAGCTGTTGTTCTCTTTCCAGAGCGAGAGAATAAGAAAAAGAGATGTGGAGGTGGGTGTGTGTGGGTGTGTGTGAGAGAGAGAGAGAGAGAGAAAGATAGTTGCGAGCAAGCAACCGAAAGAAAGATAGATTAAAATAATATGATGACAGAGAGCGAGAGAGAGAGAAAGAGAGATGGAGAGAGAGAGAGAGAGAAAGAAAGGGTATTTTTTCTTTCCAAAATAAATTCTTTTGAGCTACTTCAAGCCCACAAGGAAATTCCCTTTTGATATAGTGGAAGGCTAGGGCAGTATTGGTTCTACTCCGTCAGGGCTAAGAATCATCACAGTCCATCTGGGATGACAACACTGCCTACCAATATCTTGGAAAGGTCGGTACCCTAACCTTCAGTTACCTTCATTTGGAAGGGTTCAAACTATGTAATGTTTAATAGAAACTTTTGTATCTCAATGGCAATAATGTACGTAGTGGTATTTGAAAAATGTATTTCTTGCATTTAAACTTTTTTTTCAAAATCTTTATTAGTTTGCTTTCATTTTTGTTGATTAATGATCTTTCTATAGATTCTTTTCAGTTTTATTGATTTTAAAACACTTTCATTTTGAATATTTCGATATTTTAGAAATGAACATATTAAGGGGTGGTAACTTTAATGGTTAAGTTTTTACCAATCTGTTCACGTGTAGGCAGTATAAATTAAACATGCACACATTCTTCATTTAATTGTATTTCATAAATTTACTTCATTTATTTCCTTATACAACTTGGTTACATATTCAGCAATATGAGATAAAATGTTACACTTCAAACGTTTAGGCATATATTTGAAACTGTTGAAAACATCTTCTATATAATTATTTACATATCAATTTAACCAAACCAACTTAGACAAAGATAATGCCACCACTGCATTCATGCATAAAGTTCTCCAAGAATTGGATTTAGTAAATACTGATGTTGAAGTACAATTTGAAAGGGTTGTGTCTAAAAGACACGTTTGATGCACCCGCTTGAAATGTATAGAGAAGTTAACAGGACAAACCATGTATCCTGCATGCTTTATATTTCCAAAATGTCAAAGCTCAGCAACAAACAAAAGTAAATTAGCAAAAATGCCGAACTCCAAGGAAAATTCAAAACATAAAGTCCTTTATCAAATGGAAAAATCAAAAACACACCAAACGAATGGATAACAACTGTCATATTCCTGACTTGGTACAGGCTTTTCCTTATGTAGAAAATGGTGGATTAAACCTGGTTTTATATCTAGCTAATAACATAATAGGTAAAAATTGGGGTACAGTAGACATCGTTGAGTTATAACCTTAATCACTATAAAAACAAATAACTATTTCAACAAAGAAAAACAAAATGGCATATAAACACTCTAAAGACAAAGCAAAAAAGAATACAAAAGATGACCATAGCACAATAACACAATGGCGGGATGTAAAAATACCGATCCACGCCAAAAGTATATTACCAAAAATGGACTAAACAGTAAAGGTTAACAATATACGAAGACAAATAAAAAAATACGTAATTACGAGGATTAACAACGTCAGTACCTATAATCTATACTTCAAGACCATCATGTATTATTTGTAAAGTTGATACGGAATAATTATCAACAAAGTTTTGGTATCTTCCGATGAACATTTTTAGAAAAAGGACGAGACGTTCTTTGACATTACCCTGGTTCGTCAAATTTCTGCTCAGACACTGGTGACGTTTTATAAAGCCTGAGTAGCAGCCAGCTGCAAGCTTTGGATACCGAATGAGTTGGAAAATGTATATCCCATATGCAGGAAAAGCTGGTATTAACAAGTCATTTGTTGAAAATTTAAGAAAGGCCAAAATTCTGAAAGTATGCATACCTTTAATATGTGTACTGACACAATTCAAAAGTTTAGCTTGACAACTGTAGTCTTGATGAGTTAGCCATATAAACCTTATACCATGTTACACAGGGGTAAACAATAGCCCCAGATACGTTGTCGATGAGGCATGATAAATAGTTCACTTATATGATGATTTTACTTATATGATGGTGTTCTATTTTATAAGCCATTTGGTGACAAAATATCATTTTGAATTAGCAGTTCATATTTGAAAGTTGTTATTACACAAGGATTACTATCATTGGGTAATACAATGGTACTTAAAATGTATCTTTATTCGTTTCAAAGTTAATTAAGAGTTGTTTTATTTCTTTCTATGATCGTATGTGATTGTATTTTGTATATGTGTTCCTCTTGTTTCACTTGTGAATGTGACGGAGTGTTTTTAAATAAAGCATATTGTATTATTGTATTATTGTATTATTATTGTTATTGTCAAAATCTGACTGTTGTTGTGAACATGTGATACTATCATTTGACGAATTAAGTCATTGCTATACTAAATATAATTATAAACTTTCCAATGAATCTTAACTAAAACTACAAATTATTATTCACTGGAAATTCCGACGTCTTTATTAGCAGCATACCCTTTCCCCACAAAAAAGATTCCTTTATTTTTTGTCTTCCAAGCAAAAAATTAGATAGAAAATTTGAATGGGTTTGATTCCACACGAAAACTTTGCGGAGTGTCCAGCAACACAGACATTTCACTCTTGACTTCTAGTATAATGTAAATGTTAAAATGAAAATAGCAATACTTTAACATGTAAAATATGCAAATCATTGAGTCAATGGCCCATGAATGAAGGTGCCCAAATATTCTTCGGGGAAATGAGAAATTCAAATGGTAATAAAACTGCATACAAAATATAACTGAATTATCATTAGTAGTTCATCTTAAACTGACCTCGTCTCAAAATTTAACATGCAAACTATCGAAAAGTTTCAGTCATTAAACCATACCTGAAAATGCAGGAACAAATAATCTTCATGGAAATGTGATGTGCCAAAGCCAATACGGATAAGTTCAAATTCCCGAGGGAGTGCTTTTTAAATGTTAACAAAGAGATATTACTGTGTCTTTTTTCTGTTTCCCTATATTTAAAAAAGTTCAAAGGTAGGAATGTTTTTACTGTGTTTGTAGTCAGAAAAATTGTTCATGTTATTAGTATCTTCACATGTATCTTAAGATTGTTGCTCTTTATTGTCATTTGCCTAGTGGTAGCGTGCCAGATTTGTCAAACCAAAAACTTTAAAATTGGTATTTGCTGATTCCCCACTAAGCACACGGCATTAAGCCTTAAGGAGTAAGACTTTAGAGCACAGACTGGTCGGCTTAGAGTCAGAATAATATGTCTGTGTAAGGTAAAATGACGTCTTCCTGTGGACTGTTACCTTGTGAACTACCATGATAAAAATCCGGCTCGAAGAAGGGTTTATTATCAGATCGCATCAACATGTTCTGGTTCTGAATACGCATTTAATTTGCCAATGGACGTTAAACATCCAGACATCATCATCTTTGTTTTCAAGTTTGTTTAGACAGAGCTTTTTGCTACTCAAACCCTGCAGAGGTCACTCTCCTTGGGGTATTTGCTGCTGCTCAAGGGTGAGATTAAGGTTAATTAATTTCGAAATGAATTTTGTATGCCAATGCAGTTCCTGTCAAGCTCATTTGATTTTTTATTCATGCTTACAAATTTATCGTTACAGCTATTTTTGAGCTGTTTCAAGCTGCTAACTGCTGGTCATTATATTTTTCGATCTGCTCAAAGCTGCATCTGATATGTTTCGAGTAGCTCCTAACTACTCAAAGCTTCTTCCTAAAATTTTCAAGGTGCAGAAAACTGCTAGACATATTTTTTCGAGTAGCTCTAAGGTTCTCCCAATATTTAAGTTGCTCCACGCTGCTCATTATATTTTTGTAAGTTGCTCCAGATATTTTTTGAGATATTTGAAGCTGCTCTAGGCTATGTTCTAGTTAGCCACACAAAAATTAAATGAATGTGGTCTAAAAACTTTTGAAATTAGACACTTCCCAATTATGGTCCAATATCCAAAATCCAAATACATGGTTAGCATATTCAGCATATCAAAGAACCTCAAAAATTCATTTTTTTATGAAATCAAACAAGATTAAATTTTGGACCCTTTGAACATCTATGTGGACCGATTTGATAACCGGGTCCAAAATCCAAAATCTAATTACACAGTCATATTCAGCATATCAAAGAACCCTATATCATGTATATATTTAATTTTTGTTGGAATAAAATAAAATCTAATTTGGACCCCAATTTAGACCAACTTTAAAACTGGGCTTAAAATCAAAAATCTAAATACATGTTTAGATTCAGCCTATCAAAGAACCCCAAGAATTCAATGTTTGTTAAAATAAAACTAAGTTTAATTTTGCACCTTTTGGACCTTAATGTGGACCAATTTGAAATCTGGCCAAAATCAAAAACCTAAATACACGGTTAAATTCGGCATATTAAAGAACCCCCAAACTTCCAGACTTTAAATTAAATCCATTGAAATTGGTAAAAAAAAAGCAATTTATACAAAGTATTAAAAACATATTGTTTTAGGCCTCTTTTTCCTCAGCGTTGAGGGCCATAACCCCCAAAATCAATCCCAAATTTCCTTTTTTGGTATGGAACCTTGTGGTACAATTTCATAGAGTTCCACAGAATTATACTAAAATTATTGTCTGGAAACCAGAAAATCCTTCTTGTTTTGGCCCCTAATTCCTAAACAGTTAGGACAATGACTTGTAAAATCAGTTCCAACCTTTCTTTTGTGGTATGGAACCTTATGTTAAAATTTCATAGAGATCCAAATACTAACACTAAAGTTATTGTCTTGAATCCAACTGTCTTTGGCAACAGTGAAGACGCCGACAACAATACCATACCATACTGTGGCGGCAAAAATTTTGCAATTGTATAAAAAAGTTTGGACCTGTAATTCTCAACACAACTTTTTCTTTTAATGAAAACAGACCAAAAGATAATTTCACATTATTTTATTTCAAGATATTTAATAACAAGAAACAAATCATTCTCATAAACAAAGTATCTGTACATAATCTACATTGATTAGACATTATTAAGCAGTTGTCTCCCTTTACAAGAGATTCACTCAGTTCAACTGCTAAGGAGTAGTTATCTTCCTTATACATAATTTTAAGTATGCTACTGGAAATTTCTCCTTTAAAGACAAATTTTCAGACATCAGAGGAATGTCCCTTCCTCACAAGAACTGAAAATGGTATTATATTTTTCCTAAATAGACAACCATTCTCAGTTAAATAACTTATCATAGTAACAGAGTTATCAGAGCTAACATTATATTTAAATTAAATTTCGTGTTTTCTATCTGACTAATTACTTTTTCTTGTTTTACTTGAAAAAGCTTAAGGTAAGAGGAAAATTGAGAAACTCTACTATTATTTTAAGTTCAAAATTCTGAATAAATGCCGACCTGGTGTGTGATTCCACTTTACTTATTTCATTGTATTTTAAACAAAAGAAAATAAAACAGTACTGGAGCAAATAAAAGAATATTAAAACCCTGAACATATCTGAATATTCATATTAAAACCCTGAACATATCTGAATATTCATAACATAATGTGCATTAGAACTCAAGGTAAACCAAATTTTATAAATATAACCTTTGAAATGATAGCTGTTCTACAGATAACATTATTTCTGTTTATTTTGTTACAAACTTTGTCTAGCAAGTACTACAGTTTACTTGATTCTATAAACAATGACATCTGATGCTCAAACATCCTTGAAAGAACATTTTTTGTGTACATTTTACAAAAGTTCCAGTAAATATTGATGGATTCTTATATTAGTATCTCTTATTTGGCCTTTTAATATTTTGATTAGTGCGTCACTGATAAGTCTTTTTTATCGCTATTTTGTGTAATATTTTTTTGATCTTTTTTTGTGATAATTTTCATATCATGTAACGGGCTAGAGATAAAAAATAATCGTCAGAAACTAAAGGCACATGTGACGTTGTCAATGTAAACATCAACGAAGTCATAGGCAAAATAGCGATAAACAGATTATCAATGGTCTTTCAAACTCGAGGATGTTTCTTTGCCACATCTCATCTTGGGGTTGTCACCCTTCAATGAGATTGTAACTGAGAAACACCCTTTCGTTTAAAAAACCATCAATAACCTATAAGTAGACGAAACATGTGTCTGGCATACAAAAATATAATCCTGATATCTTTGATTTACTTGCAGGATATGAAAAAAAACATTGCTTTATTTCTTCTAAAACAATTAATTCAAATTTTGTGACTGTCTAGCAGTTTAGTCTTTGTTACGATGTGAAATTTTAACCAAAGTGGTATTGAGCACTGAAGGGTAAAGATTGCATTCATTTTGCAGTGGGAATTTAAAATTAACAGGGCATTGTATTACATCTTTTTGGAACGCAAAACTATGAATTGAAGATGTGATAATTATTGACAAAGGAAGAAAACTCCAATTTTAAATATTACTTCAACAATGACATAAATGATATTTTTAGGACTGATACAAAATTCATGCACCATGCATACTTTTGTAATTTTCTTGACAAGCATGTTTTTAGAAATACACATTATTCTATTATTTTGAATATCTGACTATATATATCATTAATTAATTTTTTGAAATGTTCTCATGGATAGGACATATTGAATTTTGGGCTCAATGTCCGGTTTTCTCTCTCTCTCAAAAGAAGTGATAAAGTCTTCTGCAAGAATGTAATCTTTACCTTGAACAAACAGTTGTTCTCGGTAAATAAATCCAATCAATTCAATGTGGAAATACATAAATATAAGACCAGGCTGAGATAGAAAGAAGACATGAAAATAAAAAACAATACTGAAGTGATGAAAATGACAGATGAGAATGAAGGAGAAAAGAACAGGTAACAAAGAAATGATCTTGCAAATATGACAAAACAAAAAAAAAATCTTTTACATTTTATCAACTGCTTCATATATCAAAAAACAAACTTTAAACATTAAATATAAATTCATTGCAGTGTTACCTTTAAATAACAACAATGCAAGTCTTAATTTTTTGGTGCTTTCAGCATTTTTTGGGGTTATATTAAAATTTTTCTTTATGACACAATTTTTTTTTATGAATTTCTATCAATTGAAAAAAAAATAATATAAGAACTCAAAAACATATAATTAATGAACTTATTTCAATGAAAACAAATTTCTACAGATATAACCCAAACCATGTAATATACAGCTTCAAAATAATGGATTGAAAACAAGCCTTTGAGGCATAAAGGTCCCACTCATAATGCCCTATAACTTATAAATGATTAACACATTACTTAAAGTACACATCATCCATTCAAACACCAATGGTTTTTTTATCTTTCTCTTTTGCCTATAACATTCTCTCTACTTTCATCCATCTATTCCCTTTTACCAACAAGCAGCTTTTCACATCTGAACACAATTCAAAGGTGGTAAAACACCATTATTATGTTTAAAATCTTATGGCATATGAGAAAGTAATGAAATTCATCCTCAACATCTGCACAGCATCTACATCTGTAACTTAATCATGTCCTGTATTTCGAGGACATTGTCACACTTCCTGAAAATTTTCCATGCACTAACCTACTATCACAGCCCATTCAATCATATAAAAATCCTAGATCAACATCGATTACTATTCATAATCATCATCATAACTGTCATTATTAGAAAACAAGTGTACGACGAGTTCATATGTTGACATCATTAATGCTGTGTTCGGTATTTGTCTTATCAGCTGTGTACCCAATCCACGATAAAGACCACGGAACCCTTCCTCTTTACCAACAGTCACAAGAGTCTGAAAGAATGATTTGTACTTTGAACCTTCCTCACGAAGCCGTGTTCGTACCACTTCTGTAAGTAAAAAGTAAACAAAAATGTAAATATTTACAAGGATTTGTTTTGCATGATATAATATAAGAAACAAAAACTAATGTGTTTTTATGCCCCACCTAGGGGCATTATATTTTTTCGGTCCGTTCGTTCGTTTGAACATAGAAAATGAAAATGATAGTGCGAGTGGGGCATCCATGTACAATGGACACATTCTTGTTTTTTATATTGTGATAGGAATATTGTATGCTGAAATTGTATTAATACTGAAATTATATTTATAAATCTCACATTTTGGTATCTTGATCAAGAATTTCAATAATCTTTAAATTTACAGTAACTGGCACTGCCTTATTTTGAAATCCATCAGGCAACCAGGACAACATTTTCTGAGATAGATATTTTAAGGTATCAAGTTCTGTGTTTGAGTTGATCAATCTTTTTAAATATTTTTTAATAAATATTTTCATTGTAAATCAACAAATAGGAAAGACTCTTAAGTGCTTCAGCCATCGTCAGTGCTCATAGAATCAAAATGGCTAACATCAAAAAGATAAATCTAAGCTTAGTAATGTTAGTATTCATAAAAAACTGAATTGAACTGAGCACATTAAGGAAATATTTTGAAATAGAGTTATCTTCCTTTGTCAATAATTGTAGTTAAACATTTTTTTTTTTTTTTTTTTAGTCATTTACACTAAACAACTTAAGTAATTTTTGATAAAATGGTTTTCTGGCAAGTATGTTTACTGGTATCCTGGATCTGCTTACCCTTTCCGGAGCACCCGAAATCACCCCCATTTTTTGGTGGTGTTTCTGTTGCTGAGTTTTTAGTTTTCTGTCTATGTTGTGTTTTGTGTACTGTTGCATGTCTTTTGATCTTTTTCCTTTTTTTTTTTTTTGCATTGTCAGTTTATTTTCGACTTTTTAATGTCCCTTTGGTATCTTCGCCTCTCTTTTAAATACATAAACATTGATATAATTTAACTTGAATAATAACATTAAAGAACCTTAGTGAGCGCGCTCACATACCGCACGTCCCCACATTGTCATTGGAGAAATAAAATAAGTGTAAGAAAAAAAAAATTGTATCAAAAAAAATTGAATCATAATTTCCTGTCAATATGCACATCTACGTAGTATGTACTTATTATCTGAAAAGATTTCATGAAATTCTGTTGTGTGGTTTGAGAGGAGTTGCAATGACAAAAGGTTGCAGTAGTATATTGGGCAAATAAGTTCAAAGGGGCGTAACTCCTGGAAAAAAAATTGAATCGTAATTTCCTGTCGATATGCACATCTACGTTGTATGTCCTTATTATCTGAAAAGGTTTCATGAAATTCTGTTGTGTGGTTTGAGAGGAGTTGCGATGACAAAATGTTGCAGTAGTACATTAAAGTAAATAAGTTCAAAGGGCGTAACTCCTAGAAGAAAAATTGAATCGTAATTTCCTGTCCATATGCACAACTACATAGTATGTCCTTATTATCTAAAAAGGTTTCGTGAAATTCTGTTGTGTGGTTTGAGAGGAGTTGCGATGACAAGAAATAGGACTGACGGACAGACGGACAGACGGACGGACGGGTCAAAAACATTATACCCTCCGCAACTTGTTGCGTGGGGTATAATTATGACAACCAATAATGCAAGACCCATAAGGCTAGTCAATGACCAAAGACAGAAAATAGCACACAGTTGTAGGTGTAGTTCTTACCATGAGGGTAGGCCACGCATGTGGCACACGTCTTCGAAACAGCACCAGCAGCCATGAATCGGAGAAAATCTGTAGCAGAACGACTATCATGTTGACTTGATCCATTGTATTCTAACATTCGAGCCTTTAATGCTTCATATATCACAAAATGTATAACTGTCTCAGTAACACCAAAATACGAAGCAGTAATTCCACGGTAAAATGCCTTAACACCTTCAGTCTGGTAAATGTTTTTTACACATTGTCTGCATGTTAAACTGTTATCCTTCCTGGAAAAAAAAGATACCCATAAACTAAAAAGTAAAATAACAAAAAATACCGAATTCCAAGGATAATTCAAATCGGAAAGTCCCTCATCAAATGGCAAAATCAAAAGCTCAAACACATCAAACGAATGGAAAACAACTGTCATATTGCTGACTTGGTATAGGCATTTCCTTATGTAGAAAATGGTGGATTAAACCTGGTTTTATAGCTAGCTAAACCTCTCTCTCTCACTAAAAAGATTGTATTTTTCATTTACTTATGGTGGATTCATTATTAATCATGGTGTACTTTTTTTTCAGGATTTCGTAGGTAAAGATTAACCCCAAATTCAAATGTTCAACTACTTTAAATTTTCTATAGGCTTGTTTGCAGACCTAGGCAAATTCACTGTATTTAACTCAATATCTATGTTTTTCTAAGAGCTTGGACTATATAATGAGTCAAAGAAAATCTAAACATTCTCTATAAACAAACTGAAACTTTGTCCGTGCCGTTGCCTGCCATCAACAGGGAAGTAGGAACATTGGTGGGGTAATCTTGCTCAGTCTTTAGTTTTTTTTATGTAGAACAGTAACTGTTATGAGTTAATTTATTTTTTTACCCATAATGTTGTCATGTCTTTCTTCGACTTATGTATTCCCTCCGATTTCTTATCTTCCTCTAATTCAATTCTTAACATTTCATCAAACCTCCCAATAAAACAGATCTGTTGACACAGAAACTACAGAACACATATGGAGGACCAAGGCTATATATCAAAAAACTTCACTCAGTGCTCAGAGTACAAAATTTGCGCTCGAAACACCAAATTCAGTATTTTAATTGGTTTATTTCCGAGTCTGAGTACAATAATAATACACAAAAGTTGTATGACTATAATCTGTAAAATACATTTGCAATACTTAATAAATAAATGTGTTCCTTCTTTTTCTGGTTTATTTAGGGATTTACCATTTTATCCCTTTTTATGCTCTCCGGTATATATATTTTTTGACTTAACAAACTTTTATTCTTGTGAGTACCTGATAAAGGTTAATCGAAAAATGTTTGTTCCGAACACAAAAATTGGTATCAAACGTTTTTTATACATACTTTGAATCTAACTGAAGTCGTGTCTTGACGAACCAGATCGGATTTGTAAGAGTACATGCAGTGAAACCTGAAAATGAAAATAACAAACTGTATTGTCTGAAATAATCTAATTTCTTCCAACATAAAAATAACACTGCAGTGCCTTTTTTAGAATGAAAATTAAAATATTTAGGGATTAAATGTCTATTTTAACATTCAAATATTTTTGGTGATATGTTTAACACACAATTCTTTTAAAGTTTATGTTTATTCAATATAATTGCTTGACAATAAAAACTCTCACATTTTTTCTCTCAAATACATTGAAATATATGAAAAATATGTCGTCTTAGAAAACAATAAACAAAAAAACAAACAAACAACACAATGAAAATAAAGAAATAAAAAATATATTAACCATTGAATCAAAAGTAAAGAAATAGAATAATGAAGAAAGAAGCAAAAAAAAAAAAAGAAATGTTTTAACAATAGGGTACTGTTTATGAATAGCCAAAATGGTTAATTCACAAATCTATTTTGTATCTAATAGTGTGAGAAAAAGAAGAAAAAAATTTATTTCTTTTCTTTTCTTTTATTAAATCAAATCATCCATTTTCATAATTTATAACACGATAAACAAAGAGTAGAAAAAGTATTTTTATAATAAAGATGTGTTTCAAATAGGAAAAGACAACTCTGTTAAAATTTCAATGAATCATTTTTGTTGTCAAACATTTATATAACACAAGACCAGGTATTTTAGTTGGTAAATAGTGCAAATAATGATGAGTCCCATTTGTGAACACACAAATCTCAAAATATAAAAATTATTTATTTGTATTATTTCTTTTTAAGAAATTTAAGAAAGATTGCATCAGTAAAATATTTTTCATTCTGGATTTCAAGGGTAGTTTTGTTTTTAGCTTTAGAGCTATTTTCCTAATGCTTGTTGTTCAAAGGTTTGGTTGGCTTGCTTGCTTTGTTTGTATAAATGTTTGATCAAGCATTGTAATTAAGATTGACATTTGCAATCAATAGATAGGCGGGGCTTCAGCTTGTATACATTATACTTGTAAATGTTATTGGATGTTAAGTATAATATATAATTTTATTGCATGCATTCAAAATACCTTACAGGAGAATTAATAATGACTTTATCAAGATGTTGTACAAGATGGTTTGATATGAATCATGCACACATACAATGTATGACCCCTATTTATAGTTTAGCTTTTCGAAAACCTCTTCCAAACGTCAATGCCAAAAGCATTCAGGTTTATCTAACTCTCTTTCTGTGACAACAATTCTTTCACCAAATAAATTTTGTATTTCAATTTAAGGTGTCAAATACAACCAGTTCAAATTAAGCCTGCGACTTGCACCCTTTTCATACACAAGATAAATATATATATATGCATCAACATGCTAAATCAATGCAGATTGTTCGTATTAATAAATTGTTCGTTGATCAACACAATACGGAGCGGGTTTTCCACCATAAACACACAAACAATCTTCATCCTGCGACACGAAAAAGGCTATGAAATTCACACACAAAGATATACCCAATATATATAAATATATGTCACAATCCATAAATTGGTGAGTGTTTTGCAGGCTCAAACTTGACCAGTTATAGATAACACCAAAAATTGAAATTTCACAAAAATGAATGTCTTACCCAACCAGTGTTCATGGAACACTGGTCAAGGATGTCTGAGCTATAAATAGCTTCCCCAAGTCTGTGCTATAAATAGCATTCAATGGATCACAGGTTTTTCCGGGATTCTTTCTGAAAAGACTTTTATTTAGGATTGCTGATGTTGCAGTCAAAACATTTTAAAACACAATTTCTGATGCATAGACATACAACTTTAAGTTAAGTAATGCTCATATTTCAATGAAATTCATTGATTTTTTTTCTAAATATCACAATGAATTTCTAGCATTTTTTTTTAATCTAAATTTCATGAAACAGAACATATATTTTTTATTTGTGTTACATTTTTCACCATTTTTGTTACTTCAAAACAAAGAAGCATCATGTGTATTTTTTTGGTTTAAATCTGTAGATTTTACTTTAACATCAGTGTTCCTTTCTGTTCATAACGTTGTCTAACCCTAGACATACTGCCAAATTTTTTATCACTGATTTTTTTCGGTTAATGTGTTAACCTTACACATATTACATATCAAATATATTTCTAGCCAAAAACAGACATTTTTTGAAGTATTTGAATGAAACACTAATAAAGAATAAAATAAAATCATTCTATGTTTAAACAAATTCAAAACCAATTTCAACTCCTTAGAAAGCAATATATTGCAAATACTTCATCTTCTTGGATTTTTGTCATAGCTGTCAATTTTAATGGCCAAGGTATTATCCCCCTTTTGAAAGATTTGTAAAAAAAAAAAGTTGTCTAACATGTCTAAACAATTAACCTGTTTTATATCACAATGTGAAATGTACATGTAGTTAGATTGACATTGATAAACATGAAACATTGTGAAAGATAGTATGATGATTATCTATCAAAATATCTATAAAGTTTTTTCTTACACACAAAAAAATATGTCTTTTTTTTTTCTCCTTTCGAAGTTAGGACATCAAAAAAATATCCCATCAACGCAAATTTGCTAAGCACAACTTCACATGGTTAAATTGTTTGGTTTATTTATATATCTTACACAAATAATTTTTTTTCAGCAACAAACTAATGTAATGGATTGACAGACAAGCAGGAGGACAGGACAATACAATCAATATGTTTCGCATAACATTCAAACTTGCATAAAGGTCACCCTCTGGACCTTTGAATTAGGTTCAAAATGCAAACTACAGCAGGACAAGAATCATATAAATGATGAGTTGTATTGAATATGGACAGAAATAATGGACAAAATTAGACAATGAAATTCTCATCAAAAGTTCAATCAAGCATTTGTTAGGTCTTAATTTCTAAGTTATTCAAATAAATTTCTTTTTTACAAAAAGTATTGACAGAAAAATGTAATATTAAATGAAAAATAGCTTGATTATTATTTTGAAAATACTGATAAAAAAATTTCCCAAATTAAGTCAAGAATGAAAGCGGTCTGTCGTCTTATAAAAAAAAATAAAAAATACAAGAAGTGTGTCAATATACTTGCGTATTTCCCCATTAAAAAAAGTTTTACTAATTGTCTCTCTCTTTTAAACCATAACCGATATTTGGTGATTCAACACTCAAGCAAGCTGTCACACAACTTTTAATGAAAATTCTTAGTGTTGATTTTTTGTGTTTTTTTTTAAATTAGAGTTATGTCCCATTGACCATAATAAGAACCCACCTGCTGTTACTGCTGAGCCAATGTGGACTAGAGGAGTTTCTGGGTTCATCACTGTATTTAAATAATTCTTCATGTTGGCATAGGAGAAAAAATATATTGCCCTGAAAATATACAAAAACAAATTTTTTTGTCAATGGTGAATCCTATCATTGCAAAAAAAAAAAAAAAACAAAAAAAACAAAACATTATATGGGTACAATATTTAATATTTCACTCATCCAGAGCAAACAAGTTCATTTTTACTTTTTAATCACAATTATATCAATTTTCTTGTGTTTGAGAATACTTCTTCCTCAAATCTTTTTTTGTTTTTCCACATGTTCTTTTAATTTAGGGTAAACTTCAAAGTGTAGGTACTGGACTTGTTAGGTCTTTTCTGGTTTAATTGGGTTAGTGGGTTGTGATCTCAGTCAGTGATTGAAGCAGCACCATCTTTTATTTATCATATTTAAAAAATTCTTAATACTACAGATGCTAGTTAAAACAAGACAAATACTGATCTGAACAAGTATTTACTGGAAATGACTTGCAATTTTTTGTTCTGTTAGTGAGTTAATCCTCCCAGTTAACACATCATTAACTGCTAGAAAAAATGTGTTAAATCCTATATAATTATATGTTTTAAATAAATCTTATTCATTGGCCTGCATGGGAAATTTTATCAACCTAAGCTTTTGGGCCTCTATTTCAACTATGTGTAATATAACTTTTAAGGTAATTTCAATGTATACCAATCAGGCAATGTTCTCTTTTCTTTAGGTAATTAACATACTAGTATTCTGAAACTTAGTAACTTGCATTTAGTGAGAATATTGCCATTAAAACAAATTTATTAAAATCAGGATCTGTTTAATCTGTTTGCAAGACAGACATAATAATAAATTGATACTTTTATACCGAACATGGTTACCAGAAAAATTCAAATACATGGATCTGACCTACTGACGCACTTATCTACCTGTACAAATTTACCTTAGTCTAGAATAAATAAACATATTCAAACAAAATCGACATACATGTATTTCAGAATTGGGACTGAAGATTTTGTTCTGATAAGGCAAATAATTAGTCTGTTTATATGTAGGTTAAATTACTAAACAAACTCCTAGGTTAAATTACTAAACAAACTCCTTGTTTGTCTAGATTCCAGATTCCAGATTAAACTAGTTGATAATTTATGCATGGTTGAGTTTAAACAGGTTGTCAAAGTACATGTATATTATTTAATAAACATTCTTGCTAAGTAGCCAGATTTTTTGTACTATTATCTGGTCACAAACTACAATCAAATTTACAATTCAGCCTGCACGTGATCTTTCAAACTCTGCCAAATTAGCGATTAATTCACCCACATAATTAAATGGAAAAATTTTACCCTGGACAATGGCCAGAATTAATGTTTGTTTATGTTTACTGTTAGTACATATCAATAGCGTGTAAAAACAAACTCCTTGTCAACAGTGATGTTTATGCTTTTTTTCTAAATTTCTAAAAAAGAACAACAACTTGAAATTTTATGTATTTTTTCATAATGCACAAAAGACTTTAACATGAAATTTGACACTGTTCTAAATTTTTATATATATATTTATAGAAGTCTATAAAAAGGACCCACCAGAGAATAAAATATGTACATGATGTACCGGATCGTCTGGAATAGGTGATACTGTGCAGATAAGAATTTTTTTTTATAAAAGTCCTCATATTTGAGCAATGGTACTAATATTATGGTAATATACGAATATATGATATCATTACAGGAATTTTAACCAAAATTACACAAATTCAACATTATATAATTTGCAAATTAGGGATAGTTTAAAATACATCTGATTTTACGGCTGTTTGGACTGGCTGTTACAATTTTTTCTGCAACATTACATGTCAGAATACACATTACCTATTAATAAACATGATAAAAACTTAGGGTCATACCCTCATACAGTGTAATATCATTAATCAGTTAATTAGTTCGTCATAATTTCTGCACTGATAACATTCCAACATGACATGTATGAGTTGAGAACTAAGTGAAGGTCATATGTTTTTTGCTCATCTTGTTCAAAATAAACCAAAGACATGTCTACATGTATTACATTTATAGATGATTCAGGGACTGGAAAAATACTGCCAAAAATACTGCACAAGTGTAATGCATGATCAGACGAAACACAAGGGCTGTACAATGTACATGTATCTATCTGTACATAGTACAGTTCACACATTCATTTAATGAAAAACCTGTAGTGTGATTTTTCAGAGTGAATTCAGGTTATTATGGGTGATGGTCTCTGTATAATCAATAAATATTTCATGACCTTGTAAATTCAAGGCAAATAAAGTCTTTAAGAAGATACAAATCTAGGTAAAAAAAAAAAAATACTGAGGGAATGGCATGATCTCCAAAAGCATCGACATCAGGTGTTTGAATAGGGTATTAAAGCAAAGAGTTTTCGACAAAATTGTAACCCAAAATCACCAATAAATCACCTTATTTCATTGTGATTAACTCAATATTAAGCGAATGATTTTAACAGAATCTCCTTAAATTGTGTTTACCGTATGTACAATGTATTACTGTACCAGACAGAGGTGGATTAAGGTGGTGCCCTGGTCCCCCCCCCCTTTATAGAGCTACATTGACGGTTAATCCAGAATTTTTAACCTGTTCCACTCCTTACTTTGCCTAGTTTGGTGGCCTGTGGGCCCCCTGTTTAAAATCCTGGATCTGCATCTGACACATGTCTGAGAGACCTTAATTGATTGTCTTACAATGAAAACTTAACATGGAAAATCTTGTATATATGTAGGACAAATTGATCTTTTATTTATCATGTTTATATTAGAATATCCAAAATTTATAATGCATGCATATGTAAACAATGGTAAATATTTTCCATTTTTCTCTTTATCCTGTTTGTTTCACTGAAAAAAAGCCTATACACTGAAGTCATTTCCCTATTTTTCTAAATCTTTAAATTGAAAGGCTTTATATCGTAGTCCTTCCCCCCCCCCCCTTTTTAATCTTGAAATTAAACACTTTAAACTAAATAATTGCCAAATAGTTATGAAACAGGTTAATAAGTTTATTAAACCATTGCACCAGGTATATATTTCTCCATTGAACTGGTTCTATTTATATATTTAAATATATGCAATTAGGTAAAGAGAAATTTAAATGCATATATAATAAATAAGGTAGTCGACCTATAATTTCCATTCATCTGTTCATTCATTAACGGAAAATTCCCACAAACCAAAACACATGATATGTACGAAAACAAGTTGTAAAATATTTCCTTCCCGTCATTAACTGTACAATGAAAAATTGGCCACCATTCATTTTGGTGTTTGTTTAATTTTTGTAAATAAATGTGACCTACATTTTTCTTGCAAAATGACTTGAATACAAGTCTGTACCATCAGATATATATTAATCATTCATTCATGGTGCACCTTACATTTGTATACATGTCTGTCAGTCTGTATTCTAAATGCTAATAATTGATAACTTAAATGTAAGTAAAAAAGGCTTTAAACTGGTTCTCTATATATTCTATTGAATAAACTGTGAAGTAAAAATAAATGTGGACTGAAAATTTCTAGTAACACTTTGACCGCAGCTTGTCAAATATTGACATTGAGGGGTAGAAAAATAAACAGGACTTCTACTTATGTACAGACATTTAGTTGTCAAATTCCAATCAGGTCCAAGAGAAAGTACTCCAAGGTCCTGAGGGGCCTTTATTTATGAAATTGAAAAATTATGAAATAGCTACAGAAATACATGTATCCAATATTGGCAAAAAAAATTTAATTTCATAAAAAATGCCCCTTATCTGTTTAAACATTTCTACATTATGATCAACTTTCACTGAAGGGGAATACAATCGATTGAAGTCAATCTAAAACTCAGAATAAAATACATGTACTTTGAAACAAGATTTTCTGGAAAGCGCTATTCATGTACATAATCTGATAAAAATTTCATATATGTCAGCATTATACTGAAGCATTACACTTTAAGATGTTATTCAAATATGACAAACTTAGCCGTACAAGTACTTTATAAGTGAAATACTCAGTGTTTAACTTAGATAACAGCTGACACTCAAGGAAGATAACAGCTGAAACCATCATAAGTACAACATTAATTTCAAGGTCAAATACTGTGTAACACTAATCTAGTTTTATCTACAGAATTTTATCTTACATGCTTATAGTATAAATATGTACCAAGTGTATGTATGCATTGCAGACAGTTGCATATAGATAAACAATGATAAATTTACAAAGCTTTCAAATTTAGCCTTCTGAAAAAATCAGTGAGTCACACAAGAACCTAATTTTCAAGTTTCAATCGCACAAACATGCTGAAGTCATCGCCACTTATAAACAAATGTCAAATACTCATGATTTGAAAAAAAAAAAAGAAAATGAAGAAAATAAGAAATACTTGGTCTAGAAGTCCACATGGCTTAAAGCCAAAGATATTTCAATCGATAAAGTTTTTTTTATGACGTGCAGAATTAATACAATATACCCAGGACAAATGGAATAATTCTTATTAGACTTGGGAATTGTAAACTGCACATTCAAAAAATGAATTCTTATTCAAATAGGTGTATGTTGATAAAGCATTTTTGGAAAAATTCTGGGCCAAAAATCTTTCTATTTAATTTAAAGTATGGTATGAATTAATAAAATATAAAAAAAAAAGAAGATTTTTATATTACATTTCATTTAATTAAGTAATATTTTGACCGACATAAAAGTTTATCCTTACATGTTTATACCCAGTTTAATTTGCAATCGATTGATATAACTGTTCTTGTCCCAAGTCAGGGCTCTAGATAGTGATTATTCAAACTTCATGTATTTTGTTGGGGATTTTTTTTTTTATGGAAGATCATTGCTGAATTTATTTATAACTTTTGTAAACAATATTGGCATACTTGTTTGGCCACTTTGTCTTTACTAATTTGTGTATTATATAAAACTGAAAATGGCAGATATTTCTTTAATCTTTTGAATGCTGTGCTAATTAACTGATTTAAGAGGGTGGTAAAGGGGGGGGTGCTTGCACGGAAAAAACGTGAAATAAGACATAATTTCACGTTGAACGTGAAAAAATTTCTGTCATGAACGTTGCACGAAAAATAAAGACTTTGATGTGAACCTTTTGTGACTGAGTCACTGTCTTCTTGTATATATAAACTCTCTGTTTTACTTGTTATTCCCGATTTAGTATACACCTTTATGATATAAATGGTTTACAGCTTTTAAAAAAGTATTTCTTGACGATCCCTGCCAAGTGTTTGAATTTTATTTGAAAAATACCGAGCACGCAAAATAAGCATTTGAAAATCACGATGCACGTAAAATTAAATAAGCAGAACACGTTGAACGAGGCACCTGTCATGCACGACTGAACGTCAAATAAAAAAGTAAAAACACGTTGAACGTGAAATAAAAAACGGCGATCACGTTGCACGAAAATAACCCTTTACCACCCTCATTTAATGTACAAAATGTATACCCCAAATTCATCTTTCTGATGTGATTTTGAACTTTTGACTTAAATACCAGCATGAAGTTTGTACTTTATTATGTCCTTTTATTACAATCAATGTAAAATGACTGTAGGAAGATTTCTTTATTCTTAAATCTTATGGCTAATTTTAACATAAGTTAAGTTTAAACACAATTATTTCATTAACATGATTTACAACTCTTATTCTGATACAGTCATGATAATTGTCTATTGCGAGAACCTCTAAAAATATATTAACGGAAATCCGGCATTATATAATGGTATTTAAACATTTGCACCATAATTTGTCTTATTCTGGTTACAGCAATTCTGTTTATAATCTTAAAACATGTAAATTCCTGAACCATGCCCCAAGGATACACTTAACCGCAATTTTATGCAATTATTATGTATTTTGGTTGTAAATTACCTCAACATGCCTACACCAATGTTAATATCAATCAATGCCAATGTTTATCATGTTGATTTTCTTTTTATCCTTGTCTTATTTGATTCATTTTCAATTTGACGACCATTAAATAATATATAAAACATCAAATTAATAAAATGCTCCGCAGGGCGCAGCTTGATACGACCGCAGAGGTCGAACCCTGAACAGTTGGGGGAAGTATGGACACAACATTCAAGCTTGATACAGCTTTGGATTTGGATTGTGATTAAATATTTGACACAGCATAGGTTTCTAACACAGATTGAATGTGGTCTAAGAACTTAAAAATTTTAAATTGGACATTCACCTATTATGATCCAATATCCAAAATCTAAATACATGGTTAGATTCAGCATATCAAAGAACCCCAAGAATTCAATTTTTGATGAAATCAAACAAAGTTTAATTTTGGACCCTTTTGACCTCAATGTGGACAAAGTTGATAACGGGGCCCAAAAATCAAAAATCTAAATACATGGTTAGATTCAGCATATCAAAGAACCCCATATATTCAATTTTTGTTGAAATCAAACAAAGTTTAATTTTGGACCCCGATTTGGACCAACTTGAAAACTGGGCCCATAATCAAAAATCTAAATACATGTTTAGATTCAGCATATCAAAGAACCCTAAGAATTCAATTTTTGTTAAAATCAAACTAAGTTTAATTTTGGACCCTTTGGAACTTAATGTAGACCAATTTGAAAACGGAACCAAAAATTAAGAATCTAAATACACGGTTAGATTCGGCATATCAAAGAACCCCAATAATTCAATTTTTGATGAAATCAAACAAAGTTTAATTTTGGACCCTTTTGACCTCAATGTGGACAAAGTTGATAACGGGGCCCAAAAATCAAAAATCTAAATACATGGTTAGATTCAGCATATCAAAGAACCCCATATATTCAATTTTTGTTGAAATCAAACAAAGTTTAATTTTGGACCCCGATTTGGACCAACTTGAAAACTGGGCCCATAATCTAAAATCTAAATACATGTTTAGATTCAGCATATCAAAGAACCCTAAGAATTCAATTTTTGTTAAAATCAAACTAAGTTTAATTTTGGACCCTTTGGACCTTAATGTAGACCAATTTGAAAACGGAACCAAAATTTAAGAATCTAAATACACAGTTAGATTCGGCATATCAAAGAACCCCAATAATTCAATTTTTGATGAAATCAAACAAAGTTTAATTTTGGACCCTTTGGACCTCAATGTGGACCAATTTAAAAACGGGGCCCAAAATCCAAAACTAAATACACGGTTAGATTCAGCATATTAAAGAACCCCATGAAATCAAGAATAAAACCCCATTGAAATTGGTCAAGAAATAAGCAATTTATAGGAAGTATCTTCTTTTGCACAATCCTGTGCTATTAAATATTTCTTGCTATTGCGCAATACTGTACAATTGACAATTTCTTGCTATTGCGCAATATTGTGCTATTGGATATTTCTTGCTATTGTGCAATACTGTGCAATTGAAGATTTCTTGCTATTGCGCAATACTGTGCAATTGAAGATTTCTTGCTATTGTGCAATACTGTGCAATTGAAAATTTCTTGCTATTGCACAATACTTATTATATAATAATTTACACATCCTGTTTGGTGTGTATCTCCTACCATATCATTATTATTTGATTTTAAATATAAATCAGAAATAACCAACTTAAAATGGAAAATTTTAAAAGAAACAAAAAAGGAAAAAAAGAAAAAAAATGAAAAAAAAATAAATCCCCCCCCCAAAATTTTTTGAACCCCCATTATGATTCATCACCCCCAAACTCAATCCCAGCCTTCCCTTTGTGGTATGGTACCTTGCAGTACAATTTCAGAGAGATCCATACACTTGAACACAAGTTATTGTCTGGAAACTAGAAAAAAATGTGTTTTTTGGCCCCTTTTTGGCCCCAAATTCCTAAAAGTTTAGGGCAATTACCCCCAAACTCAAAACCCAGCTTTCCCTTTGTGATATGGAACCTTGTAGTACAATTTCAGAAAGATCCATACACTTACACACAAGTTATTGTCATGAAACTAGAAAAATTCTTGTTTTTTGCCCCTTTTTTGGCCCCTAATTCCTAAAATTTGGAGGCAATTACCCCCAAAATCAATCCCAGCATTCCTTTAGTGATATGGAACCTTGTGGTACAATGTCAGAGAGATCCATACACTAACACACAAGTTATGTCTGGAAGTTACAAAAATGCTTATTTTTGGCCCCTTTTTGGCCCCTAATTCCTTTACTGTTATTACCATAACCCCCAAAATCAATCCCAACCTTCCTTTTGTGGTATTGAACCTTGTGGTAAAATTTCATAAAGATCCATTTACTTAAACTAAAGTTAGAGTGCGAAAACCAATGTGTCTTCGGACGACGCCGGACGACGACGACGACGACGACGCCGGACGACGCCAACGTCATACCAATATACGACCACAAAAATTTTTTTGCGGCCGTATAAAAACGTTTAAATAATTGAAAATTTACAAGGCTGTTTCCAGTACTTTACACACATGTACATGAATTTTTACAAAGAAAAATAAGATGTGGAAACAAGTAAAATAATAATCTTAAATTATATTACAGGAACTGTAAAGAGTTATATTATTTTGAAATTTGAGCCTTTTTCGTTAAAAGGAAAATGTGACAACCTTTGAAAACACAGTAGATATAGTGATTTAACTGTATTTCTAGGACACTAAAATAGTACTTGGTGCAATATAATTATATCATTTTGAAACTTTAGCTTATTTCGTTAAAGAAAAAAAGACAGTCTCTGAAAAAACAATTGTGATTTAAATCTATTTCAAAAACACTAACATTAGACATGCCAATTTGTAATAAATTCCAATGTTTCTATTTTTAACCAAATGCAACATAGCAAAACAGTTTTACCAATATCCTAGCTAGGTAGTTCTTAATATAGCAATAAAGTCAAGTTATTCATTCAATGCAGCAAAAAATCAATAGTTACTTTACAATAGGTCCATAAGACCTTTTACTATTTTTGGTTCTTAATTAAGTCAAGGTTATTCATTCAATATACAGCAAAAACAATATTTACTAGTCTGAACAAAAATTTCACCAGACATTAAATTTTATTATTCCTAATATTAGCTATATAGTACTACAAATTTTATTTGCAATGTTTTAAGTCATTTTTTTCCATGTTACATTGACTATAATTTTACTGAATTGACAAGGGGTTAAGCTGGTTTTCTTTTGCATGATTTGATGGCAGACGATCATATACTACATGTACCTTAAGCAGGTCAGGTCCATCTGCCATTTATTTGTCTACTGACTCGATCCTATTGAGACTAAATTTGTCAGAGAACTTTTAACTTCATTTTATAACCATCTAAATTCTGTATAGATGTACCAAATGTGTACACTAAAGCCGTTATCATGGTTATATTCAATGTAGATTCATTTATTATTGTTGGTAGAAGTTTTTCGTGGATTAAGAAAAAATTGTATTTGCATGGATATTTGATTTCATGGTTTTGCCATCGTCAACAAAAAAGCCTATACAAAATGTGCTCTTCTTTGAACATTTGTAGCTCACCTTGACCCACATAAATTAGTATATCACGAATAACAATAATGAAATTCACAGTATTATGATATTCTATTGTCAATGACTGTTGCACCCCACATTTGTCTACTGCTTTGAAGCTATCAGGCAAAAAAATAAATATGTTCATGTATTAGCTGTCGCATGATGTAAGAAAAACGTGATAAGTGTTTTTTTTTTCAAGCTTGAGTGTATCATGTCTAGAGGGGAGACAATGTAATTTTAAGTGCTTGATGCTAAATGGTAAAAAAATTAGGGTAGGGGGTCAAACATAGAAAAGTTTGGTCAACAGCAGAACAATCGGACTTCTTTTGAACTGAATTTTACTGTGCGTATTGCTGTGTGTTTGTTTATTTCACATAGGCTAGAAGTATAGGGGAGGGTTGAGATCTCCCAAAACATGTTCAACCCCACCGCATTTTTCCACACGTCCCAAGTCAGGAACCTCTGACCTTTGTTAGAGTTGTGTTTTTTTAATTTGGGTTCATTTATGTGTTTCGGAGTTTAGTGTGACGTCAATTATCGCTGAACTAGCATAGATTATTGTTTAGGGGCCAGGTGAAGCCCTCCACATGGTGTGTGATTTTCTCGCTGTGATGAAGACCCATTGGTGGCCTTGGGCTGTTTGATGCATTCCCTGTTTCCATTTTCAATTTTAAACATACTAATTACTTTTTATTTTGGCCTCTCCTTGAATTTTTGTGCTATAACAACTTACCTTGAGGGCGCTACACCAACTAAGTTTGGACCAAGTCCCTTGAATAACCCGTTTACACCTTCTGTTTGGACTATGTGTCTGCAAAAAAAGAAATAAAATACAATATACATATAATTTCTATTAAATGGGGGAAACTGGTCATGAATACATGTACTTTTGTCATCTCATTAATTTTTCAATGACTACCTTGTACATGTTGTAAGAGATTAGATACAAACATCATAAAAAAACAATATTGTCTAGATCTGCTCTGACATAGAAATTTCAAGGACAACTTGCAAAAGATAAAATATAAACATCACAAGAATGTGTCCATAGTACGTATGTTACACGGATGCCACACTCGCACTATCATTTTCTAGGTTCAGTGGACCATGAAATTGGGATCAACTCTAATTTGGCATTAAAATTAGAAAGATCATATCATAGGGAACATGTGTACTAAGTTTCAAGTTGATTGGACTTCAACTTCATCAAAAACTACCTTGACCCAAAATTTTAACCTAAAGTGGGACAGACGGATGAACGGTCGGACACACAAACCCTAGGTGGGGCATAATAAAAATACAGCTGTTAATTGAATTATCACAAGAAAACCGTGATGTACTAATTGGAATACCACCATCACATCCGCTCATAGAAATTTCAAGGACAACTTTTAAGTGATAAGATTCCAAGCAAATGACAGCAAAACTGCTAATTGGAATATTACAGAAAATTGATGAATTTGCTGTCCTTGCATTGTTGTTTACATACAGGTTTTTTCAATCATACAAAGATTGTGAATCACCCGATAACAAAAGTACAAGCAGTCATTACCAATAGATCAATGATCCTATAAGTTAAATAGGGTAATGTCCTAGGTAACAATCTATGTTAAAAGTAGCAGACTTACAAAAAATGTACATTGTACTGTCTATTCATTTATTTTTCATGGGTACCAATTTTTCTTGCCAGGATTGAGGAAAACTTGCATTTTCGTGGATATTTGATTTCGTGGTTTTAGAAAATTTGTAATTCGTTGAACATTTAAGTTTGTGGTTCACCCCTATACCCATCAAATCCTCGAAAATTGGTAACCCACGAAAAAATAATGAATCTACAGTATTACATTATGCAACATTCACTTTTTTCAAAAAGCTAATTTAAATGCTTAAAATGGGAGTGAGACAGTTTGAAATTACAACTCCTTCTGGTAAAAAAGTATAAAGAAAAGGTACATGTATCAACAAGCAAAACAACAACACCCCCCCCCCCCCCCCCCCCCCTAAAAAATGGCCACATAAGCTATAGAGACAATATTTCAAATTATCTTGAAAGTAAAAGCTAGGTTTAAAGGAAACAGAAGCTGTTTCTTTTTCTTTTTCAGTTTGATTAATGTGTTTAAAAAGTAAAAGATAGAATTTGATTGGAAAATACCAGGGCAACACATTAATCTTTTGTGAATGTTCTCCAGCTTGATCAATCACATCCTGTGTGCATTCCAGGTAACAATAATTTGCTATTTTTATTCCAATGCAATAAATTCTAAAATAACTTTTAGATCACATTTAAGATATATGCTATATAGCTAGGATTAGTTATGCAAGATATGCAAAGTAATAAACGTTGAATCTTCTATAACATCCTTTTCATACATTTTACATTCAATATCCTGTTATTTTAATTTTTGCTAACTTAAGTTTTAACCATGTGACAACACCTATGTCATGCACAGGCTGCATGGTGATCAACCAATGAAATAAACCTCTGTCACTGCACAGATGTAGCATCATTGGCTGATACAGGAGTGATGTTCCCCAGAGATTGGAACCACCCTTTTTTTCCCAATGTTTGTTTTTGTTTTCTTTTTTAATTACATGAATTATGTGAACATTTCACAGTGTTCAGGGGGCTGCACCCCCTTTTCAAAATGGCTGGATCCGCACCTTTAGCATTGTCAATATACCTGATCATGATATACATGTACAACACACATTTCCCCTTCAACTTTGGCCAAGTCCATCTTTTTTAAATCATTGGACTAAAAATTAAATGAAGTGTTCTTTCCATGCCAGGGCCTTTTAGTATTATGGTCACATGATGATAGTGGGATGCTATATGGTGGTCTAGAAGGTGGCCTTAATTTCTGTATTCATAAAATATTTAGGGAATTTTTCTTTAACTTTAAAAATAAAGCTTATTTTGCATGTTTTGTAATATGATAATGATTTTAGTATTTCCTATTAAAATTTTCTAAAATTAGATGATTTTTTCATTCTGTACCTACATGTAGGTACTTTTTTTTAACTGTTTTGTACTTGCGTGCCCATTATTCTCTATTTTTTATTTTTTGCTCATTTTTCTCTATTCATTTTTTTTTTGCCATTATTCTCTATTCTGTAAAGCCCATTCAGACCCTCCTATATTACTTGATTGTGATGCTATGATTTCTAGAAAAAAGAAAGTATTTCAAAATTCACTGTTTACCAGTGCTTAATGAATTCTGAAGGGATAATGATGCCTATATTTTTCTAATCATAGGAACTTGCATTTAATTTGAAGACACTCTTTTTGTGAATTATTGAACAACAAATTTAACTTGTACTATTTCAATGTATTTACTCTTATATAAACATGTTATACTTACTTTAAACATTTCAAAAGACTAACATGTGTTTTTGTATGTCGATAACCATTCTGTAACAACTGTGTGTCTGCCGAAACAGTCCCAGCAGTCGTGTATAGTTGTACATTAGGGACGTATGTGGTAGTGTGTGACTGTATGTAGGCAGGGTGGAACTGTGCCACTGACGACTGGAGACGTGTTTTCACAACTTCCAATGGACAGGTTGCTATGGCACCTACAGTACCACCAACACTGAAATATAAAAACAAAAATTAATAAAGTGTATAACAAAAATGGTATTTTTTTTCAAGTTTGAAGTCAACTAAATATAGATTTTAGATTCCACAATGGTAATTTATCAGAAAATGTTTGTTTTGCATCACAAAATTTAGTTACTTTACAAATTAGTAACATTTATCTGTGCATGCTGTCATGGCTGTGTAACAAATAACCTCAGAAATGTTCCTTTGTTGTAGATACAATCCTGCTACCCGCTGAAACTTTACTTGTAATATATATTCAACATGACATGTATAGGTGCCCTTAACATGCTCAATGAAGCAGGAACTGCTGAACTCCAGAGCAAGGGGTTTACCCCATTAAATTTCTCTGTAATCATGGTAAAAAAATGTAATTTGTTTTTTTGTGTAAATCTTTGGGGCGTTTTGTTTAATTTTTCTGAGTTTCAGGATTTGTAAAATATGGTGAACTTTAGTTTATTTTTCATCATTTGTAAACTTTAGTGGCCTTGTGTCTGTTTTTCAGTACTTTTTCATAAAACTTTTTTTTAATATATTTATTTCAACAAATACAATTACATACATGTAGCATTCTCTGCTCAGACTAATCAGAGGTAAGATAATAAATTTTCACAATGCTATTTTAAAATCAGTTGCAACACCCTTATTTTTTTTTAAATATCATTGGTAAACAATTGATATAAGTTTATGGTTAACTAGGTGAACCATTTCAATGACCTTATGTAAATATCTGTCAACCACATATATTTCAATGAACTTAAAAGTTTTAAACAGATAAATATTTTGATTTTTGTTTGAATGCTACCTTAACAGATAAGACCAACCCAAGACTGACAAAGAGTATATAAAAACAAATGTTTTAAAATCTCAGTCAATGTCAATGATTGACTAATATATATATATATATATATATATGATAGCACATGACACGTGACAATAATCCCAACATTTGATTAAATCCAAGTTATTTCATTAATCATGTTAACCGTTAAAGAAATCAATCGTGCTAGTAATGTGCCCTTCCTCTTAAAATGTGCCCCTCTGCTCTTAAATCCTACATTTGTGCAATGTTGCTAGAACACTAGAATTATTAATTATGCACAGCTCTGTATTCACATGTATAGATAACATGTAATCAGAAGAATCAGTGTTCTCCCCAGAAATTTTGGATAGCATCACATTTGGCGTAAAAAAATAAACTGTATATTTTTCAATGTCATTTGACGCGTCGCGGCGATGCTCTATTTCCTTTATGTTATATATGTTTATATTGTTCAATTCATAACTGAGAATACAATTAAACTATAGCCATGATAACAGTTGTTTCAGTTTATGTTTTCTATATTCATTTATAGTTACAAAATTATTTTTTTCCTCTTGGGCCAAATAAAAATATATATATGGTTCCAGTTACCCTACCTACTCAACTAAATGAATGAAGAATGAATGAATGAATGAATGGTTTATTATAGTGCAACCTGTATATACAATACTAAATACCTAGCAAAAAAAAGAACTGGTTTTTATATAAAAAGGGAAGAGAAAGTATCATATAGCAATAAAACTTCAATTAAAAACTTTTTTCTTTATCATGTCTATGAAATTCATTGTTTCATGGTACTCAATGAATTAGTCCCAGTTGTTTCTTTATATCAAAATGATATATATTTTTAACAAAGTTAAGCTACTTTAGTCAGTATATTAAAACAATGCATTTTCAAAAAGATTACATTTAGCAAAGATATCTAATAAATAGTCTGTTAATGCGTTTGGAAAGCGTAGTTTATTCTTTTGTAATCATTTTTTCTGTCTACTGTGCCATGTGTGCATCTGTAGTTATTATCGGAAAAATACGGAATTTTGTCATATCTGGTCCGGTTCCGATCCGTAGTTTACACATATATTTCAATGGCGGCGGAAGAAAAATTTACGAAAATAAACAATGTTTGACAAGAGATTGGGAATGCGTATGACGCTTTTAATGCATTAAATGGATGACATGAAACAATAACTAAAGCCAATTATGATCTCTTTCTAAAGTAGTATCAAACTTTTTTAACTCAAAATCAAAATGTTTAATATACGGGCCCAAGACCACAATTAATGACCCTACTTTTCGTTGTCCACGAATATAGTTCCCTTTAATTAAAGTGTATTTTTTCTTTATTTTTTTTCTTTGCCTTTCTCATTCATTTCTTAGTTTTTATGGGGTGGAAATGAAAGAAGAGAGGTGAAATAAATTTTTGGATGTTGTATTTTAACTGATTTTGATATGGAAAGAGTGATTAGGCTAAGTGCAAAAAGGTAATATTTACAGTTTTCGGAACATCTCTTGACTTGTCCATAGGGGTATGGATGTGTATTGGCTAAATTTGTAAGATCTTGGGGAGCGATTTTTCTGAATTTTGGATATGTTTTTGGACTAGTACTATACATTACACACACAAAAGATTAGACAAAAAGAACCGGGGCAATTTTTTTAATGAGACAAAAAGTTATAAAGAACTAATAGAGGAATTAATTGTGGTCTGTGGCCTAAGAGGCTGATACCCAAAATCTTGAAAATAAAGAAAGGACCAACTTTATTGGCAGAAAGTCACTTCAAATGATAAATAGTAATGGTTTATTGTAATTTTATTCAATATAAATCTTTAAACCTGTTATAATATGCAATTTTAGGCATTTTGGGCCATTTTTGGCCATTTTGATGTACTGAAAGCCCTTTGACCCCAGTTTCAGTCCTTTCTGTCAATAATGTTGGACCCTTTTTATATTTTAGAATATATTACTACTCTATTGTCTTACAAACCATCACATCTTCAAAATGGATGCCTTTTATCACAAATATAATCAAAAATTAATAGATAGCTCTGCACCTGGCTATAATGGGCAGTGTCACATTTGGACAGGTTTATGTACACCTAATGGCAAATATGGAGTTATTAATTGTAAATTTCCAGATGCCAGAGGGTGGAGACAAATGCATGTGCACAGACTTGCCTACATGGTGCATCATCAGAATATTTTAATTGATAAAACTGATGATGTTTCGCACCTGTGCCACAATTCGAAATGCATTACTGTCGAACATCTGTCGTTGGAACCTCATGGTTTCAACAACAGCCGACAGTCATGCGTTTCAACCGGTTCCTGCTTGGGCCACCCAGATCCCCTCCCTCCCTGCAGGGTGGAGTTGAAAATGGATAACAATAATTTGGGTAAAATAATTATCGGGTACTTTTTTATTTTTATTTTACTTATATTTTTTTTCTGGGGCAGGCTAAAATATATTTTTATCAGAATGAATGGGAGAAAAAAAGAAAAGAAATTTGAAAGCTAATGTACAACAACTTCAGATTCTTTTTTTAATATTTGTGTGGTCCTGAAAAGGACCTTTTATGATTTGGTTTGCTGGTTGATCTGTCATCTCAGTCAGTAGCTGGTCTTGGAAGCTTTGGTTTGCAGTAGCTGTCATGGTCCTGGAACTGTAAGGCAGGCTGTGGATCTAGTTGACCTTTGCAGTAATAGTCATGCTTTTTGTTCATTTCTCTCCATGTCTTGTGCTCTGCAAGCTTTTCTGCATTCTGCTTTAATCTCCTTGCTTGAACTGTTGGTCTTAGTATGTAATCTTGGTTGTATTGAAAGTCAGTGTCCATTTTCTTCAGGTGAAGTTTACTTCGTTCTGAAAGGTCTACTCCTAGATTCGTACATTTAAGTTGTGTCGAGGTTCCCGGCATGTTGTTATTTCTATGTACTCCTGAAGCAAGTCGTCCTTCCATATTTTTGGAGTATATTACATTTTTGGGCAAATTAACACTCAGTGCTCTATGAACTCCTTCATTTTTGTTGGTATTGTCATAAAGTTTCATACTTTCAATAGCTGCTGTAGTTAATTTCATTTTCAGGATTTCTTGAAGTAAAAATTTGTCTGTTTTATCCATTTGCAGGGCAGTGATCTGGTATGTGGACAAGTAAGACGAACGACTCCACCAGTTAATTGCAGCATCACCTTTGCAGACAATGGAATATTCATGACACTGGGTGCAGTCACCATCATAGCAGCGAAGAGTTGCATCGAGCACTTTTGGTAAGTCTTTGCTTATTTCATTAATGTTTTTGTCATATTTCTCCATCAGTTTCTTTACTATCATGGAACATCTGCACTTTATATCTTTGCTAAACACCGTCCTCAGTTGTTTATTTTCCTCTTTTGTTTTTCCATGGAACATTCCTGGACTGTATTGAGCTCGCAAAGAGGCCCTGAATTGAGACTGTCCCAAATGTACATGATCTGCCAGTCTTTCTACTTTCCACATTGGTTCGAGCGCTGTAAGGGCTTCTTCAATACCTTTAGCTGAACGTCCATCTCCATCTGTGGTCACATACCGTACCAGACATTTTTGAAGTCCTAGCTGGTTTCCAATCTCTTTTCCCAGCTCGTACTCTGACAGGGCAGCAGCTCTGTATAAATTTGCTGTACATTCTTCATGGCCAGGACATTCTATTGGAAAGCCTTTCCCTCTAAGCCAAGCCCCTTTCCAACACATCTTATTCTGTACAACAGCAGCTACAATAAACTTTCTATCGGTCATTGTTTCTATTCCCAGTGCAAAAACTTGAGTCGCATTCTGACCAGGCTTCTTTTTACTAACTATTGTGTTGCTGTTGTATCGAGCATCCACAGTTATGTTAATTTCATTTTCTGGGACACCTCGCCTCCTGTTCACTTCTTTTACTAGTTCCAGTTTCTGTGCCATGTCTGTTTTGTTCAGCTTGACCATTTCAGCTGATACTCTGCTGGATGTGCGTTGCATACTGCTTCTACATGGTGGTGGTGTGTCCATTCCTGCAAGTAGTTGCTGTACTGTTGTATTTCCAATTGGGCAGTCCTGCAAAGCAGATGCAAGGGCTACATTTGGTTGTCCTGGGTTGGGTCCTGGTTTGCCATTAGCTATTTCTTTGTACATCTTTATTTTGTCTCCAATAAAACCACAGGTTATGCATTTCAGGGTATACTGCCAGCAAGTTCCCCACTTTTTCTGTTCATGATAGTCAACATTAAACTTAGGACAGGATGGTGAGTCCACTTGGTGTTTATTATAAGTAGTGTTGTACAAGCTGATTGTCAGTTGACTGTCTATCCACCTCATACCAGAATGTAATGCTTTATTTTCTTCTCTTTCCAGGTCATCATTAGCTTGTGGTCGAAGAGTACAGATGTGACCAGTCGCCTCTTTGCAGTCAGGAGATTGTAAAGTTTGCCGCACATAGGAAGTACTTGCACTAGCTGAATCAGGCATTTGTATTGACGTCAGGCCTCCACTTATAACATTTGTGCCAGCTTGGAACCAACTAGGATTTCTTGGTGAGTTAGAGTTGTCTTTCTTTGACCTTTTCTTGCCTTTGGAATATGGGGTACTACCCTTAGTGAACATTTTGAAAAGTTAAACTGTATCAGTAATATCGCAACTTGGACTAATGGAATAAACTTTGGACATCCTTATATTTATAATCAAGTGGTGTACAATATCTGCTTTGATGTACATTATTTCCTTTGATGCAATCTGTGGTGTGGTGTTCCAGAGACCACATTCAGTGTTTTCTTAGCAGTATCCAGTTGAGCCAATTATTCTATTATCAGGGGTCCAGATTAAGATTGTTTGATCAAAATCTATGAAAATATGTTACTTTATAATATTTGAGTAATCAATTTAACAAAAAGGCATATGGGAATTTTTTTATTAATTTTTTAAATAACTTTTGTTGTTGAAATGTGATATATCTTTTAAATATTTTTTTTCTTTCAGAAATCTTTTATAACATTAAAATTTCTTTCATGATAAAAATAAACAAAAAGGAAAGCTTCACTAAAAAGTTTATTTCAGGGTGATATTTCAAGGAATAAAGAAATTACACTAGTTTGAAATTTTCATTACATGTAATATGACCTGATGATACATATGCATTTTGGTACCTCAGGTGAACAGGCCAAATACCTGTGAATTTTGTCTAATTAGTGTTTGAGTTATATTTTACTTATTACAGATAAGATAAGCTAATTTTTAAGATAAGTTTTGAAAGTGAGATTTCTATTTAAGTATTTTTAAAGGAATTTTATTTCTTTTCAGTGTTGTTAATTTAACTAAAAGTACAAGAATTTTTGTAAAAAAATTATTTCAATTGAAAAAACATAATTTTTGATAAATTTTCTTTCAGATTCTAAAAATTTAACCATTTAGCTACTATAGACATTTTACTTTTTTAAGATATCATGTTTAACAAGAAAGTTATGAAACTTTAACTTTTCCTAGTAGTTACATGTTTTAAAAATTTCATGCCAGAAAATTCCTAGAATTATTAACATTAGGGTAGTGTTATTAAAACTATCCGGACTGCCATTAAACTTGTCGGATTGATTTGAAATTTGGTATGCTGGTTCGATATAGAATAAGCTTAATGCATGATATTTTTTGGGGCATTTTATTGAAGAATAAGGGTCTAATAGGCCCAAGACCACAATTAATGACCCTACTTTTCGTTGTCCACGAATATAGTTCCCTTTAATTAAAGTGTATTTTTTCTTTATTTTTTTTCTTTGCCTTTCTCATTCATTTCTTAGTTTTTATGGGGTGGAAATGAAAGAAGAGAGGTGAAATAAATTTTTGGATGTTGTATTTTAACTGATTTTGATATGGAAAGAGTGATTAGGCTAAGTGCAAAAAGGTAATATTTACAGTTTTCGGAACATCTCTTGACTTGTCCATAGGGGTATGGATGTGTATTGGCTAAATTTGTAAGATCTTGGGGAGCGATTTTTCTGAATTTTGGATATGTTTTTGGACTAGTACTATACATTACACACACAAAAGATTAGACAAAAAGAACCGGGGCAATTTTTTTAATGAGACAAAAAGTTATAAAGAACTAATAGAGGAATTAATTGTGGTCTGTGGCCTACGGCATGTACGCTCTCGATTAACTAGATACCGGAAATGAAAGAAAGTAATTTTTCAAAAGTTGTAAAAATATACGACCTAACCTCTTTTCTAAAGAGATAAATCGTTTGTATCTTTGATTTTGGATTATGCAAACGTAGATTTCGAATTTTTTCGATTTTCTGATTAAATTTTCTCCATGTTGAAATTTGCGATTGGACCACGTGGTATTAGTCATGTCACAAGTGTCAGCTTGGGGTATTCGTATCCATTCAGTTATCACCCAAAGGGCAATTAACACCTATTTAATCACTCTTAATTGCTTCTATTGTCGGACTTGAAGGGATTACAATTAAAGGTGATATAATTTTTATGATCACAAGCGGTAACTAGATGAAAGTTCAAAATTTAGGACATGGTTTTGCGATATAGAGACGATATAGAGACTAGAAAAATAGCATCCTCAAAATAATTATAGCGTCGCGGAAATTATTATAGCATCACGGGAAAAAAATATAGCGTCTCGGTGCCGCGACGCTAAAACGGCCTGGGGAGAACACTGGAAGAATAAGATGGTATTTTTCCCTCTAAAGAGGTTATTGATCCCCATCAGGTTATGATAACCTTCATTTTTGTGAACATGGTGAACTACACACTTTGACATCACCTGGAATAATTAAGGTCACCGACCATTATATACAATGTATAATTATGAATAAATGGTAATTATAAATTGTTCACAAGATATACATTGTATTTAAGACTTTTTTGTTATTCAGGATTCTTTTTTCAAGTGTAGAAGAAGAAATCATGTCATATGAAAGACTTTTATGAATGCAAGGTCATGGCAAACAGTTCTTATTATATAAAGAATGTATACATGCCAAGAGCACTGATAAACATTTCCACAAGACTGAATGTTTTTGTTTGTTAAACAACATAATTTTGATCTACATATTCATTATTAGCAATATTTATTATAACTATGCAAATTTACATTAATTATTAGAGTATTTGTGTAAATTTACTGAAAACATTTTCTTTCATATCTATATTTTTAAGCTCACAACTGTATTTCAAATTCTACCCTGTTTAAAAAGTTAATTATAATCTGTTTTGGGAAAAAAAAATATTACAGCTAAAATTTTAATTAACTTTCCAATGTACATAAGGTATTTATAGGTCAGCAGGGTTAACATGCTGCAACCTTTACCCCCTCTCATCTGCATGATCTGTGCTTTATAGCATTCTGGTAATGGCCATGAGTCATGACCTGTGCCAAGGATCAACAAAAATTTTACACTGCAATGATATTGTTTTATGCAAATTTTAACATACCTTCCAGCCAGAAGAGAGGTGACATCAATGGGAAATGATGCCATTCTTAATTGAATGATGGGAAATCTTCTCATCTGATCTATCTCCAATTTTTCAAACATGATTAAATTTTTAAAATGACAACAAATAATTCCCAATTAATGACAGGCTAATGGTTGCTCACAAGCTTGTGAAATTTTGTTTTAAAAACACTTTGGTTCACAAATTCCTATTTTTACTTAAATTGACTAATCTGTAATTTTTTTCAATTTTAATCTTTAGCCTATGACATGTACAAATGTATTATCATCACACAAGCTTAAAAATAAAAGAGAACTACTGATATATTTATTTTCAAAAATTGTTCTAAACCAGTTTTGACTGGTTTAAAATACCAACGATTGAGCCAAAACTGCTTTTTTCCAACAACTAATTAAAGATCTTGAAAATGACTTTATACAATGAACATTGTCTTTTGGTCATGTGGTACCGGTGAGTCCAAAAGTATGAAAGAAAATAAACAGCAATGCGTTTACTTATTGTCTTGGTCTTCATCATGACAAAATAGAATGTATAAAGAAAAATATAAACAAAATAAAATAAATTTCAAACTTTGACTATTTAAGGAATGACTGTAAATGTAATATTTTTCTGTCTATGAAGATATAACCTCAAAAATGTGGTGCACACTGAATAACCTGCATAGCGGTTATTTAAAAGTGTGCACCACATTTTTGAGGTTATTTTGAAAAGACAATAAAAGTATTACAGCCACTCCTTATAATTTAATTCAAAATTCCTTTTTAAGGAGTAAATCATGAAAAACGTTCATGACTGCCAAAATTATGTCTATGAGCAGACAGACAAAAAACTTTAAGCCAATCAGAAGGCGTGTTACATCCAAATTAAATTATCAAATGATGAGAACTGAACTTATCTAATGTAGACTTGATGCATCTTCAGACTCACCAGTTCAGAAAATGAGTCCAGAGCAATTTTTTTTAAGTCATGGACTCATTGAATTGACATCTAAGTAAAAACCCTGCAAGGAAGACTTGAGAAGACTGACTCAGCAACTATAGTGCCCCCCTCCCCCTTCATGCCCTTTCCCTTCCCCATCGTGGTACATGAAGTAATAATTGACATCAATTATCTCAGGTTGAATAAAAATTATGCCATCAATAATCACGATAATATATTAAGTACAGAAAAATGGAGCAAATAATTATGTGCATAACAAAAACTAATACTTGAAATATTTATTTATTAAAAATAATCTTCAGAGGAATCAGACAAAATAGGGATGGCTTTTAATACATTTTGTAAATGTAACATACCTTCCAGCAAGCAGATGCACAGCGCCAATTGAAAAAGACATCATTCTTAATCGAATGATAGAAACAATTCTAATTTGATCTATCTCCAATTCCAAACATTATATATACACTTATGTATTGTCAAAATTAAAAAAATATTCCATTACATAGTCATACACGTAAGCCTGATTAACATGATTAATCACAGGTGATTATTTGCTCAATGACCATTTAAATCTAGTTATATTTGTAATGGACTTTAAACTTGTAATTAATTCTGACTTTTCAATTTAAAATAATTCCAACAATCACTGACAATAGAATTAAAATGTATCCAAATTTTTTTTTTCTTCATATGATCATTGCACAAACTATGAAAATGAAAACAAATAACATTAAAGTCTATAGCTAATTGACATGGTGTAGTTCTTATAAAAATATAAGTTCTAACCAGTATTGACTAGTTTATGCTAATAAGATGGTCTATTTATAGATTGTCAATATGACCTATATGTCTTATTTTTTATAACTTACTTTGTTTACAAATCTATTAATGTTACAAGGTCAAGGAATGTATACTAAATTTTCAAATTATTCACTGCAATATCATGAATATAGACATCAAGCTTAATTCCGTGTTAATTTTCATAAAGAGGCCCAATGAATAAATTCTAACTTTTATCCCCTAAAGATTGAAAAATTTTACATTATTCTATAGAAACCCCATTCTTCCAAAATTCATGACCATCAATGCCCCATTGTTAAAATATTACTCAGGAAAAATAATTCAAGTTCATGATTGATTGATTGATGTTTGTTTAATGTCCAGTGGCAATAGGGCAAATAAAGTTCAAACATGTATACATGTACGTAAAGAAATGTGTTAAAGGTCAGTTGTTGACCACTATATGATCAAATAAACAAACATGAGTCCAACAGTACTTATTTATTTGAACAAAATAGTAGGCTTATAGTCAATACAGGTGACCATTGAAAACTACTTATCAAAATGATCAGATAATAAGTTATAATACCTAGTGATGTACTTTGTTTTTTGATTAATCACTATTGTACACAATGTAGTATAGATTAAAATTTAAAGACTTTTGATTAATTTAAAGTTTTGATAAAAATAGGCAATGAAATTAATATATATTTGTACATACATGTATATATAATGAGTTTTGTTAAAATATACTTTTTCACTTTTTTGTTCTTTTGGAAAATGTTGTTTGTATGTTTGTGCTGTATTTAGACCCCTCTACCAAGAAATTTGTTTTGCATGTACACGTATAAAAGTTGCGGTTTTTATGCAATGCAATTATAGGTTTGAACGTTGTTTTCAATTTAGACTTGTGTGTATATATATATATATATACATAAATATTAAGGAGTTGTGGTATGATTGCCAATGAGACAAATGTCCACCAGAGTTAAAATAAGTGGATATAAGTAATTATTTATCATTAAAAGGTAGATTAAATATTCATGTACTTTATGTACATGTACCATAGATACTAGAGAGTGTTTTAGCTAGCCAAAAATTGAGGGCACATCTCACCTATGCCCTGTCACTGTGGCATGCATCTTTTTTCTGAAGAAAAAATCAAAAGTTGGCAAAAAACTGGTCAGTACTAGCAGGCCTGCGGTAAATACTAGAAATATTGGCAAATACTGGTCAGTTATATTTTTTTACCGAAACATCTTTAAAAATAGTCGCCCAGACCCACCATAATTTTTTTCCCCAAAATTAAAAGGGAAAAGATGCATGTTCCATGGTCTATTATTAGAGAATTTCAAACTTAAAAACATTTCAATTTTAAACTTTTACTCTCCACACATCTGTATTCAAAGGGTTTTGTCCTGGTGAGAGCCTCCTCCATCATTAACTTTTCTTCCATGGAGATCCCTGTATTGCCCTGCACTATGTCTATGAATTTTTTGTTGCTAAAGAAAAATTAAGGTTGGTAAAAACCGGTCAATACTAGCCTATCAGAGTTGTGTGTATCACATGAATTTTCAATCTGGTTAGTCACATACATGTAAGAATATCAACTGTTTATCCTTCTAATATGGCAATCAAGGGAAATAACACTGTTGTTTTGGTTCATCTTCAACAATTTTATTTTTTCATTTGAACGCAAGTTCAAACTTTTTTTAAAATATGTTAATATGGGGATGAAGTCCCCAATTACAATAGAAAAATCAATAAAAAAAATAATCAATCCACTAATGAACTCAAAATCGTTCACTTTTTTTTTCTAACTTTTTGTATTTTCCCACATCTGCGCAGAAATCTTTTCCAGTATCGTTTATCTCGGGATTTGAGTACAATTTTATGGGGACGTGCCTTATAGCGTTTCTTTGTTTACATTGAAATTGACGTCACAACTAAAATCCCTAACAACAGGACCAACATCGGAAACGTTTCCATATTTCAGTTTCTTTCTAAACAGATTAATTTATGAGTTAAAAATAGGCTTGAATTAAAAAAAAAATTTGTAAGGGTTCCGCGGAACCCAGTGTCTCGCCTACTTTTGCTGTTAGTCGCAGGCTCAACAAAAATGGGGAAATAATTATTAAAAATTTTCCTCTAGATACTATCTTTTGAATGTAAGAAGCTTCTGTTCAAGTTTGGTAAGAATCCAGGATGGTTTATGAATCTAATAAATGATTTAAAAACTTTAACTACAGACTGTATGTAATGTTAACTGGAAGAAAAACTAAGTCCATTCATAAGTAAAATACGGATAAACAGAATTTTTTTTTTGAACAAAATTTACTTTTGAATACTATATATATATAGCTATCTTATGATCATAAACAAGCTTCTGTCCAAGTATGGTACAAATCCAGGATAGTTTAAGAAAGTTATTAAAATTTGAAAAATTTTAACCACAGAGTGAATGTAATTTTAACAGGCAGAAAAACTAAGTCCATTTTAGGCATTTATGAGTAAAATACGGATAAACAGGATTTTTTTTTTACAAAATTTACTTCTGGATACTATCATAGGCGGATCCAGGGGGAGGGCCCCCTTTTCGTGGGAAAAATTTGGTTGATTATATAGGGAATCACTGAAGCGTGACTGGAGCGGCCCCCCCTTACTAAAAGTTCTGGATCCCCCACTGACTATCTTATGATCATAAACAAGCTTCTGTTCAAGTTTGGTAGAAATTTAGGATAGTTTAAGGTTCATCATAACAAATGGACAAATATGGCCGTATTTTCACCCCAAAAACTACTCTGTGTACAGACTTACCTGTACAGTTTGAAAAGTTTTAAGGCCTGGCATCCACTAGATATATAAAATTTAAATGCATTTTGTGTTTCAGAAAGATGTAATCGTTTTTGGATTTTGATGGGCATTTTTTTTCCTTCCTGCAGAAGGTGTAAAAATAAACAAACACCTGAATTGCATTCAGTGATCGGGAAGGACGTGCGCCTTGCGCCAATTGCGCTTATCGACCAGAAATGGCGCATAGAGTGACAAATTTAAGCGCCCGCGTGGCGCATGATATTTTTCACTTCGTTTTGAAACGTTGCGATGGATTTCCGATCGTATTTCGTGCCGCCATGTGTGAGTACACAACTGTGTAGTGTTTACTCCAATGATAGGAGCACCTATATATTTTTGGGACGTCTCGGGTGTTTTCCTATGGTAATAATAGCAACATGCGGTATGACTGATTACCCAAAAAACGTAATTAACCATCATTCATGATATAATTTTTTATAAACAACTTTAAATTTGTGAAATTGGCTAGTACAGGCGAGAATTCTTTTCTAATTATAATCTATTAACGTTGCTCTCTACTGTTATTCTTGTCATCGTGATGAAGTAATAATAATACAAGTGCAGAGGAAATGCCAGAAACGTCCTCTAATACGGAACGTCTGGAATAAGTATGGTATTGATGAAGACCCAAATTTAATGTAAAAAAAAACATGAACTTGAACAAGGGAACAGTACCAGTTTTAACATTGTAAATAAAGGTTATCGTAAATATTGACCGGTTTGGAAGAAGTTATTGTATATTCATTGAAATTGAAATTACAAAATCACAGGAACAATATCCATGATATTAATTAGAATCATACTTGTAAGTACAGTGAAATATACACTTTTTTATTTATTTTTTTTTATTGTAAACGAATGGCCCACTCATTTGACAACATGGCCCATTAATTCTAAAAATGGCCCATTGAATTTATTTTTGGGGGGCCCTGGGCCCATAGAGAAAAAATCCTTCCAGATCACTGTGCATTTGATACTGTCCACTCAGTTACTACCTTTAACTCATCTATAGATGTGTAAATATCTATTGTCTGTCTATTGTCTATGCCAATCAAGGACAATCAATGCAATACAAACCAGTTGTTACCCGAGAGGGAGCATCTCAAAGTTGTATCCCAACTTAGTTTATTTTTACACCTTCTGCAGGAACGAAAAAAAATGCCCATTAAAATCCAAAAAGATTTTATCTTTCTGATTTGCAAAATACATTTAACTTTTATATATCTAGTGGATGCCAGGCCTTAAAACTTTTCAAACTAAACAGGTAAGTCTGTACACAGAGTAGTTTTTCAGGTGAAAATACGGCCGTATTTGTCCATTTGTTATGATGAACCTTAAGAAAGTTATTAAAATTTGAAAAAACTTTAACAACAGAGTGAATATTTGTGGATGCCGCCAACTATCACGCCAACGACGACGACAGAATGTAGGATTGCTATGTCTCGCTTTTGCGACAAAAGTCACAGGCTCGACAATAATTTAAACAGACTTTGTCCCCTTTCACAGGTAAGTAACACCTGCCTCATATTAGCAAAAAACATTGTTAGGGAATGACTTTTTGATATTTGTAAGGGGGGGGGGGGGGGGGCGTCACATAGATAATTTTTTTATTGCCACTTTTGTAAACATTTGTTATCTTCATTGTGTACTGCAGACTTGAAAATATTGATTTACATCCTTTCTTGTGCAAAATTTATTGGTTATCAGTTCTTACCAGGCGGCCAAGTTTTTATTTTTGAAAATTCCCCCCCCCCCCCCCCCCCCCCCCCCAAACCAAAAAAAAAATCAAATGGTCGCCCCTTATACTCTACAAAGGGAGTTGTAATGATAAACATTCTTGTGTTTTCTACGTAAAAAAAAAAGATGTAAAGCATTAGAAATGACTATATAAACAAAAACAAGGTTTTCAATTTGTAAACAACATTCGGGTTAGAGGTGTTTCTTAACATTTTGAACGATGAATGCAATAAATGGTACTTTTTTCTTGGTGAATTTAAATATTCACTTATTCTTACCCTCCTGCCAATAAATGCACTCCAATGTGGTTTGTTCCAGACATTATTTTTCTCGTATTTACAGTTTACATCCCAAAACACGCTGATACTATTGACGATTGTTTGAAAATTTTCCTAGGCTATTTGGAACTCCTCCAGAGTTTTCAGTAAGCTCCTAATCACCAGAAGAAAAGTAGACTGCAATGTACCAATTTGATAAATGAAATATAATTGTTTTATTCCTTTTCATATAAATTCTTGCATCAAAAAATAGATTGTAAAGTTATGTATTATTCTACATAGATATTATACCTTAATAAACTTGAATTGTATATTTTGAACCGATGTTATTTTGATCCGTTGCATTGGTATTTAGTTATATTCCGATGAATAAAGTCTTTATTTATTTTCCGTTCACGTCGTCTATGCGTGAACAACGACCGGCCTTCATTAAAAATCGGTTAATAGGTTACAAGAGAATGGACTTGAATGGAGAATTTTCGACGCATAAAATAAATTATACATAATAAACATGAAAACTATTATGTGTTTTTTGGGGATATTTTTGTACGAAAATGCATCAGGTACATATTTAAATATTTTTATCAAAGCATGAACACGGTCGCTTTAACCCCCCTTTTTTGTGTTTATTTTTAAGTGTATATTATTTTCAGTTATTTAATGTGTGCATGCTCTTATCAATACGATGTATCTTATATTATTTTGCTGCCTCTCTCACGATATTTTTTTCTCTCAAAATATACGATATTATAAAATCAGATGGATTAAAATCAGTCCATCATAAAAAAGGGAATATATGCTTATAATTTATTGGGAAGAAGGGGGAGGGACAGGGGCTATTTTGAAAATGAATATCCTGGCATTTTAAGAACGAAATAGATCAAGCATGCCAAAAGACGAAAATGAATATTCTGAAGAAAAAAAACAACTTCAGGGGGAGGGAAAAAAAGGGGGGTCCTCAACATACAAATTTGGATACAGACATCCGGCTGGGGTTTGAAAAACACCCCCATTCAAATCTTGATTTTTGCGATATAGTTCATACAAAAAATGTAACTCATCAAGTCATATATTTCTGGCCTAGCTATCAAACAAGAAACGCCCATTTTCGCTGAACTCGTATATATACATTATTGTTAAGGGGCCAGCCGAAGCCCGTCTGTGGGAGCGGGATTTTCTCGCTGTGTTGAAGACCCATTGGTTGCCTTGGGATGTTTTCTACTCTTTGATCGGGTTCTTGTCTCTTTGACACATTCCCCGTTTCCCTGGGCGTTTCCATTCTCAATATTTTATGCAATATGTGATATCTTAATATTAATATGTTTACCACAGTTATCGCTACACATTTCTTACAGACATCTTAATAGAAAATGAGCATTTATGACCCATTGGCAAATGAAGTTCGACCCATTGATATTGCCTCCGGATGAAATTAAAAAAAAAAAACGGTAGGACAGGAGTTTTGAGTAAAAAAAAAAGCAGGATGAGCAACTTCGAAAAAAAAGGCAGGATGACAAATTATGTAAAAAAAACTGAGGATAAACTAATAAAAAAAAGGCAGGACCGAATAGAGTGAAAAATAAAAAGGCAGGACAGAGATTACAGCTAAAAAAAAAAATGAAAGACAAAATTTTTCGTCCTAGCCCCAGTCAGTTTTTGGGGAGAAAAAGGGGGCGTTTTTTGTCAGGACTAACAATAATTTTCAATTAAAAACATGTCACCGAGTTGCTTGTATGTTTTATGAAGCAATGAAGCAAGAAAAGGCAATTGGACGCATATATATCAGTTACCGCGTAAACTAAGAAGGATAACTCTGAAATAAAAGAAGTTTCATTTTACAGAAACATCTAGAAATATAAAAAATAAGTCGATGTGGTGTGACTACCAATGAGAAAGCTCTTCACCGAGACCAAATGACGTAAAAGTTCATAACTATAGGTGACCAACAAACGACAAGAACTTAATTACAGGCTCCTGACTTGGAACAGACACATACAGAATGTGTCGGGATTAAAGATGTTTGTTTGCGCTAATCCCGACCCCTAACCTGGGGCAGTGGTGAAACAGACAACATAAGAACAAACTATAAACATCAATTTAAAAGAGCTTAACTCATCAGATCTATACAAAGTAAGTAAGTAAGTAAGTAAGTAAATTTTATTTAGAGTCGGGCATGATATGTACAATTCAACAAGGTAAACATGAGCTCTATAGAGCTCTTAACCGACTTGATATTTAAAAACAAATAACAAATTATAAGGACATTTGACAAACCACACAAATAAAAACACATGCATAAAATGATAGCTAAACAAACATGCATAAATCAAAGCAAGCAAGCTAAAAAGAAAAGAAAAGCAAATTTTGCTATAACTGTCATAAAATAAGCAAATAAATAAAACAAAAGCAAACAATAAACAATAAACAGAACACAGGGCCAGAAGATTTCAGCTGTGAGACAGCAAAGTTATTGTCTACATGAGCTACAGAAGCAGTTTTCTGAAAAACACCATGCTGAAATAAAATGTTTGAACTGTTCCAAAGTTGAGAGGCTCCTTGCATGGTTAGGCAGGGAGTTCCACAACTTTGCTGCCTCAAAGCTAAAACTCCTTTTGCATTACCTTGTAGTTCTAGGTTGTGGCAATTCAACTGTGAGTTTATATCTAAAATTATATGAGTTTTCTTTAAAATTTAATATATTGTGTAAGAACTCTGGACTGGATTTTGTCAAAGTTTTGTAGGTTTCTAATGCCATGGTTCTCATGCGTCTGATTTTAAGTATTGGTAGTTTAGATTGTTCAAGTAATTGTTCATATGAGTTATTGTAGTCATTGTAGATGAATCTGAGCGCTCGTTCTTGCAGTTTTTTTAAATTTTTTGGTGTTGCGCTCGCTACAAAAATGCCATGTGAGTGGACAGTAAATTAGGTTTGACATGATGAAAGAATGGTAAATTGTCATTTTTGCCAGTTTGTTCAAGTGCGATCCAATTCTTTTCAGAACGTTTAACTGTCTGGTTGCTTTTTTGCAGATGTTAGATATGTGTTGGTAAAAGTCGAGCTTAAAATCAATGGTTACTCCAAGTAGTTTTACTTCATCTTCGCATTTGATGTTGTTTCCATTTAAGTTGAAGACTATGTTGTTTTTATGTGCTTTGCTGCCAATCGCTATGGCTTGAAATTTTTCTGGGTTAGCCTGCATTTTATTTTGTGAGAACTATGAAATTAGTGAACCACTGTCTTACTTCAAGGATTTAATAACTAATGCCAAAGAAGAACCAGATTTTGAAAGGGTATTGTCATCTGCATAATTATACAAGTCACAGTTATTTACAAAGAGAAAAATATCGTTTTTAAAAATATTAAATAAAACTGGGCCTAGTATAGAGCCCTGTGGTACACCTTTATAAATGTCAAAGCACAAAAAAACTAACAAAAACACAAAAGACACAAAGTACAGATCCGAGAGTACTCGCAGTTACTGAAAGCCATGCAGTCAAATCCCATAACAACTAATAGATAATCATGTATCTTAGACTAAAACGTCAATCAGTACGCATCTAAGATCCAATACATTTAGTTGTAAGATAGATAATTTTACCATGATCGTATCTAAATTTACGGGCTCGGTAAACAACATCACAGTAAAAATTAGGATGTGCTATCCCGTTTGTAATAATTTTCTACAAGTACCGCCAAACTCCCAAACCAAATCTTTGTATTTATGAAAGAATTTAGTAAAGGTTTTAAGTAATTTGTGGTAACGAAATCATTGACTCTATAATTTACCAATAACACATAGATTACATTCATTGGAATCCAAAACGTCACTACCGACACGGGTATAATGAACTCGTTGGGGTATATAAACATCGTATACTAAGATGGTGCCAAATGAATGTGACCATCTAAAAATTGAAAATGAACAACAGGGAACGAAAAATCGTCCCTTTTGTCGTAATTTTTCTTGTAGAATGTCCCTTGTAAAACTGAAATATCTAAATCTAGGAAAGATCAGTTATTGCTGGTTATATTTGATTTATTTAAAATAAGTTCGTTTGGGTAAATTTTGGCAGTTTATTTAAAGAATTCTTGATTATTTATCCCAAAAATATCATCAAGACAACGGTAAGAGTTGTTGAAGTTATCAATTAAAGTGAATTTAGACGGGTCTTTACTAGTTATAATGAAGTAATTATTTACGTAGGCGACAATGGTAATTTTTTGTGTTCTGCGTTTTCACTATAAAAAATCCGTTGAAAAAAACTGTCAATTTCTGAATTTTCACACCTTTGGGTGTGAATAAAACTTCAAAACACATGTGGTGGTGCAGCTCTTTTGATTGAAAATGGATTTGAAGGGTTCTCTGTGGTTCCGGAATTTTTGAATTAGTATGAAATAAGAACACCCTTTGCTTGATTTTGCACAGAAAATTTTGCTCATCAGGAAGAGTCCGCAAAATGTATCACTATTTCTAAACCAATAGCCGACATTCATTCCTCACTATTTCAATTGTCTTTTCTAATTAACAAGGCAACAGAAAATATTTCTAGCAATTATCTTGGATATAAAAACTAGATGGCGACCGTCTTTTCTTTTTACTTTCAATTAACCTACTGAGTTTGGCCATAAACTATGATTCAATATAGTACAGAAACAGTCTGCTATTAAACGGGGGCACAATTGATGCATGTATGAAAACCTACAACCTTTCTTGCTACATGTGAAACATCAACAAAAAAACATGTCTATTTTTGTGTATAACATACTTTTAGTTATCCTCGAGAGTTTACCGATCGTGATTGATTCATACTTTATTCGGTAATTTAACAGAATAACTATAACTAGAACACTGAATTTGTTAGGATATTTCAAATGGGGTTATCCCTCTTTGTACTGCTTCTCCAATCATATTCACTTTTCAATTTTTGTTCTTACTCATTTTTTAATTATCAATAAGCATTATGTATTTTAGATTATAACTGATATATGTTTTTTTATGCCCCGCAACTGAAAGAAGGGGGGGGGGGGGGCATATTGTTTAACCCCTGTCCGTCCGTCCGCCTTCCGTCTGTCCGCCTTCCGTCTGTCCTTCCATCCGTCCTTCCGTCGGACCATTATGAGTATATATAGTTATTCCAGATAACTCCTCCTACATGTAGTTTGAATGCTAGGAAGTTTTCACTTTGCTGGCTGTTTGTACATATATTGAAGGTGTGCATGTGGTTAGGGTTTTGATTTTTATTAATACTTGCTCTTTTGTGAGATAGTTGAACTTTGTAATTTTTTGGAGTATTTACTTGCGTAAGAGGTGTGTATAGCGTTTCCAGATAACTCCTCCTACAATTTGAATGCTAGGAAGTTTTCACTTTGTTGGCTGTTTGTACATATATTGAAAGGGTGCATGTGGTCAAGGTTTTGATTTTTATTAATGTTTGCTCTTTTTGAAGATAGTTGAACTTTGTCATTTTTCGAGTTTATACTTGCATAAGAGGTGCATAGCGTTTCCGGATAACTCCTCCTACAGTGAAGCATAGACCTATGTGCTCCCATGCTCAACTTTGTGTATTTTGAAATAACACTTTGCATCTGCGAGGAAACCATGCAAATAGATTAACATCAAAGTATCATAAATTACAAATAAGGGTCTGGATTGGGGGTTCTTCATTTCTTTATTTTTTTAATTTTTAGATCGTTTTATTCTATTTTGCTTATTATTCTCTATGTTTATATTTTAACATCCCATTGATCTCTGTTCTTTTATTTACGTGTATTTTTCAATATTTTTTATCTGCACATTTTATCCATTATTCTTCATTTGGTAAACCCTAACCAGACCCTGAAATGGCAGTTAAAAATAGATTGTCAGAAAAAAATCAAGGTACTAGAAAAAGCACTGTATTATCCTTTCCGGAAATTGAATTTATTTGCACATATTTAAATTAAAAAGACATAACAGTTAACTGTACCAATGGACACTGGATTACTATTAAACGGATAAAATATGATTACATATGAAGAAAACATTAGTTTATTTCTTATTTTACAAAGGTTCAATTTTAGATCTAAAAGGCTTACAAACTAATAATTCACTCAATATACCGATAAAAGAGAGGCGAAAGATACCAGAAAGACATTGAAACTCATAAGTCGAAAATAAACTGACAACGCCATGGCTAAAAAAGATAAAGACAAACAATTATAGTACACAAAACACAACATAGAAAACTAAAGACTGAGCAACACGAACCCCACCAAAACTGGGAGTGATCTCAGGTGCTCCGGTAGGATAAACAGATCCTGCTCCACATGTGGCATCCGTCGTGTTACTCATGTTAGTACAAACCCGGTAATAGGTCTAATTCGGTAGGTCACATTCGGGAAAAGGGAACGGGATTGTAGTTACGACATCAGGAACATATCCGCTATCATCTGTGAAAAGGATATTCCATAACGGTCAACGGTTAACGGTAAGCATTTCTTCTTAATAGTTGCATTTTTTTTATTCCCGGTTCATCATAAAACTTAACTGACATTATCAATATTTTTATTATGTAACAGAGCATGTAGTTTTGATTTATTTTTATATATTGAATCCAATTTATCACTTGAAGGACACAGATTAAAATAAGCACTTATTGCTTGTTTCAGAATCCTATTTGTGAATGTAAATTTATATTGTATAAGATATATTTAATTCATAATAAAAATATTGTTTACACAAAACTGAGAAGAAAAAAAAAGATGTCAACGCACAAACATGTGAAAGTTAATGTCGCATTAGTACAAATGTGTTCAGTATTTTTTTTTGGTCGTGCAACTCGTTTTCATCTTCGATGAACACGTTGTTCCAATAACAACATATGACACGGATCTAGCTATAGTGACCACAGATACAGCATGCAGCCTTATATAAAAATAAAAAAGATATGTGGTATGTTTGCCAAAGAGTCAAGTCATTGGCAGTTAAAAATGACATAGAAGTTAACAACTATAGGTCACCGTACGGCCTTCAACAATGAGCAAAACCCATACCACATAAAAAGTTATAAAAGGCCCCGAAATATGACCACTCTGTCAAAATCGGTCTTATATATTATGGTCAATGATACTGTGCCTAAATTCGAAAAGATTTTGTGAAATTAACATTTGTTATCATCCAGAAACCATAAAATAAATTGTTTAAAAGAAAATTTAAGGCACAACTCTTGATCGGTAAATGTCAAATCCGTCAAAATCAGATTTCTTTCGTACTTAATGTTTCATGACATTATGTAAGAATTTAAGTACTTTAGTTTTCATCCGAAAAAAAATCCCCTTTCGAAAGATAATTAAGGGGCACACTGCACTGTAAACGCTTGAATGTTACATTCCAAAACTATCAAAATCGAAATTAATTATCCGTATTTATCATGACATTGTGTTATAACATCAAAAGATTCTGTACAGAGGTACTAAACATCGAAATGAGGCCCCTCATGGGGGTGTCCAAGTAATCACAATTGTTTTGCCAATATAATCACATAATCATTAATGATCTTTTTAAACACGATAATCAAATAATCAAAAATACAGTCCCAGATTATCAAATAATCAAATAATCATGTAATCAAATAATTACTATAAAAACGGCCAAGTAATCACATAATCAAAAACCCCATGAGGAGGTTCCGAAATTAACTGATCTGTATTTTATGTATCCTGACATATTGTGTTAAAATTTCATGTTAAGTGGCACTTAAGACAACTAAGAGCATCCTTAAAATGAAATATTTTAAAACTGTCAAAATCAAATTTGACATGTATTTTATGGTCCATGACATTGTTCAAAATTTCAAAACATTTGGCCAATCTGTACTTTACTAATTTTCTGGAAACCAAACGTGTGACGAACGGACGAACGAAAGGACAGACGGAACAACATGTGCATCACTATATACATCCCCTCTTCGAGCCAGGGGTACAATCATTGGTTTAATCAGTAAAACATTAAATTGAATTGTTGTCATAAGTTAATATGTGTATGGAAAATTATTTTAAATACTATATACATAATACTGTCAGTTTCCGTGGTTTCATCACAGCAAGTTTCGTTTAACTGCTTATACCGTAACAGAATCCAAACTTAGCATTACGTCAACATTACCCAATGCATGGTTTTAAGCATGACGTACAAATTCAATAAAGAGGTAGGGACAAGTTCCTATATAGTTCTTTCACTCACGCGGCAAAAAATCTGATTTGTGTTAAACCTTTTGAAATTAAAATATTGAATGATAACAAGTCTTATAAAAATGGTCAAATTCGATAGAGAGGTAGGACCAAGTTCCCATATATACATATATATGAGTTCGAATCCCGGCGAGGAAAGAACAAAAGTTTGCTTCCGCAAATTTGCAGATTTAACATTGTTGTGCTGAAATTTAGAGTAATTATGAATATAATATGTGTTTTCAGCCGTGTATCACCTTCACTGGTCATCCAATGAATGGATTTGTCGTCGTAGAGTAGAAGGTTGTACACGGCTGAAAACACATATTACAAACTAAGAATTCAGCTTTCGGTGGCTTAGTGTTACCTTTCCTCGTGAGTAGAATCTAGAGTTGTAACACAGTACATGATATATTAAGCATGAAGATGGAATTTATTACAGATTAGCTAAGTTATCTGTACTAAAGGATCGTATGATGTAGTCACAGAAATAATTATTTTGATAAGTACGTCTAAACAAGTGACAACTCAAGGACATATCCATCCATTGGATCACCAGTGAAGGTGATACACGGCTGAAAACACATATTATATTTATAATTACTCTAAATATCAGCACAACAATGTTAAATCTGCAAATTTTTGTTTTTCCTTCGCCTGGATTCGAACTCATGCTATTGGGATATCGAGATAACACCAGCTGCACTGTGTCAAGCGCTCTAGACCACTCGGCCATCTAGACTGAACTAAAAATTCAACTTTCGGTGGCCTAGTGTTACCTTTCCTCGTCAGTAGAATCTAGAGTTGTAACACAGTAATATATATGTATGTTGTGTACAAGTTATTATTTTGTACAAATTATAATTTGAACAAAACAATTGTACACATTATAATTTGTATTTTGACTTCGTACAAATTGTAATTTGTACCAAATTTGACTAAAATTCACTTATAACTTGTACAATGATTTAAAGTATGGATTTTGTCATAAAAAACATTGATACACACTATATAATTTTTATTCAATGACCACACAATAAACCTTATTTACAAAATACAAAATACCCAGATGGAGCCAGGAAATGTAATTGTTACATGCATGCCAGTTTATTCTGATAGTACAATCAAAATTGGCCCTAGTGACAATTCTGACAGAATGATAAAAATTGGCCTAGTGACAATTCTGATAGTATAATAGAAATTGGCCCTAGTGATAATTCTGATAGTATAGGAGAAATTGGCCAGAGTGACAATCAGGATGACACTGACGTTGAAACACCAAGCATACATGCCAGGAATCATGCGCTGTCTGGCCAATAGATCCAAGCTGAATACGAAACGGAAATAATAAGAATTTGCTGTGGGGGATAATGTCATTATACCAATTCCTCAGTGTAATCGTGCACCAGCTGATCCTGGAAACATGTTAGTTGTAATTATTGAATCTGGAGAATTTGGATACCGCATTGGAACAGCTGTAGGAATTTCAACAGGATATTTGTCAAGAAATCAAATTGAAGCTGTTGCAGACACATCTTTATTTGCAGTAACAGTTCCTGAGCTTCAATTTTCGCTTAGTGAAGTATAGTTAAAAAAATTTCAAAAACTGATGGTCAGGGATTTCTTTCATGTAAATGCAAAGGAAGGAGCAGCACTTCTAAATGTAAATGTAAAAAGCAAAATTGTTATGCATTTCTGATTCCATTATTCCATCACATGCTCAAACAACTGATAAAGAACTATTTTTGTATTTTGTAAATAAGGTTTATTGTGTGGTCATTGGTTAAAAATTCTTTAGTGTGTATCAATGCATTTTTTATAACAAAATCCATATCATAAATTATTTTACAAGTTATAAGTGAATTTTAGTCAAATTTGTACAAATTGTAATTTGTACAAGCTTTTTTTGTACAAATTAAAATTTGTACAAAGTAAAAATACAAATTATAATGTGTACAATTTTTTTGTACAAATTATAATTTGTACAAAATGATAACTTGTACACAACGTTGTCTCACTCATGCGATTAAAAATCAGATTTGTTTTAAACATATACTGGAATTAAAACATTGAATGTTAATAAGTCTTTATAAATTTGATGCATTCGAAGCGCTTTTATTGATTTATCCAATTGATCGTCAATAAATAGAAGAGAATTTTCTGAGCCTGTTTTCTTTTCTTTATTCATTTCGCCCATTATTCTCTATTCGTTATATTTTAGCACCCCATTATTCTCTATTCTTTACTTTTTGGCCTATTTTTCTCTATTCTTTATTTTTTATACATTTTTTCTGCACTTTTCTGACCACTATTTTCTATTCTGTAAAACCCATCCAGACCCTAATAGAATGTCAAGGATGTATACCATCTTGATTAAGTGATGTGATGTAAAACCTAAAAAAATCTAAAAATAATAGCAAAATCAACCCAAAGAGTCTTAATAATATGCTTAAAAGATATGCCAATAATGTGACATATACCCATAAAACAGAGATGTTATTCAGCGGTAGATTGCTGTTGAAGACAATTTTGGCCAATCGTCACATCTCGGCCGATTCCGTTCTTTCATCTAACGGATAGAAGAAGAGTTGCGGATTCACCCGAGGATTGCCGATTGCAGTTTTGACGTACAAAAGTATACGACTTATATCTTTGATGAGATTTTTACAACCACATGACACTACTGGCACACGTTTCGTCCATAGAGTATCACCAGCCCAGAAGTCAGTACTTAAGTTTTGACATGAAATATCATTGAAACGTTCATTTTCGATAAATTTACATGTTGCATTATTCAAAACCCTAAGGTTTTTCTACCTTCAGGCATATATAGCCTTAGCCGTATTTGGAATTTTTGGTTTCCAATGCTCTTGAACGTCGTAATTGATTTAGCCTCCCACATGATTTGATTTGAGCACCACAGATGTAGTAGACGAAACTCGTGTCTGGCGTACCAAATTATAGTTGAAAAAATAGCAAACTGCAGGTTTTTGTAAATTCTGTATTGAAGGACATATGTCCTCTACTCAAATGAATTATTTTATGTTTGGGAGAAATACATATATTCATTACTATCATTTTCAGTAGAACTTGAGTTCTGTTTTATATTGTCCTCTCTTATTCTTTTTATCAATACTTAAAATTTATGAAAATTAAAGTCTTAAGCCATCTTTAGGCATCAAATATGCCATAACGTTGTAAGAAACACGTTATGCTGTGATACTGTGGACTTTACTTTCGATTCAGAAACTTTTAAAAGATAGTCACAATTAGTGGTCTGCAGAATATAAAAAATATTGACATCAAAAATAAAGAAAACTGGGCAAAAAAAAAAAGAACGAAGAATAATGGAATGCTGAAATATAAGGAATAAAGAATAATTGAGTGCTTAAATATAAAGAATAGAAAATAATGGGGAATAGACGAAGACTAGATTAAACTGGCATTAAAAGAATACTGAGAGACCCAATACAGACTCTCTTATAGTGTAAAGTTTTTTTTTTCATATAGGCAAATGCACGGACTACTGATCTTTGCACGTCTTCATCAATCATAACATCATCATCTCTTAATATATTTTCAGATGACATTGACACTATCACTCAACCTTATTTGCAGCAACAGTTCCTGAGCTTCAATTTTCGCTTAGTGAAGTATAGTTAAAAAGTTTTCAAAAACTGATGGTCAGGGATTTCTTTCATGTAAATGCAAAGGAAGGAGCAGCACTTCTTAATGTAAATGTAAAAAGCAAAATTGTTATGCATTTCTGATTCCATTATTCCATCACATGCTCAAACAACTGATAAAGAACTATTTTTGTATTTTGTAAATAAAGTTTATTGTGTGGTCATTGGTTAAAAATTCTTTAGTGTGTATCAATGCATTTTTTATAACAAAATCCATATCATAAATTATTTTACAAGTTATAAGTGAATTTTAGTCAAATTTGTACAAATTGTAATTTGCACAAGCACTTTTTGTACAAATTAAAATTTGTACAAAGTAAAAATACAAATTATAATGTGTACAATTTTTTGTACAAATTATAATTTGTACAAAATGATAACTTGTACACAACATATATATATAGTTGTCTCACTCATGCGATTAAAAATAAGATTTGTTTTAAACATATACTGGAATTAAAACATTGAATGTTAATAAGTCTTTATAAATTTGATGCATTCGAAGCGCTTTTATTGATTTATCCAATTGATCGTCAATAAATAGAAGAAAATTTTCTGAGCCTGTTTTCTTTTCTTTATTCATTTCGCCCATTATTCTCTATTCGTTATATTTTAGCACCCCATTATTCTCTATTCTTTACATTTTGGCCTATTTTTCTCTATTCTTTATTTTTTATACATTTTTTCAGCACTTTTCTGACCACTATTTTCTATTCTGTAAAACCCATCCAGACCCTAATAGAATGTCAAGGATGTATACCATCTTGATTAAGTGATGTGATGTAAAACCTAAAAAAATCTAAAAATAATAGCAAAATCAACCCAAAGAGTCTTAATAATATGCTTAAAAGATATGCCAATAATGTGACACATACCCATAAAACAGAGATGTTATTCAGCGGTAGATTGCTGTTGAAGACAGTTTTGGCCATTCGTCACATCTCGGCCGATTCCGTTCCTTCACCTAACGGATAGAAGAAGAGTGGCGGATTCACCCGAGGATTGCCGATTGCAGTTTTGGAGTACAAAAGTATACGACTTGTATCTTTGATGAGGTTTTTACAACCACATGACACTACTGTCGGACGTTTCGTCCATAGAGTATCACCAGCCCAGAAGTCAGTACTTAAGTTTTGACATGAAATATCATTGAAACGTTCATTTTCGATAAATTTACATGTTGCATTATTCAAAACCCTAAGGTTTTTCTACCTTCAGGCATATATAGCCTTAGCCGTATTTGGAATTTTTGGTTTTCAATGCTCTTGAACGTCGTAATTGATTTAGCCTCCCACATGATTTGATTTGAGCACCACAGATGTAGTAGACGAAACTCGTGTCTGGCGTACCAAATTATAGTTGAAAAAAAATAGCAAACTGCAGGTTTTTGTAAATTCTGTATTGAAGGACATATGTCCTCTACTCAAATGAATTATTTTATGTTTGGGAGAAATACATATATTCATTACTATCATTTTCAGTAGAACTTGAGTTCTGTTTTATATTGTCCTCTCTTATTCTTTTTATCAATACTTAAAATGTATGAAAATTAAAGTCTTAAGCCATCTTTAGGCATCAAATATGCCATAACGTTGTAAGAAACACGTTATGCTGTGATACTGTGGACTTTACTTTCGATTCAGAAACTTTTAAAAGATAGTCACAATTAGTGGTCTGCAGAATATAAAAAATATTGACATCAAAAATAAAGAAAACTGGGCAAAAAAAAAAAGAATGAAGAATAATGGAGTGCTGAAATATAAGGAATAGAAAATAATGGGGAATAGACGAAGAATAGAGTAAACTGGCATTAAAAGAGTACTGGGAGACCCAATACAGACTCTCTTATAGTGTAAAGTTTTTTATTTTCATGTAGGCAAATGTACGGACTACTGATCTTTGCACGTCTTCATCAATCATAATATCAGCATCTCTTAATATCTTTTCAGATGACATTGACACTATCACTGTCATTTGTTTTCTACAGTTTTCATATTGCGTTTGATTAATCTCTTTTTATACATTCGTCACACAGTTCTTTATTACAGGTTTATATGATTTTTTATCTTCTTTTAACTTCTGCCGAAGATTTGTGCAGCTTCGACATCCAGCTCTACTAAAGTTCTTTAAATAAGCATGTCATTTAAAAATGTCTCATGAAATAATATACTACTGCCTGGCAAAACGGTTTTCCAAGAATCATAAAAGTATAAGACATCCACCAAAAAAGCAAACAAGAAAACAAACAAACACACATACATACAAACAAAAAAGATTAAAAGAAAAAAAAAAGATTTAAAAAAAGAACACACACAAACATAAAAAGCCGACAAAAAACTAGAGTTGTAATGAATATGAGCATCTATCAGGACATTGACTTTGCGGAAATTTTCTAAAAACCTAATCAATCAATGACGCAGGTTACTTATAGTACAAAACTAATAACGGAAACTCATCGGCAATACGCCACATATAAAAACCTTTGTTCAGAAATTGATACATTCAATTGATGTTGTTTGCACGTTCAAATAAGTGACCCAGTCAAGAAATAGATATGTCATGCTCATCAAAATGGCATATCTTAACCAGAGTAAACAAAGTTATCTTTATTTTGACATTAGTTGCACTTTGTTTGTTGGTCCTTGGATTTCCAACGCCATTTTGGATTTCGATATCTGTGGAAACTGACTTCCACAGCGAAAGATTTATCTACAAAAATTTCTTTTACTATTTAATCTTTGAACCATACGAGGAAGAATATGTTGGTCTTTGGCAGTGGTGCTTTAAACAATATGGATGTTTTGATTTATCATTGTTCGCTCAAATGTTTTCAACATTTACCAACAAAACACACATAGATGGTACAGTAGGGATAATAATATACAAGACGAACAGAATTATAAGTATGCTAGCATATTAATAGATATACTTTTATACTGTGTATCAATTATTGTAGGTTTTTTTGTTATACATTAGAAATTATATGATAATAAGTTTGTTTTCAGAGGTCGATCGCGATATGTTCTTTTTTGTTCTTCTTATTATAAACATTTTTGAATTGAGGAATAATGAAGAGATTTGATAAAACGGTGATGTATGTCTGAATATGGTGATCCAAACCTTAGAGTTAAAAAAAAAAAATGTTTCTACCATAGTGGCGAAGATATGCCAAACCAGACACATTATTCTAAATCCGATCCGAACTGTCTTTGCTTTTGCTCCTAAATGCTGCAAGATTATCGAAAAAAACAGCCGAGTATTACCTTTTTTTTAGTTCAGCACTATATGGTTTAACCTGGCTTTAGTCGATCTTACAACGTCACACACTCGAAGAAGTACCCTACAAGGAGAACATCGATACCATATAATAGATTTGTTGGTGCTTTTCAGAGATGTTGAAGTCCAACTTAAGATTAGGGAATTAATACATATTTTTTACAAAGCAACTTGTTGCAAACTTTTATGTCAATTTGTCACTGGCGAAAAGTTGACTCATTGGCAAAACATGAATTTAAAAAAAATATAAATGTTCATAATACAGAAAGGTACGTGATACCTGCCATAAGCAATAACAATTTACTGTTCTTTTGAAATGTGGGAAAGTAATAATTCATACTTTTTTACATTTTCAAGTTTCAAATTTTATTTAATTCAGAAGCCGCGAATAAACAAATACATTCAACAAATCAAAATAACATAAAACAGTTGTAGGGCCATAAGTGAGACAACTGGACATACAATGACTAGGCTGGGCATCCGTCTGCTAGACACGGGTATCCATAACGTTAGAATCAAACGGATAAAAGGATATAAATCAAAGAAGTAAAATCAAATCGACGTATTGCATTCAATTTTAACTTCTCTGCACGGTCGAACTTGAAATTCCATTTCATCTAATATTAGCATATCCCTTAATTAATTTTCAACGTTTAGAACTATTTAAATTAGCATAATCCCGTTTACACGGAATCAATTTAACTCTTTTAAACCTTTGTAGATTTGTGGACAGTTTCAAGACCATTTTCAACGTTTGAACGCAGAAATATTAAAATTAGCATAATCCCTTTTACACAAAGTCAACTTAATTTTTCTAAAACCTTTTTAGATTTGTGGGCAGTTTCAAGATCATTTGCAACTTTGGCCGTCGTTTGTGCAATATCGTTTTTGATTTGGAAACTGTATTTCATCTGGATAAGGAAGATGAACCATGTTCGTATCTACCATATTGTGTCAATTGTTGAAAATTTCATCATTGGTAAGTCTTAATATACATTATACGCACATGTCACAATATACACAAAATATTTGTATGAGCTTATCATCATTTTCACACACATGCTAGATTCAAATAGAATATTATTAAATTTAATGATTGATGTATATCTAGAAATATTATAACTATTGCAGGCATGTATAATGACGGGTGTGGACGTAATCAACAATTAAGGGATACGGATTTATATAAGTTCTTCTTGTGTGCGAATCCCTGTATTTCTATTGTATAATTGTAGTTTGTGCACTTTTGAAAAAAAAAATTGTTTAAGGATGTTCGCTACTCTGTTTCAAACTAACAAGCTTTTTAAAAGACTGTTATAAATCAATAGTTTATAAATAAAGGAACTGAAAAAGTAGAAAAAAATTAAGGGTCCGTGTGGTTGTTTTCGAGATATAAGCTATTGAAAATTTGGCGGGAAATGATTCTCTCTAGACTTTTCATAGAATTAACATTGGCACCTTTTTTCTTTCAAAAAATATGAAAAAATAACAAGGATTTTATAAGATTTTAAAATACGGCTTTTAAAACTATATGTAATAATATTATGAAAAGAAAAGTAGGGGTTACCGGGCAATTTGTTTTATTGGCAATAGATAGATAAAACCAGAGGATTCCGAATATCTGGCAAAAATTCAAAAACAAGAGTAGCGAACATCCTTAAGCTTACCATAATTAGTTAAGTATACCATAATGCATCTTTTATCAAAATGTTGTTGCGAGACAGTCAATTAACATGATCTGATTCTATAGCAGACAGCAACCATGTTGATGACGAACCAATTAAAAGCGTTCGAATGGGATATCTCCTTTTCCTACAAACCATCATAGTTGTATTCGAGTTCGAATTTCCCTTTTTGCGTCGAGTTTAATAACCATATTAATATAGGCAGTTCTTTTTTTGTTACATGTTACATGTATTTATATTGTAGGTTCTGCTTTAATTGTATGCTTGGCAACGTTTGTTGTTGCAATTCAAACATTCGATGAGCTAATGATGGATATGATATCGGGATGGAACATTGACAGATTCGTAGAAATTAACAGATATTTTTTCATTTCTTCCTGGATGGTTTCTGCTGCAACATTATTGTACTTTTGTAATGGAATACTAGCAGTTGTCAGTTTATACAGATGCTATGTGATCAACACAAAAGCCGCATATGGAAGACGCTCAGTAGCAACTATTGGAAGTGGATGGGCGGAACCCTGGGGATAACTTCTGTTGATATTAATTGAATTATTGTACAGAGACCAACATTGACAGACTAACAGTTAGGTTTTAAAGACTATTTTTGAGGCATCGGTCGTCCGTCTTTACCATATCATGTATATCAATCTTGAGTATGAAAACCGTATGTTTACTTTGAAAATGAAAAAAAATGCTTTTATATTTTATTGCAAAGAAAATGAATGTAATATACTTAAATTATACAATTTATATATTTTTATATATTTTATGTAAATATTAATTCAGTCACACTAATGTTGAATCTGTAAAGAGAGACTCTGGTTTAATATATTATGTGAATATATATTTGAAACATGTTTTTATGGAAAGTGAAGCTTCAATAAAGTATTATTTTGTCTTGTGAAAAATGCCTTTTTTGGCCCCTTTTTGACCCCTAATTCCTAAACATTTGGGACCATATTTTGCAATATAATTCTAGAACCATTAGAAAAAAAAAACATCAAACAACCGTGCACAACACGACACAGAAACGAGCAATAATGATAATGTGTATTTCTAATGGAAATATAACTTTGAACAACAAAGATATGTTGAAGATGGAAAAGAAGAAGATATATTCTGACCTTCATTTTGACAGTCTTTGTTTTTATACTTTAAAAAAATATTCGTGCCATAGGTCAGGACTTCGCTAAATTATTGGCTTATTGTGAAAAACGACTGAGATCTCTAAATACTCAAACTAATATTGTCTCCTTATATATGAGCAAATCTTTGACTAGTAACAGCTTCTAAACAAATACAAGTCTTTATTGTATTGTAAACATCACAGGAACATCAGGTTCTCCTTGTTGTTAAAACATAATTGTTATCATAATTAATGATGGCCGGACTTTATTACAGAAAACCACCAGGTTTTGTACTGCTGTCTGGAAAACCAACAAATCCCTTTGAAAAATAACAAAAAGGCATTGATGGCTCTTGAATGTTAAATGCCAAAACGGTCAAAATCGAAATCATTTGATCTGCATTTTAGGGGATTCGATATTTAAATGTAAAATAAAAAAAAAATTCTGTCAAGTGTTACTTAAAATATCCCCCGGAAAAAAAAAAATCCCAATTGATAGATTATTGAGGACATAACTGTTGAACAACAAATGCCGATACGTCAAAATCAAACTAGACCTGTATTGTATGACATTGTGTTGACATTATTAAAGTTTTGTTAAGTGGTCCTTTAAATTATCATCCGGAAAAAAAAAATATCCCTTTTCGTTTCAACTTAGATTGAATTTTTTGTAATTAAATAATCATTCGCAAACCAAATATTTGACGAACAGACATTTTGAATACCTCTTGCATTCCTATATATGTCCCCTAGGCGGAGGTATAATAAGTGTTTTAATCAGTAAAATATTGAATTGCATTGCTGCCATAAGTTAATCTTGTTAATGTTTGTACGGAAAATAATTTTAATACGAAATACTTGATTTTAGATTAAATATATTTCCAGTTTCCATGGTTTTTATAACAGCGTGTTCTGTGTAACCCCTTAATACCGTAAAAGAAGCGTCAAACCTAAATAACCCGCTATGCAGTTTTAAGCATGACGCAAAAGTTCGATAAAGAGGTAGGACAAAATTCCAATTTAGTTGTTTCACTCACGCCACCGAAAATCTGATATGATTCATTGATATCAAAATAAAAATATTAACTGTAAATAACACTTATAAATTGTTGCATTCAAAACGGTTGAAAGTTCTTGGATATATTTAGTTAATTGGGAAAATTCAAGGCCAAAAAATTGAAAGCCAATGGTTTATTACCTTAGGATCTATAAATTTTAAAACCAAAAGGAACGATGTGACACACATTCATAAAACAAAAATGTTATTCAGCGCTATACACTGCTGTTTTGACGTACCAACAAATAAGCTTTGTATCTTGGATGAGCTTTTGCAACCACGTGACACTGGTGGACGTTTCGTCCCTAGGGTATAACCAGCCAAGAAGTAAGGAAAAAAGTTTGATTGGTATTTCTAGTTAATACTAATTTGGACAGCCCTCTTATAAAAGCGAAAATGTAGTGCCCGAATTAAAGAACGTCCCAAATCAAGACTTTTGGAACCTAAAATTAAACAAAGCCGAAACAGATGTATGCATTCTTTGATTAATAAGGCCATTTTTCTCTATCCCTTAATTGTATTGGCACTTTTCTCTGTTCTTTATATTTTTACACCGCATAAATGTCCATTCTTTATATGTGCTGTCTTTTGTGTTATTTTTTATTTCGTTTTATTTTGCCCCTTATTCCCATCTTTTGTTCAATATTCCCTATCCTCTAAAACCTTATCCATACCCTCCATAATCCAGTTGCTTATTTATTCATTTGTAGCAACCTAATGAGTACTGTTCAAAATAAAAGGTTTGATACGCCATCTGGTGTTCTATTGGCACTATTGTATATAAAGAAAAACATAAAGCTAATTATGCACTTTTAAATATACTAGAATAGTTTGTTCTTAAATGGACGTTAAGCAACCAACAATCAATCAATCAATCATTTCCAATATGTTATAATTCCAGGCTTATATGCAGGAATTTGCATTGTTTGATTACTCGAAGAAAATCCGAAGAATTTAATATTTACCTTTTTTTAATAAGAGTCAGTCTAGCAATGTTTGATTTATGGAGTTTGCAGAAAAGAAAATAAATTTAAAAAAATAAAAAAAAAAAAAAAAACAGCGAAAAATGCACCAAAAATAATTAATATAAAATAATTCTCGTGTTCATAAATATAAAGAAAAGAGAATAATGGAGTACTTAAACATAAAAATAGAGAATAATGGAGATCAGAGTAAAATGGAAAAAAAAATACAGAAAAACGCGATTCAGACCCTCTTATTGAACTAAATAATTCTAGAGGTAGCTACTGTCATTTGTCTTTTACACTTTTCATTTTGCGTTTGATTCATCTCTAGATTCGTCAGACAGTTCTAACTACTTACTTACAGGCTATTATGATTTCTTATCTTCTTTTAACGTCTGCAGAAGATTTGTGCAGCTTCGGCATCTAGCTAAACACGAGTTCATGAAATAAACATGTCTTAAAAAAATGCCCCATTGCAAAGTACAATACATGCACAACCGTTGCGGTCATCTGATAATATAAATAAATACATGAATACCCGCAGCCCCCCCCCCCCCCCCCCCCTATTTGAAGAAAATAGTAACAAAGCCAGAAAAAGATAAATGAAATAAAAGAAAACAACAAACAAACAAAAATACCCCACACAATCCTAAAATTTTATTGGATAATGACATCTCTTATGAAAATTCATTTCCTGTTAATATTCGAAAAACACAGTTAAACAATGGCAAGGGTACTTATAATCTAAAAGTCATAGAGGAAACTCATCGAAAATGTGATAATTTATTCTACTTAACGCCAGACATATTAACCTTTGTTCGGCAATTTTTAAAGACAATTAATATTCTTTGCATGTTAACACAAAGTGAAAATAAATATGCCATGCACAACAAAATGGACAAATTTAACCAGAGCTAACAAAGTTATCTTTGTTTTGACAGTGGTTGCACTTTCTTTGCTTGTCTTTGGATTTTCAACGCCACTTTGGATTTTGATATCAGTGAAAACTGAATTTAACTTTGAAGCTTTTGAAATGGTCGAGAAGGAATATATTGGTCTTTGGCAGTGGTGCTTTAAACATTATGGATGTTTTGATCTATCTTTTCTGGCGAAACAATTTTCAATATTTACCAAGATTAACAAACGTTTTAATCTGATAGATGATGTGATAATAAACAAGGCCAACAGAATTATAAGTATGTTAATATATAATTATAGTTATACTTTTATATTTTGTATCTACTAATGTTGGGTTTTTCATATACATTAGGCATTATATGATATTAAGTTTTTTCCCGATTTCGGCTGCGATATGTGCTTTCTTTTTTTTTTATATTTATTTTAAACATTTTTGAATTTGGGAATAATGAATAAACTAGATAAGATGGTTGAATTTAGTGGACCAAACTTTAAATTTAATAAACAGTTTTTCAACGATAGTGTCGAAGATATGCCAACCCAGACACATTATTCTTAATCCGAGCCGAACAGTCTATGCTTTTGCTCATAAATGGTGCGAGATTAGGAGAAAAAAAAACAACAGTTCAGAACTCTATTGTTTAATCCGGCTTGGGTCGATCTTACAACGTCAGACAATCAAAGAAGTACTCTACAAAGAGACCATCGATGCCGTGTAACAGATATGTTGGACCTTTTCAGAGAGATTTGAAGTATAACTTAAGATGAGGGAATTAAAAAAATATTGTTACTTTCAATGATAAACTCAAGTTTTACAAACCTCTAGTTGCTAACTTCTATGTCTTTTCGTCACTGGCGAAAATTTTCCTCCATGGCAATCATACTACATCTTCTTACTTTTATAACATGCGTAAAACATATAAATGTTATTAATACAGACAGTAACATGGTAAGTACCATAAACAATACTGATCTTGTTTAATGTGGAACCGATAACATAGCATTAATGCAAATTTACTTCATGGAATAATGCATAATATTTACATTTTCAAGTTTTAAGTTATATTTAATTCACAACTCCGCGAAAAACAAAAGCGTATGCAAATAAACAAATTACATTCAACAATTCAGAATAACATATATATATATATATATATATATATATATATATATACAGTTGTAGGGAAATAAGTGAGATAGTTGTAATCCCGTTTACACAGAATCAACTTAAACTTTTTTTAACCTTTTATAGATTTGTGGACAATTTCTAGATCATGTGCAACTGTGGCCGTCGTTTGTGCAATATCGTTTTCGATTTGGAAACTGTATTTCATCTGGATACGGGAGATGAACCATGTCCGTGTCTACTATATTGTTTCAATTGTAGAAAATTTCATCATTGGTAAGTCTTAATATACTTTATACGAATCTTATGAAATTTGATGTATATCTAGATAATCATAGCTATTGCAGACATGTTTAACGGCGGTTGTTGCCGTCAACCACAATTCGTGAAGTATACCATAATGCATTTTATTATACAAATTTCTGTGCGAAAAAAGTCCATTAACATTATCATATTTTATAGCAGACAGCGACCATGGTGATGACAGATCCCAACGAACCAAGCGTTCGAATGGGATATTTTCTTTTCCTACAATCCGGTATATCTATTTTGAAGTTTAAAATTTAAACATGTATAGACAGTACTTTTTTGTTACATGTTACATGCATTTATATTGTAGGTCCTGCTTTATGTGTATGCTTGATAACGTTTAGTGTTGCAATACAAACCTATGATGAGCTAAAAATTAATCTATATAATAACGGATTGGATATTAACGAAATACTACACAAAGTAGACATTCACAGATATTTTTTCATTTCTTTTTGGATGGTTTGTGCTGCAACAATACTGTACTTTTCTAATGGGATACTAGCCATTGTCACTTTATGCAGAAGCTATGTAATCAACACAAAAGCCGCATCTGGAAGACGCTCAGTAGCAGCAACTAAAAGTGGAAACGAGAAATCGTTAGAAATGATTTATGTGTATAATTCATAAATTATAGAACAACTCTGACAGATTAACAGTTCGGTTTTTAGATTATAATTGATAATAGTCTTTGTTCGATTTCTTGTCATTCTGATGGCGTTTGTCGTACGGTTTTACCATTTCTCAGTTATACAAATATAAATTTTTGAGAATGAAAGGTAGAACTAAATCAATCTTGAGTAAGGCAACCGTATAAATAATTTATGGAGTGTCTTTTTTTTTTTTTACTAAAATTTCCTTTTTAGAATTAACAATATACTATAGGTACTTCTTAGAGCGCTCTTAGATATGTCCATTTGTTTTATCTCCTGTTCCTTTTCCCATATTTTACAAGTTTCCAATTAGATTCCTTTCCCCATATTTTATTGATGGTTTCTCTTCGGTCTCATTTACGTACTTGTATATCTTTATTTACTCTTGGCATGCATACATTATGTAACATGTTTATAAATATTAGAGTGGAAGTGCAATATTTTGTAAAGAGTCAAGCATGACTATTTTCCATATTTTTATCATGAAATCCGCCAATTAGTTTGCTTCAAATAAATGTTTGCTTTATTTGTATAGGTTAAAGTTAGTTTCGTGAGTTATTCTACTAATATGTTTATCGAACAGTGATGTTAACATTTTTGTTTTATCCTAGTTTATTATGAGTCATCCTCAGTGATCGCGTTTATGCCATGTCGACATGTATGAAAATCATACAACAGTTCGAAACAAAACAAAATGTAAAGGGTAAATTACTGGATAAAAACAATATATGTACATAGTCAGTAAAAAAAAAATTAAATTCAATGTACTTGCTACAAATCAGGAAAAAAGTTTGGCGAGCCTCGTTGTTCGTCCTGTTTCTTGTTGGTAAAATTATCAATCATATACTTATAAATATAGGAGTGATTTTTGAGTGACATTATATGGAATTTTAAAATCGATTAATTAATAAATTGTTTGAAAAATAAAGTTGCCACTCCCCAGACAAAGCTGATCTTAATGAATTTGGTATCAATATAATGTACTTAAATTATGAGTTTTATATATTTTATGTAAATATGTATGTATAGCTTCTCATGAGTCGTTAAACAGTGGCTCTGGTTTTATATATTTTGTGAGTTTATATTTTATACGTTTTTTTTTTTATAAAAAGTGAAACATTAATGTATTGTCTTTGTCTTGACTGCATTATTTAACATAATTCTAGAAATGTTAGAAGGCCCGGGCGGTAAATATAGGACAATACCACTGTTAAACTATCCGTAATTTTAGGCAGTTTATTTGCTGCTCCGGTTTTATCTCTTTTTATACATTCTGTAGATATCTCATACCTCTTATTTTCAGGTTTATGACAAAACTGTTGACAAAATACTTGTATTTTAAATTAGTAGTGAACATGTTTACTTCTAACTGACAAGATCTGCTTTGAAATTTTATTACAAAACAAATAAATGTAATATATTTAAATAATGCATTTTATATATATTATTAAATATTTATATCCAGTCACACAAATATACTCTTTTAAGAATGGCTTTGGTTTTATATATTATGTGAATTTGTATTTTTAACATATATTGTATAAAAAGTGAAACTTCAATAAAGTATTAATTATCTTGTTTTGTTTTTATTATTTAACATAATTCTAGACCCTTCGAAAATCAAACTAAAAGAACCAAAGGACCGTGCCGTACCACGCAGTGATGTGTAATAATGATACTCTGTACTTTCCATTGTTACACCGAACCATTGTACCTACATAATGTAGAGTATTTAACTATAAATAAGAATTACAAAATCTTGATTTAGAAGAATACTTGAAAAACTTTCCATAACTTACAAAACCTCTGGCCATGTAATTGCTGGTGATCTAAATATATAATTCACCTGAAAATCTCCGGAAGGTGATATCTGTTGGCTCCTAATTTAGAGAGTCACAACACATCAATTGAACCATTATTTTAAAATGATAATGGATTCCGTTGAGGATTACGCCAGAGCATGGACAAAACGAGAAAAGCTTGAACCAGACGCTCATTCAGAATTGGTTACATCAATTAGGTCGTTGACACAACGTAAAATCTATAAGTTGAAAAACTGTGTAAATGTTCGACCTAAGTCCGTATCGAGAGACAAAGAGGTTGTGAAATGTCTGAAATCTCTTCACGCTAAATATGTTGTTGTTGCTGCTGACAAGGCTTCACACAATATTGTTTTTTGTCTGTAAATCCGATGCAAGTGTCTAATCAAAGAAATAGGAATACATGAACGCTCGGGTAATCCCATGTACAAAAACGTAACCTTTGATAGGGGTGAGATCTTGACACACATATACGTATACGTATTTGCGGATTCATATGAACTCAAAATAACTTCTAGAAAATTTCAAATCTCGGTCATTCTCTGAAATAAATTATATCAAAACCTTCTATTATTCCATTACAGGTATATTTATGATGTTCTTTCCATTTTTCTCTATTCTGTAAATCCGAAACAGAAACTCTGTCAGCATATTACCCACAAAACCTATCTCAAATGTTGCTCAATAGTCGCATTTTGACCTGAAACGTATTTAATGTGACCTACCGAATTACACTTATCGCCATATGTGTACCTAAATGAGCAAAACGGCGGGTGCCATAAGTGAAACAATATGTGCTTATCCTTCCGGAGAACCTGAGATCGCCCCCAGTTTTTGGTGCGGTTCGTGTACATAATCTATAGTTTTCTATGTAGTGTTTTATAGACGGATGTTTGTCTTTGTTCTCAGCCATGGTATTGTGATTTCGTTTTCGACTTATGAGTTTGAATATTCCTGTGGTATATTCCGCCTTATTCTTTAACTATAAATACGTCAACGCACACACAGTATGAGAACATTCTCAGTTCATGAAAGCCTGTTCAATGCCAAATTTAATCTAATACTAATATATATTCCATAAAAAAAACAAATAACCGCGTATAGATATGACAGAAAGTGTATGCACGTGTACAGAGCTTATCTTTTCTTGTAGTGGCAGGTACATGTACTTCATTCTATTAAGCACACACGCTTTCGTTATACATGTATTTTGACTCTTTTTTGTGGAGCAGTTTCCTTATCAAAGGAGTAGGTTCGATAAGACTCTAAAATGGCCCTTATTTTTATTTAAAATTTCAAATTGGCATTTATTGACCGACATCGCAATGAATCATAGCCTATACAATAAACAGGAAATATGTAATTTTGTTAACAATTTACGTTCTTGCGTTCTATCTATTACGTCACAAATATAACTGATTTTGATTTTCCACGAACATTTAAATGAAAACGTAAATTTCTATTGATTCTTGGACTAAAACATAGAGCGCATGCGTCGTACAAAAAAGATAATGTTTGTTAAGACATCTTATATATCTGACTCGAATACTTAGTTTTTCGGCGCCTCCGCTCTATGTTTCTCAGGCCTGCGTTTGGTTGAAATCCGGACGATTTTGTCAAATTGCGCTAAAATCTCTATTTCTAACCTATTTTGGATGTCACAATCAACGCTTTAAAAATAGAACTATTAGGAAAACAATTGTATTTCACTTTTGCATATGTCTTTTCGTAAACTTAAAATGTTTTTATCTAGAAATATTGAACCTAATATTCGGGGCCAAATATGGCACTTACCGAATTTACTTCTTTGTTGTGGAACATAAACATTTTATTTGTCATTTGCAATGTGAAGTGTAAGGCTAGTATTAATCTGTACTTCACGTGCAAATAACACGTGCGTTTAATGTATAACGGTAAATGCGAAAACAAATGTTTGTGTAGCAGTTTTTCCTTGATTGTAATAGTCTAGTAATCACAAATTCTGGACTGCTCTTATGTAGAAGTGTTATTTTGTTCCCGAATTTAAGAATATGACATCCAAATTCAAGCCTTTTAAAACCTAGAATTCAACAAAGCCAAAACAGATTGCCCTAGGAGAAAGTCTGTGTTGTTCTTTATTTGCACGTAGCCTAGCACAAATAATGAGGGACTTGATGGCGGGTCCTTGATTTCTGTATTTTTTAATTAATAAGGCTATTTTTGTCTTGCCTGCAACGAAAGTGGCAGTATGCGAGACTTAGGTATAACCACCCGGTGGCGGCGGCGGCGACAACTTTTTGTATAAAGCTTGATATTTCAGAAGGTAGAAGACCTGGTTGCTTCATATATTGTATGCAGATACATATACCTTATGTTAAGAAGTTTCAGTCTGTCATATGTTCATTGTCCTTGACCTCATTTTCATGGTTCAGAGACTGTAAACAAAATTAGTTTTTTTGTCATGTGAATTTCTCACTTATTATGAGAAATAAGATAACTATATTTGGTATATGGGTTCCTTACATAATCTTCATGTATGTCAGAAAGGATTCACCTTATCGCAACCTCTTTCTATGGATCAGCGATCTAGGTTAAAGGTACGTGATTAGGTCAGTTTTTCAAATACTTAAAGCATCAGGTCAACTATATGTGGTGTATGAAATGACTGTAATGGGTACACGTTAGTCTGGCAGGTATCATCTGCCCTTGACCTCATTTTAAAGGTTCATTGGTCAATGTTAAGTTTTTTTATGTTTTGGTCTGTAGTTCAAATATTATAAGCAGTAGGTCAACTATACTTGGTGTATGGAATGATTGGAAGATGTACATGTCTGTCTGACAGGTTTCATTTGACCTTGACCTTATTTTCATGGTTCATTGGTTATTATTAAGTTTTTGGATTTTGGGCTGATTTTCAAAAACTATAAGAAATAGGTCAACTATATTTTATGTATGAAATGATTGTAAGTTGTACATGTCTGCCTTGCATGTATATTCAGCCTTGATCTCATTTTCATGATTTATTTGTCAATGTTAGGATTTTGTGTTTTGGTCTGTTTTTTCAAATACTATATGCAATAAGTCAACTATATTTGGTGTAGGGAATTATTGTAAGGTGTAAATGTCTGTCTGGTACGTTTCATCTGACCTTGACCTCATTTTTATTGTTCATTGGTCAATGTTCAGTTTCAGAAGTGTAAATTTTTGCTTCATATCAATAGATTCCTTTGGAACTTTTTCCCTGAACTTCTCTGATCAAATTTCATATATATATATGGATATTTAGCATGTTCCAGAGAGGCTAACAGCCAGTACAAAAATAAATATACGTTGATACTACAGGAGATAGAGAAATAAATTGAAGTTGGTACTACTACAGGAATTAATTTGAAAAGCAACTTCTTAAAAAAACAATTTCACAGCAAGCTCCTATAGCCTGCTTTACTAGTCATTTGCTACTTAAGGGGGGGGGGGGGGAGTGATAACATTAAAAAGAAATTTTGTTTTTATTTCAACTTATCTCTGATTTTACTATTGAACAGAACGTTTTCCTGTGAATTTATGATTGATTGCGTCCTTGCTAAAAGAGGACAACATAGAAAATATCTAGTTTTTAAGTATTTACAGGGGAGGTAATATTTTGTCACTAGATTTCCCATTGTTCATGTCTGTCAGACAGGGTTCACCTGACCCCAACCTCATTTCATTAATCAGTGATCAAGGTTATAGTTTGATGGTTAAGTCCGTATTTCAGATACAATAAGCAATAAGTCAACTATATTTGGAGTATAGAATGATTGTAAGGTGTACATGTCCAACTGGCAGGTTTCATTTGACCTAGACCTTTATTTCATAGTTCATTGAACAATGATTAGTTTTTATGATTTGATCTATTTCTCAGGTACTATAAGCAATATGGTCACCTTGATTGGTGTATGGAATGATTGTAAGGTGTAAATGTCTGTCTGCCAGGTTTCATATGACCTAGACCTTATTTTCATAGTTCATCGGTCAATGTTAAGTTTTCATGGTTTTGTCACTGAATCAGATACTATTAGCAGTAGGTCAGCCATATCTGGTGTAAAATGTTTGCAAGGTATTCATATCTGTCTGGCAGGGTTCATATGACCCTGTCCTCATTTTTTTGGTTTTATTGGTCAATATTAATTTGTCATGGTTTTCTCAGTTTATCAGGTACATTAAGCAATTGGTCAACTATAATTGGTGAATAGAATAATTATTATGTAAACATGTCTGTCTGGCAGGGTTCATTTGACATTCACCTTGTCACTGTTATTCGATTATAATCAAAGATAAGCAGGCAAGACATTTCACCATGTACACTCCTGTTTAAACGGCTAGGATCAAAAGTAAACAAGGGTTTATAATTCTGTTGATGAAATTAAATTTTCAACTTTTTCTTAATTGCATTCAAATTTATACTTAAACTAGAACACACCCGCAAAATCATTTTCAGCCTGGATTTTTAGTATTCATATTGTCGTCTGATAAAGTCATGCTGATTATAAGAGGCACATATTTTTTCTGCTTTCAAAATCTGTCTGTTTATCTGTCCTGGTTTACTTGATAACATCAAAAACTACGTGTGACAAATACAATTGGTATCGGTATAGGACTCTGAACTTGTTAATTATTGGTAATATTAATTATATGAAAACGAAAAGGGCCTGGAATTGTGTCATTTTTAATGAACACTATTGTCCTTTATTAGTTATATATAAAGTTGAATTCTTTGATTCATTCTTTGTACGGCATTCAGTCAGAAAATACATGGCAAATGGTCAACGAAAGACGACAAGTCAAAGAAAAAGTTCTGACTGCTATAACTAAACAGCAGAAAAATCAGACACAAGAACAGTATAGCAATAAAGATAAAGAGGTGAAGAAAAGCTGCAAACAAGATAAAAGGAACTTTGTAGAACAACTAGCCAAAGAAGCTGAAGCTGCCTGTAGCAAGGGAGACATCAAAACCCTATACAACATTACAAAGCAAGCAATTAAGTGGTAAACCACCAACCTCAAATACACCAATCAAAGATAAAGACGACAAGACCCTCACTCAACTGGAAGAACAACTTGAAAGGTGGAAAAAGCATTTCCAGCAGGTTCTTAACCGACTGCCACCTTCAGATCCACCTGAACAACAAAATGGTCCAACATTGAACATCAAAACCAACAAAATAACAAAAGCTGAAGTTACCAAAGCTATCAAAAGTCTAAAAAATGGGAAAGCAGGAGGCATTGACAACAAACCACCAGAAGCTATTAAAGTCTTAGATGATACCTCTGTCCTAAGCCTTTTACAACTACTGAATAGTGTCTGGAAAGAAGAACAAATACCACAGATGACCACAAACTGCTCTGTAGAATCATCCTTAGCAGAATAAAAAAATGAAGTCGATAAGATATTAAGAGATGAACAAGCTGGCTTCAGACAAGAAAGATCATGTGTAGACCAAATAGTCACATTGAGAATTATTATCGAACTGACAATAGAATGGCAGACGCCACTTTACCTGAACATTGTGGATTTCCAAAAAGCTTTTGATAGCATTGACCATCAGGTCTTCTGGAACATTCTGGGACACTATGAAATTCCACAAAAGATAATCAAAATGATAAAACTGCTATACGATCAATTTTCCTGTCAAGTTGTACAAGGTGGTAATATGACTGAACCCTTCCCCGTAACAACTGGGGTACGTCAAAGTTGTCTTCTCTCTCCGCTCCTTTTCCTAATGGTAGTTGACTGGGTTGGTAAATCAGCCTACACAGATCCTAAAGACATTGGATGGACTTTCACAACACGTCTTGAAGACCTATAATTTGCTGATGACATTTGTACACTATCCCATCGCTTCCTAGATGCACAACATCAGACCAAAAGTCTTGAAGCAGTAGCAAAACAAACAGGCCTATACATCAACACACAGAAAAGTAAATCAATTAGGCTAAACCAGCACGATTGTCTTAACACCGATAACTCTACTGTTGAATATACCTTGGAAGTATTGTCAGTACATCAGGAGGCACAGACGAAGACATATCGGCGAGAAAAAAGAAAGCACAGCAGGTATTTACCATGCTTAAACCTGTTTGGAGGAGTAATGCTTTAAGAACTAGCACAAAATTAAGGATATTTACTACCAATGTCAAATCTGTACTCCTATACGGATCAGAAATCTGGAGAGAAACAGCTGCGTCTGTCAAATCAGTCCAAACTTTTGTCAATAAATGTTTGAGAAACATCCTCAACATCAGATGGCCAAACAAAATATCCAGCAATGAGTTATGGAGAAGAATCAAACAACAGCCAACAACTCAGATAATAAGAACAAGAAAGTGGAAGTGGATCAGGCATACCCTCAGAAAAAAGACACAAACATTACCAAGCAAGCCCTAGAATGGAACCCCCAAGGAAATCGAAAAAGGGGAGGCCAAAAAACACCTGGCGCAGGGGACTAACAACTGAGCTGAGAAAAATTGGGAAGACCTTGAAAGAAACAAAACGAACAGCCATGGACAGGAAGAAACTGTAGTTGCCCTATGTCCTCCTTGGGACGAAGTGGATTCAGTCAAAGTAAGTCAAGTACGGCATTCTAGCTAACAAACTGGATGTCATTATTTTAGTAGTATAGATGTTTGAAATTATGGTGAGATCTAACACAGGATATGATCCAAAATATTACTGATGACACACTCAACTTTCTTTACTGATTCTGTATGATATTAAATAAGTATAAATACAAAGTTGTTAGTTGTAGTACATGTATCAAAGTTAGGTAAAATCATTGGACTTCTATGTGTATATTTTATCCAGGAGAAAAATTCAATTTTGTCAAGTATTTGCCATCGAAATCACAGATAAAACCTGAAGACTCATAATATTTCAAATAAATACATGAAGGATTCGCAAGTCCATCACTAAGCAGCACTTTACTATCCTGTACATCTTCTGATATTACTATTATTCTATGAGAGTCATGGTCTGTTATTATAATGTAACCATACGTATCTGTACAAAGTTCACATGGTCTTTCTTAATCCTGTGTGTATTGCAAGATCTGTTTACCTGATCCATCAACACAGTATACTGCATTACCACCATAGTCACTACAGATTACTCTGTCATTACAGTAAACAGTGTTTCACAGGGGTGTTTCACCCTGAACTTTATTGACTTCAGTGTGTTTCCTTCTAAGTCTATAATACGGATTTCATCATCACCCAAACCTACAACAAGAGAATTATCTGATAATGATAATCCACAACATACCTCGTCTGATGTGATAACTTTGGTAACTATTTCATTCTTCATATTGAAGATCTAAATGGCTTCCTCATGAGAATATGTTATGGCAATTGTGTCCTGATTGAACGGTTTGACACTGAAGGTTCCACCAGGTATAGGTAGCTGTTTCTCAAGCTTACCAGCAGGAGTAAGTAGGCTAAATTTGTCACACAGTTCCACTACTATAAGTCTTCCATCCATCAGTCAAATCATGTCACTCACCTCCTTCATGTTGATCTTTATCTTTTTTTTCATTGTTCATGGTCAAGTTGTTTATGTTTCATTGATCTTGTGATTTTACTTGTGCTTCCCTACTCCCATTTGTTTCTTTATTCATATCCATATCTGTTTTAACAACGGTTAAATCTCCTAAGGATCCTAACTTTTTTAGTATCTTTTCTATTCCATTGTTTTGCTTCATTTTGATGTTAAATTCTTTTGTCCTGTCATCTTTTTACAAATCTTCAACATGGCGTTGACATTGGTGTACTTGTTGTTCAATCTGATGCACTCTTAGCAATGATTTGAGTTTTAAAGTGTCTGATATGACTGTATGTAAGTGAACTTACATTTCCTGTTTTTCTGTTTTCCTTTTATTTCAGTGATTAAATCTGCGGCTTTTGATTTTTCCTGATTCAAGATGGTATCTGCCTCATTGCATATCTTCTTCAGTAGGTGGGTTAAATGATTCTCTATTTCCATGAGAATTTTCATAATGAATTCCTTTATACTTTCATATTCTTGTTCTCCTCTTCTAATGTTTTATGATCTTTTATTCACCATTTTATCCAAGAGATCTAAGATGGAGTTGATATCCTTCACTACACATTTTTTTAGATTTTTCAACCTTTGTTTTCTCCACAACACTAGCTTAACTTTTTATTCCCGTACATTTTGAATGACTTGTGGAAATACATTTATCACAGCAAGGCATTAAATGACTGGGACAGAAGAAGTTGAGCTGTTGACAATGTTTGTCAAATTCTGTTATAAAAGCTCGGACAGATGGGTTATAACTTTTGATATCAATATTCCTATGATCACGTGATAACTTAGATCTTTTATGATGACCAGAACATGTTGAACATATTCCATCACAGTTGTAACACCACATGTCAGCTTAGTGTTTACTTTTCCTTCTTTACAAGGTCCATATGTAATAGGTTTACTGGAGGACATGCCCATAAATTTGCAAGATAAATGTTTTTTTTGCATTCTTGTCAAAGTCCAAATAATTAATGGTGAATTGGTGGCAATATTGGCTTTAATTCATCTAAACAGGAACTAAACAACATAAAACACAGAAAATTCCAAACTTGAAAATGGAGTGTAGACAAATTTTGAATACAATAGACCAAAGATCTTTCATTAACAAATTATTTAAAGATGTAGTTAAGTGAAATAAAAAAAATCTAGAATTTAGAATTGATACTATAAGTCAGAAAAGCATTAGTTAAGGAAGAAAATAAGAGTAGAATGTTGATAGGTTATAGATCTCCTTTTGAGATATTTGATTTTTTTTTAAATGGCGGGAAAAGACTGACTCAGACTTTGATCTTATATTTAGCATTGGATTTATTTGGGTCTCAAATCGTCAGGAAAAAAATCTAGAGTCTACCTTTGTTTTTGTGATGACCCTTTTATGAGCTATTGAAGTCTTCTATGAAAAGAAAAATGGGTGATGTGGAGCAAAATATGTATCGTGGGAAAAAACCCAAGGAGTCCGTTCATTTGACAAAGATTCCTTAAGCTGACCAGACTTTATCCTTAAGTATGAATAAAAAATTATATAACTAAAGACAACAACTGTAAAGCTGACACATTAGAATCGAGTTAAACTACTGTACAATAAAAATCAATTCATAAATATCAATGATCTCTGTAATGCACAGAGGCAAAAAAACAAAGGATCAATCAATCAATCCAACAAGAAAAAGATAAAAAAAAACCAAAGAATGACAAAATTATCGTAAAATTAAAGATGCTTAATAGGATTCATTGACATGAAGGGTCTATTCTTTGTACAGTACAAAAGTACCCAAAAGTAGTACTGGCTCTATGGGGTCTATTATTCAAGAAACATCTCTCTGCATTTAATACGTAACAAGTCATTAAATACAATATTTTAAAATATCAACCAAATACCCCTTGATGTTGTTATGATGAAAGTTTAGTTCTCTGTCACTGTTTCCTCAGTGTCAACCAACCAGGAAGTTATTGAGGACATGTTTATACTTGATTCACCTAATCAGTAAATATTTAAATGACATGGAAAATAAATCACCCAAATAATAAAAGTTAAAAATAAACTTTTTATCATAGTAATTAGTGAGATTTAAGTTTTATATTAGAGGAAATTGGTAAATGTTAATTGTTTCTAAATACAGAAACATTCTTTTGAAAGAATCGGGATGTATTTTGTTTTTTTTATCTTATTTGTATGATGACAAAATATTTGCTGGTGTATGATAGTGCGATGTTGCTATGATTGTAACCTTGTCCATATGTTGAAACAATATTTGTGGGCAATAACAGTTCAGGAATTGTCCTCTCAATAAATATTTGAATGAGCCTCACTAGTAAAACAAGGATACTTGTCTACTATACAAGAAAATATTTTTGTCTCACTTGTGAAAAAAATCGGCGTATGCGAGACATAGGGATTACTATATAGCTGGAGGCATCATAAACTATTTGTATAAAGCTAAATATTTCAGAATGTAGAAGACCTGGATGGTTCATACCTTTATGCAGATTCCTTATATTACAAAGTTCCCGTCTTTCATGTGTCCATTGTCCTTGACCTTATTTTTACGGATCAGCGACTGCTTGAAAATTATATATATATTTTTTTTCACTTATCATGAATAATAAGATAACTATATTTGGTATATGAAATCCTTACAAAGTCTACATGTATGTCAGACAGGGTTCACCTTACGCCGACCTCTTTCTATGGATCAGCGATCAAGGTTAAAGTTATGTGATAAGGTCCATTTCTCAGATACTATAAGCAATTGTTTAACTATATGTGGTCTATTGAATAATTGTAAGGTGTTCAACTCAGTCTGGCATGTTTCATCTGACCTAAAACATTATTTCATAGTTCATTGAATAATGCTTAATTTTTGTGATTTGGTCTTTTTCTCGTGTTCTATAATGAATGGAATGATTGGAAGGTGTACATGTCTGTCTGGTAGGTTTCATATACCCTTGACCTCATTTTCCTGTTTCATTGGGCAATGTTATTTTTTTCATGTTTGTTTTGTCAGTTTATCAGGTACATAAAGCAATTGGTCAACTATATTTGGTGTAAGGAATTATTACAAGGTCTACATGTCTGTCTTGCAGGATACATCTGACCTTGTCCTTATTGTCATGGATCATTGGTCAATGTTCTGTTTTCATAGTATTGTTAGATAATCAGATACTATAAGCGCAAGTCAACAATAGCTTTTGTATAAAACGATTGTAAGGTGTAAGACATGTCTGTCTGGCAGGGGTTCATATGACCTTGACTTCATTTTCCTGTTTCATTGGTCAATGTTAATTTCTCATGGTTTTTTTTTGTTCTTAGTTTCTCAGGAACATTAAGCATTTGATCAACTGTATTTGGTGTATGGAATTATTAAAAGGTCTACAGGCAGGTTTTTCTGGCATGATTCATCTGACTTTGACCTCACTTTCATTGATCAATGGTCAATGTTAAGTTTTCATAGTTTTGTCAGTTAATCAGATACTATTTGTAAGGTGAACATGTCTGGCAGGATTCGTATGACATTGACCACATTTTCATGGTTCATTGGTCAATGTTAAGTTTTCATGGTTTTGTCAGTTTATCGGGTACATTAAGCAATAGATCAACTATATTTGGTAAATGAAATGATTGTAATGTGAAAATGTCTGTCTAGCAGGGTTTATTTGACCTTCCCCTCCCCTATTTTTATTGGAAAACTATCAAAGAACAATCAGACGAGACATTTGAGCGTGTGAATTCTTGTACTATTTTTTTTAATCCAGCCGTTTACTTATTCATTTGTAACAACCTAAGAATTACTATTATGCATAAAAGGTTTGATACACCCTCCGGTGTTCTATTGGCACTATTGTTCTTAAAGAAAAAAAAAAGCTATGCACTTTTAATATACGAGAATAGTTTGTTCTCAAGTGGACGTTAAACAACCAAAAATCAAGGAATCATTTCAAGTGTGTTCTAATTCCAGACTTACATGCTTGTATTTTCATTGTTTTATTACTCGAAGAAAATGTGATGAATTTAATATTTACTTTTTTTTTTAAATAAGAGTCAGTCTAGCAGTCATTGATTTGTGCATATAGAAAATAAATTAAAAACAAAACAGAGAAAAATGCACCAAAAAATAAAATATGCCACATGTGGAGCAGGATCTGCTTACCCTTCCGGAGCACATGAGATCACCCCCAGTTTTTGGTGGGGTTCGTGTTACTTAGTCTTAAGTTTTCTATGTTGTGTCATCTGTACTATTGTTTGTCTGTTTGTCCTTTAATTTTTATCCATGGCGTTGTCAGTTTGTTTTCGATCTATGAGTTTGACTGTCCCTCTTGTATCTTTCGTCCCTCTTTTATGTAGAATAATCGAGTGCTTATCAATAAGAAAGAAAAAAAAAGAATAGAGAATAATGGAGTGCTTAAATATAAAAATAAGGAATATTGGAGTGCTTAAATATAAAAATGAGGAATAATGGAGTGCTTAAATATAATGAATAGAAAATAATGCAGTGATTAAATATAAAGAATAGAGAATAATAGACAAAGAGATGACGGACAGAGTAAAATGACGCATAAGATACAGAGACATCTGACCCAGACTCTCCTATAGCATGATATAGTTCCAAAGGTCATTTGTCTTCTACAGTGTTCATTTTGCATATGATTCATCTCTAAACTTGTTCGACAGTTCTTACTAATAAATTAGTGAGAGGTCTCGAAAAAGAGCGGCAAAGGATAGCAAAGAGACATTTAATGAATAGTTTTAGCTAGCAATAAAACCAGGTTTGATCCATATCATGTATGTATGTCCATTTGAATATTGTAATACTTGCACAGCGGTCATCTGATAAGATCAAAGAATTGACCCCCCCCCCCCCCCAAAAAAAAAAAAAAATAAAAAAAAACAAAAAAAATGATAAATAAAATTAAAAACCAATTGTTCAAAGAACAATTGAAGGTCTTTCCACATCAATTTTCTAAATAATTGATGAGAAGCTAATTCTGGTTTACTCAAAGCTACTATTGGCGTCCAATCATAGGTTTCTTCATACTGATTCAATAAACATATGGTTTCTTTAGACTTTTGCTTGAAATAAGGGAGATAATTGTCAACTTCCGGTTTAGAAAATGTCACTTCTGGTCTCATATGATAGCTTTATTTACACTGATTCCAAAAATATATGGTTTATATATACTTTTGCCTGTAAAAAGGGAGATAATTGGCTACTTCCGGTTTAAAAAATGTCACTTACGGACTCAAATGGTAGATTTATTTACTCTGATTCCAAAAATATATGGTTTATATATACTTTTGCCTGTAAAAAGGGAGATAATTGGCTACTTCCGGTTCAGAAAATGTCACCTTACGTCTCATATGATAGCTCTTTTTACACTGATTCCAAAAATATATGGTTTATATATACTTATGCCTGTAATAAGGGAGATAATATGCTATTTCCGGTTTATAAAATATCACTTCCGGACTCAAATGGTAGATTAATGTATGACCATTCAAAAAATATTTGGTTTCTATGTACTTCTTCATGAAATAAGTGCAAAAATGACTACTTCCGGTTCACTCAAGGTCACTTCCGGTAGACATTTTCCAAGGTCATATGTCACCCAATATTTTGCAAAAGATCTTATGGCTTTATCATGTACCAATATGAAGTAATAATCAATTTACCTTAAAATAAAACATTTCAGGGGCAATAACTCCAATAAGATGTCGCTGGATTGTCTCAGACCAAATGTATCATATCTTCATCACAATATAACAAACATTTTGCACTTGTTCTTTAATATATAACAATATAAATATCGGAGAAAATGCAAAAACAAGCAAAAGACAAAATTCAGAACATGACCTTGACCTTTGACCTTGACCTCATTTTCAAAGTAAGGATCCAAGGACCTTAAATAAAAAGACTATAGGTTTATACGGCTTACAGGTTATGAGTAACAAAAACATAACGACAAATTTATTTCATAAAGGTAGATAACTCCTATAAAATTTCATCGAATCGCTTCGATCCAAATTAGCCAAAAATTCCTGAGGATGTAACGAACAATTTAGAAAAAGAATTTTGTCGATATCTTTTTTTGTTACGAAGGAGATGCACACACTTGATAAACAGTGAATAGGGAGATAACTCTTACAAAGATAATTGTCCGGCTTAGCAGGGTGAAATTTAAAAGCGCATAAACTATACGATACAATATGAGAAATATCTAAGCGACATATTGCGAAACAAATATTTATCGCAAGAACAAAATTAGGCGGAAGAAAAAAAAAAAATAATAATAATAATAATAATAATAATAATTAAAAAACCAATTGTTCAGAGAACAATTGAAGGTCTTTCCACATCAATTTTCTAAATAATTGATGAGAAGCTAATTCTGGTTTACTCATAGCTACTATTGGTGTCCAATCATAGGTTTCTTCATACTGATTCAATAAACATATGGTTTCTATAGAATTTTGCCTGAAATAAGGGAGATAATTGTCAACTTCCGGTTTAGAAAATGTCACTTCCGGTCTCATATGATAGCTTTGTTTACACTGATTCCAAAAATATATGGTTTATATATACTTTTGCCTGTAAAAAGGGAGATAATTGGCTACTTCCGGTTTAGAAAATGTCACTTCCGGTCTCATATGATAGATTTATTTACACTGATTCCAAAAATATATGGTTTATATATACTTTTGCCTGTAAAAATGGAGATAATTGGCTACTTCCGGTTTAGCAAATGTCACTTTCGGTGTCATATGATAGCTTTATTTACACTGATTCCAAAAATATATGGTTTATATATACTTATGCCTGTAATAAGGGAGATAATATGCTACTTCCGGTTTATAAAATATCACTTCCGGTCTTAAATGATAGATTAATGTATGACCATTCAAAAAATATATGGTTTCTATGTACTTCTACATGAAATAAGTGCAAAAATGACTTCTTCCGGTTCACTTAAGGTCACTTCCGGTTGACATTTTTCAAGGTCATATGTCACCAAACATTTTGCAAAAGATCTTATGGCATTATCATGTACCAATATGAAGTAATCATCAATTTATCTTAAAATAAAACATTTCAGGGGCAATAACTCCAATAAGATGTCGCTGGATTGTGTCAGACCAAATGTATCATATCTTCATCACAATATAACAAACATTTTGCACTTGTTCTTTAATATATAACATTAAAAATATCGGAGAAAATGCAAAAACAAGCTAAAGACAAAATTCAGAACATGACCTTGACCTTTGACCTTGACTTCATTTTCGAAGTTGGGATCCAAGGACCTTAAATAAAAAGACTATAGGTTTATACGGCTTACAGTTTATGAGTAACAAAAACATAACGACAAAATTATTTGATAAAGGTAGATAACTCCTATAAAATTTCATCGAATCGCTTCGATCCAAATTAGCCAAAAATTCCTGAGGATGTAACGAACAATTTAGAAAAAGAATTTTGTCGATATCTTTTTTTGTTACGAAGGAGATGCACACACTTGATAAACAGTGAATAGGGAGATAACTCTTACAAAGATAATTGTTCGGCTTAGCAGGGTGAAATTTAAAAGCGCATAAACTATACGATACAATATGAGAAATATCTAAGCGACATATTGCGAAACAAATATTTATCGCAAGAACAAAATTAGGCGGAAGAAAAAAAAAAAATAATAATAATAATAATCAGAACAAATACAATAGGTCTTTCCACAGAAAAGTGGAAAGACCTAATAATAATCAGAACAAATACAATAGGTCTTTCCACAGAAAAGTGGAAAGACCTAATAATAAAATCAAAACACACATACAAAAATACCCCACAAAATACTGAAGTTTTATTGGATAATGGCATCTTTTATAAAAATTTATTTCCTGGTAATATTCGAAAAACACTGTTAAACAATGGCACGGATACTTATATTTTAAAGTTTATACAGAAAACTCATCGAAAATACAATACACTAATCTAATCAACGCCAGATGTATAAACCTTTGTTTGGCAATTTTACAGACAAGTAATGTTCTTTGCAAGTTAAAATAAGTAAAAATAAATATGCCATGCTCGACAAAATGGACGAATTTAACCAGAGCAAACAAAGTTATTTTTGTTTTGACAATGGTTGCACTTTCTTTGCTTGTCTTTGGATTTTCAACGCCACTTTGGATTTTGATAGCTGTGGAAACTGACTTTAACAGTGAACTATTTGACGTGGTCGAGTTTGAGTATATTGGTCTTTGGCAGTTGTGCTTCAAACATTATGGGTGTTTTGATCTATCATTGCTGGCGAAAGAATTTTCAATATATACCAAGATTATCAACAAAAGAAATAGAAATGAAATACTAGATATGATAATTAACAAGGTCAACAGAACTAAAAGTAAGTTCATATATTGATAGCTATACTTATATATTTTGTAATGATTTTATCAATTATTATTGGCTTTTTCTTATACATTGACCATTATACGATATTAAGTTTGTTTCAAGAGATCGGCAGCGGTATGTTCTGTCTCTATTTTCGTTATAACCATTTTTGAATTGAGGAGTAACGAATAAACTAGATATGATGGTGACATATGTTTGAATATAGTGATCCAAACTTTAGATTTAATAAACAGTTTTTCTACCATAGTGACAAAGATATGCCAACCCAGACACATTATTCTAAATCCGATCCGACTTAAGATGAAGGAATTGATAAATTGTTGTTTCTTTCAATAATAACCTCAAGTTTTACAAAGCTCTAGTTTCTAACTTCTACGTCATTTCGTCACTGGCGAAAAGTTGACTCATTGGCAATCATACTACATCTTCTAACTTTTATAACAGAAGTAAAATATATAAATGTTTATGATCCCATAAGCAATAACAGTTTTACTGTTCTTTTGAAATGAGGGAATGTAATAATGCATACTTTCTACTAATTTTCAAGTTTTTTTTAATTATGAAAATAACCTATATACAGTTGGAAGGAAATAAGTTAGACAATTGGACATACAATGACCAAGATGGTCATCCTTCTGCTAAATACGGGTATCCAGAACGTGAGCATCAACAGGATAAAAAGTTATAAAACAAAGAAGTAAAAACAATTCCGACGTATTTCATTCGATTCTAACTTCTCTGCACGGTTGAACTTGAAATTTCTTTCAAAACATCTTTAGCATATCCCTTAATTCCTTTTCAACTTTTCAATTTAGAACTTTAAAAATTAGAATAATCCCGTATAAACAGAATCAATTTATCTCTTTTAAACCTTTTTAGATTTCTGGACAATTTGTATATCATTTTCAACGTTTCAACGCAGAATTATTAAAATTAGCAAAATTCCTTTTACACAGAACCAACTTAATTTTTTTTATTAATCCTTTTTAGATTTGTGGACAGTTTCAAGATCATTTGCATCTGTGGCCGTCGTTTGTGCAATATCGTTTTCGATTTGGAAACTGTATTTCATCTGGATAAGGAAGATGAACCATGTTCGTGTCTACCATCTTGTGTCAATTCTTGAGAATTTCATCATCGGTAAGCCTTCATAAACATTATAAGCACATGTCACAATATACAAAAAAAAAAATATTTGTATAAGCTTATCAACATTTGCACACGTATGCTAGATACAAATAGAATATTATCAAATTTGATGTATATTTAGATATATAATAACTATTGCAGGCATGTTTAATGGCGGTTGTAGCCGTCCACAACAATTAAGAGAGACGGATTTATATAAGTTCTTCTTGTGTGCAAATCCCTGTATTTCTATTGTAGAAATGTAATTTGTACACTTTTGACAAATAAAATATTGTTTAAACTAACCCCAATTAGTAAAGTATATCATAATGCATTTTTTGTCAAATTGTCATACCAAGAACAAACCCATAACGTTATCTTATTCTATAGCAGTCATAGACCATGTGTGATGACGGATCTCAACGAAACATATATTCGAATGGAGTATCACCTTTTCCTACAATCATTTATAGCTGTAATCAATTTGGAATTTTCCCTTTTCGTCGTGTTAAAATAGACATATGTATGCAGGATTTTTTGTTTAAAATATACAAAAATACATATATTCATATTGTAGGTCCTGTTTTATTGATATGCTTGGTAGCGTTTGGTGCTGCAAAACATACCTTTGATGAGCTGAAAATGGATAAGCTATCGGAATCGAATATTTTAAGAGTTATAGACATCAACAGATATTTTTCTTTCTGGATGGTTTGTGTTGCAACATTATTGTACTTTTTTAATGGGATGTTAGCCATTGTCAGTTTATGCAGAGGCTTTGTGATCAACACAAACCCCCAATCGGGAAGACGATCAGAAGAAGCAACCAGAAGTGGAAACGAGAAATCCTTAGAAATGATTCCTGTGTATAATTTCTAAATTATTGCACTGAGAACAACTCTGATAGATTAACAGTTCCATTTTTAGATTATAATTGATAACAGTCTTTGTTCGGTTTTTAGATTATAATTGATAACAGTCTTTGTTCCGTTTTTAGATTATAATTAATAACAGTCTTTGTTCGGTTTTTAGATTATAATTGATAACAGTCTTGTTCGATATCTTGTCATTCTGTTGGCGTTTGTCGTACGTCTTTACCATTTCTCAGTTATACAAATATAAAATTTTGAGGACGAAAGGTAAATCTATATCAGTCTGGAGTATAACAACCGTATGAATAATATATGGAGTGTTTTGTTGTTTTTTTTTTATAAAACATCCCTTTTCAGAGTTAACAACATACTATAGGTTGCACTTTTTAAATACAGCTGTTTCACAAAACACGCCTCTTTTGGGGAAAAAAATAATATTCACAGAATATAACTGTTGAAAATATGCCGCACAGCCCTATATTTTGACCTTTGAAAAAAATAGTAGTGCACATGAGCTTTCCATTCTAGGATATAATAGTTTGCGAAACAGCATAGTAAAAGTGGTACAGGTTTAGGCGTAGAAGGAGTTCCTATGGAAAATTGCATTGTCTACGTTAACAGAAATGCAACCTATATTGGGTGAAAAAGAGAACATGTATAATTTCACCAAATCTGGTTTATCTTTAGAGTCTTAATGAAATTAACTCATATATAAAGTTATATGAATATTTCATGAAGATTGAGAAATCCTGGGCCTTTACTATGATGACTCAGCATAAATTCACAGTTTACAATATGCACAATTTACCTAAAGCCCTGTATGCAAAGTAAATACATAATAAAAGCTCATTTGTAATTTAAATTGTAAAGCAGTGCTTATATTTACTCATCGCAGTCATCGAAACTCATAGATCCTTAATGAATTTTGTTGTTGGGGTGTCTTCGTCCTGTAGAAAACCCAAAAGTAACCCGTAACACCTGAATGTGGTTTCTTGTGACTGTGGCATTCATAGGTAGAGATACAAAAACACCTCAATAAAACTAACAATAGTGTGCTCTTTCCTAAAAATGTACTTAATATTCCATATTCACAGAAACAGCTGAATTATTTAGCAAATTTAAGGCCCCTGGGCAAAAACAGAGAAAAATCCCTAACCACTGGGTCATAAAACAGATAAGTTATCCTGTAAAGGCTATGATTTTATTATTGTAAAGATCATCTGTATAGAAAACAACAATTGTGCTTCAATTTATGCAAAAAAAAAAAAAACAGATTCCAGCAGTCAGTTCTATAAAACTTTAAGTGAATTCATAAATCAGACTGGTAACTTCATAAATACAATTTTTGAAGAAATGGCCTTGTTTAAACACTTCTAGTCGAATATTAGCCAAATTATGTTAGATATATAGTAAGAGATAATATTATTGTGTGAAGAATTTTTCACTGACCATTTGAGGCAGAAATTGTGAACTTTTAAAGATACATAAAGATACATGTCGTAAAAATTGGTGTAAACGTGAAAAATCTGATAAAAAGTCTCTAGACAGTTATTTGAATAAAATTATGAATACTGTTGATATTCTTATCTCATTTTGAAAACAATTCTGAAATTAATAATAGGGTCCATGATTTACCCTTTTCTAGAATAAAAAATAAACTCCAAGTACTCGCAAAGCGGTTTGTGTTCGTACCGGCAGACAAAGCAGACAATAATGTAGTGGTGGTTTGACGCATATACTACACGGAAGTTCTCCAAAACGAAATCATCAATTTGTCTACATTCAGGTCCGTACGCTCCACAGAGAGTCAAACTGTAAACAAGCAGATCACTGCCACTACCCAGCTAAAAGCCTCTTCCGAACATTTGAAAGTCCCGACTATGTACTGGCTACCTAAATTACAAAAACAACCATTTAAATTCCGTTTCATCTCCGCATCTAGTAAGTGTTCTACTACTTATCTGTCAGTGCTTCTAACTACCTCCCTTCCTACTATCAAAGAATTTGTTATTTACTTTTGTAATAAGGCTTATGAAAATAATGGTTTTAATTATATTTGGAGTGTTAAAAATTCATCAGAGGTTTTAGATAAAATACATGCTCTTGACGGTCCTTTTAATTTTGTTGACAGTTATGATTTTTCTACTCTCTACACTACACTTCCACACAATCTTATCAAGAAAAAGTTTTTATATTTAATTAAATGGTCTTTTGAAAAATCTCATTGCACATTTATTTACTGTTACTCGTTTAAAGCCTTTTCTTTAACGAAAAAGGAAAGTATGCTAGATACATTTTTTGGAAATGTGACGATATGATTGAAGCTTTAAATTTTCACCTGGACAACATATATGTACGTTTCGGCAATAAAATGTATCAACAGGTAGTAGGTATATCTATGAGCACTTATTGCGCCCCTTTAATAGCAGATTTGTTCCTGTATTGCTATGAATCTCAGTTTATGACCAAACTCAGTAAAGACAGGTCATTGTTACATTTGGTTGATACATTCAACAATACCTACCGTTATCTTGATAATATTTTTTCGTTAAATAATCCAGAGTTCTCTGAATATGCTATCGAAATATACCCAAAGGACCTTACTTTAAACAAATCTAACATGAACAGCAGTAGTTGTCCTTTTATAGATTTATTATAAATTTCAATTTTTAAAGGGAAACTCCATACTAAAATTTACGACAAAAGAGACGATTTTTCATTCCCTATTGGTAATTTTCCCTTTTTAGACGGCGATGTTCCTTTGGCTACATCATACGGTGTTTATATATCCCAACTCGTTCGTTATGCCCGTGTGTGTAGTGATGTCAAAGATTTTAACGAACGTAATCAATGCATCACTGGTAAATTATTAGGTCAGAGATTTCGTTACCATAAATTGCTTAAAACGTTTACTAAATTCTTTCATAGATACAAAGATTTGATTAGTAAGTTTGGCTGTACCTGTAGAAAACCTTTAAACAAACTTACTAGTAAGGGTTATCTTACCAATGTTGTAATTAAATCTTTGAATATAGTTTACATTGGCACAAATATCGACATTGTCATCAGCAGATTAAAACATATCTAAATTTTTATTCTTTCAAACGTTTTTTTTTTGGATGTATAAATACACATCCACGTTCATTTTCAATATAGAGATTACGCTATCTATAAATAACATTATACATGTCTATTAACAGGTTAACTCCTAACTATCTTACTGCCTGTCGATACTTTTATTTTGGCATTGCACAAGTCATGTCTTCTTTGACTGTCCATGACATTAAAACACTAAATCCCTAGGATGTGTTTTAGTTGATTTTAGTCTCTGATGCATGATTTTTTATTATTAATTGTTTTTGGCTTTTAACTAGCTTTCAGTAACTCCGATTACTCTCAAATCGTACTTTCGTGTTAATTTGACCTGTTGATACAATTTGTAATGTATTTTTGTTATTAAATGTTTACTTATTCAGTGTTATACCACCTTTGATAAGTGTTTAGTATGACGATAAATTTTCACTTTCTCGTACTAGGAACAACAAAATTATTTATTTTGTAAAAATTATTTCTGTACTTCATGTATACCTTACAACAAAATTATTTTTATTTACCTGTGTACGTTATTTTATTTGGCGGCATTTTGTCCAAGGTTATGGTTTTCTTTTTGATAATGTTTTACATCTAACCCTCTTGTTTCATTAATTTTGTATTTACATTGTTTCATAGATCAAATGTATTCATTCAGTGTATGTTCACTTGTTTTTGTTAATATGTCTTTTGATTAATTCAGCCATTTCAATTGATATTTTATAGTGTGTCTTTCTATGTTGTGATGTTACACTATTGTTTCCGGTAGAGTAAAGGTTGGCGCCTATTAAAACGTTTAAACCCGCTGCATTTGTTTGCACCTGTCCTAAGTCAGGAACCTGATGTTCAGTGGTTGTCGGTTGTTGATGTGGTTCATAAGTGTGTCTCGTTTCTCGTTTTTTATATAGATTAGATCGTTGGTTTTCCTGTTTGAATGGTTTTACACTAGTCATTTTTGGGGCCCTTTATAGCTTGCTGCTCGGTGTGAGCCAAGGCTCTGTGTTGAAGGCCTTACTTTGACTTATACATTTTTGTAATGGTTTACTTTTACAGATTGTGACTTGGATGGAGAGTTGTCTCATTGGCACTCATAGCACATCTTCTTATATCTATAGGCATACAGTAAGTGGACAGGAGACAGAGGCATGAATGGATATTTTATATAATCTTGAATGTTGTAATGATTAACTACTAAACTTTACATTTATAGTATTCTGAAATGCTTTCAATTTGTTATTAGAATAGTTTCATACAGGTTCTAGGCATTTCATGTCAGAAAACATGCTCATAGGGTAAGCTGACATTAATTTAAGTCTTGTTTACAAATTCTTTAAAAAATTGAAACAGGGGTGGGGTATAAAATGTACTGTAAAAGAAAAGTTAAAGCAAATGCAGTGATTTCTTTTAGGTTAAAATTCTGATAAATAACTATTGTTGTTGGAAAAAGTGTTTTTCAAGAGTTTTCTATTTGAATAAATGTTAGTATAGGTTGCACTTTGTAAATACAGCTGTTTCACAAACCACGCCTCTCTTGAGGAGAAATATAATATTCATAAATTTTTATTTTGTTTACGTCCTAGTTCCCAGATATGATCTCTATGTTTCATCTCATAGAGACATAACTTGGGAATGTTACCAGTTTAAAAAAAAACATAAATAGCGGCCGCCTTGAATTTTGAGGATGACCTTAAGTGAAGGGAGGGGTAGTGCAGAATTTTAGTTTTAGTTTCAACTCTTAGAAATTCGGGGCATATAAATGTCGAAAATATGCCGGACAGCCCTATATTTTGACCTTTGAAAAAAATAGTAGTGCATATGAGCTTTCCATTCTAGGATATATTTTTTGGTGAAACTTAATAGTAAAAGTGGTACAGGTTTAGCCGTAAAAGAAGTTCAAATGGAAGATTGCATTGTATATATTAACAGAAATGCAACCTATATGTACTTCTTGGAGAGTTCTTAGATAAGTCAATTTGTTTTATCTCCTGTTCGTTTTCTCCTTTTAACAAGTTTCCTCTTTGATCCCTTTCCCCACTATTTTATCGATGGTTCCTCTTTGATCTCATTTACATTTTTATATACTTTAGAAGAACGAAAGTCGTACTTGTGTATTTTTACTTACTGTTGACCTGTCGGCATACAGTTATCATGAAATATGTTTATATTAGAGTGGAAGTGCAATGTGTTGTAAAGAGTCAAGCATGACTATTTTCTGTATTTTTATTATGCAATCTGCCAATTGGTTTGCTTCAAATAAATGTTTGCTTTATTTGTATAGTTTAAAGATAGTCTCGTTTGCTCTACTGCTTAAATGTTTAGCTGACAGTGATGTAAACATTCATGTTTTATCCTAGTTTATTATGAGTCATCTTCAGAATTAGCGTTTAAGCCACGTCGATTTGTATGAAAATCTACAACAGTTCGAAACAAAACAAAACGTAAAGGTTAAATTGCTGGATAAAAATAAATATGTACATAGAAAAAAAAAAAAAAAAAACCAAAATGTAGACCTTAATGAATTCTTTTTTTAATGTAAATATGTATACATAGTTTCCCATGAGTCGTTAGATAGTGGCTCTGGTTTTATATATTTTGTGAGTTTATATTTTCCTTCGTGGTTTTTATAAAAAGTGAAACAATAAAGTATTGTCTTTATCATTATTCAACATAATTCTAGAACTGTTAGAAAGCCCGAGCCGTATAAATACTGAAAAAAAAAAGAAATAATCCACAATGCTTTCCTTCATTAAACAAATACCATACGCTGCACATTTATTGTTTTCGGATATAAGTCGGTGTATTTTGTTAAATATAAGGACCCTCCCCCACCCCACCCCACCCCAATAAAAAAATATTGTATAAAAAAACAAGAGAACTATATGCTGGAATTTTTCATCGAGATTAAAGATATTTGATGAATTTGGAGGAAAAATCTTCCAGCAGGTTTGTCAACATTCATATGGGAACCAGCAGTGCACCTCTCCTGATCGACCTTTTCTTATTTTAATTTAAATGAGTTGGAATTCCTTTAGATACGTGTTAAAACAAGAAGATCAAATAAGCTAGATAATTTTATTTCTTGTAAAGGTATATTGATGATGTTCTTTCCGTCTTTCTCTATTCTGTAAATCCCAAACAGAAACACTGTCAGCACATTACCCACAAAACCTATATCAAATGTTGTTTACTATTCGCAAATTGGCCTGAAACGTTTCTCACTAATAAATGGAATTGACAAATGGATCGTCAGGAAATTATCCACAATGATTTCCTTCATTGAATTGATACCATACGCTACACATTTATTGTTTTGGGATATAATTCGGTGTATTTTGTTAAATATGAGCCCTCCCCTCTTACAAAAAAATCCTCAAACATTTTGAGAACACTCTCAGTTGCTGAAGGCCTGTTCAATGCCAAGATTAAGCTAATGCTAAATATATTCCATGAAAAAAAAAAAATCGCGTATAGATATGATAGAAAGTGTATGCATGTGTACAGAGCTTATCGTTTCCTGTGGTGGCAGGTATATTTACTTCATTCTATTAGACTCTTTTTGTGTGGAGCAGTTTCGTGATCAAAGGAGAAGTTCGATAAGAAACTGCAATGGCCCCTATTTCCATTCAAAATTTAAAATAAGCTTTTATTGACCAACATCACAATGAATCATAGCTAATACAATAGATAGGAAATATGTGTTTTTGTCAAAATTTTACGTACTTGCGTTCTATTCATGACGTCACAAATATAACTAATCTTGATTTTCCACGAACAATGAATGAAAACAGGTAAATTTCCATTGATTTTTTTGACAGAAAACATAGAGCGCATGCGTCGACAAAAAGATCTTTTACAATAATGTTTGTTATGACATTTAACATGTCTGACTTGAATATTTCATTTGTCGACGCCTGCGCTCTATGTTTCCTAGGCCTGCGTTTGGTTGATATCCGGACGATATTGTCAATGTTCGCCAAAATCTCTTTTTTCGATGTAAAAATCAACGCTTTAAAAATAAAACTATTACAAAAACAGTTCTGTTTAACTTTATCACACGTCTTTTCGTCAAGTAAACATTTTTGTATCCAGAAATATTGAACTTAATTATCGGGGCCAAATATGGCCCTTACCGAACATACTCCTTTGTTGTCGAACATACACATTTTATCTGTCACTTGCAATGTGATGTTTGAGGTTAGTATTAATCTGTACTTCACGTATAAATAGCACGTGTGTTCACTGTATATCGGTAAATGAGAAAAAAAAAGTTCTCCCTTGATTGTGATAGTCTAGTAATTACAAAATCTGGACTGCCTCATACAGAAGCGCTTATTTTGTGCCCCATTTTATGAATATGAAGTCCCAAATCAAGCATTTTAGAACCTAGAATTTAACAAAGCCAAAACAGATTCCCCAAGGAGAAAGTTTATGTGTTGCTTTTTATTTCCACGTAGCCTCGCACAATTAATGAAGGACTGAATGATTGGTGCTTGATTTCTGTATTATCTGATTAATAAGGCCATTTTTCTCTATTCTCTATTGTTTTCCCCGATTAGTCTTTGTTAAATTGGCACTTTTCAAAAAATTGTACAGAATTTATCTTAATTTGTTTCAAATAAAGAAATACTTGGAATCAGTAAAGTTTTAACCTGTCCAGTACTATAAACAAAATTTCACATGACATTTCATTGCATATATGATAATAATCATCACTGGAAATTAACCAATCAAATCAAATCACCCCTTTTTTTACCTGTTTACAAGCTTTAGTAACCATGTTACCTTAAGTTTCCAAAATATTTTATGGAAACACCAAGTTAAAAAAATAATGGTTCTTTGAAACACCCAAGATCTTTGTTTATGACTCAGAATTTGTTTTCTGCAATGAAATGCAGGGTTAACTTCCTACAACTGTCAGATCATGAAAATATTTTTTTCGACCCTTTTTTGTGTAAAAACAGATGTGAAGTATTATGATTTGGTGGTATTACACCTTTATATTTTAGCAACCCATTATTGTCCATTTTTTATATGTGCTGCCTTTTTCGCTATTCTTTATTTCATGTTTTATTTTGTCCCTTATTTCATACTTTTGCCCATTATTCTAAATCCTGTAAACCCTATCCAGACCCTCCATAATCCAGTCGCTTAATTATTCATTGGAGTAATAATTCAGAATTAAAGGTTTGATACGCCGTCTGGTGTTCTATTGACACTTTTGTTCAAAAAGAAAAACATATGTAATTTTTAATATACAAAAAAGGTTTGTTCTCAAGTGGACGTTAAGCAACCAATAATCAATCAATCATAAAAAGTGAGTTATAATTCTAGGCTTACATGCTGGTATTTGCATTGTTTTATTACTCGAGGAAAATCTGAGGAATATAATTGTCACTTTTTTTTAATAAGAGTTTGTCTAACAGTCATTAATTAATTGAGTTTCCAGAAGAGAAAATAAATTTAAAAAAAAATGAACAACAGAGAAAAATGCAACAAAAAACAATAGAATAGAGAATAATGGAGTGCTTGAATATAAAAATAAAGAATAATGGAGTGCTTAAATATAGTAAATAGAGAATAATGGAGTGCTTAAAAATAAAGAATAGAAAATAATGGAGTGCTTAAACATAAAGAATAGAGAATAATGAAGTGCTTAAATATAGTAAATAGAGAATAATGGAGTGCTTAAATATAGTAAATAGAGAATAATAGAGTGCTTAAATATAGTAAATAGAGAATAATGGAGTGCTTAAATATAGTAAATAGAGAATAATGGAGTGCTTACATATAGTAAATAGAGAATAATGGAGTGCTTAAATATAGTAAATAGAGAATAATGGAGTGCTTACATATAGTAAATAGAGAATAATGGAGTGCTTAAATATAGTAAATAGAGAATAATAAAGTGCTTAAAAATAAAGAATAGAAAATAATGGAGTGCTTAAATATAGTGAATAGAAAATAATGGAGTGCTTAAATATAAAGACTGGAAAATAATGGAGTGTATAAACATAAATAATAGAGAATAATGGAGTGCTTACATATAGTGAATAGAGAATAATAGAGTGCTTAAATATAAATAATGGAAAATAATGCAGTGCTTTAATATAGTGAATAGAGAATAATGGGCAAAGAGATGAAGAGCACAGTAAAATGAAACATAGAATACAGAAAGATACGATCCAGACCCTCCTATTGAATGAAATAATTCCAGGGGTAAATACTGTCATTTGTCTTCTACAGTTTTCATTTCACGTTTGATTCATCTCTAGATTGTCAGACAGTTCTAACTACCTATTTACAGGTTAATATGATTTCTTATCTTCTTTTAACTTCTGAAGAAGATTTGTTCAGCTTCGACATCTATCTAAACACGAGTTCTTGAAATAAACATTTCTTTTATATATGTCCCAGTGAATAGCATAAATCTTGCACGATGGCGATCTAATAATATAAAAGAACAGTAACCCCCGCTCCCTAGCTACAAAGCCCAAACAAAAATGATGAATGAAATATAAAAAAATGAAAAAACAACCGAAACACACAAACAAAAATACCCTACAAAATATTGAAGTTTTATTGGATAACAGCATCTCTTATAAAAATTCATTTCCCAGTAATATTAAAAAAAAACCACAGTTAAACAATGGCACTGGGTACTTATAATTCAAAGCTAATAGAGGAAACTCATCGGAAATATGAGACTTTTCCCTACTCAACGCCTGATATATAAAACTTGTATTTTTTTGTAATTTTTATAGACAATTAATGTACTTTGCATGTTAAAAAAAGGGAAAATAAATATGCCATGCTCAACAAAATGGACGAATTTAACCAGAGCGAACAAAGTTATCTTTGTTTTGACCATGGTTGCACTTTTTGTGCTTGTCCTTGGATTTTCAACGCCACTTTGGATTTTGATATCAGTGGAAACTGACTTTAACATTGAAATTTTTGAAATGGTCGAGAAGGAGTATATTGGTCTTTGGCAGTGGTGCTTTAAACATTATGGATGTTATGATCTATCATTGTTTGCTAAATATTTTTCATATACCAAGTCTATCAGCAAAACAAATAGAAATGAAATACTAGATAAGATAATAAACAAGACCAACAGAATTATAAGTATGTTAATATATTAATAGATATACTTTTGTATATTGTATCAATTATTTTTGATTTTTTTTTATACATCAGGCAATAATTTAATTTTGGATGTACCGCGTCTTCTGATTGGCTGACGTTGTTTTGTTTATCAGCTCATAGACATAATTTTGTCATGTGACCGTGACGTCATCAACGTTTTTTCATGGTTTACTACGGTTTAAAATGGAATTTAGAATTAAATTATTAGAAATGATTGTAATATGTTTTCTGTCTTTTCGAAATAACATAAAAAATGTGGTGCACACTTTAAAATAACCCGCTACGCGGGTTATTCAGTGTGCACCACATTTTTGATGCTATTTCTTCATAGACAGAAAAAATATTACAGTCATTCCTTAATTAAATGATATTAATTTTTTGTCAGAGGTCGGCCGCGATATGTGCTTTCTCATTTTTTTTTTTTTTTTTTTACATTATCAACATTTTTGAATTGGGAATAATGAATAAACTAGATAAGAAGTATGTTTGAATATAGTTAACAAAACTTTAGATTTGATAAATATTTTTACAACGATGGTAAATAAGATAAAAGTATGCCAACAAAGACACATTATACGAAATCTGAACTGTACAGTCTTTGCTTTTGCTCCTGAATGCTTCGAGATAAGCGAAAAAACATCTGAGTAATCCACATTTTTAGTTCAGTACTTTAGGGTTTAAACTGGCTTGGGTCGATCTTACAACGTCACACACTCGAAGAAGTGCCATACAAAGAGACAATTGATGCCGTGTAATAGATATATTGGTCCTTTTCAGAGAGATGTTGAAGTCCAAATTAAGATGAGGGAATTAATAAAGTGTTGTTACTTTCAATAATAAACTAAGTTTTACAAAGCTATAGTTGCAAACTATGTCATTTCATCACTGGCGAAAAGTTGTCTCATTGGCAATCATACCATTTCTTACTTATTTAACAGGATTAGAAAATATGAATGTTTATATTACAGAAAGGTATGTGGTAAGTGTCATAAGCAATAACAATTTACTGTTCCTTTGGAATAAGGGAATGTAATAATGCATACTTTTTACATTTTCAAGTTTTAAGTTTTATTTATTTCAGAAGCCGCGCACAAAAGCATCCAGCGTATGCGAATAAACAAATACAATCAACAATCAAAATAACAGGTTACCAATTCAACACTGTAATTAAATCTTTGAATATTGTTTTTATTGGTATGAATATTGATTTTGTTATCAGTAAATTAAAATCATACTAAATAGTTTTGTTATACACATATGCACTTAAACGGTACTACAATCTGTCGATACCTTTGTTTTGGCATTGCATAAGGTCTTCTTTTTTTTCTGACTGTTAAAGACGTCTTTACACTGAATCCATTGGATGTTGGATGTGTTCTGATTGATATTTTAGTCTTAGATACATGATATTTTTTTATTAGTTGTTATTGGCTTTGAACTAGCTGTCAGTAACTACGAGTACTCTCAGATCTGTACCTTGTGTCTCAGGTTAGGGGAGGGTTGAATGCTCACAAACATGTTTGACACGGCCATATTCTTTATGTGCCTGTCCCAAGTCAGGAGCCTGTAGTTCAGTGGTTATTGTTTCTTAATGTCTGTCATATTTGTTTTTCTCTAATTGTAAATTAGGCTGTTAGTTTTCTCAATTGAATTGTTTCATATTTTTCATGTCGGGGCCCTTTGGTTTATCTCACTGTTGAAGGCCGTACGGTTACCTATAATTGCTTACATCCCCTTTATTTGAACTTTGGTGGATAGTTGTCTCATTGGCAATCATACCTTATCTCCTTATGTATTTCTATATATATAGTTGTAGGGAAATAAGTGAAACATTTGGGCAGACAATGACTAGGCTGGTCATCCGTCTGCTAGATATGGGTATCCATAACGTTAGAATCAAACTATAAAAAGCTATAAAACAAAGAAGTAAAATGAAATCGATGTATTTCATTCAATTTTAACTTCTCTGCACGGTCGAACTGAACTTGAAATTCCATTCAATCTATTATCAGCATATCCCTCAATTAATTTGTGAATGTTTAAATGTAGAGCTTTTTAAATTAGGATAATCCCGTTTACACGGAAGCAATTTAACTCTTTTAAACCTTTTTATATTTGTGATTGTTTTCAAGATCATTTTCAACGTTTCAAGGTAGAATTATTGAAATTAGCATAATTCCGTTTACGCAGAATCATCTTAAATACTTTTTTAAACCTTTTTAGATTTGTGGACAGTTTCAAGATCCTTTGCAACTGTGGCCGTCGTTTGTGCACTGTCGTTTTCTATTTGGAAACTGCATTTCATCTGGATAAGGAAGATTAACCATGTCCGTATCTACCATGTTGTGTCAATTGTGGAGAATTTCATCATTGGTTAGTCTTAATATAAATTATACGCACATGTCACACTATAGACAAAATATTTGTATGACCTTATCATCATTTTCACACGCATGCTTAATTCAAATAGATATATAATAACTATTGCAGGCATGTTTACTGGCCGTCAACCACAATTAAGGGGGACGGATTTATATATTAAGTTCTTCTTGTGTCCGAATCCCTGTATTTCTATTGTATAATTGTAATTAGAGCACTTTTGAAAAATTAAATATTGTTTAAACTAACCATAATTTTAAAGTATACCATAATGCATGTTTTGTCAAAGTTTTGTTTTGAGAACAGTCCCATAATATTAATTTATTATATAGCAGACAGCGATCATGTGTGATGAAGGATTCAAACGAACAAATCCTTTTTCTACAATCCAGTATAGCTGTATTCGAGTATATATATATTGTACTTTTTTGTTTAAGATATAAAAAAAGTACATAAAATTGAGAATGGAAATGGGGAATGTGTCAAAGAGACAACAACCCGACCATAGAACAGACAACAGCAGAAGGTCACCAACAGGTCTTCAATGCAGCGAGAAATTCCCGCACCCGGAGGCGTCCTTCAGCTGGCACCTAAACAAATATATATACTAGTTCACATGTATTTATATTAATAGGTTCTGCTTTATTGGTATGCTTGGTAACGTTTGGCGTTGCAATACAAACCTTCGATGAGCTGAAAATGGATATGATATTGGAATTGAACATTTTAAAAGTACTAGACATCAACATCAACAGATATTTTTTCATTTCTTTCTGGATGGTTTGTGCTGCAACAATACTGTACTTTTCTAATGGGATACTAGCCATTGGCATTTTATGCGGAGGCTGTGTAATCAACACAAACGATACATCTGGAAGACGCTCAGAAGCAACAACCAGAAGTGGAAACGAGAAATACTTAGAAATGAAATATGTGTATAATTCATAAATTATTGCACTGCTAATAGATTAACAGTTCGGTTTTTAGATTATAATTGATAACAGTCTTTGTTCGGTTTTTAGATTATAATTGATAACAGTCTTTGTTCGTTTTTTAGATTATAATTGATAACAGTCTTTGTTCGGTTTTTAGATTATAATTGATAACAGTCTTTGTTCGGTTTTTAGATTATAATTGATAACAGTCTTGTTCGATTTCTTGTCATTCTGTTGGCGTTTGTCGTACGTCTTTACCATTTCTCAGTTGTAAAATTGTTTTTGAGAACGAAAGGTAAAACTTAATCTATCTTGAGTAGGAAAACCGTATGAATAATTATTGGAGTGTTGTTTATAAACATTCCATATTTTTAGATCGAATTAACAATATATTATAGGTAATACTTGGAGAGCTCTTAGATAAGTCAATTTGTTTTATCTCCTGTTCCTTTTCCCATATTGTACAAGTATCCTCTTAGATCCTTTTTCCCCTTTTTTACAAGTTTCCTCTTAGAAGATCCCTTTCCTCATAATCTGTTGATGATTCCTCTCCGGTCTCATTTACATTTTCATATACTTTAGGAGAACGAAACCCGTACTTATGTATTTTTTTTTACTGTTGTCCAGTCGGCATACAGACATCATGTAAAATGTTTATATTCGAGTGGAAGTGCAATATTGTGTAAAGAGGTGAAGCATGACTAGTTTCTGTATTTCTATCATGCAATCCGCCAATTAGATTGCTTCAAATAAATTTTTGCTTTATTTGTATAGTTTAAAGATAGTTTCGTGTGTTATTCTGTTTATATGATTATTTCGAACAGTGATGTTAACATTGTTGTTTTATCCTAGTTTATTATGAGTCATCTCCGGAGTTTGCGTTTAAGCTATGTAGACTTGTATGAAAATCATACAACAGTTGGAAAAAAAAAACCAAAAAGTAAAGGTTAAATTGCTGGATAAAAACAAAATTTAGTCGGTAAAAACAATAAATTTTATGTACTCGCTACAAAACAGGAGAAACTGTCGGCGAGTGTCGTTGTTCGTCCTGTGTCTTCAACTTGTACATATACATCATATACTTATGAAAACAGGAATGATTTTCGAATGCACGTTATATATGGAGATTAAGAATTGAGAAATTAATAAATTGTTTGATAAATAAGGTTGCAACTCCCTCAGACAAAGTTGACCTTCGATCCGATTTTGGGTATGCAGCTTATCACGTGTTATTGTCCTATACATCCTTGACCTTCAATGTGTGATTTTGGGTGTTCCTGTTGAACGAAAATCCATAAAAAAAGCTTCGAACGCGCATGAAATTGTCTAAGTGTTTTTTTACATGGTAATCTATTTGATCATGCTGTATTTCTTTGTCATGATTTTTACATTATGACTGATGACGATAAATTTGTATTTTAATTTAGTGTTGAAAATGTTTACTTTGAAACTGAAAAATTTGCTTTAATATTTATATAATTAAAGTGTACATTTTATATAAATTTTTGTTTGTATATAAATTTTTGTTTGTATATAAATTTTTGTTTGTATATAAAATGTACACTTCAAGTATATTACTTTCATTTTCTTTGCAATAAAATATCAAAGCAAATTTTTCAGTTTCAAAGTAAACATTTTATATATTTCATGTAAATATTTATTCCGTCACACTAATGTAGACTCTTTTAAGAGTGGCTCTGGTTTAATATATTATGTGAATTTATATTTCATAAATGTTTTTATAAAAAGTGAAACTTCAATAAAATATTGTCTTGTCAACAAATTCTACTTGGAATACATTTAGAAAGAGAAGGGATACAGATTCCGTCATTTGATGACCTACTTGTAAATTACTAGTAAAAACTGTTTATAAATTTAGCAAACAATTAAAAACAAAGCCATGATGAAGGCCCTTTTCTATCAATCAAGAGACCCGAGCGGTGCTAGAGTACGGAAGTATAATTCCCTGCTAGGTAGTTAGTCTCAATTTACTGTGCAGGATGTATGTATACGCAACCAGCTGTATATCATTTAATACGTAGCTTGTGTTGCAGTTCTTTCTTGATAAAAGTAGTCTAGAGAATACAAAACATGCCGCATATCGAAGGGCTGATTCAGTGTCAAAATTTAAGAATATAGCGTCCCCAATCCAAAATCAAAATCTGTTGCAACTGCGTATTCAACAAAAACAAAACGATTACGCAAGGAGAAAGTTATTTCAAGGATTTTTATTTTTGCAGGTATCCTAACACTCGTTATATTTCGCTACTATTTATTAATTGATGGTGTTTAACGCCGTATTCAGCGCGTTTAGCGAGATGATGGCTGTCAGCTTTTATTGGCGAAGGAGGTCGGAGTGCTCGACGAGAAGGACTGAACATCGGCATGGAAACTGCTAATCCTAGCTAATTAAAACAGGAGTAAAACGCACCTGCCACGAGAGGCGCTTGAACCCATAACCATAGTTGACAGGCTTATGATTGCTAGATTAACTAATTTAACTACTCGGCCACCGAGGCGCCCGCATACTCCTCCCTTCACATCCTGATCATTTATGCCCTTTTTGCGGGTTTTTTTAAATGTTTTTATTAATATCGGTATAAAAGGTAAAATATAAGACTTGCATATACCGTTTGTTTAAATGTATTTATGTAGTCATGGCTTTCATGTCTATTGTCAGTATGGATTATTGAACCACTCTTCAATAAATATCTTAAGGATAATAGGTTTTGGTTCCAATTGGCCCAGTACTTTCAGAGGACAAGACTTTTGCAAAAGATTATAGACGACGACGGATGGCAATGGTTGTGATGAGCTCATTTGACTAAACATGTGTAAAAACCGTCATTTCAGGCCAATAATGTATCAGTTGACTATTTTTGCTATGTTGATTAATTAGTCTTTATGGTAACTTTAACTGTTTTAACGAGGATTCTACCCGTCCGGTAGCCTAACAGCATTAAAACTAGTAGAATAAAAAATATTATACTGGATGACACGCCGCCCAGGATAAAAAGGTGTGAATCGGATGTTGTCAAGGACACAACAACACCGATTTTATCAGGTGTCCCCAGGATAATCTTAAATGATGTAATAAAAATGACACATGTGCAGTCTTCTAAATCCTCATTCTACTATAAAAATTCAGACAAGTTTGTTTCTATTCGGCCCTGTACTGTTAAACTTTCAGATATTTTAGATTTCAATGACAACCACCAATATTGCTCTATTTCCAAATATAACCGTACAAATTGTAAAACCTGTGATATACTAATATCTGATATCTACTTTCCAAGTAATTTAACCACCAAAAGTTACAATATACACAGTCATGAGGATCTAAATTGCACTGTTTCCAATATTGTGTACGGTATTGAATGTACTCTTTGTGGATTGATCTACGTCGGGGAAACTCGACAAAGACTCAATTTTAGAATGAATAATCAGCGGTCTAATGTAAATGATCCTAATAACAACAAATTTCTCTATAAACATTTCAATCAGCCTGACCATTCTATTGTTTCAATGAAAGTCCGGATTATAGAGAAAATATATCATCCAACAAATGACCCCATATTGAGTACACCATATCGTTTACATAGAGAAGACTTTTGGATAAGAGAATTGGGAACAGCAGCCATTTCCTATGAATGCAATGACAAAATTGATTGTGTAGGTATTTTGTCTAGTCCCAGGTGTAGTACTGTCAATACATTACAATTATTTAATACTTCTGCTCGACGAAATAGAAGTCACGGTCACAGAAAATATATACCACCTGCTGTGCACACCGTGACAATTGATAGTCTGTTAACGTTTGTTCAAAAACCTTTAGGAATTCATCATATCAGAACTAAATTATACTCCATTCAATTGTCAAACTTTTTTTTCTATTTCAATATGCCCAAAATACTTCCGTTACTGATTCTCGTTCTGTTTTGTATAGATTAGTTGCAATAATCATGGACATTGCTAACCAAAGAATATTCAAACCCGTATCGACTAAATCCACAAATGAGGAAAAACGTAATTTTTTTAAGGTAGAATTTGCCAATAAAGGTTTAGATGCTAAAAATATTAGCAATATTTTCCACCAGAAATCTGTACAATAACTATACCTGATTACTTCTTGTACTTACACCAAGTCTATTGCATCCAAGATTTTCAACCACAAGAAGGTTTTAGAGGCCTTTAACATCAAAGATGTCAAATCCAAGCCTCCGGATTGCTCATGTGCATCGTCGCAATACAATTATAGTCCAGCTGGTCATGTTATTACTGGCGACCTTGGCATCGTTTCCAATGAACAACTAAGAGAGTTGTTAGCCAAGGGACCAAAATAAAGAATTCCCCAGCCCATCAACTGGAAAAAGAACTTCAGGTTACTGATGGATGCAGTTGAGGACTATGCAAGAAAAAGGGTAAAGCGCGAACCAGACGAACCAGAACTGGACACTTTATCTAAATGGATCAAAGCTATTCGATCATGCATTCAGAAGCGCATTCAAAAACTACGATGTACTATGAGCACAAGAGTTACTTATCCTTTCAAGAATCCGGATGTTGTGGATGCTTTATCCTCTTTGCATGACAAATATGTCGTTGTTCCAGCAGATAAAGCCTCCAATAATATTGTCTTCATATGTAAAAACCATTATTTGCAATGTCTCACAACAGAGCTTGGAATAAATAGAACTACTGGTAATCCTACATATTCTTTAACATCATTTACCAAGGACGAAATTTTACAAAATCACAAATCTGTCCTTATTTCTTTTGGTATCAACATCAAAGAAAACGAAGAAAATTTACCATCATTATACTGGATACCAAAACTTCACAAAACTCCATATAAAGAACGATACATAGCTGGGTCATCAAAATGTTCGACCAAACATCTTTTTAAAGTACTGACTACTATTCTTTCTACAGTTAAAGATGGGCTTCAAAAATATTGTGATGAGATATATTCTACCAGTGGTGTTAGCCAGATGTGGATTCTCAAAAATTCGAAAGATCTTCTGCTTAATCTTCGATCACAATCTTTGCAATTTTGCAGCGACATAAAGACTTTTGATTTTTCTACGCTTTACACTACTATTCCCCATGCTCAGTTGAAAGATCGACTTCACCATCTCATTAAACAGAGCTTTTTCTATAAAAATGGGAATCGTAGATACAAATTTCTTGTTTTGGGATACAATAATTCATATTTTGTGAAGAACCACACTGAATCTACCAAAAAATATACTGAAGATGATATTATAAAACTGTTGGACCTTTTGATCGACAATATATTTGTTGAGTTTGGAGGATTTATATTTCAACAGACAGTCGGTATTCCAATGGGTACTAATTGTGCACACCTACAGGCCGATTTGTTTTTGTACTCGTATGAAGCAGAATTCATTCAGAACCTTCTAAAAGACAAAAAGAAAAAGCACCTTGCGAAATTCTTTAATTTTACTTTCTGATATATTGATGATGTCCTATCATTGAATAACCCATATTTCAGCCCATACTTTCATGTCATATATCCCAGTGAACTTGAAATAAAGGATACTACTGATACTAGAAGGACTGCTTCATACCTTGATCTTTTCCTCAATATTGACACAGATGGACGACTTCACACGAAAATCTATGATAAACGGGACGATTTCAACTTCCCAATTATCAATTTCCCATTTCTCAGCAGTAACATACCATCTTCCCCTTCGTATGGTGTTTACATATCTCAGTTGATACGTTATGCTCGTGCATGATCACACTATACGGACTTCATATACAGGAGTGTGCTCCTAACGCAGAAACTGCTCCAACAAAGTTATGAGGAGGACAGATTAAAAATGACACTCCGTAAATTTTACGGACACCATCACGAATTGGTCGATCCATACGATGTGTCTTTGTCCAAACTAACTAAGGACATTTTTACCACGTGTTAGATTGTGGTTTGACATTACGTCGTGTGATCTTTTAATTACCGAACGTGACTTATTCCCGATTGTGACTGTTTTGCTGAGTGTGAATTCGCATTGCTATAAGACGTGTCACGGTACCTTTCTATCCAAAGTTCATGTATTTAGTTTTGATGTTTTATTTGTTATTCTCATTGGATTTTGTCAAATGTCTTATCGTTTGTAGTTGTAAATCTTATTTTTTTCTGTCGTATTTGTGTGTTATGGTAAAGATTATTAATCGCCCTGTTCGTTAATTAGATTTTAGTTTGGGTCAACTAAATTTATACGATATTTGGTTTACAGTTTGATTTAGAAGAAACAACGACATGGCTAGATAATACTATTAATTATCTTATTACTACCACATTTTATATTAATTAGTATTGTAATTTTCATTAAATTATTCATAAATGTTATATGAGTATTATAAACCAAATCTTCAATTCTATCCTAATTCTATCCTATTTTGGGGAAATTTCAGAAATTCAAATGTGACGTCACCTTTTTTTAGCGTTGATCTCTTTGGCTAAATCGGCTGTGAATTTTTATGTGCTGTTTTATGTTGTTTTATGTATCCGTTTTTATTCTGTAGTTAGTCACCATTCCGGCGTTATCATGTATATGTATTATATAGTCATTTTTATAAATTTACTGTTTACAAAAGTATGAATTATTCTAAATACTAAGGATTTTCTTATCCCAGACATATAACCTTAGCCGTATTTGGCACAACTTTTTGGAACTTTTGGTCCTCAATGCTCTTCAACTTTGTACTTGTTTTGGCTTTTGTACTTTTTTTATCTGAGCTCCCTGGTTAGTCTTGTGTGGACGAAACGCGCGTCTTGCGTATTAATTTTTAAACCTGGTACCTTTTGTTAGCTATTATTCGTATGTTTCTCTGTCCTATATGTTCTCCCATTAATTTGTATTGTAGTCCTGTCATGTAATGTTGTCATGTTAATGTTATATTTAACATTGCCACAAAAGCGGGAGGTTTGGCTAGCCACAAAACCAGGTTCAACCCACCATTTGTTTCTTAAAATGTCCTGTACCAAGTCAGGAAAATGGTCATTGTTATATAATAGTTCGTTTCTGTGTGTGTTACATTTTAATGTTGTGTTTCTGTTGTGTCGTAGTTCTCCTCCTATATTTGATGTGTTTCCCTCCGTTTTAGTTTGTAACCCGGATTTGTTTTTTTTCTCAATCGATTTATGAATTTCGAACAGCGGTATACTACTGTTGCCTTTATTTTTTAGTTACTTTCTATCTTAAATAGTTTTCAAGAAAAATAACAGCGAAATTTGTAAAAAGCTGACATCTAATGTGTGTTGCTTGTGGAGCAGGATTTGCTTACTCATCTGGAGCATCTGAGATCACCTCCGGTTTTAAGTGGGTTCGTATTGCTTATTCTTGTAACAGAATGAGTGCCGTATGCAGAAGATACGCTATGCATTATTACTGCTAAGTTAAATAAAATTTGATTATGCGGTTTCTAGGCATTTTCCATAATATGAGAATGGCTAATAAAGAGTTTTGCGACGATATTGACCCCTTACCACCTTGTTAAGTAAATCTACATATATACCTGGGAAAAAGAGCCTCAGTTTTTCGATTGGTTTTGAAGTTTATGCACACGAACAAAAAAGAAATATATATGTTTAGTTTAGTGCCGAACAGGGGACAACTTTGCTGGGGATTAACTGAATGACACACGAGTAAAATCATGTCAGTGCATTAATTTCGTCAAGAAACACAATTTCGTATTTTAAAAGAAAGAATTACATTTTAAGTATCAAAATTTCGGACTTTTGTCCCTAGGAAACAAAATATTTATTGTTGCTAGGCATTTTACAATGATATAGGAATGGCTACTATAGTCGTTGATGTCGATATTAACTCCTTACCTTTAATAAGAATCTATGTAAATGTTCATATTGTTCTGACCCAAATATATAAGGTTGCCAAGTACTATTGAATCAAGTAAGTGTCGTTACTAGGGATGTTAGACATGAACTTTATATCTGACATTTCACCTTATTACCAAAACGAGAGCATTAATCGTTCCGAACATTTTTTTCTTTATCGTGTATTTCTACATATTACCATTTCTGAAACAAATCTAATGAAAAGACTATAGTTCAAAGGTCAAGGTCATCAAAAAAATTTGCCTTAGGTAAAATTAAAGGTCATTGAATGCGCAACCTTTTTCATCGTCTATCTGTCATAGTTTTATGAGGTCCACATTCTTTATAAAATATTAAAAATTATATTTTTAGGTTCCCATAGCAACGACCCTAGCAACCTAAATTCCAAACCTTTTTGTTATAAATTCCTACTACACAATAGTGATAGTTTTCATTGATAATTTCAATTTAACTGGATGCAGATTAAAAAGTTTGCAAATTGTTCATGCAAAAGGCTTATGATTTGCCTTCTTGAATACAATGAAAACTCCTTTATGTCAATCAGTGTCGCAACTTCCCCCTTTGTTAAGAATTAATTTTTATTATACTTATTATATTTTAATGATCAAATGCTACATTTTTCGTCAAAATTAAAACGTGTGCATGATAACTGCTTGAAGTTGTTCATTTTTCTACGTCAAAAAATGCAATTTTGAGCCAAAAACTTAGGGAGCCCGTAACCATGGCAACGGGGACATAAACAAATTTTTGTCTCCATATTTCTCATATGTTTATCAATAGTTATTAACAAAAAAAATTCCAATGACACTATGCGTGCCGCAATTTGGTTCGTGGTTACAGAGAATTGCTATTAATCGGGAACACTAAAGGCCAAAAAATTGAAAGCCAAGGTGTTATTACATTAGGAGATATAAAACCAAAAGTAATCAAAAAACAATAGAAAAATCTTTACAAAGAGTCTGAATAATATGCTTAAAAGATATGTCAACGATGTGAGATATTTCAATAAAATAGAGATTTTATTCAGCGCTATACATTGTTGTTTCGGCGTATCAAAATATCAGCTTGTTTTGTTATCTTGGATGAGTTGTAACAACCACGTGATACTTCTGGTGGACGTTTCGCGAAGAAGTCAGTGCTTAAGTTCTGACATGAAATAGCATTGTCGCGTTCGGTGTATTAATCGAAACACTAAGGTTTGTTTCCCTCAGACATGTAAAAAAAAAATATAGCCTTAATCGTATTTAAATTTTTGGTCTTTTCAGTAACATTTCACTTTGTATTTAACTTGTCCTCCCAAAAGTCTTAATTCGAGCACCACTGATTCAGACGAAACTCTAGTCTGGCGTACCAAATGATAAGCCTGATATCTTTGGTGATTTTATGAAACAATATAGCGAACTGCATGTTTGTAAATTCTGCATCGATGGACATCCTCTACTGCAATGAAGTAATGAATATTTGGAAAGAAATGCCTAATCTGTAGTTTCTTTTCCAGTAAAATGTGGCTTCTATTTACATTTTCTTTTTTTATTTATTCTTGTTTTAAATACTGAAAAAGTATAAAAAAAATTAAGTTTTGAACAATCTTTAAGCTCCAATAGTTTGGACGCAAAGTTCAAAAATATGTTATAACGTTGTAAGAAAGTAAAAGAATACACATGATCGTGTGATACTGTTAACTTCAGTTATGATTCAGAAACTCTAAAAATATGGTCACAACCCAGATTTGGATGGGGTTTTCAGAATAGAAAATAATAAAGAAAAATGGACCAAAAAATAAAGAAAAGAGAATGAGAAAGTGCTTCGATATGAAGAAAAGAGAATAATGGAGTGCTTAAATATAAAGAAACGAGAATAATGGAGTGCCTAGATTTAACGAATAGAAAATAATGTAGGGACTCCGTGTGATTTTGACATAACCGACGTTATATCTGCCACAGTGAATTTTTGGCATATCCTTTCTCCTTGATACTAAACCCAAATGACTTTTCCTCCAAACTAAACTATTAAAATGATAAAAAACAAAAACAAATATTCTACAGAAATATCGTCTTCCATATTTTTACTACAAAACAAGGCATGAATTTTATAAATTGTAACTTGGATGGAGAGTTGTCTCATTGGCACTCATACCACATCTTCCTATATCTATGAAGCCCGATTTTGATGATTCTTGGTAACATTTGTATTGTTAACGTTCTAAATTTGCGACCGTATTCTTACAAACACATCGCACTTTGGACCATTTCGCTATTTTCTATGCAGACATCTAAACATGAGAAAACATAAGATATAAAGCATTTTTAATCCTAATTCTTTTAAGACAGGCATAAAATCAAAATAATGGTGTTAAGTACCAAAAGAGTGCATTTATTTCAGATTTTCTGAAATATATGTGATTCTGTGGGAAATCTCGTACTTATTCTAGTTCCATTCAATTCTACATAAAAACAAATTAGACTGCCGTTAACGAAGATTATTTTAATACAAACAGAGCTTCTCATTAAAGAGTGGTCTATCACTAAAAATAGTATTCTAATGCAGTTAGGTATGTAACACAAATTGTGATTGGTTGAACTCTGTCAGCAACTCTTCAAATACATTACTTTTATTCCAAAATAACGTCGTCTAATCTTATCTAAAAGAAACGAAAAAGAAAATAGCATTAATCATGGCAATTTCAAGTATTTTTGAAAAGTATGGATGATAAGTATTATTTCATGAGAAATCACCAGCCTTTGCTTAATATAACATTCTTTCAATTCACTTTGTTTACCAAAAACATGTTATACCAACAAATTGCGTCCCTGTGATACGCTAATTTTTAACTTTTCCTTAATTTTTGTTTCAAGGTTAAACAAACTTATTTGACAAGTAAAACGGTGAATAATAATACACGTATTGAGTTAAAGTTTGTTTTCCTTGAGATATCAACTATTGCTCGAGGCAAGATGGTGTACTGGGATTTCTATAAAAATTCTGTTTTTCGGTACAATAAAACACTTCATGGTAAGTTATGAGGATACTAGCAATAACTAATAGCCTGTTTAGTTTGAAAGATCAGAGAATTAATATATAAAGATCTATGACTCAACCTCATTTTCTTTTATCTAAGATGAAAAATACGGACACGGATCTTAATGTAACAGCTGGGTACAGATGCGAAAAGGATTTCAGGTAGGCGGTAATGCTAGCCTGTTCCTCAATTCCTCTCCTTATATCGTAAACATGGATATGCATGATGGCTAGTTTCGAAGCTGAGACATTTTCACATATGTGATTTAATTTTTGGGGTATGAAGTGAGATTAGTTTTTCCATAATTTAACACACCCCGAAAAGCCTTTTGTGATGCGGCTTCTGAGGGTAATATTCCCTTTTTCACACAAAAAGTTCTTTGAAATTTAGTTTTATGCATATATTTAAAATTCCATAGTTTTTACACCTTTATTCTATGGTCCTCTACCCTCCAAATCAGCACAAATGGTATTACTTTATACACTATAACATATTTGTTAGTCTCAGACTGATAAGTTGAATGATGAAGTAACAAAATACTACTATTTAAAAGTATACCAACGAAACAGCAGTCAAACGACACAAATAACTAGACATTTAGAATGCACATACATAACAAAGGTCAGGTGACTATGGAATATGTTAAGCTCTACATTGCAACAAGTCAGGCAAATTGTTTAAACATTCAACAGGATCAATCAATGATCTGTCATCAACAACAAAATACCTGTACCAAATAAGGAATATGACAGTTGTCCATTCCTTTAATGTGTTTGAGCATTTGATTTTGCCATTCAATAATGGACTTTCCGTTTTGAGCATTTCTTGGAGTTCGGTATTTTTGTTATTTTACTTTTTATATATATAGGCAGCACTTTTTTTATTTAAAATGTATGAAAATAGTGTATATTTTATTGTAGGTCTTGATTTATTTGTATGCTTAGTAACGTTTGGTGTTGCAATACAAACCTTTGATGGGCTTTTTCTTATTATTGAATTTAACAAATGCAATGGTTTTAAAAAAGCAAAATGAGGATGTTAAATTTGGTGTATGCCTTTTTGTGCTTCTTTGTTACATTTGTTTGTTTTTATAGTGATTAAGATGATAACACAAAGTTGACTGCTGTACCCCTATTTTTGACATTTTTACCTATTGTGTCTGTTTATTTTGTTCACGCATCGTTTTCAATATAATGGAATTTGATGCGACTGTCATACAAATGAGAGGTTTAGCTAGCTGTAAAACCAGGTTCAATCCACCATTTTCTACATAAGAAAATGCCTGTACCAAGTCAGGAATATGACAGTTGTTATCCATTCGTTTGATGTGTTTGAGCTTTTGATTTTGCCATTTGATTAGGGACTTTCCTTTTGAATTTTCCTGGGAGTAAAGTATTTTTGTGATTTTACTTTTTACCGGATACATTAAGTATACGTACTAAATTTATAATTTATAAACAAATATATATATCGTAGCTATTGGAGATATCGAGTCCCACGGAAATGTAGAGTGGGTAGCACTGAAAGCATTGTCATTGTTTCAACATCGTGGGAATAAACGCAATCAGGAAATTTCAACTGGTGCGAAAATAATTGTTAACGTTTTCTTTACACAATTTAAAAATGAACTTGTTCAATTTCATAACAATTGTAGAAGATATTAAAACTTTGACCGTTGTTTGATTCAAATAAGAAAGAAAACTACTTAAGAAATAGACAATTGACATAAAAAGATACTACCTGCTGACGGAAATATTATAAAAACATTAATGAAACAAAAATAGAATTTATTAATGATACATAAAAGTCAAATACTGAGAACAGATGTCTGACCTCCAAATTTATAAAGACAGAAAACAAAGCTTATATTTCATCTGCAGTGCTTATCCATGTTATAATTGTTGTAACATTCATTTTTATGCCAGCCTCCGATAGCAGGGGCTTGTGTGTTCTGTTTTGTGCGTCCGTCCGTTAGTCCGCTCCGTATCAGATTATGGTTTTGATTTAGGTAGTTGTTCATGAAGGTATGGTCACATCAACATGTGATTTAGGAAAATTGTTAACAGTTACATATTTGTTTTGGTTTGGACCCCGATTACAGGATTCATTGAAAATAGAAATATGATAATTTAAAATAAGAAAATTCTCATTTTCAAGTTTTCGTTAAGATGGCTTACCATGAAGTTTTGGTCACATCAACTTATATTTTCGGGGGAATTATTGCGTGTAATTTTGCAGGTATTTTTTTTTTCTCACTTTTGTACACATTTATTACCTGCATATTCATTTTCATCCTGTTTAAGGCAAGTTAGTTTTTTCTTCTTCATAATGCTCATTTTAAAAATCCTCCCGCAACCCCATTCCCGATAACCAAAGGCATATCTTACAATATATAATTGTCACAATTTTTTGTGGGATTTCAAAAATATACGTTTAGAAAAGTAAAAGTCCATGAAAGCTGAACATTTTGTAGACTGCCATGCGGGGTTATAAATTCTACTATAAGACTAAATAATTCCATGTTCTGATTATTTAATATGCAATAAAACTGCACGTTGCTGACAAAATATTTTTCGGAATAGGCACGCAAATTTCGAAGCCGGTTTTGAACAATGTTTTCGCTCTCTATGTGTTTGGTAGATGCACTGTTTTATCCAATGGATTTGGGGTTCGTTTTATAAAGAAAACTTCTATTGATATACACGGTCCATCTTTTGTTTCGTCAATTTCTTAAAGTATATAAAACGGGGATAACTGTAAACGACAAAGGTAAACGATTAGAGAAATGTAAACAAAATAGATTTTGCTCATTCCATCAAAAATATAAAAATGTGTTTTCTTTATACAAAAAAACAAATATAACTTTTTTTTGTTTTTTTTGTTTTGTTTTTTTGTGTTTTCCACAGTTTGGAAAATTTGATTTATTTTTTTAGAATCGAAACAATGTAGAATTTTACATACTGCATAGGCTCCTGTCTACTGTTGAAGACCTTTATCACACTTTCAATGTCTTTTGGGTAGTTTGGTTGATGTCTGATTTAATCTTTTAAATATCTCATTTTATCCAATATAAAAACAAGAAATGAATTTAGAACACCAAACATTTTCATTCAAGAAATCATCCACAAAGAAGTGCATTATCTTATCACGATTAAATCTGTTTGCTTCAATAGTAGTTTTGCTGACTTCATACATAGCATTGAACGGATTACTATGCAGTTATCTGATAGCAAAGTCAGTAGAATGTATGTGTTTTACAGTTTATTATAGAACCCGAGACTAATTAAATAAAAAAATATAGATAGCATAAAACATTGAAAAGTAAGGGATTTCTGTACGGATTTCTTAAATAAACCTCACACTTGGTTTTATACTAATTTAAATAATTTTCTTTACAAAATAATGAAAGGGGAACTGTGTTCCTCAGTGTACCATAATGTCATGCTGTTCATTTTATTATTACATTATTGATTAATTTCTAGTAAGTTGAACAATGGCAAGTGGCAAGTATTTAAATAAAAGTTTGGACCTGAAACAAGTTAAAGCAATCTTGAGGTGGTCAAAAATGGATAATATACAGAATATGTTAGCTCACATTGTTCAACCACAGCTTGTTAAATGTAAAAATAAATTGGACAAGAAAAGTAGAGAGAACACGTCGAACAAAATGTATGTTGCTTATCTCTCCATAAGTACTGCTATGAAACCTTTAATGACAAAAACATAGAATATAGTGTTGTGTGAAAACGAAATTAGACCTCAGTGAAGTTAAAAGGATAGATCAGTGATTGATTGGGAATTTTTAAATGTCAGCTTAAAAGGGTTATTTTGCAAAAGAGTGAAATAAGTTTATTTTTTAAAGAATCAAAATGCAACAATATAATTAAAAAAATGAATACTAAAGGAGTGGTTATATGAACACAAATTCTACTGAAAGATTTTTCAGAATTTTACCAACTTTTATGCTTTTATGAAATCATGTCGAATAGGCAATGTGTGGCCTAACATATTCTATCTATTTAAAGCTGTCAGCCATCATTAGAGACCATGATTTTCTATTTTTTACAGACGTCATATAATATTTTGTTTGTTAGAGACTTGTAAGACAGAAGCAATATTAAAATGATTTGTGCTGTGTACAACCTGTTTATATATATAACCATGCTGCAATTTAGTCAATTTACAAAGGTGGCAGATAAATGTTATATTCAAACTGGGCCACAACTCATCAAAATAACATTTTTCCCGCCAAAATAATTTGTTAAGGTTTTGTTTTAATTAATCTTCTAATATGTCCCTAGATAATGGATAAAAGACGAAGAGTAGAGTTTTTTAGAAAGGTCTAAATAGAATACAGGAAGACCTCTTCTAGATTGTCCTATAGTGTAAAAACCAGTCCAGATGGAATTGAAACTATCTATTTACCCTTAAGGTAGCTACTGCAGTTTGCTTTCTACAGTTTTTGTATTGCGTTTGAGTCATCTCATATTTAAGATTCGTCAGACAGTTCTTACTACTCAATAACAGGTTTATATGATTTAGTATCTTTTTGCAGAAGACTTGTGCAGCTTTGAATTCTTGCTTAATGCACTTCTTGACATAAGCCTGTCCGATGTATATGCCATATAAAATATTAGAATTTTTGCACAACCGTCATCGGTGAATCAAAAAGTATAAGACATCCACCCACAAAATTCATCAAGCAAACAAACAAAAAAACAAAACAAAAACAAAACAAAACAAAATACCAAAAAAACTAGCAAAAAACTCCAACAAAAATAAACAAAAAAAAAAATAAAACAATAAAAAAAAACAAACGAAACCGATAAAAACGAAAAAGAAAAGAAAAGAAACAAATAACTCAAAAATTAAACGAAGGAAAAACACAGAAAAAAGTTTTATTGTATAACAGTATCTCTAGGGAAAATAAGTTTCCCTGAGATATTCTAAAAGCCCACTCAAACAATGACATGGGTACTTATAATCCAAATTTATATATAAAACTCATCGGAAATACGACATATCTCCACAAAGCCACAAATATATACCTTAATTCAGTAATTTATATAAACAATTGATGTTCTTTTCATGTTGCATGTTGAAAAAAGTAACTTATTTAAGAAAATAAATATGCTGTTCTTAAACAAATGGGCGAATTTTACCAGAGGAAACAAAGTTATCTTTGTTTTGACAATGGTTACACTTTGTCTCCTTGTCATTGGATTTTACACATCACTTTGGATTTTGATATCAGTGGATACTGCCAACAGTAGTTTTAAATTGAACAATGAAGCATTTGAAATAGTCGATTAGGAATATGTTGGCCTTTGGCAGTGTTGCTTAAAACATTATGGATGTTTTGATTTATCATTGGCGGCGACAGTTTTATTAACATTTACCAAATCTATAAACAAAAGAAATAGAAATGACATACATGTACTAGATATGATAATAAACAAGACCAACAGAATTATAAGAATGTTAACATATTAATAGTTATACTTTTACATGTTGTATTAAGTGTTGGGTTTTGATATGGATTAAGTGCTATATGATATTAAGAAAAGGCAAAAAAAGTAAAAAAAGATATCCGATGTATTTCATTCTATTTTAACATCTCATCGTGTTTGAACTTCAAATTCCATTCAATCTTTCATATGCATATCCCTTAATTCTTTTTTAACGTTTCAACAAAGAAATATTTAAATTCAATCCCATTTACACGGTATAAATTTTTGATTTTCTTTATATTTTTTAGATTTGTGGACAGTTTCAAGATCATGTGCAACCGTTGCTGTCGTTTGTGCAATCTCATTTTCCATTCGGAAATTGCATTTTATCTGGTTAAGGAAAGTGAACCGTGTCTTCCTAATTGTGTCAACTGTAGAAAATTTCGTCATTGATAAGTTTAAATAAACTCATCAGAGGTACCAGGATTAAAATTTTGTATGCCAGACGCGCGTTTCGTCTACAAAAGACTCATGAGTGACGCTAGAATGAAAAACGTGAAGAAGGCCAAAAATGTACGAAGTTGACGAGCGTTGAGGACCAAAAATTCCGAAAGGTTTTGCAAAATACATGTACGGCTAAGGTAATCTATTCCTATGGAATAATATACATTACATTGCACATGTTAACAAATACCAAAGGTATTTGTAAGAGCTTATAATCCTTTTCACATGCATGCTAGTTTCAAATAGGGTGTAATGAAATCCGATGTATTTCTGGATATATTATACAGTAATTGAATCCAGTCTGCGTTCACACGTGTTTCTATCATAAGTAATTGTTATTCTGAATTTAATTCCATAAAGCAGTAACATTTTCAAACTACCTGCCTAAGTGGTTTGACTTAGGATCCTGCAACAGATGAAGGTTACCAGGGGTCGATATTTTCATTTTCTTTGTATATCGCTTCGGTGTTTCGGAACACCATATTTGAATATGAAAATCGCAGGATAAAAACGTGTAATTCTCATGTACTAAAACACGCAACAATTTTAAATCGAGTGGCGTCTAATGTAGACGAAACGTGCGTCTGGCGTATCAAATTATAATCCTGGTACTTTTGATAACTATTCGACGGCCAAGTACATTTATGAAGCAGATATCTTTTACAATAAGTTTACCTTGAGTAATATCGAAAAAATTTACTCTTTCACGAAAAATGAAATTAATGTCATCTGCTTCATGGAAATATATATTATGGTAATGTTATGTGTCTTAAAGATTATTTTTAGGGATTCGAAGGAACAAGGACCGTTCAATATTTGTCAAGAATTAAAACAATCAGATAAAATAGAAAGAAAATAACGAACAGAAGAACAGACAACATAATTGGCAAACCAAAATGCAAACACAAATAAAAAAAACAGCAATATTAACATAACACACTTTGTAACACATATAGGTAAAGATTGAAGAACACGTTACCAATAATAACATTAGGGGTACATCAGATGTTTTTGAATGATTACTAGTTCCTGCTCTTCAATTGGCAACCTTAATTTTTTATTTTCCGTATATTGTACGGCGAAGTTTACTTTATAATAATTAACAAATACCCGGAATATTTAATGGCGGCTGTGGCTGTCAACCAAACTTCATAAAGTATATTATAATGCATGTTTTATCCAAGTTTGGTTGCAAGAACAACATGATTTTATTCTTATTACAAACAGCGACTATGTACAATGCATGATGACGGATCCCATTGAACCCTGTATTAGAATATTAAAGCGTCTTTTCCTACAATTCACTATAGATGTATTCATGTTTAAATTTTCTGTCCGTCCACTATGATAAACATATATCTCTATTTTTGATAATTTTACCTATTATGTCTGTTTGTTTTGATCACACATTGTTGTCAATACAATGGAATTTTATGCGACTGTCATACAAGAATGACAAGTGAGAGGAATTAGCTAGCTATAAAACTAGATTAAATCCATCATTTTCTACATAAGGAAATGCCTGTACCAAGTCAGGAATATGACAGTTGTTTTTCATTCGTTTGATGTGTTTGAGCTTTTGATTTTGCCATTTGATTAGGGACTTTCCTTTTTGAATTTTCCTGGGAGTAAAGTATTTTTGTGATTTTACTTTTTACCGGATACATTAAGTATACGTACTAAATTTATAATTTATAAACAAATATATATATCGTAGCTATTGGAGATATCGAGTCCCACGGAAATGTAGAGTGGGTAGCACTGAAAGCATTGTCATTGTTTCAACATCGTGGGAATAAACGCAATCAGGAAATTTCAACTGGTGCAAAAATAATTGTTAACGTTTTCTTTACACAATTTAAAAATGAACTTGTTCAATTTCATAACAATTGTAGAAGATATTAAAACTTTGACCGTTGTTTGATTCAAATAAGAAAGAAAACTACTTGAGAAATAGACAATTGACATAAAAAGATACTACCTGCTGACGGAAATATTATAAAAACATTAATGAAACAAAAATAGAATTTATTAATGATACATAAAAGTCAAATACTGAGAACAGATGTCTGACCTCCAAATTTTTAAAGACAGAAAACAAAGCTTAAATTTCATCTGCAGTGCTTATCCATGTTATAATTGTTGTAACATTCATTTTTATGCCAGCCTCCGATAGCAGGGGCTTGTGTGTTCTGTTTTGTGCGTCCGTCCGTTAGTCCGCTCCGTATCAGATTATGGTTTTGATTTAGGTAGTTGTTCATGAAGGTATGGTCACATCAACATGTGATTTAGGAAAATTGTTAACTGTTACATATTTGTTTTGGTTTGGACCCCGATTACAGGATTCACTGAAAATAGAAATATGATAATTTAAAATAAGAAAATTCTCATTTTCAAGTTTTCGTTAAGATGGCTTACCATGAAGTTTTGGTCACATCAACTTATATTTTCGGGGGAATTATTGCGTGTAATTTTGCAGGTATTTTTTTTTTCTCACTTTTGTACACATTTATTACCTGCATATTCATTTTCATCCTGTTTAAGGCAAGTTAGTTTTTTCTTCTTCATAATGCTCATTTTAAAAATCCTCCCGCAACCCCATTCCCGATAACCAAAGGCATATCTTACAATATATAATTGTCACAATTTTTTGTGGGATTTCAAAAATATACGTTTAGAAAAGTAAAAGTCCATGAAAGCTGAACATTTTGTAGACTGCCATGCGGGGTTATAATTTCTACTATAAGACTAAATAATTCCATGTTCTGATTATTTAATATGCAATAAAACTGCACGTTGCTGACAAAATATTTTTCGGAATAGGCACGCAAATTTCGAAGCCGGTTTTGAACAATGTTTTCGCTCTCTATGTGTTTGGTAGATGCACTGTTTTATCCAATGGATTTGGGGTTCGTTTTATAAAGAAAACTTCTATTGATATACACGGTCCATCTTTTGTTTCGTCAATTTCTTAAAGTATATAAAACGGGGATAACTGTATACGACAAAGGTAAACGATTAGATAAATGTAAACAAAATAGATTTTGCTCATTCCATCAAAAATATAAAAATGTGTTTTCTTTATACAAAAAAACAAATATAACGTTTTTTTGTTTTTTTTGTTTTGTTTTTTTGTGTTTTCCACAGTTTGGAAAATTTGATTTATTTTTTTAGAATCGAAACAATGTAGAATTTTACATACTGCATAGGCTCCTGTCTACTGTTGAAGACCTTTATCACACTTTCAATGTCTTTTGCGTAGTTTGGTTGATGTCTGATTTAATCTTTTAAATATCTCATTTTATCCAATATAAAAACAAGAAATGAATTTAGAACACCAAACATTTTCATTCAAGAAATCATCCACAAAGAAGTGCATTATCTTATCACGATTAAATCTGTTTGCTTCAATAGTAGTTTTGCTGACTTCATACATAGCATTGAACGGATTACTATGCAGTTATCTGATAGCAAAGTCAGTAGAATGTATGTGTTTTTACAGTTTATTATAGAACCCGAGACTAATTAAATAAAAAAATCTAGATAGCATAAAACATTGAAAAGTAAGGGATTTCTGTACGGATTTCTTAAATAAACCTCACACTTGGTTTTATACTAATTTAAATAATTTTCTTTACAAAATAATGAAAGGGGAACTGTGTTCCTCAGTGTACCTTAATGTCATGCTGTTCATTTTATTATTACATTATTGATTAATTTCTAGTAAGTTGAACAATGGCAAGTGGCAAGTATTTAAATAAAAGTTTGGACCTGAAACAAGTTAAAGCAATCTCGAGGTGGTCAAAAATGGATAATATACAGAATATGTTAGCTCACATTGTTCAACCACAGCTTGTTAAATGTAAAAATAAATTGGACAAGAAAAGTAGAGAGAACACGTCGAACAAAATGTATGTTGCTTATCTCTCCATAAGTACTGCTATGAAACCTTTAATGACAAAAACATAGAATATAGTGTTGTGTGAAAACGAAATTAGACCTCAGTGAAGTTAAAAGGATAGATCAGTGATTGATTGGGAATTTTTAAATGTCAGCTTAAAAGGGTTATTTTGCAAAAGAGTGAAATAAGTTTATTTTCAAAGAATCAAAATGCAACAATATAATTAAAAAAATGAATACTAAAGGAGTGGTTATATGAACACAAATTCTACTGAAAGATTTTTCAGAATTTTACCAACTTTTATGCTTTTATGAAATCATGTCGAATAGGCAATGTGTGGCCTAACATATTCTATCTATTTAAAGCTGTCAGCCATCATAAGAGACCATGATTTTCTATTTTTTACAGACGTCATATAATATTTTGTTTGTTAGAGACTTGTAAGACAGAAGCAATATTAAAATGATTTGTGCTGTGTACAACCTGTTTATATATATAACCATGCTGCAATTTAGTCAATTTACAAAGGTGGCAGATAAATGTTATATTCAAACTGGGCCACAACTCATCAAAATAACATTTTTCCCGCCAAAATAATTTGTTAAGGTTTTGTTTTAATTAATCTTCTAATATGTCCCTATATAATGGATAAAAGACGAAGAGTAGAGTTTTTTAGAAAGGTCTAAATAGAATACAGGAAGACCTCTTCTAGATTGTCCTATAGTGTAAAAACCAGTCCAGATGGAATTGAAACTATCTATTTACCCTTAAGGTAGCTACTGCAGTTTGCTTTCTACAGTTTTTGTATTGCGTTTGAGTCATCTCATATTTAAGATTCGTCAGCCAGTTCTTACTACTCAATAACAGGTTTATATGATTTAGTATCTTTTTGCAGAAGACTTGTGCAGCTTTGGATTCTTGCTTAATGCACTTCTTGACATAAGCCTGTCCGATGTATATGCCATATAAAATATTAGAATTTTTGCACAACCGTCATCGGTGAATCAAAAAGTATAAAACATCCACCCACAAAATTCATCAAGCAAACAAACAAAAAACAAAACAAAAACAAAACAAAACAAAATACCAAAAAAACTAGCAAAAAACTCCAACAAAAATAAACAAAAAAAAATAAAACAATAAAAAAAAACAATAAAAAAAAACAAACGAAACCGATAAAAACGAAAAAGAAAAGAAAAGAAACAAATAACTCAAAAATTAAACGAAGGAAAAACACAGAAAAAAGTTTTATTGTATAACAGTATCTCTAGGGAAAATAAGTTTCCCTGAGATATTCTAAAAGCCCACTCAAACAATGACATGGGTACTTATAATCCAAATTTATATATAAAACTCATCGGAAATACGACATATCTCCACAAAGCCACAAATATATACCTTAATTCAGTAATTTATATAAACAATTGATGTTCTTTTCATGTTGCATGTTGAAAAAAGTAACTTATTTAAGAAAATAAATATGCTGTTCTTAAACAAATGGGCGAATTTTACCAGAGGAAACAAAGTTATCTTTGTTTTGACAATGGTTACACTTTGTCTCCTTGTCATTGGATTTTACACATCACTTTGGATTTTGATATCAGTGGATACTGCCAACAGTAGTTTTAAATTGAACAATGAAGCATTTGAAATAGTCGATTAGGAATATGTTGGCCTTTGGCAGTGTTGCTTAAAACATTATGGATGTTTTGATTTATCATTGGCGGCGACAGTTTTATTAACATTTACCAAATCTATAAACAAAAGAAATAGAAATGACATACATGTACTAGATATGATAATAAACAAGACCAACAGAATTATAAGAATGTTAACATATTAATAGTTATACTTTTACATGTTGTATTAAGTGTTGGGTTTTGATATGAATTAAGTGCTATATGATATTAAGAAAAGGCAAAAAAAGTAAAAAAAGATATCCGATGTATTTCATTCTATTTTAACATCTCATCGTGGTTGAACTTCAAATTCCATTCAATCTTTCATATGCATATCCCTTAATTCTTTTTTAACGTTTCAACAAAGAAATATTTAAATTCAATCCCATTTACACGGTATAAATTTTTGATTTTCTTTATATTTTTAAGATTTGTGGACAGTTTCAAGATCATGTGCAACCGTTGCTGTCGTTTGTGCAATCTCATTTTCCATTCGGAAATTGCATTTTATCTGGTTAAGGAAAGTGAACCGTGTCTTCCTAATTGTGTCAACTGTAGAAAATTTCGTCATTGATAAGTTTAAATAAACTCATCAGAGGTACCAGGATTAAAATTTTGTATGCCAGACGCGCGTTTCGTCTACAAAAGACTCATGCGTGACGCTAGAATGAAAAACGTGAAGAAGGCCAAAAATGTACGAAGTTGACGAGCGTTGAGGACCAAAAATTCCGAAAGGTTTTGCAAAATACATGTACGGCTAAGGTAATCTATTCCTATGGAATAATATACATTACATTGCACATGTTAACAAATACCAAAGGTATTTGTAAGAGCTTATAATCCTTTTCACATGCATGCTAGTTTCAAATAGGGTGTAATGAAATCTGATGTATTTCTGGATATATCATACAGTAATTGAATCCAGTCTGTGTTCACACGTGTTTCTATCATAAGTAATTGTTATTCTGAATTTAATTCCATAAAGCAGTAACATTTTCAAACTACCTGCCTAAGTGGTTTGACTTAGGATCCTGCAACAGATGAAGGTTACCAGGGGTCGATATTTTCATTTTCTTTGTATATCGCTTCGGTGTTTCGGAACACCATATTTGAATATGAAAATCGCAGGATAAAAACGTGTAATTCTCATGTACTAAAACACGCAACAATTTTAAATCGAGTGGCGTCTAATGTAGACGAAACGTGCGTCTGGCGTATCAAATTATAATCCTGGTACTTTTGATAACTATTCGACGGCCAAGTACATTTATGAAGCAGATATCTTTTACAATAAGTTTACCTTGAGTAATATCGAAAAAATTTACTCTTTCACGAAAAATGAAATTAATGTCATCTGCTTCATGGAAATATATATTATGGTAATGTTATGTGTCTTAAAGATTATTTTTAGGGATTCGAAGGAACAAGGACCGTTCAATATTTGTCAAGAATTAAAACAATCAGATAAAATAGAAAGAAAATAACGAACAGAAGAACAGACAACATAATTGGCAAACCAAAATGCAAACACAAATAAAAAAAACAGCAATATTAACATAACACACTTTGTAACACATATAGGTAAAGATTGAAGAACACGTTACCAATAATAACATTAGGGGTACATCAGATGTTTTTGAATGATTACTAGTTCCTGCTCTTCAATTGGCAACCTTAATTTTTTATTTTCCGTATATTGTACGGCGAAGTTTACTTTATAATAATTAACAAATACCCGGAATATTTAATGGCGGCTGTGGCTGTCAACCAAACTTCATAAAGTATATTATAATGCATGTTTTATCCAAGTTTGGTTGCAAGAACAACATGATTTTATTCTTATTACAAACAGCGACTATGTACAATGCATGATGACGGATCCCATTGAACCCTGTATTAGAATATTAAAGCGTCTTTTCCTACAATTCACTATAGATGTATTCATGTTTAAATTTTCTGTCCGTCCACTATGATAAACATATATCTCTATTTTTGATAATTTTACCTATTATGTCTGTTTGTTTTGATCACACATTGTTGTCAATACAATGGAATTTTATGCGACTGTCATACAAGAATGACAAGTGAGAGGAATTAGCTAGCTATAAAACTAGATTAAATCCATCATTTTCTACATAAGGAAATGCCTGTACCAAGTCAGGAATATGACAGTTGTTTTTCATTCGTTTGATGTGTTTGAGCTTTTGATTTTGCCATTTGATTAGGGACTTTCCGTTTTGAATTTTCTTTGGGGTTCGATATTTTTGTTATTTAACTTTTTATATATATAGGCAGCACTATTTTGTTTAAAATGTATGAAAATACGTGTATTTTTTATTGTAGGTCTTGATTTATTTGTATGCTTAGGAACGTTTGGTGTTGCAATACAAACCTTTGATGGGCTAAAAATGAATTTGACATCTGAATGGAACTTTGATCGAGTAGCAAAATTTAATAGATATTTCTTCATTTCTTTCTGGATGGTATGTGCTGCAACACTAGAATACTTATTTAATGGGATACTAGCCGTTGTCAGTTTGTGTAGAGGCTATGTAAAAGACACAAAAAACGGCATCTAGAAGACACTCAGTAGCTCGAAGTACTCTACTTGAAATCCTGGCAAATTACTTCTATGTATAATAAATAAATGAATTATTGCAATGAGAATAACCTTGGCGTATTAACAGTTTGATGTTTAGATTATTTATGATAACAGTATTTTCAAACGGGAAAGCACCTCCTAATTTTTACGAATACGTTGTTTACCGAGCCTGGAAATTTAGAAACGATCCGAGTAAACTTATCGATCCTTTAAATAGACTTATTCTAAAAGGTTACCAATTCAACATTGTAATTAGATTTTCAAATATTGTTTTTATTGGTATAAATATTGATTTTGTAATCAGTAAATTAAAACCAAACTATGCATATACATATATAGAAATAAGAAGATGTGGTATGAGTGCCAATGAGACAACTCTCCAAGTCACAATGTGTAAAAAGTAAACAACTATAGGTCAAAGTACGGCCTTCAACACGGAACCTTCTCTCACACCGAACAGCTAGTTATAAAGGTCCCCAAAATGACTAGTGTAAAACCATTCAAACAGGAAAAACAACGGCCTAATCTATATAAAAAACGAGAAACCACATCAACAAATGAAAACCAATGGACAACAGGCTCCTGACTTAGAACAGGTGCATACGAATGCACATTCACGGTTCTACAATCTGTCAATACCTGTATTTTGTCATTGCACAAGGTCATGTTTTACTCTGACTGTTAATGACGTCTTTACACTAAATCTATTGGATTTGAGATGTGTGAGGGTTGATACTTTAGTCTAAGATACATGTTTTTTTTATTAGTTGTTATAGGCTTTGAACTAGCTGTCAGTAACTGCGAGTACTCTCAGATCTGTATGTAATGTCTTTTTTGTTCTGGGGATGAATAAATACCCTGCCACGTCCGGTCTGTTTTTTTTTTTGTTTTTTTTTTTGTTACTCGCTTTTCTGCTTTGTATCGATCTAATGAGTTAAGCCCTTTTCAACTGATTTTGATAGTTTGTTCATATGTTGTGCTGTTACACCACTGTCCCCGGTTAGGGGATGGTTGGGCACCCGCTAACATGTATAACCCCGACACATTCTGTATGTGCCTGTCCCAAATCAAGAGCCTGTAATTCAGAGGTTGTCGTTTGTTGTTGTAAATCATTTTTTTTTCGTTCATTGTATTGAACATAAATCAGGCCGTTAGTTTTCTCGTTTGAATTGTTTTTCATTTGTCATTTCGGGTCCTTTTACAACTGACTATGCGGTATGGGTTTTGCTCATTGTTGAAGGCCGTACGGAGAACTATAGTTGTTACCCTCTGTGTCATATGGACTCTGGTGGACAGTTGTCTCATTGGCAATCATATAACATCTTCTTATTTTCATATGTGTTCGGTTTCTTGTTATTCTGTTGGCGTCTGTCGTACGTCTTTCCGAATCCTCAGTTATACAATCATCTTCGTGAACGAAAAGTAAACTAAATCAATCTACGTTCTGACAACCGTATGAATAATTTATGGAATGTTGTTTATAAAAAAATTCCCTTCTTAGAATTAACGACATAGGTACTTCTTTGAGAGCTCTTAGATAAGTCAATTGTTTTTTATTTCCTGTTCCTTTCCCCCTATTTTATAAGTTTCATCTCCGATCTTTATCCCCTATTTTATTTCTCTCCCGTCCCATTTACATTTTTATATATTTTAGAAGAACGAAACCCGTACCTATACGTTTTTATTTACTTTTCACTATTCAGTATAGAGACATCATGTACAATGCTTATATTGAAGATGGAGTGCAATATTTTGTAAAGAGGGAAGCATGATTATTTTCTGTGTTTTTATCATGCAATAGGTTAAAGATAGTCTCTTGTGTTATTCTGCTTATATGTTTATCGAACAGTGATGTTAACATTATTGTGTTGTCCCGGTTTATTATGAGTCATCTTCGGAGTTTGCGTTTAAGCCATGTTGACTTGTAAAAAAATCAGACAACAGTTCGAAACAAAACAAAATGTAAAGGTTAAATTACGGGATAAAAACATTTATTTCTTATACAGCATAAACACTGCAATCTGATTAGTTAATTATCCCGGTGTCAATAACACCCCACCCTTGTTCACCCCGGGATAAATAAAATTTTTCCAAAAAATTTAAAAAAATAAAATTTTGCCAACATAAAGAACAAAAAAATAAAATGTCAAAAAAAAAAAAAAATAAAATGTCAAAAAAAAAAAAATAAAAAATAAAAAATGAATAAATTTGAGAACAAAAATTTAAAAAAAAAGTTACATTGTTTTTTTTTAATTTTTTTCCCGAAAATTCGAAAGAACACAAAAAAATTCTGAATTTCCCAAAAATAAAGAAAAAAAGTATTTAACAATGCGCAGCAACATCGACGTTGAAAAAATGTTACACTGGAAATTTTTCATTAGCATTTTTCAATTTTACATCCCAGTTTAGAAATGGGTAAAGGCATTGTTCATAAGAAATAAATTCGTTATCTTGGTGTAATCAGGGGTGTACGGAATTTTACACCGTTGTTGAAAATTCATAAATCCATTCGGCTGCGCCTCAGGGTGTATGAATTTTCAACAACGGTGTAAAATTCTATACACCCCTGATTACACCAAGATAACTAATAGTACATAGTCGGAACAAATGAAATTTACTTTAATTGCTACAAGTCAGGAAAAAAGTTCGGTGAACCTCGTTGTTCATCCTGTTTCTTCACTTGGTACATATAAATCATATATTTATGAATGTAGGAATGATTTTGGAAAGCACATTATATGGAGATTTAGAATTAGTTAATTGATAAATTGTTTGAAAAATAAAGTTGCAACCCCCCAAACAAAAATGACCTTATATGAATTTTTGTTTCCTTTTTGGGGGCAGAGAAAATCAATGTAGTGTACTTAAACTATGAGTTTTATATATTTTTTGTAAATATGTATATATAGCTTCTCAATAGTCGTTGGACGCTGGCTCTGGTTTTAAAAATTTTGTGAGTTTATATTTTGTACGTGGTTTTAATAAAAAGTGAAACTATAACGTATTGTCTTTGTCTTGTCTACATTATTCAATATAATTCTAGAACGGTCAGAAAGCCTGGGTGGTAAATACGTGTAAATACCAGTGATAAAATAGAGGCGAAGGATACCAAAGGGACATTCAAACTCATTAGTCGAATATAAACGGACAACGCAAAAAAAAGACAACCGGACAACAACAGTACACAAAGACTAACATAGAAAACCAATGACTGAGCAACACGAATCCCACCATAAACTGGGGGTGATTTCAGGTGCCCCGGAAGGGTAAGCAGATCATGCTCCACATGTGTACTCCTTTTTTTTTGTAGATTGTTTGCTGCTCCGGTTTCATCTCTTTTTATTCATTCTGTAGACATCTCATACCTCTTAATTTCATGTTTATATGATTTATAATCTTGGTTTTACTTCTGCGGAGGATTTGTATAACCTGACATCACGGAGTAATAACGCTGTCTATAGCTAGTATCTTTTGAACGCGAAGTCCACTAAAGCTGTGTAGCTGACTTTACAACTTACGGAGCGATAAAACAAAAGAGACGCACAGTCGGAGCCTTTGACATATAATGAGTAGCCTGCATTATCCCCAAACATCTAACTGTTATGGATAATTTTATGTTAGTCATATGAAACAGTATTATTGGCCGCCCAGTGATTAAGAAACAGACACAACAACCCCTAAAGAGCAACCAAGAAACCTATAAAAAACACAATAAACAAACAAAATAAACAATTAAAAAATGAGGAACCCAAACACACATTTTTTTTGGCAAAAATAGCTCCTCTTGAATGATAAATTACTTCCCGGAAATATTTAAAAAAAAACGACCAGTCACACAATGGCACGATGCACTTCTAACTTTGTACAGTGATCGTTTCTGTTCCGGAACTATTTTCCTTTACTCCATCAATTAGCACGAGGATAAAAGCTTATGTGAAGGGTTACTGCCAGTCACTCAACGTCAAAACCGTAGCACTACGAATATTGTCTACGCAAGTTAATGTAATCCCAACCAAAAAGGTAGATCTATATACCTAAAGGGAAACATTGTAATTGAGCATTTAGATGCCATTGAAGTGCAATCTTTCTTGATTATCAAATTTAATAGAATAGCCTGTAATTTTCAAGTAATAATGATTCCAGTAAAAAATTTAGATTAAAATCGACGATGTAATTACATATGCAACGTGACTCAGTTGATGCTAACTATTATAAATTCTGTCACTCTTTATAATATGTATTTTGTGTCCTTTAATTTTAACTTAAGGTTTCATATATTTCATCTTTTGATTATCCTCTTTGTATTACGTTGAAAATTACTGTTTATTGGAAATATATAAAATACCATTAACAATCATATCAGGCAAAATGGTAGGTGACTGCAGGTCACATTTACATATCACCAACTTTTAAAATGTTGTAGATCTTTACACGTAGGGTATCATGGATTTATAATTATTCATATGAGGGTCAAGAAGGAAATTTAAAGGTAAGACCTCGGACCTGATTTTCGAAAGTATCTTATGACTAAGACATGTTCTACGATAGTTTTAGTTCATGTCATAGTCGTGAGATATGTATTCGAAAGGGTCTCAAGTTATGATATGTCATAACTTTTATCGTACACTTAAGACACCTTGCAACATGACTTATAATGGTCTTATGATTGTCATAAATGTTACGACATCACACATTTGTTTCTAACGTATACGTGTCATTTACTGCATCTCTATTTGCACATGCAACATGCAGGTCCAGGATTTTGAAAAAAAGGGGGCCCAAACTAGACAACGTTTGGAGTGGCATATGCTAAAAATCTATACATAAACCATATATGTAGCTCCATATGGGGCAAGGCCTTGCCTCTCCTACTAAATCCGTTACTGCATGCAGCCTCCCTTGCTCTATTTTTCGGAACTGTTTGTTGTGTTGTTTTATCTGCCAAATAGTAAAGATTTATTTTTTTTCACTTTGCAATTTAAAATTTGAATCTCCTGCAAAGTAAAATTTGGAATCCTCTTTATAGTCATGATTATTTTTAATAAATATTTATGATATTTTTCTCTTTATATAGTAAATCATTAACGTATTTGCACGGGCATTTCATTTAAGCGGGTACTCGATGTACCATGTCTTAAAGGTATTCCCATTTAGAAGTTCTAACTAAATTAAAACAAATTATCAACTCAGATTATAACTCGTTTTCATATATACTTTCATGTTCATCTTGTTCATTATAATGAAAAATACGAAATATTCGTATAAGATCAGAATAGTAATAGTTTTTCATACTTTTATTTTTTTTTTTACTGTCATAAGAGCATCATAGGTATGATTACTATTTTATGACTGCCATGATTTACGTTCTATGAAATATCATATGATTGTCATAGGATGGTCATAAAATGTGTCCTAAGATTATCTTATGACATATCTTGGGATACCTTCGAAAACTAGCCCCTGGACTTTTACAATTCAACAAAATTAAATGTTTACTTATTAAGTTCGTGAAAACATAGGTATCAACCGAATTTGGAATCCCAAAAATATCTACAGGGGCATATCTTGAAAGTTAACTGAATCAACAGGTGAACTTCGTCTTAGTTCAAATGTTGTTTTAGTGGAGTATATTTTCCATTTCCTTTCTTGAATGTTGCTGTGTTTTTTTCCCTTTTTTTGGTTATTTATGATGTCAAAGAGTGGTGTCGTGTTAAAGGACTTTTAAATTTAATCAAATGTTATTTCTGACCTTTTACTCTACATAGACGATCTTTTAGAAAACCGCAGGAGTTTCACTTAAAAGGGGGACATGTATATGTGTTCACGTGTGGAGTTAATTGGTGGCATCAATATTCTTGCAAGTAGTCATGCCAAGAAATTTTCTCCGTTGCAATTTTGAAAACATCCAATGGAGCAAATTACACTGATGATTTATATTGACCATTTGGTACATAGGAGGGATTTAAGCGACATGTACATGCAAGTCATAAATTAATTTGTTGAATATTTATCTACAATTGGTTGTCGTAGAATGTCAACCAAGGTTTAATTGAACTGTTCGTGGCATGACTAGTACGGCGAACTGCCATATCTTTTATTTTCTTTAATTAATAATTATTATTAGATTTTGGTTGTCTGCCAATCTTTATTTCTATAACTTTACATCTGTATTTTGAACTACATTTACATTTGTACAATTACTTTATATTAAGGCTCTTGTATTGCACGATGCAAAGAACTGTTCTGTTCTGAGCTGTATACTGGTAAACATGTAGGGTTAACATGTACCACCACGGTTACTTCCTTGCACATTGATGAAGCAACCCTATAAAAGCATCACAGCACCTGCATCTTAATAAATGTGAAACATGTTTTATTCTGTAATATCGGCCTAGGCATAATGCAGTTGACACTAAATACTTGATTGCTTTGTTCATTGCATAAGTCGCACTAAAATACAGACGTCTTTCTTCTCGTCAAATGACAGTTTATTGGTCATTGCAGGCCACTAATAGACTAGAGTTACTGCTAGTCTTATCCGATAATACAGGTGATGCTACTAATATTATCCTTCAGCATAGGATTTACTGCTAGTCATACAAAATAAAACATGAGTTATTGCTAGTCGTACTCAATAGCACTGGATTTACTGATAGCCATACCCAATAATACATGGGTAGATGCAGGTCACACACAAACGTATTGGTAAGGACAGGTTACTCCTGATAACATATTAACTACTGCTGGCCATTCCGTATAACATATAAAACTCATTTGGTTTTGCATTTAAGTCATCCTGTTATTGATTTGTACCATAATTTTCTGAGGTGCCTGTAGGTCACCGTGCTATTGATCTGTACCATAGTTATCTGAGGTGCCTGTATGTCACTCTGTTATTGATCTGTACCATAATTATCTGAGGTGCCTGTAGGTCACCCTGTTATTGGTCTGTACCATAATTATCTGAGGTGCCTGTAGGTCACCTTGTTACTGATATGTATCATATCATTTCAAACGTGTAGGTATGTAACCCTGCTATTGATGTGTACCATATCTTATCAAAGGTGCAAGAGGTCACATTGCTATTGATCTCTATCATATCTTATTAAATGTGCGTGAAGGTCATCTACTTTTTGTCTCTACCATATCCTACCATAGCTGCTGAAGATTATATTCCTGTTTGTCTTTACCATATCCTATCATAATTATCAAAAGTGCCTGTATGTCATCCTGCTACTGATCTGTACCATAATTATCTGAGGTGCCTGGAGGTAACCCTGCTATTGGTCTGTACCATAATTATCTAAGTTGCCTGTAGGTCACCCTGCTTTTGATCTGTACCATATCATTTGAAAGATACCTGTAGGTCACCCTGATGTAAATATGTAACATATCATATCAAAGGTACAAGAGGTCACATTGCTATTGATCCGTAACATACCCTTTCAAAGGTGCTTGAATGTCACCTTGTGGTTGGTCTGTACCATTATATAAATAACACATAACTGAGAGGGTGATAGAGCAGATTGTTTCCCCGAGAAAACATTGTCAATTGAGGCGAAGCCATGATTGACAATGTTTTTTCGAGGGGTACCAATCTGCTCAATGGCGTTTGATTTTGTTGCACTTCAGTGTTTCTGTTGTTCCGTTGTTTTCCTCTTATAATTGATGTGTTTCCCTCGGTTTTAGTTTGTTACCAGGATTTGTTTTCTCTATCGATTTATGACTTTTGAACAGCGCTATACTACTGTTGCCTTTATCTATCATAGCTGCTAGCTGCTGAAGGTTATATTCCTGTTTATCTTTACCATATATTATCATAATTATCAACATTATCAAAAAGGTCACCCCGTTATTGATTTGTACCCTATGATATCCTAGGTGCCTGTATGTCATACTGCTTTGATCTTTAGCAATCATTTGAACGGCTCTGTTGTTAACCATTTCATATTATAGATGCACGTAGGTCACCTTGTTATTTTCCATATTACATTATAGGTGCCTGTAGGTCACCTTGTAATTTTCCATATCATATATATATGCCCGTAGGTCACCTTGTTATTTTCCATATCATATATAGATGCCCGTAGGTCACCTTGTTATTTTCCATATCACATTATAGGTGCCCGTAGGCCACCTTGTTATTTTCCATATCACATTATAGGTGCCCGTAGGCCACCTTGTTATTTTCCATATTACATTATAGGTGCCCGTAGGCCACCTTGTTATTTACCAAACCCTATCATAGGTGCCTGTAGGTCGTCCTGCTATTTATCCGTACTATAATTGCCTGTAGGCCACCATGGTATTTATCCATATCATATTATAGGAGCCTGTAAGCTTAAGTCACCCTGTTATCTTAAATATCCTATCATCGGTACCTGTACGTCACCGCGTTATTTTCAATATCATATATATTATAGGTGTCTGTAGGTCAACTTGTTATTTTACATATCCTACCATAGATGACAGTAGGTCATAATGTTATTTTCCATACCGGTATTATATTATATTATAGGTGTCTGTAGGTTACCCTGTTGTTTTACATATCCTTTCATAGGTGCCTGTAGTTCACCATGATATTGATCTATATCGTATTATAGGTGTCTGTAGGTCATCCTGTTATTTTTGTTTTACCTATTATAGGTGCCTGTAAGTCGCGAAGTTATTTATCCATATCGTATTACTAGATTCAACCTTCATGCTCCTATGATACAGATCTATATGGTGATTGGATCTGAAGTCTCCTATAATGCGCAAAAGTGTAGATAGATATCAGTGTGACCTGCAGGCACCTATGATAGGCTATAGTATAGATAAAAAGCTGTGTGATCTTCAGACACTGAATATAGCCTATGTTACATATACATAGCAGTGTGACCTGCAGGCTCCTATGATGTGCTCTGGTAAAGATCTATGAGGATACGACCTGCATGCACCTATGATACAGATCTATGATGACGTGACGTAAAGGCTCATATGATGGGCTATTTTTCAGATACATATGAGTGTGACCAGCAGGTAGCAATAAAAGGCTAATGTTACATATGAATAAAAGAATGACCCGAAGGCAATGATGGTAGTGATAAATTTTTATATGACCTGCAGGCACCTATGATAGGATATGGTACTTAAAATAGCGGTGTGACCTACAGGCACCTATGATTGGATATGGTAAATAAAAAATACCTGTTTGACCTACAGGCACAATTGACAGGCTATGGTATAAATAAATAGCAGTGTGACCTGCAGGCTCCTCTGAAAGGCTATGGTGCAGATCTATAGTGAAGTGACCTACTTGCACCTATGATAGACCCATGATAGACTATGGTACATATCTATGGTGATGTGACATGTAGATACACATGCTAGGCTTTGGTACAGATAAAATGTTGTATGGCCTGCAGGCACCTATGAAAGGATATGGTGCAGACCTATGGTGATGTGACCTGCAGGCACCTTTGAGAGACTATGGTACAGATCTATGGTAATGTGATCTGCAGGCACCTAAGATTGACTTTAGAACAGATAAATATCAGAGTGACTTGCAGGCACCTATGATAGTCTATGGTACACATAAAAAATTGTATGACCTGCAGTCACCTATAGACTATGGTACAGATAAAACGCTCTGCGACCTGCAGGCACCTATGATAGTCTTTGTTGCAGATAAATGGTGATGTGACCAGCAGGCACCTAAAATAGGCTATGGTACAGATAAAAAGCAGTGTGACCTACAGGCACCCATGATAGGCTATGGTGCAGATAAAAAGTTATAGACCTACAGGCAACTATGATGGGATGTAGTGCAGATCTGTAGTGAAGTGACCGACAGGCTCCTATGATAGGCTATAGTGCAGACATATGGTGATGTGACCTGCAGGCACCTATGATGGACGATGGAACAGATAAAAAGCTGTGAGACCAGCAGGCACCTATGATAGGCTTTGATCTATGGTGATGTGTTCTGCATGCATCTATGATAGGCTATGGTACAGATAAATAGCAGTGTGACCTGCAGGCACCTATTATAGTCTATGGTACAGATAAATATGATAGGATATAGTGCAGATCTGTAGTGAAGTGACCGACAGGCACCTATGATAGACTTTGTTACAGATATATAGTGATGTGACCAGCAGGCACCTAAAATAGGCTATGATACAGATAAATAGCAGTTTGACCTACAGGCACCCATGATAGGCTATGGTGTAGATAAAAAGTTGTATGACCTACAGGCACATATGATAAGATATAGTGCATATCTGTAGTGAAGTGACCGACAGGCTCCTATGATAGGCTATAGTGCAGATATATGGTGATGTGACCAGCAGGCACCTTTGATTGGCGATGGAACAGATAAAAAGCTGTGTGACCTACAGGCACCCATGATAGGCTATGGTGCAGATAAAAAGTTGTATGACCTACAGGCACATATGATAGGATATAGTGCATATCTGTAGTGAAGTGACCGACAGGCTCCTATGATAGGCTATAGTGCAGACATATGGTGATGTGACCTGCAGGCACCTATGATGGACGATGGAACAGATAAAAAGCTGTGAGACCAGCAGGCACCCATGATAGGCTTTGATCTATGGTGATGTGTTCTGCATGCATCTATGATAGGCTATGGTACAGATAAATAGCAGTGTGAACTGCAGGCTCCTATGATAGGCTATCATGGTGCAGATCATAAGTGAAATGACCTACAGGCACATATGATAACTGCAAGTACTCTCAGATCTGTACTGATTGGTTTTTTTTTGTTATTTGCATGTACAAGTACCCATCCACGTCCACTTTGTGTTTTTATTAGATTATGATGTGTTTCTATTTGTATCCATCTGATGAGTTAAGGGCATACCATACAGTTACAGGTGAGGTAATAACGTTTCTAACGTAAAATGTTATTTTCGCGACGTCAAACTGTGACATATCGGTAAAAGATGCATTTGTCTACTGTTTTTTTGTGATTTAAACTGATTTTACCTGAAAACGAGTACATAGACCCATCTTTTTTTAAAATGGCGTTAGGTTTGATTACGTATGAAGATAATTTTGTACCAATTTTAATGAAAAAGTCAACATTGACATTTTTTTTTTAAATTTGATTAATATACCGCAAAAATGCCGTTTTTTTCCTAAAATCCTGAAACTTTGTTAAGAATTAATTATTTCCAAAGAACTGTTGAACATATTAAGACCATATTTATGTAAAGAGGATTTTCATAATGTTTCTACAAAAATCCACTTGTGTTTATCTGTTGAAATAAAAAAGTTAGGTGTGTCTATCATGTCTATCCAAAGGATAGAAATGTCCAAAACACCGAAATTTTGAGTAAAAGTCTAACATTTCTACCTCTGTTATCTCTTAAAGTAGCACATGAAGGTATATTTGAATTGCTAAGATGGAAAATAGCTTGCATGCAAATTTTCGTAAAAAAATCATCATGGGATCGAAACTGTATCGTATGCCTTTAAGCCTTTTTCAACTAATTTGTATAGTCTGTTCTTATGTTGTACTGTTACACCACTGTTTTTCGTTCATTTTCTCGTTTGAATTGTTTTACATTTGTCATTTTGAAGCCATTTATAGCTGACTATGTGGTATGGGCTTTGCTCATTGTTAAAGGTCGTAAGGGGACCTATTGTTGTTAATTTCTGTGGCATTGAGTGTCATTGGGTCTATTGTGGAGAGTTGTCTCATTGGCAATCGTTCAAATCTATAGTGATGTGCCCTGCAGGCACCTACCATACATATATATAAATGAAAGTGTGACCTGCAGGCACCTTTAATAGAATATAGTGCAGATCTATTGAGATGTGACATGCAGGCACATATTATAGGCTATGGTACAGATAATTAGCATTGTGACCTGCAGACTCAAACGATAGGCTATGTTACAGATCTCAAGTGATGTGATTTGCAGGCATCTATGATACAGATAATTTTTGTGTGACCTGCAGGCACCTATAGTATTGTTTATGATTATACGCGTAGGTATATGCAGCACTACTTTTTAATAAGTGGTGACTGGCAGTAACCCTTCACATAAGCTTTTATCCTCGTGCCATCAATTAATGTAAAGTAGTTTGCGGATCGGAGCTGGAACTGCCGGGAAGTTTGGATGCACTTAGGCAATCCATCGGAATACTTACAACCAGAAAAATAATATCCTTAACACCATTTATAATGAACATTGTTCTGAATGTTTCATCAAATATAAAATGTTCTATGTATATTGAAAAAATATCAACAATATGTCATGCCTAGCAAAATGGACGAATACAACCAGAGTAAACAAAATAATCCTTGTTTTGACCATGGTTGGAGTTTTTTGCTTATTCTTGAAAGTTTAGGTTTTTGATCTACAAAATCAATCCAGATAATGTAATAAATATGAAAACAAATTATTCACTAGATATAACACCAACCAAACTTTTGGAGGCAATTAGTATGTCTTTTCATAATTTTCAAGCTTAATGAACTTTTAATTTGTTGTAAGTATATAGCGTTAAGAGGGTTATTAAGCGTTTGGTATTGTTCGCCGTTTTGGCCTTAGATGGAACACTTAAATCTTCGCTGGGCTCTATATCCGCTTTGCATGGCCTTGTACAACATATCTAAGGTACCTAATTGAACAGTGAAATGTTCGAAGGTAATTTCGCGGTTAAATGTTTATCGCGAAAAAAAAACGACAATTATAGACACTGGATAAAATGTTTCGATATACGGAATGTTCTAAGGACAGTCAAATTGATTGGTCAGCTTGTTGTTCTGGTAATCATTTTTGTGATTCCAAAATATGAGTCATTCAATGCAATCGAAATATGTTGTGTGGTTCCTGAAAGACCATCTTTGAAACAATTTCCGTAAGCTGAATATATTGTCAGATCAACATTGCTTCTCCCATTAACTATGAGACATCAGTCATTTAATTGTATGTGCAATCGGTATTAGAAAAAAAACCTTCTTGCGAAGTTCGAAAAATTCCCTTTCATTAATAGGGATGATGTCTTGTCACTCAATAACTCACATTTCAGTGAGCGCTTGAATCTCATATATTCCAGTAAACTTGAAATTAAAAATACTACCAAAAATAGAAGGTCTGGAGAAGCGGATTTAGGGGAGGCAGGGGGCCTGGGCAACCCCTTTTGAGGGAAAAATTTGATTTATTATTTAAGGAATCACTGAAGCATGACTGGAGCGGGCCCGCTCATAGGCAGTCAGTGGGCCCCCACTTATGAAAATTTCTGCATCCACCACTGGTCTGCTTCCTATTTTGATCTTTTCTTCGATATTTACACAGATAGACGACTTCTAGCTGGAATCTATGACAAGCATGATGATTTCAAATTTTCATTTTCAACTTCCCATTTCTCATCAGCGACATTACCTTTGCGCCATCGTATGTCGTTTCCTCGATTGATACGTAACAATCGTGCATGTTCACACTTTATTCGGACTATTATGAGAAAGAACGACTAAAACTGACACTAAACGAGTGGAAGAAAGAAAAGAAGTTGGCATTATTCTTTAACTTCTCTTTCTGTTATATAGATGATGTTCTCTCACTAAATAATTCAAAGTTTAGTGTCTATGTGGAACGCATCTATCAAATCGAACTTGAGATAAAAGATACAACTGATATAGTTAAGTTTGCCGACTAACATCTAAAAATCGATAATTAAGGTCATTGAAAACAGAACTTTACGACAAAAGAGATGATTTCACCTTCCAAATTGTGAACTTTCCATTTCTATATAGCATCATTTCAGCAGCGCCTGCATATTGAGTATATATCTCCCAGTTGATACGATATTCCAGAGCTTGTATGTTCTATCATAATTTCCTTGACAGATGTGTTGATGCTCACAAGGAAGCTATTAAACCAAGAGTTCAAAGTGGTGAAGTTGAATCATCTCATCGTAAATTTTACGGACGCCATCACAAATTAGTTGACCGTTATGGAATATCTGTTTCACAGATATGACGACGGATATGTTCCGATTGTTCCGACAATCCCATACCCTTTTTTCCCGAATATGACCTACCAAATTTATCTCTGGGTTTGTACTTACTCGAATAACACGACGGGTGCACCATGTTGAGCAGGACATTCTTACCCTTCCGGAGCACCTGAGGTCATACTCGGTTTTTGTTGGGGTTCGTGTTGCTCAGTCTTTAGTTTTCCAAGTTGTGTTTTGTGTACTGTTATTTCCTTGGAGTTCGACATTTTTGTTATATACTTTTGTCTTTTGGTCTTTTTCTTTTTTTTTTGCCATGGCGTTGACAGTTTATTTTCGACTTATGAGTTTCAATATCCCTTTGTTGTCTTTAGTTTCTCTTTTATGTATACTATCACGAACTGGTTGACCGAAACGATATGTCTGTGTCTCATTAAACTCAGGTGACATGTTTTCGTAGTCTTAGATCTTATGATGTTATAGATAATGAATATTTTAAGGTCTGTTTGTCGTATAACACACCGAGGGGTGTCTGGATAGTTCAAATGAAAAACCGACCGAAGAAAAAAAGAAGAAGAAGAAAAAGAAGATGATGATGATGATGAATATTAAACCTGCTTTGTACTAGACCGACACGCTCTGTCAGATTTGTAAGGTGTTAGTTCACGAGGTAATAGTCCGCAGGAGGACATGCCACCCTACTCGGGAACATTACTCTGACTCAGAGCCGACCAGTCTTTTCTGTTACTCCTAAAAGTAAAATGTAAAAAACAAGATACATTATAGCCTAACTTACTTCATGCAATACTGTTTATGTCTTGTCATCGAAAGTAGGTGGCATAACGTTTTCTGGTATGTGTGTCCGTCAGTTCCGTATAAGGATAAAGTTTTGGTTTAGGGTAATTCACCATGAAATTATGGATACATAAATTTGAATCATTATACACATGTTCCTTGTGTGTGAACTTATCAGTGCTAAAACCCAGATCTTGGTTTTATTGAACATGGTAATGTTACATTTCGAAGAGGACATATTCCTGGTTTTATTTCAAAGGTTGTCTTCGTGTCTATTGTCATGACTTCGGTTGAATATTGACTTGAAATGCATGTCTCAAAATAATAAAACAACTTCTGATATACTTTTTAGTATATAAGGGTCTGGATGGGGGTCCTTCGTGTTTGTATTCTTTTATTTTTTAGGCCATTTTTCTCTTCTCTTTATACTTTTTGCCCATTATTCTCTATTCTTTATATTTTAGCACCTCATTATTCTCTATTCTTTATTTTTTTGATCCATTTTTCTCTATTCTTTATATTTTTTTCCAATTATTCTCTATTCTGTACACCCCCATCCACACTCTAATATATATTGATTTTTACTCAACCTGATTAGCACAGCTAGCAATAATTTGAAATTTCTGTTTTCGTGATTAATACATCTGCCAATGCAATTTCTACCTTCAAATTTTTGAACGTATGTATCATTTCGACAAAACCAGATGACCCCGAAAGATCTTTAAAACTGAAATTAAAACGAGGGTAGCGTTGTTGGATCCTTATAAGCAACGGGTGGACACAGTATCTGTATTTTATTCACATTCAATTTGGTTTTTACTAATGACAGCTACTAAACTCGAAACTAGTACCAACAACTCCATTGCAATAGTAAATTCGTAGCAACAACGATTATTGATACTGTAAAAACGTTTTACAACATTTATTTAGGAAATCAACTGTTTTGCCTGTAAAAACCTCAAACGTTTCAATAATTCCCAACGACTTTATTTTAGGATACATTAAGAAAGATCGCGATATGGATTTGATTTACTCGTAGTGCAGACGACATGTTGAAACTACACCTGGTAGCTGTTATGGTGATCTTTTTCTCACAAAAAAAGAGAATCCAAAGGGTGACAGGGGTGGTTTCCCCTTCCGTAATAGTAAGACCCGCATTGCTGCTTAATGCGGGATGTAAAAATACGCAACCACGTCCAATTAGAATGGAAGAAGACGGTTCTTATCTGGAGATACTGTTTACATAAAAGAACCCTTACGCGACAACTAAAAGACTTGGGGATTTAAGGTCACTAATTTTTCGAAAGGCGTTTCTACCCCAAGAATAGACTACCGTAGTTATATTTGGCAAAAACTTCTGGAATTTGGGTCAACAATGCTCTTCAACTTTGGAATGTATTACAAGAAGCGCGCGTATGGCGTACACAATTTTAATCCGGTATCTACAATTAGTTTATTGCAAGGTAATTTTTATTTCCTATCTAATAAACCCTTCTTTCTTCAGTGGGAGCCCAACTTTTCCCGGTCTTCAAAATTGATTTATTGGTTGATTTCCTCTTGTCATTATTATGCCTGAAATATTAACCACTGGACAATAATCAAATAGCGATCAATCTATCAATCATAAACAATTTCTATATTTCTCTATTACTTAAATTAAATGAGTTGAAAAACATGATTATTTGACATCACTCTGCCTAAGTAGGGTTTAGACATTGGCAAACTCCCCGGCAGTTCCAAATCCGATCCGATTACTACTCTACATTGATTGAGTAAAGGAAAATAGTTCCGGAACGGAAACGATCACTGTACGAAATTTGGGTTTTAGAATGATCTGTGAATTTGAAAATAAAAAGGTTTAATTTAATACAGAGTAGAAACATACATAAAAACCGCTCCGTCAAACTTGCATTAATAAAAATACAAATAGAATTGAGAATGGAAACGGGGAATGTGTCAAAGAGACAACAACCCGACCAAATAGCAGAAAACAGCCCAAGACCACAAATGGGTCTTCAACGTAGCGAAAAAATCCCGAACCCGATGTCGGGCTTCAGCTGGCCCTTAAACAAATAATGTATACTAGTTCAGCAAAAAGGACGTCACACTAAACTCCGAAACATATAAATGAGCCAAAAAAAAACAAAAACATACAAGACTAACAAAGGCTAGAGGTTCCCGACTTGGGACAGGCGCATAAATGCGGCGGGGTTAAACACGTGTGTGAGATCTCAACCCTCCCCTATACATCTAGCAATGTGGAATAATCAGACACAGTAATAGTTGAATACGCATTCACAGTAAAAACTCGGTTTAAATGAAGTCCGAGTCCGATGTTAGAATAGGTAACTGAAGAAACTACATTGTAAGCAAAATGACAATGATCAACATAAATTAACAAGTGTTGCTTTGAATGATTTTAATTATGCGTAAACTCTACCGGGTCTGTTTAAAACTGCCTTTATTACTTATAAACCTTTTTCCTGTGTAGGAATTCTTTCCCATATGACGTAATGAAACTTTAGAAGAATTTGTCAACTACTATTAAGCAGTTTAATTTTGCTAATAACCAGAATTTTTTTCATTTGAATCATACCACCTTACAAAAGAACAATTTCCTGTGACACCTACTGTCTTCTATAATAACCTATGGTAAACGTTGTAACATAACAGAACAGTAATGTTTTATCAATAGTTAAAATTCAGCCAATCATAATTCGAACAGTAAATTAAAACACATGAATCAATAGCGCAATTGGAAAACATAATTTTCAACTTTGCATCCATGTGTAAATTCTAATATCAATTACTGATTTTTAATATCAAGCGATAGTACGTCTGGAAATTAACATAATTATTAAGTTGGAGAGTTTTGTGAAAATGTCACGTAAATACACGAAGTAAAACGAAGAATCCGGAAGTAAGAATCTTTTGCTGTGGGAGGTATATAACTAGGCAGTCAAGTCCGATCAGACGACAGACGTTAAATTCTTATATACATGAGGAAAAGAGAATCTTGATATTATTATTTTTTATACAAAATATACAAGTAAACGACTATTTGGAAGAATTGTGAATTAACATAAAATTGGCAGTCACACTCGATCAGACGGAAGACTTTAAATTTAAATATACACGAAGAAAAAAGAATCTTGACATTTTTCCTTTCTATGAGGAATATACAATTATAGTAAACGACTATTTGGAAGAATTATGAATTAAAATATAATTGGCGGAAGACTTTAAACTCGTATATATACAAGAAGAAAAAGGAATCTTGTTATTTTTTCATTCTATGAAAAATATACAATAGAAAACGACTATTTGCAAGAATCATGAATTAAATTTAAATTTCATAGCTGAAAGTTTAAATGAAAATGATCAGTTATTTCTTATCATTGGTCTATGTTTTATTCCTCATTGTAACCTTCATAGTTACAAGTAATGGAAAACGACTGACATACGCCAGCGCGAAGGCAAACGCTGATTTTGTTAACATTATCGTTAACAGCGTGACGCCAATAAACGTTCAGCTTGGACAGAAACAAATACGATGTTTAAAATCATGTATGGATCATGCCTCCTGTATGTCTTTCTTCTACAATTTCTTGTCCACGGAGTGTAGACATTTTGGAGTGGATTTTACTGATCCAGGCGTTGGAGTTTCGGAAAATGGTTGGAAATATTACACTGTAGTTAGAGGTAAGATATCAATAAGTATGTTACGTTTATCAGTTTCTCCTATTTAAGGAAAAAGAAAAAGACGCTAAACGGTCCTAAATTATTAGAGGAAAATAAACAAAAAATGAGGGTCTGGATGGTTTTACAGAATAGAGAATAGTGAGCCTACAAAAATAAACATTAGCAAAAAAAAGGCCCCAAAAAGCGAAAAATAGAGAATAAAAGGCAAAAAATTTAAAGAGTAAAGAAAATGACCTAAAAATGAAAGAATACAAAAATGAAGGACCAACATCCAGACCCTCAAATATACTAATTCTATTCACAGTATACGCATTTAAGCAACTGTTTCTAACTACTATATGGTTTCCATTTTTAAAATATCAAATACTTGCATGGATATAAATTAATGTTTTTTATTATTACGAAGGCAAAATAATTATTGTTTTTTCTAATATTGCCGTGATGGCCCTGACCATGTAGACCCTAATCACGGTAAATACATAGAAAATATTATATGGATTTTTTCAATATCACATCCGTATCAACCCGAGACGCCAATATAACCCCAAGAGCTCTGTTCGAGGGATTTATTGGTGTCTCGGGTTGATACGGTGTGTGATATTGAAAAAGCCATATCATATACTTTATTATATATCTCAAGTAGATGTTTTTCATGTGACGTGACTTCATACAGATAAGGGGTTTGATAAATCCTTTGCAACGGTGACTGATGTCGATGACGTGACGTCATAGAGATTAAGGCTGTGATAAAGCCTTTACAACTGTGACTGATATCGATATCATCATGGATGGCTGATACAGCATGATTGCATTGATCGTATTACACATACAATTTATATGTATTTACTACTAAGTATATGATAAATTAAAATTACTATACTAATTATTTGTCTTAAAATACCGCCTAGGTGGCGTAGTTTCTTAATTATGCGGCTCGAGTTTGCTGCGGGTCAAACCACAGCACAGCAAATAAGTATTTGTCGCTTCTCTGCTTAGTATTCGGCATTAAGGAGTCGGATAAGTACGGGTCGGTTTAATAAAAACACAGATTGTGATCAGGAATCTGAATCAGAATATCACTCGTCAAGTACTCGTATCACAAACAAGTACTATCTTTTAAAAAAGATATCTGACGCATTCAGGTGTGAGCATAGAAACCATGAATCTTTATCAAGTTTTTTTTTCAAACGAGTAAACCAACAAACATACAAGACTATTGACAAAAGAAAAATAAAGCAAAAAGACGAGCAAAAGTCCACAAAACCAAATTATTAAACAACAAGAATCTCATAAAAGATATGAACTGATGAAGTCTCAAGCAAACTATAGTAAAAAAGAATAAAAGAATAAAAGTAAAAGTAAAAAAAAAATTATTAGCTTCTTCATACAAAACTTTTCCCTTCAAAACAAAAGAAACTAGAGAAACAGGTTACATGCATCTAAAAAAATATATTCATACATTGTTATAGTGTATGGTACACAATTTGATCAACCCATAATAGCGATATATAAAAGAGAGGCGGAAGATACCAAAGGGATATTCTAACTCATAAGTCGAAGACGGACTGACAACGACATGGCAAAAAGTAAAAAGACATTATACATAAGTCTGCAAAACACAACATAAGAAAATAGACTGTCCGTACCTTGACCTATAATGGTTTACTTTTATAAATTGTTACTTGGATGGAGAGTTGTCTCATTGGCACTCATACCACATCTTCCTATATCTATGAGCAACATGAATCCCGCGTAAATCAGGGGGTGAACTCATTAGCTTCAGAAGGATAAGAAGATACTGACCCAAACGGTAAGAAGATCCTGCTTCAAATGATAAGAAGATCCTGCTCCAAATGTGGCAACCGTCATGTTACTCCTGTAAGTAAAAGTTCGGTGATAAGCCTGATTTTGGGATGTCGAAAATTTCACGATATCTTGCATATGCTACCACTAGGCCATTCCGTTATCTTTCTTTGCGTGGAAAGCAGAGGCGGATCCATCCGTTTTTAAAAGGGGGTTTCAACCAAGAATAAAGGGGGGTTCCAACTCAGGATAAAGGGAGGGGGTTCCAACCATATGTCCCCATTCAAAAGCATTGATCGACCAAGAAAATGGAGATCCCACCCCCCCCCCCCCCCCTTTTCCACACACACACCCCATCCCACCCCACCCCCTGGATCCGCCACTGGAAAGTGTCCGTACCCGAAATATGTGTTTACTTTGTAACGTTGATTTTTTTCAATTTTCAGATTGCAGAATAAACGGTTACGCATGCCCGACTAGTACTGGTTATACATTTTTCGCAGATATCTGCTTTTGTTACAAATACGTTGGAACAAAGTCCACCCATTGGCAAGCTAAACAATATTGTGCTAACATAAAGGGATACCTTGTCAAGATTAATCGCAAGCTGAAGCAAAGAGAGATGGAACGTCTATTAAGTAAGTGAGATTATTATACTTCATGTCAAAATGCCAGACTTTGATTGGTTATTACGAGAGAGATAATTTACTCTATCCCAATTTGCTTTTCATTCTCGCAGCTATGTGCTATTTATTTTAAATTATCAGCTTAGTTGTCAGTGCTGCGGTACTAACATGATTCAAAACAAAATCAAAAATATGATTGGCTTGGTTATGTCTTCATCGAGTCATACTAAAATTAAGAAAGGCCATTCCATCAACACTTAAAATAAGATATCTTATATATTAAGTAAGATATCTTATATACTAAATAAGAATCTATAAAAAATAAACAATTAAGATTTCTTACAAACTAAATGTGATAAGTTTTTTCGTTTTAATTATTTTTGATATCAAAAGCAGGGTTACCTAGAAAAAAGGACAAAACCAATATCCCTGTTTTCATATTGGGATCTTCTTTGCTGGTGGTAAACTGTCATTTTCATATGATTGCAATTGTTCCTGCTTGAAGCACATTAAACAAGTTACATGCATATTGATAGGGAGCAAGGAACTGCTTTGTTTTCTTTCGTTTATCGTGAAATGATCATTTACAACCTCCGTGGAAATGCACATAACCCCCATTTTTAGGAATTTGTATGTCAATAACATGCAATTTACATTTAATACAGCCGAGAATAAATGTTTGCAAATAAAATTTAAGGCTTGATAACAAAAATGCAGAAAACAAGTATTGAAATAAAGCTTAAGTGTTCAGTAATTATTTTGACATTATGCTGATGATTAGGGTGTGAATCTCCACAAGTATCATCAGTTGTAATCAAATCAAATTGACAGTAATCAACCAGTTATAAATTTTGGTTATTATATAGGTGCATACGGATTAAAATAAAAGATAATTTTATCTTTTTATTGTGAAATTATATATTAATTGTACATAACGGTGGCGGAACAGAAGAAGTAATTTTTATTGATATATTATTGTGTAGTGGATTGGACATATTCTTAACTTATAATATTGTGTGGTGAAGGACACTATTTTATTCTACTCCATTGGAGGTGTGCCTACACTTGCAGAATCTATACAGATACAGATACGGTTTGGCAATCTCGATCTGAATTGCTATTGATTTTATGATTGGTCAAACTTTTTTCCAACATAAAGGGATACTTTATTTCAATTCGTAAAAGAAAGGAAGATATCTTTTTTAGTTAATAAGATATCTTATTAAGTTCACAATATATCTTTATAAGAAACTATATAAAAGATATCTTTTAAAACTATTAAGATATCTTTTAAACTATTTGAGATATCTTATAACCTAAATAAGATATCGTATATGTATAATATCTTTATTACCAGTTTAATAAGATATCTTATCTAATTATCAAGATATCTCAATTAGTTTATAAGATATCTTATTTAGTTAAAAAGATATCTGATTTAACTTGATAAGATATCTTGAAATTGAATAAATATAAAAACGGCTTGCCATATAATTGCCATTGACACAAATATCTACCAGAGACAAAATAAAATGAAGGCAGATGTATGCAACTATAGGTTAACGGACTACCTTCAAGAATGAGCAAAATATTCCGGATAGTAAAGTATGACCATTATTATGTTTATGATGTATTCCAATAGCTATATAAAAATAAGGAGATGTGGTATGATTGCCAATGAGACAACTATCCACCATAGTTCAAATGAAGTGAATATAAGTAATTATATGCTACCGTTCGGCCTTCAAAAGGCTTGCTGCTGATGCAGAAAATCATTTTGTTTGATGGCGTTCGACTAATAAACCAGTTCAGAAATGTTGTTGCTGATTTGAAATGTCTTTTACATAATTTACGACGAAGCTTAAACTACGCAAGACAATTTACAAAGACAGAAGAGATTTTTTTTAATTAGTAAATGTTATTACAAAGAAGGGTGATCTTGTCAAGAATGTTAAAGAAAGTAACAAATATGAAAATAAGAAGATGTGGTATGATTGCCACTGAGACAGCTCTCCACCAGAGACCAAATGACATAGAATTTAACAATTATAGTTCACCGTACGGCCTTCAACAATTAGCAAAACCCATACCGCATAGTCAGATATAAACGGCTCCGAAATGACAAAAATAAATCAATTCAAACGAGAAAACTAATGGCCTGATTTATGTACAAATCAATGAACGAAAACAAATATGATATACAGCAACAAACGACAACCACTAAATTACAGGCTCCTGACTTGGAATATACACATACAGAATGTGGTTGGGTTAAAATAGTTTATTGGCGCCAAACTCTCCTCCTAACCTGATAAAGTGGTGTAACATTACAACATAAGACAACCTATAAAGATCAGTAGAAAAGGGCTTAACTCATCAGACCGATACAAAGCAGAAAGACATCTATCTAAAGCCTTGACAAATAATCTTTGGATTTTCAATCCTCGATATATTTTCGTTTCCTTTAACATCGTTCGAATTATTATTGAGTTTAGGTCCTTATTACTATAATCCTCGGATTAACATGACTCCTTTTCCAAAACCCATAATATTTAATCCAAATGAAATGATATGTAAGTTTGATTGATGTAAAAAAAAAAAAAAAATAATTACGATTTTGAAGAAGAAAAAACGATTTTGTATCGTGACGTCGTTTCGACTTTATGCTTATTTTGTTATTTTTATTACTTTTTATTCAATATAATCGAGACTTATTGAATTCTACTGGAAAAACGAATCTATTGACCTCTTATATCTTGGTATTGAAACAGAAATGTTCTCCCATTAATGACATTTCATTTTAAAACAAAATTCTGTTGACGGAATTTCGAGAAATAGCAATTCAAAGCGCGGGAACAAACTGCACTTTTTTGCTTCTTTTTACATATAATTAAACATTATCAGATCTATTTCGTCACTTTTGAATTTTGATTATATCTTTGAAAACATGAATGGTCATTTAAGGATTAGTTAGTTGAAATTAAAAAAATCTAGTATTTAAAACTGATACTATAAGTATTAGTTAAGGAACAAAATAAGCTAAACATATTGATAGGTTATGGAACTCCTTTTCGTGATATTTGATTAAAAAAAAAAATAGCGGGAAAAGGCTGTCTCGGACTTTTACCTTATATTTGCATTGGTATTATTTGGGTCTCAAATCGAAAGAAAAGAAATCTAGAATCTGCTTAAATTTTGGTGAATGACCTTTAATGAGCTATTGAAGTCTTATATGAAAAGAAAAATGGGTGTTATGGGGCAAAATATTTTACCCTGTATCGTAGGGAAAAACCAAGGAGTCCGAACATCTGACAAAAATTTCTAAACCTGACCTAAGTACATAATTAAGATTTACGAAGCAGTTCAACGAGTTCTAAATGCATACAAAGTTTTATAAAAATCCGAAAGTACCACTCAATTACGTAATATTCTTCGCCTGAATATTACTTCTTTAATTAACAAATGTCTTCTCATTTATGAACCTCACCGAACTTCCTGCAGAAGATCAAAAGTTTATTTTCATTTTGTCTTTCTATTGTCCTTTCAAAAAGACGGAAAGAAGAAAACGATAAAAGCGAAGAAAGATAAATTATGTATTAATACTTAAGTCTACAAAACATTATGACTATTCTCTATCTAAGATCATAAGCATTATTTGTAACTAAACAAATAAAAGGTCAGACTCAGTTTTAATGTATAAAACAATAAAATCCATATACTGTACTATAATATTTCTTGTGAGCCGTTTTAATAGATAATAAATATGTCTTCCTCTTTATTCAAAAGTAGATGCAATGTACCGAAGTGGTTTTTAATGTCATTACGTCAATCGTAGGAATAAAAAAAGATTTTTAAATTAAATTGTGCAAAATTTGATAATACAATTCTTGAGTATTATGTAATTTATGTATGCATTCTAAAAGAAGAAAGCGTAAACATTCTGATATGAAAAGAAGATGTGGTATGATTGCCAATGAGACAACTCTCCACAACAGACCAAACGACACAGAAATTAACAACTATAGGTCACCGTACGGCCTTCAACAATGAGCAAAGCCCATACCGCATAGTCAGCTATAAAAGGCCCCGAAATGACAAAAGTAAAACAACTTATACGAGAAAACTAACAGCCTAATTTATGTACAAAATAATGAACGAAAAGCAAATATTTTACACAGCAACAAACAACAACCACTGAAATACGGGCTCCTGACTTGGGATAGGCACATACAGAATGTGGCGGTGTTAAGGTGGTACCTTGACTAAAATTAGTTTGGCTCGTTTAATTTTTTCATAAAGTTTGGACAAAATATTTACTTTGACCCTTTGACAAAAATATAAAAAATTCAAAAAACTTGAACAACACACTTTATCGGAAAAATGTCATTGGATATATAGCAGTTTGACAAACATTAATTTTGATCATTGAGAAGCTTAATATTTCCTAAAAATTAGAACGTGATTAAAACGTTCAGCTGATTTTTACAGAGTTATCTCCCTGTAGTGTAATGTACCACCTTAAACTAGTTTGAAGGCGCGTGTTTTTGCTCCGCCAACGATGGTAGTAACGTTAACATTACGTTTTCCGCTCTGTCCGTCAGTTCGTCTGTCCCATTTCAGGTTGGAGTTTTAGTTTTAGCTTATTAAACTCGATAAACATGTTCATTATTATGATATACGCCAAATTAGGGTTTTGACCCAGATTTTGAGGTGCAATGTACATGTTCATGGAAATATGATAGTGTGAAAAGTGCATATGATTCCTTCGTGTTAATATAATATGATGTCGAATATGGATCCCTTCTCCTGTCCATCCTGTTTTAATTTTGTTCTTCTTTTTCCATTTCTCTCTTTTCGAATTCCTGCTTTTTATTCATCGCGCATTCTAATCTCCATTCATTTCGGCTTAATCTGTTCTTCTTTTCAGTCGCCTGTTTTTTGCATTAAAAAGGACCACGGCAAATCATTTTTACAGAATGACGGTATATTGAATAAGGACAGAACTTGGTCTTGCAACAACCCACCTACTCACCCCTCTAAAAGTTGTTGCAAAGGTTCTTCCCGTGTAGAGAGCGTGGCATTCTCAAAACACGAGGCATCGAATTTAACGTCCCCATACCTAATTAGACAACATTCTTGAACGTTTTTTCTGGTTAATATTTTATAGATTTTCAAACGAAATGCAGTCAAATGTGTAAGGTTTTTCCGATTTATTTAAACATATCGGATCAAATCTCTACGTCTATCAACTTTCTTTACTTTACTCATGGCTTTTCCTTTTAAAATTTATTCATTATCTAATCTTAATTTTCAACAAACCCTTGTCATGTAGATTCATGATATATACCAATAATTGCTATGTAAGAAACAATTATTAATAAAGCAGTCCAATACTTTCAAACTGGACACATCCAAGAGTTGACTGAGGTATAGGAATATGGTCACTTTGGTCTTCTTCCGACCGGCAGTAAAACCCTCGCCAATGTATATATAAATAAGAAGATGTGGTATGAGTGCCAATGAGACAAATATCCATCCAAGTCACAATGTGTACAAAGTAAACAATTATAGGTCAAAGTACGGCCTTAAACACGGAGCTTTGGCTCACACCGAACAGCAAGCTATAAAGGACCACAAAAAGACGTGTGTAAAACAATTCAAACAGGAAATCCAACGGTCTAATATATACAAAAAAACGAGAAACGAGAAACACTTATGAACCACACCAACAAACAACAACCACTGAACAACAGGCGCCTGACTTAGGGCAGGTGCATAAAAATGCCGCGGGTTTCAAACGTTTTAACAGGCGCCAACCTTCACCATAACCTGAAACAGTGGTATAACATTACAACATAAAAAGACACACAATAAAATATCAATTGAAATGACTTAACTCGATCAAAAAGACAATATACATGTATAAACAAAAGAGAACTGAAGGTGTGTGTGCATGTTAAGTTGTCCACCTACATTTCATGGATGTGCCAATTCAGGCTATGTGTAGTTGATTGTTGTATGTCTTTGTACGTTTATTTTTTCGCAGAGGAATCTGTTGTAGTTAGTTGTGTGGAATTGGTGTACGGTCTAAACATGTTGACATATGTAAATTTACAAAAAAAGATTTTGCTAAGGGACTTTCCGTTTTGAATTTTTCCTTGGAGTTCGGTATTTATGTTATTTTACTTTTTATCAACAATTTAATTCTTAATTTCATGGTTAACGCATAAAAATGTAATCATGAGAATTGAAACCTTTTTAACTTAATTTTATAGGTTTGTAAAAGCGTTGAGAGTGTACAATTTTTTTAGACTATATACAAAAACAAAATGAAGCATTCAATTATAAATAAAATGTTGAAGTAGCAAATTTGAATTATGATCTCGTTTTTTAACAAATAACATTTTCAGATGAATTCTCAATACTCAAATGTAATTAATTAACCACTTTTCAATACCATATCTCCTTCGTATACGTAAAATATTCAAGTCAATCTGTAATTTTGGACATGTAAACAGGGCTTTAGTTCAATTCACGTGTCGCATGCAATACTTCTACACGTTCAATTGATTCTTGACGTAATTTGTAAATTTTAATTGTTTACACAGTATAATTTTTAACTGTTACAACAACATTACAATAATAACCTCATTATGATTAATAAATTGATTAAGTAACTTTTACAATATGTGTTAAATGATATTATACTTCGCGTTAAAATGCCAGATTTTGATTGGCTAATACGAGGGAGATAAATTCCTCTATCCCATGGGTCAGCGGAAGACAATTTTTTGAATGTCACCCTCTCGTGCAGACCAATCAAAGTCGATAATTTAAAGAACAATAAATTGAATTTACATCAATAATTTTAAAGACAATGCTCAAATTCAATGTTTTGGCCTCAGAAATTTTTCATAGACTGTCAAAATTAAAGAAACATCTTGCTTAATCAGTTTTGTTGTTTTTCTAATAACTGTAACATTGTAATGTACATGGCATCATGATTAATTACTTTCAATTCAAAATTGAAAAAAATAACAGTAATGGCAGAACTTGACATTCAGTTTAATAAATTAAATAACACCTAGCTGAGATGGTGATAGAGCAGATTGTTACCACTCGAATAAACATTGCCACCTTAGCATCACCTCGGTTGACAATATTTTCTCGGGGTAACAGTCTGCTCTATTATTCTCTCAGCTTTGTGCTATTTGAAAATACAGAGGTCCCGTATATTGAAAAAAGGGGGTAGTGTAATATTTTAACTTATCATATACTTAGAGTAAATATCTTATAATTTCAACAGTATGATAATAGCATTAAATTTACGTTAATTCCATATTTTCCCAAATGGTGATGAAGGAATGAAGTTGCTACCTAATATAAAATTTAATTAATAACAATTTTAAAACATAATTTAACTTTTAAATAATGCTATAACAGCTAAAGCTTATTCATACATTCTGGAAGGATTGCAAGTATCATACAACGATATCCCAGATTGGCCTTATGATTCAAGTTTTACCCAATCATAACTGTTTGACAATTATATAGTAGGATGATCAGCTGGTTGTTTCAGATGTATTTTCCTGTTTAAGTCTTCTACTAATTCCAACACTTCAGTTGCTTATCCGGTTATTTTGTCGTTTTTTCGTAGTCACAATTCCATACACCTGTCCATGTTTAGTGACCGACCATTCGTCTTTAGTTGGGGAGATAGCGGGTTTTTTTCAGGGGATAAACATTTTTTTCTACTTTAACGAAAGTAATTTGTTTAGTAACATGCAGGAACGAGAATTATTTTGAAACTCAATGTTGAATACGTTTGTTCCTAATTTTCAATGCAAACAAAATCATGTTTTTTTTATTTCCCTTCTAAAACAAAAAAATATGTTTTTCAAGAAATTAAAAATCAAAGATTCTATGCCTCCTCTCCCACACACAAAATGGGAATTGTCGCTTCCTTATGATATCATCAAATGCGACTTATTACCGGATAATTTCTTGTCACGCGAAAGTCAACGGGTGTAAAAGAGAGAGAGGCGAAGATACCAAAGCAACATTCAAACTCATAAGTCAAAAATAAACTGAAAACGGGGGCCTCGGTTGCCGTGTGGTTTAAGCAGTTACTACTGTAATCACTAGCCAGTCAACACTGCGGGTGCACTCGACTCCAACCTTAATTGACTAGGATTGTCAGTTTTCCTATCGAAGGTCGGTGATTTTCTCCGGGCACTCCGGCTTCCTCCACCAATAAAAACTGGCCGCCACGAATAGCCCAAAAGTGGTGCTTAAAAGTGGCGTTAAAACATCATAAATCAAATAAATCAATAAACGGATAACGCCATGGCAAAAAAAGAAAAAAAGACCTAAAGACAAATAACAGTACAAATAACATAACAAAGACCACTAAAGACTGAGCAACACAAACCCCACCAAAAACCAGTGATGATCTCAGGTGCTCCGGAAGGCTGAGCAGATAATTCTCCATATATGGCACTTGACGCGTAATTATCCAAATAGGAAGTGTCTACACTTTCGGAGCACCGCAGTATACCCGGTTTCCTTTAGTGGGCTACACGGTGCGCGATCTGTCGACCTATGACCCGCCGTTTTCCTTCATCTATGTTTTTTTGTTATTTCATCATTGTTAAACTCTTATTTAAAAGTAGAAGTAAAAAAAGGTACCTAAGTTCTATATTGAATACTAGTTTACTTAAAACAGGAATATTAACCTTTACATGAACTTGATGACAGATGATATAATAAAAATAAAACCAAGCGCCTTGTTTCAGGAAATGTATATTTTTGTCAAAGGTCGGCATCTCTGTGTTAATCAAAATTACGTCAAAATAAAGTAAAAAATAAATGAAAGCAATCTCCTTACTGTCTATTTTGAAATCGATTCGCTTTCACAATAAATGGCTTATGTGTAATATTTTGCTGTTAGGGTTAACTGTTAGCAATGTCAGCTTAATTAAATTTCAGTTAATTGTTGAATGAGGGTGTGGATGGAGGTTTACAGAATAGAGAATAATGGGCAAAAAAAAAACAATTATAGAGAGAAATGGACCAAAAAAATAAAGAATAGAGAATAATGAGGTACTAAAATATAAGAAATAGAGAATAATGGATAAAAGTGTAAAGAATAGAGAAAAATGGCAAAAAAATAAAGAATACAGAAATGAAGGACCCCCAACCCCAACCCCACCGCCATCCAGACCCTCCTTAATTGAATTTCAGTTAATTGTTGAAATGAAAGGACAACAAATTATCAACTAAACTCTTTCACAAATGGATTAATTGGTTACAAGAATACGTACTTATTGCTTAGAATTGTATTATATATGTATTTTCATTTCTGAATAAATACATAAGATACATTTCAATGAGAGTACTTGATATTGACTCACATCAGGAAATGGACAACGAATGTAGGCTGAGAACTATAGTTTACTACAAAAGGTCATTCAAATTTTTCCATTGTGACCTATCCATTTCTATGTAGCTACATTCCAGAAGCGCCTGTATACGGAATCTACATCGGTAGCCTTGTTGGTCGAGTGGCCTATGAAGTTCATCTTCTGTATCACTAGCCTGTCAACACTGATCGAGGTTATGAGTTCGAACCCTTCATGTTGCAGGTGCGTTTGACTCCAATCTCAAAATACTAGGATTGTTAGTTTTCCTACCGAAGGTTACAGTATGGTTCTCTTCGGGCATTCCGGCTTCTTCCAGTAATAAAAACTGACTACCACAAAATAGCCAATAGTGCTGAAAGTGGCGTTAAACACCAACAAACAATTAATCAGCCAATCCAAGTATGTATCTATTTGTTAAAACTATCTATAAGGGCTTTTTTTTTCCTTCCATTATTCCATGATAATAGAGGATTGCTAGTTACAAGGAAATTATTGAAACAAGGGTTCCAAATATAGTAACGTTGATAATCCCTGAAATGTTTCAAGCAGACGGAATCATGATTTGTGACATTACCGAATTGAACTTATCACCGAATGTGTTACTTGTTAATACGGGTGCCTCTAAGTCTTAAAGAGCAGGAACTCCTACTTTTTTTTCAGAATGGATAAACACCAACGTTATAAAAACCGTTTTAGGTCTAGACAGGTTTTGAATAAAGGAGAGGGTATAATTTTCTATGAACTTACTTCACTATAGTTCAATTGTCGAAAATTCATTTCAATCATTATACTTAAGATTAATTCATTGCTTTTTTTGTAATCTTATTCGGGTTTAAAAGCGTTGTCCGAATCACATGTTGTATGACGAGCGGAAGCACATATAATGATAATATAATACAGTTTATGATTTAGTATTTAGTTCTGTATGAAGTCTCCTCAGTTCAATTCTAGTTGCAAGAGTAGGTGCATTCTTTCTAGCTATTTCCATGTAAAAATCACAAAATTTCAAATGTGATTTTTCAATCGGACTATATTTTGAGCAAACCTTAAAATGTCTACTTCTTTTCCAGATTTTAAAGCTCCTCATATATATATATATGTTTTGCTCTATAAATATAGGTACATATGTGTCTGACTAGTTTACTTCAGATTTGTATATCGTATAAGAGGGTCTGGATGGGGTTTACAAAATAGACACTAATGGGTAAAAAGTGCAGAATAAAGAGCAAATAAAATAAAGATTATAGAGAAAAATAGGCCAAAATGAACTGAGAATAGAGAATAATGGGGTGCTTTTAAAATATAAAGGATAGAAAATAAGGGTAGAAATAGATAAATAATAGAGAAACATGGTCTAAAAAGTTAAAGAATAAAAAGGTGAAGGACGTTCTCCTCTCCTTACATATAATGTAAGAAACTCAACGTATGCACTTGGAGTTTAAGTGAATATTAAACGGCTTTTTTAATTGAAAAATCACTATCAAAAGTATTTCTAAACACGAGTCAAAACACGAAATATAAGCAGTGATGTATCTGCCATTAATCTGTTAACTTAACAATTACATAGGACACATAGGGACCAGTTACCTACTGATAATTTTTAAACTCGGTTATACTACGCAGTTACTTCCCTTGATAATTGACGTACACACATTTTGCCTCTTATGATTAATTTTCTTGAAAATAAAATTATTCATTTTTGACACACTTTTATTTATGCAGTAAAAAGATCAATTATTTTCATAGTTGATATACTTTTATAGATGAAATTGCAAGTTAAAATCCATATCTATACCTATTTCATTGAACACAAATAAATACGTATATATCTTTGATAATAATTATGTGGCATAAGAACTGAGCAAAAACATATTTGAAGGTTACTTGTAACGAAGTCTCCCAAATATTTAATTTGCTTAATATTTAGAGAGGATGCATTGCATCCTTATACTATATACTTATATAATACAAAGGAAATACATCACACAATAAGAGAGACAGCGAAAGAAAATTAATCTTTAGTGCTTTTAAATGATGTGAAATATAACCACTTTCTAAAAAAAAATATGTATCCGCAGTTTTAAAAATTATATATCTACCACTGACAAGATAGCCTTCCAAAATTGACACTAGGCGTCTTTGCTTAAAGGAAGATATTCATAAAATCTGTATAGATTTTCAATTATTTAAAGCTTCATTTTCAAAACCCTATCCGTATCCATATAAAATACCAGTAAGCTGATACATATTGTAATTATACGGCAGCAAACAGGGACGATGCTTTATTGAAATATCAATTCAAAAAATATAATGTTACCGGACGGGGGTGAATCTATTCCAATCCCCTCTTTACCTCAATCCACTGACCTCGCCTTTCTCTTTGAAGTAAGATTCGATTTTTTTCTATGAAAAAAATATGTCATGACAGGGTTTTTTCAACAGATTTGATTTAATAATAATAATAATAATAATAATAATAATAATAATAATAATAATAATAATAATATCTTTATTTAGAGAGAGTAACTGATTTGGATTACACAAATTTTAAATAAGGCTCTCTAAATACAATAATAATTACATTAAACATTTAACAATACAAATTCAATAATAATAATAAATAAAGATGCAATACAATTTGAATTTCATAAACAATTAGTAGTATTATATGGCATTACAGTACAAATATTATGGTAATGTTAAAAGTACATAGATTTGTAGTTATGTTTAAATTCTAATACTGTGTTTGATTTTTTAATTGTATTAGGAAGAACATTCCAAACTTTTGGTTCACTGTACGAGAAACTAGACTTATGCAACTCTGTATTTAGTTTGGAATTATAAAATTATCAGAAGACGAAAATCTCGTGTATCATGTGTGGTCCTAACACACAGGTCCTTGTCTCTGTTTTTTTTTACCAATACATCTTTAGTAACACAAGGTACCCATCTTGCATTTTTGAGAAATAACACTGGGTCACGAACTTTCTCTATATTACCATATATTGCAATTTTTTTTTCTGTGAGAAGTCATACACTTTTTTGTAGATAATTGAATGCAAATTTACGACATCAAACGTTTTAGTGGGATAGATGATCGCGGAATCAAAATAAAGCGAACGTTCGCGACCGAGTGTTATAATATATATAATAATTTCTAAAAAATGCGAGATGGGTACATTGTACCTTGTGTTATATAAAGGTATTATAATAATACATAGATTTTGTATAGAGACAAGTGCCTGTGTCAGAACAGTATTAAAAATTCAATAAATCAAGCGCTGCAACCAACAAAGTCTTTTCATTACTTAATCACAAAATTGAATTAATTTTAGATTGTTTTAAATTATAAGTATAGGATTAAACTTGTGTTGATTAATTAAGTGTTTTCTTTTCTTTTTAAACGTTTTCAGAGCCATTTGAGAAATATAATGTTTTTCCATTAATACAATTATATTCTAACTGCACGATGCAATGTATAATGTTTTTAATACTTCCTATTATGAATTATTACATTTACGGAAACTCCATTAAGATATTAACTTTTTAATAACCATGCAATACATTTTCACTATATTGAAAGAATCGCTGTAACAAAGCTTATATGTATTAAAAGAAGACTTTAAGTTAGTAAAATTACCGTAACGAGTATGAGTCATTAATTGACTTTTGTCCCATGAGCATTCTTAAGAGTTTTTACATTTGAAATCATCGTGCAAAAACTTTGTAGAGTACTGATGTTGTTTACAAAAATAAGAAAATGCGATATGATTGTCAGTGAGACAACAATCCACCAGAGACCAAGGTATGCGGATGTAAGCAACTCTAGGTCACCGCACGGCCTTCTACAATGACCAAAACCCATTCTGTATTGCAAGCTTTTAAAGGCCCAACAAGACAAAATGTGAAACAATTCAGACAAGACAACCAACAGCCTGAATTAGGTTAAAACAATAAACGGAAAACAAGAATGACAGACAGCCAGCTACGACAATTAATGAATTATATAGGTTCCCGACTTGGGACATGTAAAGGGGGTGTATACATGTCCGTCTTGCAATGTTAATCTGTCAGTAACCTCATTGTATGGTACATTGGTAAAGTTACAGTTTTCCTCGTGGTTATGTCCGTTTCTCTGAATATATCTTCATTCTCGTAAACTTAAGTACAATGGTTATAGAGAAATACACAAAATAAATTAACAATTATACTAGTACACATAGTACAAAATGTAAATACAAACGCAAAGTAGAGACATAAAGTGGTTACAGATGAGATTTTATAGGTATTTAATCATTATTCGTATAAATTTGCACAACTTTAGTTCAGACGGGTTGTTTCTATTCATAAGATCTTAAAATTCTAAAAAAATATGTCTATTTACAAAATGATACTTGAATTATAAACTATTATACTATATATATATATATACTAAAACACGCCAACGACATCGCGGGTCCGAGACTGAATTAGAGTACCTACACCTTATTTTTAGCATGGAGTTTTAGTATTCGTATTGTCATCTGATAAAGTCACGCTGATTATAAGGTGCAGAGTTTCTCTGTTTTCAAAATCTTTCTGTTTGAACCCGTCCTGGTTTTCTAACTACAACCAGAAACTAAATGTGACTGGTAGTAAGACCCGTCACGGCCAGGCTGAAAATCTGGGTAGGAAAATGCTCATATTAAATCTGTACTGATACAGTGTATTTAATGTCATCCTTTACACTATAACCCATGGTGGTTTTCCTAATAAAGGAGGAAGATACAGAACATACATACATACATGTACTATTGGTATCGGTATCGGATTCGACCCGGAACTTGTTTATTATTGGTAATATTAATTATGTGTAAAACAAAAGGGCCTGGAATGGTGTAATTTTTAATCAACACCATTGTCCTATATTTGTTATATTTAAAGTTGAATTCTTTGATTCGTCGTTTTTACGTCATGCCGGCTAACAAATTGGACCTCGTTATTTTAGTAGTATAGATAATTTATTAGAATTAGTTTGTTTATTATAATTATACATGCTTTCTTCTTGTCATTTATGTAATACTATGTTTTGTTTGTTTTAGTCACAAATCATATATTAAGTTGATTTATATGATAATAAAGTTTGAATTGAATTTAGAAGTGTTTGTCTACTTTCGTATACTAGTGTTCCTGAACATTCAAAATTATAATGAAACTCGCCGCAATTATCACCGGAATTCCATGCATATAGAACAAATACGGTTGTCTCTCTGATTATTTTCCTATCTACCAATTTCAATAGAAATTTTTGTGTTTAAGGTTTTATATCTAAAAAAAACCCTCTTTTGTGTGTTACTAAACAATGTGTTGTTGATAGCGAAAGGGGGGAGGGGTATCAAAGATTTTGCGTATGAGAGGGTGTGAAATAAGCGATGAGGTAGGGAAGCAACACACAGAAGAATATTGAAATCGGTATCATAACTTAACTTAAATATCACTGTATCTCTTATTTCGTACTATGACATGGGCTTTCAAACAGTACGTAAACCGCGTTCAAAAATACTATTGAAATCTTTTAATCTTATTAAAAACAACACAACTAGGTCGCATTCTTGTTCACTCATGTACAGAAAAAGTTCAAGGAATAACTATGGTGTCTTTTCTTCAAATAAATTAAGTGCTATTATTAGTTTAATTCTAACAATGTACATTGTAACTTCAAAGCACTTAAGAGAATTCAAAAATTGCTTTAATTAAGTAAATTAAAAGATCGCCCCGTAATCTTGTTTAAGACAGACATTGAAAGAGTAATGATGAATAGTCTTTTGTCGTTTAAATGAGAACACATTGATTTTCTCAAATGTTAAACATGTTTTTTGTTTAGTTTCTATTGACTGTAACATCGGATTATACCCAAGCACCTGCGGTTTACTCGATTAAAGTCATTAACTAAATGTTTTGCAGTTGATTGCAATGCAATGAAAGGATAGGCAACATCAGATAATTTTGGAAAGACATCGTTTTTATTAGAAAAAAAAGAAGTTTTTTGATCCACACAAGTAACTGAAATGAAAGATTTTCCTACGTTTGAAATTATTTCAAAGATTTTAAAGCGAAGGTTTTATTTTTGAATTAAAATTGAAAATTCGTTATCATCAAATACCATATACATACGCTCTTATAAAGACAAATAAAGAAAACAGAATACTGAAATGATGATGAAAAAAATTGTCTAAACGTAAAAGCACACAATGTATTGTATTTATCTCTAAAAAAAAGTTCAGTGGCGAATATTTCATACATATTCAGGATGGATACATATTAACAAATATACTATAATTAGGTAGATGTTGCAAAATTGCAATCGGGATGAGGGACTGGAATTTTGACTTCAATTGGAAAATGAGGTAAGGACAGAAATGTATCTTGCAACAGACCGCCTACCTTCAAATCGAGCAGAGAGCGCGGCACTCTCCCTATAGGGAGGAATCGGATTTTACGTTCACATTAATACAGATGGTGACTGCATAATTATACATCACGAAGAACAAAACAACACCCTATCTTTAACATGGGGTTTTCTGTCGAATAGGAGAAGTCCGGGGATGGCCATATTTCTACTAGCACTGAAACGTCATTTCATTGGTTATTTCTAATATCAGTGAAACGTCATTTCATTAGTTATTTCGAATAGCAGTGAAATGTCATTTCATTGGTTGAATTCCCAATCTTAAGGACGTGTTTAGCAAATCACAATGTTGTTTACACTTTTGAAAATTGTTCTCAGAATTCTTTTGATTATGAAATGGCGTATTGACCAATTCTACTAATGAATAAACGGTTTCATGTTTTGTTTCGTTGATTTTGTATTTTGTATTTTTTTTCTCAAATCACAAGAAAAGATTGATTTGATAAATAAATGAATAAATTAAACAAAAAGGGATAAAAAAAAACGACGGAGAACTGGACTACTTTATTTGACTATCTAGAGTAATTCCAAAAATATGATTTTTTTTTAAAATAGAAAAAATAAATGTTATTTTAGAAAGGGTATGTATTTTTGAGATAAAAAACCCAATTTATATATCAAATTAAACGGTTTTTGTTTCGACTTCTGAAAACGACGAACAGGTCTACACACTGTAAAATAAATAAAACAGATATGAGGGTTTGGAAGGGTTTGGAAGGGGGAGTAAGGTTTGGGAGGGGTCCTTAATTTCTTTAGTTTTTAAAATTTTTTAGGCCATTTTTCTATTCTTTATTCATTTCGCCCATTATTCTCTATTCTTTATATTTTAGCACCCCAATGCTCTCTATTCTTTATTTTTGGGACATATTTTTTCTCTATTCTTTATTTTTTTTACCTTTATTCTTGACTTTGTTTTCTATTATTCTATATTATGTAACCCCATTCAGATCCTCATATATGACTAGTGAATTGCATTTTTCATGACAAGAACATTTCTAACTACTTAGCAACACACACACTGTAGAACCCACGTAGATAAACAGATAATTTTAAAATAAAACTAACCAAATTAAATATAATTCATTTCTTATAAAACTATATTTCACAGAAAAACAAACAAATCTGAAATTACAGTTATGATTGAAATCAAACAAAATAAACACATAAAAGAACATCTATTGCATCATTTTATTGTTAAATAAATGGTTATTTATTTAATCTCACTTGTCGGGTTCAAATTTTATAAGTAAACACAAGTTGCAAATATGTTTTTTTTCATTATTTACAGAAAATTAATTCTGTCCATAGAATAATAAAATATGTTTGTCTGAATGTGAAATTATCTATCGATCTGAAAAAAAATTAATGAGAATTGCAATTAATTTATCGATCATGTGCAATACTTTAACAAACATAGTGAAAATTGATAATATTATAAAAGTGCCTGTTTAACTCTGCCCATGTGTGCATAGATGTGCATACCACTTCTTTCTACGGCCTTTATGATTTTTACTCAGACTTAGTGACCTTGGACAACAATTATTTTTCATTTTGTCACAATTAAAAACATTGCACCTGTTTTTTTATGATATGTTTTGGGTGTAAAATGTACACTACAAGTTTAAAAATATCGTCTAAATTAGTGTATATTGTTTACAAATTAGCCCATACACATCAATACCGTTATGGAAAAGTTAAGAGATGTTCCGAAAATTGTAAGTACTACCTTTTTTCCGTTTTGTTTCCTCTTATTGTTGATGTGTTTCCCTCAGTTTTGATTTGTGACCCGGATTTGTTTCAGTTAAATTGATTTATGACTATTGAGCAGCGGTATACTACTATTGCCTTTATTCGCACCTAGCCTAACTATTCTTTCTAAAGCCATGCAGTACAAAGTTATAAAAGGGACCGGCATGACAATACTTTTAACAATTCAAAGGAAAATATCAATGGGTTTAGTTCTGCTAAATCAATAAACTAAAAAACAAATATGACAGACAGCAATCAATGACAACCAATGAATAACAGGCTCATTATTTGGAACAGCGCGTAAAGAATGTGCCGGAGTTAAATCTTGTAGAAAAAGAAAGATGTGGTCTGATTTCCAAAAGAGACAACTATGGAAGACCAAATTACGTAGATGAAAGCAACTACTAGTATGTGTCACCCTTTAGCAATGCGCAAAACTCGTACCGTATAGTAAACTATAAATGGCCCCGAAATGACAAAATTTCAACAATTCAAACGAACAATCCAACGGCTTGATTTATGTACAAATGGTTTGTTCTTGTTTAGTTTTGCACTTTCATTTGTTTTCTAACAATTTATTTCTTGTTTGGTTTTCAAATTCAAAACATGAAATTCACAGTTCTGATATCATACTGTGTACTTAAACATTGAACAAAAATTGACAGAACTACTTTATATCAAAAGTAGCTGTGCGCTTTTTCTTTTACATTATTGATAAGATTGATTTATACTTTTCCAACAACAAACAAGGACATTGCCTTTTCTACAAACGAGGAAGTTTGTTAAAAAAAAAATTCTATAGTTTGTATAGAATTGAATAGAATTGTTTGAAACTTCACAGAGAATTTGTGCAAATTAAATGTTTGTTTTCTCAAGCATCTAGTCATTGAAACTGAAACAGAAGGAAATGTAGCAGACTTATATGATTTTGCGTTAACACACACAATTCAATTGATCATTGAATGTAAGCACAGGTATCATACATCTGATGACTGCTTGGTTATTCATTTACTGCATTGACCACAATTCAAGTGACGGAAGCGGAACATGAATTATAATATGTTGACAGTATTCCCTTTCACTTGACATTTATTTCCGGAGCACCTGAGTTCATTTCGGGATTGGTTAGGTTTGCGTTGCTCAGTCTTTAGTTTTCTATCATGTAATGTTTGTCATTGTTGAGGGAGTGGATGGGGTTAACAGAATATAGAATAATGTGGTGCTAAAATTTAAAGAATAACTGCAAAAATTAAAGAATTGGGTTAAAATATACTGATTAACTGAGAAGAAAAATTTCCAGAATACAGTTATCAAGTAATTACAGAAAAGCCTTATTTTTAAAATAAAGAATAATGAGCGAAAAAATTAAAGAATTCAGAAATGAAGGAACCCCCCATCCATAGCCTCATTGTTGTTTGTCATTTCATCGTTTTTAATTTTGGCAATGGTATTTTCTGTTTTATTAGTTCATCTGGCCCGAAGGGCCATGTGAGCTTATGCCATCACTTGTCGCCCGTCGTCGTCCGTCGTCTGTCGTCGTCTGTCGTCGTCGTCGTCGTCGTAAACTTTTCAAGAATCTTCTCCTCTGAAACTACTTGGCCAAATACTTCCAAACTTTAACTGAATGTTTCTTAGAGAATCTAGTTTATCAATTGTATCCTAAGTTTTGATCCACCAACAAAAATGGCCGCCATGGCTTAAAGTAGAACATAAGGGTCAAATGCAGTTTTTGGCTTATACATGTTTTTCAAAAACCAAAGCATTTAGAGCAATCTGACAGGGGTAAAAATGTTCAATAGGTCAAGATCTATCAGCCCTGAAATTTTCAGACAACCGAACAACCCATTGTTTGGTTGCTGCCACTAAACTGGTAATTTTAAGGAAATTTTGCAGTTTTTGGTTATTATCTTGAATAATATTGAAGATAAAGATAAACTGTAAACAGCAAAAAAGTTTAGCAAAGTAAGACCTTCAAAAAAGTTAATATGACAAAAATTGTCAATTGACCCCTTAAGGAGGTATTGCCCTTTAAAAACAATTTTACACAATTTGTTCATCATGTTTGCTAACATTTAAAAATCTTCTCCTCTGAAACTACTGGGCCTTTTTTAATACTTATAAACTTTAACTGAATGTTCCTTAAGGTAACTGGTTTATAAATTGTATCCGAAGTTTTGATCCATTAACAAGCATGGCCGCCATGGCTAAAAAAAGAACATAGGGTCAAATGCAGTTTTTGGATTTTATCTCAAAAACTATAACAGTTAGAGCAAATGTGACAAAAATCAAGATCTATCTGCAATGAAATTGTCAGACCAATTGGACCACACATTGTAGGGTTACTGTCCGAAATAGTTTATTTTTATGAAATTTTACTGTTTTTGGTTATTATCTTTTTATATTATAATAGATAGAGAGAAAGTGTAAATGGCAAAAATGTTCAGCTAAGTAGGATCTACAAATAAGTCAAATGATAAACAAAACAAATGACTCATTAAGGAGTTATTGCCCTTGAAACTTTTATTTTTTACATTTGTTCGTGCAAGTCTATTACTTTTTTAAAAAATCTTCTTCTCTGAAAATACTGGGCCAAATACAGTGGAGATTACTTCTAACCTCTCATTAAATCTGTCAGAATCTGTCAGGAGAACTGTTCTAGGACAGTATGTAGAGCTGTCAGCCTGACACCTTTTAGACAGTTCTAGCTAGAACAGTTCTAACCTAGAACTGATTTGGTCAGTTCTACCTAGAACTGATTTGGACAGTTCTACCTAGAACTGATCCTGACAGTTCTATCCTAGAACAGTTTTAGGCAGTTCTACCTAAATCTTTGGTCAGTTCTACTTCTAGAACAGTTCTACGACTAGAACAGTTCTACGGTTAGAATTGATTTATAAATTCTACGACTAGAATTGATTTATAAATTCTACGGCTAGAATTGATTTATAAGTTTTAAGAACTCTTTGTCTTAGATATAAGGCTTCGGCATAATATCGATTTATATAGAGTTTTGCTATTTTGCCGGTCTTATTTGAGATTTTTAATCAAGACAACATGTTTAACCCCACCATATTCTGCATGAATGTGCCTGTTCCAAGTCAGGATCCTGTAATTCAGTGATTTTCTTTTGTTGATGTGTTACATAAATTATTTGGTTTTCGTTCATTTTTTGTACATAAATTAGGCCGTTAGTTTTATCATTTGAATTGTTTTACATTTGTCATTCCGGGAGTCAGGATGACTCGTATAACAAAATTATTTGAACTCATTAACCAAATGTAATAACTTGTTTCCCAATCCACTATTATAAATAAATATGTTTTTAAATTAAACTTAAACTGACCATATTTGCTCTTCATCATGTAAATCTATATACATGTAGCTGCAAACTGCAGAAATACAGTTATATTTTTAGGCAAGGATGGATTGTACGTAGCAAATGACAGCAATTATATTGGAAAACAATGACTTCAAATTTTGTTTGCATCAATTTATACTACCAGCATGTCCTCTTTTTATTCAAAATATTGAATCGTAAACAAATATGATATCTGTTTACGAGTAGTTTTCATACCTTGGACAGACCCGTTTAACAAAAATCTTTTGACCGCATCAACCTAAACTGACATTATTTGCTCTTTTTTTCTGCAAATCTATATAGCTACACTGTAATTCAGTTATAATTTTAGGTCAAGAGGGACTGTAATATACAAGTTACAGCAGTATTGGAAAACAATGACTACAAAATTTTGTTTGCATAAATTTATAGTGCCATCATGTCCTCTTTTTATTCAAAATATTGCATCGGAAACAAATACCAGTAGTTTTCATACCTCAGACTGACTCGTGTAACAAAATTATTTGTCTGCATCAACCAAAACTGACCATATTTAACCGCATCAACCAAAACTGACCATATTTGCTCTTTTTTATGTGATATTTTTATGTAAGGATGGATTGTATAATACAAATGATAGCAATATTGGAACACAATGATTATCAAATTTTGTTTGCATCAATTTAGAGTGCCAGCATGTCCTCTTTTTATTCAAAATATTGCATCATAAACAAATATCAGTAGTTTTCATACCTCAGACAGACTGGTATAACAAAATTATTTGTCCGCATCAACCAAAACTGACCATATTTGCACTTTATTATGTAAATCTTAATAGCCGCAAAGTAAATCACCTATATTTTTATATCAGGATGGATTGTATAATACAAATGACAGCAATATTGGAAAAACATTGACTACAAAATTATGCTCGCATTAGTTTATAATGCCAGCATGTCCTCTTTTTATTCAAAATTTTGAATCGTAAACTAATTTCAGTAATTTTGATATCTCAGACTGACTCATATAACAAAATTATTTGTCCGCATCAACCACAACTGACCATATTTGACAGCATCAACCAAAACTGACCATATTTGCTCTTTTTTATGTGATATTTTTATGTAAGGATGGATTGTATAATACAAATAATAGCAATATTGGAACACAATGACTATCAAATTTTGTTTGCATCAATTTAGAGTGCCAGCATGTCCTCTTTTTATTCAAAATATTGCATCATAAACAAATATCAGTAGTTTTCATACCTCAGACAGACTGGTATAACAAAATTATTTCTCCGCATCAACCAAAACTGACCATATTTGCACTGTATTATGTAAATCTTAATAGCCGCAAAGTAAATCACCTATATTTTTATATCAGGATGGATTGTATAATACAAATGACAGCAATATTGGAAAAACACTGACTACAAAATTATGCTCGCATTAGTTTATAATGCCAGCATGTCCTCTTTTATTCAAAATTTTGAATCGTAAACTAATTTCAGTAATTTTGATATCTCAGACTGACTCATATAACAAAATTATTTGTCCGCATCAACCAAAACTGACCATATTTGACAGCATCAACCAAAACTGACCATATTTGCTCTTTTTTATGTGATATTTTTATGTAAGGATGGATTGTATAATACAAATGATAGCAATATTGGAACACAATGACTATCAAATTTTGTTTGCATCAATTTAGAGTGCCAGCATGTCCTCTTTTTATTCAAAATATTGCATCATAAACAAATATCAGTAGTTTTCATACCTCAGACAGACTGGTATAACAAAATAATTTGTCCACATCAACCAAAACTGACCATATTTGCACTTTATTATGTAAATCTTAATAGCCGCAAAGTAAATCACCTATATTTTTATATCAGGATGGATTGTATAATACAAATGACAGCAATATTGGAAAAACACTGACTACAAAATTATGCTCGCATTAGTTTATAGTGCCAGCATGTCCTCTTTTTATTCAAAATTTTGAATTTGAATCGTAAACTAATTTCAGTAATTTTGATATCTCAGACTGACTCATAAAACAAAATTATTTGTCCGCATCAACCAAAACTGACCATATTTGACAGCATCAACCAAAACTGACCATATTTGCACTTTATTATGTAAATCTTAATATATATATATATATAGCCGCATAGTAAATCACTTATAGTTACATATCACGATGGATTGTATAATTCAAATGACAGCAATATTGGAACACATTGACTACAAAAAAAAATCCACATCAATTTAGAGTACCAGCATGTCCTCTTTTTATTCAAAATATTGAATCGTAAACAAATTTCAGTACTTTCGATATATCAGACTGAGTCGTTTTAACAAAATTATTTGACAGCATCAACCAAAACTGAACATGTTTACACTTTATCATGTAAATATATATGGCCTCATTGTAAACCAATAATATTTCTATGTCAGGACGGATATGACAAAGATGACAGCAACTTTGGAACACAATGACTACCATGACTACAAAAGTTTGTCCACATCAATTTAGAGTGCCATTATTTCCTCTCTGTACATGCTGTATCCATAATAATGAACCGTCACTAAAGTCAGTGGTTCGTGATGGTTTGTTGTTTTAAACAAAACTATTTAACGGCATCATCCAACACTCAGATTACTCTAGGAACAGTACAATGTATATATGTTCCTACATGACTGATTCATATGAAAAGTACATGTATGAGAAGTTTTCTTCTTGGAATAGTATACTGTTAATATATTTTGAAGAAGGCAAAGAAGAATGATTGATTTTGTGTGTAGCCTATTTTTGTCCAGGGGCAAATGTTTCATTCATGTTCAGATCGAGTATATTTTTCTGACGTCCCAGACTCCCAGATATCATTTATAATCGTTATGGATAAGTCTGTCTAAATTGACGAGATGGTGCAAATGTACATACTTATACAACACGTATTTCATTAATATCCCATAATTCATCCACTGTACAATTTTCGTTTGAACATTTGTCAAAAAAGAATCTTAAATCATGAATGTAAATCCAAGGCAAACAAGGTAAATTACGATTAAAATTAAATGCAGAGTTATATTTAGGAAGAGACTGTTAAAAACGGGGAACGAAGTAAGGTAAACCATGATGTTTATATGTAATCATATAAAAATATTTCTTCGATGAGTTGGATAACTCTATCCGCTTCGATATTTGTAACGTTACATGTAACGTTTGATCAGTAAAAATATAGAAAATCTGCTATTATACAGTAAAGTAATTGGAACTGATTTTTTTTCTAAATTCTAAGATGCCCTTACTGCAGTGACGTCATTTAGAACTGTTCTACAGTCCTGACTGATTTAGTCAGTTCTGCTGACAGTTCTACGGTTAGAACTGATTTGGACAGTTCTACCTAGAACAGTTTTAGACAGTTCTACCCTAGAACTGATCCTGACAGTTCTACCTAGAACTGATTTAGTCAGTTCTACCTAGAACTGATTCTGACAGTTCTACCTAGAACTGATTTAGTCAGTTCTACCTAGAACTGATTCTGACAGTTCTACTTAGAACAGTTCTAGGGTAGAACTGTTCTATGTAGAACTGTTCTAGGACAGTTTAGAACAGTTCTATGACAGATTATTCTGACAGTTCTAATGAGAGGTTAGAAGTGATCTCCACTGTACTTCCAAACTTTAATTAAATGTTTCTTAAGTTATCTAGTTTATAATTGTATCCGAAGTTTTGATCAACCAAAAAACATGGCGTCAGGTTCAGCAGATTTATTTATATTCAATTTTTTTAACTGGTCTAAAATTTCTTTCTCAGTGATGACGAATTGGTTTAAATGACATGGAGGAGGCTCGTTATTATCAGGAATTTCTGGTTCCGTATCAATATTAGCTATACTAGCGAAATGATTGTTCAGGATCTCTGATTTGTTCAATGGATGAATAAAAATTTGGCTATCATCACTACAAAAGTCTAAAAGTCTGAAAAGACCAGTTTTTTTCTTAATTTGCATGAACTTTTACTCGACATTCTCCAAAAGTATGACTTGTGTCTTAATTTTTCTTGACAAATTCTCATTTATATTAAATTTGTATGAAATTTACTCGACATATTCTCGACATTCTGAATATGTCTTAAAATTTCTTGACAAATTCTTGACATTTGAATACTGTCTTGAAATTTCTCGACATATTCTCAACATTCTTATTTTTTCTCAGTCTGGCTTGACATATTCTAAACATTTTGAATCGTGTCTTAAATTTACTTGACAGTTCTGAGTTTTACAAATCATGACCAATATTCATGATATAACTTTAATCTTTATTTCTCTTTATATGATATACTGTTGGTTCAAGTTACACTTCTTTACAACAAAAATAAAAGTTGGGCATGTAAAATAATTGAAAATTTGGGTATATAAATATTTTTACAAATGCAAATATGGCTATGAAATCTAAAGTATAAAATAATTCAAATGTGGGTGTGTTGATATAAAACAATTTCAATGTGGGTTTTTAAATAATTACAAATTTTGATTCCTAAATCTTATAAATTAAATGATTCAAACCAATCATACTGTAGACACATTTCATTCTACATTCATAATATTCAATGTTGATATGGTAAATAATTATGATACCAAAATGTGGCTTATATAAATAGCAAATTATGATGATATACAAATCATTCATTTAACAGAAGAAAAATTTGTGTAATGTCATCTGTTGGAATATATTAAGTATTACACATGGACAGGATGTTCCCCATAAAATTAAGGTATTCCACACCCCAGAGTACACACAACTGTCAAATAGAAGTTATTGCTTTACCTGTAATCAGCCATACAACTTATCAGTTGACCGACCATGCCACTATAATTTAAAAAGTTTGTTGATAGATGAAAATGAAAATCATCATTTTGATGAAAACAAATTGAATTGAAATGGATTTTCTTCATCAAAATTATGAAGTTAATTATTTTAACATAAAAATAAATTGAATAATTCCCAAAGATTAAAAGAAAATTATTATCTACTCCAGGAATAATAAAAACAAATGTATTTATAATGGGTCCCATCAATGATTTCTATAGAAATCATCGGTCTTATGAAATGGTTCTCAAACAGACATGCATAATATAGATCTAAACATTTTTTTTTCAGGAAGGAGTTATCACAAATATTTATTTTTGATAAAAAAATTATAAAATTCAACACTCAAATTTGAATAAAAAATGTTTTTGGGTTGTTCTTAAAAATGAATAAGGTTTTTGAATCAAGATGGGAACAAATTCTTTGACCTAAACGAAAGCCCCCCCCCCCCCCCCCCCCCCCCCCCTCTTTTTTTAGCCACACACACCCAAACGATGAATTGTGGTGTCCAAAAGAGATACAAGACACCTATTTTAGTAAAGCAAATTTGACTGGCAGTTTTGCGAACGGCAAAAATCTAAATGCTGTTTGTCAATACCTTCGACTTATATTCCAAGTGAAAACAATTACTTAAATGTTTAATAAAAAATAAATCAAAATTAAACTACATGGGGGATTATTCAGGGTATTCCAACTTAGTTGCACCAAAAGGGTATCTTACTATACCAAATTAATCCTTGATTCTTCAAAGTTTAGTTTAGCCATAATAAAAAGGAGTATACAACAGCAATAGAATGTCATAAACAGTGCAAAATAAGTCTGTTCACATTTCAGGCGAATTTTATACTGTTGAGATAGTGTCAAGACATATTTAAGACTGTCAAGAATGTGTCGAGACATATTCAGACATTATTTAGAATGTCAAGAATATGTCGAGACATATTCAGACATTATTAAGAATGTCAATAATATGTCAAGACAGATCGAGACAAATTTAAGACAGTCAAGAATTGGTCGAGACTAATCCAGACTCTTATCAGATGATACAGGAAGTGTCGAGAAATTTTAAGACAATGTTCATACTGTCAAGACACTTGTCAAGAAAAATCAAGAACCTTATTAGACAAATTCATACTATGTCAAGAATTTTAAAAAATTATTCAGACAAATTAAGAATGTCGAGTAAAAATTCATGCAAATTCAGACAAAAACTGGTCTTTTCAGACTTTTTGACTTTTGTAGTGCATGTTCTAAAAAGGAGGTGAATCTCTGCTTTTTGTCAAAATTGACACGGACTTGGAAATACGCTACCATTCACCAGGAGGAATATTTTTATCAATAAGTTGTAATGTCAGCTTGCACTTATAGTCATCTTTTGCCTTTCTAACTAAACTGATAATTTCATTACGAATTTCTCTAAATTTTTTCCAGTGCTTTATGGTGAATTCTATTACGATGTCTTATCTTGTTTCTAATTAAGTTGTTCATAATTGGTTTATCATTTGGTCGAACTGTAATAGTTTTAGAAGGTACATGTATATATCTATTGACAGTACTTTCAAATGTTTTGACAAAGTTCATATAAACACCATTTAAATTATTTGAGTTAAAAACTACATCATCCCAGTCAGTTTCGATCAACTGGTTTTTAAGACCCCAATAATCTGCACGTTTTAAATCTCGTATTTGTCTTTTAAACGAGTGTTGTTTCAAAGTTTTAAATGAAATTTCAACTGTAACAGGAGAGTGAGAACTGCATATCGGAGTAAGAACAGTTACTGATTTAATCAAGTTTTTGCGATTTGTCACACATAAATCAATACAAGTTCCAGTTAGCGTTGGAAAGTTGGTAAACTCCCAGACACCATTTTCTAAATCCAAACGGTCAAGTTGGTAGACTCCCAGACAACATTTTCTAAATTTAAACGGTCAAAGTGGTAGACTCCCAGACACCTTTTTCTAAATTTAAACGGTCAAGTTGGTAGACTCCCAGACACCATTTTCTAAATTTAAACGGTCAAGTTGGTAGACTCCCAGACACCATTTTCTAAATTTAAACGGTCAAGTTGGTAGACTCCCAGACATCATTTTCTAAATTTAAACGGCCAAGTAACTTTTTAAAAGAGTTACTTGTGTTTGACAACATATCGCAATTAAAATCACCACACAGGAAAAGTGGCAAATTACAATCAAGTACTTTATCTACAGACTCACTAAATAAGTCCCATATATGAGAATTTGAGTTTGGAGGCCGGTATAATACACCAAATAAAAAATTTTCATTACTACAATTCCTTACTTCAACCCAAAGTAATTCAAGATTGCATACGGAGAGTTCATTCCGTATAATAAAATGTAAACTATTTTTCACAAAAATGGTCACATCTCCACCATGTCTATTTCTATCTAACCTTATAGGTTTATGAAACCCATTTAATTTAATTTGGTCATCATTAATTGACTTGTCGAGATGAGATTCTGATATACGAATAATGTCATACTCATGTTGTTTTGGCTTTTATCTCAAAAACACATAGCTGAGGGTTTGGATGGGGTTCGGAGAATAGAGAATAATGGGCCAACAAAATAAACATGATAAAGAATAGAGAATATTAGGGTGCTAAAATATAAAGAATAGAGACAAGTTCTTTAAAATATAAACGATACAGAATTGAAGGACCCCGTATCCAGACCCTCATATCTTGACATTATCTATTATCTTTGAAAATATATATCAAGGTCAAATGAATCATACTAGACAGACATGCACACCTTACAATTATCCCATACAGTTGATTTATTTCTTATACTATATGTGTATATTGTGCGGATCTTAGTCAAAACTTTTTCAACTATTTTTCTATAGTTTTTCTTATGTTGTACAGTTACGCCACGGTCCCAGATGAGGGAATGGTTGAATGCTCACAAACATGTTTAATCCCTTCATATTCTTTATGTGCTGGTCTCAAGTCAGGAACATAGTGCTTGTCGTTGGTTGCTGTCTGCCTTGTTTGTTTTTCGTTTGATGTTTTAAGCGTTAATTATTAAATAAACTATAATTGCTAAAACAACAAAACACCCTATGTTTTATAAACCTGCAATTAAATGCATGTGGGCAAACCAGAATATCGACACCCATTGTAAAATATTATACATACACACGAGAGAGAGTGAGAAGACCAGGAGGGAAATAAGTCCAACAAGAGGCTCGTGAGAGCCTGGTAAGTGATATCGCTCACCTGTAATTTTAGTTTCAGGCATTTGACTAATTTGTAGATATTTTGATTATATGATATGTTTTGCCGTTTTATGATGTGATTTTTAATCGTGTGGTTTTACCTTTCCATGATGTGGACACGACATTAAATGATATGCACTTGTTATTATATATGATGTTTAAACATGGGAAAGGACATCACATAATAATTGATTATCTTTTGGTGTTTTTTGATTGAAGTAACTTATCTATTGTATTTTTGCCAACGAATGGATATCGCTAACTTGTTGTACATGTGCTCTTTGATTGAAGTAACTTATTTATTTGTATTTTTGCCAACGAATTGATATCGCTAACTTGTTGTACATGTGCTCTTTGATTGAAGTAACTTATTTATTTGTATTTTTGCCAACGAATTGATATCGCTAACTTGTTGTACATGTGCTCTTTGATTGAAGTAACTTATTTATTTGTATTTTTGCCAACGAATGGATATCGCTAACTTGTTGTACATGTGCTCTTTTACTCATAAAATGAAAACAATACCATGTCAATAAGAATAAAAAATAGCTTTTAAGTCTGATTAAAAAAACGTAATATTTATTGATTTTGAATTTTCCTTTTTACAAATCATTGATAAACGTTTTTTACCATGTTTACTCTAGTTCTTTGTTATACGTACATCACGACAAGAAATTTATAAAGCGTTGGAAATAATAAGTAGCAAAAAAAATCCATTACAAGTCCTGTTTTCTTTGACGCGTAAAGGGTTTTTCTGACTGTTTCTTTTAACAATTTCCTTGTACTTTTTTACTTCTCATTGACAAGCGGCATGTTCTTGCATAATGTAGTCCAATGGCATTGATTCAAGATATGGTGAACTTGATTTAAATGTATGCTATATTCGCAATGCAACGTTCTTGTACCAAGGTCAAGTCATTTTTGTTGTTATCTGTGTTACAAGTAAAGACTACATGTTAAAAACTGAATGTCATGATCAGCAAACCCATAGAATACACGAGTAATCCAGTGGTTCTTACGGAATGTCATGATCAGCAAACCCATAGAATACACGAGTAATCCAGTGGTTCTTATGGAATGTCATGATCAGCAAACACATAGAATACACGAGTAATCCAGTGGTTCTTATGGAATGTCATGATCAGCAAACCCATAGAATACACGAGTAATCCAGTGGTTCTTATGGAATGTCATGATCAGCAAACACATAGAATACACGAGTAATCCAGTGGTTCTTATGGAATGTCATAATCAGCAAACCCATAGAATACACGAGTAATACAGTGGTTCTTATGGAATGTCATGATCAGCAAAACCATAGAATACACGAGTAATCCAGTGGTTCTTATGGAATGTCATGATCAGCAAACCCATAGAATACACGAGTAATCCAGTGGTTCTCATGGAATGTCAAAACTGGCTAATCATGTCCATTTTCATTTATTTATATGATCAATTAATATGTTGAATGATGATGTGCCTTTATCATTTTATGATGTGATTTTTCAATTATATAGCGTGATTTTACTTTAAAATGATGTTAAAATGACATTATAATGATATTATATGGACATCTTCATAAGAAATTTCTAAAGCGTCGGAAATAAAAAGTAATAAAAAAGTCCATGACATGTCCTGTTCGCATTGACGAGTAATGGTTTTCAAACTGTTTTCTTTAAACAATTTCCTTATTTTTTTTATTTCTCAAGCGGCATGTTCTTGCATAATGAAAATGTTCTGTTCTCATTGACGATTAATAATTTTTCAAACTGTTTTCTTTAAACTATTTCCTTTGGTTTTTTTTTTTACTTCTCAAGCGGCATGTTTTTGCATAATGAAATCCCGTTGCATTGATTAAAGATATGATGGATTTGATTTAAGGGCATGAATATTCAAAGTTTCAGTATTAACACACCGGGTGTCCCGAGCCGAAACCGCCGAGGGATCCGAATCCCGAGCAGCAATTAGTGAAAAGTTTGTAACGGTTGGTAAGTAAAATCAGGACCCGGCGCATAATTTCTCCGTGGGAATCGGATCAAGATTTTACCTACCCACCGTTACACACTTTTCATTAATTGCTCCTCTGGACTCGGATCCCTCCGCGGATTTCGGATCGGGATACCCGGTTTTATCTAGGGTGGTCCTCTCCATTGCAACATACGGGTATATCTCTCAGAGCCAAACAGATAGAGGACATGGAACCAGTCTAGGTGTTATCAAGGTCATATGATCTTTTCTGTTAGCTGTGTTACAAGTATCGACTAAATAAATGTTAGATCCGGGTGTCAGCCCCTCAAAAGAATACACAAGTAGTCCTGGCAAATGGCTATTGTTGGTTGCCATCAATCATACTTTTTGATCGTATTGACTGGTAATGATCTTAAAACTGTTCTCTTTAAATGATTTCCTTGTTCTCAAGCGGCATTTTTTTGCGTGTTGAAGTGACATTTCATTCATTCAAAACATGATGAATTTGATTTAAAAAAAATTGTATGCAGTATTTGCGATTCAAAATTCTATTACCAAGGCCAAGTTGTTTTCGTTGTTAGCTGTGTTACAAGAAAAGTGTAAATGTTAAAATCCGAATATCAGCCCCTCAAAGGAATACACAAGTAGTCCAGGCCAGTGGTTATTGTTGGTTTTCATCCATCATACTTTTTTTTCGTATTGAAGCAAATGATTTTAAGACTGTTGTTTTCAAACAGTTTCCTTGTTCTCTCTTTTTTCAAGAGGCATTGTTTTGCCCGATGAAGTGACATTCCATTCATTCAAATCATGATGAATTTGTTTTAAAAAAATTGTATTCAGTATTTACGATTCAAGTTATATTTGATGTTAACTGTGTAAATGTTAAAATCTTAATGCACGCAGTTCAAAAGAATACATAAGTATTCGTTTGATGTGTTTGAGCTTTTGATTTTGCTATTTTATAAGGGACTTTCCGTTTTGAATTTCCCTTGGTGTTCGGTATTTTAGTTATTTTACTTTTTATAAAGGCAAAACCACACCATGATATCATAAACTCGCATAGTTTAATTAAAAAACATCATATACAAAAATGGACATACTATGACAGTAATGGAGCTGTCATACTAAACTCCAAAACATATAAATGAACTAAAATTAAAAAAACATACAACTTGAAGACTAACAAAGGCCAGAGGCAAAGTATTCATTTGTTTTGACCTAGATTTCGCGGATCACTGGTCAAGATTAATTTTTTGGTTAAGGTAGCTAACCATGAAGTTCGTTATAACATCAACCGTATAATCTTTCAATCAGTTTAACTGAGATCTGGAGTTGGCATGTCAGTAACTGCTAGTAGTCCTTTGCTAATTTGTGTTATCATTGTCATTTTACTTATTTTCTTCTGTTACCTATTCTAACATCGGACTCGGACTTCCTTTAAACTGAAATTTACTGTACGTATTGCTATGTGTTTGTTTATTCTACATTGGCTAGAGGTATAGGGGGACGGTTGAGATCTCACAAAACATGTTTAACCCCGCCGCATTTTTGCGCCTGTCTCAAGTCAGGAATTTCTGGCCTTTGTTAGTCTTGTATATTTTTTTAATTTTGTTTCACCTATATATTTCGGAGTTTAGTGTGACGTCCATTTTCCCCGAACTAGTACACTTTTTTGGTTAGGGACCAGTTGAAGCCCGACTCCGGGTGCGGGATTTTCTCGCTGTGTTGCAGACCCATTGGTGTCCTTGGGCTGTTTTCTGCTCTTAAGTCGAGTTGTTGTCTCTTGGACACATTCCCCGTTTCCATTTTAAATTTTATCAGTACACTTTTTCATAATTATGATTTTTTTCAAATAGATTAAACAGAAGGGTTTTGAACCAAATTTTGCACTTCACAGAACTTTAAAAAGTAATAGTGCGAGCGGGGTATGAACGCATATATACTCGTTAACGTAAACAAGTACGACAAACAAATTAAAGTTATTACTAATTAACCGAAAGTGATCGACACTCCGATAATAGTCATGCCGGATAATACAATACAAAACTAAGTACATAAGAACCTTTCCCCTTTTTTAAAAACAAGTCTCGTTATCAAAACTAGATCAGATACATACATGTATATGAATAAAAGAATAAGTGGGTACAACTTAATGAGAGAGTTACTAGTACTGGCATGATTTATGACAAACTATCTAAAATTGCCCGTTTATAAATTTTGAAATTTTACAGAAACTAAGGTTTCAACTCCCCCAGGCAAAGTTGGCCTTAGATGGATTTGGGTATTTTTTTAGGTCCTTTTTGGTTTATAGCTTTTCAACGTTTTCGGTCCTTATACATCCTTGGCTTTCAAATATTTGGCATTGAGCGTTCCTGATGAAGGTAAATATAGAAAAGCGCTTCGGACGCATGAAATTTATAACTTGTTATTTTCATTTTTTTACAGCACTAAGTCGATACCTCTGCTGGTGGACTATCAGTCCCCGAGGGCATCATCAGCTCAGTAGTCTTACTGGATTCTGTATACGTAATGAAATTAAAGTGTCATATGGGGCGCATTTGGTGGTTAAATTTTTAACGTTTACATGCAGCTTTTTATTTGCGGTGACTTAAAAGACAGAGCAAAAATGAAAACTTTAACAATTTTAAAATTTAATACGACTTTAGCAAAACCCATTAAACTCTTTCATATAGGATAATGTGAAAATTATTTATCAAAGCAATTATATTTGAAGTGTTTCAAAGACTTTCTTACACATTGACTTTTAATAGTTATATTTTGTTATTTGTTTTTGTAGGTTCTTTACCAGTTCTAGACTCAAAACAAGAAAATGGTAACATTTTCATCCAAGGAACACGTGTTGGAAACACATCAAAATGGCGGTATGATGATGGACAAGAAATTACTTTTTTTAAATGGAATAAAGAAAAAGGTCAGCCGCAACTTAGTACAGGAGAAAATGTGATAGCTATGCAAAAAGTCTGGGGTAGTTTGTGGCATGATGCAACGGCAGCGTCGAAAATTATGTTCGTATGTGAAGTCCTATTGTGAACGAAGAAATTTGGTTCTCGAGGGGTGCTTCGATTCGCATATCGGAGGAATTGACGTAGTAACATACTTTGCTATCTTTAAGTGATAAATTCTGATCGAAATTACTTATTTATTTATTTATTTATTTATTTGTATTTTTGCCAACGAATGTATATTACCTACTTGTTTTGCATGTGTTCTTTTATTTGCAAAGTGAAAAAATACCGTTATAATAATAAAAAAATAGCTTGAATTTAAGTCTGATTGAAATAACTTATTTATTTATTGGTATTTTTGCCAACGAATGTGTAGCGCTAACTTGTCGTGCATGTTCTTTTTTACTTGTAGAGTGAAAAAATACCATGTCAATACAAAAAAATAAATAGCTTGAATTTAAGTCTGATTGAAATAATTTATTTATTTATTTGTATTTTTCCCAACGAATGGATAGTGTTAACTTGTTGTGCATGTGCTCTTTTACTTGCAAAGTGAAAACTACCATATCAATAAGAACAAATAGCTTAAATTTAAGTCTGATTGAAATTACTTACTTATTTATTTGTATTTTTGCCAACAAATATATATCGCTAACTTGTTGTGCATGTGCTCTTTGACTTGAAAAGTGAAAAAAATACCATATCAATAAGAATGAAAAAATCGCTTGAATTTAAGTCTGATTGAAATAACTTATTTATTTATTGGTATTTTTGCCAACGAATGTGTAGCGCTAACTTGTCGTGCATGTTCTTTTTTACTTGTAGAGTGAAAAAATACCATGTCAATACAAAAAAATAAATAGCTTGAATTTAAGTCTGATTGAAATAATTTATTTATTTATTTGTATTTTTGCCAACGAATGGATAGTGTTAACTTGTTGTGCATGTGCTCTTTTACTTGCAAAGTGAAAACTACCATATCAATAAGAACAAATAGCTTAAATTTAAGTCTGATTGAAATTACTTACTTATTTATTTGTATTTTTGCCAACAAATATATATCGCTAACTTGTTGTGCATGTGCTCTTTGACTTGAAAAGTGAAAAAAATACCATATCAATAAGAATGAAAAAATCGCTTGAATTTAAGTCTGATTGAAATAACTTATTTATTTATGTGTATTTTTGCCAACGAATGGATCTCATCTATACTTGTTGTGCATGTGCTCTTTGACGTGCAAAGTGAAAAAAATACAATACCAATAAGAATATAAAAAAAAAAGCTTTTAAGTCTGATTAAAATAACTTATTTACCGACTTTTTTTGTCTACGAATGGATATCGCTAATTTGTTGCACATGCGTTCTATTACTTGCAAAGTGAAAAATACCATTTTAAGAATAAAAAAATCGCTTGAAATTAAGCCTGATTGAAATAACTTATTTATTTATTTTTATTTTTGCCAACGGATGTATAGCGCTACCTTTTGTACATGTGCTCTTTGACTTGCAAAGTGAAAAACATATCATATGTATACGAATACAAAATAGCTAGAATTTAAGTCTGATTGAAATAACTTTTTCATTCTTTTGTATTATTGCCAACAAATGGATGTCGCCTTTACTTGTTGTGCAAAGTGAAAAAATAACTTATCTATTTATTTGTATTTTTGCCAACGAATGGATCTCGCCTATACTTGTTGTGCATGTGAAAACAATACAATACCAATAAGAATAAATAATAGATTCAAAGTCTGATTGAAATAACTTATTTACTGACTTTATTTTGTCTACGAATGGACATCGCTAATTTGTTGCACATGCGTAAAGTGAAAACATAACATGTCTGATTCAATGATAATACTAAAGTGTTTTTCTCTTAATAAAATGGTTAATAACGTGTTGTTCATTCGTTTTACAACTTACTGCAGAAAAAATGATTCGTTGCATCATCAAACGATATGTTTTCCAATAATGAGAACACCAATTTGTTTTGGCTTTCCAAATATGAACATAACATTTGTCCATGCCTTATTGATTTTTTAACTTTCTGCACTGCACATTTTTGAAGGTGAAATTCTCTATTTCAGACATAATCGATATAATCTGGTCATAGTTTTACTATCAAATGGTCAATTTATAACCACCAATTTACTTTGTAATGACAGTTAGAACATTTACGGTACCCATTTGTCTGCACCAGATGCGCATTTCGACAATTAATGTCTTTTAAGTGATGCTCGAGGCCAAATTAGTTTAAAATCCATTGCATAAAACAAACGTCGACGAGCTGATATACAATGTAAAAAACAAAAGAAAGATCAAAAGTATAGCAAAATACGGTCAAGGAATCAGAGCTATGCAAGGACGATATATTCCTTAATTCTAAATGATTTCTAAATTTTTCCAAATGCAACTTTCAATTAAGCAATATCCATATTTTAATACAAGTACAGAAGTAATACTTTTGTTCCGAGATCGTCCGTTTTACCGTGTCTGATTTAATTTTACACAGAGACGTCACGTGATAACGTCAGAAATCTATGCAGCGTTGGGATCAGTAAAACATTGTCTGAATGACAACATCAACATTGAGACGATGTCACCTTACGGTAGGTTTTCATCAGGGCGAGGAAGTCAAACAAGAACAGCGTGGTATACTTTTGAGGTGAAAATTTAATTGAATCATAACATTTGCTTAATTCGCCTGTGTAAAAATCTAGGCATTTGTATAGAAAAATGTCACGTGATACGACCTTTTCAATCTCCAGATTGAAACAACAACTATAGGCTGGTGGTATCCCCTGGGAATAATCATATTAATATAACGATATCATAATTCTGCCTACTGGAACAACTTTATGATCTTCATTTCACAATCAAATGAAATATAATATTATAATTATCATTTGAATTAATTAATGATACCTCTTAATGGCTCACTATTATTATATAGAATTGTATAAGTAATAAAAATGCAATAGTCTATTTGTCCATTTCCGTAAGTGACTCTGTAATTAGAGATCCTTTGTTTAGGTGTCTCCCTTGGGAGGGTCATACATTTTCATTGACAATAGAGAGAGGACTCTATTTACCAACTGAGAAGCTAAAATGCCTAGTTTTAACAAAAATCGAAACAGTGCTTATTACCACCAATATGGTATTATTACAAAGCTATTATGGATAAAGCTAGTCACTTGGAAAAGACACATTATCTTGTTTTATTGTGTCTTGTTATTTGAGTTCTGAGATAGGTTTTGAAACACTGATGTAAGACGATAAGTCACCATGTGTGAATCGAGCTGCACTTCGCTGAATCTGTTAAATATATAATAAAAAAGATGTGGTACGGGTATGATTGTTAATGAGACAACTCTCCACCAGAGAACAAGTGACATAAAAGTAAACAACTAAGTGTCAACGTACGGCCTTCAACAATGAGCAAAACCCATACCGCAGGGTCAAGTTTGTTTATGTTCTGTTTTGTGTGTTGGTCACATATTGTTGCTGCATGTTCCACCTTTATTCAGACTGGGATGATGTCGCATTTGGCGTTCGCCTTACTGCAGATTCTTGAAATGCAAAGGTGAAGTTTGCTTTCTTCGTGATATTGTCAAGGTGGTTGTTCCGTGATAGGTTGGTGCTTCAGGTTAGACATACGTATTTTACATGTTGAACATATGTTACTGTCTAATATACCCAGAAGCTTTAAGACACATTCCAAAGAGGAAAACCAGAATAATCATCGGTCTGTTCTATGTTCCTTTGGAATTTCAACAAAAATGAAGGACTGGATCTTTCTTCACTTGATTGGATACATAAATAACATACTTTCCTTACAAACGTTATATTGTTGGGTGCTCCACGAAACCTCAAGTTTAGGTAGGAACAAACCATACTCTGCCAAAAAACACTCCGATTCAAACAGAAAATACTCTGAAACTGACATTATCAAGATGCTTTATTATTTTGTTGACAACCTATTTGTAACGTTTACAGGACGTGTTTTTTAACAAACAATCGGCATCCCTATGTGATCCATCTGTGCTCCTCTTCTTGCTTCTTTATCATATGAGGCAGATTTTATGCAGGAGCTTCTTATGTTGAATGAACGTCACGTTTCGCTATATAGATGATAATAGTTTTCACTAATAATTAAATGATTTGTGACTATGTTTAACGAATCTGTTCCATGGAACTTGAAACAAAGGATATAACAAATACAGTTAAGTCTGTCTCATATCTTGACCTTCATCCAGAAATTGACAATGACGTTGGGTCGAGGACAACACTTTATGACAAAAGAAACGGTTTGAACTTCCAAATTGTCAACTTTATATTTCTATGTAGCAATATTCCAGTAGCACCTGCATATATTTTCCTTAAAGATTTTTGTTGGTAGACACATGTTATAAAGGAAGCTACTACATAAAGGGTTTCAATTAAGTGGCAAAGATGAAGACATCGTTTCGAAAGTTTTACGGACGCAATCACGACGTGGTTGACCGTAAAGGAATATATGTTTCACAGATGACAACGGATACGTTCAAAATGACGTAACTATAATACCCATAATAATAATAATAAACATTTTTTAAACGTGACATGACAGAATTAAACTTCTCACCGAGTGAGTTTGTACTTACATAATCAACACGACGGGGCCATACGTATAAAAGAACCTGTTTACCCTCCCGCAACACATGAGATCACCCCTAGGTTTGTTTTAAACGGATTCGTGTTGCTCTTGCTCTAGTCTTAAGAGTTGTTCATGTGTGCTTTTTACTTTTGCAATGTCTGTGTTGTTTGTTATGGTAATAATTTTGTGTATCCGTCTGTCAATTTCAAAATTTCTCATTTGGTTATAAGTAAAATAACAAAAATACCGATCTCCAAGGAAAATTAAAAATGGAAAGTTCATTATCAAATGGCAAAATCAAAAACTGAAACAATCCAAACGAAAGGAACAAAACTGTCATATTCCTAACTTAGCACAGGTATTTCCTTATGTAGAAAATGGTTGATTAAAACCGGTTTTATAGCTAGCTAAACCTCTCACAAGTATGCATATATATATATGACAGTCGCATAGAATTCCTTTATATTGACAATAATATATGAGCAAAACAAACAGACATAATAGGTAAAAATTGGGGTACAGCAGTCAACACTGTGTTATAATCTCATATAATTAATCAGAATCAAATAAAAAGAAACAACTATGTCAACAAAGAAAAACAAAATGGCATATATACACTCTATAGACAAAGTACAAAATAAAATATGAAAGACAAGAATACAAAACATGACCACAGTACAATAACACAATGGAGGGATGTATAAATATCGAGCCACACCAAAAGGATATAACTACCTACTTTTCGACTACATAGGAAGTCTAGAAGAATCGCAACCCCTTGTCGGTTCTTCTTAAGTTAAGTGTCAGGATTATAATATTTATATAACTGACGGTTTACGAGTTTGGTAATGTCTTAGGGTTATATAAGAGTCATTCAATTACATGCATAATCACGTGATATAACTTATACGAGTGGTGTCACATGATCTGCTCACCCATCTGAAGCACATAAAATCATCTCAGTCCTAGTGGTGGTTCGTGTTTCTCAATCATTAGTTTTCTACGTTGTGTTTTGTGTACTGCTGTTTGTCATTTGGTCGTTTTTCTTTTTGTTTTTTCCATAGCGTTGTCAGTTTGTAATCGACTAATGAGTTTAATTATCTCAGTGGTATCTTCCGCCACTTTTTGTCCACGTATATTGTAATCGAAAGACAGAGGTGATCTTTAATTTATCATGATGTTGATGGCCTCAGATTGGTCAGTAAAGAATTTTAAAAAGCGTGTTTTCCCATCATTTCAAAGGAATCAAGATCTGCTTGAAGTCGTTAAACATCCTTTTTACTGTTAAGATAGATCGGGTGTCTTTGTCTGGGGATATTATCTGGATATGTTGCTAAAATATCATTCAATATACAACAGAAACATCTATAACTTGAATTTGAAGGATTAAACTTCAAAAAATTAAGTGTCGTCAAGTGTATTTTGACTTTTCAGAAAAAAAACATCTTTTTAAAACCATGGGCAGATAATTATACTGAATTTGATAGGACAGTTTTGTTTCGGAAGTATTAATGAAAAGCAATTCTCTCGTTAGAGTTTAACCTATTCTATCGTTCAATGTTTCCGAAATAGGGAAAAATTGAGTTTCCCCTATTTAACCCATATAAAATAACTGTGATTTCGTTACTTTCAATGTACATTGTATTTTAACGAAAAAACAAGGTGCGTGACCCCCAATTGTTATATATTGAAATTTGAAAGTACATTGACTTAGAAGTCTTTGACAGAAGTTTACGAAAAATCTATCGTCGAACATTTAGACAACCAAGCGTATAACGGTACAAGAAACAATCGTGTGCAATAAGTCTGGTATTTGAATATATAATATGTGGTGTGTAATTAAGAAAAATAAAATAAGTGTTTACCTCTAATAATAGTGATATTACTATCTGCTTTTCTACAACATAGGAAGTCTACAAGGATCGCATCCCTTGTTGATTCTTCTTAAGGATATCAGCAAGGTCTTGAACAGTCAATATCAGATGAAATTCCATGTGCTGTCGATAGATGTTTCATGACAACACTGCATACAATATCGCTCCAGGATCTTACATCAGATCCATGTTAATGCGACCGGTCTGTATATAAACGTTTTTTTTACTGTCCACTTTTTCAATAATGATGTCATGCATGCATCTTTCTAATCTGATGGTCTCCTGACTGTTGGATTGAGGCTTCATATATACGAGTACACGCTGGTGTTACTTTCTTGGGAACTTTCTTTTGATTTTGAAAAAAAAGGTAGAGTAGAATAAAACAAAACAAAGTTCTATAAAAAATAAAAATATGAAACAACAATTAGGCGTAATACTGAGAGAAACATACTGTTAATTCAAACAATTATTGCGAGGTTTTTAGTAATGCGAGTTATGCGACTAGATGAGTTTCGCATTAATAAGAACTAGCGCTCTGATATCTAATACATATATCTGTATGAATCTTGAAGCAGAAAATTGCCATAATACGCCCGCAATAATTTCTGAATTTACAATTGCGAAAACGACAGAGACGAAAGATACAGAGCAAGGGTCTGCTTCAACATCAGAAATATAAATAACGTGCAACTTACGACCATTGCTTCATTTGAAAGACTAAAGATAAAAAAATCTAATAGTATAACAACTTTAACGAGATATGGTTTGCTGGAAGATTTGAAAATCATTTTTCCTGTACATGAAAATAAGAAACTTGTGGTGATGAAAACAAATAGGGAAGCTAACAAAGGCATTCAGTTCCCATGTGTTCAATTAGACTTAGCAGTTTAAAGATTCGAGCACAGCAGCTACCAAATTTCCAGACGAGAAGAAAATCGTTATAGTAGACATTTATTCATCCATATTACTGAATTTCATATTAGTTATGAATACGTGCGGTTCCTTGTGCTACAGAGATCTACAAATGTTGTTCTTTTGGGCAACAATATCATTCAATACCTAGATTGAACTGGAAAAATTATGTCAGCAGATACAGAGGTCGACGGAGCAAGGTGATTTTCCCTGTTCAATGATAATTTGTCCTATCCATTTGCGATTTATTTAGATTATGCAACCGGCACACTTATCATGTATAATTTTTCTTGAAAGTTTGTCCTGTACTTAATGGATAAATCCATTGTTGTACTATATATTAGCTTCAAAGTGTTCGTTGTTCAAATTTTAAATAACTTTGCTATCATAAAAGAAATCGTTTTCTTTACACAATTGGAATTATATTAAAGTATTGGAAAATAAAGATTTCCATCTTTTCATATGAATGATACTTTTCTAACACAATTATAAAATCATACAACCAAAGTAAATAAATTAAATGTCCATAGATCCATAGAAAATCAAAACACATTCAATATGTTCAAGTCTTCACCGATATATGGAAAAAAAGTAAAAGCACGGGTGAATTAGATATTAACCTTATTCCGATATTTTTGCATTATCAACTTACACGAAAATGTTTAACCTCTAAAATTGTATTTACCTTTTCCCCAGTGCAGCTTTTGTCACTCCAGTACATTTTGATGCTACGAACTGTTCTGAGTGGATGAACATAAAAAGGTGAAAACTATTTTCAATATAATCAGCTGTTAGACTGCAAATTTTTCTTTTAAAGATATTAATTGTTTGGAATACATTAATTGTCCAGGAATCATCCGCTCCACCTGTAATGAATATTGAAACTGATGACATTTCATAGATATTAATACTTTATTTACATATTGAACCACTTCAACGTCCTTTGGGGACTAATAAAGGACGAAATCGTTTCTAAAATCTAATTTTACTGCCCTCAATATGTTTGTGTGTGACTACCTGAACATGCGGTGGGAAAGAGACAGAGAGAAGGCATGCTAATGAAATATGATACAGATGATATAGATGGTTTACTATTTACAAACATCATCCCGGAGCACCCCTGTGAATCCGGTATGGTATGTACTGAACTACGTCTCCAACAACCATATACAAATCAAGTATATAACACCACCCGAAATTATAACAATAAAAAAATGTAAATAAGCCACTCACTAGAAATGTATAGTAACAAAAATACCGAACTATGAAGGAAAATTCAAATCGGAAAGTCCCTTATCAAATGACAAAATCAACAGTTGAAACACATCAAACGAATTGAAAACAATTGCCATATTCCTAACTTGGTACAGGGACATTTCCTTATGTAGAAAATTGTGTAAAATTGTGAAATAACCTGGTTATGTATCTAGCTAAACCTCTCCCTATGATGACAGTCGCCTAAAATTCCATTATATTGACATCAATGTGTGAACAAAACAGACAAAACAAATTGGGGTATAGCAGTCAACATTGTGTCATAATCACTATAAAAACTTTGTGAAAAAAAGACATATAGACAGAATAATAACTTTTTGGTGCTCTGCATTGATATCACATATATGTGTTTGAATAACAATAATAATGATTTCCACTAGATAATTTATCACACTTGATCATTTAAAAACAGTCTTCCTGGCTAGTTTTGCAATCTTCAACACTAATAACTCAAGGTTAGAGTGAGAGAGACATAGGAAGGAGAGTGAGAGAGAACGTAGAGAGGAAGGAAGGAAGGAGAGAGGAAGAGGAAGGTGTGATTGAGAGAGAGACAGAGGAAGGGGTTAGACAAGAGGAGTTAGACAGGAAGATGGGAGAGGCAGGCGTGAGCGAGAGAGACAGAGGGAGGAGAGAATGAGAGAGGAAGGAGGGAGGAAGAGAACGAGAGATTGAGAAAGAAAGGAGTGAAGGAGAGAGGAAGGAGAAGCGAGAGAGGAAGGAAGACGTAAAGGATGGAAAAGACAAAATAAGAGGGAAAGGAATGATACAACTACTATCAACCTAACCTTGATAAGTTGTGAGAATGAAATTGAGATAGTTTTTACGAACGTTGTACTTTCGTTTGTCAATGTGAACAAATCTTTCAATCACCAATGTCAAGTTATTGTAATTTGGAGTAATCAGAAACATTCCTTAATGGAAAAGTTTGAAAATACAGTAAGTCCAAACCAGTTTTGTCCCTTCTGCAATCAATTATATGTGTGTTTTATATGATGAGCTTTAATATTAAACTATTAAAAAACGATTATACAAAAAACAGCAACACTTTGTTGGTTAATGGGTATAGTAAATTTAGAACATATCACGTGACTTAAACATCAGGTCTTGTTATACATTTTAAAATACAAAACTACAAGATGACTTATAATGAGGGTCAGGATGGGGGTCCTTCAGTTCAGTTTTCTTTAATCTATTTTATTCTTTATATTTTTTGCGTATTATTCTCTATTCTTTGTATTTTAGCACCTCATTATTCTCTGTTCTTAATTTTTTTTGGTTCATTTTTTCTCTATTCTTTATATTTTTTGCCCATTTTTCTCTAATCTGTTAACCCCCATCCACAACCTCTATAATGATCTGACTGCATGACCACATTGATGCATGAAGTAAGACATGATATCATTTGTTGTGAACAAAAATATTTTGAGAATAATGAAATCAAAATAGTTTGTGTAGATGTTGCACTTCCGTTTTTCTATATGTCAAAAAGCTAAAACATAAAATTGATTCAAAAAATATAATTGCCATTGTGCATTGCACTTTGTACACGTAAGCTTTTGTAGACATATCAAGTGTTTAAAGTACTGAAACTGAAGATTTATTCTGGTAAAGGGGAGATAATCCATAGTATTTATCATTTGAGAAACTAAAATGCCCAGTTTTAACAAAAATCGAAACAGTGCTTTTTAACACCAACAGGAGAGAGAGAGAGAGAGAGAGAGAGAGAGAGAGAGAGAGAGAGAGAGAGAGAGAGAGAGAGAGAGAGACGGACGAGGAGTGAGAAAAAGGATGGAGACAGGTTAGGGTAGAGAGAGCGGTCTTTGTTCCTTTGGAATTTGAACCAAAAATGAAGGCCTGGCTCTTCTGTCACTTTTTTTTATACCAAAATAACAAACTGTCCTTACACGCGTTATACTGTTGGATCTTTCAAGTCCTCCACTAAACCTCTTTCTAAACTTTTAGCATCAGTGTTAACAGAACTATAAGGTGTACTTCTGTGACTTATTGTGAAAGAGCGGTCTATGTTCCTTTGAAATTTGAACCAAAAATGAAGGCCTGGCTCTTCCGTCACTTTTTATATACCAAAATAACAAACTGTCCTTACACGCGTTATACTGTTGGGTCTTTCAAGTCCTCCACTAAACCTCTTTCTAAACTTTTAGCATCAGTGTTATCAGAACTATAAGCTGTACTTCTGTGACTTATTGTGAAAGTACCTACTCTAGGGGCGGTGTGACTCAGATGAGACTACTTTCAAATTCCAACTATCTGTTAAAATACATACAATAAAAGTATCTTTCCATTTGCAATAGAATTAGAAAATTTGACTGTTTTACCCTTTACACAAGTATTCCCCTTTCAAACTTAAAGATAATTGAAACATTTTGTTTTACAAGAAAGGATGGCCTATACGTTAATACAACTATCTAGTTTATGGAGGAACAAACCATACTTTGCAAAAAGCACTCCGATTCAAAGAGAAAACTGTCCAAAACAGACAAAGTGTCGCTGTTTTGTATAATCAATTCTTTATAGTTTCATATAAAAGCTCATCATATAAAACACAAAATTATTTTATTGAGGAAGGGACAAAACTGTTTTATCAAACTTTTCCGTTAAGGAATGTTTCGGAGTACCCTAAATTACAATAACTTGTCAATGGCGCTTAAAACAATTGTTCAAATAGACAAACAGAAGTACAACATCTGAAAAAATATTTTAATTTCATTCTCAGAAGTTGAATTAACCTATCGAGGTTGACAATATTATCATTATGCAATTGGTTTCTCGAGTGCAATTGATTGTCACTCCACTGGTTTGTGCACAGTGATGTTAATACGTTTTCGAGGAATTTTGGTCAGTGGCTGGTAACTCCGCGATTAACTCATTATATATTCATTTGACTGAAAATTTATTGTTTCATTACATATTTATGCATATTCAAGATTGTCATCTATATTATATTACAGACATCGATTTGATTGTATTTACTGTCCTGGTTTTTAAATTCCGGTCATGGGTTTTCTTTTAATAAAAGATACATCCGTGCTAATTCGACCGGTCTGTATTTGAACGGTTTTTACTGTCCAAAATGATGTTATGTACATGATGTCCGCATCTTTCCAGTCAGATAGTATCCTGACTGGTGGATCGAGGCTTCATAAATACGAGTAAACGCTAGTAATATCTCCTTTTGAAATATATTTTGATTTTGAAAAAAATGAAGAATACAATAAACCAAAACAAAGTTATATATAAAAAATAAAAAATAAACCTACAAGTAGGCCTAATACTAAATAAAACATACTGTAATTTCAAACAGTATTGCAAGATTTTTAGGAAATCGAGTTATGCAACTGGGTGAGTCTCGCATTAATAAGAACAAGCGCTCTGATACATATAACTGTATGAAACTTTTCAGAAAATCGCATTAATTAATCTCGTTTGTTCTATCTTCAAAAATTGCAATAGTAAATGCACGCAATAATTTTTGAATTTTCAATTGCAAACACGACAGAGACAAGAATACAGAACAAGGGTCTTCTTCAACATCAGAAATATGAATAACGTGCAATTTACGGCCATTACTTCATTTGAAAGACCAAACATAAAAAAGTCTAACATTATAAAAGCTATAAAGGGATGTGAAAATCATATTTCCTGTACATGAAAATAAGAAACTTGTCGTGATGAAAACGAAAAAAGGAGCTGTCAATGGCACCCAGATTTCAGGTGTTACATAAGACGGAACAGTTAACGATTCAATCATAGTTGCTACTAAATTTCCATACGAGAAGAAAATCGTTATAGTAGACATTTATTCCTGTATATTACTGAATTCCATATTGGTTATGGATACGTGCGGTTCCTTGTACTACAGAGATTGACAACGTGTTGTTCTTTTGGGCAATAAAATCATTCAAGATTGAACTGGAAAAATTATGTCTGCAGATAAAGAGGTCGTCGGAGCAGGGGGTTTTCCCTGTTTAATGACAAACTGTTCCAGGCTAAGTGTAATACAATTCCTGTTGTTGTGATTTGAATGGCATTGATGAATGGCCATTTTGTTGCGAGAACTTTAGTTTCCCATACGGTAAAACCAATGAAAAAAATCATAAAAACATACAACCAAAGTAAATAAATTAACTGTCCATAGATCCATAGAAAATCAAAACACATTCAATATGGTCAAGTCTTCACCGAAATACGGAAAAAAGGTAAAAGCACGGGTGAATTGGATATTATCCTTATTTTTGTATTATCCACTTAGTAATACACGAAAATGTTAAACCCCTAAAATTATATTAACCTTTCCTCAACTTTAGCTTATGTCACTCCAGTACATTTTTATGCTAAGAACTATTCTGAATGGAAGAACCTAAAAAGTCAAAAATCATTTTCAATATAATCAGCTGTTGGACTGCATTTTTTTCTTTTAAAGATATTAATTGTTTGGAATACTTTAATTGTCTAGGAATCATCCGCTCCATCTGTAATGAAAATTGAAACTGATGACATTTCACAGATATTTATGCTTTTGTTACATATCGAACCAAACGAAATTGTAACGAAAAAAATGTTTTTGATAAGCCGCTAGAAAATATAAAATAACAAAAAAAAAACCGAACTCCAAAGGAAAATTCAGAACGGAAAGTCCTTTATCAAATGGCAAAATAAAAAGGTCAAACGAATAGAAAACAACTGTCATATTTCTTACCTGGTACTGGGGCATTTCCTTATGTAGAAAATTGTGGAATAACCTGGCTTTATAGCTAGCAAAACTTCTCACTTAATTACAGTCACCTAAAATTCCATTATATTGATATCAATATTTGAGCAAAACAAACATGCATAATAGGTAAAAATGTCAGAATTGGGGTAAAGCAGTCAACATTGTGTCATAATCTTAATCACAATAAAACAAACAACTTTGTGGAAAAAAATGGCATATAAACAGAAAAATAACTTTTGGAGCTCTGCATTGATATCACATAATTGTGTTTAAAATCACAACAATAATAAGTTCCGCTAGATAATTTATAATACTTGTATCAATTTAAAACAGTCTTCTTGTCTAGTTTTGTAATCTACAACACTTTTCAACAGCTTCAAGAATATGCTTAAGCCTTAAATGTCGTATTGTTGAATACGTAACCAATTATATAACGAAATAAGTAAAGAAAATTCAAAGAATATAGTAAAATGTAAGAAGGTGTGTATGTATGATTTCTAATATTTCACTGAATACACGAGAATAGATTGGTATAAAATATAAAATTTTATGATAGATTGATTGATTGGTGTTTGCATTACGCCACATCAACACAAAAAAAGCTATATCGCTGCGAGTCATTTTTATTTGAGTTACACAAATAATACCATTAAAGTTACCACCCTTTAATACGTTAATTTCTAAAATTTCGAAATATTTAAAAATCTAAATATTTTGAAATCAATCATACTGATAAAATCTATAGAAAGATCAATAATGAACATAAAAATTTTTTTTTTTAAAAAGTTTAAATGCAGAAAATAATTTTTTCAAATACCATTACGTACACTATTTCTATTTAGATAAACAGTTTCAATTAATCAAATATCAGTTTGTGCTCTTACCTAATGAAGGTAACCGAAGGTCTGGGTACCGACCTTTCCAAGGTACTGGTAGGCAGTTGTGTCCTCCCAGATGGACTGTGTTGATTCATAGCCCTGACGGAGTAGAACCAATATTGCCGTAGCCAACCATTATATCAATAGTGCATTTTCTTGTAGGCTTATAGTTGCCCAGAAGAATTAATTTTGGAAAGGTAAAATGATTTCTCTGTATCTTTCTCATACTTTATATTTCTTCTTTTATTCTATCTTACTTTCGGTTGCTTGCTTACTCTATAACTATCTCTTTCCCTCTCTCATTCTTTTTCTCTCATACTTTCTCTCTCATTCTTTACATCTTTCCCTCGCTGCCTTATGTTATAGCGAGCGAGAGTGAAAGGGGGAGGAACGAATGTGTGAGAATAATGGATGAATGACTGAGTTAGTGATAGGAATGAATGAATGCATGAGTGAGGTTGGAAGAAGGAGAGGGAGAGGGTGGAAGGAGTGGGGCAGCGAGTGAGATAAAGGACGGACTGACCGAGGGAGAAAGACAAAAGAGAGAGGGAGAGACGATGGAATATAGGAGAGGAAGGAACGACTGAGGGAGAGAGAGAAAGGGAGTGGAAGTCGTGAGCTAGTGTGTGAGAGGAAATAGGGGGAGAGAGACACAGGAAGGCGTGTGCGAGAGTGTGAGAAAGGAAATCGGGAGGAAGAGAGCAGAGGAAGAGAGTGAGAAGGAGAGGGAGAGGAAGGCCTGACCGAGAGTGTAAGAGAAAGGAGAGAGGGAGAAGAAGACGACAGTGAGAAGAAAAGGACAGTGGGAGAGGAAGGCCTGACTGAGAGTGTTAGAGAAAGGAGAGAAGGAGAATAAAGCATGAGCGAGAGAGAAAAGTAGAGCGCTAGAGAAGGAGTGGAAGGGTATAGAGAGAGATATAGGATGAGAGAGGGTGAGAAAGGAAGGAGTGAGGAAGAGGAGAAGAGAAAAAAGAAGAAGCGAGAGGGAGAAGGAAAGGAATGAATGACAGTACTATTGTCAACCTTGATAGGATCAGAATAAAATTGAAATAGTTTTATGGATGTTGTACTTTCGTTTGTCAATTTGAACAAACCTTTCAATCACCAATGTTAAGTTATTGTAATTATGAGTTATCCAAAACATTCCTAAATATGAAACTATTAAACAACCATTATAAAAAAAAACCACCAACACTTTGTTGATTTTATCTCGCATGCATTTAAGGTCGAGGAGTGGTCTAAATTGTTCATCATCTATTGTATAAACCTCCTGTCAACACTGGGGTTGTGAGTTTGAATACCGCACGTTGTAGGTGCGTTTGACTCAAATCTTAATTGGAAAAGATTATTAGTTTTCCTGCCGAAGGTCGATTGCTCTGTTGGAACTCAGGCTTCCTCCACCAATAAGAACTGGCCGATTCGATAAAGCCATGTGTGCTGAAAGTGGCGTTAAACACCAAAAATCTATCAATCTATCTGACGTACATTGCAGACATATTATGGATAAGTACATGTTAACCTATTTTTTAAATCAATTTTATTCTGGTAAAGGGAAGATAATCCAATGTATTTATCAACTGAGAAGCTAAAATGCCCAGTTTTTACACAAATCGTAAGAGCGCTTATTACCACCAACAAGGCATTATTACAGGACTATCATAGATAAAGCCAGTCACTTGGAAGCGACCCATACTCTTATGTTGCTGTGTCCTGTTATTTGAGTTCTGAGATAAATTACCATTTACAAATCGAGCTGCTCTTCGCTGAATCTGTCAAATATATAAAAATAAAAAGATGTGGTATGATTACAAATGAGACAGCTCTCCACCAGAGGCCAAGTTACATGAAAGTTAACAACTTTAGATCACCGTATGGCCTTCGACAATGGGCAAAACCCATACCGCGTGGTCAAGTTGACTTATGTTCTGTTTTGTTTGTGGGTCACATAATGTAGCTGCACCTTTTTTTCAGACAAAGATGATGTATCTTTTGACGTTCTCCTTGCTGCAGATGCTTGAAAAATTTGCTTTCTTCGTGGTATATTCAAGGTGGTTGTTCTATGTTGGTTTGTGCTTAAGAGTAGACATACGTATTCAATATGTTGAACATATGTTAGTGTCTTAAAAGCTTTAAAACACTTCCCACAGAGGAAATCGTGAATAATCATAGGTCTTTTCTATGTTCCTTTGGAATTTCAAACAAAACATGAAGGACTGAATTTTCCATCACTTTATTTAATTACCAAAAATAATTTAGTAGGCATTTCCTTATGTAGAAAATGATGGATTTAACCTGGTTTTATATCTAGCTTAACCTCTCACTTGTATGACAGTCGCATAAAATTTCATTATATTGAAAATAATAAGTGAGCAAAACAAACAAACATAATAGGTAAAAAATTGGGGTACAGCAGTCAACATTGTGTTATGATTATAATCACTATAAACAACTATGTCATCAAAGAAAAATGGCAGATAGACAGTCTTTAGATAAAGCATATAAACAAAAATGAAAGACAGAAAACAAAAATTGCCATAGTACAAAAACACACTGAAGGATTGTATAAATACCGAGCAACGCCAAAGGATATTACTACCTGTTTTTCGACCACATAGGAAGTCTAGAAAAATCGTAAATGTCAAAGGCATCCAGCTGCCATGTGTTCTATTAGACGTAGCAGTTAAAGATTCGAGCACAGTAGCTTCAAAATTCCAGACAAACAGAAAAATCGTTATAGTAGATATGTATTCATTCATATTTTTGAAAGCAATATTGGTTTTGAATATGTGCGGTTCGTTGTGCTACAGAGATTGACAACGTGTTGCTCTTTTGGGCAACAATTCATTCAAAACTTAGATTTTTACTGGAAAAATTATGTCAACAGATACAGAGGTCGACGAAGCAGGATGTTTTCTCTTGTTCAATGACACATAATGTTTAATAAAGATACCATTATTGGGATTTGAATGTCATTGTTGATTGGACATTTCGTTGCGAGAACTATAGTTTCCCATACGGTATAGCAATGATGAATATGATAATATTTCGTAACCTGCTTCAACATTCAAAGTAATAATCATTGGACAAAACTGGCAAGTGCTTTTGATTGACAAAGACGGACTGTCTTATCCATTTGCAATTCCGTTGGATCGTGCAACCGAAACACTTATCGCGTGTAACTTTCCTTGGAAATTTGTCCCGTACAAATTAAATCAATACATGGCTGTACTATAGATTAACTTAAAGTGTTCGTTGTTCAAATTTAAAATAACTTTTCTATCATAAATGAAATCGTTTTCTTTAAACAATTGGAATTAAACAAAAAGTATTGTTAAATCCATCTCTTCATATGAATGTTTCTGGTTTTTTTAATGATACATGGATGCTTGTGTAAAGTCAAGTGGCAAGTCGAGAAAATGTAAATTTGATATAATATGAACCCTGCTGTGTGCAAGACCGACACGCTGAACCAGACTTTTACCTTACTCCTTTACGACATGTGCTTAACGTAGAAGAAGTATAAACCAGTTTTTAAGTCTTTAGTCTGACCAGGTCGGGAATTGAACTTGCGACATGTCACACTCTAGGCGAGTACGCTACTACCATACCACTGGGGCGGTAAATGCAAGCTTGATAAATTAATAAAACAATTTAGTTGTTTCTGAATAATTCTTCTAATTTGTACTAACTATAGTTGAAGTCTATTAGTTTTCATATTCTATCAAAATAAGTTAAAACTAAAAGCTTGAAATAAGAGAATTAGTTACTAGTAAATATTTCCTTGGTGTTAACTTGTCTATTGATCTACGTTTACTTTCATATCGTTTTTTACTGTTGATTTATCTCTCTTTCTACAATTATGTATTTATATATTTTCAGGGGAACACTTGACAAACATATTGCAAATTTAAAACCATTGCGCTGTAGGAAATATCCTCCAATATATCAAAAATGAGAGAAAAGATAACATGGTGGAGGCAACAAAGACCAATTGAGAAAAAGAGTCAGGAGGGAGACTTTGGAACGGTTTTAATTATTGTGGAATTATTGCTGTAATTTTTGTTTTAAAATAATGCGAACCAATAAAGTCTGTTCTATTGTTATATATTGTATTTATTATTTAAACATTCAGTACTGGAAATTATGATTTAATTACACAGGGATACATTATGGAATAATTGTTGAGAATTCAAAATTTAACAGACATGCTTTTTTTGTATTCTACTGATTAATATATTTAGATTTTTCTGGCTTTAACATTAAAATACAGTCTAATGCGGTTTTAAGTTTTTCAGACATCAAAAACTTTGCTAAACCTGCATGGAATCATACAAACACTTGGACAGAAGCTTTGACATGATCAAATGACATAATGTTGCTGAAAATACTTTTCGTTCTTTTTGCATATTTTACTGATTAAAGGACTCATATTGTTTTTGCTGTAAATATTTAAAAACAGTCTGGAGTTATTATTTTATACAATAAGATGTTGTTTTTTTTTTTATTTCTAGCACTGGGACGATACCACTAGTGCCACCAACATATGCTGGTCCCCAAAGTTATTATGAACTTCGAAGTAAGCGCTTCGGCACTGACATGATTTAGAACATATTTTCTGAAATTGTGCGTTGGTCTTATAAATTATTGGGAAACTAAGGTTCCAACTCACTCAGGTCAAGTTGACGTTATAAAAAGTATGCAAGTAATTGTACATCCTTGGCTTCCAAATGTTATGGTGTGAGCGTTCTTGTTGAAGGTTGATTAAAAAAAGCGCTTAGGCCGGAAACAAATTATAAAGAATAATAATCATTTACCAATAAAAAACTGACCAAGTCACAAATAAGTAGAATTCTTGCAGATTAAAGAATTCATTTTTATACTCCTGTAGCTCATCGTGGTTCTTCCTTATTTGCATAGATCGTGTGGTTCTCCAAATTTAAACCTCATCTTACATACAAGAACACAAATAGTATGCTAGTCTTATTCTTAATCAGTACTCGTGTCTTTAAATAGGTGACATGTCATATAATATAAATATTTAAACGATCATAAGATAAAATACAATAATCTTAAAAGTATCTTGTTTCCGAAAAAAAGTTATCAAAGTACATTATCAATTATACCATAATTAGCAGATTGATAAAGGAATGATAGAAAATATATAGAACCTATATAAATAAACACATCATCGATACCGGGATTGCAATTTTGTAAGCCAGACGCGCGTTTCGTCTACAAAGGACTCATCAGTGATGCTCGAATAAAAAAAAGTGAAAAAGGCCAAACAAAGTACGAATTTGAAGAGCATAGAGGACCCAAAATTCCTAAAGGTTTTGTCAACTACAGCTTACGTAGTCTATTCCAAGGGTAGAAAATCATTAATATTTCGAAAAATTCAAAGTTTTGTTAACAGTTATAATCTACAGTTTGAATCCGTTTTCACTACTCTTTAAAGTTATCAGAATAATATGTCATAGAAATGTTCGAAATTATTCTAAAACAGTTCGATCTTGGAACCCTAGACCGCCCAAAGCCAAGGATGTTTAAGTGCCGAAACAGGTAAAGACCTATATGATCAAAAAGGGAACTGTTAAAAGGAAGTCGGGAGAGTGAGTACTAACTATTTGTTCAGAAAAAAACAAGAAAAACCCAATACGGAAAGTCCCTTATGAAATCAGAGTTTTCTATAATAGTTTTGTAATAAGATGTTCGTTAAATTTGTTAAAGGAATTTTTACAGTACCGTTTTTGTACTTTCCACAGCTGATATCAATCGTCTTTTATTAGTTTTCTTACTACATGTACTATTTTATCTATGTTTTTATAGATAGATGGGACTGTAAAATATAAGATTAATATTGACAAGCATTTAAACACATTACATTAATTATTATGCTACTGCAATTACTAAATCGCGCTCATTGAATCAACCTTTAGATAAACGTCTACGACATCTGCGTGAAAACCGTGATTTTTTACTGCCATCATAATCAACAGTTATGACATCAACCAATCAAAATCGTCGTAACAAACAAATTTCTCAAGACTAAGTATAATATGTGACCCATTGAAAAGAAGCCGACACAGCATTTTTTCCAAGGACGGTTTATTAAAATTCTTACAATAATTACAGAAAGTACATGGTAAATATTTTCTTTCCTTTGCTATATTTACTTTACGTGACAAAGAAAACACATGAATGGTAGCAGAATGAATGAGATTCTTAACCATGATATTATTTCAATCAGACAAAATTAAGGCTAGTAGCAAAAGAACACAAAATATAACTGTTTTGCTTTAAAGAACTGGATCCAAGTTGCAAATGATAAAAGTAACAAACGGTGAGACATATATGCAAAATACAAAGAAAAATAATATGTTAAGTAAAACCAAACAACAAAAAAAAAAAGGTTTACAGGAAACTAGATATTAAGCAACACGAAATCCATACGAAAATGAGAACAACATAGAATTACCTTGGGAGTATGTGACAAAAAAGGCATTCATATGCGGTTTTCGTGATAAGTTGGTTAACCTTGAACACGTCATTTTATCACAGAGTAGATATCATAAGATAAAAAGAGTTAATGTGTCATACAAACACTATGATAAATTCAGACGAATACATGCAAAACAGAAAATATAACTGACAAATAAACACATGTGCAAACACAAAAAAATGTTTGTATAAATAATAAGACACACTGGATATGTAAAAAAAAAAAAAAACAGAGAACAAAAAAAAAAAGTATTTAGTTTTTTAACAAACTGATATGATTTTGATTATTCAATTTTTTTAAAGGAGGCATCAAAACAAAACTTTGTACTATACCTGTTTGTTTGTTAGTATACTGATGTCGTTTCATTTTACCCGTCCAGTACGTGTATGTTCTTTCATCAATTTCGTATCAAACCAAACGTTTTATAATCACATTTAATCATTTCAATCATGTTAGTAGCAAACTATTTTACTGCGCGGAATATCAACCTGGGAATGTAGCGCAACGGGAACAGAAGTCGATCATTGATAGATTTATATCTGCATTTTGAATTTCTCGAAAGCTATAACCATTGTTCCTTGTTTTTATTAAATGGCAAAGATGCTGTAGATTGGAACGTCATAATACTGACAAAGAACCCTATTATTTACCTACGTTAGATAGCACTTTATCCTCAAATAATTTTTATAAAAAGCTAAAATCGTTAGTCGCTTTTGTGCTTTGAATCGATCTAATGAGTAAAGGCCTGTTTAACTGATATTGCAGTTTGTTCTTATGTATTGCCCTTACACCACTGCCAAGGCCAGGGCGAGGTTAGTTGGGCGCCCGAATTCATATTTGAACTTTATGTATGTGCCTGTACCAATTCAGAAACCCGTAATTCACTGGCTGTCGTTTGTTGCCGATGTATATCATATTTGGATGTCGTTTATTGTTTTGTACATGATTCAGGCTGATAGTTTTCTCGGTTGAATTGTTTTACATTTGTCATTTTGGAGCCTTTCATGGCTTGCTATGTGATATAGGTTTTGATCATTGTTGAAGACCGTGCACTGACCTATATTTGCTAACGTCTACGTCATGGTTGAGCTTTGTCTCATAGGCAATCAAACTTTACTCTTCTATTTTTTTTTATATACAATGCTTGTCATGACAAGCTCTAAATCTGAGTCGACAACAGCTGTTGGTGAGAAACATAGACTAGTAAAGATCTTTTAGCAGAATCAAATTCCAAAACAGAAAATCATCAACAAGATACAAAATAAAACAACTGTGAACTAGGTTCCCGATTAGGGACAAGCAGATAAAGATCGCAATAACCAATTGGATGTACTAAATTAACGTACGTAAACTGCTGAAATGGATCATGCCGTCTAACATTTAAATATCGGTGATTGCAAGTCGGAGAAGATATCATACTTCGACTTTATAGTGTCGGAAACACGATTTTATACAATAGCCGGCGTAAATGTGCTCATAATTTCAATGCAGGAAAAATAACGGAAGCATTTCAATTGTGTTTCAAGCGTATCGATAACTGTCTTCAACATTCAATTGACATAATTTTTTGCACTTGTTCTTACATCATCCGCTGATAACTTAAAAAGTAATAACAGGTCGTACATTATTAAGTAAATAAGGACATTATAAGAATGTTTATTTAGATGATATCAACTGCTCAGTAGCCAGTACTTTGGTACTGACATGAAAATACTGATGTTTTTCTATTTAAATTTGCTGTTAAAGAATTGCAAAATTATTTTGAATTACGGAATGTATCTCCCCAGTGCATAGCTCTGATTCCTAATAAGGGTTCGGTTTCTCTTTTGGTCCTTTTCGGTTTTACACACTCTTCAACATTTGTAATAGGCTTTGATCTTATTTTGGCCTCGAGCATCAATTAAAAGACACCGAAAGACAATAGTTGTCGAAATGCGCATCTATGAAATAAAATTTGTACCGTAAATGTTATTAGAGCAAATAATGTGTATTCCTGTAATAGAATAGGCATAGAACATTTTTGTTGTTATTGTTTTGAAATGGAAAGAATTAAAACCAAAAGGTAATACGCTGGTATGTTATATAGTTAATATCATACCGGGATTCGAATGTTCGAACTTGAAAAATAGATTCAATCTAGATTAAGGAGTATCGATTTTGAAACTAAGAAAATCTGTATGGTTGGAAAAAATGACAAACATGATCAACGAAAATTGTTTTTATATATAGAATACAAAACCATTTCATTTATATTATCATGATTACATATTGTTATGTTCTAGTCATATCTAGCAACAAACTCCTCTGCCTTTCATTGTCAGGTTGTGTAAATAATGGTATTGCTATATTTTTTATTTTTTATTATTTTCAAGATTTTATTTTGTCATTGTTATGTAATATTTGTATTGTTGATAATTGCACTCCTATGTTAGGTTCTGTATCAATAATTGTTCTTAATTGGCCGTTTTAGAATGTAAAGAATTATTGGTAAATTTATTGTTCGTTTCCGTAAATGAAAATAACGTCACGTTATTGGTCGAATTTCCATTGCTAAGGAAATTTTCAGCCAATCACGACGTTTTGGTGTACACTTTTGAAAATAGAATGCATTGGATTCTGAAACGGCCAATTGATATTGGTAAAGCATCAGATAATCAATGGTTTGGAATTTAAAAGTGTTCCAGCTAGCGAAAAAATTGTGCGCAAGTTAACAGTAGACAAGAATAAAAACAAGACTACGAAATTATCTATTACATGACATTTATTAACAATACACAGCTACTTTTTCAAAGATATATATAATTATAATACTATAATTTTAAGCACTGCAAATGAGAAGCAGGCAAAGACATCCGCGCCAGCTTAGGACAAGCATGAACTGCATTTTTAAAGCTACGTCACATCTGGAAGTCTTGCAAGATTAGTAAGAACACCAAAATTAGACTATATACTAGTTGTGTACTAGCAGTGGTGCTATATTGGGCAGAATGCTGAATGACCGAAGAAGACATCAACAATATTTCAAGTTTTCACAACTGTTGCCTCAAAAAGATCTAAAGCATATTCTGGCCACGTAAGATCATCAACAAAGACTTCCATGAAACAACAGGATCCAACAACATGAGGACTCTATTAAAGCAAAAATTTTGGAGATGGATTGGTCATGTTCTACGAAGACCAGCTGCGAACTTGACCAGTGTTGCACTAAGGTGGACACCAAAGGAGGGAAAAAAAGGACGCACCAAAACAAGCTGAAATAAAATACCACCGAATCAGCTGGGGCTAGATAGAAAAGAAAGCACAGAACAGAGATGCGTGGAAAGATCTAGTCCTTGCCCTTTGTGCCCCCAGGATAAACTAGGACTAGGTAGGTAGATAGGTAGAAAATGTACCTAGTCAATTTATCAATTGTGTAGTACTTCTAAAGAAGTGCGCTTGTACTAGATTTTGCTGCACATTTGAAGTACACAATGTACAAGTTAGATACCTCTAACTATAAAGATACAAATATATTGTTCTACTTTAGTATTAACCTCTTAACATATATTTTACTAATTATATATAAAAAAAAATTGTATCAATAATACTTAAGCACTGTACTAAATAATACAAATAGATTCTGATCATAAAATATAATTCATAATTAATGTATAAAACTAGTGCTCATAACTCGTAGTACTATAAAATTATAGTACTGAAATATCACAATAGTTTGAAAGTACTACTAACAGCAGTATCATATTAGTTAGGTACAATTTCAGCATTTCAAATTCAAGGTACTAAAAAAATTTAAACGTTCAAGTAGCTGTGTTGTAATGCTTTGGAAAATTAACATAAGATTATAACTTTTTTGATCTGAGCGTCACTGATGGGTCATATGTAGACGAAACGCGCGTCTGGCGTATTAAATTATAAGCCTGGTACCTTTTGATAGCTATTATTTGTGTGTGTCTCTGTCCTGTTTGTTCTCCCATTTATTAGTATTGTAGTCCTGTCATGTTATCTTGTCATTTTAATGTTATATTTAACATTGTCATAAAAGCGAAAGGTTTGGCTAGCCACAAAACCAGGTTCAACCCACCATTTTTTCTTAAAATGTTCTGTACCAAGTCAGGAATATGGTCATTGTTATATTATTGTTCGTTTCTGTGTGTGTTGCATTTTAGTGTTGTGTTTCTGTTGTGTCGTTGTTCTCCTCTTATATTTGATGTGTTTCCCTCAGTTTTAGTTTGTAACCCGAATTTGTTTTTTTCTCAATCGATTTATGAATTTCGAATAGCGGTATACTACTGTTGCCTTTATTTATAATACTTATATTAACAGTTAGAAAAAAGAAACATACATGAGAAATGAAAACACGGAGTGGCATATAAACTATACTTTTTATATTCGTGTACTTATTAAAAAAATATTTGACCTGCTCATGACACACGTTTTCTTGTTTATAGCGCACGACTTTCAATGTCATTATTTTCGTTCTCCATATCAAAATTGTATATTTCCCTTTAAACCCGTGTTCCTATTTTTCTAAATCAACATAAGGCTATAGTTGTATTTAAATCAGGAGAAAACCTACGGTAATTGTATAAAGCACTTATAGATTTAAGCGTGCCGACTCTTTATGAAACTGCTTTATGAAATAAGTCATATAACAGCATATTTTAGTTCATTAACAAATAATTTCATTAGATAATCTCAGAAATGTTAATTATGTATGAAATAAGATGTTACAGCTTAGGAATTATGTTTTGCATGCAATCATGCAATGATATTTACTGTGTAATCATGCAATGAAATTTACTGTGTAATCATGCAATGATATTTACTATGTAATCATACATGCATATCTTGGTAATAAAAAAGGCGAAAGATACCAAAAGGACATTCAAACTCATAAGTCGAAAATAAGCTGACATAGCCATGGCAAAACAAAATAGAAAAAAGTTTAAAAGACCAAAGGAAAATCATACAAAACACAACATAGAAAACAAACTGAAAACTGAGCAACACGAACGCCACAAAAATCCGGGGGTGATCTCAGGTGGTTCGGAGGGGTAAGCAGATCCCGCTCAACATGTGACACTCGTCGTGTTACACCTAGCACTACTGCGAATCATTTTTGAATTAAGTACAAACGTTTTTTTAATAGCTAAGAATAGCTGTTTGACAAAGGCAATACTTATAATTATCGTTTATGTATAAATAACAATTCACGTTACAACATAATTAATCCCTGTGTTCAGCTGTTTCCATATTAAATTGCAAATCTAAGTATGGTTTCAATTTGTTACAATATTGTATATCATACTTTAGCCGTACAGATTATTATCAACAACAAAAAAGAAAAAGAAAAAAGTGCTTGAAAGTAAATGTACAAAATCATGATCTGTAAATCGAAATGTGCCAGACAAGATAATTTTTAAAAAGATTTCGGTTGAGTTTTAGGGTTAGAAAATTGTTCATGACCGATAGTCTAGAATTTAGTGATGCTTAAGGTTAGCATGGTTAGATGAGAGTCAATTACCAATCCGCAATTGCGTGATGTTTAATCACTTGGTATAACTTTTCAACGTATTTTCTAGTGATGATTCGTTGACGATAGATCGGGTGGTAGTTGTCATCTCTTTTCATGTGAATTTGATTATAAACCCAGGTTATAACTAAAGCTGCTGTACATAAAGTGTCAATTAACAACTAAAAAGCGATGAATTGAACAAAGAAAACACTTTATGTTTGCCTGTCAAAACGTTTTGGTAGAATTTCGGAGAATTTGTCATAATCATCCTATCCCTAAGCTTCTACACTTCAATTTTGTTTTTCTAATTGCTTTTGGCATAACATTGTTGTGATGTAAACCGCCTCGGTGATCTCGTGGTAGCGTATTTGCCTCCAGTGAGGGAAGTCGTAGATTTGAACCTCTACGTGTCAAATCAAAGACTTTGAAATTGGTATGTGCTGGTCCTCCGCTATGCACTTGGCATTTAGGAGTAAGAACAAAGACTGGTCGGCTTTGAGTCGGAATTAAGTTTCCGGGCAGGGTTGCATGTCTTCCTACGGACTGTTACTATGTGAACTAGCACGTTAAAAATTCGGCTCAGCGTGTCGGTATAGTTCAAAGCAGGATTGATATTCACATCTTCTCGTCCTTCGTATGCATTTATGCATTTGATTTGCCAGTGGACGTTAAACTGCCATCCATTATTATCATCTCATTCCACTAGTAAATCACAAATTTTCAAAATCGATGGTGATATCAACGAATGCGACTTATCATCAAAGAGTTATTATTGCAACACGAAATGGATCAGGACAAGTTTACCATTCTTGAGCACCTGCAATTACCTCCTGTTTATTGGTGGGATTCGTGTTGCTGTCTTCAGATTTCTAAACATTTTTTTGTATATTGTGTTTTATTCTTCTATGTTTTACTTTTCGGAATGATATATTTTGTCTGTTTTTATTTGACTTATGATCACAAGGCATTTTTTTTCATCTCTTAAAAAGAAAATATTTCAGATCAATACATTTGTAATCTTCAAATCTATCTCTTCTATGATACGACTTTTTTTATAAAGGTACTATGACAACCTTTGTTATATAGTTTTTGATTGAAAGTTAAAGCTTATGAGAAATCTGAGTTTAATTGCATTTTGCAGTCAAATTGAGATTGATATCTTAAGGTAAGTTTGATGCTATAATGAGAAAAAAATAATGAATTCGTTTCAAGAAGAGACTGTATAGCCCATGGGAATTAAAGAAAGATGAAGATATTCTTGTTTCTGGAATACAAGATTTTTGCAAAAATGAGATTAATTTAGGAAAAAAATGTCTTGATATTCCGTATGACATGTATCGAAAAAAATAAAGTTACACCACATGACAAATTTTAAAAGTCTTTGAAAATGCCTTATCAAAAATGGATATAAAATGTATGTCTTTAAAACCAGACTTAGAAATAAATAGGGGTTGTAAGACTAACATTTTTTCATATCTTGCATAGAATTGATTGATTATTTCTTGCTTAACATCCAGTGGTAAATATTCACACAAATATTCATAGATATAAGAAGATGTGGTATGAGTGCCAATGAGACAACTCTCCATCCCAGTCACAATTTGTAAAAGTAAACCATTATAGGTCAAAGTACGGTCTTCAACACGGAATCTTGGCTCACACCGAACAGCAAGCTACATATTGAGAATAAAAACACAAATCAACAGGTAAAATATAAGATACGGCCTGCAAGGTATGTCGAACTGGAAAAAGAGAAATTGATACTGGCACTGGAAATAGAGTTGTGTTCAAAGGGGGCAGACATTATGTCTTGCAACAGTTACCCTGAGGGCCCGTTAGATGTCGTTGGGGGTGTTCGCCAACACATAGAGAGTGAAATCTACCTACTGGAGGTTTACGACTGAACGTCCCAATTCCGATTGGACGTGACTACATATTGATACATTATGCACAGCCAAACGAACGCCAACTTCAGCAATGGTGTTACTGCCGGATAGAAGAAGTCCAAGAATGACCTTATTTCTATACCACATTCATCCATGATTTTTATTACATTGAAAATAGCAATGGGCTTTAAATGTATGAAGGTAAAGTTGAAAATTTAAGCGACGAAAATAATGAATACAAACATGATTTTATGAATTATATTTATATGGACGCATCGCAATGAAATCAGAGTATAGTATACTTTTCAAATTTCACGAATTGAAGCAAAGGTTCTAGAGGACAGTTTCTTGAGTAACGAAATGTCCGTCACCCGAAGAATATAGATATAAACGGTTGTTGTAGTTCTGTTTTGAATTTTTTACAGGCATGTTTTGATTGCTTTGTATTCTGAGATGCTGATTGGTGAAGCCCAGGAGGTGTCTTATGAAGTAACAAACAGACAATCCTCTCTACATGTAACATCTGACATGTATTTCTTTATTTCTTCATTTGTCTATTTCTTCATTTATTCATTTGTCTTATAATTATTACTTTATAACACATTCTTATTATCATTCTATTCATCAGAGAATATTCTACATCATACTTAATCTGTATACAAGACAAATAAAATATTAGTATAACATGATATTACTTAAGGACAAACAATATTTGAACTATCCTCAGTTATATTGTTAAGTCATTATGATAACCAGATAGCGAGAAACATTTTCCTCGGTCAAATAAAAAAAGCTGTAATTGTATGAATATGGAAGCCAGCTTGTACATTAATACTGAAATGTCACGAATTATAAAACAAATGGTCATTTCTTATCTTATAACAACGATCTATTTTATCTGTTCTGGACAGCCAGGAAATATAATTTCAGCAATAATGCAACACCAGAACAGATAAGAAAATAAATAAACCCCTAATTGATAGCTAAATTAGTACAGAACGGAACTATTGAATAATAATTCCGACTTTTCGTTTATAGATTATGCATAGTGTGTTTCTTATTAGATAAAAATGTTCCATTAGGTTGGAGAATTGGTTTGACATAGTGTCAAAATGTCCTTGATGTAAGCGAAAAAAGGTAGGTAGTAAACAAGTTTCTTGAATACGCTGCAAAACAAAACAAGATGTATTTGGTTTTGTGTTCAGACTCTAATCAGTCATAGATTGATGTCTGTCCGTATGTCTGCATTGAAACCTGTTTGAATGCCCTAGATGACAGAGTGAATGAAGTCGATTTTATTATATAATGACAAAAGGTAAAAGTAGTATGTATATTGCAGCTACGCATTTAAGAGAAAAGAAATCATTTTCTTTAGTCAGGTATAATTTTAATTTCAATCAAGATATAAACGTATGATCTTTTCGTTAACATTGTTCTAGTTCTTCTAGTTTATGAAAGCATTGTACTGAAATAACGTCTGATCATTGAGTCCAAATGCTCCTTCTCAATGTCAGTTTACAGAATAACTTAAAGTTTTCTTTCTCAGTAGACATAAATAATTTACTTTACATACAAAAGTTTCATTCCACAGTATTGTAGATTATCGATGTTCAAATCTCATAAACCGATTTAAGAGAGACAAAAAACTTATATTAACGCCTGGACTCCAAAAGGAGCGAGCAGAGAGTTCCGTGATTGTCGAATTGATGAAAATAAAGGATGAGTTTTTGAAAATAATTTGATAATGTTATAATATTTTTTTCGTTATATGCTACAAGGGAATTAACTTTTAATGATCTGTCCCTTTACATATCTTTATTCTAACATGATCATTGTGTACTGTTGTTTATCTGTTTGTCCCATTTTTCTTTTTTTGCCATGGCGTTGTCAATTTATTTTTGACATATGAGTTTGAATGTCCCTTTTGGGTCCTTCGCCTCTCTTTTACTATTGTTGTTACAAATATTTCATTCATATATCAGTTCTAAAGCCCGAGAAACCGATTTATCAATGATTATCGTAGTTCTAAATTATATTTAAAATAACACATTTAAAGTAAATCTTACGTAAAAGAACAGTGTATACTTTTATTTAATCAGTAAACGATAGAAATGAACTAAGCAGCCTCAGACATCACATTAAATGGAAATCATTCAGTAAAATAATTAGAGAAAAGACGAAATCATATCAGCAAATTGAATGTTATTAAGGGATGGACGAGTACTTTTATAGATTTATTATTTCATTCGTTTACTTAGTAAACCAATATTATGGTTGTTCTTTTACTTAGTAAACCAATATTATGGTTGTTCTTTTACTTAGTAAACCAATATTATGGTTGTGAGTTTGATTTTAAATGTGGTTTTAATGAACTTAGGTAGTATACTGTTGTTTCTCAAAATCAGCATAAGTCTGTGCTGGCTTCTGTTCTTTGCAACCCCTGGTCAACTGTATGTCCCAAGCTATCGGTTATGAATTGAAAAAAAACCTCGCTCGATTAGACATTATTAAAAGACATCCAAAAACGATGCTATGTAGATCTATTCACACTAAGGATGTTCGCTCCTTTGTTTAAAAAAAACCAGGTTTTTCAAAAGACTGTTATACATTGATATTATATCAATAACGGAACTTAAAAGGTAGAAAAAAATAATAGGTCCGTGTCATTGTTTTTGAGCTATAATAAATTGAAATTTGGCGAGAAACGATTCTCTCTTGATTTTTCATACATTTAACATTGGCACATTTTTTCTTTCACAAGCTAACAGTGAAAAATAACAAGGATTTTATGAGATTTTCAAAAATGGCCTTTTATACTATATGTAATGAAATTATGATAAGAAAAGAAGGGGTTAGAGGGCTATTTTTTTATTGACACTATACGGACGAAACTAGAGTATTCCGAATATCTGACAAAATGTCAAAAACAAGAGTAGCGAACATCCATGGCGTATTAAATTATAATCCTGGTACCTTTGATAACTTATTAAATTTAATCATGGTAAAATTATGATTTTCATAAAACCAACAAGATAACTGAATATCATTCATGAAGATCTGAAGTATTTGTCATGATGATGATCAACGAAAAGTGGTCTTAGTTATTGCCCAATAATGTTATAGGCAATATAAAATGCAATTTAGTCTGAAACCGCCATTTTTATTCTAACATCAGTTGAAAAGAATAAAAAAACAATTTGAATGTCATTTCAACCATAATCTTCGTAGCCAATACAGTGAAATTAAACATATGTTGTATAAACAAAGAACTTATCGTGGAATAAGTTTTCATTTTTGATTATTTTCATTTTGTTATGTCGTTGTATCTAATAGATTCAATAGAACCTAGACATATATAGGTTAAAGGACAAGCACCAACCAAAAAGTCATAATTGAATCGAATGTGAAAAAAAATGATTTTGTCCTTATTATTACTAAACCTCATGTTGCCAAATTATTCTGTTTGGTCTGTTTTGTTGACTACTGTTAAGGTTTCGTCATCTCTAGATTTTTTACAAAACTGTCGTCATTCTTCATTTGACCTACGATTGTTGAATTACATCAAAGAAACAGGACTTTCCGTTTTGAATTTTCTTTGGAGATCGGTATTGTTTTTATTTTACTGTTTCACAATGTTGTCAATGTCCTATTTGTTATGCTCTGTTAAAGCGAGTTATGTTATACATCATTTTGATTGGTTATTTGAATTTTAACAGATATTACGCTATCCTTGTGGTATTATGGAGCATTGCTTTGTAAAAAAAACATAATCGTTCCTCTATAACGCAAAGCGTAAAATGTTTAAATTGGATTTCTAACAACTTACAATTAAATTGCCTGTTTGCCAGCTTTAATGACATCATGGACGATGTTATTCAATTTAGTTTAAGTTAAAACGGAAATAACTTCTTCGGAAATAGTATAGAGTCTTAAAGTGAGGTGACAAGTTTAAATTAGAAAGTCTCTTTCTCCATCAGTCAAATATTTCTTGTTCAAGGTGAGAATAGTAATTTTTGTGAAGGTCATTTCAACCATAATTTGAAAAAGAACGATAATGAGCTTTTGATTTTGCCATTTGATTAGGGACTTTCCGTTTTGAATTTTCCTCGGAGTTCAGTATTTTTGTGATTTTACTTTTTTCTACGCCGAACTACTGCAATTAAACATTGCTAGTGTAAACTAATATTGAATGAGTAAGTTAGATAAGGATTGTAAGTTCCTTTCTATCATTTATATGGTCATTATTCGTATGAAGGTACCATACAAACCCATCAAAGATACTAGGTGTGTCGTTTGTTGCTGTCTGCTATTTTGTTTATCTTATTGCTGCTAGCATTCATCGGGCTGTTGGTTTTATATTTTATTTACAATGTATTTAAAATGTTGTCAAGCCGTGGCATATTATGTTTTACCATTACGTATAGGTTTTACTCATTGTCGAAGGCCATGCGGCCATGCTGGAAATCATTACACATTTTGTTTTTGTATTATAATGTAAGAAGCGAGACAGTTGTTTGTCTGCATAAAACTCATAAATGGTGTTCGAATTTAAACTGTTTAATGCCAAATCTGAATAATAATTCCGACTTTTGGTTTATAGATAATGCATAGTGTGTTTCTTATTAGATAAAAATGTTTCATTAGGTTGGAAAATTGGTTTGACATAGTGTCAAAATGTCCTTGATGTAAGCGAAAAAAGGTAGGTAGTAAACAAGTTTCTTGAATACGCTGCAAAACAAAACAAGATGTATTTGGTTTTGTGTTTAGACTTCAATCAGTCATAGATTGATGTCTGTCCGTATGTCTGCATTGAAACCTGTTTGAATGCCCTAGATGACTGACTCCATGAAGTCGATTTCATTATATAATGACAAAAGATAAAAAGTAGTATGCATATTGAAGCTATGCATTTAAGAGAAAAGAAATCATTTTCTTTAGTCAGGTATAATTTTAATTTCAATCAAGATATAAACGTATGATCTTTGTTGTAATTCTTCTAGTTTATGAAAGCATTGTACTGAAATAACGTCTGATTATTAAGTACAAATGCTCCTCCTTCTCAATGTCAGTTTACAGAATAACTTAAAGTTTTCTTTCTCAGTAGACATAAATAATTAACTTTACATACAGAGTTTCATTTCATTTGTTACTATCAATTAGGGGACACAGTATTGTAGTTTATCGATGTTCAAATCTCATAAAGCGATTTAAAAGAGACAAAAAACCTTATGTTTACGCTTGAACTCCAAAAGGAGCAAGCACGGAGTTTCGTGATTGTCGAGTTGACGAAAATAAAGAATGAGCTCTTGAAAATTATTTTAATGATAATGGTATAATATTTGTTTCGTTATATGCTACAAGGGAATTAACTTTTAATGATCTGTCCCTTTACATATCTTTATTCTAACATGAGCATTGTGTACTGTTGTTTGTCTGTTTGTCCCATTTTTTCTTTTTTTAGCCATGGCGTTGTCAATATATTTTTGACTTATGAGTTTGAATGTCCCTTTTGGGTCCTTCGCCTCGCTTTTACTATTGTTGCTTCAAATATTTCATTCATATATCAGTTCTAAAGCCCGAGAAACCGTTTTACCAAAGTGTTATCGTAGATTTAAATTAAATTTAAAATAACACATTTAAAGTTAATCTTACGTAAAAGAACAAGTATACTTTTATTAAATCAGTAAACGATAGAAATGAACTAAGCAGCCTCAGACATCACATTAAATGGAAATCATTCAGTAAAATGATTAAAGAAAAGACGAAATTATATCACCAAATTGAATGTTATTAAGGGATGGACTAGCACTTTTATTAATTTATTATTTCATTTTTTTACTTAATGAACCAATATTATGGTTATGAGTTTGATTTTAAATGTGGTTTTAATGAACTTAGGTAGTATACTGTTGTTTCTCAAAATCAGCATAACTCTGTGCTGGTTTCTGTCCTTTCCAACCCCTGGTCAACTGTATTTCCAAAGCTGTCGGTTATGAATTGAAAAAAAACCGCCCGATTAGACAGTATCAGAAGACTTCCGAAAACGATGCTATGTAAAGGTATTCACACTAAGGATGTTCGTTCCTTTGTTTAAAAAAAACAGGTTTTTCAAAAGACTGTTATAAATTGATAGTATATCAATAACGGAACTTAAAAGGTAGAAAAAAGTGATAGGTCCGTGTCATATTTTTTGAGCTATTATCAAATGAAAAGTTGGCGGGAAATGATTCTCTCTTGATTTTTCATACATTTAACATTGGCACATCTTTTCTTTTTAAAAGCTGTGAAAAAATAACAAGGATTTTATGAGATTTTCAATACTTTTTTTACACTATATGTAATAAAATTATGAAAAAAAAGAAGGGGTTAGAGGGCTATTTTTTATTGACACTATACGGACAAAACTAGAGTGTTCCGAATATCTGACAAAATGTCAAAACAAGAGTAGCGAACATCCCTAAATTTAATCATGGTAAAATTACGATTTTCATAAAACCAGCAAGATAACTGAATATTATTCATGAAGATCTGAAGTATTTGTCATGATGATGATCAACAAAGAGTGTTCTTAGTTATTGCCCAATAATGTTATATGGTAGTCTGAAACCGCCATTTTGTTTTAAACATCAGTTGAAAAGATTAAAAAATCAATTTGAAGGTCATTTCAATCATAATCTTCGTAGCCAATGTAGTGAAATTAAACATATGTAGTATAAACTAAGAACTTATCGTGGTATAAGTTTTTATTTTCGATAAATTTCATTTTGTTATGTCGTTGTAACTTATAGATTCAATAGAACCTAGACATATAAAGGTTAAAGGACAAACACCAACCAAAATGTCATAATTAAATCGAATGTGAAAAATAAGATTTTATCCTAATTATTACTTGACCTCATGTTGCCAAATTATTTTGTTTGTAATATTTTGTTGACTACTGTTAAGGTTTCTTCATCTCTAGATTGTTTACAAGACTGTTGTCATTCTTCATTTGACTTTCGATTGTTGAATTACATCAAAGAAACAGGACTTTCCGTTTTGATTTTTCCTAAGAGATCGGTATTGTTTTAATTTTACTGTTTCACAATGTTGTCAATGTCCTATTTGTTATGCTCTGTAAAAGCGCGTTATGTTATAAATCGTTTTGATTGGTTATTAGAGTTTTAACAGATATTACGCTATCCTTGTGGTATTATGGAGCATTGCTTTGTAAAAAAACATAACCGTTCCTCTATAATGCAAAGCGTAAAATGTTTAAATTGGATTTCTAACAACTTACAATTAAATTGCCTGTTTGCCAGCTTTAATGACATCATGGACGATGTTATTCAATTTAGTTTAAGTTAAAACGGAAATAATGTCTTCGGAAATAGTATAGAGTTTTAAAGTGAGGTGACAAGTTTAAATTAAAAAGTCTCTTTCTCCATCAGTCAAATATTTCTTGTTCAAGGTGAGAATAGTAATTTTTGTGAAGGTCATTTCAACCATAATTTGAAAAAGAACGATAATGAGCTTTTGATTTTGCCATTTGATTAGGGACTTTCCGTTTTGAAATTTCCTCGGAGTTCAGTATTTTTGTGATTTTACTTTTTTCTACGCCGAAACTACTGCAATTAAACATTGCTAGTGTAAACTTATATTGAATGAGTAAGTTATATAAGGATTATAAGTTCCTTTTTATCATTTATATGGTCATTATTCGTAAGAAGGTACCATATAAACCCATCAAAGATACTAGGTGTGTCGTTTGTTGCTGTCTGCTTTTTTTGTTTATCTTATTGCTGCTAGCATTCATCGGGCTGTTGGTTTTATATTTTATTTACAATGTATTTAAAATGTTGTCAAGCCGTTGCATATTATGTTTTACCATTAGGTATGGGTTTTACCCATTGTCGAAGGCCATGCGGTATAGATCACCTATAAGTGTTTATATTTTTTCAACCTTTGTTCTCTGGGATAGTTGTCTCATTGGAAATCATTACACATTTTGTTTTTGTATTATAATTTAAGAAGCGAGACAGTTGTTCGTCTGCATAAAACTCAAAAACGCTGTTCGAATTTACTAGGGTTAAATGCCAAATCTGTTTCTGTTTTACTTGATTGACTCTACGTAACCTTTTTACGTAGATGAATTAATAGTTATAGCATACAAATGTATGTGTATCTAGTTACTTCTCTTTCTAGCCTTATGAGTTCAGTTTAGTTTCTTGTATGTTCCTCCATTAATTGTGGAGTACTACCCATAGGGTATAATTGTAGCAACTATATACGCATTAAAATATAAGGGAACATGTAAGCTTATGTACAGATAAATGAATAAAGGCAATATCATTATTAATTCATTGGATAGTCATTACAGTTTTAAACCATACAATTAACTAATCATAATGTGCTGAGGTGTAAGAAAAGGTTATGTAGGAACTGAATATATTTACAAGTAAAATGTGAAATTTAATAAAATTAGTTTTCAATTTAAAATTCTATTAGTTAGTTAAAGGTGCTATTCTTACATCAGAATTTATAATGCAAATATTATTTAAAAGGGTGTTATGTAAATGGGTTAGGGTTTAGAACAATTCAACGTATATACATAAGTGTTCCTTCACAATTTAAAATTACCTATCTTACAGACATTGTCATTATTCTTTAAAGGTACTTAATATAGCTTAAGAACTTTGAAGAAGCTATTTTTAAGTCTTTAATTATCATAAAATAGTAAAATTGTAAAAATAAGGAACTATTTTATTTTAATTTTATCACTTATACTGTACTTGTGATTAAGCTTTTATCCTTTTTGTGCGCAGCATGTGCATCTCATATCATATATTTCTAGCCAGAGTGTCAATGTTTACGAGTATTAAGTTACTTCTAACAGTTTTTGTCTCCGATATATTTACCTTTAATTTACGGTTCAAGTTTGTACATTTTTTAAAATAGTTGAGTATAACATTGATGTTTGAATAGCTTTTGTGGCATCGCTTAATCTGGAGATGTGTTGCTTTTTCTATAGTTGATTGCGTAGTTTGCTTTTCTTGTCATTTTCTCACCCGTCCGGATCTTCGCGGTTCATCCCGTCTTTTGGTGAGTTCCTGTAGCTTGATCGTTAGTCTTATTTTTAGTATTTGTAGATAGTTGTTAGTTTATCCTTTTTCTTTTCCAATGGCATTGTTTGTCTACTGTATCTGATTTGGTTTCGTTGTCTCTTGGTATATTCTTTTTCTTGTTTTAGCGCCAAACAGGTCGACAATAACGATAATATCTGAAAACTTCATAGAAAAAAAGCGATTTTATGTTTGCGAATATGATTTTTGTTTCATCTTTTTTTTTAAGTTTTAATCTTCCTCTTTTCTTTCTTTATCTGACTTGTGATTGTTAGATTTCCCGTTACACGTTGACAATGTCTTATTTGTTAATAAATACATAAATTTGCCTTATCCAGAGTCGTCATAGTGTAGAAGAGGGACAAAAGATACCAGAGGGACAGTCAAACTCATAGATCGAAAACAAACACTGACAACGCCATGGCCAATAATAAAAAGACAAACAGACAAATAATAGTTCAGATGACACAACATATAAAACCAAAGACTAAGCAACACGAACCCCACCAAAACTGGGGGTGATCTCAGGTGCTCCGGAAGGGTAAGCAGATCCTTCTCCAAATGTAGAAAACAAGGACATACATGTTATATTATGTTATGCTTTGTGCATAGCTAAAATGTATAACTAATTTTTGTTTCTTATATTAAGTTACAACTGATATCATGCTTCCCTATTTGGAATAATTAACCATTGCTTGTTCGGATAAAAATAACCGTTCCTGTATAACGCATAGCGTAAATATTCCAAATTCAATTTCTAACAGCTCATGATCAAAATGCCAGTTAACCAGCTAAATTCTATGTTATCTAATTTAGTTGAAGCTCAAACGGAAATAGTATGGAATTATTGTTAAGTCTCTTTTATTAGTCAATGATTTCCATACAATTTGTAATAAAAATTAATGTAGAGTCATCAATAATGTCAAGCAAGAAAAATAATATTTCTAGCCGAACTTGTGAAATAATGAAAATTTAACATACAATATTATTTCCCGTAGTATCTTCATTAGCTTTTTGTATGAGTAAGAACAGAACAGACTGAAATACGTATCTAACAAGAAATAGCATACTACGGAGGCTAACAAGAAATAACATACTACGGAGGCTATCAAGAAATAACATACTACGAATCTAACAAGAAATAACATACTACGGAGGACTGCTCCAGTTAAAATATCGTACGGCAACGTGAAAAGTTTACAGTGATATTGAGCGTATATTTACTTAATGTTTACTTGCTTACATTCAGTCACCTTTTAATCAGCATATTTGATCCCTTTTCCTATTCAATAATTTTCATACGAACTGAACTGGGTTGTCATCAATTCCGATGATGGTCCAATATAATGAAAAAATCTCATCAAAAATACCAGATTTATAATTTTGTACGCCAGGCGCGTGTTTCGTCTACATAAGACTCGTCGGTAATGCTCGAATCAAAACAGTTGGAAGGCAAATTAAAGACAAAGTTGAAGAGTATTGAAATATTCCAATACGTTGTGCCAAATAAGACCAAGACAATCTACACTTGAGTTTAGAAAAAAACCTTAAATATTTTAGAACAATTCAATATTTTATAAACAGTAAATTCACAAAGTGGCCATATCAATGATATTCCGTGTAAACACTAAAGTGCTGACTACTGGGTTGGAGACATCATCGGTGAAAAACGTACACCAGAAGTGGCATAGACTCGATGGTTGTAAAAAGTAATCAAAGATACCAGAAAAACAACATAATACCAGACAACTATTCTGAAATCAAAACAATTAGTGTTTTGTATCATTACAGAATGCATGGATAATATTAAGGGATTAAACATCTTTTGAAAGGGATTGATTGGTGTATAAACTTGACCAATTCACTCACAAACAAATAAAAGTCAGAAGGACTTTTATAGTATGTTTGTGAGTGATTTGGTCCAGTTTGTAGACCAATCAATGCATTTCAAAAGGTGTTTAATCCTTATAGTTCTTTAAAATCGCAGATAAAGAATTTGTTTCCCCTTTTGTAACGTCTAACACACGTTAATGTGTTTTTGTTGATTGGATTTTCCTGGCGTATTAATATAAATAAATGTAGTAACGTCAACATCGCTTATCCAAAAATAATTCACTTCAAAAACCGCTACAAGAAGCCTTCTCAAACAATCATATTAACGTATTTCTAAATATGCAATTTATATAAGAATTATTTAGTCGTGTACAGGGTTTCACCTGGGTTCATTTTCTTTTTCGCAACTTCTCTAGTCAAAACAATATTTTTTGCCACTTTCTATTTTTTATGTCGTCAACTTATTTTCACCGTCGTTTCATGGATATAGTCCTCACTTTAATTCTATAATCTATATTTTGATAATACACAGTCTTAGATCCACTGGAATAACATTAACAGTACTAATTTTTCTGCGCCAGGTGAGCATTTCGGCAATGAAAATGAATGTCTCTTCGGTGATTTTTGAATTTTTTAGTGACAGAGGCATTAAAAGATCGAGTCAGTACAAAGTCTGTTTCTCAGGATATTTTTTATTGTTGCTATTCGGCTTGTAAATAATTAAAGTTAGTTGTATACAAAACATCAACATGGATAAAGTACAATGAGTAGTAAAAGGTTTTTTGGGTTTTTTTTTGGGTTTTTTTTGTATGTGTTTCTTAATAAAATACAGCTTCTTTTCCGGCCCATTGTTAACAGTTAAGGTTAAAACCTAAAACTTTGTTTAAAACAGGAGATATGAACGCAATTGCGAAGTATCTATAACAAAACAGTCATTTCGTTTTAAGAAAAGTTGTAAAAAAAAAAAAAACTCACTTATTAAAGTGACATATGAAGGCATTCGACCACACAATTTTATAAATTATTTTACCATAGAATTAACACATTTAATTGATTAGTTTGTTGACAATAGCTTTTAACAATTAGCTGATTATTGGTTTTCTGTCAAAAGTGTAACGCATGACGAGTTCAACTTCATACGCCAAGTGTTTACTGTTGGGATAAAAAGTCCGAGAAAACCCGAAAAAATTAACAAGATAGACGTCATCGAACCGTTATGATTTTTGCAAATGTTTTTTGCTGAAAATTATTTTTTGTTCACCTTAATTCTATTTGTTTTGACAAATGCGAAACCTTGGTCGTGTCTTTTTTTTTATATTCCTTATCAAGATTCTGCCCTTCTACGGAAGTAGGTGGCCAAAAGCACAAAAACCCCAAACCAGTAATTTCAACGTTGAATCTAACAAAATGCTAGTGAAATGAAAATCAAGCAGACACATGACAGTTGCACAATACGACTTTACGAGGCAATGTATTTTAACAGCAGATGATTGAAAACAAATGTAAGGCTGTTGAATTAATGTGTTATATTCATGCATAATTCAACTAAATTGATGACTGCAAAATGTTCAACACTGAAAATTTAATTCATCTTCGAACTATTTTCATTAGTATATCTAGTTCAAGACAACTAAATCGTAATGTAGTCTTGAATGAAAAATGTATCAATAATTAAAATAATATTGGTTTCTCGTTTTTGACTAACAAGCAGCCTATCATGCACGTCAAACAAGAGTCAGAAGAGGGACGAAAGATACCAGAGGGACAGTCAAACTCACAGATCGAAAACAAACCGACAACGTCATTGCCAAAAATAAAAAGACAAACAGACTAATAATAGTACAGATGACACAACATAGAAAATTAAAGACTAAGCAACACGAACCCACCGGTAAATAGTCTAAGATACCATAGGGATACAAAAGACGAAACAAACTGACAAACAAAAGTCAGCATAACACAACATTGAAAACTAAAGACCGAGCAACACGAACCACACCAAAAATCGGGGGTGATCTCAGGCGCTGTGGAGAAATTGAAAATGCTTCAATATCAACCCTATCTCCAAATTATATTTAAATTTTGAAAAACTAATGTTCATGAAATACATTTGAAAATATTATGAAGAAAACAAAAACAAATAATCAGATGTTAAATAAATGAAACATTTTTTCGTTTAAATTCATAACCGCCTATCAAGTTTTTCAAAGGAGAAACAGATAAAGATTCAATGAAGGAAAAAACTGAAACAAGCAGAAAAAAATCAAATATACATATACATCACAGTAGGTATAGAGTCCGATTAAGATCGTGTTTTTTTTTTTTGTTGAGTGAATAGGTCAAGTTTTTCTTGTGTAGTCCAGGTCTTTTCGAGTGTAGTCCAGGTTTTTTCGAGTGTATTCCAGATTTCTTCCAGTGGATTACATGCGACCTATTCAATGAACTTCTATTTCACTATTATAATAGTTTTATTCATGATCGATCATCTTATCCCTAACATTGTTTTGAGCACACACGATACATAATTTCAATGTCTTTAACTCACAATTCAGCTTTTTACATTGTCCGGGTTTTTTTATGTGACGGGGTTTGTGAAGATGTGCTATTTAAAATGACATTATTGATTTTCTAACTGAAACTGATTGAAGTACAATAACAGATTTTCGTAGAACACCTGTTAAACAGGTGAAAAAGGATACAATAATTGTTCATTAATTAAGTAAAATTTTCTGGTGACAAATGGATTCCACGAGAATTGTAACTGTTATTGAATATCATATGTAGAAAACTATAGACTGAGCAACACGAACAATTATCTTGTACGCTGACTGGCTAGAAATGGGAATGTTGAAAAAAATTATACTATCCGGAAACAAGTTCACTGTTGTACTTCTCTGCAAAACAACTTTTTTTGCTTGGTTATGTCTTGTTTTAAAGACATATTTCATTATATCACTGTTATTGTAAACCACATTTCAGACAAAGCAGTATCAGTCATGCTTGTATGTGCCATTGTTTAAGAATTATATCACTTAAATGCCTTGAACTTATTTCCAGTTCCTATTTTTAACACTAAATATAATATTTTGACCAACTAAAGTTGTCGGACATGATATATCCAGCTGTCGTTGTATCATTAATTTAGAGTTTTTTTCTGAGTCCGAATGCCAGACTCACAATACAACGGAAGTCATTGAGTAAGTAACAAAATTCAATAGATCTACATTAATAAAAATTTTGTTAAAATGAGAAGTAAACATCTAAACGTATTTCGACAACATTAGATAAAATGGATTAAAGACCCAAATAACCGTGTGCAAATAATGTTTGTTAAACAATAGAGAATGGTCTTTATAGTGTGATGTTTATAGGAGGGTCTATATGGGGGGGGGGGGTCCCTTCATTTCTGTATTCTTTAAATTTTAGGCTGTTTTTCTCTATACTTAATACTTTTTGTCCACTGTTCTCTAATCTTTATATTTTAACACCTCATTATTCTCTATCCTTTATTTTTTTGGTCCATTTTTTTCTATCTTTATATTTTTTGCCCATTATTCTCAATTTTGTAAACCCCCATCCACACCCTCTTATTTGAGATGTCAAATATATAGAAATATAAATGGTAAACTGGTAGAAACTGTTTGATTAGATAAACAAAACAACAATCTATTCCCAACCCGCCCCACATAATCATATTATCTTCGTACAAAAAATATAATATTTCATATTATTAAACAATTGAATGAATATGAAATAGTAATAAAAACATTAACATTTTTACATGACGAGTCGTTTCATAGAGCCGTTTACATTCTACTTCTTATAAATTTTGAAAGCTACGTTGAGATCAATTTAAGTGAGGCGTTTCACACTTAGATGTTACACATGAGTCTTATTGTGTATCTTGGATTGAGGTAAAAGTTACTGTGCTTGTCCTGAAGGCTTTGGCCTATTACAAAACCAATTGCTCAAAAAATTTACCAAATTGCAGTTTGAATTCATCTCAACAAACTGACCAACTGGTAAAATAGTTTAGCTAATTGCTTCAGTGAAAGGTTGTTAGTATGAATTGAGTGCAGTGAAATAAAAACAATGCTTACCTTCCAACTTCAGGTATTTATGTCTGTGTAATGAAATTGAAATTAAATAATCACCAACTATATCATAAGGCACTTGTTCAAAAAGGTCTGACTTTGACATGAAAACTTCTATCATAATGACGTTTTATAAATAATTAGTTCTTACAATTGTTTGGTTAGTCAATACTTTATTGTTTTGTTTTCTAACAGGATGGTATTGTGTAATTGTAATTTGGATAATTTTTCTATAAAAGGTACTGATCTGCTTGCAATAAAGTGAAATAATTTTTGTTCGGTCATTGTAAAAATAGATTTAATCAAAGATGCCAGGCTGGTGATTTTGTACGCCAGACGCAAGTTTTGTCTATAGAAGATTCATCAATGAGGATCGAATAAAAGAATACTAGTAATTAAATGCCAAATTAACTACGAAGTTAAAGAGCATTAAGGAAACAAAATTCCGAAAGTTTTTGCCAAAAACTGCTTTTAAGTAATCTAATCCTCAGGGGCAGAAAAACTTTAGTATTTTGAACAGTTCATTTTTTGCAAAACAGTTAATTTATAATTTTGACCATATGAATAATAACTCATGTCAACACAGAATTGCTGACTACTGGGCTGGTGATACCCTCTTCATTTACACAGGATTACGTATGATTTATACAACTTTGAACGTGTCCTATAATATGTTTTAAATAGTTTTTTTTTCAAAATTCGAATCAACTTAAAAATAGATTTCTGGGTTCTTTTAAGAACAAAGGATAATAGTTTAAAAATCATGGAAATAATGTTTAGAACAAATTACTTATAAAATGTCAATATGAAGGAAGTTGATAGTTGACAAAACAAAATTTTGCTGATTATATAATGTCAATAATTTCCCTTTATTATTAGCAGATTAGTAATTCTTTTATAAAAATATCCAATGCACAATTACGCAATAACTTCCTGTTAGAAAAAAAAGCTTTAAATTATTGACAAAAAAAAAAACAATGTTTGAAACTAAATATTTATAAAATTTATAAAGGGAAGAAGTTTTCATGTCAAAGTAAACCTTTTTAAGCCAGTGCCACATACTATACTAAGTCAATATTTTGTTGGAATATCATGACATAGACAACAAATATCTAAAGACATAATGGTTAACATAATTTTTTTCACTGACCTCACTTCACACTAACAGCCTTTCACTGAAGCAATAACTTAAAATATTTTAAAAGTTGAACAGTTTGTGGAGATGAATTCAAACTGCAATTTGGTAAACTATTTGAGCAATTGGTATAATAATAGGCCAAAGCCTACTGAATAAGCACAGTAAGAAAATTGCTAACCAACATCAAAAACTAAATTACGTGAAGGCCTTATCTAACCGTTTCCTTGTAAGATATGGATCAACAAGATGTTACCATTGACTTTCATATACAAGTCTGACTGTAAAGATTTCAAATATGCTGCATTTTACAATATTTTACACTTAGGAAGCGTTGTTTGGAATTTGCAATAAAACACTAAAAACAGTTTTTTTGTTTTTTTTTTCGATGCTTCTAGAAATTTGTTTTAAATGCTTCGTTTAAGGTGTCTAGTACTATGTCTGAACACACTAATATTAAAGAGATATACATATAAAACGTTCATTTACATGAAAATGATAAGTTTTGTCCTGTTTTGTGAGATCTTCATGGTTTGTTGCCACTTTCCTTAATTGACAACATTTGTTCTTTCAGAACTCATAATTTAAGTCGACGTTGTAGCACAGTATGTTTGCCGCCATTCTTGTGATAACGATTCGTAATGGGACTTGTTGATTAAAACTGTTTATCAGTTTACACATTCAGGACCCGTATGCTTTCAATTTAAAGACATGTTATTTAATATGATATCACTTTACGGACAGATTTTCTATGCTGTAGTCTTGCGTGTCAAAATTTGAATGTTTGCATCGTCCCCGGTTAATAATTATGCCGTTAAATGTCTCAATCGATTACAAATTAAAGAATTGATTGGCACAAAATGCAGCAATCCTGCAAAATTCCTGCTAGTTAAGTGTTTAGTGCATCAAAATACGCCAGAAGTGTTAATATTTTGCAATTCAAATGAGGCCGTAAAAACAATGTTTCACAGAAAAATCTAACAGAGAAAATGTTTAGGATTTATATTTTGGTTCTACAACTAAATTCGTCTTCACATTTCAAAGAGGTTTTGATAAATGATCGATGATGTTCTTCTTATACAGTTTTGGGATAAATACTCAAAATGTGCCAAAATCTGTCAAAATTGCGTTTTGGGGTTATATTAAGCGTTTTATAGTTTGATGATCTGTCTAGAAACAAGCCACTATATTTTAAGTACCTTAAATCCCACATAATCGGCTATGATACTATGAACTTAATCAAAGAATGAAATACGTTTTAACTTTGCACCTATTACACAAAATAGTGAACGTAAGGTACCTACATATTCAAGGTAAAGACTATCAATCAACATTGACTAGTTTTCACAGTTATTCCTAAATTCATATATCTTTCTGTATTACTTGCCGTAATAAGAGTTAAAAATGGAACCGAAATGAGGGTTGTTAAAGTTGATATATATAAAGGGTAGACAAAGTCCTTCAAATTATAATCCGCTACCTGTAAATATGCTTGTACAAATTAATTTGATTTTGAACTAATACACGAAAGACATGCTTTTGTTTTATTTTCGAAGACCTTTTGTTGACTTCTGATGACTTCATTGTGTCTTTTTTTCAAATAATGGTTTAGTTCGATTGCTACATATACCTTGCATCTTAAAGTAGTAATAACGAACAAATGTGATCTTAACAAATGATAGAATTAATTGCAGCAAATGTAACCAACTCCAGTAAATTATAGTGCGATCAGTTACACTGAATTCTATTACTTTAAATTGCACCTCAAAATGGGGCCGACTGGGGGTATGATACTATATGCAGATAGTTTTATCTTTAATTTAATAAGAAAGAAAGAAATACATAACAAAACAACAAAAATAGTTATATTAACTATCAATGTGTTCTACACTGTACTGGAATACCCGTGACAATTAACATACTGATCTTACGACACAGCGATATCATTATTCGGAACATTAGTTGGTAGTAATTGAATTGAGAGATTTTGATTACATGATTTCTGACATGATAATGATGAAATGCTTCTTAATAATAAGCTACTCAGATTGCTCTATTTGTACTAAGTTAACATATTTGAACTAGGTTTCTGCAACAGCTCTATTTCATTCGATGATATTTGTTATTCCTGAAACCATATTACGAATCAAGAATGTATCAATCACGTGTTGTCTTTTTACACAACATGTTGACATCTGCTTTTGCGATAACGCTCCTAAAAGAAATTGTTGATATCAACTTTTTATCGGTTCACACATTCATAGGATTAAACCGGATGTTTTATTCGGAAAACAGCAATTTGTACGAGGTTCTAAAGGAAGTTTTTCACAAAATAATCATGTACATGTACGGAAAATATAAAGGTTTATTTTTTTTTGTCTCAACCAAACGCTTCTTAACGTAACTTTTGGTTTTGTGTTACACATTATAGTGAACTTAAACGTATTTACAAATTAAATGTTTTGAAAAATACTAAGGAAAGGCATTAGTCCTTGGGCGTTCCTGCTCATCGATGACGCTCGAATTAAAAAGTCCTGTATGCCTTTCAAAATTAAATTGATCTTGATCTTGTCATGATACAGCCCTTGAATGGAGTAAACTACCAAAAAAAAAACACCATTATTTCGAAATGGTGTATGCTGTATGTTGAAATGGTGTATGAGGCATTGGTAAATTGATTATGGTGTAATACTTACAAAGTGTTATAATGTACGGTGGAAAAGAGGAAAAGGCACTTGTTTTATAATGTATTGTGTATAGGGAACGGTGTATGGTGTATGGTTCACTGGTGTATGGTATAAGTGCAAAGTCTGAACCATTCAAGGACTGTACATCCGCATTTTTACATTTTAACACCCTATGTTGACCTCTGATGTCTTTTTTAAATGTTTTTATTATTACAATGTATTTCTTTTCGTATTTTCATATGAATCGGAGTTCCTTCAGACACTTGTCAAAAACAAAAAGATCAAAGAAGCCTGATCATTTAATTTCACAATCAGATATATTGATGATGTTCTTTCCATTACCAATCTAAACTTGTCTGATTGGGTCCCTTATATAAATACTTCACAACTAGAAATTAAAGAAACAACTTAAACGGCTTCCTCCGTCTCATTTTTACACTTATACTTCGAATTTTACATAGGCGGTCATCTCAGTACCTATGACAAACGAGACGATTTTAATTTTGAAATTATAGATTTCCCACACCTTAACAGCGATATACCAACTTCACCTGCATATTGGATATACATTTCCCAACTCAATCGGTATTCAATCGGTATTCAATAGCATGCAACTGCTACTCAGACTTTATACATCGTTACCAGTGTTTGAGTATAAAGTTGATGAACCAGGGTTACGTCAACGAACGTCTCGTCCTATCCTTAAAGATGTTCAAAGAAAGATACCAAGACCTTGTTGATAAATATTCCGTATCAACTTCACAAATAATGCATGATGGTCTTGAAGTATAGATGTTGTTTATCATCTTAATTTAGTGTTCGTTTTATTTGCCTTTGGATACTTTAAACCTTTACTGTTTAGTCCGTTTTTGTTAATTTACTTTTGGCGTGGCTCAATATTTATAAACCCGCTATTGTGTTATTGTGCTATGGTCATTTTTGTATTCTTGTCGTAGTTTATGCATATGTATTTTGTCTATAGACTGTCTATGTGTCATATTGTTTGTTTTTATTTTCTGTATTAAAATAATTTTTTGTTTTTGGCATTTTTACCTATTATGTCTGTTTGTTTTTATCAAACATTGTTGTCAATAAACAAAGGCAACAGTAGTAAACCCTGTATAATAGTTATAAATCGATTAAGCGAAAACAAATCCGGGTCACAAACCAAAACCGAGAGAACATCACATAGAAACAGACTATTTGATAACAACTGCCATATTCCTGACTTGGTACAGGACATTTTAAGAACAAAATGGTGGGTTGAATCTGGTTTTATGGCTAGTCAAACCTCCCGCTTATATGATAATGTTACAAATATCGCTAAAATGACAACATTACGTGACAGGAATACAGTACAAATAAACGCAAGAGCACTCAGAACAGAGAAATACATAAATAAATAATATAATAGTACAACACAACATGTATACCACATGAATAAAAACGGACACTTCCCATTAATTTACGACAGTACACCAGTACACCACAATAGAATTATGAACTTTGCGTCACACGAATGTATCAATGACACAAAAAAAGTGACGTCACAGGCAAATTTCTAAAAATGGAATATAGAATTGGGATTAAGTTTGCAATGGTGTTATTTTATGTATTTTCTAACCACTACAAGAATATCAATAAAGAATTGTGTTAGTAATGGTGTAATTACTTGTATTTTCTAACTCTGTAGGTTTTTCTTCTAAATCAAAACTGTGTAAAAACAAATAAATCCTGTACATGTAGTTGCTTTAAATAAAAAATCATATAAATGAACTAGCTGATTAACTATCTTAACTTTTACATTCATATAGAAAATAAAAATAGAATTCAAACCACAAACGATAAGACATAACACAATATCTAACCAGACTTACAAAAGAAATTTTGTAAGTTCTAATATCGGTCTCACTTTTCTGCGAATTTTGTGCGACTTTCATACAAGTGAGAGGCTTAGCTAGCTATAAAACCAGGTTTAATCCACCATTTTCTACATAAGGAAATGTCTGTTCAAAGTGTCAGGAATATGACAATTGTTTTCCATTCGTTTGATGTACTTGATCTTTTGATTTTGCTATTTGATAAAGGACATTCGGTTTTGCATTTTCATTTGAGTTCGGATTTTTTTTATTTTACCTTTTATATTAGAATTGATTTTTTATTGACCTTAACTTCACATCCTAAAGTAAAAGTAACATAACTTTTTTGTTTACATGTAAACAGTTTTACAAATTATAGATTAAAATCCATTAATTTCTAGTGTGATAAGTAAAACTTAAATTGATATAACATCGAAATTGCCGAACAAAAGAAGTGGATTTAACTGTAATACTTAACGGACGTAAGTTTATAAACATGTATGATATAGAAAATAAGCAAAAGCACAAATAAGTATATCTAGTATTCCTTTGCTGTACAATGTTATGATAACATGCATGACAAATGTATAAAATACAGTGATTTGACATTATTCATACCATTTATTTTATCATGTTTATATCAACTCTATTGCAATTATTTTATTATTTGATTACTAACATGATAATGATGAAATGCATTTCAAAAATAAGCCAATTAGATTGCTTTTTTCGTTCTAATCTGAGAGTCAAAATATTTATACTAGGTTTCCGCCACAATTTAATCACATCAGAGTTTCATCCGCTGCAAGACATGGTAATGTTTGCAATTGCTATCATGAAATTTCTTAACACAATATTTTAATAAATGAAATAATTGCAGTATATCAGTATGCAATATGATTATCGAATAGTTTCTGTGACCAGAAATGTTAAGAAATATAAACACAAGTTGTTGATGGTTTCCTCAACAACAAAACGATAAGAAAACCGATACTAGAACTTGGGAAATAAACATAAGCATAAAATGATAATAATTTCGAAAACCTTCGGTGGTATTTCAATGCTTAATTCCCATTTTTAAAATTCACAGACGATCCCTGTCATCATTTTTCACAAGTGATGTTTTCTGTGTTCAATAGCATAGTATGATCTCACTTTTCAACGAAGCGATAATTACATTTCTCTAATTCTTCGTCAATTTATCCCTTTCTGCACCCATTGTATAAAAAAAAATTTAATCAACGTGTGGTTCGTTTGATCTCAGTTCTTCATTGGTTAAAATCCGATTATGACGTCGAATTTTCTTGCTTTCCTCTGAATTTCCTATTGTGACGGCATGAAAAAAGGCGCCCATGCCTGATGACGTCACATAGAAAGAACACATCTTTTTGCAGATCATTCGAAAAGAAGGAATACATTTGCCTGCGTATTGTTTGAAAATCATTAGAGAAACAGATTCCACCACCAAATCTCGTGTAATACGATATTTATCCACTCTCGGCAGTTAAATTTTAAATATTTAAAACGCTCGGCGAGCCTCGCGTTTTAAATTTGAAAATTTAACTGTCTCGAGTGGATAAATATCGTATCACACTCGATGCAGTGGTAGAATCTATATATATTTGCTGTGCAAATAAATGTTTTCAATTTGATGATTTAAAAGATCTTTTTATTTATTGATTATTGTTTATGATGAATTGGTTTTCAAAGTTGTATATCGTCATGTTTGTTTACTCTAATATATAATTACGCCTTACATAAGTATCCTGGATTTTGATTGATTACTAGATAGTGTATGTGTTTTCTTTATTACCTTTTATCAAACGAAAATCGTTCTTCTTCTATAACAGCCGGGTTGTTTACACTCTGACTTTTAATGTTTGTCCTGTCTGTCCTTGTATTTGCTTAAACTTATATGCCATTTTTACTCTTCACGGAAACGCTGATAATTTTTGCGCTTTATTGAACACAACTGATTTTGCTAAGGTCTTGATAGCAAAAAAACAAAACGAAAATAAATGTCGAATGTTTAACTAACCAATGGTGAAGGTCACAATCGCAAAATAGTCAAATGTTACTTATTAAGGAAATTGTAGTTCATTCCTAGATTTCTCTATCCGAATTAATATATGCATATATAATTTGACACCTTCTACTTCTCTAAATGTGGAATAAATTAACACTGATTCCCTGCACTGATGATAACTTAACCCTCTAGTGTAAGTACAGTATTATTATAGTTCAGGATTTAATACCTTAGTTCTGCCAGAGACGGATTTGTGGGAAAAATTTGTTTGATTATATAGAGAATCACTGAAGCATGACTGAGCGGGGCCCCTCCTACGGCAGTTAGTGCCCCCCCTCCCCCTTCTCCTTTATGAAAATTTCTGGATCCGGCACTGTCTGCTGTTTGTCCACAATGATATTGACATTGACATCCAAGCTGTTCTGGACATGTATGCTAGGAAATATCCTAGACGAATGTTATTATTAAATCCATTGGCTTAATAAAACTTGAATCATTCCATAGATATATAGTCATTGTTACGGGCACAGAAAATAAAATTAATGCTTGCATTATCTTCAGCTTCTGTTGGGATTGCAAATTTATAACTGTTGCTTTATGAACTCATATATACAATATGAATCCCTTAGGGCGTAAGTTAGGGATGTTAGGAGATTGTTGTTGATTTTTCCAAGTGTGTAGGAGACCTTGCCATCATACCTCAGATGCTCTTTCCGGAAACAGGGACATATTGTTTTTCCTCTGTCCGTCCATCCATTAGTCAGCCACTTGATATTTGGTCCGGCGGATCCGCTAGGAGTCCGGTATTGCATTTGCACGCATACAAATTTATTACGTCATTATTTCATTTTCCCCCGAATATATTCGATTGACTAATATGAATGTAACACCAGTTTTCGCAGCAACCATTGACATAACATTCGCTTGATTTTGTTTTATATGGAGGGTCAGCTTGTGTACTCCGGATTGAGGTCTGTCTCTATTCTACTTGTCTTCAGTTCCGTTTTCTGGTAACTATATGGGAGTAGTCTCAATGAGTAGAAGCTCACAGATTTCTTGCTAATTATGGTGATTGTAGATTGTTGTCAGGGGTGGAATTGGGCGGTTTTAGCTTGAAACTTTAATTTCTCGCTAATTTTACCAGAAAATATTTCTCGTCAAACTTCGCGTGACGAAATATCTACATTGCACCCAATCTAGAAGGATATTTCGATATTTTTACCTCAAAAAAATCTTCCCCTCATTCCGCTCGGCGAAAATTTAAGTTTGGTCCCCCTAACATTAAATCCTGGATCCGCCCCTGTATTTGCTGTGGAAATGAATGTTTCCCTTCGGATGATATGGAAATGAATGTTTCCCTTCGGATGATTTAAACTATCTTTTTATTTATTGATTACAGTTTATGATAAATTGGTTTTCAAAGTTGTATATCGTCACGTTTGTTTACTCTAATATATAATTACGCCTTACATAAGTATCCTGGATTTTGATTGTATAATAGTGTATTTGTTTTCTTTATTACCTTTAATCTAACGAAAATCGTTTTTCTATGACAGCCGGGTTGTTTACACTCGGATTTTTAATATTTGTCCTTTCTGACCTTGTATTTGCTTAAACTTATATGCCATTTTTACTCTTCACGGAAACGATGATAATTTTTGCGCTTTATTGAACACAACTGATTTTGCTAAGGTCTTGATAGCCAAAAAAAAAAAAAAATAAATGTCGAATGTTTAGATAACAAATGGTGAAGGTCACAATCGCGAAATAGTCAAATGTTACTGATTAAAGTAATTGTAGTTCATTCCTAGATTTCGTTATCCGAATTCATATATGCATATATAATTTTAAACCTCCTACTTGTCTAAATGTGGAATAAATTAACACTGGTTCCCTGCACTGATGATAATTTAACTCTCTAGTGCAAGTACAGTATTAATATAGTTCAGGAAAACAGTGAAGCCTGTTAAAATCTTACTCAACTAGGACTATTATATTACTAGTAATCGAATAATGAAATAGATGTTAAGTATAAAAAGGTAACAGTACCGAGGAATGTTAATTTCCTAATACAAAAGTCATCTATATAAAAGATAAGTATCTCTGATAAGTTTATTTATAAGGTATGATTACCAACGAGACAAAGGGATATTGATATTCTAACATGTCATCAATCTAAACCATCTTCAACAATGAACAACACAGATCCGTATGGTAAGATACATAAGTATTAAGTCTGTACCATTTAAGGACTGTACATCCGCATTTTTACTTTTTAAGATCTTGTGTTGACATCTGAATTTTTTTAATGTCTTTTATGTTTGAATTTATGTCTCATTTATACCTCACATCCTAAAGTAAAAGTAACAGAACTTTTTTGTTCACATGTAAACATTTTTACAAATATAGCCCCTTAAATCCATTAAATTCTAATGTGATAAGTTAACCTAAAATTGATATTACTTCGAAAAATCCCATCAAAAATAGTGGATTGGGCTGTAATACTTTACAAACATATGTTTATAAACAAGAATGGTATATAAAATAAGCTAAATCACATAATAAGTATATCTACTATACCTTCGCTGTACAATGTTATGAAAAGATGTATGACAGTTGTATAGCATACAATGATTTTGCGACACAGCATCAACAGCTGGCAATAACATTATTCATATCATTTAGTTGTTATTAACTCTATTGCAATTATTTTATTATTTGATTACTAACATGATAATAATGAAATTCATTTTAGAAATAAGCCAATTAGATTACTTTGTTCTTACTAATCTGAAAGACATAATATTTTTACTAGGTTTCTGCAACAGCTTAATCTCATTAGCGTTGCATCTGCTGCAAGACATGGTAATGTTTGCAACTGTTATCATGGAATATCTTTACACAATTATTTTACAAATTAAATTAATGCAACATATCAATATGATGAATATCGAATCGTTTCTGTGACCAGAAAGGTTCAAAAATATAAACACAAGTTAATGATGGTTTCAACAAAAGAAACGATACGAAAACCGAAATTAGAACTTAACAAATGAACTTGAGCATGAAATGAATGTTATTCCGAAAACTTTCGAAGATATTTAATACTTAATTCCCTTTTTCGAAATTCATAGCCGATCGCTGTCATCAATTTCCACAAATGATGTTCCTTGTGTTCATAACACAGTATTTTCTCACCTTTCAACGAAGCCATATTTTCTTAATTATATGTATTTGCCGTGCAAATGAATGTTTTCCTTGGGTAATTCAACAGTTTTTCTATTTATTGATTATAGTTATGAAAATTTGGTTTTCAATGTTGTATATTGTCACGTTTGTTAACACTAATATATAATTACACCTTACATAAGTATCCTGGATTTTGATTGGTTAATAGATAGTGTATGTGTTTTCTTTATTACCTTTTATTAAACGAAAATCGTTCTTCTTCTACGACAGCCGTGTTGTTTACATTCTGATTTTCAATGTTTACCCTTTCTGTATTTGTATTTGCTTAAACTTATATGCCATTTTTACTCTCCACGGACACGTTGATAATTGTTGCGTTTTATTGAACACAACTGATTTTGCTAAAGACTTGATAGCAAAAAAAAATTAAACAACCGAAAATGAATGTCGAATGTTTGATTAACCAATGATGAAGGTCACAATCTCAAAATAGACAAATGTTACTGATTAAGGTAATTGTAGTTCATTCCTAGATTTCTTTATCCGAATGCATATATAATTTGACACCATCTACTTGTCTAAATGTGGAATAAATTAACACTGGTTCCCTGCACTAATGATAATTTAACCCTCCAGTGTAAGTACAGTATTATTATAGTTCAGAAAAACAGTGAAGCCTGATAAAATCTTACCAAACTAGGACTATTATATTACTAATAATCGAATAATGAAATAGATGCTAAGTATAAACAGGTAATAGTACCGAGGAATATGAATTTCCTGATACAAAAGTCATCTAGATGTTTGAATTAATGTTTCACTTATACCTCACATCCTAAAGTAAAAGTAACAGAACTTTTTTGTTCACATTTAAACATTTTTACAAATAATTCCCTTAAATCCATTAAATTCTAGTGTAAGTTAAACTTAAATTGATATAACTTCGAAAAAGCCCATCAAAAATAGTGGATTGGGCTGTAATACTTTACAAACATATGTTTAGATACAAGCATGGTATATAAAATAAGCAAAATCACATAAGTATATCTACTATTCCTTTACTGTACAATGTTATGATAACATGCATGGCAGTTGTATAACATACAATGATTTTGCGACGCAGCAATAACCGGTGGCAATAACATTATTCATATAATTTAGTTTATATTAACTCTATTGTAATTATTTTATTATTTGATTACTAACATGATAATGATGAAATGCATTTTAGAAATAAGCCAATTAGATTGCTTTATTGGTACTAATCTGAAAGTAAAAATATTCATACTAGGTTTCTGCAACAGCTTAAATATATTCGAATTCCATCTGCTGCAAGACATGGTAATGTTTGCAATTGTTAAAATGGAATCTCTTAACAAAATCATTTTATAAATTAAATTAATGCAATTAAGCCATATGTTGAATACTGAATTGTTTCTGTGACAAGAAATGTTCGGAAATATAAACATAAATTGTTGATGGTTTCAACAAAAGAAACGATACGAAAACCGAAATTAGAACTTAACAAATGAACATAAGCATGAAAGTAATATAATTTCGAATACTTTCGAAGATATTTGAATATTTAATTCCAATGTTCGAAATTCATAGCCGATCTCTGTCATCATTTTCCCTGTGTTCAATAACACAGAGTATTTTATCACTTTTCACCAAAGCCACATTTTCTCAACTATATGTATTTGCTGTGCAAATCAATGTTTTCTCTTGGACGATTTAACAGTGTTTCGATTCATTATAGTTTATGATAAATTGGTTTTCAAAGTTGAGTATCATCACGTTTGTTGACTCTAACACATATTTACAACTTACATGAGTATCATGAATTATGAATGGTTAATAGATAGTGTATGTGTTTTCTTTGTTGCCTTTCATCAGACGAAAATCGTTCTTCTTCCAGACTTCCAAAACAGCCGAGTTTTTACACTCTGATTTTCAATATTTATCTTTTCTGTCCTGGTATTTTCTTAAACTTATATGCCTTTCTTATCCTTCACGGAGACTCTGATAATTTGTTGAGCTTCATTGAACACTACTGATTTTGCTAATTTCTTGATAGAAAAAAAGAACGAAAATAAAATGTCTAATGTTTAACTAAGCAATGGTGAAGGTCGTGGGTTCACAATCTCAAAAGAGTCAAAAGTTGCTGATTAAGATAATTGGAGTTCATTCCTAGATTTCTTTATCCGAATTTATTTATGCATATATAATTAAAAAACACTTACTTCTCTAATCTTGGAATTAATTAATACTTGTTATCTGCACTAATGATGGATTAACCCTCCAGAGTAAGTACAGTTTAACTATAGTTCAAGAAAACAGTGTAGCCTGATACATTCTAACCCAATGGGACTGATGTTATTACTAGTAATAGAATAGAATAGGTTTTAAGTCTAAACATTTAACAGAACTGAAAAATATGTATTTCCTTATACAAAAGTTAATCTATATGAAAGATAAGTATCTATGATGAATCTATTTATAAGGATGAGATATGATTGCCAACGAGACAACTACCCACAAAAGACCACATGGTGCAATCTCCTACAGGTCATCGAACGCTCTTCCACAATGAGTTATACTCATACGTCTGTTAAGATACAAAAAGCCTCGGGATAGAAAACTGGAAACAATTCAAAAGAGACATATAACGGCCTGTTGAAAACGTTGATTGTTTCATACGTCAATAAACTACAACCAAATGACAAGAGGCTCCTAGTTTTGAGTAGGGACATACAGAATGTGACCAGAATAAATATAATACATACGAAGGAGAACGGAAATCATCAAAAATATGAGACTGTACAGGAACCCAACAATACCCAGCTACTCCGAATATAAGCGAAGTACGAACAAAGATAAACATAAGGCACAAAACAAGAACGTTTTAATGACCAGACTTTGTACAATCGGCAGGCGATTCAAACTCTTTGAAACATGTTTGTTATAATCATAATTTACTGTAAGGATGTTCGCTGCACTGTTTCAAAATAGCTTTATAAAAGAATGTTATAATTTGACACTTTGAAAGTACTTTTATTCGTGGGGTTCCAATTTTGTGGTTTTCGTTGAAAGCTATATCCACGAATTTTAGTGCCCAACGAAATATAACAAATGTTGTCTAAATAAAGACCTGAAAAGGTCCCCATATAGGTTTGATTACATGGATATACATGTAGGCATATAATCTAGAAAATACATCGAATATCAGCAAACGCACTTTGATATAATATATACAACTTCAGACAGGATTTTATCCATTAAATCTTTAAAAAAAAACTTTAACTGTACGACGTTTTACGTTTTAATTCTCATGAAAAATTAGTTTTGATCGATGAATGTAAGACTTCCAGTAATGACATGTGATGACAAAATATTCATTTTATCTCCTCATAATTCTCATACGAAAAAATATTATTATTTCATATTGGGCTTGCTATTTATTTCATAAGAATTAATTCTACAATACAAAGTACATTTGTAGCCTTTTATGTAACCATTTGTTTTAAGTGACATTTTTATGGCCCAGTTAACACATTTGGTGTTCGTTAATTAGTGTTATCACTTCTGATTACATGTGTGCAACAATTAGAATGTTTACTATGTAATTTCTTTCAATAGAGACAATTTCTAAGCATAGATGAATCAGCTTATTTCCCAAAGCAATTATTTTATTTAAGAATGTTCACTACTCGAAATAACAAGCTTTTTAAAAGACTGTTATAAATTAATAATATATAAATAAAGAAACTAAAAAAGCAGAAAAAAATGAAGGGTCCATATGCTTGTTTTCGAGTTATAAGCCATTTAAAATTTAGCGGGAAATAATTTTCTCTAGATTTTTTATACATTTAACATTGGCACCTTTTTTCTTTCAAAAACGATGAAAAAATAACAAGGATTTTATAAGATTTTCAAAGATGACATTAAACTATATGTAATTAATTTACGGAAAGAAAAGTAGGGGTTAGTGGGGAAAATTTTTAATGGCATTACATGGATAAAACCAGAGGATTCCGAATATCTAGCAAAAATTCAAAAACAAGAGGAGCCAACATCCTTAAAATTTAATTAATGTTGTCACTAATGACAGACAAAAAAGGAAAAATGAAAATGAACACCTGATTTTGCAATATCCCACAAATCATTATAATAGAACATGTGATTAATTTCAAGATTCTTCGTTTCTGATGGACTCAAATTCTTCACTCGATTTGTTTCTCAGAAAACTAAAATTTTAGAACCCACGAACATGTAACTTTTGCTCAAACCACGGAAATTGATACACACGAATAAAAGTACTTTCACAGTAGTATATAAACATGATAAATGACATGACGGAACTAAAGAAATAGATAAAAATAAAAGGTCAGTTTTTAGATATAAGCCATTGAGAATGTGGCGAGAAATGATTCTCTCTAGTTTTTCATACATTTAACATTTATTATCCTATGAAAAATTACAGGTTTTTTATAAGATTTAAAAAAAAGGTTTTAAAACTTTTAATAAAATTATGAAAAGAAAAGTATGGGTAAGAGGGCAAATTTTTTACAATCGGAAGCAGGATTAAACCAGAGGATTCCGAATATCTGGCAAAAGTCAAAAACATTATTAGCAAACAATCTCAAGCGTCCGTTTATGTCAGGCATGTTTTTGATTATTGACTGCATTTGTAATATCATACTGTTTCAAAGTTGTGGAAGATATGTGTTTCAGATGACCACAGATATGTTGCAAGGGTTCCAAGTGGTAAAGTTAACATAACCCGTTCCAAACTTTTACGAACGCAATCACGAGTTGGTTGACCGTTATGTAATATCTGTGTCACAGATGACCACGGATACATCCACGTCCTCATTTCTTACATTACAGAATGAGACCACAGAATTTGTACTTGAAATGTGAAACACGATGGACGACTCTAGTGAAGCAGGATCTGCTTATCCTTTCGGGGCTCATGAACTTACCCCTTGTTTTGAGTTAGGCTCGTGTTACTCAAGCTTTAGATATATATGTTACAGTTGTGTTTTGTGAACTTGTTTGTCTTTTTCTCGTATCTTATTTTTGCTATGGCGTTTTCAATGTCCCTGATATATGAGTTTATTATGTCACCTTGGTATCTTTCTCCGTTTTTTTTTTTTTTTTTTTTTTTTTTTTCTTATTGTCGTAGACAATATCCCGGAAAACTGCTTATCACTCATTTGAGTCTTTTCTTTCAATGTATAACACAACGAGTGATACGCGTCTTACCTTGCCGTTGCAACTGAATTTGATACCGGTTTTCGGCGTCTTACCTAGCCGGTGCAACTGAATTTGATACAGGTTTTCGGTGTCTTTCCTAACCGGTGCAGCTGAATTTGATACCGGTTTTCGGTTGTGATCGTGAATCTCAATCTTTAAATTAACATAATGAATTTCTTTGTGGTTTGTCTTTTCATCGTTTTTGTAATCTCTCATGGTGTTGTCTGCTTTTATTTTACTTAAGGATGTACTCAGGTGAGGTTTATGAATTTTTGTCAGATGTTCGGACTTCTTGGGGTTTTTTTTCCTACGATATAGGGTAAAATATTTTGTCCAATATCACCCACTTTTCTTTTCATAGAAGGCTTCAATAGCTCACAAAGGCAGATTCTAGATTTTTTTTTCTTACGATTTGAGACCTTATTAAAGCCATTGGTAAACATAAGGTAAAAGTCCGAGTCAGCCTTTTCCCTCCATTATTGGAAATCAAATATCTCAAAAAGGAGTTCCATAACCTATCAATATTTTTGTTTCTTAAATAATTTTCTTTTGACTTATAGTATCAATTTTTAATTCTTGATTTTTTAAATTTCACCTAAGTACATCTTTAAGGTTTTTAATTGAATACTTGGTATTTCCCCCATTAATTTTAATGTGGGGATACTAAACTATTTTCTATTTATAGAAAACAAATTTGTTTACCACATCTCTGCATTGATAAGAGTTTGCATTTTTATTTATTAAAGGTAATTAAATGTCAAAGTATAAAGTCGCACATCTTTTATGACAAGGTGTCCTTGCGTTGGATTGGTTGTTTGCCCAGAGACTATCACATTTCAAGTAACATCAACGCAAATTTTCCCAAAACAAGAGCCCGGACTTCAATTGAATGATTATATTAATCTTTTCTACATGTGGAACATGATCTGCTAATCTATCCGGAGAACCCGAGATCACCACCGGGTTTGGTTGGGTTCGTGTTGCTTAGTCTCTAGTTTTCTTTGTTGTGGTTTGTGTACTGTTGTTTGTCTTTTTGGTCGTTTTTCGTGTTTTGTCATGGCACTGCGCCAGTTTATTTTTGCTTTCTGAGTTTGAATATCGATTCCTTTTGTATCGTTTGCCTCTTTTTTTTGCAATTGTGTCTTTTTTTCTAGTTATACAACCTTAACAGATTTTGCAAATGTGTGTCATCATGTCTTTCATTTGGGAAATAAGCTTGAGTGGAAAGATTCAAGAGAGTGTGGCGTAGACATTATTTTTTAATTATATTTTTGACTATATATGATGACCTGTTCTTTTCTTTTCAAGCTATCTGTAACAATTTACCGCCTCACTGCCATCAATAGCCCATCTCTACAGCTCATTTGCATAATATATCAATATAAGCATCTCAAAAGTGATTTATTATTTCCTCAATAAAACATAGGGTTGTCATTTTTACAGATAAGCTTTGTTTAATGGTTTATGATTGACGAATGACAATGATAAATAGTACAGAGATATGAATGCATATGCATGAATGAGTAATTTAATGATATTTTATTATTTATGTTGTTATGAAATATCGCTTAGTCTATTTGAATAACTCTTTCATTTTTTAGAGGTTATATGATCTTGAAACATACGACAGGCAAGAAAATAGCCTCTTTCGTATGTATGCAACTGATATTCAATGTGATACAGTTTAGATATAGTTAATTTCAACGATGAATTAAAAATTATAAAAAAAAAGAAGATTGTTTCCCTAACGTTTCATATCAGTTCTTGTGCAGAAGTGTTTGTTTTCATGTTTGTTGTAGTAGTATAAATCAGGGCTGATATGCATAAAACTACTTAAGTTAAGATTTGTTCCGAGCGGAAAGATTTTTCTACATGTCCTACGATAAATTAGTACTACGATTGGATATCTTAACTTAAGTGGTATTATGCATATCATTCTAGGCCGTAAATATTCTCTTTTGTCTTGTTTCACAGTTTACTATACCGTTTTTTTATAGCTTACTATACGATATGGGTTAACACAGTGCATAAAACTACTTAAGTTAAGATTTGTTCCGAACGGACAGATTTTTCTTCATGTCCTAAAATAAATTAATACTACGATTAGATATCTTAACTTATGTAGTTTTATGCATATTAGCCCTGATCTTTACATTGAGAGTTCTCTCATTGGTAATTATACCACATTTCCTTATTTTCATTTATATTTGTCGAAGATCAGAAACTTAGTAAAATTCTTTAAGAAAAGTACGACAATTCCGAAGTATTTGAACAATTGCAGAACAATGAATAACATGTTCTACGTGTCGCACAAAAAACGATATACCACTGTTTGTGAGCTTTAAGTCGCTGAACGTAGCATCCGCCTACTAAAGAGACTGTTTCGGAATCGATCAAAATTAAGTGCGTTCAATGAACTTTATTTGTTATTTAAGTTGCTGACAAAAAAAAATGTTGCATTTCGTTCAGATGAAGTTATGCTCATTATTGAAAGTATATTTCCCTGGTATCATTAAAGTACATTTTTGACAAATTAAATTATAAACATTTCACAAACCTAAGTTACATCACATTAAGACACACAAAGTCTTGTTTCGTGTTAATTTGGCCTTTTTTAAGTTTTTTTTTTTTATTTGAGCGTCACTGACGAGTCTTTTGTAGACGAAACGCGCGTCTGGCGCAAATACAAAATTTCAATCCTGGTATCTATGATTAGTTTATTTACAACCACTGGGTCGATGCCACTGCTGGATGACTTTTATTCCCCGAGGGTATCACCAGCCCAGTAGTCAGCACTTCTGTGTTGATATGAATTATCATTGATATGGTCGTAATTATAAATTTACTGTTTACATTTTGTCTACCTCAGGAACAGATTACCTTAGCTGTATTTGGCAAAACCTTTAGGAATTTTTGGTCCTCAATGCTCTTCAACTTCGTACTTAATTTTGCCTTTTTAACTGTTTTTGATTCGAGCGTCACTGATGAGTCTTTTGTAGACGAAACACGCGTCTGGTGCAAATACAAAATTTCAAAATTCCTGGTATCTATGATGAGTTTATTTATTAGAGTCAAGTCCTATTTGTTAACGTAGCTGTTCGTTCATTCATGTTTTTTCTGCTCCCCAAACCTTCTAGCTTATTGACCAAGAACAATCCATTTTACTTTTTTTACCATACTTCTTGATCCACCATAGGTGGAATGTTTTTGCCGAGGCTATCATCCGTTAGGTGGTCAATATTTCGAGGTTCTCCGCCGTCAGGTTGTCAAAGTTTCGAGGTTATCCTCCGTCGAATAGTCAATATTTGAGGTTATTTTTCGTCAAATTCTCTAATCTTTTTTCTTTATGTCATCCTTAGTGACGAAGTCCATTTGTGAGTTTAACATCCACCAACTAGTCAATTTGTCTAGGTTATCCAAAGTTCATTTGTCAATCTTCCGTAAAGTAGTCCATGTTTTGGTTAATCACCTAGTAGTCAATGTTTTGAGTTCGGGTTTAGTCAAGCTGTCATTATTTCGAGATTATACTATACTAAATAGTCAGTTTTCTGAGCTTGTATTCGTTCAACTATCAATGTTTCAAAGTTATCCTATCTGGAAGGTTAAATGTTTTATCCAGAGCCCCTGTCCTTATTTCTAATGACTTTGTTTAATATAGGACCTTAATTGTTTTGGTGATGGTGTTGATGGATTGAGTTTGAAAATCACCTTCTCTTCATCAGAAACATCTTTCACAGAAAATTTTATTTCCAAATTATCAAAATATGTTTTTCATCTTCTAATATGTTACATTTAAGGCATAATCTCTGCTCACAAGGAATATAAGAATCAATATAACAATGTTATCATCCACCAAGTGGTCACGTTTTGGTGTTATTTTTGGTCAAATTCTCTATTTTGTTTGAGTCATCATAAGTGATGACTTTCATTTTTTTTTAGTTTTACAGCATTCAAATAGTCAATTAGTCAATCATCCATTAAGTAATCCACGTTTGAGTGAATCAACTAGCAGTCAATGTTTTTGTTTTGAGGTTACCCTTAGCCAAGCAGTCATTATTGCGAGGTTATACTTTTCCATATAGTCAATGTTTTGGTTTTGAGATTATCCTTAGCCAAGCAGTCATTATTGCGAGGTTATACCTTTCCATATAGTCAATGTTTTGGTTTTGAGGTTATCCTTAACCAAGCAGTCAATATTTGGAGGGATTCCTTAGTCAAGTTGTCATCATTTCATGTTTATCATTTGAAATAATTATTTGTGAAACAGTCAATTTTTCGAGGTTATAGTCCGTCATTGAACATGAACATTTCCGTTAATTGTGTTGATTTCTTATCCTTATGTTTGTTCAAAAACACATGTTCTCGTGCAAAGTTGATCCTATATGTCAATGGCCATGTGAACCAGTAGCACTAATGTTATACATGTTATATAAAAGAGAACAATAAGATGTAAAACAATAAAACGTGCTCTTTTATGAAGAAATAGATATATTTGTATTAAAAAATTCATAACAATATTCTTTTTATATTTTCTGTTTTCTGTAAAACATTTTGTAATTTCAGTGACGACACCAGCTTATATAATTCAATGGACTTTCGTGATTATTTAAGACCAACTATATATGTCATATAACTATTATCTTCTCATCTGTTCTTTATTTTGCATTATTAGCACTTTTTAATTATTATATCTTTTTTTTTAAATGCAGTTTCATGTTTACTGGACAGACTCATGTACTTTTCATTTTTATCCTACTGTTATCTATTCATTATTCGATTATAATTATATTTTTTATCATCTCTTTTCTGTTTTTTTTTTTTTTTTTTTAATTTTGTTACATTTTGATTGAACATAATTCCGTCCTCCTTAAATCATTTACGACTTGACATCGTGACAGTCTGTTATGGTTTATATAACATCACATGGCAAATATTTCATGTATATTCATGAGGACTGCTGTCAGGTGATTTACATGTCACATGACTACTTTTTACCCTATCGAATTTCATCGACTAAAACACGAGAACTTCTAACAACTAACTGAAGATAACAAAGGGACAATCAAACTCATAAGTCGAAAATAAACTGACAAACCCATGGCAAAAAAAATTAAAAGACCAAAAGACAAACAACGGTACACAAAACACAACATTAAAAACTAACGACTGAGCAACACGAAGACCCCCAAAAACCGGTGGTGATCTCAGGTGCTCCGGAAGGGTAAGCAGACCCTGCTCCACACGTGGCACCCGTCGTGTTGCTTAAGTAAGTAGAAGAATACAAGTGGTAAGTCTAATTCGGTAGGTCACATTCGGGGAAAAGAGAACGGGATTGTGGTTACGACAATTGGAATATATCCATCGTCATCTATGAAACAGGTATTCCATAAGGATCAGCCAACCTGTGATGGCGTCCATAAAATTTACGAAGGGATGATTTCAACTTCACCACTTGGAACTCTTGGTTGAATAGCTTTCTTGTAAACAGAAAACCTCTATCAAGGTATAATGATAGGAAATATAAGCTCTGTAATATCGTATCAACTAGGAAATATATATTCCGTATGCAGGCGCTGCTAGAATGTTGCTACATAGAAATGGAAAGTTCACAATTGGGAAGTTAAAATCATCTCTTTTGTTGTAAAGTTTTGCTTTCAACCGACCATCATTGTCAATTTCTAGTTGTAAGTCAAGATATGAGACAAACTTAACTGTATCGGTCGTATCCTATATCTCAAGTTCGGTGGGATAGATGCGTTCAACCTAGTCACCAAACTATGAATTATTGAGTAAGAGAACATATTTCATATAGCGAAAAGTGAAGTTAAGAGATAATTCTAACTTCTTTTTTTTTGTAAGAAGCTCTTGTATGAAGTCAGTCTCATATAAGTATAGGAACAAGTCGGCAAGAGGAGCACAGTTGGTTCACAATGACATATGGACAACATGAATGATCTCGACTTATAGAATAGTATGACCCATTGTGTATGCGGTAGTTGGCACGGATGAGTCAAACAGTTAAAAAAAAAATATAATGGTTAGTTTTTTTTCAGTTTTACAATGTAATAACGTTCTCACTAATTTGTTAGTTTGTTTGCAAGTTTGGGAAATGTAACTAAAAATTAAAAAAAAAAACCTACAAATACCGATATCTGGCAGACCGATATCAGTCTTGTGAACATCTAAAAGATATTATTTTATACATTTGTATTTTTATTTATTTTCAAAATCAATGGACCAAATAATATCTTGCTCCCCGTATTAGCTTTATCTAGATTGAAGCACAAACGATTATGGTCTTCATTAGCTCAGAAGGTTTTAATTGTTTGAATTTCTAAAGATTCCACATGAACGAATATTTTTATAAAAAAATTGAAATCTTATAAAACAAGAAAAAAAACAATCCGGGTTAACGTGAAAAAATGTATTTTGCGATTTCTATGTGTTGCTGCAGAGTTAAGAAACTCGTTTTGAATCCTGGTGTTCGATTTTCTTTCGGTATATGAATAAACTAAACCTCCTTGCTGATCTCGAATACTAATGGTCGTCTTGAAAGCGTGGAGGGTTGTGTGTTTATTCCGCGATTAAGTCAAACCTCGACACTTTTCAATTTGTAGTTGATGCAACTTCACCATGGGCAAACACTAATCTGTTTGATGAGCAAACAAGCATTATGTGTTCAAAAGGTGTAACATATCTGTGGAGCAGGATCTGTTTACCCTTCAAGACCACCTGAGATCCCCCCAGGTTTTTTTTGTTGTGTTCATGTTGCTCAGTCTTCATTTTTCTATGTTTTATTCTGTATACTGTTGTTTGTATTTGTTCGTTTTTCGTTTTATTGCTTGATGTTTTGTTAACTTAAGCAGTCTAATCTCAGTCTTTTTCTTAAAATTACAAAACACATATTGTGTGAATATAAAAGGTACGTATTACACAACTAGATATGCAATAAAATATTTAGACAAAATATGTGAAAGTATTTGAATTTATTCATTAACATTGAATATTTCACGTTTTACTGACCTTTTAAAGAAAAGTTTATATGATACATTTGTAATATTCAAGACGAACATCCTCCTTTAATAGCAATTCATGAGCCATCACCCACTACTCAGTGTATAAATTGAAGTATTGTATGCTTTCCTTACAAAAACAACACTGATTGAAAACAAAAGCATGGTTTTTGGAATAAGGTCCCCGTACCATCTGCACTCACTGTGTTGTTGCTATATTTATCAAAAGTTCTGATTTCAACAAACTCAAGGAATCTGCCAGGATTAAATTATCGAAATATCATTTTTCTCTGCAAGATAATCACAAAAAAAAACTTGAAATCCGTCACAAGCGGAGTCATTCCTGACTGACCTAATTATAATTCCGGAAGTCACACAGCTAATAAAATTCTATACTTGCGTGACATAAATTTAAGAAACGAAAACGTATATGATAGATGACGCACTCATGTATCTCATTAAGCTCGTAATATCTCGTAACAGGAAGTGATTTTGAACCGGAAATGTTGCCTTTGACAATGTGACTGATCGACAATGACACATATAAACCTGCAGCAACAACACAAATTGGCAGTGTTTTGTGCAATTCGGGGCAATTCTGAAACTTTAGGGGCAACTTGGAATGACTTGAAAATATGAAAGCAACTCGGAGCAATTCGAGAAAACGTATAAATAACGAGAAATATTTACAGCAGCTGGAAAAACCCCAAAAATAATCCAGAAATATCTAAGTACGTTGAAGTCAGTTGGAAAAAGCAGAAACAGCTGGGTTCAATTTGTTTTACAAAATTAAAAAACAGAAAAGAGAAAATCATGAAAGTTTGCATTCAAAGAAAGCAATATTTCAAAATTTAAGACTGGCGGCAAATTGAGAACGCTTTGATCATTTTAAGATATTTGAACGATCAACGATTTTACCACCCTTTAAAATAAAAAAAAATAAAATCTAGAAATTATTTTTCTCAGCATAATTTTAGAAGTCCTAGGTTTACAAAATAGAGAATAATGGGCAATCAATATAAAGAATAGAGAATAATGGACCAAATAATGACAACTAGCAAAATGTTGAAGAAAGACAAATTTTGGGAAACAAGACTATCACGATTTCTTTCAATATCAACTTCATCTGAACATAAGGATTGCCTTCCTGTGTATCGCGCATAAACACATCACAGTGAAATTGACATATTGTTTTAATTGGCAACGAAACCAGTTTCGGCAACACGGTCTATTGAATAAGTAACCCCGGAAAACAATTTTAACGAACCAATCACGTTCACGTATTTGTAGATATGCAAATTATATACGAACGCTGGTCTAGTATATGCTGAATCAATTTTTGGTCAAGTAATTAATGACATAAAGCTTTACAATCGATGACGTCACACTTTTATATGGGAAATATAAGCGACAATCGCATTCTATTCTATCTAACCTAATCAATCTGGCTCAGAGTGTTGGTCTAGTAGAAATCATTGTATAAGGTTAGAAGATCATTCATTTACTGAGTGCAATAAGGTCATAACTTAATTATATTTATCGAGTTAAGGAAGTACTGAGGTCAGGTTTAGGAATTTTTGTCAGATATTTGGACTCCTTGGATTTTTTCCTACGATACAGGGTAAAATATTTTGCCCCATATCACCCACTTTTCTTTTCATAGAAGACTCCAATGGCTCATAAAAAGGTCATTATCAAAATTTAAGCAGATTCTAGTTTTTTTGTTTTACTATTTGAGACCCAAATAATAATAATGCTTAATATAAGGTAAAATTCCAAGTCTGCCTTTTCCCGCCTTTTTCTTAAAATCAAATATCGCTAAAAGGAGTTCCATTACCTATAAATATTTTTAGCTTATTTTGTCCCTTTACTAATGCTCTTCTGACTTATAGCATCAATTTTTAATTCTAGATTTTTTTAATTTCACCTAATTACACCCTTAAGTACAATTTTTTTTAATGCGTTTTTTTTTCTCATTTAAGACTGGTAGCAAATTGAGAACACTTTGATCATTTTAAGATATGTGAACGATCAACGCTTTTACCACCCTTAAAAATAAACTAAATCAAATCTAGCAATTACTTTTCTAAACATAATTTTAGAATCTGTCTGTTCAGTGTATACTGTTATTTGAGTGTGCACATGATATGACAGAGGGTGTGAATGGGGGGTTTACAAAATACAGAATAATGGGCAATCAATATAAAGAATAGAGAAAATGGACCAAGTAATAAAGAATAGAGAATAATGAGGTGCTAAAATATAAATAATAGAGAATAATGAGAAAAAAGTATATAGAATAAAGAAAAATGGAATAAAAAAAATAAAGAATACAGAAATGAAGGACCTCCCATCCAGACCATCATGATAGAACATATGATAAAACATATGATATTAACGCCAATAAAAACTGTTATCCAAACATTATGTACAGTTTTTGTGCTTCCATGTCAAATTCTGAATAATGATAAGCTCGCCATGCAACCTAATTTTAATGATGCTTTATACGAGCATATTTATTGTTAAGGTATGCATGTCTGCGTTTAAATCATATTTTAATACCCTATCATTGTGTAAGCTCACTTCTACAAAATGTGAATTTTAGAGTCTAGACAATGTATTTAAATAACGAAATAAATGTCAAAAAGGTGTCATTACTGCTTCTGGTTTAACTTTTATTCTATCTCCCTGGAATACATTAGCAACATGGCGCCTCATTAATTCTAGATTTATATATGAACAATCAGATTTAATTAGGAATTCTATGTATCTTTATTTCTAAATGAGAGAGCTAAATTATTACTCCATTTTCTACTTAACATCTTTAGATATGCCTGTTGATATACATCTTCGCTGGCCAAGGGTTACGATCCACTTCCCTCCTTTCCACCCTTGGCAGATTAAGCCAACATTTGTGATAACAATGTTGCGCCATCTATCGGTAGATTAAAGTCACGCCCATTCCGAATACATTATTCTTGACCAATGGTAGCACTTGAACTCTTCAATTTGGAGGTAAAAACACGGTAGCGTCTAGATTCTACACACTTGGTAAAGCAGGAAACGAAAATATACGTTGACATTCATGCATTTGTGCAAGAAACATACACAGGAACTTCTATTAGTTGATTAAAAACATTCAAATTGTCACTAAATATAGTCGTATGTTAAGGGATGTAAAGACTTGTTGCACAATAAGCACGTGGCAATTGTTTACATACACTTTCTAAATTTACACGTGATCATGTTATAGGCGCTTTTTGATTGGGTGCAGCGAGTTTCGACTGCAAACAATGAAAATCATTACCTTGTGTCTCCGAAATTCTATCACAATCCGCCAAGGGTGGAGAGGAGGGAAGTGGATTGTAACCCTTGGCTAGCGAAGATGGTTGATAGATTAATGTTATGGATGGTTTTAATGAAACTTGTTCGATTCTTTAACTCGGTTTTTAGATAAAATTTAATGAAGAAATGTTATAAATTATGTCAGTTATGGAGCGCTGATTACTGAGCTGGTGTTACACTCGGGGAATAGTAGTCCGCCATCTGGGGTAACGACCCAGTTGTACATGAATGAAAAAACTCAAATAAATTTTGTGTGGTCATATCGAATGCACGAAATTTTATTGGGAATGTTGAAACTGGTAGGTTTTCATTAGAAATCAATTTTAGATTAAGATTGTTAAATTGTTGGTCGAAATATTTAGTAGTACAAAGCTGATCTCTAGTTTTGTGGATCAGTTATTGTATAAGCTGCACAGTTAAAATATAATTCAAAGTGAATTAAATGTATATGATAGATTAGTTGTTGTTTGCTTTTCATCCAGTGGCAAATATTTCATGTATGTCCAGGACGAGAACAAATTACAAAATAAATACAATAGGTTGATTCTGTAACAGGGGTCGGCCGGGTTGAAGAGTTTGAAATTTGGACTGCCATTCGAAATGATTGAGGGTATATTGGATAGGGTCAGAAATTTAGCCAAGAACATGCAACCTTTAAAAGAACTTTTTCTAGGGTTCTTAACGTGAATAAGTGTGGTACTCTATCTTCACGAGGCATCAGATGCAAGTGTTAAAAAAAAATTGAGAAAGGGAAAACGATTATTTTATTACTAAGAGTAAAGATGCTGAAAACTAAAATATCTTAAATTGAAACTGAAAATGGAACAATATTCTAAGGGAAGAGTGATTTTCTATATTGTGTAACACAAGTTGTTTTAAAAATAAGTTTCATTATATTTTTATACGTAAACATGAGGTAATCACAAATTAAAAAAAACAAAAATAGTCCTAGTTGTTATTTTGGTAATTCTAGAGAAGATAAACAAAAGCCTTGTTAGTGCATTATAATGTCCCCATGTTAGATACATTTGCAATCTTCGTGAAAAAATAAATCACACCATATCGTATGTAAAGCTGAATCTGACCAGTATCTGTTTGGTTTAGAAATTAGTTCTCGTATATCAGTTAAATCCTTACACTATATTTCTTGTCGCGGAAGATTATGTTTATTCACGATGATTCGACATTTTAATTATAATAGTCTGCACATGCTTTGGTTTATGCTAATTTGATTATATAGATCAGTAACATGATTATATTGGTCAGTAACATGATTATATTGGTCAGTAACATGATAAGATTGGTCAGTAACATGATTATATTGGTCAGTAACATGATTATATAGGTCAGTAACATGATTATATTGGTCAGTAACATGATTATATTGGTTAGTAACATGATTATATTGGTTAGTAACATGATTATATAGGTCAGTTACATGATTATATTGGTCAGTAACATGATTAAATGTATATAGGTCAGTTAAAAAGTTGAACTTTCAGATTTATTAAAAGAAATAGGTTAGTTGTACTTTAAGTTAATTTCTTGGCGTATTTGTTTGTCATTGTAATATTGTATGTGTCGTATTTGTCTCTTGTGACATCGTAATACTATGCTGTCATGATTGATCGATGAAATCTTAAAGCGCTTTTCTGGATTTATTTTCATTAGGAACTCTCAAACCCTAAAAATTAAAGCCGGAAGTGTATAAATATTTGATAACCTTAGAAGTAAATAATCATAGATACCAGTATTAAAACTGTGTACGGTAGACACGCGTTTCGTCTACAAAAGACTCATCGGTGAAGCTCGAATTAAAAAAGTTAAATAGGCAAAATAAAGTAGGAAGTTGAAGAGTATTGAGAATTTTTACTAGCAGAATAGCCAAATCCACCTCAGATCAACTTTTCGAATGTGACCTACAGAATGAGACTTATCACCGAGTTTTTACTAACATGAGCAACACGACGGGTGCAACATGTGGAGCAGGATATAACTGCCCTGCCACTATATCAACACACACAACAACATACCAACCAAGTGGGTGACAATCACCACTCAGACAGAATGTAACTCAGAGTAGACGATGTACTAGAACATATGAAATCCCGTTGTAAAGATGAACTCACTGCAATTCCAGCTATCTATGAAGACCCGTTGTAAAGATGAACTCATTGCAATTCGAGCTATCTATGAAGAAGAATTGGTACAACTCCGTGACCGAGAATGGAATGATGACACACAACAATTAGTTGAACACATACCACCTGCTACTCATGCAAAGACCAGCTTTACAACGAGAGACACAAGACATTACCTGCACTACCAAAATCAGTAGCAGATATAACAGTAGATGGTGAATGGGATGAAACTACTACTGGACAACCTTTCCTACTTGCAGATGATAACACCAATGGTCGAATGCTTGTATTCAGTACCCAAGATAACCTCAGACATCTAGCAGCAGCAGACACCATCTACTGTGATGGAACATTCTATGTGTGTCCAACACTGTTATACCAGCTATACACTTTCCATGCTAAAGTTGATGGTACTATGTTTCCGCTGGTTTACAGTCTCCTTCCCGGTATGCTGAACTTACGCCAGTCCAGTATGAAGATGCTGCTTTTTATCTGCTGCACATTGATTAAGACTTTGTATTCTCTTGTGTGTTCAATTTAGTGCAGTGTATTACTGTGTTAGTGCTTTGTTTTAATTTCAATTTAGTGTACTTTTTTGTTTCAAAGAATATGTAGTGTAACTCAAAATTTAGTGCTTTGTTTCAAAGAATATGTAGTGTAACTCAAAATTTAGTGCTTTGTTGCAAAGAGTATATGGTGTAATTCAAAATTTGGTGCTTTGTTTCAAAGAATGATTACTACAATTTTAATATATTTATATTTCAATTGATATCATTTACTTGTATATATTAATGTTTTCACCTAAATAATTTTAATTGTTTGTGAATAACATTGTGTACTTTGACCTATAATTGTTATCTTTTTATACATTGTGACTTGGATGGAGAGATGTCTCATTGGCACTCATACCACATCTTATTTATATTTTGAATATTATTTACACAAAATATGCTATGAAATTATTAAATAACATATTGTTATATAAACTATTCTTTTACTTTATTTTCCACAAGATTTACCTGGATTTACCTTGGTTCATTAGTTTAGTGTTGTTACAACATAATCCTTCATAATCCTATTGTTTACATAAAAATTCTGGGAACTCCAACATAAAACTTTACTATTTTACCTATAAAATTCAAAATGTAGGAATAGCCAGAATAAACCGAGAGATTTTGTAAATTGTGTAACACAGGTTGTTTGGAAATAAGCTTCACTAAACTTTTATATGTAAACAATAAAAGATAAAAATTTAAAACCAAAAATATTCCAAGTTATTATTTTATTAATTCTAGAGAAGATAAACAAAAGCCTTGTTAGTGCATTATAATATCCCCATGTTAGAAACATTTACAATCTTCGTGAAAAAAATAAATCACACCATATCGTATGTAAAGGAGAAACTGACCAGTATCTGTTTGGTTTAGAAATTAGTTCTCGTATATCAGTTAAATCCTTACACTATATTTCTTGTCGCGGAAGATTATGTTTCTTCACGATAATGTGACATTTTAATTATAGTCTGCACATGGTTTGGTTTATGTTAATTTGATTACTAGTATATTGGTCAGTAACATGATTAAATAGGTCAGTTAAAACGTTTGACTTTTAGATATATATTAAAAGAAATAGATTAGTTGTACTTTAAGTTCATTTCTTGGCGTATTTGTTTGTCATTGTGATATTGTATATATGTCGTATTTGTCTCTTGTGACATCGTTATACTATGCTGTCCTAAGTGATCAATAATTCTTGAAGCGCTTTTCCTTATTTATTTTCATTAGGAACGCCCAAACCCTAAAAATGAAAGCCAGAATTGTATACATATTTGATAACATCAGAATTAACTCATCATAGATACCAGAATTAAAATTGTGTACGCTAGACGTGCGTTTCGTCTACAAAAGACTCATCGGTGAAACTCGAATTAAAAAAGTTAAAAAGGCCAAATAAAGTAGGAAGTTGAAGAGTATTGAGAAGTTTTACTAGCAGAATAGCCAAATTCACCTCAGATCAACTTTTCGAATGTGACCTACAGAATGAGACTTATCACCGGGTTTGTACTAACATGAGTAACACGACGGTTGCTACATGTGGAGTAGGATCTGCTTATATTATACCCTTCTGTTTTGTTTGTTTAGAAAAGTGTTGAAGAAATTTTAAGAAATGGAAAAAGATTGCTTTTCTTCTAAGATTATGGATGTTGAAAACTAAAATATCTTAAATTAAAACTAAAAATGGAATAATTTTCTAAGGGAAGAGAGATTTTGTATATTGTGTAACACAGGTTGTTTGGAACTAAGCTTCACTATACTTTTATATGAAAAAAACAAATAAATAAAAATTTAAAATCTAAATATATTCCTAGTTGTTATTTTGGTAATTCTAGAGAAGATAAACAAAAGCCTTAAGTGTTATTGCATTATAATGTCCCCATGTTAGATAAATTTGCAATCTTCTTGAAAATAAAAACTCACACCATATCGTATTTTAAGCTGAAACTGACCAGACTGAGTATCTGTTTGGTTTAGAAAATTAGTTCTCGTATATCAGTTAAATCCTTACACTATATTTCTTGTCGCGGAAGATTATGTTTATTCACGATGATTTGACATTTTAATTATGATAGTTTGCACATGCTTTGGTTTATGCTAATTTGATTATATAGGTCAGTAACATGATTATATTGGTCAGTAACATGATTATATTGGTCATTAACATGATTATATTGGTCAGTAACATGACTATATTGTTCAGTAACATGATTATATTGTTCAGTAACATGATCATGTTGGTCAGTAACATGATTATATAGGTCAGTAACATGATTTTATAGGTCAGTTACATGATTAGTAACATGATTATATAGGTCAGAAACATGATTATATTGGTCAGTAACATGATTATATTGGTCAGTAACATGATTATATTGGTCAGTAACATGATTATATTGGTCAGTAACATGATTATATAGGTCAGTTACATGATTATATTGGTCAGTAACATGATTATTTAGGTCAGTTTAAACGTTGAACTTTTAGATATATTAAAAGAAATAGATTAGTTGTACCTTAAGTTAATTTCTTGGCGTATTTGTTTGTCATTGGGATATTGTATATGTCGTATTTGTCTCTTGTGACATCGTAATACTATGCTGTCATGAGTGATCAATAAAATCTTGAAGCGCTTTTCTGGATTTATTTTCATTAGCACACTCAAACCCTAGAAATGAAAGCCAGAATTGTATAGATATTTGATAACATCAGAATTAACTCATCATAGATACCGGGATTAAAATTATGTACGCTAGAGGCGCGTTTTGTCTACAAAAGACTCATCAGTGAACCTCAAATTAAAAAAGTTAAAAAGGCCAAATAAAGTAGGAAGTTGAAGAGTATTGAGAAGTTTTATTAGCAGAATAGCAAAATCCACCTCAGATCAACTTTTTGAATGTGACCTACCGAATGTGACCTACCGAATGAGACTTATCACCAGGTTTGTACTCACATGAGTAACACGACGGGTGCTACATGTGGAGTAGGATCTGCTTATATTATACCCTTCCGTTTTGTTTGTTTAGAAAAGTGTTGAAGAAATTTTAAGAAATGGAAAAAGATTGCTTTACTTCTAAGATTATAGATGTTGAAAACTAAAATATCTTAAATTAAAACTAAAAATGGAATAATTTTCTAAGGGAAGAGAGATTTTGTATATTGTGTAACACAGGTTGTTTGAAAATAAGCTTCATTATACTTTTATATGAAAAAAACAAATAAATAAAAATTTAAAATCCAAATATATTCCTAGTTGTTATTTAGGTAATTCTAGAGTAGATAAACAAAAGCCTTAATTGTTATTGCATTATAATGTCCCCATGTTAGATAAATTTGCAATCTTCTTGAAAATAAAAACTCACACCATATCGTATTTTAAGCTGAAACTGACCAGACTGAGTATCTGTTTGGTTCAGAAAATTAGTTCTCGTATATCAGTTAAATCCTTACACTATATTTCTTGTCGCGGAAGATTATGTTTATTCACGATGATTCGACATTTTAATTATGACAGTTTGCACATGCTTTGGTTTATGCTAATTTGATTATATAGGTCAGTAACATGATTATATTGGTCATTAACATGATTATATTGGTCAGTAACATGACTATATTGTTCAGTAACATGATTATATTGTTCAGTAACATGATTATGTTGGTCAGTAACATGATAATATAGGTCAGTAACATGATTTTATAGGTCAGTAACATGATTAGTAACATGATTATATAGGTCACTAACATGATTATATTGGTCAGTAACATGATTATATTGGTCAGTAACATGATTATATTGGTCAGTAACATGATTATATTGGTCAGTAACATGATTATATAGGTCAGTTACATGATTATATTGGTCAGTAACATGATTATTTAGGTCAGTTAAAACGTTGAACTTTTAGATATATTAAAAGAAATAGATTAGTTGTACCTTAAGTTAATTTCTTGGCGTATTTGTTTGTCATTGGGATATTGTATATGTCGTATTTGTCTCTTGTGACATCGTAATACTATGCTGTCATCAGTGATGAATAAAATCTTGACGCGCTTTTCTGGATTTATTTTCATTAGCACACTCAAACCCTAAAAATGAAAGCCAGAATTGTATAGATATTTGATAACATCAGAATTAACTCATCATAGATACCGGGATTAAAATTATGTACGCTAGAGGCGCGTTTTGTCTACAAAAGACTCATCAGTGAACCTCAAATTAAAAAAGTTAAAAAGGCCAAATAAAGTAGGAAGTTGAAGAGTATTGAGAAGTTTTATTAGCAGAATAGCAAAATCCACCTCAGATCAACTTTTCGAATGTGACCTACCGAATGTGACCTACCGAATGAGACTTATCACCAGGTTTGTACTCACATGAGTAACACGACGGGTGCTACATGTGGAGTAGGATCTGCTTACCCTTCCGTTTTGTTTGTTTAGAAAAGTGTTAAAGAAATTTTAAGAAAAGGAAAAAGATTGCTTTATTTCTAAGATTATGGATGTTGAAAACTAAAATATCCTAAATTAAAATTAAAAATGGTAAGATGGGAAACCCCATTGCCGATTGGTTAAAACTTAGACATGTGAGGGTACCCAAATAACCACTGACCAGCATTCCAAAACTTATTATGTATATAATTACTGATGGAATTAAAAACACTAATTCTGTGACAAATATGCAACTCTGCTGGGATGGTTTTCTTTGATTTAAGAGTCTACAAAATATTGACTATTGCACAAGAAAAGTTTGCAAGAATTTATTTTCTTGAATTCAGCACAAGTTACTTCTGAAAATGAACACTGAATCACAGTGTGTCTGTGACCCTAAATAAACGAAAACAAAGGGAGTGACAGGACATATGAGAAACAATGTTATACACAAACAAAGGATCGAGCTGGTAAGCATTCTTTCATAAAATATTGACATAGCTTTAAATCATGCAACCGTGAAACAGCATCAGCCATATCATTCTGCTTCCCTGGCAGGTGAATTACAACAAGTTGAAAATTGTTAGTAGTAGTAGTAGCAGACAGCCAAAATAATTCGCGCAAAAATGACATCAAAAGTTCGTTCTTAGAGGTACACTTATTGATACAACCAACAGTTGATGAATTATCACAATAAATATATATACGCTTATTTTGCCAACATTTAGCCTAACGCTTGGCCGCCAAATCCACTGCAAATGATTCTTGCTCATTAATATGCAAAGTTTGCGCAAAAGGGAAATCCTCTTTCCAATTAACATAAAACCAATCGGTACCAAAAACACCACCTGCACCTGTTTTGCAAGCATCAGTATAAACTGAGGTGACAGGATCAGTGTTAAGTAAGATGGATTTCCCATTAAAAGTGGACATGAAATTGTACCACCAATGGATACCATGCAAAATATCCCCGCATAAACGCATGTTGTTCCAATCATTCTTAAGCTTCGTAATGCCATCAATGATTCTCCGAAGAAAATCATTTCTCCCGCGAACCACTGAAGAATCCCAGTTTAATTTTCCCGCAAGGGACTGCGGTTGTTTCTTAGAAACATGCTTGCGCTGCTGAAAATCTGCCAAATCTTGCCTGAATTGCTTTAGTTTTGTACTAGGTAATCTTAATTCCAATGTTGTGAAGTTTATCTCCACACCTAAAAATACTAATCTCTGGCATGGGTCTAAGACCTTGGACCAACTAATCGCAAAGCCTAACTTGCGCAGCAAGTAAATTAAAACCCTAAGGCCATGTGCGCAGCGCTGCTTTGTGCTTTCGTAAATGAAAAAAATCATCTAAATATGCTATAATGGTAAAGCCTCTGCGTGACATCATGCGGCGAATAGCCTGTGAAAGTCTATGGAAAATACCAGGTGCTAGTTTAGTGCCCAATGGTATTTTTTTATCAACAAAAATATGTGTTTGACCTTTAGGGAAAGTCCACTGTAAACCTGTTACCTGTTGACTACTGCAACTGATACCCACAGATATGTAGGCCGATTTTAAATCAACTTTAGACATCAACAGATTGACATTTTTGCTTATCCATATTCCCTGCAAAATCATTAACAGCTGACCCTATAGGTCTATTGCAATCATGAATTATCCTTACACCCCCATCAGGTTTTGAAATGACACCTAAAGGACTTATAATTTTTGGTGTTGACGTTGCCAACTCATAATTCCCATTTTCAATTTCAATTAAAATCTGTTGATGAGCTTTATCGTATAAAAAACTTAAAAGATGTGCTGAAGTTGTTGAAATGTTCAGTGGAGCCAAATTAATATCCTGAACATGTCAAACCCGTTTTTTATGCCATGCAAAAGAAATTCTTTATCAAAATCATTTTTAAGTTCCTCTTGCCAAACAGTATAAACAAGGTCACGTGTTGGCTTTACCTTTATACTCAGTTCTTTGAATGAACAAATGCTTGGTGTTGGGCACCACACCCTTGGATAGCATAAATATGTGCATGTGACAGTTTTGTAACAAGCAACCTTTTCCACTATTAAACTTTCTGCAAATTTCAATACCTTCTGTAGAATGAGAGGTATACTTGGAATTCATGTTGTTGTAATATTCTTAGGGAAGAGAGATTTTGTATATTATGTAACACAGGTTGTTTGGAAATAAGTTTCACTATACTTTTATATGAAAACAATAAATAAATAAAAAATTAAAACCAAATATACTCCTAGTTATTATTTTGGTAATTCTAGAGAAGATAAACAAAAGCCTTGTTAGTGCATTATAATATCCCCATGTTAGATACATTTACAATCTTCGTGCAAAAAATAAATCACACCATATCGTATGTAAAGGTGAAAATGACCAGTATCTGTTTGGTTTAGAAATTAGTTCTCGTATATCAGTTAAATCCTTACACTATATTTCTGGTCAAGAGTGTGTTTAGTCACGATAATGTGACATTTCAATTATAGTCTGCACATGTTTTGGCTTATGTTAATTTGATTATATTGGTCAGTAGTATGATTAAATGTATATAAGTCTAAAACGTTGAACTTTCAGACATATTAAAAGAAATAGATCAGTTGTGCTTTAAGTTAATTTCTTGGAGTATTTGTTTGCCATTGTGATATTGTATATGTCGTATTTGTCTCTTGTGACATCGTAATACTATGCTATCATAAGTGATCAATAAATCTTGAAGCGCTTTTCTGAATTTTTCTTCATTAGGAACGCCCAAACCCTAAAAATGAAAGCCAGAATTGTATAAATATTTGATAACATCAGAATTAACTCATCATAGATACCAGGATTAAAATTGTGTACGCTAGAGGCGCGTTTCGTCTACAAAAGACTCATCAGTGACGCTCGAATTAAAAAAGTTAAAAAGGACCAATAAAGTACGAAGTTGAAGAACATTGATATTTTTTGTTAGCAGAACAGTGGGAAATCTAGTGTCAAAATATTACTTCCCATGTAAATATTGAAAACTAGATCTTCTCAATGTTTGTCCCTTTTCAGCAAGGACGCTATCAATTATGGATTCACGGGAAAACGTTCTGGTAAAAAATAAAAGTAGAAATAAGTTGAAATAAAAACTAAACTTCCATTCAATGTTATCATTTCCCTCCTTAAGAAGTAAACGACGAGTACAGCAGACTATAAAAGCTTGATGTAAAATTGGTTTAAAATAATGCTATGCTAATAAATTCCTGGAGTACCAACTTCAATTTATTTTTCTACTGGCTGTATACCTTTCTGGAACATCCTAATTATCCGAATATATATACAGCTAGATCAGAGAAAGTCAGGGAAAAAAATCCAAAGGAATCGATTGATATGCAGCAAAGATTGGCACTTTTGTAATTAAGTTACTAAGCAAATTCAAACAGACCTTATCTCGATGTAAACATTGAATGTGAATAGATCGAGAAGACCGCAAATACACGACAAAAATCGAGACGACCTTTTCTTAAAATTGTATAAAAAATAGTAGAATGATGCCTACTTTATAAAAATAGTTATCTTTTATTTCTTAACCTGCACAGACAGACTTTTAAATTTTTATATTCACAAAAAGACAATGTACATCTGACAAGAGCAGACCGGTGTGCTCGATAACTTAGGTGTGAAAAAATAAGCATACTTTGGGAACTTGTAACATGCTAAGGACTTTTTGAAACACTCCGAAATTTGGTGACCCGAAAGATATTTAGATTTTGTATGTTCATGATTTTTCTAATTTTTTTTATCAATATGCAGCAAAGATGAGCAGTTTTTAAATCCCAGTTTCACAAGCTTCTAATGCAATTATCTCGATAAATACTGAACATAAAACATCGTGTATTTGCATGTAAATTTCTAATAACACAGTTTAACAATTAATTTATTTAAAATGAACAATTATTATTTGGAAATAACTTTTGATCAGTATCGTTACAGGCATTGTTTTATTATTGACTTTCTCGACTCTACCATAAGAAGAGTAAATTTTCTTTTGTTTTCGTTCACTGGATATCCCATTGAGAATAGCCAAATCCACCTTGTATCAACTTTTTCTGAAGTAGTTCGAACGTTACGTTTATGAATGATTTCTAATTATATCAAAGGAAAATTTAAGAAAGATGCGATAAGAAATATTTGTTTTTCTTCCACTTATGATAAGTCATTGTCCCTTTGGGTCTTCGGCCTCGTTTTTGTCAGTATCGAAGCGCTAACCACTTAGTAACTGTTGGGACTAGCAGTACACCAGCAGCGGTATTGCCCAGTGCAAACAAAACAAAATAAGGTGAATACTTAATAAATTTACAAATTTAACAAAAATTCAATATAAGCGCTTTTCTGGATATACTTTCAACTTGAACTTTCAAACCGAAAAAAACCAGATACATATATATAGATTAAAATATTGAAAACTGTGTGTTAAAAAGACCAGACGTCTATTCGTTCCAGACAGATTTATAACTTGTTCGCACCTGTTGTCACAATCTTTATGCATTTTCTCCAATGTCATCAATGTGAATATTTGACTTACACAATTCAGGCGACAATTCCGATAAAAAACCGCCACGATGTAGCAGATTAAAGTACACCATATCATGATACTTTTAAATTATTCTGCAATGACACCAATGTGTATACCTGATTTACAAATTCCAGGCGTCAATTCAGATATAACCAATCACCATGCAATAGCAGATTAAAACTAAATCACAACGTACAGCATTTCACAATCCCAATATTCTACAATATAATGAAATCATATGTAAATTAATCTACCCATTTCAGGTTTCAATTCCGAATTAATCAAATACAATATTGTTGATATTCTGGGGGTATTAATTTTCAGTTGTACACATGTGTATCCTCAATTATCCCTAATTTGGAATCTCGAATTTTAAACTGCATGTATTAAATTTGAAATTTCATGTTCCGAATTATTCTTTAAAATCTGTTGACGTTTTCTGTTCGCATATGTTTAGAGTTTTCATTGTTTGTCCACGTAGCTGTTTCTGGTCTTTATTGTTATGTGCATTCGTATCCCTTAATTCTTTTTGAATAGGTTCAATATTATACGTGTCGTTTTTATTTACTTGTTAAAGGTAGTGGTCATCTTGTTTGTAGTTTCACAGTGCAGGTTTTTGTTTTGTGTTTTACTTTTTCAAAATGTAAAACATATGGTTTAGGTACGCAAAGGAGGTTTATGTGCTCACAAACATGTGCCTGTCCTAAGTCAGGAGCCTGTAATTCAGTGGTTTGCGTTGGTTTATGTCTGTCATATGTTTTTTTCTTAAATTGTTTTGTTATAGATTAGGCTGTTAGTTTTCTCGTTTGAATTGGTTCACATTTTTCAAGTGGGTCCCTTTTTATAGCTTACTATACAGTATACGTTTTTTTTTTCATTGTTGAAAAAAATATTCAAAGATTATAGCGGATATGTTCCACCAAATGTCGTAACTACAATCACGTCCCCTTTTCCCCGAATGTGACCTACCGATTTAGACTTATTACCGGGTTTGTACAAACATAAGCAACACGACGGATGCCACATGTTGAGCAGGATCTGCTTACCCTTCCGAAGCACCTGAGATCACCCGCAGTTTTCAGTGGGGTTCGTGTTGCTCAGTTTTTAGTTTTCTATGTTGTATTTTGTGTACTGTTGTTTTTCTGTTGGTTTTTTTCTTTTTTAGTCATGTTGTTTATTTTCGACTTATGAGTTTGAATGTCCTCTTGGTATTTTTCGCCTCTCTTTTGAAAGTCTACGGTGACCTATAATTGCTTACATCGTCATTTGAAATTTGGTGTATAGTTGTCGCATTGGAATCACATAATATTTCCTTTATCCTTACTAGAACACATCCGCGACATCGGGGGTCCATGAATGAATTAAAGTATCTACGCCTAATTATTAGTCTGGGTTTTAAGTATTCGTATTGTCATCTGATAAAGTCATGCTGATTATAAGGTGCACAGTCTGCTTACACAATCTTTCTGTTTGAACCCGTCCTGGTTTTCTTACTACAACCGGAAACTACATGTGGCATATACTATTAGTACATGTATCGGTATCAGATTCGATCCGGAACTTGTTAATTATTGGTAATATTAATTATGTGGAAAACAAAAGGGCCTGGAATAGAGTAATTTTTAATCAACATAATTGTTGTATTTTAGTTATAATAAAGTTGAATTCTTTGATTCGTCGTTTTTACGTCATACCAGCTAACAAATTGGACCTCGTTATTTTAGTAGTATAGGTATTTGTGCGCACGTAAAACTTGTTTAGTCCCATCGAATGTCGCGTCTGTACATTATCATACTATCTGGGTCGTGTGTTATTCCTTGTGTGCATGCAGATGAGTCGGGTGTTCGTGGTTAGTGTGGTCTGTTGTTCAATCGGCAAACATCGGCAGATTCCGCTGTCCTGCGGTCTTAGATATGTCGAGGCGTGCCGAATGGTCTGTCCAACATCTGTGGTAAACATGTTTGATATATTATTGGGATTACAAATCATATGTCAGAAATATGACAGTTGTTTTCCATTCGTTTGATGTGTTTGAGCTTCTGATTTTTGTCATTTGTTAAAGGACTTTCCATTTTGAATTTTCTTTGGAATTCGGTATTTTTGTGATTTCACTTTTTATTGCTGTTCTGAATAAAAACGTATTGTGATCTTTTATCTGTTTATGTCAATTCAACGTTTGCATTACTTAAATGTACAATTCAGGCGTTTGAAATATGAAAGATACTAGATTGTAACAACATTTATTTAGATAAATATATACTATAATACAGTGTTATATATTTTGTTTAATCACATTTTTACAGTTTATCTTTTTTCAAACATGCTTTAAATAAAATGCAAATATAGACAATGGGTAAACAAACAGGAATGTTTAGATTTTATCAGAAAATAGTCATACGTTATAAAAACTCACCTTGGTAAGAAAATAAAAAAGTTGTATATATGTGCAAATTTAGCGTTAATAGCCAACGAAGTCTTTTCTAAACGAGATAAGCTAATTTTATCGAACGATGTAGGTAAGATTTATTAATAGTTTTGTCGGTAAAATAGTTGTGTCTTGTAATCATCCATCGAGAAAAAATAGATAAAAATGAATTTAAAAAAAGATAATGAAAAAAAAATAATGAAAAAAAAAGATAATGAAAAAAAAAATAATGAAAAAAAAGACAACTTTGTTGATTAGCGTATCTTTGATTACAAGTATTACTCGTTATTATGTTTGAGGTTCTAGATGAGGGGTCTTTCCTTTCTGTATTCTTTAATTTTTTAGGCCATTTTTCTCTATTCTTTATACTTTTTGCCCATTATTCTCTATTATTTTTTTTAGCACCTCATTATTCTCTATTCTTTATTATTTTGGTCCATTTTTCTCTATTCTTTATATATTTTGCCCATTATTCTCTATTCTGTAAACCCCCATTCACATCCTCATGTATGGTACTATTTGTTGCCTATTTGGCTGTGTAGCAAAACTAGAACAGTGTACCTTGATAAATAAAATTGAGAATGGAAACGGGGAATGTGTCAAAGAGACAACAATCCGACCAAAGAGCAGAAAAAAGCGCTAGGCCACCAATGGGTCTTCAACACAGCGAAAAATCCTGCAACCGTAGGTGGGCTTCAGCTGGTCCCTAAACAATAATGTATACTAGTTCAGCGAAAATGGACGTCACACTAAACTCCAAAACATATAAATGAACCAAAATAAAAATAAAAACATGCAAGAGCACAGCAGTAACGCCTCACCAAAAATAAAACAAATAAGTTCGTCCTGAACATGCATGAACTATTTGCCACTGGACGTTAATCTACCAACAATCAATTCAAATAAATAAGTAGAAATTACCACAAAACAACAACGAGTATTCAAATCTCTAATTTCCAATTAAAGTAATTTTCTCAAATAACTGTTATGGGATAACAATTAACAATTCTATTAAGAAAGATCCTTGTGGAGTTACACAGTAATCCAATGATCATATTTCCTAATTCTAATAATGAGGTATAATCACAAATGCAAACCAATATAATCAGAGATTGTGAGATAAATAATTTAAAACCGTCTTAATTAACCTTTGTAATATTTAGAAACTGACATCACTCTTGAGAATATTGTAATCATTATGATGTTAGAATTATAAATAATTTGCCATCAACCTCATAACGAGAGTTGCCGTCAATGTCTTCTTGAATGAAACAATGTAATAGAACAGATACAAATGCAAATGTTTAGTTGGATGATGACGATGATGATGATGGGTTGGTGTTTAACGTCCAGTGGCAAGTATTACTGTCAATTCAGGACGAGAACGTATTTAAATATCTTCAATGAAACAGTATACATATATGCTTAATGAAATAACGGGTCAAAAAGCAAATGTGTATTTGGATGATGACCATAGTGGGTTTGTGTTTAACGTCCAGTTGCAAATATTACTGGCATTTCAGGACGAGAACGTATCGATGTGAAATGAATATGAACCCTACTTCGTTCTACACCCTTACGATGAGTTGTTTTTTCGTTTATGTTCTAATTCACTAGGAATCAGTTGATAGGACGACCTACATGTATAACTCTACCCGAACACACTATTCTGCCTCCGAGCCGACTCAATGAATCTTTGCATGCACTTATTCCGTATTTATAAGTGCCTTGCAGAGAAGCAGCATTTTTCAGTCTTGGTTTAAACCTGCAAGGGATCGAACCAACGGTATATCTCACTTGAAGCAAGCATGCTCCCTTGGGGCCACTTTGGCGGTAAATAACTTTCGTAAGTGAACGTAAAAAAAAAATGGGGAATATAAGCCTATGAAATAGTAGCAGGGAACAAAATGTCAACAGTAAAGACAACAGAGGCTACAATATCTTGGTGTCTGAACCTTTTTTCCCACATTGAATCGTCTCGATTCTAGAAAAGTTAATATCGTTTGCTTATTAGCTCATTGATGTATATCCCATATCTCTTTTTACTAGCACAATAATCTACAAGTCTGTAATCCATGCCTAATTTTGGATATCAAAAGACTCATAACCACTTATAAGGATAACCCTTAACCCTTAATACGGTCCAAACTCATGGGATTATTGAACTATTTTCCGGCTAGATCTTTGATTTTATGAATTAAATAATGTTTTGGGTAACCTGGAAAGTTTCAAAGATATATAGGGCTGTATTGAGAGATATGGTTTTTACTTTTGTTACGTTTTTGAGCCTGTCGACTTTTATATACTTTATTATTTCATTAACATAGCTTTAAAAATAATAGGGAAAGAAAAGCATATTAATTAACAACAATCAAACATATACAAGGGGGTCCGGAGGGGGTGGGTCGTCATTTTTGTATTCGCTTTTTTTCCAGCTATTTTTTTCTCAATTCTTTGATTCCCCATTATTCTTAAATCTTTTTTATTCGAGCACCCCATTATTCTATATTGTTTGGGGGTCCATTTGTCCCTATCCTTAATTTATTTGGTCCATTATTTACTTTTCTGTTAATAACATCTATCAATATGCTATTTTTTCTCTGAATATTCACATCTATTAATATGCATTTTTTCTCTGAATATTCATAGATTTTACAAAAAATGTGTATACACTGATGCTAATGAAAATAAATGAAAATTAGGAGTGTTGTAAATACAAGCTTGGTACATATTCCAACGAGTACAAGCACAAACCATACACACACACATACACACTCATTCAATATTGAATTAATTGATATATGGTTCAAACTCTTCTTAATATTTTTTTTCGGAAAGGTAAATTGATAAGTGCAAGGTTGCCCTATCAGTCGACGAAACTATGAAAATATAATTATACTTATTATTAGTAAGTCATTTTTTAATACATTTGTAATGACTTCTTTTATTGAAAATTTGACCAAAAAGAAGGGAAACATGCACTATTTGATTTATAACATTTGCTGTCATGATGATACAATATCTACAAACAATATTAAGCAAGGTTTACACATCAGAATCGCGCGTAGCTTGTGTATCTTGTGCCGTTATATACGTGGTAGTTTTACGTACACCATTATTAGCGCCCATAGAATTTTTCACAAATATTTTAATAAATGTCTCACGGAATTGTTTACTCATAGTACAATACAAAACAAAATTTATACCATTATTTAGCAATGTCATAATGTCCAATAAATCTCCTAGTGGCATGTACACATTGTGAAAAAACTCATCTATAAGGCCGCTTAGGACACTAAGAATACCCTGTGGCGTATTTGTTATTATAAACATGAAAACCACAGTAAGCAACATGCGAGTTGTTCTGTTGCTTCTGCTTGTCTTTTTTATTTTCTTACCAGTATTACTTCCACTGCTGAGAGCACCACTTTCACCGTCCGACAAAGGAACTTTATTAAGTAGTCGCTTACGTCTTTTCTCAGCGTCTCTCATTGTTTTAAGTAGCAACAGACTGAACACTGTTAGAAGAAAACATGGTAACAGCTTTATAAAAATAGCCTGAATCCAGAAGTTTAGATTTTTAAATACTTCCCAAAATCCCGTGGCACTTTTCACATCAACCCAATAAACCGTTCCATTTACGTAGGTTCCGTCCGTTAATGTAACATTATACCATTCTCCAACTATCTCGTAGGTTAGTGAATTTGGTAAGCATACAAATAAGACAGCCGCAACCACTATACCGCACGCCGTTTTAGCCCGTTCTATGTTACAAAGTCGAACACCTCTGCGCGGAAATCTGATAAAAACATATCGAAAGACGGCAAGCGTGACGGTCAGCCAAATCGATACTGAATGCACTATTACGCTCATTATAGCATATGCCATTTGGAATTGAGCCAATTGGTACGTATCCCTGGACGGTCGGGCTTCAACACCATTTATAATGTACATTCCTAATGCCCATGGAAAATACAATGCCATTGTTAGTCCATCCGAAATTGCTAATCCAGTTAAAATGACGTTTGTTGACGTAAGCATATTCTTCCGCGTCAACACAACTATATTTAATATATTCGCCAGCACTCCAAATACACAAACACATGCGGCTAAGTAGCCATGAATAGGTTTATAAAAATTCTCAAATTGTTTCAGTTCGGAAATTTCTTGTACGGACGCTACGTAGTTACCCATAGTACTCGTTTCATGAAGCATGTAGATTTCACCACTAACATTGATATTTGAATTTGTTCCGTTATTAATAAAATACTTAAGGGAGCTATGTAACATTATGACTGAAAACAAATTAATGTAGTAGTTGATCTTTGAGACCTGTAGTGATTAATCACGTACTCAATTTAATTTGTATCCAAGGAACTACTTCTTTCCTCTTCTCTTTTGATCGTTTCTCTTGCGGACGTTGACGGAGTGATTCAATATTTCACTTTGACTAATGCAATCTTTACACACCACCGACTGAAAATAGAAAAAAAATATGCAATTTAAAATGTGTGAAATTCTAATCTCTAACATGCAATAAATATATCCCGGAGACACATTTAAATTATGAACTTTTCTATTGATCGAGTATTTTAACAACAATTTCCAGTGTAATTAAGAAGACAAAATAATTGACGTGAAGTCAATTTGAAGATAGAGTACAAATAGAAGGATACTCTAAAAGGTTAGATGTAAAAGACTATAATGATTCAGAAACCGTTCTGTTACATGCAGTTTTAAAATACCATTGGATTTTAATTATCAACATATTTATATTAGTTGTTGTATTTTTCGCTACTTGTCCCCTCAGTAAGTTTGCTGTGGTTCTAATGTTTTAATCAGTGAATGTTGGGTAGACGCAGACATTTTGCTCTGTAATAGGTCAACTAGGGGCCCTTTCTAGAATATGGTTCAAGGTCTCTAAAACGTATATTGAACTATAATCACGCAAACAAAATTATGACTGTTCTCAAAAGTAGACATCATGTTTTTAAAATGTTGAATGCTATGTTATATATAGTATGTTACGGAAATGATTTTAACCTTGATACAATGTATATATATATATTAATTGATTGGTTTTTATTTGTTTACCATACATTCACACCTAAATTAAACAATTATCAATAAATCAAGTAGGTATGTTTGTGGACTGGGATAAAGAAGGCATGTTGGATAGGACAAAAATGTTGCCTTCCAACAGGCCACTTGCGAACGTAACAAAAAGTTGTAGCAAGGGTTCTGATTTTTATTCAATCTTCTCTTATTGACTTTTGCTTGTCCAATGATTGAAATCTAAAGTTGTGTGTGGGGGAAGAGAGGTTTAAAACACTGGTTTAACGCCGCCACATGTGTATGTACCCGTCAGGAACCTCTGTAGTACTTGTTTTTTGCCATGTCTTAAGTAGATATAAGAAGATGTGGTATGAGTGCCAATGAGACAACTCTCCATCCAAGTCAAAATTTATAAAATTAAACCATTATAGGTCAAAGTACGGTCTTCAACACGGAGCCTTGGCTCACACCGAACAGTAAGCTATAAAGGGCCCCAAAACTAGTGTAAAACCATTCAAACGGGAAAAAAATAAAAAAGACCGGAGGTTGTAACAATGAAAAATGATCACAATTACGGAATATGAAATAAAAGGCAAAGCAGTAAAAAAACTATTACAAAAACTGTTATAAAAGGCCCGACGTAAAGACTTAAGTATTACAATACTGACATATAACAAACACAGGGCAAAACAGAGATCGTAAGAAATCTTAGTAAAACCATAGCAGGGGGCAATAATACAAATATCAGGCGTGGATGAGTATTTATACATCCAAACACCATAATATATAATTGACAATTAAGAACAAAGATATAATAGACATGTGAAAGCTCTCTCACAGGCAAACAACCCATAATTGAAAAATATAAGGGCATACACCACAAGCACGGGGACACATTCTACTGCATCCACACAGCACGAGCAACAAACCCTGCAGTAAATAGATATAAGAAGATGTGGTATGAGTGCCAATGAGACAACTCTCCATCCAACTTAAGCTTCTTTTTTTGGTCGCTTTAGGGTATTTTTTGGTTGACAGCAGATCTTTGATAGTATCTGCTTAATGTATTCACATCTTTATTAATCGGGGGGGGGGGGAGGAGGAGGGGGGGGGGGGGGGTTAAGGGCGACGCTTTAGTATAAACACCCGTCAGTTGTTGATGACTGTTTCCTGACATCTAGTTGTGTTTTGTTGTGTCTATGGGTTGCTGTCACATTCATGTTTACCCAACATCTCCATTTAATCAGATAAATGAGCAGCATTATACATCATATCATTAATCAGGTCTTAGTACTTTATAGTCATTGAAACTAAATTTATAGTACTGTTAAGGTATTGTTCATCCCTTGAAATGAAAAAGCTTAAATTTTGAATGCTTCAATCAGACCTCATTTGAAATGCAGTGGTCATTCAATATCATATAATATTTAATATTTGAAGGACTTTTAACATTTCAAAAACAGAACAAAATTATTTATGTAACATCACAATAGCTTTTAATATTATTAATATCACGAGAGAAATTCAATATTTCATTAATATTAACCCAATAATTTCCATAACAAGTATATGAAATTAACATCAGTAGTTTTAATGAGATTGAAGTCATTATATACGACGAATCAGGGAATCACAACAGCAATTATCACTTAAAAGTACAATATGCCATTTACAATTGTATATAAATTCCATTGATATTCCATAAAAATATATACGATAGACATAAATACATTAAGAGATAACGGAGGCAATGTACTACGCCTACATAATTTTTAATAATCTTCTAACAATGTAGAAGTTTAGAGAAATAAATCAACTTTATCTGAAGGGTTTAGTTCCTAGTAACGCAGATTTTAATAATGCAACGTTTTAGATTACAGAATCAGGAACAGACTTTGTGTCATTGTATTCGCCATAAACGTACCGTGATAACAGTGCATTTGTGATTGTAGGAATCCATACAATAATTATTTTATTACGCAATTCTATCTCGACGGACTTTTAGCCATAGATCATTTCAAATGTTTTATTTTTTGTCAACAGTCTAATTCTTTATTCAATTCAGAAAGATTTTCTGTTTGTTTTGCATAACAAAATCAAATTTAAAAACACAAGTATGACATTGTGTTTGCGCATACATACTACGCAGGTTCTTCCCAGAAGTCCAGTGTTTGAAATTGACATGTACCTTACAATGTATCGTTTTTTTAAATAGTATTTTCGTAGCAATTCAAAGTGATATAAGTTAAAGATAGTTGTTAAATACCGAGTCCTGGTAAAATAAAAATAAAACATCTGTTGGGCAAAGAATAGTTTGGGACTCCTTAAAAATCCATACCGTTATAGGAAAGTCTTTTAATGACATGATTATGTGCAGATATATTTATATAAAGGTTTTGATGGGGTCTTTATTTTTTAATTCTTTAATTGTTAGGTCATTTTGTTCCTTTTTTCGGCCAATCATAATTAATCTGTGCTTTATTCTAGCACCACATCATTTTCTATTGTTTATTTTTTTGATCGATTTTTCTCTATTCTTTCTTTTTTTTTGTCCATTTTTCTGCCGGTAAACCCCACCCACCCAGATCCATATATATTGTGTAACCCTGACCGTCTCCATGATGTCGTCATTTGATAAAAAGAGTTAAAGGAAGCAATTAGGTATGGATATTTAGGGAGCTGCCATTTGATTTTTATGGGGGGGGGGGGGGATTAGTTGTAACCTCTGTCCTGCCTTTTTATTTTTCACTCTATTCGGTCCTGCCTTTTTTTTTTAGTTTATCCTGACTTTTTTACATTAATTGTCATCCTGCCTTTTTTTTTTTTTTTTGCAAAGTGTCTCATTCTGCCTTTTTTACTCAAAACTCAAAACTCCTGTCCTGCCTATTTTTTACAAATTTCATCCCTCCCCCCCCCCCCCCCAATAAACATCAAATGGTAGCTCCCTTAATATAATGCGAATAAATCAACTTTTAAAGCGGTTGGAAAACTTTTACTGCGGAATAACACAACTAATGATATTGATGGTGCGTTCGTATAGAGTGTAATGGATTTTCTTCGTGGTGATTTGAAAATAGAAAATAAATTGTTTGGCATGTAGGATTTCTTTTTCTACAACTGCTGTCAATTTTAATGTAGATTCAGTGGAATATCAATTGATGAAAATATTTGAATGATAAAAATCTCTTATTTCATTGCAATAACGGCTCTTATGAAATGATTGTTTTTGTAACTTATCAATACTTTAATAGATCCTTCTGTAAATATGACGATTGGTTTCTTCAAGTTTTGGTATACAGTAAAGCGAAGAAAAATAATACTATGACTGCTCTACTTCTGTAGAAAATATAAAACTTAGATTATGTTCATTTATTAATCCCACTAAAGATTCTACCCCAATCCTTAAAAAAAAAACATTTGTGACACTAAAGTTTTATTTATCGAGCCTATTTTTATGACAATTCATTTAAATACATACATGTACCTGATCTATCTCAACATAAGATGTAAGCTCCGTTTAGTTGTCATAAAAAATGGATATAAATAAACAGGACTGGACCAGAAAAGATGGTTGTTTTGTTTGTGTTATAAGGAATAATTCGCGAACATCTGTGTTGTTTTGCTCATATTTTGCATTTAACTGAAAGAACAAGATCCGCTAGGATGAAAAGGTTTGTCCTGCATTTTTTTTAGTTGTAATCTCTGTCCTGCCTTTTTATTTTTCACTCTATTCGGTCCTGCCTTTTTTTTTTTTAGTTTATCCTGACCTTTTTTACATTAATTGTCATCCTGCCTTATTTTTTTTTTGCAAAGTGTCTCATTCTGCCTTTTTTACTCAAAACTCCTGTCTTGCCTATTTTTTACAAATTTCATCCCCCCCCCCCCCCCCAAATAAACATCAAATGGTAGCTCCCTTAATATAATGCGAATAAATCAACTTTTAAAGCGGTTGGAAAACTTTTACTGCGGAATAACACAACTAATGATATTGATGGTGCGTTCGTATAGAGTGTAATGGATTTTCTTCTTGATGATTTGAAAATAGAAAATAAATTGTTTGGCATGTAGGATTTCTTTTTCTACAACTGCTGTCAATTTTAATGTAGATTCAGTGGAATATCAATTGATGAAAATATTTGAATGATAAAAATCTCTTATTTCATTGCAATAACGGCTCTTAAATGATTGTTTTTGTAACTTATCAATACTTTAATAGATCCTTCTGTAAATACGACGATTGGTTTCTTCAAGTTTTGGTATACAGTAAAGCGAAGTAATATAATACTATGACTGCTCTACTTCTGTAGAAAATATAAAACTTAGATTATGTTCACTTATTAATCCCACTAAAGATTCTACCCCAATCCTTAAAAAAAAACATTTGTGACACTAAAGTTTTATTTATCGAGCCTATTTTTATGACAATTTATTTAAATACATACATGTACCTGATCTATCTCAACATAAGATGTAAGCTCCGTTTAGTTGTCATAAAAAAAATGGATATAAATAAACAGGACTGGACCAGAAAAGATGGTTGTTTTGTTTGTGTTATAAGGAATAATTCGCGAACATCTGTGTTGTTTTGCTCATATTTTGCATTTAACTGAAAGAACAAGATCCGCTAAGACTTGAATGAAAATTGTATCCACCGTTGCTAATTGAACGTGATTTTAGCTTATGGTTTTATTTATAGGAATTTTTGGTTAAATCTGGCTCATGTTATGTTTTGCAGCATTGCCGGACAACTGAACACTTAAGGTTAATCAACCCTTTTTGAGTAAATAGATATATACATTTTTACTTGGGATACGGAAAAAAATGTCACGTGATGACTTTAATGGCTGTACATACAAAGATATCACGTGATGAATTTAATGGCTGTACATACAAAAATATCACGTGATGACTTAACGGCTGTACATAACAAATAAGAACCAGTGTCGTTCCGACGTTTGGATCATATACATTAACCTAGTGTATCTAATTCCGCACACGGTGATCATTTCCGTTCCGCAACTATTTTCATTTACTCCACCAAGTGTAGAGTAGTATGAATTGGAGCTGGAACTGCGGGGGAGTTTGCTAGTGTATAGCACTATTACGTCTTGTCAATGATAGAGTAGTGCTCTAGAAGCTGTAATGATGTGTAACATGTAAAACGAAGAGTGTTTGTCAAACAACTGTTTACAAATAGATGTGCACTGTTCTGCGTACACCAAGAAAAGTAAACAGCGGCATTTAACGTTATAACTTGAAGAAACTAGACATTATTGGATGGGAGCCATCTCTGCGGGCCCCGTTGTGAATAACGTGTGGTAAAAAATCTTTACTATAGGACACGGGGTTGTCATCTGAAACCAAAGTTTTTGACCTTGACCTTTGACCAAGGAAGTTTTACATACATTATGACACACCCTCTGGTGTTGGTTAATATACATGTCAAGTATAAACTTTGAAATCATAACGGTTCTCTAGATATAGAGCGGACACGATCTTTACCATAGAACATGGGGTTTTTAACTGAGAACCAAAGTTTTTTACCTTCACGTTTGACCTAGGAAGTTGTACATACATTATGAAACACCTTCTGGTGTTGGTTGATATACATGTCAAGTATAAACTTTGAAATCATAACGGTTCTCAAGATATAGAGCGGACACGATCGTTACCATAGGACATGGGGTTGTCAACTGAAACCAAAGTTTTTGACCTTGACCCTTGACCTAAGAAGTTGTACAAACATTATGACACACCCTCTGGTGTTGGTTAATATATGTCAGGTATAAAGTATAAATCATAATGGTTCTCTAGATATAGAGCGGACACAATTTGTTATGGACGAACGGACGGACGGTCAAACTGATCACTATAGGGCGACCCGCCATTCGGCGGGGTCCTAATGATTAACATTGTTAATTTATTTTAAAAGTCTTAAAAAGATAAATAAAAAGATAAATAAATATAAATAAATAAATAGATAAATGAATGAATAAATAAATAAATAAATTAATTAATTAATTAATTATTTAATTAATCAATCAATCAACAAAAAAATATAAATAAATAAATAAATAAATAAATAAATAAATAAATAAAATGAATAAATAAATAAATTTTATAGAATAAATAATCAAATATAACAAATAAATTAATAAGAGAATAATAATAAGTAAAGAACGTAATCGCGAAAATGCTCTATTGTTGGTAAAAAAAAAACTTAATCCGTCTTCGCACGTCTTATTTTTATTGCCCTGTTTACCAAATTATTCAATGAAGGACAAATAACAAGATTGGCTCCACTAAATCAAATTCAATAAAAATTCCCATCGAATGTGTCTTGACAGGAAACGTTTGTCAAAAATAATCCTTCCTTTATTCAATTTACGACGCTTAGAAAATATCTCCGGATATGAGAGTATATATGTTTATTCTAAATCAGTGCATTTAATGTCGGACATTTCAAATCCCCGGATGTAACATTAACCACGCTCTCATCCTAATCAGCACGACGTTTTAGTTCTTTCTTTTTAACTATTGAGTTAAGGAATACTAACACACGCTGATTTCTATAACACTATACCACATAGATCAATACATTTTCGATTAGTGTTCGTCTTTTTTTTTTGTCTCATGCAGCAAAAAAAAAAATTGTTTTTGTTATCAAAAAGCCTCCATTGTGGTGTTTTATTTGGATTTCAATTTAATTTAAGATAAATAAATTTACACGAACCTAAGATGTAGTTAATTTAAAAGCGCGCTATAAACAAAAAGACAATATGATTTAACTTTTATGAAATTGATGGTCGTTGTTCAAAGGTTCTATTTAAACTGAAAAAATAAATACATTTATATTGTGCAGATTCTAAAACGTTGGTTTATTTAGATAAAAGACAAAGATAGACTACCAGTGGGAAAATGGACAAACATAGAGCACTTTCCCAACGAAAATTTCAAAGTCAATATTCTAAATTGGTTGAACCAACTCGGCCGTTTCGTGAAGGCGTCATGTTTGCTGCCGCTAATTATGCATCCGTCAATCGTAATATATATTCATTCCGGTACACCTCAAATTTTGCGGGAAATCGTATGATTTACAGCATGGCAGCTGCCATTACCAATACAATAACACTTTACTGCACAAGTCCAAATGTTGCAAAAAAGTATAATTAATTTTCTTTTTATTGATATTCCTCATGTTATCGAGGACTTTGTCTTCATATCATCTGTTATAATATTGATGGTCGTTGTTTAAATTGCAACTAAAGTGACCGAATTTTCGAATCGAATAAATCAAATGCACAACTACTTCCGGTCAGAATGGTGACAATCAATCCAATGCTTCGTGCAGGGAAACATTTTTGCGTAGGGATAATACCACGCTATCAGCACGTTAAAGACATCTTGCAACATTTTAAAGGGGTCCGTCGATAGCGCTAAAATTCTGTCCCGATCTTATTATTCAAGTTGTACCCTACACTTAGCAAACCCTACCTTAAAAAGGTTTTTCTATGTACTGTTTATTTGTTTTTGTCCAAAATATGCATGAAATATTTGCAACCGGACATTAACAAAATAACAATCAATCAATTTATCAATTAAATAACAAAGTGTAAATCCCTTTTAGTTAGACATGCTTTTTTCGTGAGTTTTACTGTGCGTTTTGATATGTGTTTCTTTTTTCTACATTGACTAGAGGTATAGGGGGAGGGTTGGGATCTCACAAAACATGTTTAACCTCGCCGCTTTTTGCGCCTGTCCCAAGTTAGGAGCCTCTGGCCTTTGTTAGTCTTGTATGCTTTTAATTTTAGTTCATTTATATGTTTTGGAGTTTAGTGTGACGTCCATTTTCACTGAACTAGCACACAATTTTATTTAGGGGCCAGCTGAGGACCACCTCCGGGTGCGGGATTTTTTCGCTGCATTGAAGACCCATTGGTGGCCTTCGGCTGTTTTCTGCTCTTTGATCGGGTTGTTGTCTCTTTGACATATTCCGCATTTCCATTCTCAATTTTATTTTGATTATTTAACAGTGACAAACAAGAATCAGCAAACAAAAAGGTAGAAGATACCATAGGGACTATTACAAATCATAAGTCATATACTAACATGAACAACACGACGGGTGCCACATGTGGATCAGGATGTGCTTACCCTTCCGAAGCACCTGGGGTCACCCCTAGTATTGCGTGGGGTTCGTGTTGCTCAGTCTTTAGTTTTGTATATTGTGTTTTGTTGTTTGTCTTTTTCTTTTTTAGCCATGGCGTTGTCAGTTTATTTTCGACTTGTGAATTTGAATGTCCCTTCGGTATCTTTCGCCTCTCTTTTTCAAAGACAAACAGGCAATACCATTGCCAAAAAAAGAAACTACGAAGAGACAAAAAATGATCTACAAAACAATGCGCAGAAGCAACTTGAATGAACCTCTCAAAACCAGTTGGGGTGAACGTAGGTGTTCCGCAATGGCAAGCAGATCCTGCGTCACGTGATGCTCATGACCCAAGACAAAAATGTTCTAAATATGACCACGATCTTCGGTGCAATCCGTGTCATCATATATATTTTTCTATCTCTCAAATATTCAATACAAATATCATGTGGTTGACGTAATGTAAGGTTAGTACACTATAATTACCAGATTTCAATCCATCAATATCTGGTGTGAACACCTGTTGACGCCCACGCGTTGGTTGAATGAATCTTAATCAATTCAAGGTTTGTTTTAATATATTGCATCTATCTCAGGTTATAAAAATGTCATATAAAGGACTGTATAATATATAAAAATATACACAGACTAAAGTGGGTGTTATAAGACGTCAAAAAGTCACTTTCCAGAATCACTGATACATGTATCAAATACAATAATTAGGTCTTTCCACCTTTCCGTGGAAAGACCTATTGGTTTTCTTCTGATTAATTTTTTATTCTTCCGCCTAATTTTTTTCTTGCGGTGTATTTTTGTTTCAAAAGATGTCGCTTAGTTTTTTGGTATATGATATCATACAGTCTATATACGCTTTTGAAACTGACCCTGTTTAACCGAACACTTTTCTTTGTAAGAGTTATCTCCCCAAACACTGTTTTGCTTGTTATGAGATCTCCTCCGCAACCGTAAAAGAAAGCGACAAATTTATTTTTCCAAATTGCTCGTTATATCCTCAGGATGTTAGGTTTTATTTAGACCGAAGCTTTACGAAGACTCCATATGAGAGTTATTTCCCCTTTTGTATTTGATATATGTGAAATGTATTTGTAACTGGAAAACCATAAGTGATAGAGGCCTAGGGTCTTTTGATTTGAGGTCCTTGGTCCATAAAAATGAAAATGAGGTCAAGGTCAAAGGTCAAGGTCATCTTAAAAATTTTGATTTTGGCTTGTTATCACTAATTTTCAGAAATCTTATAAGATATTGACAAAATACTTTTACAGAATTGTTAGTTGCGACATGTCGTAACACGTAAATTTGAATTGAAAGGGTACGGAGACATTTAATGGGAGTTTTCTCCCCTTTTATATTCAAAATTACATGTATGGTGATATAACTCATTCATCTTATATAATTGAGACCTAGGGTCTTTTGATTTGAGGCCCTTGTTTCATGACCTTTAAATTGGGGTCAAGGTCAAAAATTAATTTGACGTTCTATTTTTTTTTTTTTTTTTTTCTTCCGCCTAATTTTTTTCTTGCGGTGTATTTTTATTTCAAAATATGTCGCTTAGTTTTTTGATATATGATATCATACAGTCTATATGCTTTTGACACTGACCCTGTTTAACCGAACACTTTTCTTTGTAAGAGTTATCTCCCCAAACACTGTTTTGCTTGTTATGAGATCTCCTCCGCAACCGTAAATGAAAGCGACAAATTTATTTTTCCAAATTGCTCGTTATATCCTCAGGATGTTAGGTTTTATTTAGACAGAAGCTTTACGAAGACTCCATATGAGAGTTATTTCCCCTTTTGTATTTGATATATGTGAAATGTATTTGTAACTGGAAAACCATAAGTGATAGAGGCCTAGGGTCTTTTTGATTTGAGGTCCTTGGTCCATCAAAATGAAAATGAGGTCAAGGTCAAAGGTCAAGGTCATTTTAAAAATTTTGATTTTAGCTTGTTATCACTAATTTTCAGAAATCTTATAAGATATCGACAAATTTTTTTACAGAATTGTTAGTTGCGACATGTCGTAACACGTAAATTTGAGTTGAAAGGGTACGGAGACATTTAATGGGAGTTTTCTCCCCTATCATATTCAAAATTACACGTATGGTGATATAACTCATTCATCATATATAATTCAGACCTAGGGTATTTTGATTTGAAGCCCTTGTTTCATGACCTTGAAATTGGGGTCAAGGTCAAAGGTTGATTCGACGTTCTATATTTTGACCTTTGCTTTTACCTCATATATATACATGATAAAGCCATGGGACTTTTTGCATTAGGTTGCAAGCCATTTGACCTTGAAAAAGCCAACTGGAAGTGACCTTTTGTTAACCGGAAGTAGCTATTTATTGTACTAAATTAATGTAAAAGTATATAGAACTATATATTTTTGGAATCAGTGTCAAGTAAACTATCAAACAATACCGGAAGTGACATTTTTTAAACCGGAAGTCAAAAATTATCTCCCTTATTTATCTTTTTTTGTATAGAAACCATATATTTTTGGAATAAGCGTACATTAAGCTGTCATTTGATGCTGGAATTGACATTTAATACCTAATTTTGATATTTTTCATATCAAAATAGATCCTTTCTGGTGGAAAGACCTTCAATTGTTCTCTGAACAATTGGTTTTTAATTGTATATTGATTTTTCTCTATACAGTTCTGTTTACATGTTAATCGATTCTGACCAGTTTGATATATTTTGATACACAACACGATAATTTAATTTGTCGCGCGCAATTTCCCGCTTATCTATTCGGAACATTATACCTATATTTGAAATTTTCCTTTGAATAATAAGAGAAACATTTTTTTTTTTTTTTAAATTTAGGTATCTCGAGTCGATGAAAAAGCGTAATGTAAGGGATGCTGTGTTAGAATATCTATATTTGCATATATAACGATTTGTTGACTAAAGTTCCAAAATACAAAAATGAACAGAAACGAGTTGATGCACATGAGACAATATCCAACATAATTATATGAGGGACAGGATGACGGGTCCTTAATTTCTGTATTCTTCAAATTTTTAGGTCTTTTTTCTTTAAAAATATCGCTTGTTCTGTAAAATTCTCATGAACATGAGTTCACTCTTATTTTTTTCTTCAATTATACGATTTCTTTCCTGTACATTGTTCATTTCTGTAATCAGTATTTTGTTATCTATTTTTTTTCATTTTTCAAAGTTACTCGTTTTATTTTTGCACTCCATTATTCTCTATTCTGTAGTTTGTTTGCTCATTTTCTCATTTTCACTATTAATTATATATTTGTTTGCGATTACTATCTACTCTGTAAATCACATGCATCCAGATTCTCATCTATAGAGTGAAGGCAGACCAACAAATTGAAGCGTGACGCCCACTGCTAAATTTCAGCATTAAAAAAAGAATTATATTTTATCATAGATAAATGCAAAGAATAGAAATGCAGATGTTGTATACTTTACACATTCCTAATTGAAAACAAGACATCCACTTTATTTAAACTTTGGTCGATAGTTGTCTCGTTGGCAATCATCTCCTTATTTTTATATACAAGTTTTTTTTCGTTCTTTATACCGATCTGATGAGTTAAGCCCTTTTCAACTGATTTTTATAGTTTGTTCTTATGTTGTACTGTTACACCACTGTCCTAGGTAAGGGAGAGGGTATGACGGCAGCAAAAATGTTTCACCCCGCCACATTCTGTATGTTCCTGTCCAAAGTTAGGAGTCAGTGGTTGTCGTTTGATTCTTAGTTTTCTTTTTTGAATTGTTTTACATTTGTCATTTTGGTGCTTTTCATAGCTTACTATGCGGTATGGATTTTGCTCATTGTTGAAGGCCGTACGGTGACCTATATTTGTTAATTTCTATGTCATTTGGTCTTTGATGGATAGTTGTCTCATTGGCAATTTTTTTATATGCAATATTAAAAGATTATTGAATATTCAGTTAATCACGCGCAAACTCGGTCAATATATGAATAAATTAAAGAAGATTTAGGTTATACATCAAAGAGTAAGAAGCACAACGTAACTAGTAACCATTGTAGGTGCTTTTAATAGCTAACTATACGGTATGTGTTATGCTTATTGTTGAAGGCCGTACGGTGACATATAGTTGCTTTAATTCGATTCATTTGGGCTCTTTTGAATACTTGTCGCATTGGCAATTATCTCCTTTTTTTACATATAAAAGACATATAAACGGCAACATAAAAGAGGGTCTAGATAAGCGGGATTTCTTTCCTCTATTCTTTAAATTTTGATGTCATTCTCTATTTTTTATATTTTAGCACCCAATTATTCTCTATTTATTATTTTTTTGGCCAATGTTTTATTTTTTATTGTTTGGCCTATTTTTCAGTAGTATAGGCTTGCTGCTCTGTAAACTGTATACCCCTCCAAGAGTCTCATATAGTCCTCAACAATTAACAGGCGTCTAAGTAATATGTCAAGCGCCTAATCGTCCCGAATCTTAAAAAAAGTCAACATGAAAAATTTCTAAACTAATTAAATAAATTAAAATTTACCCAGTGATTTTAGAACCGATCGCTTTGGCGCTGTCTTGCTGAATGACAGAAACCCCCGTTTCGGTGGGAAACTGACCGCACGATAGGTATGACAACTATACATTATGAAAAAGACAAGAGAAAATAATTTCACTCTAATTCACTACGTTCAACCGTTAGGAATTATATTTCTTATAATTACATTTTAATGCTACAACCATGAAATTAAGAGTGATCTAAAGCTTTTCGTTTGTTTTTCTTTGCACTCTTTAAACAGTAACAGATAGCACTTGCAGCCATAGCTGTTGTATTTTATAAGGAAATAAAATATGATATTGGAATGCCTCGCCATTGTTGACAGCCAATCAAATTTACAGATTCTAATGAAACATACATGTAATGTAATCATCTAATCTTGAACTATTAGATATCGTTTTATAACATAATTGCATAAAAGTATTATAGAACGACAATCACTATACTCTCTATGGATATTCTAAAGATTTCAATCGCATTTAATTATTGAGATTAAATAGTTAAAACAGATAAGATGGTAGCATGTTTAGAAACAAATGCCCTGTTTGCTGATGAGCGGTATGAAAGGTCCGGTATGTCCGTTTGTCCTTCCGGTATGTCCGTTTGTCCTTCCGTTATGCCCGTACGTCCTTGAAAAAAATGTATCCTTTACTCCTCCGAAATAAGTGTCTATTTGTCAATAAACTTGCTCTGGAATTTTAACATTCTATGGCATTATGTATCTATAATTGTATTTTTCTGATCCAGATAATTTTAGGTTTACTTCCGTCAAATCCGTACAAGTTTGAAACGTGAAATTGGCTTACAGTTTTCCTAGCACTGAACTTATGAACATTATAATGATTCATTTTTAATACATTTTTTGAAGTTGATTCCGTTTCTTTTCAATAATTAGGGGACGACTTTTTGATATGATTTGGGGGAGGGGGGACAGGAGGATTTGTTGTGATTTCCACGAAAATTTATTTGCACTTTTGTACACAATTGATTCCTGCATTTTAAATTGCAGAATATTCATTGTCATCCTGTCTTAAGCAAGGTTATATTTTTTAGCTCTAACCAGCTAGGCTAGGATATTCATTTTTAAAGTCCCCCTCCCCGGCCCCGAAAATCAAATGGTCATCCCCTTATATACCTCAAATTTCAATCAGAACAATTAAACGATAGAGATATTATTAAACCTGCTGGATACCCCTTTGTGCACAAAACATAAATTGTTTTTATCAGATTTTTTGGTTATTTATACTTTCCAACTTGTAGTATGATATTTTCGAAAAGCGACAAGGTTGTCCAAACAAGCTGAGACCCGTATTACAGAACACGTCTTTCAATTACAAAAAACAGATTACGGTAATGCTAAGTTCAGGATATTGAAGTCTGATAAGTATAGTTAACGAGAGGATTTGCTTTCTTAAATATACATTTACTACCATTAACTAGAAAATGATTAGTTTGTCGCGAACTGAATCAGCTCCGCTTATTTCATGTTTGAAGAGATGTGTCTGTACTTATGACAGTTAGCCTGCGATACAATATTTTTTGTTTGCTTTTGAGCTTTTGTAGAATACTTGGAGGTCTGGATAGGGGTTCTTTTAATTCTGTTTTCTCTAATTTGTTAAGTCCTTTTTCTGTATTCGTTATACATATGCCCATTATTCTCTATTCTTTATATTTTAGCACCCCATTTTTCTCCCTTTTTTGGGAAGCCTTTTTTTCTCTTTGCTTTATTTTTTGGCTCAATTTCTTGTAGTATTAGGCATTATCCTTTATTATGTAAACCCCGTCCAGACCCTCATACTTGTACATTGAGTGTTCAGCATTATCCTAGATTTGTAATTGAAATTTGTGTTGCTCAATTTAACGATTACTGTGCGGATATTTTTGGCTTTTATTTCTATTATTTTCTGTTTACAGTAATGTTGGCCGACTTTCTTTGGCTTAATATTTTAAATTCTATTTACAGCCCAATTAGCCATGTTAGCTAATCCGTGCCCACCAAATTAACTCAATCCCTCAAATTTGATTTATACATTTTAAAAGCTTGTTTTTCGTTCGTTGATGTAGTTTAAGTCATGCCTATGCTTCCTCTTTGTGTCTTTTGAATCATGTCTCATTTTTTTATACAGGGAGTTGACCGACTTCATTTGAATCATGCAGGCATTAATAAAATGGTTCATTTTATTGCTAATACTTTAGCTCATTTATAGACAGTAAGTGAGAATTTTAAGGTTCAACAGGGAGGCATAATTTCTCTGAACCCCAAATGTATCGAGTTTAGTGCTTATCCTTGACCAGTTTATGTTTAGTTTGAACAGACGGGAGGGTTACATAAATCTTATCTCCATTCTACAGTGTAAAGGGTTAATGCAGCTGACTTCTAATTCGTTATTTTTACACGATTTGTTTGGGTGACCTTCGGTTTGGCGGGGTTTTTTTGTAAGATAGGTTTTTGTACCTTTTGTTTGCGTAAGTAACATGTATTTGTATTTTGTATTTTGTATGTGACTGTCATTTGGGTTTTTTTGTGTTGAGTGTATAGTTTATGTTGTGAAGACCTGCAAGGTTTTTGTGTGTTGTGTGTATAGTTTATGTTGTGAAGACCTGCAAGGTTTTTGTGTGTTGTGTGTATAGTTTATGTTGTGAAGACCTGCAAGGTTTTTGTGTGTTGTGTGTATAGTTTATGTTGTGGAGACCTGCAAGGTTTTTGTGTGTTGTGTGTATAGTTTATGTTGTGAAGACCTGCAAGGTTTTTGTGTGTTGTGTGTATAGTTTATGTTGCGAAGACCTGCAAGATTTTTGAGATACTGATCTAAGTCTAACAAATGTTTTTACGTTCTTTACTTTTGTTTGAAATTTGCAAGAGAGATTTAACAGATTGAAGAGTAATTGTGTAATTTTTATTCTAAAAAAGCATGATTAAAATTCATTTATCTTTTAATTGTTTTCTATAACTATTATCATTTACTTTTCTTTAGTGCTGGTTCAGTTAATTCGCATGCACGATTAGAGTGATACATTTTTTCTCATTGGTTCAGTGAATTTTATATTTTACCTAGCTGGTCCATTTCAATTGGTCCTGCTTGTAATTTGTACTCAGTAAAGTTTTCCTTTAAAATCACTATATTCGTATGGTCACTCTTCTAATCAGTTTTCTCTGAACAGGTCATAATTTTTATAAAGTTGACTCGTCGATCGACTTAAATCTATTATTCTTGAAATAGTCGCCCACCCAGCCATATTTTAATTAATTTTGTATTCATACCTTTTTTTCCGTGTGTATAGCGGGTTTTTTGAAAGATAGGTTTTTGTACTTTCTGTTTGAGTAAGTTACATGTACTTGTATTGTGACTGTCATTTGTTTTTTGTGTTGTGTGTATAGTTTATGTTGTGTATAGACCTGTAAGTTTTATAAGATACTGATCTAACTAAAGCCTAATAAATGTTTTACATACTTTTCTTTTGTTTGAAATTTTCCAGAGAGATTTAAAAGATTGAAGAGTAATTTCGTTGCTTCCTCTTTTGTCTTTTGAATCATGTCTCGTGTTGTTATCCCGGGAACATTTATGGCTTGTTATACGGTAAGGGTCTCTAGGTACGGGTTTTGTTGACTGCTGAAGGCCGTGTGGTGATCTGTAATTTCTTTAATCCACGTCATCTAGATTTGGTAGATAGTTTTCTCATTGGCAATCATACCACATTTCCTTATTATATACCGATGTTCTAAAGTTATGACCCCGCTCGTGCGGGTGCACTCGACTCCAATCTTAATTGACTAGGATTGCCAGTTTTCCTATAAAATAAAATCAAAATCAAATCAAATCAATCTAAAGTTATGACACTAGCTACATGAGGGTCTGGATGGGGTCCTTCATTTCTTTATTCTTTAACTTTTTATAGACAATTTTTCTCTATTCTTCATTTATTTCTACCCTTATTCTCTATTTTTTTTATATTTCAGCACCGCATTATTCTTTATTCTTTGTTGTTTTAGTCTATTTTTCTCTATTCTTTATACATGTTACCCATTATTCTCGGTTATATACAAAAAATAGCTCATATTTAAAACAAAATAGTTCCTACGCATAGCTGAAACGTTGCACATGTCAATAAGTAAAATATTTGGGTAATTTTGGTTTCAAATGAAAGCTTTTGAGAGACTTGGGATCACTGTAAACTCCTCATGAAAAGTTTCGTTTGATTATTAAAAACATATATACACTGTATATGAAATAAGAAAAAGGAGGGCATATATTTGTCCTGTTACTCAAGTACGTGTTTTGTCCTACCAAACTCCCGGGATTCAATGGACTCTAATATGCAATTAAAGGACTGGTATGTTGAATTGTTCAGCACAAGTCAGGATAAGGTAAAATTCTAACATGAAATGACTTTCACTTTACCATCTTTACCTTACAAAATACCTATGAATGATTGAAATTGCAAAAACACAGAAAGCAATGGGATCTACGCCATAATAGGCTCTATTGTCCGGAACTGTTAACTGTGTTTTAGCTCGCTCTCTCTCTCCGTACTCCATTGTCAACCAAACATCATTGTACACATCATCATGTGTTAGACTAAATCTGTATTAAACAAGTAACATTCAAGCAGTTAAGTAATGAATTAATGCCCTTGTGTAGTTTCATCCTTACTGGCCCTATGATTTGATTTGATTTTGATTTTTGGTGTTTTAACGCCACTTTTAAGCACCGCTTTTGGGCTATTCCGTGGTGGCCAGTTATTACTGGTGGAGGAAGCCGGAGTGCCCGGAGAAAACCACCGACCTTCGATAGGAAAACTGACAATCCTAGTCAATTAAGATTGGAGTCGAGTGCACCTGCACGAGCTGGGTTCGAACTCACAACCTCAGTGTTGACTGGCTAGTGATTACAGTAGTAACTACTTAGACCACTCGGCCACCGAGGCCCCTACTGGCGCTATGACTCAGTGCTTGTATTTCTATACATTATCACATGCTTATTTCCGGTCCTTGTTCTGAGTATAAATGTTTGTTTTTTCTTTTGAATTTTTAGCCACTTTTATTGTATAAAGAAGCGAAAATAGCGTAGTGACATTTGCTGAATACGGATAGAGTCATTTCTGCTGAGTCATTAATGATATAATTTAATATTAACCAAGCTTTACTATTTGTATATAAGTCCTGACAAGGGCATCATGAAAGCAGAATTTGTCAAGTGTCTTACTTGGAAATAAAGTAGTTCCAGAGTCCTTAACGATGCAAATTATGTTTTATTTAACGTATTGACAGCAACTTCACCGATTTACACAAAAGGTCAAATTGATAACAATGCTATTTATTTTAGATTGATATAAATTATACTTCTGCTTTCCGACCACCGTGGAAAAAAAGACGGGATCAATTTTAAAAACAATTACAAAAACGGTTTAGAGACATCGGAGCAGATTTTTGTACATCAGTTAAAAAAGATATCTAATGGTTAAAACCAATTGTCTACTGTCAGTTCTATGTAATGAACCAAGAAAAACGTGAAATATGCATTTACACTGTTTATTTTATCTGAACATATTCTATATATTATGGCAGTTGCTTTGATTCTTTACAAGGTCATTTTATTGTTTTGTATAATTCAATCTTTCAACGCTTCTGATGATATAGTTGTCTAAAAGAAAATAAAGACTACTTAAGATGTCAAGGGTAAAGAATGAATGAAGTTTTTGTAAGGTGAATAGAATGGGAGCTTGGACATTAGTGACGGTCGAATTAAAAACGTTAAAAAGGTCAAATAAAGTACGAAGTTGAAGAGCATTGAGGACCCAAACTCCGAAAGGTTTTGCCAAATACAGCTCAAGTAATCTATTCCTGGGGTATTAAATCCAAAATTTCAAAGTTTTGTAAACAGTTGAATTATAATTGTGACCACATCAATGATAATTCATGTCAAAATAGAAGTGCTGACTAAAATATATAAAAAACATATAAAAGTCTCCAATATAGACTTGGCGCCTGTTAAAACGTTTAAATCCTAGACCTGGTCTGCATTTGTCTGCATCTGTCCTAAGTTAGGAACCTGTTGTTCAGTGGTTGTCGTTTGTTGGTGTGGTTCTTTAAGTGTTTCTCGTTTCTCGTTTTTTATATAGAAAAAAGTAAAATCACAAAAATACTGAACTCCGAGGAAAATTCAATCGGAAAGTCCCTAATCACATGGCAAAATCAAATGACAAAACACATCAAACGAATGGACAACAACTGTCATATTCCTGACTTGGTACAGGCATTTTCAAATGTAGGAAATGGTGGATTGAACCTGGTTTTATAGCGCTAAACCTCTCACTTGTACGACAGTCTCATCAAATAGACCGTTGGTTTTCCTGTTTGAATTGTTTTACACTAGTCATTTTGTTTACTTTTTACACATAGTGACTTGGATGGAGAGTTGTCTCATTGGCACTCATACCACATCTTCTTATTTCTATTTACTACAAAACAATTAAAACACAGAAACCAAATATAGGTTCCCGTAATTGGATGATCACCGTGTGCTTGCTTAAAGAAGTTGGAAGCATACACTGTATTAGAGTCTGGGTGTGATCTTACTTGCTGAATTCTTTAGTTTTTAGCCGTTTTTCACTATTTTTCATTTATTTTGCCAATTATTCTCTTTTCTTTGTCCCCCATATATCTGTACGCTTGATTTATTATTCTTTAAACGTAAACCCCATCAAAACCCTCCTATGTATTGTCGTTTTTTTATTCTTTGGAAATGAATAGAGTTGATACAGAGGAGAGAAAGGAAGAAATGAAAAATAGAAAGAAGAAAGAAGAATGATCAATCGAGTTGTGACGTGTGAATGTCTCTTTTAACATTAAAACTATCCTCATTTTTCTTGAAGATTTAATTAATGTCTATATAATTATGTGATATTAAAATTAGATTAATTCTTGATTCAATCAACGTGCACCTTATAACTTTGTGTTTCTAAGCAATGTCCTTCCTTTCTTTTGACACTTCTTTAAGATTACAGGAAACATTGAATAAAAAAATGTAAAAATTGGATTCTATGTTGTCTCTAATGGTGTTCAACATGACTCTTAATTAATTCAGTAATGAAACAATATCCTGTTATGTAAACAAATAATTCTATAGAGTCAAAATGAGATTAAAGAATTGCAAATGCAAATGCAATTTTTTTTCAATGAATCCAGTGCAAGTAGATCAGAAGTTAACCGAATTCTTGTTTCGTATTTATATCCGGGTATTAATATAATGAATCACGTGGTCAATTAATATTTGCATTCCTCAAAGACTTCTGTTCTATTCGTGGCACACTCGTCGTGTTACTTTTGACAGGTAAAAACTAGATTATATAAAGTCGCATTCGAAACCTTAGACATATACTTTGTTCTATTCTATTTTATGTATAAATGCAGATTTGAATTTAACATCCAAAACCTTTATTGATTTTTTAATGATTAACTCACAAGACACTCTAAGAATCTGAATCTATAAACACAAAACCAGACTATTGAAAATTCAAAGAATTAAGATCTTTCTTTTATCATTGTAAACTTTGAAGTTTGATAAATATGCACGTATGCTATGCATTACTTTCATCAATTTTCGTGTTCTTCAAAAAAATCCGTTACAACACAAAATCCTTTATTCTAGACCTATAAAAAAGCTTTAGTTAAAAGAACATCACAGCTGACTACAAATGTTAAGTCATTTAAAAACTTATATTTGAAGTGCGAGAAAAAATGCATTTGCATTCCTTTAATCTCTGTTCAATTTTTACTCTATAGAATTATTGGTTTACATTACAGGATATTGTTTCATTACTGAATTAATTAGGAAATGTTGAACACATTTAGAAACAAAATAAAATACAATTTTTACATTTTTACAATTCAATGTTTCCTGTAATCTTTAAGATGTCGTTGAAGAAAGCACGGACATTGGTTAAAAACACAAACTAAGTTAAATGGTGCAAATTGATTGAATCAAGAATAAATCAAATTTTAATGATCATATAATTATATAAACATTAAGTCTTCAAGAAAAATAAGAATAATTCTAATGTCAAAAGAGATATTCACGTCACAACTCGATTAATCTTTCCTCTTTCTTCTTTCTATTTTTATTTCTTTCCTTTCTTTCGTCTGTATCACCTCTATTCATTTCCAAAGAACAAAAAAAAAAGCGACTATTTGTTTCCAAAGAATAAAAAAAAACGACAATACACCTCAACTCCTCAACACACACAGTAGAGTTTGGATGGGGTTTACATTTAAAGAATAATGGATCAAGCGTACAGATATATGGGGCAGGGGGACAAAGAATAGAGAATATTGGGCAAAATAAATAAAAGAATAGTGGAAATAGGCTAAATATTAAAGAATACGGAAATTAAGATCACATTCAGACCCTTATACAGTGTATGCTTCCAACTAATTACATGGCGAAATTGATAAATTACTAGGCAATTACAACTCTGTTATAGAAGTGTCCAGTGTTTAATCATAATCGCAATGCATTGTAATCGCGATTTCAAGATGTTTTAAAAGAGATGTGAAAGATACCAAAGGGACATTCAAACTCATTAGTCGAAATACACTAACAACTACATGGTTGAAAAGAAATAAAAACCAAACAGACAGACAGACAGACAGTACACAAAACACAACAGAGAAAAACTAAAGACTGAGTACGTAACCCAAAGGGAATATTTGTCATTCTACACTTTTAATAAAAACAAAAGTTGCAATGATTAAGCCAAGATAAATGATATCAACCTCGCCATTCGGTCTCGACAAATGTCTTTTAATCCTTTTCATTTAAAGAAATTAGATGTTTGTTTCAGTACTTTTTCTCGACATGAAAAATCAAAATTTTCAATACACAATAAAATGTTAAGTGCACTGTGGTTAAACCTTTGTGATTAAATATAATCTTATTATAGTTGTTAAGAATTATTACATTTAGAGCACGCGTCTAATTCATATGAAGTTTTATTTTATATACTCTTTTTTATTTTTTAAAATTTTTTATTGAATTTATGCATGGAATCTTCTCTCTCCTTTTTTAATTGGTATTCAACAATTCAACTAAAATTTCCCATATGTTTTAAAAAAAAATTGAGCCGTTGCAGAATTCCATAAAACTTCTATTCAATTGATAAAGCACATACAAAAAAAAAAGATGATGAAGGAAATTCGAATTGACGTCAAAATTTTGAAAAAATAAATACAATCACAGAAAGATTGGTTGTGTTCGGACATTTGATATTTAGTTTTTGTTTATGCCAGTACAATTATGATGCATGAAGCATGAACATGTAAATGATTTCTTGATAGAAAAGTGAATGTTTGAGGAGGGTTGAACTGTCTCGCAAACATGTTTAACCGGCCCGTCACGTTCTGTAAATGCATGTCCTTAGTCAGGAGACTGCAATTCAGTAGTTTGCCGTTATTTGCTGTCTATCAAATTCGTGTTTCGTTTATTATTTTATGCATAATTTCATTAGTTTTTTCGTTTGAATTGTTTATATTTTGTCATTATGGGGGAAAACTCTAATTTGGCATTAGAATTATAAAGATCATATCATATCATAGGGAACATGTGTACTAAGTTTCAAGTTGGTTGGACTTCAACTTCATCAAAAACTACCTTGACCAAAAACGTTAACCTGACACGGGACAGACGGGCGAACGGACGGACGAACGAACGAACGGACGCACATACCAGAAAACATAATGACCCTACTACCTAGGCGGGGCATAAAAACAAAGTTCTGCCCCTTGCATCCCGGTTCCTACATTCCTGGTTGAGTTTCAATCAATATTAAATACATGAAAACCGATGTCAAACATGTAATAATTAATACAGATTTCATTCGCATATAAAATCTTAAGAAGTATTATACTCAATAAGAAGCTTAACTAATGAAATGTAACGTTATAATCATATGATGTATGTGTGCCAGTTTTGTTACGTATGTGTTCTAAAAGATCCATTGAGCACACAAAAAAAGAGAAACTCAACATATTTCAGGAAAAGAGAAATTTTATTCCGTGTAAAAAATAATAACTTTATGCTTGAGAACGAACTATTGCATTGAAATTGCGATGCTGAATTTGGGAGGCTAAGATGAAAAAAAAAAAAAATCCTGCATTTTTTTTAGTTGTAATCTCTGTCCTGTCTTTTTATTATATTTTTCACTCTATTCGGTCCTGCCTTTTTTTTTTATAAGTTTATCCTGACTTTTTTTTTACATAAATTGTCATCCTGCCTTTTTTTTTTTTGCAAAGTGTCTCAGACTGCTTTTTTTTCTCAAAACTCCTGTCCTGCCTTTTTTTCAAATTTCATCCTAGCCCCATAAAATTCAAATGGTAGAAATGTTGTAAATCAACTACTGGGTCAAGACGATAAGAGTGTTACTAACCGCTGCTCATCCGAAAAGAAACAGGGAAGACAAACTGGAAACCGTTATTACAAACGCACGGTTATTGTCGGTTGAAAGCACTATATGGCTTTTTTTTGTAGTTGGTAACTTTACCGAATCAAAATAAAGCTTCGGTATTCGTATAATCACTTAAACTTGCTCAATATCTACTGGGAAAAAAAATGAAAAAAAAAAAAAAGTGGTAGATTTCGGAAGGATTCACCGACGGAGGGAAGGATGGAAATGAGGGACAATCACATTTATGAATCTTCACGACATGTATTTTTTACAAAAGAACAATCTTACCTCGTTATCAATGGAGACTGTTTATTATATCCTCCATTTACAAAATTTACTTATTACCACTAATATGTAGATCACCAATTAACAATTTGTAGCTTGATTAAAGTTGAGTAAATTTTATCTCATTTTCTCTTTCGTAAACTCATACCAAAAGTCGCATTCCTACGTTTGTTACACGATGAAAAATACATCATAAAATGATGGGAAAACTAGCCAACTATTTGATCTTATTACAAAAGTAATGAATGTAAATAATTTATTGTGAGGGGTATGAATTTTAACAACTTTCCGCAATACAATTAGTGGTCTTATGACAATTGAGCAACCGAATGCCAATACTATAACGTCAATAATGTGTGAAAGTTTTATATGAACAGAAGTTCTAATATTAAAGCAACCTAATGATAAGGGTCATTGTATGTCATTAACATGTCACAAATCTTTTAAAAGACGGTGACCAATACGGAAAATATGCGTCAAACAACGTCACGTGCGTTTATGCATGCCTTTATTTTGTTTTTAAAGGAAGTTTATTCTGACTCATGAATGTTTTGTTCTTCTGAAGAAAAACCGAACTCCACGGTAAATTAAAAAAGCGGGAAGTCTAAAACTATAAACTGCCAAAAAAAAAAAATCAAAATTAAAAAAAAACGTCATCAAAATTTGAACATATGCCTCATATAAGTACACCAAAGCATTGTCTTAAGGGAAAATGTTAACATTGGAAAGCAGCACTCAATGTACCCTTTTGTTTTTTTTAATTTCTTGGTTGTTTTCTCATTGACACATACCCAACATCTGCTTTCTATAATTTATATGACAGTTGTTTTTCATTCGTTTGATGTGTTTGAACTTTTGATTTTGTCATTTGATAAGGGACTTTCCGTTTTGAATTTTCCTTGGAGTTTGGTATTTTTGATATTTTACTTTTTTTTCTTTGGTAATTTATATATACACAGGTATTTTTCTAATAGATATTTAGTGTTTTAACAATTAATAATAATAGTAATTATAATAAACATTAATTGAGATGACGTCTTTTTCGCATTGCTATTTTTTAGTAGTGATGATAAACCTTCAGTGAGTGGGAAACATGTTTTGTCTGTCACATTTATAATAATTAATAGGCATTAAGATATAAGCCCCATCCTACTATTTTCACAGTTGCTTTGTGTTTTCTTTTCGCACAATACATATGTGGGGTTTTTTAATGTCCTAACCTTATAATGTCGTATTTCTGAACATTTTTTTTCACAATTTTTCACACATATTTATAAATTCAAAATGTCATTTGTTATTGATATATCACCTCAAAAAAGGTAGGGCCACTGATTGTTTCATTCACAAGGTCAAAATCTCAAAGTTGTTAAATTCTTCTTTGAATTTAATATCAAAGAGTCTATATCATATACTTTTATAAATATTTTTCTCACACCGATCGAGAAATGTGAAAAAAGCATGAAAATTAGAGAATGCTGTATATCGTATTTGTTTTTTCGTTCATTGTTTAGTACATAAATCAGGCCGTTAGATTTCTTTTTTGAATTGTTTTACATTTGTCATTTCGGGGCCTTTTATAGCTGACTTAGCGGTATGGGTTTTGCTCATTGTTGAAGGCCGTACGGTGACCTATTATAGTTGTTAACTTCTATGTCATTTGGTCTCTGTTGGAGAGTTGTCTCATTGGCAATCATACCACATCTTCTTATTTTTTATACCTACCAATTTTCCATTTTTTTTTAAAAAAGATATAGTGGAAGAATACTGTAACCATTATAAATCAATTTGTATCATAAAGATTAAACATACCTTTTCTTCTGTTAGAATAAATCTTTTGTCATCTTCAGCTTTTACAATTAACAACTTTTAGATTTTGACCTTGTGAGTGAAAAACAAATAAGGGTAAGTTGGTCCTACCTCTTTTAAGAGCTGATTTTAAACTATAATGTTTTTCAACTGAATGGGGTTCTATTTCATATTAAAACGGGTTCTAAACTTACAATTAAAATAGGACACAACCACCCCCTCCCCCAATACACACCCCACACACTGCATTGGACATCCTCAGTTTTGCCCAACTAGTGTTGGGAGAATGTCATGCTTTGACGACAAAACACCTTCCTGCACCATTCGTTAAGAGTATATATACTTCGGGGTCGATGTTAAAGCAAAATGTTCAAACCCAACCAAGTTCTCTCAATTTGTTCATTTTATTTCACTTTCATTTCTTGTTCATATCATGTCCATTTCATGTTCATTTCACGTTCATTTCATATAAAAATAAAGAGATTAAATTTAATTTCATATCATGTTCATTTTATATTCATTTCATGTTCATTTTCTGTTTCGTGTTCATGCGTTTCATGTTTATGTTCATATCATGTTCATTTTATGCTCATGTTAATATGCTCATGATTATTTCAAATTTATTTCATGTTAATTTCAATTCAATTTCATTTCATGTTAATCTTATTTTAAGTTCATTTCATGTTAGTTTCATTTTAAGTTCATTTTATTTTCATTTTATGTTCAATTTATGTTCATTTCCAGTTGGATTCATGTTAATTTCAAGTTGATTTCTTGTAAATTTCATGTTAATTGCAAGTTCATTTTAATATTTCATTTTAATATTTCATTTTAATATTTCATTTTAATTTCATTTCATGTTCATATCATGTTCATTTCATGTTCATTTTTTTTTGTTCAAGAAGTTCATTATAAGTTCATTTCATCTGGATTTCATCCTAATTTTGTTTTATCCATTTCATATTCATTGCCTCGATATTCTAAGTTGTTTTGATGCACCAACAATCAAACGATCAAATTAATAAGAAACACAGAACTTATAGCAAATATTTCAATCTATTGTATATGTCTAAGTAAATGTACTTCGTAGAGGTTAGTTACTTTGAACTGCCCACTGCAATTAGAAAAGACGATTGCGAATTGAAAAAAAAAAGATTATTAAAGGGCCCGAGGTAATTTCTTAAACAAAAGATTATTTTAATGGGTTTGTTAGAAAAAGTAAATGTGAAATGTACATTGTTTTTTAAAGAAGATATCAAAGGGGGACGCCGGGTCAACAAAGTTAAAATACAACACAATAGTAAAAGAAATTAAGACATAAGATTGAGCATCATAAAGCCTGCAAAAGTCTGGGTTTGAATATCCCGCATCAAGAATAAAATGATTAATAACTAGTATCCTTAACGGTAATAATAAGAGATAAACGAATAAATGTATGAGTTATAACATGACTGTAGACTATTTTCCTCAAGTGAGCAAAATTGTTTAGGGCGTCATCGGTAACGTAAAAACAAAAACGCTAACCGGGACAAATGGTTTTTAAGATACCCACATATTATGTTTTTGAAAATTATACCCCGAAAATTATATCAATGTTGAAATAAAGACCGGATTGATATAAAAAATAAACTTATCAAAGACGTATTATAATTTTGTATGCCAGACGCTCGTTTCGTCTAAAAAAAGACTCATCAGTGACGCTCGAAAAAAAAACAGTTAAAAAGGTCAAAAAAGTACGAAGAACATTGAAAACCCAAAAAGTTCAAAAGGTTTTTCCAAATACAGCTAAGATAATCTATTGCTAGGGTAGAAATCATTAGTTTTTCGAACAATTCAAAGCTCTCAAATACAAGTAATACATATGACCATTTCTATGAGAATTCATGTCAACATAGAAGTGCTGACTACTAGGCTGGTTATAGCAAATATCGTGATGGTTTTATTCTATAATTTACCTAGTATAATATGTGTTGTTGTGATCGATTTTGTTACAGTATAGTGATTGTTTAGCTTTTCATCACCATTAATTTGTCAGAAAGTCTTCAATTACAGCTTTTCAATTACCTTAAATACGTTGTCGTATCTGAGATCTCTCTGCTTTAGTGTAACATAAGTAGCGACATTGAACAATGCTTAAAACAAGTACTAAGTCAAGTCAATAGAGTGAAAGTTATATCGGTGAAGCCGTACTTATGGTCTACTTGTTGAACTGTGCAGACTGAGAATAAATATAGCATTATTTGGTCCTACTCAATGATACCATTTTACATTCTACTTATTGACCTATTCAGAGAATAAATATAACATTATTTTGTCTTACTCAATGATACCATTTTACATTCTACTAGTTGACCTATTCAGAGAATAAATATAACATTATTTGGTCCTACTCAATGATACCATTTTACATTCTACTTGTTGACCTTCAGCTGATTTTTATAGTTCGTTCTTATGTTGTATTGTTTCACCACTATCCCAGGGGAGGGTTGGGCGGCCGCTTACATGTTTATTCCCGCCACATTCTGTATGTATGTGCCTTTCCCAAGTCAGGAGCCTGTAACTCAGTGGTTGTTGTTTGTTGCTGTGTTACATATTTGTTTTTCGTTCATTTTTTTGTACATTAATTAGTCCGTTAGTTTTCTCGTTTGAATTGTTTTACATTTGTGATATTCGGGGCCTTTTATAGCTGACTATGCGGTATGGGCTTTGCTTTTCATTGACAATCATACCACATGTTCTTTTTTTTTCTAATCAGAGATTTAATATAGCATTAATTGTTGTTTCCTACAGGCAGCTTTCGAAAAAGATACTTGATTTGTAAAATTAATTTTCTTTTCATATCGTTGAACTGCTTAAAATAAAGATGCTGTTATTTGTAGCCAAACTTAAAATTCACATGTAAACATTCCGATAGATCGAATAGATAAATACCTAAATGAAAGGAAAAGGGAAATCGGGATCCTACTGGTCTCACTCGAGAAGAATTTGAAATTTGGCTTTTTAACATTATTTTTTTATATAAAAGATAGAATATAAATTACAACTTGGTATATCTATATATATTATTAATGGAATATTTCTAAGGATTTGTGATTCGTTAAAACTTGATCACATGTACATTTGTATTTACTCAGTTTGCACGCCAATACTGTTGTGTTTAGCTTTTCGTATGAAAAAAACAACATATTGCACAGGGCATACAGCATGTTACTAAAAATACTTTCTAGAAATCCCCAATTTTACATTGTTCATACAATAGTTGTTGATTATTAATATAACAATTGTAGCCTTTGGTTGAGGTCAATACGATGTTATATCGACCTAGAGAAGCATATCGACCTTGGACTTCTTCTCTTATGTCGATATACGGTAACCTCGTATAGTCCTCATACAAAGGCTATAATTGTATAATATCTATATTTTAAATTACTAAATTTTAAACATTTGGTATAATCAAATCTGATAAGAGGCTAGGTGCGTTCGACTCTGATCTTAATCGACTAGGATTATAAGTTGTTCTGCCAAAGGTCGGTGGTTCACTCTGGTTACTCTGGCTTTCTAAACCATAAACACTGGCAGCGATGGTATTGTCAAATGTACTGATTAGGCGTTAAACACCAAAGTTCCATCAATAACCAATTGAATAAATAACATTTGAAATGAAAGACTATTTTGCCATAACAAAAGAATGAACGAAACTATTTTTTAAAATGATTCACGATGTTATTACGTAATTATAGAATAGACACTATAACTAAATGCATATAAGACGTTTGTCCCTATATTAAAAAGAATCTGACTTTTTCTCAAGACTGGCCGATTTTAAAAGAGTTGAATTATGAATAAACTGTTAACACAGAGATATGTCTCGCTTTTTTGTACTTTTGAAAATGCAAATGTTGAAATTAAAATAGCAATACTTTAACATTAAAGTTATGCAAATATTCAAAGTCAATGAACCATGACTGATTGTACATGTCAAAATAATCTCCATGGAAATGAGATGTGCCAATGCTAATACATCTGCATACCAATTAAGTACCATAGACTTATCATACGTCGTTCCCTTTCAACAAACCTAAACACAAACATTGACTTGCAAATATGGAACGCCACAGCTGTCTTATGTGGAACTCTGATATTACTTTATGTTGTTTTATTATTACTTGATGATATTTTGTCTTTACTTAATATGGTTTTGACATAACGTGATGATGTTTTGATATAACTCAATATGGAATAGGCATTACTTAATGATATTTCGATATTACACGATATGGTTTCGTATTGACTTGATATAGTTTTGTCATTACTCAATATGGTTTTGTCATTACTCGATGTGGTTTCACCATTATTTAATGTGGTTTCACCATTATTTAATGTGGTTTCACCATTATTTAATGTGGTTGTGTCATTAGTCAATGTGGTTTTAACATTACTTGATGTGAATGTGACTTAACGTTATGTAGTTGTTTCATTACATGATGTGGTTTTGTTATTTCGTAATGATGATTTGCCTCTTCTTTATATGGTTTTAACATTACGCAATGATTTTTCAAAATTTGACGATTTTACACTACATGATTTGTTTTTTTATTATTTGATGTGGTCTTGTCATTCTTTGATATGGTCCTGTCATTCTTTGATGTGGTTATCCCATTACTTGATGAGGTAAAACCACGTGACCAATTCGGAAAAAAATATGTTCTATTTTTAAACAGATTTCAATATATCGTTTGTTTAATGTGCTTTGGATGGGTATCGCTATCCATTGAGTTAAAGTTCAAATTAAAGTTCGAGTGGTTGTTCAGAGTTATTTGGTATGAAAAAGGGGAACGGCAGACAATAATAAGAAAAAAAGTATTAAAAAGTTTACAGTATTTCGGACATAATTGGGATATCCCCAAACCACTTGGTCCTGTTGTTTTTATCCTAAGTTCTCAAACGGAAGCAGTATTTTTGTAATAAATTTGTAAAATATTCCGCGGAACCCTGTGTCTCGCCTGATATTGCTGCTATAAGTGTAAAAGCGTCATGTTGATCGGCTGTACATTTATCTATACATTTATCGGTAAAAACAAAATTAAAAAAAATGTTTTTCTGTAGATGCTTTTTCTTGAAATTGAGGAATAACTCCTATACAAGTTTTAAAACACTTCATGGAGGTTTACAAATTTATCATGTCAAAACAGTTTAATTCGGTTTTATTAAACTAAAACAAAACTGTATGGTTTTCAACAATGAGCAAAACCCATACCCTATAGTAAGCTATAAAAGGTCCCGAAATGAAAAATGTAAAAAACTAGAACCTAACGATCTATAGATAGATAGATAGATACTTTATTCTCTAAAAACTAAATACAAGTTTACAGAGAAACATACAATATAAATACAGATACAATAGTCGAGGTAAACAAATACAGTATGATATTCTAAAAGTACAATATTATGATGACAAACATGTTTAGTAACATGTATAATGAAACGTTAAACTCAATAGAAATAAAAAATGGAGATGGAGACGCCGACGCCACTATCGACGACGAAATATAGGTTTGTTGTGTCTCACTGTCGCTACATTGATGTCGCAGGCTCGACACAAATCAAAAGACTTGAACTTTATTGTTAACAAATGAAACACTTCAAATCAACTCACACTAAAGTTACAGGGAAACAAGGGGAGGGGGCTCGGACTAAGCAACAAAGCATCAATACTATAAAATAAGAATTCTCTGATTTGTTTTTTTTTTTAGCGTAAATGATCATTTGAACTTAAACGAATATCAATCTTTTATTTGTAATCAATTGAATTCCCTGATCTACCTCGCACTAATTGAAAAATAACTTTTTGGAATATCTGTTTCGCATGTGACGACGGACATGTTCCTGTGGTCGTAACCATAATACCGTCATCTTTGTAAACTACCAAGTAAAACCAAATCACTGGGTTTGTACTTTCTCGAATAACACAACGGGTGCCTTTCTGGAGCATCCGAGATCACCCCGATGGACTTATATTACCCAGTCATACCGATCTATTGAATCAGCCAAATGAAACTGTTTTGTATGCCACCGCAACTGAAAGTTGGGGGGCATATTGTTTTACCCCTGTCCGTCCATCCATCTGTCCGTCCGTCCGTCTGTCCGTCCCATTATGGGTATATAGTTATTCCGCATAACTTCTCCTACAGTTTGAATCCTAGGAAGTTTTCTCTTTACTGTCTGTTTGTACATATATTGAATGTGTGCATGTGGTCAGGGTTTAATGTTTAATAATATTTGCTCTTTTGGGAGATAGTTGAACTTTGTAATTTTTGGGGAAATTTACTTGCATAAGAAGAGCGTTTCCAGATAACTCCTCCTACAGTTTGTGGTCAGGGTTTTTATTTTTATTATCTTTTGCTCTTTTGGGAGATAATTGAACTTTTTTTTGTCATTTTTGGGGTATAAGCGGTTAAACGAGTTGAGTGCGGGGGCATCACTTTGTCTAGTTTACACTTTTTTCTCGTATTGTGCTGTTACACAACTGTAACAGTCCGATGTAAGGTTAGGATTTAGCGCTCACATACATGTTAAAAAACTCCGCCACGTGCACTTTCTTTATGTACCTGCCCCAAGTCAGGAGCATGAAGTTCAGTTGTTGTCGTTGTATAAATGTGTGTCATTTTTTTTTGTAGATTGTTTATTTATAAATAAGACCGTTTGTTTTTTCGTTTGAATTTTTTTCACATGGTGCATGGTGGCCTTTTGTAGCTGACTATACGGTATGTTGAAGGCTGTACGGTTGCCTATATATGATTTCTTACATCCACTGCATTTAAGCTCTGGTGGATAGTTGTCAATCACACTACATCTAACTTTATTTCAACTTCTATGTTGCGTTTTGTATGCTGTAACATTGTTTATCTTTTGTACGCATACCCCGGAGCCCTCTTTTCGGAAGCCCGAGCAAAAGTCCTTGTTCCGCGATAGAAAATTTAATTACGAACTCATATAAGATAGCTCGAATTTCAACTCAAAATCTTAATTAATCTAAATGAGACTTAAATTCGAATCTTACTCAAACTCTACCTCAAAAAGTGACTCAAATTTAATGTTGTAACTAGAACTCTACCTTTAAATGTGACTCAAACTCGAAGTCCAACTCGAAACCCAATGCTAACTAAACCTTTAATTCTTATAATGACTTGAATTCGAAATCGAAGACTAACTCAAAGTTTAACTCAAACAGTAACCCGAACTTTAATTTGAACTCTAATTCGATGGATGGCCACACTCATCCAAGGCACATACAACATGGAAATCTTTCTAAAAATAGAACAGGTTTTTCCGAATTGGTCACGTGATTTTACCTCATCAAGTAATGGGATAACCACATCAAAGAATGACAGGACCACATCAAATAATGAAACAAACACATCATGTAGTGTAAAATCGTCAAATTTTGAAACATCATTACGTAATGTTAAGACCATATAAAGAATAGGCAAATCATCATTACGAAATAACAAAACCACATCATGTAATGAAACAACTACATAACGTTAAATCACATTCACATCAAGTAATGTTAAAACCACATTGATTAATGACACAACCACATTAAATAATGGTGAAACCACATCGAGTAATGACAAAACCATATTGAGTAAGGACAAAACTATATCAAGTCAATACGAAACCATATCGTGTAATATCGAAATAGCATTAAGTAATGATTATTCCATATTGAGTTATATCAAAACATCATTACGTAATGTCAAAACCATATTAAGTAAAGACAAAATATCATCAAGTAATAATAAAACAACAAAGTAATATCAGAGTTCCACATAAGACAGCTGTGGCGTTCCATATGCAAACTATGTAAAAGTTTCAAAGTCAATGAACCATGATGAAGGGGTGGAGCTATATAATCCATGGAAACGAAACTTGCAAATGCCAATACATTTGCATACCAAATATCATTGACTTAACATTAGTGGTTCATCTTAAACTGATCTAATCACAAACTAATACATGTAAACTAAGCAAAAGTTTCAAAGTCAATAGACAAAGACTGAGGGGGCGGGACCAAATAATCTCCATGGAAATGCGATGTGCCAATGCTTATACAACTGCATACCAAATATCATTGACCTACCACTAGTGGTTCCCCATAAACTGACCTAATCACAAACTAATACATTTAAACGAAGCAAAGTTTCAGTCAATAGACCTTGACTATGGAGGCGGGGCCAAATAATCTCCATGGTAATGAGATGTGTCAATGCTAATACAACTGCATACCAAATATCATTGACCTACCACTAGTGGTTCACCATGAACCAGACCTAATCACAAACTAATACATTGTTAACGCCGCCGCCGCCGACGCCGGAAACAGCATACCTATGTCTTGCTTTTTGATTCCGTCAGGGCGAGACAAAAATTAAGATAGGTCCGTGTTATGACTGTTAATAAATTTATTAACAACTTTTCAAAACTCGAAGTAATTTAGAGGTTGAAATATCGTATATACATTGTTAAACATTTATGTTCAACTCTACATGCCATTTGAATATTTTTGTTGATGGTTAGCCCTCCCATAGACGATTAATAGACTATTTTCATATAACCGACTTTTTACTCCGGAGTATTTAATTTTTCGACAGGTTGCCTATCCATTGGTAGGACCTTCTGGTATGAGCACCTAACAGAAGAAGAATTAAGTTTAATGCAATCGATGCACTTTTGGGGGAAAATTAACTGTTTTATATTTTCTAAAAACGACAAAATCATTAGAAAAAGTTTTTTTTTTTCCAAACTTTCACCGATCGTAAGTTTGATATTACTTTTTTTAGTTGTTCTTACTCGACCGAGTACCAGGATGTCCTATCACAAAGTAGGTAATCTGTCGAAACATTATATACTCCGGAGACAAAAGTCGGTAATATGAAAATGTCTATTGACCTAATTTTATTTAAAGTCTTACCGTACGGAATTAATTGTTATCCTTATCCAAACAGAGTCACACGTCCACTTATCAAACCCACGGGAGAACAATAAAGACGAATAACCATCCCATATATAAATTACCGAGTTAAAATGTCCTGTCTTTATGTTATAAATTCATAGACAACCATTGCGTTTCAGATATTCATTGTCAACTTAAGCAAAATTATGATCAATAGCCATTTGCAAATGACACACTTCATAGGTGTTAAATGAGAAATTCTCACAAGAGAAAAATTAACTTCGGTAACTTGCGTGTCGAGCCGGATTACGGTCCATTATTAGAATTTATAAGCTCCGCTGTTTCTTTTTAACGTTGTAACTAATTATGCTGATATAATAAATCTTTTTACTGTAATTCTAAATGGTTTTTATGACAGAAAGCTGAAAATTTCAATTATGTAAAATGACACAAGAGACCGTTAATTTAAATAGCAAAATTAAGGAAGATAGCCAGCAATATTTATTTGACAAACATTTTCGTAAACATTTTTTGAAATAATCAAGAAGTAATATTACAAGAATGAGAATACAAATCAAATACCAAAACTACAAATTCAATTAAATTTATAGAATAGATTAATTAGATTTCCAATCTGTTTCCTCTACGGTTCTTAGTCAGTAAAATACGAACAAACATAATTACATTTTCAAGTTTGCATATTTTCAATACTAATAAATAAATCAAGTAGTTTATTCAGTGCTTTTCGTTCTAGATAAATGAATGTTAAATGGCTTAAGTAAATATTTGAGAATTGTACATTTTTCAAAGCAAGTGTTATATCAATCGGCAAGGCATGGTTCATTTGAATTATCACACAAAGAGCACATTGAAAGTATCATGCTCATTAGCTACTCTTTCGAGTTGTAAAGAGGTCAATGTTTGAAGTCAGATCCAAAGGTTATTAGTTAAACGAATCAACGACACACAATCAACACTTACAAGCCGGCTAACAAATATATATTTCAGAAGTGCTTCTTATTAAAATGTGTGCACGTTTAAAGAGGAAGAATAACATTTAAATGGTAAACACAGGAAATACTGAGTTAAATACTGAAGTTTTATTTTTTTAATTTTACGCTTTTGGTGATTTTTTTCATGGTGACCACGTGCAGTCATGGATGTTTCGTTTTGTTTAAGAATTGAGTGCTACTTTTTGTAATCTTATTGAGGTGTAAAAGCGTTGACCGAAGTACATATTGTATGAAGAGCGGAAGCGCTTTCATCATAAATAGAGAGTATCACATTTCAATGCCAACCCGAGAAACCAATATTATCGCGAGAGCTCTGCTCGAGGGATGATATTGGTTCAGGGTTCATACGGTGTGTTGTATTGAAAGAGAAATTATATATCCTTTATTATATACCTTGAGCAAATGTTTTTCACGTGAGTCGATACATGGCATAATACAGATTAGGGATTTGATAAAGCCTTTGCAACCATAACTGATACATGTGTCAGTCCCTGATATAGCATGATTGTCATTAATTGTATTACACAAACGATGTACTTGAACTTACTTCGTAATATGACAGTTGTTGTCCATTCGTTTGATGTGTTTGAGCTTTTGATTTTGCCATTTGATTAGGGACTATCCGTTTTGAATTTTCCTCGGATTTCAGTATTTTTTTTATTTTACTTTTTTCTAAGTATAGAATAAATCATATAATCGTTTCGAGTAATAAAGCGTTATGAATAAAAACAAAAACCTGTATTAAGGTAATGTTAACATTGAACAATATATTGAGAGAGAAAAACTAAATTAAATGCACGAAAATATCGTCTTAAAACCCTGAATTAAACTAATAAAAAATTACCGGATTAACGAAAACGCCATTTTTTTTAAGTATAGGTGTGTGGCCGGGTCGTAAAAAGGCATCGGACACAATGCAGGCCGAATTGCTGTTGATGTGTCAACAGTTTGAATTTGAAACCAAAATTAAAGATCGATATAACTGCAAAACGGTTTTAATGTTGTTGAATTGATTTCGTTTCGCTAAGTTATATGTTGATAGAATATGCACTTTTCTGAACTTTGATACGGAAATCCAATTTTTTTCTAAGTCTTTTTTCAGTAATTTTTTACCTACATTCGGGTCTTTTTTACTAGTCACGTGGTAAATTATGGTACGGATTCCTTTATAAGCGATTGAAATCAGGACATTTCCTACACAAATAGATGAGTTACCGTCATAAGCCTTATAAAGAATCCATAACGTATTGGTAGTTCACCTCGAAACAGTGATGTCAAAGTTAATTCTTATATAGGTTATTCGATCACAACTTTTGCATCTATTCCACTGCAATGGTGCGATGGCACCGAAAAGTTAATAAAAGAATTAAATGATTTTACCAATCTAAAAATGTCTTAAATATGTGTCTTCTTAATTCTCGCGGAAATTGATTTACAGTTTTGTAATACATTACTGAATATCAATTTCCGATATTTGTGATGCGTTCTAAAAATTGAAATTCACATGACTTTAAATCAAGTGTTAGATAGATGAGGTAATTACAACCAGTCAGTTAATAGTTGCTGTATTTTTACTGAAATTGTTGTGTAAATTATCTATTTACATTGCATATTTTGCGTTTGCCTTGGGATATTATGATTGTTCTCATTTGTAAACGATTCTACTATATCATATAATTCATATTTGCTTTCAAGCATTTTAATCAAGATGACATAAGAATAAATAAAATTGCCTCAAATACCTCCAGTTTTATTCAAATTTGACAAGTTTTATTGTTAAACTAAACGTTAAGACTATTCCGGAGCATTTGTCTTTCCAACCCATGGAAGTTTTATCGTGTGATAAATTTGCTATTTCTGATAGCACATCATTTTCAATGAAAATATATGTCCCTTCTAAGGAATAAGACTTGTTCAAACGGATCTCTTAATACAATTACGGAGTTTACAACTAGACTTTCCCTGGACCAACCTATCTTCTCGTTGTATTTTCATTATTACCTTCGATATTACCTGCGTCTGCTTATTAATATACATGTAGTTGTAATACATTTAAGCTCATTAACTGTAATATTCAGTACGACATTAATCGTTTCCATTACCACTACAAAAGTCTAAAAGTCTGAAAAGACCAGTTTTTGTCTTAATTTGCATGAACTTTTACTCGACATTCTCCAAAAGTATGACTTGTGTCTTAACTTTTCTTGACAAATTCTCATTTATATTAAATTTGTATGAAATTTACTCGACATATTCTCGACATTCTGAATATGGTCTTAAAATTTCTTGACAAATTCTTGACATTTGAATACTGTCTTGAAATTTCTCGACATATTCTCGACATTCTTATTTTTTCTCAGTATGGCTTGACATAATCTGAACATTTTGAATCGTATCTTAAATTTACTTGACAGTTCTGAGTTTTACAAATCATGACCAATATTCATGATATAACTTTAATCTTTATTTCTCTTTATATTATATACTGTTGTTTCAAGTTACACTTCTTTACAACAAAAATAAAAGTTGGGCATGTAAAATAATTGAAAATTTGGGTATATAAATATTTTTACAAATGCAAATATGGCTATGAAATCTAAAGTATAAAATAATTCAAATGTGGGTGTGTTGATATAAAACAATTTCAATGTGGGTTTTTGAATAATTACAAATTTTGATTCCTAAATCTTATAAATTAAATGATTCAAACCAATCATACTGTAGACACATTTCATTCTGCATTCATAATATTCAATGTTGATATGGTAAATAATTATTATACCAAAATGTGGTTTATATAAATAGCAAATTATGATTATATATAAATCATTCATTTAACAGAAGAAAAATTTGTGTAATGTCATCTGTTGGAATATATTAAGTATTACACATGGACAGGATGTTCCCCATAAAATTAAGGTATTCCACACCCCAGAGTACACGCAACTGTCAAATAGAAGTTATTGCTTTACCTGTAATCAGCCATACAAAGTTTGTTGATAGATGAAAATGAAAATCATCATTTTGATGAAAAAAAATTGAATTGAAATGGATTTTCTTCATCAAAATTATGAAGTTAATTATTTTAACATAAAAACAAATTGAATAATTCCCAAAGATTAAAAGAAAATATTATCTACTCCAGGAATAATAAAAAAAAATGTATTTATAATGGGTCCCATCAATGATTTCTATAGAAATCATCGGTCTTATGAAATGGTTCTCAAACAGACATGCATAATATAGATCTAAACATTTTTTTTTTTCAGGAAGGAGTTATCACAAATATTTATTTTTGATAAAAAATTATAAAATTTAACACTCAAATTTGAATAAAAAATGTTTTTGAGTTGTTCTAAAAAATGAATAAGGTTTTTGAATCAAGATGGGAACAAATTCTTTGACCTAAACGAAAGCCTCCCCTCTTTTTTGAGCCACACACACCCAAAAGATGAATTGTGGGGTCCAAAAGAGATACAAGACACCTATTTTAGTAAAGCAAATTTGACTGGCAGTTTTGCGAACGGCAAAAATCTAAATGCTGTTTGTCAATACCTTCGACTTATATTCCAAGTGAAAACAATTACTTAAATGTTTAATAAAAATAAATCAAAATTAAACTACATGGGGGATTATTCAGGGTATTCCAACTTAGTTGCACCAAAAGGGTATCTTACTATACCAAATTAATTCTTGATTCTTCAAAGTTTAGTTTAGCCATAATAAAAAGGAGTATACAACAGCAATAGAATGTCATAAACAGTGCAGAATAAGTCTGTTCACATTTCAGGCGAATTTTATACTGTTGAGATAGTGTCAAGACATTTTTAAGTCTGTCAAGAATGTGTCGAGACATATTCAGACATTATTTAGAATGTCAAGAACATGTCGAGACATATTCAGACATTATTAAGAATGTCAAGAATATGTCAAGACAGATCGAGACAAATTTAAGACAGTCAAGAATTGGTCGAGACTAATCCAGACTCTTATCAGATGATACAGGGAGTGTCGAGAAATTTTAAGACAATGTTCATACTGTCAAGACACTTGTCAAGAAAAATCAAGAACCTTATTAGACAAATTCATACTATGTCAAGAATTTTTAAAAATTATTCAGACAAATTAATAATGTCGAGTAAAAATTCATGCAAATTCAGACAAAAACTGGTCTTTTCAGACTTTTTGACTTTTGTAGTGTACACTTCTTAAAGGAAAGAGGGATGATTTTAAACTGACCAGAAACGGTAGAAAATAAACTCATCATAAATACCAGGATTGAAATTTTGTATTTGCGCCAGACGCGCGTTTCGTCTACAAAAAACTCATCAGTGACGCTCGAATCCAAAAAAGTTAAAAAGGCCAAATTAAGTAGGAAGTTGAAGAGCATTGAGGACCAAAAATTCTTAAAAGTTTTCCCAAATACAGCTAAGGTTATCTATTCCTATGGTAGAAAAGCCTTAAAATATCCCGAACCTGGCTTTGAAGTACTAGTTGTATATAGCTACCATCTTGGAACCCAATTCCAAAAATCTAACAACAAAAAGTAAAAATATTTCTGGACCTGGCTTTAAAGCAAGATTTATATCTGCGATCTTAGGTCTCAATTCCAAATTTCTAACAACAAATGACAGAAACAGAAAATAATAAAGAGATATGACATGATAACCAAGAGACAACTATCAACAATAGAACGACGAACGAGAGGGGGGGGGGGGGCTAGGATGAAATTTGAAAAAAAATAGGCAGGACAGGAGTTTTGAGTAAAAAAAAAAGGCAAGATGAGATTATTTGCCCAAAAAAAAGTCAGGATGACTATTTAGTTAAATAAAAAAGTCAGGATAAACTAAAAAAAAAAAGCAGGACCGAATAGAGTGAAAAATAAAAAGGCAGGACCGAAATAGAGGGAAAAATAAAAAGGCAGGACAACATTTTTCATCCTAGCCCCCATCCCCCCCCCCCCCCCCCCCCCCCCATAACGTTGTGATTGGTTTAACGCCGTCACGTGGTGACCCCCTATGGATTTTACTAACCCTCCATGGATCCGTAGGGGGTCAGTAGCGAACCATATAACTTATATTACCTACCATTTTCTTCAATAATGCCTGTACCAGTTCAGGAATTTGACAGTGGTTTTCCATTCGTTCCGTTACTTGATATAGTTGAGCGTTTAATTTTGTAAGAGTTTATTGACTTTTCCCTTTTGAATTTACCATGGAATTTGTGATTAAGTTAAAACATTTTTACCGTATCAACGATCCGGTAGCCACGATTTGAGTTCGCGCATATTCCCACAGGATTTGTTATTTTGTATATCTTGTAGTGTATCTTTTTAATGCATTTACTAGACAGGAACATCGATAAACTATTGTTTTTCTTAACAACGACGGGTGCAACTTGTGGGACCGGATTTGCTTACCCTGCCGGGGCACCTGAGATCACTCCCAGTTTTTGTTGGGGTTCGTGTTGCTCAGTCTCTAGTTTTCTAAGTTGTGTTTTGTATACTGTTTTTTTTTTTTTTTTTTTTTTTTTTTTTTTTTTTGCCATGGCGTTGTCAGTTTATTTTTGACCTCTGAGTTTGAATGCTCCTTTAGTATCTTTCTCCTCTCTTATCAAGTTAACATTATTACACGAAATACAAGTTTGACAAATGGCAGCCACTAACAAACGCTGGACTATATTATACTCATTTGTCTTCACATAATTTTAAAGATTGTAATGAAACACTTTATGATGTTCACATTGTGAATATTATTTCAAAAGTTATGCATTTGAATGTTAATGACTTTGAACACTATAAATTGAAATATTTGCGCTGTTTTTATTGCATAGAGTGAAACGCGATGATTATTTTAGTTTTGCGTTTAACCTGTTGTTGTCGAATTCATGGAAATTTTTTGTAACGATGTTCTACATTTGTTAATGCGTGCTTATGAGCGAAGCTCCAAACTTATAACGATTTATGTTCTCTTTAGTTTTCTAACCGCGAAAGTCGCGTAAATGATTTATTCCGAAAGTTATCTAGTTTATAGAATAAAGTAAAGCTATTTCGAACGCTACATGTTTTTCAATATTCATCTACACTTATACTTATTTTAAACTATATTGACAATGAAAACCCAAAACAATGTGTGCCACTTTACAAATCCCGGCTGACTGGATCACATATTGTTCGTTGTTGTTTGCCTGTGTTTTTATGTCTTTTTTCTTTTCATAGTCGGGTGTTGGTTGTTGATGTTGATGTTGTCTGTTGTGTTGTCTGGTATTTTTGGCAATTCCCGTTAGCCTTTTGTTTGTATAATTAATAGACAAAGTATGCACGAAGTCAATGATATGAACGATTAATTGTTTTGATCCTTTGTTTGTATTTATATATTTTGCACTTTAAGTAAAAATCAAGGTTAATTAAAGTGATCGACATTTCATTCCTAAAGCTACGTATTTTATAAAATGTATTTGTACTCCAATTATGTCTACAATTTATATTATTTTAGTTATCAAATGAAAATAAAGTGTATCGTTTCTAAAATCATATATAATGTAAATAAACAGCATAAAAATGAGATCAACAAGCCCTCTTCAACAAAGGTCAAGAGTCTGTAAAATATGTCAAGCTATCAATCGCACCTAGTGTAGAAGTGTTATGACAAAATAATTCAAAAAGTTTCTAAGATTTGCTAACAACACCAAACTCCCAAAGGGATGGCAAATCAAATAACTATATCAAAAGAAATTACACGTTAGGCCGCTGTCTAAGGAGCAACTACCGGTCAGAATACGGAAGTTAAATCCAATGCCTCGTAAACAGAACCCTTGAAACAACTATCGGATAGTCCTTAGGTGACATATTGCATTGAACAATTCCTGCTCCCAAATTTCCAACATAACTTTTTATCCACTGGCAATCCAAATGTCATCGAAGTCTTCCCATCTTGCAATAACAATTTTTTGTATTAATTGTTAATTTGTTCTCGTAATGAATATGCATGAAATTATTGCAACCAAACGTTCAGCAGGCAACTATCAATCAACCATTATGTCTTGAGAAAGACATTTAATATAAATAAGAAGATGTGGTATGGGTGCCAATGAGACAACTCTCCATCCAAGTCAAAATGTATAAAAAGTAAACAATTATAGGTCAAAGTACGGCCTTCAACACAGAGCATTGGCTCACACCGCATTTAAATTTGTTTGAGCACGTTATCGTTTCAATTATAGCTTCAAGATTTTTCTTGTATTTCGTGAAATGAAAGTTTTGCGCTTTAACTTATATGCATGGTGTTTACACACAATTGAGTTAAAGTCATTATCGAGAATATAATTGAAACGGAAGATAACCAAGGGATATTCACACCCATAAAGTCAAAGGCAAGCTGACAACGCCATTGGAAAAAAACGAAAAACGACGAAGAGATAAACAGTTTACAAAACACAACATAGTAAAAACTGAAATCTGAGCAATAAGTTAAGGTTTCTGTTTTACTGTTTGCTGGTACATGTTTGTACATCATTTCACAGATATCTTAATACATTTTTTCCTAAGGAAGGTACTTTTGGTACGATATATCGATGTAAGGGAGGCGGATGTTTATATTAAATAGTTTCTTATTATTTCCGAATCACTATAATTCTGTTGTTTATTTGTAATTTGTGCACTTTAAAAAAAACAATATTGCTTAAAAATAAATATCCTTATTTTTATTTACTAGTATACTTAGCCAATCTATTTATTAACACCAAATAATATATACCGACCAACCCTTTTCAAACTCTTCCTTTTCTTTTTATTAGCACATCGTATCTTTTGCCATTTGTATAAATTACATAGCTAGGAAGAACTCTTTTATAATAAACCGAAAATCTGTAGGCAAGTAGACATTTTGAAAAGAAATGTCAATTCACTATGGTGACATATCAATATTTTGATAAACTCTCATAAAGATACAAACAACATAAATGAATAATGTGAATGTTAGCAACTAAAGGTCAACTTACGGCCTTTAACAATGAACAAAACCCATACTGTTCATTCAGCTATAAAAGGCTATAACATTACTTAATGTGAAAAAAAACTCAAACTATAAAACCAACAGCCTGTTGCTAGTGATTACTAATATATATTTTTATAATTTTTTTTGTATTCGTAAGATGCAGGTTTATGAAACTCTACTAGTTTTACTTTGTTTACTGTTCAATAAAAACATAAGCATTAATACGATTATTGAAAGAAACTCGTGGAAAATCGACTGCTCTTTTTTATTTGTCCCATAAGGATTGTGTGACACTTTTTATTTGTTTTTTGTTCATTTCTAACTTTATATTTATTTAATCTAATATTTTTGGCATGATGAGATAAGGACACAGCAAAACAGAGTATTTACAACACAAAACATCAAAGGGATTAAAACTAGTTGAAACTTTCAGATAAAATATTAAATACGTCTGTCCTTGTGAAAACATATCTTTATATATTTTGATAACTTACGGCATATTGAAATGAGATAGACACGTCAAGTGTCAATGAACGAGAAACATAAGCCCATAAATAGTCAAAGCCCCTTTTCTCAAGAGAGGAGCAGATAGATTTATAAATTAACAAGTATCGAATTAAATGACCGTGATGGTTATTAACTGAACCTTTTGAACAAAGGTATATACAGAGTGATAATCAGAAAAATTAACACGTGAATCAACTCAAGTTTTCAGAGTGGACATTTATCATTACTTTTGTACTATATAAAACGAAAGGGGCTATAAAAAGTGAAGTTGCACTTTTCTGTGGGTACATTTATCTTTTATACAGTTAATAATTCTAGTCTTAAAGAATATTTAAAAAATAAAAATAAACAAACGTAGTATTTTTTTGTGAAAAATACAAAGAAAGCAAATCAAAATGCTCGTGAAATGTAGAGTAATGTGTTTTTAATAAAATGAAACAATATAATTATACTGTAAACTCTTTTAACTCGTACATTTCACTTGGAACATGATGGTTCTTATTTTACTTAGGTTTATTTTTATTTGTCTATCTTTACTCCTTAATCTAATATTTTCGAGTTTTAATTAACTTTAACATTTTTTAAAAATTAATTATTTACACTTCATATCTGTCAATAATTAGCACATCATTTTTTTTTATAAAGATAAAACTTCTTACCGTCAGATCTTTGCAACGATGAAACTTTTAATACCTGTAATCAGAAAAGAACTAAACATCAGAAGTCTTGAATCGATAACTTGTAACTAAATAAGTAGCTTCCAATTCTAAACAATCACGTGATTTTCCTGAAAGGCTTTGATTGCTTCGTCTATTTATAACCTTTAGTTATTCATATGTCTAAGTAAATAAATGATGACTATTTTCTTATTTAATAGAAAAATAAAAAGCAACAACTATAGACTATGACAGAATTGTATAACGAGCCATTGACCAAAAAGGGGAGATAAAGGAAAGATTATCTTTAAAGAACACGAAGCAAAATTAGGAACATACGATTTAATATGATGGGACTAAATATTCAGTAAGTTGACACATGTGCACATTTTTACATGAAACATGCAACCATAAAGATAGATAATCTTTTTAGATGTATACGTTGATCAGAGAACAGTAAAATTCGTCAATCATTTTAAATTATGTGAATTTGTTTCGTAAGTGAGTATCAGAATCGTTTGGGATTATTGTACTATTGTGATTTCAAATACATTTCAAAATTGACACAGAATAGATATTGTACGCATATGTAATACACATAATGTACCTCCAAACAATGCAATTCGGTAATCTCTCCTTAAACACAAGGAATTTCAACACCTAACACATTTATGTAAGATATATGTATAGATATTTAAATTTGACAGACTTATGTGAGACGAACATCTAAATGAATTTACGCTACTGATTTATATATCTTATGGTTTTCGATGTACCATTAGCACACCTTCCTCATTTTGTGTGTATAGTTATTTATATTGGAAAAAAATTGAAACCCTTTCAACATGTTCTAGGACAAAGAGAAAATAAATCATCTTGTTAAATTCTTTCATTTCACGATCAAATATTTTAAAGATGTTTTAACTCTAAATAACCAACATTTCAGCGAGTGCTTGCATCTCGTTATAGCCCAAGGAACTGTACTAAAGATACCTATGAAACCAGACCACTGACCTGGTTAAAATCTTAAATTTTGAATTAAGTCTGTATATCTGACCTGTTACGAACTAAATAGACCTGTTACGAACTAATTAAGACATTTGAGACTTAATTCTTTTTTTTTTATTGAAGCATATAGACGATAATAAACGAGACTATTTTAGGTTCTTATTTGTCAACTTCTCTTTCCCAAGTAGAAGCCCACCTTCTGACCCGTTATATCGTTTACTGATCTTGATTAATATGAAAGAGTGCACAGTTTCATGATATACAGACTTCATTTACAGGGGTTTGTATATATTGCAAAAAAAGTGATCCAGCATGGTTATGAGGAAGAACGACTGAAATCGACACTTCACAAGTTTTATGGTTACATTATAAATTTATTGAACGAAAATGAAATGGTATCTTTTCAAAGTCACAGATCGTAATATATCAGAATTTTTGTCTGATCTGTAAATTACCCGATTGTATACCTGCGACATTTGACTGAGACTGATGTTGTATTGTAGGGGATGCATGTAAATAAGGAGACAATTATCCTTTTTGGTTTTGAGCGTTACTGATGAAGGTAAATCCAGAAAAGCGCCTCGAGCGCATAAAATCTATAAATTTTCCATATTCAAAATACATTTTTCTAAATTTTGAACATCGGTCAACTACTATTGCAACTTATCTATCAGGAGAAAAGACCTGTTACGAACTAATTAAGACATTTTATTTTTTAATCTATAGATATTCGTCTCCAAGATGAACATTTGCATGTTCAAAACATGTAGACATTGATCACTTGTGTGTTGTCGGTTGAAACTTTGCTCTCTGATAAAATTACTCTTTTAATAATTTGTCTGAATTTTGTTTCTTTGATCAATGTTTTTAATATAAATATTAAATACTTATTCATTACGACAATAATGCAGCCAAAAAAATCATCAATGGTTTGTAAAAAATCTTACGTTTATGAAAATAGCGAACATTAGACCAAATAAAGAACAATGCAAGAACAAAAGCATTACATCACGAAATACCAATCATGATGATTTCCGTTAATGGGTGAGTGCCTCATTCACGTGACGTATAGCCATAACCACTTTTTATTCATAAAAGAAATAAGATAAGATAATTATTTCCCTGTTGAAATGTTATATGTTTGCTTGCCAACTACATGGGACAAAAAATAATTAAATGTCAGTCAAAATATAAGCCTTTATTATCTGTCAAATATGTATAAAATAGAAATTTTATCCAAAAACAAGCAACACGATACAAACAATTAAAAAGAAAGAAACATTAGACTATACTAGCTATAGGTGTTACTCGTTTATTTCTGTAAACGTATTATAATTATTTATATAGATTATTACTAACTGATACAGAGGACATATTATTCGCTTGTCTGTTGAAAAGATAATACTTTAGATAGGTAATTACATATAGTGGTATGTTAATGCTATAGAATCACAACGCCTTTGTATCATTCAAAAAATAAATTGTCTTTTTGATTAAATCATATGATAGTATCTCAGGTTTTATTTGATGATTCGAAGGTTTGTGGTACTCGACGGGATCTTCTGCTTCTTCCACCAATAAAAACTGAGGGTAATTATATAGCAAAAAGTGTTGAAAGTGTCGTTAGATACCAACAATCAATTAATCAATCAATCAATATATTTGATGATCAACGCAAACTATTTGGTTAGAATTTTTACGGACCCTTATACATTAAGATGAGGCTATAGTATACCGATGTTCATATCTCGCAAATCGATTTAAAAAAACAAAACAAATCAAGATAAAAACAAAAACTGAGGGATCATAAACTTACAAAGAAGCGAGGCCGGGCGAAATAGGGTAAGCGTTTTCTGCTGTGCATGTATCACCTGCAATGCAAATTTACATTCAGTCAAAATGTCACAGTCGGGAATAGGACACAATCTGTTAAAAAACGTAAAGTTATTGCATACTGATATTGTATATCAAATTAAAAAAAACAACAAACCGTATAAAAAAAAACGAACTATGAGGTTTCACCTTATTAGACATGCCGTCAAATCTGCGTCATACATATATTGGTTTTGTATTTGAAATCTGTTCAATCTTTTTTAGAAGTATATTAATTTTCTGATTTCTATTCATATTTTGAATATTACAACCCAAATACATGTCTAATTAATAATATACGACATTTATATTCATCCAGTTATTTTTTAATCCATTTCTAAACAACTGCAATTAATAGAATAGATAACATGAAAAAGGGTATATAATTTCTATGGGAAAACGCGTGTTTCGGAATAACTTTCATCAGGTATGATAAATTAAGGCAACAGTTGTTTCACGATAATCAAATCTCTTAAATGGATAACGAAGCCAAATCAAGGTAACCAAACAAAAACTGAGGGATCGCATGAACTTCAAAGGTCGGACACGTGCGTCGACATGGTGCGCGTCTTCTACTATGCATGCATCACAAAAACACGAAAACGAAAGGCGGGAAATACCAAAAGAATATTTAACTCATATCTCGAAGACATACCGGTAACGTCAAGGCAGCAATACAAAATACGACGAAAGGACAAAAACATTCAACAAAACAGAACATGGAAAAACTAACGACCACACCAAATAGTGGGAGTGCTATCGTCGAATCCGGAAAGATAAATATGGTTAGGCAAACTATAATACATCAGAGAGACTAACGCATTATCAATTCCTTGCTGTATTCGTTGCACAGATGAAATTTATGACCATTTTCTGCAATCAGTATATATACATATCTGTTGTTTTCCTCTTGGTCTAAAGATAGCTGTAATCACTCTTAGAATTGTCAAGGTTGACGTGACTAATGGTTACAACTTCGAAAGTAAGACATGTATTTTAAATTAACTGCTTAATCAAACGTCGTTTTAAGGCTCGCTATATACTGAAATTGTTAAAATGCAAATCAGAAGGACATATTGCGAAGAAATTGACTTGAAATAATTTACAGAAATCGGAAATATGTCTGCCTTCTATGTGATAAGTTTTGAAATGACTGTAAAATTAGCGGAAACTGGAACGGCTGAATGATATCATTTTAACATTAACTTATAGTTGATTATAACATTCTTCCGCTCAAGCAGCTGCTATGGGTCGTCTTACATTTGCAGTGAGGTGAGAGTTTTTTTTCCCGTGTTGAAGGCCTCACTGTGACTATGAGATGAAGGACAGCAATAAAAGCGCTGTGCCTCTGCTTTTCGTGTGTTTGTTTGTTTGTTTGTTTTTGTTTGCTGTGTATGTACTGATTTTGTGATTTGATTTTGACGATGGATACACCATATCTTTTGTTTTTCTATTATCAGTTGAACATTGAGATTAGATTAAATAGTAATTTGTTTAGAAAAATGAATTCAAAAAATTAGAAAAAAATCTAATGATTACACACTATTTTTAGAAACTGTTCATGTTATTTTAAAATCATTATGATAAAAAAAAACTAGGGAAGACAAAACATTTTGACTAAGTATGAGTAATTAATAGATATAAAATCTAAATGTCGAAAAAACACAGTTATGGTTTGAATAACGTTGAAAAATAGTCTCAAATAATGAAACAAATAGGTTGAAATAGAAGAAAAAAACTATCCTATATATTTTAGGAAAATACTGAATTGATAACATTTCCATTCGTTTAATGTTCTTGAGCATTTGATTTGGCCATTTGACGAGGGACTTTCCATTTTGAATTTTCCATGGAGTTCGGTGTTTGTTTTATTTTACTTTTTACAATACGGAATTGTACTCGAGCTTCTAAAATATTAGTTTGAACAATTATAGTCAAAGGTATTTAAGGGTCCGATGAATAAATAAGATCAACCATTTCTAAAATCAACAATAAAATGAAATAGATAAATATAAGTTTCCGATTGGAACTCAATATAGAGAAGATAACAAATGACTAAAATATATCAATAAGTCAAAAGAGTAAAAGTCGATCAGAAGCAAAACTTTAAAAAAATATTGAGGTGCCCAATTCTTTCGATAGAAATCAAAACCTCTTCAAGCAGTTTCTGCTTCACAGATGAAAACGTTCGTGTTTCTTTTACTTTTCTACTTAATTCTGTTAATGGTAGAGTTTAGATGATAACTCAATTATTATAGATTTACACAAACGTACCTTCAATCATCAAATCATGAGTTAACTGATTAAACTGATATTATAAATTGCGCGTTAGTTTGATTGCAATTAATGTTTTCAGAAAGTTACATTTCAATTTTTGGCGTATTAAACGGTGAAAAATCCAATATCAGTTTTAAAACCATCAAACCATTAAACCATGAAATGTTGAAAATGTAACTGTATCCAACAAGACGATTAAGAACTTCGTAGACGACACATATAGCATGGAGGGACTACTTCATTACGAAGTAGGAAATACTAAACGATGATTTCTAGTTACGTTTCAAATAACTAACTGAATAGAGTCGTAACAACATATATTTCGGTATTGCATATTTGTTAAGCGAAATATCTGTTAACGGAAACCTTATATTGTTTTTCTTTTGTGGTAATTTACAGTTTAAAAATATCTGAAATGATGCTTTAAACGAGGTATTATATTTTAATTATATGTAATATACCGAGAATATAACAACTAATAATAAATCAGAGACATTGATAAAAATTGGTATTTATAAGATACAACAGTAGTTTACCATTCTTCAAAAACTAAGAAATATATTTTGAATATAAAAGCAAGGTAACTGGAAACTGAGAAAAGCGCGAACAAAATTCTGTCAGAGACAGTGTGCGAAGTCAGGGTAAGCGTCACCTGCTATGCATACATTCTCCGTCATTTGAATCAAGTAAATTTGTCACGACCGGGGAATCGGTAAATTTACAGTAAATGACATGATATATAACATACCTATATTATATTCTCCGTTAATAAATTAAGCACTGCCTACATGAGGACGACCCCCATGAGTTTTGTATTGCCATACCTTCACTTACCGAATTAGACTATTTACCGGATTTGTAATAACATAAACAACACGACGGGTGCCACATGTGGAGCAGGATCTGCTTACCCTTCCGGTGCACCTGAGATCACCCCCAGTTTTGGTGGGGTTTGTGTTGCTTAGTCTTTAGTTTTCTATGTTGTGACATCTGTACTATTATTTGTCTGTTTGTCTTTTTATTTTTGGCCGTGGCGTTGTCAGTTTGTTTTCGATCTATGAGTTTGACTGTCCCTCTGGTATCTTTCGTCCCTCTTTCACACTTTTATTTTAATACAGTTGTATTACGATATCAAATACATAATAGGAAGTCAGTTCAGCCGCATTTAATAATCACGTCCCTAAATAACGTGTATATTTATGTTTATATTTTATTTTTGATTTTGGTTTGTAACCCTTATATCTTAAAGTTTATTCTTTGCATTGTTTATCATATCAAGAATATCACACTGCAATACCCAATGAACTTCTTGTATTTATAAATTTAGGTCATGGGATGGACCAGAAAAACAAATACAACATAGCCGTAATTGATAAACGCGGGTGTTGATTGACAGTTAAATACACTAATAATAATCATTCCGACTACATAATAAACGATATGATAACCATATTAGTCTTAAAATTCCAGTGCAACATTGTCGCCTTAGACATGTTAGAGAGTGATCCAACTGAGATTTAATTAAGGAAATCAATAGCTGTTACATCATTCACGAACTTTGAACCGGAAATGTTAATTCAGACCACGTGTCCTGTGTTTTAATTGGGCATTATAAATGTATATAAATTTCGAAGTGCAGGTCATAATTTGGAATTATTTCTATGGTTTGTATGTCCATTGTCTCATTTCTTTCATAACATAAACAAACATTTGTTTTCTAAATATACACGTCACCGTAAAATTGTATTTGTAAATCACGACAAACACAAATCATGGTTAATTCCCTTTGTTTGACATTATCGTTATTGTTAGATTATTATTTATATCACTTATAATTGATAAACAAGACAAGGTAAACAGGTTGAAGAAATTTGTTTTCCTTTATTTGAAGTCGATGTGATGTTTTATTGTAAACACTAGTAAATCAAATTGTGCTTAAACAGTTATGTTGATCTTAACCTCACCTGAAAAGTTTAAGCCTAAACAAGATAAGTCGTGTTAAGAGTTTAAGTTATATTTCAGAAATTTTATTTTTCAAATTCAGTACAGTTCTGACAAATCGCCTGCAGTAAATCAAGTATTGTTCAGAAGTTTTCCCTGACAACTCGTTATAATATTTTCATAGGTAAATTACAATTACTGAATAGTCTGAAAATAAACTGACCAGAACATAGTTGACTCCAAGGAAATGAATTAAACAGTTTCAATTAAAGCAGTGGATAAGTAAAAAAGAATGACACATGGTTACTCATTTATTGTGCGTTTACATTAGAATGGTCGTTTCAGTTTAGAATGTTTTTACTAGCGAAAGTAAACGAATACAGGGGATTTCTGTAATATAATTTGTCAGATATTGTCCAATCTGTCAATTGTATAACACTGGAGAATACAGTTGGATCGATATCAGTTAGTAAGCATAAACCGAAAGGACAATATTCTCACGAACACAAGTGTATCCCTTAAAACACAAACATTAGATATGTTACACACACATATAGAATGTGTAAATTATAAAAAAGTGATTCCTGTAATTAGTTCAATAACCTTACACTATAAAAAAAAAATTTTTTAAACAAAACTTTAGGTTATAGACACTGTGAAAAAATTATTTTTAAACAAAATTTTAAGTTAAAGACGTTTTTAATTTTATGACTTCTTAATCAATAGCAAACCATCTGGTTTTCAAATAATTAGAATCGAGTTGTTTATTTTCTTACTGGTACCTGATTATACTATTGATAAGTATATGAATAACCTGCAGAAATATACTAGTCAATTACATAACCACACTTACGTTTTAACTCCAATTTATCATAAAAAGTAAAGAAATAAAAATACCTGATTCCAAGGAAAATTCAAAAACGGAAGTCCCTTATTACATGGCAAATTCAAAAGCTGAAACACATCAAACGAATGGACAACAACTGTTATATTTCTGACTTGTAACAGGCATTTCCATATGTAGAAAATGGTGGTGTTTATTAAACCTGGTTTCATAACTAGCCAAACCTCTCACTTGTATGACAGTAGCATATAATTCCATCCTATTGACAACAATGTGTGAACCAAAAGAAAAACAGTCCTGATAGGTTCAAAATGTCAAAAATTGGGGCACAACAGTCAACATCGTGTTATAATCTTAATCACTATTAGAATAAACAACTATGTCAATATATAGAAAATGTACTAAATATGTAAGTAAAAAAAATCATAAAATGCAAAAAAATCATTTTTTAAATGAATGCACATAAATTAGAAAATATGACTCAGTTGGAAAGTAAACTTTGTACTCAAATTTCTGCAAAGGGATTCAAATTTGTATGAGACGATGTTTATGGTTCAAATGTTACGCTCCAATATCGATTTCAGAAATTTGGTGTGATAAAAAGATTTATGAAATTATTATATTTGCATATAGAAAATGTCGCGTTTTTGCGTTATATCAATGGTTCTGATAAATAAAAAAAAAGAAAAGAAAAAAACATCACTCCATAAATATAAAACTAACTGGGCAATTGTTAAGCTTGGAACCGTGTTTCTAATTTCTTATGTATGGAAAATACATTGCCTTGTAACTTTTTTTGTTGTTGATTAGTATTGATTTTAATACACTGATTGTTTTTAGTTAAACAATAAATACATTTCAAGCAATTTTGTTATCCATTTGCAAAATTAGAGTTTGGTAGTGATCAACTAACTGCAATATCACATTTCTCCTTTTTCTACATTTATCATGTTTATCTCATTATTTAGGGATTTAAGATAACACTATCACTTTTAATTCAACAATTTTGAAGAAAAATATTTACAAAACTACAGAGTTCATAAATGTATTCCTAGCTTCTCAGAAAATAAAAGACTATCCAAAACAAATGTTCATGTCGTGCAATGCTTGAAACTTAAGTGAAATATCAAAGCACTTTATTTATTTATTTGGTGCGTCGGAAATTGACTATTAAAACATCATTGGAATCTTTATTTCACTTGACACAGGTTTATCCCCTCAAGTACTCACTGAAAGATAAATAAATTTCAAAAACCACATATTGATGTATATTTCTCAGAAAATAAAACCTTAAAACAATTTGTCCTTTATATTGTAATTTATTTTCAATGTATTTCACAGTTGTAACGTGTTGTTATCAAGTAAACTTTAATATCAAAAGCGATACTAGTTAACCAAACTCAGATTAAGCTTCCGGAGCACCGCCGTTCATCCGAATCCCTGTTATGTAGTTATATGAAAATAAAAAGGAGCGGCATGTTTGCAAATGAGACAACTCTCCACCAGACCAAATGACGTAGAAGATAAGAACTGAAGGTCACCATTCGGCCGTCAACAATGCGCAAAACCCAAAACGCATAGCAAGCTATAAAATGACAAATGTAAAAAGATTTACATGGGAAAACAAACGGCTTGATTGTGAATTAAAAACAATAAACGAAAAACAAATAGGATATGCAGCAACATCACTGAATTACAGGCTCCTGACTTTTTAAAAATTATTCTTTGCTGTTTGAACGTTTTATTATTCTGCTTTTAAATTAGTTGTTTACTGGATCTTTAATATCATATTATCTTCAAGAGGCATTTTGCATTATAGAATTATTAAGTTTCGTTGCTGGTTTAACTGCATGTCATGTACTTATTTGTTTTTGCTATTTTCTTTGCATTATCCTTACATTTCTAGGTCATAATGACAATCAGGACAAAACACTCAGTTTACTATCTATAAATCTTGGTTTCAATTTTCAATAAGCTGATTTGATAATATCTGCCGATACCGCCTAAACTAGGTGTACTTAACAAACCCTGAAGATGATTATTCCACAGAGATTCATATACTCTCTTTGATTTTGAGATATCAAGCCAAAGTAAATTATGTCATGTCTGTCAATGTCCTGAATATTACATACATTAATTATAAAGTGATTTACACCTGATGATGATAATAGAAATTCAAATCGACTCAATTTAATTTGTAAATTCAAAAGTTAGTGAGTTACCCTTTGTTGACAAACAGGTCAGACAGACACGGGGTTTTAAATAAAAATCTAATTAAGTTTTACTCGCCCTATCAGAGGACTTCGGGTACGCTTCAGTTGTTTCACAAAATTGTCAATCCTGGTCAGTTTTAGACTTGACTATTCTCTCCTTATTATTTAATCGATAATTTAAACACAGAAAAAAGACATTCATTCCTGTATTTTTTTTTCAATTTATCATTTTGACCATGCTTGTTGTTACAAATCAGTGATACAACAAATCTTTAGCAAGTGTTCCATTAAAATTTGATTTTTAAGATTATAAAGAAACAGGATTTAAGCACCAGAGACATAAAACAATTTGTTCAAAATTCTTTTTAAAGGCTGATTACAATCGTATATGTCACATTTACCAGGCTTACATTTCGAACTCCAAACGCGCATTCAGTCTACACAAGACTCGTTAGTAGCGCAGGGATAGAAATAGTTGGAAAAACCAAACCAAATTCAAAGTTGAAGAGCATTGAAAAACTTGAATCAGTTAAGCAGGTATTTCTGAACTGTATTCAATATTTGTTTGTGTAAATTATACAGACAAGTTTTAACTGTTTCAACACTTCAATCGCTTTCAAACTAAACGTTTATATTGCCTTCTCATATATAAATACGAAGATGTGGTATGAGTGCCAATGAGACAACTCTACATCCCAGTCACAATGTGTAAAAAGTAAACAATTACAAGTTAAAGTACGGTCTTCACACAGAGACTTGGCTCACACCGAACAGCAATCTATAAAGGGCTCCAAAATGACTAGTGTAAAACAATTCAAACAGCAAAACCAACGGTCTAATCTATATAAAAAACGAGAACGAGAAACACATGCCTTGTAGGGTTGGGAGGTGTAGGTAGTGATTTGTTTTTTATTTGGTCAACAACATATTTACATGATGAAGACAGGAAGACGACTGCAGAGCAGGAAAATCTTTAAAAATAAAAATTGAAACGATTTGTGTCATACAGTTTTTGGATAGGCTAAGTCGACTTGCTTTTTATTTATTTATTTTTTTTCTCAACTTTTTTCTCAATTTTCAATCATTTATTTCAACCCTTATTGGTTTCAATTTAAATAAAATCATGTTTGATAAGCATATGATTTTGCGTAAAAAATCTATGTTCATATCTGCGCCAGTCCCTATATGTTCATCTACAACAAGCTATACGAAATCAATTTAGGTCATAAAGACAAACCAGAACAGTATAATCAATGAAGCATTAACAGTGGTGTCAACTGCCCATAATGTGGATTATCATCTTCCCCTTTGTCTGCCTAAACGTGATAAACACATTATTGGTTTATTAGATTGTTCCCTCCGCATGAAACAATAGCTCTTTGTTGTGAATTTAAGATATACACAGGAGAATAATTATTTGTAGAAAGTATATAGACTGTACATTGATGCATTGGCAGTAAAATATAAATTGAGGAAGCACAGCGGTCCCGTCCTTATTTATTTAAGGGTGAATTTTATATGTTTTATGCAACTGTATAAAAAAAGCATCATCCTATCAATGTGAATGTCAATTTCTTTACCATTTTTATAGGCACAAGAAAACAAAATAATGATGAAAAATAAAATAGAAACAATACCAACAATTGATTTGAGTTTGTGCCACAACACGCATTTTTGTATATATGTGTCTGAGTGTTTCAAAATAAAGTATATTGTTATTATTGTTATTATTGTAAGAACTTTCGTCACTTTTTTACTCTCTGGACAATGTTATAAAATCCAAACAAAAAAAAGCATTTCAGAGGCATACAAACACGTTGGCCGTGTAGTCTAAGTTGTCAAACTACTGTATAAATATCCTGTCAACACTGATGATGTGAGGTCGAATCCCGTACGTGGTCGGTGATACTCGACTCTATTATTTTATCTTTATTGACTAAGATTGTCAGTTTTCATCCCGAAGGTCTGTGGTATTCTCCAGACAGTCTGGCTTCCTCCAACAATAAAAATTTACCCCATTCCAGCAAAATAGCACAATAGTGCTGAAAGGGACATTTAACACTTATCAATCAAATCAATACAACCAAAAACGACTTCATTGAAAACTCAAAACGGCAAAGTAATAAATGAGTCCTAAAATCTTGATATTTGTGTGTTTATATATTTCATTGGAATAACCACTTCGATTTTTCAAGTAACATGTAAAATAATGTAATAATTTGTCTCTGCTACCTTCGGAGCACAACTGGTTACGAGTTTGCATGATAAATGCTTTTTTCTCTAAAACATATTTGTTGCAGCTATTGTATGCATGTTGACTGTACTATTATTCCACTAACTACAACAATTTTGGGTGAGTGTTTAGAATTCACAAAAATATCACCCTCCTCACCTCTATTTGCATGGGATAAAAAAATGAAAACAACACGTTATTAATGTAATGCGTCCGAAGCGCTTTTCTGGAATTACCTTCATCAGGAACGCTCAAAGCCGAATATTAGAAAGCGGCCAAGGATGTATAAGAACCGAAACAGTTGAAGAGCTATATGACCAAAAGTATCTTAAAAATAGCCAAATTCATCTAAGGTCAGCTTTGCCTGAGGGAGTCGAAACCTCAGTTTCTTTAAAATTTCAAAATTTATAAACGGACAATTTTAGAAAATCTGTTATAAATCATGTCAGTACCGAAGTACTGACTACTGAGCTGCTGATACCCTCGGTTATAAATGCACATAACGTTTGTCAATATTTTCTCTTGGAATGCAAATGTCCATATATATTTCCAACCCAAATGTGTTGCTATATGAATTAAATAAACTCATCATATATATACTTTGATTGAAATCTTGTATTTACGCCAGACGCGCGTTTCGTTTACAAAAGACTCATCATCAGTGATGCTCGAATCAAAAAAAAGTTTAAAAGGCCAAATCAAGTACGAAGTTGAAGAGCATTGAGGCCCAAAAATTCCTAAACGTTTTGCCAACTACAGCTAAGGTAATCTATTCCTGAGGTAGAAAAGCCTTAGTATTTCAAAAATGTAAAGTTTTGTAAACAGTTAATGTCTAATTATGACCATATCAATGATTATTCATGTCAACACAGAAGTGCTGACTACTGGACTGGTGATACCCCCGGAGAATACATTCTCCACCAGCAGTGGCATGACCAAGTGGTTGTAAATAAACTCATTATAGATACCAGGATTGAAATTTTGTATTTGCGCCAGACGCGCGTTTCGTCTGCAAAAGACTCATCAGTGACGCTCGAATAAAAAAAAGTAAAAAAAAGGCCAAAAAAAGTACGAAGTTGAAGAGCATTGAGGCCTAAAAATTCCTAAAAGTTCTGCCAAATACAGCTATGGTGATCTATTCCTGAGGTAGAAAAGTTTATTTATAATTCTGACCATATCAATGATAATTCACGTCAGCACAGTAGTGCTGACTTCTTGGCTAGTGATACCCTCGGGGAATACAAACTCCACCAGCAGTGGCATCGACCCAGTGGTTGTAAATAAACTCATCATAGATACCAGGCTTGAAATTTTGTTTTTGCACCAGACGCAGAGACATACTGCAGTACAGATTTAACATTATGAATCTAGTTCTCCTTGTTGTTCTCAATTTCTTCGGAAAATCCCTGAATAAACAATTTTGGTTGTAAAAGCGATCCTCAATTTGACATAATTTATCTGAAAGTATTGATACAATCCCTAGACAAAATTCAGACGGAGTATATCATTTTGGGGTAACGTTTGGGGTTTCCGGCGATGCTTACACCAAATTACGAACAGAATGGTCATTTGTAAATCTGCATATATCGGAACCATGAGTGTTAATCTGCCAAGAACCTTTTAAATTCAGACGGGAATATATCATTTTGGGGTAACGTTGTAGCCTAATTCCGGCGATGCTAACAACAAATTACGTACAGAATGTTCATTTGTATACCTGCATATACCGGAACCATGAATGTCAATCTGCCAGGAACCTTTTAAAAACGTTTGGTATACGTACAAATGCATAACGGATATCCTACTGAATGGTATGTAATGTTTTTGCCTTTTAAAGTGACATTTTCATGCAAATTATACATTTTGATGTATCGAGAGGGTCAACACTACTTTCAACAGTAAGATTTGGATAAATATGGCTTCCAACTAAAGATCCGAACTTCTGTACAATACTAGACCGAAACATCATCGAATAAGCTGAACGCAATTAAGTGGTATCATATCAACAAAATATAAATTTTAGAAATTTTTTGTCCTATTCCTTTCGTTTGTTAACATAAATCAAGATAATATTAAGAAGTGCATTTACATTTTTGCATCCAAATCATATCCCATGATTTAGTAATCAGGAATAATGTTGAAAGTATTATTAAGTGACTCATAACACTTCAATTGAATGGTGTATTTCTGATAACATTTTAATATACGTATAAGAAAGGCTATGTTGTAAATGTTCATAAAAAAACCAACAAAACATGCTTAACTCGGAAATAACAAATATAATTCAGTTTTTCTTTGTGTTCCTTGATCTTTTTAGATCAAACTGAGGGCTGCTATTTTTACTTTGAGGATTTTTCAGTATTTTATTTGGATGATAACGCACATATTTGGATGACATTTAAATTTTGATAAATAATAATGAAATTGTATGAAGATTTTGAGAATGAATAAAAGTATTTAAACGAACTAAAAGATTGGTCAATATGGAATTAAGTTCTTCACTTATCAACATTATGCTGTATTATATCGCTCATAGTAATTCGCTAAACCAGAGATTTATATCTTAGTCTGTAGGGGGTAATCGTTGTCTCATAAAATATAAACTCACGAGCCAGTAAAATATTAAGTGATACATTTACGTTGTTTATTTTATTTCATTAATTTTCAAACTTATGGGATATATAATACTTAAATCGTCAGATATGCCAATCATAGTTTAGCTATCAAATGTCATGGACGCTAAGGTTATAGATAAATTACTACTTAATTTAATTATTCTTCATGTAATTAAAATTGTACGTCAGGGAACCAGTGCTTCATTTCTACAAGCTCACAATAATGTATTCATATAAGAGTAAAAAATACTTATGCTAAATTGAAAAATAAAAAAAAATCATTTTAAGGTCACATATCTGACAACAATAAACTAAACAAAAGTCGAAAGAATATTTAAATAATATACTCAATCATTTGAAAAATTGGTTTAAGATATGCATTTTGACGACAACCTACCGACAAGGTTGTCGGCCAGAAATTGATTGATATATACAACATGTGCAATAAAATAATTCTTTTCGAGTTATTCGTACTTTTGAGAGTACATTCGTGGACAAGAATGAAACTTAACTGACGTCTTCCTGAAATAGCATTTCTGGTTCATCCGTGACAAAAAGTTTGGACAGCATTTTAAAATGTATTAGAGCATTGCAGAGCATACAACAGAGCCTTAATATAAGAGACACTGCTATTAATGTTACACGTGGAAGTTGCAAACATAGCTTTAGGACGATTATATTATTGTATAATCTAGGAATCTGCAATCCATATACATCAATTAATCTTGTAAACACCGAAGCACAGGTACAAATCCTCAATAAAAGAATATGAAATATTGTAGACTGTGCTAATAAATGCTAGAAATAAAAATGATCCTTGATTATTAAAACAAAAAACAACTTTAATTTGCTTCTAGTCGATAAGACAAGACGTCATTTGTTATATAGTTTGAGAAGGAATAAAAGGTGATTTTGAATTATACGTCAAACAGACAGCAACCCAATGACTTAAACATAAAAATAAATCTGGAGGTCATAATTTAATCTTCATTAATAGACATGATTCGATGAAATTATATAGATATAAGTTTTATACCGTCTCGAATCTAAAAGAGTTGTGGATAAATTAAGCAGTTACTATGAAAATCTGCCTTTAAGTTGCATTCTCAAAATAACAGATAAAAAAGAAAAAGCAATTATATCAGACAACCACTGACTTGGAATCTGCATATTATGCAATTTAGCAGGGTTAAAATTTGGTGCTTTGATATATCGACCTCCACCAATTTAATCATAGGAAAAACAACCACCAATTTAATCATAGGAAAAACAAAAGAAAAAAAAATCACAGTAAAAAGAATACATATATATTTGCAAAATATTTAAACCACATATCCAACTAAATAGGCATCACGTGACTTCAATGACGTAGCAATCCCCAATCTTTAGTAAATTTGTCTCATAGAAATTGCATAGGCCTTTCAATAAACTGTATATTTTCCGTTAATCCGACCTGTTTTTTTACTTTTGCACCTATTTTTTGGTCTTCGAAGATAAATATTTCTAAAAATGTTTACCCTGACAGTTCAAATTAAGAGGAAATGATGTCCCTGATCAGTTGTAAATATTGCTCTCTTTCTCCTCCTTTGACCGTTGACTGTATTGTAAAACTAACAAACCTTCGTCTTCTTATACATCAATTTCACAAATTCTTAAACAAGTGTATAACTTTGCAGCTATATTGTATTATCTAAAACATACGTCTAGCACTGCATCCTATTTTTAACAGTTTAATTTATTGGCAAACTACGTTCCTAATCGATTTAAAACTATGAATTTTTCGACGATGTCGGGATTTTTCTAAATGGCCGCTGTGTCCTTTGTCATGTTCATACTTGAGATAAATTCGCTTTCTCATAATTTCTGAAGGTCGCATAATGTCCATGATTATTTTATAAGTAGTTTTTTAGTTTTCGATGCAAAAAATAATTTTTGTAACAGTCCATACATATTATAACATCTGTTTTAAAATATAGAAAGGCACAGACGTATATCTACATGTGTATGTATGTCTCTGAGAAAAGTAAAACAACAGGTAAGCCTGCTAAATTACAGACAGGTAGATAAAGTCTACATTACAAAGTTATTTAGGTAGTACACTGGAAACTTATACCAAACCAAATTACCAATACTTTTTATAATCATCCCGTGTACAAAGTTATTTCCAGAGTTTTAAAGTAATATACGACATATTTTTCCTCCGGAAAATTCTTCCAAAAAAGAAGGTTAAGCTTAAACTCAATGCAAATGATTTTGGAATTTTTTTTCTGTAATTTTTTATGACAAATTTGACCATGTGTACAGATAAAGTGTACATAATGAAATGTAAGAAATTATCGACCCTTTACCCGCCGATCTGTATCGACAGAGTTATCGATCCTTATTGTGACTTTTATAGCTGCGTAAGATGATACCGTTAAATGTTAGGAAACATTATTCATGTATCTTTCTTTTCCGTGAAATAGGTTTAAATTGCTAAAATACGCCCCTCTTAGATTATTAAAAAACTATCGTTTAGCAATAACAGTGATAAAATGGTGCATGATTTATACATCCAATCTGGATAACGCCCTCATTTATGTATCTAATGTGGTACATTTATGTATTTGATGTGGTTCATAAGTGTTTCCCGTTTCTTGTTTTTTATATAGATCAGATCGGTAGTTTTCCCGTTTGAATGGTTTTACACTAGTGATTTTTGGGGCCCTTTATGGCTTTCTGTTCGGTGTGAGCCAAGGCTCCGTGTTGAAGACCATACTATGACCTATAATGGTTTACTTTTACAAATTGTGACTTGGATGGAGAGTTGTCTCAATGGCACTCATACCACATCTTCTTATATCTAACTAATACACACATGGATATTATTTAAATTTTAGTTACAATACCGATAAAGGCGTTGGTTTGACTGTGTATTGTTATGATATTCAAAGTATGCATACAATAAGAATTTTTTCTGAAAAAACTATTAATCAGTTCTTTATCTAAGTTTGAAATAATTATTACAATTTAATAAAACAAGTTTCAACTTTGTTTCATAATTGGGAAAATAGATTTATAAATCAAATAAGCACATTTTAATCTTTTGTTTCAATTCAATCATAAGAAATTTCGTAAAGATAAATGCCGCTTTGAAGTTTTAAATTTGCGGAAATAGCATGAATTAAGTTTAATATGCCTTCAAAAACACTCTAACGATTTATATAAATATATATGTCTGGCAACAACATTTCAGACAGCGATTAATTTATTGCAACTTTGTGCAAATAATCGGAGCAAGGCTTAAACAGCTGAGTAGTAAAAGCAGCCTGACAGATTAAGTATCTAAACTGTATTTCATTTAATAAGACTGCAATTGGAAATCGGTCAATTTAAAAATCATACGGAATGAATGGGGAACTTAGGGAATTTATTTGACGAAATTAAAAGACTTTGTTTTACAACCATATACAGTGTCTTAGATTGTGTGATTTAGAATTAACCGTATCATATATCAGTGATAAAAAAAACCTTTTTGAATGTTGTAAAAATATCTGCACTGTATCGATACCCCTTCTGGTGGACTGTAAGTTCCTAGTGGTATCATCAGCTCAGTAGTCATTGCCTTGGTACTGACATGATCAATAATATATTTTTCAAAAATTCCTCGTTCATAAATTATGAAATTATAAGAAAAACCAAGGATTCAAGTCCCTCGGTCGAAGTTGACCTTAGATGTATTTGGCTATTATTGCATGCCTCTTTTGGTCGTAAAACGTTTCTATGTATTCATACATACCTGAATTTCAAATGTTTAGGATTGAGCGAAATGAAGGAAAATCTAGAAGAACGCTTCGGACTCATACAATTTGTAAAAAAAAAAGTATGTCTATTCACAGTTCCTTTTTTCAGTAATTGAGAGAAAAAGGCATGTATTGGTTTTTCGTTGATGAGACGGTTAACTGATAGGCTGATTTATGCTTAGATATTTGCAATTCATCTAGTGTAAGTTTGGGTTAACTTATGATGAGAAATAAAATAGCAGCAGTGAAGATTTAACAAGTATATGAGATTATATTAAATCAGAATTCCCAGATAAGCAGGTAATAATCTCCAGCTTACAGTTACATTGATCCTGCTCTTATGCAAATGGTTTTCTTGTATTGTTTTATCATCTGTAAAACCCTTTTATAGAGGAAAGTGCTTTCATAAACTAGTTTCTACGTGAATCTGTTCTGAGGCTAATCGAGACAAAATTGGGATAGTGCATTTAAAGTATATTTTTTCAATACCACCATCTATTTTTACTCCTACCCCATCCAGTTATCTCGTCAGCTTTTGTTTATCTTTGGATGTAGGTTAGTTTTGTATTTACAAGAATCTGTAGATTATATCATTTATTTCTAGTAAACCGAATAATGTCCCTCAGGGTATTTTTATTTTATTTTTCTTCTATAGTACGCATCTGTTTCTTTGACATATACTTCATGATATGCTCGTTTTTTATACGTACGTGTTTCTGTGTAAAAAAAAAACGAAAACACATCAGAGCAAACAAACAAATATATATATATCACCAACACTCTGTTGATTGCCTTAACCTAAGCACTTGAAGTCTTCTGTATGATTCTTTTTGTCTTACGTTGATGTATTAAATTTTCTAAGTTAATGAAAAAGAAAACATTTTAAATGAGTGTTTGTTGGTGTTTTTCATTTCGTGTTTGGTAGAACGTGAATATTCATATTAAAAGCAAACCCATAAAATGTGCATCGATAGCTTGAAAAAAAAGTTAAGTTTCAATTTGGTTGTTTACATAATTGTTGGCCATACGTTTTCATCCTCTTGTTTCTTGGTGTTGGTTTTTCACAGTCTTTAGATGTAATTTGTGTTTTCCGTTAGCTGGGTTTTTTTTTTTATTATTTCTTTCTCTATTTCTATTGCCTTTGTATAACATGTATCTGTCTTCCTTCGGCTTATGATTTTAGTTTAAATTTTAACTATCCAATTAGGATCTTCGTACTGTTGTAATTTTCTTATGTAACGCTGTTGGTAAAATCTTTTTTAATCTCTTTTCCTGGAAGACAGACACGATTAAAGTTGAAGGGACATTACAAAAAACGTGATAATTTCAAACCTACGTTTTGGGGTTCGATATTTATATAATTTTCCTTCCATATATGGGAACCTCATTAAGAGATTACGACAGCAATAAACAAATTATATGTCCATTGTTAGCGGAGAAACACCCATTCTGTTATTGCAATTTGAATTGTAATATCGACAACATAATTATTGAAATTGTCCGTGCCAATTTTTTTTTATATTTCTGAAATATGAGTTTTACCACATAATTATTAGAATATATTCTTTGACAGGATAAAGACCTTATCTTGTAGCTGATTTACCTCGGGAAATTACCAGGTGGTATCGTAATTTTACAAACCTTCCGTACAACAGCGCTGTTTTAATAACCAATCCGGATGAAAAAGTAAAATTATAAAGAAGGAATTTTAAATTCAGCGGAAGCTATTCCCATTGTAATTGAAGAAAATAGCATGATTCCGCGAACCGTTGCATGTTAACTTTTCACTGTAATTTAAATCTTGACAAAACATATCAACAGATGAAGAAATATTATAATGTTGACCAGATTTCATTAGCGTGTGTTGGATTTGATGTCTAGTTGGTTCATTTTACTTAATTTGTTGGGTGTGATGTATGCCAACTTTCCTTATGAATCATATATTAGGGTGTAGATGGGGGTTTACAGATTAGAGAATAATGGGCAAACAGTACCTGTTCTGTTACTACTTTTAGATTGAATCAATTTTCTTTTTATGTTCATTGTTGATATCTATATGATGATATCGTATCATGATTTATTTTTTATTTTATATCAATTTAACAGTTTTATCAAACTGTTCAATTGTTTCGAAAGTTTGAAGAAGCAAACAGGTAATCGAAGTGCATTTTTGATTTAAACACCTATATACATTTGACAGACACAATCAATTGTGCTTTACACCAAAAATGTAATGTTCAAATTATAACAAAACTAGGTCAGTACTATTCTTTTGAAAGCAGTAATTGCTGATCCTTTGTAGCATGCGGGTTTATTCTTGTTATTGTTTTGTTTGGTTCCTGTTTACTCAATCGGTACTTTTCGGTGTAGTGTTTGTGTAGACTGTTTTTTGTATGTTTGTCTTGTCCTTTTGAAGATGGTATGTCCTACCTTCAACTACTTCATGAACTAAATATTTTTCATTAACCCGTTGATATCTTATTTGATTATTAATTGATCCAAAACTTAAGTATTATTCATGCAATAACAGCTGATCAAAAGTTTAGATTCATATTTCTTCTTATGTCATATCAATATATCATGAAATGAAAGTAAACTATGTTTTCTCTCAATACTAAGGTTTGCGAGTTTAAATAAAGAAAATATCGAACTCAGTTCATCCTTGTCTTAATGAAGTAATTATTACCCGAGAGTTATTCGTCTATATACCATTAAATACATACAATCAATATGCAGCTATTGCAGATCGTCATTATATTACAACAAATAAATTCTCAAATTGATTACATTGACATGGGTTTACCATAAATATTAAACAATCTTTAGTCCATTCTGTTAAAGAGCATAAGATAGACACATTATGTAACAATCATCATTTCCAACAGACAGAAAAAGAGTAATTTGTCTGAAAATTTAGAGAAAAATATTTATTTAGAATAGTGTTTCCATAAATCAAAGAATAAAATTACATATAATCGTTGAAAAAATCTCAAATGAATATAAAATATTGAATTGAAATTAAAAGGTTAAAAGTCAAGTTCAAGGATAAAGACTGGTTATTCCTTGTAAATATTATATCGTTTAAGTGTCTCAAAAATGGGATACATGTTGTTGCGGTCTTTGATCTTAATATAACATGTAAGTCTTCTGATCTGGCAAATTTCTCAATGTGTCATATTCCCTATTTGGTATCGTTCTTTGTGAAGGATGATGCATTTATAGCCAGAGACGCTTTCTATGTAGACGCCATTTTTAGTTGCCATGCCATTTTCCCTCATGTTTGTTCATTTCATGTACATTGTCTATAGAGTGTTTATATGCCATTTTGGTTTTCTTTTTTGAAATAGTTGTTTGTTTTTATAGTGACTAAGGCTATAACACAATGTTGACTTCTGTGTCCCAATTTTTGACATTTTTACCTATTATGTCTGTTGGTTTCTCTTACACATTGTGTCAATATAATGGAATTCTATATGACTGTCATATAAGTCAGAGGTTTAGCTTGCTGCAAAACCAGGTTCAATCCGCCATTTTCTTCATAAGGAATTGCCTGTACCAAGTCAGAAACATGAAATTTGTTTTCCATTCGTTTGATGTGTTTGGGCTTTTGATTTTGCCAATTGATAGGGGACTTTCTGTTTTGAATTTCCTTGAAGTTCGTTAATTTTGTTATTTTACTTTTTCATTTAATTGCCATATTGAAAATGAATTTACGAGATTTGAGCACAATTACTGTTGCCTCTTAATTGTACTTGAAGTCCATGGAATTTTGCAGCATTCCTTTTCAAATACCTTCCTGAACTACAAAAAGGTGCAAATGTGAATAAATTATGTTACGTATACAACATACACAGAATTATTTGGTCTATGAACTCAAATCCACACGGCCTGCTGAAACTTTAACAATAACTATTTTTAATCTCTATAATTAAATGGCAAACCTCTTCATAAGAACTCGTAGGCGTGATAACTTTTATTTGTTAACACTATGAAAAACTTAGTGACATTTTACTTCAGCAGTCAATGTTTGAAAGATCATCCACAATGAAATGGAACTTGTATAAATAACGAAAAAAATATGCATGACATTACATTTAAGATAACGATACCTGTAAAAATGATACAAGGTATGCATGTATCTAACGGTTTGCCCAAGCTCATCACATATGGACATATATCCAAACCGAATGTCAGATTTTATGTTCCCCGAATCAAGATAAAGACAGATAAGTTACTGGAAGTTATTGAATAACTTACAGCAAACATTGCAATAAGACGTGCAAACGCCGATGTAGAAAAATAGGATAATTATTCTAACTATTCTTTATCAATGAATAAATCCAACAGGCATCGAAAAGCATTTATTCAGTTGATTTGAATTAATGCACATCGTTTAGGTCGGTCGATAAAACATGAACATGTCAAGCCAACTAGTATAAAAAGTGTTAAACGACATTACAAGTTTTCGATATTAATGTAATTTGCCTATTTAAGTAAACATTATTTCCCATTTGTTCAAGGCTACGCTGTGTCAGTTACGGAATTGGTTAATTTAAGATGTTTGTTATCAACTAAATGTAACACAGAAAAAAATACTGGTTTGATAGAGATGTGATTTTCTGTTATTAAAATATATATATATCAAATGTAAATATGGAAAATAACATTTATTATCTGTATTACCGTTAAAATTGAGGGGGATAAAATTAAATACCTGTAATCTCAAGGGAACAAACCTACGTGAATCGACATGGTAAGATCCCCTAGTTTTTTTTTAAACAAAAGACAATCTATTGTATGTATGTTCTGTGAGGACAAATTACCAGCTCAAAATACGAAGTCACTTCACTATTAGTGAACACTTTTTAACGAACTTTTCAAGTCATAGAAACATCAAAGCAAATAACTGATGAACATCGATAGAAACACGGCTTTATATCGATGTTCTTTGCTCAATTGTCAATAGTTATGGGTCTGGATAGGGTGTCCTTCATGTCTGTATTCATAATTTTTTTAGGCGATTTTTCTCTATTCTTTATAATCATTGCCCATTATTTTCTTATCTTCATATTTTAGCACCTCATTATCCTCTATTCCTTTTTTTGTGATCCATTTTTTTCTATTCGTTATATTTTTTGCCCATTATTCTCTCTTCTGTTAACCCCCATCCACGCCGTTATCATGTTTATAGCTGTCCTAATATTATTCATGTCGGATCATTTTTTATATTTATGAACCTCCAAATTCATGGCAAAACAGGTAAAATTTTATTCACTCATCCAACTATTTTTAAAACTCGTCTATCCATCAGTTTTGCCCAAATGAGATTGTATGCTTTTCTATATGAATTGAGCATTAGTTTACAAATAAAAACCACCTCCTACAGTTAGTAAATTGACCAACACAAAGCTGACATTGGAGATCAGATCAGCCTAAATTGAAATAAAAAGCATTTATATGAGAAGGCATACTAATGTGGTTAATTGTGAATAGTCGTCATTGTGGACATGGCTCAATTTTACTCAACATCCACTGAGGATAACATTATCCCGAGGGTTAATAGTTTCTATTTGATTTCTATGTTATAGATTAAATCGTTACAGTGACTATTTATCTCTTAGAAGGTCGCTCCATATCAATATGTCATATATCTCACTTTTCCAACATTTATCACTAAAATGACGCTTGAAATGGATTTTATCACAAAAGCTATGTCGTCAAATAAAAACAAAATATGCAAATAAGCAACCTCGATTTGATTATTTTGTTATGCTCTTTCTTTCCTCAAATTTATCATAATTATACGTCTATCTGCAAAATCAAAAGGTTTTAATAAATCTTTAGTCAATATCTTTTACCGTATGCCTTTTGTAAAAAGAAATTAAGATTGATTGATTAGGTTTTCTTTATTGCTGATTCCATTAATCATATTAAACATTGATATTGGAAAGATTTTATCAAGGAAATATGACCGCATTTCATAAAGGTCACAATGGTACAAAATCTAAATTGAAAGTACACGTAACAGCCATAAAACTGCATATGGCTTTAATATTACCAATAAATTTATTTTCATTCATTGTGCAATTTAAAAAAAAAAACTAGGCGACAAAATTTTTCTAATTTGTACATCGCTTTTTCTGTTTTCTCATAAAAAAAGGAGGCGTAAGATACCAAGGGTACATTAAAGACTTTTAAGTCGAAGAAAACTGACATTGGCATGGCATAAAACCACCCCCAAAAAAACCAACGAAATGACAAACATGTTCACAACACAATACATAGAAAACGAAACAAAACACACGTCTGACATTCAATAATTATGATCCTGGTATCTTAGATATGTTTGCTATGTATTTGAATTTTCAAAGCATTAGTTACGATCATACGTGATGACGAATGCTCAGAGATACGTGTCGTTCATACAAAATTGGGAATCTTACTTTATTATTTCTTCTTTTTACAAATAATGTAACTAGAATACGCTGAAGAAGTCACCAATTTAACAAATACCAAAAAACTGTAAAATTTAGAAAATTTTGTCACTCTAAGATTCATTTTGATGTTTCTATGTTACACATGTCAAAGACGTTTTTACTGCTGCACGAATAGAGATGTTTTCTGAGTACATGATAAAGGTTTATTCTAGAAACACGTACCAAACATTACACTATAAGTGGTTATTTTTGATCTCAGAAATGTGGCTGATGATTCGTTTTCTTAACTCAAAGAAACCACTTTGTCGTTGAGTTGAAGTTTTTACTTTAAGTTGAAATTGTTTGGTAGCCAACACATATGGACATTTATATTTAAATGGAGCTAAAACTTTAGCTTAAGCTGATTACAATGAGCCACAAGAATGACTATCCATCCCACTAGTAGTCTTTTTTATATTTCTGGAAAAAACAAATGTTAAAGGTTGATTTGAAGTACTTTTATTTTAAAATGGCCTGAAGGCATCAGTTGCCCTTTTCCTTGTTAAAAAGATCTATTTTGTACATTAAACAATTTTTTACTATATATTATACAGATTTATTTTTCCAAGTATTCCTCTTGCATAAGTTTGAATGGGATAAGGACCTCTCTCTCTCTCTCTCTCGCTCAATCGCATAAGTTTTTGTATTTTGATCTGAAATCATAAGCATAGATTAAGGTAAAATATATATTTTGTCTTTCTTAACAAAATAGAATACTTATTCCCATTTCATTGAAAATTGAAATCTTATTGAAATTAATAGTTGAAGTAATGGTTAAACCAAGGTGTTTATCAATCAATACGCAGATATATGACATGCTTCAACACTCAATAAATTAGATCAATAAAGATGTTAATTCATTAGATTAATAAATCAGAGGCAACAGTAGTTTATCGATGTGCAGTATGAGTATAAGTACCAAATGACAAAAAACAGAGGGAAATAATGTGTCAGGTTAAGGATGTTCGCTTCTCTGTTTCAAAATAACAAGCTTTTTAAAAGACTGTTCTAAAATGATAGTATATAAATAAAGGAACTAAAAAAGCAGAAAAAAACCAAGGGTCTGTGTGCTTGTTTTCGAGATATAAGCCATTGAAAATTTGACGGGAGATGATTCTCTCTAGATTTTTCATACTTTTAACATTGGCCGCTTTTTTGTTTCAAAAACTATGAAAAAATAACAAGGATTTTATAGTATTTCCAAATATGGCTTTTTAAACTATATAGAATAAAATTATGAGAAGAAAAGTAGGGATTAGTGGGCAAAATTTTTTAATGGCAATATATGGATAAAACCAGAGGATTCCGAAAATCTGTCAAAAATTCAAAAACAAGAGGAGCAAACATCCTTAAATCGAAAAAGCAAGCATCTCTCCTTATGCATGCATAACCGGCACGCGAATCCAGACGCAGTCAAAAATCATGAAAAGGATTATAACATGACCGATAAATTTACAAATCAGACGACTATTATAGTATTTTAAAATAAAATATTTGCCAAAACACATCATATCGTGTAAAATATTACGAAAATTATGAAAACATCAAAACAAATTCTTATATTAGCATGTATATAAAAAATATATTTCAAATTATGCACACAATGTGCATTTAATTGTAACAAATATTTTAATCGATCACTAACCTTCCAAATAATATGAACAAACAATGATTTATTCATCATGTACAAAGTAGTTCTTAAATGGTATGCCTTAGGCAACAAAAAGAATTATAGACAAAAACAGACCCATTGCTTTTCTGATTAATTCTAGACAATACCAAATGATTATGTATATGGCAGGACAACAATAATGATGAATTATGGGTTCGAAAAAGATGACATTTCTTACGTATTGAACTGAATCTTAGAAATCACTCACGCTATGAATCTTTATGAAGATATTTTATAAAAGACAGAGTAATGACTGTTGGGATTAAATTACCAACGCATGTTGTGCCCAATGATTAAGATCAAGGATATTTGTCCAGCGAAAGATTTATATGAATCAATGTATCCTGTTTAAGTATTTTTGAAATTGAATGAGATATAAACCCATCTCTTTCTTATTTTGTCACATTGACTGTGATTGCATTTTCAAGCAGGAATCAAGTCAATGTCCACTATAACGTAATTGAATTGAATGGATAGATAGGAATTCTGTGGCATCTCCTTGCGATATTTTTACGGGAAACATACAAACGTTTTTACAGATCTTTTGTTATTGTACCTAGTTCGTTTTTTTTCATTTTTTCAACTGGGTATGGTGTGGCAGTTAAGAACTGAATATTAAGACATAGTAATGGCGTTAATAGCATAACAGTTACATTTTCAGAAAAAAAATAACGATTCATTTAATAGTTTTCCCGTGTTCTAACATAATCCTATATGGACTTACACAGAAAATTCAATCGCGATGGTTTTATCTCTAAATGTCTTCAACATTAGTATATATTTATACATTCCATTCTAATAATATTGATTTAGACTAAATGTAACATTTGATCATTATTTTTCTTCAATTCTTTGCCGATTTCTGTCTGGTATGCATAAGAATACATATCAATGCCTACTCGTTTGTATCTGTCCGACCTCAATAATCTTTTTATCTAATTGGATTGCCAATGCACTTTTTTCAATTTAGATATACGACATCTGTTCTTTAAAATTCAAGTGGGTGTTTTAAAGACGAGACATACCAGTCCTTTTTGAAATCGTACTTGAATTTTTAAAAGGTATTGAACTGACACATAAATGTTTATTAAGAACTTTGATTAGTTGTTTTTATTGTGTAAACTATTGTTGTAATCATGTCATTAAAAGTGAATGGAATAGATTGTGAAACTGTTTCATTCTACATTGGGTTAAAAAGAAAAACAGATTTTACATTCAACAACTTTGTCTTATCTCATGTATAGCGGTCAATGTCCTGTCACAAAATTATTACTTTATATGATAGAGGCATAAGATACCGAAGAGATATTCTAACTCATTAGTCGAAAAAAAAACTGACAATGTCATGGAAAAGAATGAGAGAAAAAAAAAGATTAAAAGATAAAGAGTTTATAAAGCCCAACATGAAAAACTACAAATTGAGCAACACAAACCTTATAATGTGTATCATGGAAAATAAAGATTTAACTTATTTATGCAAAATTCATCTGAAACGGTATTGATTGATAAGTTTGAGACCTCTCGAGGTTTGATGCTCCGAATTACTCTTATATAAAGCATATTAAAATGACTTGGTTCGTATTAATGGTTTTTTATGTATAGGAAGAAGCACTTTCCTAATGTATGTTCCATTGTTTGCAATTTTCAGAGAAAAAAAATTACGACTTTTGAACATCGGCGAACTACTGTAACATCTTATAAAACGTTAAGAAAATTCAAAATTGCAACTAATTTAACAAACTTAACATATCTCCATTAGTGAGAGAGAAAATGATACGGTTGAAATACTTTGATGCCCGAAATGCTTTAGATTATACAATGAAAATAACCCAGCCGCTCATTTAATCTTATATCGTTGATCAATGGACTAATATCACCCTTATGGAAACGTTTTCAAATGTGTTTTTAGATTTGTTTGTACAGACCGACAAAAAACAGATTATAGTTCTTCTATGAAACCGATAAAATAGATTCCCTGATATCTGACTTGATAATAAATCACGAAGTACAGTTATGATTGAGTAATTAATTGTAAAGTGTATTAACATTAAACAAGAAAACAACTTAATGACAGCAATGCACGTATTTTTCGAGGTATATTATTTTATGGTATGCGCTTACTTTTACCGCATATTCGTAAATTGATTTATAATGTATTTAATTTATCTAAAAGAGTGGCGAAAGGTACCAAAAGCATATTCAAACTCATAAGTCGGAAACGAACCCACAATGCCTTTGCAAAGACAAAAACGACCAAAAGACAAACAACAGTATGCAAAAAAACACAACATAGAATAACGAAAGACTAAGCAAGACTCCACCCACAACACAAAAAAACCGTGAAGGTGATTTCAGGTGATTCTGAATGGTAAGCAGATCAAACTCTAGATGTGACTCACATGTAGCTATGAGAAAACATTTTCCCACAATTATGCTTATACTGTGCATACAACAAACTTGTATACACTCATAATATAAATATGTTCACACATACACACACACACACAGAACGATACAAAATTACAGAGACTGATTTGTATAAGTAAATGTGCTTGATTCAGAATCTTATATACATCGTTTACATTATACTATGTGATAAATTATTTTAAAATAATTATTGCTTAAACTATATACACTAACAAAAAAAAACCACACACAATTTATATAACGCTGACAGAAATTCATTTTTTAAACTAAATAAATCCATTTGTTCTTATCACTTATTTCCATATTAGGTAATAAGAATATAAATCAAATTACAGATCAAATATCAAGATTCTGTTATCGGTTCAAGTTGACGTCCACATATAAGACCAATTTGCATGGTTTTATGTCAAAGTCATCGTTTGCTTTTGTTTGTCTACTTGTAAAATACAAACAAAAGCTCATTGCAATCAATTTTCATGAAACAGAATTGTAACGCCAAGCCGGCTTTTTCAATCAGCCAAGTAGTAATTGTTTTAGGATTTCAATTCAACCCCAAAGTACATACTCAAAGAAAATTTGATTCTCCAATAATTAAAATGTGCAATTTTGTATCCACTTGATATTTAAAAACCCAACTCTATCAAAGATCAAAGTTAATGTTTGTTGTCAGAGAATATATGATGTTACAGCACAATTTGTTATTGACATTTTAAGATAACATAGATTTTCAGTTTATAATTATATGACTACTAGACATTTGTACTGGTTTCCTGGAATACATGGATAAAATGAGAATAAAGAATAATAAAATTGCTATACATCTATTCAACTCTATCGGAGCACCTGAGATCACCCCGGTTTTTGTTATGTTCGAGTTGCTCAGTCTTAGTTTTCTGTGTTGTATCTTGTATTCTGTTTTTTGTCTTTTGATCGCTTTTCTTTCATTGCCATGACATTGTCAGTTTGTATTCGACTTTTTATTTTGAAAATCAATTTGGTATCTTTCGCCTCTCTTTTGTTCAAACGAAATATTACGCACAGGTTAAATATTTGTGCAGACGACATATAACGTGCAGATTTATCAACAACAAGGCTCTAATGGATGTCAAAATCCTTATGCTTCTATTATTTATGACACAAACATATTGCTTCTAACCAGGAAGAGGTATAATTCGCATTGTTTGTTTTAACTGAGAAAACAATTAATTCGAACCAGGAAATGACAAAACAAAAACTGTAAAAGACAATATATTGTCCCTGGTATTTATAACGTATTGACTGGTTGATGACATATAACTTATAATTCTTGTCAAACTTTAAACTGAGATTAGAAGAAATATTTTCAATAAATATTAAGAAGACATTATTAAATACAAAATAAATGAGTCAACAAATGCTCCCATGAACAGCAGACTTATAGAAAAAAACACAACGAATTAAAGATTCATCCCGTAAACAGATGCGTGAAACATAAAGTGACAATACACATCTATCGTAAGTCGATGGGAAACCGACAACGCCTTGTGGAAAAACAGAAACGACAAAAAGATCAACATCGGTCTCCAAAACACTAACATAGAGAATTTAAGACTGAGCAACACGAACCCAACCAAAAAGAAGGAATACTAGCAGGAGCTCCGGAAGGGCAAATCCTGCTCCACATTTGACAGATGTCGTGTGTCCTATAAATAGTTAATGATTAGACATCTATTAAGGATGAATTGAGTAATAATGATAACATTAACAATTAAGGAATGACCGTAATATGTTTGCTGTCTTTGAAAAAATAAAGTTACAAATATGGTGCACACTGAATAACTCGCGTAGCAGGCTATTTAAAAGTGTGCACCATATTTTTTAGGTTATTTCGAATAGACAGAAACAAATTACAGTTATTCCTTATTATTTAGTTGTAAATTCCATTTTCAAAGAGTAAATCATGAAAAAAAAAGTTGATGACGTCACGGTCACATGACAAAATTATGTCTATGAGGTGATAGACAAAAAAAAATCAGCCAATCAGAAGACGTGTTTCATCTAAAATTGAATTATTGATTGATACATCAAAATGTAACGTGAATAGTAGGGTCACATTAATTAAAATAAAATGTCAAAAAATCTATCCATCGTTGTGTGAGATTAGCGCACTATCTAGCAAAACTAAAGTACCACCAAGTTATCATTTTGCTAGTGTAATACAACTCTAGAAATATCACTCTGGGACGGTTATCGAGGAATAAATAAAAAGTCGAACGTAGTTTGCATTTTTATAGTAGAATGTAAAAATTGTGATGTTTAAAGATGCCTTTGTTTTACAAACCAAAAATAAATCCAGAAACCGTTTTTATATGCAGAAGTATTTAACGTCGACTGCATTCTCCGCTAAAATGATTAAGGTCGGATAAAAAAATATAAACGATTACGTTTAAGTTTTGTAGACTCCGCGAAAGCATTCATTACGTCTGCAGAAGCCACCATAATTTTAAAAACAAAATATTATTGACCTTTTACTGTAAATATTTCATTCAACTGTGCTAAAATGAATACAATGTATGACACACATCAGTATGATTATGATCAGACTGAAAGCAAATTGATAAATGCATTTGGTCATATGACGTATTAAAGTGTTTCTTTTTAATATACATACATGTACATACATGATGATACCTTTTTTTTAAATTTTACCATGAAATTAAAATTTCAAATCACGAAACTGATGAATTTCACTCGTAAAATATTCCATCAATATTAATATACTTACTATGTAAGTATTAGTCATCTATCTATTCGAAAATGTTTATTTCTAAAACTTTTATAATACCTTAACTTTATTATAGTTGATGTTCTTAATTTTAATGAATATATATCACAAAACAATACAAAACACCAGATTGATAGATTATATGTATATCTACGATCATTCTAAACTCTACATTTATTTAAAAGTTTAAAATGTTTACGTGTATTTTATTTTGCAATACACTGTTCACAATATTCGTCAAAACGCAATCTAGATTTTTTTTAAATTCAAAATGGCTTCGATAAATACGAAAAAAAGAGGTGCACGATCCCAAAGGGATATTTGGAAAGACACGATTAGAAAGATAAGTGGTGTATATGGCATTTGACAACTACCCAATAACTAAAAAACAGACGTCAACCCATGGCCTTCAACAAAAAAAAGATGTATATTACGTCAATATTTGTTTATAAAATAAAAAAAGGAATAAAATTAACAATTCACAATATGAATAAAATTAACAATTAACAATATTCCATTAGCGCAAAATTATCGAAATGACAAACAACTAGGTGTACAACCAAAGGCAACAATTGCACAAGTACCTGACTTTGTACAAGCAAATGTGCTAAAAATCTAAATCAGTTCACGATTACTATCCTTGTACGTAGTATGTCTAATATGCGATTTTTAAAATCATTTTTCGTCAAGACTTATGTTTTTTTTTAGCTTTATCATCATTTACACGGGTTTACACTTTGGTGCTATAGATCTTGAAAAAATATTATTTACACTCGAGTATTTTATTGGAAAGTTCCAGATGTTCTGTTTTTATCTTTATTGCTGTTTGCTCTACCTATCATTTTATTAATGTAAACATGTCTTTGGAGAAAAGAAATCATACAAAAACTTGTCCCTACAGCATGTTTAATGCCATATAAACGATATGTAACAAACAATTTATAATGTCACCACAGCTTACGAAAGCTAGATTAAGTAATATGGTATAGCTAATACCTAATTAATGACCTTTAATATCCTAATAATAGATACAACATTAAGCAAAATATTTATCTATGTAGATATTTATGTCTATTCTATTACCAGGTGTCTGCTGAACTGTAACTTTTAAATCTATGGCATTCCCTAAACTGATATAGCTACATGATGAAACACATGAGACTTAATTTAGTTTTAACCTCCGAGTATTTGTTATCTGATACTTATGTATATATTCATTAAAAGGCGTTTTTTTCCTGTACTGAAGGAATGCATTTAGTTTTCATTTTTAATACTAATATTTTTTTCAATAATCATTGATAAATATAATTTATCTTTTTATATCAAATATTTAAGGGTTGATATTACCACGTGACACGAGTGATCCGATCCGATAACGGTTGAATGTACTAAGAGAAGAAGTACTGGTATTTATTGTTCTACATTTTGAGAATCCCCCCGATTGTGATTTGAAGACTATAGCTAATATAGAAATGATGGTTAACACGACAAACAAGTGCATTTTGATTGAATGCACATAATAAGATATCGGATATGTTCCTTATGTCGTAACTACAATCCCGTTCCCTTTTCACGAATGTGACCTACCGAATTAGACTATTTACCCCTATTTGTGACATTTTTACCTATTGTTTTTGTTTGTTATGTTCACACAACGTTGTCAATATAATGGAATTTGATGCGACTGTCATACAAGTGAGAGGTTTAGCTAGCTTTAAAACCAGGTTCAATCCACCATTTTCTACATAAAAAATGCCTGTACCAAGTCAGGAATATGACAGTTGTTATCCATTCGTTCGATGTGTTTGAGCTTTTGATTTTGCCATTTGATTAGGGACTTTCCTTTTTGAATTTTCCTCGGAGTTCAGTATTTTTGTGATTTTACTTTTTTTTTTTTCTTTTTTTTTTTATAATACACATTTAAAAATTTACCTGGGATCATAAAGTTTACCTGCTACAAGTAATTATGCGCGCATGAATTGTAATCTAATAAATACATGTCCCCTTTTTTCGTTTAATGTATACTGCGTGAAAATATGCAGAAAGGGAAATAAGTCATATAAATTCCAAATATAAAAATACCACTGTTAAATTTTAAAAGTTGAAAAGTAGTCAATTGATAGTACAAACACACCTACACCCTTACACCGATGTCATTTAACGTAAGAAACAACTATGCACCTGGTGATCAATTCCTTTTTTTTTATTTTTAATTTATCAATAACAATATCATAGTTATATTTTCGCTGTATAAAATCATAAAAATTCGATATATAGTAACACCCTTAGTATCACGGAAGGAAATAGCTCAACCCATTGATAAAATTACAACATGTTCAAAGTTAAACTGCATTAAACGCTAAAAAACTAATCAATCAGACTACAATAGAAATAAAGTTATGACTTACCAGTCGTGAAATATAAACTAAGATGTCTTTTCCGTAAATACAATTGTTATATGTGTAGACAATGAGAGCAAAACATGCCGAAGTCTTGGAAAGAATAAAATGTTCTGACAAAACTTTTTCGATTTGTTGTCTTGCTATTGAACTGCAAAGATGTGTGTTACTTGATTTGTCGCCAATAGATGAATATCACTAAACGTGCTAACAACGTTCACGCTCTATCCAAAGGATAATTGAAAGTATAGAAGATTTTCTGGTCGCACAAGTTCTTACGTAGCGTCAAAGGGCTTCCACTATAGATAAAGAAATGAGGCGAACTAATTAAATCGGTAGTTAAAGCACTATATGCAAGCGTTATAATTGGCAATCATTACCAGAAAGGAAATTTTGCTACTTACTAAGTAATCTCTCTAGGCTTAAGTAAGATTCATAGTCAATATTACTATAGATCAGATCGTCGTGTAATGCAAAACCTCCTGAATTTTAAATCTGAAAATTAGTTGACAAAAACTCTTAAATTTTGTTTTTATGTAATTAAAATGAATATATACGATGCTGAAATAGTAAATTGTAGGAATTTTAGCAGTTATGGAAATGCCAGGGTTTATCGGCAAATATAAAAGTTGTAGTATTAGGCAGACATCAGCTTAACTAATTTGTGATAAAATAAGTTAAATGCTCATTGATCAATTTTGCCTTTCAAATTAAACTCTACATCATACTGATTAACTTATGTATAAAACTAAAGTCAGAAGATTTCCATTTGTCATCGGTTTTATAGGATTGTATGTGTTTATCACAATTTTAAATTCCAATTGTTAACGGAATGATTACTCAAAACCGAAAACTTGAACGCAGGGGAAGAATAAAATACTTGAGGAATTATACTAGCAAAAGGACCTAAGCACCAACCACGATGCAAGGTCAACCCCGCCTGCTGCAGATGTTCTTAGTTTTTAATTTCTTAATTTATCAACAAAACCTTTACGAATTGTACATGTTGTATGGTATAAATCATGTAAGAGGCAACCAACAGATGACTGAGCTAATCTCTTATTTTTTAGAAAACATGGCACTATGTTATGTGTATTGACAAAAGAAAAATATTGACCTTCTGCCTGCTAACACCGTCATTAGACACTCTTTATCATTGATTACAAAAAAAAATGGTTTCTATGTACTTTTGCATGAAGTTAGTACAAACAGATTAACTTTAGAATTACTCCAAAAGAAGTCATGGAATGGCTTAGGACCAAATATAATGCGTCTCAATTTGTCTAAAAATTCATCTCTTGTAGTTTTGTACTTTTATTGTCATTGATTGTTGAAGAGGAATAGTGGAAGCAATCAGAAGTCAAAGATTAGAACGTGGATAATACGACTTTATCTATGATTATAATATGCATTCCAACATTGAAACGATGAAAAGGAGAATTATTTAAACATTGCTGGTAATTAGTACGATTATAAAAGGGTAGCTTTAACAAAATAAAGATAAAGGGAAGATAGTTCTACATGCATGCATAACAGGAGATTCTTGGCCAGTCGATGCATTCCTTTTTTGGTTTATTAAGCGATTTCATCAGTTGATTTGTTTTCTCACAATCCATTTATGAGATGTAAACATCGATCGGTAAACAACATTCACCTGAAGGAAAAGGTTTGATAAAATTCATTATTTGGCCCATGAAATTGAAAAAAATAGGAAATTTATTCAGTCTTTTCAAAATTATGTCTATTATATTTTAAGTCAATCGATTAAAATAATCTAGATGCTTTGCTTGCAGAACTGGTCACTTATGATGTCGCTGCGACCGGCATACAGATGGTTAAATTTACTGATTTGACCTAAAATTGCCTTTTTAAGCATAATGTTTGGTCAAAAGACATGTATACATGAACAACAGCTTTACATAAACAAGATATTTACATACTTTAAATACATTTTGTAGCAAAATATGTTTTTGGGGTAAAGCATTTGGCCATATCTTAATATTAATGACAAGATTTCAAATTTAAATCATTTTCCTAGTTTTTGCTGTTTTTCACTGAATGTAAGAGGATTAAAGCTATATCGTCAATATTGAAGACAACATTAAAAACAAAAATACCGATATATGACAGACTCATATACTCAAGGTAGATTTGCAATACTTTTTGATGTACGTATACAAGGAGCAACAAATGTGGTCTTATCATACCTTCTCCTTTGCAAGGTAAACATAGGGTGAGTTCCGAAAGCGTAATAACTTTTTAGTATCGTATAGTTTCCAATTATCTTTTCGAGAATCACAAAATACAACAGCGGAAAAAAAATAAATTATAAAAAAGACCTAATAATCTGCACGGAATCAAATAGTATTTACATCTTTTGTTCTTATGACCAATAGATAGGGTTTGGATTTGGTGTAATTATTCAACAAAAAGGATGGCTTTAGTAATACGATGACATCTCTCGCACAAATAGAAATATAGTTTCAGTTGCCACTTTGGAAAAATAAATATTCGTTACATGTGTTTAACACATTTTAAAGCGTCTTCAGCCCAATTGTTCATTACAAAATCAAAACATATAGGAATGTTAATGATTAAAAACTTATCAACAAACTTTTATTGTTTTTATGCATAAATACTGAAAACAGCATGGTGTATTATCTATTATCGTGATAGCATTAAAATTAAAATGTTTTTAACAGATAAAATTAGTTTTTGGAATGAAAAAAACAGGAAATAAATGCAGAAATATGTCTTCATTAACCGCGTTCGTGATTGCACAAATAATGCCATTAGTCATTATTCACTTTGAAAATTGGCCGCCAATTTTACTTTACTCAAAGAGAAACGTTATTGCTTCAGTACACGATATTTGGTAGTTTTGACCAAATTAAAGCAATCTAAACAGGAGAGAAATAATTTACAGTATCACAATTTATCGACTGTCAACTGTTTTGTCTGGGTTAGCGAATAATTACAAAAAGTATTCGTCATAATCAGCTATGCGGCGATATTTTTTGTGTTTCACATTTGCTATATGTAATTGTTAAACTTCTTGTCGTGTTTGTATGAATTAGATAGACATAAATTGATTTAAAAAAAACAGGAAATTTACATGGCTTACGATCAAGTCCACATGACGCCGGTTTCATCCACATTCCTCTGATCAGGGTCGTTCGGATCAGTTGAAAAGCAAAATCAAAACCGAAATTTAACAGCATCAAAAACCAGAAGTGATAAAGACAAAATCAAAATTTCAAGCCAAACAAAAGGAAAAAATAACACAAAAAGAAATGGAAACAACACAAAGAAAAGGCACCATGTAAGAAGAATAGACAGAAACCATGACATTTCGGTTCTGAAATCTTTCTATTTTATCTATATTCAAATGAAAATAACATTACACATAATTGCTATGAATATAATTACTTTATAAAAAATTAACTCAATAATTCTCGAAATCTGGCTTACTGAATAGTTAATGCATTTATATTTTCCCGGGTACTATTTTTAAATTGTTGTAAAATCATAGTCCGCTATTCTCATTATTGGTATAAAGGGTATTTTCTTTTTTCTTAATGCAAAGACTCTGATGACTCACTGACAGACTGAATAAAGAACTATGTGCGCAGAAAAAATTGCTAAGATGAATTCTAAATTTTTACGTCTAAACTTGTTACGCCAAGTCATGTATGGCCTCAGGCATATTTCGCAAATCCTTTCTGAATTTTCGGCTTTTGATGCTCCGTCAGTGATAAGTCTGGGACTATCAAATTAAAAGCTTGGTATCTTTGATGAGTTTTTAGATTTATAATACGTCACATTATTTTCAATTTTTCGAAAATTTTTATCTGGATTATTATTTTCCTTTCATCCTTTGTCATTTAAATTACCTTTTTGATTTCGATAATCAAGCTTAAAAGTAAGTACAATTGGTCCATAGTTTCACGATAGAAACCAGTAACCGTTATAATTCCAGCGTATTAATGTACTGTGTGTGCTTTACTGATATAATGAAGGAATATATGTATAGTCTAGACTCATTTCACTTAAACACGATCTTATATTAATAAAAAAATAAATTCATATTGGCGCAATGTTGTCTTGGTGATAGTTTAATGTCGCACTGTAAATGTAGGTGTCTTTTTTCTATTAATCTTGAATATCACACATCGAATAGAAATACGTTTGAGTTTTATTTCCTGACAAGAATAGTTTGAATTAAGAATATTTCTTTATAGTGGAATAAGCCCGACAATATATGTAGACAATTGTAAATTACAAATATTAGGAACACATTCTTTTGACACTATTGAAGTGGTACTTCTTGCAACAACAAAAATAAGTCAATCGGTCAAATTGAAAATAAGTTCGGTATATTTTTGGAACCATCTCATATTAACATAAACCTCCGTCTTTTATGATAAATGTCCTCCTGTTAGGTTTTTATCAATACTGTCTAAACCTTTCTAAAATAGGTTTTCAAATTTGTTTACTGAAGATTCATTTATTTCCGTGGGTACAAATTTTCGAGAATTGGAGAAACATTGTATGTCCGTGGATTTTTTTCAAGTTTTTTTGCAAAATCTGCATGCAAGTATATAGGAAATGTGTACGTCGTTGAAATATAATTTCGTGGTTCACCTTTACCGACGAAGTCCACGAATAAAAATAATGAAATGTCAGTATTCACCTCTGAAGCTAACAAAACCTTTAAATAGACTTATTAAGAAGGGATATAGTTACGATACTGTTGTCAGGTCATTAAAGATTGCATATTTTGGCGTTAATATTGATTCACTTATAGGGTCTTTGCATCGGAACTAAACACATTTATTTAAAAACCAGTTGTTGGCATGACACGGGTTATGTTCTTTTCATATATGCTATGATGGTATGATACTAAACCCCTAACGGGAAAGATTGTGCCTGATATTCATATGATGAAGACATAATCTTTCAATCAGTTTAATTGAAGTCTGGAGCTGGCATGTCAGTTAACTGCTAGTAGTCTGTTGTTATTTATGTATCATTGTCATTTTGTTTATTTTCTTTGGTTACATCTTCTGACATCAGACTCGGACTTCTTTTGAACTGAATTTTAATGTGCGTATTGTTATGCGTTTACTTTTCTACATTGGCTAGAGGTATTGGGGAGGGTTGAGATCTCATAAACCTGTTTAACCCCGCCGCATTTTTGCGCCTGTCCCAAGTCAGGAGCCTCTAGCCTTTGTTAGTCTTGTATTATTTTTAATTTTAGTTTCTTGTGTACAATTTGGAGTTTAGTATGGCGTTCATTATCACTGAACTAGTATATATATTTGTTTAGGGGCCAGCTGAGGGACGCCTCCGGGTGCGGGAATTTCTTGCTGCATTGAAGACCTGTTGGTGACCTTCTGCTGTTGTCTGTTCTATGGTCGAGTTGTTGTCTCTTTAACACATTCCCCATTTCCATTCTCAATTTTATAGTAAAATATCTTTTTGTGTTTTAGAAAAGTCCAAACGTGACAAACAACTTTTAAGATATATCCGATAACTGACATTTTCCTTTTTATTAATATGCATATTAGCTTTGTTATCCAAACTTTCGACCTCACGACATATCGAATTGTAAACTGCCATTATATGACCTGACAGAACCTGTCGTAATTTTTATCAATATAAGATAACACATTAACTGGCATCATTTATTAACATATCTACCACTTTGTCGGTAATTAAAACCTCTAAGGTATAATCTTTCCATTAACAAACGATATTTGAATGATATACATGATACGTTTTGATCGTAGATAAAACTGTGCAACGCACGAATGTGAGTTGCAATTATTCACTACAAAATCGACTTTTGACCCTTGGGATCGTTATGCTAATATTACATTTGTTTTGTTGTGTTTTTAGCGTTTTGTGTTTTTTGGGTCTAAAAATGTTCACTTTATATGTACTTGAAAACAGTTAATATGATAATACTTTGTAAAAGTGTTCAAGTGGTTTTTATTAAACCACAAAAAATACCAAATATGAAAGCCGTTTCAAACAAAACCAAAAAATTCTTATCTTACGCATGTTTATACAATTGGTAAATTCACAGATCAGTTACCTTTTACGGTAGATAAATAGACAATAACTGTATAGTGTCTTTACATATCAGCTGTATTTGTACGAGGCTAAGAAACAGGTGTCATGCGAGCTTCAGCGAGCTATTACTCCTGTTTCGAGCCGAGTACAAATACAGCTGATATTTAAAGGCACTATACAGTTATTGTCTTTATCCTGCAATGAATTCCGTACATTTGTTTCCATCCCAATCGTTGAATTTGTTTTTGAAAGAAATTGACATGACTTAAACGCGGACCGCGATGAGGACCCCAAATTGACCTGTAACGTAATTAATTTGACATAAGCGTTTGCTCGCAACAGAAGCAGGATACCAGGAGACTGTATCCGTCTAGTATACGTATATCGCTTAGTGTTATCTGTATACCTGTAATAGTATAGTAGAGATGTCGATTGCAGGATAAAGATGTAAAACCGTAAAAAGATGTCTCTGCAGAGTTAAAACACATAATCATTGAATATATCAGCTAATTTGTTAAATGAGAATTGGCTACGTTTGAAGTGTAATCATTCTAGATTCGGTAACAAAAATAAAAAATAAAAACATTTGAAATTTATATATTTTTTGCAATATCATAAATAATTAATGATAATTGACCTCTTCAGATATATTGTATGGACCTGCATGTATCAATGGATTGGAAGAGATATTATGTTTTAATTCATGACAATAAATACAGACAAACACTTGAGGAAAAAAACCCATAACAAAGAAACAACGATTTTCATTGATATTCTTTGTTTTGCCGTAGAAATGGAATTTTCAATACAAAGCAAAGCCTCGAAAGCAGTTAGTTAAACCTAATATTTATGGGTCGACGACTCTTGTATGCATCTAAGTTTGTAAATTCAGGACGTTGGCTCATTGTCTGCTGTGAAACCAGTTAGAGGCACGACATGTTCTTGTATTCAAAAGCATGTTTAACCCCGACACATTCTTTATGTGCATGTCACAAGTCAGGAGCCTGTAGTTTTTTGTGGTTGTCGTTGGTTGATGTCTGTCATATTTGTTTTTCGTAAAAAAATTTTGTTATAAACTAGGCCGTTAATTGTTTCATTTTTTTTCATGTCGGGGATTTTTATAGCCGACTATACGGTATTGGGTTTTCTCATTGTTGAAGGCCGTACGGTTGTCTATTATTGCTTACATCCACTTCATTTGAACTTGGGTGGATAGTTATCTCATTTGAAATCATACAATACCTCCTTATTTGTATATACAGATCAAATTCTGTATTTCGTCTGCTTTGAAAACATCAGTTCCTTGAGTATATAATTTCATAGTGTATTTAAGCAATGTATATATTATTAACTAGCATATAATAAACACGCTTTATGAAATAAAGAGTAAAAATGTTTAAAATTATTTTAGTTTCGTTCACAGAATGCATGAGATTAGTTGATTGACAGTTGGTGATTAACGCCACTATCTGCAATATTGGCTTCATCATTGAGTCCAAATGTTGTAGGTTGAGAAAGACAGAATGCGCGGAGGGAACCACCAACATTCAACATGACAGCTGTCAATTCTAGGCAAAGGATCGGAATCGAACGAACCTTGCCATGAGCGGGATTCTAGCAAAATAAAACAACTTCGGTGCTAGTTGGCTAGTGACCACAAAACATGAACAATATTAGATTAACAGCATAGACCACTCGACCAGTGAGTCCGCTAAAACCGATTTGATACAACCACTGAAAGGTCAGAATATGAAAAGATTAGAACGAATACGTTCCGCAATTCATTCGACATTCGTGCTTTATTAAAATCGGAATTGTTTTATCATATCTTTATTTCAAAACACTTCATCTACCAATTAACATTTTTATTCTTCAATCAGCTGATGACATCTAAAGTAATTGAATCAAAGAATGTCTGCTGAAAAACCCTCGTCGAAACAATATTTCAACCTTATAAAAATACTCAGAAGGCATTTCCATGGATCTTTGCTTGTTATTATTGTTCTGTGATTTTAATCGACGACAATTTTTCAAAAATTATATTCTTTACTATGAAAAAAATGATAAAGCATTATTTTGTTTGCTGTTTACCTATAACAGTTTGTCGACTTTGTTCAATACCCAATCTAGCTTTTATGGATGTGTATGAATGACATAATCATAATACCAATATAAAAATACTCTAGCCTTTAAAGTCATAACGATCTCAAAAACCATAAACCCCTCAACATGTTTGTGTGTCAGCTTTAAGTCAGTAGCCTTATCTTTAAAAAATGAGAAGATGTGGTATGATTGCCAATGAGACAACTCTCCACAAGAAACCAAAAGACACAGAAGTTAACAAATATAGGTCACCGTGCAGCCTTCAACAATGAGTCAAATCCATACCGCATAGTAAGCTATAAAAGGCCCCGAAATGACAAATGTTAAACAATTCAAACGAGATAACTAACGGCCTGATTTATGTACAAAATAACGAAAGAAAAACAACTATGATTCACAGCAACAAACGACAACCACTGAATTACAAGTTCCCGACTTGGGACAGGCACATACAGAATGTGGCGGGGTTAAACTAGTTTGAAGGCGCGCCAACACTCCCCTAACCTGGGACAGTGGTGTAAGATTATAACATATAAACAAACTATAAAAATCAGTTGAAAAGAGCTTAACTCATCAGATCAATCCAAAGCAGAAATACATCTAACAAAAACACAAAAGAGTGGACGTGGCATGGTACTTATAAATCCCGACAAGGCAACATTGATTTACAACACTTAAAAGAACCATAACAGGGGATAGCTTATCTTGGCAAATGAACAATTTTAATGTGAACTTTAGTAAAAGAGATGCAAAAGATAATAAAGGGACATTCAAACTCATAAGTCGAAATAAAACTGACAACGCCATGGCTAACAATGAAAACAACAGTACACAAAACACAACATAGAAAAACTAAAGACTAAACAGCACGAACCCCACCAAATACAATCTCAGGTGATCTGGAATGATGAGCAGATCCTGCTTAACATGCAAGACCCGTTGTGTTGCTCATGTTAGTACAAACCCGGTAATAAGTCGAAATCGGTAGGTCACATTCGGGTCAAATTGAAATTTATTCTCAAGCACGAAATGTGCATAAGTTCTAATTTGCACAAGCTTGCGATATTACCAAAAACACCCAAAAAATACGACAAAAATAATAAAACAGACAACATACAAAAATTTCAAATGACACAGTATAGCTTTATTGGTGTATATCTCTGTGGTGTACATGTTGTAATGTACTTTTATATCATTTTTGAATTTACAACCAGGAAATATTTGAGAAACTTAATATGGTTATGTTTAAACACTTTAATTGACGTTTATTTGGCTAATACAGAGTATAAATCTAAAACAATCTTGAATTCAACACGATACACTTATATTCGTAAAATAGTTATCATATTTGAGTTGATAGCTTTCCTTGGCATATGAATGTTATCAAATCATTGACTATCAAATGTATTATCATATGAAATGTCTGAACCAGGAATAATGTTAAGTCTTGTAAAGAGCTCAACTCTTTTTTTTTCAAATATAACAATATTTGTTGATATAGTACGGTTAAGGATGTACGCTACTCTGTTTCAAAATAACAAGGTGTTAAAAAGACTGTTATAGATTGATAGAATATGAATAAGGGAACCTGAAAATTAGGAAAAAATGATACGTCTGTGTTCTATTTTTTTGAGATATAATCAATTGAAATTTTAGCGGGAAATGGTCCTCTTTAGACTTTTTACATTGACACATTTTTCCTTTCAAAAGCTGTGAAAAAAAAACAAGGATTTTATAAAATTTTCAAAAATGACTTTTAAAACTATATGCAATAAAATTATGAAAAGAAAAGTAGGGGTCAGTGGGCAAAATTTTTATTGGCACTACATGGATGAAACTAGAGGAACTCGAATATCTGACAAAAAGTCAAAAACAAGAGTAGCGAACATCCTTAATACATTTTACTTGTAGTAAATCTAGTACTGTTCAGTCGTTTTGTTTGAAAATTTGTTTTAATTGTTTTGCATAGGTGAACAACACCTGCTGCTTTACCATATGGAAAATTAGAAAAAAAACTATACGCTGTTAAATGCATCTCAAGTAGATGTCGGAAATATATATCCAACCACTGAATCAACCGTATTACGATATTTCTTCATTCAAGACAGTTAAATTTTAATATTTTAAGCGCGAGGCTTGCCGAGATTTTCAAATAATTAAAATTTAACGGTTGAGGATGGGAAATATCGTAATATATGAGTTATAGTGGTGGAATATGTTTCTCTAATGTTTTTTAAACGATATCTAAACAAAGTTTATACTTCCTTTTCAAAAACTTGCAAGCAATTTTGTCCTATATATGTGACGTCATCAGGCATGGTCGCCTTTTTTCATGACGTCACAATAAGAAATTCAGAAGAAACCAAGAACATTTGAGGACATACCTAAATTTTGAACTTTTATTTGCCGAGAACCAACTTTTCTCTAGAGATGTCAAATATTTTCTCACACCGATCGAGAAAATGTTAATATGTACTAACTATTTCTTATATGTCTGAACATTGAAGAAGTTTATTCTTCTGAAACATGTTAATATAATTTAATTAGCAAATGTATTCCAGGTTTTGAAGCCAGTACTCTTTAGAAAGATCTCGTGCAGTCATTCCACAACGTTTTGTCAATCTCAAATAATTCAATATAACAGTTAAGCATACGTACATATCAACATAGTAACATTTGAAATGGACCCGATCCAAATTGAGATCAAGGAAATGTGTTTCAACATATACACTAATTGAAATATTAGTTTTACCAATCATTTCGAAAAAGAAAAATATACTTTTAACCCTACAGTATTAAGTTGCGCTTTTATTTCAAATATTTGTGTAATGATTGGATATATTGAATGGCGGAATTTCAATTTCCTCTATAACAATATTTATGATGTAAGATGCAAGTCGGGAAGTAGATGTTCCTAAATGCATTTATAGGGTGTATTACCATAAAACAACATAATGTTCCTTCAGGGAATAATAAAATGCAGAAAGCAATCACGAAATGTCGAAATATGAATATCTTTTCTTTGATATTTGACCATTTACATCAATAAGAATCAACAACGTAAAGCTAATATATACTAGTCAACAAAAGAAACGATACAAAGCAATGTATTTTCCATATATAATGAAATTGGATACACTGTACCAAGGTAAATAATTACCCCATTGGTCTAATATTTACAGAGTGTTATGTTCTTATCTAAACCATTGATTTAAGGTAAATACACGAATTTTTTTGTTGTTGCAATTTTTTATATTTCAAAAATCGTATTTTCACCCAAAATTTAAAAAATTGATATTAGAACTTAAAACTTTAAACTTAAACATGGTCTGCTTAAAATTTTGAATGCCTTTGCAGACATTTCATTACTTAATTCTCATCTTCGAAATTAAGTGCCGACTTTTGTCATCATTTTTCCGCAAAATAAATTTGACCTCTGTGTTCAATAACATGGTATTTTCTCACTTTTCAATTTGGTCAGATTCTTTTAATCATATGCATTTGCTTGGCAAATGAATGTTTTTCATTAGATAATTTAACAATGTTTCCTATTTATTATATTTTATGTTCAAACTTGTGTATAGTTACTTTTGTTGACTAGTATAGATAAACTGAAATAATGGGCGAATGCGAATGAAACAGACATCCAACAACACATAAAAAACAAATAGATATCAAAATAAAAGGTAATTGATACACAGTTATCTTTTCAATATGTAAATCTTAAAAAAGTAGCGAATTAAAATTAATAATGATTACTTAAAAGAGAGACGAAAGGAACCAGAGGGACATTCAAACTCATAAGTCGAAAATAAACGGACAACGCCATAGTTGAAAAAGAAAAAGACCGACAGACACACAGTAGTATACAAAACACAACATAGAAAACTAAAGACTGAGCAACATGAACCTCACAAAAAACTTCGGGTGATCTCAGGTGCTCCGGAAGGGTAAGCAGATCCTGCTCCGCATGTGGCACCCGTCGTGTTGCTCATGTTAGTACAAACCTGGTAATAATTCTAAATCGGTAGGTCATATAAGATTTGCCATTAACTTTTGATCCTCAAAATGGCATAACAAACAACATACGATCTAACAAATGAGGTTCCTTAAAGCAAAGTGTACGTAATTGCAAGCCTCTACAAGAATTCGGGACAACAAAATAGGTCGTTATATAACTCGCGTAAATAACGACATATTTTGTTGTCCCGAATTCTTCCAAGAACGGGGAAATTTGCACACAACCGATAAATGACTTCGTGTAATTTATCACGAGTCCACACACGTATACATGTGTTATCTCAAAACTTAAATAAAATGATCAAAATAACCCTAATCAACAATCTGAGATTCCTATTGCTAGTTCAACCTCTTTTTATGAACCAGACACACCGGAGAGAGTACAATATGTGTTTATATCGTCAGAAAACAAACCTTTGACAATTATGCTTAATTGGTAACAATTCTGTTAAAAACGTACCAGAATTGACCCCGAAATATGTTGTTAAAATTCCGGAGTATTATATGAAAAACATACAGTATCATCACGTTTAAGGTGACGAATGAGATGATAATAGGTGAATGTTTGTTTTGATCTAGATCGACGATGAAATGTTCATTTTTATAGCATCACAAAGCTGAATATTAAGTATATGAATACAATATGAAAGTTTGAGCTAATTATTCATATTTTTATAAAAAGTAAGAAGATACTAATGGAGTAATCGAAAAGTAATGCAACAGTTGCAAGACAAAAAACAAAGACGACAGCTAAGAACCACCAGAGTCAGTCAAAAAAAATACATCAAAACTTAAAATCGAATTCCACCCTAAAATGTATTTCAAACTTAGTAAAAGCTATGTCATCCAAGGTCCGTATTCAACTTTTTTTTTGGAAAATAAAACTAAATTAGGAATCATTGTTTAACTGAAACTACACAGTAATAAAAGTATTATCAAAATAGAACGTTACATTTCTTTCTTATCTTTATCTTAAAATTTCAATTTCGTAGGTGTAGCGAAACATGTTTTTGTGTATCGATCAGAAGCAGTGAATTAATCAATCAAAGATACCAGGATCAAAAGTGTGTACGCTAGACGCGAATTTCATCTAAAACAAACTCATCGGTGACGCTGAAATATAAAAAAAATTAGGCAAAATAAAGTAAGAAGGTGGGGAATATTGAGGATCCGAATTCCCGAAAAAATTTGCCGAATACAGCAAATACAATCTATTCCTGGGTTAAAAAATTCTTAGTTTTTCAAAAAATACAACAGTTAATTTATAATTATGACCATATCAATGATAATTCATGTCAACACAGAATTTCTTACTTCTACGCTGGTAAAGAATAAAAATTTGAAGATTTGTTTAAGATCATGAGTTTCAAGAAAAAAACATGACATTTGGTTACTGGAATTCTGCAATTTTAACCCCTTTATGGTAAGTGTAGAGTAGTTCATTTGATATTTGATGGAAGGAGAGATGAAATGAGTTCAGACTAGCTCTTACATTTGTCTGAATTTGAAAAACAATTTGATTCAATTTTCATAAACTCTACAAGAATTCTACCAAATTCAACATACTCTGCACTGTCACTTATGTTAAATTTTTACAACAAGCGTTATATTAAATGCGATCCTTTGTCATTACAGGCGAAATTCATGTTACACTACATTAGGTAACAATTACACATTTCGTTCAGCAAGCAGAACAAACATTACACAATGTCATAGCATAAGTGAATCATCTTGTCGTAAAGGCAATTGGGATGTCGATCTATGTTTTTTTCTTGAAAATGCATAAAATATGTGCCATGGGAAGTTAAACTATAAAACTCAAATCTGTTCTATTTTGTTAAAATGTATGCTCTACATTTGACCTTTATACAGCCATAAAAAAACAAAATGTTTTTCAGCCGTGCATTTGGATACTGATCAAATAATGGTTGGATATATAAATAGTTTAATTTTGGATGTAACGCGTCTGCTGATTGGCTGACGTTGTTTTGTTTATCAGCTCATAGACATAATTTAGTCATGTGACCGTGACGTCATCAACGTTTTTTTCATTGTTTACTCCGGTTTAAAATGGAATTTAGAATTAAATTATAAGAAATAACTGTAATATTTTATCTGTCTATTCGAAATAACATAAAAAATGTGATGCACACTTTAAAATAACCCGCTACGCAGGTTATTCAGTGTGCATCACATTTTTGATGTTATTTCTTCATAGACAGAAAAAATATTACAGTTATTCCTTAAATAGTTTCATTTCTTTCAGCAAGCAGAACAAACATTACACCATGCTATGCCATGTAGTTAAAAAAAGTGAACAATCGAGACATGCAAAACAGTTTTTAATAACTTAGTAAGTTTAACTTTCCACAGAAGAATTCGATACCGAGAAAAATATTTTGGGCGTCTGCGTTAAGTATACTAAAACCACGTTCAACCATTGTATGATATAGTCAACGTGTCAAAGAAATGTAAACCCCAAATGATCATTGTTAGCTGTAAAAAAAAATGAAAAGCGAAGTAAAGTTATAAGAAATAATTATGTATAGTCAATTCATCTTTATAATATGACAACACGGCCTAAAGTCACCGTTAGGTTAATGAATGTTTAAAATCTATCCCATGCTCAGATGGTTTTAGTGATCTTGCTGTTCTTTATATATTGAAAAATAAGGATCAGACATCTGATTGAAAGGCATTGGAAATTCAAATGACGTTATCTACTTTAATGTCGTGATTTCCGAACATTTAGGTGTTTTTGGTACTTAGACATTCCTTATATTGAAATATTTAAATTGAAAGAGATAAGAATTCATTTATTTTTGTTATTAGGTGATCACGTATATCGTAAAATATATTAAAAAGTCTGAACTTGTCACTCAAAGTAGTAAAGAAAACGGTAAATTAAATCGGAGATCGGAATCAGTGCCTTCCATTATTAAACGGTATTTTATAGTCTTTTCGTTGCCTCAAATTTAGCTTCATGAACGGCTTTCCGTTGTCGTGAATTGAACTTTATGAACATATCCGCCTTAGAATTATTTGTTTTAAACGATAACTTGTACATTCCTCTTCCTTCATTTGTTCGTTTTTAATTTTCAAAAATTCAAAATCAGAAATTGAGCTTTAGGAACATATCCGCCTGCTTTTGAAAACAAATATACTTCTTTCAAACGGTAAATTGTACATAATTCTTTGCTACATTCTATATTTTCAATTAAAAAAAAAAATCTTTATTAGGTTATCATTTTTATCTTTAAAATTGGTAAACAAGTGCATTGTGACAGTATAAAGCATTGCAGAATGGAATATCGGGCATATTTGTAAATTATCTTATTAAAAAGTAATAATATGTCTACAGTTAAATAAACTTGTTAGCTGTTCAAATGTGTTGAATAATATTACACAAATAACAATTGCGAATTGCTAAATGTTTCTGGCATTCGAAATTAAAAAAAATGAACTTTATAACAGAACAATAACATTAGAAATGCATTGCTGTACTTTGGATTCTTCTTTTGTGGTCTTTAATTTTTGCATTGGAGGTAAATTTTATTTATCAATTACATTCGCATTTGCATAATTGATTGCATTTTACATTCAGTCTTACAGGTTACTCTAATACAACTGTGTTAGAATTAATGCAGAATAAATTCCACAATAATGTTTTACGTTTGTTAGATAAGGATAAATTAATTTTCTATTGAATAATTGTTTTACTAAGAGTTTTATCTATTTACATTGAATGGCTAAAACCGATCTCGGTCAATTGATCGGGAGAAGTTGCAAGATTATTTTACAAATCATATTATCAAAGATTTTTCAAATGTATGGAAAAGGGATCATGTGTAAATATAAAGTAGAAAAATAAAAATGGAGCAAAACGGTGAAAAATAGTGTCATCTAATCTCAAATGGGAGTAGAGTTCATGTGCTTCAGTCAAAAAAAAACATTTGCTTGTTTGTAGGTGATTAGAATACCTCGATTCTTATAATTAATTATCAAGGAAACGGAGATGACTGTAGCTGAAATAAGTACGTATATCCGTACTCATCCGCGATAAATATACACTGTAAGGCAAAACCAAGCGTTGGTGATGTATTTTAACTCGGAACGAGATGATTTCAAGTTAACGGAGCAAACGACTTATCATACTAATCCTGTTCTAAAACAACACAACAACCCAAAATAAATACTTCATATTATGGTCCTAATTCAATTTTTTCCGGCTTTTTTTCAGAAACAACTAAACGTTATTTTCTAGTTTGAGGGGACCGGGAGGGGGGGGGGGGCACTGCTTTAAAATTCATTGTTTAAGGATAATATTAAACACTATATACATTACCTTATTTTGAACGTTCACGGACAAGGTTGCAGTAATTTGAAATCTTGTAGGAATAAACTTTGTACTTTATTCCCTAATACCCTTCTCAAATTGGTAGGGACAATACAAGGTGGAAGCAATTGATTTAACACCGCAACCACGTAAGATGAACATAAGAAAATACCATGAATAAAAAGAGATGTTGGGTTAACGTCCATGAGAAAGAAACTGAACGACGGACACTCAAATGAAATGGAAAGATCAGTATATTGCCTGAAACAGTAGATGTACTCGAAAAGATAAAAATCCGAAAATGAAACTTAATATAGTTGTTATCTATTTATTAATCTTAACTTGATTTTGTTATTCAGGAATTCATTTTAAACGATTCCCAGATTATCTTTCAAAGATTTACAAAACAGTTTTGTATTGAATAAATGTAGTACTAAGAGTTTTATTTATTTACATTAAATGGCATAAACCAATTTCGGTCAATTGATCGGGAGAAGTTATAAGATTATTTTACAAATCATATTAAATTTTCAAAATGTAAGGAAGGGATCATGTGTTAATATAAAGTAGAGCAAAAATTGAGCAAAACGGAAAAAAAAATTGCCCCTAATCTCAAATGGGAGCTGAGTTCATGTGCTTCAGAAAAGAAAACATTGTTGTTGTTTGTTGATGATAAGAATACATCGAATGATGCCTCGTTTCTTATAATTAATGTTCAAGGAAATGGAGTTGATTTTAGCTAAAATGAGTACGTATATCCGTAGTCATCCGCGATAAATATACACTTTAAGGCAAAACCAAGCGTTGGTGGTGTATTTTAACTCAAACGAGATGATTTCAAGTTAATGGAGCAAATGACTTATCATACTAATCCTGTTCTAAAACAACACAACAAACCAAAATAAATACTTCATATTGAGGTGATAATGAAATGTTTAGACTAAATATTTGTATAAGTCGTAATAAATTCATTTGAGCAAACAAAATAATCCAATTCAAATTTTAATTCTTGTTTTTGCTTCTTTTTTTTTTGGGGGGGGGGGGGGGGGGGGGGCTTTTACAGACACTACTGTCTAGTTTGATTAGAGAACACTGACTTTGAATTCATTGTAAAACATTACCTCGTTCCTAAGACTGTCACAACCTTTATTTTCTTTAATACATTGTAATATGATTAAACGACGAAGTTGGTACTAAATGAAAGGCAATGGTACATTTGAACTGTGCAGTATATCTGAGGCAGTAAATGCACACTAGATTTTGGCTATACTTTTTTTCCCTTATTGATAACAATCATATTTATTTAATAAGCTTTTGACTTTCAAATATTTTGGCCTTGAGCATCGCCGGAGAGACATTTTTTTGTCGAAATGCGCATCTTGTGCAGACAAATTGGTACCGTTAATATAATAATTGTCACTGGGTCAATACCTCTGCTGGTGGACTATTAGTTCCCGGGGGCATCACCAGCCCAGTAGCTTGTACTTCGGTACTGGCATGAAAATAAGGATTTTGTTATTATAATTTGCTGTTACAACATTTTTGAAATTATTCTAGATTAAATATTATATCTCCCTCATGCAAAACTCCGATTCCTCGCCCAATTTTGGCTATTTTTTTTGTCCTTTTTGTTAATAATCTCTTCGTTCTTTAAATAAGCTTTGGTCCTTCAAATATTTTTGCCTCGATCATCACTGAAGAGACATATATTGTCGAAATGCGAATCTTGTGCAGAAAGAATGGTACCGTCAATGTTAAGTGTGCATTATCTAGATTATAGCATAGTCAAAACAATGTCGCTATATATCAAGAAATTTATAAAATGAACATATGTTTCTTTAATTGTGGGATTTATTAAATGCACCTTTAAAAGCTATAAACCTTTCACTTTTGTTGAGCGGCGGAAGTTGAAGAAGATTACTGTACAGTTCATTCATTCCTAATTTGAATGCCTATTAACAGTATATCGTACATATTCCATTCCCCGTATTTCAATATTTATAGACAACTTTTTGTATCTTATATAAATTTAAGGAGATACGTTGTACTTGTCATTCCTTTTTATTTTTTGCCTTTACTTTTGTGTTTTTGCTAGAATCACGACATGTAACCACCCGTTTTGTATTTCGTATTTGTCTTTTAGAGTAAATATGCACAATGTTACCTTTATCCGTTTAATTTTCTTTAAGATATAAGTTCAAACGCCAATATGAGATTTCTGATTTCCATAACTTTATATAATCATTCAACTATGAAATTAGAATTTAACAAAATTATAAAAAATAAATTATTTGTTTAGTGTATGCTCCTTCCCTATTTTGTCCATTACGTCAATTCAATTTTCTATCGTTATTCATGAATGTAAAACAAGACGTTGGTTCGTTTTTTTAATGAATATTTGTTTTCACCACGAATTACTTATATACGGATTTTATCTCTATCGATTTATAAGTTTCGAACAGCGGTATACTACTGTTGCCTTTATTTATATACTAACTAATCCAGGAATGAAGATTTCTACACATATGCTACATGTGCACGTCACCAGAACAACACATTAATACACAAATGGATGAAGCTAATGTTGTTTGTCAATGTTATTGTTTCACAATTTGAATAGTTTTCAGTACTTGATTCCTAGTATAAGTTATAACATAAGCAACGAGACGGGTGCCACATGTGGAGCAGGATCTGCTTACCCTTCCGGAGCACCTGAAATCACCCCCAGTTTCTGGTAGGGTTCGTGTTGCTTAGTATTTAGTTTTCTATGTTGTGTCATCTGTACTATAATTTGTCTGTTTGTCTTTTTATTTTTGGCCATGGCGTTGTCAGTTTGTTTTCGATCTATGGGTTTGACTGTCCCTCTGGTATCTTTCGTCCCTCTTTTATACACTTTATTTCAATATCCTAATTTAATTAGGAAAAGCAAGGAAATTTATCTAATTCTACGACTTTATAGATATAAGAAGATGTGGTATGAGTGCCAATGAGACAACTCTCCATCCAAGTCAAAATTTATAAAAGTAAACCATTATAGGTCACAGTACGGTCTTCAACACGGAGCCTTGGCTCACACCGAACAGTAAGCTATAAAGGGCCCCAAAAAATTACTAGTGTAAAACCATTCAAACGGGAAAACCAACGGTACAATCTATATAAAAAACGAGAAACGAGAAACACTTATGAACCACATCAACAAACGACAACTACTGAACATCAGATTCCTGACTTAGGACAGGTGCAAACAAATGCAGCGGGTTTAAACGTTTTAATGGTACTAGTATAAAACCATTCAAACGGGAAAACCAACGGTCTAATCTATATAAATCTAATTTATACTTTGTTTTGAAGCAACGTCATTGACAACGTTTTGATATCACCCCTTTGTGTACGACGTCAACTGAGTGAAATTAATCGATGTTTTTTAATCTATAAGTTAATTGTACAGGAATACCTTCAGATTGCAGAAATACAGATTAAATTGACATTATTATTCACATAAAACCTTTATAATCAATTGACATATTTATACGTCCGCTATATTAGTCTCAGTGTATTTGAATGTTTTGATAAGGGCTAGTAATCTGCTGGTTGTGACCTACTGAGCTTATGTCTTCTAAAGGCAACATTCAAATGAAGCCAACGTTAAAAGATTAAACATTCAATTATTCAACTGACATATTGATTTTTATCTGTATCTGAACTGTCTTATATTTGTGATGTATCCGAATGTCTATAGTGGAGTGGAAAAAAGTATTGGATATATAAAGTAAGTAGAAACTATGATAGAAGCTAGAACTTGTGAAAGTAACAATCACAAATAGTTATACTTTTACATATAAGAGGAAACAATTGTTAACCGATGTTCAAATTTCATGAATCCATTAAGACGATATAGGGTAAAATATTTTGCCCGATAACACACACTATTCTTTTCATAGAAGACTTCAATAGCTCATTAAAGGTCATCTACCAAAATTTAAGCAGATTCTAGATTTCATTACTTTCAATTTGAGACCCAAATAATACCAATGCAAATATAAGGTAAAAAGCCAAATCAGCCATTTCCCGCCATTTAAAAAGAAATAAATATCTCAAAAAAGGAGTTCCGTAACCTATCAATATTTTAACTTATTTTGTTCCTTAACTGATGCTCTTCTGACTTATAGTATCAATTTTAAATTCTAGATTTTTTTAATTTCACATAAGTACATCTTCAAGACAAAACCCTGAGGAAATCACCTGAACTCCCAAAGAATCGAGACTGGGTGCGTCTATCATTCGTGATACAAATGCGAGTTGTAGAAAGGTTTTTTAACAAGCTGTATTTTGGTGAATACTGCATGTTGTACGGTCTATACTTGATTTCATGAACATTTTGATTACCATAACTTTATATAATCATTCAACTATGAAATTGGAATTGAACACAATTATAAAAAATAAATTATTTGTTGAGTTTATGCTCCTTCCTTGTTTCGTTCATTACGTCAATTCAATTAATTTTCAGTGTTGTTTTTTTCTCTCCTAAAATTGTGTTTAGAACTATAACAATATTTTCAAAAAACGCTCAAAAGAAATAGTTTTGCTGTTTATGACGTCAACTAAAAATATTTTAAGTACCTTAGTTTAATGTTTTTTTGTAATTTCTAAAATTGTAGAACATATAGAGAGAAAGAGAAAGGGAGAGAGAGAGGGAGACAGAGAGAGAGAGAGAGAGAGAGAGCGAGAGAGAGAGCGAGAGAGAGAGAGAGAGAGATATATATTACATTTTTCCAATAGTATATTTACAATTGAATGGAGGATGGTCGAGATCAAAACAAAACAAAAGTAATACCGCTACATATTCTGGGTCAACTCAAAACCAGGAACCTTGACAGTGGTTGTAGTATGTAATGTCTTATTTGTTATTTTTCGAAATGTTGTATTTATGAAATACACTATTTATTTAGAGCAGAAGATTATATCCATGGCTTAAGGACGTTTACTACTTTTTATTTCGACTTTTTGTAAGAAATTTTTGAAATCTCTAGTTTTATCCATGTAGTGCCAATAAAAATTTTGACCACTAACGCCTGCTTTTCTTTTCGTTGTGTTATTATATATAGTTTTAAAAGCCATTTTTGAAAATCCTTGTTATTTTTTTTGAAAGAAAAAAAGGACCAATGTTACATGTATGAAAAATCTAGAGAGAATAATTTCCAGCCAAATTTCAAATTAATTATATCCCAAAAACAAGAACACGGACCTGTCATTTGTTTCCGTTTTTAAAGTTCCGTTATTTATATTCTATCAATTTGTAATAGTCTTTTAAAAAGCTTGGCTTTTTTTAAAACAGAGGAGCGAACATCCTTAAACATATATTAAGATGTTCTAGTTTATTTGCATCGTTTACTTACTTTCTCATTGATATATATCTGACAATAGTTTTCATTTATTTTAGGTAACAATTCAACGTTAGTTGTGTGGAGCAGGATCTGCTTACCCTTCCGGAGCTTCTGAGTTCACCCCCGGTTTTTTAGGGGGAGGGGGGTTCGTGGTGCTCAATCTTTAGTTTTCTATGTTGTGTTTTGTATACTGTTTTTGATCTTTTTTCTTTTTAAGCTATGGTGTTGTCAGTTTTTTTTCGACTTATGAGTTTGGTTGTCCCTTTGGTATCTGTTGCCTCTCTCATTTAGCTACAATATAGCTGTATATCAAAAACACTACTTGTATCGGTTCCTAACTTTTAAAGTCATAAATATTTCAAAAACCATAAACCCCTCACTCAACGTGTTTACTCAACGTCTCCAATTATTTATTGTGATTCATAAGCTTATGAAAAAACACTTACGTGTATACCTTTTTCAATGACAACTTAATCATGCCTCCATATAACAACGTTAGATAAATATTTCAAATCGAACAGTGTGCAAATTATTATAACGAAGACAAACACGTTGTCACGCAGACAAAACTCCACTTTTGGTGGCTAATTGAATAACATTTTCAATTAATTATCTTATATAGAGACAATCTCAACAGGTGATAGTTCGTTTATTTTAACTAATGACTAAATTATGCTTCATTGAAATACCGTACTGCAGATATTTTAAAGTGTTAATTAACTAACTTCAAGAGACGTCTTAAGTCAGACAGAAGATTTATAATGAGAATTTGTATAATTTTTTCAAAGTTTCGTAATCAGCCATAAAAGAGCGTGTTCATAATATCCATAGTACCGTTGAAGTATACAAAACTTGAACTCCTTGGGGGAAAGATGTTTTAGCTACAAAAGTCAATTGAAACGTAAATCTATTACATTTTGTAAGTGACTTTAAAATGAGCTATATATATTACTATAGGCATGTTTAATATTTTCATCATTATTATTAGTAGTAGTAGTAGTAGTAGTAGTAGTAGTAGTAGTAGTAGTAGTAGTAGTAGTAGTAGTAGGAGTAGTAGTATTTTTTAGTTTTATAAGTATCTTTAATATCATTCTAATCTTTACGTGAGTATTAACCATCAAATGATCTATACTGTACAATGTTTCATCCTGTTTTTTATTTTATCTATTTGGAGCAAGTTGTTGTGAGGGAAGTATTGTGGATATGTGATTAATTAAGCTGCAAAATTCGTTGCTGTGTGCTTACTCATTTTGCACTTGTCTTTTAAAAAAAGCTTATATGCTGATGTTTGCCGTTATTATTTTTCAGGTTACGTAAAGTATTTTCGTAGTATAATTGATTATAAGCAAAATTAGGTTACCTATGCTAAAATCCCGTAAATCCTTTAAGATATAAATATTACAATTGATTTTGTTAATTAAAAGCTGCTTCTAACAATTGCCACTTCTGATCCATTTTTACTTTTTGTGCAGGGGTTAAGAAACATACAGAGTATTTTTCTATATTAATCCAATATTTAAATATTCTATCGCACCATATTTTGTGGGCAATATGTTCTTACATCTACATTTGTATATATAGGATTTATATAACAACAAAATATTGTTCACTGTTTTACTGTTGACAATATCCTCAGACACACTTAAAATTACTTTTTTTGCGCTGAAAGGCAAGATAATGTCATAATTTCTAATCCAGTCTATAATGGATAGCCAGAAATTTTGTATAACATAACATTCCCAAAAAATGTGAAATATTTTTTGTCTGATTTCTGAACAAAATGTACGTAGTTCAGTTTCTTTTAATTTACATTCAATAAAAATAAATTACATGGTAGAATCCTATGAATAATCTTAAAATGAAAATTTTGTAAAAACGAATTTCTGGTTACAATAAAAGGCATGGAGTAAATAGTATGCCAATCTTCAATCTGCATATTTGAATCTATTTTCCATTTATTACGGGAAGATAAAGCTAACTCTTTATTATCTTTCATAAATAATTTATAAAAAAAATTTACAAGATTTGGGTTTCTCTTTTACTTTATCTACCAATCTATTTTCAATATTATTCAATTTTGAACTACCTTCTATTATACTTTTCCATTTATTTGGAATTGCACTTATACTACCACAAAACTCTACAAAATTAGTATTGATATTATACTTTTTTTTTAAATTATCCATATGAGAATAATGTATCATTATCTGACACCAGATCATTAATAAAGAATACACAATTTTCAATACACATGTATTTGAACTTCAAATCATCTTGCCACCTATTTTGATGAGTTGGTTGACCGTTATGGAACAACCGTTTCACAGATGATATCGGATATGTTCCTTATGTCGTAACTACAATACACTTCCCTTTTCACGAATGTGACTTACCGAATTAGACTATTTACCGGATTTGTAAAAACATAAGCAACACGACGGGTGCCACATGTGGAGCAGGATCTGCTTAACCTTCCGGAGCACCTGATATCACCCCCAGTTTTTGGTGTTGCTTAGTCTTTAGTTTTCTATGTTGTGTCATCTATACATTTTTTTGTCTGTTTGTCTTTTTATTTTTGGCCATGGCGTTGTCAGTTTGTTTTCGATCTATGAGTTTGACTGTCCCTCTGGTATCTTTCGTCCCTCTGTTTTGATGTTTAGGTTCAGCCATATGGATTGGGCTAGCGTCCCCTGTTATGTATGCATCACCTGTCATGTTAATCCATGCACAGGGTGTTCAATGTGAACCTTCCTTTCACTTAGCCTTCGTGGTACATTCTCGTCGTAACTGGTGGCATGTATACATTGATTTTGATTCAACAATAAACGGAATGTACGGTATACTCTTTCAGACAGCCAGAAAACTGCACAGAAAAGGAAAAATATGATAGCATGTCTGGGAAGACACAATGAAAAGGAAAGGATATGATATAGTGTATGAAAAAAGTATAATAACATAAATACCGAACTCCAAGGAAAACTCAAAACGGAAAGTCCTCTATCAAATGAAAAAATCAAAAGTTCAAACACATTAAACAAATTGAAAGTAAATGTCATATTCTTGACTTGATACAGGCATTTCCTTATGTCAAAAAATGGTGGATTAAATCTGGATTTATAGTTAGCTAAACCTCCCACTTGTATGACAGTCGCATAAAATTCCATTACATTGACAACAATGGGTGAGCAAAACAAACAGACATAATAGCTAAAAATGACAAAAATTGGAGTAAAACAGTAAACATTGTGTTATAATCTTAATGACCACAAAAACAAATAACAATTTCAACAAAGAAAACTAAAATGGCATCTAGACACCTAAAAGGGAAAATATGTGATATCATGTATGAAAAGACACCTAGAAAAGGAAACGATATGATATCATGTATGAGAAGACACCTCGAAAAGAAAGGTTATGATATCATGTATGAGTAGAATCCTATAATCACAGTTGTAGTAAAATATTGCTACTAAAAAACAATAAAAAAAAAAGCGTTGTAGTGTTCGATTTCAATGATCAATGCTGTTAAGGTGGATCTGTTGTCTTTTTCTAAGCAGCCCTTCTATATATGATCTGTGTAAACTCATCGAACCTTTAAACAAACTTATTAGTAAAATTTATCTTATTAATATTGTAATAAGATTTTTGAATATTGTTTACATTGGCACAAATATCAGTTTTCAACAAATTAAAACATAACTAAATTTATATTCTTTTCGAATGTTTTTTTTTGGGGGGGGGGATGTATAAATACACATCCTCGTTTATTTTCTATATAGAGATACATATTTGTTATAAGGTTAAATCCGAGCTATACTACTGCTTGTCGATACTTTTATTTTTGCATTGCACAAGTCATGTCTTCTTTGACTGTCCATGGCGTTAAAACACTAAATCCCTGGGATGTGTTTTAATTGATTTTAGGCTCTGCTGCATGATTTTTTTATTATTAATTGTTTTTGGCTTTTAAATAGCTTTCAGTAACTGCGAGTACTCTCAAATCGTAATCCTTACAACAAAATTATTATATTTAAATTTACCTGTGTACGTTATTCTATTTAACGCCATTTTGTCCCAGGTTAGAGTTGTTTTTTGACATTGCTTTACATACCCTTCATTTTATCAATATTGTATTTATATTATGTCATAGCTGAAATTTATTCGTTCAATGTATGTTAACTTGTGTTTGCTAATATGGCTTTTTGATCGAGTTAGGCCATTTCAATTGATATTTTATAGTGTGTCTTTCTATGTTGTAATGTTGCAGGTAAGGGTGACGGTTTGCGACTGTTAAAACGTCTAAACCCGCTGCATTTGTTTGCACCTGTCCTAAGTCAGGAACCTGTTGTTTAGTGGTTTTGTTTGTTGATGTAGTTCATAAGTGTTTCTTGTTTCTCGTTTTTTATATAGATTAGACCGTTGGTTTTCCTGTTTGAATTGTTTCACACTAGTCATTCTGGGGTCCTTTATAGTTTGCTGTTCGGTGTGAGCCAATGCTCCGTGTTGAAGGCCGGTACTTTGACCTATAATTGTTAACTTTTTACATATTGTGACTTGAATGGACAAATGGCTCATTGGCACTGATACCACATCTCCTTATTTCTACTTGAAATTCAAGACTTAAACTTTAAAGAAAATTAAGTGTCCTTAAGTGTATTTAAAATTTTCAGAAACAATCCTTCAAAGATAAGGCCAGATAACTATACTGAATTTGATAAGAAAATGTGTGTGCTTTTTTTTTTATTTTTCAAGAAAATAAGCCCCTACCCCTACTTTAATTTGATACTTTGAAGTTATTTATGAAAAACAATTCTCTCATTGAATCTTAACCAATTCTATTGTTTAATGTTTCCTCAATAAGGAAAAATGAAATTTCTCCTATAAAATTCATATGAAATAACTGCGATTTCGAAATTTTCAATGCATTTTATCGAAAAAACAAGGTACGTAACCCCCAGTTTTTTACTAAAATTTGAAAGTACATTGACCCAAAAGTCATTTACAGGCGTTTGAGAATAATCAATCGTTGAAAATATAGAGTCCCCTGCTACCATAATAAAGATAAATGTCTTATATCTTGGGACACGACTCTACTGTATTAAAATTACAACTTGATGAATGTTCTACAATAATACACACACATTACTGTATTATTGTGGATAGAAGAAATGCTTACAACTACTTGTTGTTTATGATAGTTTTTTTAACTAATATAAAACATGTTTTGTCGATGCGTGATAAAATCACATTATATTATAACGCGTATTAGTATAAAATATGACGCGTAATGTGATAAAGTGCTAGAGTTTTCTGATCACAGCAAATAAGATGCAGTTTAATCCTCTTCTGCAACATCATCTCCTATCATTCTATCGAGATATATTATTATATTAATCATTTGTAAAATGTAGATTGTTCTCAGCTATAAGGTACATGTTATTTCTAATTAATTTGAAAAAAAATCATATATATGTATCTACCCAGGTAATTCACCAAAAAATCAAAAGTTGACAGCACAAATTGATTCGAATTTTATAATAATGAATATCATATCAAATAAATGTTTCTAGTATAAAAAGTGTTCTTTATTTCTAACGTATTATACTTTTATTTGTGTTGCATTGCTTAAAATATGGTTATATTAGATTTAGTAATATACAATAAAAAGGGTCGAGGATGTCCCAAAACAATAAGAGGTGTGCTAATTTTGACTATAATTTCTTGCTATTTTAAAGTCATCTTTCAGCTGCAAACACGCTGTAGCCCGAACAATGAACCCCATATAGTGATTAATAGTTTTCAAGTGCCTACTTCTACAGAAAAAAATTATCAGAGAAGAACCAAAACTAATAAACATGTATCTTGTATTGCTAACTTATTCCAGGCCAAGATTTGATAATATACAACTAATATGTTTCATATTTGTTTTTCGTTCATTATTTTGTACATAGAATAAGCGTTAGTTTTCTCGTTAGAATTGTTTTACATTTGTCATTTCGTGGCTTTTTATAGCTGACTATGCGGTTTGGGCTTTGCTCATTGTTTAAGGTCGTACGGTGACCTATAGTTGTTAATTTCTGTGTCATTTGGTCTATTGTGGAGAGTTGTTTCATTGGCAATCATATCACGTCTTCCTTTTATGTACCTAAGCATTAAACTGTATTGCACAAATCTGAGGAAGTGATAAAGCTATATTTTGAATCAAAGATACAATGATGTTAAGTTGAAAAAAATAAACTGCAATAACTCTTTATTCACCATTATTTTTAATTGACTCTTTTAAAAAGAGGCGGTATATATCAAAGGGAAAACCAAAATTCATAAGTCGACGAGAGATTGAAAAAATCACCGCAAAATACAGATAACGCCAAATAGGTAGAAAGCTACTACAAGACTAATAAACTAATAAAGATTTAAGACTAAGTTACCCGTAATCCAACCTAAACCCTGCAGATCACATGATCTCATGTTGCAATAATCAGTGTCAGTTACAGAAAAGTGTCATTTTTGCACTATTGGCTTACAAAAACATAATTAAAATCTGTAAACGTTAAATATGATAAATTTATGAACTCACTGTTATCGACAAGGACGTCTGCGTTTTCTTTTATTTTTCCCCATGATTTAATGTCTTCCAAAACCTGCAATGAAATTGCCCTCATTATTTGAAACATATAGTTATCTCATTTAAATATATATTAAAATGCATGTCTTTACATTCATGTATCTGTAAATAATGTTGATTTGAAAATGTGCTGAAGAAAAAAAAACTATAACACTTAACCTCACAGCTTGCTAGACCTCCCGCAGCGCCAAAACGATTTAAGAGTTTTGAATGCTCCATTAACATCTTTTCTCTCTTGTTTTTAACACATTGAGATTTTGACGGGTTTTTAAAGAAATCCCGTTTAGTTGTAAAATATTTCGCCGAGTTATTTCACAGGAATTACTTTTTAAAATGGAAGTTACAACAATAGTTTCTTTGTGGTAATGCTTATCTATTATATCATTTGTTTGTGCGTTTCTCTGTGATGAGTGTTTGTGCTGTATTTCTATCACGTAGTGTTGTCTTTTTAGCGATTATTTTTTTAACATTGCCATGTAAGCGGGAGGTTTGACTAGCGTGAAAACCAGGTTCAACCCACCATTTTTTCTTAAAATGTCCTGTACCAAGTCAGGAATATGGCAGTTGTTATCAATGATGCCGCCATTTTTGCTGCCATGTCAAAAGTAATTAAAACTGTTTGTGCTATATGGAATATTACTGTCAATCCTCTTAACATTATTCGCCATGTGTATTCAATAGATAATATTTTGAAAATTTACCAATGATAATTAGGAATTGATAATTACAAATTTTAATTGATCGACACCAAGATCGATGAGATTGTTTGAATAAACGCTTTCAAAAATAATTTCTTCAAAATGTTGTTGCCATTGTATCGTCCATTGAAACTGTGTGCCAACAATGCTACTATATTTGTACTTTTATCTTCAAAAAAAACAGAAAGGACTGTTTGAAGAGAGATTTTTAATGCATCGGTCTTTTCATTTGTTTCGAAATATTAAGGGTTGTGTTTTTAATTAATAATGTTTTTAAATTGACTTAATCAGAAACCAGAATGTTGTCTACAACGACAAGGTTTCGTATTCAATCGTAAAAAATACAATCGTTTATTGAATACTTTTCATGCACCTTTCATGATAATAAGTCAAGTGTTTAAACAACGGACACCATGTAATGGCAATAGTTCACGTGCTCCAAATGGTCAGGTATTAAAATTGAGAATGGAAACGGGGAATGTGTCAATGAGACAACAACCCAACCAAAAAGCAAAAAACAATCCAAGGCCACCAATGGGTCTTCAACACAGCGAGAGTTCTCTGCAATTGTTTGTCTGTTTTTCTTTTGTTGGCCATTGGTAATGTCTATTTTGTTCAAAACTATTGCTTTGTGTTTCCCTTTTTGTGAACTGAATTTAAATTTTTGAATCGTATGACACATTTGATAAAAGAAGCTTATGATATTAACAAAAAATGAAATTATGTCATCTAGAATGGCCAGGCAAATCGTATACCACTAGTGACGCCTAGTGACACCTGTCGTAATGTCATTACATGTCAATAGCGATCTTTGATTTCATTGATACGTTGTTTTCTCTAAATATATGTTTTATGATATGTAAATAATATTCGAATTCCCTTGCATAAAAAGCTATTAGCTTCACCTTTAAGAACTGTTTGGTTATCAACGCTTGTAAAACACGTGCTTGACTTTGCTACCCAATTGTTTTGATTCGAGCGCAACGGATAAATTTTATGAAATTTATGAAGCGCGCGTCATGCATTGTTAATTATAGCTTGTTTTTTGTTTTTGTTTATTTTTACCGATTTTACTACATCGATTGACAGCCACATATGATAGTAAAGATAAAGTATTCATTGCTACATGTTACTGTGAAAACATGTTTTCTATTGTCAGTTATTTTTTTACCAAACATTATCTAAATTATTTTAAACGATTTTTGTAATACATTAATTAGGAAAATTGCATCCTCTTTGCAAATTATATCAAATAACGCATATTATAAATTGCTTTATTAAAAGTCTTATAAATTGTTCATCGGGAAGCATGTTGTCGATGCTCGATAATTTGTGTCCCTATAGTGTAAATCTTTTGAAAATCAAATGCCAATTTGCATGCATATGCTTTGATGATCTCGAAAATGTGATGGATCTATTAATGTATTCGTTGCAAGTAATGGTGGTTGATTAAAACCGATTTAGATATAAACTAAGCATTGATTTATGAGAAATAACAATAAATTAAAGAAGTAACTGTTATCGTTCGGGTTAATTTCAGCAAGACCGAACAGCATCCTGTATTTTTTCTCGTTAACAAGGAGACATTTCCTCTATCGATTTTGATATATTAAGATGAAAAAGAAAACATTTATCGTACAAATATCAAGCATTTCGATTTTATGATTCTGCTTTTTTATTCAAGGGATTTGGAACATGAATACGTAAAATCTTGTTAATCTTTTGTTTATTTTCTGTTAATTAACTTCCTAAGTATAAGGTTCAAATAGTTTAAGTCGATCTAATAACGAATACCATAATCATAACTGCCGTATTTTTTTTAAAGTGTTGTTCCATATGTTGAGACACAGTACGATGTTCATACCACTATGGTTTTTATTTGTTTTACATCTTTGAATGTTTGGTTTGTTTTGTGTTGCTCAGTCTTTGGTTTTCTAGGATTTCTATATTGTACTTTGTAAACTGTTGTTTAACTTTTGATCGTTTTACAATTTTTGCCATGACATTGTCAGTATTTTTTTCGACCAATGAGTTTAAAACTCCCTTTGGTATATTTTGCTTCTCTTCTTCAATACGGGAAAAAATTCAAACTATTACACGAATCAACGAAAGCATATTGTGTAATCAAATGCTTAGAAAATGAAAAGAAAAAAGGCTTGTCAGACTTTGCTTAACAGGCCTAGTCAATGCAGAAACCAGAATAATTATTTACAGCATCATAGCAACAGATGGGTTTTCTATAAAAACTATGCATATATAGCGCCAAATGAAATATAAACTGATGCAAAGATAAAAAAAAAATCTTTCGGATCAATATAATCACATAGTTTTCAGCTAACAAATTAAATGCAGCAAATTCAACTTTAGATTTTTTTCACAATTTCCTCAATAAAGGCAAAAGCAGTTAGTTAACCGATGAAAATTCAGGTCAATCGAAGGCTAAAAGTATCGCTCCAAAGGTATTTTGCAGTTTGCCTTCCTGTCTTGCATTACAGAGATCCATACTAAGACTACAATATATATGAATAATAAAGGCAACAGTAGTATACCGCTATTCAATAGTCATAAATCGATTTAAGAAAAAAAAATGGTGGGTTGAAACAGGCTAGCCAAACCTCCCGCTTATATGGCAATGTTAATCATACAGCTAAAATGACAACATTACGTGATGACATAAATACGCCCTTTCGTCCCTCAAACATTTATAGATATATTATTTTTCAACTGCCATGATTGTTTGTTTGCACCTGCAGACCTGACATTATATGTTATTTTCATTCCAGCTACTTTTATTTTTTAATTAAACACTAAAAATGTCCATATAGGCACAATCAAAATTGCATGCCATCAAAATAAAATATATAATGTGGATAAGAGACTCTAAAGAGCTAACAATCAACGTTAAAGGCAATAACTCATATAAGGAGCCGACATGCCCTTCAACCTAGTAAACTGATTTATAGATCGTGTCTTGTTTATCAATTTTGCTTTTTTTTAAGGTTGTATATATCTTTAACAGTTTTTAGTAATAGGCAAACAAAACAACAGCAAAAATAAAGCCGACCGGAAATTTTGGCCATGTTGACTTATTTGTACGTATTGTTTTAAGTTCATAATTTAAAGATTCACTCTAATTCGTATAAATATCAAGGCAAACCTACAGATAACGGGAAAAATCATCATAAAAGAAATTAACTCTTAAAAAAGAGTTGAATTACAATTTTAGCCATGTTGATATGTTTGCAGATCTTATCTTGCATTTTTAACTAGGTGTATACAGTTTTTCTTTTTCTACTATAATTTGGGTAAAAATGAATACAATGGTAAACATTGTTATTATGCTCAATGGCCCATTTAGAGAGCCACTTACGGACGCCATCACGAGTTGGTTGACCGTTATGGAATAACCGTTTCACAGATGATATCGGATATGTTCCTTATGTCGTAACTACAATACCCTTCCCTTTTCAAGAATGTGACCTACCGAATTAGACTATTTACCGGATTTGTAATAACATAAGCAACAAGTCGGGTGCCACATGTGGAGCAGGATCTGCTTACCCTTCCGGAGCACCTGAAATCACCCCTAGTTTTTGGTGGGGTTTGTGTTGCTTAGTCTTTAGTTTTCTATGTTGTGTCATCTGTACTATTATTTGTCTATTTGTCTTTTTATTTTTGGCCATGGCGTTGTCAGTTTGTTTTCGATCTGTGAGTTTTACTGTCCCTCTGGTATCTTTCGTCCCTCTTTCACGGTTTCATGCATATTAACAATTTTCTATATCTTGTTCTGCCGATTATTTTTCTTTTTTTGTGGTTTTTAAGATAACAAGCAACAAGAGAAAAATTGTAATGATTTAGGAATAATTCTTATATGAGGAGTCAAACAACCATCACACCATGTTGACTTCTTTGTAGGTCCTGCTGATCAGTTTTGCATTTAAAATTTCTATCTATTACAGTTTTCAAGAAAATAGGCAAAATATCTTTAAAAGAAATATGTGAAAAGCGTCATTTAAGGGCTATAACTCATACAAAAAGTTGCCTGACAATTTTGATCATGGTAATTTATTTGTAGGTCTTGTCTTGCTGAATCTCTGTGCTATTAAAATGTTATCTCTATCTATTTTTTTTTTCTTTTCAAGATATAATGACAAATTTGACAAAAATAGCGAAAAATCATCATTATAATGCATAAACTCCTATAAGAACTCGTTTGAGGGTTTTGTTGTAAATAGACTGGTACATCGGAATTGCTGTATCTATAGCGGTTTTCAAAATAAAAAACAAACCTGTTTTAACCCCTATGTTATATTTTAAGTCATGGCAGGCGGGATCTTCGGACAGTTTAATAATAAGATATCCCAGTGATAATTGTAGACAAGTTTGGTTAAATTTGGTCCAATAGTTTCAGAGGAGCATATTTCTGTAAAAGTTATCAGACGACGGACGCAAAGGAAGGAAGTTATGAGAAAAGTTCACTGACGCTTTCGGCCAGGTGAATTAAGAATATATATCAAAACTTCGTATTCATCGGCAAATTTCGGAAAAAAACTGAATAAAGACATGCATCATATTTGCAGAATTACAGTGGTGTCTAAAATACAGGGCATACGATTAGGTATTTGCGTCTTTCCTTTTCAGCTTCTGGTTGACATTTTCTGACACCTATATTGGCCTTTGGTATAACATTGAAATAAATTAGCAACTTAACCGTTTTATTTCTTGATATATGTGATTTTTGTCCCAACTACATTTTAAGTTCTTTCCAAATAACTATATTTGGATTTGTTTCTTCCAAAATTTTGATATCGTAAATGTAATCATGCATGTATCGATCCCTCTTAATTTTCAATAGTTTTTATATATGTTATTCCTTTTTTCTAGTTAAGAAGATATAATTGAAATGAGTAATTATGTAATTTTCTATTTCAGCAGCAAACATGACCTTTCTTTTGGACACCCCCTCTAACTCGTTCGAACTTGAAATCTGCCATGTTCTCATTAACTTATTGCTATTTCAAAACTCGTGATTTATAGGATTATTCCAAAAAGTTAAAATTTAGCATGGTTGACATTTGTTTTCCTTAAGAATTAAAAGCTTAAACGCAGCGGCTTCTTCTCATTTAACTACATGCATGAAGTTAAAACGTAATAAAACGCTAGCAAACTGTCATATAAAGCGCAACATTTTTTTCAATGTAAAGATCGTTATTGCCATAAAATGTTAGAATTAAACTGCATGACCACGTGATAAATTACAATGCCATTAATTTGTTACATAACCATATCCGTTTGCTGAGCGGAATTACATGCAATCGTCAATCAGATAGGGGCTTAAAATCTTAATTATATCATTCAAGTTTATGCTGTTATCAAAATGCTTCTAAAACGACGAAAATTTTAAAGCCCATTTGTGTGCAAGCCTAGATAACAGTTATGTAATTTGAAAAAAATATCCTTTGGAAATGACGAAAATACAAAAGGGGCAATATCAAACATAAAATCCAAGGAAGATAGACGATTAAAAAACGAAAAGGCAAACAACAGCTGAGAAAACATAAACAAACAAGAGGCTCTCAAGAGCCTGAATCGCTCACCTGTATTTCAGAGGAGAAGATTTTTAAATGTTAGCAAACTTGATGAACAAATTGTGTAAAATTGTCTTTAAAGGGCAATAACTCCTTCGGGGGTCAATTGACGATTTTGGTCATATTAACTTTTTTTTACATCTTACTTTGCTGAACATTATTGCTGCTTACAGTTTACATATATCTATAGTAATATACAAAATAATAACAAAAAACTGCAAAATCTTGTTAAAACTACAAATTCGGTGGCAGCAACCCAACAATGGGTTGTTCGATTCGTCTGATAATTTCAGGGACGATAGATCTTGACCAAATAAAGAATTTTACCCCATGTCACATTTGCTTTAAAAGATTTAGTTTTTGAGATATAATCCAAAAACTGCATTTGACCCTTATGTTCTTTTTTTAGCCATATCGGCCATGTTTGTCGATAGATACAAACTTCGGATACAATTTATAAACAAGATACACTAAGGAACATTTAGTTAAAGTTTAAAGGTAATTGGTCCAGTAGTTTCAGAGGAGAAGATTTTTAAAGGTTAGCAAACTTGATGAACAAATTGTGTAAAATTGTCTTTAAAGGCAATAACTACTTAAGGGGTCAATTGACAATTATGGTCATATTAACTTTTTTGTAGATCTTACTTTGCTGAACATTATTGCTGCTTACAGTTTATATATATCTATAATAATATTCAAAATAATAACAAAAAACTGCAAAATTTTGTTAGAACAACCAATTCGGTGGCAGCAACCAAACAATGGGTTGTTCGATTCGTCTGAAAATTTCAGAGCTGATAGATCTTGACCAATTGAACAATTTTATCCCCTTGTCAGATTTGCTCTAAAAGCTTTAGTTTTTGAGATATAAGCCAAAAACTGCATTTGACCCCTATGTTCTATTTTCCCATGTTTGTCGATGAATCAAAACTTCGGATACAATTTATAAACTAGATACCCTAATGAACATTTAGTTAAAGTTTGAAAGTATTTGACTAAGTAGTATCAGAGGAGAAGATTTTTGAAATAGTTTACGACGGCAGACGACGACAGACGACAACAGACAACGACGACAGACGACGTACGCAAAGTGATGGCATAAACTCACATGGGGCTCTTCGGGCCCCGGTGAGCTAAAAAGGAGAATATTGAGAAAACGATCCTTACTTTAACAACGGAAGCACACAAGACTTGATAATCATAATGTTGCGTATGACAACTGAAAGTCCAGAGACAATTCGCAAACTAATAGTCTTAATAACAGTATATAAAACAAAACAGAATCTCTATGAATAGTAGCATCGCCTCAATGGATTATATCCTTTGAAATTTTTACAGCGTTTTAAATATAATCTATATCGCGTCGGCGTTCGTATTTAATTTTTTCTTCAAATTGTATTGATCTATCGGCCTGGATGAGTCGCAAGTGGACGAGGCGTATGTTTGGAATACCTAACTATATGTCTGGTACATTTGATGAGCTTTGTTCTACAATTAACAACTAGAATTTTTTTTCTTCATTTTTTACTGTTTGTTAAAGAAGTGAGATGCGTCGGTTAGGAATCGACCTTTTGCAAATAAATACCAATACATCTGTTAATAACATAAACGGTACCAATTTTGATGCACCATGTGTATTTCGACAATCAATGTCTTTTCAGTGATGCTTGAGGCCAACATAATTGAAAATCCAAAGCTTATTAAAAGGATGAAGAACTATAAACCAAAAAGGACAAAAAAAGTGTAGTCAAAAGTCGGGCAAGAAATTAGAGCTTTGCATGAGGGAGATATATTCCTTAATTTAAAAAAACTTCAAAATTTTGTAACAGCAATTTATAATTACCAAAAAATCTGTATTTAACCTATTTCGGGTTGAAAAAATCTCCAAGGAAAGTCTGTAACTCTTTGAAAAATGGGTTGTTATAAGAACCGTACAAAACAGACCAAAAATCATCTTTTATTTCATATTTACCATGTGCATTTCGACAATCAATGTCTCTTCAGTGATGCTCGAGGACAACATATTTGAAAATCCAAATCCTATTAAAAGGATGAAGAACTATAAACCAAAAAGGACAAAAAAGTGTTGTCAAAAGTCGGGCAAGGAATCAGACCTTTGCATGAGGGAGATATATTCCTTAATTTGAAATAACTTCCAAAACTTTGTAACAGCAGTTTTTAATAACAAAAAATTCGTTTCCAACCAATTTCGGGTTGAAAAAATCTCCAATGAAAGTTTGTAACTCTTTGAAACATGGGTTGTTATAAGAACCGTAGAAAAACAGACCAACATTCATCTTTTGTTTCGTATTTGAATGTTCCAAAAGTAATCAAATTCTTATACAAGTACATAGATATAAGAAGATGTGGTATGAGTGCCAATGAGACAACTCTCCATCCAAGTCAAAATTTATAAAAGTAAACCATTATAGGTCACAGTACGGTCTTCAACACGGAGCCTTGGCTCACACCGAACAGTAAGCTATAAAGGGCCCCCAAAAATTACTAGTGTAAAACCATTCAAACGGGAAAACCAACGGTCTAATCTATATAAAAAACGAGAAACGAGAAAAACTTATGAACCACATCAACAAACGACAACTACTGAACATCAGATTCCTGACTTAGGACAGGTGCAGGACATGTATACGTGCACATGCACAAGGTCGATTTCTATCCGACGCAGCTCAGATGTTAACAAAGGGAATTTCTAAGTATACTTCAATGAAATAACAACTCTATCTACATTACTATTTTTCTAAACATACACCGTTACTCTTAAATACATTCATGTGATATAAACTATATATTTACAAATCAACGACTTACTTTTCCGGCTTTACTTTTCATAAAGCGATATCGCTACAGATGAGGATTAGGTTCGATACGTTCTTCCGACTGCAATATTTTATTTCATTCAAAAACAACAGTAGCTAGGTCATATCTGATTAAAAAAATCACTTATGAACATTTGGATTCCGTCTAAGCTAAGAATACATCAACGATGTTTAGTTATCATATATAAATCATTGTAATCAGTGACCCCACGTTATCTACATCTGATATTATTACTGAATTCAGTTAAGGCCGCTGAGATTAGCAATATACATTAAATTCTATTCTATTCTATTCAAACAACGTTAACCTGGTTATTCGTTTTAATGAAAGATATAAATTGAGTCAATGATTGGACTGTAAACTGTGAAATTATCACATGCTTATTTCATAATTAAAGATAAAATTGTAAATGTTAATCATTGAAAAGAGAACAAAAAACGCAAAAATATAACCTCGCTAACAGGTTTGGTCCTGGAAATTTAAGCTCTCCGAAAACAAACAATGTTACTGTATTTGCCGTACACATGTCCACTTATTTGGAATAGATGAAGATTAAACAAATGTAAGAATTAAAAAGTAATAACACGAAACTTGGGGTATACGGCAGTACAGCAACCATACATAACTCTATAGTATTCCCATAAGCACCGAAAACCACATGTACAAAAAACCAATCCTAAATGAACCTACAACTACTGAACATCAGATTCCTGTCTTAGGACAGGTGCAAACAAATGCAGCGGGTTTAAACGTTTTAATGGTACCAAACCTTCACCCTTTTTCTGAAACAATAGTGTAACATCACAACATAGAAAGACACACTATAAAATATCAACTGAAATAGCTTAACTCAATCAAAGGACATATTAACACCATTGAACATACACTGAACAAATAAATTTGACCTATGACACAATGTAAATACGACCGGAAAACATTAAAGGAGAACAGCACGACAAATGAGTTATAGTTATTACTTTTTTCGTCGTGCTTGTCTCCTTTAACATAGCATTTATTCAAAAACAAAAGACTGAAAAAACCTAATGACATACAACCATTACTTTATTCTGTTGATATAAAAAATGTATTACTTCATTAATTTCGTAAAAAAAATACGTCACTGTTTGTGGTGTCCTACGCTGTCGTTAATGGAAGGTGTTCGTTGTTATTATGTGGTTAACATGTTGTTACGACTATTATATTACTTATTTGTGCGGTTCTCTGTGCTGAGCGTTCTTACGTTTGTTTGTGCTGTATTTCTGTCACGTAGTGTCGTCATTTTAGCGATATTTTTTAACATTGCTTTATAAGCGGGAGGTTTGGCTAGCCATAAAATCAGGTTCAACCCACCATTTTTTTCGTAAAATGTCCTGTATCAAGTCAGGAATATGGCAATTGTTATCAAATAGTTCGTTTCTATGTATGTTTGCGTTTGTTTTTGTAGCACTTCAGGGTTTTTGTTGTTCCGTTGTTTTCCTCTTATAGTAAATGTGTTTCCCTCGGTTTTAGTTTGTAACCCGGATTTGTTTTCTCTCAATCGATTTATGACTTTTGAACAGCAGTATACTACTGTTGCCTTAATTTGTTAATTCAAAGAATACTCATAAGTAATCGATCTAAACATAGAAGTTGTGTTTTACACCTTTAAGATATACCTTTCTCATACATGTTTTGCTTATACTGTTTTCACAATTTACAATTAAATTTTGTTCTGGATTTGTATTCCCCGTAAGCGAACCAATATGAGAAACATATATGTTTTAGTGCCATATATGTACAATTGTTGTGAAATTATATGTTCTTTGAACACCAATGTCATGACTAAAAAGCAGAATAAACCAAGGGGACATTCATAACTTATAAATCGAAAAAATATGATAACTCCATGGCAAAAAAAAACCAAAAGTCATTAATCCACAAAACAAATATAGAATTTACAACGAAACTTGGGGTATACGGCAGTACAGCAACCATACATAACTCTATAGTATTCCCATAAGCACCGAAAACCACATGTACAAAAAACCAATCCTAAATGATATTTTATAAAAGTACTTTCTTTAATACGACAATTTTATTTTGTTCTTTACAATATTCCACTTCATAGCCAATTGGAACAAATTCTACCATTGTATAATATAGACAGTTTATTTTGCTTAGAATAGATCACAATGGATAACCACAAAGATAATTCGTAAAACAGAAACATCAAAAGCAACGGGACAGGTTTACTGGTAAATATGAGATCGTTTTTTATAAAACAAACTGAATAGATATAAGAAGATGTGGTATGAGTGCCAATGAGACAACCCTCCATCCAAGTCACAATTTGTAAAAGTAAACCAATATAGCTCAAAGTACGGCCTTCAACACAGATCCTTAATGAACAGACACTTCTGAACCACATCAACAAGCGACAACTACTGAACATCAGATTCCTGACTTAGGACAGGTGCAAACAAATGCAGCGGGTTAAAACGTTTTAATAGGCACCAACCTTCACCCTACCTGAAACAATAGTGTAACATCACAACATAGAACGACACACTATAAAATATCAATTGAAATGGATTTTATATCTTTATTTTTATTATTATGATCATTATTATTGTTTAAAATTTTGGATATTCGATAATGTTAAAAGTATGACATCGTACTGATTATTAAAATAAAAATATTCTGAACTACACATCACACTCAAAACTTTGTGGTAACTTAGGCATATTTAATGAAACATTTTTTACTAACAATAGATATAAGAAGATGTGGTATGAGTGCCAATGAGACAACGCTCCATCCAAGTCAAAATTTATAAAAGTAAACCATTATAGGTCACAGTACGGTCTTCAAAACGGAGCCTTGGCTCACACCGAATAGTAAGCTATAAAGGGCCCCAAAAAACTACTAGTGTAAAACCATTCAAACGGGAAAACCAATGGTCTAATCTATATAAAAAACGAGAAACGAGAAACACTTATGAACCACATCAACAAACGACAACTACTGAACATCAGATTCCTGTCTTAGGACAGGTGCAAACAAATGCAGCGGGTTTAAACGTTTTAATGGTACCAAACCTTCACCCTTTTTCTGAAACAATAGTGTAACATCACAACATAGAAAGACACACTATAAAATATCAACTGAAATAGCTTAACTCAATCAAAGGACATATTAACACCATTGAACATACACTGAACAAATAAATTTGACCTATGACACAATGTAAATACGACCGGAAAACATTAAAGGAGAACAGCACGACAAATGAGTTATAGTTATTACTTTTTTCGTCGTGCTTGTCTCCTTTAACATAGCATTTATTCAAAAACAAAAGACTGAAAAAACCTAATGACATACAACCATTACTTTATTCTGTTGATATAAAAAATGTATTACTTCATTAATTTCGTAAAAAAAATACGTCACTGTTTGTGGTGTCCTACGCTGTCGTTAATGGAAGGTGTTCGTTGTTATTATGTGGTTAACATGTTGTTACGACTATTATATTACTTATTTGTGCGGTTCTCTGTGCTGAGCGTTCTTACGTTTGTTTGTGCTGTATTTCTGTCACGTAGTGTCGTCATTTTAGCGATATTTTTTAACATTGCTTTATAAGCGGGAGGTTTGGCTAGCCATAAAATCAGGTTCAACCCACCATTTTTTTCGTAAAATGTCCTGTATCAAGTCAGGAATATGGCAATTGTTATCAAATAGTTCGTTTCTATGTATGTTTGCGTTTGTTTTTGTAGCACTTCAGGGTTTTTGTTGTTCCGTTGTTTTCCTCTTATAGTAAATGTGTTTCCCTCGGTTTTAGTTTGTAACCCGGATTTGTTTTCTCTCAATCGATTTATGACTTTTGAACAGCAGTATACTACTGTTGCCTTAATTTGTTAATTCAAAGAATACTCATAAGTAATCGATCTAAACATAGAAGTTGTGTTTTACACCTTTAAGATATACCTTTCTCATACATGTTTTGCTTATACTGTTTTCACAATTTACAATTAAATTTTGTTCTGGATTTGTATTCCCCGTAAGCGAACCAATATGAGAAACATATATGTTTTAGTGCCATATATGTACAATTGTTGTGAAATTATATGTTCTTTGAACACCAATGTCATGACTAAAAAGCAGAATAAACCAAGGGGACATTCATAACTTATAAATCGAAAAAATATGATAACTCCATGGCAAAAAAAAACCAAAAGTCATTAATCCACAAAACAAATATAGAATTTACAACAAGACTGAGCAACAAAAACCCCACAAAAACCCCACAAAAACCCGCGGGTTATCTCAAGCGCTTCAAAGTTTTTGATAATTCTTAATCAGTGATGCCACAATTATGAATTATAAAGCAGATACTAATACAATGGATGATATGGACTTAAATTTACACCGGAGTAAAAACAGCCGGTAGCATAATTATATAAAGCGAAGTTTGGTCCGGTGCTCGATAATACAAACAAAGTTTTACTTACTTTTAAGTACTTCAAAATTCCTCCGAGAACATTAGTTAAGTTTTTAAGAAAAATCTAGCATAATCTCAGGATGACTTTTGGTAATACGGTTTCGAAATAAACAGCAAATTGCTATAACGGCTGCAAAGCCTACGCCTAGAATTACGTTCATGCACGGAACATTTAACAACAGAAATTACAGCTTCCGATTAGGGTAAAAATAAGTTTTCTCTGATCAGATACAAACTACATTTCTCCCTAAATCAATTTGTGTGAAGATAAAAATGTTTTGGAAATTTGTAGGTGAGGTTATGTTGTAACTAACTCAAAAAAAGTTATAGTGCTGTCATTTGTAGAGAGAGCGGAAACATGTTGTTATACATTAACGAACATGAAGATACAGGGAAAGTTCTATCTGATGCAAACCGGATATGATGTTGTGGAGATGAGAATATTAACCTTGCCAATATGTTCTCTTCACTTAGGTTAGATGATATAGTTCGACAGAAAGAAGAGAAAAACCAAAAAAAAGCAATTATTGACTTCACGGCGTAGATTAAGTAAAAAGATTTTTAATGACGAAATGAAAAATTGTTATAAATAGATAAAGCTGATGTTGGTTCTGGATAATGATGAAATTCGATTGTTTTTATGGAAGTTTTGTTTCCATTTTTAAACTTCGAATACACTGACGTCTTTGTGTTAAGTTGTGCACAGGTCCTAATCTTTTAAAATTCTTTCGATAATCGACACCTAGTTTCATTTTGTATTCACTTCAGTACTTTCTCAGTCTTTCCAGATTAAGGGCTATTCGGATTGATTTATTCATATTTATTATGAAAGAAAAACAAACGGGTTTTTCCTTTATATTTTAAAGCCAACCTTTAAACAAGAAAGAAGTGTTAATCTAATATATTAAAAAGCAAAACATAAAATAGAAATTTTGTTAAAATTTATATCGACTATTTACGGAAGCAATAATTGATATTGTCTGATGTACAGAAAACAAATAATTGTCCATAAATATTCATTTGTAAACTTACCCCAGATATATACACTGCCGTTAGACCGGTCAGCTGGGTTAATTTAAAATAGAAAAAAGGCTTATCTGGAAATGTTTTTAGTTTTTAGTTTTGTGGTCAAGAAATTACAATATCAATTTAATTAACCGTTTTTAGAAGCATTATCTCCCTTTGCACATTCATGTATGATTTTTCTTATGATAAGGTATGCAAATTAAGATTTGAATTATAAAATTAAAGCATGTGTTAACTTAAAGAAAAGTGTGTTGAACATAAAGTGACTTACCATTTTCTTATCTGTATGCAGGATTTACAAATTCACAAACAATTGAATTCAAGGTGCATAGCCTAAACAATGGAAGTTTTGCACGCTGGAAAATCTGGGAAACCTAATTTGAATTCCGATTTCATTCAATTCTGCTTGTATTCAAACCGGACATTTTGAAAAAAGTTATTTAATGGGTAGCCACTACATATAATAGAAAAACAAAGGATATGGGGTATCCATCCATGACACAAAATCAGTAAATGCACAACAAACAACATACAAAAAGCAAAGGAACAGCGCTTTTATTGTTGTTCTTCATCTCAAAGTCTCAGTGAGACCTCAATGCGGAGCAAAAAAACTCTAACCTCACTGCAAGTTTAAGACGGCCCCTAGCAGCGGCTTAAGCGGAATTCTTTGCAAAATTAATTTGGATAGACTTTGTAAGATGTAACATCACCCAATCGGGTCCGGTCAAAAAAGAACATACCGGAAAGTAGTACATATTTAAAACAAAATAGTTCCTACGCACAGGTGTAAATCTCTTAAACTATATGCAAACATTTTTATGGGGGATGGGACCTACATTGAGGTGTAATATGAATGTTTTATTTTACTATTTTTGAACAATTATCTGTTCCTTTAAAAGATCACATAATTCCATGTTCTTTGAAATAACGATATGTCAGCCTATGAATATTGCTTTGGTCTTTCGAGCAATGTTTTTTTGGAATATTGGTCAACGGTCTTTACAGTTTTGTATAAGCGTACTTGCCTCGAGTGAGGCTAGTTATATCGGTATTGACATAAACTTTTTTATTCAAGATTTGCTTATTCTCTGCTTTACACTTAGGAGTAAAATAAACGACCGGTTTTCTGGAAGTTAAGGACGTTTGTTCTGGTAAGGATGAGGGTCCTAGTGTTTGCAGTAACTTTGTGAAAATAAACACATTCCCCGTGTCCATACTTAATTCTGTTAACAAGAATACCGAACTCTAAGGTAAAAGCAAAATAGGAAAGTCCATAAAACCTGTCAAAATCAAACAACGAAACAAATGGAAGTCAGTTGTCTTTTCCCTGATTTTGTACAGACACTTTTTGGAAAAAAATGTGGGATAAAAACTATTGATATTATAATTCAGCTCAATTTGTCATTTAAGTACAAAATAAGTCTGTATTCATGAGATATTAGCATGTTTTATCATAAATAGAAATGTCCAATAAATCGTCAAACACTCATAATTAATTTGTCTGTGGAACGTATGTAATACGTTATAGATAGGTTATACGATTTTGTCTGTAATTGAGGTGTTTAACTATGATATAGTACATTTTACATTTGCAACTGCCACATTTTCGATGTCTGCGATTAAATGTATTACCTTTATCGGATACAGTTATGATACAGATCCGTTGCTGAATGTCATTTATGAAATATACGAATCTTGTTATACGTAAGCCTCATTAGATTTGTTATATTATAAGCCATTCTAATAATATCAAGAATTAAACGGTATTATTTTGACAGTATGACGACGCTAAATTAGATGGTGGATTATATTTTTGCCTACAGGATTTATTGTGACAGGTAGTAATACAATAACTCCTTGAAGTCTGATTAATATTCGTATTCATTGCTTTGCGAACGTTAAACCATTTACTTTTCAGTAAGGGTAACATTTATCTGTGCAAAATAAATTATCTCATTATCAAACTGTCTTACCTTATTTTTTTCGGTGATAGTCGAGTTTGATATTATATAAATAACACATAGCTGAGAGGGTGATAGAGAAGATTGTTTGCTTGAGAAAACATTGTCAACTGAGGCGAAGCCAAGGTTGACAATGTCTTTTCGAGAGGTAACAATCTGCTCTATCGCCCTCTCAGATATGAGTTATTTAATTTATTATACTGAATGTTACTGTATATTAAATTTCAAATTCAAAGTAATAAACTATGTCGTCTTGTACATAACAATCATTCGTATTTATTAAAGCGCACACTTGAGCAAGCGTCTCAGTGAAGGGTAATAAAGTATTTGCCATGGGAGAGAGTAAATTGTCTCCCTCGTATTAACCAATCAAAATCTGGCATTTTGTTATGAAGTATAATAAATCTTACTATTTTGCACCGAAAGAAGGCAAATACTATGATGGAGCCCGACAATCAACAACAAATTATTGAGGATAAATTGCACACTAGTTACTGAATTAATTCGTCAGTGGCCATTTTTTTTTTTTTAATTAGCGTCATCTGAAATGTCTGAACCTAGAAACATTGTCTTATTTTTTAAGGTGGTACCCAACACCTTGACTAATATTAATTTGGGTCGTTTAATTTTCATAAAATTTTGACAAAATGTTTACTTTGACCCTTTGACAAAAATATAAAAATTTCAAAAAATTTGAACCAACCACTTTATCAGAAAAATTTCTTTGGTTATATAGCAGTTTGACAAACACTAATTTTGATCATTGAGAAGCTTCATATTTCCTTAACAATACAACGTAATTAAAACGTTTAGCTGATTTTTACAGAGTTATCTCCCTGTAGTTAGGTACCACCTTAAATGTGTTTTTATTGAAAATCCAGTACTGTTCGGAATATTTCCTTGAAGTCAATCAAATACAATTAAATACTTTTTAAGATAATTCAATGTTTTTAGTTTTCTTTGGTAAAGGTTAATTACATATACTGAACATTTTGAAATTGAATGAAGAGATCTGTTTTGACTGACGAGATCTATATTAACTGCAAGGGGAGTGTCTGAACAGTACTTTATAGTACATTGATAGTTGGTTGCTTAAATTCCAGTGACTAGTATTTCATGTATGTTCAGGACGAGAACAAATTAACAATAGGTAGGTCCTGTAATAGAGGCCGGGATGAAAGTCGATGAAATTTGGACTGTCACGGGAAAATAAGGGTTTATTGGAAAGTGACATAAATTTATCCTTGCAACAGCCCCCTATGGCCCCTCAAAGAGTTGGTACAAGGAATCCTAACGTGGAAAAAGCGTCGCATTCTCTTAACACGAGACATCGGATTTAACGTCTCCATTGTGACGGTGCTGCGAACTTGTACATCCCGCACAGCAAAACGGACGCCCAAATTTGGTTTTACTGCTAGTCGTAGGAAGACCAATGGTGACCATATTTCTATTCCCTAGGCACTCTTAGGCTAGGACTTCAGAGAAAAAGTCTGAATATTAACTTTTTATGCATTGTGACTTGGATGGAGAGTTGTCTCATTGGCCCTCATACCACATCTTCTTATTTTATTGAAACACTGATCCCGTGTTATAAATTTATTGTTCAGTGATTTGAGACTTATTCGAATCAAAATTGTATGTTTTCTTTCTGCATTCTTTTCATTCAAATACTTATGTCTTCTTATTCTATACTGTGTGATAATCTATCGATCTTTAACAAAATAACAAAAATGATAATAATGAAATAATGACATAATGAATTAATGAAATAATTAAGATAATATTGATATTTATAATTGTGAAACTAATAGCAGTTTGATTTTAATTAAACTCATATTGTAGGAGAAAATGTTAATTCATCCAAGTTAGATAGTTAAAAAGAAAGTTTGAATTACAATAGTGTATATCTCAATCCCCTAAGATTCGTACCCATGGAAATGAATTAATCCATTAAAGTCCTTTTTATAAAATGAATTGTATTATATATTAATACCACAGACAATTCAGTAATGAGACAAGTACCGATACCATCATATCTATCAATATGACGATATTGAATAGCTAAATAAAAATGTGTTAATACCTTGATGTGACATTCTTTTCGGATAACGAAATATAAGACTTACCTTTGCCTTCGAATGCAACCACAATTAAGACAAAAAATAGTTCTTCCAGCCATTTATATAATCGCGACTTATCATAATCTCTATATAAAAACTCAGGAGACCTAGCATGATTTGATGTGGAAAATATCAGAGCTGTGTAATTGCCCTCGATTAAAATGTAATTAAGGTAAAAGTTTTAAATGACTTATACTAAACCAGCTGGGACTTTTAGCTTAACGATTGATTGTCTTGGTAATTGTCTCTGCCAAGAGACAAGCAAACTTCATGGGTAATAATACAAATAACATTTCAAATAAGAAAAACATACTTAATAAATATCTGCACGTTAGAAAAGAGAAATATAGCATGTAAGATAACAAGAAATAGTTTCAGTGCAGCACGCAAGGAACGCATTGTTTCCTTATTACTAAAAATAATAGTCTTATGTATCATACTTTGAAATGGACGATTTACTAAATCAAAGTATACTCAATATAGTTATTTTTTTATTCATATTGTGTTTGTCAAGACAACTCATTAAAATGATTTTTTTTTTACTTTAAACTTGTTTTCTCATCTCAAAACGTCATCAGGAGATTACAGAATGTCCTTACACCTAAGTATTATTTTGTAATTAAGGAGAAGGTAAACGGCGTTCATAATATCTAAAAATTGGATCTTGTGTGTGTTCTAATTTTATATATATATTTTTTTTATTCAAAATTAAATTGAGAATGGAAACAGGGAATGTGTCAAAAGACTTTTATGCTGCTATGAGCTACTTAAATAACAGATGCATGTTAAAATTTAGACTTTTTCATATATAACTATAGGGTTATTTGAATTAGTTAAATTGTCTTAAAACAACATTAGTATAATACACCAAAACGATATCTTAGTACTGCAAACCAGCGTATTTTAATGAATATAAAATGTAGAAAAATAAAGCCAAAAAAAAAAAAAAACTGGCAATAACCTGTTAAATTATGCTCTTCACTGATATCAATTCCCTAACAAAGAAAGAATATTTAGAAAATGAATTACATCGACATCGGCTAGAAAGGACTTCACGCGAAATAAAAATAATCACGAAAATGAGTCGGATTACAGTTAGCGAAATTAAACTTTGAAAAAAAAATCGCACATGTATGCTACTCCTTTGCTTGAAATGTTTTAAAGATAACTAACAGTCTTTGACTATCTGTACTAGTATTTATTTAAGAGCAAAGATCTAAGTTAGATTCCAAGAAGTATGTTCGTATCTATAACAATCAAAGGAATAAACTACAGTTCAATTTCTCGTATGTTCGAGTTAACTGCGCTCGACACGTGCTTTTAGGAAAAAAACCTTCTTCGGGTGTGCCCAAGACATTACGATAAGAAAAACCATACAATATCTTACATACTCAATAAAATTACGCTACTGCATATTGTGATTAGAAAACACGTCCCATCGTAATATATTTAATACGATAGTGCAACAACCTTTTTATGGATGTTCGCTTATCTTGCTCTTTATTTTATGTCAGATATTCGGAATTCTCTGGTTTTATCAATATGGTGTCATGAAAATTTTTACCTGATAACCCCCTTTCTTCCTTTCATACATTTATAACATATAAATCAAAAAGCCATTCTTTAGAATCTTTTAAAATTCTTGGTTTTTTTTGCATAGTTTTTGCAAGAAAAAGAGACAATATCAAATGTAAGAATAATCTAGAGACAATCAATTACCGCCAAATTTTTACTGGCTTATTTCCAAAAACAATGACACGGGCATTACATTTCTTCTGCTTTTCTAGTTCCATTAAATTTATATACTATTAATTCATAACAGTCTTTTAAAAAGCTTGTTATTTTGAAACAAAGAACCAAACATCCTTTAAGTACATGCTGCTGTCAGAAAACATTTGTTAGAGAAAAAATGTAATGTACCTGACAGCAACAAAAAGTACGAACTAATACATAAACATTAATTAGCTAGCTGTGACCAGACAAATAAATATAAGTTACCACATATGTTTAGGAAAAAGATCAATCACAATTAAGTTACTAGTTTATCATTGTTACTACCAACATCATCATAAATATATGCAAAGCTGTAACTGAACTTAAACATGTTTTTGGTCAAAATCATTGTCTTTGCTTTTCAATCATATGAGTCTATTCATTGGGTAAATAGAAAATAAATACGTTACTATCGAGTCATATCAATTCTTTTAAATTTCAAGATTGTACACAGCATATTATTTATAAGATATCTAAGACATTTAGAAAAATGAATATTAAATTTATGTTTCCCTTACCTCAATCATTTGATTTCAGTAGATGCAGTTCAAATGACAAGTTTGGGCGTACAGAACGGGTTTAAGTATTTACACGGTCTATAAATGTTTTACGACGCTAGTTTTATATCTGAATTGCATACTTTCCTCAGTTAATGTATAAAAGTTGCAGGGATACAGGGCTTTCGTATTTACTAACTAATGGCTAGTTCAAAAGCAGAATACACTTTTATTAAAATTGTCCGTTGACAAAACAAATTATTCTTAAACTAGCAAAATGGCATATATAGATCGTCACGAAACCATTAACTTGTTCTGATATGACTGTAATTGTGCGTTTTGAATATATCTATTATAACTGTTAACTCCCAATAATAATTGGTAGGATTTAATACTCTTAAAATTTATGTAAAGTTGAGACTCGTTCATTGGGTTATTCATCTAACCGTCCGTCCTTTCCTATATCAATGTTTTCTCTAGTCTAATATGTCATTTCTGGAATGATGTCTTTCACCGGAAAAGATCGTCAATTTCGCACGCCTTTATGACGTCATTTACTAGATAGAAGGCGCGTCTGTATCCCTGCTCTTTTAAAAGTTTCCAGCATTTTTATAATCGTCATTCTGTAGGGTAGTATAGAAATAATTTATGTTCCGTAAGTACGTAATCTTGATTCCCGTACGACTGAGGGAGGGTGATCATCTTATAAGATTTTAATTTCCCAAATATTTTGTGCAGTATAAAATCACGTGGTGATGGCAGTCACATGACAGATTCAATTAAAAACCGTAACCCGGAACTGCAGTATATGTAGTCATTATTAAATATGACAGACATGAACCAACGACAAAATCTGAACTACAGGCTCCAGACTTGGGAAAGGTACATAAAGAAAGTGACGGGGTTAAACATGGTTGTGAGCGCTCAATCCTCCCCTAACCTGGACAGTGTTGTTACAGCACAACATAAAAACAAACTGTAAAAATCAGAGTTAAAGGGCTTAACTCATCATGTCTTTCCACATGTGTAGCTGTAATGAAGAAGGGTATCCGCTTTAGAGATCACAAAACAATTTGTATTCATCTCAACTCGACCGATGCCGTTACTCCATCTAGAGCGTAATGGGTTCAGCAGAGGATTTCCGATTAAAATATTTCTGTTATGCGTTGTTTTGTAGCTTTGGCATTTACGTTTGTCACACATATCCGTTCATTCGAACTTATAATTAAATGATCACAAATGTACATAAATCAGTTTAATGTAACTGAATTGCACTAATGATTATCAGTAAATCCGTGCATTCCTTACCAACTGATATATGATTTCCCTTACTTCCTGAACCTTTTGCAGGAAGTTATAATAGAAAACTAAAGGCGAACCGTAGCTGTTTCCGGAAAACGGATACTTTGTGTAACTTTATGGAGTTTGTGTTTAGCTGTAATGAGCACTATGTTCAATCAATACGGGTCTATAATAAAAAAAAGTGTCACGTTTTTGTCTAATTTTATTCTATTTAAGGACAACGGTGGTAGAAAGTAAACATTTTGAATAAACGACCAAATGATTTTTAGGTGTAGTGAAACTACATGGGTATATTTCCAAAAAAGTACACCTTTATCTCTCAAGATCAAAATTAAATAAAATCCGTGTCCTTTCATATGTTATGTTATATTTTGGAACAAATGAAACAAGAGTTTGAGCAATTTTTTGTTTACTTGTATTAAAAGTCACACGTCAATATATATGTTACCGAAGTGGTTATGATGTTTGCTCTCGATATATTGCCCGAGTAGCGTTGATCACACATAACATCATATACACATATCAATAGGAAGTAATCTAACACAAAAACCTTCCAATAATTTTAGTGGACAATAAACGATCTTCTTTTCTAAACAGTAACTTGAAAATTGTATAAATAATGGTAATATTTAGCAAAACATTTCCATCTTAGATGCTTAAAATAAAATCAGATGCGAGTACCCGTTTTATCAAAGTTATATTTTATATTATAACTTTAACAGTTGAAAACAACTGTTATAAATTGCATGCGTCCAAAGCGCATTTCTGGATTTACCTTCATCCGGAACGCTCAAAGCCGAATATTTGAAAGCCAAAAATGTATAAGAACCAAAACAGTTGAAGAGCTATATAACCAAAAAGGATCTAAAAAATGCCAAATCCATCTAAGGTCAACTTTGTCTGAGGAAGTTGAACCTTACTTTCTAACAATTTCAAAATTTATTAACGGACAATTTTAGAAAGGTATGTTATAAACCATTTCAGTACCGAAGTACTGACTACTGGGCTAATGATATGCCCGGGGACTGATAGTCCACCAGCATGGTATCGACCCAGTGCTGTAATAGCTGTTAGTTAAAAAGTATTTATACTTGGGTGAAAAGTCACATCAATATATATGTTACTGAATGCTTTGACATTGATGTGTTACCCGATGCAGCGTTACTTATGATGTATAACATAACTATATATGTCAATCGACACTAATAAAACAAAAACGAAAACCTACAATAATTTTAGAGGTCAATATACGACCTTCGTTAAAATATTTGATTAAAAATTTTATAAATCAAAGGTATTATCTAAAACAGCTAAACTTCCATTCCCCGTGCTCAAAACCAAATCAGATGTATGTACCTGTTCCTTTAAGTTACATTCTGTCAAAAGAAAGCCCGGTGTTCTGGATGCTTTATCATCTCTTCACGACAAACATGTTGTTTTTACAAAGCCTCAAACAATATTGTTATTATATGATAAAATCATAATAAGAAAAAATATGTAAATATACATGTGCAAGCAGCTTAATTAGAAAAAAAACATGAAAAACGACAATACATTAACAAATATAAATGAATGTTTTAAAAAAAATATGTCCTTTAAAAATGTAATGTTAACGTATCAAGTCCTCAAATTGAGTCGAGATGCTAATAAACATCTGATATCCATAATGAATAAAAACTTCAGAATTATCGACAGGAAGTGATATCATTTTATATGTAGTAGTTTTAAATATGATTCATCCAACATCACTCATTAAAACTCCCCAGATCACGTTATATTATTAAAAAATATGATGATAACACTAAATGTAGAAACTGATTGCATAATATTAAAACTGCCTTGTTTGCCACAAAATGTCTTTCCTGTGAAATATTTTCAACAGATGAAGTTACTGATCACTTACTGAGGCTTCTCTGAGTACTTTTGTAACTTTATATTTTACGTGGTGATCAAACTATTCAAAACCATTAGTTTCTTTAATGTACTGTTTAAGTTTGCTACCTTTAGCCTAATGTGATTTATCTTTTCAACTTAAATCTTCTTTGCTTTATCTTTGATACTCAGATCAGTCGGTTATCAACTGTACCTCTATTGACTGTTACCAATAATATACTTATACAACACGACGAGTAGCCACATGTGGAGCTAGATCTGCTTATTTTACCGGAGCACCTGAGATCTCCCCCAGTTTTTAGAGGTTCGGATTGCTCAGTATTTAGTTTTCTGTGTTATGTTTTGTATACTGCTGCGTAGTTTTTCTTTTTTTGCCAAGGTATTGTCATTTTGTTTTCGACTTATGAGTTTGAATATCCTTTTTCTTATCGTTCGCCTTTCTTTTTTATCTGTCGATAATCATCGATACCTGAGTTGACTGTCTACAATGAAACACTAATCCCGGATCATCTTGATGGTCTACTGAAAGCATTATTAGCTATATATAGTTAACTGTTATCTTTCTTTGAAACTTGATAGAAAAGAAAGGAAACGGGGGTCTTCATTCATGACACAAAATCAGTAAATGCACAACCAAAAAGTAAACAAAAAACAGGGCTTTTATTGCTGTATTCGATCTCAAAGTCACAATGAGGCCTTGCACATGGAGCAAAATGTCGCCATCACTGCGAGTTTAAGAAGGCTTCTATCACCGATTTGAGCGAAAATCTTTTGCAAACTGACGATCACGCCATAACTGTGAATAGAAGCACGAAGCCATGTAATATCAATAAAAATAATCTGGCAAAGAAATCAAACATTTATTGTCGTTATTTCTGGCAATCACACTGATATGTTTTGATGACAAACCTTGTATAACAAATTATCAAATTGTTCTAAGCTCGGGTTAATTTAGGGCTTACCATATTGTATAGACAATATTTAAAATAGCATATCTATTGATAAAGCCCGTATGATGTATTTTTTTCTCATGATGTTTGGATGACGTATACTACCTATGCTTTTTCATGTCGATAGCAAAGCTTTGAAAATGTCATTAGCCAGGAGCTATCTGCAATGCCTTAACAATTGACAATTTAGATCATATTGTAGATTTTCTTTATACAAAGGGGAACACAACAGCATACAAAAATAGAAACATAAAACACCATGGCCAACATAAAAAAGGATAAATCGACAAACAACAATAACAGACAACTAAACATTGAGCAATACCAGCCCTGTCAAAAACCTATAGTGAACTCAGGTTTTCCGGATGGGTACTAAATGTTTATGTCTGAAGAACTGCACGTTAATTAATAAATTCAAAAGCGTAAAATGTTGTTGCATGACAATTAAATTTAATAAATTATTGTTATATGAACTTATTTGGTATAGTTGAATTCGTTTTTTTTTTTTTTTAACAAATAATCTATAGCCTCCTAGAAAAAAAGAGCTAAAAAAGAGGCGAAAGATACAAAATGGAAATTAAAACTCACAAGTCCATGGCTAAAAAGAAAAATACAAACAGTACACAAAACACAACATTGATCATTTCCATTTGTCAGTGATTGCATGGATGATAATGATCACCAGTTTTTAATGTGCATTAATATGTATGAGATTCAGGTAAAAGTTGGGTTTTTTTTTTTGTCATCTGAAGCGAATACATGTTTTCTATTTCTGTATTCCTCTGCACTTTTGGAATAGAATAAAACCTAAAGTTTTAACACAAACACGGCAAACAAAAATATTTTCATCAATTGCATGTACCAATTCTGTACCAAGTCAGAAATATGACAGTTGTTATCCATTCGTTTGATGTGTTTGTTTTTTTGATTTTGCCATTTGATTGGGAACTTTCCTTTTTGAATTTTCCTCGGAGTTCAGTATTTTTGTGATTTTACTTTTTATGATACGATTATAACAATTAGTCAGTTAAAGTGATGGTTTGGCCTCACAGAATGTAGAAATTTAAATCTCATTTCTAGAATCCAAATCTGTTAAGCCTGCGGAAGTGCAGATGCTTATTACATAAATGTCTTTAAATTCTAGGATTGAAATAAGTGCATAGGGTGTTTTTGTCTTATGTTGTCAAATATTAGTTTTAATTGTACTATTACAAAAGTTTAAATTCCTTCAGGTGGATTATAGTTTATAATTAATAAATTGTCTTCTAAACATAGAAAAGATTGATTTCATAACTGAAAATGAGACAAAAAATATATGATAATACAATGGTATACTGTACTTTACAGGTGACAGTGCACTTTTAAAAAAAATAAAAAAACTTATGTCGAAAGGGGTGAAACAATAAGTGCATTAAAAAACAAAAGTAAATGGAAAATAACTGCAAAAAAAACCAGTTATCCATGATATGAAGTAAATAACAATTGTAACTTCAGCCGAGGGCAGTAAAACAGTAGGGTTTGATATGATAAGTTGCTCCCAATTATCTTATTATCCACGTTTTGGAGGTAAGATAGATTATCCACCTCACCAAATAATAGTTTTAAGTCTTTAGCAAATATATTTTTGAAGCATCGCATATTCTACATATGGAATTTGCAACCTATTCTTTTTAAGAAGTATTGTCCTTCTGGTATAACAATTATAACACAAGCCGAGGGCAATGTAACATTAGGCTATGATGTGATAATAGGCACCCACAATCTAAGTATCCCCATTTTAGAGGTGTTATTATCACCACATTATCAAAAAGATTTTTAAGTATGAAGAAAAATATAGTTTTAAAGTATCGCATATTCTAATTATATAATTTGCAACCTATTCTTTTTTAAAGAAATATTGTCCTCCCGATATCTGAATATAATGACGACTTTCCGTAACAAAGTCGTATCTTTTTGCTCAAACGCCAATATGCTTATTATATCAAGCTGTTGTTTCTCTCAAGTACACAGATTTTGTTTGTTTTGTTTTGTATCTTAAACTTAAACAGTTTATTCGTCTCCGTTGTACAACAGGGTTACTGTTTGTTCATAATTGAGACATGAAGAACAAAGAACATATACATAGATTTAAACCTCATCAAGAAGTACTTTAAAACGTTCATAAAATGTCCCTTAGGATCTATTTTCATTACGCTGTCTAACAAAACAGCTGAAAAAACTGTCTTTAAATGTAAATTGAAATTGGCTACCAACATCAGTCGTTGTTTAGCGCTGAAGGTCACTCGTGGCAACTTTGATTACATAATTATTAAAACTATTAATTCAAGATTATCTGATTGGAGTTTTTATGATCATTTGATTACTTTTATTAAGCTATAAACTTTTGATTATCTCAACTTATTCAAATAAAAAGAAAATACTACAAGGGGAACAAATTTAACGATTTCAAGGTATAATGCATAGTTTATTTTCGAATACATCTGTATTGATAAAATTGGTTAAGAATACTCCTAACTTTGTTTATCTCCTGTAACATGTCTAGTATTTCCAATCAAATTTGCATAATGGAGTACATAAGTTTTCGTCTTTCGGCAGCTTAATATAAAGTATTTTCATTAATTATTTTAACAAAAAGCACCACTAACCCGAAGCCAGCAATAAAACCATCTGATAAGACTTTGAAAGTATTGAAACGTAATGGGCTCTTTTTCAATTAAAATTTTTATTTAATTTTGGAATCCTTTTGGGACATATTTTGTAAAAATCAATTTCGACTTTGCAGTACATTTCGAAAATTAATCTGACTATTTGTTGTTATCATCGCTAACTTATCTGCATTTGATCCCGGGAGAATTTCACTCATGCGTATAACTAGGGATTCTATTTTGCGACATATTGTCATATATCTGACGACTAAGGGATATATTTTTGTCATTGTTTAGTAATGAAAATCATAAAAAAAAATATATTTTACCTCATTGTTTATCAAAAACAGTTCATTCTTGCATTAATGTAAAAGTACAATGTGTAATTAGTATATTTCATGTTTAAACAAGGTTTAATGCACCATTTTCTACATAAGGAAATGCCTGTACCAAGTCAGGAATATGATAGTTGTTTTCCATTCGTTTGATGTGTTTGAGCTTTTGATTTTGCCATTTGATAAGCGACTTTTTTAATTTTCCTTGGAGTTCGGTATTTTTGTGTTTATACTTCTTCACGATTTTGTATCAACCATTAAGAAATTGCGGTAGAGTGTACTTTTATAAAATTTTCATAATTTTATAATCTAATTCTTAATTCCATTTTTAAGGAGTAAATCATGAATAAACGTTAATAACGTCACGGTTACATGACACAATTATGTCTATGAGCTGATAGACAATAAATTTTCGACCAATCAGAAAACGTCTAACAACCAAAATTAAATTATTGGCAAATACGGCAAAAGAAAATAACACATAAAGACATAAAACGATAATGATTATTGTAAAATAGACAATATAGTTTAAAACAAATAACATGTTACATATCTACAGAAAATCCATTTATCAGAAAAAAAGATGCATAGAACACCTAAAGGGACATTAAAAGTCGGAGAAAACAGACAATATAAACACACTGAAGGGTTTGCCGAAATGCGCACTTGGTGCAACAAGTTTGGTATTAATGTTTATAAAGTGTTTAAAAACTTACTACCAAATGAAGAACACCGATTCAACCATTTCTTTAAATTGATTGTTGATTGCAATTGTGAAAGACAGGGGAAGGATACCATGGGACATTCAAACTCATAATCGAAAATAAACTGACAACGCCATGGCTAAAAAGGAAAAAGTCAAACAGACAAATAACAGCACACAAAACACAAAACACAACATAGAAAACCAAAGACTGGGCAACACAAACCCAAGCAAAAACTGGGAGTGATCGCAGGTCCTGCTTCACGTGTGGCACCCGTTACACCCGTGAGTGTTTGGCTTTGTAACAAATGCATGAACAAGCATTTTCTATTTATATAAGAAAAAAGAAACTGAGCATTTCTCAATCTAGATCATTAACTTTACATGTTTGTTATTTATATATCAGAACAAAGTTCCTGTTTTCAGAGTGATGGAAGATCTTTGGTTCCTTTTTTCAGACTTCGTCATGGTCAATTAACACGCAATCGTGCCGTTATTTGACATTTATTTTTGAGATTTGAATGAAACTTCCGTAAGCACGTACCTCGACGAACAAACCTAATAGGACTGGTTATTTCCGGTTAATAAATTTGGTTAAATGCGTCACCAGATTTTTTATTACGTGTATCAGTAGCCTTAAAAGCAGCCTCATAAATTGTTTAGCCTCACATATAGATTCAACTGAAAGATTGTAGACGGGAAGATAAAAAAAAACTATCTAACTAATGCATTAATTTACTCTCTGCCGAATTTATTAACTTTTTTTTTCCATTTTGGTCTATGGCGGAGAGTTGTCTCATTTGCAATCATACCATATCGTCTTGTCATTTTTATGTGTGAAAAAAAAGTAAAAATAATACTTTAAAATGTGTATACGTAAGGAGCACATTACTGAACTTCCCTTACTCTTGAAAGCTCCAAGGTAAAAAAAAATTGAAAGCCAATGATGTATAAGGACCGAAATACGCAAATTACTGAAAAATGTATAATGAAATAGGGTAATATACGTCGATAAAATATTCAAAATAAAATCGACGTATAGTACCCTAAATCTTTGCAATTTTTCAGTAATTTACGTATTTGAATTCCATTATCATAATTATTTTTATCCCACCCATGTAGAAAACCAAAAACGTATTTTGTTGTTCCTTTTTTGCTTAATTGTATAAGGAAAACGATTGTCGTGAATATTAATACAATATAATGGGAGATTAACGATCAGAAAAAGGCAACTTTACAGCAACAATTAATCACAAATGAAAAAAAAGTTGATGCAAAGTTCAAAACCAGACGTTATTTTTTAATTTGATGTGTATGATTAGTTAGTAATTTACAGACGTTCACTGGAAACCCTAGTGTGCCTGGTGTCTTTTGACATACAATGATAATCAATTTGAACTATTAAAATCATGTAAAAGCAATTTATGTTCGTTCACAGTTATTATATGTTCTGATACATATTATATCTAATTAATTGGTATCTGTTTTCAAGATTAATGCCAAATGATGTTCATTTAAATGTTCTTTTAATAAGAGTTTCTGCTTTATCAAAGACAAACAATATCAGATCGAGATAAGAAAAAACTAAATAAAAAAACAGGTACATTTTTTATTCAAGCAACTTTTTGTTGTATTGTTTCTAAAGTGCACACAATGACTTATCGTTGAATTTAATCAAGATGTCGATCTTTGTCTGCCTTGTGGCTTGGCTTTGATTATCGTTTGCGTTTGTCCCTTGTCTCTTTTTATATATTCATATGACACTTATCAAGAAAAATAATAAAATCCCTGATGATAAATGTTTCTTATATTATTGGAAATAAAATGACAGCAATGATTATGTGAATCCCTTCTTATTCTTACAACTTACAGATATTTGTGTGGCAATCCTTTCCGTATTTAGTCCTGGCTAAGTCTATACTCATAAAAGCTTCCGATATTTACTGTGAAATAACTTCCGGTAAATCTATCTTGATTACTTTCGAATCTTGTCATCTTATCAGCAAATGTCAATTCCAATCAGTTTCATTGTTTTAATATAAATGCCAAAATACCCGTAGACACATAGACAATTACTTGGTCTTTATCGGTCATCTCGAACTTATTACACTGGTCATATGTCTCTGTGTTTCAATAATTAATTATTGACTTTTATTCCGATGTAAATTTAACTGATTACCTGTTTAGATATTTGGCAATGTCATACAATGGTGTAATGACTAAGGCTTTCAATTTTCAATCATAACTTAATTATCGACTGACACGGTCATTTTTATCTATAATACTTTAATATAAAACGTGATTATTTGTCAAGATATGAAGCTAAATATAAAAATAAGGAGATGCGGTATGATTGCCAATGAGACAACTATCCACTAAAGTTCAAATGAAGAGGATGTAAGAAATTATAGGCAACCATACGGCCGTCAACAATGAGAAAAACACATACCGTATAGTGGACTATAAAAGGCCCCGACATGAAAAATATGAAACAATGTTTAGATTGTGTTTCCTTGTGGTTATTTCAATAGTGTCAAACAATCGAGATCTGTTCAATCATGTATCTGTTAACCCATTCTGTAAATATTAAGAACACATTATCAGTCAATAACAGTTAATAGTTTGAGTCTGGAACCAGATAGTGGTTGTCTCTATACATATATGTTGTTTCTACAATAATTGTGTGTGAATGGCAGATATTTTAAAGTTTTTGTCAAACTTAATCACCTGAATGGTGTGTTGTAGAATCGCTGTATCTTAGATCTTTATGAAACATTTCCTTTTATTTATAACAATAAGTAAATTGATATATATTATATATATCCCAAAAATGAAACGCAGAATTATTTGACAACGGCAGTAAAAGTATGATGTTTTTCTATAAGTGTTTTTAGCAAACAAAGAAGATAAAAATGTTAGTTCAATTCCTTATTTTCTAAAAATTGATTGCTTTATTACATAACCGACAAAAGATAAAGCGGAAGTGTCACATTCTATAAAAATTTTATCAAACCTGAACAAAAATCAATGAAGGTATCAGTGTTAAAATATGGTAAAAGGTTTTACTAATTTAGCATATCTGTATCTACGTATTGTATTGTTACAATTATTATTATAACTCTGACGTGACTGCAAAAACACAAATATCTAGCAAAATGAAACAGGTACATTCTATAAGATTTATTGATTGGTTGGTGTTTCAGCGCTATTGTGCTATTTCGAGCGGTCAGTTTTTTATTGGTAGAGGAAGCCGGAGTGCTAGGAGTTTCCGGAGAGAATCACCGACCTTTTGTAGGAAAACTGACAATCCTAGTCAATTGATATCGGAGTCGAACGCACATGCCACATGCCGGAATCGAACTCACAACCTCAGTGTTGAATTGATAGTGATGCAGTAGTTCAACAACTTAGACCTACAGTGTATAAGAGAAGCCCTTAAATAAATAACCACCAAGGAGAGGAAACTTGATACAGGAATTTTGATCTTCTTGTCATATGTTTTGTGTTGCAATAATCGTAAGAAGTTCTAACACCGAAGTCTAAAAATAGGCAATGACACATTTTGACGATGAAATACGTACATGGTATGCTAAATTGAATTGGTAAGGTTAATGAACATTGTCTTTTTTAATAAACATATGGCATGAAACATGATACGGATATTGTGTTACAAAAATGTGCAGTTACAAAAAATCAAAAATTATGTTTAATTGAGGAATCACTCCCTCCAGCAAAGCTCTGATTCCTTGCCCGGCTATGGCTATACTTTTTGTCCTTTTTGTGGTTTATAAGCTCTTCATTGTTTTAAATAAGATATTGACTTTCAATTATTTTGACCTGGAGTATTACTAAAGAGACATGTATTGTCTAAATGCACATCTGATGCAGTAACAGAGGGACGAAAGATACCAGAGGGACAGTCAAACTCATAGATCGAAAACACTATGACAACGCCGAGGCCAAAAATAGAAATACAAACAAACAAATAATTTTACAGATGACACAACATAGAAAACCAAAGACAAAGCAACACGAATCCCACCAAAAACTGGGGGTGATCTCAGGTGCTCTGAAAGGGTAAGCAGATCCTGCTCCACATGTGGCACCCGTCGTGTTGCTTATGTTTTTACAAATCCGGTAAATAGTCTAATTCGGTAAGTCACATTCGTGAAAAGGGAGGGTATTGTAGTTACGACATAAGGAACATATCCGATATCATCTGTGATACGGTTATTCCATAACGGTCAACCAACTCGCGATGGCGTAACATTGGTACCTTTAAAGCTATTGTCATAAATAGATATAAAAAGGTGTGGTATGAGTGCCAATGAGACAACTCTCCATCCAAGTCACAATTTGTAAAAGTACGGCTTTCAACACGGAGTCTTGGCTCACACCGAACCGCAAGCTATAAAGGGCCCCAAAAATGACTAATGTAAAACCATTCAGACAGGAAAACCAACGGTCGAATCTATATAAAAAACGAGAAACATAAAACATAAAACATATATGGGCAAATGTTGATCAAAGAATGTGTCACATAAACTGAGATTCACAATAATTCAAAGTAAGATATGTCTTATGGATGTGGAACATTCAATCCTTCTCTGAAATAGTAATTACCTGACGGTAAACTTCTCTAAAACAAAATTATATTAAACTATATCATTACACAATTCAAAAAAAAAATATGCGTATTGCTTGTAATTTCTATTACTTAACAAAGAATTGTAACTACTACAGGAGATAAGATATGTCCATATTTATAAAAAAAACATATTTCGTAAGTTAGAAAATATCTGTTTGATATAATCAGTAGAGGTGTCTAATTCAGGTTAGAGATATCATACCTGTCAACGGAGACCAGCTCAACCTCCAAGAAACGTCAACATTAATTAAGAATATTGTTCCCTTTAGACACAGAGATTAACGATATACAAATAAGACCTGCCAAAAATATTGATAACGATGATCTAAACGGTTGTTACATCACCAGTCAGAAAAACAGAGCTATATCTAAATTCACACTTAAAGAACGCAATGCATAATAAAAAAAAATATAAGTTTTTACTTATAATCCATAGTGGTGTGGGCGTGGAGTAAGTATCATCTTTTAGTTAAAACATGGTCCTGTAAAATTGTTCTAGTCAGCGAAGAAGAAAGTAAGATGGCACTTCAATAAGTTATTGCAAGTTTGATATTTTAGTAAAGTACAAATGTCAAACGAACAATTTCACCGAGTACATTCGGGAGAACCTGAGAGTATCTATAGTTTATGATGTTGTTCGAATTGTGCAGTCCTGTTTTGTTTCATCGAAATTTTGTGAGCATTATGTTGAGTTTCCTTTTTTATCATTTTAAATACACGCTTGCTATTGCATTTTTCTGATCCCTTAATTTCGATTCAAGAAGAAGATATGTCCTGTTTTTACACGGAGTTGAATAACGTTACTAAACAGTAAATGTTTTATTGATCTTTATTCCTATTTTCCTTTTGACATACATAAATTGCAGTAGCTTTATTTACAATAAGATGAATAACGTTGCGACAAATTAAATATTTTTTTGAATTACAGAAGGTTTTTTTAGGTTTCAGCCAGAAAAGCTTCGTTGGTATGCAACGCAATTGTTAAATTGTTGATATCGGAGTCGAATATATATATAAATATACTTCCTTACAAAATGTCTGCATACTATAACCCAGTAGGATGAATAACGTTGCGAACAATTACATATTTTCTTGAATTTGATTTTTATTTCCTTTTCGGCACAAACAAATTACAGAAGTTTTTTTAACCAGAAAAGCTTCGTTTATAAGCAACGAAATTGTTAAAAAAAAGATTTTTTATGAGTATACTTCCTTACGGAATGTCTGCATACTATAACCCAGTAAGATGAATAACGATGCGAACAATTACATATTTTCTTGAATTTGATTTTTATTTCCTTTTTGGCACAAACAAATTACTGATTATTTTTTTTCAACCAGAAAAGCTTCGTTGGTAGGCGACGCAATTGTTAAAAATATTAAGTTTTTATAAATATACTTCCTGATGGAATGTCTGCACACTATAACCCAGTAGGATGAATAACGTGGCGAACAATTTCATATTTTCTTGAATTTTATTTCCTTTTTGGCATAAACAAATTTACGAAGTTTTTTTTTTAACCAGAAAAGCTTCATTTATAGGCAACGAAATTGTTAAAAACAACGTCTTTTATAAGTACACTTCCTTATGGAATGTCTGCATACAAGAACCCAATTGTGTTAACGCCTATTAATATTTCTTCAACAAATGATTGATTATATTGTACTAGTCATCTTGTTTCTTCCAGGATTTGACAGATCCTGTAAAATTTAATTAGTCCTACTATATTTGTATTCTCATATCTCTAAAGTTTTCAGATCACATTTCCGTCAATAAAAATGTTACCTCATTTTATGTTGTTTTTTTTTCAAATTGAATCATGATTAAAATATACGCAAATCAGCAGCATTTGGTACCATCTTAGAACACATAAACTTTCCATTGCTATTTGATGGATTCGTAATGCTTAATCAAAGTTTTTTTTATAAAATTCAGTAACTTTGATTACAATCAAGAGTCACCTAAAATTCAATGTTTGGTATATGCCATGACATAGAAACTCAAATACACAACAATAAAAAAAACATCTACATGTCGACACACTGTCTTCAAAGATAGATACGTGGTTTGTCGATGCAGTATGCCATGTTTTCAACTACTCTGAGTTTCAAAACATGACCTTCTTTTCGGCGTGTATTTATATAAACCTTTTAGCGCTAGGTATATTTTCGTGAAAATATAGATTAAGTACATTTGAATACAAATGCTATTTCCGTCTTTTTAAACGCTCTTAAGGATGTACTTAGGTGAGGTTTAGGAATTTTTTTCAAATGTTCGGACTGTTTGTTTTTTCCTATGATACAGGGTAAAATATTTTGCCCCATAACACCCATTTTCTTTTCATATAAGACTTCAATAGCTCATAAAGGGTCATTTACCAAAATTTAAGCAGATTCTAGATTTCTTTTCTTTCAATTTGAGACCCAAATATTACCAATGCAAATATAAGGTAAAAGTCCGAGTCAGCCTTTTCCCGCCATTTAAAAAAAATAAATATCTCGAAAAGAAGCTCCATTACCTATCAATACTACTAGCTTATTTTGTTCCTTATCTAATGCTCTTCTGGCTTATACTATCAATTTTAAATTTCGAGAGAAGTATGTAATTCATGTGTAAGACTTTTCGTGTAACTATAGAAAATTATGTGTTTTATCATATTTACAAAAAAAAACAGGATATTTTTGTTTGATTCTTTTTTTTTCCAACTTTGCCACATAAGGGGAGATAACTCAAATAGAAGGAGAGATAACTCAGATAAAGTAACTTTTATTATAGAATGTGTTGTGAATCTACCTATTTTATTATGTAGAAGAAAACGAGTCCTGTGACCCTATTTTTTTTCTTTTTGTATCTGAAAGCATATTATTAGAGCTATCTTCTCATATTTTATCTTACAATTCAATGGTGTAGTTTCCTTTTATCACACAAAATTGTGTTTTCCATGCATAATCTATATAAAATCTGACAATTTTGCACAACCTGTAGCGTGAAAAAAGCCCTGTGACCCATAATTTTTATTATATTTTTGGAAAAAGCATGATATAAAATACATTTTGACAAATTATTAAAAAATTCTACGGATATTAATGAAGACCCCCTATCAACCTTAATCAACATATGTGCATCCGTGTAACCTAACACACCGTCAGTTGAACTGTAATTAAACAATTAAGGAAATACGATACAGTTACAGAGGAGGTAATGACGTCGCTTACGTAAAATTTTATTGTTCGCGACGTCAAATTATGACATATCGACATTTTTCGACTGATTTAACTTGAAAACAAGTTCAGGCACCCCTTTTTTTAAAATAACATTTGGTTTGATTATGTATGAAGATTATTTGTGCCAATTTTTATGAATAAATCACCGATAAATTTTTGTTTTAAATTAGATAAATATACAGCCTTTTTTATACTAAAATCATGAAAATGTGATAAAAATAGATAAGTGTTACACAAATTCAAAACACACTTATATAAAGAAGGTATGCCAGATGTTTTTGCAGAAATCCGCTTGCGTTTATCTTTTGAAACAAAAAAGTTAGGTATGTCTTTCCAAAGGATAGAAATGTCCAATAAATGTCTAAAATTTCAACCCCATTTATCTCTTAAAATAACACAAGAAGGTATATTTTTTATTACATATTTAAATTAACTAGGTAAAAATAGCTGTTTGATGATTGAACAATCGTAGTTATTATGTTAAATAGAGACGAAAGATACCAAAGTAACATTCAAACTCGCCATTCGAAAACAAACTGACAACGCCATTGCAAAAAAAAAAGACCAAAAGATAAACAACAGTATACAAAACACAACATAAAAAACTTAAGACAGAGGAAAACGAACCCCATCAATAACCACGGGTAATCTCAGTTGCTTTGGAAGGGCAAGCAGATCCTGCTCCACATGCGGAACCGTAATGTTGATCTAAACTCACTTCTTAAACTTATGACGTAAAAATCTGTCTTAACACAAATAAAAAACTGAAATTTAGACGATGAAGGATGGACAAGTAAATGAAAACCTAGACTAATTTTTCTATCAAACAAAAACACCGAAAATAAGTTTACCAAAAAGAATTTTAATCGATTTTCGGATATATATCAGTTGGAATGGTGATGTTCCTGTAGCAAGATGTGGTCTGTCATAGATAGCACGACTGTTTATATCACCTATCTTCCTTAAAATCTATGCACTAGGAACTTTTGAAGGTAAAATTCGAAAATTGAAAAAAAAACAATCTCGTCCTGCATTGCACTGTCTGCTACTTCAATAGACCTGTCTAGGGATGAGAAACAAAAGGGGCAATCAAATGTCATAAGGCGATGTACAACCGACAAATACATGGCGAAAATGAAAACGCGACGAACAGAGAAAAATAGTGTATACATAATGCTACACAAACACTAGTGCAGGGTAATTTGTAATGAATTACAATTCTGATGTCAAAACAGTTCAATTGCGGTCACTTAATGGTTAGAAAGCAGAGACATATATATATATATATATATATATACAACTCGTCTAAACATCAGCCCAACAATGTTAGATCTGTAAATTTGCTTTCGCAAATTTTTAGTTCTTCCCTCGCCGGGATTCGAACTCATATATATATACAAGTCTAAATTAATTTAAAACAACGTTTAAACCTATGATTGCTTTGGATAAAAACCGCAATTTGTATACGTGTGCATGCAAACCAAATTTCTTGATAGAGGGTCTAAATACAGCACAAACAACATTTTCCAAAAAACCAAAAACGTGAAAAAGTATATTTCAACAAAACGCATTTGACTAGCAGGTCAAACAATGGATGTTCTTAAACCCTGCTGACTGCAATTGGCGATTGCAAAATAAACAGATCACACGATGTAACAAAATGGATCTTAACTATTAATTTAATGCCAAACAGAAAACAATAAACTTGCGGAAAAATGATATACCGCAAACAAAAGGTGCAAAAATTAGTACACCATATCCGGATTTCGACAATTAATGTCTCTTCAGTGATGTTAGGAATCATATATATATATATATATATATATACATATATTTGACGAAATTAAAGTTAATTAGATAAAATGTGTATAAAATTGTATATATGATTTTATATTCGCTTAACAAAATCAAAACTTTAAAAATGTTACGAATAATATCTACTTCTGTGTTGTCCTCGTACATGTCTTTACAAAAAGTAGCCACCTTAGTGATTGAAAAAATCCTTTATATAGTTTGATGTATTTCAGAATTAATTTCAATTGAGAAAATTCTTTTTTCAGTGTAAGAATAGACGGATTATCTTTGTTGAACTCTCTAAGTAAGTCATACATTTCAATTACATCAGATTATAAAAATTAGTGTTTGAATGAAAGATATATAGCAATTTTACAACTATGTCACTGTATGATTTTCGTTTGTTCTGTTTTATTTTATATTACATCAACTATTGTATTGTCTCAAGGATACGTTAATCAACAAATCACGTGTCAATGTCATTCATGACACGTGGTTCCTACCTATGAATTATTCTATAATCAAATTGTTTTCATAATCAGACATTTTTACTGTTAACAGAAAAAAATGTTGGTCTATCTGATTTGTTTTGTCACAATAAGGACAATGAGGTATAAAGAAGATATTTGTTTTCCTAATTTTATTTGCAAGTCAGTTTCACTTTTTTTATTTTCGTGTTTTGGTTAATGACCGCTCAATGGAGTTAAAAATTGAAAATGTATCTTTTTATGCTATTTGCTTTTTATTCCTTATTTACTTTATTACTATGTTCGCTCCTCTGTTTCAAAATAACTAGCGTTTTAAATGACTGCTATAAGTCGTGTCGGGCTTTTTATAGCTTGTTATGCGGTAAAGGTTCTTCTCATTGTTGAAGGCTATAGGACGACCAATAGTAGCTAACTGCTACGCCAGTTTTTCTCTGGTGGAGGGTTGTTTCATTGGCAATCACATCTTTTTACTTTTATATAAGTTCAGCGATGCTTTCGAATTCATTTGAAAACAATACATGTAGAGAAATAGTAATAATTTGCAAATGAAAATGTCCAAAATATCGCTTGAAACCAAGAATTTATCGCTAAAAAGCCAGAACCACTCAACAAGACCTTTAACATTCAACTGTATACTAGTCCAAATATTTATGACATCTTGTAAGGCTATTTTATGTTTTTGCTTTGACGACTTACTGCGACGTCATAATGCCGAACTCATTTTTTCAGTTGGACTTTGAGAGAAAATTCACTGCTTTATTAAAAAGTTTAGCTGATTTCTACTCAAAACGCTTGACTTTAGGAGTATAAAATAAATGTTTGCACCAAACTCGGTAAAATTTGACGGACCTGAATTTCCAAATAATATACAACTAACGATATTTTATCATTTCTTTGGGAAATTATATCAAAAATATTGCACTAACAAACGTATGAAAGGTAAGCATTTGTATATATGCCATAATTTCTAGCCATCAATAAAAATTATATGGCTAAATTTGGTCTCAAAGTTGAAAGCTAAATTCCCTCTCAAAATCCAACCAAAAACATGGCTTCAGCGTTATGACGTCGCCGTAAGGCATAAAAATAAAATAGCCTTTCAAGACGTCATAATTATTTGGACTAAACTGAATACATGCGTAGCTGAAATTGTTGTCGATGTTTTTCTCTAAATTAGTTTTTTGTCACTGTGGTAGTACAAATCAGGTCGATGGTTTTATATTTTGAATTATTTCACGTTTTGTCATATTGTTTTTATATGGACAGTGCCTTGACGTCAAGAGACCCATCGCCTATCAAAAACCTTAAATCCTGGATTTGATCATCTTACAACTGTATCAAGTCAAAGATGTTTTAAATGTCAATAGCGAAAAACACCCAAGCGACATTTCTTCAAACATGTAGTGATAAAATCGACATAAGACTATACATTTTACGCAAGAAGTAAATTAAAAATATGGTATACATATTAGAAATCAGTCTTTGTCTTACATAAAAGTGTTTAGATAATATATGGATTTCATATAATACAGATATCTATAATACAGGTAAAGATCATTCTTACCTTTTCATTTAAAAAAAAACATGAGTATGTTCTATACTTTTTACAATAGCTATCATATGTAAATGACTCTCAATACGATATATATTTAATAAGCATAAACATATAAGTTTTATAAGTATAGTATGTCCTCTTTTTAGGGTAAGTTTCTTTAATACGTTTTATGTTCAATAATACACATTAATAATCATCAAGATATATGTTTACTCGTTTAATCACAATGATGTGATAATTATGATGAAATAAGATCTTGTGTTGTACATGTTGTATATTACATGAATAACAAATATGAATATATCAATGACATATAACAATATATTAGCAGTTAGTGACATGTCGAAATTAATATACCTTTACTATTGCGGATCTGATATACTTTACAAACTGGTAATATTCGATTGTTAAAAATTGGAGAAAGTTCTTCAACCAGAATGCCTTACGGTTTAGAACTACATGTTTGTATGTGTATATATCATGTCTGTATATAAAAACAGAAGATGTGGTATGACTGCCAATGATACAACTCTCCACATGTGTAAGTTAACAACTATAGGACATCATACGGCCTTCAACATTAACCAAAACCCATACCGCATAGTAAGCTATTAAAGGCCCCAATAATGACAAATGTAAAACAATTTAAACAAGATAACTGACCTCCTGATTTATGTACAAAACAATAAACGAAAAACAAATATAATAAACAGTAACAAACGTACGTATATTGCTGCTCGAATATTAACAAAGACTTTTGAAAATGATGTAAACGTCATAATTCAAATACTTTTCCATTATGTATTTAGTCAAGAATTGTGTTTACATTTTTTGAACTATTATCAGAAAAGACTGAAACCGGAATATTATCAAGGAAAAGTGACGACAAAAAGCACTGCTGTTTTCTTTCAACTATCCAAATAACAATAATGAAATATAATTCATGTAATTTTCGACCAACAAACTTAATGCAGTTTAATGTAGCTATATACTAAACCTTCTTATTAAAACAGTTTAAACATAGATTAGTTGTATATAAATCTACGATAGAACTTTCCATAAGAGACCAACGGGTGTTGACGCAAGCAACTATAGATCATCAAACAGACTTCAACGATGAACAAAACCTACACCGTATAATAAGTTTTAAAGGGCCAATGCTTATTGTAATTAAACTGAAGTACAAATGAATACATAGCTAAAGCTATTTTAAGAATGTGAACAAAAATCTGTTACTTCTTAGAGGATGCAAAAATCACGATTGTTATTACAATTCACTTTAACGTGTGCAACTCTGTTCGCATGTTGAGTTTTGGACTGCTGAATTCCTATTATTGTCACATTAACCTATTATGTGTCTTTGGTTGCTCACCCAATTTTGTCGATATAACGGGAATATAAACAACTGCCGTACAAGTGGGAGGTTTATCTAGCTATAAAACCAGGTAGAATTCACCATTTTCTTCGGAAAATGTCTGTTTCATGTCATGAATATGACAGTTGTGTTTTACTTGTTCCGATGATTGATAGCGTTTGATTTTGTCAGTTTTTACGGACTTCCACTTTTTGAATGTGCTTTAATGTTTTGTGTTTTTATTATACTTTTTTCTCCATGTTTTATTTAATGCGAGAATTGTGTAGCTATTGACAATTTAACATCTGAAAAGAAATCGAAAGTTTGAATGCACCTGAGTGTACTCAGGTTTTGATGACGTTTGTGTTCCTCAGTCTTTAGGTTTTTGTGTATTGTTTTCAGTTAGTTTCCTGTGTATTGCTTTGTGCGCATTAGTTTGTGGGTTCTTCTTCACGTTCTTATTTGTTAAACCATAGTTTTATCTGACAGTTTACCACTTATGATTTATGATTGTCAAATATTATCTTTTTCTTGCCTTTTTGTTTACTTTTCTATTACTTAATTGATAGGAGTAATACCACAATTATTTTTCCCTATTGGTATTTGTAAAATTAGCATTTTTAAAAATGTTGTGCAGAATTTATCTTTATTTCAAGTAAAGAAATACCTGGCATGACTTAAGCATTATTCTTTCATGTACTACAGTGAAAAATGTACTTAATATTTCATAGTATACTAGATAACAACCATCACCGAAGTAAACCAATCAAATGATCATCCGTTTTTTGCTGCAAACAAGCTTTAATAACCATGTCACCTCAAGTTTCCAAAATATTTTATAAAAACACCTCATTAAAAAAGAATGGGGCTTTAAAAACACCCAAGATATTTGTTTTTTATTTTGTAATGAAATGCAAGGTTAATTTCCAACAACTGTCAAATTGAAGAGAATATTTTACTTTGATCCTTTTTCATATAAAAACCAAATGTGACGTACCATGTTTTGGTGGGGTGGCAAAACAACTAAAGCGACAATATTCTCAAGCTAAGCTGATCTTAAAACGGTTTATGCTGTAGTAAGTCAGTATGCTATGCTCTCAAAGTTTTTGATTTTCAAACTTTTAGTCCCTGATATCCAATAAGCACTGACTGATAAGAACGACTAAAATGTAATATAAAATATAAAAGCCATAAATTTTACACTAGGAAGATTGTATCTTTGTCCGTGTCTCTATTCTGACAATACAGACGTGTTTATAGAGACATTATCATCCGTAATTGTCGTTTAATATGCTATTAAAATAAATGATTGACATCTGTACACATTATATTTCCATTTCTATTGAAAATAATCCAATTAGTGCTGGTAGACAGTACGCTGTATGGCAATATTTACATCAGTACTCTTCAATAAAAGGGGGAAAAGAGCAATTAGTCACTCTAAATGGTACGGTAGACAACAAAGTGAACATATTCCATTGATAAAAAGCATGTTTACTATATATAACCTTCATTTTCAAAGGCCAAAAAGTTACATCAAAACTTATCCTTATCAACCTTTATCTTATAATGTTGGATGAGATTATTTATCATTTTAAACTATGTGCGGTAAAATTTGTCAAAACAAATAACTATTTTGATATCAGATGTATGCACGATTGTCGTTTCTATGAATTGATTTATATTGCCTATTAAATTAAAGGACTTAAAGATATCTGGAGAAACTGGAATATCGTCGTAAACTGCTTTTTTGGAACTTTACCCATCTTGCAAAATATTTACGTTTTTTCGCTAAAAAATCATATGTTTTTATTTCAATTTTGCAATACTTACATTTACCTATAGAACAATCGGTGAATAATTTAAACAGCTGTTCTTCTTGGGGCTGCTTACTCATATAAAAATGCCAGTTTTGATATTTTTATGTAAAACACGATTGGGTGTAGTATATTTTAATCATTAGGCTCTTTTGTGGCGTTTACATGCATGCCTGCTTGAAACATGACGTAGTGTTTCAAAAAGTAATACTCATGTGGTTTGTCAACAATTTGAATATGTTTTATTTCTTCAATAAACAAATTAAAGTTGTTTAATAAAATTGAGAATGGAAATGGGGAATGTGTCAAAGAGACAACAACCCCACCATAGAGCAGACAACAGCCAAAGGCCACCAATGGGTCTTCAATGCAGCGAGAAACTCCCGCACCCGGAGGCGTCCTTCAGCTGGCCCCTAAACAAATATTATACTAGCTCAGTGATAATAGACGTCATACTAAACTCCAAATTATACACAAGAAACAAACTAAAATTAAAAATGATACAAGACTAACAAAGGCCAGAGGCTCCTGACTTGGGACAGGCGCAAAAATGCGGCGGGTTTAAACATGTTTTTTGAGATCTCAACCCTCCCCCTATACCTCTAGCCAATGTAGAAAAAATAAACGTACAACAGTACGCACAGTAAAACTCAGTTAAAGAGAAGTCCGAGTCCGATGTCGGAATAGGAAACAAAAGAAAATAAACAAAATGACAATAATACATGAATAACAACAGACTACTAGCAGTTACTGACATGCCAGCTCCAGACCTCAATTAAACTGATTGAAAGATTATGTCTTCATCACATGAATATCAGGCACAATCCCTCCTGTTAGGGGTTTAGTATTATACTATCATAAAATATATGAGAAGAACATAACCCGTGTAAGGCCAACAACTGGTTTTAGAATAATATGTTTAATTCCGATGCAAAGACCCTATACGTGAATCAATATTAAAGCCAAAATATGCAATCTTTGATGACCTGACAACAGTATCGTAACTATATTCCTTCTTAATAAGTCTGTTTAAAGGTTTTGTTAGCTTTTGAGATGAATACTGACATTTTTGTGCTTTGTAAAGAATATTACCATAAAAGATTGGATGTGAAATACCCGAACGTATAAGATATCTGCATGTTGAGTTATATTTACGAATGATGTCCTTATACCGATGATAAAATTTAGTAAATGTTTTGACTAGTTTATGATATCGAAAACCCTGGTGTAATAATTTTTCAATTAAGCAAATAATTAAGCCAATATGCACGAGGACATTTAAAAGTAAACAAGAACTTGGTTTTAAACAAACAGATATCTAAAAAAAAATACGATCATAAATATTGCATATACTTCCACTCTACATACCTTCCAATAAAATCTTAAATTCAGCAGAAATGAAATTGCTCTGCTATTTCATCTCATTAAACTCCAACACATGAAATGAGCCCTACCGGATTCCGTTTACTATAAAGTTAAGTTTGTTTTGGTGTTAATAATTCAGTGGTCTCGTCTGGATTTATTCTTCAAAATTGTTGCGTCTTATGGTATGTTATGTTATATGGTGTGAGTGCTTGTCCATGATGTATACAGTATTAATCGAAACAAGTCTTTTTGAAAACGGTAGTAATCATGTTAATTACGACAGTACATTATTATTTCCACTACTCAGTAAAATTGCAAACAAAAACAATGAAAAACATTATCAATTATCTTGTTTCACTTCTGTTAGTATTCAATGTCTAAATCGAATTATTAAAATAATAAGTCCTATCTCAATGGTTTCGTGATTTTTCTTTTTATTTAACTACTTAATTATCTAACTTCTCATTTCTAACGCTTGCTACCACCCATCCATTTCGAAATATAATTCAAATCCCCGTGGTGTGCATTGTCAGTTTATATATATTCAATTTAAACTCATGTAATTTGCAATTACAAGACACCGAAGATAATTGTGTTCACCATATGTGCATTACAAAATAGATATAGTTTTGGTTGAGCTGATTGATACCAAATTAATAAAAATCTGAATATATTAAAGATTTCAATCCGAAAGATGCTTAAGGGAATATCTATGTACTTTTATATTAGCATCATATTTAAACAAATTATATTAAAAATAAACCAAAGTCTAAATATAACTCCTAAATCATCAAAAACGATAAAAGGCATTTATACTGCACTCGTTCTATTTGAGCAGTCAAAAAGCGTTGACTGTATATTTCTATGTCATATACAGTCACTGACCCGATATCACTTTTCCTCATGAATATTTAAATAGTAGAGCCTGAACTATATTTAATTATTCATGACGACCTCTTCAACCTGTCCTTGTTTCCAATGTATACAACGAAGCGTGGAACAACTCAAACTTATTTCTTTTACAATAGTTGGAAAAACATATTTCACTTGTTAATATTTTTTGTTTAAACCCTAAAAATTTTATGCTTATTGTTGATATGTTAGTCCATACTCAAACGAATTCGTTCACCATCGATTGGTTTCAACAGGTAATGTACATTTCATTGTGTTGTATATTTCTCCGCCAGAGGCCTTTTTCAAGGGAGATTTTCCCCAATATTTAAATCAAATAAATAACAATAACACAATTAACAACAATTAAAAATGTTTTTTCTAGATTGCAGTATAAAGACAATTATAATAGTGTATTGACTTGACATATCAACGATATAAGGATTCGGCCCCAAACGGGGAAAAAGCTCGGCAGAGCCTCGCATTTCCCCGTTTCTAAGCCTCATCCTTATATCGTTGATATGTCAAGTCAATACACTATTATAATTGTCTTTATACTGCAATCTAGAAAAAACATTTTTAATTGTTGTTAATTGTGTTATTGTTATTTATTTGATTTAAATATTGGGGAAAATCTCCTTTGAAAAAGGCCTCTGGCGGAGCCTCGCATTTCCCCGTTTCTAAGCCTCATCCTTATATCGTTGATATGTTAAGTCAATACACTATTATTGTCTATATCTATACACTTGGACAATAGCATCATATTAAAGTTAATGATTATATGTAAAAGGCCAGTATATAAGCACTTGCATACATCTCTATCATTTGTATAATTAAATGTTATTTGATGGCTTTTGGTATGTCCGTTCATCCTCAAGTTCATTTTTCATGAATCGGGACAATTGCATATTATATAAAAATCTGCCATTGTTTGAAGACTGTAAGTGTGTCTTTCTATGTTGTGATGTTACACTATTGTTTCAGGTAGGGTGAAGGTTGGCACCTATTAAAACGTTTAAACCCGCTGCATTTGTTTGCACCTGTTCTAAGTCAGTAACCTGATGTTCAGAGGTTGTCGTTTGTTGATGTGGTTCATAGGTGTTTCTCGTTTCTCGTTTTTTTTATATAGATTAGACCGTTGGTTTTCCTGTTTGAATGGTTTTACACTTGTAATTTTTGGGGCCCTTCGTAGCTTGCTATTTGGTGTTAGCCAAGGCTCCGTGTTGAAGACCGTACTTTGACCTATAATGGTTTACTTTTACTAATTGTGACTTGGATGGAAATTGTCTCATTGGCACACATACCACATCTTCTTATATTTTTTCTATATGTCTTTTGTTTGTTACTGTCTCCGGCTATTATGGTATTATAGGTCTTCGAGTGTTTAGGCAGTTATCCCTCGAATCCTTGTTTGTTTAGTACTAGGGTATGAGCGATTCTAATAAAGGTAAATCAAGATAAGCGCTTTAGTAGAACAAATTTTAAAAATATTATCTAAACATCTACACATTAAGATAACAAACAAAACATGAGTGAATAACATGAATAACAAAAGGATCAAGATCAACACCAGTTAGCATTGAGGTATTCCCAATATATTCTTATTGGTACTGTACAGATGTCGGAACCTGCAGTCCAACAACAGTTTGATCGACCCAGTAATAGGGACATTAAATGCTGAAGTTCATTTGAAAAGCGATAAAACGCTACGGTATTCATGTTGTTCGATAAATATATTCGCCTGGACTATTGTTATCTTTTGTATTTAATATGAAATATCATTTTTCGCGATCAATTAATACTTTGACTCATACGTTCTATGAAATAACCGACGATAAGCGTACAAATTAGCTAATAAATATTCAAATTACATGAAATGTCATAACAGTATGATGACAAGATTACTTACAAAATTAATCATTATTTTCAAAAAATCAATTTAACCAAGTAAAAATACAGTTCCTCAATGTGTTTGCATTCTAAATAGAATAACTTGACAAAGCTAAGAGCCGAGATAATTTTTTATCAAATCCTTGCACATAGCACCAAAGTTCTTGTTATAGGTATGAAGTATAGTGAGCTTGTTATATGGTGTGGCTGCCGGTCCATCATTTAAAATTGGATGTTGTCCTCTAGATATTACATTCATATTGATTTAAACAAATCTTTGTCTTTCCTTGATTTTTTTTTTTAAATACTTATAAAGACAAAACACTTTTCTGAGCAATCCTCTTAGTAAATTTGTAAAAATGCTCTTAGGACCATAAAGATAGAAAAAAAAACGTAGTTCTGTTAAGTGTTAACATTCTACTTTGTTATAAAAAATTTCTGATACAATTCTTCAGAAATTCAAAATTTGAATCAAATTATTTAAAATGGTTGTCTTGTCTTCATAGTTTTGTTCTTTTTCATAACTTACGAAATAAAACATTAACCTATTTATTCATTACTTTTTAATATCCCTTTTAGAATATTATTTGTATCTCTGTGGTTTATATTATCAACTATTATTATACATTTAACTTACGCTTATTTTTCTTCAATGTTTGTACATTAAAAAAAAGCATTAAATGCCTAAGCTGATCGTAACGAAATTAGCAAAAGTCTACGAATATCAAAACAGTGAACCCAAAAATCACAAAACAATAGACATTCTAAGGAAAACATATGCCACGAGACCAAAACCTCTCAAATTATAAGTAATAATACATTTTCAAAAGTATCAAGTTCATGGAACCTATACGACAGTTTATACGATTTGACTATCATGAATGTGATACTGTCGGGAATGACAGACACAAACGAGTTGCGTCAACCCAGTAGAAGAAAATGCAAATTTGCAATATGTCAAAGTTAATTTGATAAGCGATAAACCCCTATGGTATTTGAAATGTTAGATTGATACATTCCCCTGAACTTCGATATGAAATACGAAAAAACATTAAATTGATACATTAGTTTATAAGAAGTAAGATAAAATTAAGGATGATGGGAGAATATGTTGGCTACAAATAACATTGACGATTCCAATTCAGCTCTAACAGATGCGCATTTCGACAAATAATGTCTCGTCTATGATGCTCGAGGCAAAAATATTTCCAAATCAAAACAAAGAACCAAAATGTATTGTCAAAGCCAGACACAGCATCAAAGGGATATATGAGGGACATACATTCCTTTATTCAAAATGATTTTGTTAGATTTTCTTTTTAATTCTAGCATATTAGTGCTGAGGTTCTAACTTGGGACTTGTGACAACCTCGGAGACTAGCCGCCTTCCAGTAGAGGTATCGACCCAGTAGTAGTAATAACATTAACGGTGCCATTTTACTGCTCGACAATTCAGTGATGCTCGAGGCCAAAATAAGAGATAAATTCAATAAAACCCAATATAATAATTAAATATCTTACCTTACCTAGTTAAACAAAAAGAATTATCTGCACTTTCCTTTTATAATGAATTATCTAGAATATTTCGTATTTATTAAACATCTGTTGTCTGTTGTGACGTGAATAATCACATAGACTGTCCGGTGTTGTCAGACAAATGTATATTAAGTATTGTATGGCTAAATTTCGAAGCCCTCTGACTTTAACATTATCACTCAGGCACAAAGTTAATTTCTAGAATGATGATAAATGAAACATTGAAAGCTTGTTTTAAATTAAAGTTGCTTATCATGTAACGAAGCGTGTATTTTTAATCTTAATGTTTTGCTACCATGCACGATTCCATCAGGGTTTTAATGTAAGGCTCGTGTATTTCTACTTTGTATAAACATGGAATGGAAAAGAATATAGTGTTCTTCTTTAAAAAGAAATCCCTATGGAAAAATTAGTAAAATTATTGACGGTTACGGTTACTTTAAGAAATTTTAACTGAGAAAATATGCAAACACCCATAGTCATGATTGTTAAAGTAAACAAACCAAAATAAAACATGATGGTTATCCCGTGATTGATGAAAAAAACAATATGACACTTGTTTTTCATTCGTTTGATGTGTTTGAGCTTTTGATTTTGCCATTTTATAAGGACTTTCCTTTTTGAATTTCCCTTGGAGTTCGGTATTTTTGTTATTTTTATTTTTTCACTCTCGAAAATTGGATGTACCTGATTATTAATTTAGCGTCATAAGCAATCATTTGTGTTTTTTTTTATCGAAGGCAAAACATATATTCAATGTAAATTTATTACAGAAAACGCAATGAACTCAACAATATTAATATTAAAGACGATGAAATCATAGCTGACGTACATCAGTGTTAGATGTTTCCTCATTACGGGATGTTAAAAATAACAATAAAAAACTTCAAAAGTATTGATAGTGCGAAATAGAGACCATCCCGTGTCAAAGTTTGTCATGGCTGCGCGCATACAACAAAGTATAGATCTTTCAATAGCTCTATCTAATCAAAATGAAAGGTTTGAGATACTATTTTTCTTTCCTGTTTGCTTCTTAAATAACATTATCAAACACAGCTAAACAGAAAAAGGAGAATGTGTCCTTAGTACACGGATGCCTCACTCGCACTATCATTTTCTATGTTCAGTGGACCGTGAAATTGGGATCAAAACTCTAATTTGGCATTAAATTCAGAATGATCATAGCATAGGGAACATGTGTACTAAGTTGATTGGACTTCAACTTCATCAAAAACTACCTTGACCAAAAACTTTAACCTGAAGTGTGACAGACGGACGGACGGACGGACGGACGGACGGACGGACGGACGGACGGACGAACGGACGAACGAACGGACGGACGGACGAACGAACGGACGAACGGACGCACAAACTGAAAAACATAATGCCCCTAGTTGGGGCATAAAAAGAATAATATTTCCAATTCTTGCATATAGAATCTAACTTCAAGAAAATGTCACTATAGTTGTAATCAAATTTTGTGTTGGTTTTTGATAATTTTTGGTTTCGTGTTATCTCTATCCTAATTGTTTTAAGACATGTTTAACATTTGAAGGAAATAACTAATATTGCGAAAAGCCATGAATAAAGTCACGATATCAATACGAGCAATTCGAGTCAATGGAACAGATATAATAACAGTTGAATATCTAATTGTAGTGATCAATCGTGATTTTGTCTTTTCTTTCCAAATGGGACATTTTTAAAACTTATCTGCTGATAAATAAGGAAATTATCACGAAACTATGGTTCCAATTCCCTGAGGCAAAGTTGACCTTTAATGATTTTGACTATTCTTTTAAAGTCCTTTTATGTCATAAAGCTTATCTTTCCATCCCTGGCTTTCAAATGTTATGTTTAAGCGACCCCGATGACAAATAGCGCTTTGAACGGACAAATGATATAAATATTATTTTCATTTGCTTGAAAGAGAGGGGAAAGATACTAAAGGGATATTCAAACTCATAAATCGAAAATAAACAGACTATGGCTAAAAACGTAAAAGCCAAACAGACAAACAATAGTACACAAAGCACAACATAGAAAACTAAAGACTCAGCAACACGAACCCCGCAAAAAACTGGGGGGATATCAGGTACTCCGGAATGGTAAGCAGATCCTGTTCCACATGTGGCAGTCGCCGTGTTGCTCATGTGACTACAAACCCGGTGACTAGTTTAATTCGTTAGTGGGGATTTGCATTGCGGGTAATTATATCTTGTCGACGCTCTCTGTCTAGCTCCATTCATACTGCGTGAGTTTCCGTTTTTCTTTTCCTTGAGTTGTGTCTTTTTAATGAATATATGATATTTGAACATCGGTAAACTACTGTTGTCTCTAATTTGACGCATCAAATTAATAAATTGATAAATAATAGTTATTATCCAAATAGTGAAACTAATGTATATAAAAAAAAATTTGAATGCGCAGTAGCCTCGACTTTCTTTCGAAGAATGGTAGGAGTGGCTATCCTAGAATTTGTGTACAAAGGGATTTTGTTCTAAAATTAACACTGTATTGTATTGGATTCTTATTGCACAACTTTTTTCCCCCCTTTTATATACTAAGTATATCATCTAACGTACTCATCAAAAGAAGTACTTTATTATCAAAACTGCTGAAGGATAATACATATACACACAGGTACTATTATGTATACACTATCAACAAATATGGTTCAGTAATCTTTAAAATTACACAATATAACTAGATGTATAGGGGTATATGAAATTAAATACAATAAAAGTGAAGAAGAATATCACAATGTTTAACAACAAATGACGAAAATTGGTTCCTTAGTTGAAGAGCAAAGTTAAATGTGTAAATAAGTTTTACAAACAATTATAAAAAATAAGATTGTGAAAACATGTCCAAAAATTTGGCTTATCAGCCGCGCTCGAATAAAAACAATTTGAATGCCCAAACAAACAAATAGTGATGAAAATAAAAAGGATGCTTTTCACAACGATTTAATCACTACTACTTTTGACATTGATAATTTAAAAACAAACGCAATGTCATAAGCGATTTGCAGCAGACATAGCGGATATATTTGGAGAATACAGAGAGGGTCAATAAAATTGTAATGCTGCTAATAGTGATATTGATTATTATTATAATAAAAACAAAAGATAATGTGATGATAATTATATTAGAAACGTCTTACCCAGTATGACGAAATCTTTAGCAATCCAAGTTTTTACTTCATGTAAAGGTCTGGTTTATTACGCATCTGTTGTCTCGAAGAGAGTGTAATCATTATGACCGCTGGTGTTATGTATTATGTATGGTATTCCCGAACTCGGAACACTACGAAGTTTTATATTATCATTCAAGCATAAATTTAATTTGTGGAATAATGATAAATGAGACATTAGATTTTTGTTAATGAAAGCTGGCTATCACGTTAATAAGCATGGTTTGTACAAGCTTAATGAATTGCAATTATTTACGTTTCGTCGTAAAAGTCATAGGGTTAGAAGATGCGTATTAGTGAATGAGAAAGAAAGAACAATTTTGAACGTCTCAATAAAGAATGCAAAACATTTGAACCTTTCAATAAAAAATAGAAAAACATTTGAACTTCTCAATAAAAATTAGAAAGACAATTATCACTTAGCTAAACAAATAAAGTTTGAATTATTACAAATAATTTAGAAATTGATCTTGGATTTTAATTATCGATTCTTCATGTGCATAATAACTTGTTTTTTTTTTTTTTAGTTAAATGAAAATATGTACACAAAAAGTAAAATAACAAAAATACCAAACTCCATGGATAATTCAAAACGGGAAGACCTTATCAAATTGCAAAATCAAAAGCTCAAACACATCAAACAAATGGAAACAACTGCATATTCCTTACCTGGTACAGGCATTTCCTTATGTAGAAAATGGTGGATAAAACCTGGTTTTATAGCGGCTAGCTAAACCTCTCACTTGTATGACAGTCGCATAAAATAAAGATATATATATAGTGAACGAAACAAACAGATAATAGGTAAAAATGACAAAAATAGGGCTACAGCAGTCAACATAGTGTTATAAATCTTAAAGAAAATTTAGCTTAATGAAAAGCCACCACCTGTTCACATATAGACAAGATTACTAATAACATTTTTACATGTTGTAAACTTGATAACTTAGTTAGGAATTGACACTATAATTGGAAAGGTACCTAAGAATTACATACCAGTATTGGTTTCATTTGCCATTTACGTCAGTAAGTACATGTAAGGCGTCTATATGCACTTTTATTAAATTCAATTGTATGTCAGTCATGATATTGAGCGTGTTGAGTTTGCGATAAGACTGTCAAAATGTTTTATGTACTTCTTGCAAAAAGACATGAAAACGTAGTCAGATTTTGCTCAAATAGTACAGTCTTGAAGTAAGAAAATATTGACGAAGCCAGTATTCTATCGGAGACTAACATTGCCTTTTCCTTTCTGCTTTGAACAAAAAATTATGACAACATTGTTAAGACCTAATGAAACACTTCTTGATAGATATTAACTATGCTACCTAAAATATTGATCCGATATTTAGACTATATGTAAATCATCATGATTTTTTCCAATTATACAACTCTGAGTTTTCTGTCACGATTAACATATTAAGCACTTGATAATATAGCGCATAATTATACTTAAAGGAAGAAAAATGCCCGTTATTTCATCCAAATTTATTCATTTCATATAAAGAAGTCGAAATAAGCAAAGATTTCTAAAATGCAAATGATATTCATTTGCGATTATCTAACCATGTGTTCGAACAACCGGAACAAATAAAATATCCATGCAAAGTAACTTTCAAATACTTGAAATCTTATTTGACATTAATCTGATGTTTATTTCAGTTGTTTTCTTTCGTTACAAAATCTATTTGGTGAAACGGACAACTCGATAGACAACTTTGATTTTATTCTTAAAGTAAAATAACAAAAATACCAAAAATTCAAAACGGAAAGTCCCTTATCAAATGGTAAAATCAAAAGCTCAAACACATCAAACGAATGGAAACCAGCTTTCATATTTCCTTATGTAGAAATGGTAAATTAAACCTGGTTTTATAGCTAGCTAAACCTCTCATTTGTACGTCAGATCTGATGAATAATACATGAGAGTTTAAATTCTTTATTCATACATTTAGAGTTAATAATTCGACTCTGAGATTCCGATGGTTACAAAAATACTGTGAGTACAATAGCATAAGTTTACAATACACCATTATCTGCCCCTACAACTTCTCCTTCACCTATGAAACGACGTTTGTCAGAGTCCGACGAGACAGCAAGTAACAATAAGAAAATGAAAAGACCATTGAACCCCCCAGTAGCTTTATTTTAAACTGTAACGTTTAACGCTCTTGCAAACATAAAAAGCAATTTGACCGAAAGCTTAAATAATATTAGTAGTAGGCTAGAGAAAAGAATCATTTATGAAGAAGGAAATGTGGAAAAACATCTGACAGTTAAATTTAATACGGTTATAAGCGATAAAATGAAAGGTGAAGTTGCCAACTTGAAAGCAGAAATAACGACTGAAGTAAGTGAATATAAAGACAAAGTTAAAACCCTTGAAAAGTCACATGCTGAAATAGTAACATCAAACTGTGATAAAACTGTTCAAAAACAGAATTTGAATTTTATTGTAACAAATCTTCCTGTAGAACAACGTGAAAGTGCAGACAAAACCTTCTTAAAATCAATAGTTACATAGTCTTAATAAAAGATGGTTTGAAGCTTGGGAATGTTTGTGTTAAAGATGTTATCGTAAAACAAAATTATTCAGACAGTAATAAACCGGGTATCGCAGTCATTGGAATTGAAAATCTGGGACATAAGAAATTAGTTTTAAAATCAAAGAAGGTGTTAATGAATTCTTCTAGGTATTCAAGAGTGTATATTGAAAATGATATTCCTTATGAACAAAGAATTAATAGCATTTATCACCGTACAATTTTGAGAGCCCTGGGCAAGGATAATGACTTTGCTGTTAAATCTAGTCGTATTGTTAGAAAACACAATTACACTCAATCAACGATGTCAACTCTACACACCGGATAGCGGATCAAATGAAAGCCCGAAAGCAAAATAGAAACGATATAGATTCACATTCCAAAAACGTCAAAGCTTACGAAAATTCTTCGGATGGGTGGCGAAGATACTCCGAAAATAATAGGTTTGGTAGAGGGAGAGGAGGTGTCAGTAAACCAAGTAACAGATAGGTCAAATGTGGGTTTTGGAATATAAACTACTGGAGTAAAAATTCGAACAGTGATAAAAATAGTATACTAGCTTCGTGTTTAAAGAGTCGAGGTCTGCATATAATTGGTCTTGCGGAAACCTATCTTGTGGGAGAAGATACCGTAAACATTGATGGTTATAAATGGTACGGATATAACCGAAAATTAATACATAAACGTGCTCGAGCTGGATCCGGTGGCGTAGGATTGTTAGTGAAAAACGATATTCATTCCCAGTTCAATGTAGTGAAAGTGGACGCATCAACAGATGGAATTTTATGGGTACAATTTTCTAAAACTAACAACCAAGATAATTGTTTTTTGTGTGTGTGGTTTATTTACCACTGAAACACTCTGCGCGTTCGGTCAACATCCATCATTTCTTTGATGCGCTTATGTCCAAAATATATGCAATTACAAATGGTAGTCCTTATTATTTATGCGGTGATTGGAATTGTCGAGTCTCTAATGTAGAAGATTATATACAAGGAATTGACTTTTTGCCTGAAAGTAATATTGTAGAATTTACACCTAATAGTTACGGCGACTTGTTTTGTAAATTTGTAAGCAATATAAATTGTTGTATTTTAAATGGCCGAAATTTTATCAACAATGTCTTTACGTTTGTGTCAACCAGAGGATCATCGGTCGTTAACTATTGCGCATTACCTTATGAAAAACTGTCATCTATTCAAAACTTTGAAGTCATTCGAGTAAGAACACTAATTAAAAAAAAATGCAGCCATATGCTCTGATGACCCTTAACATATACTGGATTACACTTTGTTATGCTGGACATTTGTCACACCTGGTTATGATGTTTAACAAACTGTGTCCGATCAATTGATCGATAACGGAACTGATAAGATCAGTTAAATATGACACATGGAGTATTCCAAACGATTGGATGTCTGACAATGAAACAGTTTCCAAACTTAGCGCATTTATAACTGAGCTAGAGAAATCTGAAAAAAATCAGTTAAATTTAGACAGTAAATATGAAGATTTCGTTAAAATTATACAAATTGAAATGGATTTGAAGCTAAATAAACGTACAACTAATATATATGACGGCAAAAGCAACAAACGGAGACGTATGAAAAAAACGTGATGGTACGACAGCTTAACACTTCTTTGGAATGATGTATGTAAAGCCGAACGTGCGTGGCATAAGTGTCATAGTGGCTGTAAGAAGGATTTACGCCAAGTTTTTGTGGAAAAACGGAAATTATTGGACAAAGGCATTCAGAGAGCTAAACGTCAGTTTTGGTACCAATCTTCTTCCAGAACTCAGTCGGGAACAACTTCTAGATGACCAAGAACATGATCCTAGAGAGTTCTGGAAGAAATGGGTAAAGTCGGCGTTGGAAATGAACGGCAGAAATCTATACCGATGGAAATGACACTAGACGATGGGACAACTAGTACAGATACAAACACTGTTTTAAATAAATGGAAAAACTGTTTTGATTAATTATTAAATTAAATATTAAATATCTAATAATCAGACCATTGACACTTATGTTAATAATAATATCTCTGATGATTTTTTAGATAGTGAAATATTGTTTGAAGAAGTAGTAAATGCTGTTGCTAAAAGTAAAAATGGGAAGTCACCAGGTATTGATCAGTTGTCAGTAGAATTATTTAGAAATAATGCATTGATGCTAATTTTGCATAAGTTATTTAATACATGTTTCAAGTATGAAAAATTTCCTTCAGTATGTGGTAAAAGTATTATTACCCCACTTCCTAAGTCTTCAACTTCAAATCAACAAGATCCAATGTCATACAGGGGCATAATTTTAGCCCCTTGTGCATATAGATTATATTGCAATATACTGAATGATAGGGTAGTGTATTGGTAAGAACAAAGAGATATTATTCATGATGAACAAAATGGCTTCCGTAAAGGTAGAAGTACCATTAAACATCTAAGTACATTGACTTCAATTATTGAAACTAGAAAATTGAGAAAGTTGTCAACATTCACAGCTTTTATAGATTTTAAAAAAGCGTATGATACTGTTAGTAGAAAATTATTGTTAACTAAATTGGATGATTTAGGAATTAGTTCAAAAGTTTTATGTGCATTGAAAGCTATATATATTCATAAGTAGAATGTTGTATTAAACTTAATGGCAATATGACAGAATGGTTTAGCGTTAATTCAGGTTTAAAACAAGGATGTGTATTTTCGCCTGTTATGTTTAATATTTTCATTAATAGTTATGGGTGTCGACATGGATGGTGAAAAAGTTGGTATACTTTTTTATGCTGATGACATTGTATTTATTGCTGAAAACGAAAAGGATTCACAGGTTTTATTAAATGTATTAAGTAATTGGTGTATTACCAATTGTATGAATGTAAACCTAGACAAAACTAAAGTTGTGCATTTCATGTACCCTTCGGTTCAACAAACATCTAAATCTTTTTTGTTAAATGATAATACATTACAAATAGTATTTTGTTACCAATATCTGGGTCTACTGTTGACAGAATTTCTCGATTATAGTGAGTAGCTAAAGCTGTAGCAAGAGCTGAAAGTCGAGCTCTGAGTTTATTGGTTGTTAAAAGTAAAACACATGGTCGTTTCCAGCACAGTACCTTTACAAAATTGCTTGATACTCTGGTCTGGCCAGTCATAAGCTATGGTGCATAAATTTGGGGCATTCGTTATTTGTCTTGTATAAACGCTGTCCACAACAGAGCTATCAGGTTTTTTATGGGTGTTGGCAAGTATACGCCAAATGGTGCTATTAACGGGGACATGGGCTTGAAACCACCTAGTGTAAAACAATGGACATGTGTCTTTAGGCACTGGGCAAGATGTAGTGGCATGAACAATGACAGAATTAATTATAAAGTGTTCAAATGGTCACATAAATATGCTGTAAATATTAAGAAAAACTGGTGTAAAAGAGTAATGAAGAAACTTTAAGATTGTAGTTTTGAATTGTATGCTAGTCTTAACCAATTAATGAAAGATCTTGTTTTGTGTGTAAAAATGAAATTGAAGATGAAAAACATGTATTTACTGTATATCTTTTATATACAGACCTTCGAAATATTTTGAATAGGGGAGCAGTAAAACATAATGATCAATTTTATTTCTTTTTTATTCAGAAATGAAAAGCTATGTCAGGTAGTTCCTAAAACCTGCTTTAATATTTTATGTAGAAGAACAAATTTCTTATTTATATATATATATATATATATATACATATATATATATATATATATTATATAGCTGATGATGTAATTTAAATCTTAGATATATATAATTTTAAAATTATGTAAAATATTGTATATAATTATTCATTTCATAGTCTCCCATAATTCTTAATAGAATGGATCTTGTATATGTTTTAGTATTTAAGCTAATGATAATTTACTGTTAGTTTTTAAATATACGATAGGTTTTATATATGTATTTGATTTATAAGGTATACGCTGTGTTTAATATGTGTATTTGAATGTTGTATGGTAAACAAGTGGTGAGGCTTTAATGAAATGTTGAATCTGAATCTGAATCATCTTAAAATTGTGATTAATTATAGTCATGAAATTTCGTTCTTGAAAAAAAGAAAGGTCCATTCAGCGAAACATTTGCAAATTATATTCTTTCGAGGACTTATTGTCATTCGACGGCGAATTCAGTGTACAAAGTATTCTTAATAAAGTATTTACGTTTTCTTTAACAGTAATAAGATTCGTTTGAGACATAAGATTTTGGAAAAAAAGTTCTTCGAGATCATTAGAGCGTAAACCGAACGGCCAAAATCAGTGCTTATCGGAATTGTAACAACCTTAATCAATAATAATATCAATTTCAATATTTTTAAACCGAAACAGTTTAACTAATGATTAATGTCATACAACCAATATCGAAGCATCCATGACTTAATCAATAAAAATCAGGTTTAGCAAAAATATGCTTGTAATATTTGAGACTGCACGTTAGGAATTCGTCAATACCCCAGTTCCGAGATACGGTAGTTAGCTAAATATGTCATATGACTTTCATCACCTTGTACACATGTTTAGAAAATGGGTTAAAAAGTTTGATGCTATACTTCACGAAACATTCGGGAAATTAAATTCTAATTAGTTGGTCATCCTCACTTAAATCGTACGGGACATTGAGATTACGCACCTACGGAACATAAATTATTTCTTGACTACCCTGCAGAATGACGATCCTGAAGATGATAGAAACCTTAATAGGTGCAGTGATACAGGCGCGCCTTCTATCTGGTAAATGACGTCAAAAGAGAGTGCGTAATTGATGATCTTTTCCAGTGAAAGACATGATTCGAGAAATAGCCTATTATACATTAAGTACAATAACTGCAGGTAACCAACACAATCTTAGAACCTCTCCTCCTTTAGAGAAGTAGAATACAAACACAAACAAATGCTCGAAAATATGTTTAACTTGGAAATGTTATCATGTTATCGTTGAAAAAGCGACCACCGGTAAAAGCAGATATTTTGATAAGGAGTACCGTCAAACATAACAAGATTTGTTATCATATAATGTGTTTAATTCAACGCTCTCATTGTTCATTGTCTATTCGCCATCTTTAGGTTTATAAGCCTTTTGGTTGAGTATAATAATATTAACGGTTTCAATTTTATTGCCCAAGATGCGCATTTCGACAGGTAATATCTCTACAGTGATGCTCAAGGCAAGATATTTAAATGTCCAAAATCTAACAAAAGTAAAGTAGAAAAAAATCTAAAAACGAACAAAACATAAAGCCAAATCCGGACAAGGAATCAGAGCTTTGTATGAGGGAGATAATGTCTTAATTTAAATGATTTTGAAATTTAATAACAGCAAATTAAAAAGAACAATATCCGTAATTTCATGCCAGTAAGGAAGTACTGGCTACTGGGCTGGTTTTAACCGCGGGGGCTAAGAGTCCACCAGCAGAGGTATCGACCAAGTGGTAGTAATAATATTAATAATATTAACAGTAGCAATTTTGTTTCACCCGATACTCATTTCGACAATTTATGTCTCTTCTAATAACGTTCTCATAACATACTGGATCATTTAAAACAACAACAAAAAACTAAAAAGGAGGCAATTTTACAAATTAAATTAATAACTGTTAGCCTTCTGTTTTGATGCCGCGTAAGACAGTCATCATTCAACCCATCAATAGTTATTTTTATTTGAAATACACAAACAAGTTAAAAAAATCTGATATCTGTAGTTAATTGATCCTTAGAGAAGCATTAACTGCTTAAAAGAAATAAAGGTTGACTCATCAAATTATAATTTCAGTTCATTAATTCCACATTTAACGATCATACAAAAATTGAAATTGAATTGCATAGTAATTAAGATGTTATCTACAAATATCTGCAGCTGGGAAATTCAGTTTATTATCTGTTGATAAAAGATAGTAGATAAATAATTACAAGATATACTATTACTATGCATGGCGTATAATCAATATCAAATTTATAGCAAACGCTCTTTTAATGACAATATTTAAAGTCTCTCTTCTACGGAAAGGGAAGAAATTTCGTAAACATTTTGCGATATTACAAATTGTGTTAAATTTTTGTATGTGTTGTAATGATTAAGAGTTAGGGATGATGGCACAACATAGTATTGAATAGGCACAATGGCTCGTAGATACAAACAAAAACAACACACACAGTAGTACGGACTTAAAGACTTCTTATGAATGAAGACTGACAAAAGACTGATGCGAAAATAGAAATTTTTTAAACCTATATTTACGATACAAACAATTTTCTAAGATATAATATCAACAAAGGTTTATTACTATTTCATACTTTAATAGAACATTAGGATGGAAATGTATCATATACATCGCACCAGTTTCGAAGTCCTAATTAAAGGGCATATTTTAAGTACCTTAGTGAAATTGTACAATGTCATTTTATTCAGGTTGTTTTATTGGGGACATGTTAATCAGAGTTCAGTTATCTATGAATATAAAAATAAGGAGATGTGGTATGATAGCTAATAGGACAACTATCCACCAAAGCTAAAATGGAGTGGATGTAAGCAATTATAGGCAACCGTACGGCCTTCAACAATGAAAAAAATCCATACCGTATAGTCGTCTATTAAAGGCTCCGACATGAAAAATATGAAACAATTCAATTGAGAAAAATAACAGCCTAATTTATAACAAAACAATTTACGATAAACAAATATGACGACATGAACCAACGACAACCACTGGACTACAGGCTCCTGACTTGGGACATGCACTTAAAGAATGTGGTGGGGTTAAACATGTTTGTGAGCGCTCAACCAACCCCTAACCTGGGACAGTGGTGTTACAGTACGAAATAAGAACAAACTATAAAACAGTAGTTTCGTGGGTGTATTTTGTATTTTTACTTTTGTTTGTTCTATTTCTCCCTTTGGATCTTCTATCTATTTTTACTCAGTTTTGCTTATACTAAGTTGTTTGCCGGAAAAACAATCAAGCTTATTAATGCAACCACTAAAATGGCCATCCCCACCTACACTGCTCCACCACATCTCCACCAACAATACACACACGCTGTTTATGACTGAAAATCCTTCTTTTATAATATAGCAATTATAGTTTTTTTTTTTCTAGTTAATGTATGAATAATTTCTGACATTAAAGTACAGGAACTATGTAATATCAATTTATATGTTCATAGTATGTCATTTAAAATTCAGTACCTTTGTTTTTATTCATAATCTAAAAATCCTTTCATTTGTTTTTCATTTTGTTATTTAAGGAATGACTGTAATATTTTTTCTGTCTATGAAGCAATAACATAAAAAATGTGGTGCACACTGAATAACCTGCGTAGCGGGTTATTTTAAAGTGTGCACCACATTTTTTATGTTATTTCGAATAAACAGAAAAAATATTACAGTCTTTACTTATAATTTAATTCTAAATTTATTTTAAACCGGAGTAAACCATGAAACAACGTTGATGACGTCATGGTCACATGACAAAATTATGTCTATGAGCTGATAAACAAAACAACGTCAGCCAATCAGAAGACGCGTTACATCCAAAATTAAATTATTCTCAAGTAACCACATGTATACAGCAATCGTTTTCTTTATATTTAATCATTTACAATTTTATGAATGAATCGGTTGAAAAGTTGTCACATATGTCAACTTGTCGTTCCTTGCATATGTATATTATACTTAAATTCTAAGGTCTTGTATTATTGAATAAAATAAACAGAATGCCTTGCTATTTTAAGGAACGATATTAAAGTTTAAATTGAAATTTCACTGGAAACAAAAATCTATATGAAATTCATTTATTTGAATTGTAATGAAAATGTCAAAACTGCCAATAACTAACAACATCCTGACATAAATGATATGCTTCTAAAATTTAATTAAAGATTGAAATATTTTTTCATTAGTTTTTATAATAACAAATTTTCGTAATACAAATTTACACCCTGCGAAGATTTTGAGTATATAAGAATACACGTACGAGGGTATAGGGAAATAGGAACTACATAGACATAGAAATATTGTCGTTTTAACCGGAAAAGCACTAAATAAAGGCAATAGTAGTACCATTGTTCAATAGTCATAAGTCATTTAACTGAAACAAATCCGGGTCACAAAACAAAACTGAGTGAAACACATCAACTATAAGAAGAAACAAAACGGAACAACAGAAACACTGAACTGCTACAAAAACAAACGCCAACATACATAAAAACGGACTATGTGATAACAATAGCCATATTCCTGACTTGGTACAAGAAACAATGGTGGGTTAAACCTGGTTTTTAAACTCCGAAACAGTGGTAACGTTTTCCTTGCTACACTACGTTGACTTTAATGATAGTTTAGCGAAGCAACGTCACCACTGTTTCGGAGTTTGCCTGGTTTCAACATTTCCGTTGGTAATTTTTATTCTTTTGCGTTGTTTGTACTTTTATAGATACTGAAGATAAAATCAGGGATATTGATAACATCCCGCTCTGTTCTCTGAAAGATTCTGCACTTATTTTGTCAATAATGAGTATTACAAGTCATTAAACAAAACACGTTGATATGAGTTGACATTTCCTGAATTAAAACATACATAAAAATACCAAGATTGCCAAGACGTTGATTGGTTTTTGTGCTATGTGGTTTTAATCATTTTGTATATCTTTTAATATAAATAAGAAGATGTGGTATGAGTGCCAATGAGACAATTCCCCTTCCAAGTCACAATTTAAGTTTATTTTGTTTTCTTTTTTTTTTTTGAATGAGTGTGAAGTAATAAGATATTGAAACTTTTCTTTGTGTTTTCGTTTCTTCCTTTCTATAGCACCTTCTGTATATTTAGATCACCATTATACTTATAATGATTTTAAAATTTGAAAATATAATGGAAGCCATAGCATAATTTTTTTTTCGACACTAATTCTAGTACATGCTAATTAATGAGGGTCGACAAATGCAGTTTTTTAGATAATTCTATAAAAGAGATAAATCTAAGTCTTTTAAAATTACAATATGTTGTGGGGTATGCTTAAAACATTGACATGTTGTGTAGACTCCTGTCTATATCTGAAATCCATATGATGTCATCAAGATGTCTTAGATTATTTTTATCAATGGCTTGCTTTTTCAGTAACCCAAATATAATTTTATTCATGTTCAACTGTTATCAATTCGTCTTTTTCCCATCGTATCAGGAGACAATAATCAAAACAAGAATTACTACTTATAAATTTTAAATACAATATCATACACAGAGATTTAACATTGGATAAACAATCCAATAGACAACTTTCATGTTCGTGTATTTTCACTTAAAAAAAATTCCAATCTCGCAACACTTATTTTATAACGTCACATACTGAGTCGATTGTTCACTGACATACCTTACGCCAATAACCCTCATGCCTCGTTCACACGTACATTTAATTCGAATTGAATTCGAATCGAATGCGAATCGAATTCGCTAATCGCGTTCACACACTCTTCTTTTTTAATTCGAATTGATTCGAATTGGCTAAATCGCATTATCCAATTCGCATTAGAAATGCGTTTTTGTTAATACGAATTAAAAGTTAACGTCGTTCGGACAGTAAAGCGAATTTGACGCGCATTGCAATTCGAATTAGAATTTACGTTTGGACGTAAAACGTTTCGAATGCGAATTAAACTAATTCAGATTAGTTAATGCGAATCGAATTCGAATTACGTGTGAACGCAGCATAACTTCATCTAGAGTTACTCTTTAAGAATATTTCCAAAGTATTCATTACCACAATTTATCAAAAACTTTATATTTTCTTTTTGAACTGATCTCCATGGTACATCTAAGCACGTGGTTTTATTCCACTGATTGGTAAAAAAGAATGAAAGGATTGAGTATTGAAACAAAACTTCTTTAAAAAGGCCATATAATTACACGCTTGTGACACAAAAATAGGTGAACGATTTCAAAGGTTTAATCAAACTTGTAAAAGACAACTGACATCGCCAGTTCAAAAAAAGAGAAGAAAAACGACCAAAAGACATACAATAGTATACAAAACTCACTTCGAAGAGTAAACTCTGGTCAACAGAAACCTTTCTAAAAAATTGTGTGATCGCAGGTGATTCAGAAAGGTAAGCAGATCCTACTGACAAATTGCTTATAATGCCAGTGGTTGATTTCATTTGCATTTAAGTGTTTTTATTATTTTATGATTTTGTTTATATAAGTAATCTCTTGTGTTTACTATAGAGTGTATATTTTGTAATGAATGACATTATGCTTTTTATATATTTATACAACCTTTTATTTACGATTGTCACATTCTACGGTGCTGTTTTATGTACTTTGGCACGATTTCAGTGATTTTAAAAGAGACAAACAATAATTACGACACTGATTAATATGGTAAGGTTTTGTATGCAGATGAAAATCTTCAATATTCTATTTTATGATTGATATTTTAGCGGAGAATAGTGGTTATCACAAACTTAAATCATGAATATGACAATTCAATTTGCATTAAAAGTGAAATGAACACAGAAGGCAGTAGCTAGTATTCCATCAAAGAATTAATCAGCTGGTCAAGGGAAATACATTTGTTTGAAAAAACAATGAAGTTACATTACATCGCACATCACATCGAAACAATCTATTAGATATCAATCCCTAACTTTTTGACAATATTTCCCAACAATATCGGAGGCACGGAATTTATAAACTGTATATTTCATTTACAAGCACTAGGTCGATACCGCTGCTGGTGGACTGTTATTCTCTGATCATCAGTTCAGTAGTCAGTGGTTCTGTATTGACATGATAATCAGATTTATAACATATATTTGTTGAAAATTCAACGTTCATCAATTCAGAAATAATCATAAACTATGTTTCAACTCCCTCAGGCAGAGTTCTCGAAAAGTGGTGGTCCGAAAGTTTTCACCACCAAATATTTGCAAAGGACAGACACAATTTGGCATTTTCCAAAAGAGATAATAATGAGGACCAGCAAATTTTCTTCATGAACCACCAGGGAAAAAAAGATAGCAAGAACTCTGCCTATGGCAAAGTTGACCTTGTATGAATTGGCTATTATGTGTATGTCCTTTTAGCACACTGTGGGTTACCGTAAGTTCAGAAATTATTGATTTCTATTAATGCGAATAATGCGACTGAATAAGGATCGCAATAATAAGAACTCGCATTATAATATCTGTACACATATATGTATGCAGATTGTCCTGCAATCGCAATAATTAACACCGAATTTTGATTGGTCTAGTCAAAATCGCAATAATAAATGCTCGCAATAATTTCTGAATTTATAGTATTAAGTATATCAATAATCACACTGTTCCCAATATGTTCAGACAGTAATATTAACCCCCTTTGTTCTAAACAAAGTAACAAAAATTCAATTATATATATATGTATCAAATGTGAAGCCTATTTAGATAGAAAAAAAGTTAAAAATTTTGACAGAAGTAAAGTCTTACTAGTTTTATCAAAACCTATAGACATTTTGGAACCTTTCTTTAACGATCGACATTTGTTTAATTTTACACGTCAATTTTTTATGATAAACTTACCACTCCCTCTAGGTTGCACTTCTGTAAATATTGGCAATACAATTTCCCATCGGAACTCCTTTTACGGCTTAAACTTTACTATTAAGTTTCGTAAAAAAAGATATTTTAGAATGGAAAGTTCATATGCACTACTATTTCTTTGCATCGTTCAGGATTAGGGTCTGTAGACACATATTTCAAACGTGTCTTATTTTCTTAAACCTTTTAACAGTTTTCTTTTATATATTTTTGTCTTCTTCCAAAATTGCTTTCTTTTAAAATATCCCCATAAACTTTTGATACTAGAAAAGACATTATCCGCCCAGATATTTTGCCACAAAAAGTATTATACAAAGATATTGGTGTTATTAAAAGGTGGTTAGACTTGTGTTCAGTTTTACCAAAATTATGTGTAAATAAGTATTAAAAAATCATGTTTACTAAATGGTATTTCTAAACAAAGATATTATCATACTAGTATACATTAATCACTTAAAAATAAGGCAAATTTGGAAACCAAAGTAGAAGAGACAAATTAGGCTACCAAAAGAAGAAATAGTTTAGCACCATTATCAAAGGAAGAAAGACAGGTTCTGTACCAGTCCATAGCACTAAAAAACTAGAATGAGCAACTCAAATGGTATAAAAAGCCGGGAGTGAACTCAAGTGAAAAGGAATGGTAAGGCGTTTTATTTTATATTGGAAATATTTGATTTGCTATAGAGAGCAAACATCTGGTGAAAAATTGCATAAGGTTATATCATAGATGAACAAGGATTGAGGAATTAAACTTACTACGTAAGTGTAAAGGCAAAACAATTTCTAGTGAACAATAGATAATTTTAGTTTTGTTTCAGCAAACCCATGACTTATATGCAGACAACGTGATTACCATTAGTCATAGAAAAAATAAGTAAAGCATGTCCAACGATTAAAATGTAAACCTACACAGAGCAATATTTCAGTAAGTGTTGAAATATTCACTTGCTTAGTCTATGAAAAAAGTGTAGCGTTACGTAATTGATAGTAAAATGAACTATTTGTCATGAATATTATATCAACAAATCATTTCTAGTTATTGCATCTGTCTTTTTGCTTAATTCACTGAAGATTTATGGTTTTATACATATGGAAGTTTTATGTCATGACCGTGTTTCTGTCTAATAAACAATATCATTCTGCGCATGTCTTAATGTTGAAATGACACGCATGACCTTTTAGAATAAACTTTATAGATTTAGCTTTGATTAAATTTGTTATGTGTCAAAATGATATTCATAAAATTAAGTAATTTTTATAAGCAGTTTTAAAAAAAGGGAAAATAGAAATTCGATTGTTAACCATATCTTACTTGACGTTTTATATAATCTATCATAAATACCAGAAATAAAATCGTGTACGCCAGACGCGCGTTTCGCCTACAAATGACTCGCTAGTTACGCTCGAATCAAATGTTTTAGAGGGCCAAATAAACTACGAAGTTGAAGATTATTGAGGACCAAAAAACCTCGGTTTTTGTCATAAACTTTACAATGCATTTCAATAAGTACGCAAGACGCAGGTTCAGTAAACATATGACTCATTAGCGTCACTGAAATGAAAATTATTTTAAAGCAAAACCCTTTACGAGGTTGAAGATCAATGAAAACGTAAAATTAAAACAAAAAATTGTGCAAAATATTATTCCGGCACTAAATGCTTGAGTTTGACAAAAAATAATTTCCGATGAGTTTAACATGTCATGAACAGTAAAATTACGGAATTAGACTGCATCAATCATGTTATGACGACTCTTGAATTCCTTTTACTTTGCATATCACTTTTACAATACTGAACCTACGCCGACTTTGATGATTCAATCTACGACACGTCAGTACTGTTTTGAATGTTCTAAAAAATAAAACACAATGTTAGATGTTCATAGTCAATCGAAACAGACAACAAAAGATATTGTAAACATTGATATTTTTGTGGGATGTTTTATTTGCGATTTCAATGCAGAAAGATTTTGTGCGCACGATAAGTGCGCCATGTAAAATCAAACTGTTTGATTTGAGCACATTATTTGCGACTGTGATACTTTAACACATTTAAAGTGATTGCAAAAAAGGTAAACATAAATGCAATGATTTATAAACACATGGTGATATTGTATTGCAATATAGTTCAGGTTTGTCAAAATTTCAATGAGATCTTGCAACATAACGAAATAAACGGCTATAAAAAATCGTTGGTATAACATTTGCTATCACAATATGTATTTTCAATGCTGTTTTATCGTATTCAATAACAAATTGAAGAAAGATGATGATTTTATTATAAGTCTTAGATGTAAGGATGGTTAATGCGATTGATACTTTCATTTTTTAAAAGGATTGCTTTGAAAAATTGCAATGTAATTGAAGTTCGATTTCAATTGAAACCCAAGAACTGAAAATGTTAAGATTTTGATTAGAGAACTAAGGAATATTATGGTTTATTGTTTGTTCATTGTTGAAATATTAGTGAGCTTTTAAAGACAAAAGTCGTGACAATTAACCTTGTCTTATCGATTCTTCTTACATGAAACTAAAACAGATGTACCAATACCTCAAACAGCAGGTTCTGCCACTAATGCATGTTTTTTTTACACAAATCTTGATTACATTGGTCTGGGAAAATAATAGATGATTAACCGTGTTGCGAGATTGATGGTCAAATCACAGAACGTAAAACATGTAATGGCCTAAACGGTGAACCCATAGAAAGGTCAACTTCCTTGATGGGGATGTAGACTTAGCTTTTGCACCATTACATAATTCGCCGTTTGAGAATCAAATGCATTCTGGGTAACTTCATTGTTCGTACCCCAAAATGAAAACAACGCCACGCCATTGTTGAATTTCATTTGTTTGGGACGTTGTTAGCCAATCACAGCGTTTTGGTCTATGCTTTTGAAAACATTACCAAGAATGCTTTAGTTTCTGGAAAGGCGAATTGTAAGAACTAGAAATCGTAAAAACGTAAAATGTATTTAGATTGAACATGGTTTCAAGTTTGGTAGAGGAAATCAAGACTCTAGCTGGCTCTAAAGTTGGCTCCAAGTTTTCAAAACTGGCGACAAAAAACTGGCGGGGCAGGTGCACTCGACTCCAATCTATTCACAAATGTATAATTTGATACAGCATTGAATTCCGGGTATGCTGTACCCTCGTTACACCTAAGTAAGAACGGCAGTAGACGTTATTGTTCGAAACAAAGATGCAGATTATAGTGGTTAGTGTGGAAAAAATTCATGTATAGTAATTTTGTTTGAGGTATGCCAAAACGTATCCTTACTTGAATTATTAAATTACAAAAGCCTTTGTGACGTCATTTACAAACATTAATGCTTTAAGTTATTTGACAATTTATAAGTGTAGAAGACTATAATGACTGGAAAAAACCCTAATACTTCTATCTTCATTACACCAACATTTCTTCAGTTTTCCTTTTCCCATGGGGCCTCGGTGGCCGAGTGATCTAAGTAGTCGAATTACTGTATCACTAGACTGTCAACACTGAGGTTGTGAGATCGAATCCTGCACGGGGCAGGTGCACTCGACTCCAATTTTAATTGACTAGAATTGTCAGTTTTCCTACCGAAGGTCGTTGGTTCTCTCCGAGCACTCCGGATTCCTCCACCAATAAAAACTGACCGCCACGAAATAGCAAAATAGTGTTGAAAGTGGTATTAAACAACAATCAATCAATCAATCAATCAATCATTTTCCCATGCATTGATACAAACATTTTAAAAAGCAAAAACTATTGCTGAAGTAAATCCAGTAATTGACAATCGAATCAAACGTATAATTGTAGATTTCATGGTTTCTTAAAACATGAAAAACATATTATCGTTTGATATGCACTTCTTTGAAGTTGTAACCACGAACATATAATGCTTGTTTTAACCAGGAACTAAATTGCATACAAGTTACATTCAGTGTTGACATCAATTATTTTACAATCGTCAATTCAACGACTTCCTTGTGCATTGACAATTGTCTGCATAAGCTTTGTTATAGATAATCTCAAGGCATCCAATCATTACAGTCATTCGGTGTATGCCGTTGTTTGTTATTTAAAGCTTTAAAGTCATGCAGTGAATATAATTGGTATGTCTTAGCTTTGCTATTAAGAGAATATATTTTCAAACCAGTCAGCGCAAATTTGCCTTTTAGTGTTTGTATTTGATAATTGGATTTTTGCATGCATTTTATATAGAGAATTAGAGTACGTGTATCCTTGATGTCTATTTATTTGTTTACAAATACAAATAAGTATGGTATATAATTCATTTAGACAGCAACTCTTAAATACGATGAAAAGCAGAGAGAAAACTATATGACACCGAGCTTTCTCCAACAATGATCAAGTTAAAATACAATTTGTCAAGCTTTTAATTGTGCCGAGCAAAAACAATAAACGACATGTTGAAAATGAACAGAACAGCGACTACCCAATACCTGTCATCACTGAACATTTATTGAAACGACTTATATATAGAAAAAATGCACGCATTGTCATACTGAGCATAAGCCCACTTGTAATTTAAGTAGCAGAAAACAGGAAGTAGGTCTTTGACAGACCGAAAACATGTGGACACATAACAACTTGTCACTGTAGAGCTGCTGACCCAATATGTAGTCATTCTGTTATGTAGAACCGGGAAACATATGTTACGAAAACGTTTAAAGTTTATTTAACATATTTAAAAATTGAAAGTGTTGGCTAAACAGGAAGTAGGTATTTGACAGAGCCGACAGTTGCGTACATGTTACAACTTATCGCTGTTTACAAATAGGCAGAAGATCCCAAGGGGACATTCAAAAGTCACTTTTCGAGATAAACTGACAACCCAATGATATATCTAAGCTGCAGACCAAATATGAAGTTATTCCGTTAGTAATTTCTGAAAAATGTGTGATTTAAAGATTTGTAGACGAAGTGACAGACGGACGAATGAACGAACGGACAAGGTGGGTTCAAAATAGCTGCACCTTAATAGTGGGGTATAATATAAAATGTAAAAGCCTTTGATGAATGTCCTTGCCTAAGACAGACAAGGTTACATGTTGCATGGTACAACTAGTATATGGTCTATCGATATTCATCCTTTCACTTTTAATTAAGTGGACTTGGTTGAAGTTCTGCTAAAACACTGCCTCCGTTTGTTCCGGCTGTTTGAATCGGTATTTACAGCATTGGCATGGTCAATATTCTTCAAGATGTTAAAACGTTATTTTGGTAAACTCCTCAAATGGTATCAACTGGTTGCCTGAGATTGAAAATGGTAAATACTGATAATACACTATGATTATATTTCGAGAAGACTACTAGTATTTGTTAATTACATGGAGGAATGGTCAATCTAATTTCAGTTCTAAAATCTATACATATATACTATTTATTAACGTCCCAACTATACATGTTTCATGGTATCAATAATTAATTTGGCACCAGTCGTGCTGCTCATGTAAGTACAAGTAATAAGTCTGATTCGGTAGAGATATATTTTTTAAGTAGTAAATTCTTGTCGATTGCATTTCATACTGATAGATATCATAAGATGGCACTATAATATTTTAAGCAAATACATTTGAAAAAGAGAGGCGAATATACAAAAGAGATAACCAAACTCATGATTTCAAAAACAAACTGACAATGCCATTGCAAAAATCGATAATCGACCAAATGACAAACAACAGTATACAGAAGACAACATAGAAAACTAAAGAATACGCAACACGAACCCCACTAACAACCGGGGTGATCAATTCAAATTGTCAGATTTTCATGTCAAGCTGAAAGTCGCCCAAGTATACACAACAGAAGCCACAAACAAAACTAAAAAAAACGCTTACTTATTTGTAAGATTCTGAACGACAAATATGTATTTTTGAAATAAATGTTTTTATCATGTTAGGACAATCAAAAGACCAGGAAGATACTAAGTACACCAATCATTTTAGGGCAATCAAAAGACTATGAAAATACCAAGTACACCAATCATATTAGGGCAATCAAAAGACTAGGAAGATACCAAGTACAGCAATCATATTAGGGCAATCAAAAGACTAGGAAGATGCCAAGTACAGCAATCATATTAGGGCAATCAAAAGACTAGGAAGATACTAAGTACAGCAATCATATTAGGGCAATCAAAAGAATAGGCAGATACTTACTACAGCGGTATTTATGATAAAAAAAGGAATAAAATATGACAGAATCAATTAAACGCTTATTCGATAAATAATAATGTTTAATAGCAACACGAATCCAACTAAAATATGAAAGTGAGCTCCTCTGTTTCGGAAGAACAAAGCCTATTCCAAATCATTTGAATTTTCTAAAACATGCAAACGTTTGAATATCATTTTACATGTATCTTAAAACCTGCAGTAAGTCCTTTATACATAATAAAGGTGAGTATAATTGCAACAATATAACAGCAAGCAAACCAACAGTAAATAGAAGGTAAGTTATTTAGGAAGTAAACTTGCAAGGTTAAAAACAATTTACTGGTTTGATTAGATTAACCATTTTCGGTATCATATTTTAAGCATCTAAATAACGCAGAATATTTTAATTAAGGTTCACGTTAGTGCTTAAAAAGCATTGATGAAACCGACCATTACAAGGGCATTAATATATAATTAGTTATCTCCCTTATCTAAGGTATACCACCTTAAAGGACGGTATTGTATTTGAAAATGATAACGTGCATGTAACTTTCAATCACAGGATAGTAAACATATGAGGGTCTGGATGGGGTTAACAGATAAGAGTATAATGGGCAAAACATAAAGAATAAAGGAATAATTAAAGAATAGAAAATAAATGGGGTGCTAAAATATAAAGAATAGAGATAATATACCAAAAAATTAAAGAATACAGAAATGAAAAACCTCACAACCAGACCCTCATATATATGTTATATTATTATGACAACTTAGAAACAAGACATAAAAGTAAAATAAAAAAAGTACCGAATTCCAAGGAAAATTCAAAACGGAAAGTCTTTTATCAAATGGCAAAATCAAAAGCTCAAACACATCAAACGAATTGGAAAAAAAAGGAAAAATTAAAAAATAGAAAATAAATGGGGTGCTAAAATATAAAGAATAGAAATAGTATACCAAAACAAGTAAAGAATACAGAAATGACAAATCCCACAACCAGACCCTCATATATATGCAATGCTATCATGACAACTCAGAAACAAGACATACGATCCTTTTAGCTACATATTTCAGAAAATTGGCTGTATACTGTAAACCAACTTATTTTCGCGAGCGAATTATTTTTGCGACTTTCGCGAGTAAAAAAATAACTCGAATATAAATTTTTGCTAATATGTTAAACTTAGATCTTTCCTTATTCTACTACATCAAGTAAATTTGAAAATCGCGAAATTAAATTGCCGTGAAGTGGGATAAAAAGGGCTAAACGCGAATTAAAGTATCCGCGGAAAAAAGTTGGGTTACAGGATACATCCTACCTTATTGTAGTGATGTTTGTTGGTCTCCATAGTGTTGATAATAAAATGATTAACTATATGCTACGAATACATTAATTGGATAAAGATTGTATTAGGGTGACAAATAAAAGCAATCAGATAATGAAAGGTTAGAAAAAATGAATAGTCTAGAGGACATTAATTGTGTATAGAATTATTCCTGATTGCAAATTATAAGCTAGACGTCTATACCCGTGCTAAACAAAGTCGTCAATCTTATTAATTTAAAGAAAAATGTCATATATAAAAGGCTTTGCTATGCCAATATTGCAATTCAAAAAGAAATGAGCATTAATAAGAAAACAGAATTCAGTGAATAGGTACTTTTCTCGTCTTGCATTTAGCCATTGGATTAAATCTAAAACATATTACTCAGCTATTTTTGTAAGGTAAATAACATTATCGAATGAAACAGGAATCAATTTGGAAAATAAACCTTCAAACACCAAAAGAATAATAGAACAAATTTAGATTTTAGATTACCAGACTTTATACATTGCAGTTGAAAATACCAATCTTCGTTTTTTTAAGAAAGTTCGATACCTAGAATAAAAATTCTTTTCATTACTCAATTTAATGGCAATTAAGTGTAAATTTTAATGTTCAGCGCTTCATATTTTATATCATAACACCATAATTTACCCTGAAAGGTTAAGTATGTTTATTTTGAAAATGACAGTATGAAATAATTTTCTGGTATATAATTTATGAAGTTTTAGAATATTGAACAAACATCCCAACTTTAAATCTTGAAGGTAAAACTTTAAAGATCCTATTTAAGAAATGGTATCAGGAACAACTAAAGTCACAAACAAGGGTTTGTACGTTGAACATTCAAATATCTAAGTTCAAATAATAGAAAAAAATAAAAACATTATGAAAACTAGATACCTGTGGTACCATATTGAAAATAATATTTTAGTTTTGCAAGCAAACATCTGTAATGTTGAATAGATATGTGAAAATATGGCCGTTTCAATGGAATCTACATGATTGTTTAGCGTGGTCAAAGATGGTAATAGTTCTTTCGATTACCAGATACGATTGTATAAAAACCACCAAATAAACACACACACACACAAACCCCTTCATATGAATATTTAAACACGGTGCTGTTTGGTTAGGAAAATGAAAACAATCCATCAAAACTTCTTAATCATTGTTTTATTTTACAAACATATGTGTAATGAGTAAGGGTATTTACATGTTTTCCATTAAAATGTGTGATCAATTCTGCCAACTAAGTAATGAATAGGTCATCTATCATTCAAAATCATTTAAAAACTATTTTCATAGTTTTCTTAAGTTACTAAAAATATTTAGTTTAAGAAAAAAACATTTACTTGTTGCCTTTTCATTAAAAAAATATTTGTAGATTGCATCAGAATAGCTCAGCTGGTAATATCAAATGCCAATTGTGCCTTATCTTGTATGTTGATCGTCAACATAAATCAACAATATTTACAACTTTATAAGGTTAAATTCGCTTAAAAGAGTTAAGGACTTAATTTAATGGTATTCCTCAATGAATAAATATAGTGCTTTCCCCTGTAACGTATCAAAAGTATCCAATAAAAAATGTAAGTGTTTAATCAACTTTTGTTATTTGCACTAACATATTTCTAACATTTAAGTATGCAAATATTGATACGAAAGAACCAAATCTATTTACAAACAAAAATGAACGAGCTCAAAACAGTGGTCGTCAATGACTTAATGACATAATCTAACAACTCAAAGGTCAATTAAGCTTCAATATTCTAATATTCGATAAAAAGTTATCATGTTCTCTTAGGAAATAATATTTATGTGAAATTTTACAAATGTTAAAGACTACTTGTTCTCCTTATGATGGCGATAACAAAAACAGCACTTGTCTGAAATCAATTTGTCCTGGTGTTACATATGCAGAAGATAATTGAACCGGGATTATGACATAAGGCATACAAATAAAATGGCATATAACGTCAAAAAACACGTCAATCGTTGTTCTTGTTTTCATGTTACACGTGTTACTATTATTTTTATCAAATTGGGAGTTAAAGGCTTGTCAGAGTTTCATTATTGTAATGTACAATTTATTTTAATGGATGTCAGACAACATTCTAGCTATTTTGATATTGAAAAGTTATATGTTTGTATATTGTATATGTAATTATAGATACCACTGCTGGTCCACATTTAGTGTCATCTTAGAAGTCAGTTATCTATCTTTTACAGAAAATATCAATGATGCGGTCATGGTTTTTATAAAATCATTGAAAATTGAAAATTCTTAGATTTTAATCCGAATTGTCATAGATGACCTTAGATATTTTTGCAACAACGTTTTGAAATATTTTGTCTTCAATGTTCTTTATTTCAGTCGTATGTTTTTCTAAACTATTATGAGATGAGTTATGTGTAGTCAAAATGCGCGTCTAGAAGACTGATTAATCGGCCTAGTATCTTTGATGGGTTTTCAGACTGAAAATAAAGTTACCGCTGAAGAGTGAAGTTCTACGTGTATATCTAATATACGTTTACCGACTATTTCAATTAACTTCTTTGTAGTTTCAATTGACACATTTGATTGACAGAGGTTAAGCTTTATCGGGTAGAGAGACACGTATACCATATGTATATCGATTAAATACAATAGAGCAACGGACGAGTTCATCTTCGCAGGGATTTATGAAAAGAACAATTACGCTTCTTTTTTATCATAAATTAGATAGCATTTCATTTTTCTTGAATGCGTAATGCAATTATTCTTAGTGAACTTTGACCTTATTAAAACTGTTGAATGTATCGGGTTCTAGACAACAATGCGATTGATGCGGTGTACAGGCTTACTTGTGGTTTATGTTACCTAAGCAGTTACAACAGAGAAGTTGTTAAAAAGTCGATGGACAAGTATGATGTTTTGGCGAATTTATTCCAGGCTTTATTTTTTACTTTCCCAAATAATTACTTTTATAAAGAGAGGACTATGACTGTTCTATGACTTTGATTCGAACTGTTTGACCTTTTTCGCAACATAATGGCTCAACGGTAAAAAGTAAAAAATACCGAACTCAAAGGAAAATTCAAAACGGAAAGTCATTTATCAAATGGCGAAATCAAAAGCTCAAACACATCAAACGAATGGAAAACAACAGTCATATTCCTGACTTGGCACAGGCATTTCCTTGTGTAAAACATTGTGAATTAAACCTGGTTTTAAAGCTAGCGAAACCTCTCACCTGTATGACAGTCATATAGAATTCAATTATATTGACAACAATGTGTGAGCAAAACAAATAAACATTATAGGTAAAAACGTCAAAAATTGGGGTACAGCAGTCCAGATTGAATTACAATGTATAATCTTAATCACTATGAAAACAAATACCTATTTCAACAATGATAAACAAAATGGCATATAGACACTCTATTGACAAAGAACATAAGCAAAAATGAAAGACAAGAATACAAAAATAACCATAGCACAATAACACAATGGCGGGACGTATAAATACCTAGCCACGCCAAAAATGGACTAAACAGTAATAGTTAAAATTATACATTAGAAAGACAATAAACAGCGGTAACTAGATATAATTGAACAAACCAAAGAAAAGGAGGTTGAAGTGCCTCCCATCTGCTGCACTACTTTTTCAGCCATTATGATTCTTATCAAAAAACATTCAGATATAAGTTTCGTTTGTCCAATATCTGACTTAAATTCAGGTACCCACCCGAATAATGATACATATTTGATGATTCTCATGGTGTCGCTTGTGGAGTAAGATCTGCTTACCCTTCCGGAGCACATGAGTTCTTTCCCATATTTAGGTGGGATTCGTCATGTTCGTGGTGTTTATTCTTTAGTTTTCTATGTTGTGTTTTGTGTACTGATGTTTGCCTTTAGGTCTTTTTTTTCGTTTTTCGCCATGACGTTGACAGTTTAGTTTCGACTTTGAGTTTGGTGTCCCTTTGGTATCTTCCGTTTCACTTGTTTTCCACCTAGATACCTCGGCACACAAAACCTTCATCCAGCCTAGTTGTAAAAAATGAAAATAACACTTTATAAATTCGGTGCATTCGATCTATTACATCAGGAACGCTCAAACATAAAACTTTGAAAGCCAAAGACATAAATACCTAAATGTGTGGGAACTTATGTAACCAAAAAGAGCACCTGAGATCGCCCCCAGTTTTTGGTAGGGTTTGCGTCGCTCAGTCTATAGTTTTCTTTGTTGTGTTTTATATTCTGTTGTTTGTCTGTTTGTCTTTTTTCTTTTTTGCCATTGCGTCGTCTATTTATTTTTGACTTATGAGTTTGAATGTCCCTTTGGTATATTTCGCCTCTGTTTTTAAAGAATAGAATTTGTATAAGGATAAGGTCAATTTTGCCTAAGGGAGTTGTAATCTTTTAGCAATATTATTTGTTAAACACTCTTTAATCTTAAATATCTGATCTCAAATGTTTGGTGTCGAACAGCACTGACTAATGGTAAGAAATTTTAGAAATGGTTAAGACATTTACTACATAAAATTCAGTATATTATGCAACTTTCAGTAGCTAGGTTCTTTAGTACATGTATGAAGATTTCTGTTGTCAAGTTACCAAAATTTTCTCTTTTCATGTTCGGCTTATTTTGAAATTAAACAAACAATTAGATCCGAGCTAATTTGATTAACTCCGCTAGAAATAGTGTGATGATCTGATGTTAAATAATTTTGACGGTACCAATTTTACTGCACATGTTAGCAATAAATGCCTCTTCAGTAATGCTCGACGCCAGAATATTTGGAAATTTAAAACCTATTATAAAAACGAAGAGCTGTTTAAACCAAATTGGACAAAATGTATACCCAAAGCCAAGCAATTACTCAGAGATATGCATAACGAAAATATATTCCTCAAATCAAAATAATTTCAGGAATTTTGTAACAGCAAATTTCAATAACACAATATCAATATTTTCATGCCATTACCGAATCACAGCTACTTGACTTTTGATACCCTTGGGGACTAACAGTCCATCAGCAGCTGTATAACTGGTCCATTTTCATTCCTTCCGGTTCAAATGTTCAGATGAAGGTCGTGTGAACCTTTCGGATTTTTAACATGTTTTGAAAAATCAAGCGAACAGAAAGTCATTCATACTATGCTTAAGTTCGTTCTTATAAATGATAGGATACCTACCGAATTAGACTTTTCATCTGGTTTCTACTTACATGAGTAACACGACTGATGCCAAATGTGGAGTATGTTCTACTAACCCTTCCGGAGAACCTGCGATCACCATCGGAATTTCGTGGAGTTCGTGTTGCTCATTCTTAGTTTTTTATGTTGTGTTTTGTATACTGTTGATTGTCTTTTCGTCGTTTTTCGTTTATACCATGGCATTGTTAGTTTGATTTCGACTTATATGTTTTAATATCCCTAATTTGGTATCTTTCGCTTCTTTTTTCCGGAATCAATATAATATACTTATTTTTTTATCATGCATATTGAAAAAATTGTAAATTCCATGTCATAATAACATTTTCTAATTAAATGATTAAATGTCGATTTCACGTTAGCAAAATACTTTATTATTTTGGATCCTCATAATTATATCTCAAAACAACACGTAAACACTTAATTTGAAAGCAATTTGTAAAATGTATTACAAAACGAAATTGACGACTAAAGGATGTTATGAAAACGAATACCGAAGAAAGTTATTATCGTCTTTCCTGAAATTTGTGCTCTAATTTTTTTTTAAAAGCAGGTCATAAACGAATATTTTATATTACGTTTAATGATAAACTTCTGGTACTTGTCAAAAGCTTATTAATTACCGCTTTTCCAAGAACATTTAGACAACGTTCATTACCCAGAGTATTTCTGATAATCAAAGAAACATTACGATCAAACATTTCAGAATGTGATGTTGCTGCTTTGAAATTTCTAAGAGCATAAACGTTAACCTCAGAAAAAGATGATATAACAAAGTGATTACGTTTTTCTGATTACATATCCTCCTACTTGCTATTACATAACAATTCTGAATCACCAATCATGATGATGGAAGTTTTTAACGACCTTGACTGGCTATACATCCTTCGCACGGTCAGTATCACCAATCAAACCAATCAAACGTAATGACGATACAATCATATAACATATTGAAGTTACTTTTAAAGGGTATTCAAGAACAATACCCGACAAAAAAAATCGAAAGCACCCGAAATGTATTGAGATAAATACATCAGAAATTTACGCATAGAGAAAATGAAAACAACATGTTATAAACTGCATGCGTTCGAAGCGTTTTTTCTGGATTTACCTTCATCAAGAACGCTCAAAGCCGAGTATTTGAAAGACAAGGATGCATAAGGACCGAAAACGTCGAAGAGCTATAAAACATAACTAGATTTTCTAATAAACGGCAAGACAAATAGTCAATCAATACGTCTGAACTTCGACAAAGGTTATACTTTTCATACGTATCGTAACTATTAGGCAAAAATGTACATATAACCCATTTATAAAGTTAAAACTTAATTAACATTGGATTATTTCTCATTTAACAAAGCAATGTTAACTGAAAAATAACTTAAATATTACTTTGTCCATACCCGTTATAAGCGTTTTGATATGTTCGATGTGTAAGGAAATGGAAATAAAACACCTAATTGATTTCGTGCATCCGAAGCTCTTTTTTATTTACTTTCATCAGAAATGTTCAAATCCAAACATTTTAATGCCAAGGATGTACATGACCGAAACAAGGGAGGAGAAAAATTACTAAAATGACGTAAAAAAAATAACTAAGTCATTCAAGGTGTACTTTGCCTAATGTATGATTAATGTCTAATTTCTTTGTCCTGACGAATCTAGTAAAACCTTAATTACATTATGATGCTCCGGTATGTTTTTAAGTCGTTTTTCTTTTTGTGACAGGGCGTTGTCATCTTTTCATCGACTTATGAGTTTGAATATCCATTCGGTATCTTCCGTCTCTATTTCATAGTTTGTTCTTAAGTTGCACCTTTACACTACTGGTTATGTTTAGGCTCGCAAAAATGTAACTCCTGTGTTGTCGTTTGTTGATTTGTCGCTGTCTATCATAAGTGTTTCTCGTTTATTGATTTGAACATAAATAAGGCAGTTGGTTTTCTTGTTTGAATTGTTTTACATTTTGCTATGTCGGGATCTTTATACTTTTTAAGACAGGTCGGTAGGGTTTTGCACATTGTTGATGGCCTTACGGTGACTAGTTGCTAACATCTGCGTTATTTGGTCTATGGTTGATATTTGTCTCATGGCAATCATACCACAACTTAATTTTTACATAAATGACAAATAATTTCATCATAGATACCATGATTAACATTTTGTGCGGCAAAGGGTGTTTCGTCTACTAGAGATTCATCCGTGACACTCGAATAAAAAAAGTTGAAAAGACCAAATAAAGTACGAAGTTGTAAATTCCGAAAGGTTTTGCCAAATACAGCTAAGTTCATCTAGATTCCTTGTTTAGAAATTCCTTAGTATTGTGAAAAAATCAAAGATTGATTAATGATTATGACATTATCAATGTTAACTCATGTCAACACTCAAGTGATGACTAGGTACATATATAGTGGGCTGTTAATATCCTCGGGGAGAAAACCTCCATCAACAGTGGAGACACACCGACACACATTGTAATTAACCGATTTTGGTTTTTCTTATGCAACGTTTACATTATACCAGTCCTTAATGAGGAAAACTTCTAAGGCAGTCGATTGACACGTAGTATTTTTTTCATTTTAAATAAAATTTAAAAAAATGTGTTATGCATTCTATTTTCTTAATGATCAAGTTGGACAAATATATACGTAAAGCCAACAATTTTCGTTCGTGTTTACGCTGTCGGTGGACGATTTTTTTTCTATTTGAAAAACCATATAAGGCTTTATAATGCTTAGAGGAAGTCTGCTAGAAAAGAGAAGCTGTAGTTAGAAGCCGAATAGTGTCAATTTAATTCAAATTGTTTACATATTTCAAGCTTTTACGCATTTTGAATCTTACTCTCAATTGAAATAAAAATTTTACTTGAACATATTATTCTGTAAAATTTAGCAATGATAATGATAAAATAATCAAAAAATGTAATCATTTTTTGCACTTTTTCACTTTTCAATTTAAAATATGATTAACTTCACTGCTTTTGTCGAATGAAATTAATGTAGATGTTTATCATAAGTTTTGTATCATTTGTTATTCCATGTAAGCGGAAAGGCTAAAATGTCAAAACAAGAGTTTATTTTGTCTGAGTGTGGATTCGCATGGCATTGATGCATGTATAGCAGGGACTCACCAGATTGATTTGATTTGATTTTTGGTGTTTTAACGCCACTTTTAAGCACCGCTTTTGGGCTATTTCGTGGCGGCCAGTTTTTATTGGTGGAGGAAGCCGGAGTGCCCGGAGAAAACTACCGACCTTCGATAGGAAAACTGACAATCCTAGTCAATTAAGATTGGAGTCGAGTGCACCCGCACGAGCGGGGTTCGAACTCACAACTTCAGTGTTGACTGGCTAGTGATTACAGTAGTAACTACTTGGACCACTCGGCCACCGAGGCCCCGGGACTCACCAGATGCTATCGAACCAAAACAGTTGAAAGTAACGAAGATGAAGAGCATGAACTCCGAAGATTCTTCCAAAATAGACGGAAGATACTAAGGGTCATAACATTAATAAATAGAGAGAAAGTATAGTAGACGTGTTAGGAAAGGGATTTAGATACTGCGCTGATGTTAAATACCAATACCGATACAAGATTTAAGTGTGGACTTTTTCAAAATGCAATTGCATTGAAAAATATCCCGGCATAGTATAGTTTAGCTTTGTGGTGTGTTTGATACAACATGAAGGTAACGGTTGACGTCGACTCCAAATTTTAAGACGTGCATTGGCCTTACGTAGATCTTCATACATTCATTTGTATTTGTTTGATTTAGGAGTGCAAAACAAAACTTAACAAAAATATATGTAAGAGTCAAGAATAGGAATGACGGATTTTACGGTCACGAGTCCAAATATATGCATTAAGTGATATGATTAGAATATGTTAAATAGTTAAATAACTCAGTTTGTCTCTGCACAATAGATATGTCCTATTTTCGTTGCAAAATATAGGTAGCATGCATTTTGTTCGGGGATACAGGGACACGTATGTGTGGCTTAAACAAATCAGTACTAATCTGAACACAACGTTATATCGATATACAAAACTTAAATAGATAGTGGACACAAGTGGATACAGTGCTATTTCCTATACAAAACTTAAAGAAACAAAGGATACAGGTGGACACAGGTGGACACAGCTGGACACAGTGCTATTTCTATGTAAAAAATATAGAAAATGGTGGCTACAGGTGGCTACAGCTGGACACAGTATTATTTCTTATATAAAACTTAAGGAAACAGGGGCTACAGGCGGACAAATGTGGACACAGTGTGATTTCTATATAAAATTACAGAAACAGGGGGCTACAGGCGAACACAAGTAATTTTTATATAAAAGTTTAAGAAAGAAAGGGCTATAGGCGGACACACGGGTTATTTCTATATAAAATTATAGAAACTGGTGGCTACAGGCTATTTCTATATAAAACTTTAAGAAGCAGGGGACTACAGAAGATGGTTGTCTTGCTGCGCATCGTTTTCATGTTCAAGAAAACCACTTTTCACGAGCTATACGTGATTCGTTTTGTCTACTTCTATCTGGGTATGAATGCAATGCATGGACAGAGGGACGAGAGAACGAACGGATGGACCCATTCACCCATCACTATATACCGAAAAAAATGCCCGATATATAATTTAGCAGACTTTGTTTTGCAAGAGGTTAAAATAAATATTCCATTTTCAAAATATCCTCCTGACCCAAAGATAATAAAATTAACTTCTCCATATGAAAGTTTAACGTCACTTTCAACAATATCTCAATTTAATGGTGGTGTTCTGTTTTGTTGGTGGAGGAAGCCGTGATAACAAGAAAAAAAAAGCAACTTCCTACCCTTCAACGAAACATTATTCTAGCATGCTTGATAATGTCCAAACGTTGTAATCTTTTAAAAATTAATTTGATAACCTCTCTTTTCTGAAAAACTAACTGATAAAAGTTGATAGAAAGAAAATGTCAAGTAAAAAGTGAATAAGAATAATCAATTCACACATTTTAACGTTTTTTATGTATTTTCGCTTTTCAACATTACATTAAATTGCCATTGACCTTTCTAGATAAAATAAAAATATAAAGATAATCACATTGAGAACGCTTTTGTTTCATTTTGTTTTTAATTGTCAAGTACACTAATTTCTAGTTTGGTTTATTTTTAGAATTTTACGCTACTGAATAATACTTTTCTCTATTCTAGAAAATGATATAAAATAAGGAGATGTGGTATGATTGCCAAAATAGACAACTATCTTCCAGAGACCAACTGACGTAAATGTTTGAAACTATAGGTCATCCTATGACCCCCAACATGGAGCAAAACTCATCCCGCACAAAAGCTAAGAAAGGCCCCGACATGACAAGTATATTCTGAATAAATTTCAAATAAACGAACGTTTTGAACAAAGATGGATGTAGAGTAAAAAATCGGATTCGAATGTGATTGAATCCTGTGGGTTTTTTTATTCATTTATTTTTATCACTTTGTAGATTTTCCTTGTAGTCGTTCAACAAAATAATATTTAAGAAATGGGGGAACACCAATATTAAACTTACTACTCACTACTATGAAACAATGCAATTTTAAGAATAATGATCGTGTTGTTTTGCTGGATCCTCGTACGTGTATTGCGGAATAAATTGTTACTATTTTATGGTTTAAAAATCATCTCAGCATTATCAAACAAACCCATACAGGTAACTATAAAGAATGATTATCTGTGTTTTTTGAGATAGTCCCCACTATAACTTGTAGTGGTATTGGTATTTAACATCAGCGTCAAAATCGTATTGACTTTCCTAACACGTCTAGTAAGGGAGCTACCATTTGATTTTTATGGGGGGGGGGGGGGGGGGGGGGGGGGGGGGGGGGGGGGGGGCTAGGATGAAAAATTTTGTCCTGCCTTTTTATTTTTCCCTCTATTTGGTCCTGCCTTTTTATTTTTCACTCTATTCGGTCCTGCCTTTTTTTTTTAAGTTTATCCTGACTTTTTTTTTTTACATAAATTGTCATCCTGCCTTTTCTTTTTTGCAAATAATGTCATCCTGCCTTTTTTTTTACTCAAAACTCCTGTCCTGACTATTTTTTTTCAAATTTCATCCTAGCCACTCCATAAAAATCAAATGGTAGCTCCCTAACATAGTCATGATAAAAATCGAATGACAAAGAAAAGACAAACATGTTCACAAAATACTTCATAGAAACCTGAAGACTAGGAAACCCACCAAAAACTGAGAGTGATCTTATGTGCTCAGAGTAGCAGAGCATGCCCAGCTAGTGACATCTGTCGTCTAACTCCATAAAACATTAAATTAAGAAGTAAAATTAAGAGGTCAGAGATCAGTTTAGTTTTAATCAGGATTATTTGTCCCAAATATGCCTAAGGCCATCAACAAATGCTGACACTAACCTGCCTTTATTTGCTAGCATTGATTAATGTAAGTCTGCACTTTTTATCTTATTTCATTTAATTAAACCTAAAACAAGCAATGCTGACAAGTTGATTGCAGATTGGCCTTGTAAATCAGTAGGGTGTCTTCATTAACGCTCAGAAAGAGCAATAAAGACACATGCAGGTTAACAGAAAATCATTCAAATAATCAAGTTTCTGGGGGTTAAACATTCTGATGATACCTTTGCTAACATATATCTAAATTCCTAAATCAAATGTTTAATCTAACACATTGCAAATACGAAGTCGCATATGTAATGCTAGCATATATCTGAATTCCTTAATCAAATGAATAATCTAACACATTGCAAATACGAAGTCGCATATGTAATGCTAGCATATATCTAAATTTCTTAATCAAATGGATAATCTAACACATTGCAATACGAAGTCACATATGTAATGCTAGCATATATCTAAATTCCTTGATCAAATGGATAATCTAACACACTGCAAATACGGAGTCACATATGTAATGCTAGCATATATCTAAATTCCTAAATCAAATGGATAATCTAACACATTGCAAATACGAAGTCGCATATGTAATGCTAGCATATATCTAAATTCCTTAATCAAATGGATAATCTAACACATTGCAAATACCCATCACATATGTAATGCTAGCATATATCTAAATTCCTTAATCAAATGGATAATCTAACACAGTGCAAATACGGAGTCACATATGTAATGCTAGCATATATCTAAATTCCTTGATCAAATGGATAATCTAACACACTGCAAATACGAAGTCACATATGTAATGCTAGCATATATTTAAATTCCTTAATCAAATGGATAATCTAACAGATTGCAAATACGGAGTCACATATGTAATGCTAGCATATATCTAAATTCCTTAATCAAATGGATAATCTAACAGATTGCAAATACGAAGTCGCATATGTAATGCTAGCATATATCTAAATTCTTTAATCAAATGGATAATCTAACACATTGCAAATACGGAGTCACATATGTAATGCTAGCATATATCTAAATTCCTAAATCAAATGGATAATCTAACACATTGCAAATACGAAGTCGCATATGTAATGCTAGCATATATCTAAATTCCTTAATCAACTGGATAATCTAACACATTGCAAATACGCAGTCACATATGTAATGCTAGCATATATCTAAATTCCTTGATCAAATGGATAATCTAACACACTGCAAATACGAAGTCACATATGTAATGCTAGCATATATCTAAATTCCTTAATCAAATGGATAATCTAACACATTGCAAATACGCAGTCACATATGTAATGCTAGCATATATCTAAATTCCTTAATCAAATGGATAATCTAACACATTGCAAATACGGAGTCACATATGTAATGCTAGCATATATCTAAATTCCTTGATCAAATGGATAATCTAACACACTGCAAATACGAAGTCACATATGTAATGCTAGCATATATCTAAATTCCTTGATCAAATGGATAATCTAACACATTGCAAATACGGAGTCATATATGTAATGCTAGCATATATCTAAATTCCTTAATCAAATTGATAATCTAACACATTACAAATACGAAGTCGCATATGTAATGCTAGCGTATATCTAAATTCCTTAATCAAATGGATAATCTAACACATTACAAATACGAAGTCGCATATGTAATGCTATATATATATATATAGCATATATCTAAATTCCTTAATCAAATGGATAATCTAACACATTGCAAATACGGAGTCATATATGTAATGCTAGCATATATCTAAATTTCTTGATCAAATGGATAATCTAACACATTGCAAATACGCAGTCACATATGTAATGCTAGCATATATCTAAATTCCTAAATCAAATGGATAATCTAACACATTGCAAATACGAAGTCACATATGTAATGCTAGCATATATCTAAATTCCTTAATCAAATGGATAATCTAACACATTGCAAATACGGAGTCACATATGTAATGCTAGCATATATCTAAATTCCTAAATCAAATAAATAATCTAACACATTGCAAATACGCAGTCACATATGTAATGCTAGCATATATCTAAATTCCTTAATCAAATGGATAATCTAACACATTGCAAATACGGAGTCACATATGTAATGCTAGCATATATCTAAATTCCTTGATCAAATGGATAATCTAACACATTGCAAATACGAAGTCACATATGTAATGCTAGCATATATCTAAATTCCTTGATCAAATGGATAATCTAACACATTGCAAATACGGAGTCATATATGTAATTTCTAATGATTAGTGTTTGAAATTTCATAATTAGTTAAGTTTATATTATATCATTAAGGATATTGCGCAATGTCTTCATTTCTTAATGACCATACATTTGTGTGGTTTTATGTATACTGCCCCCTGAATTTCGTTATATGTTTCCCATTCAACGGATTTAGAACTAATTGGCAACGTGGTTCTTTTAAAAAAAATGTCCTTTGTTTTAATGTTAAGCAAAGGTATGACATCAGAAAATTAGAAAACTTTGGAAATCTTCTGGAAAATTTTCAAGTAGGGAACTCTTTATGTGTCTGAAATAGGATTCTTCGATTTTTCTATTAAGCAACATTTAGTTTTTGCCAAAAAGGGTAAATGAAAGTCGACCAAAGCTATCTATAATATTAACATAACGAGGTCCAATTTGTTAGCCGGCATGACGTAAAAACGACGATTCAACGAATTCAACCTTATATATAACTAATATAGGACAATGGTGTTGATTAAAAATTACACCATTACAGGACCTTTTGTTTTCCACATAATTAATATTAATACCAATAATTAACAAGTTCCGGATTGAATCCGATACCGATACCAATTGTATATGTCACCTGTTACCTAATCTGTACGTTCAGCCTCTATCAGGTACACCACCAGACGGTGTATTTGGGGTTTGCTATATGCACGGGTCATAACCACACCCCTTTGTCATTATATAGGGAATGACACTACTAAACACTAAATTCAATTATTGCCACATGTATCTAGTAGTTTCTGGTTGTAGTAAAATATAAACAGGACGGGTTCAAACAGAAAGAACTTAAGAGCAGGGGAAACTAGGCACCGTATAATAAGCATGACTTTATCAGATGACAATACGAATACTAAAAATCCAGGCTTAAAATAATGCGTGCGCACTTTCCAATGTGTTAGTCAGCATGACTTTAACACGACGAATCAAAGAAATTTAACTTTATTTATAACTAATATAGGACAATGGTGCATGTTGATTAAAATTTACACCATATTTCAGGCCCTTTTGTTTTCTACATAATTAATATTACCAACAATTAACAAGTTCCAGGTCGACGGGTTCAAATAAAAAGATTTTGAAAGCAGAGAAAACTGTGCACCTTATAATCAGCATCATATAATTAGATGACAATACGAAAACTTAAAATCCAAGCTAAAAATAAGGCGTAGGTACTTTAATTCAGTCACGACCCCCCGATGTCGCGGATGTGTTCTAGTTAAGCTTAAATTTATGCACTGTAGTTTGAACACTAAAAAGATCAATATAAAAAGTGGGGAACCCCCCCCCCCCAAAAAAAAACAACCAAAACAAAACAAAATATAATAAACGTTTAAAATTTAGAACGTCAGACGCGCGTTTTGCTGAAAAAAAAATCATCAGTGACACTCAAATGAGAACATGAAAACAGTTAGATATGCTCTCTTGATATTACGTCATCAGCATAACTATCGTTCTTTGCCAATAAAAGAAAGAGCTAATTAAAAAAATGAATAAGATTTAACAATTTTGGTTCAAACAAGGTCAGCGATTATCGTATTTACCAAAACGAAATGATACTTCTCGCAAAATATGGTCGCATTTTGTTAGTCGTGCTGTTGATTGGTCCATACATTAAGTTTTTACGAATGAAGAAAAGTGCATTAGCACTGACGCGAAAACTTGCAATCTTAAGGTGTGAACTACTGAATGTAATCTTCACAAACGAACTTTTATTGTCGTACATGTATAGTCAGAATGAGCGCGCTGTTATAAAAAGAAATTACCAATTCAAAAGTGCATCAGATATTTCATAATTTTTTCCGAGTAAATTAACAGAAAGTACGATTCTAAAGTTGATCTTAAACTTAGATTTTGAGAAAATCGAAATCAAATAAACCCAGCAAACACAAAAAAGTAAAAATAAAATTTAAATGTTATCTAAATTTCATTAAAATATCGTCATTCAAATTAATATTAAGGATGTTCGCTCCTCTGCTTCAAAATAACAAGCTTTTTAAAAGACTATTACAAAATGATAGCTATATAGTTTATAAATAACAGAACTTAAAAATCAGAAAATAATAACAGGCCCGTGTCCTTATTTATGAGATATAATCAATTGAAAATTTGGCGCAAAATGATTCTCTCTAGATTTTTCATACATTTAACATTAGCACCTTTTTCCTTTCAAAAACTATGAAAAATAACAAGGATTTTATAAGATTTTCAAATATGGCTTTTTAAAATATATGTAATGAAATTATTCAAAGAAAAGTGAGGGTTAGCGGGCAAATTTTTTATTGGTATTACATTGGATAAAACTAGAGGATTCCGAATATCTGACAAAAAAGTCTAAAACTAGAGTAGCAGACATCCTTAAACATAAAAGATATGCAAAAGATAACAAAAACTCACAAATATTTGAATGTACTGCGGGACAAAATGTAGAAAACACATTGATGATTGATAATATTAATATAATGTCACAAATGTGACAAAATATCTAACTTCCCATTAAAACGTTTTTGGTGTTTTGGTGAATGTTGTCTAGGTTAATGCTGTATAAGGGAGCTACCATTTGATTTTTATAGGGGGGGCTAGGATGAAAAAAATGTTCCTGCATTTTTTTTTAATTATTATCTCTGTCCTGCCTTTTTATTTTTCACTCTATTCGGTCCTGACATTTTTTTATTAGTTTATCCTGACTTTTTTTTTACATAAATTGCCATCCTGCCTTTTTTTTTTTTGCCAAGTTGCTCATTCTGCCTCTTTTTTTTTTACTCAAAACTCCTGTCCTGCCTTTTTTTCAAATTTCATCCTAGCCCCTCCCCCCCCCCCCCCTAAAAATCAAATGGTAGCTCCCTGATTGTATAGTATATGGTGTAAATGTGTATGGCGTAATGCTTTATGGTGTATGGTGTATACAGTAATGGTATACGGTTTATTGTGTAATGGTGTATTGTGTGCTAGGAATGGTGTATTGTGCATAAGGAATGTTGTGTGTTGTGTAGATTTTAGCCCGTTTCATAAAAGATGTATTGAAATTTGGAAGTCTCTCGAACACGTTACATTAAGAATAATTCTAAATGATGTACGATTCAAATGGGAAAGGGGAAAGGAATAGTGTATGCTGTGTGGTCCGTGGGAATGGTGATCGTAATGATGTGGGGTATATTTGAGTATCATGGTGCAATACTGTATGGTGTGTGGTCCATTGGGAATGGTGTAATGATGTGTGGTGTAATGGAGTATCATTGTGCAATACTGTCTGGTGTATGGTGTATGGTGTAAGTGTTAAGTTTACACCATTCAAGTTATGGTGTGTTTTGTAATGGAGTCTGGTGTAATAGTGGATGGTGCATGGTGTATGGTAAAAGTGGGAAGTTTACAGCATTCAAGTAAGGGTGTATGGTGTAATGGAGTATGGTATTAAAGTGAATGGTGCATGGTGTATGGTATAAGTGGGAAGTTAATAATTTACACCATTCAAATAATGGTGTGTGGTGTAATGGAGTATGCATGGTTTAATAGTACATGGTGCATGGTTTTAATGGGAGGTTTACACCATTCAAGAATTGTAGTGGCAAATAATTAATGTATTCGTCAATTGCTACAGAAGAAGAAATACATTTAAATTGTTGTTTATAGGATCGTCAGAAATTATATCATATGACAGATTTTGAATATAATTATTCATTAAAATTTTTCAATTAAATATCCTTTGACAGCTATTTCATTCCTTTTTAAGATTATAACTTCCCTTGGGGAATTGAAAACTTTTTATTGTTTATATCATTATCAAGTTTTGTAAAATATTGCACAATTTACGTTTGAATAAATGTTTTGTGCATGCAATTTTAATCCATAATTATAACTTATTTTCAGTAAAATATGTGAAGTGTCAAACTAATTTATTCTCAGATAAATGTTTAATTAACCCGTTTGCACTTGAACTAAACATCTTTCACTTATAATACTTGAAAGTTACTGAAAAAAGGGAGGCTATTAGTCCGGGTGGGGGGGGGGGGGGGGGGGTTACTGACTATCCTTTCGGCTATAACTGTGCCGACAGCACTTGCCAAATCATACCCTGTTCTAACCAGCAAACATTGAAAAATATACCCTGTTCTAAACAGAAATATTGAAAAACATACCCTGTTCTAGACACGCCCAAGAAAATGTAAAACAGATGCTGTTCTAGACCCGGGTTCTAGACTGTATCTTAAACAGTTAAATAAGCGATCCTGTTCTAGACAAATACTTTGTTTAAAAAAAGACCCTGTTCTCACCAGCAGGGAATGAAAAAGCGACCCTGTTCTAACCAGCAGGACATGAAAAGGGACCCTGTTCTAACCAGCAGGGCATGAAAAAGCGACCCTGTTTTGCGGCACACTCGTACCACTAAAAATAGAGGAAGTAACCCCCTCCCCCGGGCTATTAGTATGTTCGGGACCACATACAAACTGGTACTTGCAAATGTTGGAAAAAATCATCTCTGCGCATGTTCAACACCAGGAAAGCCGCCTATCAAAACTCCAAAGAAAGCGAAGAAGATCTCTGTGCTTTTGTCGAGGTTATAGGTAACCGATTCGGTGGTATTTTGGTAGCGTGCTCGTCTCGAGTGCGAAAGGTCTTGTATACAATAACTGGCCGGTTCAAATCGAAGACTTATAAATTGGTATTTGCCGTATCTTTTTTTTTTGTAGCCACGCATTATCAAGGATTAATAGCAAAGACTTGTCAACTCAGATTTCAGAATAAAGAGCACGTGTCCAGGTAGGTCGATATGTCTTCCTGCAGACTTTTACATTTTGAAATACCACATAATACATCATGTTCTGTGTGTCATCTAATACAAAGCAGGCCCATATGCTCATATCGCTTGAACTTCCATCTAATTTACCACTGGACATTAAACAGTCATCAGTCGCCGTGATCATCAAAGGGCTATCTTATTTTACGATGATGGTAACTATCATGATTTGGTTTTTTTAAATGTACATTTTTGGTATAATACATCAGTGACCTCAAGCCTCCTGAAAAATATACATACAAACAAAGACCAACAACATATTCCAAAATATCCTGATTGGTAACTAGCCAGTCAACACTGAGGTTGTGAGTTCGAACCCCGCTCGTGCGGGTGCACTCGACTCCAATCTTAATTGACTATGATTGTCAGTTTTCCTATCGAAGGTCGGTGGTTTTCTCCGGGCACTCCGGCTTCCTCCACCAATAAAAACTGGCCGCCACGAAATAGCCCAAAAGCGGTGCTTAAAAGTGGCGTTAAAACACCAAAAATCAAAATCAATCAAATCCTGATTGGTATAACCACACACAGTCTTGGAATTAATGTCAGTTTTACGTGCGCACTAACCTATACCTTTGCCTTTTAACCTACAGAGCTAGGTCATCAACAGGATAACCTCTATCTTGAATTGGGAAATAAACAAAAAGGCACGAGATTTTAAAAGCTAAATAAAAATATGCTCGTTACTTTATAAATCTAGCTTAGGTTGTCACAGCTGTATATTGAATACTGTAAAAATGAAGAAAAAAAAACAGAATAATTTCGTGAATTAAACGGTTTAGATCGAAAATTTGTATATTTTTATGTACACCTCGACTTGCAATATTCAATGTATCATCTGATCAATAAATACTATATTAATATGACCATTCTTACATTTGTATTTGAGCGTCACTGATGAGTCTTTTGTAGACGAAAAGCGCTTCTGGCGTACAAGATTTTACTTCTTGTATCTGTAACTTAACTGAGGTATTTTTCTATAATTGTAAACGTCTTCAGAATAACATTTACCAGGAAATCCCTTAATGCACAATGACATGTTAGTTTATGGATCATTTCTATAAGCATGCACGAGGGTGTAGATGGGGGTTTACAGAATAGAGAATGATGGACAAAAAGTATAAAGAATAGATAAAAAAAGACCAAAAAAATATAACAATAGAGAATAATGAGGTGCTAAAATATAAAGAATGGAGAATAATGGACAAAAAGTATAAAGAATAGAGAAAAATGGGCTGAAATATTGAAAATACAGAAATGAGGGACCCCCCCCCCCCTCCAGACCCTCATGCAATCCTGATCCTGTACTTGTGATACTGTTAACACGCTACAATGTCTTCATTGAAATTACTATAAATCAGAACATTTTTTCCATTTTCCTAACACCATGGCAAAATTATGTTTCAATTTATTAAATTGCCTTTTGTACCAATCATATTTTGACATTAGATAATCTCTCCGAAAATACATTACTTTTCATAAAAAATTGTACTTTTGCATTTCCTGGAGAACATTTGCAGCTTAAGTTTTATATCAAATTTCAATTAGAATTATTTGATCTGTCAAAAAGTGCGAAGAATGCAGAAAATTGTTAGATAAATAGCTTCAAAGATTTTTTTTATCTCGCTGACTGAATTTAATGTACTATTGCATGAAACAAAATTGTGTAAAACAGATATTTGAAGTACATTTATATTATCTAGTGTTTTAACTGAAAACAAATGATATCAAATGACCAGCGTTTTTATTTTTGTACTTTTGTAATTGAAAAAAAAATGCTTGGCTTCCAACTCATTTGAGCGTCACTAATGAGTAATAAGTAGACAAACGCGCGTCTGTTGTACCAAATTATAATTGGTATCGTTGATGATTTTCCAAAGATAAATTAAAACCGTATACACTATATTATAATATCAATCAGGCATTTAGCTTCCACTTGAGTGGTTTTGTCTTTCCTGTTTTTCCTTTTTTCTTCGGGCTTTCTTTTTGTTACCTTCTTAAAAATAATAAGTGAAATACTACGGAATATATGCTACGTTTCGTCTACGAGTGTTTCATCAGCCCAATAGTCAGGACTGCTGTGCTGGCATGAAATATCATAGCAACGGTCAGTTTAGGTAAATAGATATAAGAAGATGTGGTATGAGTGCCAATGAGACAACTCTCCATCCAAGTCAAAATTTATAAAAGTAAATGCACTGTTCATAAAAAGTTGAATCGGTCGAAACACTTAGGTTTTTACACCCAACGCATAGAAGGCCTTAGCCATTTTTACACAATTGTTTTGAATTGTAGGTCCTTAATGTTCTCTAAAATCCCTATTGTTTTGGCAGTCCGACTTTTCTTATTCGAGCGCCACTATTGAGTAGACAAAACACATGTCTTGTGTACAAAAGTACAATGTATAAGCATAATGTCTTTAATGAGTTTGTAATCAATTCCCACTGTATTATACAATTATAGCCTTTGTATGAGGTCAATACGAGTTTATATCGACCTAAGAGAAGCATATTGACTGAGGACGAAGTCCGAGGTCGATATGCTTCTTTAGGTCGATATAACATCGTATTGACATCAACCAAAGGCTACAATTGTTATATTATTAATCAACAACTATTGCATGAACAATGTAAAATTGGGGATTTCTAGAATGTATTTTTAGTAACATGCTGTATGCCCTGTGCAATATGCTGTTTTTGACCTACGAAAAGCTTAACACAACAGTATTTGCGTGCAAACTGAGTAAATACAAAAGTACATGTGATCAAGTTTTAACGAATCACAAATCCTTGAAAATATTCGATTAATAATATACAGGTATATGAGACAAATTTCAATCATCAACTTCAATATGAGGGTCTGGAAGGGGGTCCTTCATTTCTGAATTCTTTAATCTTTTAGGCCATTTTCACTATTCTTTATACTTTTTGCCCATTATTTTCTATTCTTTATATTTAAGCACTATATTATTCTCCACTTTTTGCCCATTATTCTTTATTCTTTATATTTTAGCACCTCATTATTCTCTATTCTTTATTTTTGTTTTTGTTCCATTTTTCTCTATTCTTTATATTTTTACCATTATTCTCTATTCTGTTAACCCCATTCAAACCCTCAAATATGGGGCCTCGGTGGCTGAGTGTTCTGAGTAGTTTATCTTCAGTCATAACTAACCTGTCAACATTTAGGTTGTAAGTTCGAATCCCGCTCGCTGCAGATGGGTTCAACTTCGACCTTAATTGACTACGACTGTCAATTTTCTTATCGAAGGTCGATAGTTCTCTCCAAACGCCATAAAAAAGTTTCATCAATCACAAATAATAATTCAAATAGTTTGAAAACATGTGTGTTTTTACATGAGACGACCTAAATGCATGATACCGGTTTACGTGCCTTAACTTGGCAGATGGATTCATAAACGTGACATAAAAGTCTTTTTGATGTAACTAATCAACGAAAAGAGAATATAAAAAAGAAAGGACAGTGCCAACGTATTTTCAACTGAAATTAAATAGCTGGGATAGATGTTTTCTTCTTGTCATGAAGATATGATTAGGATAGAGTTTACTTCAAATGATCAATACAGCGTCATGTTCGTTGTCACGGGTAAGCAGTTACATTGTAGTACTCACACGAAAGGCGACTGTCCGTTGGAACATCTGTTAACCAAACTCAAAGAAGTATGTGTCGAGCAAAAGGTTGAATTTTTTTTTATAATTTGCGAGTTTGTACTTTGCATGAGCAACAAGACAGGTGCAACCAGTGGTGCAGGATCTCCTGCCCGGTGCACTTGTAATAACCAAACATTTTAAGTGGCGTTCGTATTGGTCAGTTTTAAGTGTTCCATGTATTTTTTATGAAATTCAATGTGTTTGTCTTCTCTTCGTCTCTCGTGTTTTGCAAAGGCGTTGTCGGTTTTTTCAATGTCCCCTTTCTTATGTTATTTTTCATTTAAATAATTAAGAATTTTTGTATGAACTTTATCATTATATTTTTGCGTATTTATCGGTCAACCAGTAAAGGGGCATAACTCTAACAAATCTCCGGTACGTTTGTGTAAACAGTTTTATATATTGATACTGTAAGCTTCTAGGTAACACAGATTATTCTATTTCTGTTTCACGTGCGTGAATTTAAAAAAAAAGCATTGATAAAACTATTGCAAACATCCTATATGAATTTGGTGACTGTATTCTTATTAAAAACCAAACAACGAAAGTCCAACTGACCTATGCCACCTGGATAATTATATTGTCTTTCTTCGGCTAGAAATTAATGGAATTAATTAAGTCTGATTTGTCTAGGCAGGAAATTAGTTTATCCCAATTATTCATAGTCAGTCGTTTTTGTACAACTAATTGTGGTATTGTCTTATAAGAGTTATTTTGTAACCATTAAAGAAACGTGATGATTGTTTCAATGTTGTTTTTCTGTTCTGTAATTCAAATCATACTATGTTAATTGTTATAGTAACAAAATAGCTTACTGTGTAGACAAATTGATTCCTGTGACCTTTTACGTACGTGCAATTGCACGAAAAATAAAGCCTCTAACTAACCACAACTAATAAGAAAAAAAATATTTAATACGTATGAATGGAGAAGTCTGGTAAACGTCAATACAGCTATGCCTACACGTCACGTGCATGCTTTCCATTACAACGTTAAAATAAAACGAAGCATTGCAATTCAATGATAGAGATAAGGTTCTGGATTGAGTTTACAGAATAAAGAGTAATGGTTCAATACTACATAATAATGGGCCAATAACAATATAGAATAGACAAAAAAAAAGACCCAAGAAATACAGAATAATGGGAAAAAATTTATAAAGAATAGTAAGAGGAAATGACATAAAATTTAAAGAATGAAGAAATGAAGGATCACCCATCCAATAGAAAAACAAAAGATATGGGGTATCCGTTCATGAGAAAAAATCAGTAAATGCACAGCAAAGAAACACACAAAAAGCAAAGATACAGCCTTGCAGTTCTTCATCTCAAAGAGCGGAATTCTTTGCCAAAAAAATGTATAAATACAGCTATATTGAATAACCAAAGGCATCCAAAGGTCAACAAACAGTCTTAAACAATAGACATGGATCTTCAAACAGTTGTGAATAAAGTGAAAGTAAAGTTTACGTATTGTAGTTTTTTACTATAGGAATAACGTCACAAATGTGTGTATACTGCAACTGTGTTATTTTGCGCAGTCAAATGAATTGATCGTTTAAACATATGTGCTATACACTCACTGACCGTATACAGCATTGTTTGTAACGTTTATAATGTGTTTCTGTATGGTTTCATTTCAGACGTCCTTAAAGAATGCAGATCAGCGAAATCTTTAGGTTGTCCGGTTCAAAAAGCAAAATGCAAGTTTTTTCTCAAAATAATTCTTTTGCAGAAGTTTGAAGATGTGTAGACTATAAAGAGAACAATCATACATGTGGCTTCTACATGGTCAAATCCTACCTGCGACCTTGGGTGGGGGAGGGTGGTGACAGGCGATCTGCGACTTGACGTCTCAATTAATAGGACATAAAAATCAAACATTAAAGACTTTTCTTTTCTACTTTTTATTTCTAATCTAAGCGCTTTAACTCTTGAAAATAATAAATACGGCAAATATTTTTAACACTGCTTTTGAAGATGTTTACTGAAAAATGTTTTACTGTAAATATATCACCAAAAACAGATTATTCTTATTACAATAAAATTGAATAGCCTTAATCGATTTAAGTTTATAATATACTTATAGTACTTGTAATTATATAAAAGTAAACTTTTATAGTTTTATATACAGTTTTGTAACTTTGTCAATTGTTTATGCTTTCACGCTGACGACAAAATAGACACCGCTTAAATTTCTATAGTCTAATAGGCTAGAGGTTAATCAGTGTCCCCTTTCATTTTCATTTTTTTTTTCTTCAACCATTTGTTTTTGCCAAGAATGAGAGATGATTTCTCCCCTGTTTCCCACTGACTCTTATGCCCGTGGAACTAAATGTTTGTATCGGATGTTACACAGGACAATGCAGATTATAGTTCAGATTGGGTTACCTCCCTTTTACGATTATACAATTCAATTTAAAAGAGGGGCGAAAAATACCAGAGGGACAGTCGAACTCATATATCGAAAACAAACTGACAACGCCATGGCTAAAACAGAAAAAGAAAAACACACAAATAATAGAACACAAGACACAACATAGAAAACTAAAGACTAAGCAACACGAACCCCACCAAAAACTGGGGATGATCTCAGGTGCTCCGGAAGGGTAAGCAGATCCTGCTCTACATGTGGCACCCGTCGTGTTGCTCATGTTATTACAAATCCGGTAAATAGTCTAATTCGGTAGGTCAAATTCGTGGTGAAAAAGGAAGTGGATTGTAATTACGACATAAGGAACATATCCGATATCATCTGTGAAACGGTTATTCCATAACGGTCAACCAACTCGTGATGGCGTCCGTAAAATCTACGAAGGGATGATTTCAACTTCACCATTAAAAAGAACTCAAATGTGGAAGAAGATAATGATTGTTGATAAACTTCCAGTGGCAAATAGCAAATGCATATCAGGACGAGAACATGATATTTTGATATGAATATGAACCCTGCTTTGTAATATACTGACATGAAGAGCCGGTTCGATTTTTAACATGCTAGTTCCCAAGGCAACAACCAGTTATTCTACCCAGACTAATTATTATTACCCCGAACTGACCAGTCACTGCTCTTACTCCTACAACATGCCGCTTGCTTGGTGTTGAAGCAGCGAATTTAATGTTTTAGTCATTTGTTTGACCCAGTCGAGGATCGAGTCCACGACTATCGCGATACCAGCGAGATGGTTCGAATGTGAAATATACCCCACTGCCAGTTACAAATAAACTATATACAATAGTTTTTTCAAGCTTAGCCCGCTGCATTTTTATGCACCTGTCCTAAGCCAGGAGCCTGTTGTTCAGTGGTTGTCGTTTGTTGGTGTGGTTCATAGGTGTTTCTCGTTTCTCGTTTTTTATATAGATTGGACCGTTGGTTTTCCGTTAGAATTGTTTTACACTAGTTATTTTGGAACCCTTTATAGCTTGCTGTGTGGTGTGACCGAAGGCTCCGTGTTGAAGGCCGTACTTTGACCTATAATTGTTAACTTTTTATACATTGTGACTTGGATGGAGAGTTGTCTCATTGGCACTCATACCACATCTTCTTATTTATATTAGCAGTCTGATAAAATGATAAGACAAATATTTTCGATTGTTGAAAATTGCAATAAACAACCGAAAAAAATTTCTTTAAAAAAGACTAATTTTAAAGGTGTTTCATTTCATTACTATGTTACACAGGTACATGATAAGTTACGATAACGCATGCGTCCCTTAAACACGCCTAGTATCATGATTCGAAATCCGCGGAGGGATCCGAATCCCGAGGAGCAATTACACTTTGTTTAGTGCAATTCGTAAGTTAAATCTGAATCCGATTCAAAAGGAGATTTTATCACGTGGTAATCAGATCCAGATTTAACTAAAGGATGTTCGCTTCACTGTTTCAAAATAACAAGCTTTTTAAAAGACTTTTATAAATTGATAGTATATAAATAAAGGAACTAAAAATGCAGAAAAAAATGAAGGGTCTGTGTGATTGTTTTCGAGATATAAGCCATCGAAAATTTGGCGGGAAATGATTCTCTCTAGATTTATCATACATTTAACATTGGCACCTGTTATCTTTCTAAAACTATGAAAACATAATAAGTATTTTTTAAGATTTTCAAATATGGCTTATTAAACTATTTGTAATAAAATTATGAAAAAGAAAAATGGGGGTTAGCAGGCAAAATTTTTTAAAGGCACTGCTTGGATAAAACCAGAGGATTCCGAATATCTGGCAAAAATTCAAAAACAAGAGGAGCGAACATCCTTAACCACCGTGTTGCAGTCTAGTGTAATTGCTCTTCGGGATTCGGATCCCTCTGCGGATTTCGGATTGGGATAGCCGGTGTGTTAAATCAAATTCAAATATGATATGTAGCTCTATATCATTCATTGTCGTTGTCACTACGTTTCTACTTAAAAGCAATGCGAACTTTGCAGGTTCATAATTTGCTTTATACAAATAAGGCGATATGGTATGAATGCCAATGAGACAACTATCCACCACTGTTCAAATGAAGTGGGTGTAAGAAATTTAAGCCAACCGTACGGCCTTTGACAATTAGTAAAACCAATACCCTTTAGTCGGCTATAAAAGGCTCCGACATCAAAGGCCAAACAAATTTACGAAAAAACAAATATGACAGACATTAACCAACGACAACCACTGAACTACAGGCTCCAGACATTGGACAGGCATATAAAGAATGTGTCGGGGTTGAACATGTTTTTGCGCGGTCAAACCATTAACAACCTTGGACAGTGGTGTATCAGCACAACATAAGAACAAACTGTAAAAGTAGTTGCAATTGGCTTATATTTAACTTAAATGATCGGTACGAGACACAAAAACAACTTACATAAAAACAATGGACACAAAACACTGAAATCAGAGTACTCGCAGTTGCTGAAAGCTAGTTCAAAACTTATTGCAACTTATAAATAAAGCATGTTTTCACAGACTATAGTATCAATCATTACATATCCAACGCATTTAGTGTAAAAACGTCATAAATAGTCGAAGTAACGCATGACCTTGTGTAATACCAAAATATAAGTAAACGGTAGTTCTCATAACTGTACATATATAGCAATATATATTTAGTTATGTTTTCATTTTTCAAAAACAAAATCCATGTTAGTACCACTAAAAGAATATTTACAGATTTTACTACAGTAACTTTGTTAAATTGATAACCTTTAAGAATAAGTTTCTAATCAATTAGTTTATATGGATTGTATCTAAACTTACGGTCTTCATAAACAACATCACCGTAAAAGTTAGGATGTGATCTCCCTTTTCAAATAATAACTCTTCAGGTACAGCTAAACTTCCTAACCAAATCTTTGTATCTGTGAAAAAGTTTGGTAAGGGTTTTAATTATTTTGTAGTAACGAAATCTCTGACTTATTAATTTATCAGTTATAAATATGGGTAAGAAAAACATGTATTTATTTCAGGAGGAGAGTGAGAAAAATCGTTTGATTCCATTGAAAATTAAGGGCGGGGGGATTCAACGTGGAGTTTATGAAATGTTCCAGTATGTTATTGAAAACAAATATTGGTTTTTATTAAAATAATAACAAATGGTTTTTCCCACGAAAATGAATTGTCGGTACCTTGAGAAAATCGTTCAATTGATTTTGAGAACTTTGAGACTGTAAAGATGTTACGATTACGCAGGCTAAAACAGCGTAACAATAGGCGAAAAAAAATGGAAATGATGGAATGATTGACTGTTGGTTGCTTAACGTCCAGCGGCTAAACTTTTATGAATGTTCAGGACGAGAACAAATTCAATATGAGTAAAATAGGTAGGTCCTGTAATAGAGGCCATCTGTGATGAAGATTGGGGCAATTTGGACTGCCATTGGAAAATGAGAGTAAATTGGATAGGGACAGAAATTTTGCCTTGCAAAATGCCACCTACGGACACCTCAAAGAGTTATGGCAAGGGTTCTTAACATGCAGAGAGCGTGGAACTCTCTTCTACACGAGGTATCTGATTTATCGTCCTCATTCTGACCGGACGTGCTTGAGTAGTTGTACATCCCGCACAGCCGAAGGGACGTCCACTTTTGCAAGGGTTTTACTGCCAATCGGAAGAAGGCCTTAGTTACTATATTTCTATTCCCCAGTCAACTTTGGGGTGATTTTGGAAATGAATCTTCTGGACTGATACTAGCTGTAAAATATAACATTGTCCAAGACAGGATTAAAATGATATTTTGTCCTACAAAATGAAAGACTTTGCAATAAATAGTTGTGTTCAAAAAGTGAAAATAAATTTCGCGCTAAATATGTTAGCCGTACTATCAACAGGTGTAAAATTAATATTCCACCAGAAAAAAAAATCCCCCCCCCCCCCTTTTCCAACTGGAAATCAAATGGTCCACTAAGGCTATTTAAATTTTAATCATACTTTTAACTGAGCAATGTTAGAATTTTTGACATATAAACACTAATAAGTAGGTTAATAATTTAATTCATAATTATATTATAATCATTTTTATTTAATATATGTAACTTCGTTATGCTTAGCTATGAAGATAAAGCGTGCATGTCAAAGAAATGTTGCAAACATTACTTTTAATGAGGCACGAAATCAAGTATCCGCTAAAATTAAATATTTTCTCAATCCACAAAAATTGATACCCACAAAGATAACTCCTGAATCCACAGTACCCTTAAAAAAAGAACCACTACATACCTAATAAAAAGGTAAAACAAGTGTGGCAATACTGATAATTCTATGATTTTGAGTAGAATGATTTGTATCCTCGGAGGGCCACTTCGATTCTTTATTTGGTAGGGCTGAGCAGCTGAGACATCTAGCACCTCACCCTTTTCATATATTTTGAGTACCCAAAAGCATACCTTTTCATATATTTTTTTACATAATAACGCTATTTAACGGAGAGATAATGAGTTTTGACAGTTATCTGATGCATTTTCGACTTGTTTAAATGGCATTTGTGAGGGAAAAAATGATATCTAATTACTTTCAAATGCTTATAATTCAATCAGCAACCTTGTCATATATTTCATCTCAATGTCTCGATCTTATCATATATCATGAAGCATAAAATAGTTACCGACCTATTTGAGCAGCTCATCTCTACCACTCATTATTAGTCTGCTGTCTCTAAATGATGATTTCTGAGATCTGAGTCATATGATAATACATTAATTTACCAGAATCGTCTTACACATTCTATTTGAGACACATTGAGAACGGTTTCACACGTATACTGGTATTCTATTATGTTGTTGATTTGTTTTCATATAGACATGTACCCTACATCCGTTTATATTATCATTCATAGGTATCATACAACATCTTCATATTTATATATAATATAAATCTAAATGTTATTAAAACGTTGACTTGTTATAGCTTGACAAACAGTATATATGACAACAATAACTTATAAACAAATGATTAACTAGTAACACTCATGCAAAACCACATGACAGTTCGCAACGTCTCTTACGTCCAAATAATTCACCCTATCCTTCCTCTCCAGCTCATTCATTCAGTACCTTACTCGCTCATCCCATTCAGTCTTGCAATCACTTTTCCGCTCACTTGATCGCTCATTCACTTATTCTTCTTCGTTTAGTTTCCCACTAATTCACTCATTTTCGGCCATCCACTCTCTTGCTCATCCACTCGCTCTCACTCTTTCCTTCATTCATTTATTCACTCTTATTCACTCTGCTGCTAATCATTCACTAACTCAGTGTGTCATTTACTTGGTCTCCTCTAATTAATTCGCTCATCCACTCACTCTCAAATTGGGTATCTACTCCCTTTTCTAGCTCATTTTTAAGGGCATACGATTCAGTTTTGATCCCACGGTGACTTTTTTTACGAAAATCTGCATGAAAGCTAACTTTCACCTTGTCAATTCGAATATGTTGTAGAAAAAATATACCTTTATGTGCTATTATACTTTAAGAGATAAATGGGGTCCAAATTTTGGACATTTACTCAAAATTTCGGTTTCTTGGACTTTTCTATCCTTTGAACAGACATATCTAACTGTTTTGTTTCAAAAAATAAACAAAAGTTGACTTTTGTAAAATCATTTGAAATATCTTCTAAACATAAGTATGTTCTAAATTTGTGTAACAATTAATTCGAAATAATTCATGTTTTTAAATGTTCGTCATTTTAGAAAAAAAACGCATGGTAAAATCAATCGAAACTAGGTGCATGAGACATGCGCAGTAGTGATAGTTATGTAGTATAAATATAGAAAATTGAATATATTTTAATCAACAACAAAAAAATCCAAAAAAAATATCTGTATCATATACCCAAGCGCCTGTCGGTTTACCTTTAGAAATCAGAAGCTTTCATATATTATTCATTAAAGTACAAATGTAGCTCCATCTTTTGCAACAATAAAAACATAGTGTCATGCGGCATTTTTTGCATTTACATGGCCTTGTTTACAAACAATGTAGATTCGCACTTAACTCCTATACTGACCCCCATTACTTTTCAACTCTGTAGTAAAAAAATTAAGTGCATTCAACATTCATTTTTTTTATTTTTTTTTACTCTAGTTTTGATCCATCTATCAAAAAATATTTATTACAAACATTATCTATCAATCAGAAGAGCACAGGACTTCAGTGTTATACAGAAAGCTCTCCCCCAAATGGGCGGTCCCTGATGACGTATATTTATTAACTGAATTTACCCCTAAACTACACGATCCTACATGTAAACATTGATTTTTATCAATGGGAACGTAATAGAGCTTAGTTTCAATGTTGAGTACGCTAACACCACACTGAGTATAGCTCAATGCGGCCTAAGTTACAAATAATTAGCACATACTTACAACTTCTCGTCCAATCAAATTGCTTATATTTGCCTTCTAATTTTCATAGTACATACTTTTCCTGTGTACTAAGTAACTACGCATGAATGACCACAAGGGTAAGATTTCATTGTATCGTAATCAAGATATTTAAAACAAAAATTGCCACTGGCTATTTTGAAATAAAATGCTGTGTTCCAAATTAAATTAAATAGTTTGTAATTAGTTTTCACATTGATTTTAAATATCCTGCTATTAAAACCTTTGGATCTAAAAAATGTTTTTGACAATTGCAAATTTTATCATTTAAATAAAGGGTAATACATATGGTTCTTTATACCTTGATTAGAGTACAACGATATCTTAAAATTATGATAATGTATCATCCATGCAATTACTTTGTACACAGAAAAGTGTGTACTATGAAACCTTGTAAAGGAAAATTAAAGCAACTTGGTGATAATTTTTTAAACTTTCTTAAGGAAAGTGATCTATTTCGTCATGAATTGATTGATTTATTGATTATTGGTTGCTTAATGTCCAGTGGCAAATATTTCATGCATGTTCAGGACGATGTCACGAATTGAAAAACTGTGATTATGTCTGAAGATAATGTGCCACCTATATATATATATATAAACATATTCTGATAAATCTTTTCGTTTTTACTTTGAACTAATAAAAAAAAAAAACACAAAACCTATAATCTCTGATCTATTTGTAGTTGCTTTTTAATGCCTATCTGCTAGACTATATCTTTGGGGACAAACTATCTATATGTTTCAAACTTATTATAGCTTTAGTTTTACTGTGAAATTAAAAAATGTTTTCAAAACATGTAAAGCTTCCACTGCAATTTAATTATTGCCTGTTTTTGGTCAACTTATTATGTAAGAAGAACATGTATAGTAAAACACCGCTTTATATCAGTATACATACTTACATCAGCAGCTACCATCTTTTCATTCTGGAGTGAAGGGCCTTTTGAAATCACATATTTTACAATGATACTAGTGAGTAGATTTACAAAATTCGTTAATGAGCTCCGTTTTACAAACACCTGTGATACAAGTAGTCAGCCAAAATAAACTATCAATAGACCAATTAAAAGATTACTCGAGTTGTAAATATGTGCTAAATTGGATAGTCTATGGAAAGGTATATACTATGAAATTAAGAGCTTGGGGCAAGCCCCTCGCTCTAAATTTCATAGTATATACCTTTCCATAGACTAACCTAGACGTAATGTGTAGCATGATCATGCATGAATACGCTAAAATTTCCAGAGTTGTGTCGCTTTAGACTGATTGAACTCCAAATACGATCTTCTGATATATACTTGTTTGGTTTTTTTTCTCTTTTAAACTGATTAATGACAGTATACTTGTAAATTTTTCGCCGAATTTCAACAATAAGATCACGTGTGATCGAGCGACGTATGGACTACACAAGTGCGCGGCGGCGTTCGGTCACAAGTGGTCTTATTTTTTATATTCAAATACGACGATAGGTTATACTATTTATTATATAGGAACAGAATATCAAAACCATTGTCTGTGTTACTGGCGTTAGTTAGATTCATTATATATATATATATATATTGTTGATTTCACTGTACGTTTTGGCGTATGGATATATAAATAAGAAGATGTGGTATGAGTGCCAATGAGACAACTGTCTATATATGTGCATTGCACACAGTTGTCAAAACGGCAGATCGTCATTTTGCGAAGATCGATGAAGATTTTGCGATTTTAAGAAGTTGTTTTAAATGCAAACGGACTATAAAATTGTTGATATGTGACCCATCGACAGTTAAACCCTTGTCAAAGAGAGGCGTCCGTTTGGCTGTGCAGGACGACCGGTCAGAATGGGGATGGCTAGTTTAGCGAGAGTATCACTCTCTCTGCACGTTAAGAACACTTGCAATAACTCAGGAGGAGTCCGTATGGGACCTGTTGCAAGGCTTTATTGGTGTCCCTGTCCAATTAACCCTCATTTTCTAGTGGCATTCAAAATTTCTCGCCCATCATGCCAGTCGACTCCCTATTGCAGGACCTACCTATTGTGTTGAATTATGCATGCAATATTTGCTACTGGACGTAAAACAAATAACAATCAATCAATCTACTTAACAGTTTTAAATAGAACAAGTACACATTCGGTGGAAGTCGTTTTCGGTTATAAACTATAAACGAGGAAAAGGACTACTGAATGATTATGATGATGATGGATGGCTGCTTAACGTCCAGCGTCAAATCAACTTATGCATATTCAGGACGAGAACATGTTAACGTAATATGAATATTAACCCTGCTTTGCACTAGACCTACACGCTGAGCCGGACTTTTAACGTGCTAGTTCACAAGGTAACAGTCCGCAGGACGACATGTCACCTTACCCGATCACATGATTCTGACTCCGAGCCGACCAGTCTTTGCTCGTACTGCTTAATGCCAATTTTTAAAATCTTTGGTTTGACCCGGCCGGGGTGCGAACCCACAACTTTCCGCACTCGAGGTGAACACGATGTCGTGGGTGTGTTCTAGTACATTCTTACAAAAGACACTGAAATGGATGACGGTTTTGATTGATTAGGTGTGGTTTACCTAATGTTGAGTGGCAAATGTTTCATGCATATTCAGGACCAATAGAGCATGTATATGACAAAAAGTTATTCAGAAACGGCCAATCAAGATTAGTTGGGGACCATATATTAAAGATACGATCTGATCATTTAATGCATGACAGTGCCTTTTGTGTAAGCAGTGTCATCAACGAAATCCAATAATAGCGAAATTTATGGAAAATTATTAGAAATGTACTATTTACTTATTCTAAAAGGTAACCAAATCAGCACTGCGATTAGATCTTTGAATATTGTTTTATGGGTATACATATTGATTCTGTAATCAGTAAATTAAAATCAAATTAAATAATATTTTTATATACATACATGTATGCACATTCATGACTCCACAATCTGTCTATACCTGTATCTTTGCATTACACACGGTCATGTTTTCTCTGACTGTTAATAACGTCTTTACACTAATTCCATTGGATGTTGGATGTGTACTGCTTGATATTTTAGTATTGGATGCATGATTCTTTTATTAGTTATTATTGGCTTTGAACTAGCTGTCATTAACTGCGAGTACTCTCAGATCTGTACTTAGTGTCTTTTTTTGTTGTGAGGATGTGAAATTACCCTGCCACGTCCGGTTTGTGTTTTTGTTAAATGTTTTTCTGCTTTGTATCTATCTGATGAATTAAGCTCTGTTCAACTGATTTTTATAGTTTGTTCTTATTTTGTATTGTTAAACCACTGTCCCATGTTAGAGGGAGGGTTTTCCGCCAGCAAACAAGTTTAACTCCACCACATTCTGTATGTGTCTGTCCCAAGTCAGGAGCCTGTACTTCAGTGGTTGTCATTTAATTGTTGTTGTATATCACATCTGTTTTAAATTTTCGTTCATTGTTTTGTACATAAATCAGGCAGTTAGTTTGAAATGTTTTACATTTGTCATTTCGGGGCATGTTATAGCTGACTATGTGGTATGGGTTTTGCTCATTTTTAAGGCCATACGGGGACCTATATGCTGTGTGTGTACTGATTTTGTGTCATAGATGGATACCCCATATCCTTTGTTTTTCTATTATAGTTATTAACTTCTATGTCATTTGGTCTCTGGTGAAGAGTTGTCGCATTGGCAATCATACCACATCTTCATATTTTCATACTTGACAGCACGTTAAAGCATGATTAAAGATAGAACAGTAAATCGAAGATTGTTGATTTAAAATTGATATAATTGCTTTTAAAAAATGAAGATTTTCCTGTAACAAAAATGAATGTGTTTGTCATACTCTATGTTTTTTAAGAGGTGTTGGTTCTTGCTGGTTGGAGTGGTCAATTGTGGAGGTGGCGGACAGGGTAAAGGGAGACAGGGAGAGAGGGGTGGGAGAAAGGAGAGGGGCGGGAGAAAGAAGAGAAGGGGCAGGAGAAAGGAGAAATGGAGTAGAAAAGGGAGACAAAAGTGTATATCAAAATTATTAAAATGTAGCTGGAAAACAATTATTTTATCAAATAAGTTAACAAAAAGCTACAAGAAAGTGCTAACAAAAAGTAAAAAACAAAAATACCAAACTCAAGGCAAAAACGGAAAGTCCGTAATCAAATGGCAAAATCAAAAGCCCAAACACATCAAACGAATGGATAACAACTGTCATATTCTTGACTTGGTACAGGCATTTTCTTATGTAGAAAATGGTGGATTAAACCTGGTTTTATAGCTAGCCAAACCTCTGACTTGTATGACAGTCGCATAAAATTTCATAAAATGTCATAGTAATGAAAACGACCTCACAAATACTCCGAGCATCGTCACTAATTCATTACGATCTCTTATATACTAAGAATGACAAAACACTAACAATTTGCAGGATTTTATAGGGAGTCTGTGTATGCATAGAGACACATGTCACCATCCTTGTGTTTTTAGATAAATTTAAAAATAAAGTTGACATATATGCATATATATATAATTTTGCAGAAAAGGGATGACGTGACTGACTTCAGAGTAACGTTATTTTTACTCAGAGGTATTGAAAAAATATGTGACAGGATCTGAATGGTGTTTGTTATTTTGTTTTCATTTCCCCGTCTGGTTTCGTAAACCTAATACTTCTAATGATTTAATTTTATTTCGAACTAACTGGGTGCACATTCAGCTTAGAAAAAAAACATATCTTTAACTTAACCCTAACAAACTAGACAAAGGTAATGCCACCGCTACTTCCATGCATGGATAAAGTGCTTCAAAAATTTGATTAAGTAAACAGTGATTTTCAAGTTCAATCTAAATTGATTGATTTGAGGCTGCAAAATGTCTGATGGCAAATATTTCAAGCATGTTCAGAACGATACAATACAATTTAAAATAGTTGTGTCTAAAAGACACATTTTTAATGAAGCCATTAAAAAAAAGGTTACTAATAAAAATCATTCCGTCAGTTATAAAAATGATAGATAAAATAATACATATTTTTAATTCAGTATATACTCTGTATGATGTAAACGTGTGGGTTGTGTGCGTAGTTGTGGACAAACCTTGCAAACTTGCAAAAATACATTTGAAAGACAAAGTTAAACATTTTTATTTGAACTCCCAAAATGTCGAGCCTTTGTTAACTTTTTCATCATTCAGATATGTTGGTGTCCGGTGTAAACTGCGCTTATACGATTACAGTGTTGGCAATTTATTTTTTACATTTTCCGGAACCATATTTCCTGTACAGTCTTAATAATATTCAGAAACTGGTCAGTTACACTTGGAACATAGGGAAAGTTGTGCGGCAAAAAAGACAAGTTTAAAGACAATTTAATTATTCTTCTTTTTCAATTCCATTCCAACAAACCATTTTCTGCCTGATTTTCCACGGCTGCTTGAACTATGCATTTTTGCTAAATCAAATCCCGTATTCTTTTCCAAATGAATTTTATTTTTCTATTTTGCAAGCAGCGTTTTTCGGCAACCATTTTAAAACAAATTGGTTTCTTAACGAAATTGCATTAATAGTGGCACAAAAATTCACCATATTTTCAACATTATCCAGCGTTTCTATAATTAGATTTATACTTACAAAATAAATCATCTGGAAACGCGTGCATTAGACTTACATATGCAATGCAAACAGACAGCTTAACAGTCAGTGAAAAAGTTATTGAGGTTCTTGCAGCAGAAAAAACAACACTTCTATCTAGTGAAAGGATAAGATAGGGACGAGCCATCATAAAACCAAGATATTTGATCGATTTTTATGAAAATGAGCTTCCTATACATTAGTTTTTCACGTTTTAGGGCGGTAGACAAGAGAAAGGGGGTGGGAGAAAGGGGAAGAGGGGCGGGAAAAAGGAGAGAGGGGGCGGGAGAAAGGAGAGAAGAGGTGGGAGAAAGGAGAAACGTACCCCCTCATTGTACTGTCCAAATGTTTGTTAATTTTTGTTAATCGTTTATATAAAATGTGTTGATTAAAAAAACGTAATTAGATCTAAAACTAAACATTCATATATATCTTTATTCTCACAAACCAAATTACAAAGGTATAGAGATATATACCTTCATGCATTTTAATACAATTTCAATCAATACATTGTATATAAATAAGACACAATTACCTTATTATACGACCGCAAAAAAATTTTTGTGGTCGTCGTCGTCGTCGTCGTCGTCGTCCGAAGACACATTAGTTTTCGCACTCTAACTTTAGTTTAAGTGAATGGATCTCAATGAAATTTTACCATAAGGTTCAATACCACAAAAGAAAGGTGGGGATTGTTTTTGGGGGTTATGGTACCCACAGTTAAGGAATTAGGGGCCAAAAAGGGGCCAAAAATAAGCATTTTTGTAACTTCCAGACATAACTTGTGTGTAAGTGTATGGATCTCTCTGACATTGTACCACAAGGTTCCATATCACAAAGAGAATGCTGGGATTGATTTTGGGGGGTAATTGCCTCCAAATTTTAGGAATTAGGGGCCGAAAAGGGACCAAAAACAAGCATTTTTCTAGTTTAATGACAATAACTTGTGTGTAAGTGTATGGATCTCTCTGACATTGTATCACAAGGTTCCATATTACAAAGGGAATGCTGGGATTGATTTTGGGGGTAATTGCCTCCAAATTTTAGGAATTAGGGGCCAAAAAGGGGCAAAAAACAAGCATTTTTCTAATTTCATGACAATAACTTGTGTGTAAGTGTATGGATCTTTATGAAATTGTACTACAAGGTTCCGTATCACAAAGGGAAAGCTGGAATTGAGTTTGGGGGTAATTGCCCAAAAAAGTTTAGGAATAAGGGGCCAAAAATGGGCCAAAAATAAGCATTTTTCTAGTTTCCAGACAATAACTTGTGTTCAAATGTATGGATCTCTCTGAAATTGTACTGCAAGGTACCATACCACAAAGGGAAGGCTGGGATTGATTTTGGGGGTAATTCCCTCAAAATTTTAGTAATTAGGGACCATAAAAGGGCGAAAAAACAAGCATTTTCTAGTTTCAGGACAATAACTTGTGTGTAAGTGAATGGATCTTTAGGAAATTGTACTGCAAGGTTCCATATCACAAAGGGAAAGCTTGGTTTGAGTTTGGGGGTAATTGCCCTAAACGTTTAGGAATTTGGGGCCAAAAAGGGGCCAAAAAACAAGCATTTTTCTAGTTTCCATACAATAACTTGTGTTCAAGTGTATGGATCTCTCTGAAATTGTACTGCAAGGTACCATACCACAAAGGGAAAGCTGGGATTGAGTTTGGGGGTGATGAATCATAAGGGGGTTCAAAAAATTGGGGGGGATTTTTTTTTCATTTTTTTTCTTTAAAATTTTCCATTTTAAATTGGTTATTTCTGATTTATATATAAAAGCAAATAATAATGATATGGTTTGAATAGGTAAATTAAAAAATTTTAAGTTCTTAGACCACTTTCATTCTGTGTGAGAAACCTATGCTGTGTTAAATATTTAATTACAATCCAAATTCAGTGCTGTATCAAGCTTGAATGTTGTGTCCATACTTGCCCCAACTGTTCAGGGTTCGACCTCTGCGGTCGTATCAAGCTGCGCCCCAGCGGAGCATTTTATTTTTTTATTGGAATAAGTTACTCAGATATTGCACTTAACAAATTAATTGATATTAGTTTGTTGAAGAATCTCTACTTCAAAGGATTTTGCTGTTATATAAAAGAAAGATGATTCATAGATGGTTTTCTAGTTCTGAGATTACTATATTCATACCAATACGGGAAATCCGAGATAGTCCGGTTTTTGTTGATTTTTTTTTTTCTTTCCTTACTTCGATCAAATTCTTAACAAACCGTTCACGTGAATATGTCAAATGTAAGACATGTTTGTGCATGATTAACAACATGTCGACTGCGAGAAATATCCTCTTAAGGTTGGTGTCACTTGACCATAGCTTTTTGGCAAGACGAGTTGGTCAAAATGAAAAGTGGTCGAATATCATTAAGTGGAAATCAGTTATAATCATTTCCATTTAAACTTTGTTTAATTCGCCTTGCAGAAAAACTTGGCAGATACGCATGTCTAGAACAATTCCACGTGACCAAATTAAACGTTTCGAACCTCGTCGTTGAAATAGCTCCCGTATTCGCTTTTTAACAGGAAAAATCTTAAAATAGACCATTAAAGATCTGCAATTAACGTGCTTTCGACAGCATTCTATTATTGCTACATGTAAAAGCTACTTAATTGAAGTTATTTTCATAATTGATGAAAATTTGTTAAATAACTTGAATGTGCAACTCTCTTTATTAAAAATAATGATCGTTTATATCAACAATATGACCATTATAAATGATATAAAAAGAGAAAAAAAAATAAGAAAATGTGAAAGCAAATGAGATACTATTTACGGCAAAAGACCTTTTGTTGCAGTTTATATAATAACACATTTAAATAAAAATAATTATAAGGAAGTCTATGTTTAGATAAAAAAAACATAAAAATGTGTCCATTAAAATTCTTTTGATTTGTTGGTAAAAACAGAAAAGTGGTCGAATATTATTAAATGGAACTCCGTTACATTAATTTCCGTTATTTTGCTTACGTCGCCGTTGAGAAAATCTTGGCAGATGCCTAGCAAAATGCCACGTGATCTTGATAAGACCTTTCAACCTCGTCGTTGAAAGAGCTACTGTCCCGGGGCTCCTTTATTCGCTTTCAACAGGAAAAAAATGAATACCGATAATGAAAGCTATGTAATCTACATTCTTGTAACTTCTTTCTCCTAGTGCAAAAATTGATTTGTTTTCATAATTGATGAAAATGTGTTTAATAACTTGTGAAACTCTCTTTATTAAAAATTGATCGTTTATATCAACAATAGGACCATTATACATGATATAAAAAAAGGAAAAAAATTGAGAACATGTGAGAGAAAATGAGATACTACTTACGTCAAAAGACCTTTTGTTGCGATTTATATAATAACACATTTAAATAAAGAATAATGAAGTCTATGTTTTAAAAAAAACTTTAAAAAAAATGGTTCCATCAATATTCTTTTGATTTGATTTTTTTTTTTAATTTTAATAGAGAATCGAAAGTACATTATATTGTTATCGTTTTAAAAATCAACTTAAGTTTTATTACGGGTATTACGTTATTTTCATTCACGTGTTCGTTAGATAAAACATTTTATTTGATCACGTGATCACGTGTCTGTTAGATAAGATACATATTGGTTCACTGCCAATTGAAGTATTTTCAGCATCATATTGTTGATTTACTTGTAAAGAATAGAATTGTACGGTATAAGCACTTCAAATGTTAATTACAGTTATTAGAATTTTTTTTAAAGAAATAGCACGGAAGCGGACCATGGTACTCCGAAGGAAAACAAAGACTATGAATGAATGATTTAATTTTGGATGTAACACGTCTTTTGATTGGCTGAAAGTTTCTTGTCACACAATTTTGTTATTTGACCGTGACGTCAGCAACATTTTTTCATGATTTTACTCCTTAAAAATGGATTTTAGAATTAAATTAAAAGGACTTCTGTAATATTCAGAAAGCAATCTAATATTCCACAAAACAAGGTAAAAATAAGGTACCCTCAACATCGAAACAGAAAACTAACAATGCGATATCTAAATATTGTCAAAAGTTTACGCTGCGTAGGATGAATGGATGAATTACTAGTTTTACGTCCAGCAGCAAGTTTTACAATAATATATGAATATAAAGTCTTCTTTGAACTAGACCGATATGTTATGTCGTCGTCAGTACATGCTCGTTTGCTGGGTAACAGCCAAATCTATAATCAAAAAGTCATTTGACTCCTCGAGAAATGCTTCCTGTGACCCCCGCACTTGAGGTGAGTACTTCAGCACGACACTGTCGACGGGGGGTAACAGCTTTTAGTGTTTGGTTGGTAAGGAACAGACCATTTTTATTATCTGTGTAAAAAACTGCTTTAATTGTTATAAAGTATACCCACGCCTAAAAGTAGGGGGTATACTGGTTTACATATATCCGTACGTCCGTCCGTCCGCTCAACAACTTATACTATGTGAAACATTTTCCTATTTACCAAATACATATATGTTCTTCACATCGTTGGTATATTTAAATAAGAAGATAATATGGGACGCCACAGCTGTCTTATGTGGTACTGTTACGTTATGTTGTATTATTATTACTTGATGCATAATATAGTTTTGACATTACGTAATGATGTTCTGATATTACTCAATATGGAATAGTCATTACTTAATGATATTTCGATATTACATGATATGGTTTCGTATGGACTTGATAAAGTTTTGTCATTACTTAATATGGTTTTGTCATTACTCGATGTGGTTTCGTCATTATTTAATGTGGTTGTGTTATTAGGCAATGTGGTTTTAACATTACTTGATGTGTATGTGGCTTAACGTAATGTAGTTGTTTCATTACATGATTTGGTTTTGTTATTCATGATTTGCCAATTCCTTATATGGCTTTAAAATTACATAATGATGTTTCAAAGGGACTTGGTTCGATAAGGCCCTAAAATGGCCCATAATACTAGCTGATATTTGAAATTAGGATGTATTGACCAATGTCACAAGGAATCATAGCTAATATAATAACTAGATTGGAAAAAACGTCTTGGTGTTGAAAATTTATGTTTTTGCGTTCTATTCATGATGTCACAAATAACACTCATTATGATTTTCTGCAAAAATTCGATGAAAATGGTAAATTTACACTGATTTTTTGAAGAGGAAACATAGAGCGCATGCGTCGACAACAAAAGTATTTAAACCTTATGTTTGGTATGACATTTTACATATCTGACTTGAATATTTTGTTTGTCGACGCCTGCGCTCTATGTTTCCTAGGTCTTTATTTGGTTGAAATCCGGACGATTTTGTCCATTTTCGCAAAAATCTCTATTTTTAACCTATTTGGGATGTCAAAATCAATGGTTAAAAATAAAACTCTGGCAAAAATAGTTCTATATAACTTTCTCACTTGTCTTTTCATCAACTTAAAACACGTTGTATCCTGAAACATTGAACTTAATAATCGAGGCCAAATTTGGCCCTTACCGAACTTACTCCTTTGACGATTTGATGTGTTCGTTCCAGTATTTGATGTGGTCTGTCATTCTTTGGTGTGTTATCACATTATTTGATGAGGTAAAACCACGTGACTATTTGGGAAAAACTAGTTCTATTTTTAAAACAGATTTCCATGTTATTTGCCTCGGATGAGTGTGGGAATCCATCGAGTTAGAGTTCAAATTAAAGTTCGGGTTACTGTTCGAATTAAACTTCGAGTTAGTCTTCGATTTAAACCTCGAGTAATTTTCGATTTCGAGTTAGAATTCAAATCATAATTAGAATTAAAGTTCGAGTTAGCATTGAGTTTCGAGTTGAACTTCGAGTTTGAGTTACCTTTTGAGGTAGAGTTCGAGTAAGACTTGAGTCTCATTTAGATTAAGATTTCGAGTTGAAATTGGAGTTATCTAATATTAGTTCGTATTTAAATTTTCTATCGCGGATCAAGGGCTTTTGCTGGGGCTTCCGAAAAAAGGGTAAAGGGGTATGCGTACAAAAGATAAACAATGTTACAGTATGCAAAACACCACATAGAAATCGAAATAAAGTTAGATGTGGTGTGATTGCCAATGAGACAACTATCCACCAGAGTTTAGGCACCCGTAACTAATAACTAAACAACTTACGAAAAACAAATATGACACAGATGAAACACCGACAACCATTGAATTACAGGCTCCTGACTTGGGACAGACACATAAGGAATGTGCACGTGGCGGAATTAAAACATGTCTGTGAGCGCTAAACCCTAACCCTACCATTGGTGAATAGTGTAACAGCACAACACAAGAATAAACTGTAAAAATCAGATGCAATTGGCTTAACTCTATAGATCGGTATGACAAGGCAATATAAATCAATCAAAATCCTGGGGGTGATCTCGGGTGCTCCAAAGGAGTAAGCAGATTCTGCTCAACGTGTGGCACCCGTCGTGTTATTCGTGAAAGTACAAACCCAGTGATTTGGTCTAATTCGGTAGGTCACATTCGAGGAAAAGAGGACGGGATTGTGGTTACGACAACTGGAACATATCCGTCGTCACCTGTGAAACAGATATTCCAAAAAGTTTAGTTTTTTTTCAATTTAGTGTGAGGTATATCAGAGAATGGAATTTATTAAAATATATATTTAAAAGATTGATATTCGTATATGTTCAAATGACAATACACGCTAAAAAAAAATCGGATAAATCTTATTTTATAGAATTGATGCTTTGTCGCTTAGTCCAGTCCCGCCCCCCACCCCCCGTTTCCCTGTAACTTTAGTGTGAATTGATTTAAAGTGTCTCATTTGTTGACAATAAAATACAAGTCATTTGATGTGTGTCCAGCCTGCGATATTAATGTCGCGGAAGTGAGACACTGTTGAAGCCCGGTTTTGATAGCTGCATGATAGAACTGATGTAAATAATTTAGAAAGAGGTTTCGTGGAGCACTTGGAAAACCCAGCAATATAACGTTGTTTGTAAGGATACTTGTGTAGTTTATGTATCACATACAGTGATGGAAGATCAAGTTCTTCTTCTTTGGTTGAAATTCTAAAGCAACATAGAACCGACCTATCATTATCCAGGATTTCCTCCTTGGTAAGTGTCGTGGGGGTATTTGTTGAGTTTCCAAGTGAATTGGCAATACCTAACTTATTTATCAAGCAGTTCATGTAATGTGATTTACACACAAAAACGGTGTTGTTTGGGGCTTTGTCTGCGGGGACAACAGCATATGGGTCTTTAAAGATTGATGTAGCATGGGTATTCGTAGACCCATTCAGTTTCTTAATTTTGATTTGTATCAACGACCTCACAGCCTTAATCCATTCGGAAAGAGTATCTACGTCTTCTTTCTCTCGTTTAACCCATTGCCTGGCATAATCTTCGACTGAATCCATTAGTATTTTGAAGTTGTTTTTCCAATTGATGGATTTAGGTTCACGATATTTCGGGTCTTTGGATAACACATTTCGCAGAGAAGTGTTATTGACAATGTTTAGGTCACCAGTAAAAACGTGGTCAGCCGGATTATATATGAATGGGGAACTAGCACATAACTATCAGCTTGTTATTTCGTAAAATTAACTTTAGGGAGCTACCATTTGATTTTTATGAGGGGGGGGGGGGGGGGGGGGGGGGGGGGGGGGGGGGGGGGGGGGGGGGGCTAGGATGAAATTTGAAAAAAATAGGCAGGACAGGAGTTTTGAGTTAAAAAAAAAAAAGGCAGGATGAGACACTTTGCAAAAAAAAAAAAGGCAGGATGACAATTTATGTAAAAAAAAGTCAGGATAAATTAAAAAAAAAAAAGAAGCAGGACCGAATAGAGTGAAAAATAAAAAGGCAGGACAGGGGAATACAACTAAAAACAAATGCAGGACAAAATTTTTCATCCTAGCCCCCCTCCCCATAAAAATCAAATGGCAGCTCCCTTACATCGTGAAGAACGTATCAGAACTTCCGTTTCCCATCCAATTTTTAAATGCATATGAAAAAAAAAGCGAAGACCATAAAAATCAATCAACATACAAAAACAAAACACAAAACGAACGGACTTTTGATACCCCAACCTAATCCCCTATGACTAGGCCTAAATTATTCGTAGCTTTTACAGTTTGTTTTGACATTTCCCATATTAAGTCATTATAAAAATATTTGTGTTTCAAAACATTTGAAACACAATGGATTGAAGCTCCCATCCTACTATCAAACGGAAGTATCGATGCGAAATAAAAGTAAATGTAAACAAAAGCTTCATTTTAACAATATTATATAGTTAAGATTTAGTTGCTAAAAAAGGCATAGTTTCTTTTGAAGAAAATAAGAACAAAAGGATGCAATACTGGTTAAAAATAGATTAATGTTTTTCTTTGAACATAGATTTATGTTTGAAGTATCATCCTTTGGTCTGTTTTATTTTTCTCCAAAAGACAATAACAAAATGCATTAGCGTTTGAAAAAGATATGAATCGGCCATAGAAACTGAAAAGAAAAAGTTATAAAACCACAGAACGACTGCGAAACGATCATTTTAATCCTAGCATGTTGACATTTATTTACTCCCAGTTAATGAGGGTCTTGATGGGGTCCTTTATCATCTATCATGTAGGGAGGGGTCTGGATGAGGGTCTTTCATTTCTTTATTCTTTAACTTTTTAGACTTTAAATTCTCTATTCTTTTTTTTTTTTCATTTTCCCCATAGTTCTCTTTTCTTTACATTCATCACCCCCCCCCCCCCCCCCCCCTTTTTTTTTTGCCTTCTGATTTTTCTCTATTCTTTATTTTTCCCCTTTATTCTCACTTTTTGTCCGTTCTTCTCTTTTCTGTAAACCCCATCCAGACCCTCTTTTTACATAATTGATAAGAAAACGTGGTGTTTATATGAATGATGCTTATGTTGTTGAGACAACAATACATCTGCTCAATCGTTATGGCTTTTGTAATAGCTATCATTAATTATGTACTATATGCAGTAATCTCAAATGATAAAGTTTAAAACTTTCAAAAATACAATTTTTTCAACCATCTTAAGGATATTTGAATAAATAAAAATATTCATTGTGGTTTTTTTTTTTTATATAGTTGCCAAACTGCATACTTATAATAAATATTTTTTCAGAGAGGTAGAGCTAATTTGCCAAGTATTTGCTCCACTCGTTGGGTCAAAATCCTTACATTTTCAAATAATACAGGAAATTGAGTAGTAAATTAGAATAGAGCAAGGAAACGGGGAATTTTTCGAAGAGACAACAACCCGAACAAAGAGCAGAGAACAGCCCTAGGCACCCAATGGGTCTTCAATGCAGCGAGAAAATCCCTCACCCGGAGGTGGGCTTCAGCAGGCCGCTAAACAATAATGTATACTAGTTCAGCAAAATGTACGCCACACTAAACTCCGAAACATACAAATAGGCCAAAATAAAAAAGAAATCACACTAGACTAACAAAGCTATAAGTTACTGACTTATGTCTTCTTTATTATATAAAGTTGCCAAACTTCTTACTTTTAATAACTCTTTTTTTCAAAGAGGTAGAGCCAATTTGCTATGTATTTCTTCTGCTCGTAGGGTCAAAATCCTAAAATTGTCAAATCCTACAGTAAATTGGGTAATAAAAAGTCTATTTCATAAATTATATTTTAACGATTTTTCATCAAAGTATAAGGTCAGAATGATATTGTTGCTTTTAAAAAAAATTTTGTAAATAATTGAGAATTTGCACATGTTTTTATAAAATTTTGTATCGAAGCACATCGTTAACCAAATTCAATAAGTATGTTTCCGAAAGACAATATACAGATTGGCTTCCAACGGAAAATTGGTCTTGTTTAAGACTTATAGTGACTGTCACGGCCATTTCCGGTCAACTCCAGGCCTGAAATTGAATTCTATACTCTCATTAAGTGTCACGCTCTCTGCACGTAAAAGACATATTACAATAACTCATAGGCGGGTCTGTGTGTGACATAAGCAAAGAGAAATATCTGCCTCTTCCCAGAACGCCATTTTCATCCAGCAGTACAAGTTGCCTGCTATTCCCTTCCGGTCGATCCATTTTACAGAACTCAATTGACTTTTTTTTTAATGTTTAAAAAAAATGTTTTGAAAATTCTTGGAATATTTTTCACTAAATTTAGGTAAACAACAACAATTCAATCAATTTTATTAACATTGACCTTGCCCTTATGTATTTTATCGGTTTTTCTTATTCATTTATGTGCGTGTTCAGATTTTTGTCTTTGATCAATTTGTTTTTAACGAATTCATCAATTATATTATTTTTATTTTTTAATTCAAATCGAAGTGAATGTTTCCTTTTTAAGTCTATAAATTAATCAATTTCTATTTCAATTTCTTTGAAAATTGGTATTAACATTTGAACAATTAAAGGAAAACAAAGTTTTACAAATGTCATATAAACACAATTTTGGGTGTAACACGTCTTCTGATTGGCTGAAAGTTTCTTGTCTATCAGCACATAGATATAATTTTGTCATGTGACCGTGACGTCATCAACGTTTTTTCATGATTTACTGTTTAAAAATGGAATTTAGAATTGAATTATAAAGATTGACTGTAATATTTAGAAAGTAATCTAATATTCAACAATACAAGGTAAAAATGGTACCCTTAACACCGAAACAGAAAATTAACAATGCGATATCTACATATTGTCAAAAGTTTACGCTGCGTAGGATGAACAGATGAATTGATAGTTTAACGTCCAGCAGCAAGAATCACAATAATATCTTCTTTGTACTAGAGACCGATATTGCTATGTCGTCATGTTTACATGATCGTTTGCTGGGAAACAATCAAATACATAATTAAAAAGTGGCTTGGCCCATCAAGAAATGTTTCCTACGACCTCCGCACTTGATGTGAGTACGTTAGCACGACACGGTCGACGGAGTGACAGCTTTAAGTGCTTGTTTGGTAAGGAACAGACCATATTTATTATCTTTGTATAAACTGCTTAGAATTGTTATAAAGTATACCCACACCCAAAAGTAGGGGGTAAACTGATTTACATATTTCCGTCCTTTCGTCCGTCCGTCCGCTCAACAACTTATACTATGTGAAGCATTTTCCCACTATCCAATACATATTTGTTCTTCACATCATTGGTATATTCAAATAAGAAGATACATGTATGGTATAATTGCGAATTTGAAAACTATCCATTTACGATAAAAGGAATAAGTTATGAATGATGGATGTTTGAGTAAGATTTTGTTGTCGCTTTTCGATATTTAGTACCAGGTTCCATATTCGAATATGAACTGTATTCAAATAATTTGAAATCATATAATTATTACGGGCGGATTCAGCGGATTGGTCAAGCATAACCACTCAAATGGTCAAACATTTATTTAGAATATTTCTATTTTCATTTTTCGCTCTTTTTGGTGATATACCCTCCAAAACACACTTTCCTTTTTGAAAATGCTTTATCCGCCACTAGTCGAACTAGACTTATTCTGTAACTTACTAATTTTCTATGAAGAAGTTCATTTCAGTTTGTTGGCTTTCATTTGAATAGAACTCTTATCATTACGTACATGTACCAGAACTCCCGTTTCCTATCAAATGTTTAAATGCATATAAAAAACATCAAAGAACAACAACAACAAAAAAACAATCAATATACGACAACAAAAACAAAACTAATGGTCATTTGATTCCCCATCCCCATCCCCTATGACTAGGCATATCTAATTCGTAGCTTTTATAGTTTGTTTGCCATTTGTATCGTTCAACTTTCCCTTCACATATTAAGTCATTTAAAATAGTATTGTATCAAAACATTTGAAACACAATGGATTGAAGCACCCATCCTACTATCAAACGACAGTATCGATGCGAAATAAAAGTAAATGTAAATAAAAGCTTCATTTTAACAATATTATGTAGTTAAGATTTAGTTACTAAAAAGGCTTGGTTTCTGTTATATAGATACAATGGATAAGCGTGGATTCTTGAAAAAGAAACCATGAGCCCGGAGGGCGAATGGTTTGTTTTTCATGAATCTACGCTTATCCATTGTATCTATAACTTAAACAATTGTGTTAATTTCTTTTCAAAATTAAAGCCTTTTCTTAATTAGACGATATTGTAAGTGAGTTTAAATAATAAAATTGAGAACCATGTTATCGTGTCCAACGATGCGTTGATAAATCTCAGATCACAATTAATTGGTTAACAAAATACAAATATAACACTTCTACCTTTAAAGATCTTTATATTACCAGGCATATGAATATTATCTGTTTATACAAAATAAGACATATTCGTAATTATTTCTAATAAAATTGCAAATGGAAATAGGGAATGTGTCAAAAAGACAACAACCCGACCAAAAAGCATATATAAAGTATATATAATAAGTATGTTATCGAAATTTTTCTAGCACTCTAGGCACATCACGATTTTCTCGCATAGGAATTTGCGAACAAACCTTTGTAAAATTATGTAGTAAAACAGATGAAATCATACTATATTTATAAAACAAAAATTGACAAATAGAATGTAATCATTTTTGTTTCAAACATGTGAAATAGCCAATAATAATAAAAAAAAAAACGGTAAAACTCGCTATTATTACAAAAATATCCACTATAACATGCAAAATTAGAAAAAAAAACAGGATAACTTAAGAATTGGAACAACAGAGAGAATACAAGGATTCGAACCTAAACCGACAAATCCCTATCTTTAACTCATGCTAACCTCGCGGCTACCAACTCATACTAAACGACTGCCAATTGTGTCTATATAAAGGTACAAGCCCTGTGTGTCCAAATGAACCGATGTATATCAGATGTTTATTTAAATATATAAAATAGACATCTATAGTGTAACCCATTGGTAGCCGAGAGGTTTCGTCGATGTGTTGATGTCAGTCACACATAACAGATTTCAAGGAAGGGTTCGATTCCCAGTGAAGGCATATACAAATTACAAAAATTAAAGGTTAGTTTTTAAATTATTTCCATTAGTGAACAGAAATCAGTAAATTAGCCCATTCAAACTTAATGAAATAAGGCACACAAAGGAAACAATTGAATATAATTTGGTGAGTCAATTTCAGCGGCAGATTTAGGAAGCGTTGATTCAAGAAAAAGAATCCACGGTAAATGAATAGGCTGACGTCACCACAATAGTTTAATTTAAAAACAAAATAAGAACAAAAGGATTCAATACTGTTTAAAAAAAGGATTAATGATATTTTCTTTGAAAATAGATTTATGTTTGAAGTATCATCCTTTGGTCTGCCTTTTTTCTCCAAAAGACAATAACAAAAAGCATTAGCGTTTGAAAAAGATATGAATCGGCCATAGAAACTGAAAAGAAAAAAGGTATAAAAGCACTGAACGACTGCAAAACGATCATTTTTATCCTAGCATGTTGACGTTTATTTACTACCAGTTTATGAGGGTTGGATAGGGGTCTTTCATTTCTTTAATTTTCTTAAATTCTCTATTTTTTTTATTTTCCTCCCTCATAGTGCTCTATTTTTTTTTTATTTTCCCCATAGTTCTCTGTTTTTTACAATTATCACCCCTTTATTTTTATTCTTTTTTTTTTTTTTGCCTTCTGATTTTTCTCTATTCTTTATTTTCCCCTGTATTCTGCACTTTTTGCCCATTGTTCTCTTTTCTTTAAACCCCATCCAGACCCTCTTTTAACATAATTAATTAGGAAACGTGGTGTTTATATGATGCTTATGTTGTTGAGACAACAATACATCTGCTCAATCGTTATGGCTTTTGTAATAGCTGTCATTAATTATGTACTATCTGCAGTAATCTCAAATGATAAAGTTTAAAACTTTCAAAAATAAAGTTTTTTCAACCCTGTCAATGATATTTAGATAAATTTAAATGTCCATTGTCTTCTTTTATTGATAAAGTTTAAAACATTTCAAAAATACTATTTTTTTCAACCATCTCAAGGATATTTTAATAAATTTAAATATTCATTGTGTCTTTTTTACATAGTTGCCAAACTGCATACTTATAATAAATCTTTTTTCAAAGAAATAGAGCTAATTTGCCAAGTATTTGCTCCACTCGTTGGGTCAAAATCCTAAAATTTTAAAAAACTACAGGAAATTGAGTAGTATATTAGAATAAAGCAAGAAAACGGGGAATGTTTCGAAGAGACAACAACCCGAACAAAAGAGCAGAAAACAGCCCAAGGCACCCAAAGGGTCTTCAATGCAACGAGAAAATCCCGCATCCGGAGGTGGGCTTCAGCTGGCCGCTAAACAATAATGTATACTAGGTCAGCAAAAAGTACGCCACACTAAACTCCGAAACATACAAATAAACAAAAACTAAAATAAAAACACACAAGACTAAATAAGCTATATAGGTTACTGACTTGTGTCTCCTTTATTATATAAAGTTGCCAAACTGCATACTTATAATAATTCTTTTTTCAAAGAGGTAGAGCCAATTTGCCATGTATTTGTTCCGCTCGTAGGGTCAAAATTCTAAAATTGTCAAATCCTACAGTAAATTGGGTAATAAAGAGTCTATTTTATAAATTATATTTTAACGATTTTTCATCACTAAACTAAGGAAAACAACAACAATTTAATCAATTTAATTAACATTGACCTTGCCCTTATGTATTTTATCGTTTTTGTTATTCCTTTTATGTGCATGTTCAGATTTTTGTCTTTGATCAATTTGTTTTAACGAATTCATCAATTATTTTATTTTCATTTTTTAATTCAAATTGCAGTGAATGTTTTCTTTTCAAGTCTATAAATTAATCAATATCTATTTCAATTTCTTTGAAAATTGGTATTAACATCTGAACAATGAAAGGAAAACAAAGTTTTATAAATGTCATATAAACAACACGCAAGATGATATTTTGAACAAAACAAGATTTCGTAGTGCAGATGTTATCGTCTTAACCAAGAATTTATAAAGTACATCGGTTCAATATTAGCTGTGTTTACCCATGATATCCTTCAATCTTATTCTTCTTCTTTCTGTAACTTCTTCCTACAACTTCTTCCTATGGTTACGAGCACATCAATTTCTTGGTTTTTTTTAAAGTGGGCTTATATTACACGGATGAAACTGTTGACACAGAGAAATATCTCGCCTTAATGTAATTTTGATAGTATAATGCAAATTTGGAAATTAAAATGGCAATATTTAAACATGTAAACTATGCAAAACATTTAAAGTCACTGATAATACATCTGCATACCAAATATCATTGACATACCTTAGTAGTTCTCCCTTAACTGTCCTAATCACAAATGAATATACGTGTCAACTAAACAAAAGTTTCAAAGTCAATACACCATGACTGAGGAAGCGGACCCAAATAATATCCATCGCTGAAGTGAGATGTGCCAATGCTAATACATCTGCACACCAACTATAACTGACATACCACTAGTGGTTCCCCTTTAACGTATCCTAAACACAAACTAATACATGTTAAATAAGCAAAAGTTACGAAGTCAATCGACCATGACTGAGGAATCCTGGCCAAATAATCTCCATGGAAATGAGATTTGCCAATCCCCAATACTAAAACAACTACATACCAAATTTCACTGATCTACCACTAGTGTTTCCCCATAAACTGTCCTTATCACAAACTAATACATTGTTGACGCCGCCGCTGGAAACAGCACACTTAACTCTCGCTGATCCGCCCCGGTCGTCGAGGCAATAAAGCTACCAACGTTTAATGTGATATCGTACAAAACATGAAATGGTGTGGAAATCTAAAATGTAAATGGGGGAAAATATCCTAATTTTATATTTCGTTTTGATTGGAAACGGAATAAAATTACCCCATTTAAATAGAAAAAAAAGTATGATCAATTTTCGTTGGTCGCACGCATTTTTTTCTGATCATTTAGTAATCGACGGTAAAACTTAGCAAAAATCAGATACTGCTATAAAAAAGAACTCAGCAAATGTATATGCAATAAAAAAAAAATACAAAGGAAAACTAACAATCAAAATGATCATTTCGCATAAGGTGTTCCATGAATGTGACTATTTTTTTTTTATCATGACCTTGTTTCTACAATTTTATTTCATTGTGACGGGACTTCAAAATTCTGATGGTAAGTAAAATACACGATCAGGTGTCAGTTATTGCTTAAATTTCAACTTAGTACAGGACAGCATAGATCCAATTTCTTTAATTCGAGGAGATACTTCTTATATTTATCACTAAAATAAATTTCGGACCGGTGCAAAAATTTTACTTATTTTTTTTTAGAAGCAGCTGCATTTAAGAGGGTCTTGATGGGGACTACTGAAACGAGAATAATGGGCAAAAAAAAAAATTACTTCAAAAATAAAAGTATCCAGAAAGTGAAGACCCCCTTCTTTCTCAATTAAGGTCGTGTATATTTAAATCCACTATCGTGTCTGGTCAACATGATGAAATTAAATCTGATGCCCTGTCATAGGCTTGGCACGCTTTCTACGCGTAAAAGAAAATTAATTATTACTCCGATGGGCCCGTAGAAGACATATAACATGAGCAAGGAAAACATATTTTACCCTACCCAGAATAAAATTATCCTCCAACAGTACAAATCGCCCGCCCTTCATTCCAATAGACCAATTTGACAGAACGCAGTAGACCTAATTGATTTAACGTGCTATTCGTTTGTCACCTAACTTTAGCAAACAACAACAATCTAATCAATTTCATTAGCATGTACCTTGCCCTTATGTATTTTATCTTCTAGTAATTCCGTTTATGTGCGTGTTTAGATTTTTGTCTTTGATCAATTTGTTTTAATAAATTCATTAAATGTTATTTTTCCTTTTTTCAATTCAAATCATACTGAATGTTATCTTTATGAGTATATACATTAATCCGTATTAATTTGATTTTCTTTGAAAATTGGTATTAAAATTTGAAACAAAGAAAGCAAAACAGAGTTTTACAAATGACATACACTATGAACATGCAAGATAAGTTGGAACAAAACAAGATTTCCAAGTGCAAATTTTTCCATTTAAACCAAGAATTTATATAGAGTATATCGGTTCTATATTCGCTGTGTGTACTTTCTGTGGAAATGAATTCATCTCGGTTTCAAACTCACTACATTTACAACTCAGTGTCCCTCGTGGATTAAGGACACAGTTAACAGGAAACCATAACTTAATAAATCAACACATTTTTAATGTGATCATGTACTAAATTGAAAATTGAAACTTTTTGTGTAATTCAAAAATGTAAATGGAGGAAAATTATAAGATTTTGATACTCCATTTTAATCAGAAAGTGAATACAACGACTCTTTCCATACCTTTTTCATAATAAAAACATATTTTACTCTTTTAAGACATTGTCATGACATATAATGAAACCACGATATGTTCAAGAAATGCCTGATTGGATTACAGCTGTTATCATAATGGTAGCAAGTTAAAGGTTTGGTTGGCTTGCTTGCTTTGTTTGTATTAAAGTTTGCTCAAGCATTATTATTAAGATTGACATCTGAAAACACAACATAAAGGCAGAGTTAAACTTGTATACATGATACTTAAATTTGATTGGACACTATTAAAGAATCAAATTTACCTATATACAGGTTTAACTCCGCCTACTTATATTGTTTAAAGATGTCAATCTTAATTACAATGCTTGAGCAAACATAAATACAAAAAAAGCAAGCACGGCAAGCAAACCAACCAAACTCTTACTCTGCATGTATTAGGAAATCAACTGTAAAATGTTACGAAGGAAGCAAATGTTGAAAATAACTATCCAGGAGGCATTTCGGTAACAAAAATATTCAAGATATGTCTTCTGTATACATCTGTATCTGTTTTGGTACGTGTAGCATCCTATTTAGCTTTTTTACACGGAGGAATATTATCAAATTTTAATATTTCATATTAATCAGAAAGAGAATACAACAACTCTTTTTATACCCTTTTCATAATAAAAACAGGTTTTACTCTTTTAAGGCATGGTCACGTATCTTATCTCATAGACTTTGAATAATTGTTGGAAAATTGTATAATGGCAGAAATAATTAATTAGTCAATACCAGTACCTTATTAAAAAAGGTTATGACGTGTACCAAAATTGTTATTAACTGTATTATTCATAACAATACTAATTTCATTCAGAACGAGCGAAAACGATCGAGGTAACTATAAAGTTAACCAAATTCATGTATTTGTTATTCATGTATTTGTTATTCATGTAATTGTTATTCATGTATTTATTATTCATGTATTTGTTATTTATGTATTTGTTATTCATGTATTTGTTATTGTGTTGTTGATTTGCATGATGGGTGATGCATGCATAGCAGGAAAACTTACTCCGAGTAGCCACGTCGACGCATGCGCTTCTTTTTGCGGGGTTAATGTGATTCCCCAAGGTTTTGGTTTTACAATCATTTGTATTGTTTTAAAGGATTAATGATATTTGAGCATTGATAAACTATTGTTGCCTCTAAAAAAGAGGCGAAAGATACCAAAGGGACATTCAAACTCATAAGTCGAAAATAAACTGACAACGCCATGGCAAAAACAGATAAAAAGACAAAAAGACAAAAAACGATACACAAAACACAACATAGAAAACTAAAGACTGAGCAACACGAGCCCCGCCAAATAACCAGGGGTGATATCAGGTGCTCCGGAATGGTAAGCAGATCCTGCTCCACATGTGGCACCCGTCATGTAAATTAATGATTTATGATATTTGAGCATTGATAAACTACGTATACTGGTGCCTCTAAATTAACAAAAAATATAAAACAGATAAAAAATAATCAGAAAATTTCTGTAAGGGAAGTTCTAAAGTCTTATTGAGATGAATGAATACATGTAGTTTAAATTCGGGTGTGGATGGGGGTTTACAGAATGGAGAATAATGAACAAAAAATATAAAGAATAGAGAAAAATGGACCAAAAAAATAAAGAAGAGAGAATAATGAGGTGCTAAAATATAAAGAATAGAGAATAATGGACAAAAAGTATAAAGAATAGAGAAAAATGCCCTAAACAATTTAAAGAATACAGAAATGAAGGACCCTATCCAGACCCTCATAAATAGAGCCTAAGCTAAAGAATAACTCTTGTAAGTTTAGGAATCTATAATTCAGATAAGTGATATATACAGACTATAGTCTTTATTTTTCTAAATAGTGTGCTATTTCTGTATATCCCATACAATACCTAATCTTCTTGTCTGTAAGCATACATCGAACTACTATTTCATTTATATGAAACTTCAATTAGTTAGATGGTTTAATTTTGACATAAAATCACTGAAAAATCTGGCTTTTCGTGTAGATATTGTCTGATTTAAAAGGTAGTCACTTCGAAATATTAAGTGCTAGTGACGTATTCGAGGAATTCCTTTGTTCTTTAAAATCATTATTTTCTTTTAGTTGTATTTGATGTACAATGCATACAGCAAATATTACATAACATGTATAATGACATTTCGATTGACTCAGATACACTTATGATACAATAGAGATATTCAGCCTAGTACTTACAATAGCAGACGTGTAAATCAAGACAAATGATAATCAAAGACCTATCAATACTGTTATTTCGAATCCTGGACACCCATATGCAAATATTTGGAAAGAACATACGCTAGATAGCACATATACAGATGCTTTTAGTTCGTAATTTCATGAGGAATTTGTTATTTTGGCCTGGGGTATCATTGAAGAGACATCAATTGTCGACATACGCATCTGATGCAATAAAGTTGGTACCGTTAATGTTATTTCAATCAAATAATGATAATTTAAAAAATCAATAAAAGGAGTTGCTGGCTGTACGTCAGTTAGGCACCATATAAAAAATAACTAACCGACATCAAAAGGTGTATGCCATCAAAACAAAATTCTAAAATAACAAGCAAACAATAGTGTTTGAAAAGAAACAACTTCTGACTAGATTTTGACTTAAACGTTGTCATTCGATAAGATAATCATTTCGAAACCAAAAATGTAAATTTAGATAAGGTTTTAAAAGATGTACTCGATCTCTTTATTTGATCGCAAATTTAATTCGAGTGCCCGCGGCATCGGTGGCCGGGTGGTATAGGTTGTGGAACTACTGAATCACTAGCCGGTCAACACTGAATCTCCTTCTATATATAGATATCTTCTCAAAATATTGGTTTCAAGAAATAAATGTTGTATCTCCACAACTGAAATTTTCGCTATATCCAGGGTAAATGAATAAATGGATTACAAAAAAAAACCAATTAGAATATGTTCGTTCACAATACACATCTAAAACAATTACTTCATTTTGAATCTGTAATTTTGGAATACGATTTCTGAAATTTGTGTAGAAGTAGATTGACAAAACATTATAAGACGGGCATGACAATATATATTAATTTTTTGTTCATAAACATGTGTGTAAATAATATTATGTAATATATATATATACATCCGTTCTGTGCCCAAGGAAAAAAAATACGATTGTTTTTATTAAAATAAATCTGAATTTTTTACTAATAGGTCAAGACTAATTCAATTATTTAAAAAAAATATTAGACAGTTTTTGTCGAGCCTGCGACTTTTGTCGCAGAAAGCTCGGCATAGGGATACTGATCCGGTGGCGGCGGCGGCGGCGGCGGCGGCGGCTAACTTCTTAAAAGCTTTATATTTTAGTAGGTGGAAGACCTGGATGCTTCATATTTGGTGTATGGAATGATTGTAAGGTGTACATGTCCAACTGGCAGGTGTCAACTGACCTTGACCTCATTTTCATGGTTCAGTGGTCAAAGTTAAGTTTTTGAGTTTTGGGCTTTTTTTCTAATACTATATGCAATAGGTCAACTATATTTGGTGTATGGAAATATTTTATGATGTACATGTCAGTCTAGCAGGTTTTATTTGACCTTGACCTCATTTTCACGGCTCATTGCTCAGTGTTAAGTTTATGTATTTTGGTCTGTTTTTCTTAAACTGTAAGCAATAGGTCAACTATATTTGTTGTATGGAAGGATTGTAAGCCGTACATGTCTGCCTGACATGGTTCATCTGACCTTGACCTCATTGGTCAATGTTTAGTTTTCTTGGTTAAGTCTGTTTCTTAGAAATTATAAGCAATAGGTCAACTATATTTAGTGTTTTGAATGATTGTAAGGTGTACATGTATTTCTCGTTTGGTTTATATGACCTTTACATCATTTTCTTGGATCATGTTAAGTTTATGTTATAGTTGTAGTAAAGCTTTCTAATTAAGACTATCAACATAATATTAATGGTTAGTAAATAAGGCGAGACATTTCAGCGTGTGCACTCTTGTTTATTTGATCAACAAAATTCTTTAAAATTATGTGAATAATTCAAAACTATATATTTTCAGGCGATTCACGCAGAAAAGAAACCCGCCAGTCATGAATATTCATAAAGTTGCAAAGAACATTAGCGGAAATGAAATATAGTTAAGTGGTATTACACGTCCTTTTATAATCATGTTTTTTATTAATTCATTTGATGTAAAGCACGCTATCGGGGCAATAACTCCGATTTCATGTTTTAATCTTGATTTACATATTTGTTTAGTTATGGTGGTTTTTTGGTGCAAGATCCTCCCGAAGGATAAGCAAATCCTACTCCACATGTGGCATTCACTGTTCTGTTCATGTAAATGCAAATTTGGTGATAAGTCTTATTCGGGAATGTCACATTAGATGAAAAGGGGATAAAACTGGTGTAACGACAATTGGAACATATCCATCGTCATCCCTGAAACATGTATTGCATAACGGTCAAATAACGTGATGTCGTACAAACGTTTTTTTCAAGAGATGATTTCAACTTTACCATTTGGAACCCTTGGTTCAATAACTTCCTTGTAAGCAGCAACCATCTACCAAGGAAATCGAGATAGAAAACATACGCTTTGGAATAGCATATACAGTGGGAAAACAATTATCAAAAATACCAGGCTTATAATTGTGCACGCCAGACAAAGCGTACAAATAACTCATCAGTGACACTCAAATCAAAAAAATTAAAAGGCCAAATAAAGTACGAGGTACAAAAAAAAACATATGGCGCTGCTTGAATGAAGCTACTTAGAAATTGAAAGTTCAACTGTAGGAAGCTACAATAGTCCATTATGTCGTAATGGTTTTGTTTTTAACCGACCCTCATTGTCATTTCTAGATGTAAGCCAAGATATGAGACATATTCAACTGTATCTGTAATATCCTTCATTATCTTTTTGTTAATTTTTAATAAACTAGAAAACACCCGCGACATCGCGGATTCGTGACTAAATTAAAGTACCTACGCCTTATCTTAAGCCTGAATTTTTAGTATTCGTATTGTCATCTGATAAAGTCGTGCTAATTATAAGGTGCACAGTTTTCTCTGCTATCAAAATCTTTCTGTTTGAACCCGTCCTAGTTTTCTTACTACAACCGGAAAGTTCATGTGACAAAGATTGAATTTAGTAGTTATAATCCTTGTATAATGACGAAGTTCATGGTCTCGTTATTTTAGTATCAATTGTAGATTTTGCGGGCAGTACGTCGACTGAGCATGCGCGAATGCGTATAAGACACGGATTGATAATGGTCTCTGAATTTGGATATTTTCTCAAAAATTGGCGTTTTCTGTGGAAAAAAAATTGTTTCAAAGACAAATTTAGGAAGTACAAAACACTACATTTATACGTCATATCACAAATATTTCCGACTTTGTATGGTTTTGGAAGAGTTGCGGCTCAATGAAATCGGTCTCTTCCTTTAGTAGTATAGAAGTTCGATGAGATAGACGCGTTCAACATAGTCACTAAGTTTTGACTTATTTAGTGAGAGAACATCATCTCTATAGCGGAACGAAAGTTAACGGATTATGCTAGTATCGTTTCATTCTTCCTTAGAAGCTCCTCTCCTGTATGCAGTTTTTTCATATGAGTAAAAGAACAAGTAGGCAAAAGCGGAGTCCAGTTGCTTTCCATGGAAATGCTGATTACATTTTTAAACTCTTTTAAGTCTTATTGGTTCTTTGTTTGTATGAATGAAAAATACAAGACTAAAATGTTTATGAAACCGAAAATGCTATTCCAGGTTAGTTAAAGAATAATATTAACGAAATTCCATGCTCCAGGGTAAACTCAATACGGGGGGAGTTCCATAAAATCTGACAAAATCAAACGTTAGACTATGTCAACCAACGGAACAAATGAAAAACAACTGTCATATTCATGATCTTGGTACTGTAATTTTTCAAAGAAAACGGTGGGTTAAAACTGGTTTTGTAGCTAGCTAAAACATCCCTCTTGTATGACAGTTGTGTATAGTTCCGGTATATTGACAAAATTAGTTAAGCAACCCATACAGACATAATTGGTTAATGTGACAATAAATGGGATCCAGCAGTGAAAATTGTATAAACACACATCACAGACATACAACACAACTCACTAAAGAATTAGAACAAACTCGCGTCTGGCATATACAATTTATATCCTGGTATCTTAACTGAGTTTATTTACTTCTATTAAAATCAGTTAAGACAATATTTATTTTAAAAAAATAACATAAGAATGTAGACATATGTTAACATGAATGGGCACATGAACACTGAAATGTACTAGCATGACTAATATAGTCAAAGTTATAGTATCAACATGGAATTTGTTGAACAAGTATGAAACTAATTTCCAACCATTTTACGAAATTTGCATTAAGCCGAATAAGTATGTGTGTATTGTTTGAATTTATATAATTTTTTTGTTGATGATCAAATAGTTTTTGATGTGAACATTTTGTCGCTAACCTTTTGCCTTCAGATTTTTTAAAGTGAAAAAATTATTGCATAATCACCGAAGTAAAGTTGTATGCAATTGCGAATTAGTATTTATGTCTGATAGGTTGAAAAAAGTGAAATTAGAAACCTAACGTTAAATCAAGGATAATGGTTATGTATATACAAAAAAGAAAATTTAACACTTGATGAATTTCGTCTGTCCGAAGTTCTATTCTAGATATACCTTCATCAGGAACGTTCAAGCCTAAACGTTTGAAAGTAATGGATGTATAAATACATATAAACGTTAGGAGCAGCTTCTGCTTTATGCAGTTAAATTCGTGGTTGCGCCATATGTTGATGATTATTATTTTTGTGGTTGAATCAAATATACTTATGTCATGCAATTTTGTGTCCCACTGTAAAACATCATACACGGTAACTATTGTGATAAAAATGTTTTTTTGCTTCAATATCCCAATTCAAAAATCTCTCCGTTATTAAAATTGAGGCTACCGGAACCAATCGTCAGCAAATAACATGTGTTACAACCTTCAGTGGTCATATCGTACTGTATGTATTTACATGACACTGCATTTAGACAAACGATACCACACTGGAACACGGAGCACTCAGTAGACGTACTGATCGTGCGGAGGTTAGACAAGCCTGTATTAATACTTGACAATGTGTATGTTCCCACATTCCTGTCCGGACATATTGGTACATCTGAAAATGAATTATTTTATATTTAAGATTTTTCAAAATACAATATAGAAACGGCCTATAAATGAAAAGATTTTAAAACCAAAATGTTGATCAAACATGTTCGAATAAATAATTATAATCAAATTGAAATGCTCTAATTCTATCAGAGAATGAAGATGCTATTTTGTATAACAGGCTTTGGTAGATTGAAGCTATAAATTATTGGGGCAATTTTTTTCTCGCCAGTTTTACTATCGGCTATTTAGTATTTAGAATATCTCTAAGTGATGACTTTTCTGAGATCTGGAATGCCTTAACGTTATGTACATCCCATGAAAATTTGGGGTTATCAAAAAATTATTTTAACCCATTCATAAAAACAGAATATTTTGAAAAATTTATTGAAAATGCATTATACTTGATAGTATTTAAATGAATATTAGAACGAGATGGTGATTAGTTTCGAAATTTATAATCAACTTACATGATTCGTCAGGGGTAGTGTTCTTACATTCGTTTTCTGAGTCTGACAACGGAACATTAAATTTGTCGATGTGATATGCAAAACAGGTCACATCTCCATTCAAGTTTGAATCAACCTCATCAAAACTTCTGCCTATGCGCAATGTACCTGGTGCCATTATATCTATGTTGTCCATAAAACCGTGGTCAAACTCTTCAAGAAGGTTTTCATCCTGGTATATTTTCATTTTGCCGTTGCTTCTATCGATGCCAAATGTAAAATAATGCCAGTTATAAAGACTCAAGGTGACGGCGAAAGATGCAGTTTCGTTGGCAGTTTTTAATTTTCTCTTGAATATAATATTTGGTGACGCCAGTACTGCCTTCAGTTCTAGAAATTCCCCTGTTGTATAATAATGATCACTTTTGTAGTGAAACAAAGTACCATTTGGATTTGATATCTTAAACCAGCCTGAGAACGTATAGTCCTTATTTGAATAAAGAATATTGTCTTCAATTCTAATATCAATCCAGTGATCATCATCAGTAGAAACTGCAAGATTTTGGAAATTAGGTGGCATATCTTGTGCGAATTTAATATTGCATCCAGCCGATCGATCTTGATTCGGGGAATTAAGTTTGATTTCTGTCGTGTATGTAACATTACTCAATGGCCATAGCAATTCGAATGTGCAGCTTGCAATAACAAAACAACCTAAATTGAGAATATATGCGTAAAAAAAATATGATTTGAAAATATTTGATAAAATGTTTATTCTTGATACGGTTTTGATTTATATTGTTTTCTTCCATTTTGTATTTTTTTACCTGTTATTTTGACGTTTGATACACGTATTGTCATTGATTGATATTGTCCAAACTCCGGTTTTTGGTGGGGTACGTGTTGCTCAGATATTAGTTTTCATTGTTGAGTTTTGTATACTGTTGATCGTCTTTTGATCATTTTTCGTTTTTGTCATGGCATTTTCAGTACATTTTCAACTTATGAATTTGAATATTCCTTTGGTATCTTTCGCCTCTCTTTTATAACATATATGTATTTGAAATAACTCGTTTAAAGATTTATAAATTATCTCCCTCAGGCAAGGTTGACCGTCGACGAATTTTGCTATTCTGTTCATGTCCTTTTTGGTCACATAAATACTAGGAAGACAGCGTATATACGCATAACTGGCTTTCAAATTACGAAATCGAGCTTTCCTGATGGCGGTAAATACAATCAAGCGCTTCGGACGCACGAAATTCAAAGTGTTAATTTCATAACAAATGGACGATATAGGTCGTCTTGACCTTGCTGGAAGGTGTGATCTGTTTGTTGCATCGTTAAATACTTTCTATCGATCTTTATTTAGATGTAGACACAGGTGAACAACTATTATTAGAAACAAAGGTTTTAATTCCATCAGGCAAAGTTGACCTTAGATGTGGTTGGCTTTTTATGTCCATTTTGGTAATATAGTTCCTCAACTGTTTCGGTTCTTATACATTCTTGGCTTTCAAATCTTCGGCTTTGAGCGTTCCTGATGAAGGTAAATCCAGAAAAGCGCTTCGGACGTATGAAATTGATAAGGTGTTGTTTTCATTTTTTTCTTCAAACTGAATTTCTATGACAAACGTGATGATTTAAACCTCCCATTTCTCAGCAAAACACACACACTTTGCTCTATCGTATGACATTTTCGTTTTTATTAATACTTTACGCTTGTGGACAGTCAAGATTTATATTTATCTAAACATAAACATTTGTGTTTTAAAAGGCCCATGACAACCGAATGGAAAGGCTTGCACACACTGTTGAAAGAGTGTACATGTATATTGAAATAAATAGATTCTACTTCTTTACATATTTAGAGGATCAAACAAGGAACGACAATAGGCATAACATTGAATTGTTTTACCTTTTGTCGTAGTAGGGCTTTTAATAGCTGTCTTTTCGGTATGGGTTTGTTGAAGACCGAATGGTGACCTATTGTTGCTTCCGTCTACGTCATTTGGTCTCTGATGTATACGGTAAATTCAGAAATTATTGCAAGGTTTATAATAATGCGTATAATGTAACTGGGTGCGTATCGCAATAATAAGAACTGATACATATATCCGTAGTGAGATTTTCCTGAAATCGGAATGACCAATATCGCATTTTGGTTTCGGTCTTCATAAACTGCAATAATAAATGCACGCAATATTTCTGAATTTACAGAGTTGTTTCATTGGCATTCATATCAAATCTTCCTATTTTCATATAAATAATCTAGTAGTAGTGATCGTTCTTCATGTTTGGAATTTAAAAAAAAAAAAAAAATAAATACTGAACTTTTCTTTCAATGTTTTCCTCAAACATGTGCCTACATGTTGTATAACTGTCCGGTATCAACTTTTTTCAGTAGAAAAACTTAGTCTAATAGGGATGGAAATCAATTTCACAAATTATTTCCATCCAAACGTCATAATACTGAACAAATTGCAAAAGAAAATTGTCAATTTGCAGTACTCTTTGATTACCCTTGCTTTAGGCGTTCATCAAAAGTGTAATCTTTTTTAGAATAAGGAATTTGTTAACGGTATAAATCTGAAAATCGGAAAGCTCTGTTATTGTTGGAAATATTCTGTATGCATATATTTAAAAGCCTTGAAAATCTTAGAACAGTTGGTTAATTTTCCTTTAAAGATCCATCGAGCTTATGTTTTTTTATTACATGGAAAACAACATGTATGGGTTGCGTTTCTATTGGTACTCAGTATAGTTGATTTACTAACCTTGATTGATTAGGAAAACTTCTCTGTATTAAGATTATGTAGTAGTTTAAAATACACAGTTGAAAAAATCAAAACTGGCAAAGGAGGCATCTCGAGCTTTAACGAAAAATGCTTATTTAATATGTCAGGCTTATTGTTTAGGTACGTCAAACGCGCGTAGCGACTAAATAAGATTCGTACAGCGGCGCTCGAATAAAAAAAAAAACAGTTGCAAAACGTTTCCAATTTAAGATTCCAAACATTTAAACGATCAAGAAATAGATAGTATCGTTGTTTATACAAGCCTTGTTTGTCACAATATTTCACAGTGACCTGCTTTTTAAAGCACTTACAGGGGGGACGATATTTGTAGTTGGAGGTCGCAATAGAATACGTTCAGCTGGTTAATTCTTGGATATTTTTTATGTCACTTTTGGTATATAGCACCGCATAAATTCAAGTATTCCTACATTTGTACATTCTTAACTTTCAATTTTTTTTAGTTGACCTTTCCTCGTAATACAAATCCTAAAGAGGCGCTATGGACGCACCAAATTAAATTTAAAAAAAAAATTCTATCAGATTTCTATCCCTGGCTCGATACTCCTCCTGGTGGACTGTTTGTTCCAGAGGGTATCACAAATTCAGTAGTAGGTGCTTTGGTTCCGACATTATTTATTCAATACTTTTATAAAAATTCTCTGCTGATAAATTTAGAATTTATAAATTATTTTGGGACCAACTTTCTCAGGTTTACCTCAGATTGATTTTACCATTCGTATTAAGTCCGTTTGGTCCCAAGCTCCTGTAATACTAAAGTAATATTAAAGTAATTATACATCCTTATAAAAATAAGGAGATGTGGTATGATTGCCAATGAGACAACTATCCACCAAAGCTAAAATGAAGTGGATGTAAGCAATAAAAGGCAACCGTACGGCCTTCAACAATGAGAAAAATCAATACCGTATAGTCGGGACTTTGGAGTTTGAGCGTTGCTGATAACGGTAGATTAAACAAGCGCCGGATGCACCAAATTTATTTTGTGTTTAAATTTCTAATATAAAAACCAATTACATTACGAGTTATATCTTTTCGTTTGTTTTGCTATACCTGCCTTGTTGTGACGTTGTAAGGGAAACCGTGTGCAATCGTGAATGATGCATTTAAATGGAAATTAAGATATGATTTTGGAATGGCTCTCGTTTGTTATCGGTCAATCAAAATTAAAGGTTCTTATGAAACATGCATGCATGATTTATGTAATTACAAAAAAAGCATTTGATATTTATCCTAAAGACGATGTCATGGGCCCGTACATAAAATTTGCCTCAAAGCATACTAGTATATAACATTGCGGGATACAAATCGAAAAATAAAATGTGTTGTATCTCATTCTATCTGGGGCGTACGCCCTCTAAGTCCCCTGGATCCGCCACTGTCTATAGATATCAGATCATCTCAAAATAATATTATTCAAACATTCATATTATATCTCCCAAATTTTCATATTCAAAGCAAGGTAAAAAAAGCTTTCAATATATATAAAAACTGATTGCGAAAAAAAAAAATCATCAAGAAATGTTTTTTAAATTAAATCCAGATTTTAAAACGCAATTTCTGCAAATTTAGAAAAAAAAATTTAATTGAATTTAAAAGGCTCGCATGACAATTAAAAACATATACGCGTTAATTATTTCTGTTTTAAACATACCTGATAATAGCACAAACGTATATGCATCCATCATGTACATTAATGAAGAAAAACTAATGTTATTTTGATATATATCAATCTGGGCGTTTGGTATTAAGAAAAAAGACCAATCATTATTCTCGAAATATTCTAGATTTCCATTCGAAGAGCTGAATACACAAAATCAAACATATGGCTATATTTCGCATGAGTTTGACAAAGACCGGAAACAAAGCAGTCATGAATATTCATAAAGCTCTAAGAAAATCGAGGGAAATTAGATACAGTTAACTTGTACATTGTATTACGCGGTTTGTTTTATCTTATAGAAAAAAGTTCTTTATCAATCGGTGCATTAAATAAGACACGCTATAAAGGTAACAAATTGTATAGTTCCGTGTATTTTACTTCGATTAACTCAATTTTCCATTTACTTATTTTACTTTTCTTTTTTCTTTTCTGTATTCGTCTTTTATCTTTTATTGATGCTGAATGTGTTTAAACCCGAGTATAAGTTTGAATCAGTCCTTTGTTTTCGTCGTCCTTTATCTTGCTTTTTAAACAAAACATAATGTGTATATAGCATTCTTCTTTCTCGCTTGATTTATTCCACTGATGTCTAATTTCAGTATTTGCTCAGATATAACGACAAAAAATTAAATAACAAAAATACCGAACTCCAAGGAAAATTCAAAACGGAAAGTCCCTTATCAAATAGCAAATATGAAAAGCTCAAACACATCAAACGAATGGAAAACAGTTGTCATATTCCTGACTTGGTACAGGCATTTCCTTATGTAGAAAATGGTGGATTAAACCTGGTTTGGTCCGAGAACACAGTTATCGTCCTTTGATTTTCGTTGTCTACAAATATAGTCCTTACTGTGAACAGCGTATTAGTTGCAAGTTTTTCCTTCCAAATTTATTTATTTGTTTTATGCCTCAAATAGCAAGTAGGGGGATGAAATTACACAGCAAAAATATTTTGGTCATGAATTTTAAAGTAAAGTAGTGATTTTGTACAGCTGAAAAAGGTTACAAACTAGTATGTCTGAAGCTGTCAAAAGAATTCCAGACCCCCTTTACATAAAATTGTTCATATTTTGAGTTTGAGCTGATGAAGTTTTCTATAATTTTGATATAAACTGTCCCAAAAGTAGTACACGACACTGTAAAAATATTATTGAGAAAACGCAGGTGGGATTTTTTTAATTTTCATTTATTGTCTAAAAGAAATGCACTACGAAATAACTGTGTTCTCGGGCCGTTTGGTTTATATCTAGCTAAACCTCTCATTTGTATGACAGTAGCAAAAAATTCCATTATATTGACAACAATGTGTGAACAACACAAACAGACAAAAAGGTAAAAATGTCAAAATTAGGGGTACATCAGTCAACATTGTGTTATAATCTTAATTACTATAAAAACAAACAAATATGTCAACAAAGAAAAATAAAATGGCATATGGACAAAGCAAATTAGAAAAAAATGAAAACCATGAATACAAAAAATGTTTATATTGGCATCGGGCATCACCGAAGAGATATTAGCTGTCGAAATGCGAATCTGGTGCAGTAAAGATTGGTACCGTCAGTGTTATTGTTACTTTCAGATTTACAAAATGTGTGCCCTTGAATTATATATACTTTCTCATGCTGAATAAACAATAAAACAAGTTGTCAGTATCCTTGTTATCTTTGGGAATGGGGGTTTAATGCAACAAGTTGGTGCAGAAGTCGTCCATCGAAAATTTATGCCAAATGTGGCGAATTTGCCTTTTCTTGAATTTAATGTTACTTTAGCTTATTCATACATATGGAGTATAATTTATCAATTCGATATCGGTATGACCGTATTTGAAAGGGGTATCTTGCAGATCGGAACAATCGAAGACAAATTATACAATATGCATGTGATACTATTAACGGTACCAATGTATCTGCACCAGATTCTCATTTTGACAATTAATGTCTCTTTAGTGATGCTCGAGGCTGTAATATCTAAAAATCCTAAATCGTCAATTTTAATGAGCTTTTTCACACATTACATCCACCCAATAAACTCTTATTGTATTTTCATAGAGTAAATAAAAATTTCAAAATTTAAAATGAAAAAAACTAATTTGAATATTGACCAATAGCATATGTCCAAATTTTTAAAGGTAGCATACTTCTAACATGAAATAGAAAAACTAAAAACTGATACCGAATAACAAATAGGACGAGAAACATATTTCAATTAAGACATCACCGTAGCTTTAACAAATAGAATATACAATAAAAAGTCTCACCTGCTTTACTAATTAAAATTTAATTTTATGTTGAGATACTTTGAATCTGAAAGCTAATAACAGGTATCACAATAACCTAACATTACTAGTATTAATCATCAATGAAATTGAGGTAAAAGTCCGATTAACACTATCAGATAGATATATACAAATCACAATGAACATATAGAAAAAAATATAGCTTAAGGTAGGAATTTCAATGAATACTAATTGTGTATCGATTGGGTACTTATATGAAGTAGAATGTATACAAAACCTTCTCCAAGATAAAATAGAAAATGCATCTGTCAAAGTTATTTATTTTTAGTTTCCAGTGTACTGGTGATGTCTTGTCATTTACTAAAAAAAAGTAAAATAACAAAAATACCGAACTCCAAGGGAAATTCAAAACGGAAAGTCCTTTATAAAATGGCAAAATCAAAAGTTCAAACACATCTAACGAATGGAAAACTGTCATATTCATGACTTGATACAGGCATTTCCTCATGAAGAAAATGGTGGATTAAACCTGGTTTTATAGCTAGCTAAACCTCTCACTTGTATGACAGTAGCATATAATTCCATTATATTGACAACAATGTGTGAACAAAACAAACGGACATAAATCACTAACCCACATTTCAGTGAACGCTTTCATCTCATGTATCCTATCGAATAAAGATTAAGGTTACTACCGATTTTTTTTCTAGATATGGACACAGATGAACAAGTATTATTAGAAACATAGGTTTCAATTCCATCAGGCAAAGTTGACCTTAGATGGAGTTGGCTTTTTAGGTCCTTTTAGGTAGTAGCTCCTCAAAAGAGGGACGAAAGATACCAGAGGGACAGTCAAACTCATAGATCGAAAACAAACTGACAACGTCATGGCCAAAAATAAAAAGACAAACAGACACATAATAGTACAGATGACACAACATAGAAAACTAAAGACTAAGCAACACGAACCCCACCAAAAACTGCGGGTGATCTCAGGTGCTCCGGAAGGGTAAGCAGATCCTGCTCCACATGTGGCACCCGTCGAGTTGCTTATGTTATTACAAATCCGGTAAATAGTCTACTTCGGTAAGTCACATTCTTGAAAAGGGAAAGGTATTGTAGTTACGACATAAGGAACATATCCGATATCATCTGTGAAACGGTTATTCCATAACGGTCAACCAACTCGTGATGGCGTCCGTAAAATTTACGAAGGGATGACTTCAACTTCACCATTTGGAACTCTTGGTTTAATAGCTTCCTTGTGAGCAGCAATCCTCTATCAAGGAAATCATGATAGGAAACACAAGCCCGGGAATATCGTATCAATTGGGAGATATATACTCCGTATGCAGGCGCTGCTAGAATGTTGCTACATAGAAATGGAAAGTTCACAATTGGGAAGCTGAAATCATCTCTTTTGTCGTAAAGTTTTGTTTTCAACCGACCCTCATTGTCAATTTCTAGATGTAAGTCAAGATATGAGGCAGACTTACCTGTATCTGTAGTATCCTTTATCTCTAGTTCGATGGGATAGATTCGTTCAACATAGTCACCAAATTTTGTATTATTTAGTGAGAGAACAACTGTTTCGGTTCTTATACATTCTTGGCTTTCAAATCTTCGGCTTTGAGCGTTCCTGATGAAAGTAAATTCAGAAAAGCGCTTCGGACGCATGAAGTTTATAAAGTGTTGTTTTCATTTTATTTTTTTCAAACTGGAGTCATGACAAACGTGATGATTTAAAATTCCCATTTCTTAGCAGAACACACACACTCTGCTCTATCGTATGACGTTTTCGTTTTTATTAATACGTTACGCTTGTGCACAGTCAAGATTTATATATTAAACATAAACATTTGTGTTTTAGAAGGCACTTGACAACCGAATGGAAAGGCTTGCACACACTGCTGAAAGAGTGTACATGTATATTGAGATAAATAGATACTACTTCTTTACATATATAGAGGATCAAACAAAGGAACGACAATTAATAATAGGCATAACATTGAATTGTTTTACCTTTTGTCATAGCAGGGCTTTTAATAGCTGTCTTTTCGGTATGGGTTTTGCGGATTGTTGAAGACCGAATGGTCACCTATTGTTGCTTCTGTCTACGTCATTTGGTCTCTGATGTATACGGTAAATTCAGAAATTATTGCAAGGTTTTTAATAATGCGTATAATGCGATTGGGTGCGTATCGCAATAATAAGAACTGATACAAATATCCGTATTGAGATTTTCCTGAAATCGCAATGACCAATATCGCATTTTGGTTTCGGTTTTCAAAAATTGCAATAATAAATGCACGCAATATTTCTGAATTTACAGAGTTGTTTCATTGGCATTCATATCAAATCTTCCTATTTTCATATAAATAATCTAGTAGTAGTGATCATTCTTCATGTTTGGAAATTTTGTTTTTAATTTCATAGCAAAACTATCGCTATGAATTTATTCATTAAAATATGGATATATGAGGTGGATTTGCTACAGACATTATCTTAGTACTTCAATCCATGATGGTAGGGAACAAGTTCCTTAAGAAAATTTCGAAGGAAGTTTTAATAAAAAATAAATACTGAACTTTTCTTTCAATGTTTTCCTCAAACATGTGCCTACATGTTGTATAACTGTCCGGTATCAACTTTTTTCAGTAGAGAAACTTAGTCCAATAGGGGTGGAAATCAATCTCACAAATTTCCAACCAAACGTCATAATACTGAACCAATTGCAAAAGAAAATTGTCAATGTGTAGTACTCTTTGAATACCGTTGATTTAGGGGTTCATCAAAAGTGTAATCTTTTTTAGAATAAGGAATTTGTAAACGATATAAATCTGAAAATCGGAAAGTTCTGTTAATTGTTGGAAATATTCTGTATGCATATATTTAAAAGCCTTGAAAATCTTAGAACAGTTGGTTAATTTTCCTTTAAAGATCCATCGGGCTTATGTTTTTTTATTACATGGAAAGAAAAACATGTATGGGTTGAGTTTCTATTGGTACTCAGTATAATTGATTTACTAACCTTGTTTGATTAGGAAAACTTCTCTGTATTAAGATTATGTACATGTAGTAGTTAAAAATACACAGTTGAAAAAATCAAAACTGTCAAAGGAGGCATCTCGAGCTTTAACGAAAATTGCTTATTTAATATGTCAGGCTTATTGTTTAGGTACGTCAAACGCACGTTTCGACTAAATAAGATTCGTACAGCGGCGCTCGAATAAAAAAAAAACCCAGTTGCAAAACGCTTCCAATTTCAGACGTCCAAACATTTAAACGATCAAGAAATAGATAGTATCGTTGTTTATACAAGCCTTGTTTGTCACAATATTTCACAGTGACCTGCTTTTTAAAGCACTTATAGGAGGGGACGATATTTGTAGTTGGAGGTCGCAATAGAATACGTTCAGCTGGTTCATTCTTGGATATTTTTTATGTCACTTTTGGTATATAGCACCGCATAAATTCAAGAATTCCTACATTTGTACATTCTTAACTTTCAATTTTTTTTTAGTTGACCTTTCCTCGTAATACAAATCCTAAAAAGGCGCTATGGACGCACCAAATTAAATTTAAAAAAAAAAATATTTTTTCAGATTTCTATCCCTGGCTCGATACTCCTCCTGGCGGACTGTTTGTTCCAGAGGGTATCACAAATTCAGCAGTAGGTGCTTTGGTTCCGACATTATTTATTCAATACTTTTCTAAAAATTCTCTGCTGATAAATTTAGAAATTATAAATTATTTTGGGACCAACTTTCTCAGGCAAAGTTTACCTCAGATTGATTTAACCATTCGTATTAAGTCCAAGCTCCTGTAGTATTAAAGTAATTATACATCCTTATAAAAATAAGGAGATGTGGTATGATTGCCAATGAGGCAACTATCCACCAAAGCTAAAATGAAGTGGATGTAAGCAATTAAAGGCAACCGTACGGCCTTCAACAATGAGAAAAATCCATACCGTATAGTCAGGACTTTGGAGTTTGAGCGTTGCTGATAAAGGTAGATTAAAACAAGCGCCGGATGCACCAAATTTATTTTGTGTTTAAATTTCTAATATAAAAACCAAATACATTACGAGTTATATCTTTTCGTTTGTTTTGCTATACCTGCCTTGTTGTGACATTGTAAGGGAACCCGCGTGCAATCGTGAATGATGCATTTAAATGGAAATTAAGATATGATTTTGGAATGGCTCTCGTTTGTTGTCGGTCAATCAAAATTAAAGGTTCTTATGCAACATGCATGCATGATTTATGTAATTACAAAAAAAACATTTGATATTTATCCTAACGACGATGTCATGGGTCCATACATAAAATTTGCCTCAAAGCGTACTAGTATATAACATTGCTGGATACTAATCGAAAAATAAAATGTGTTGTATCTCATTCTATCTTGGGCGGATCCAGGATTTTGATAAAGGGGTGTTATTTTAGATATACCGCCAAGCGGAGAGAGGCGAACATTTTTTAGACAATTATAGGCTAAAAAACTATATAAGTCGTAAGAAACATGATATTTGGATTTATTTCTTTTTTTTTGGCGACCAAACGGGGGTCGTTCGCCCTCTAAGCCCCCTGGATCCGCCACTGTCTATAGATATCAGATCATCTCAAAATAATATTATTCAAACATTCATATTATATCTCCCAAATTTTCATATTCAAAGCAAGGTAAAAAAAGCTTTCAGTATATATAAAAACTGATTGCGAAAAAAAAATAATCATCAAGAAATGTTTTTTTAAATTAAATCCAGATTTTAAAACGCAATTTCTGCAAATTTAGAACAAAAATTTAACTGAATTTAAAAGGCTCGCATGACAATTAAAAACATATACGCGTTAATTATTTCTGTTTTTAACATACCTGATAATAGCACAAACGTATATGCATCCATCCTGTACATTAACGAAGAAAACTAATGTTATTTTGATTTGTATCAATCTGGGCGTTTGATTTTAAGAAAGAAGACCAATCATTATTCTCGAAATATTCTAGATTTCCATTCGAAGAGCTGAATACACTTAATCAAACATATGGCTATATTTCGCATGAGTTTGACAAAGACCGGAAACAAAGCAGTCATGAATATTCATAAAGCTCTAAGAAAATCGAGAGAAATTAGATACAGTTAACTTGTACATTGTATTACGAGGTTTGTTTTATCTTATAGAAAAAAGTTCTTTATCAATCGGTGCATTAAATAAGACACGCTATAAAGGTAACAAATTGTATTGTCCCGTATATTTTACTTCGATTAACTCAATTTTCCATTTACTTATTTTCCTTTTTTTTTTTTTTCCTGTATTCGTCTTTTATATTTTATTGATGTTGAATGTGTTTAAACCCGAGTATAAGTTTGAATCAGTACTTTGTTTTCATTGTCCTTTATCTTGCTTTTTAAACAAAACATAATGTGTATATAGCATTCTTCTTTCTCGCTTGATTTATTCCACTCATGTCTAATTCCAGCATTTGCTCAGATATAACGACAAAAAGTAAAATAACAAAAATACCGAACTCCAAGGAAAATTCAAAACGGAAAGTCCCTTATCAAATAGCAAAATTAAAAACTCAAACACATCAAACCTGGTTTGGTCCGAAAACACAGTTATCGTCCTTTTATTTTCGTTGTCTACAAGTATATTCCTTACTGTGAACAGTGTATTAGTTGCAATTTTTTCCTTCTTAATTTATTTCTTCATGTTTTATGCCTCAAATAGCAAGTAGGGGGATGAAATTACACAGCAAAAATATTTGGGTCATGAATTTTAAAGTAAAGTAGTGATTTGGTCCAGCTGAAAAAGGTTAAAAACTAGTATGTCTGAAGCTGTCAAAAGAATTCCAGACCCCCTTTACATAAAATTGTTCATATTTTGAGTTTGAGCTGATGAAGTTTTCTATAATTTTGATATAATCTGTCCTAAAAGTAGTACACCACACTGTAAAAATATTATTGAGAAAGCGCAGGTGGGATTTTTTTAATTTTCATTTATTGTCTAAAAGAAATGCACTACGCAATAACTGTGTTCTCGGGCCGTTTGGTTTATAGCTAGCTAAACTTCTCACTTGTATGACAGTTGCATAAAACTCCATTATATTGACAACAATGTGTGAACAAAACAAACAGACATAATAGGTAAAAATGTCAAAATTATGGGTACAGCAGTCAACATTGAGTTATAAACTTAATTACTATAAAAACAAACAAATATGTCAACAAAGAAAAATGGCATATAGACAAAGCAAATTAGAAAAGATGAAAACCACATGAATACAAATCATGTCTATATTGGCATCGAGCATCACCGAAGAGACATTAGCTATCGAAATGCGAATATGGTGCAGTAAAGATTGGTACCGTTAATGTTATTGTTACTTTCAGATTTACAAAATGTGTGCCCTTGAGTTATATATATATACTTTCTCATGCTAAATAAACAATAAAAAAAGTTGTCAGTATCCTTGTTATCTTTGGGAATGGGGGTTTAATACAACAAGTTCGTGCAGAAGTCGTCCATCCAAAATTTATGCCGAATGTGGCGAATTTGCCTTTTCTTGAATTTAATGTTCCTTTGGCTTATTCATATGGAGTATAATTTATCAATTCGATATCGGTATGATCGTATTTGAAAGGGATATCTTGCAGATTTTCATGAATGTGGTATGCTCATGTAGCACTTAATTAAAAGCAAAAAGGATATTCTTATCGTTTACTGATGAAAACTTTTATTTTAGTTTGTACATTTTCTTAGTACAGTCGATGGAATTAAAGAAAACGGTATTTCACTTTTACATTTTTGTTGTTGCTGTTGGTGATATGTTTTTGTTTTGTTTTTTTCCCCCGAGGGAGAGGGGGTTAGATTAATTTTAGTTGATTGAGAAACCAATTAAGAAGATAGAAATCAAGGTAAAGTTGAGGGAATCGCATGACCTTTTAACAGGAGCATGAATGGATGCATGGACAAGGTAAGCATCTCATGCAACGCATATATCTACAAAAATGCAAACCCACACTCAGTCAAGAATCGTAATCTGGAATAGGACACAATTGCTTTATTAACAAATCAGACGACTATTCTGTATGTTTTTGGAAAGGAATCAAGTTGAGCATATGTCAAACTCGGATATATATAGTTTTTTTCTGTTCTGCGTTTTCAGATTGGATACAAAAAAGTGAAGAATATAAAGTCAGTGTTGATAAGGTGAAAAGACCAAATATATGTACCATTATAAATGTTTACGTTCTCAAGTATCCAAGTTTTCATACATCATTGACTTTCGAAATTTTTGGTTTTTGATTAAGGTTAATCAAGATAAGTGTTTTTGAAGCATACAATTAAGAAAGAGATATTTTCATTCATTATTAACAATGTTTGACATAATGTTAAGATTCTCAAATATTAATCTATTTTCTTAGTCTGTAAATGATTTGAGTATAAAAAAAAAACAACTTAGTCCCAGTTTCAAATTATGAAATAAAGAAAGAAGATAAGCAAATAAAATAGTAACCTTAGGGGTTTTCAACATATTAATACATCTTTTTATTACAACATCATATTGAAAAGTTAACTGTAGAGTTTTTTGCATAATGACAATACATGAATGTTTCATAAAAGAGGGACGAAAGATACCATAGGGACAGTCAAACTCATAGATCGAAAACAAACTGACAACGCCATGGCCAAAAAATAAAAAGACAAACAGACAAATAATAGTACAGATGACACAACATAGAAAACTAAAGACTAGTCTAAGCAACACGAACCCCACCAAAAACTGGGGGTGATCTCAGGTGCTCCGGAATGGTAAGCAGATCCTGCTCTACATGTGGCACCCGTCGTGTTGCTTATGTTATTACAAATCCGGTAAATAGTCTAATTCGATAAGTCACATTCGTGAAAAGGGAAGGGTATTGTAGTTACGACATAAGAAACATATCCGATATCATCTGTGAAACGGTTATTCCATAACGGTCAACCAACTCGTGATGGCGTCCGTAAAATTTACGAAGGGATGATTTCAACTTCACCATTTGGAACTCTTGGCTTAATAGCTTCCTTGCGAGCAGAAGAATAAGAGTCATAAGAATCCGTACCTTTGATTTGCAACAATCGAGAGGCATTTCCTAAATTAGATTTTATTTTCCAATAAAATGCAACATTCATGAAAGCACGTGCTTCCCGCGAAACCTTCACAAAATACACAAGAAAACAAACGAAATGATTGTAGTATGAATATAGTTATAAGAATTAAATACTTGTTTTACAATGTTATAGGAAAGAAAAAGGGTTCATCGTGTGCAAATTTTTAGTATGAAGCGATTTCGCGCCTCATACAAAATAGTCAATGATTTACACCCCAATAGAATCACAAAAAAGAAGCATTCAATTCTTGATAAAATACCAGATAAGCTCACAATTATGCATGATATCAAGTGCTGTTGCAGACATTTGTCTATGTGAACTATATTTTATAGTTGACCATGCGGTATGGGTTTTGCTCATTGTTGAAGGTCGTACGGTGACCTATAGTTGTTCATTTCATTTGGTCTCTTGTGGAGAGTTGTCACATTGGCAATCATACCAAATATTCTTATTTTTATATAGATTATAATGTAAATGCAATTAAACTCATCATAGATACCATTATTAACATTGTGTACGCCAGACGAGTGTTTCTTGCCAAATAAAGTACGAAGTTGAAAAGCATTAAAGACCCAAAATTCCGAAAGGTTTTGCCAAATACTAGTACTATAAGGTAATCTATTCCATGGGTCATGTTACACTACTGGATTGGATGACGACGTCTGTAGTCCATTTACGGTCGATGGTCAAAGTAATTGGCAACAACATTGCGCAATCCCGGTCTTTTATTTCGTGATAATTAACGAGTATTGCATTTACTTATAAGTACCAGTAGCGCATTCGAAATGTTGCCACGTACATTTTTAATTTGACGGTAGCAAGTAGTTGTTTTCCTGGATTCCATTTGAAGATGTAACCTCTTAAAGTCCACGATTTTTAACGGAAATGTGAATTGAGCTTTCTAATAAACGGACCAATCTGCATCTCTGTCGCTGGCAAAGGTTTCTTGAAAAATACCTAAAATAATATTGAAACAGTTGATTGTGCACACTTTTCGCATCCAGGCGTGATTTTTTCTACTGGTTTGACCTTTTAACTCATAGAAATGTGTATATCATCTCATTTCGGATTTTATTAGTTTAATATTTTCATAACATTTTTTATTTAATAGATGTAATTTCAAAATTCAACCAACGTAAAAAAAAAACAAGAAAATAGGTCAAATGAATTGTCAAAGTAATGGTCAGTGATTTCGGTTACGAGTTACTATATTAGTTGTTCCTTTCAAATAGCTACCTTTTATGAAAACATATGTAAAGATTTACAATAACAGACTTGATTGACTGTTAATAAAATATAAAGTAGCAAACTAATTATAAGTATAACATGCATGCAGCCTATGATCCCTTTTTGTTCAGATAGGTAGGTTACGTTAAGTAGTGTCATCCATGGTAAACGTATACATAAGCGGTTTAGTATTCCTCTTTATCGGCTTAATAAAGGAAGATCAGAAATTTCCTTGGCTGAAATATTCCAATTCATAAACCTCTCCGTTGTTTAAATTGAAGCTTCCGGAACCTATGGTCAGCAGAAAACATGTCTTACAACCCTCATTGGTCAGATCGTATTGAATGTATTTACATGAAACCTCATTTAGACAAGCGATACAACATTGGAATACGGAACACTCCGTGGACGTACTAATTGTGCTAAGGTTAGAAGTATCAATACTTAAATTGGAGTATATTCCTACATTTCTCTTCGGGCATATTGGTATATCTGAAAAAGAATTACCTATGTATTCACGATTTTTATAAATACACTAATGATATTAAGTGCCAGTCTTGTAAGAATCATGCAATTTAAAATAATTTCAAACATGGCAGAAAAGACCCGCTGACCTAACCATCCTAGTTACCCTTATGCTGAGTTAGAAAAGGTAGGTCTTTTGTTTCTTCGTGTCTGGTAATTCGAGAAATCTCTAGATAACTTTTGGTTAGAATGATAGCAAATTACGGAGTTAGCTCCCCTTGATGGTTACTTTCTAGTGCATTTCAACCAAATTATATCTTGAAATACCAGAACAGGAAAAGGAAACGAATGTTATATTCCTGCATCATTATACATTTTGAACTAAAATGAATGTAAACTTGAGTGGGTTTTTGTTTGTCATGTTTTCACCACTGTCTGGTTTTAGGCAGATTGGCACTTAATCTAAATGAATAGATTAAGGAAATCTATTATTTTGAATTTATAACTCATTTCTACCACAGACTATCAATCTTTTCAAAATGTTCCTATCAATGCTTTGCTCAGGAATGTCTTGAGAATGTTGTCCCGATCATGCAAATTCGTCAAATGTCTTGATTCGTTAATTAAAATAAGTCGAAGAGCGAAAATCAAAAAGTATTATAAATCTACAAAATAATCATTCAGATGTTTACAAGACACCAATCTTTCAGATATCAATAACTATATAACTGATTTGTGGCTTCCATGTTATCTTTAACACTTCAGAAGGACGTGAGATCCTCTCTGGTTTTTAGTGGGGTTCGTGTTGCTCAGTCTAAAGTTTTCTATGTTGTGTTTTGTATACTTACTGTCTTTTTATGTTTTCATTTTTGCCATGACATTGTCAGTTTGTTTTCGACTTATGAGTTTGAATATCCCTTTCGTATCTATCGCCTTTCCTTTATGGAAAAGCTGCAAAAACTCCCCACATAGTCTCATCAGGGGTCAAATAATGGCTCTTTAGCAGACATCTCACTTTATCTTAATTGAAGAGGCTATCTACTGAAATTCAAAATAACAACGTCAAATTTGATCTGAAAGTACTGATGTGTTGGATTGGTTAAGACACGTTTAGCCAAAAAAGTAGACATAGAAAAGTAGCTCTAATGCTCTTTTGGAGAAATTTTTAATTACAATTAAGCGCAAACATTCGAAATATATTTTGATTTCAATTATTCAAAGCAACAAAAATCTAACAGGAAACCTATTAGTCGAGTATCATTTTGATATTCTATACTCGAGTACTTGAGTACTTTAGTACTCGTTGATACCCCTAATATATGAGAAAGCAGTTGTTATGCTTAACTACAAATCAAAAGCGTCAATATCTTAGAGCAAAACCATTTGGGTAGCGAAATATCGCGAATATGAATTGTCGCGAATATGTAACAATTGAACCTTTCCCGAAATAATAAATCATGGCAATAAGAAAATCGCGACAATATATCGCCGCGCAGTCAGTTAGAAAGGGCTAAACGCGATATAAAGTATTCGCGAAAATAAGTTGATTTACAGTAAATTGACTACGACCATGCACTTATGTGATCTTTTGTATCAGTGTTTATCAATGCTGCTTGCTTAGCGGAGAAGCAGCAAGTAACAACTCTCAGATACATGTACTGTAAACCAACTAATTTTCGCGAGCAATTTATTTTCGCGACTTTCGCGAGTAGAAAAATAATGCGAAAGTCGCGAAAATTTTAAACTTGGATATTAATTTTCCTTATCTAACTACATCAAGAAAATTTAAAAACCACGAAATTATATCGCCGCGAAGTGGGATAGAAAGAGCTAAACGCGAAATAAAGTATCCGCGAAAATAAGTTGTTTTACAGTAGTTCGTCACATCCAGCATCAAGGAATTAGTTCCAGAGGTTATGGGTTTGATGCAGTTCAGATCATCATCAAACCAATAACCTCCTTCATCAGAAGGGCGAATACTGGTCCCAAAAGCGACTAGATCTGTTCGGTCAATATTACTTTTTTTTGGCCATGTTAGTGTCACATTATTTATTTATTTATTTTTGGAAAAGTAACATTATACAAGACAATTTATATATGATGACAAGGTTTGATATTTACAAAAAACACGACTTACATGATTCTGCAACTGATGCCGTATTACATTGATCTTCTGATTCTGATTTGTCGGGATTAGGTTTGTCGGAATGATATGCAAAACAGGTCACATCTCCGTTAAAGTTTGAATCAAATTCATCAAAACTTCCGCCTATGCGCAGTGTTCCTGGTAAAACTATATCTATGTCGTCCTCGAAATTATTGTCATCGTTCAAAATTGAGACTTCATCCTGATGTACTTTCATCTTGCCGTTCTTTCCATCGACACTAAAGGTCAAATAATACCAGGTATTCACTATCAGAGGGGGGTTGTTGACAGCCACACCACTCTCGTTGGAACTCTGTAAATTTCTCGTCAATGTGATACTATATAATGACGTCAGTACTGCCTTAAGTCCCAAAAATGACCCATTTCTATCATCACTTTTATAATGAAACAAAGCGCCGTCAGTATTTGATGACTGAAACCAGCCTGAGAAGGTATAGTCATTTCCAGACGGAATAAAGTTGTTTTCAATTCTCACATCAATCACGTGATCGTCATCCGTTGAAACGGCAAGGTTAGGAAAAGTTGCTGGCATGTCTTGTGCAAATTTAATATTGCACCCGGTAGATTGGTCTTGATTATTATGTTTGATTTCTGTCGCGTATGTATCATTGTTCAATGGCCACAACAGATCGGGAGTGCATTTTGCAATGTTAAATAAACCTACAACGAGAATATTTGTAAAACAAAAATAAATTTGTTGAAAGCTTTACTATATATTGTACGAACTGTACGGGCGTCAGCGTTGGTGAAATCATTAAGATATGCATTGCAAATAAATTGTGCATGTCTTTTAGTAAAATATGCCAGCCGTCCTTAGTTACGTTTAAATAAAAAAAAAAAGCTCTGTTGCCCACCCTAAGCTTAGAGAAATTTATCATACTATGATGCTAGTCATGATGAAAGGATGAATTAACATTTTACATTATTCTAAAATGTATTTGCTGCGAACGAAGTTATCTATGCTAAAATATTAACAGTACCAATTTTATTGCACAAAAATTGCATTTCGACATTTAATGTCTTTACAGTGAGGATCGAGGCCACAGTATTTGAAAGTCGAAAACTTTTAAATATAAACGTTGAAGAGCTGATTAGACTAACAAAAAAACTAAAAGGGTTATCAATTATGAACATTAGACCAAAACTGACACTATTTCACAAATTATGCGCAACTAATATAAGGGGTATATTTTCATAATTTATAATGTGATGTGCCAAATAGAAGCTATTTTTGTATTAATACCATATCTCAATTATTTATATGTAAAATGCGTAGAATTTGGTAAGCAAAAAAACTTACTGCTTTAAATCACATGCGGATCCAGGATTTTGACATAGAGGCGGCACACCAACAAGTTAATGCAAGAAAAGGTCTATCATGAATTAACAATATATGTAGCTCCATATGGGGACCTCGGTAAATTTCAAACTTAGTTCAAATTTTATGTAACTCAATTTGAAAAACAAATCAAGAAGGTTCTGCTGTTGACAGTAAATGATGAAAAAGTACATGCTCATTTACTTCAAAGCACACATGTTTTTTTTTTTCATTTTCGAGTATTATCGGATATATTTGGGTAAACACTAGAACTTCTTTTGAAAATGAAACGACAGAAATTTTTAAAAATCAATTAATCTTCATACACAAAATTGATATTTTACAACACATTTGAGGTTTTTGTGATCAATTAATGTTTTATTTTGTTTTTGTTTCGTTATACATTAACATCCAAAGAGACATTGTGTGGCAACTCTTTTGGGTAACATTAATTTCTATATATATCTGAAAATCTTTGTGGAAATATAAAATGTAGGCAAGTTTAATAGTGTTTGCTAAAATGTAAAAAGTTTGAGGTGCAAATGTTTGCGATAAAGTTCAAGTACACTGTATGTTATTATTGGTGTCTGAAAAGACTAGTGTCTTCTTAAATCTAAATTGTTTTATAGTAAACATTGATATATATTTTAATTTTGGGTTGAAGCTTAAGGCTCCATGGGTAAAAGTAGCATTAACGTATTGTCTCATTTATAACACAACAAACTCTTAACTTTTTTTGTTTAATTCATATATATGTTTAGGAAAACAAACAAACTCAGATTATGTAGATATCTATCAAAATCTTTAAGACCTTTGAAAAAAAAGATCTACATATACAAATTGTCTATCTCTAATACGGTTTTGTTTTCAATCAAGTTAAAACAAATACTTTCAATTTTCAAATATTTAACAATTTCAAATATTCAAATTAACAATAAACATCTAAAAGAAATTACAAAATCTCTTTACTATAGCTTTCATAGATATCTTTTTATATAAATTTCTGAAAAGAGTAGACTAAAACCCATTTTTTTCCTAAACATACCTGATATTAGTACTATTATAGTACGTGCATCCATTCTGAACATGATAACTTAGATATGATATTGGTTTATATGAACTTGTGCTTTTAACTACCTAAAAAATATACCAATCAATAATATAATCTTTTATACTGACAATTTTCAATTAGATAAGCTTATTTCATTAAATTAAACTTTCGATTAATTTTGTCACGTGATTGACGTATAAAAGACACGCATTAACCATGAATATTCATGAAGCTGCAAAGAACATTGGCGGAAATTGCATACAATTGACTTATCTTACCTTCATAGATAGATAAACTTTTGTTAATATATCATTGCGTATTATTAAGACAAACTATAAATACGTTGTTTTCGATTTTTCGGGGTATTTTTTTTTATCTCGACTTGCTTATTTATTTTTTTAAGGATTTCATTGCTTAGATTTTCTTTCTTATTCTATGGTTTCATTTTTGTTTGTTTGTTGTTTTTTTTTTTGCTTTACTGTTTTTTTTTTTTTTTTGATAAATGAGAATGTGTTCAGTATACACTATTAAAAAAAGGAGATGCTGGGTTTAATATGTCAATGAGACAAAATAACCAAATGAAATCTTAAGGACAACAGACAACAATAGATAGGTGTCTTTGGTGAGTTTTTAAAATCGAACATTCAATTTAGCTTGGTCCAGCACTACACGGTCTTGCTTGGCCTCGTGGGCAGCGTCATTGTACCGGTATCTTATCATTTGAGTTGCGTCGGATAGAAATCGACCTATGCAAGTGCACGTATACACGTACATGCATAAGACTTTGATTGATTTTGGAACATTCAAATACGAAATAAAAGATGAATTTTGGTCTGTTTTGTTGTGTTCTTACAACAAATAAATGTTCAAACAGTTACAGACTATGCATAGATATTTTTTCAACCCGAAATTAGTTAACAGATGTAGTATTGATATCCATTTGCATAAGGTCGATTTCTATCCGACGCTGCTCATCTGTTACAAGTGGATCAATTTCGATAGCATGAAACCACCCCCGAGTTTTTGGTGGGCTTCGTGTTGCTCAGTTTGTAGACTTCTGTTATTTCGTCGTATTTCGATTTTTTTTTTGCCATGGCGTTGTCACTTTGTCTTCGACTTGTCAGTTTGAAAATCCTTTTGATAACTTCCGCTTTCTTCTTTTCTTTTGCTTAGAGTATCGCATCTGTTTCTTATTGCAGAATTTGATCCAGCCATTTTAACCCTTATGTTATTATTTATGCAGTTGACATAGATATTTAGAACATATTTACTCTATATTTTCCAAATTTGAAAGACTATATAAATCAGTGATATATATATCCGTCTTTACTTACATAAATAAATAAAGTCGTCTCTATATAGTTTTAGTATTATGATTTAATGAAATCTTCCTTCTCATATTTATTCCAAAAAATAATTCGTGCGCCAATGATGAGTTTGTTTACACGAAACTTGCGTTTTACATAAAATAACAAGAGTGCACACGCTGAAATGTCTCGCCTTCTTTACTAATCATTGATATTATGTTGATAGTCCTAAATATAAAGCTTTATTACAACTGTCACATAAACTTAACATTAACCAAGTAAACTAAACATTGACCAATGAACCATGAAAATGAGGTCAAGGTCAGATGAACCATGCTAGGCAGGCATGTACAGCTAACAATTCTTCCATACAACAAATAGAGTTGACCTATTGCTTATAGTTTAAGAAAAACAGACCAAAACACAAAAACTTAACACTGAGCAATGAACCTTGAAAATGAGGTCAAGGTCAAATAAAACCTGCGTGACTGCCAAATAGATCATAAAATATTTCCATACACCAAATATAGTTGAACTATTGCATATAGTATAAGAAAAACAGACCAAAACACAAAAACTTAACTATAACCACTGAACCATGAAAATGAGGTCAAGGTCAGATGACACCTGCCAGTTGGACATGCACACCTTACAGTCCTTCCATACACCGAATATACTAGACCTATTGCTTATAGTATCTGAGATATGGACTTGACCACCAAAACTTAACCTTGTTCATTGATCCATGAAATGAGGTCGAGGTCAAGTGAAAACTGTCTGACGGGCATGAGGACCTTGCAAGGTACGCACATACCAAATATAGTTGAACTATTGCACATAGTATTAGAAAAAGAGACCAAAACTCAAAAACTTAACTTTGACCACTGAACCATGAAAATAAGGTCAAGGTCAGATGACACCTGCCCGCTAGACATGTACACCTTACAATCATTCCATACACCAAATATAGTAGACCTATGGCATACAGTATAAGAAATACAGACCAAAACACAAAAACTTAACTATAACCACTGAACCATGAAAATGAGGCCAAGGTCAGATGACACCTGCCAGTTGGACATGTACACCTTACAGTCCTTCCATACACCGAATATACTAGACCTATTGCTTATAGTATCTGAGATATGGACTTGACCACCAAAACTTAACCTTGTTCATTGATCCATGAAATGAGGTCGAGGTCAAGTGAAAACTGTCTGACGGGCATGAGGACCTTGCAAGGTACGCACATACCAAATATAGTTATCTTATTACTTATAATAAGAGAGAATCTAACATTACAAAAAATCTTAACTTTTTTTTCAAGTAGTCACTGAACCATGAAAATGAGGTCAAGGACATTGGACATGTGACTGACGGAAACTTCGTAACATGAGGCATCCATATACAAAGTATGAAGCATCCAGACCTTCCACCTTCTAAAATATAAAGCTTTTAAGAAGTTAGCTAACGCCGCCGCCGCCGCCGCCGCCGCCGTAGCCGCCGCCGCCGCCGCCGGATCGCTATCCCTATGTCGAGCTTTCTGCGACAAAAGTCGCAGGCTCGACAAAAATGGTCGTCGCTATATAGTTTTGGGGTTTTGATATAATAATTAAAGAACTCGTCCTTCCTAGATTTATTCCAAAAAATAATTCGTGTGACAGTGCCACTTTTCCTTTGCTTAATAATGATGATACGTTCGCGCTTCTTTTTATAATATTATTTACGAGCGTATTGCATTTGTGCCAATTTTTTTTTAAACGCATCATTAAATTTTTCATAAGCGCTACAAGGTTATATTTCATTTGCGCCAAAAGATTAATAGTCATTTTTGCGCCATTTTATAGGTAGTTATAATAAGTATAATAGCTGCAATTCGTATTTCTAAAAATGGCCACAAATCGTTTTATGATACAAACAGAAGCTCCGGTTATTGCGTGTTTTGAACTTATCCTGGTCGACATCCTACCTCCACATCAGGCGTCGTGGTGATATGGGGTAACATGTAATGCTGGGAAACCAAAGATAATAATACAAGTATTTAACATAAACTGATTAGTAGAAATAGGTATTGGTATTATTACTATTATCTATACTATTAATCCGTAATTTTGACGCAATGAAATATTTCATTTTGGCGCAAATGAAATATCTTATAATTGGCGCAAATGAAATATCTTCTTATTGGCCCAAATGAAATATCTTATAATTGGCGCAAATGAAAGATTTATTTGTCGCAAATGAAAGGTCAATTGTCGCAAAAGCAAAGTATAGAATATTTACTATTGTTTACTCGGACTTGTGTTTATGTAGCAATAATGTACGATATCTCAAAAGTCTTAGGAAATTATTTGAAATTAAAGTGGCTTTAGTTGCCAAATTCATGTCTTCCGCATTGATTTATATAAACGATCCGGGACTTTTTTATTACAAAATTGTATCAAACTGGCTGCTTATATCAAATAAGTATTTCGATATTCTGCTTTTATTAATCTTTGAAACAAAACAAAAAAGTATATTTTATCGTTGGTCTTAAACCTAGCTAATATCCCTTTAGGGAATGTACCTCATTTGTGCATAAATCAGATTCCTAAATATCAGAATATACGGGTTTGGAATTACTGTTTCTCCTTGCGGATAGATTAGCTCTCCAACGTTGTATTATATTTTGGGTTTACTTGCATTTTGTCATCACTGGAGAGAACTTGTGCATTCATTAAAATTGGTACCGGCGATAAAAATAATTTCTTACATAAATAAAAAAAAAAGGTCGTCGCTTTATAGTTTTTAGGGTTTTGATATTGCATGCCATGGGTGTTTTATAATAAGGATTTTAGCGTAGATCTTTATAATTTATAAAAATCCATATCTGATTGACATCGCTAATATATGAAGGCTATCTTTTACTGTAGAAAGAATGACAGTGCGAACTTATTATAATAAGAAAGATGCTTAATCGAAATCGAAAAGGACCAAAATTAAAGCCAGAACCTAGAAAATGAATCGATTAAAATCTTTCAAATATTCGGCTTTGAGCGTGTCTGATGGAGGTTAATCCAGAAAAGCACTTAGGACGGATGCAATTTATAACATGTTGTTTTTATCTTATAAAGCCACATAAGGCGACTTCTTCTTTATATATATCTTTTTCATTACTTTTGTCTGGGACCAACACAAAAATTATTATAACAGTCTATGTATGAATAAAAGGTTTGGTCGGTTGCATTGCAAATTGATTTAGAGGACGTTTATATTTTTGTTGGACTGGAAATTTAGAGACATTATGCTTCATTTTGATATATGTATCAATGAAACTTTAGCAAAATTCACCAAATAATGTTCTTTCACTTTTTTTTTTTGTAATTTCTACAAATTGTCAACATCTGAAATTAAAGTCCAATGGATCAGTTGCAATATTACTTGATGGCTGCTTAATGTCTAGTGGTAAATATTAGACGCATATTTAGTATGTTAACACTTTAATGGAATGAAAATAATCCATGATTTTAACTTGACCCACATGTCGAATTAGATTTTTTCACCTTTCAAAGTAACTAGAGTGCTCACGCTGAAATGTCTCGCTTGTTTTACTTATCATTAAATTCATACCAAAACCAATAACAACAAATTCATGTTGAGAGTCTGTAACATGAAGGTTTTACTACAAGTATCACATAATCTTAACATTATCAATGTTTTATGAAAATGAGGTCACGGTCAGATGAACCATGCCAGACATATATGTACACCTTACAATCATTCCATACACTACATATAGTGGTCCTATCGCTTAGAGTGCCCGAGAAACGGATCAAACCACAAGATCTTAACCTTGGCCAATGAACCATGAAAATGAGGTCAAGGTTATATGAACCTTGCCAGACAGACATGTACACCTTACAATCATTCCATATACTACATATACATGTAGTGGTCCTATCGCAAATAGTACCAGAGAAACAGATCAAACCACAAAATCTTAACATTGACCAAAGAACCATGAAAATGAGGTCAAGGTCATATGAACCCTGCAAGACAGACATGTACACGTTACAATCATTCCATATACCAAATATAGTTGACCTATGGCTTCTAGTATCTGATAAACTGACAACATTATGAAACCTTATCATTAACCAATGATCCATGAAAATGAGGCCAAGGTCATATGAGCCCTGCCAGACAGACATGTACACCTTACAATTGTTCCATACACTAAATATAATTGACCTCTTGTTTATAATATCTGAGAAATAGACCAAACCACAAAAACTAAACATTGTCCAATGAACCATGAAAATAAGGTTAAGTTCAGATGAAACCTGCCAGTCTGACATGTACACCTTACAATCATTCCATACACCAAATATAGCTGATCTATTGCTTATAGTAACTGAGATACGGACTTGACCACCTATTTTTAACATTGATCACCGATCCATGGAATGAGGTCCAGGTCAGGTGAGCCCTACCTGACGGACAGGTTGAAGTTCCAAGGAACCCATATACCAAATATAGTTATCATATTAAGTAAGTACTTCACTTATCAAAAACTGTAAAAAGTTTTCAAACAATCACTGAACCATGAAACATAAGGTATCTGCAAAAAGGTATGAAGCATTCAGGTCTTCTACCTTCTGAAATATAAAGCTTTAAACAAATAGTTTACAAAATTTCGTCGCAGGTGCAACAAAAATCTACAGGAAAACATGTCACCATATCCAGACCCATTATTCTGATTCAAAGTCAGCTAGACTTAAATCTTGACTCGAAAATGTTGCATGCTAAAAAGATAAGCGGTAAATACCAATTTAAAGTCTATGATGTGTCCCAGGTGAGGATCAATCCTGGGACTATTATACTATATAATAGTCCCAGATCAATCACAAAACCTTATGCACTTGATGATAATGATGAATGGCTGTTTAAAGTCCAGCAGCAAATCAAATGCATATTCAGGACATAAACATGTTAATAAGATATGAATACTAACCTTGCTTTGTACTAAAATGACACATTGTCATGCTGCTTCACAGGGTAACAGTCCACTGGAAGACATGTCACACTATAGCTATTTGGATACAATATTCAGATTCCAATGCAGTGTATCCCAAACTCTGTCTGACCGACAAAATGTCAGACAAAAATTCATTCAGTCAGACAGAAATTTTGAGATTTTTTAGTTAAAATTATAGTAGAAAAGGTCAAATTTCTTTTTCGGTCGGACAAACTTTAAAACAGTTTGGTACAGACTGCTGAACAGTCTATTCTCTTAATCCTTAATGCTGCATGCTTAGCAGAGAGGCAGCAAATACCAATGTTAAAGTCTTTGGTTTACACGGCTGGGGTTCAAACCCACAATCTCACACACTCCAAGCTAACACGTTGCCAAGAATAAATATATAAATATGAATATTCAGCTGTTTATGTTTGACCTTTGTTCAGCATTTTAGTTCTTAAGGTGGTACCTAACACTACAGGGAGATAACTCTGTAAAAATCAGCTAAACGTTTTAATTATGTTGTATTGCTAAGGAAATATTAAGCTTCTCAATGATCAAAATTAGTGTTTGTCAAACTGCTATATAACCAATGAAATTTTCCTGATAAAGTGGTTGGTTCAAATTTTTTGAAATTTTAATATTTTTGTCAAAGGGTCAAAGTAAACATTTTGTCAAAATTTTATGAAAATTAAACGAGCCAAATTAATATTAGTCAAGGTGTTGGGTACCACCTTAATCAATATCATAATAATCATAAATATAACTGTTTTTTTCACTTTTATTCCTAGTTAATTAAATATGACTGCATATTTAAATATGAGAAAATAACATATATTTATGAAATCCTTTTAACAAAAGTAGTAATATAAAATATTCAAATTTGAATTTGCTGTGCAATTAAAGAAAAAACTACAATTTTTTCTGTACAACATAAAAACTCAATATAATTTGACAAAGCATAACAATTTATACAAAATTTAACATTATTATAGATATAAAATTTTGATTTCTGGTAAAAGTGTAATTTCTAATACCGTTTTTGCAGATTTGAGCTACCTCAAAACAAAAATCTTGGTTCAAAGGAAACCATGCCCCACTTGCATTATAATTCCTTGTTCAGTGAACTGTGAAATTGGGGTCATAACCTTAAATTGGCATGGTATTTTAAAGTTTCACACATACATAACATGTGTACTCTATAAGTTTCAAGTTGATATGACCACAACCATGACACTTTCATGGTAAACTATCTGGACCAAAAAATTTTACCTGAAAAGAACAGACCAGAAAACATAATGCCCCCTACATTGTAAAAATAATCCATTAGGCATAACAATATGGTTCCTTTGTAATGAAACTTAAGGAGCAAAGAAATTTCTGCTCTAATTAATAGCAAAACTGGCCTTAATAAAGAGTAAACTATCATTATAAAAAGTAGGAGGTGGCTTGTCAGCATTTAACCAATCAGCTGTGATCACATGTATTTTACTTTAAAAATGCATGTACATGTACGATAATAAAAATTTAGTTATTTTCTAGTTTAGTATCTATGTTGAGTTTTACAAATATCTTGTATATATTGAAAATGAGTCAAGAATCCTTGATATAAAATAAAAATTTCAATGAATTGTTATACATGTAAAAGCAATATTCATATATCTTTAGAATTCAAAACCTTTGAGAAACATGAGGAAAAAATTAATATTTTCATAAACAAAATTTGTTAAAAAAAATCCTGTTCAACACCATTAGATATCATAAAACCTGTTACCATAACCTATTTATAAGCATAAAAAGTTTGGCTCTAATGTAAAATGGTGGTTTTCCTGGTGAACTTTAAAAAAAAAGATCATTGGTATTTAATTTTTTTTATACTTCAAAATGAACTCATGAGACTGTGTTTGGAAAATTTGATATTTGGTACAATCATGACAATTTGTAAAGGCAATATAAATCAAAACTTTTTTGTCAGAAAAACATATTTTTTTTTCTAAATTGGAAACAGAAAAATTGAAAAGATAATCTTAACAAAAGAACATCTTAGGTTTCCATTCAATTCCTTACCAGGCACATCCATTTTGGGGTCATAATCTGTTCTGGCCAATCATATCCCTCCTTCCAGCTTTTGGAATTTTTTTAAAATGGAAACAACTCTTCCAACTGTAATATTTTGTGTAACTTTCACACTACCATTTAAGAACTGGTATCTGATTGGAAGAACTTTTTGTAATGAATAATCATGACAGTGGTCATTGAAATGTGACCTTGAATGGGTTTTCATAAAATCTTTGTGCTGGTAGTGAACATGGTGAAGGGAAGGTGAACTAAGATGTTTTTTTTACAAAGATTCAGGGAAAAATTATATTCCCAACATTTTTTATGATGCAAGTTGCAACTACAGCCACTTTCAAAGAATAATTAATGCCCTGGTCCTGCAAAGTTTAACCAAGATACATCAACAGTCTGATTGTTCAGTGTATACTGTAGGACCACCATGACCAAATGACCATCTGCTGCCTGTTCTTTGTTCATTTTCCTGTACATAAATTTTTTCTGTACATACAAATGAGAAGCAATGAAACATTGACTGGTATATATAATGAGAAATGAAGATGTAAATATGCAATGGAAAATGCAGTCAGTTTTGTTGGAAAAAACAAGCCTTGCGATTGAAATATTTGATGCGTCATCATTATGACAAGAATGCCCCATATCTTTAAAAGTCTTTATTTCTTCAAAAGTCTGTCAACAGGAAAGAAACACAAATCCTGTCCTGTTAATTAGTTGTCATAATATAAAAACATACCAAAAATCTGATCAATATCTGCAGGCATAATGTAAAAAAAACAGGACAACTTAGAATTTAGAATTGACAGAAGAATTGACTGATATTTGGAAAAATAATGGATGTTATTTTGAACGAAGAAAGAATTGTTTTGGAAAAATTCATTTAAAAAAGATGAAACTGGCTGGCCATAACTAGAACTTGTTGTCAGACCTTAGTAGTAATTAAACCAGTCATGCAAGAAGAGACAGTTTGAATCAATAATCCTTAAATAAAATACATGTTCTCAAAGCATTTCATTGACTTGATGAAGCGATCAACTGATGTCTGAATCACATTAAAGCATCACAAAAATTACAGAGTATTATCTGTCTTAAAAAAAGTATAAGCTTTAAAAAAGGTTGCCAGACCTTAAGAAATAATTTTTTTATGTAAAAATTTATTGTGTTTATGGTCATAATGATATAATGTTGAAAATTTAAAAAAGAAAAAAGAAAATAAGTTTTCTGGACAGGGAATGTACAAACATATATAATAATAAATAAAGGTGCTCGACAAGCTTTTTTATGAAGCTTATACTTGTAATATCAATAATATTCAAATCCATTTGAATTATACTTGTGACTCCATTGAATATGGGGATTTAACTTCATCCAATAATACTGAACTAGCGAGTTCCAGATTCCAGTTTAATGCGTCTAGCAGTTTTTCACACTTTTCTCTACGTGTTATCCCAAGACGAAATAACTGTTCTGTTTTTAGAAATCTTATTGCACTTTCTGTATCCCACGATGCATGGCACAATGCAGCATGACACTCCTCATCGGTGACCCCGATGACAGAGTTCATAACAGAAAAAACTTTCTCTCTTGGAGACGTAGAAAGGAATTCAACATTTGGAACTTTTCTAGATTTTTGCATATTCAAAGGTGCTGAAGATTTTCTTGATTTTCTATTACTATCTACCGGTTTCATCCAAGATAAATCATCACTAGCAGACGACAATCTACTTCCCGGAAGACTTAAATTTGGAACATTTTGATATTCACTCCCTGTTGAACTTCGGTGGTTATCATTTATTTGTGTTCCATCAACAGAGAATGGTTTTATTTCAGCAGTGTTAGGTTTCTGCTTCCGTTGTTGATTTTCCTCTCGTGGCGCAAGCAGAAAGTAATGAGTATGACTTAGTTGTTTTCCTTCCTGTAAGATAGGATTTATCCGACATTTTTCAGCTTTTTTATGAAAAGTTCCCCTCCCAGAGTCTAAACTACTTGATAAATAATCTCTTGGAGGAAGAGGTGGGGCATCAGGGTCTGTTGGTATTGGCAACGGGGCTGATGCTGCCATGCCAGTATCAACCTCATCATCGTCAAAATCAGAGTCGAATGAATCCCAACTGATATTGTCATCATCCACATTCTGAACAGCGGAAACATTTTTGTTCACTTTAGGTTGAATCTGCTCCTCAAATGGAACTTCATCATATAATGGCGGTGATTTATAATTAAATCCGCTATTATTCTGACTTTCGTCAGGCACTTGGTCATAAAGCGGAAAAGTACTTTTGTTTTCGTCCTTTGATACTGAAAAATTGCTAATAGCATCACTAATCCAATCAAAAGCCTTGTCTGATTTTTTCTGATAGAGAGAAGTCTGTTGCACTTGATTACGTTCTAATGAAGACGTCTCGTATGAGGGATGTGGCTTGACAACATGGACTGTTGAGGAATGAGGTGACTGATTGGACATGTTATTATACAAATGATCCGAATCTTCGTTCGGCGGTAATGAATAATACGATTCACCTTTGTCTGTTAAATGAGTTGATGTTGGAGGTAACAGTTTAACTCCCCTTGGCGGTATAGGTGGCAAGACATCATTAGGTGATGCTTTCAAAGAATCGGACTCAACTGTCTTTTTTGTTTTATCATCTTGAGAATGATTTCGACTATAAACAATCGGTTGTCTTTGTTTTGTTGGACTTTCTGACTGTTGCCTAGGAACAGGATATCCAGCAGAATATGAGCCACGGTAAGGGGAGGTAATATCAAATGGATCATTTTTATTGTCTATCAATGGTTTTTGAAGCTCAAGATTCCCATAATGGGAAGGATTTGAACTTAGCAATGAATCTAACAGACACAGCGAGCTCGGTGCCGTCTGCTTTTTAATTGTTGTATCAATTTTTTCACTATCGTCACTTAAGTCTATCAATGGTTGGTCTTCGATTTGATGCTTTGTTGTTTGAGCAGTAGTAGGATTAGGAATGCTTGTTGCCGCGACGATAGCCGTCGCTCTATGATGAGAAGATTTCCTTTTGACTGGACTATCATCGCGGTCATTCACTAGCTTTGAATAATTAAATAACTTGGATGAGTTGATGGTGAAAGATTCTGAAATTGAAATATAATAGATAAGAACAAATGCTTACAGACAGTGACTTAAAGACTTTGAAATCTAACAGTAGTAAAATGTAAATTAACAAAAATACTGAACTCCAAGGAAATTCAAAATGGAAAGTCCCTTATCAAATGGCAAAGTCAAAAGCTGAAACACATCAAAAGAATGGAAAACAACTGTCATATTTTTGACTTGGTACAGGCATTTCCTTTTGTAGAAAATAGTGGATTAAACCTGGTTTCATAGCTTTTTATATATTTGTAACATGTTTATAAAATCTTAACTAGATTTTCTTGGTACATCATGTGCATGTTTTAAGATGAAAGAATAAATATGCAATTCCACTCCAAATGGAAGGCATGGAAATAAATCTCAAATATAAAAATCACTGTATGTTACAGTGTGAATTTTTTTTTTATCAACAAAAATAAATAATAATAATAATAATAATAATAATAATAATAATAATGATAATGATAATGATAATGATATTGATATTGATATTGATATTGATATTGATATTGATAATGATAATGATAATATGATAATGATAATAATAAAGAATAGAATGCAAGACTTTTATCTAAAAATAATAGTTTCTAGTATTTTATAGATACCTTTGAAAATTTAAAAAAAACAACTTTATCATGTTTATCAAGAAATAATAATACACAATTATATATCAACCCATATCATGCATATTGTGATCTTACTTTTATTTCTGTCAGGAAGATGGGTTGGTTTCAAGTTTTCCGCTGGACCATGAAGATCTGGAGGCTCCATAGGGTTCCTCAAGTAAACTCTTTAATAATTGAAATAAAGATACATGTGCAGAATCTTGTTAAGAGTCCATGGCCAAACGAAATGCATGGTAAACTAAAGTAAAATGATTTCTATCTTACAAAATTTGCAATACTTGGACATTAATGAGGTCTATGATACCTACATATATAGGTTGCCAAGATTTTGTTTTCTAGCACTTTCATCTAGTTTCACAACTACAGTATATATACAATATGATCACTCTTTAATTATTCCTGATGGTGATTTTTCAGGGTGAAATCTAAGTGATTTTGGGTGGTTCACTTTGAAATAAAACTCAGTATTATCGTACTTCCCTGCCATATATTGCCCAGCTTTTAAATTCAGAATTTATGGCATCATGATTTCAGAAGTAAGCAGAACTCATTAGTAACATCATAATGTGTGAATGAAAAGTTTTCAGCGACATCACAATAAGACAACAAAATTTATCAAGTTTACTCTCTTTAGGAGTACCAAGCAAAAAATAGTTAAAGGTAGGGGAAAAAGGACCAGAAATGCTACTAGAAACAGATTATCCGGGATCCTGCATATAAAAAATGATAATACCAGTGAAGCAAAATATTAAATGCATTTTTAACAAATTTTAAGTATGTAAATCAAGACTTTTTTTTACTAACTCCACATCAATCAACCTGTTTTGTTGTAATTGACTCAAACCCAGGAAGATACACCAACCATGATTTTTTTTTATGAATGACTTTCACCTGTTGACCCAGGGTCAATCAGCTTAAATGTAGTCATTGAAAAATTGGTTCTTACTGTGACTTAATAGTATTAGCATAGTAACAAAGGAAATTTACAGGAAAGTGCACGATTAAATCTGTCAATTGATTTTTTAATGGAATCACCCTATATGGTAATGAGACTAAAAATAATGCTGTAAATTTAGAAATTATTGCGAGGTTATTATCAATGCGAATAATGCGACTGTGTGAGTATCGCAATAATAAGAACTTGCATTTTGATATCTGATAAATATATCTGTATGCAGATTTTCCTGACGTCGCAATAATGAATCTCGCTTTTTTGTCCATTCTCCTAAAATCGCAATAATAAATGCACGCAATAATTTCTGAATTTACAGTACTTATCCATCATGAAAAACATTAACACTATAATAAAGATAAGCCAAAAAATAATTACAACTTTAGTACAGAGGATGCTCTAAGGAAGATGAAGCTTCATTTCAGAAGGAAATTTTATAGGCTTCTATAAAGTATGGGTTTTGCTAATTTTTAAAGGCTGTACAGTGACCCTGTAGTTGTTAACATCTTTTTCCTTTGGTGTATGAATAGTTGTCTCATGGGTAATCATACAACATCTCCATATTTCTACATAAATGTGTTTAAATAAAGATCTTACTCATCAATCTCTGTAGGGCTTCCCCACGACTTTCCTCCGGGGTCGCCATGACCAGTGTGTATGAAACTGTTCTTTAATGGTTTACTTATGTCTGTCTCTGAAATTACAAAACATTATTTTTTTGGTTTTAAGATGATTGAAATTCATTTTGTCTCTATATCTCTATCATGTCTATGATCTACCAAATATTGTGTATTTCCTACAGAATTTTTTATGCAATGCAATGCATTCTTGCTTTAGCTTGTCAACGTCTATATGTCTTACATTGGTTTTTAAAACATACATCTAATTGACACACACATGGCGAAATATATTGAAATTTAGTCATTTTTCAACATTTTCTTACCCATCACCATTCAGTTAATACGAAATGTATGAAAAATCAAGGAAGAATATTTCCCAGCAAATACTTTTAAATTAAAAACAATTTTAGAACTTAACTATTCAATAGTTTTGATTCATTTCCATTTATTCTCTGAACCACTTAAGAAAACAGTAGATTTAAGAAGAAGATAATCTTAAGAAGTCCAGAGGCAATCATATTAATTTTGAGTCAAAAGGCAGAAAATATTGCTTTTATTGTGCATTGTAAAATTTAATTAAATATTTTCATTGCATTCAGCATAGAAAAATATTAAACCAATATTTTGAAAAAAAATTCTCTCCCTTTGTCCTTAGTAGTAGATAGACCAACTAGTACTCAAACTGTACCTTTCTTGACAAGTATGGTAATATATTTACTTATATTCAGTGACTAAAACCAATCAAAATATTGAATTTGGTGTTTCGTGAACAGATTCTGTACTCTTGAGTACTGAGTAAAGTTTTAAGACCAAAAGGCCAGATTCCCCTTTTTGCAATCTTAAACCAATCTTTAATTGAATTATCTCCTTTGCTTAGTTCTATGATAACTTTGTTCCCTATAATGCTACTATTTTCACCATAAAATACACTTAAACATTTATAGTACCCAATCAATCGAAATGCACAGCCATACAATACATTCTATACAACAACTATTTCCTTCAGAATTAGACCTGAGAAAATACACAATTTATGTGTTCAATAACACATCAAAATTATTATGTGAAGACTGCCAAAGTGTTACATACGAGCTAACTTTCGCTGAGGATCGACACACTGTCGTGGAAACATGCCTACTTCAAGTGATCGCTTGTTTTGTCCTTTCCACCAATAACAGTCTGGTCTGGAAATAAAATAAGAATTCATTTTTAGTTTCTAACAAAAATGTGTCCATAGTACACGGATGCCCCACTCACACTATCATTTTCTATGTTCAGTGGACCGTTAAATTGGGGTCAAAACTCTAATTTGGCATTGAAATTAGAAAGATCATATCATAGGGAACATGTGTACTAAGTTTCAAGTTAATTGGACTTCAACTTCATCGAAAACTTCCTTGACCAAAAACTTTAACCTGAAGCGGCACAGATGGACGGACAGACAAACAGACTCACAGACCAGAAAACATAATGCCCTTACTACTATCATAGGCGGGGCATAAAAATGAAGACGGAATCAAAATAAATTGAATTATTTCCACCGATACATACTTTTTCAGATAGAGTAAACTACACAAAAACTAACTAAATTGTTCAACATTGTTCAATACATTACCAAGAGTAATAAGAGGGTGTGGATTGGGTTTACAGAATAGAGAATAATGGGCAAAAAAAAAATAAAGAATACAGAATAATGGAGTGCTAAAATATAAAGAATAACTGCAAAAATTAAATAATTAGGTAAAAAAATACTGATTACAGAAAAGATCAATGTCTAGAATACAGTTATCAAGCAATTATAAAATAGCCATTCATTTTAAAGATAAAGAATAATGAGCGAAAAAAATTAAAGAATACAGAAATGAAACTACCATTTGTGAATGTGTGATATCTATAGTTTGTCTGTGAGTAGATCAAATAACATTTAACTAAGGGGAGTAACTCTTTAACACAATGGGAAGTAACTCTTGTCTCACCTGCCATCTAGAATAGTGATATAGTCCCCCTCATCTACTTTCAGTTTTCCATCTTCGCTAAAAGATTGCACGACTTTCACATCTTGTGGTCTTACCTATTGAAATACAAATTCATAAAAAATCATAATGCATGCCATAATTACAAATTGATATGTTAAAGGAATTTTGGTTTAATGGTGAATACAATATATAAAATCCATAGGACACCATGACCGGCTGGCACTATTACATTTCTGTACATGTGTTTAAACAGTGTTCCAGCTAGGCCGTTGAAACAGGGCGGTCCGCCCGCCCTTTCCCGAGTGCCGCCCTGTGCCTTTTTTGCAGTTTCCAGGGCGCCCTGCCTTTTTGAAGATCGATTGTATTTTATTTTGTTCTTTATAAATGTTATGATCCGCCATTACAAAATTTTACCATGCGGCAAGTTTATGATTTTGTTTACGACCCCAAGCTAATCAACGGTTACAACAGGTGTCATAATCTGTTGTTACAGGTAATCCGTTTATCGGATGGGTCATTAATGATCATCAACATTAATTCATTCAAATAGAATTGGTCAGTCGGCATGAAGAAATGTTAATACGACTACACAATTTGCGATGTTTACCGTAGTTTCATGGAGGAAACGTAATTGACAGAAAAACGAAAACCATAATCAACTTGTTAAAAACATCGTTTTACTTGTTTTCCGTAAAACTTTTTAGCAAATTCAGACGTATTTGTCTTTGCCTGCCCTCACTTTTGATACGAAAATAACAAAACCAGCCGCCATGTTAATCATATTTACTTCTTCTATGTACTGTGTATAATCCTCCAAAGAAGGAGCACACCCGAATAAAGAAAGATAACTCTTTTTTATTTTTTCCTAGCATTGAGTTATGTACTTAAGATATTCTAAAATATGTCTACATACTCTGGCTTTATAATTTATGTGTTTAGGCCTTTTGAATTATGGGAAAAGTTAAAGAGGGCGTTTGTAGCAGAGTGCCTTGGTCATCTTTTTCTGTATTCTTTATTTTTAATACAAATTTTCACTGTTCACTATATCCTAACATTGTGCATTTACTGATCACAGCTGCTGTATTGCCTTTAGGCACAGCAGAGACTGAAAGGGTCTCTCCCAGGTATAACTTGTATGACCATAGAAACAGAATAAAGCAGGAAACCCTGCAAAACATACTGCATATAAAGCTATACTGTGACAAGCAATGCCTTGAAAACTTGTGTGACAAGGTGGTTGACAAGTTTTTTCAGCATAAAAGGTAGACAGATAGAGTTTTATCTGGGCTAATCATGTTGTACTTGAATATATATAACCATTGATTCAATGAATAAAGACAATGTTTGATTAATATCTTTATTAAAACATGCCCTTTTCATATAATCATATCACGCCTTAAATGCCCTTTTTCAGGATTGGCACCCTGCCCTTTTGAAATCCTAGCTGGAACACTGTAATAAAGAACCCTAAAATCTGTGCCAAACCCCTAAATTGACATATATTTTAAAATGTTCGCATGATGAAAATGTGTACTAAGTTTCAAGTTGAGGTGACCCAAACTTCATGGTTAGATTCCTTTACCAAAAATATTTTGGGATGGACTAACAGAAGGATAGAGATGGACCAACAGACATACAAACAGTAAAAAATAATACCCCCTACTATCGCAGACTGGGCCTTATAAAATGATGCACAGTGCTATGTATACCAGTAACCAATATGAAATAACTAACCTAGTCTACCAAAAGAAACTGAAATCCATTGTCTGACAAGAGAAAATTTATTTCATTTTGAACCTTTAGCGTATGTATTTGCTTGCACTTTTTTTTGGTAAGTAGTTCGGTCTACTCAACTATAAAAGGTTGTTCTCCCGCCTTTTTCATTTATCGAGATAAATTCACACTTAATAACCATTTCGACAAGTATATTAATAACAATTTGCATGTAGTAACATGATACCAATTTTTCTAACATTTTGTCTTTTATTTTGTAGATGCATGTTACTGTTCATTGAGGAAGTCAACCGTTTTGGACTCTATCGAAATACAATGTCAAATATTATATAATTAAAACTGGTTGGTGTGCCATCTCAATCCTTTATATATTTGTTTGTTATTTATTACAGAGAAATTAGAAGTGAAGTAGAATATAATCATTATTATTCGTACCTCACAGAGAAAATCTTTAAGAGCAGGGAATGTGGGTCTATCCTGTGGCTTGTATGACCAGCATTGTAACATCAACTGGTAAATATCATTTGGACAATGGTTAGGTCGCTGGAGTCGTTTCCCTTCTACATCAATCATATGTAGGATCTATAGAATAGAAAATTTACATAATACTGTAAATTCAGAAATTATTGCGATGTTTTTATTATTGCGAAAAATGCGACAGGGTTATATTCGCAATAATTTAAACTCGCATTTTGACATTTTTTATTTGAATTAAGCAGGATGTTTCTCAATATCGCAAAAATTTAAATCGCAATTTAGTCTAAAATGACAAAATCGCAATAATAAATGCACGCAATAATTTCTGAATTTACAGTAATTATAATTTGAGGCTATTGCATGAATACTGGCAAATTTTGTTTAAGGATGTTCACTACTCTTGTTTCAAAATAACAAGCTTTTTAAAAGACTATTATAAATTGATAGTATGTGAATAAAGGAAACTAAAAAAGGAGAAAAAAATGAAGGGTCCATGTGCTTGTTTTCAAGATATAAGCCAATGAAAATTTAGCGGGAAATGATTCTCTCTAGATTTTTCATACATTTAACATTGGCACTTTTTTCTTTCAAAAACAAAGAAAAAAATAACAAGGACTTTATAAGATTTCAAATATGGCTTTTTGAACTATATGTTATATAATTATGAAAAGAAAAGTAGGGGTTAACGGGCAAAATTTTTAATGGCACTACATGGATAAAACCAGAAGATTCTGAATATCTGGCAAAAATTAAAAAACAAGAGGAGAGAACATCCTTAAGTATTTTTTTATATTGCACAAATTTTGAAGTTTAATTTTTATTCTGCTATGGATAATATTCATCGATATTCATGCAATAATCCCTTTTTAAAGCGCATTTTTGTCATTGATGACATTGATAATTTGAAGCTATTTTTGCACTAGTGCAATATCACAGAATATTGCATGCTATTTTCAAATCTTCGTTACATCCTGTGGAAAATATTATGTTGCTGTACGAGAAAGGATATTTACCTCTTGGTTGACGGTTGCAAAACTTATTGTCATAAGAGATCAAATTCTAAAAAGACTGAAAATATATGCTCCTTCTGTTTGCTTGTGAGTACCAATATTTCTCCACTCTCAATAGTTAAGTTTTAGATTTTTGAAATTCTTGTGAATGATGAAAATTTAAAATTGAACTAAATGTTACTAAAGAAGAGAAATATCATAATCCTTTGCCATAAAACTAAAACCTATATTTTTATGTAGAATCTGTAAAAGAATTTTTTTCCTATTTTTATTATTGACTGTGACAAAAGCTGATCTGTTGAAATTGATCCAGCGTACTTAAAAATCAATATTTAAATCTCTCATTTAGACAATGGTTATATATCTAAAGTTTCAATAGTTCAGAACAAATCAATGAGGGACTGGATGGGGGTCCTTCATTTCTGTATTCTGCAATTTTTTAGTGCATTTTCCTCTATTCTTTATACTATTTGTCCATTATTCTTTATGTTTTAGCACCTCATTATTTTCAATTCCTTATTTTTTTTGGTCCATTTTCTCTATTCTTTGCATTTTTTGCCCATTATTCTCTATTCTGTAAACCCCCATCTACACCCTCAACAGTTTTGTACTTCTGCATTCTTTCATTACAGGATGTTATGTGTTTATCTGTTTACTGTGAATTCAAAATCTAATGAGTGCTAACTTTTTAAAAATCTCTAAAATCTACAACTATGAAAGATTCAAATTTTTTTTTATTTGTAATAGAAACTATTTGCCAAAGAATTAAATCATATTTAATGAATTCAAAATCTAATGAGTGCTTAACTTTTGACAATCTCGAAAATCTACAACTGTCATGACTATGAAAGATTTAAAAAATAAAATTTAATTTGAAATAGAAACTTTTTGCCAAAAAATATTAATGAATTTAAAATCTAATGAGTGCAAACTTTTTGAAAATCACTAAAATCTACAACTATGAAAGATTCAAAAATAAAATTTAATTTGAAATAGAAACTATTTGCCAAAAAAATTAAATCGTATTTAATGAATTCAAAATCTAATGAGTGCAAACTTTTTGAAAATCTAAAATCTACAACTATGAAAGATTTATAAAATAAAATTTAATTTGAAATAGAAACTATTTGCTGAAAAATTAAATCATATTTAATGAATTCAAAATCTAATGAGTGCAAACTTTTTGAAAATCTCTATAATCTAAAAGAATCAATTTGCAAAAAATTTGCAAAAAATTTAAATCATTGAAATGTAAATCTTTTCAATTGCAGGATGAAAGCTCATTATATTTCCGATTTTAATGCAGGTTTCCGTGTTATTTCCATTGATTAGCAATTTTCAATTTGTTTTTTTGTCTGTGATCATTGAAATGCAATTCTTTTTAATAGAAAGATGAAAGCTCATTCTATTTCCGATTTTAAAGCAGGTTTCTATGTCAATACAATTGATGAGCATTTTAATCTGTTTCTTCGTCTGTGGTATTAAGTATACCTGAGAACCATTGTATCCCATCCACGGCTCTGCTCCGTATGTAAACATCTCCCACAAGGTAACGCCAAACATCCAGGTATCGCTGGCGTGAGAAAAAACACGGATCTTTAAACTTTCAGGGGCACACCTAATAAACAATATAAAAATTTCCTATAATCTTCATAAATTATTATTTCATAACATTAATAATACCAATTTAACTGCCCCAGATGCTTATTTCTACAATAAATGTCTCTTGATCAGAGATACTCATCTAAAATATTTTAAAATCCAAAACTTATACACCAAAAAGACAAAAAGTATAGCCAAAGCCAGGCTAGGAATCAAGAGTTTTACATGAGGGAGATATATTCCTTAATTTTAAATAATTTTCAAAATTTTGTAACAGCAAATTTTATGTTAAAATGATATTTCAATATCATTTAACCTATGGATACTTTATAAGTGAAATAAATTTTCAGAAAGTATTTAAAACAACATGTTTAAAGGGAGACAATTCATACATTTTTGTTTTCAGCTTTACACATTAGGTGATTTAGTTTAAAATCAATGAATTTCCAAAGGAAAATCTGGTCAGTGTAGGTAATTCACTCTGACTGTATCTTGGTATATTCCACTGGTAATACGGTGAATCATTTATTTGTGTTATTACCAACTTTCGTCGATTGAGGAAAAATTGTATTTTTGTGGATATTTGATTTCCTGGTTTATGCCAAAGTCTGCATAGCAGCCTATAGACATTTTGTACATTGTTGAACATTTAAATTTGTGGTTTCCTTCTACCCACAAAATCCACGAAAAATCTGTATCCCACAAATAACATTGAATCCACCGTATGACATTGTTGTTTGTATCCTTCAATTATTGAAATTGCACTACATGTATTATACAACCAGAATGATTTTATTGACAATTGTTTTCTTGAATGCATAATTTTGTCCTATCAACAATCTATTCTTGCGATTGATGGATAATCAACACAAATACGACTTTTAATTGTTAACAACATTTTTTTTTAAAGTTCATAGTTCATTTAAATTCAAAGTTAAGCACCTCCACATCTTAAAAACATAGAGAAAAATAAATAATTTTGTTATCTTTTTTTTTTATACAACCCTCTCAATGTACTGTAAAATTGAGAAATTTTTTGCAATGCTTTTATTATTGCAAAAATTGTGTCACAAAAATAAAACCTTCCATTTAAAATTTTGATAGCATGATTTGTATGTAGAATTTCCTGAAAACGCAATAATTCAACTGGCATTTTTATCGATTATCCAACAACCTCAATAATAAATGAACACAATAATTTCTTAATTTACAGTATTCAAATATATAGAATGCACTGTATACTACAACAAAATGGGAAATAACTCAATATGCTGCATACAAATGCATTGAAATGTAATATATCATAGTCCAAGTATCATATAGGAACAAGTTGTATGTATATAAAGAATCAATACTCAGTCTATCATTTACATAATTTACAAAGGGTGCCAAAACAAGTGGAGCAGGATCTGCCTACCCTTCAGGAGCCCCCAAGATTACCCCCATTTGTTGCTCAGTCTGTAGGTGGCTTTTCATTCTATGCCATGGCATTGTCAGATCATTTTCAACTTAGGGCTATTCCATTAAAATGTATGTGGGAGGGTAGGAAGGGAAGTTTAATTATTGAATGTGGGTCATGGGTCTTTTTTCAGTATGCGTCTATTACCATTATGCAAAATTATCTAAAAAATGGTTCTTGGTTGTAGGGATATTTTAAAAGTCCCTTCCTACCCTCCCACATACATTTTAATGGAATAGCCCTTATGAGTTTGAATAACCCTTTGGTATATTTCTCCTCTCTTTTATATCTATACAATTAATGATTAATTGTTAAATTAAAATGAAGCACAATCAGTTATTAATGATCCATGACCATATGTAAAAGAATCAAAATATTTTGACAGGCTGTACTTTTATTATCCCATAAAATTAATATTGGATGCATACATAATGACAAGCAGATGAACTGAAAAAAAAATCCAAATTTTTGCCAAATACTTTAAGGAAGATGTCAAAATAATGTAAAAATGTGTTTGGGTGTCTTAACTTACCAAATTGGATGACTTCAAATAAATAACATTTAAATAATACACATCAAAATCAGCTGGTCACTTTAAAGATATAAATTTTATTCATGTCAAATTTTTGCCAATAAATATGATAATTTTCTGAAATTCATCAAATATATAACTGAAAAATCGTAAGGGTTCCACGGAACCCAGTGTCTCGCCTACTTTTTCTGTTAATCGCAGGCTCAACAAAAATGAGGAAGTAAATCAATAAAAATATTCCTCTTGATACTATCTTTTGATTGTAAGAAGCTTCTGTCGAAGTTTGGTAAAAATCCAGGATAATTTATGATTCTAATAAATGTTTAAAAACTTTAACTGCAGACTGAATGTAATGTTAACTGGAAGAAAACAAAATTTCCTTCTAGATACTAGCATTTGATCATAAACAAGCTTCTGTCCAAGTTTGGTACAAATCCAAAATAGTATAAAAAAGTTATTAAAATTCTAAAAACTTTAACCACAGAGTGAATGTGTTGTTTCCTGGCAGAAAATCTAAGTCCATTTAAAAGTAAAATACGGAAAAAATGGATTTATTTTTTTACAAAATTTCATTCTAGATACTAGCTTTTGATCATAAACAAGCTTCTGTCCAAGTTTGATACAAATCCAAAATAGTATAAGAAAGTTATTAAAATTTTAAAAATATTTAACCACAGAGTGAATGTGTTGTTTCCTGGCAGAAAATCTAAGTCCATTTAAAAGTAAAATAAGGAAAAAATGGATTTATTTTTTTACAAAATTTACTTCTGGATACTATCTTATGATCATAAACAAGCTTCTGTCCAAGTTTGGTACAAACCCAGGATAGTTTAAGAAAGTTATTAAAATTTTAAAAACTTTAACCACAGAGTGAATGTAATATTTCCCGGCAGAAAAACTAAGTCCATTTATAAGTAAAATACGTAAAAAATGATATTTTATTTTTACAAAATTTACTTCTGGATACTATCTTATGATCATAAACAAGCTTCTGTCCAAGTTTGGTAGAAATCCAGGATAGTTTAAGAAAGTTATTAAAATTTCAAAAACTTTAACCACAGAGTGAATATTTGTGGACGCCGCCGCCGACGGAATGTAGGATCGCTATGTCTCGCTTTTTCGACTAAAGTCGAAGGCTCGACAAAAATATTAAAAATACAAAATTCAACATTCTGATCTTTTTTTTTTTTTAATTGTTGGTTTGAAATTAAACATGGAAATTACATGAAAATTATATATGAAATTAAATGTCTAAATTTGATATGCAAATGAGATTACCTCTCCAGTGTAGACATAAGGCAAAATATAAAAAAAAATTAGGACCTCAGGTCCTCTCTCATCTACTCAAAACCTGACTCAAAGACTATTTTTGATTTTTGAAATAATCTAAGTGCAAGAATTACTGCAATTTCAGAAATTTTTGTGTGCATTTATCATTGGAATTGTTGAACAGTGCTGGTACCTTAATGCTATCCAGATAGATAATGCAATATGTATATAAATTTAAAATATTAGTTATTATTGTTGCGAAACCTATACGTAGCAATTTTCATTATAATAAAACATCGTAAAATATTCCGGCATTTGCAGTCATAATTTATCATAAAAATATCACGATATTTATAAAGAATTTCCAGAATAAATTGAATGGGGGATCAAAAGGCACTTTTATCAATATTTGATGGGTGGTGGTTATTTTACATAAATAGCCTTAACAGTTACATGAAATAATCAATTAAAATTTTATTCATGGCAGGGTTAAATAAAAAGTGCCTTCTGACCCCCCCCCCCCCCTTACATTTATTTATTTCTGGAATAGCCCTAACAGACAACAAATTATAAAGAGTAGTTTCATTTTTTGTTGGAAAATAACAAAAATATCTCCTAGCCTCATCTGATATTTAGAAAATGTAGACATAAGGCAAAATATATAAAAAAAAAAAAGTACCTCCTAGTCTCATCTGAAATTTAGAAAACTGGCCTTAGGATTAACAAAAATTTTTATATGGCCTAACAATATTGTATTCTTAATTTCAAACTTGTAGATTTACCATGCAAATGGAATTTTCTTTTGATCTGACATGACATAATGGTCTTCTTGGTTTGGTAAAGCCCTCATCAATCCAAAATCTCCTATTTTGACCTGGAAGTAAATAAATATATTCAATAACCTTAGTTATATCAATAAACTTTTTTGAGGTATATTTACCACATACATTTAGGATGTCCGCTGATCTTACTTTTGACATTTTGTCAGATATTCGGATCCTCTGGTTTTATCCATGTTGTGCTATTAAAAATTTTCCATGGTAACCCCTACTTTTCTTTTGTAATTTTATTACATATAGTTTAAAAAAAGCCATTTTTAAAAATCTTATAAAATCCTTGTTATTTTTTCATAGTTTGGAAAGAAAAAAGGGGCCAATGTTCAATCATAAAAAATCTAGAGAATCATTTCCTGCCAAATTTTCAATGGTTTATTTCTCTAAAACATCTGGTACCTTAATGTTGTCAAGATAGGTAAATCCCCAAGCTTATTCTGAAAAATTAACTGACAATTTTTCATTTACTAGACTTTCAGATGTTAAAGAAGTAATCTTAGAGCAGCAGAATATAACTTCATATTTATTCAGGTTATGTCACATATAAGTATTTTTCAAGCTTAGGGATGTTTGCTCCTTTTGTTTTTGAATTTTTGCCAGATATTCGGAATCCTCTGGTTTTATCCATGTAGTGCCATTAAAAAATTTTGCCCACTAACCCCTACTTTTCTTTTCATAATTTGAATAAATATAGTTTATAATGCCATCTTTGAAAATCTTTTAAATCCTTATTTTTTCTTACTTTAAGACAGAAAAAAGATGCCAATGTTAAATGTATGAAAAATCTAGAGAGAATCATTTCCTGCCAAATTTTCAATGGCTTATATCTCGAAAACAAGCACACGGACCCTTCATTTTTATCTGCTTTTTTAGTCCCTTTATTTATAAACTATCAATTTATAACAGTCTTTTAAAAAGCTTATTATTTTGAAACAGAGTAGCGAACATCCTTAAATAATACTTAATTCAAAACATGTCTGTAAGCCATTTCATGGTGATTGACAAACTTAGTCCAATAGGTACTCACCTTATCTGGAGGGGATAATAAAACATTCCTGCAAGCCAGATCTCGGTGTATGAAACGTTTGGATTCCAGATAACTCATCCCTGTTGCTATCTGTATGGCATAATCACACAGACAGGATAACAGTATCTTCTCTTGTTCCTGGTGTAGTTTTTCTAACATAGAGCCTAGGGGAGCTAACTCTGTTACCTATAAGGATAAAAAAAGTTTATGAATTAAGTAATCTAAATATTAAACTGAATTTGTATGATATTGTGAAAATTTTAATCTAAAGACAACATGAAAGTTGTCATGGAAAAATAATAACTAGGAGAGATATTGTATTTCCAATGGGGAAATGTCTGTTTTTTGTCTATTATAAAGCGAAGGGGAGCAAACTCTGTTACCTACAGGAATAAAAAATCAAAATTACAACAAACATAAAATAACTGAGATCGTGCTTAAGGCTGTTCATCTTAACATACATGGTTATGTAAAAAGCTTTTTGAAAATGTGACATGATGAAATATAGCATAGGGGTGACTGATATCTATGACATTACGTCAAACCAATGGCAGGTTTGATAAAGATTTTGTAACTGTGACCGATATCTATGACATGACGTCATTCCAATATAGAGTTTGCTAAATGTAACTGTGACTGATGTCTATGACGTTATGTCATACAGATTACAGGTTTAATAAAGCGTTTGATATCAATATCATTGCAGATGGCAGATACAGCACCATTGCCATTGATTGCATTTTACATGCAATTAACTTTAAAAAGATAAAAGTAAACCAACACCCATCTATGGTAGTCGTATGGTACATTGTAGGATAGCAAAAGTGGATACCTAGCTGTATGCGGCGGTTTTCTATCGCATAGTCAGTATACAAAAAGATTAAAAAAATAACAACACTATAGCTGTCACTAAGTTGCGGTATCTTTTATTGTGTCTACTTGTTTCGCCACAGAGTGGTGTCATGTGGACAATTACATACTGTTATAGATTACTGAAGTACAACAACTGAGGTTTACTTCGCGGTTGACCGAAAATGGTAGATATGTGGTAAAAACCTGAACGTCCCGTGACTGGGACTGTATTGTAATAAATATGAAATGTAAAGAAATTAATAAAACGTTATACAATAGATATAAAATTGAATATGAAAATAAATATAAACATAAAAATAAAAATAAAATTGCAGATAAATTGTATAGTAATTGTCCATATTTAGTGGATTCGTCTTTGAATCTTTATGTATACAATTTACTTATATTTACTACTACTGTGGATTCATTATCATTCCTGAGATAATCGGTTTTCATGGATTCAGTGAGTACAGGTGAACCACAAATTTAAATGTCCAACTAATAACAAATCATTTATAAGCTTGTGTGCAGACTTTGGTAAAACCACAAAATCAAATATCCACAAAAATGGAAGTTTTTCTCAATCCCTGTAAATTTATTCCGACAAATATTAATGAATCCACAGTCAGCTTAAAATAAAAATCTGTACATACCATCATAAGAGGAGTTGATAATACAATCCCATACAGTCTAATCAAGTTAGGATGAGATAATGTGTGCATGGCATTAACTTCCTTTACAAAGTCTTCAAAAGCACCTGGTAGTGCCAACACATCTTTTCTTAGAATTTTCACAGCTACTATCTAGAAAAAAAAATCAAAAAATTTCTATTAGGTATCCATTTCCTACCTAAAAAAATAAACAATTTTCTATGAAAATGACTTTCAGGAAAATTAGAAGACTTGTAGAACTCTCTTCACAAAATCAATTTCTTTGAAGGATTTGAACTGTTTTTATTCTTTCAATTTTTTCTTATATTGGAACATTGTCAAAGATAAAGCTAGTACATTTTGGTTTGCTTTATTACCAAACAAGAAAAAAAGAATAGGACACCATGTGCTGTACACTCTATCATATATCCATGTTTAGTGAACCATAAAATATTGGTCAAAAAAATTAAAGTTAATTTGGCATAAAAAGTTTACATCATAAGTATATAATGAACATGTGTACTAAGTTTCAATCAGGGATGGGGTCAATTACTTTAAAAAGTAATTGATTGAATTACAATTACTTTGCTAATTTAATGTAATCAATTACATTACAATTACACCTAAATTCAGATGTAATCGATTACATTAGATTACTTTTCTTTAAAGTACATTACGATTACTTGTAATCAGAAAATGCTTGATTACTGATTACATGTGATTACTCTGCAAAATGTAATCGATTACAGCTGATTACGATTACTGATTACGATTACCCCATGCCTGGTTTCAAGTTGATGTTAGTACAACTTAAGGTACACTTACTTAAATCAAAACTTTAATCTGACCAGCAACTGTTAAATCTGGATCAAAACCCAAATTTGGCATGTATACTATTTTTTTTTAATTCACATCGTAATGGACATGTGGCCTAAGATTTATGTTGATATATAAGTACATCTTCATGGTGAATTACAAATATACCTATAACCAAAACTGTAACCTGTGATGATATTGACACAGATGCACGGAAATGCACCCCTGCCTAAAATGATTTTGCAAAAATCATTATTTTTACTTTTTACGACCATTTTGATTTTTGATAACAGTCCACATACCTTAATGCAAACGAGGAAAGACAAGTTTTTTCTAAATACCATAATCAACATTGGGATTATTTTTCATTTTGAGAGTGGAAGAAATATGTTTACTTTAGGTAGCTGGGGTGTCTAAATGTTCGACGATAAGAGTTTTCTAAAACTTCTGTAAGACTTTTTTCTGAGTCAATGTACTTTTTTCACAGACCTTGTTTTTTCGTTAAAATACATTGAAATTAACAATATTTTAATTATTTTATATTGTTTATATAGGGGAAACTTTTCCTTATCGAGGAAGCATTAAGCGATAGAATTGGCTAAAATTCGATGAAAGAATTACTTCTTATAAATACTTCTGAAATATCAAATAACAATAACGGGTCACAGGCCTTATTACTTGAAAAATCAAAAAAACACAAATTGTCATATCAAATTCAGTATAAATATCTCCCTTTGATTCTAAACTGATTTTTTCTGAAAAATTTAAATATACTTTAAGATACTTAATTTTTTGATAGTTTAATGTCTAAATTTCAAGTTTTAAGTATTTTGTTGTATATTGAATGAGAAACTTGGTGAAATATTTTTAAAACAAAAAGTATTTTTGCAACTTCAACCCTGTAGGGATCCTCAGAAAAAGACACCCTATCTACCTTAAATGGATTGTTTCTCCTAAATATGATCATAGATGTATACAGTAACATTAGATTTACAAATTAGCTTCTTTAAAGTCATATCCTACACACATATGTTGTTAATATTTTACACAGATTAAAATTTCATATTTTAAGTAGATCTTTATGAATGAAAAAATTCTCTTAGTTATTAATCTAATTGGTCTATAAACAGTTCAGAACATTAAACGCTGGCATTAAATCAATTATAAAAATGCTGATATATACCAATTATCAGATTTCGTTTTGTTACTGCAAAATATCAGCTGACAGCCACAATGAGATATAAGAATAAGAATATGTGGTATGGTTGCCAAAATTCCCAAATGAGGTAGAAGTTAGCAACAATATTTCCATGTAAGGCCTTCAAAAACGAGCAAAACCCATACTGCATAGTAAGCTATAAAAGGCTCTGAAATGAAGCTTTTTTTGTAGTGAGCCCAGGCTATCATATGGTATATTTTGTTGGGAATCAGAAAATGAATTTATCTGATTATATTTGTATGTTTTTCATGACAGAAATTTATGTTTTTATTTTGTTCACCAGTAATCCAGGAGTACTTGATAAGTTTAGTTAAAAACATTTTGACATCGGTGATAAGTCGAGGTCAAAGTAATGAAGGATTGGTCAAGATCAACATTGTTTTCATTACAAAGCTGTGACATGCAAATTTTTGAAGAACTACACAGAAGTGATACAGGTAAAGGGAAAATTGTTATTTTCTATTTGTTTGTTTATGAAATTATAAAGAATGTGATTTATCATCGACTTTTCTTCTTAATGAGCAAAGTTACTGGTGCCACTAGCAGTGCAGGATCTGCTCATCCTTTCTGATCATCTGAATTCACTACCCATTTTTGTTGGGTTGGATTTGCTAATCATAAGTTTTCTGTGAAGCTTTAAGTGTTTTATAAACTGTTGTTGTAATTTGTCTTTTTTAGGAGGGGGAGGGGGGCATGGTGTATTTTGTCTTTCTATGACTTATATCTATGATCTTCGATTGACCCCTTGATACCTTATAACATTAATTTCTTTTACATAAATATTCTGTTACCATGGTCATGGTTACTGTTAATTCAAATGTTTCCTCTTTGGTGTCCATTTGATTTGATACTTATGATTGATTGATTAATTGTTGGTCTTTAGCACAACTTTAAGAACTCTTGCCGACTAGTTTTAGTAGTGGAGGATCCCCAGAGTACACGGAGACAGCCATTGACTTTTGGCAGGAAAATTGGCAATCCTAGTCAATTAAGACTGGAGTCAAACACACCTTGTCAAGACTGGGGTTTGAACTCACAACCTCAGTGTTGACTGCAGGTAAATGATCTTTTATTTTGATTTGAATGGATATCTTATCTCATGTTGTATACCTTTTTCCCTGTTAGTGTGGTCCATTCTGCTTTACGGACAACTCCAAATGAACCATTTCCCAGTTTTTCTTGCAGAAACAACGATTTCTCACTGATCAGGCATGTCAACACTTGGTCTTGGTTGCCCTTAGCAACAGGAGAATTAATTTTCTTTCCATCAGATTTATCAGTAGTTGTTTTTCCTCCAGGAAGGATCTGAAATGTTTAAATATTTTCCATTTATAAATTAGAATTAAAATCAAATCCCTATCTAAGGTAAATGTTTAACCCCATCACACTCTGTATGTGCCTGTTCCAAGTCAAGAGCCTGTAATTCAGTGGTCGTCCTTTTGTTGTTGTTTATTAAATTTGTTTTTCATTTATTTTACAAAAATCAGGCAGTTTGTTTTCTTGTTTGAAATGTTTAACATTTGGCAGTTAGTTTTCTTGTTTGAATTGTTTAACATTTGGCAGTTAGTTTTCTTGTTTAAATTGTTTAACATTTGGCAGTTTTGGGCTTTTTATAGCTTGCTGTGTGGTTTGGGTTTTGCTCATTGTTGAAGGCCGTTTGGTGACCTATAGTTGACAACTTGTATTGTCATTTGGTCTCGGGTAAGGAGTTGTTTCTTTGACAATCGTACCACATCTTCTTTTCTAAATTATCTATTCTGAAGAGTAACCAATGATATATATGAGTTATAAAATTGAGAAAGGAAATGGGGAATGTGTCAAAGAGACAATAACCCGACCAAAGAGCAGAAAACAGCCCAAAGCCACCAATGGGTCTTCAACACAGAGGCGAGCTTCAGCTGGCCCCTAAACAAAAATGTGTACTAGTTCAGTGAAAATGGACTTCAGTAGTTGTCGTTTGTTGATGTGGTTCATAAGTGTTTCTCGTTTCTCATTTTTTATATAGATTAGACCGTTGGTTTTCCCGTTTGAATGGTTTTACACTAGTAATTTTTGGGGCCCTTTATAGCTTACTGTTCGGTGTGAGCCAAGGCTCCGTGTTGAAGGCCGTACTTTGACCTATAATGGTTTACTTTTATAAATTTTGACTTGGATGGAGAGTTGTCTCATTGGCACTCATACCACATCTTCTTATATCTATTCACACTAAAGTAAATTATACATACAGCATTATTTAATATCAGCAGGTTAAGTAGTTAGAGCTTGCTTTCAGTAACTTCAAGCATTCTTTGATTTATAATTGATAACTTGTCATGCTTGTAAAGTACAGAGGGAAATTTTATTTAAGGCTATATTTTTGGTATTTTCGGGATTTATTTCCCCTCAATTAAAATTGATCTATTAATTAAGGAAACCATGAAATTCAATCTCCCAAAAATAAACCAATTTACAGTATTTGTTTTTTTTATTATTCATCATGCGGTCATAGATTTAAGTCCTTTTTCAGTATTGATCTTAATAAATGAATATTCAAGGCAATGAATGCATGCATTGATTGCATTCATCTCTTATCGGAGTTCAAACACATGAAATTCATAACATGTTGTTTTCATTTTTTTTTTGGAAATGGTTGTCTTTATGGCACAAAAAAATTCCCTCACAGTACAGATTTATAATAATAAAAAATTTAAGACAGACAACTGTTTAAAAATTTGATATATCACAAACCATACATTCTGTAAAATGGTTTATTTTCACAAGGTTTTGAATTAGTGATTTTTAGTGCCAAACCATTTTGAGTTTATCTTGTCACTAATTCTTGTCTTTCTTAAAGATCAAATCTACAAGACATTAGGATATATTTGCAATTTTTTATAAAAATGTATGCCTTGCAAAAACTTTGGAATATACTGTATACTGTATTCTGTATACTGTTTCATCTTTATTGACATACAAGGCAAACTGATTGAAGTTCAATGACCAGCAATTTTTTTTTAATTTACACATGTTACAGTAGCTATGTAGTGCTGAATATTTATTATTATGCTAATTTATACAAAATTGTACAGCATAATGGCATTCTAAATTACCGAAAAATTTACTCAGTCCATTTTCTGAAAGAAACTTAAGAAAATCACAATCCAGAAAATACATATAAACTTGGTGTTTGTACACCTATTTCAAAATAAAAAGGCGTCGTATGAAAACTAGTGTATAAAGAGTTTGGCGGAAAAACCAAGCGGTAAACTACCAACAACTCCTAGGACTGCCGTGACAACATCATAACAATCTTACTTTGTCAAAAATTCTTGACCGTCTGGTAGCTTTCTTTTTCTTGACAGCATCTATCAGCCTCCTGATGGCAGGTTTACCCATACCAATCTTCTCCAAATCTTCTGTCTTGACATAGTCAAAATGGCCAAGTCTGAAATGAAAAATATCAAAATATAGTAAATGTGGTCAAGTCTGGTATGAAAATATCATAACATAATCAAAACGGTTAAAATGTCTTCACATATATAGTCAAAATGGCCAAGTCTGAGATGAAAATACCAAATCAGTTAAAAAGCCCAAGTCTGAAATGAAAATATCAAATCATAGTCAATATGGCCAAGTTTGAAATGAAAATATCAAATCATAGTTAATATGGCCAAGTCTGAAATGAAAATATCAAATCATAGGCAAAATGGCCAAGTCACAAATGAAAATACCAGATCAGAGTCAAAATGGCCAAGTCTGAAATGAAAAAAAAAAACAAAACATAGTCAAAAGGCCAAGTCTGAAATAAAAATATCAGATCATAGTCAAAATGGCTAAGTCTCAAATGAAAAAAACAAAACATAGTCAAAATGGCCAAGTCTCAAATGAAAATATCAGATCATAGTCAAAATGGCCAAGTCTGAAATGAAATTACCAAATTATAGTCAAAATGGCCAAGTCTTAAATGAAAATATCAGATCATAGTCAAAATGGTCAAGCTGTCTTCAGAAGACAGCTTGACCATTTTGACTATGATCTGATAGTTCACATTGTAAATTGCTTAACTGTGTGTAATGCCATAGTCAAAATAGTTATAATTAGCCTTTAACATAGCTATATCATTTTTTACTGCACTGGGTCAATACCAGGACAGGTGGACTATCAGTCCATTAGGGTATCATCAGCTCAGTATTCAGTACTTAGGTACTGACATGATTTATAACAAACCTTTCTTAAATAGTCCATTTCTAAATTTAGTACTTATTTAGAAACTAAGGTTTCAACTTCCTCAGGCAAGTTGACCTTAGATGGATTTGGCTATTATTTTTAAATCTTTTTAGTCATATAGCTTTTCAATTGTTTCCGTTCATATACATCCTTGGCTTTCAATAGTCATTGTCAAAATCGCAACTCTGTCTTGACATACATGTAGTCAAAATAGTTAAGTTGTCTTGACATGGTCAAAATGGTTAATCTGTCTCAACATGGTCAAAATGGTTAATCTGTCTTGATATGGTCAAAATGGTTAAGATGTCTTGACATGGTCAAAATGATAAATATGTCTTGACAAAGTCAACATGGTTAATCTATCTTGACATACATGTAGTCAAAATGGTTAAGTTGTCATGACATGGTCAAAATGATTAATATGTCTTGACATAGTCAACATGGTTAATCTGTCTTGAAATACACGAAGTCAAAATGGTTAAGCTGTCATGACATGGTCAAAATGGTTAAGTTGTCTTGACATGGTAAAAATGGTTCAGATGTCTTGACATGATAAAAATGGTTAATATGTCTTGACATAGTCAAAATGGTTAATCTGTCTTGACATACATGAAGTCAAAATGGTTAAGTTGTCTTGACATGGTCAAAATGGTTAATCTGTCTCGACATGGTCAAAATGGTTAATCTGTCTTGACATGGTCAAAATGGTTAAGATGTCTTGACATGGTCAAAATGATTAATATGTTTTGACATAGTCAACATGGTTAATCTGTCTTGACATACATGTAGTCAAAATGGTTAAGTTGTCATGACATGGTCAAAATGATTAATATGTCTTGACATAGTCTACATGGTTAATCTGTCTTGACATACACGTAGTCAAAATGGTTAAGCTGTCATGACATGGTCAAAATGGTTAAGTTGTTTTGACATGGTCAAAATGGTTCAGATGTCTTGACATGATCAAAATGGTTAATATGTCTTGACATAGTCAAAATGGTTAATCTGTCTTGACATACATGAAGTCAAAATAGTTAAGTTGTCTTGACATGGTCAAAATTATTAATCTGTCTTGACATGGTCAAAATGGTTAATCTGTCTTGACATGGTCAAAATGGTTAAGCTGTCTTAACATGGTCAAAATGGTTAATCTGTCTTGATATGGTCAAAATGGTTAAGCTGTCATGACATGGTCAAAATGGTTCAGATGTCTTGACATAGTCAAAATGGTTAACCTGTCTTGACATAGTCAAAAATGGTTAATCTGTCTTGACATTGTGGAAATGGTTAACCTGTCTTGACAAAGTCAAAATGGTTAATCTGTCTTGACATGGTCAAATGGTTTACCTGTCTTGAGTCTGTCGATCTTGAAATAGTGAAAATAGTAAATCTGTCTTCACAATGTGAAATGAGCATTGAGCTAGCTAGTGCTGCACATGTATGATTAAAGTTATATATATAACCAAAACTATTTATAGTCAAATAGAGGTATAAAATCATTGTCAAAATAGAAAATTCATTTTAATGAAAAGAATTCTGTTTCTTTTACTGTAAATTCAGAAATTATTGCGATGTTTTTATTAATGTGAATAATGCAGCTTGGTGAGTATCGCAATAATAAGAACTCACATTCTGATATCTGATACAAACATGTAAATATGTATTCACCTTTTCTGAAATCGCAATAATTAATCTAGCATTTTTGTTCATTCTTCCAAAATTGCAATAAAAAATACAGCAATAATTTCTGACTTTACAATATTTAAGATCAACAAAAAATATATGAGACTGGGTTTAATAAGATGGTATGTTGAGTATACATAAAAACAAACATAACAGAGAGGATATGAATAGCTCGATCAAACCCACCTGAAAAATCAATTACCTTATAAATTGGGAAATTTAATGTCATGTTTTTAAGTAGGAAAAATTTGACATGATGAATACTGCAGAAATTGAAACCACATTAATCTTTGCTAGTAAATAACTCCCACTACAGTAACGACATAGCATTAATCAATCTTGCATCATTGTTGGTTGTTAAAAATTTGCAATGTTAACTGCTCACATTGAATTCTACAGTTCGTTAGACTAAGTGCAAAGTGCAATTGTACTTGACAACATTAAAATAAATTGCTTCACAGAGTGCAGCTGGATATGACCGCAGAGGTCCAACCCTGAACAGTTGGGGCAAAAATGGACACAATATTCGCGCTTGATACAGGTCTGAATTTGGATTGTAATTAAATATTTGACACATAATAGGTTTCTGACACAGAATAACTGTAGTCAAAGAACTTAGAATTGGTTATATAATTTGAATTTATATTCATTTTTTTGCTTTTGTGCAATGCACTATGCTGTTGCAAATTGACCTCCCCCCCCCTTTTTAAAAAAAAAACAATTTGAAGGATTTTCTTTTTGATTTCTGATATCTTAAGGAGAAAAATTGTCCCCCCTCCCCAATTTTTTTAACCTCCCTCCCCTCTTTTTCCAAAAAAAAATTCTTTCCCTCAGTCATGGTCATACTCATAATTTTAATTCAAATTTCCATGGAGTTTGCAACCATAATAACCCATCTAAATACATCATAAAAGTCTTCAAATAGAAAATGACATACATAATCATAGCTAAAATTAATTTACCTTAATCAGCATTTTTAAAATTATTAAAATAGTAACTTCTAAAAATAAATTGACAGCTAATCACCTCAAGACAATACAAATAAAATGCTCCGCAGGGAGCAGCTTGATACGACCGCAGAGGTCGAACCCTGAACAGTTGGGGCAAGTATGGACACAACATTTAAGCTTGATACAGCTCTGAATTTGGATTGTGATTAAATATTTGACACAGCATAGGTTTCTGACACAGAATGAATGTGGTCTAAGAACTTAAAAATTTTAAATTGGACATTCACCTATTATGGTTCAATATCCAAAATCTAAATACATGGTTAGATTCAGCATATCAAAGAACCCCAAGAATTCAATTTTTGATGAAATCAAACAAAGTTTAATTTTGGACCCTTTTGACCTCAATGTGGACAAAGTTGGTAACGGGGCCCAAAAATCAAAAATCTAAATACATGGTTAGATTCAGCATATCAAAGAACCCCATATATTCAATTTTTGTTGAAATCAAACAAACTTTAATTTTGGACCCCGATTTCGACCAACTTGAAAACTGGGCCCATAATAAAAAATCTAAATACATGTTTAGATTCAGCATATCAAAGAACCCTAAGAATTCAATTTTTGTTAAAATCAAACTTAGTTTAATTTTGGACCCTTTGGACCTTAATGTAGACCAATTTGAAAACGGAACCAAAAATTAAGAATCTAAATACACGGTTAGATTCGGCATATCAAAGAACCCCAATAATTCAATTTTTGATGAAATCAAACAAAGTTTAATTTTGGACCCTTTGGGCCTCAATGTGGACCAATTTAAAAACGGGGCCCAAAATCCAAAAACTTAATACACGGTTAGATTCAGCATATTAAAGAACCCCAAGAATTCAAGAATAAAACCCCATTGAAATTGGTCAAGAAATAAGCAATTTATATGAAGTATCTTCTTTTGCACAATACTGTGCAATTGAATATTTCTTGCTATTGCGCAATACTGCACAATGGACAATTTCTTGCTATTGCGCAATATTGTGCTATTGGATATTTCTTGCTATTGCGCAATACTGTGCAATTGAAGATTTCTTGCTATTGCGCAATACTGTGCAATTGAAGATTTCTTGCTATTGTGCAATACTGTGCAATTGAAAATTTCTTGCTATTGCACAATACTAATTATATATAAATTTATACATCCTGTTTGGTGTGTATCTCCTACCATATCATTATTATTTGCTTTTAAATATTAATCAGAAATAACCAACTTAAAATGGAAAATTTCAAAAGAAAAAAAAAAGGAAAAAAAGAAAAAAAAGGAAAAAAAAAACAAAAATCCACCCCCCCCCCCAAATTTTTTGAACCCCCTTATGATTCATCACCCCCAACTCCAATCCCAGCCTTCCCTTTGTGGTATGGTACCTTGCAGTACAATTTCAGAGAGATCCATACACTTGAACACAAGTTGTTGTCTGGAAACTAGAAAAATGTGTTTTTTGGCCCCTTTTTGGCCCCCAATTCCTAAACGTTTCGGGCAATTACCCCCAAACTCAATTCCAGCTTTCCCTTTGTGATATGGAACCTTGTAGTACAATTTCAGAAATATCCAAACACTTACACACAAGTTATTGTCATGAAACTAGAAAAATGCTTGTTTTTTGCCCCTTTTTTGGCCCCTAATTCCTAAAATTTTGAGGCAATTACCACCAAAATCAATCCCAGCATTCCCTGTGTGATATGGAACCTTGTGGTACAATTTCAGAGAGATCCATACACTTGAACACAAGTTATTGTCTGGAAACTAGAAAAATGTGTTTTTTGGCCCCTTTTTGGCCCCTTATTCCTAAACGTTTCGGGCAATCACCCCCAAACTCAATTCCAGCTTTCCTTTTGTGATATGGAACCTTGTAGTACAATTTCAGAAAGATCCATACACTTTCACACAAGTTATTGTCATGAAACTAGAAAAATGTTTGTTTTTTGCCCCTTTTTTGGCCCCTAATTCCTAATATTTTGAGGCAATTACCCCCAAAATCAATCCCAGCATTCCCTTTGTGATATGGAACCTTGTGGTACAATGTCAGAGAGATCCATACACTAACACACAAGTTATGTCTGGAAGTTACAAAAATGCTTATTTTTGGCCCCTTTTTGGCCCTTAATTCCTTAACTGTTGGTACCATAACCCCCAAAATCAATCCCAACCTTCCTTTTGTGATATTAAACCTTATGGTAAAATTTCATAGAGATCCATTCACTTAAACTAAAGTTAGAGTGCGAAAACCAATGTGTCTTCGGACGACGCCAGACGACGACGACGACGACGCCAACGTCATACCAATATATGACCGCAAAAATCGTATAAAAATTTGTATACATAATTTAAACGCAGTGTAAGGGAGGTAATTCAAAGTAGTTTTTGAATTACCTCCCTTACACAATAATTTGTACTTAAGTAATTGTCCATTAAACCAGGACACCCTTGTTTTTTCTCACTTTTTTACCCCTAATTCCTAAATAGTTTGAGCCATAACTCCCCATAGTCAATCCTAACCATCCCTTTGTAGTATGGAAACTTGTGGTATAATTTCAGAGAGATCCATACACTGTTCTACAAGTTATTGTCATGAAACTAGAAAAATGCTTATTTGGGCCCCTTTTTGGCCCCTAATTCCTAAACTGTTGGGACCATAACCCCCAAAATCAATCCCAACCTTCCTTTTGTGGTTATAAACCTTATGTTTAAATTTCATAGAGATCCATTCACTTAAACTAAAGTTATTGTGCGAAAACCAATGTCTGTCTTCGGACGACGAAGACGCCAACGTCATACCAATGCAATATATGACCGCAAAAATTTTTTGCAGTCGTATAAAAATACATTTAAATATATATATGACATCAGAAATTGACCACAAATCTACTACAGATTCTTTTATTTTTGTTGGTACCAATTTTCATGGGTAGAGGAAAAAAAAATTTCAATGAAAACATTATAGAAAACGTGATTTCTTAATTTTGACAAATTATGCATGCAAGTCAATTATAGAAATTTATATTTCGTTGTACACTTTCATGCATGCTTTGTATATCCATAACTACAATATCTATGAAAATTAGTATGCTACAAAAATAACAAAGTTGTATTTTCCTGAAAACCAGATTTAATCTTTGTTTTGACAAATTATGCATGCAAGCCAAATAAATGTATAGAAATTTATAAATCGTTTTACAATTTCATGCATGTTTTGTAAATCTATAACTATAATGTCCGTGAATATTAGTACGCTACAAAAATAACAAAATTATTTCATATTTCCCTGAAAACGTGATTTCTTTTTTTTGACAAATCATGCAAACATGCAAGCCAATTATAGAAATTTATATTGTATTGCCACTGTACATCTATACCTATTATCTATAAAAATTAGTACGCTACAAAAATACCAAATCCACATGAGAGAATTCCAAATAAATAAATAAACAAGATATAATTACTCACTGCGGCTTTTCTGCAGTTATCATGTTAATATATCCTATTCCAATTTTAACCAATGTGACTTATAAATTTCCTTACATGCAATCACCCAGTTGTACAAATTATATATATCTAAACTACAGATCTTTACTATATATTTAATCCTACTTATAGCCATTTACAGATTTTATCTAGGACGACAAAACACCCACATTACACTACCAGATGTATACAAAACACAAACCTATCCTTCACTGTTACAAAGTCGCTTTGTTCAATACAATCTGTTATATAATTTGTAATTTGAATATGTGCAGGAAGTCAAATGTAAAAAATTGAATATTTTCATTTTTTTTCCCGTTTTTTTTTTTTATAAAATTTTTTAGATTTTTTTGCATAAAGTCAGAATTTTAATCTATCACATTTAATTTGGTATCATCATAATTATTTTATATATTTGTTTTGTGGTTTCGATAAAAGAGCAAATTTGCAATCTTTCATCTTCAATCAAAATCAAGTAAAATAAAAAATGGTGTGAAGGGGAACCGCACACAATTAACAGTAAATTTTTTATCCTGATTTTGATTTCTCTTCATTTGATGCTAACAGTAGCTTATAAATACTATGTAATAAATGATGATAAAAATTTTCAGGCTCATTTGATGCAAACAGCTGGTGAAAAAGGAGGCACTTGATGGTTGACACACTAAGACCATTAATACCCTCACAAAATTTGTCACCTCATGCAATGACATTCAAATTTAGAAATTATTTAATTGAACATTATTCTGAATACACCATTTAAAGATCAACAACTTTATATATATATATATATATACTAGTCAATTAAATACCACTTGATGATTGAGATAATTATATCATAATTTATAGTAACAGGAAAAGGCAGGAGATAAAAACATTAAACAGATCAAACTTTTCACAAATTTATGTTTATTACGACATGAGCATGATATAATATGACGCAGAGGCAGATAGATGTGCTGAATCAATGAAACAACCATAAAAAAATGTAAGAACCAGTAATAAAAAATACATAACTTTTGGTCAACCATGAGGTCTTTAAACCTTATGAAAAATTAGTACAACCTTAGTCCTGTTACTCCTGTGTTTATTATACTAGTGGAACCTTCATATTTTCAAAACAATATGAAATAAAAATGTGCAAGTCTTCCAAAGAAAATGATCATTGTGTCTCCTACAGTCAGTGTCTCCAAATAACATAAGTGACTATAAGTCAATGATTAGGTATGGAAAACCCCAAAAAATCACTTGGATCGAAAAATTAAAATAGCAGGTGCATAAGTTCATTTTCCTGTAAAAGAATCATTGCAAGTTTAATGGAATTTTGTTCTGCTGTTTCAAAAAATTGCAAATTCCTATTTTTCCACACAGAGTCTTTTATTAAGCACAGTGAAACCTGTTTAAACACAATAAAACCATGTGAAGACCGAAAACAAGTGTGAACTGTATCCTTGTACCAAGATGTACAAAGGACATTATGTATAACATATATAGCTTACATGTATCATATAACAAACAGCTGTCCTATCCAATATTTATGAAAAACTGAATCGAAAAATGGTTCAGGTATGACATGTATATGGGTTTTACTCATTGTTGAAAGCCATACAGTGCACTATACTTGCTTACATCCTCGTACTTTGGTGCCAGGTGATACATAGTCTCATTGGCAATCGTACCATCACCTCATTCTTATATCTTAACAACACAAATTGAACTGTAAAAGGGTCAGAGGCAGAGAATCTTCAACATAGATGAACTAACTTTCCAAGTGCATTATGGCATCATATAGATATTCTAACCGCAACTTAATGTCTAAAAATGGGGTCGGCATGCTTTTCGACTTAATTAAAAGTTCATTTAGTTAGAGGATGGAAGGCAAAACCTATGCTTACATTATATCTGCCTGACTCCATACAGAATCAATTACCTGTGGTTAAATTTGATTAACAGTCATTCAATATATAAATTGCAATTTAAGACTACAAATAATCGTAATGAGATATCTGAAAACCACAAATGCAGGGGGCATGTATATGATACTATATCCTTTATCAATAGACAAAACAGATGTGAACCTTTAGTGGTTAAAATTCTCTCTTTAAACCTGTAATTGTAAACCCGACTTATATGACAAGATTTTGTGAAAGATTTCTCTGATAATTATACATTTATCATGAAATAGACATTTCATACATGAATAAATCATGTATTGGTTTAATCTTCAATGCTATAATCATATATCATTATTAACTAGAAGAAAAAAAAAAGAAAAAAGAAGTTCAGAGCATGTTTTAATGTTATAATTATTGCTTTATATGATTGATGAGAATATTAATATCTGGTCTGAATTAAATTTTCGGAAGTAAAAAGAAAGTGTCAACATGCTTTTTACTTCTCTTTTTTTCATATTTCAGGTATATGAATAAAATATATAAAATATTTCGGAAGTAAAAAAAAGTTTCAATGTCTCAATTTGGTTATTTAGTTCTTACACTAGGTTTGAGAATAGCATTCCAAATTCATTTACTGATCACCATATAATATCAGATAATTGACAACTGAAGTTGTGCTTTTCACCATTCAGGGGTGAATCCAGGGTGTGGGCAGAGAGTGTATTATGCCTCCCCCCTTAAGATTTTATCGCCAAAAACATCATCTCATGTTTCTCTTGATTTAAATGATTTTTTTTGGTATAAAATTTTCAAAAAAAAAAGATTTCACCTCCATTCACTCTGGCATGTCTGGGGTATATGTATATCTTGAATTAAGACCCCCCTTTTTTCAAAAATCTGGGATCTAACCCTGCCATTCATTCCCAGAATATAATTAACTTGGTTTCTTGTACAGTCTGCACTATGCTTGATACTATGAATCATTATCATTCCATCAAAGTATTTGGTTCAAGATCATGTTAATCTAATTTTTTGTGCAATTGATGGACATATCTTTATGTCAGTACATTGACATTATTAAGAGATGGAACAAATGTTTTAATTGGGTTAATTTCTGTATACATGTATATCACTGAGCAGGAAATTGTGATAACATATCGGTTATTGGGTTGATTTAGAATACAGAGATGATTGTAAAAGTAGGCTATAAAAAAGTGACGTAAAAAATCATCATATGTTAAACATGACTGTATAAAAAAAAATAATAGCATCTTATTTCATACCTGCTGTATATCATACATCATCTAAGAATTTATTGTTTGTTTAGTTTAACTTTCAGCAAACTTGGCTATATCATGTATATTATGGCAGCTAGTTTTTTTTATTAGTGGATGAAGCTAGAGAGCTTGGAGAGAACCATTGACCTTCAGCGAAAAAACTGGCGACCCTTGTCCATTAATATCTGAGTCAAACACACCTCACATCCTCAATCTGAGTCAAACACACCTCACATCCTCAATCTTAGTCAAACACACCTCACATCCTCAATATCAGTCAAACACACCTCACTTCCTAAATCTGAGTCAAACACATCTCACATCCTCAAAGTTGACTTAGCCTGAAGCCTTTATAGCATTTAGACAGTCTTCACACTTAACCACAGGCCTAACAGCCCAGGCTTGTAAAATTGATTTTGGGCCTGTAAAAATCATCTCAACAGGCCAATAGAATCAAATTAAAACTAAAAGTTTATTGTCAATACTGTTGAGACATTTGAATTTTAAGAAAGTTATAGTGTTGTTTTTTTTCAAATTGAGCTTGACCAGTGGTCAACTTTAATTTAGAAATGCCTAGATGGTACTGTATATATATCATTTCTTAAATATTTACATCAATGTAAGTTTCTGTAAAAACTATTAATGGTTACAAGCATTCTTAGAAGAAGTATTAAGTGGAAAATAATGCTTCAAAGTTAAAAATAAATGGAAACAGATCCACATTAGATTTCAGTTTTCACAGAAATGTGAACAACATATTTGATATTGACATCTTCTTGACATCTTTATCATTTGATCACATGTCAAATATGACAAATTGCTATAGGCTAGGGCATGTAGGGTCATCTAGATATGTTTTCTCACCTAAAGAATTAAAGGTCATACATATGTATAGATCTACAATGTTTAAAATATTTTCATCAAGGTCTTGATGCTGTTAGCCACATTACCAAAATAGCAAAAGATCGTGTAACTTTTGTCTGTTTGATTGACTATGAGCTGCTTTAAGTCCAGTGGCAAATATTTCATGCATTTTCTGGATGAGAACAAATGAACAATAAAAACAATATGTAGGTCCCGTAATAGGGGCAGTCCAGGGTGATGGTCAGTGAGATTTGGACTGCCACTGGAAAATGAGGGAATACTGGATAGGAAATGAATTTTGACCTTGCAACAGGCCACCTACAGACCCTTCAAAGAGCTGTTAGTTCTTAACGTGCAGAAAGTGTTGCGCTCTCCTTACACAAGGCCTCTGATTTAACGTCCCTATTCTGACTGGACATGGCTGCATACTTGTACATCTGCACAGCCAAACAGTAGACCCAATTTGGCAAGGGTTTTACTGCTGGTTGGAAGAAGACCAAAGTGACCATATTTCTATTGCCCAGTCACCCATGGGGATTTTTTCATTGGAGTATTACAGTGGTGACTTAATAATATATTGGGTCTCTAAACTTATCATAGAAATTAAAGAAAGAGAGTAGACTCCTACATAAAGTTTATATGACAGTTTATGTGGTGAACATCCAAGTCATAAAGGTCATGTGAACTACAGATTGTCCAATTTATATGGTGACCTGTGATCATCTCTAAGCTTGAGACTTAAACTTGACCTCTTTAATAAAGGTCATATTGGTAAAGAAGTGGTTGTACTGGACCTTGTCAGAAAGTCATACGTGTAAACTAAAAGCTCATGGGACCTGTAGACCATATGACTGTAACCAGTGACATCTCTTAGTTTGAGTATAGAATTGGTTCAACTGTAACTCTGTCAGTAAGTCATAAAGGCCATGTGACCTGTAGATAATGTGACTTTACCTGGTGACCTGTAGATCATCTCTTAGATTGGTACAGAAGTGGTTTAACTGGACCTATGTCTGTAAGTCATAAAGTCAAAAGTCATGTGACCTGTAGACCATGTGACTTTACCTGGTGACCTGTAGATCATCTCTTAGATTGGTACAGAAGTGGTTTAACTGGACCTATGTCTGTAAGTCATAAAGTCAAAAGTCATGTGACCTGTAGACCATGTGACTTTACCTGGTGACCTGTAGATCATCTCTTAGATTGGTACAGAAGTGGTTTAACTGGACCTATGTCAGAAAGTCATAAAGTCAAAAGTCATGTGACCTGTAGACCATGTGACTTTACCTGGTGACCTGTAGATCATCTCTTAGATTGGTACAGAAGTGGTTTAACTGGACCTATGTCAGAAAGTCATAAAGTCAAAAGTCATGTGACCTGTAGACCATGTGACTTTACCTGGTGACCTGTAGATCATCTCTTAGATTGGTACAGAAGTGGTTTAACTGGACCTATGTCAGAAAGTCATAAAGTCAAAAGTCATGTGACCTGTAGACCATGTGATTTTACCAGGTGACCTGTAGATCATCTCTTAGATTGGTACAGAAGTGGTTTATCTGGACCTATGTCAGAAAGTCATAAACTCAAAAGTCATGTGACCTGTAGACCATGTGACTTTACCTGGTGACCTTTAGATCATCTCTTAGATTGGTACAGAAGTGGTTTAACTGGACCTATGTCAGAAAGTCATAAAGTCAAAAGTCGTGTGACCTGTAGACCATGTGACTTTATATGTTGACCTAGTGTATTGACATCTCTAAGTTTGGGTATAGAACTGGTGCAAATGGACCTCTGTCTGTAAGTCATAAAGGACCTGTACACCATGTGACTTTACCTGGTGACCTGTAGGTCATCTCTAAGTTTGGTATAGAACTGGTTCAACTGGACCTCTGTCAATAAATCATACAGCCATTCCTGTCCTTCATCTTCGTTCATGGTGTCATCTTCAGATGGCTTCAAACTGAAAAAAAAAGAAAATTAATTATTTTCAGTTCTTCTGTTGTCATCATTCATGGTGTTATCTTCAGATGGCTTCAACCTGAAAAAAAAAGGATTTTTTTAGGACCTTTTTGGTCATTTAGCTCTCCAACTGTTTCAGTTCTACTATACATCCTTGGCTTTCAAATATTCTGTTATGAGCTTTCCTGATGAAGGTAAATCCAGAAAATTGCTTCGGATGCATGAAATTTTTAAAGTGATGTTTTCATTATTTTTTATCATTTGTGGTTCTTCTGTTGTTATGAAAACTGAAACTGGAAGGAAAAACATCCTTTCTTTTATAATTTCCAAATACAATGATGAAGAATATTGCTCTTGTTGCTTATCATGCTTATTTTCTCATCACGTTTTGGATTTTCCACTTAAAACAATTTGTGAAAACATGAGATACTTTAACTGTTTTAGCAATTTTAAGTGTCCTCTTAACCATGTTAACCCCTATTTCCTTCTTGTAAATATTTCAAGTATACACAAACTATAAAAAAATATCAGACCCACATAAAACTTTATTTTAACTGGTATACATGGTATATATATATGTACTTCCATTTCAGCCCACATGCTATAATCTATCAAGTTTCATATCATGTATACATGCAGTACAAATATGATTCATTCAAGTAAAATCACACTTGCTGGTGAATTTTTGAATTGCCCAATTGCAATAAATGAAAAATTTTGCATACAAAACTTAATATATATACACTGAAACTATGCTACAGTAATCTCAGATATATATAAAAACAGGGATATAGAGTATTACAAATAGACAAAACTTTAATCATGATAATACAATTGTACCTGTATAACAAGCATATACAGATTTATTGTTTAAAGGGGCATTAGCTACGAGATATATATATAAAAAAAATGAAATATGATTTTTTTTTGTTCAATCATTAAAGTAAGTGAAATAGTGAAATAATAATTTGCTTTTAGCAGCCAATTTAGTTCAATTTTGTCAAAATAAGCTAAGAAACATCGCTGATGAATTATTCACTTGCAAGTGAATAATTCGACCTCATTGAATCTGTATTCATGTGACCTTCAATTCAACCTATAAGCTAGAGATTGCTTACACATGCATTATTCTTGTTCAGCCATTAAAAGGAAAAGAATGTAAACATTGAAAGTGAAACAAGAATGAATCATTTCGTTGACTGATTTGATCCACAAAAAATCATTCTTATACAGGAAAAAAACAACGAATAACTTATTTTTTTAACCTATAACATGAAATCAAACAGACCTGGAAAAGTCCAATTACTTGAGGTCACTATCTATTTATACTAATGCTTATTTTTAAATTGGGTTATGTGACCGTTGGCAGTCCTCGGAGGTCATCTCAATGGTTAATTAGATGTTGTCCGGACTAAAATACACACAAAATGCTGATATATATTATCGAGTTTGTGCATTGTTAATTGTTTATTTCAGACTTATTGTTATTTGGATATACGTTTTAGTATGTTATAAATCAAATATGAGAATTTGAGTCAAATCGGTGAACATGAATTTGACAGCTAATGCCCCTTTAAATATGATTCCAGTTTGAAATTTTAAATTAAAAGTACTAGTGTTACTTCACACTGTTTATGGTGTATTATTTATGAAAAAAAAGTGTGGGTGGTGAAAGGGGGGTGGGGGTAGGAAGTGTCATCCCAAATTCCTGGAATAATAAACACTGAATCCTGAATTCCCGATAAAATAAAGCATTCTTTCCCAGATCCGATAAGTGTAAATCCTGAATTCCCGCAAAATGAAGGCTTAATCCTGACATCCCAAAATGGATCTCCCACCCCTCACAAGTGACTTTAGCACTTCTACCATATATGTGTGTATCTAATCTCAATGTTCTCCCTACAAATTTCATATAGCATCCTGGTAAACAGGAAATTATGACCATCTTGTTTCTAGAAATGATAGCATCACATGTACAACCATAACACAATCTATAAGAAATTAATTTCAGATAGCATCACATTCAAGAAATATAGCATCACATTGAAGTTACCATGATGCTAAAAGGCCCTGACAGATATTGAATCTATGACAATATTTTTTTATTTCAGCAGAATGGAATTCATAAATTATTCGATTATTTGTGTTTGACTGCATTTAGTACATTTACACAAGTTACAGTACAAAGTTTTTAAAGATTTTTTTAATCAGTAACTGTGATACACGTAACTGCTTTTTATATTACATTCTTTTAAGTACCTTTAGTTGTTCCACTAACTGTGAGATTAAAAAGTAGGAGGAAAGAGTGCAAACTTCAAATAATAGTTTACATGTATCTGCTACACTTACTCATGTGCCTGTCCCAATTTAAGTCAGGAACTTCATTTATATTCTGAGAATTTCTTTAAGAACGTCATCACTATAAATTTAGATTAATACTTATATATATATATATAATGACATAATTTGTCTGAAATTCGTACAACTAAATTCTCACAGATACATCAACAACAAAAAATGAGTTGTTCATTTCAGATTTACTATTTCATTCATACTGTCAATCAAATGTAGATTTCTATCTGCCAAACTAATTCTTCAACTCTGCCAAATATATCATTAAGAATCCTTGGCAAGCTTTCTTAAGATTTCTAAAGCACCTTACACAAATATGTTATCGACATACTTATAATCAACGACCTTGACACTGAAAATATGAAAATTACATAACACATGTAGTATTTACTGTTAAGTTGATCTCTCTGTGGGCGGCTAATTAGAAAGTATATCTGTTAATTACTTTTCCCACCTGTAATCTCTTATAACACCTGCTAATATATAAGCATAAGATTTATAATTTTGGCAATATATCTAAAAACTTCTAAATTATAAATCTGGCATATAAATCAAGGGAAAATTATTTGTTTTATATTAAATTTTAGTTCATGTATCAAAAAATATTATCTACAATGTGACACGTTAATCTGTTTGATAAAATTTACATAAACATGATAAACTTGTATTTTTATTGGCCAAAAAATTTGTGATTTTTGAAAGATTATTAAAACACCTAAAAAAAGTTTTATTTTCATGGATATTGCTGTTTTTGAAGAAGAAAAACAATAGATTGTTTTTTTTTAGAGGGAAGGGGTTGGGTTTAATAAATTACTGCACTTTTAATATGAAATTCTAATTTAACAAGTTTACATACATGTTAATATACATATATATATAAATCAATTGATTTCAAATAATTTTCTTTGAAAATATGAGTTCTTTAAAAATGAATCCTGTCTATTAAAAAAAAAAATGAAAGAGGCATTAAGACATATCAAATAATCTATTAAAGTCTAACCTCACAATTGGCATACATTTAAACATATATTGAAAAAATCAGTTATAATTTGAAACAACAAGAGCCACCATATGAAGAGTTATGAGAGACAATAAAATCATAGAAAATAAAACACACAACTATCAATAGGTACATATAAATAAGAAGATGTGGTATGAGTGCCAATGAGACAACTATCCATCCAAGTCACAATTTTTTAAAAAGTAAACAATTATAAGTCAAAGTACAGCCTTCAACAGGGAGCCTTGGCTCACACCCAACAGCAGGCTATAAATTAAAGGGCCCCTTAAAGACTAGTGTAAAACAATTCAAACAGGAAAACCAACAGTCTAATCTATATAAAAAAAACGAGAAACACTTATGAACCACACCAACAAATGACAACCACTGAACAACTGCAGGCTCCTGACTTGAGACAATGTAGGACTGGTGCATAAAAATGCAGCGGGTATATGTATATAAAATACTTTTTCTTTTCAATTCAATAAAACATAACATTACATGCATGTATTTCATCATCTTCGCTAACCAAGGGTTACGATCCACAAGTGGATTGTAACCCTTGGCTAGCGAATATGGTATTTCATGAAAACACAATCTATTCTCAGCAACAAAGCCCAGTTTCTTATCTTAAGAGGTGCAGAACCACATCTAAATTTTGCATTGACCAGGCATATGCATACACAAGTATTTTTCTCTAAAATATTTTTGTTTAATTATAAGGTGGTACCATTAACTCCTCGACTAAAATTAATTTGGCTCGTTTAATTTTCATAAAATTTTGACAAAATCTTTACTTTGACCCTTTGACAAAAATATAATAAAAATTTCAAAAAATTTGAATCACGCACTTTATCGGAAAAATTTCAATGGATAAAAGCAGTTTGACAAACACTAATTTTGATCATTGTGAAGCTTAATATTTCCTTAACAATAGAACGTGATTAAAACGTTCAGCTGATTCTTACAGAATTATCTCCCTGTAGTGTTATGTACCACCTTAAATATTCTACATTTATCAGCAATTTGTACATTTTCTCTTTGAACCTACTGCCTAGTATCTCTTTAGATCATGGATTGGACTTGATACTCAAAAAAATATTAGGCAATGACGTCACGTATCAGTGAAGTAAGTTCATAACCATCCGCATCAATTTATCAGGAAAATGCAAGGGACTTCATTCCCACAACCGAACAACTATATAGACTTCATCAGCTTGCCCTAGCAGCTAGGCTTGCTTGATATTCTTGCTGATAAAGTCAATTTTAAAAAATAAAAATGCCATAATTCTATATGTACATATAGCATACCAAAATAGAGTACCATTTCTTTAATATTTATATTAAATTAACATGTTCTCGTCCTAAATATGCATATTAATTTGACGCTGGATGTTAAGCAGCCATCCATCATCATCATCATCTAAAATTATCATTATCAATCTATCATGTCTATTTAATTGATTTTTTTATCAATGAGTAATATCACTATAACATAAAAACTCCATACTCATTTGTTTAAATTTCGCACGATAATTTATTAAGAGGTCTATGATTAACATTGACATTAACATAAACTTTTTTGCTTATTAATGAATGAAATCTAAATAAAGTGGGTTAATTATCTAACAGGATTTTCCCAGAAAGATCCTTACCAAAAAAAACCTTGGAAATTCTTACCACTTCAAGATGTACGTGTATATGTCAAAGTAATGTATGTGGGTGATGGATATTGAAAAACCAAAACATTACATTTTGAAATATAGATTAATTGATTGTTGTTGTACCCTTCTCTTTTCACGAATGTGACCTACTGAATTATGACTATTTACTGGATTTGTAATAACATAAGCAACACGATGGGTGCCACATGTGGAGCAGGATCTGCTTACCCTTCCGGAGCACCTGAGATCACCCCCAGTTTTTGGTGGGGTTCGTGTTGCTTAGTCTTTAGTTTTCTATGTTGTGTCATCTGTAATATTATTTGTCTGTTTGTCTTTTTATTTTTGGCCATGGCATTGTCAGTTTGTTTTCGATCTGTGAGTTTGACTGTCCCTCTGGTATCTTTCGTCCCTCTTGCTTAACGTTCAGTGGCAAATACTCATGTATGTTCAGGACGAGAACAAGATAATATATACAAAAGGTATATGTAGGTCCTGCAATAGGGGGTCGATCCGAATACGAAGGGAAATTTAGAATACCACAGAAAAATGAGGATATATATTAAAATGGAAAGAAATTTAGCCTAGCAACAAGCCACCTACGGACCCCTCAAAGAGTTAATATTGCAAATGTTCATAAATTTTGAAAATTAGAACATACATTATTAAAATAATTATTATTTTTATAATGAAGATAAGCAATAAAAATTTAAAAAAAAGGGGAGCCAATGTCAACAGAAAACAACCCACTGAACCCAGAAATGTATATTTCAATAATTAAATATTCATCATGTCACCATTAGATTTTCAGATCTGGACAAGTACTCACAGCATGTGAAAATTTCTTTTTTTAATTTGTAAACTGAATCAATTTGATAGAGACTGTGATGATGTTTTATGCCATACTGATCACGAAGACCTAAAAAAAGTGGGAGATAGGACAGGTGACAGATAGTCTAATCTTTACTTAAGGATGACCATATTTCATTATTTCTAATTCATATTTTTGAGTTTGCCTTAGAAAAAGGAAGACTTCTTTCTAACCCCTTTCGATTGCATAATAGGCCAAAAGTACATAAAGGGGCCGGGGTCCAAAAGGAAATCATGACGTCATTGAAATCCTCTTTATTTCACATATATAATTATGGTTTGGATGTCTTCTCCAAGATACTGGATTCAAAGGAGGAGGCGTAGATGGCCCCCTTGATTTGAAAATGTATCATTTTTCAGCATAAAATCTGTCCAAAAATATTTGGCTGTAAATATACATTTTTAGGAATTACGCCCCCTTTAAAAAATCCTTAATCTGCCACTGATCTCTGTTCAAAGAGCTCTCATCACCGTTCTACATGTTCTATAAAGACATGAAAAAACCTTACCTTTCAGAAACAGATTTCTTTTCTTTCGATTTACCCTGCGTTCCTTTCATTGTAAACTTTTTATCCTTTTTTTCAAAACATATTTATTACATAAAGATCAATAAACATGATAAAGGTCTCTGTTTTATCAACTAATATTGTGTATTATCCATGTTAAACAAATTAAGTCTCCATTTTATCGCCAAAGAAAACAAAAGATGTCTTATTAGCCAATGTTACTCGAATTATTGTGATAAGTGACTGATAAGTGTTTAAATATGGCCATTTCCTGTAAAATGCATATGTAAATTTAGATGTACATGTAAAACTAACCTTTTCAGACCAGGACGGAAATTCATAGAAATATAAGGAAATAGCTATTTATTTGTAACATAAAGTCTTAAATATATTCCTAAAGATTGTTATACATGTCTAAAAATAGCCTCCGCCCAACACTTAATTGGGCCTTCTTTTTCTTTAGTGGTCCCTTTACCATGTTTACTTTACAGTTTAGGTTTCTTTTATAGTATGGTTAGGTTAGGTAATGTTCTAGGTTAGATTTAGGTTTTAGGGTTATAAGGCTATATGTATGGATTACATATATGCATGTAGGGTTTAGGGTCAAGGTACATTTGAGTAGTTCAGTTAAGCTTTATAAGTGTTGGGACCCCTACAGTAAAAGAAGGCCAGCAATTAATTTTTTATTACTGTTAATTTCATACTGATTATGGAGATCTAAAATATTGAACATTGTGGGAGAAATTCTCTTTTTCTTAATGTACATAACAATGCATAAGTTTAAAATAAATTGAAATGAAAGATGTCTATATCTTAAAAAGACAAAGAAAAGGTGACAGATAGTGTAATCTTTAACTTTTAAATGATGACCGTATTTCTAATATTTCTTTTTTTTAGTCTGTCTGCCAAAAACGACTTCATGTCAGGGCCTTTTATAGCTGACTATAGGATATGGGCTTTTTCTCATTGTTTAAGGCCATACAGTGACCTATAATTGCTGATATCCATGTCATTTGAACTCTGGTGGATAGTTGTTTCCATGGCAATCATACCATGTTTCCTTGTTTTTATATTATTGTGATGACCAAAAAAAAACAGTACATGTATGTATACAAAATGCAAGGTGATTAACTTTAGTTTAAAAATCACTTTTTGTAGTAATTTTTCTCAATGAGTATTCTTGATTATACATGTAGGTGAATCAATCCCTCTTACACATCTCTCTGCATTTTTCATTGATATTACATGCACATGTAAATTGTCTGCAATCACTTTTTTTCACACCAATTCACTGATCTGGAATGCCCTCCCCTTTTTTTTTTATTTCTATTCCGTCTCTTTCATCACATGTGCTATTAACAATAGTGAATACCCTTTAATTTGTGGTCAATGAGGTTGCTAGTGCTATACATGCTTCTTTGAGCAAACAGTGTTGAGTAGTATTTGATTTTTTTCCAAAAGGCAGAGGGCAATCTAGTCATCAAGTAACTATAATTTACTAAAAGAACTCTTATATTACTCAGACATTCAGTTAATTTCAACTATTGCACTTTTAATCTCACTACAGATCTTACGATCAAAATACAAATAATATGACCGAGATTTAAGGATCTTGATCCAAATAAATTTCACACCTCGTCAATTTCAGAAAAACATTTCAATTCCAATTTGCCTCATCGCCAGGTAAGATTTGATAGGGAATAAAGTTATCAGAAATGAAAAATTATAAAACCTTGTTGATTGGAATTTTGAATGATAAATTTCTCACATGAAAGTCTTCAACTATCTTGAAATCTAAATATTTATTTTTTCATCTTATACTAGTATGCACTGATTAAATGGACTGATAGTGTATATGTCTGCATACACTTGTAGGTAAAAATTTTGTATTCTTTTCAACATGTTCAATATATGGCCGTCATTAAGTTGATAAACAAAAGAAGAATATACATGTACTATTGTTTAATCAGAAATCAAGACCCTTAATCTATAGGAAGATGACCAAAAGACAGCCTCTGCCAAATCATGGAAAAACTGTACCTCATTTACATGGTATTTTACCAATTTTTCTTGTAATATTTGCCACTGAATGCTAAGAAGCCATGAACCCATCCAATCATTCATCTAGGTAGAGGGGGCCTCCGTGGCCGAGTGGTCTAAGTAGTTACTACTGTAATCACTAGCCAGTCAACACTGAGGTTGTGAGTTCGAACCCCGCTTGGGCGGGTGCACTCGACTCCAATCTTAATTGACTAGGATTGTCAGTTTTCCTATCGATGGTTTTCTCCGGGCACTCCGGCTTCCTCCACCAATAAAAACTAGCCGCAACGAAATAGCCCAAAAGCGGTGCTGAAAAGTGGCGTTAAAACACCAAAAATCAAATCAAATCTATGTAGAATTTAAAAGGCAACAACTTTAAATTTCAGTATCAAATGATATCTTCTGTAAAGTTTGAAAGGATCATACAGGGGTTATTTTTATTTATTTCTTAAAAAAAGTTCATTTATGTAAAATGTGAGAATATAATTTTCCCACACAAAAATTTGAAGAAAGGAATAATATTGATGGGAAGGTTACGGTTTGACACATGAATTTAAGCCCTATGTGAAAAAATTTATCCACTGATATCATGAAAATGAAAACCAGCTAAAATAACTATGATGACAGCACATGCATAAGCATGTCACATAACACGCGAATGGCAAGATCTAAATCACATTTCATCAGTCTTAGTAAAGGCTGATGATTTGAAAAGTGCATCTATGCATGCACATTACATAATTACAATAGCAGACAGATTTCTGATGCTTCCATGATGTAAACAAAATCAGATTACATTCATGAATTACATAATTATGGGAATATTTATATATATATTTTTTCCCTGCAATTACGTGAATCAGATGGAATTCCTTATTTTTATTAAAACAAATTTGCGAAATTTTAAATCAATTTCTTTCAAGTTTTTTTGCTATATCATGCATTATATATTTTATTTCAAATGCAGAGCTTAGAAATAAAGAGTTTTTTGTTTCTTTTAATGTATCATATGTACACTTTCAATTGAGGGCCAACCAGTTCCCTAGACAGGCATTCAACAAAAGAGCATTAACTTCCGTCCATGCTCTGGACTATGCTTAGACCTTAACCGTCCATGGCAGGCAGTCTAAATTTTATTTCATTGATTGGTGTTTAAAGCTACTTTCAGCAATATTGTGATATTTTGAGGCTGTCAGTTTTTTATTGGTTGAGGAAGCTCAGGAGTACCCAGAGAGAACCACGAATTCAGGAGGAAAACTTACAATCAGTCAAGCACACCTGCCACGTGTGGGGTTGAACTCACAACCTCAGCGTTGGCAGGCTAGTGATACTGTAAATAGACTACTTTGACCACTCCCGTCACCGAGGTCCCTTTAATAAATACATGATCAAATGCTGAACATACTTCTAATTGCTTACATCCACCTCATTTGAACTCTGGTGGATAATTGTTTCATTGGCAATTATACATCATCTCCTAATTCTACATGTATATTAAAACTGCTCTTATGAAAGCTGAATGTATGAATTCTTCATATTTGTAATAAAGTCTTAACTGTAGTCAAAAGAAATGGTGCCAGTCTATTTCATAGTCCAAGCAGAATTGACTAACTGGAAGTTGTATCCTTTATGTAATTTTATAGAGATGTATTTAAAGCATCGACAGAAGCACATTTTGTGTTTTCATACTTTCTTATGCATTGTAGTGACGTTATCACATGCTGTCATGTACGTTGAATTTTATTGAAAAATGCAATTTCATTTTGGAATGCCTCATGAATGCTTTCAGCTAATCAAAATTACAGATTCTTATGAAACATACATGTAATCTATATAACATTACATTTGTAGTTTGAAGCTACGTATGTCAATTGTAAAAAGTGAAGAAAAAATGACATATTACCATTTATTGTCTACAATAGTCCATAGATCTATACGTTTATCTAACAATTTTTAATAAATATTTAAAAGATAAACAAACCTGAACATTTCTCCTTGAGATGTATAAATATGACATATTTATTGATGACAATTATTGTAAAAACATATCTTTATGGCCCTGAGGACTTCCTGTGGTCCAATGATACATATCACAACAATCAATGATTTGGTCATGTTTAAAACAAGTTTCAAATTTTTCATTTTCCGATTTAATACATTTATGTAATAATGGAAATTCATTATTTTTAATTATATGCATCATTTCCTTAAATCGCAAAATTAAACTCTGATTTGTGTTGATCGTGTAACAATCGCAATAAATTCTAAATTTACAGTACCCAGCACTTGAAGTTTCATACATGTACATGTACACTGAAGACATGGCTATAAAATAAAAGCCTTTTATTAAGTTATTTCAAACTATTTTTTGTACATGTTTGAGTAAAATTGAGAATGGAAATGGGGAATATGTCAAAGAGACAACAACCCTACCAAAGACCAGAAAACATATGCATATGAGTGCATATGCCAACTATGACTTTTACAATAATACATGTAGCCTAAAACAGGGTGAAAAAGTATATTACTTTATACAAGTACAAAAATGAATTGACTTTAAAACCTAACAAATTCTCAAGTTATAAAAGATCAAAACATGCCCCAAACATCTTTTTATGGTTTGCTCAGTTATTTCTAAAATAGAATTTAAACCTTTCATCGGAACAATTAAGTTTTACATACTAAATAAATACTACACTGTACATGTACATTTGTACCATATCAGTACTTATTTTTCTATATTCCATAGCAGTGACCTTCATGACCTTTGACATATTGTCCCAAATCAATACGTTTTTCCTTTCCCTATCATGCCTATATCATGTATATCTTCCATTTGAATAAGTTTCATTTTTATCAAGCGAGGAAAACTCGTGTCACCACCTAGAAACCCTTTTTTTTCTATTTTTAGTAACCGTGACTTTTGACCTACTTACCCCATATGCAGATCTATGATTTAGAAAAAAAGGGGCCCAGGGCCCCCAAACTAGACAACATTTGGAGTGGAACAGGTAAAAAGTCTGAAAAAAAATATAATTCAGCACCATAAGGGGGGCCTTGGCAACTTGCTCCTCCCTAAATCTGCCTCTGGACCCCAATATCAATAGGCTTCTTTCCCTTCTCTATAACTTTTATTCTAATCAAACATATTGAAGAATACTTAAGTTATCATCTGGAAACCATATGTTGCTGACACACAGACGGACGGACAAATCAATTATCAACTACTAATACCGGTAATGCATTATACATACATGACATATATGTCATGTTACATACATGACATATATGTCATGTATGTCACGATTGTAAGTATCTAATATTGAATATTGTTTCACTCCCTTCTCAACACGCCCGAGATTTATATATATGTTTTAGATATTTCATCTTTGGAAATATCTCCAGTTATCTCAAGCATTTGTCAGCCCGGTCAGGATGGAATTTTTCTCTTACAGATCTATAAACTTTATAAATTGCCTGATCCAATTCCAGGAATAAGGTAATAGGGGCTTTCCCTCCAAAATACATGTGCATCATCATGTCATGAAGGTTGAAAACACATGTTTACCAAATCACTTTTTTCTAAATCAAATATGGAAATAGATATTCAATTTAAAGGTACAGTTATGACAGTCAAGCATTTACACAAACACAAATGTATATTTATAGAAAACATTGGTTTATTTTGAGCACACTGCAGATGTACAATTTGTCTTGTTGTCAATCATCGAAAATTTTGGAAAGAAAATCTTCAGACTATTTTTCATATATGAAATCTTCATAAGGCTTACAATGACTTATAAATAAGTATTTTATATGATTAGGAGGAGGGTTGTGCGCCTGTTAACATGGATAACCCAGCCACATTCTGTATGTGCCTCTAATTCAATGGTTGTCGTTTGTTGCTGTATATCATATTTGTATTTCGTTTATTGTATTTACATAAATCATTGTAAATCAGGCCGTTAGTTTTCTCGCTTGAATTGTTTTACATTTGTCATTTCGGGGCCTTTTATAGCTGACAATCACATGACTATGCAGTATAGGTTTTGCTCATTGTGTAAGGCTGTTACGGTGACCTATAGTTGTTAATTTTTTATGTCATTTTGTCTCTGGTAGATGGTTGTCTCATTGGCAATTATACTACATCTTCTTATTTTTATATCATGTATATTTTTACTCGCAAGATTTTGTGTGAAAAGAGCCACTGTTTGCTCAGTCAATTATTTCTTTGTACAATATATAATAACAAGTGAAAGATAGGTACAAAATCATTTACATAAATGCATTATGTAACAGTACAAAAATGCAGAAATTTTACTTGCTTATACATGTAGATCATGTAGATGGAGATACATTTATTTTGAATGTTATTAAATTTAGAGTTATTGAAAAGAGTCATTCTGGATAATTTGACTGATAAAAATTGGAAATTACAATTATGTGAATCAAAATATCTGACACAAGTCACTTAGTGGTATTTTTCCCAATAGAATTCAAATGTTGTTAGATTGACATCACATAAATTTAAAATTTACAGACCTGGCCAGATTTTTATGCATCTTAGGTATCAGGTACATTGTAGACTACTTATCAAATTCAAAGACTGCAAGTACTGCACACATATGTACAAAAAAAAAATGATGTACAGGTACATGTATATATATGCTGCATATATATATGTCCTAAGAAAATTGTATACAATGTGTATATATACTTCTCTGCAGTGAACATGGTGAATATCATGCTTTAAATGCCCTTTTCGTAATTTATCACTATGAGGAGATAAACAAAGTTTGCTATCATACATGTACATGTATATATAGCCTTTTTCAAAACTGTGTTAAACATACATTGTATGTTTCATTCAGAATTTATCGCCAAAACTTTCTACATTAATTTAAAGTTTCTGGAAGAGATTAGTAGTTGTGTTGTTACATGTAAATACATGTATCATGTACATGATGTATATGATGTACAGTGCTCCAGCTAGAAATCAAAAGGGGCAGGGTGCCAGTGGAGGGCAGGGCACTTTTTTATGAAAGGAAAAGGCACTGCTCATTTCTTTTGTCTACGTTTCTGTGTGTATCACGAGTTCACATTCTTTTTTTTTACTATATATGTTGTTAATAAAGATGCATAAGTTGTTGTTTTGATTATTTATTATATAAATTTTGCATTAGACAATGTAAATACACATTCATACATCACATCACTATAAACCAATAGAGGCAAATTAACTTACTATTCTCCCCCCCCCCCCCCCCCCCCCCCCCTTCCTTTTCCAAAAAAAAACCAACATAAACTAAACAACCCCCCCCCCCCCCCCTTCCTTTTCCAAAAAAAAACCAACATAAACTAAACATCTCACAGTTTAGCATACATGTACATGCGACAGAGTTGTCTTATTTCAAAATTTTCAGCTAGAGTTTGGCCCTCAAAACTTTTTTTCATCGTTTGTGTTAAGGAATTATTTAATAAAGCTTCATTAAGTTGATGTCATGATAGTTTTTTTTTGGTATGTTCAAAGACAGTTTATATCCTTAAGGTAACATTCTTATATAATTTTGTATTCAATTTATTTCTATTTTTTGTACTAGATAATATTTTAGGAGCACAAATTTGTAATAAGCTAAAACAGGGGAAGTAACTCCCAAATTAATTTCTAACACGTTTACTGTTTGCTTGTCGCTCACAAGTTGAGATGGACGACGTTTCTGTGAAGGCAAAGTTGTATTTTGATGACTTAAATTCTATTCTAAAGTCATAAAAGTCTTCATTTATACACTCTTCTTGGAGATCGAAAATGCCGACCCAAGCTAAAAACACTCGCTGACACATTCATCAAATTCATCAAATGTATGACAAAAAGGTACATTGTCTTAATTAAATTACCTAGTTTTTAACACCTTTGAAGTCTTATCCACTGTAATATTGATTGTAATGACATGATTAACCTGGGGGCAATCACCTGGTGTCATATATGTAATTTAACTTTGTGATAAGAAATCGATGAAACAAAAGGCAATTTTACCAAAACGGCACAAGGGTTTTTGGGAAAAAGGCATCAGGGCAGAAGGGCGCGGATGAGGGCAGCCAGGGCACGGCTGAGGGCACCCAGGGCGCGGCTGAGGGCACCCAGGGCGCGGCGCCCTTCTATTTTGGGCTAACGAGACCACTGATGTATATATGTGTTTGGCTTTGATTTTGGATTGGTTTGGCTTTTCTCATAATAAGACTGGTAAGCAGGTAAAAGTACATGTAGCTACATGTAAATGTATGATGTACATGTACATGTATATCTACAATCTGCATAAAATTTAGCTACATGTATAATATTTACAATTTAACTATAATATTAGCTGGATGTACAGTGTACTAGTAGATTAAATATAATGATGACTACCCTTGCAAGTATTGTGTCAGATTGCCTTATTTAATATTACATGTACATGCATACATTAAAAACATCTTTTAATACTTTTAGAAAATTTATTGTTAATTACATACATGTACAAATGTAGGTATTAATCATAACCTATATTCTATTCATACACTGTTGTATTTGCTAAATACTATTTATTATATACTTAGTATTCTAACATGATGTTCTTCATACGCTTTGAGTACACACCCGTGGTAAAATATGAATATATTGTTTGGGCTGTTCCAATCGTACTCCCACGTCATATGCATTTTTATGAATGAGCTACCGGATGTCATACAATGATGACGTAAGAATATGAGAATATGAAACCGAAAATCATCACAACAAGGAAACGTAAACAAACGATGCTAAAATGAGTTATAATCCAATTTTTTTATACATATTACACATATAAATAAAATTCTCATTTAAAATGTTTAAATTCATCCAAACCTATTTAAATACATTATTGTAAATAGTTTAAGCATGTCACTAATTCAGTTTGCTCGTTCTTTTACGTCAATTGAATAGTACGTTTGTTTATGGGAACGGCAAATATTTGCCTTCACCTAGAGTGCTTTGATCCAAAAGAATTGCCGTATTTGTCCTATTAGAATCGAAATAATTCATGGGGGCTTGAATATATCGTGATTTTACCACGGGTTGGCACTTTATGCTAAATATTTTACCCTGAGCGATAGCCAGGAGTAAAATATTGGCATAAAGGGACAACCTGTGGTAAAATCACGATATATTCAAGCCCCCGTGAATTATTTCTTAAGTAAATACAGGTAAATTGTATGTGTAATACAATTGATGGCAATCATGGTGTATCAGCCATCCGTGATGATATCGATATCAGTCACGGGTGCAAAGGCTTTATCAAACCCCTAATATGTAGTACATCCTGCACCTAATATGTCTCATGAAAAATACATAAGAGATTAGCTGTACTTGAGGTACATGTATATAATAAAGTGTATATGATATGGCTTTTTCAATATCACACCGTATCAACCCTCAAACCAATATAATCCCTCGAGCAGAGCTCTTAGGATTATATTATTGTATATTGGTGTCTCTGGTTGATACAGGTGTGATATTGAAAAAGCCATACGATATTCTCTATATATAAAATTATGAAAGGTTCTATATTTTGGTAAATGATATTTTTAAACTTTTCAAAGTAAACAAATAAATTTCTAAACATAAATTAATGACTTTTATAAACGAAATTATGAATAATAAAATCTTTTGAAATTCATCTATTTTTACAATGTATCATTATTTAGAATGAAATCTTATACATGTAAATATCAGTAGAAGAGAAATAATGAACTTTTTCAAGGGAGACAACAAACTCCTCCATTTTAAGAGATTTTGGGGAATTGAAACATAGTTCAAAGGGATGTCACTCTTACATCCAAATGACACATCAAAAGAATGAATTAACACTGAATTCAAGTTCTTTTATATGACAAGACTGTAAACGAAAACTAACCCACAGTAAACATGGTAAAGCATTTTTTTCTTTTCAAAATTTTAACTCAGAATAATGTATTAATGACCTCAAAAGCTTACATGTACTGCTGTAAATCAAGAAATCCTTGTGTGCATTTATATCATGTTATATTAATTATTACAATTTTTTTAAGAATGGACAAAAATGTGAGATTAATTATTGTGAATTCAGGAAAGCTGCGTACAGACATGACAGATCTATATGTGTATCAGATTTCAGAATGCGATTTCTTTTTATTGTGATACTCACCTAGTCACATTTTTTGCATTAATACATGTAAATAACCTTGCAGTAATTTCTGAATTTACAGTACAGATCATGATGTTCATAAATGTAGCTAATTATAAACTTAATAACACATTATACTACATGTATATATATTCTTTAATTTTTAGGTATTTGCCTCTAACATTTCTAAGAAACTAAACATCAATTTATCCAAATACAGATTTAATTAAAACCTGAACATTTTGTCATTGTTCGTTTTATTTATCAGTGACAAAATTTTTCTAATATTATCACAACTTCCAATTAAGATTTGATCACTAATTAAATATCACTTTCCCCCTATCTTCAGGTAGAATCACTATTTTAAGTATTTAACCATACTAATTTTAAATGGCTAACCACCATGACCATGCTAACCAGCCTTTTTTTAAATTGCCATATCTAATCTAACAACTTCAACAGATTAGGGACAACCCGCCCAATGGGGATCGGAACTATTCCACAAATGAATCACCATGATCACAATTCCTCAATCATGTCAATCATTTGATAGTGCTAAAACATAATTTTCTTAGCTTAAGTCTTATTACTTAAAACATGTAAAATGTCACAAGTTTGTAGAAAATGGAACAATTCCATCCATTGGGGGGGGTTTAAAAAAGTTTGTAGCCTTGAAAATTGTTGTTTTTCAAAATTTTTATGGGCTTGTAATTTCTCAGTAAATCACTAAGGGACTTATGGCCAGTCATCATGATAAACTGGTGAAGCTGAATTTTTACGAAAATTTTAGTTAGATTCTATTGGCCTATGGAGATGATTTTTACAGGTCCGACAGCATTTTTACTAGCCTAGGCTGGCGGGCCTGTGGTTGAGCACGAAGACTGCTTAGGGCTATTCATTTTTAAGCAAATTTGCTGCATTTTCCATTCCATGAATATGTGCCAATTGAAGTATAAAATGTGTATTAAATAAAAAAAATTTAAACAGGAGAAAAGAATCCCTCATTTATGTCAATACTATTGTCAATAGTGACTCATTTGGGGAACTACAAAATGTATGTACAAAATTATATGAAATATAAAAAAAAAAGATTAAGGTACTACAACACATATTTTAGAAACGATCCACCGAAACCAAACCACAAGGATTGAGGACAAACAACTATCAGGCCTTCAAATAACGACTTTTTTGTAATTTATGATTTTAGACCTCTTTGTCAGCAGTGTGTGAAGTCTGCGTGTTTTCTTCTTCGGGTGACTACTGGGGTATCGAGATAATGTATGTTTCTTACCTACTGTAGTTCTTAATGTACTCCTTTGATGCTTTAAACTATATAATGAGGGAAAATCTCACATTTTTCTTTCTATCTTTGAACTAGGAAATAATTTTAAGCGGAAATACATAAATAGCAAGTACTATATAGGAACGAACTTGACAAATTTCCGAATTTACCACGATTACAATGTACTGATTCAACAGCTGAACTGGTGTCATGTTCGTTAAAGCCTTAATATTTACAGTATTTGATTTCATTCTACAGTGAAATAGCATGAAGCATCAATCACAATGAAGAAAAGTATATGCACTATTAAAATATGATAAAATATACCTTCAGAACAAATTTCTTCAAATTCGACCAGTCTGAGATAAACAAGTTTGAAATTTGCATGTTTCATGGGGGGGGGGGACCCTTTCATGTCACGAAAAATGTAAAATTTCATTTTCAATACTTTTAAGGTAAAATAACACCAAGTACTTTAAATCGAAAAGAAGATATTTTCACCCGCTTATATAGAGAAAAGGCTTGTCAACGAATATTTGTTCAGCCTAACAGAACTTGCCTGATTACCTCTGGAAACTTTGATATGAGTAATGCCATGATATCTGTTCCTGTTGAAACAAATATTCTATACCCTGTATTACGTTAGGAACAAATATTCTATACCCTTTATTCCGTTAGGAACAAATACTGTAATATTTGTACCAGTGGAAATAATATTACAGGATAATTCTTCCATTTGGAACTTATGCCGATAATATTGTATTATTATCAGATAGCAAAGAGGGTTTGCAAAATTGTCTCAATACATTAAGTAATTATTGTTCTTCTTGGAAATAACAAGTCAATACAGAGAAATCAAAAGTAATGGTTTTCAATTCAAATGGAAAGTCTTTTTTAAACGAATTTTATTATAATGACAAAACCTTAGAGACAGTTGGTACTTATTGTTACTTGGGTATTAATATTAGATATAATGGCAGTTTTAATGTCGCCATCACTATGCTTATGGAAAAGGCTAGGAAAGCATATTTTAAAATAAAGAAAACAATAGGATAAGTTAACCCTTGTAAACTTCTGGAAAAACTTTTTGATTCCTTAGTAGCCCCTATTCTCCTTTATTGTAGCGAAATCTGGGGAATTATTTCGACGTTTAAAGACAGTGATGCCTATGAAAAGTGGCATATAAAATTGATTAAAGAAATCTTGGGAGTACACTGTAAGACATCGAATGATGCATACCTTTCCGAACTTGCAAGACTGCCATTGAAAAATAGGATATGTTATCTAGTATTAAATTCTGGGATCATTTAATCACTTCAGAAGGAAGTTTAGTTCACCAAATATATAATGCTACAAAAAAAGCAACCCATGGGTTAAAAGGTTAAATATTATTATTCAAAATTTAGGCTTATCATATTTGGCAAACTTTAACCTTACTATTAAACCCCTTTTTGGTTTTATAAAACAAAGACTAATTGATCATGGTTTTCAGGAACAACATGCAAATATTTCAGCATCCCCAAAATTAACATTACAAAATGAGTCAACGGGCAGGTTATCATTGTTGCTTTAAGAAATAGATCAGATCGATCATCATTGTGTAAATTAAGAGTTAGTGCTCATAACCTTACCATTGAAAGAGGAAGATATTTAAAAGTACCCAGAGATCAAAGAATTTGTGAAATCTGTAAAAGTGGCGAAATTGAAAATGAACAGCACATGCTGCTACACTGCAGAGGTTACTCCAGTATTAGAGAGACTTTTGTATTAAAAATGTTCAAAATTACAGGAAAAAATATAACCACATTGTGCGATAAAAATAAAATAAATCTTATACTTAATAATAAATCTTATACGGCACTAAAACTATCTTCCTCTTTCGTAACAAATTGTTTAAATGCAAGAAGTAATCTATTGCAATAGATTTTCATTATACCTTTAATTTTTTATTCACAAATATATAATTGTTTGTATTTTACTACCATGTAAATTGTTTATCCATTCGGTCATTACCATTTATTGAAATGCGTTTGTACCAATAAACTATTGTCTACTGTCTAATGTCTTATATTATGAAGGAACTTATTTTTTTGTTACATAATTTTAGGTAAAAACTGAAAATAAAACTACAAATTGGGGTCACGGGACAAAAAAACAAAGTAGGTGAATTTACCGTACATGACTTTACAAAAGATAAATTATCTGAGTTATTTCCCTTTATGTGGCTTAGTTGGAAAAACATGCATCAAACACAAAGTATTCTGTATTTGTAAAACAGCAATAATAAATATAAATCAATTGTTTTAAAAACAATTGTTAAACGGTCTTTCCCCTCCAAAACATGATTAATTGATTTTTTTTATTGATTGATTGATTGATTAATTGATTGATTGATTGGTTGGTTGGTTGGTTGGCTGATATACTAGTTAAACACATGGGATAGGGTCTCTTGGAACAAGCGAAAAAGAAACAAATGCGATCTTTTTTGTTTTGTTTCGAGGGAGATGCACACACTTGACAAACAGTGAATAGGGAGATAACTCTTACAAAGAAAAATGTTCGGCTTAGAATGTGTGAAAATAAAAAGTGCATAAACTGTATGATACTATATAAGAAATATCTAGGCGACATATTGTGAAACAAAAATTTTACACGAGAACAAAATTTGGCGGAAGAAAAAAAAATAATAACCAGAACAAATACAATAGGTCTTTCCACAGAAAAGTGGAAAGACCTAATAAAAAAAAATAAAAATCGCGTTCCATACTATACATTGACCAGTTTGAAACACACTTCAATCATACCATATATAGACCCTTAAATATGCAATGTTCAATAGGATTTGACAACTTTTAGAATTTGTCCTAGCTGTGAAATTGTGAATGAAACAAATGCAGGGGAATTGTCCCAACTGCAAATTCGGTTAGGTTGGCGTTCTAAACCTGGTTCAATTAAAAACAAAGCATACTATATGGATACTTTTACATGTAATTTGTTATTGAATATTGTATGTTGACCTCTACTCTGTTCTGCGTTTTGATATTTGTGTCGTTGGGATACTGCCTCTTTGTTATCTACCAATCATCAACTTTTAATCATCCTAGTTACAGGAATTCTTGATATCTGTTTCTTGTATAACTCCATGATTCATAAACAAGTGAGAAGATTTAAAGCACCCCCAAAAATGTATCTTGAAGTGCACATTTAGGTACATTATAAAGGCACATGCATTTATGCAGCTACTAAATCTTTTTTGTTTTCTTTCTTGAGAAAAGATTGAAACCGTACCCATGCAGAAAACCTGCCAAAATAGACCCTTTGGGACTTTGAAAAACCTTACATACATAAGAAGCAAAGTGACGTATTTGCTTATATATATTAATGTATTACTTTTTCGCAGGAAGCGAGTAGCATGATAAAATTAATGACTAAAAATATACAAGATGGTCTTCAGCCAAGATGTAGTATGAATTTAAGAATTTTAGACGGTCTTCTAGATGAAAAGCCACAGTCAATCGCAAGCTGAAATTTGGAATGCATCAATAAGTTTTCTAGTTAAAATGATTTGAGAACTCAAACACTAATTTAGAATTTACCAATTCCCTGCATATCATACGTTCGATGTACATTTTTCTGATAAATTCACGAAAACAATCTGCCCTGTAGAAAAAAAATGAAACAGATCGATTCGTTTTTATAAATGTATGCCTTAAATCCAGGACTGAAAAAAATGAAGTCAGCTCAAGGATCATATATGTAGCACTTATTGAAGACTTATACCTTATACATTGACAATTTTAATTATCATACTTCACGTTAAAATGCCATATTTTGATTGGCTAATACGAGGGTGTTAATTTACTCTATTACCCTTCATGGAGACGCTTGATCAAGTGTGCGCTTTATTAAATACTGATGGTTGTTATGTACAAGACGTCATAGTTTATTACTTTGAATTTCAAATTTAATCGAGAGTAATAACAGAACATTCAGTATAATAAATTAAATAACACATATCTGAGAGGGTGATAGAGCAGATTGGTACCCCTCGAAAAGACATTGTCAACCTTGGCTTCGCCTCAGTTGACAATGTTTTCTCGGGGTAACAATCTGCTCTATCACCCTCTCAGCTATGTGTTATTTATATATTGTGAATTTTTCCATGGTTACAATTGTTGAAAAAATATTTATTATTGTGTAATGTGATCTGAATAAAAGACAGTCAGACAATTTATTATAATCGAAATCTCGATGCTCAATACTTAGTTTTCCATGCTTTATGAAATATAACTTCTTTAATATAATAATTTTTACTACTTCTTGTCTAGACTCCCGACGATTTAAGGATTGACATATTGTATTTAGATATTTTTGTTTGCATAAACCTTCTATGATTTTAGCACTATATTTTGAGAACTACTCATTTGATGGCAAAATCATATCTTCAGTCACCGTTTCAAGACAATATAAGGGGACAGTCAAAAAGATAGAAAGTGGTATAAACCAAGACAATATAAGGGGACAGTCAAAAAGATAGAAAGCGGCATAAACCAAGACAATATAAGGGGACAATCACAAAGATAGAAAGCGGCATAAACCAAGACAATATAAGGGGAAAGTCACAAAGATAGAAATCGGCATAAACCAAGACAATATAAGGGGACAGTCAAAAAGATAGAAAGCGGCATAAACCAAGACAATATTCGTTTTGAAAACAATTGATAGAAGATCTTAAGTTGACCTCTATAGATGTTTTTTGTGATACCAAGAATTGGTTATTTGCTCTCTCATTAGCGTATCACCACATCTACTTTTATTCAGCGTGATTTGTATTTTCATCTTATTTGGTTTGCCCGCATGGTTTTGGTTACTATTTCAAATGTACTTCTTTTTTTTTATCTGAGTTCGTAAAAGAAACCGAGGGGAAGAATCACAAATTTGGCGTTCCTGGGTGAAAAGCAAAAAAAAAAAAAAAGGGGGGGGGGGGGGGGGGGCGCGCACATTAATAAAAGTTGAACTTTAAACTTATACATGTTATATTCAATTGATATTTTATAGGGTGTCTTTTTATGTTGTGATGTTACACTATTGTTTCAGGTTAGGGTGAAGGTTGGCGCCTATTAAAACGTTTAAACCCGCTGCATTTGTTTGCACCTGTCCTAAGTCAGGAACCTGATGTTCAGTGGTTATCGTTTGATGATGTGGTTCATAAGTGTTTCTCGTTTGTCGTTTTTTATATAGATTAGACCGTTGGTTTTCCTGTTTGAATGGTTTTACACTAGTCATTTTGGAGCCCTTTATAGCTTGCTGTTCGGTGTGAGCCAAGGCTCCGTGTTGAAGGCCGTACTTTGACCTATAATGGATTACATTTAGAAATTGTGACTTAGATCGAGGGTTGTCTCATTGGCACTCATAACACATCTTCTTATATCTATATAACACAACACATCCTATAAAAACACAACGTGGCACAAAAACATTAAACATGTACAGTTGCATGGGTACGTCACGTGATTCTAGAAAAAAAATTCTCTAGGTACACTTGAAATCAGAAGTTTGGCAAAAAACAAGGTACCAAAATGTCTTAAACAGAGAAGGCAGTTAAATGTTTAGCACCGACTTTAATTTAAATCATAATAATTGTACATGCAACATAAGATCGACAACTCTATCTCGATAACAAGTCTCAAATTGCCCTTCTATGAAAAGTCCAACAATGCATCAAATTTCCTGTCCTGCTTATCATTAATAACGGTTATATCTATGAATACAATTATAGAAGCTGTGATTCTTCTATTATATTTGTTTTCAAAACACATAAGCATAAATGAAACAACGGTGCATGGTTCCTGCAAAAGAGAATCCGGTCAAAAAATTTAAGTTTCCATGAAATACACAATTTAAAAAGGGAGATACGGTATGATTCCTAAGGAGACAACCATCCAACAGAGAGCAAAGGACGAGGATATACACATCTATATACATGTAGGTCACCGTACGGCCTTCTCCGATGAGCAAAACCCGTACAGTCTCTGGCTAGTACGCTGTATTGTATAAAAGGCTCCTCCGATTTGATAGATGTAAAAATATAGAACAAACAAAACTTTTTTTGTTGTATAATTTACAATAGTTTGATTCTGCGCAAGACGGTACTGACAATCATGTAGCAAAACATATAACATAGTACGTATGCAGATAAAAAGATGAAACAGTCAAGAGTTCTTAGAAGATGTAAACTAGTACTTTTAATATGTTTCTATCTTCATACATCCTGCACAGCCAAACAGACACCGCACTTATGCAAGGGTTTTACTGTCGGTCTGAAGAATACAAAGGTGCCTTATTTCTGTACCCAAGTTATACTTAGTTTTTTTTTCTTCGTTCTGATGAACATTAAGCAGCAATCAAACAATACCCAAGTTATAGAAACCCTTTATATATATATAGCTATAGATTGACACTGATTTAGAATAGCTTAGGTGGAGAAAAGATAAAGTGAAGTACCCCTAAAAGGCGTTTGCTGAAATAACATGACATCAAAAACAATTTTTATATTTTAAACTTGAATTTTATTTTTAGTACTCCACATACTTAGTTTATTCCTTTTCGATAAAAAAGAGGCTGCAGATACCAAAAGATACAATCAAAATAGAAAACTCAAGACTTAGTAAAACAAACTCCACCAAAAAACCCGCGGAAATTACCATCAGGAGCGCCAGACGGGTAAGCGGACCCTGCTCCACATGTGATAAGGAACTGACGTCAGCCAAGAAGACAAATAGAAAGAATAACTTGCTAAATGGTAATGACAAATGAATGCATAATTCCAAAAACTTAGTAAGTCAAATATTGAGATATTAGGGTAAGCGCTTGTTCCCAGATTAGGTCGTATTACAATTAAATACAAATATCGTCTCCTTTGTCTTTGGCAGAGTTGACTCAAGCCAGAATAGCCTATTCTGTTAAATTCAGTGGTTTTAAATTTTTGTGCTTCTCGTCTTTATTTTCACAAACAACTGATATTAGCTGGTGTACCTGATATCTGATTTTCGCTTAAGCACGTGTTGAGCTCACTGATTTAAGGCACCGACCATTCATCTTTTTTGGAGCGGGTGAGTCTCGAGACAAACAATTGTTTTTCGAATTAAAAAATACTTCAATAACATACACGAACAATATCTTATTTTTTCAAACTCAATGTAGAATCTACTGTTCCCCCTAATTTTCCAAGAATACAAACTAATATTTTTTTATTCATTTGTCTTCCGACCGAATCAAACTATTTGTTTACAAAAAATATAGAACAAAACAATTTATTTGAAAGAACCTCCCTCCTCTGACACGAAGATGAATGGTCGGTGTCTAAGTGCTATAAATATCCGTAAGGTTGAACATTGTGATATTGTACATTTAGATCCTATATTAACTACTCCAAGCAAGAGTTTCCTCCCTTTTGATATTGAATAATATTTTGACCGATGTAAACTTAGGCATAATAACTATAAATTTAAGTTGCACTAATTATGGCTTTTAACTCAAAAAAGGCTCTGATTGTTAATCATTTAACCAAAAACCTATAAGTGTTACAGGAAAAATAAAAGATGCCAAATTTGTGATCTCTCCCACATTTTCTGACGTCCATCTTGATAATATGATTTGAAGCATGTAGACTTCAAGATATCCAAATGGGTAAATACCTTTTAGGCCGATCAATTCTTATTTTTGTCAGGTTTTATGGATTTCCCATATGCCTTGGAGTTCGGTATTTATGTTTGTTTGGCTCCACCGAAAGGTGGAAAATTTTATGTCACAAATAATGATTGATTTTATCAGCAAAAAAAGTCGAATGCATTGTATTAAATATCGAACGTTTACATAAATTAGTGTTCTCATTATATTTGACTCCATGTTTAAAAGATATAGCTCGTATTTGAATTTCAAAATAAACCGAACAGTTTTATACAAGTGTGAGAAAAAAAATCAATCGCAAAATTATATATATGATTGAATGACACTCAAAGTATGTCGATCTGCAGTGCCAATGTCTGTGGGTTTTCTGTACAATAGTATCGTAAAATGTCAGCCGTGAGCCGTAATGTGAACCGTTTTGGCGAGTAAGCGCCGCGAGCTAGAAGTAAGCACACGTTGAGCTCACTGATTTAAGGCACCGAGCATTCAACTGTTTTTTGGAGGGTGTTGATCACGGGACGAACATTGTTTTTTTTTACTTTAAATATATATAAAGAAACAAATTAAACTTCAGTAAAATACAGGACTGACAAGATTTGTTTTCCGAACTCAATGTATAATCTACTTTTCCCTTAATGATAAATGGAAACTAACTATTGTTTATTTCATTTCCCTTCCGACTGAAACTACTTGTTCACAAGAAATATAGAATCAAACAATTTATTTGAAAGAAGACCATGCCCCTCCCACACGAAAGATGAATGGTTGTTGCCTAATTACCATAAATGCCCGTATGGTGGAAAATCGTGAAATTGTACATCTAAGTCCCATATGAGGGTCTGGATGAATTTTACAGAATAGAGAATAATGACCAAATAAAATAATGAATAGAGAAAAATGAGAGAGAACAAAAAGGACAGAGAATAATGGGGTATTAAAATATAAAAAAATAATTGTGGAAATGAAAGAATCGGGTGATACAATACTGATTACAAAAATGAAAGATGTACAGAATAAAGAAATCATCTCATTACGTAAAAATGTAATAGTAATACCATTTTCATTAGAATTTTACAGAATAAGCGTTATCTAATTTTAATATAAAGAAAATGCCCTAAAAATTTAAAGAATACAGATACAGTAAGGGACCACCATCGAGACCCTCAATACTTCATGCAAGAGTTACCGCCCATGTGATACTGACTAATATCGTGATCGATGTAAACGTAGACATTACTACATTAAATTATAGTTGCAATAATTATTACTTTTATCTCTAAAAGACTGTGCTTGTTATTTCTTTAAACAAAAACTTAAAAGGGTTACAGGAAAAATAAAAGATGCCAAATTTGTGACTTCTACCACTTTTATGAAATCAATATTAACAAACAGTGGTTCATTACTATTTAAACCAATCAAATTATGATGATTTTGTCAGATTTTATGGACTTTTTCGAATTTGCTTTGAAGTTCGGTATTCGTCTTTTTTAATCCACCGATAGGTGGAAATTAATGTAAAAATAAGACATTTTTTGCAAAATAATGGGTCTAGCACATTTTACCAAATATCGCATGTTTACATAAAGGAGCATTCTCACTCTGTTTGACTCCATGTTATTAAGATATACATCGTATTTGCATTTTAAGAAAAACTAAACCGAACTTTTTGATACAAGAGCGAGAAAACAAATCGTAAAATTATATATGTAATTAGATGACACTCGTGTGTGGATCTACAGTGATAATGTCTTTCAATAAAAGCAGTAAATTGTTATAAAAAAGTATAATTTTGGGGGCTTTCTGTACAATGGCATCGTAGAATATCAGCCGTGACCCATAATGTGGACTTTTTGACGAGAAAGCGACACAAACAAGCAAGACAATTTTACAGTGTGCAAAACGTCTGATATTTAACGATATCTACATGTATACACATTGAGTTGCACCAATTAATGTCTTTGCTTAAAAAGGGCTCTGTTGATCGCTCAATTAACGAAAAACTTAAAAAATTTTAAATATTACTTCAATGGTCTGGATGAGGTTTACAGAATAGAGAATAATGACCAATGAAATAATGAATAGAGGAAAATGAGAGAGAACAACAACAAAAAAGAGAATACTAGGGTGCAAAAGTATAAAAAATAATTGTGGAGAATAAAAGAATCGGGTAATATGATACTGATTACAGAAATGAACGATGTACAGAATAAAGATAAATAATCTCATTAAAAATAGAAATTTAATAATAAAATCATTTTTATGAGAATTTTACCGAATAAACGTTATTTTTAAAGATAAAAAAAAAATGCCCTTAAAAATTTAAAAATACAGAAATAAGGAACCCCATCCAGACCCTCAATACTTTATGCAAGAGTTACCTCCCATGTGATTCTGAATAATATTTTGACCGATGTAAACTTCGGAATACTTACTTAAAATTTGAGTTGCAAATATTAATGCTTTTGTTTTTAAAAGACTGTGCTTGTTATTTATTTAATCAAAACCTTAGAAGGGTTACATAAAAAAATAAAAGATGCCAAATTTATGATTTATCCCACATTTATGATATCACGTATATTAACAAACAGTGGTACATTACCATTTACGTAAATGATTATATGTTGATTTTGTGAGATTATGGACTTCCGCCGTTTTGAATTTTCCTTGAAGTTCGGTATTGTCTTAAAACTTTTTTACTCCACCAATAGGTGGAATATCGTGAAAAAAATAATGAGAATTTTTTGTCATCAAAATGTGTCGAGTGCATTGTATTAGATATCGAATGTTAAAATAAAGTACGTTTACTTAAAGTAGCGTTCGCGCTACATTTGATCCAGTTTTAAAAAGATATATATATCGTTTTCGAAACCGAACTTTTTGATACAAGAGCGAGAAAAACAAACGTAAAATTAGATAAATATTATTTAATTGAATGACACTCGAAGTACATGTATGTGGATCTGCAGTGCCAATGTCTTTCAATAAAAGCAGTAAGTTGTAATAAAAAAGTATAATTTTGGGGGCTTTCTGTACCATGGTATCGTAAAAAAACAGCCGTGAGCCATAATGGGAACTTTTTTGGCGAGAAAGCGGCACGACCAAGCAAGACAGTTTTACAGTGTGCCGGACATCTGATATTTAACGATATCTATATACAGAAAATCCGATAATCTGTTTATCGTGTGTATATATTTTTCACACTTGGTTGTTCTAACGAAAGCTAGCTTGATTAGTTCTACTGTCATATTGTACATTCGCTGATCAATAAATTCTCCTCACACATTTGGACTTCGATGACTTGTTCTCATAACGTCCTCAAAGCCGTGATAGTACATTGAGATAGCTGGTTTAAACTTCTTCATGCAAGAGTTATTTCCCCTAAAATAAATTATATTTGATATTTGTTCATTCAAAGGAAATTACTTTAACTTTGAGTTGCAATGATTAATGTATTTGCCTAAAAAGGGCTCTGTTGGTCGCTCAATAAACAAAAAACTTTAAAATTGTAACAGGAAAAATAGAGATGCAAAAATGTGATTTCACCCACATGTTTCAGACGTGTTTTTTATTGCATGAATTGAAGCATGGAAATTCATAAGTCTACTTCATAAATTTTATGCGTCCGAACATTTTTATGGATCCACTATGAGGTGGAATATTGTTAAAACAAACCAGTTGAAAATAAGATATAAATAAATACAAGTGTTTGTAAACATTTTTTAAAATTTTGCATACAAGATCGAAAAAAAAAAACCAAACGTCAAATTGTATATTTATATAACTGAGGACACTCGAAAAAATGTGGATCCAATGTCTTTTTAACAAAAGCAGCAAATAGTTATGTAAAAAGTAAAGTTAGAAAGATTTCTTAAAACATATAGATTGTTGTATCATACTATTTCATGTAAGAGTTACTTCCCATGATATTAATTAAATTTGACCGATGTACACTTATAGAAAACTACTTTAACTTTGAGTTACAACAAATAATTCTTTTACCTCAAAAAAGCTCTTCTGGTCGCACATACAACAAACAAAAAAACTGTAAAATTGTAACAGGAAAATAAAAGATGCCAAAAACGTTATTTCTCACACATTTTCAGGTATGTTTTTTTATTGTATGATTTGAAGCATGTAAATTGTTAACAATACTTTATAAAATTGGTGCGCCCGGATATATGTTTGCAGTTTCCATTATAAGGTGGAATATATTTAAAACAAATATGGTAAATTAGATATATATAGATTAAAATATTTGTGCAGATTTTTGAGAATTTAGATTTGATAGTCAATATTTGTCAGTTGGATATTTTAAAAAGACTGACAATAACAAAAGGAACACGTGATAGGTTGGTTCTGATACTAATTTGTTTTTAAAGAAATTGTTTAAGTATCCGTGCATAATATAATCATGAAAATCAACCAATTATAAAGTTGACTTTTTCTTTGGTTTATTGTTTTATATAATCTTTTCGTATCTTTTTTTTATGCTAGAAATTAAAAAAAAAAACAACAACAGGAAAAACCCCGAGTAAAATCACAATTAAATGATTCTCGACGTAAGCGAACTCGCAGTATCCTATTTGCTCCATAAAGCATGTTAACAATACTTATGTTGAAAGATTATATCGTGCGTTTAGAGTTCCGATGTCAAAAATCTTTACAAAAGAGTTACTTCCCCTGAGATTAAAAAAATATTAACCAATTTTAATTTAGAGAAAACAACTTAATCTTTGAATTGCAATGATTAACATTTTGTCTAGGAAAGGCTCTGGTAGTTAAACATGTAAAGAAACTCATAAAAATTATCAGAGAAAAATTAAAAAATGCCAAATAGATAATTTCTCCCACATTTTCAAACGTACTTCTTGCTAATTTGATAAGAAGAAGGGAACTCTTTTGCAGACGAACATCGGTAAACTACTGTTGCGTTTATAGATTTTTATGGCTCCACCAGATGGTGGAATGATATCATGATATTTACATTAGTTGCAACTAAGGGTGCCACATGTGGAGCAGGATATGCCCACCTTTCCGGAACCCTTGAGATCATCCCCAGTTTTTGGTGGGATTCGTGTTGTTCAGTTTTTAGTTTGTTATGTTAAGTTTCGTGTACTGTTGTTTGTCTTTTTGGTCGTTTTGGTTTTTTTTGCCATGGGAATGTCAGTTTGTTTTCAACTTATGAATTTGAATATCACTTGAGTATCTTTCGTCTTTCTTTTAAAGAGGTAGGGTCTATAGTAGATTTATTTCATACCAGGACCATTTGTAAAAGTTTTTCAATGTTTGTTAAATTTGGTTTTTACTGCTTACGAGCGAAAATTTTTGAAGACTTTTAAAAAATGACAAGAGTCTCACTCGACAGGTTTTTGTTTTAGCGCTGAACTTCAATGCACATTAGTGACGGATACAAACATATGGTCATATATGGTTATTCTCGATTTGAGTCCTATATAAATAAGCTTGTTTTTTTTTCTCATCTTATCAAAAAAAGTATTTTGTCTCATCGTAAAGAAGTTCATTTCGCGAGGGTATATGATTTTTTAAATACTGCTTGTTAGTTTACACATATTATATTGTTCGAAAGGACAAGTGTATCAGAAACAAGGTTTTCAGTAACTGCGAGTACTCTCAGATCTGTACTTAGTGTCCTTTTTGTTGTTAGGAATGAGGGATGGATAAATACCCTGCCACGTCCGGTCTGTGTTTATGTTTGATGTTTTCCTGCTTTGAATCGATCTGATGAGTTAAGCCTTTTTCAACTGATTTTGAAAGTTTGTTCTTATGTTGTGCTGTTACACCAATGTCCCAGGTTATGGGGAGGGTTGATTCCTCACAAACATGTTTAAATCCGCCACATTCTTTATGTGCCTGTCCCAAGTCAGGAGCCTGTAGTTCAGTGGTTGTCGTTGGTTCATGTCTGTCATATCTTGTTTTCGTAAATTGTTTTGTTATAAATTAGGCCGTTAGTTTTCTCAATTGAATTGTTTCATATTTTTCATGTCAGGGCCTTTTATAGCCGACTATACGGTATGGGTTTTTCTCATTGTTGAAGGCCGTAAGGTTGCCTATAATTGCTTACATCCACTTTATTTTAACTTTGGTGGATCGTTGTCTCATTGGCAATCATACCTCATCTCGTTATTTTTATATTTCAACTTAGTAATGTCTTCTCCAAAACAAATACTGCATGTTCACTGTTATGCACTTTGTTTCAAGCTTGCATTTGTACATTTTTTATATCTTTATATGTCTACACACATTTGTGACTTATGCGATGAAATATTAATTAAAGCGAACCTTATGTTACTCTGTCTATGAAAAACTCGCATTCTAGTGCATCTATAGAGGACATACATTTCATAGTGCAGAAGCACCCTAGCAACCACGTGAAAGAAGTAAAATTACACAAGAAATAAATCAAAGTTACACATCAATAATAGAACACCCAAGGTTGACTGGGGAATAGAAATATGATCACTTCTTCCGACCGGCTGTGCGGGATGTACAAATACGCAGTCACGTCCGGTCAGAATGGGGACGTTAAGTCCGATGCCTCGTGTAGAAAGAGTACCACACTCTCTGCACTTTCAGAACCCTTGTAACTTCGATGGACCGTAGATGGCCCGTTACAAGGCAAAATTTCAGTCCCTATCCAATTAATATACCCTGATTTTCTAGTGGCAGTCCAAATTTTCCTGACCTTCATCCCGGACGGCTTCTATTTAAGAATCTACCTTTTGTATTTATTGTTATAACATGCATGAACATGCATGAACTATTTGCCACTGTACGTTAAGCAACCAATAATCAATCAATCAATCAATTATAGAAAGATACATGTACTGGTAAAAACGGCCTCAATTGTCCAAAACTGTTTTATGGTAAAATACAGTAACTGTAAACCAACTTATTTTCGCGGATACTTTATTTCGCGTTTAGCCCTTTCTTTACCATTTCGTGGTGATTTAATTTCGCGATTCTCAAATTTACTTGATGTAGTTATCCAAGTTTTACATATTCACGACGATTTATATTCGCGATATTTTTCTACCCGCGAAAGTCGCGAAAACAAATCGTTCGCGAAATTTAGTTGGTTTACAGTAGTTCTTGTTAGAAACTGGTCTAAGTTTGTCGGGAAAACTGTTCCAAAGTGTTCTAGAACAGTTTTTCTTGCAGTTTCTGGCAGATTTTTAGAGAGGCTAGAATTGATCTAAACAGTACAATCTCTGAAATTAGGATGCAAGACGACATGCTAACTTTATCAGCAGATTAAATACAGAGAGAAAGATTCTTAAATTTGATACGATATAGTCTTTTTTTTTTATCACTGCCTGAAGTCATTAAAATACCATTTGATCTATTAAAAAGGTCTGTTGTTATTGTTGCCTTTTAACTGAAACTTTTTATTGGCTTGTAAAAATAATATAGCTCTTAGTTTCAAAATTTATTTAGATAAGGTAATACAGTAATTCATTTTACAGCAACGACATATTCTCTATATAACTTGCTATATTCTGCAGTGCATATTCCTACAAGGTGCAAGATCGCTCAAAAAATGAACTCATTCTCTGTAGATAAAGTATAGGCTATCTTACAATTATCAAAGTTAGTAAAAAAGGAGGTTTTGAATAACGAATTCCTCCTTTTTCTTGATAAGCAGAATAACAAAAGGTCTATAAAACATAATTTAATCAACAATATTACTTTAAATTTAAAAGTATAAAAATTAAAAACATGTGTTATTATTGCCAATGTGACAACTATGTACACCACAGTCCATGAAATGTTGATGTAAGTAGTCGTAAGTTATCAATTTACGGTACACTTTTAATTAGTACTTTTTTCAGTACTGTGTTGTCATCAGTACTTTTTCAGTACTGTGTTGTCATCAGTACTTTTTCAGTACTGTGAGAAATATTGTTATGACTAGATGTACATGTAGTACCTTAATTACGTCACAAAACATAATTTTACAGTTCTATTTGCTTTAATCTCTCTCTACCTGTAGGTGGACATTCAGGTACGGAACATAACAATATAACAGTCATTCGTCTGTGAAACTGATTGCTATCAAACTTGGTATGTAAATAGTCATATAAAAAGTGAAAATATAGAAACGAACGACCGATAGCCCGAGGTTGGTGGTTTTTAAATCTCTATAAAATTTTTAGTTTGTTTTAATTTAGACACCATGTATCTGTCTTTTCTGAAAAGAAAAAGAACATCTAAATTCACAAAATTACCAAAATTTCTTTAAAAAAAACATTATAGTAACACGATTAGAATTATCTCGACAACTTTGTGAAAATCAACTAACATTTTCGATTGGATTTACGTATTACAAAAGGACATTAAAAGTGGAGATTCACATGAGATTCACATGAGATTCACATGAGAAGATAAAAGGAAATACTTTAAAGTATAGCACAAAAAGACGAACACTTTACTCGGTGAATCACTGCAAAATGATATAACATAAACGGAGGAAGGTTTCTATATGTTAAAAGGATATGTATTTGGACCTTATAATTTTATCTTTTCTGGCTTCTGTCTCTGGTCTTCCATTCGGAAGAGATTGGAGTAACCTCGGAATAAAATCGACAGGTTGGTTTTTTTTTTCATTTATTAATAATTGTTATTCAGTCTATTTATTTATTTATCTAGTTATTTGTATTCATTTCATTTGTTCATTCATTTTTAAATTAAAATATATTCTATGGCGACATTTGCAGTTTCAGCTTCCCAATTGTAAACTTTTCATTTCTATGTGACAACATTCCAGCAGCGCCTGCATATGGAGTATGTATCTCCTAGTTTATACGATATTCAAGAGCTTGCATTTCCTATCATTATTTCCTTGATAGAGGGTTGCTGCTTACAAGGAATCTATTAAACCAAGAGTTCCAAGTGGAGAAGTTGAAATCACCCTTTCGTAAAATTTAAGTACACCATTGCGAGTTGTTACGGAATATCTGTTTCACAGATGATGACAAATATGTTCCAATTGTCGTAACCATAATCACGTCTTCTTTTCCTCGAATGTGACCTATAGACTCATGCCTCGTTCACACGTACATTTAATTCGAATTGAATTCGAATCGAATGCGAATCGAATTCGCTAATCGCGTTCACACACTCTTTTTTTTTTAATTCGAATTGATTCGAATTGGCTAAAGCGCATTATCCAATTCGCATTAGAAATGCTTTTTTGTAAATACGAATTAAAAGTTAACGTCGTTCGGACAGTAAAGCGAATTTGACGCGTATTGCAATTCGAATTAGAATTTACGTTTGGACGTAAAACGTTTCGAATGCGAATTAAACTAATTCGAATTAGTTAATGCGAATCGAATTCGAATTACGTGTGAACGCAGCATTAGACTTATCACTGGGTTTTTACTTTTATGAGCAACACGACGGACGCCACATGTGGAGGAGGATCTGCTTACCCTTTCTGTGCACCTGAGATCAACCCCGTTGTTTGTCGTTTGATAATTTTTCGTTTTTTTGCCATGGCATTGTCAGTTTGTTTTCGACCAATGAGTTTTAATATCCTGTTGGTATCTTTCGCCTCTTTTTGTTTTACTTATAATAATAAGTTTCAATATTTTAAACACGTTGATATTGATAATGGATGCGTGTTTAACATCTAGTTGCCAATTTACCTGTAAATTCAGGACGAGAACATTTAATATGGTATAATTGTGTTATGAAACCTGCTTTAAAGTAATAGTCCGACGCGTTGAGCCGGATTTAAACATGTTACATTTGTCATTCCGGGGCCTTTTATAGCTTCATACTATGTGGTATGGGTTTTGCTCACGGTGACCTATAGTGGTTAAATTCTACGTAATTTGATCTCTGGTGGAGAGTTGTTTCATTGACAATCATACCACATCTAATTATTTTTATAGTTCAAAAGGTAACAGTCGACAGGAAAATTGATTGACAAATATTTCATGCATATTCGGGACGATTTTTGAAACCTGGACACATTATTCTGACATTGAATCGAACAGTCTTTACTCTTACTCTTAAAGGCCGCGTGCTCAAGTCTTTGATTTAACCTGGTCGTGGACCGAGCAAACAACCCCCAGCACTCAAGGCGAACACGTTACACGAGACATAGGATGTAAGGCAAATGTCAAGGAAACAAAAACCAACCCCAACATGTTTTCAGAGGTCACTATTTGGTTCATTGTATATATATATATATAGAAGTCTATAAAAAGGACCAACCAGCAAATTTACTATGTACCGGATCGTCTAGAATAGACGATACTGTGCAGATAAGGAAAACAATTATATAAGTCTAGAGATTTGCACAACGATACTAATATAAGATGGTATTATACGAAGATGTTGTTAATAAATCGTGTTGACAAATATTTCGGCTTAACAAATAGCCTTCTTCGGTGTCAATTATTGTTAATAAATCGTATTGTTAAAATAATTGACACCGAAGAAGGCTATTTGTTAAGCCGAAATATTTGTTCTGTTTGACTTTGATTCGTGATGCATCTGAGTATTTTATTCTGAAGATTATTATAAAGTCAAAATGACTTGTATGCTACTATAGACGTACTGCTATCAGAAATCCCGTATTGCTCAATCTTTAGTTTCCTATGTCGTGTTTCGTGGATTTGTTCTCTTTTTGGTCGATTTTCGTTTTTTTTTTTGTTTTTTTTTTTTGGCCATGGCCTTGTCATGCAGTGTTTTCTCCGGCTTATGGGTTTTCAATGTTCCTTTATATCATGTGTCTCTTTTTTAAAACAGTTTATCATTCTCGACTAAACACCTCGTATAATATTTAAAATTAATGTGAAAAATTGGTAAATTCAAATTATTAATAATGATATACATTTCTTGATTAAGACATTCCTTGCTAGGTCATCTGTTAGTAAATAAATATGTATTTCTAAATCAAATTTGTTTTTGTATAAACATTTCAATTTAAACATGGATGATGCAGTTATTAGAAAATAATATGTACATTGTATTTCTAAATCCAAATTGTTTTGAACACGACGGAAAAATAAAGATACGACACTTAACGACGATCCGAAAACGCAACACTACATACGAAAAAAGAACATCTTGCTATTCATCGTCACCGCAACAAGGTATTTGTGTTTACTTACAAAATTAATATCCTTAAAGGAACGTTCTTATATCAATTATTATAGTCGATAATATGTCTTTCTTCAAAAGCTTAATAGTTTTATGACTTGCAATAAAATTTATTATACTGATTTCCCAAAGGATAACGCGTTGAACCGGCTCGTGTACTAATGCACTAGTCAAACTATATTTATAGAGCATTTGTATAATAAATTTATAATGACGATAAATTTTAGATAAATTAAAGGATAGACAACCACAAAGTGGGTCATTAATATCCGGCTGGGATCGGTACTGGAAAGCCGAATTTCCGCGGACTTGATGGTACTGATTATCACCAACCCAGTCGTGGCGCCATGAAGCCTGCAGTGCACACTAGTGCACTTCCCTTTGCACTAACTAATAAAAAGAATAATACATTTTAGCACTAGTTTGGATATATTATGAAATATACTTAATGCGTTTTTCACATGAGGATCTTGATGGGGTTTACAGAATAGAGAATGATCGCAAAAAAGTGCAGAAAAAGGGCGAACATAAAAAAGAATAGAGAAACATAGCCCGAAATAAAAAGAATAGAGAATAATGGGGAGCTGAAATATATAAATAGAAAAAAATCTGTAAAAAGAGAAAAATGGCCTAAGAAATCAAAGAACACAGATATGGACGACCCCCATCCAAATCCGCCCATACTCCTTATCATTTTACACATGCCTATTTTCAATTCAACATGCTCTTATCCTGCATATGCATGCAATTCGTATGCCGCTGGACGTTATACAACCGTCCATCATCATCATTATCATCCTTTTTCATCATTCTTATTTTTTGGCACAATGCTATTACAGAGAAAGTTTCGGTGAACCTGAAAACAAAAGACAATTTTCGTTTTAAAAGAAGTGCTAGTAATCATCCTAAGCAATTGACATTCCAATACACATCCAAATCTGTTGGCGATGTGTCGATTGAATTAAAGAAAAATAATATTCAGAAAATACCACCAGTATTATTGTATGATGGGATTAATCTAAAGAATAAGACAGATATTAACATAGGGGTAAGTATCTTTATTATAGAGTTGTTATATAAACTTAACAACATAAATAACGCACCACATCTGACCATATATAGTAGTTTCACAATTTCTTGTTTTTGCTTCAAACTTTTAGAAATCCAAAATATTTTAAGCATAACTGTGAAATTAATGCAGAGTTAACAGAGAATTTTTCCTTTTTACTAGTTTTAGTTACGACAATGGAGATTTAAACCACAAAAGTTAAAAATCAAAAGTCTGAGATAAGTCAATTTTAATTTGGCTATGAGATAAGAATTCGATGAAGAAACTGAAAATTCAAAGTCATTTTTGTTGTTTTCAGGCGAAGAGATACCAAGACTTTTATTTGTTGCTTTTTTGGTTAATAGTGTGTTTTTTTATTTGAGATGTCAAAAATTAAAGTTAAGAAAATTTTCACAGAATTTGGTGTTGATGATTTCAGAAACGTTGTGTCAAAAGTTTCACTTATTTCAGAACCTATAAAAATAGGTTATATGCAATAGAAGTTTTTAACCCCAAAGAAATTATTGGAGGTTGTGTGTTTTTTTTTTTGTTGAGTATATACCGTTTAAAAATACCATTGAAAATTGACTTCATTATCAACATATAAAACGCAATGTGATGAAAAAAAACCAAAAGGCTTGTCCTCATTGTCCGATTCTGCGATTCTGAAGGACTGATATGTACGAGGAGAATGCCTAAATTTGACTCATTACAAGAAATGACAATAAGATGCTATTGTCGTTGAATTTGACTTCCAAACTGAAGCTTATGATATCCCGGCCTGTTTTACAGGACTTCCGTTTTGTCTGCCTTTTGCATGTCACATTCGTATATGTTTCGAAAGTGTGCTTGTCTCGGTTTTTGATAAGTTATTTTGGTCACGTTTTGTCCTTTTAATTCTCGACATTGCCATGGAAATTGTAATGTCTAGCTGTTATCCCTACCAGTGATGCGTAGATTCATTCATTCAAGTACCATCAACATATCTGAGACAATTATCTACCGAGACCAAAGGACGAGGATGCAAACAATTTAAGGACGCTGTCCGGTATGACAAAATTGGATACAAGTACAAAGAGAAAAACGCAGCCAGATTTATGCTTAATACAATAAGTGTACAAAAAACAGTTGGTAGACCGTGCATCAATCAACGACAAACACTAAATATCAGGCTCCTGACTTGGGACAGGCACATAAAGAACGTGGCAGGGTAAATCCACTATCAACATGCTGTCAAAGTAAGGGGGCATGATTAATATAACATTGGTGTGATAATCTAACATAACGACCTATTCCTCAAAGCAGTTTAAAATTCCTCCACTAATAACAAACGTGTTGGAGATATTATCATAGTACCCTCCAGCGGTAATGTCCTTTTATACGTATGTTTTATATGTGTATGACTAATTTAGGACAGTGACACAGCTTATAAATGTGTATTCGCAGGCCGATTCTGTTTTAATGGTTCTGGCAAATCAGTTAAATTTATATTTTGGCGTCTGTGAAATACCGCATACGCATTTTCATAAGCATTGTGCAACTTTGTTGTCTATCAAGGTTGTTGGGTTAATTTGATATTTTTTTTAAATTTTTTTTATTTATGCAGCTTTCATATTTTATTATAGACAATTTTGCGATTGTTTTTTTATATATTCATTTTTGTTGTTGTTACACATACTAACTTCAACAGTGCTTGTAACACTGACCGAAACATGATTTCTTTAGACTCAAACATTGATTCAACTGGAAAAACGAAAACTGCTAAATAATATGAAGTTTCTTACAAAGTTTTAGTACTTTATCCTTGGTTTTTGATAACCTTCCATTGTATGTGAAAGGGGCTGCACTCTTCGTCACAAATTCGCGCCACTATGGATGGCCGGCAGTTCTACATATAAAAGGGACAAAATGTTCTTCTGAAAAATTTGTTTCAATAAGATAAAAAAAACTTTATAGTTTGCATCCAATGTAATTTATCTAGACATAAGTAATGTAGCGTTTTACTAAAGAAATATTGTGTACATATAAGATAACGGTTATTTGAAATATGCATCAAGCCTAAAGACTAACATTGATGAAAGTGCAAATTAAATGCGCTCCTTTGTATTTCAAGTATGTGATATGAAACAGTACAGACAAAGAATGACTTGACAGTTTACACCAAAGTTCACATACTTTAACCTATTGCTTAAGGCCTTCAGAATTATTGATTTTCTATTACAATTTTCACTTTGTGGCAATTAGCTTAGTCATAAAGACAAGAATTCAATGCATTACTTACACATTTACAAGGTTAATGGTACAATGTACATTATGCCACCATTGAAATATGACTCAGTCAATGTATGTCTCGCTTTAATGTCACGTTTAAATATACTCCTCGCTAGAGTAGTACATGTCTTTACTTATACATTTATTAAGTTAAAAATTAACGCAACATAGGCATAATGCTATATAAAAATGTGACTCATACAATGTATGTCTCGCTTTAATGTCACGTTCAAATATTCTCCTAACTAGATTTACTCTATGCCTTTACTTATACATTTATAAAGTTAATGGAACATGTACATAATGCCATATAGAAATGTGATTCAGTCAATGTATGTCTCGCTTTAATGTCACGTACAAATATACTTCTGGCTAGATTATCATATGACTTTACTTATACATTTATAAAGTTAATGGAACACGTACATGATGCCATATAGAAATATGACTCATTCAATGTATGTCTAGCTTTAGTGTCACGTTCAAATATACTCCTCGCCTGATTAGTCTATGCCATTACTTATACATTTATAAAGTTAACGGAACATGTACATAATGCCGTATAGAAATGTGACTCAGTCAATGTATGTCTCGCTTTAATGTCACGTACAAATATACTTCTGGCTAGAGAATACAGTAAACTGTTATTGACGGGATACATTTCCTTTAAAAGTGATGTAAATTAAAAAAAAATCAAACATTAAATTGTCACTGTGCTTTTTTTGAAGAAATGCATATATTTAAATTATAAAACAAATCAACCAGCTTTAACTCAAAATATGAACAAGATTGTGTCTTGGGTTTCTTTTAATTCAGTTTGACATTTTTGTTTTTTAACTTTTTCACACCCCAGATATTTTAGAGTATAATTTTATCCCCTAACTTTTTACTCATTAAACACTAAGAAATAAATTTGGACTGCAATGTAGGACAGTATACTATATAATATTAGCAAAGGAAGTTTGATAATATTATTCTGGATCCTTTACTTGATGGATATGAATATCTTTAGTGCTGAAAGGTTAATTATTAGTTATTAGTTGTTTGTAACGTCCAGTGGCCAATATCGCACGGATGTCTCAAACACAAATTGAAAATTAATTCAATCTAGTAGTTTTGTTTTAAACGCCGGACCGAAAGATGGACTTCAATTAGCAAAGGAGGGTTTGTTTGATAGATACAAAAGATCATATATGGACCACTCAAAGAATTATTGAAAGTTTACTTTTATTGCAAACAGGTGGTTCTTACCTAGTCAGTGATTTGGAAGTGACTGTGTATTTAAACATCCGACAAGACCAAACAAACGTCCATTGTAACGCGGGTCTGGCTGTCGGATGTAAAAGTCAGAGCAAGGAGGTTGAATGATACTACCAGCTTGTGCTCTCAATCAATCAATCAATCAATCAATCAATCAATCAATCAATCAATCAATCAATCAATTAGTCAATCAATCAATCAATCAATCAATCAATTAATTAGTCAATCAATCAATCAATCAATCAAATCTAAATATACCACACACTAGAAAACTAAAAAAAGTATCTGTATTTGGAAGTTGCTCGCTTTTCCTATATTCCATCTACTAAAGTATATGATTTTGTGATATTGCTCATAAATGTGATATTGATATATGCCTTAGAATTTAGTTTCAAGTTAAAATACAATCCAAATGTCTCTGCTTTTATTAATCAGTTTTCTATTGTATCAATGATTTGAATCTAATTGCAGGATTTTGTTTGAATAAATCACACTATCCAATTTAATTAATTACTAAATACTTTTCTGTTTAATCAATTATTTGAATCTATACTTGTTCGGTGTGAGCCAAGGCTCCGTGTTGAAGACCGTACTTTGACCTATAATGGTTTACTTTTATAAATTTTGACATGGATGGAGAGTTGTCTCATTGGCTCTCATACCACATCTTCTTATATTTGATTGCAGGATTTTGCGTTATACTACAATACAGAAAATAAAGCATCAGCATTAGTAAAGTTTTATAGTGACGACTTATCGCATTATCATATTGTAAGTATTTTTTTACAAAAGCATGCATTAGCTTTCCAAAAAGCTTGTCAAATCATTGCATAAAGTTCCCAAAAAGCTTGTAGAATCATGCTTTAGCTTTCAAAAAAGCTTGCTTTTCATGCATTAGCTTTCCAAAAAAGTTTGTAAAAGAATGCAATATCTTTCCAGTAAGCTTATCGAATTCTCATTATGAAATGTAATTCATTTAACGGTGTCTTCATTATATTGAGGAACAACAAAAAGCAACAAAACAAAACAAAACGTATGGTACCGATTTTCATGCGCGTGACATTTGTTTCTGGAATATATTTAATCTAGTAAGGTCGAAGCCAAACATATCATTATATATAGCTACATACGGCTGCGTCATTTGGTATATGTCGGTAAGTTTTCTCATTGGAAATCATACCACATCTTATTTTTTATATATAAAACGTTGGTGAGCAAAGAGACCAAAATGTAGAGCGTATTTTATAAGAGATTAACTATAATTAACTAGAATGTAAGACATATTTATAGTAAACACGACGTGATGTCAAAATACGCATGGTCAGTCAACCGAAATCTGTTTGAGGTAATCCGATCTTATTCATGGTTTATTTTTCTTCACTTAAAATGTATATTCTAGCATGAATCAATAAAGTGTTAAATTATAATACAGACGGCCAGCGAAAAAATCAAGTGATTCAAAGCAAAGCAACATTTAATTCTTGTTCCTGTTATTATTTAATTCTTTTGAATTTAAAGAAAGTTGTATGCTTTAAAACGTCATTTATTATAATTGTGTTACAGCATGCTACATACATAATAGGATCATCATGGTTTACTCTAGAGCCATCGGAAACAACAGGATCTCGGACCAAGAGACAAGTCGTCCCATCGCTACAAACTTCACCCGAGAAGACAACGGCCCATCCTGCTCTTAACCGGGAATATTTGATCTATGAAATGCTTTTTACAGAAGGGCAAACATTCTTTAATGATACTTTCGTCTTAAAAGGTACACAGTGTTTGAAAATGCCATAAAAAGTTTATTATTTGGTCAAAGACATATCTATAAATTGGTATTATTGACCGCTCTTTCAATGTAAAATTAAACGAGTTTTTCTTGTCCGTAAGAGATTAAAAGATGTTCTAGTGACTTCCAAAGATTAACACCCTCCCCTTGACACACAAACACAAACACTAACCTATTAACATTGATGTGAGATTTAACCTCGTTCGTGACAGGTGTGTTCGATTAAAGGATTGCCAGTTTCCCTGCTTAAGGCCGTATGTTCTCCCCTGGTATTCCGGCTTTCTCCCCAAGAGAAACAGGCCGCCATGATACAACCAAGAGTGTATAAAGACCAACAATCAATCAATAAAAAATCCTTTTAATTTTCCTTGGAGTTCGCTATTTTTGTTATTTTACTTTTTTTTCAAATCAATTTTCGTTCATGTTTTAATGTTATAGTCTCTTAAAATTCTGTACAAATTGGCTCTCTATTCTATATCTATATTATACACTTAATGTAATGTTGCAATAAATAGAATTGAAAAATGAGACTTAAATAAAATATTGAATTGAATTTCATCAAATGAAAACAACACTTTATAAATTCCATGCGTCCGATGGGCGATTCTTGATTTACATTATCACCTGGAATGGTGAAACCTAAACATTTGAAAACCAGGATGCATACACACGTAGAAACGTTTTTTTTTTAATTTACAATGTTTGACCTTTTATACTTGAAAGAGAATCCAGATTTCACTACAGACCCACAATTAACAACAGAACGAATCACAGAATCAAACACAACAACCCAAACAGTACCAGTATTTAATTTCCGTGTAAGTACATCATCTCGATTTTTTTAATTATTATATATTTTTGGTAGGGTGGCGGAGCATTGTTTGTTTTGTTTTGTTGTTGCTTTTTCTGTTTTTTTTCTTTTTGCAATCTTATTTTGGTTGAAGACAATGAAAGAAAGGCGAAGACTATAAGCTTTTCAAAAAGCTTTCTCGGTTCACTATTTTACAAAGTTACGTTTTTCGGTAAACCTCACATTTTAAAGTTGAAAATTTTGAGAGGATTAATATCTTAATCAACGAGACTGTGTAGTAAAATCTATATTGATTTTTGTGGATATTTTTTCGCATTTATTCAGTTTTACCAGATTCAGTTTCCAGCAATATTTATTTGTTCGTCATATTTTTTCAAGTTTGCTAATGAAAGAGATGTTCCAAGTTTGTGACCTATGCGAGTTATTTTTTCTTACCGGAAAAATGGCGCAAATAAATCAATCGCGAAAATAAGTTGGTGTAAAATACTTAATTCCTTCATATCGGGTTGATATGGGTCTGTTTGAAATAATCTGAATAAACATTTACACGGCCAATAAAAGAGTGTAAACTATGCTGTTATATTTCAGGATAGAGGAAAGAGGTCAAGTCCAACAACAGGTATGTCTTGGCATAAAATTTGTACAATTTCGTATGGTTTTTCAATTTTTTATGTTGACCCTTTTCATAAGGGTCAAATTTCATGTTTGCTAAACGTCCAGTGGCAAATATTTCATACACATTCATTAAGCCAATACGGAATTTTTCAGAAGAACCGAAGAGAATGATAAAGATATATAGGAGAAAGCAATAAATGTTGAATTCTTCAACATCACCTGATGAATTGAACATCCGGTAGCGTATTTACCTTTCATAGTTTTGTTTAAGATTTTAAAATGTACTATTTTTTTGACTGTTTATTATCCAATTTTGATATTTGCTTGCAATTGTATTGTTTCTTTTTATGTGTCGTCGTAAACATTCTTGAAATATATAGACGATAATCAAACAGCAATCAATTACTATCGATGTATCGCGCACATAACAAAAAATAAGACATAGATGAAAATCGTGAAAGTGTTTAATAACGATCAGAAAATGCGAAACCATAACATTTTCCAATAATTTAATTTTGGATGTTAAACGTCTTCTGATTGGCTGAAAGTTGTTTGTCTATCAGCTCATAGACATAATTTTGGCATGTGACCGTGACTTCATCAACGTTATTTCATGATTTACTCCTTCAAAATATAATTTAGAATTAAATTATAATGAATGACTGTAATATTTTTTCTGCCTATTCGAAATAACCTGATAAATGTGGTGCACACTTTTAAATAACACGATACGCGGGTTATTCAGTGTGCACCACATTTTTTATGTTATTTCTTCATAGACAGGTAAAAATATTACAGTCATTCCTTAAATGCTTTCCAATCTTTTCGTACAATATTTGGTTATATTGGATATCACAGACCAATAATTTGGATAAGCTTTTTTTTTTTATAAAACTTCAACGATCTTTGAATAAATGTATCCGAAATTCGGAACTTTCGGAAGAATAATCGAGGAGAATGATAAAGATACACGAGAAACTAATAAATGTTAAAATCATTAAGCAACAAACAGAGGTATAGCAAACGGATGGATTACAATGCTTCTCCGAAGCATACGTTATAATAATTTAATGACACGAGGACATGTACTTTGTTACTTATATAAATTCTATGAATTGTTGTGATATTTTTCAGAAAAAAAGAAGCGTACAAAGAGGCAGATCCCAGTATTATACGTTGAGTATTTAGTTTGCATTGATTATGCGAACTATATCATGTAAGCATACTTTTACCTTCATTACAGAAAGGATCGTTTATGCCAGTTGTTCAAATAGAATAGATGATGAAGAACATTTCTTATTTTAATGTACAAAAAAGGAAAACTTGAGATTCAAATTTTTACGGAAAATTAATAATACCTATTCAAATATAGATGGTATGAATACCATTGATAAATTGGTTTCTGTGTCTTCTGTGTCCGTTAACTATGCAGTATGCTACTTAGGAGAGTGGACTAGACTACTGCATGATATGTACATATGTATATTATATATTTGTCTATTACTTATAATGTATTATGTACTTATGTGTTATTTTGTTAATTTCTTGTATGCCATCAACCCAATTTGATTTAACTGTGCGTTAGTTTTAAGTAACCATTATAGTTAAAGCCTTACTAGTCATGATAAAAGACATTCTTAATCATAACTTGCTTTAACTACTGAAAGGTTAAAAAAATATAGAAACATAACCAAACTCTATTCTTGATTTCATCTGGTTTTGCTAAATGCCTTTCATTTAATTGATTTTAAGTTCAACTTAAACATTGCATACAGGTCACACATGTAATTTTAAAACAATTTACAAAGATGTATATTTATATTTTATTTACAGTTGGAAAGAAATGTCTACAGCAACAGATGACGCTCAAAAGCATGCAGATGCAGAAAACATGATAATTCAATTTTACTTGTTCGTTACTAATGGGGTAAGTCATGATTTAATAGAAAAAAAATATACATTGATATATTGATAGTTTTTGTGTTGTTTAATTGTTTGATATTAATGGGGGTGATTCTAGGCGAAAAGACTAGTTTTTGTTTTGATGCGACATTATAACGTCTTGAAAGGAAGTTAATTTTTTTATGTGATGTGAAGCCTGTTGCGACCTATGCACAGTTCTAGATTACTATTAATCAGAAACGCGCTCAAGGTAAAAAGTTGTGACATTCAAAAAGGGACACACAGATAATGTAAAGCTGTATATTCAAAGAAAGGCAAGACATCAATTTGAAACTCCTTCGTGTATGCTTATTCTCTCAACAAAGAGGAGTTAAAAGGAAATCTTTCCAACCAAAAAAAAAAAAAAAACTCTTGAGGAAGTTGCAACCATAGTTGATTTTGTAAAATTGTGTACCGTAAAAGGTCGTGTATATCCTTATTATGCATAGTACGCACACTGTTTTTCGCCACCGAATTTTAAGAATAAAACGTTTTGCAATATGGTGAAAATCTTGTAAGTTTCAAATCAAAATATATTTAAACATAATATGTTAGACAATTTAATGTCTCAAACATGTAATTTTGATTTCCACTCAAGCCAATCTTATAAACTTTACACTTCATATTTCGAATTATCATTTGAAAGATATCTGACAGTGTCTCAATAATTAGTGTATCTGGAAAACAAGAATGGTGAACGATTGATTGATTTTTTTGTGTGTGACACCAATTTCTACAAAATTGGCTATTTCGTGGGTGTCATTTTTTATTGGTGAAGGAAGAGAACCACTACCTTCGATAGGAAAAGTGTCAATCATAGTTAATTAAGATTGGAGTCGAACGCACCTGCTACGTGCCAGAATGGTGAGCTACATATACTAAACCGGTAACTTGTCTGTATTAGTATTTCAAATTCAATATATTTGTTGCTGTTATTGTAAACTTTTAAAAACAATCAAACGTTTAAACCCGCTGCATTTTTATGCACCTGTCCTAAGTCAGGAGCCTGTTGTTCAGTGGTTGTCGTTTGTTGGTGTGGTTCATAGATGTGTCTCGTTTCTCTTTTTTATATAGATTACACCGCTGGTTTTTCTGTTTGAATTGTTTTACACTATAGCCATTTTGGAGCACTTTATAGCTTGCTGTTCGGTGTGAGCCAAGGCTCCGTGTTGAAGGCCGTACTTTGACCTAAAATTGTTAACTTTTTATACATTGTGACTTAGATGGAGAGTTGTCTCATTGGCACTCATACCACATCTTCTTATTTATTTCAAATGGTTGGACTGCCGACCTCATACATCCATTTAATACATGGCACAACTTCAACCGACATTTGTATTTGTAAATGGTTAACCAAAACGTGCGTGCGTTTTGCAGGGAAAGGGGAGTACACTGTTAATCGGTTACATTTTGATCCACCGTTTGTGAAATAATATATACTTGAATGACCTGAAGAGATTATAGTTCATTATACTGTCAATCTTTAATATGTAGTATCAATTTGAGGTCAGCGTTTTAGGGCTGATTAAAACAAATCAATGAACTTTATTATTTTACCGAATGCTGTAAGCTAATATATTACGTGCATTTATAATATATATTAGCTTAAAGCATTCGGTATAATAACGAGGTTCATAGGTAAACTGATACTGGATTGAAAGGTCATCTTGCTTTTAATCAGCCCCAACCTCAAAAATGTTATTACGTATAGTAAAAAGTGCATGTAGCTGCTTTTATGGCGACATGACTGGTGTAAAAAATGAGATGTAGGGTATATGTCATTCAGATAGTTAATAAATGACCAGAATAACCAAAATCTCTAGACACGAGTGTCTATACAATATGTCATGGTCTTAATCGTCCCACATACGTGTGAATCAATTCAACATAAACAATCTTAAGTTTTTCCGTCATTACCTTATTTTCCAAATAATAAGATATGACATAAGACAATTATTGATGAGTCTCTTGACTTTTGATGAGGGTGCATATGGATAGGTTAAACCACTCTGATTTTAGATTTTAACCTTTCCACTTTAAAAGTTTGTCTTTTAAAAATGTTTACAAAGCACGGGTTTGTGGATTGCACCCCCTTTTGATTCATATTTCTGTTTTATTATGTGTTTTATATTTATTGTTAAGTAAATATTCCTTAATATTTTAAATAATTTTCACTTGCTTAATATGTTCTTGCTCTTATCCATACAATTTTACAATAACAGTATTTTATTTATGATGCCCCTCCATTCTTATTTTCACCAAAGTTACAAAGATAGAAAGATAAATAAAATATCTATAGAAATTTACAGGTTATCAAATTGTACACCAATCGGTTACCAGTCTCAATGAAAAGTTTTCTTGGACTTGTATGGTTGTCCTCCGAATTTTGTTTATAGTTTGTTTGTTTTCATTTTCTTTTATAATCCTTTGCTTTCAGATAAATACAAGATATGAATCATTAATGACACCAGAAGGAGACGTAAAGGTCATCTTGGCAGGGTTTGTTATCGCTACGGTAAGTTTACTAAACATTTGAGGTAGATAACTCTGTTTCGTGTAAACAGTACACTTTTATGACATTGTACAAACAAGCCTAATGTTAACACTGAACAAACAAATTCAAAGCATATGACATTTGCTGTTTGGCTATAGTACATTTTTTAAAGATCTAGATGCCAGTCCTGTCCTGTCATGTCTAGTTGTCTCGTTTTTCCTGTCCTGTCCGTAATTCTGTGTTTTTCTGCCATGTCTAACTGTCTCTCATTTTCTGTCATGTCTGTCTATCTTCTCCTGAAATGCATGCCTTTTCCCATTCTTCATGTCTGTCTATCTTCTCCTGTCATGTGTGTCTTTTCCTGTCCTGTCTGCAGCCTGTCTAGCTGTATTTTCCCGCCTTGTCTGTTTTTTTCCTCTTTCCTGTCATTTCTGTTTGTTTGTCTATTCCTGTATGTATGTTTGTCTGTCTGTTTTCCTTGTCATATATGATTATCTCTTTTTTCTTGGCATGTCTTGTTATCTGTCTATCTTTCCCTGTCTAGTTTGTCTTTTTTGTCCTGTCTGTCTATCTTTCTTTTCCCACCATTTCTCTTTTCTGACATGTATGTTTGTCTCTCATTTCCTGGCCCGTATATTTGTCTAGTTTTTATGTCTTGTCCTGTGTGTTTACTGAACCTGCAAGAATAAGGCATGCAGTGTAAGAAGTACACGACCTTAAGTTTATGCATCCGTTTAAATTTGAAAGGAAGGTATACGAAAAATAATATGTTTTATAAAACAAGTTGCGTAGAATACAGTTTCGTGAAAATTCTACAATGAAAGCAGCCAAATGCAGAATTTGCTCAGAAATTGAAATAAGAATATGCTAAATTAAGCATTTATGACCCTGATTCAACACAATAATTTGTTTTTACAAGTCTTTTATCTTGTTTTTTTTCTATCTCGTTTCCAGTGTTTTTCCCTGTTCATGTAAATTGTTCTTTGGATTCAAATTGTACCCCCTTATTTTAAATTCACAAATATAGGTATATTCTTTCTATTATTAAGACTATGGAAGCATGCTTCTCTAAGTCGGTTACATGTCTACATCAAACTGTTTTCTTTTTATAAAACATCGAAGTCTCACAATGCCTCTTAATCTGTACATACACAGTTAGATATCTTTTATCTATAGTCATGTTGGATCATTTAAATTTCGGAAGACCATGGAAACGAGCTATTATATCTTACTGCTTTCTTTTTAAATAGAATATTGAAGCCTCAAAATGGACAGAAGACAATGTAATCAGTTCGAATGTAGTAAATGATGGGAATACATTACTGACTTTCTCACAGTGGATAAATGCCAATAGGAATACTGATGCCATACCAGCTCATGATCACGCTGCGCTGTTTACTGGGTAGGTATACCATATACACAGATATAACTTATACACCCTTGGCTTTCAAATATTGGTTTTGAGCGATCCTGATGAAGGTTAATTCAAAATAGCGCTTCGGACGCATTGAATTAAAGGTTTTTTTTTTTATTAGTTATAAGATGTACAAGACATGTATTGAGACATTTCGAAAAATACTGTCGTATACCAGGGTAAAGGGATGTAACTCTTAAATCGGTAATGCGATTGTAATAAATGCAATTTTAGCACAATTATAAATCATTTGTGTAAAAATGAATTAAAATAATCTGTGTTACTTAGAAGCTTAAAAGAATTATTTTCTGAACGTAGTAGATCCAAACGTACCAGTGATTTTTAAGAGTTAGGTCCCTTAACCTATGTTGACCCCTTGAATGTAGAGTTAAAGAACTTCATTAGCATGTACATGTGTTCCTTTGTACAATATTGGCAGAAATCCATTGGACTTCTGATATTGGTTATTACATAGACTGTTATAAAAGTTTATTTCTCACAAACACCCTCGTTTCCAAAATATGAAATTGTGATTAGAGAAATCCTAGATGAAACACACAATTATCTTCTATATTTTTATTCTTTTTTTTGTTGTTTTTTTGGTTTTTTGTTCTGCAACACTTTTGTATCGCTGATGATGGACTGTTCGACTGCGAGGGTATCATCCGCTTAGCTGAATGACATAATTCAAGAAAGATTTTAAAATTCATTAAGAAACTAAGGTGTCAACTCCCTCAAATTGGCGCAAGATACATTTGGCTATTCTTTTAAGTTCTTATTTGTCATATAACTCCGAAACAGGTACATCCTTTGCTTCCAATTTTTAAATTTGAGCAAATAATGACTAAAACTTAAAAAGCACTTCGGACGCACAACATTTATTAATTATCATTTTAATTTTGTAGGTATGATTTGGCAGAAAAAATAACAGACAAAAGAACAATAGGTAATTTGAAGAATTTATTCATAAAGATTTAGTTTCATGTTTTTAATTCAGCTGTATGTCTGTGCATGTGTATTTTCCACTCATATTTTCATTGGTCCTAGTCTTTATTTAGATTAGACAGACAGACTTGTCTTACGTTTATTTTTTGCACTATGATTTGTTATTATGCCACCTGTACTACGGTTCCTAACTTAACCTTGGAGAGTTGCTCAACTGCTTATTTTATACTTTTTATTGTCACCTGCAACGCGTACCACAGAACACATAGTAATAGTCAGCGTCCATCTGGTCGTCCGTTTTATCGTCCATATGTCAGTTATACACAAATTATCAGATACCAATTGCCCAAAGTGTTCATACTTTGTGGAATTATGGGTCATAATATTCCGTTTTACCAAAGTATCAAGTTCCATGTTCATTTTTTACTATTATAACACAATGACACATGGTGAACAAAACTCCTTTGATATCCTTTACCAGAAAGCTTTCATGTTTGGTAGGTTTCTTTTTCATCATGTTTTGTTGACTATACAGTAATTCGTTTGACAATTTCTGCATGAGATATGAGATTTTGACTAACTGCCAACACTCGCAACGTTTTACCATATTCTGACTATCCCGGTCTAGTACAGCACATTTCACAACGTTTTACCGTATTCTGACTATGTTTATATAAATTTCATCCCCGGTCTATTAAAATACACTCACAACATGTTACCGTATTTAACGGGTACGTATCGGAGGGGAACATTTTGCTAACAAACCTGCATGTTTGCTTTGGTTTTTCCTTTTTTCAATTATTCTGCAAATCCTCTCAATAGAGACGATCATGTAAAAAATAACCCGATAAAGCAATAGAAATGTTACAACAACTGACGAAATATATCTTTTATTTCAAACAAAAAGTTAAAAAAAACACAGCAACAAGAAAACGTAAAGGTGTCAACTTATTAAAATGTACAGTATATCTGTTATATTTCATCAAAGGAAAATACAATTAAAACTATAAATTGCTCATGCATTCCATTACATGTTTGCTTATTATTTGGAAAGACAAACACTTTTGACTATTCAATCAATATGGAACGCCACAGCTGTCTTATGTGGAACTCTGATATTACTTTATGTTGTTTTATTATTACTTGATGATATTTTGTCTTTACTTAATATGGTTTTGACATTACGTAATGATGTTTTGATATAACTCAATATGGAATATTCATTACTTAATGATATTTCGATATTACATGATATGGATTTGTATTGACTTGATATAGTTTTGTCATTACTCAATATGGTTTTGTCATTACTCGATATGGTTTCACCATTATTTAATGTGGTTGTGTCATTAGTCAATGTGGTTTTAACATTGCTTGATGTGAATGTGACTTAACGTTATGTAGTTGTTTCATTACATGATGTGGTTTTGTTATTTCGTAATGATGATTTGCCTATTCTTTATATGGTTTTAACATTACGCAATGATGTTTCAAAATTTGACGATTTTACACTACATGATATGTTTGTTTCATTCTTTGATGTGGTCCTGTCATTCTTTGATGTGGTTATCCCATTACTTGATGAGGTAAAACCACGTGACCAATTCGGAAAAAATATGTTCTATTTTTAAACAGATTTCAATATATCGTTTGTTTAATGTGCTTTGGATGGGTATCGCTATCCATTGAGTTAAAGTTCAAATTAAAGTTCGAGTGGTTGTTCAGAGTTATTTGGTATGAAAACGGGAACGGCAGAAAAGTATTAAAAAGTTTACAGTATTTCGGACATAATTGGGATATCCCCAAACCACTTGGTCCTGTTGTTTTTATCCTAAGTTCTCAAACGGAAGCAGTATTTTTGTAATAAATTTGTAAAATATTCCACGGAACCCTGTGTCTCGCCTGATATTGCTGCTGTAAGTGTAAAAGCGTCATATGTTGATCGGCTGTACATTTATCTATACATTTATCGGTAAAAAAAAAAAAAAACAGTTTTTCTGTAGATGCTTTTTCTTGAAATTGAGGAATAACTTCTATACAAGTTTTAAAACACTTCATGGAGGTTTACAAATTTATCATGTCAAAACAGTTTAATTCGGTTTTATTTAACTAAAACAAAACTGTATGGTTTTCAACAATGAGCAAAACCCATAACCTATATATATAGTGTAAGCTATAAAAGGTCCCGAAATGAAAAATGTAAAAAACTAGAAACCTAACGATCTATAGATAGATAGATAGATACTTTATTCTCTAAAACTAAATACAAGTTTACAGAGAAACATACAATATAAATACAGATACAATAGTCGAGGTAAACAAATACAGTATGATATTCTAAAAGTACAAAATTATGATGGCATACATGTTTAGTAACATGTATAATGAAAGGTTAAACTCAATATAAATAAAAAAAGTGGAGATGGAGACGCCGACGCCACTATCGACGACGAAATATAGGTTTGTTGTGTCTCACTGCCGCTACATTGATGTCGCAGGCTCGACACAAATCAAAAGACTTGAACTTTATTGTTAACAAATGAAACACTTCAGATCAACTCACACTAAAGTTACAGGGAAACGGGGGGAGGGGGGCTCGGACTAAGCGATAAAGCATCAATACTATAAAACAAGAATTCTCCGATTTTTTTTTAGCGTAAATGATCATTTGAACCTATACGAATATCAATCTTTTATTTGTAATCAATTAAATTCCCTGATCTACCTCGCACTAATTGAAAAATAAACTTTTTGGAATATCTGTTTCACATGTGACGACGGATATGTTCCAGTGGTCGTAACCATAATACCGTCATCTTTTCCTTGAATGTAAACTACCGAATAAAACCAAATCACTGGGTTTGTACTATCTCGAATAACACGACGGGTGCCTTTCTGGAGCATCCGAGATCACCCCGATGGATTTATATTACCCAGTCATACCGATCTATTGAATCAGCCAAATGAAACTGTTCTGTATGCCACCGCACCGGGGGGGGGGGGGGGGGGGGGGGGAGCATATTGTTTTACCCCCGTCCGTCCGTCCGTCTGTCTGTCTGTCCGTCCGTCCCATTATGGGTATATAGTTATTCCGCATAACTCCTCCTACAGTTTGAATTATAGGAAGTTTTCACTTTACTGTCTGTTTGTACATATATTGAAGGTGTGCATGTGGTCAGGGTTTTTATTTTTATTATCTTTTGCTCTTTTGGGAGATAATTGAACTTTTTTTTGTCATTTTTGGGATATAAGCGGTTAAATGAGTTGAATGCGGGGGCATCATTTTGTCTAGTTTACATTTTTGTTCTCGTGTTGTGCTGTTACACAACTGTAACAGTCCGATGTAAGGTTAGGATTTAGCGCTCACATACATGTTAAACTCCGCCACGTGCACTTTCTTTATGTACCTGCCCCAACAGAGGTGCATGAAGTTCAATTGTTGTCGTTGTATAAATGTGTGTCATTTTTTTTTTGTAGATTGTTTATTTATAAATAAGACCGTTTGTTTTTTCGTTTGAATTTTTTCACATGTGCATGGTGGCCTTTTGTAGCTGACTATACGGTGTGTTGAAGGCTGTACGGTTGCCTATATATGATTTCTTACATCCACTGCATTTAAACTCTGGTGAATAGTTGTCTCATTGTCAATCACACCACATCTAACTTTATTTCAACTTCTATGTTTTGTATACTGTAACATTGCTTATCTTTTGTACGCATACCCCGGAGCCCTCTTTTCGGAAGCCCGAGCAAAAGTCCTTGTTCCGCGATAGAAAATTTAATTACGAACTCATATAAGATAGCTCGAATTTCAACTCAAAATCTTAATTAATCTAAATGAGACTTAAATTCGAATCTTACTCAAACTCTGCCTCAAAATGTGACTCAAATTTAATGTTGTAACTAGAACTCTACCTTTAAATGTGACTCAAACTCGAAGTCCAACTCGAAACTCAATGCTAACTAAAACTTTAATTCTAATATAAATGAATTGAATTCGAAATCGAAGACTAACTCAAAGTTTAACTCAAACAGTAACCCGAACTTTAATTTGAACTCTAATTCGATGGATGGCCACACTCATCCAAGGCACATACAACATGGAAATCTATCTAAAAATAGAACAGGTTTTTCCGAATTGGTCACGTGATTTTACCTCATCAAGTAATGGGATAACCGCATCAAAGAATGACAGGACCACATCAAATAATGAAACAAACACATCATGTAGTGTAAAATCGTCAAATTTTGAAACATCATTACGTAATGTTAAAACCATATAAATAATAGGCAAATAATCATTACAAAATAACAAAACCACATCATGTAATGAAACAACTACATAACGTTAAGTCACATTCACATCAAGTAATGTTAAAACCACATTGACTAATGACACAACCACATTAAATAATGGTGAAACCACATCGAGTAATGACAAAACCATATTGAGTAATGACAAAACTATATCAAGTCAATACGAAACCATATCGTGTAATATCGAAATATCATTAAGTAGTGACTATTCCATATTGAGTTATATCAAAACATCATTACGTAATGTCAAAACCATATTAAGTAAAGACAAAATATCATCAAGTAATAATAAAACAACATAAAGTAATATCAGAGTTCCGCATGAGACAGCTGTGGCGTTCCATAAATTAATATACCACGTGGTTTTTTCGATGGTGTTTTGTTGTCTTTACCCACGTTAGTACTCGAATATTCATATTAGTCAAAACACATTATATTGCGCTTTCCAACCTGTCGCACGTGTATAATTGACATGTTCTTCTTTTCTTTCAGGGATAGCTTACCTGTCACGGGTGTGTAACTCGTATGCGTCCTCTGTCAACGAAGAAACATTCAACGCAATGATTATACACATCGCTGCACACGAACTTGCGCACAAGTAAATGTCTATTTCCAATCTTGTTTTCCATTTATTTCACTGCAATATTCAATTGAACTTTTGTAATTCAAGTTTTATGTTAATTATATTGTCAATTGAAGAATTTGATAAAATAAACAATTATTGCCACACATTATACCTATTACGTCGCAGTTCAAGATTATAATGAAAACATGCATATATATATATATTGTTGAGATGAAGAACAGCAATAAAAGCGCTGTTCCTTTGCTTTTTTTTTTTGCTGTTCATGTACTGATTTTTTGAAACCAAACTGTGTTTTCCTTGTAGCCTAGGAGCATCTCATGACAGTTATCATTCTAACGGATGTTCAGCAGAATTTGGATATGTGATGTCTCCCTCGCTTCCAAATAGTGAATATAGCTCAGCCACCTCAGCATCAAGAAATTTCATATTTTCGTCATGTTCAAGGGCATCTATTGGATCATACATAGCAGGTTTAGAAACGTAAGTATTATCATTTGGAAACAAGTGGGAGGTTTAGCTAGCTATATATATAACCAGGTTTAATACATAATTTTCATCGGAAAATCTCTGTACAAAGTCAGGAATATGACAGTTGTTTTCCATTCGTTCCTTCGTTATTAAAGTTTAATGTTTAATTTGACATGTTTTATTGCCATCCCTCTATCTGAATTTACATTAAAGTTTGGTATTTTTGTTGATACCTTTTTTATAAGATCTTTAGATATGTAGACACATCGAAACATATCCTTGTGCAAAAATCCAGTTAATTAGCTCCTAATTAGAAAATTTGTTATACAGGTATATATTTTCGAGTAAACCATAGACACATTGACGGAAACCAGCTCAAAACCTAAACGACTTTTGTTTACCTTTTATGTCTGTTTGTTTTGTTCACACATTTTTGTCAATATAATGGAATTCCATGCGACTGTCATACAAGTGAGAGGTTTAGCTAACTATAAAACCAGGTTTAATCTACAATTTCAAAACTGCCTGTACCAAGTCAGGAATATGACAGTTGTTTCCATTCGTTTGATGTGTTTGAGCTTTTGATTTTTTTTTCATTTGATAAAGGACTTTCCGTTTTATATATCCCTTGGAGTTCGGTATTTTTGTTATTTTACTTTTTGTTGTACGGTCTATTCTAGTTTGTCAGTTTGTTTTCGATCTATGAGTTTGACTGTCCCTCTGGTATCTTTCGCCCCTCTTTTTTTTTATCGTTATCTTGGTAAAAGTGTTCAAATGGGGATATATCAGCATCATAGACATTTAGTTGTCAATTTGTTACAGACATGTACCACAAAAGCAAGGACTTCGGCAACATCTAATTAAAAGCCAAACAGATTTGTTTGCAGTGAAGGTCCTTAGTAACAACTCCTCACTGTCTGCTGAAAAAAACATGATGGACTTAACAAATACAAATACAAATACAAAAACCTTTATTTAGAGTCATACATGTTTATAAATTAATATAGACAGTTCAAGATCTACTGAGCTATTAAACCGACATTGACAAACATAAAATATTAGACATATAAGCATAGGTAACATATGACATACACACAAAGCTTAATACACACATATGACATACACACAAAGCTTAATACACACAAAGCTTAATACACACATATGACATACAAACAAAGCTTAACACACATATGACATACACACACATGGCATACACACAAAGCTTTACACACATATGACATACACACATGCAAGGCTTAATACACACATATGACATACACACAAAGCATAATACATAACCATGTAAAATTATAAATAATCATTAGCATTGACACAGGCATACCAATAAAAAAAACACTCAGTTGCAGCGCTTTTAAAAAATGATTTTGTAGTAAATCATAAGTACATATGAATGAAATGAAATTCACAAAATAGCTGCTGTCTTTAGTTTTAGTATTGTGCTTCGTATATTGTTTGTCTTTTCGTCGTTTTTCAACCTGGCGTTGACAGTTTGTTACTGTAAGTTTGAATATCCCTTTGATATCTTCCGCCTCTCTGTTAACTTAAACATCTGTATTTGAATATTATATTCATTGAGAGAATAAAAGGGATACATCTGTTATTATTTACTGTCCTTTGAACAAGTCTAAGTAGTTACTTTTAATAATATCTTGTAATTGTGAAAATAATTGAATATTTCAGAAACTGTTTGGAAAATTCTCCCATGGATGGATTGGTAGATTTAACGCTGGCTGCATTCAATCCAGGTGAAACGGTATACGGCGTAGACGATCAGTGTGGACTTACATATGCTCCAAATGGAGGGTCAGCAATGTGTAGGGTATGTAGTCAAGTGTTGCTAGTTTATGACATAGACTTATGGCAATATTAACTAAAACACAGTATAAGAATACAATTTATTGCAATTTATCAAACCATATGATAACAGAGCTTTTGAATGTAAAGATATTATAATGATTAAAATTGAACCTTCTCGAAATGATGATTTAACTGTGTGTATAGATAACTATGCAGTGGCGAAGCCGGAGTAGACTGAAAAGTGTGGGGAGGGGGAACTTCTGAAAGCGAAAAGCAAAAAAGAGAAGCCTTTATATAGTCTTTTAGTCTTGAAGTAAATGAGTGTCCTTTTCCAGTTTAATTCTTATTTTCAATGATAATTTTTGTATTCCTACTTTCCCCTCGGCCCCTATACTTGTACTATGTACCAGGACATTTTACAAAGTCTTTCTTGTAAAAAAAGAGTAATGATGTTAACAAGCAATAATGCATTTGTTCATTTCCCATTATTAATTGCCAAATAAAAACGAGTGCATATTTTGATTTTAATCATTGAAAGAGTAACATCGACACACCCACAATTCGTAAATTATTCACACACATGTATGAATACAACGTTTCAAACCATATATAGACTCTTAATTTTCTATTGTATATATGTGACGCCCACCACTCGGTTTGTTGTCACGGTTTATCCCATATATTTTTTTTTTCTTCAGGAAAACTATCCTTTGACAACTATGAAATGGGCCAGTGTATGCTACAGATTACAGTGTAGAAATCCCGCAAATCTGAATGGACCTTGTTCAAGTCAGTTTGCGCATGACGGAACTGCTTGTGGAAACTATAAGGTATGGCTGTTACTCGTTTGAATGAAATTTCCCGTATTTTCGAGGCCTTTTTCTGGATCTACCTTCAAACACTCAAACCAAAACATTTGAAAGCTAGACATATATAAATATCTGAATACGTGAATAGCTATATGACCAATGAATAGCCAAACTCATGTGCGGTCAACTTTGCTACTGTGACTAAATACCCAAACTATGGTCGCTGGTAATGTCGATCAGCCTGGATTGGTGATCTGTTTTCTGAATTTTCGTTTTATATTCAGTCAGTGGAATCTGTCTCGATAATACCCTAATCATATGTTTTTTGCTTGAAGCTGTTCGCATTCATGTTTTCCTCTTTTATTTGCGGCTTACAAACGTTTTTTTTGATAAATATTTTAAAACGAAAATATAAATTAGAAGATATGGTATGAAAAGACCACTAAATACATTTTGTGCGTTTGAGACACCTCTTCATGATTTACCTTCACCCATTACGCTAAAACACAAAAATGTTAAAGCCTACATAGTACCTAAATTATTCCAGCACCACAGCTCTCAATTTGTACATCTACCCATTGAGGCAAACTTAACTTATCCAATACAATTGATGTTTTTCAGTGGTGTCAACAAGGCCAATGTGTTAGCTCTGTGGACGCTCCCAATGTCCCAGGTAAGAATTGTAATTTACTTGCTATTTTTAATTTTCTGAAAAATTCACGTTCTATGTGCTTGTAGTATCCAATAAAATGAAAATAACACAATCAATTGTATGAGCCGGAAACGCTTTTCTGAATTTACTTTCACCAGGAACGCTCAAAGCCAAAAATTTGTAAGCCATATAAATAAATTGGTTGTTCAGTGGTTGTCGTTTGTTGGTATGGTTCATAGGTGTTTCTCGTTTCTCATTTTTTATGTAGATTAGACCGTTGGTGTTCGTGTTTGAATTGCTTTACACTAGTCATTTTGTGGCCCTTTATAGCTTGCTGTTCGGTGTTAGCCTAGTCTTCGTTTTGAAGACCGTACTTTGACCTATAATTGTTAACTTTTTATAGATTGTGACTTGGATGGAGAGTTATCTCATTGGCAGTACCTAAGCTCTGACTACTGAACTGATGATACCCCGGGGGCTAATACTAGTATTATTTAATAGTCGTGACAGTTTCAAAGGATGCATCGCTTTTCTGAAGTTTTGTTAAACAAGTACACAGCTATTGGGGTTCTTCGTCATTTGGTTTCTGGAAGAAAGTTGTCTCATTTGCAATCATACCACATCTTCTTATATATCAAAGTTATTCTTAACGAATTTGTGTTCGTAGCGCTTAAGAAATTAACCGCTGAATATGCATGTGTACTTATTATGCTTTAAATGATTTTCTAGAAGGATATAAGCCAGCTATCTTTGATAATTCTTTAATTTTCTAAATATTAGACGCTAATCTTTAATGTTTTTGTATTTTGAACACTTAAGTTTCGAACATCACTGACGATAAATTGATTTTCGTAATACTCACATAGAGCATCATTTTAATTTCTATTTCTAATCATTCCGAAAACAAGTATGAGAAAAATGTGAAACTGGTTGTTGGTACTATATTATATATATTTTGTGTTTTCAATGTATTATGCCGATATGACGTCCCATATTTTTTTATGTTTATGCCAAGGGTTGGTTATTAGTTACAGCAAGAGTAATATATAAAATTTGGTCATATTCTATTTCAGATATTTGCCCATTTGGAGATGACCCCCTTTTCAATTGTGACATAAATCAATGCAACCAGTATGGTCAACAGATCCGTTCTGGGAAATGTTGCTATACTTGCCTTGTTCCGAAGACGACAACTTCAACTAGTACAAGTACGACCACAACGACGCCACCAACTACAACTACCACGCCCATTACTACAACAACCACGCCCACAACTACAACAACTACGCCCACCACTACAACTACCACGCCCACAACAACGACAACAATGCAATCTACAACAACAAGAGTAATAAAAACAACCCGTCAAACATCAATGAATACACCAGTGACAACTGATAAACCTTTTACACAAAGTTTTGATGAACTTGCGGATCATGACTTGAAAACAGCCATGGCTTTATTTGTACATTTAGTTGCTATGTTATAGATGCAGATCTTCAAAAAATCTTTTAACCGTGTCATTGTTAAAGACGATAATTTTCATGAAATGAAAAGAATGAATCCAATCTGTCAAAACATTTTTTGAAAAAAAATTCTGCCTTAATGAATCCAATCTGTCAGTAATATTCTTGAAAAACACAGCCTTAATTCGACATTTCAGAAATTAGTGCATTTTTGAAAACATTTTCAAAAATCAAAGTGTTGGGATTGGTGAAAAACGTTCTAAGCAATGGAAATCCAACCAACGACATTGCAAAATTATCTGTTTTTTTCAAACATGTGTGTTATAAACTCGACCTTTATTTGCCTAGCAAGTCGTAAAGAAAAAAACAAACACACTGTTATATTTCGGGATCTTTTTATGATGCACTTTCGTTTTTATTTAATTATCTTTATGCGTATTTATTGTTAGAAGTAATTTTGTAAATGTCCTATTGTTTGTTTGTTTTTTCTCAAATAAATGTATGCTTCCGTGTTTTTGCTCTTCGTTTATAAAAATTCGATTATAAAATCAGGATAACATACCACAAATTATTCAATTACCCTATGGTAAAAACAAATTATTTAAATGCCCAAAAAGGCGCAAGCCTGGGCTGACCGTGCGAGGGCTGTATAGCCAGTCAAGGTCGTTAAAAAGTCTCATCATCATCAGGATAACATGTTGTTTACTGAAGGTAAATGGCTATCTTCCGATTGTTTTCCATTTTTAATGCAAAAAGCACGTTAAACTACAGTTGGACATCGAAAAAGGATATAATATTACTTTTGGTACGCCAGAAATATAGTTAATTAAAGTGTTATGAATGTATAGATTCACCTTAATATAGGCACAAACTGTGCCACTGGAATTTCCATTTTATTTGTATCAAATGTGTTTTGGGCTTTCGATATCGAATTCATTTTCAGTATTTTAAATTATGTACACAATATGAAAAAGACAAAATCAAAGCCATACGAAATGACAGTTGTACATGTAACTTATGGAAATCTCATATCATAATGCTCTGTAAAATAAACATTCATTGTCAAAAGATAATTCAATCTTTAATAATGACCGTAATATCTCCTTCCAAGTATCTAAGATTGAAAAGCCGTTTTTATGCCAGGTTATATTTTACCAAACGTGTCCTATTAAGCCGACCAATCCCATTCGGGAACTAGCACCTGAAGAATTGAAGTTTCTAAATTCAGTAGAAAATCTTCCCACTCCTTCAATTGATGGACTTGGTTTCACTTGTAGATAACCCCAATCAAACCCCCAACAAACAACAATGCTTACCGAGAAATGTCAGCCAGGGTAGGTTTGTCACGAAAGCAACAGGAATCAATCAAAATACAAAGTATAAAACCATGATTGATAATTATAAACGACCTTATTTTATCATAGTACTTAGTCTACATAAACTCAACACTTACATAATTGTACACTCTAAATTACTAATAATCCATTTATGCCTACTTAAATATAGTTTCAAATATGATTTATATTTAATTTACAAAACCAAGAAAATGTTATTTAGAAAATGTACTGTTTCTAGCTTTGTTCAGACATTTCTAATGAGACAATAATTTATTGGACGTGCTGTATGCTTCACACATACTACCATGGGTGCGATCAAAGATTTAGATGTTAAGATAGAATTTACTATATAAATCCTTTATGCAATATATGTAATCTATTTGACAATAAAGTATAATTCTTTAAAATTGAAGCAACTTTCATAGGAGTATTTGTTTGTTTTTTTATCTTTTACGAAATGTTTAGATACCTGCTCGGCTTTCAAAGAATTGTTACTTGCATGATAAGACAGCGAACCTGAATTAGAGGTAGTGTTGTTTGTCATGTAAAGTAAAGTAAAAATTAATAGAAATTGAACAAAATAAACTACGTAAAAAGACGTGTAATTTTTTCGTAATTTAAAACATAAACTTTTAACCATAGATAAGTTGAAAACGACCAATCAAATTGCCAAATCTGATTTCATTTGAACGGAAGATTATTCCGTATAGGCGTTCTTCCATTTGATTGGAGTTTATGTTATAACAAAGCGTGTACATATAAGGTTAGTTGTAGAGTACGATATTGTATTGGTCAAACATACAAAGTATCTTACGTTATTCTTCCACCATTGAGTAGAGGATGAATACATTTAGAACTACTTTTTTAGTTGTCGTATTTTGTGGATTATGTAGCTGTAAGTTGCTTTTTGTTTTACTTTTAGTTTAATTTTTAATTCTGACAAATGAAAATTCAAAATGCTTTTTATCTATTAAATCGTTTAAATACTTTGAAAAAATACAAAACGATTGAAGGTGAAGAGTTAAAAAGGAGACAGATGATACCCACGTGACACTGACAGAGTTTCAAACGAAGGGACAAGCCGTCACCATGACAGCTAGGAGACAGACGTGACCACCATGGATCATGAATAAATACAAAACAAAACTTTATACAAAAAGACAAACTTCTTAATACTTTAAATTAAAACATTACATAGAACCTAAAGATTGAACAACACGGGGCCCTTTTTTTATGAATCGACTTGCTTATGATTTATAATTTCAATAATATTTGTTCAAAACTGGGTTTCCTGGCATACGTTTGAGTGCCATGAAATGATCAGAATGCAAGATTTGCATCACGTACCTCAGAACTTCTGGAGCTCCAAAACCCTTACCGTTTAAAATCAACACAAGGAGATAAACTGGATAGCCAATATTGGCGACCAAGTCTGGCCTGTTCCAAATTTTCTAGTACACCTAATTATTTGCTAGCTACGACATACCTTGAATTACACAAGATGTACACCAATGATCATTATTCGGTCTGTATGCGATTGTGAAGCTATACATGTGTCTACAGTTTCTCAGACAACAGTAAGGGCCTCTGTTGCCGAGTGGTCAAATTATTCGAACTACTGTATTGCTAGCCTGTCAACACTGAGGTTGTGAGTTCGAATCCCACACGGGGCAAGTGCACTCGACTCCAATCTTTATTGACTATGATTTTCAGTTTTCCTACCGAAGGTCAGTGGTTCTCTCAGGGCACTACGGATTCCTCCATCAACAAAAACTGACCGCCACGAAATTGCACAATAGTGTTGAAAGAGGAGTTGAACATCAATTAATCAATCAAACAACAGTAATGCACAGTAGTCCATCACTGTCCAATAATGAATGTGATATACACAAGTCATAAATAACAGTATGTTCATATTAAGTGAAAATTTTACAGAAAATGAATGTTTTTCAATGAAAAGAGAAAAATGACATAAAAATACAAAAATGAGGACCCCCAACCCGCCTATAGCCTAATTTTCAAGGTTATACAGGACGATGTATAATTTTTAAGCTCAATTTATTTCCAGATTTTCACGGAAATAGATGATTTTGTGCAGCATCCTTTCATTATACTAATAACTAACAATTGATAATATCTTTATCTAAAGAACACATACTTGGATTAATCAAATTTCCAATAAAAGGGAGGCGAAAATAAACCGACAACGCAATGGTAAAACCAGAAAAAACTAAAATGACAAACAACAGTATATAAAACACAACATGGAAAACTGAAGATAGATCAAAATAAGGCCAAATAGATACAATATAAATCGCACGCCGAATAAAACATTTTCAAGCTACCAATACATACATAAATATTTAATAAAAATAAAACAGCTATGTTATAAACATTGTGGTTAAAGTTACAAATATAACACATTGTTAAAACTATGACTTGTAAGAATACTTGAATGCAAATACAGGTTTTTTTTTTTTTTTTTCAAATTTCGCCGGTTATTGAATTGCACACTGTTGGACCACTAAAATAAAAACTTGATTTGTATAATTTTGTATTTGATTTAGGAACAATACAATTATCTGATTATGAAAGTGGAGTTTTGTATGATTGTTGACTAATTGTAGACACAACTAGATTTATAGTGTTCTCTCAGTCCTGGTAATAATACCAGATTCATTAAATAGTTCAATAGATCGTTTTCGAATATCATGTTCGTATAAAATACTTTTAGCTGCCATTTGATTGCAATTTTAGTAACCTGTCAATTTAAGATTTGTTACAGTTTCCAGATATAACAACAGTAATCCAAATGTAGACGAATATAAGTATTGGAAAATCAAATTCTTGCAGTAGGATTCAAGTATATCTTGATTCTTTTCAGTTACGCTAATTAAGAAATTAAGCCATTTCACAGTGACTTTCTTTATATGTTGGCCATGAATGGAAGTTCAATATTTCAATATTTCATTTCACATGACATACAGTTTCTGCTTTGAACCTATACACATTGCCTTTGTTCTTGCCATATTTATCATATTCCTAATCTTATTCATGTATTTGTTTTTTAAGTAGCCTTCCAACCTTCAAAAGATGTAAAAGGTGACAATGAGAGTGATAAAACACCACTTGACACCAAGGGTACGAATTAACCTATTGTTATAGATAAGCTAAAAGTAAATGCATTGATCATGTATAGTACTTTAGGACGTATTGTAATTGATACGATAAAAAAATGAATTGAACTTTTATAGTACTTTAGGTTGCTTCTTAAAAATGCACAAAATGATTACTAAAATGATTAATAAATGAACACGCATATAAAAATGCTATGCGTTTACACATATTTGTGAGGGTTTATTTAGAAGCAACAGTATTTGACCGATTTTCAATTTCATAGATCCATTAAGAAGATACAAGTCAAGGTAACAACAAAAGACTAAGGGAAAATATATAAACTTAAAAAAAAGATTAAATTCGGGTGCCTGACAGGGTGATAGTCTCTTGCTATGCATGCATCACGTGCCATGCAAATCTTCTCTCGAACCATATGAACTCATAAAGGAGTGAGACAGGGTGAGCGTCTCTTGCTGTAAATACATCACATGGAAATCGTCACCCTGTCAAAATGTCACAATCTGAAATAAACCTGTCCTTTAAAATGTTGATCTATTAAATAACAAAAAGTAAACAAAAGAACTAACAATAAGAAACACCAAAGAGATAAAAACTTAACTCTACAATACCAAATCAAAGTTATATATATAAAAAAAATTATAACAAAAATACTGAACTCTAAGGTAAATTCAAAAATGGTAAAGTCAACAAAAGCTTACAAATTCAAACAGAACAAGCGAAATAAAAACTGCCATATTTCCAAATTAACAAAATTGTTACAAAGAATACTGGTAGTAAAAATTCATGTAAAGATACCAGGCTTTCAATAAGCCAGACTCATATGGTCTCATCCTGATGATATAGAAATTATAAGCTCATTCCGGTTTTTATTCAGATATGTGTTGCTCAATCCTTGAGATACATTTATAGTTTATGAGGTCTTCCCCTACGTGAAGAAAGACCTTATTGTTTTTTTTTCTAATTTGTGTACTGATGGTTGCCTTTTTGTAGTTTTTCTCATTCGATTGTGTTGTGTATTTTTGTTCGTCTTAAAAATTTTCCATTGTCCGCTTGGTAACTTCTCTTTCACCCACTTTTACAGTTCTTGCAACTGTTCCTCCTAATTCATAAATCGAAACTTCCTTCATCGAACAAATATATATATCATTCCAAAGTGAACGATGCTTTCATTAAGAATATAAAGCATATGCACGAAAAGTTTTGAAAATTGCAAAGGATTACAATTATAATCGTCAATTACTCTTTCAAAGGTTATCAATGAGTTAATAACATTAAATCCAAAACTTCGGAAAAGATTTTCACCTTTTAAAAATGTAAAATGCAATTATACTTTATAAAATTGCCATTTAAATATACGAGTTCAAGGACTTTTTTTCAAATTTGAAGCAATCTCCGATAAAATTGATGTCGATTAGCCAATTAAATTTTATGAAAGTATTTATCGTGTTTTAGTCATTACAGTAATTGGATTGAACTTTTGATTACTACTTTTACAAGGACACGATTGTAGTGCACGATTTGTAAGGTCAATTCCGACCTGCTTGAGTGTGATAAGTTGGGAAATCTGCTGTTCTTTCATAACCTTGAATGTTTACCCACCTTATTATGTATATTGACTGGTTTCCTTGTACTATACTTTGAGTTGTTTTTCAAAGAACTCGTCATGATCAAGATTTTATACTAAAATAATATGCACTAAACTTGAGGAATATCAGCAAATTGATATATAGCGATGGATAGTACTGAGTGCAATAACCCTTTAATAACATAGTAAATATTATTTGAGCAACACAAATAGTCTTTCTTCCAATTCCTGTCAGCGCAATGTGGTTAATTCCGCCATCTTGATTATCTTTCTTCTGACTGCGTGAAAAACATCGTTTTGATCGAAAGCAATATTTTCAACTCATCTGAAATGTTTATATTTGTTAGGTATACAAGAACATATAAAGGAAGTCCAGTTAAAATATAGTCAAAAAAGATAAATTTGGGTTTTTCCTTCTCAGTCCCTAGTGGACATGTATAGTATTTAGAGTTTTTTTGGGTATTCATACATACCTGGTTTCGAATACATAAGTTTGGTCGTTACCGATGGAGTTCAATCTGGAAAGCGCTTCGAACGCAAGACATTTATTATTTTCATCATTCTGGTGCAATTCTTTTATTGATTCACATGTGTCGTTTAACTACCTGTTGTATAAAAATTATACCAAAATACCGAACTCCAAGTAAATTTAAAAAGAGGAAGTCCATTAAACAGAAAAAAATCAACGGCAAGTTAGAAAAAACAGAATATATAAAATGTTCCAAATTGCCGCCAATTAAATTTTTCGGCGAAATTAACGCAATTTCAGAATGGCGGGCTTTAATATCAGTCCCATAAGTGTCTTAAGAAAGTAGCAACAACGGTCGTTTCTAAGGACTTAATGATAAAAGAAACTATTCTTCGATACCAGGGTTATAATTACGAAGATGCATTAGCTACGATTTGACAAAAACGTAAACTATAATTCTATCATAGCAGATTATTGTAATTATTTTATTTCGCTATTAACAGTCAGTTTGGTTCAATTTGGTCAAATAAAGCTAAACAAACGTCGCTCATGTTATGGCTTGCAAGTCAACAATCAAAACTCATTTTAATCTGTATTCATGCAAATTCAATTTGATCTTCATCTGGACATGGTCTACGCATGTGCTAGGCGTGTTCATTTACTTAAAAAAAGAAGAATTTCAATATTGAAATGTGAAATAAAGCACCACAAAAAGAAGTTTCGTTGACTGATCAAATCAACAAATATCATTGTACGATTGCACGTGCTTGTCTGTCTATTTATTTTTAAATCAGGTCATAGACCATGGGCACTCTTAGGAGTCATCTCGATGAGGGGGCGGTCAAGGGGTACCTTTCTCATTTCTCCAGCTCCTTCTCTCCTTTTCCACACAACCATTCTCCTTTCTCCCGCCCCTTTCTCCTTTCTCCTGCCCTCATTCTCTTGTCTCCCGCCCTGAAACATGAAAAACTTATGTATAGGACGTTCATTTTAACAGAAATTGATCAAATTTCTTGTTTTTTTTATGGCTTGTCCCCGTCTTGTCCTTTCACAAGATAGAAGTGTTGTTTCTTCTGCTTCAAAAGCCCTAATAACTTTTTCACTGACTGTTAAGCTGTCTGTTTGCATTGAATTTGTAAGTCTGTTATAAATGTTTTCGTCTTAAGTGTAATAACCAAGAAAAAAACAAAGGTGGTGCAATTGCTCCAAACACGGTGTCAACTGGTATGTCTCTCACTGTGTCTTTGCGAAAATTTAGCAAGCTTTCTTCTTTATACAACATAACTTAGCAAAACAAGCTGTGACCTTTCCTATACACAAAGTAAATAAAATTATCTATCATGAGCGCCAACATATCATTTTCTTCATAAACAACGTCTCCAACCTGGTCATCATTCGACTCTCGTTCTTATTTTGTTTGTCTCGTAGGTACTACCTCTCCAGTTGGGACCTCATGAACATTAGAAACAAGCAACTCGATTGGAGAACATTGTGGTGGAATGTTGTTTTGGTACATGTTCATTGGGAGAGTCCCAGCATTGAATTTTGTAGTGTCTGACCGAACGCTACGCTGTCGAACGCCTTTCAAATATTTCTTTCTAAACTCGAACATTATGTTCATATTTTCTGTTGTTAAAACAGGAGGTTTTCACGTTTAAACTGTGGAAATGGTTCAAAAGATAAATATTGCTATGGTACCTCATATCCAGATTTTTTTGACGTAAATAAGTAGAACCCATAGAGTGAAACTTTCTTAATACATTCAATGATACCTCTTACGAAATACCTAGCGCAGTCAAGAACTGACAAAGTCTCTGACCGTAGTCTCATAAAGAGAGGCAAAAGATACCAAAGGAACATTCAAACTCATAAGTCAAAATAAACTGACAACGCCATGGCTAAAAAAGAAAAAGAACAACAAACAAACAAACAATAGTACACGAAACACAACATAGAAAACTAAACACTGAACAACACAAACCCCACCAAAACCTTGGGGTGATCTCAGATGCTCCGGAAGGGTCAACATGCTATGTAATTGTTCATTTACCAAAAGTAAGAACTGAATTAATATCAACTCTTCTCAAGAAATCCGAATCGATACCAGACAGTTGTTCCAATGGGGACTGCAACATTTCTCGTAGCATCTGAATTGATTTTGTCGTTTTAATGGCATACCATGGGACCCTTGTAAGCAATTTATCATAAGACTAAGCAAGAATTTGGCTTCTGCTGAACATTGTCCTAAAAACGTTTCAATATCTTTAAGTTCAGTGATAGATTGTTTGATGTCGTCACTATGACCACTCCGCAGAATTTTGCAATGCACAGACAATGACGTGTAGAGTTTGTTTAGTGTTGTCAAATATTTGTTCAGTGCTGACAGTGATGTTATGATCCTGATATTCTTGGAACCAGAGTCAACTACAAAAAGAGTTTTACCTTCACACTGCAAAACCCTATACCAAGTTTCATGATTCTAAATCGTAATGGTCCGTAATGAATTAGTGGCGACGCTCAGAGTATTTATGAAGTCGTTTTCATTAATATTACTATGACATTAATTAGCACTTTTGTGAAGCTTTTTATTAACTAATTTGATAAAACAATTGTTTTCCGGCTAACTTTTTTTATTTTTATATACATTTTTGTCTCCCTTTTCTACCCATTTTTCTCCTTTCTCCTACCCCTTTTCTCCTTCTCCCGCCACATCTCTCCTTTCTCCCACCCTTCTCTTCTTTCTCCCGCCCCTCTCTACCCTGTCCACCTCCTCCTCCACTGGTTGATTAGATTACGTCTAGTCTAAATACACTCGAACTGCTGATACATTATAACGAGTCCATGTATTGTTTTTTTTTTCTTTTGAACTTGTTTGTGATTGGGTATATGATATGATATGTTATTTATCAAATATAAAAATTTAAGTCAAATCGTTGATCATAAATTTGTAAGCTTATGTACCTGCTTAGTTAACGTGTCCGATTATGTCAATTTCTAATATAACCATTACTGTGTAACTTTTTTCGGATTCTATCTTCGTCAACCGTTAATTTTTAAAATGAACCCTTTCTCTGAAATGAGAGGGCCTATTTGAACAAAAGATCGTTTTTTTAAAGAGGAATTTTGTAAATAAATGATAATTGTTATCTTGATTTGATTTTGATTTAGATATAAAAGGTTTTTCAGATGAACTATCTACTTACCAGTTTTACCTCTAGCTTCAGTTTCATTATGATGAAACGATATGTGTTATAGGTATTATTTTTTTCCTTTAATACTTTTTCTTAAATAATATTTTTCCCCTTAAAACCACTACCATGGTTGATCATATTAAAAGACCAGTCTCGATGTAGCGTACTTGTGTGGCTTCAATACCCGACTAGTTCAAACAAAATACTTTTAAATTGATATTTGTCCTCTATAGCAAGCGACATTTAGGGGTAAGATCATTGAGTGGTCGGCCCGAACTTGGAATAATGTGTCCAAGCAGGTTCCATGTAGGGTGATATGTGCTTCTACCCTGCTAATACACTTGTATGTTAAAAAATAGACTTAGCGTTTCCATCTAGTTCAAAGTAGTCTTCATAATCACATACAACTAGCATTTGCTCTTCCTTATTAACAAAAATGTCAGCTCTTTAAAGGTAATATGCAATTATACTTTATAAAATTGCCATTTATATATATATGAATTCAAGGACTTTTTTTAAATTTGAAGCAATTTCCGATACAATTGATGTTGGTTAGTCAATTTTAAACTTTTATCAAAGTAATTTTCGTGTTTTAGTCATTTGAACTTTTGAACATGTGGTTGCCACTCTTAAGATGGCGCCATTGTAGTGTACGTTCTGTGTTTTGAATTTTCCTCAGAGTTCGGTATTTTTGTTATTTTACTTCTTTCTGTAAGGTGGTAATTCCGACTTGCTTGAGTGTTCTCAGTTGGGAAATTCGCTGCTCTTCCCCAACTTTGAATGATTCCCGTTCGAATGCTTTGTATGTTTTGAAAATTGCAAGGAATTAGAATTATATGCGTAAATTACACTTCAAAGGGCTATCTATGAGATAATAACATTAAACATGTAAAATAAAAAATAAATTAAAAAAATTCAGATTTAAAAAAGGTTATATCTGATTTGATATTATAAAATAATTGCACTAACCCTGAGGAATATCAGTAAATTGATATATGGCGATGGATAATTTTCCTCAACGTTAATAGCGTGCAATGACCCTTTTATACAATAGTTTATAAAAAAAATGTTTCAGCAACAATAATGGCATTGTTATCCAATTTCTGTAGTATTAGTGCAATTAATTCCCGCCAACTTGTTTATCTTTCGTCTGAATGCGTGGTATTATTGTTTTGATCGAAAGGAATATTTTCAACTCACATGAAATGTAACCACTTATTAGATATACTTACAATGTATAGGTTTGGTCGTTACCGATGGAGATAAATATAGAAAGCGCTTCATTTTCATCTTTCTGGTTCAAGACTTTATTGCAGAAAACAATTTTATTAATTCACATGTGGTTTAAATACTTTGTAACTACCGGAAGTTTAAAAAGTGTAACAAAAATAACAAACTCCAAGTAAAATCAAGAGGAAGTCCATAAAACAGAAAAAAATCAAACTTAATGCCATCTAACAGAACAAATGGAAAACAAGTGTCACTTTCCTGACATGGTACATGCATTTTCCGAAGAAAATGATTGGTTAAACCTGGTTTTATGACTGGGATGACAGGTGTCTATAGTTCCATTATTTTTGACAAAGTCATCCACTAAATTCAGTGAACACTCATCACTTATTTTGCTTTACCAGGAACTAATCATGTATTTTTTCTTTTATTGTTTTCCCTTTGCTTTACATATTACTTTGTTTGGTATTTTTTTGTGTATTCAATCTATAAATTTGCAAAAATGCAATTATATATCTAACAATCAATGACACATATGCTGCTTTATGTTACAGAAATCCTTCGAAATTCAAGATCAAAATCAAGAGATGTAGGTATGTTTTTACACAGTATTTAGCTCATTACTATCCAGGACAACATTTTTTTAAACAGCTACTAAAACAGTTTAATCATTAACTAGGCTTTGTCATGTAAAATCAGTCTGAATATAGTATTTCTATGAAGTTAAAACAGCTTGTTAGAATATATTTGAATTTTATGTGAAATAATTTCATGTCTATCTTGAACTTCCCCCTATTTGGCATTTTCGTTTAGTTTTTTGCAACTAAAATAAAATAACAATGTCATATATTGTAGAAATCAAAGCAGTTGACATGTCTAAGGCCATGCAAAGGCGAACATTACAATTTACCCGGGAGGCTTTTGCAGAATATTCCAGCGTGAAGGACATAGCGGATCACATTAAAGACGAACTTGATGACACTTACGGCGGGAGATACCACTGCATTGTTGGAACATCATTTGGCTTTTCTATTACCTATGATCTGAGATATTATTTTTACTTCAAACTGAATGGATATACCATCATGGTTTTCAGACATTGATAGATGCCACACAGTGGAATTTAAGACATTAGGATGTTACACTATAGGAAAAACTGTATATCTATTTATTCATGATAAATTTCCACTCTTATCACTAGTTATAATAGATACTCAAATTAATCTTGATGTCAATTGATTTTTTTTTAATGTTTGTACGTATACTATTTTCATCTATCACTCCTTCTGTGCATTGTTGCCCAGAGTTGATTTTCTGATACACCTTTATGTCCATACCTTTCTTCTTTTGTGAGGGGAAGTAAAAAAAATCTGTAGACTTAAACCAAAAAGCAAGCTATTTTTTCTATAACATACAGGAATAAGTTATTTTTTTTAATAGGAAAAGTTATATTAAATTACTTTATTTCCATAATTTCATGTTTAAATAAAAAAAAACAAAACAATTTGTTTTCACTTCAAATCCGAAACAAATAAGTTTAAAAGAAATGTAGAAGCAATCAATTTACATTGATGTTTTCCACAAAAAAATGAATGATTGGCTCCTAAGCATTACTTTTTATATATTTTATGTTTAAATTACTTGACAGATTGAAATCATTGTTTCATGTATATCAGCCGGAAAGCTGACCCCGGTTTGACCCGATTTCGTAAGACAACAAAGGAAGTCATGTGACTACCATATTTGGGCATTTTTGGTTTTGGTCATTTTTTGTTCATCTGAAACGAGTCTGTTTCCTCCAAAAAGTAATATCGAATGAAATCAAAGTATGCTGTACGTTATAAATGTCAACTGCGTATACTTTCTAGAAGTTCTAACATACGCATCGTTTTGATTTAGCGTACTGAATTAGAATACGAAGCCTTTAAACCCCAGGTCGTCATTCGTCGCGTCCATTTATTTTCAACACATAAGTTGAAATTTCTTTCTTAACGTCTGGGGAACCTATGCTGAATTTAAGATATGAGACTTTTATGAGCTTGCATGTGTCAGATTTGTGCCACTTAATACGCTCTAATACGCAAATGTGCCACTTCGATGTGTCGAAATTTCTGATGTACTATTATATATATTAAGCATCATATTCTGTTATTTACAAGTGAACATTATTAAAATAATTAATTATCTTTTTACTAAATATATTTTTATTCTACAGACATATGTAAAACAATTAGGTAAACATATTCTATCGTTTTTAAAACAGTTTCAGAACTGAAATATAGGGCTTTAATATTACAGTAAATGTTACTCTGGGCCATAATATATTATTCCAAGAGTTACTTTAGTATTTTGGTTAATAATTTTGCTGCTGTAACCATGGTAACCAAATAATATCAACACAGAAACAAATTTCTACTTCATAAAGGCCAGGGCTAGCCAAAATATGCATACATACTGGATCTAGACAGGGTTATTATGTTGAGTTCCCTTGCAATACTGATACATGATCCTAACTTTTTCATATACATTTAAAAAAATTAATAATCAAAGTATTCTCAATGTAACTTCTTTATAATTTGAAATGAAAGGAAATTGGTTTGCAATCTGTGTATAATTAAACTAAATATAACAATAAATTTTGTTTTATTGATTCCATACAGGTTCAACTGAATAGACTCAAATTGTCAAAAAAAAACAACGCCTAAACCAATGAATAATCATTTAAATGGTTAATTAAAATTGATAGAATTTTTTAATAATTTGTCAAAATGAAGTATTTATCATGCTTTTTTCAAGAATATAATAAAAAGTATGGGTCACTGGACTTTTTTTCATGCTACAGGTATTGCACAATTGTCAGATTTTGTATAGATAATGCATGGAAAATCAAATTTTGTGTGATAAAAAGAAAACAACCTGATAGAATTTTAAGATATAATATGAGAAGATAGCTCTTATAACATGCTTTCAGATAAGAAAAAGAAAAAATGGGGTCACCGAACTTGTTTACTTGCTACAGATTAAAATAGGTAAATTCACAACACTTTCTATTATAACAATGACTTTATCTGAGTTATCTCCCCTTATTTGGCAAAATTGAAAAAAATTAATCAAACACAAATAAGGTGTTTTTGAGAAATTACAGCAATAATTATGATAGAACATACAATTTTCTATAATTATATCAAAAGTCTTACACATATATTGCATACTACTCTCAAAATTTGCACATTTAATCAAAGATCTAGACCAACGTTATCTGCTACTTCAGAATCCAAGATGGAGGAAGACACCCGAGCCGCCTTAAAACAGAAGTAAGTCACACTTCATTTAATTGTGAGAATGCTTTGAATAAGAGTGATTAATATGCAAGTCTGAAAGAGATTGTTTTAAAATCAAAGGACACGAATCTTATGTTTCCATTGTACATGTAATATTTGCAACTTTACTTTTGCAGGATTCCTTCACAAAAAAATAATATCAACAATGAATGATTTTTTTCTAGTCATCTTAAATTCATGGTTTTGAACAGACAATATAAAATTTCCTTACCTTATTATTTTAGTTGGCGTCAAACATTGCACTTAAAGAGAATAATTAATCCAATCAAATTCACAGCTGGACTCGCCATTACTTTTTCAAACAAACACACTTTTAAATGTGTGTACATTCTGTTCACATGCATGTTGACATCGATGTGTAAGACCAAAATAACGACAATGTCAAAAATTTCTTTCTTTCGGAATTTAGTTCAAACAGGGTTTCATAAGGGGGAAAAGGGGGGGGGGGGGGGTGGGGGGGGGGGGCTGGGGGGGGGGGGGGGGGGGAACGTAAGACTTGAAATATTTTTTTAACTTTGGTATCCGTATTATTTTTTTTTGTAATTGTATACAATCTAAGTTTATCTTCTTAATAAGAAGAAAAAAAACCAGACAATTTCGCATAATTTTTTAGCATATTTGTTAAAGGACGGACAATTTGGGTATTATTTTCTTTAATAATCTTATCAAAATGCTTTAAAGATAGAAAAACATCAATTTCTGACTCCAATGCCAAGTAAGAAAAAACAGAAAATAGAAAATGTTCCAAATTGCCGCCAATTAAACTTTTCGGCGAAATTAACGCAATTTCAGAATGGCGGGCTTTAATATCAGTCCAATAGTTGTCTTAAGAAAGTAGCAACAACGGTCGTTTCTAAGGGCTTGCTTTCCGAATGCTGGACCTTTTTATCTATATCTATTGCATATGTTGCCTAACACAAATACGTATTCTTGATTGATTACCACATCTTTAATAAAAGAAACTATTCTTCGATACCAGGGTTATGATTAAAAAGATGCATTAGCTACGTTTTTATAAAAACGTAAACTATAATTTTATCATAGCAGATTATTGTAAATATTTTATTTCGCTATTAGCAGTCAGTTTGGTCAATTTGGTCAAATAAAGCTAAACAAACGTCGCTCTTGTTATGGCTTGCAAGTCAAAAATCAAAACTCATTTTAATCTGTATTCATGCAAATTCAATTTGATCTTCATCTGGACATGGGCTACGCATGTGCTAAGCGTGTTCTGTTATTTAAAAAAAGAAGAATTTAAATATTGAAATGTGAAATAAAGCACTACAAAAAAAAGTTTCGTTGACTGATTCAATTAACAAAAATCATTGTGCGATTGCACGTGCTTGTCTGTCTATTTATGTTTAAATCAGCTTATTGACCATCGGCATTTCTAGGAGTCATCTCGATGAGGGGGCGGTCAAGGGGTACCTTTCTTATTTCTCCCGCCCCTTTCTCCTTTCTTCTGCCCCCATTCTCTTGTCTCCCGCCCTGAAACATGAAAAACGTACGTATAGGACGTTCATTTAAATAGAAATCGATCAAATGTCTTGGTTTTTTTAATGGCCTGTCCCCGGCTTGTCCTTTCACAAGATAGAAGTGTTGTTTCTGCTTCAAAAACCCCAATAATCTTTTCACTGACTGTTAAGCTGTCTGTTTGCATTGAATTTGTAAGTTTGTTATAAATGTTTTCGTCTTAAGTGTAATAACCAAGAAAAAAACAAAGGTGGTGCAACTACTCCTAACACGGTGTCAACTGGTATGTCTCTCACTGTGTCTATGTGAAAATTTAGCACGCTTTCTTCTTTATACAACATAACTTAGCAAAACGAGCTGTGACTTTTCCTATACACAAAGTAAATAATATTATCTATCATGAGCGCCAACATATCATTTTCTTCATAAACAACGTCTCCAACCTGGTCACCATTCGACTGTCGTTCTTAGTGTGTTGGTCTCGTAGGTACTACCTCTCTAGTTGGTACCTCATGAACATTAGAAACAAGCAACTCGATTAGACATTTTGGTGGAATGTTGTTTTGGTACATGTTCATTGGGAGAGTACCAGCATTGAATTTTGTAGTGTCTGACCAAACACTACGCTGTCGAACGCCTTTCCAATATTTCTATCTAAACTTGAACATAATGTTCATATTTTCTGTTGTAAAAGCAGGAGGTTTTTCACGTTTAAACTGTGCAAATTGTTCAATAGATAGACATTTCAATGGTACCTCATATCCGGATTTTTTTTTGACGTAAAATAGTGGAACCCACGGAGTGAAACTTTCTTAATACATTCAATGATACCTCTAACGAAATCCCTAGCGCAGTCAAGAACTGACAAAGTCTCTGACCGTAGTCTCATAAAGAGAGGCGAAAGATACCAATGGGACATCAAAACTCATAAGTCAAAATAAACTGACAACGCCATGGCTAAAAAAAGAAAAAGAACAACAAACAAACAAACAATAGTACACAAAACATAACAAAGAAAACTAAACACTGAACAACACAAACCCCACCAAAAACTTGGGGTGAGCTCAGGTGCTCCGGAAGGGTCAACATGCTATGTAATTGTTCATTTACCAAAAGTAAGAACTAAATTAATATCAACTCTTCTCAAGAAATCCGAAGCAATTCATTTTAAGACTAAGCAAGTTTTTGGCTTCTGCCGAACATTGTCCTAAAAACGTTTCAATATCTTTAAGTTCAGTGATAGATTGTTTGATGTCGTCACTATGACCACTCCCCAAAATTTCACAATGCACAGACAATGACGTGTAGAGTTTGTTTAGTGTTGTCAACTATTTGTCCAGTGCTAACAGTGATGTTATGATCCTGACATTTTTGGAACCAGAGTCAACTACAAAAAGAGTGTTACCTTCACTGCATAACCCTATACCAAGTTTCATTATTCTAAATCGTAAAGGTCCGTAATGAATTAGTGGCGACGCTCGGAGTATTTATGAAGTCGTTTTCATTACTATGACATTAACTAGCACTTCGTGAAGCTTTTTATTAACTAATTCAATGAAATAATTGTTTTCCGGCTAATTTATTTTTATCTTTATATACATTTTTATCTTCATTTTCTACCCCCTTTTCTGCGTTCTCTTGCCCCGTTTCTACTTTCTCCCGCCCTCTCTCTACCCTGTTTTCCCCCTCCTCGATGGTGAATTAGATTGCGTCTAGTCTAAATATACTCGAACTGCTGATACATTATAACGAGTCCATGCATTGTTGATTGTTTCTTTTGAACTTGTTTGTGATTGGGTTATCCGTTTTTGTATATTATTTATCAAATATAAGAATTGTTGATTATAAATTTGTAAGCTTATGTACCTGCTTAGTTAACGTGTCCGATTATGTCAAATTCTAATATAACCATTACTCTGTAGCTTTTTTCGGATTCTTTCTTCGTCAACCGTTAATTTTTAAAATGAACCCTTTCTCTGAAATGAGAGGGCCTATTTGAACAAAAGAGGAATTTTGTAAATGAATGATAATTGTTATCTCGATTTGATTTTGATTTAGATATAAACAATTTGTCAGATGAACTATCTAGTTTCCAGTTTTACCTCTCGCTTCAGTTTCATTATGATGATACGATATGTGTTATAGGTATTATTTTTTTCCTTAAACGCTTTTTCATGAATGATTTGTTTCCACTTAATACCTACTACCATGGTTGATCATATTAAAAGACCAATCTCGACGTAGCGTACTTGTGTGGCAAAAATCCCCGACTAGTTCAAACAAAATACTTTTAGATTGATATTTGCTGCTTGTACTCTATTCCAAGCGACATTTAGGGGTAAGATCATTGAGTGGTCGGCTCGGACTTAGAATAATGTGCCCAAGCAGGTTCAATGTAGGGTGATATGTGCTTTTATCCTGTTAAAAAACACACGCATGTTAAAAATACGACTTGGCGTTTCCATCTAGTTCAAAACAGTCTTCATAATCACATAAAACTAGCATGTTCTCTTCCTCATTAGAAAAATAATGGTATGATTGCCAATGACACAACTCTACACAAGAGACAAAATGACATAGAAATTAACAACTCAAGATCACCATATGGCCTTCAACAATCGTAAAATCAGCTATAAAAGGCCCCAAAATGACAATGTGAAGTTATTCAAACGAGAAAACTAACGGCCTCATTTATGTAGAAAATAATGAACGAAAAACAAATATCATATACAGCAGCAAACTACAACCACTGCATAACAAGCTACTGACTTGGGACAAGCACATACAGAATGTTGCGGTGTTAAACTAGATTGACGGCGCCAACCCTCCCCTAACCGTGGATAGTGGTGTAACAGTATAACATAAGAACAAACTATAAAAATCAGCTAAAAAGCTTAGCTCATCAGATGTATGCCAAGCAGAAATACATCTAACAAAAACAAAGCACAGACCAGACGTGGCAGGGTGCTTATGCATAGGCACAACAACAAAACAAAAACACGAAGTACAGACCTGAGAGTACTCGCAGTTACTGACAACTTGTTCAAAGCCAATAACAATTAATAAAAAAATCATGCATCTAAGACTAAAATATAAATCATTACACATCCAACAACTAATGGTTTTAGTTTAAAGAAATCGTTTACAGTCAGAAAAAAACATGACCTTGTTCAATGCCAAGATACAGGAATCGACAGATTGTAGAGCCATGTATGTGCATATGGATATAAAAATAATATTTAGTTTGATTTTAATTAACTGGTCACAAAATCCTTATTAATACCACTTAACATAATATTCAAAGATCTAATTACAGAGTTGAATCGGTAACCTTTAGAATATGTTTATTTAAAGGATCGTATCTAAATTTCCGGGCTCGGTAAGCAATAGTGGACAGTGGTGTAACAATACAACTCTGTAATTAGATCTTTGAATATTGTGTTTAGTGGTATTAATATTGATTGTGTTATCCCGTTTGAAAATTTTTTCTAACCAAACTTTTAACCCAAATCTTTGAATCTATGGATGAATTTAGTCAAAGTTGTAAGTAATTTGTGGTAACGAAATCCCTGACTGAATAATTTACCAGTAATACATAGGTTACGTTCATTCAATCCAAAACAGAAACGGGGATAGCGAACGAGTTATGATATAGAAACACCGTTAGATGGTGTCAAGGAACAATACCGTCCAAAAAAGGTAAATTAACATTAGAGAACGAAAAATTGTCCCTTTTGTCGTAAATTTCAGTGTAGAGGTTCCCGTGTAAAACTGATATATCTAAGTCAAGGAAAGCACAGTTATTACTGTTTATATTTGATTTATTTAAAGTTAGTTCCTTTGAGTAAATTTCGGCAGTATATTTAGAAAATTCTTGAATATGCATTCTAGTTGCTAATGAGCGTTAACCGCCACCAATCAACAGTCAAACCTTGTGTGTCAGTTCAAAAGTTAAAACACGACTTCGGCAAACTTAGTAAGAAATTCACCGGGAAACGTCGTAAGCACGATATGGTGCTGCTTTTGTATCGATAAATTTATAAACTGCGCTCAGCTAAAACCCAACACTTGATATATAAACAAACATGAGAGGACACTTTCTAAACATAATGTCCAGAGTTGTCTTTAAATGCTCCAATACAGTTCCATGTATAATCAATAAAATTACGTACATGAGAATGGATGGAAGGAATTTATTATTTTCGCAATTTCTTTTGCCATAAATCCTTCATATCGCCTACAACAATGAGAAAAGTCCATACCATATAGTCGGATATAAAAGGCCTCAACATGACAAAGTTAAATACTTCAAACGAGAAAACAAACGGCCTAATTTATAACAAAACAATTTACGTAAAATAAATATCACAGACATGAACCTATGACAACAACTGAACTACAGGCACCTGACTTGCGACAGGCACATAAAGAATGCTGCGGGGTAAAACATTCTATGGGCGCCCAAACCTCCCCTACCTATTGGACAGTGGTGTAACAACACACCATACAAAAAAACTGTAAAGATCAGCAGCAATTGGTTTATCTCAAAATATCGGTACAAGGCACTTAAATAACCAACATAGAAACAATTGAAACAAAGCACCGAAATAAGATAATTTGCAGTTACTGTAAGAAATAGGCGAAAGATTCCAAAGGGACATAAGTCAAAAATAAACTGACACCGCCATGGCTAATAAGAAAAAGTCCAACGGACAAACAACAGTACATAAACCACGACATAAAAAGAAAACTGGGGGTGATCTCAGGTGCTTCGGAAGGGTAAGCAGATCTGGCTCCACATGTGGCACCCGTCGTGTTGCCCATGTATGTACACATTAATGATAAGTCTAATCTGGTAGGTCATATTCGTGGAAAAAGGGACGGGATTGGTTTTTACGACAATTGGAACATATCCGTTGTCATATGTGAAACAGATATTCCATAACGGCCAACCAACACCTGATGGCGTCCGTAAAATTTACGAAGGGATGATTTCAAATTCACCTTTTGGAAGTCTTGTGGAAGCAAGTACCTTTCGCTATTTCGATAATGCAGACTAATTTGTTAAGTGCTTATAAACTTGTTTAACACTGTCCCATGATTTATTCGTAATCTGAAGTTATATCTTACTATGTTTGTCCTTTACGGTGTTGAATGAAGATCTACGATAACCTATATTAAAATTATTTACACCTGTACTATTATCGCAGCGATATAGATATCTAGACACTTATGTATCGTCTATTGTTGAGGACTTTATGTTGAACTTTACCTGTCTATTGACGTTTGTGTTTAGATTGCTTATTGACGCATACTTCACAACTCTCTCATTTGCATGATAAGTAAATGAGTTTACCATGTGTTTCCTAGTTGATCTGACATATAATGTTTTATTTAAATTGAATTTCCCTGTTTTATGGACCAAGCTTGAATTAGCAAAGACCCAAATATATGTTCTACAACATATGCGGCTTATATAAAACAGACGACACTAAATAAAATTCTTACACAAATAGCCAATTACTAAAATCAACTATTATATATTTAAATGTTTCGGAGTTTAGTGTGACGTCCATTAGCTGAACTAGTATATATTATTGTTTAGGGGCCAGTTGAAGCCTTTCTCCGGGTGCGGGATTTTCTCGCTGTGTTGGAGACCCATTGGTAGCCATGGGCTGTTTTCTGCTCTTTGATCGGGTTGTTGTCTCTTTGGCGCATTCCCCGTTGTCATCCTCAATTTTACTTGGTCAAAACGAATTTGCATGAAAACTAAAAATTACTCAAGGCACTTGACAAGAAAAAGTTGTTATATTAAATTTAAAAGCAAGGAGATGTGGTATCATTGTCCACTAGAAAACTTTCCAAATGACGTAGATGTAAGTAACTAAGGATCACTATGCGGCCCGACGAATATGAACAAATTCGAACGGCCTCTTTCACAAAACAATAAATGAAAAACTTATTACAGGCAGTAACCTATACGCAGGCCCATTGAGGACTTCCTACAATAATTTGAATTTGAAATCACGAATTTTAACAATCTGTGATAACGGATTAAAATCGTTATTTCATAATTACTGTTTTATTTGTCATCACTGATTTAATATGGGATAACGAATCTGAAGAATTATTTTATTGTGTCATGTTGTTGTTGATATTGATGTTGATGTTTATGCATAACTTTTCTATCTCCGTAAGTCTTTTTTCTTTCTTTCGTCTAACATCCAATGTTTCCCATCATGGTACCTCTGCGAGATCATGATATGAATGTTAAAGGGACATGCTTTTATATGGATATCCAAAACTTTTTTTTATCCCAAAATAACTTGAATGATCGTGGTATTTCGTGAATATCATTTTTAAATCTTCTAATAATGACGGAACTATCTCGGTTTTGTTTTTCAAACGTCGTTTCCCCATCAGGAGTCTCATGGTAGCAAGCTTGCCTCGACTGTGGATGTTCGTTAATCTAATCCCGGGCAAGGTCAAACTTGAGACTTGAAAATTGGTTTGTGTTGCTTCTCCGCTAATCACATGACATCTAGGAGAAAGAGCAAATACACGACGGCCCGGAGTCAGATCATGTGTCCGCGGTTTTGGTGACTGTTACTTTATGAGCTAGCATATACAAAATCCAGCCAAGCGTGTCGGTCTAGTACAAAGCAGGGTTTATATTCATATTACATTAACATATTCTCTTCCCGAAAATGCACTTAGCTTGCCACTGGACATGAAACAAACATTCATCATCATCATCGTTACACAAAAAAAAAAATAAAAGTTTAATTTATTTAATCGCCTGCTGAATTATGCAGGGACGTAGTGTTCAGTGCGAAGAAGTCAACTGACAAATGCACAAAAGTACATCTGATCTACTCTGTATATATTACTTAATGTTAATATTTAATTAATATCTTAATAAAAAAGGTAGGATGTGTGCTATTATCCACCAATTGTACCACGCTATATAATAATTCGGTTAACAGAAAATTGATAAGCGATTAGAAATCGACAGTTGTAATATCCCAAGTTAAAAGAACCAACAAAATGTGTAGTTGAACATTTATTTGATAGCCCGACCTCCCCGTAAGTCGTCATTTGAGATCACCTGGGCACGCCCAAACTGATCTCAAAAACCTTACCATCACTATCATAGACCACAACGAGGGTTGGTCAAGGGACAACAGACTTGCTCGGGAAAGGTTTTGGATAAGAAAGCTTAGGACAGTTTCCCCAGAGGGCATAAATGAAAAAACATAGAATGTGTCATTCATTTTCCCTACCATCACTTGTTTCCAGTAACTCAGGCTTCCGTTTTGGACTCTTACAGTTTTGAGAAATTTATTCCTCCTCCCAAACATCAATATTGAAAAAATTACCAGCGTTTTGATTATTGATGATTTGTATAGCATTCAAGATTTTTATTTCAGTTTGACTACCACATGTCAAGATAAGATTCATTTTGCATCTTACTGATGAAGGATATTAGTTATCCGAAATATCTAAAATTTGTTCATGATTTAAATATTTTTTGCTGATGTTGTACCCTTTTAGACTTGTTATATATTATATTTTGTAGTGTACTGTATCATAATTCTATGATCCATCGCCCCGTAAGATTTATCGTTGGCTATTATTCAGTCATTTTATATATATATATATAACTCGTCTAAACATCAGCCCAACAATGTTAGATCTGTAAATTTGCTTTCGCAAATTTTTTTGTTCTTCCCTCGCCGGGATTCGAACTCATGCTACTGAGATATCGTGACACCAAATCTCCTGCACTGTATCCGACGCGCTTGACCACACGACCACCTAGGCTTCACATATAATAAAGCTTTCGGTGGCCGGGTGTTACCTTTCCTCGTCAGTTTTAATCTAGCGTCGTAATACAGTACATGATATATAAGACATGAAGATGGAATTGTTACAGATCAGCTGAAATATCTATTGTAAAGGATCCTACAAATGAATGCAAGATACAGTCACAGAAATAATTATATTTATAAGTACGTCTGAACCAGTGACAACTCTACAACAGATTTATCCATCGGATCACCAGCAGTGATGGTGATACATGGCTGTGTACATTCTGTATATACAACTCGTCTAAACATCAGCCCAACAATGTTATATATATGTATATATATATAACGAGACTTTTGTTGAATTCAATAAGCCAACCCATAGTAGAACCATTTTTACGGCAAACAGCAGCTATTAGTTCATACATTGTTTGAGTGGTTTACACTGTTCTTCAATAGAATGATCGTTCTCAAATTTTTAATCTGAACTTTGAGTATAGTGTTTACGCCATATTAAGAAAATGTTGATGGCTGTTTTTTTTTCAGAAGGTACAAACACAAAACGCTTTCCGAAAAAAATATGAAATTATAATTGTGATCATGATACAAATGTTTGAACTTAAATAACTCTTCGAATACAGATGCTCGTGTAAGTTCTTGTTCAAGTCACGTCCGCGGTTCCTTCCATGAACGAAACAACACTTTCCGGCTTTTTAAGATTATCAAATCCAGTAGACATGTACTTTGCCATGTAACGTCGTTTGAAAAATATAGTATGAAAGATCTGTTTTTCAAAGTAGTTATCTCTTACAGTTTTAAGAAATTTATTCCTCCTCCCAAACATCAATATTGAAAAAAATTACCAGCGTTTTGATTATTGATGATTTGTATAGCATGGAAGATTTATTATTTCAGTTTGACTACCACATGTCAAGATAAGATTCATTTTACATCTTACTGATGAAGGATATTAGTTATCCGAAATATCTAAAATTTGTTCATGATTTAATTATTTTTTGGTGATGTTGTACCCTTTTAGACTTGTTATATATTATATTTTGTAGTGTACTGTATCATAATTCTATGATCCATCGCCCCGTAAGATTTATCGTTGGCTATTATTCAGTCATTTTATATATATATATATATATATATATATATATATATAAATCGTCTAAACATCAGCCCAACAATGTTAGATCTGTAAATTTGTTTCGCAAATTTTTTTGTTCTTCCCTCGCCGGGATTCGAACTCATGCTACTGAGATATCGTGACACCAAATCGCCTGCACTGTATCCGACGCGCTAGACCACACAACCACCTAGGCTTCACATATAATAAAGCTTTCGGTGGCCGGGTGTTACCTTTCCTCGTCAGTTTTAATCTAGCGTCGTAATACAGTACATGATATATAAGACATGAAGATGGAATTGTTACAGATCAGCTGAAATATCTATTGTAAAGAATCCTACAAATGAATGCAAGATACAGTCACAGAAATAATTATATTTATAAGTACGTCTGAACCAGTGACAACTCTACAACAGATTTATCCATCGGACACCAGCAGTGATGGTGATACATGGCTGTGTACATTCTGTATATACAACTCGTCTAAACATCAACCCAACAATGTTATATATATATATATATATATAACGAGACTTTTGTTGAATTCAATAAGCCAACCCATAGTAGAACCATTTTTACGGCAAACAGCAGCTATTAGTTCATACATTGTTTGAGTGGTTTACACTGTTCTTCAATAGAATGATCGTTCTCAAATTTTTAATCTGAACTTTGAGAATAGTGTTTACGCCATATTAAGAAAATGTTGATGGCTGTTTTTTTTCAGAAGGTACAAACACAAAACGCTTTCCGAAAAAAATATGAAATTATAATTGTGATCATGATACAAATGTTTGAACTTAAATAACTCTTCGAATATAGATGCTCGTGTAAGTTCTTGTTCAAGTCACGTCCGCGGTTTCTTCCATGTACGAAACAACACTTTCCGGCTTTTTAATATTATCAAATCCAGTAGACATGTACTTTGCCATGTAACGTCGTTTGAAAAATATAGTATGAAAGATCTGTTTTTCAAAGTAGTTATCGCAGGGGTACTTAAAATTTAACGTATGTTTGTCATCTTTAAATCATCGCAAGGTTTATACCTGTGGTTTTCCCGTGCATGTCTGTTGGGAATAAGGGTTGCAGAAGTTTCATAATGTTTATTCATCTGTTAAACTTTAAGAACTTTGACTGCGTGTTATTTATACTTTTGTCACACAGTTGGGGAGGATGTTCACATAATGTTAATTATTTTTTGTACTACACGTGGATCTCCTTAAATACAAAAGTATTTGTTTTTACTTCGTTATAATATAATTGTAAGGTCGGGATGGTTTCATAGGTGAAATAAAGTATGACTGAACAGAATAAAAATATTGTTCGCAAAAATACTTGAAAACAAATAAAGTTAACAATAAATTGAAAAACACAAACATACAAACAGAATCCTGGCAGAATAAATTCCTTTTCTATATGCATTAATTGGAACAACTAATGTTCAAATTGATTTTAGTGTTAATACGAAAATTATATATATATCAAGAGCAGGTGGAAGCATACATTTCAATCACTGTGATATATTCTATTGTATCCAATTAACACATGGTAAATACTGGTTAGTAAAACTAGATAAAACTAAAAGTTAGGCATACACAAAATGATAACAAACAAGCAACACTAAAATAAAAGACATCAATCATGAGATCAATCATCAATCACGATAATGGAGACCAACTATTTCGTCAGGTAATTTTCCTGTTTTCATTTTATTTCGTTTTGTTCTGTTTTTGTTTATTTTTACTCCACCATGATATTTTGTGAAAATCGTCAATTTTTATTGTCTCTGTTTCATTGGTTCACACCTTATATCTATACGGTGTGAGATAAAGCTGTGTATGTTGACCTGTATATGACCTGTTTGGGTTTTTGTAAGCCATTGGGATGCTGCCTCTTTGATATTTATTTAAACATAAATGTTTTTTATTTAATAATGTTTTTGTGTTCAATTTTAATTCAATGAATATCACTGAACCGGTCATTTAAGGATGGTCGATTTGCTGTCGAAATGAAGAACAGTCATTTCCAGCTATAACCTTTGTGATATATCAGAAATTTTGCAGATTATTCAAATCAATCCATCATCTAAAGCATATGTCTTTTTATTGATACACATTGTTTCATCTGAATATATATTGAAAAAGTAGCAAATTCTTTAAAGTATTTTTCTTTTTTGGGGGGACATTGATTGTGTACATAAACATTATTTAAAAGTACTTTTCTGCATTAATCATCAATTCTTTGATTGTGATAGGGTATAGAAATGCGGACAAGTTCAGAAAAAACAATTCAGAAAGCCACAGTCAATGCAAAGACATAAAAATACATAAAAAAAGAAACACAAGAGTCGCTTTTGAGGCCTACAAACTTTCAAAAATATCAATGTTAAACTTATTTGTTTAAATCTTGGTCCACATGCCTATTCATTCATGCGAAATTTCATTTCATAAATTAGTTAATGGTCCAATGTTTAGAGTTAAAGCTTCTTTTTATCATTTGAGCTGACAATAAACTATCCTATTTTACTGTTGCTTTGAATCCCTTCAGGTTTAGGTAATATGATATCAAGATCTTTAAAGCTTTTGCCAACTTAATTCGAAATCGTTCAGACTACAAGTTGATAAAAAAAAGTAATTTCTGCTAACCAAAACGGTAATATAAAAAATCATAATGACGGATCTAATGTAACGAACTGGATATCATGCACATTGCAAGGTAATTGCATCATATGTTTTACATATTGTCATCACAGACTCCTGTACATGTTTGTATGTCAAGTATAAATGCATCGCCACGGAAGAAATTGTACGCTAATAGATGGTCGTTTGCTGTATCATATCGTATCATAATAGGTAACAAAACACCAATGTCTGTAGGTAGAAGTTCCGTAAAATTTTGTCCGTCGGGGGATACCATTATGACATTCTTGGAACGGTCACCGGTCACGTACACGTTGTGATTTCGATCTACTGTAACACTTGATGGCATCTTCATTCTGTCATCTTTGAACTCCCATATGAGCCTCCCAAACAAATCACAGCAGTATAATTTGTTTTTTCCTGAATCAGTTAGGAACACCTTCTCTTCATCAGAGAAAATATTACTAATAGCTAATGAAGGACAAGAAAACGACCTGTCAATTTTACCTTTCAGATTCATCGCGGTTATCTTTCGCCCATTGATGACAACAAACAACAGACCATTTTGGTAAGTCATGCATCCAACTTCCCATACATTTTCTATAGTGTTTTCTAGTCCATTGTTAATATCAATAATATCTATGTTTCCTACCTTTCCGGTGGACAACTCGATAGATTTAATATAAGAGACAGCGATATGATCACCTCTTATTATTGACATGTATCGTGGTTGTCCATTTAGTGGGATGGTTCTGATATCATGTCTATCAATATTGTGAATAAGAAGTTTACTGTTGTTATAATCTGTAAGAACTATCCGGCCATTAACAAGGATACAATCGACGATCTCTGCAAAGACATGTGGATTAGGAGACTTATCAACAACTGCACTACTTCTTGGTCGTTCAATGTTGAATTTCTTAAGTAATGCAACCTCAATTTGTAAAGATTGGTCCTTGACTGCCTGTTTTGGCACTGTGTATTACAAAAGAAGCAAATTATTATAAATCAAATAGACGACAGAGTTTTTAAAATAAGCTTTTAACGACGAGTACTATACACACATATTTTAAACAGCTAAATAGGACACTCCAAGAGTAGATAAATCATACTTAGAAAAAGATGCTTGATTTTTTTTATCGACAACATGATATTTGTTTCGTTATGAAGATATGTCTTTCAAGAGATAATCCACATTCCTTTGTTAACAACTATGCTATTCTAAATCCGACTTAGACATGACCATTGTGTCCCTAATATTGATGTCTGTATTTTTTATCTTCGTCTCTAATTTTGCTGTAAATCAAAATGTTTCATTGATTACTAATCATAATAGGGAAACTTAAAACTGAATTGATTCATATATCATACATATTTATTGTTGCTCTACAACTTTGTACTTGTTTGGCTTTTTAACTATTTTGATCTGAGCGTCACTGATGAGTCTTATGTAGACGAAACGCGCGTCTGGCGTATTAAATTATAATCCTGGTACCTTTGATAACTGGTTGATCATAAGTAAATAATACTGATTAGATGTTTTTATGTTCGCTTTTAATCAACTTGGTTGAATAGACACAATCATTCAAAAATAAAACGTCGTCTTTCATTGGTCTGAACATTAAGAAAAGATACCATAGGAATATTCAAACTCATTAGAAGAAGAAAAAACTGACAATGCCATGGCAAAAACCGAAGACTTTACAACACGAACCCCACCAAAAACAAGGGGTGATCTCAGGTGCTCCGGAAGTGTAAGCAGATCCTGATCAACATGTTTTACCCGTCGTGTTGCTCATGTGAGGCCAAACCCGGTTAGTTTTCTATGTTGTGTTTTGTGTACTATTGTTTGTCTGTTGGTCTTTTTCTTTTTTAGCCATGGCGTTGTCAGTTTATTTTCGACTTATGAGTTTGAATGTCCCTTTGGTATCTTTCGCCTATCTTTATAAGTCTAATTCGGTAAGTTACATTAGAGGAAAAATGGACGGGATAGTGGTTACGACAATTCGAACATAACCGTCGTCATCTGTGAAACAGATATTCCATAACGGTCAGCCAATTCGTGATGGTGTCCGTACCATTTGCGAAGGGATGGTTTCAATTTTACAACCTTTGGACTCTTGGTTTAATAAAAAAAAATAGGAAGATGTGGTATGATTGCAACTCTCCACAAGAGACCAAAATGACACAGAAATTGACAATTATAGGTCACCGTACGGCACGTATAACAGTTTCCTTGTAAGAAGCAACCCTCTTTCAAGGACACCTAGATAGTAAATTCAAGCACTGGAATATCGCATCAACTGGGAGATATATTCCATATTCATGCGCTGAACGTTTTGTCAAATACAGCTAAGGTAATTTATTCTTAGAGGATGATAGGTACAGACTGATATTTCATATTTTAAGTAAGAATGTATTTTCGAGTAAACTGGTTATGATGAAGGATGTTGCCAAGTTAATTGCATCGAGCCCTTTGTTGTCAACGGAAAGTTTTAAAATTTAGGATCGTTTCTCCTTTTCGTCTTTTCAAATGATGTCTGAAAAGTCTATGACTGGCAATATCCGAGATGATAGCTGTAAGTTTGTATTGCGTTGAATGGGGGTTTGAAATAGTTGTTTTCAAACATAAGTTGTACAGACAATGAAGGTTTGAAAACGGGAGTACATAAAGCTTCTTGTGAATGTGATGAAGTTGACATAGTCCCTTTGCGAAATTTGTTCACATTAAACTCATTTTGATTAATCATATTAGACATCTTTTAATGTGGTATTAACATTACGAATAAATCATGAATGAAAACACATTTTGACACAAACTTCAAAATGTCATGAAAGAAAACATTAATACTTTGTATTTTTTCAAACATCTAAAAATAAGTATAACAAAAATACCGATCTTCGATCTCCAAGGTATATTCAAAGTCCATAAAACTGACAAAATCCAACGCTATCAATCAACGGAACGAGTGAAAAACAGCTGTCATATTCCTGACTTGATACAGGCATTTTCCAAAGAAAACGGTGGGTTCAACATGGTTTTATAGCTTGTTAAACCTTCCACTTGTAGGACAGTTGTTTATAGTTCTGTTATATCAACAAAATTGGGTGAGTAACCCAAATAGGCATAATAGGTAAATGTGACAATATTGAGATCTTGCAGTTAAAATTGTGTAAACATACATCACAACTGACTAGAAAATTCAAACTAACATACAAACAAGTCTAAACAAGACGCCATGTTAAAGGTGATGTCGTTGATAGAAAATTTGACAAAATGGCTATCCAAACAAAATTGCAGTGGATATTTTCTTTACAAAGTGTCTGATAAAACGTTTTTGCAATTGATAGTACATACCATATAGTGCAAACTTCATCTCGAAAAAGAACAAATTAAGTAATATATAAAAACAAGGTAAACAAAATGGAAACAACACTGTAAAAAACACTCTTGCTTCCGAATCGCTCTTCAGAACCCACCTGCACCAGGAACGCCGAAAGTAAAAAAACTGATAGCGAGATGCGTACATACCGAGCCAAGTGAAAAGTCATAAGACACAACGAAACATAATATCACGAAGACATAAAACAGAGAAAACTGTAAAGTAAAGAAAAAGATACACAACTGCAGCACCTAGAATCTATAACTCAAGACCATCTTGTATTATTTGTGTAGTAGACCCTGAATATTTATCTTTTATGTCTTAGTACTTTCCGATGAGTTTTTAGAGTAGATATCTATATTGCTTATGTTATTCAAGACACTTTAATATTCTAATAAATCCATACAACGAATTTGCAACGAAATACCGGCATCTAGCTTGACATTGATCACTTCCTAATGTTATTTCTCATTTCAAACTTGACATTTCTTACTTTTCGGAATTGTAACCAAGGTTTAGGTCGTAATTATTTCCAAACATTTTATAGTTTATAGTTTTCTATGATATTACGTATCTATATGTGTTTGAATATCCCTTTCCTTGACACTATTTTCTAATTATTTTCTTTTGAGTATGTTTCCGCCTATTTCGTTCAGCCATTTGTAATATTGTCATAATACTTAAATCAAGGAAAGGACAATTATTGCTGTTTATATTAAATTTATTGAAAGTAAGCTCCCTTCGGTAAATTTCGGCAGTATATTAAGATCATTTTTGATTATTTAACGCAAATTATCATCAAGGTTATGGTAATTGTGGTTGAATGTATCAATTATATGGAATCCAAATGGATGTTTCCTGAACGGGTAAAAAAACTGCCATGCATAGAAATACTGGAACTGGTCTGCTGATAGAGGATCACAATTGGTGCCAAAAGGAATACATATAAACTGTCGATATACTGTATTGCCGAAACGTACATAGATGTTGTTAAGGAGACTATTCACTATAGTATATTTTATATTCTTTTCGGTTCTTTATATCATGACTATAATAATTTAAAGGTAATTGAGAAAATAGAATGAGGTCTAACGTCCAAGTTGACATTTTCACCCGTTCAAACTTGATATTTCTCACTTCTTACTTGCGATTTCTGAATTCTATAAATTTGGACGTTTAAGTGTGGGTAAAGGTCACATTCTGGTCAGATATGATGATATGAAAATTTAAATGTAATTTTAAATGTATTCTAAGGTAGCGTTTTTCTTGCAATTAATGTGTGACAGTACGTTTCAGTTGTAAATTAACAATCACAAGCTATCTTACAAATAATTACTTACGCACTATCTTTTTAATTGCCTCTGGGTCATTTGTCGATAAAATATATTTTGCCGTTTGTAATTCCTTGCAGCGAATACTCTCTTTCTCATGTATTTGCTATTAATATAAATAAAAACTGTTATTTTGTTGATTCAAACAGAAATCAAACATAAAACGAAAGGTAATACCGTGTTTGGGTTCACTTACTATCAGTTCCCAACCGATACATGTGTTTCCTCATTTTCAACAAGAAATGATATGAAAAATAAAACTATCAAGACCTTTAACTTATACATGAACGACACATTATAACTAAATGAATCACTTTAAAATTCGTAATTTCGACAAAAGTAGGTGAGAAACCCAAACAGACATACTAGGTTAATTTGACAATAATTTGTATCCAGCAGTCAAACTGTGTAAACATACTTCACAGACATACAACACAACTGACCAAAAAATTCAAACAAAAATACAAATCTTACAAAGATCAAAGTCAAAATAAGTTTAATGAAAGCCAATATAGAATATTTCGCGGCCTTCAACATTGATAAAAACTCATACAATCAGCTGTAAAAAGCCCCGACATGAAAAACAAATCTGAAAATAATTCAGACTAGAAAACTACTACGGCCTGATTTATGACAAAACGATTTATAAATTGCGAAAAAGAATATGACAGACAGCAACCAACAACAATTACAACACATTATGTTCTCCAAGACTAAAGTTTCAATCGGTTCACATCCAGTGGTTTGAATGTTACGACATCATAAACAGTCTGAGATCAGTGTGACCTTGTGCAATGACAAAATCTACGTCCACAGTATCAACAGAATGTAAGACCATAAGTTTTTATAACAATTTAGCAATATATTTTTAGTTATGCTTAAGGGCTTCAAAAACAAAATTAATGTTAGAACCGATGAAGACAATATTCAATTGATGCGAATGACCAATAATTTAAATGAATCGTACAAGGCTGTTCAGTAATGCATTCAACAATGCATTAAAAAATCAAATGTACGTATGAAACACGAATCTAGAATCCTTTCTAGAAGCCTGACGTTGTAGATGTGTCACCATCTCTTCACGACACACATGTTTTTGTCCTTGCAAACAAAGCCTGAAACAATATTATTTTTATATGATTAAATCAATTTTATCAATTTCTAAATTATTTTTAAATATTCAAATATCCACAAATTTCACACATCAACTAAAATACGAATCAAGATAATTTTATCAGATTTCTCCCACATGTCCCATTTACACCATTTTTTTTACCAGAATATGAGATTGACCTGACGACTCTCTTTCCAATTTCTTTTCGATTATGGAAAATATTTTGGTCCTTGTTTCAGAAAGCTTTTCACCTTTCGGTCTTGAACGATAGTCAAGTCACCCTTGATAACATGGCATATCTAAAACCCGATATTTCATGGTTTCACAGTTTCTTGTTGAAGGAGCATTGTTTTCTATTTTGACGTAACTGATGTATGACTACAAATTATATGACAGACAGCAACCAACGACAATTACAACACATTATGTTCTCCAAGACCAAAGTTTCAATCGGTTCACATCCAACGGATTGAATGTTAAGACACCATAAACAGTCCGAGATCAGTGTGACCGTGTGCAATGACAAAATATACGTCAACAGTATCGACAAAATGTAGGACCATAAGATTTTTTAACAATTTAGCAATACATATTTAGTTATGCTTAAAGGCTTCAAAACGAAATTTATGTTAGAACCGATGAAGACAATATTCAATTGATGCAAAGGACCAATAATTTCAATGAATCGTACAAGGCTGTTCGATAATGCATTCAAAAATGTATTAAAAACTCCAATGTACGTATGAATCACGAGTCTAGAACCCTTTCTAGAAGCCTGAGGTTGTAGATGTGTCACCATCTCTTCACGACACATATGTTGTTGTTCTTGCAGACAAAGTCTGAAACAATATTGCTTTTATATGATTAAATCTCTACTGGGAATGCATAAACGAGAGGCTCTACATAGCATAATCGACTAATCTGGATATATGTGCATCTCCAACAATGTACGCTAGAATATAATTCATGACTTTAATCTCTTTTCTGTTGATTTTATTTTGTGAATCATTTTTTCTGCTTAATTCTCTCCATCTTCTATACATAATCACTCCAGAAGTTAACTAATATTAAAAGATGCCGAACATTTTTGGCTTTTATTACCTATTTGTTAATCGTGTCTTGCTGACCATCTTTTCTGTTTGCCCAAAAGGTAAAAAAAACTTTAAAATCGTTATTTGAAAACACCTATAATGAATCAACTGACGATTTCGACTATACGACTTATTAGAAGATTTTGTCTTGCTTCTAAATTTGCCATATAGAGTTTCTCTATTACCATGATTAGAGTTTAAAAGATAAAAGGCATTTTTTAAATGGTAAAAATCGTCAATTAAGGGGCTTGGTAACCCCAAAATTTTCCATTCTTTGATTTTTTTTTATATTTACACCATTGATAGGGGAAGGGTCCATGCATCATTTGCCAAAATCTTGTTGAAATTCCCCGTTGCATTTTATGTATATAGTATATTGAATATAACCAATGTTGGGGTACTCTATAAAACAGTCGAAAACACGAGTAGGCATATATTATTGTGTGTTTTTGCACATGTTCTCATTAGGAATATCCATGACTGTTACAATGCATAGAAGAAACATATTTTGAAGTAAATCTGAAATGTCATGGTAATATTTGTAGCCTGAATGTAAATAAATGTTTTGAAACTATTGAATAAGTCTAAAATTCTGGCCAGTTTGGATAACATATTTTGTTTTCAAAATTTGCCAGAAATTTATCGTTTAATTCTCGCAAAAAATTGCTGAAACAATTAATGTTTATAAACTTGAAAATAACAAACTTTTGATATTTACAAAATTTTCAATCAATTTGGCTGACAGATATAAGAAAAAAATCATTTTTCTTCTACAAAACATTCTACAGTCTCATTTTGCATTATTATTGTGTGTTTATGTTTAAATGGTATGGTCCCAGCAATAACTATAGTCAAGTTTGGATGGAAAATCAGTAATATTCAGTAGGAGACAACTACCCTTGTGACGAATTTACATTTCTACATTGATATAGTACGTAATGTTGGTTCACTCCCCAAGACTACAAAATGCCTCTGTCATTGGACGAGCAAACGCTAAATTGAATGTTTTGACAGTCTGTCACTATCTGAGTCCTATCTTTGTGTTAATGTAGGTTATCTATTACCATCAGATTGTACTAGGATGGATGTTCAGATCATATCTTCTAGAATATTGCTGTTTACATTTGAAAACCAAAGAGATACAGTTAAGTAAATGTTTCCAAAACCTTTCAAGGTTTTATCTAAATGATGTCAAGAGTCATTCCTTAAACTCCTCAGTACCTTGTTTTATTTCAAAAGCATTTCTTGTATGAATGTTAATTTCCAAACTTTTCTTCTATGAATTCTATATCTTGAAAAAATGTAATTCCTTAATTTATGCTTTGTGGAGTCACACTTGTCCAATTTTCCTTGATGCCCCTGCATCATTCTCACAGCCAAATGAAAACAACATAAATGCTTGATAACTGCTTGAATTACTGCTAGGTTAAAACGCACAAATGATTTGCAGTACCTTTAGAAGAGTTGTCTCCCATACCCCATGTCTACCCCCTTAAGTGCAATTACTGTTACTTGAAGTAAACTGACAGTTTTAATGCAAATGAACAGTAGATAGATTTTAACAATCTATCGTTTTGCTCTTGTCATATATTTTCTATCTAAATCGGGTTTCAATATAATGAATAAAACGTTGCTTTTCACCTCTTTGTTCTATTTTCAGCCCTTTCAGCCATGTCAATTCGCGGGCAGGATCATCCGACTCGTTTTTCAATGATGAATGTGGTCAATTTTTGTTGCTATTGGGCCAGTAGGTTTAGAGGAGAATATTTTTGAAAAGTGAAAAGACGACGGAAGATGCACGATGGACGATGGACGCCATGTGATGAGACTTCGGGTCAAGTGAGCTAAACAAGGATTTGGAATTCACAGCAAATCTGGGAATCCTACATATACCCCACATCATTCCTGAAGGAGGAGATTTTAGAAAATTGCAAATCCGTCCTTCTCTCCATTGGTATTAACATAAAAAGGACGAGGAAATTCTCCTGCCATATACCGAATACCAAAACATCCTTAGAAAAAACGGTATTTAGTGGGGTCGTCTAGATATTTCGAATAAACATTGTTTCAATATATTGATTATGTCTTGTCACTCAATAACACACATTTCAGTGTGAACGTTTACTGATATCTCCAAGTGATTTTGAAAATCTAAGATACTACCAAAACTAACAAGTATGATTCGTTTCTTGATTTTTTGTTTGATATTGACACAGATAGACGGCTTTAAACTAGAATAAATGACAAACGTTTTAGATTTTAAATAATCATTAAAAACATCTCATTTCGCAGAATTAACGTACCCTCTGCTCCATCGTATCGCGTCTATATATCACATTTAATACGCTGCGCACGTTCATGTTTACAATACACGAACTCCATTTACAGATATGTGCTAATGACACAAAAACTGCACCTATAGATTTATGAAGATTAACAACTGAAATCATACAGTCGCATCACAAATAATTTGACCGATACGATGTGCCTGTGTTTAAACTCCCTAGCGGTAATGCTTTCGCGGTCTAAGCTCTTTCGATTCTAGAAAATTCCTATAATCTTTAAAGATATAGATTATTCAAGGATATATACAGAAGTTCGGTTTAAAAAACATAACAAAACAATGGCATAGATAATAAAATAAAAATGGAATGTATCTGTTGCCATCATGCATTTTCTTTAATGGTTATAACTGCTTGTGATGGTATACAAACGTTTAATGGCATGGTTAGACAAGAAATGCAATGAATCACTTTTTGAAAAGTCTTGCATCCCAATGGGAACACGCAAAACAATATGCCTAGAAACCGGAACAGTTTTAGTACTTCACGTCTACTGACTTTCAAATACCAAACAACGACAACTGAAATACCATACCAATTTCTACTCCACTTGATAAAGCATAGAAATAAAATTAAATTAAAGACCTCATTTTATTTGTACCATGGACACAAAAACCGATTTGTTATTATAAAATTTGCATCTTCTCACACACAAATGGCATATATTGTATAGGACTTATAACATTGTTTTCTTTAATGATTCGACAAGAAATACAATCGATCAATTCACGATTTAATAATGTAGTGTTGACATAAAACGACATAACAGTATTTATCAGCAGAAAACATAGTCGACACCTCTTCTACAAACATTCAAAATGTTCGATTAAAAAGAAAAGACACCAAACGTTCAGAACTGTATCAATCTTTGCATCTTCATTTCATAGATACTGAATTTCACATGTTTCATATGAAATAATGATCCGGAACGAATCATAAAATGAAAATTCCTAATGAGATGTGACATTGAGAGAAAATAGTATTATTCCTCCCTACTAAGGCGTTAATACTCAACTAGTTTTACTATTTATTTTAAAAATCAGGACAAGACAGATAAGTGTGATAGAAACACATTATTATTCAGTTTTAGGAAATAAATTTAAACGACGTCATCAAATTCAAGAATCGTTTTCTAGGAATATTCCAAAACGGTATTATTGACTCCTTACTAGTTAATCTAAAGTGACATGTGACATAGACGACTATATCGCTCATCGGACATTTAGACTACCATAGACATTATCCTAGGTTTATAAGGTAGTAAGACATACGCACATTGCATCTGTATATGAGTCGTCAGAGTCTTTGAATCAAAATAATTTGAGAGTTAAATCAATTACAAGTTTAAATCGCATTTGAAGCAAAATATTCCTAAAATTGTGCACATCATTTTGCTTAGCCTATCTATGCCGTAGGTTAGTGTTTCATTTGAGTCAACGTTTTAATAACAGTAAATTGATATAAAATTATTCATCAATGATATTGAATGTCAATACATGAATTTGTATCAACCCATTTGTTGTAGATAGTCATTAAAGACCAAAGGCTTATAATTCAGTAGATAAGACGACGAGGGTTTCGTCTGCATGAGTCTAAATAGTGAGGTTAAATCATTACCAATGTTGTAAAGCATTAGAAAAATATAAATGGTTTTGCCAAACAAGGCTGAGGATAACTCAGATTGGGGTGTACAAAAACTCGTAAAGGTTGTAATGATATTTGCATTTTTCAAGTTTTATGAACAGTTAATTTACAGAAATAAATCAACAGATCATTAATACCATGTAAGCACATGAGTTTTAAATGCCGAGCTGTTGATACTATTGGAGACGAAACGTTCATCTATAGGGGTATTAACCTAGAGGTTTTATACAGTTTTCAAACATACTAGGCTTATTATTTAAACAAAAGGACTGAACTTTTTTTTGACTAAATAGGACTCATCAATTGTGCTGAAATCAAAACAAAACAAACCAAAATCGTTAACAAAGTTGAAAACTAAAACCAAAATACAATATATTGAACACTTTCAAAATTTTCAATTGTAATTATCGTCATGCCTTATCCAGATAAGGCTATCTGTGCTTGAGGGTAAACATAACTTAATGTTTCGACTGGTCGAAAAAAGAAAACATTGTGCCCTTTAGTTGGTGTGTCGTTTAGGCTTTTTAAATTCAAAATGTCGAATAAAGCTAAAAAAAAAAAATTGGTTTCTGTATATTTAAATGCCAGGGATAAGAAAAGAGAAGTGCGGTAAAAATCACTCATGCAAGAACATTTCTTTTTGCTAATGATGTTGTTTAATTATGCAGACGGAAGATAATTTTTTTTTTTTTTTTTAAATTTTTGATATGTTTTTACCATCAGAGCAAAATAATATTTGATCTAAAAAAACAAGATTTACCTTAAGTTCCACACATTTGGTTTCCCTGTATGCACAACATAGTTTTTCGTAATGAAAACAAGCATCATACTTCAAGGAATACTGGAATAATTCTTGAATTTTGGATTGCACTAATATCGCATATGTTTTACCAACTTCTTTCGAAATACCAATAATGGATCTTGCAACAATTTTCCATTGTGCTGCAAACTGGTCTGAGGATAGTTGTTGTGAATCGCTAAGAAGAAAAATTTCATTTCTTATTTTCGAAATTTGCTTTATCCATTGATCAATGACAGACGATGTAAAAGTAACATCTACTGCATTAATAACACAGATAGCTAAAGTTAAGTTTAGATTTTTAACTTCAATTGTCTTTACTGCTGTATAACTGCAGGTGCATACTTGGATCAACCTTTTCTTCATTTACATTGTATGATACTTATTCCTATTACTATTGTCATAATCATACAATTTCTTCAGTTGTGTATAAGTTATATTATAGCTTTTAGTTTTTTTTTTAATATCCCGTTGACAAGCACAACATCGTATGTTTAGGTAACAATGAATCAGTGAGTGTTTTGTAGAACTTTCGTTTAAGAATGATTCAAACGATTTGCCATTTAGCATTTTTTCAGTTATGTATCTTTTAATAACCATGCTTGCAATATCTATTATCAATAAAACTATTTTGAAATAGTTGCTTGTTTTCTGTGTTAACTGCTCCGGAATATCTGAAAATGAAGGAATTATGAAGTTAATACAATTTTGAAACCTCAACAAAAACAAACAATAAAAACAACAATAAGTAAACATCATTATCAAATGATATGAGAAAATCAGCCATAATACGGATAAATCAGCAAGTGCAATACTGATGACGTTGCCCTGTTGATATAAATCAAAAGTTAATATTGCTTTTCGGACCGGACCAATACGGAAAAAGCCGTATTGGCCCATGGGCTTATACGGGACTTTCACTTCCGGTTTCAATTTTTTTAAGCCAAAGCTTACTTAACTTTGGACGTGTCGTTATGCATAAAATACATTTTTATCATATTTTTTTAACTTAATACCATGAAAAAAAGTTTAAATGATGTTCAGTGTTTTGTAACGTCTTGAAATGGAAATATTTCACAGCCTTTTCAAGTACGACTTTCGATTATCATTGTTTCGATTCCGTTGGTCAATCATCAGAACGCAGACGATTCAAGATTAAGAATAGTTAAACTGTCTAATTTATTCTTCCCAGCTACTTTATATTTGCTAGATAAAATGAATTGCAAAAGCATAATATTAAGTAATTGGACGAGAAATCAGAAATTACATCTGACAATGTTGACAAAAAAAAACCCATCGTGAATGCGAAAAGACAAGTTCAGATATGAATTTCTGTATCTTCTTCACGGTAAGTTTCTTAGTTTAATCAAAGAATTAAAATCATTTAATAAAAATGTTATGAACTGGCTGTTTCTGTATTGGCCCTGTTATAGATTCTCGATCAGCTGCATTGGCCCTCGACTCTTCGAGTCTCGGGTCCAACACAGCTAACCTCGAACCTATAACAAGGCCAATACAGAAACAGCCAGTTAATAACACTATAATAATTCTAACAACAGCACGTGTAGTAACTTTTTCATATTGAGGAGCGTTAAGTGCAGTGATTCTGTCATATTTTGGTCCAAACATTTTTTTTTTCATACACATTGTATGTTAAAATAGCTTTTAGATATTCTGGGAACAAAAATCGCCACTTTTGCAAATGTTTTTTTTTTTTTATATTAATGAAAATTTACTGTCATAATTTGGTAACGTAATATCATGGTTCAGTTCTGTAATTTCATACATGCATATCATAGATACAATAAATTAAGTGAGATTTAACAAACATGATACAATTATTTAAATAATTTCAGTCTGTAGGGTAATTGAAATACATGTATCAAACGACGAGAAGGAGAACAGATATGGTTTTCCCTTGTAAAATGCCAGTTTTTAAAAATTAAACTACTTATAATGTTTCTTATTTGCAATTTAGAATGGAGTTCTAGATCTGCTGTCAATTATATGAGCTGAACATGTAGACTTTTGTAAATTCTGGTACCCCTTACTTAACCATAAAGACCGATTTTCTCTCTATTTAACAAAAAAAATAATGTTAAAAACGACAATATGAAAATAAGAAAATACGGTATGATTGCCAATGATACAACTATCCATCAGATATAAAACGACCTATATAGGTCACCGTTTGGACTTCAACAATGATCAAATCAATACCATATTCTAACCATAAAAGGACCGATATAACAAAATGTGAAACAATTCAATCGAAAAAACCAACGGCAGGTTACGTATTACATCATCCTCAAATCATTCCTCATACCATATAATTATGAAAATATTTAAAATTGGATATGCCAAGGAGTTGATCAAATATTTTTAGAAGTTTGTTCAGATGAGACCAATTGCAATTTGCAATTATATATGATGCTATTTGAGGCCTTTTTATACGTTTGGGGATAAATACTCAACAAATGCAAACATCTGTCAAAAGTTTGAGACTGGACAATATTTTAAGGCACTTTTTTTAAAATCTTTTTAGAAATAAGCATTTATAATGTTACGATGAACTAGGTACGACATTTTTTTATTATGTACTGGGGATTTGGAGAGGTGCAAACGAGAATGGAAAATATCCTTCACTCATCTCGAAAAAAAAACCGTCCAGTTTTTCTCTTTTTTACATTCTCATTTTTAATAACTTAATTTGTCAAATTATTTTTTCTTTACAAATGAAAGGTGGCGTAATCTGTAGCGTGCTAGCCTGCAATACGGGTCATCGTGTGTTAGATCACAGAGTGGGGTCATATGTCTAGCTGCGGACAGTTACTACAGTGTGCTAGCACTTTAAAATAAAATCCTTCCAATATTCTAGCGATAGTGTTTATTCATTTGTATGGACAAGTTACTTTGAAGTTTTCCATTACATTTTGTTATAATTGTGTAGAATTAATAGAATACTTTACGTAAGACTTTTGTATTTAAAACCACATTATTAATTTTTAAATTGAAAAACATTTTTTACTAGGTCAAACTTAAATTTGGATCATGAACATGAGAATTGCTCGAAAATTGCAAGCTGTGTATGACTTTGCGCATATTCACTTCCAAAAGTATTGATATTGCTCAAATTCTATAGGTCTGTAACTATCAACAATAAATGTCCGGTACAAAATTAACATTCCGGCATTTTGACTTGCAACAGGAAACTTAGGACCCAAAAAGGTTTTTACTAGAGTTCTTTCATATGCAAAACGCGCTTCTAAACATATGAGTTTGAATTTATCATATGTCCCTATTATGATCCCATGTGACGGTTTATTAGCAGTCAAACAGGCGCCTCGTCTCAGTGTATGTCTTTCTACCGAGTTGATGTAGTGCAAATTTTTATATCTCTACACTCAATTCTCAGTCGCTGTTGTCTCCAGTATGAGGTTTATTCCCTCATCCTAAAAATCCATAGCGGTGGGGTTTTTTCTCTTCAAAACTTTCTTTGAATTTGTTTAGTTCTAATGTATATCATCATTATGCAATACATCATCCTCTTTTTTTTTTCATTTTTCCATAATGGAACGAAAAAAATATTTATTGTTTACAATGATCATAATAACAGTTGTCTTAGTGGTCGGAATCAATTGTTTTAACTGCAGAGGTAATTCACTGTAGCCTTTTTGGTTCGCTAAGCATAACCAATAGCAGATCCAGACACTTTTGGATATGGAGATAATGGTTTAATGTGAGGAAAATGGAGGGACCAGCCTTATTATGGATTCCTTTTTAAGTGATTTTAAACTATTTAGGGGATTCCGAACATCGTACCTTCACTTATGCATGTATATATTTTCATTGATCTAACATAAATTCCCAATTCCTTTTGAATAGTTACGCTGGATATAGAATTTCTTATCTCGAATCCATAAATTACGATGTCTAATCTCGAATTTCGAAATTGGAACTTAGAAATATTAAATCATGAATTTCGAAAATCGGATCTCGCATGATCCTTGTGAGCTTTTATATAACTCAAAGGCAAGACCTACACGAATTCCGAATTCTGAATTCATGAATTGGAAGTAAAATTAATTATAAAGTATCCAAACATGCAAAAAACGGCCAGTTCTCTAAGTTATTTCATCATTATTATGGTATTTGTATTGTTGTTTATACCGGCATTATAGAATTAATTTTACTTTTTAATTGATAATTATTATACATTTTTCTATAACCTGAAATTGTTCAACTAATCGAGCCCATAAGGGGGATGGATAATTGCTAAAATAACAAGTTTAACCATACAACATGTTTAATGCACCTGTACAGAAATATTTTCAGTTGGGATTTTAGTCATACCTTTAAGTGTATTATTTCTAAATAGATTTGAAAAAAATGGGATCATAATAGGGACATATTATGTTTTAAATTGAAAAACATTTTTAACTAGGTCAAACTTGATTTAAATAAGAAGCATGTCACCGATAGCAGATCTTTCATTGTCACTATTGAGTTCTTTGATATTTTTTCTAGACTAGGGGCGAGTTAAGACTTGATGAATAATATAGTTACTTGTCTATAGTACAGGTGTGAATTTTGTCTTCAAATGTCATTGGTGTCTTTATGTTGTTATCGTTTGACATTACTTCATACCTAATTCTATTTATAAGTTAGTAAATGCAAATGTTATAAAATTTATGTTTGTGATAAAGAGGAACCTATTTGTAATGACGTTCAATAATTAAGATAAAATAAAAAATGAAAAATATAATTACTAAATTTCATAACCGTATGATCAATTATAACGGTAAAACAGACATTTGTTTACTCAATTCATCACGCTTAAATTTCCCATTGATCTTCAGTATTAGATGTATTTGTATGATCGTTAAAACATCTTAAAATGTTGATGTTTGATCTTTGATCGTCTTTCAAGAATCTATAATTATACTATCGTACTCAGTTTAATATGACTTTGAATTTTGTTAAAAATATCTTTAAAAAGCATGTCACCGAATTTCCTTACGCGCTATAGATAGGTTTCCTTATTCTTTGTCATACTAACAGACTTGGACACCTGTCTATTGTTAAAACTTTTTTTGCCCTCTTGTTGTCGTATGGTTATTTTGATATTCGGTTGCTGTCTCATTTACATATACTCCTCCACACATCCTTTAATTCATAGTAAAACATATAAAGTTACATAATATACGTCATGCATGCATAGGAGCAGACGCATACCCTGTCGACGCACCCGGAGTCGCTCCTTTTGGAGGTCATGCAATTCCCTCAGTTTTTGCGTGTTACCTTGATTTGTCTCTCTCTAATCGATTTACGACTAAGCATCGATAAACTACTGTTACTTTGATTTAATACGTGCATCAATATAAAAACTATGTTTGAAAAAAGTAGGCTTAAAAGATAAAAGACATGGTAGATCAATTCATAACTCATACTCAGTAAGCGCATAAAAGATATAGTGCACTTTTATTGGTGTTATTATATCTCAAAGTCACAGTTAGACTTCATAAACCTGTTGTGAATCTATTTAGTGGTATCCGAAGACTACAATATTGCACTAACTAAAGATGTCTGTGATTATAAAGTTTAATATTTGATGTAAGTACAAATAATAGAAAAGGCAGATTGATAATTACCAGGCAACCCTCCGTCGAATCCAGAGTCTCCCGAAAATATTGACGAAGTTTCTACGACTGAAAGAAGATGGTACCAACGTGAATTTCATTTTAAGACTCAAATTGAAAAAAAATGTGTTATTTAGTCAAGGTTCTAACCACATCATTCCACGTCAATTACAACAACAGAGAAAACAAGCCTTTACAATAATAGATTATTAGTTTAAACCTGGCATTTAGCAATAGGACGATCTATTATTAAATGGCAATATAGAACATTCGATCTTTAATGCACACTTAAATTTTGATTCAATTTGGATCAACGTTTTTACTGTTTACCTCTTACATTGTATCGGGTATAAAGTCAGTGCTAGCAATGTTTAAATGGTTAACATTTAAATAATATCTTTCATAATTCGAAATTATAGATTTATAAGTTGATCTGGTGAGGTATATATTGCTCAGCCTTTGTTGTTTTTTAGGTTTTTTTTTATGTTAACTGCTGTTTTACCCTTTATTGTTTGTCATGTTCTTGCCATGATGATGTCACTTTCTCATGTACATAACTTTTGGTTATACGTTTGGTATATTTCGCCTGATTTTACATAAATAGTGAAACAGTTAAAAACGAGGAATAACACTGCCAGATATCTGAAATGTTTCATTATAGATTTCTTACGTGACAGTGATATCCGAAGACTACAATAATGAACTAACTAAAGATTTGTGTGATTATGAAATATGACATTTTATAAACGTAGAAAAATAGAAAAGGCAAATTAATAATTACCGGACAACTTTTCATCGAAGTCAGAGTCTCTCGACAAAATTGATGAAGTCTCTGTGACTGAAAGAAGATGGTACCAACGTGAAGTTTCATTTCAAGACTCAATTTGTAAAACGTTATTTAAATAGTCAATATTTTGACTGACAATCAACCACTCATTTAAATAATACATAAACCAAACCTCTACAATTCTAGGATTTTAGAAATCGGACGATCTCAAATTAAATGGTTAAATAGAACATTCGATCTTTTAATTCACTGGACAATTTTCTTTTTAAACTGGGTCAACTTGTTAACTGTTTACCTCTAATCGGTTTATCTGAAAAACAACAGGCAACAGTGGCAATGTTTAAATGGATGACATTTAGATAATATCTCTCATAATTTTAAATATAGATCCATGAGTTAGTTGACGGTTACGGAATATCAGTGCCTAAGATAACAACGGATATCTTCCAATAGTCGTAACTTCAATATTGTACGTTTTTGATCGATTGTGACATCATTTAATTAGACTTATGACCAACGTGGTATCTTTCGCTTCATTTGATATAAATGGTAAAACCAATTAAAACGAGGAATGATACTTCCAGATATCTGAAATGTGTTATTATAGATTTTTTACGTGACAGTGATATCCGAAGACTACATAATGCACTAACTAAAGGTTTCTGTGATTATAAAATATGATATTTGATATAAGTAAAAATAATAGAAAAGGCAAATAAATAATTACCGGACAACTTTTCGTCAAAGTCAGAGTCTCTCGATAAAATTGATGAAGTTTCTGTGACTGAAAGAAGATGATACCAACGTGAAGTGTCATTTGAAGACTCAGTTTGTGAAACGTTATTCATATAGTCAATATTTTGACTGACATCCCACATTTATTTAAATAATACAAAAACAAAACCTGTAAAGTTCTAGATTTCTACTTCAATCTCGGATTTTAGAAATCGGACGATCTCAAATTGAATAGTAATATAGAACATTTGGTCTTTTAATTCACTGTACAATTTTCTTTTTAAATTGGGTCAACTTGTTTACTGTTTACCTCTAATCGGTTTATCTGAAGAACAACAGTCAATAGTGGCATCGTTTAATTTGATAACATTTAGATAATATCTTTCTTAATGTTAATCATATAGTCATGAGTTAGTTGACGGTAAAGAATATCAGTGGCTAATATAACCACGGATATGTTCCAGTAGTCGCAACTACAATTCTGTATGTTTTTTTTTTCGATTGTGACATCATTTAATTAACTTATGACCGAAGTGGTATCTTTTGTCTCATTTTATACAAATGGTAAAACCAATTAAAACGATGAATGATACTGCCAGCTATCCGAAATATTGTTTACAATATATTTCGTACGTGGCAGTGATATCCAACACTACACAATTGCGTTAACTAAAGGTTTCTGTGATTATAAAATATAATATTTGATATAAGTACAAATAAAAGAAGGTAATATCAACAATTATCAAAGAATTCTTCGTGTAAATCAGACTGGAACCCCACTAAAAATTTTGACAGAAATCATACATGAATAACAACGATGAAAACCAAACCGGTACAGTTGTAGATTAGTTTTGATTTGGAATTTAGAAATCGGACGATCTAAAATTGAAAAAAGTAAAACACCACTATTATGTTTTATGTGCAGTATTTGTAGCTTGTTTCTCTTTGTTTGATGTATATGACACATTCTAATTACACTACATTTATCCAATATACTGCATGTTTTATGTATTTGTTTCATTTTCATTTGTAGTTTATGTATATTTTTCTTTCAGTAATTTAACTTGGAAATATTTATGGTTTACGTTAGTTTGATATATTGAGATACTTGAGATAAATTGGACAAAAAGTACGAGGCTTCCAATTTATGAGCTTTAACTTAAATTCTTTGAAATATAACTTCAAAGAAAAAAGACAGAAATAAAGCTGAAAACACTTTTTTAACCAATTTTTTTTTCCAAGCAACATTAAAATATGTCGCCTTGTCTGGCAGTTTTAGAACTTTTTCATATTAAAGCAACAATGTGTATTGATTAATGAAGCAAGTAAGGACAACAATAATAAAAGTGAATGTAATTATTTTACGATCTAAAAGCATTAAATACTTTTCCTTGAGGAAATAGGATTTCAAATATATAATAGAATAATTAAAAACTGTGCTGTCACCTTACCATAAGTACGAGTAAAACTCTACAGTGATGAAGACATTAAAATCATTTAAATCATCAAATTCTGACTAAATACTACCTTTACACCATAACTTTTTTGTGATATTCCATAATTTGAAAATGACATTGATTTATACCTATGCAGGCAACTTTACATTTTATATTTTCTTTAACAGCGGTACACTACTGTTGCCATTATTCTTCATATTCTAATGGCTAAGGTTCATAATGACAAATTAGCTGTGTTTACATCTAAAAATTTACTCTGAGTACAGACAAAACCTCTGGAGTTTGAAAGATTTTAAGGCCTAGCTTCCCCTTGGTTGGTAAAAGTTATATATCTTGTGGATGCTAGGTCTCAACACATTTCCAACTGCACAGGTTTGTCTGTACTCAAAGAAAAATTTAAGGTGTAAACACGTTCATTTTTTGTCCATTTGTTATGATGAACTTTAACGTGTTATAAAACAATTTAGGTTGTCAACAACATTAAAATATCTGTCATTGTTGGCTATTAAAACAATCAACACACATTCTTTAATTTGTTCTTTTCAAAGCTTTCTTATTCACTTTGCATTATTAAAACTATGAATGTACTTTAACGTCATTTAGTCAATATCCATATATATAAAAATAAGAAGATGGGGTATGATAGCCAATAAAACCACTCTCCAACAGAGACCAAATAACGTAGAAAATATCAACTATAGGTCACTGTACGGCCTGAAACAATGAGCAAAAAAACTCATACCATACAACAAACAACGAAAGGCCCCGAAATAATAAACTAAGGTAAAACAATTCAAACGAGGAAACTAACGACCTGATTTATATACAAGATAATAAACGATATCCACTAAATTACAAGTAGCTCCTGACTTGGGACAGGCACATACATATTCTGGCGGACTTGGGACATGCACATATAGAATACGACAGGGTTAAACATTTTTGAGAGAGCCTAACCATAACCTAACCTGGAACAGTTGTGGAACAACACAACATAAGAACAAACTATAAAATTCAGTTGTAAAGGGCTTAACTCATTAGAACGATGTAAAACAAAAACAACTAACAAAAACACAAAAGACAAAAAAGTATAGATTCGAAAGTACTCATAGTTTCTGAAATTATTCCAAAGCCAATAAAAAATAATAAGAAAATCATGTCTCTAAGACTAAAATATCAATCAGTACAAATCAAAAATCAAATGAATTTAGTGAAAATACGTCATTAACAGTCATGGAAAAACATGACATTGTGCAATGCCAAAATATATGTGTCGGCAGAATGTAGGACCGTGAAAGTACATATGTGTATATCAATAAGATTTAGTAAAATTTGAATTCATTGATAGCAAAATCAATTTTTGTACCGATAAAACAATATTCAATGATCTAATTACAGTATTACATTAGTAAACGTTTAGAATAAGATTTTTTAAAGGATCTATAAGTTTACCCGGATCGTATCAACATTCACGGCCTCCGCAAACATCTTCACCGTAAAATATATGGTGTCCTTTCACGTTTGTATTATATTTTCTACAGGTAGAGCCAAAATTCTAAACCAAATCTTTGTATCTATGAAAAAAATTAGTAAAAGTTTTATGTAATTTGTGGAAACGAAATCCTTGACTAAATTTATTTACTAGTAATACATAGATTACGTTTATTGAAATCCAAAACGTCACTACAGACATGGCCAAAGCGAAAGAGTTGGAATAAATAAACACCGTAAGATGGGACCAAAGGAACATCACCGTCCAAAAAAAAAAAGGAAAATTAAGAATAGGGAACGAGAAATCCTCCCTTTTTTCAAAATTTTTGGTGTACAATTTCCTGTGTAAAACTGAAATGTCTTAATCTAAATATGTTCAGGAAGGAGCACAAAGCTAGGTAGGTAAAACATTAGAGTAGTCCATGAACGTCTCACTAAGGTGCACGTTTGACAACTAGAAATATAAAAAAATAAACATATAAAGGTGGGGAACACACTAAAGCTACTAAAACGGTTCTATTCAGGTTTTTTTCTGAAGTTAGATGTTATCAGTATCTGCAATATTTCACCAATAATATGCACAGAAAATTAAATCTGAAAGATGTAACTATATGTACATCGTCATTTGATAAGCCTACACCAAACCCATTGCTTAAATGTGTTTCAATTAGAGATTATAAGAGACCGTAACCCTCAGGGAGGTGAAATCCAAAGCTCCCGATTGTTTTTCTATATCGTCCCGTTGGTCATGTTATAACTGGCATCGTTAGCAATGAGTAACTAAGAGTTGTAAGCCAAAGGCCCTACATACCGAATTCCCCAGCCAATAACTGGAAGAAAAACTTCAGGTTACCGATGCATGCAGTAAAGAACAATGCCGGAAAATGGTGCAAGCTCGAACCATGTGAACCAAAACTGGATACCTTATATAAACGGAACAAAGCTGTACTGTCGTCCATTCAGAAGCGCATTCACTATTTGTAATGTAATTGAACACGCGGGTTTCTACCCCGTTCACGAAGCTCGAGGTGAGGGATGCTTTATTCTTTCTTCACGACAGATATGTTGTTGTTCCAACAGACAAAGCTTTGAAAGATTTGGATGTCTCACTAAAGAACTCCGAATTCGCACTTAATAGAAATAGGAAGATGTGGTATGAGTTCCAATAAGACAACACTCCATCCAAGTCACTATGTGTAAAAAGTTAACAATTACAGGTCAAAGTAAGGTCTCCAACACGGAGCCTTGGCTCACACCGAACAGCAAGGTATAAAGGACCCCAAAATGACTAGTTTAGTATAAAACAATTCAAACAGGAAAACCAACGGTCTAATCTATATAAAAAACGGGAAACACTTATGAACCACATCAACATACGACAAGCACTGAACAACAGGTTCCTGATTTAGGACAGGTGCAAACAAATGCAGCGAGTTAAAAGTTTTAACAGGCGCCAACCTTCACCCTAACCTGAAACAGTAGTGTAACATTACAACATAGAAAGACAAACTATAGAATATCAATTGAAATGGCTTAACTCGATCAAAAATACATTTGAACATTAACAAGTAAACATACACTGAACAAATAAATTTTATCTATTACACAATATAAATGCAATATTAATAAAAAAGGGGATGTAAAACAATGTCAAAAAGACAACTATAATCTGGAATAACCTAGAATACCACATTTACTCTTACGTTAATCACAAAAGAAGAAATTTTGGAACATCACAAATCCGTCCTTCCTTCTATTGGCATTAACATAGCAAAGGATAAGGGAAATCATCCATTTTTATTCTGGATACAGAAACTTTAAAAAAAATCATTTAAAAGAAGGGTCGATAGACGGGTCGTCAAGATGTTCGACTTAAAATCTTTCTTAAGTTCTTACTACTATTCTTTCTACAGTAAAAGATGGCCATCTGATTAATTAGGTATGTTCAACTAGTGATTAACTTTGTCAGTAAGATATGTATTCTTAAAAATCTACTATAAATTTTCTTTAGCAATCTTTAAAATGTTGCAGTTTTATCAAATATATGATTTTTCAACGCTCTACTCTACTAAACCTCGTGATCAATTGAACGGTTGACAACACCTTCTCTTTAAATAGTGCTCTTTCTACTGAAATTGGAATCATATAGGTTGCATTTATGTAAATATCGACGATGCAATTTCCCATAAGAACTCCTTTTACGGCTAAAACTGTACCACTTTTACTATGAAGTTTTGAAAAAAATTATATCCTAGAATGGAAAGTTCATATGCACTACTATTTTTTTCAAAAGTCAAAATATAGGCTGTGCGGCATATTTTCAACGTTTATATGCCCCAATCTTCTAAGGGTTTAAACTTACACTAAAATTCTGTACTACCCCTACCTTGACTTTAGGTTTTCCACAGATTTCAATTTGACCACTATGCATATGTATATTTACTGGTAACATTCCCAAGTTATGTCTCTACGAGATGAAATATAGAAATCATATCTGGGAACCAGTACGTAAACAAAATTAATTATCTATGAATACTATATATCTCCCCAAAAGAGTCGTGGTTTGTGAAACAGCTGTATTTACAAAGTGCAAACTATACGTAGAAATAAATTCCTTGTTTTAGGTCTTGAAAAATCTTTCTTTGTGACGAACAAGAATCCCAAATACATGTAGAAGATACTATCATCAAAATGTTGAACCCTTTGCTCGATGATATATTTGTTGAGTTTGGTTGATTGATATTTCTGCAGATAGTCGGTACCGAAATGGGTACTTATTATGCAACCCAAATTGCAGATTGGTTTTTTGTACTCAAATTAAGAATTATTTATACAAAACCTTCTCAAAGACAAAAAGAAAATACAAAACTATCACCTAAAGATCTTTAATTTCTCATTCAGATATAATGATAATGTCCTGCCACTCAATATCACACAATTTTGTGAATGCTTGCATCTCCTATATCCTAGTGACCTTGCGATTAAAGCTATAATCGAAACAAGAAGATCTGCTTCATGTCGTGGTTTTTCTCTACTTTTGACTCAGATGGACGACTTTAAACTTGAATGGCAAACGTGATGATATTAAATTTCCAATTGTCATTTTTCAATTGCTCAGCAGTAACATAATCTTTGTCTCCTTGTGAAGTGTTTACATATCCCAATTAATACGTGACGCTCGTGTATCATCACATCATACGGACTTCGTAACAATGTTGTGCTTTTGACACAAAACACTGCTCTTACAGAGTTATGAGGAAGAACGACTTAAATCGGTACTACATAAGTTTTACGGTCATACTCACGAATTGGTTGGCCGTTAAGATTATCTGTGTCTCACTAGAGACATGCTTGTGTGGTATTATATCTCATATACATACACCAGAATAGACTTCCGATCTGTAAATTTTTCTGATTGTGTCATATTACCGATTATGATATTATGAGTATTAAATCGCACGGCGGTGATGCATGCTAGGCAGGAGATCCCTACCTTGTCGACGCAACTGGTCTTGCTTCTTTTTTGGATGTGATTCCCTTAGTTTTTAAAATACCTTGATTTGTATCTCCTCAATGGATTTATGAGATTTGAAAATCGGTTTACTGCAGTATAACAGTAGTCTCTATTGTGCTGCCCCTATCTCTATTTTACTCCTTAAACACTTAATCTCTACTGTATCCGATGAACATAATTTCTGGAACACTTGTCGGATACATCAAAATAATAACATACTCCGATGACAGTAGTTGTCGGATGATAAAGTGTTCAGCGTATACGACAAATGCAATTTGTAATTCGAATTTTTCCAGAAATGACTTCCCAGTCGTAGCAAATGCACGTATAATAACGATTTGATTCTTGAATAATATTAAGCAGGTTTGCTCAAATACAAAAGTAACTTGATACAAATGCATAACGTGTTTTAGCCTTTGCCCAAAAATGAATCTAAACAATAGATACAATGGTCTAGGGCCATGTTTGCATGAAGGTGCTACATTCTTATTTTTAAACAAATATGGAAAATCTTAAACGCAATTTGTTATTTTTAGAATCAGAAACGAAAACCTAGCTAACGAAAGACCTTATTACTAGTATCTAAGATCTAGTATCAGCAAGTTTCAGCAGTATCGATCCAACGGTAAGAACAAAACATGTGACACCATTTAGGGCACATGTACTTTTAAAACAACTTTCAGCAGATAACCTGATAAGGTTAAAGATACGCTTCATGAAACCATTTCCGGGGTTGTCTAATCGATTTAAAACCTTTGCAAAATAGGTGACAATATGATGTGTTTTGAAAGGATATGCATACTATCGTTCTTTCTTATTTTTCATCACTATGTAGGTGTTTAATTTTCACAAATAAATGTCAATATTTTTAAGAGTGCAAAATTAACACTTCCCACAAAAAAAAAACAATAAATAACGATAAAACAAGACAAAACAAGACAGACAAACAAACAAACTAAAAAATTCACCTGTATACCAGATGAAATTATTTTTCTCATACCATTGTTTTTGTCATTTAATTTTTAGTTGATATCACACCTATATTTTTAACAGCGTAAAATACAAATTTATGTCGTATTAATGTGGTTTAATGTTGAAAAGTTAAATGGTTATTGGTGTTTGTTTTTTCTAACATGTAAATCAAGGCCAATTCATGAATTACGTATTTTACAGTACTGTGCCTTATACATTGATATGATAGCTAACAAAAGTTACCTGTGAAGGCAAACACAAGATTGACAAAATCTCCAACACTAACTTTGATTGCTCATTATCAGCATGTGTTGGTTTTTTTTCGTTTTTGTTTTTTCGTTTTTTTTAAATTTGTTTTTTAAACTTGCGCGTTCGAAACAAAATAGTTAAGATTTAAAAAAAAAGGGTTTGTTGTACATAATTGGCGAGTCATGTTATCCATTTTTTGAAAATATGGTCGTAACAGTTCAAAATACTAACCAGGTATGTACGTCTCTAATGGCGGTAGTTTCTGTTGACAGTTCTGACATTCAAGGATTTGGTTGCAATATACGCATGCTGGTTGTTCTTTCCTAATCAATTTGACGTTTGGCGATTCATTTTCTGCCTCTGTTTCTGAAAAGTCACATCAATATATTTACAATACTCGCTGCCTATGTATAAAAACCTTTCTCTAATTCTGTGATTTAACCCTTCCCGAATCGATGGTATAAAAACAAATAATCAACGTGTGTTTGCCGGTGATCTCAGGAGATGATTCGATGAATTAAAGGGTCATAACCTTTATCAACTCACTCGATGAATAAAAAAAAAATAACAAGTGTTAATGAAATTGACAACTTTGTTAAATGCGGAAGGCATTCGATTGGGATTTTCGTTTAACAAAAAAAGAAAATTTATTTTATAATCATTAGAGAAACAGATTCTTACATAGTTACTCGTGGATTATCGGATTTATCCAATGTCGATAGTTAAATTATAAATTTTAAAGTCCTCGCCGAGGCTCGGACTTTAAAATTGATAATTTATCTATATCGATTGGATAAATCCGATAATCAACTGGTATCAATGTAATAATCTATGTTTGTAGTTGACCTAGACACTGTGGAGTAAAGTACCCATTTGAGCAGTAAAAATGAAAAATCATCAAAGGAACATAATAACATTCTGTTACAAAAACACTATTTTATTAATTTGTCTGTTTTAACACATGTAACAGCGTCAAAAATAGGCAAATATATTTAGGTGTAATACCACCAAATCAAAGTACGTCACATCCGGTTGCATACGAAAAAGGGTCGAAAAAAATATTCCTTTGAATTTAACAGTTGTAGGAAATTAATCCTACATTTCAATACAGTAAAAAAAATTTCTGGGTAATAAACATATATTTTGGGTGTTTCAAAGCACCATAATTTTTTTATTGGGTGTTTCTATAGAATATTTTGGAAACTTGAGGTTACATGGTAACTAAAGCTTGTACAGAGGTAAAAAAGAGGTGAAAATTAACTTTCAGTGATGGTTATTTTCTTGTATGCAATGAAATTTTATGTGAAATTTTGTCTATAGTACTGGACAGGATAAAACTTTCCTTATGCCAAGTATTTCTTTATTTGAAACAAAGATAAATTCTGCACAATTTTTTTAAAAGTGCAAATTTAACAAAGACTAATAGGGGGAAATCAATGGTGATATTACACCTAACAACATAGCATTAACCAAGACAAGACACACACACACATATATATTCGAGAGTCTATCCTAAATTGAGGTAAATTACACGGCCTTCCAAATACTGTTTCGATTCCTAACATCACTGAAGAGACATTAATTGTCGAAATCCGGATATGGTGTACAAAAATCTTTGCACCTTTGTTTGCGGTATACCATCTTTGCCGCAAGTTTATTTTCTGTTTGGTATTAAATTTTTAATTAAGATCCATTTATTACACCTTGTGATCCGTTTATTTGGCAATCGCCAATGGCAGTCAGCAGGGTTTAAGAACATTTGTTGTTCGACCTGTTAGTCAAATGCGTTTTGTTAAAATATACTTTTTCACTTTTTTGGTCTTTTGGAAAATGTTATTTGTGCTGTATTTAGACCCCTCTAACAAGAAATTTGTTTTTGTATGCACACGTATAAAAATTGCGGTTTTTATCTAACGCAATCATAGGTTTGAACGTTGTTTTCAATTTAGACTTGTTTATATATATATATATATATATAATGATGTCCCATAACTCTCATACATTACCTATAACATATTTGGTTATCGGGAGCTTCGTATTATATACGTTATGTTTATTTGACTTATATTAGATATGTAAAAATGGAGAAGTTATCAAAATTATTCTTACTTATGTCATACAATTCACAGGGATCTATAATCAAATCTACTTGGATGACTGTTGGTACATCTGTATTGATCTTGCAAACTTCAACAAACTTTTCCAAGAACGAATGTACTGATTCTCGCATTTGTTCTTGATTATCTAGAACTTGCTTTGGAACTAATGTTTTTATAACCAAAGATCCATCATAGACAAGTTCTACTTCAAAAGATGTTCCTAATAGTGGAGGCAATTTCGCCAATATTTCTTTTATTTCTTGTATGTTCCATGTATCTGGTGTTTGAAGTCTCCATTCCACACGACATTTCTTGACGTCTGCATAATATTCAAAACAAAATAGAAGAATTAATTTAGTCTGGCTTTAATGTTAAGTGAAAAAACTATTGAAATATCACATTCTCCAGTATTTATTGGTGGATCTCTAAAGTGTCTCAATTTCTAAACTCATTGATACTTTCATACAGATTCAAATGTCTAGTGAGTCAAGCTGACATTAGTATTTGTAAATAGTAATGGCGTCATCGCTATCCACTGAATCAAATTTTGGAATCGTTTGACGGGTCATGAATAAAAATGAATGTCGATGCCCTTGTACAGGAATATATAATACATCAAATTGAAGGGGAAAAAAAATTAAAAAACCCCAGTTTTATCCACATTTCGAAAGACTTAAAAATCAAAGATGTATGTAAAAGTATATATGTCATTCCCTTTTGTCACTGATGTGGCCAAGGTGAAAATATAAAAAAAACAACTCATAATAGATATCCGGCTTAAAATTGCGCATTTCGTCTACCAAGGAATCATCAGAGATGCTCGACTCAAATTTTTTTTTTAAAAGTACGCAGTTGCAGAACATTGAGGTCACAAAATTTCGAAATGTTTTGTCTAATACAGCTAAAGTAATCTTTCCTGGGGAAGATTTACATCAGTTTTCGAAAAATTCAAAGTTTTGCAAACAAATGATTTCGAATTTTGACCATATCAATGATTAATGTCAAAAGTGCTGACTACTGGTCTGGTAATAGCCTCTGGAATGAAACCTTCATCAGAAGGAGCATCGATCAAGTGATTATAAATACAATTAGAATAGATACCAGTCTTACAATTTCTTTTCTAAACTGATGATTAGCGTGACCTATGAGAGCCATTTGTTTTGTTTTTCCGAGTGTGTTGAGCTCTAGACATCTTTTGGATGTTCGCTTGTTTGGTTGTTGTTTCATTGACGTATAATTATCATTTCCGTTAACTCACACTCTTGTTAATTGTATTTATTTGTAAAAGGTATGAATTATGATATGTTGTGATTGTAGTTATCACGTTTAGATCTCCACAAGTAAAGTATGTCGATTTAGCTGTGATAAAAATGGTATGTGCTTTAATTAAAATAATTTGCTGCTGTGTATATGTGATATGCGAGATAGAAATATAAAGAAAACGAAATACAAAAATATTAAAACCCCTTATGTATATCTTAGATATATGTATATAACTGAACTTACTCTGACCGCTTTCCATAATTTGTCCGTCAGGAACGCAGACTGCAGTATCCATACTGTTAACTCGATCTAAACAAAATAAAATAAAATTGTTGAAAATTAGCCATACTGTTCATTTGTTTATCCTCGAAGATATCTTACGTTGTATCGGGTATCAAAAAAGATCTTTCTCGTCCGGAAGTTAACTCGTATATAAATGATAAAGAATGACATGTCCGGTCTTATTTGGACGTTAAATCCGATCTGTCATATAGGAAGAGAGCTACCCTATCTACATGTAAGACAAACATAACAACTCTTTAAGTGACCCGTATGCCGTTATCCAACTTTCCTTCCTTTTGAAATGGCATTCGAAATAACTGCACTTTATCCAGGTTGACACACTTTTCAGCACTTACCTTAAATTGGTACTTTGTTCTCGTCATGAATATGCACGACATAGTTTTGCACTGTTCGTGAAGCAAGCAATAATTAATCAATCAAATTTACTTCAAGATCTATATACTAAATAAAGTTCGAAATATCCAACTCTACAGCCTATCAAAGACAGAATATCTCAAGTTGCAGTTCTAGATGCATAATATGGGTTAAGCGCGAGTCCTTTGAACAACATATGGTGTTGTTTCGGCAGACAGGCCTCAGGCAATTTTTTTTTTATATTTGAACATAAAAAAACCTTGTAAAGAACGATATACAGCCGGATCATCTAGATCAAAACATCTTTATAAAATTCGTACAGCAATTCTTTCTGCAGTAAAGGGTGGCCTTCTGGAATAACGTAATAATTTATATTCAAGGAGAAGTGTCAACCAGAAGTGAATTCTTAACATTCTTGTTATCGTGTTCAAAATCTTCGACCACGTAAATGTGATCGAAGTAATCTGTAAACGTATTATTTTGTTACGCTCCAAACTACATTTTTCTTTTCTCAATTAAAAGATGGACTAACAGTATTTTTTCTTCAGAAACTGTTATCGTTTATAGATACAAAATTCTGTGACCTAAAGGTCATGAAAAATTATACTTTGACAACATCAAAAGCCGGACTTTTCAATCGTGATATGTAATGTCATTTTCTGATATATTGCTGACATGACCACTTGCATTTAGTATATCCTATTGAATTGGAGATTAAGGATATTTCCGTAATTAGAACAGCTGCTGCGTTTGTTGATTTTTTTCTTTTACATTTGACACAGATTGACATCAAAATGGAATCAAAGACCAGACCAGCGTGCTTTCCCATTTAAGTCTAAGCAGTAACATATACTCTGCTCCATCGTGTGGGGTTTTAACTTTTAAATTTTAACTTTTTTTGGAGTTTAAAGCATATTGCTTGTATATAATTTATAATGTATGGTACAGTGAATCTATAAAATCAGGAATTTTTTTTAACAAATTCACTGAATTAGTTCAAGGAATTTGTAAAATAATCAATGGTTTTCTTTGTTTAAATATTCATTGAAAAAAGACAAATACTTATATGAGTAATTTGTCCCATTTAATTGATACAGAATGAGCAGTTTTGAAATAACTGAGGGGAATTTTAAATGAAATATAAGGAAACTGGAGGAATATGAGGAAATTGTGGAGCATATTGGTACAGACCCACAAAAAAACACAGCAATCTCGCATAACTATCTTGTTTGAAAGTGAGGTAATGTGTATTAGTGTATAATTCTGTTATTGCTGAAAAGTATAAAAGAAATGATCTATTTTAAATAAAACATAAAGTCTGTACATTGAATTGATAACGTTCGTAAGATAACGTACATTACTCTTACGTTACCTTGTGTATGAAACATCTCCTGGTGTGAATTAGTGGACAATGGTTTTGTGGATTGCTGAACTACAAAGACTATATTTCCGAATTTAGTCAAAAAATCTTCTGTAAAAATAACAAAATCTACAGGTTCAAGAACGATTGTTTATACACAAAAAATAAGTTTATTTTTTTTTGGCTCTGGTCAAGAAATTCTAAGAAAAAATGAGTTTTAACTGGAAAAAGATATTAATGAACAATACTGAACGAATGAACAGACAGACATAATCATGACAATATGAAAAACAATTGAAAGAAAAAAACAACATTATGAAAACTACTACCAAGGAAAAGGATTGAGCAAACTCTTTCGATCACTACCACAGAGCTGATAGTAAGAGTTATTATTGTGCAGATCGTTATACTTTGAACAGTTTTTGTCAGTAAAGCCTTAAATCTTACATAAACAATTTTTATTTGAACTTTGAAACATATAGTATTTCTGGAAATTGACTTATCTATAATTTCTCATATGATTATCTTTCGGAAGGACTGAACATATGATCATAAACGGTAGCAATTCAGAATGGATACAGATTAGTGTATTGGTCACTAAGGGTACATTAAAGTTTTCTCCCTTTTCTTGTCTCTTTCAATGAAATAGTAACTAATTTAAAAACAACCATAAATTATTTGCAGGCGAAACTAGCATTTTTTATTTTTATTCAACAGTAGACTTCCCTGTAAATGCTGCTGAAACGTTTTATCGCGGTCTTAAAAAAAACTCATAAGTCGTCCACTGAATAACTTGTTAATTTAGATCGCAAACTTATTTTTCAAAATATTCAATAACACCTAGTTATCAAAATTTAAAAAAAAAATCCACTCATTCATATTAAGGTAGTTGTTTCTTAAAAATGGTTGTGGAATAACCATATTGGAACATAATCAAATGACCGTACAATATAATTGATATCCTAAAAAGATGTATTTTATACTCGATAGGTGTACTTTAGAAAAAAAGTTTCTTCAAATCATTAATTTATAATAATTAAATAAAATTTATTGAGAAAGGGGATGTCATTTAAAATGTCGTATAAAAATATAATTGTTAGCAGTTCATATTTTGGATATACTGGTACATGAACGGGTCTTATATTACAGCCTATGGGAAAAATAAATCATAGTTTTCTTAAGACAAAATCAAATTAATTCTACATGTGTATGTGGTTTTATCGAGTCTATATCCCATTTTCTATTGAATTGTAACAAAAGAAATATGTAATCATTTTCGCAATTAATCATCAATTCATACTGATTACATTTTTGTTCATTTAGACAAGAACATGGATATTTTTGTAAAAATGCCACAAATCTTACTTAAGCGCAAAAAATTAAATTAACAATTTGAATAAGTTTACTCAATTTTGGCAACGTTTTATATTTAATCCCAAAATAAGTCCATTGTATGATGTATTCATTTTTGTTTTTTGTTTTTTGTTTTTTTGCGTATTATTTTCTTTTCCATGCTACGTCCATAAACTCGTAAAATGAACTTGGTGTTATTGGTAACAGATGAACAAAAGTATTGATGGCTTGTATCTAAATTCGTTTAGTATATCTTAATTAGATATAAGAAGATGTGGTATGAGTGCCAATGAGACAACTCTCCATCCAAGTCACAATTTGTAAAAGTAAACCATTATAGGTCAAAGCCTTCAACACGGAGCCTTTGCTCACACCGAAAATGCAAGCTATAAAGGGCCACAAAAATGATTGACTAGTGTAAAACCATTCAAACAAAAAAACCTACGGTCTAATCTATGTGAAAAAAAGAGAAACGAAAATCACTTATGAACCACATCAACAAACGACAACCATTTAATATCAGGTTTAGGACAGGTGCAAACAATTGCAGCGGGTTTAAAGTTTGTATGACAATTTATTCGTAATCATCACCAATAAATATGTTTAAACTATACACAGACATAAACTTGAGTGCGCGAAATCGAAATTGAATTATACCAAAGTGTTTGTGCTCATTACAGAAAAAGTGCTCGAAAAGAGTTATGATCAAGATCAATGAATGGACACTAATAAGTTTTACGGTCACCACCACGGTTTGGTTTAAGGATACGATATGTCATGTCTATGTCTCAACTCACTAGCGATATTTTTTTGTACTCTTTGATACTTAGATTCAGAATTAACTGTAATTTTACAAGTTGTGTCCTATTCCTGATTGTGACATTTTGACTGAGTATGGATTTGCACGACGGGTGATTCATGAATAGCAGGAGATGCTCATACTGTCGCATCTGGGCTCGCTCCTTTAGAGATTAATCCGATCTCTCAGTTTTTGTATATTATCTTGATAAGTCTTCCTAATCGATTTATGAGATTAGAACATCGGTAATCTAATATTGCTATGAATTATCATCTTGTAGTGTATTTCTCGGACAGATGGAACAAAGATTCGTCAACAGTCGGTTCGTTAGAAAGAGCTCACGGCAAAGTTTTCCCTGTCAATCCTGTGAATCCTTGCAGAACTCATTTTTGTACTTATACTGGCATGACTTTACTTTATGAAAAAATTTGCTTTTAAACTTTTGCACAGAACATCTAGAATCAACATAGTGACGGATTTACGTGCCGGTATCGAGATCACATGATCGATCTCGCTTGGTAAACTACAGTTGCACAATGAATGCGTCAATGGAGCAATACCCGTCAAACTATTCCGAGTAATTTCCATTAATATATATTTAAATGCAACAAGTAAATGACTGAAAGTTCTTAACATTGGCGAACATTCAAGTATGTGACAAACTAAAAACATGGTAGGACGTACAATTATGCAGACAAATGGGATAGATAGGTAGGTAGGTAGGTAGATAGATAGATAGATAGATAGATAGATAGATAGATAGATAGATAGATAGATAGATAGATAGATAGATAGATAGATAGATAGATAGATAGATAGATAGATAGATAGATAGATAGATAGATAGATAGATAGATAGATAGATAGATAGATAGATAGATATAGAGAGAGAGAGAGAGAGAGAGAGAGAGAGAGAGAGAGAGAGAGAGAGAGAGAGAGAAAATGTATGTCCATGTACTTTTCATTTTTATTAAAAGTACAGTGCTATCATATAAATAAAATTGTTCAAAGTAAAAATAATTTTACCATATTGTTTTGCTAAATGTTTTTTTATCGCCTCTGAAACATTTGTAGACAAGTCTCTATTGCTCTGCTTCTGGGTTTCAAAAAGAACATTTAAATGCTAAAATGGACAATGAATCATTATTCACTATGATATACATACAAACACGATCCGAATAAAATAGTGTGCCATTTTTTTTAACATTTCCTCCTCGCCTGATATATAACTTTGAACCTTTCATCTTTTTAATCAACTGAAAAATAATTTTGCGGACAAACTTTGTTTGATCGTCATAGTTGCACTCTATAGGACAATTTCCAGACATTAATAAAGTTACTGCTCGTATAGCATGGTTCGAGCAGACCAGACCCACCTATGTTCATGGGAGAGAATTATCGACACCTTGAAATAAAAACGTCCATACCCAAATTATTCCTAAGATATCTATAAAAATTTCATAAACACGAACAACTCAGAACCCGGTAGTCATTTTTACCTGTGTAGCTGAAGGCGGAAGATGGTGTAGTAACCGCTCGATTCTGTCCGTCCGTCTGTTCATTCGTCCGAAAGACCTTCGGTAGAAAACATTCCTCAAAGTTTTCTTTGCTTCTACTGAAAGGAATGGATTTTATATTTGGTCTGCAGCTTAATATAATGAGTTGCAGTGTGTAAGCCATTTTAATATCTGTTGTGTAGCCACTTCCTGTTTGCTGATAAAATGAAATTTTACAACACTCATTGCACAAAGACAATTTTCGTCAAAATTTTCCCAGCTGGTATGGAAGGGAATAATTTTATATTTGGTCTGCATCTTCCTAACGATGAGTTGTAGCGTGTAAGCAATTTGTTTATATATGCCATGCAGGCACTTCCTATTTTTCTATAGTTTGAAATTTTACAACACAATTGTATATTAAGCAAAATTGACATCGAAATTTTCTTGCCTTCAATGAAAGGGAATGATCAGTAATGCTTCAGTATACATTCAACCTCAATCAGCAGCGCAGTACCAGACCCGGTATTGATCTTTTTTAATTTGAAAACGAATAGATAGCGAAATTCCAACTATTTGATTATACCTATTTTACATTTCAACAGAGTCTGTCGTTAAAATTATATCTTCGGCACAAAGATGTTTATTGATAACGGTGTTGGTTTTTTTTTTTTCGTATATTTTTGATTTTTTACCAAAATCGTAGACAAGAAAAAATAAAAGATAGTAAAAATATTCCGAACGGCAAGAAAAAAATAGTGGTTAAGCACCTTCACGCTGTATCCCCTCATTCTCTTAAAAATATTAAAAATATCTTAACAACATTAAATATTGTCAAAATGCTTCTTAGATGATCGCCCTTTCTTTACACTAAGTCTTGCTGAAATTAATTTCTGATTGTCCCAACCTAGCAAACCACAACTGCGACTTTTTTTTCATGTCATATGTAAAATTTAATAAATGACGAGTGTCCATTCTATCAAACTCATATTGAATCTGGATAACTCCTTGTAAAATGTGTACCCGTTGTGCAACTATAGAAAACATCATCGGAGTTAGTCTTTGTTTTGAAACGACGGTTTACTTTTACGCTTTGAGACGATCTAAGGTTTAAATGCTACCTTAAGTGTAATTGTAATCCTAACCGTAGATGTATAACAGTTTCCGCAAATGTCTACTACTCGTCATCATGTTACATCATAAGGAACTCAGTTGAAAACACTGGTTAGGCAGAGGCTGGTGAAGTTTCCGGATCATTTGAGTTCAGCTGATTTTGAGCGGCCCATATTGTGCAATCTTTAGTTTAGAGTGGTGTTTGTGGACTGTTGGATGTCTTGTTCGTCAATTTTCTTAATTTCCATAGTGTTGTCTGTTTTCTTGATTTTTTATTTTTATTCCTCCGTCCGTACTCTTTATCTCTTTAAAAACGCGCTACATAACATATATTACTGCCAGGAGATTTTGGAGTATATTCTTCGAGAACTTACTAAGTCGAAGAAATATTGTCTTTACTATGGTCAAAACGAAAGGCGACAAGAGGAAGAACGACATTTCAGATAAAACCAAACCCAAACACAAACCAACCCCGCCAAAAGGAACTGTTAACAGAAACACTTTCGATTTTCAAATCTGTGATTAAATAAGGTTTAATTTGTTCTAAATGTAGTCCTTGTTTTTTAGTCCTCGACATTTTTCATTCTGTCGAGCTCCATGCTCTCTGAAAGACGTATGAGTATATCTAACGCGCATTCAGAATTTAACTGAAATGATAAAATCATTTTTTGGGTTTTTTTTTACAATATAACTGCATGATTCTGATTTCTGTTCACACATCCTAGAAGTTAAATGCATATTTTAGAAGCATATAATAACTTGTAAATAGAAAAAATGCACAATAACTATACATGTATTCAATTGTAAATATTTATGCAGCTCCTACCTTCTTAACTCCATCAACGTTGCTCTCGACGATTCCTTTGATGCTTTCCATTGATAAATCAGATTGTTTAAATACATCTATTCTCCGTTTGGTCGCCTTTGCAAAATATATACCCACAGTGCTAGCTACTCCTAAAATAGCCTTCTCTGCATCGTTTAATTTGCTGTGAAAATCAGACTCCGACATGCGGCAACCAGTTGCATGTGCCAAAAAATTTCTTATCTTTTTAATTGTTTCAAAATCGCTTGGGTTTCCGTGTATTTGTTTCTGGTTGTTTAAAAATTTAAGAATTGCATACATCAGGGTTATATCCATACAGCCAACGTCAATATATTGTTTTGCTTTGATTTTGCACAAACAATCCTTAATTCCCTCATCAGGTCTTTCTGTTCGACAATGGTTATTTTCGTTTGGATGAACAATATCAAACAATGACGTAAACTGACTTTTATTCAAACTTCCTGTTTTTGAAGACGAAGCAAGCATAGTTTGAGAACACTGACAACACTTAACCTTAGGATACCATTAGTGAAACAAATAATGTTTATTGTTATCTAAAAAAAAGTAGAAACTCCCACCTTTCAAAATTTTCTGCTCAAAGTAATTATGTAGAACCTCCATTCCGATTTCAAGGATGAATAACAGAAGTTTCGTGTAGTACCAACACTCTTTGTCGTCGGGTATAACTGCCTCCATTTTAAGTTCAATATGAGCTGAATATATATAGAATAGTGTGTATTAAAAACAATGTTCACATAAAGACTAAAACTCTGTCGTACAGTTTTTGAGACACTTCCACTAATGAAGTCGGAATAGCATGTACGAGTGTTATTTATCAATTAAAATATGTAAGCGCCATACGATGCATCATATGGTATGTAACTACAGAGAAAATGGAAGTTGACAACTTGAAAGTTGAAATAATCACGTTTGTTATATATTCTAGTTTGAACTCGTTCATGTGTTTCAATGTCGATAAAATACCGACGAAAACATCAATATAGATGCAAACTTTATAAATGTTGATTACCGAGCACGTAAATTTAGATAAGATCATGGTAACATTACCGATCATTTATATTTAAAGTAGATTTATCTAAAAGATTACAAATTCAAAACTGCAATAAGATCTTTGAATATTGCTTTTATCGATGACAACAAGGAAGGTTAAACAAGGTTTAACCATTTCGTTGACAGGTGCGATCCACAAAAACGCATTCTTATACAGCTGAAAACCATGATTCATATATTTTTTTAACCCATAACATGAAATTGCACAGATCTAGAAAAATGTAATTGCACGTGTTCGCTATCTATTTATATGTATGTTTATGTTTATATCGGGTTATATGACCGTCCGGAGTCTTCGGGGGTCATCTCTGTTGTAAATAAGATGTCGTCTAGACTAAAATACACACGAAATGATTACACATATTATCGAGTCCACGCATTGTTAATTGTTTATTCTAGACTTTTTGTAATTTTTTATATATGTTATAACATGTTTTAAATAAAATGAGTAAAATCGTCGAAAACTGATTAGACAGCTTTTGCCCCTTTAAATGATGAATCAGGTACAGAAAATTAACACGATGTTGTTTATACCATTAATAATAAGAGTACATCCGTTTCAGACGCTTTGAAATAATATTTCCATCTTTTTAATTCAATTACTTAAATGGTTTATAGTCCAGTCATTCTATGGTTATACCTCAAACTAATTGCAACAGAAATTTTTTTTGCGGAATTCGTGAGAGATATAACGTATAAGAAACATATTAAAAATCGAGAAAAATCGAAATAGGGGAAAGTTGTCAATTTTGGCGAAAAAAAAATCAAGATTTTACTTCAAATATTATGGAAAGATATGGCGCCCGTAGATTGAGAATGACGATATGGGAGACAACTCGTAATGGTCAACTGCAGACGACGCATCTAGTGTCCATCCTTTTCATTCAGGTAAGTAAATATAAGACTTATAAATAAAAGTTTTATATGTATTTAGCACTCTTAAGAGTAAAAGCTGTCATGCAAGGTATTTTTGGTGTTTTTGAAAGGCGTAAATACACGGGAGACGGCAAAAAGTAGTACAGGGCAGAAATGAGTTCATTTCGGTTTGCCGAGGTCTCTAAACCACAAATCACGTGTAAAACAGCTCTGCTTTTTATATTTGGATTAAATTATATACATTTCATATATAAATCACCCCGTTAAAAAGAAATTATAGTCTACTGCCAGGAGTTGCTGACGAAAAAAAAATATGGAACGCCGTTAGTGCCAAAAAGGTTACAATCCAACAAAATTGAATACATGGAAAAAGGAAGTTGTACTGATAATAAAATTTAAAAATCGATACAGACAAATTGTTTTACCAAAATAAGATGAATATTTATTAATCAAATGATAGAGGGACATTAGAATTGTCCAGTTTAACAAAGCTACCATTATACAATTTAACTGAGCTACCATGCACCAAGCAGGGGAAAGGCACTCTATCAAACTTCATATTACATTTTGGGGCAATTTTTATTACTGTTGTTTTTCTGTGCATACATCAAGCAGGTATTTTACCCGAAAAGGAGGAGGGGCGCCACTTAATACTTGTATTAATGTCATATGTTTCTGTATAAGCGTTAACATGATAAAGTAATAAAAACACACTGAACTACGGCGGAAAGTACAAATAGAACCAGAATATCGACAAATAGAAACTATTAACAAACTGAAAAAAATAACTGTTGTAATCCTGAATTAAAATGAGTACAGCCACTACATATGAATTATTTTATAATTTTAAAAAAGTCAACATAGATCTTTTTTTAATATTGTATCCAAAACAAATCTTTTGATTAAAATAATATGAAAGCAAAACCAAATTAATTGAATCTTGTCTTAACAGTTTTATCATTTTTTTAGGTAATGATGGATGTTTGTGTTTTCTGTCGGTTGTCTCTAAACAATGGTGAAGAAATAACACAACTAAGAGAAAAAGGATGTAACACAGGTAATTACACCAGCCAAACCAGAAATGATACGATCGTCACAACTCCAGGACAAAAAGTTCATCAGAAATGTCGACGTGATTACATAAACGCTAATTCAATCAAGAAGGACTTGCGATAATAGGATTTATCGACAACCGAGCTAAGTCGTGACTTACGCTCTTCCACTCCTGTTTTCGAGTTCCAGAAGAACTGTTTATTTTGTGAAAATTATGCAAAATTTTCGGAGAGCAAAAGGGGAATCGACGTGTTTCCTGTCAGGACAACAGATTTGTCTAAGACCCTTAGAAACATCTGCAAAGAAAGAAATGATGAATGGTCCGAAAACGTTTTGAGGAGGCTAAACATTCCGCCATCCGATTTGCACGCTGCAGATGCAATATACCACCAAACATGTAGTGTTGATTTTAGAACTGGTAAGCAAATCCCCGTTTCGAAGCAAGCAAACAAAGAGGTCAAACGAAAGACACCAGGACGACCAAAAGAAGATTTATCAGAGAAAGCTTTCCTGCAAATAGTTAGACAATTAGAAGAAACACAAGACGAACCTGCAACCGTAAGCGATCTTGTTCAGGCTATGGAAGAAATTTGCGGAGAGAAGGCGTATAGTGTGGTGCGCATGAAAAAGAGACTGCAAACTCATTTTGGATCCGATATCATCATCACGGAAGTAAACGGAAAGTCGAATATAGTCACATTCAGGAGAACAGCATCATCTATACTGAACGAATTTTACAGAAGACCATCATCTAAGAGTCCAGAAGATGAAAAGCTGTCGATGATAGAAACAGCAGCTAAGCTAATAAAAGCAGATATTATGAGCCTTAAAGATTCAAAATCTATATATCCGTCTTCTGTTGATATAAACTCACAGCAAAACACTGCCTTTGTCCCAGATTCGTTACGAACATTTCTAAGTGCACTATTTAGTCAAAACGACTCTACTGTTAAAGTTGCATCTGTTGGTCAAGCTATAATTCAGGCAACCCGACCAAAAAAACTTATTGCACCGCTACAAATTGCCCTCTGTGTACAAATGCATCATCACTTTGGATCAAGGTTTTTGTTGGACACTTTGAACACTCTTGGTTTTGCTTCTTCTTACACAGAGGTTCAAAGGTTTGAACTTAATGCTGCTGCTGCTGCTCATGACAGAACCGACACACAGTTTGGGAATGACACTTTCGTTCAGTATATAGCTGATAACGTAGACCATAATCTGCGCACTTTAGATGGTCATGGAACATTTCATGGTATGGGCATGATTGCAGCTGTAACTTCAGGATTTAGACTTGACAAAGCTGTCCCTAGGCTGTCTCCCACACTAAAGGAAGTCTCTGACTTAGCGAAGATTAACATAGATTATTATAAGATGCAATCTAAACAATCGTTACAGGCAGAGTTCGCAAACATGAATTATGAGCCAAATATGGTCGATAAAACGTGGAAGTTAGACCTTCTGTCAAAAGTATGCTGGCCTTTGACATGCAACAGACCTAGTTGGTCAGCCATTATGCACAAAGTGATGGACGGTGATTATCCAGGAAAATCATCTGTTGTTTTTTGGCCAATGATAGACATGAATCCTAGTGATCTCACATGTATAAATTCAACACTTAACTTCATAAGCAAGCAAGCAAAGGCTCAACATTGTTCACCTATTTTGACATTTGATCAACCCCTCTATTGGAAGGCAATGAACATAATTAAAGATGAACCATTGGATAGTCCTTTAAAGTCAGTTATCTTGAGACTTGGAGGCTTTCATTTAGAAATGAGTTTTGTAGGCGGCATTGGTCACTTGATGGAAGGATCTGGAATTACTGAGCTACTTGAAACAGTGTATGCACCAAATGCAGTAACTCATATGACTAGTGGAAAGGCTATTGCACGAGCAGTAAGGGCACATTTCCTGATAGACACAGCTCTCACGTCAATAATCTTGTCACACATATACGGCATACCACTTCCAGATCAAATCGAAAATGAGAGTGGAACCAATGATATTAATCCGGCTAATTACATAAATACCGACATTACTGATATGAACGCTGAGGACCTTTCGGATGAGTTGCATGAAGCAGATTCGATGTTGGATGAACTACTGAAAGGGGACATATCCGTCGAAAAAGCTTGCGAAAATGTTTTATTAGATCAAATAAAATCTAGCATAGATAACGTTCGGGTGTCACAACTATGGTTCCAGTATATGGATATGATAGATATACTCCGTAGATTCATCAAAGCTGAAAGGACTGGTAACTGGGGTCTACATTTACAAACAGTCAAAGACATGCTTCCGTATCTTGCAGCTTCGGGACACAATCTGTATGTCAAATCATCACGAGTATACTTACAACAAATGCAGAACTTGAAAACAACACATCCTGACGTATTAGCTTTTCTACAATCAGGTCATCATGTTATAAGAAGGAGTGATAAATTCTGGGCAGGTCTTTCTTCTGATTTGGTCATAGAACAGGTTTTAATGAGAAGCTTAAAGACGACAGGCGGTATGACTCGGGGCAGAGGTATGTCAGAGGGTCAGCGAGCCCAATGGATTTTATCTATGCCAGACTGCGCGGAAATGAACAATGCTTTGCAAGAGTTTACTTGAGTCAATTATGGAACAAGTGACCAACATAAAGAAGGTGGGGATTCAAGGAGATCGAGAGACTGTCAAGATTTGAAAACATTTTTATAGTTTCTTATCATCAGAAATCCTTTTGTAGAGGAAACCAGTTTGCGAAATATAGAAACAGGGGTCTCGGCGGACAAATTTGTCAATGTTGATAATTCGAAGGAATTGGGGATTAAAATTCTAAATTCCGTGGACGGACAGAAAATTGATAAATTTTCATTTAAAAGGAAAGAACAGGCCATTATCTTAAGTGCAAAATCGGCTATCAAAGTTGATGATGATGTCATTACTGTTGATTCACAGCTTCTTTTTCAGCGCTTTATTGCTGCATCAAATGGCATATATGAAGATTAGTCTGAAATATTCACCTATGAACTATGTAGTCATCCCAGTTCAATGTTTGATCCAAATGGGCTCATGCGAACAGCACAAAAGTCTAGTCTTGCAGATGCTATTTGGGGAAAGGGCGATTGTTGCGCATTTGAAATGAACGAAAACGACAAAACTCAGTATATTATTGATGGCGGCTCTCTTCTCCATCGTATACACTGGCAAAGCGGACTTTCTTTCGGTGAAATTTGCCAGAGGTACGTTGACAGCGTAGAACGGATAAACAGTAATGCTATAGTTGTATTTGATGGATATGCCTCGGGTCCAGATACTAAAGATGCCACTCACCAGCAACGCACCAAAGGAATCATAGGCACAAATGTTTCATTCACGGATAGAACTCCTTTCAAATCTAAAAAAGAAATATTTCTAGCAAACATCGAAAACAAGCAAAACTTCATTAATCTCTTGAGTGCAAAGATGGTAGAAAAGGGAATTGAAACTAAACACGCAGATGCCGATGCTGATGTATTGATAGCCCTTACTGCAATCGAGTCATCGAAAACAAAACCAACTGTTTTGCTAGGAGAGGACACTGATCTTCTGGTACTCCTTCTTTATCATGCGGACGTTACATCAAATTCGCTGATATTCAAATCTGGCAATGTGTCAAAACTCAACACAAATATTAAAATATGGGATATTTTGAAGACCAAATCGCTTCTTGGTGAGGAGCTATGTACACTGTTACCTTTAATTCATGCTATCAGTGGTTGTGACACAACTTCAAGAATGTTCGGTGTCAGTAAAGCAGCGACCCTAAAGAAATTCGGAGAACAAGACTTTGTAAAGGCTCAGGCACAGTTATTATGCAATGCAAACACAAAGGATAATGTAATTTCTGCTGGTGAAAACATTATTTCCTCTCTATATAATGGTGCTCCATATGAAGGACTGAACGTTCTTCGCTACAGAAAGTTTGCTGCAAGAGTATTGACAAACAAAACGTGCGTTCAAATTCATTCTTTGCCGCCAACATCAAATGCGGCTTCATTTCATAGCCAGCGAGCTTATCTTCAAATGAAAATGTGGATGGACAAGGACAATTTAAATCCATGTGAATGGGGTTGGAAAGTCGCTAATGGAAACCTTGTTCCAGTTAAGTGTACGATGGACGCAGCTCCCTCTAAATTACGCAACATTATTCGATGCAATTGTAAGACAAACTGTGACACTAAAAGATGTACTTGTAGAAAAAACGGACTTGAATGTTCAGTAGCATGTGGCGAATGTAAAGGAACTGGTTGTACAAATTCGAACAAAACAGTTGACATGGACGATTAAGTGACAATTAACTTCAAAAGATCTATGTAGAATACACAAAAAAACGTAATTAGCATAGTTAAGGGGTTTGGGTAAAAACTACTACATGTTTTTGTTATCCTATAACGTAATTATTTTGGTTTCAAGAAAAAGTATCATACCGGTCAATCGGTTTTTATTGTTGTTATAAGATCTATTGACTTGACGAATTTATCATTATTTGACCTCCCTCAATATTTAACATATACAAAGTAAATTTGAAGACTCATAAACTTATCTGAATTTGATTTTTTTAAGAAAACATAAATTCCCAGTTTTTATCGATTTTTGGCTAAAATTCAACATTTTCACCCAAAATTTTCAACTTCCTGTACTTTGAAGTTCATCATATTTTCAAAAATTCATTGTTGTAATAAGATCTATTGACTTGATTAAAAATTATGTACGTTGCTATTCTAGTTTTTTAGTCACGGCAAATTTCCAGTTTTCAGCGATTTTTCAACAAAATCCAAGGTTTTCACCCAAAATTAACAATTTCCCTTCATCCAAACTTTCTCGATTTTTCATATGTTCAACAGTACACCAAAATCAGCTAGGAAAACTAGAAGAACATTTTGTTGCAATTAGTTTGAGGTTTGGTCATATTTTGGCTAGAATGACTGGACTATTAGAATCTTTAATCAGGCCAAAAAAAACTGATAAATGTATAATTTTGGTTCGTAGCTTTCTAGATTACCTTTCTTCAAACTCAAAAAAGAATGTACGACAAAATGTATGGGCTATATCACCAAAAGAACCTTATAAAGAATAACACTAAGAACAACTTTGCATTAGAAAGAATTATTTGTATGAATGAAATAGTAGCGTTATTGTTTTCACGATTTCTCATTGCACAAATTGTGCAACGTTTATGACACGAGTTAGCAAAAAAAGTTGCGCTATATCTGACTAAGAAATATATGCCTGGAGTTATATAAGATTACTGCTTCGATTGTTTAATTTTATGTAGTAAATAATATATTAAAATTACTACTTTGCTCGTGATACACTCGTGGCCAATTGTTTTATTAGGAGTAAAATCAACCAAGTGGCTGTGAAACACGTCAATGATATCTCAGTTACCTCAAATTGACCTCTGATAAAACTTATGACATAAACAAGCTACGGAACCAATTTACTCAATAAGCGCAATAAGAAATCGTCCATGGCACAATATAGTACTAGATTATGCAAACGAAAATAGACAGAACAAATAAAATTGGTTGAAAGGTAAAATTAACAAATTAACAAAATTGCCAGGTAGTACTTAAACCACAGCAAGATCAATTCGTCTAACTTCGATTTTGAATTTGATTAATGAATTGAATTCAATTATACCCGTACTATGACATTTTATAAAAAAATCCTTCTTTCGTTTTGTTGAACAATTCTTTAATAAACGATTTTATGAAAAGCACATTAAAAATGTGTTGATTGTTATAGTCTTTTTCTACACATTTCATTTAACAGAATTATATGTAAAGGATTACAACGCAATAAATGAAGGTAAATTTTTACACTAAGGATACAACAGGGATCGGAGCAAAATATAAGTATTGAGTTACATTCATGCCACGTTTTCCAATAATGATTACACTCTTAAAAACACATTATAAATGTTCATATTGCAATCAAAATAACTGGTTAAATATTTTGTAATTAAAAATGTAACCAAATGGCATTGTATTGTGTTTTAATAGCTTTGACATTACTACGAAAACCTAGATTTTTGAAAAAGAAACCTTGAGCCCGGAGGGCGAATGGTTTGTTTTTCATTAATCAACGCATATCCATTGTATCTATATTAATTAAACAATAAATAATGATAAAAGTATTGATCGATGTGCAATTAAAACAAAGTAGTTTACACACATAGTGCCAATAGGTTAGTCAATTAGCCAGGTGTGAAATTATAAACGTACAGTAGTAAGGTTAATCAATTCCCAAGGTGTGAAACCATGAACTAAAAGTAGTTACTGTTAGGTTATTCATTTACCAAGGTGGCTTAGTGGTTAAGACCGTTGGCTACAGTACTGAAGTTCTCAGGTTCAATTCTGACTCTGAGTGTTGGATATTTCAGTACATTAGTTGGTTGATTATTACCCTCTTACACATATCTCTGGTATCTAGACCATAGTTAAAACTTTAATAGGTACTTAGTGGGCCTCGGTAGGTCAAAGTGACCCCTGGCTTTGACCTGGAGATCAAACTGTGGATATCTTTTCGGTTTGTCTGTTAACGCAGAGAAGATCGGTGGTTCTCTCCGAGAACGTCGGCTTCCTCCACCATAATAGCGGATTTCCCGATTTCCTAACACTCCCTTGATGTTTGGTAAGGGATTGTCCGTGGTGGTGGGTTGTATATTAGTTAGTGACACATCTCTATTAATCCTTAATGGAGTGTACACACATTCCATTGTACCATTGCAGCTCTCGAGAAGCGCTTCGCATATCGGAAGAATTTACCTTCATACATTTATATATTAAGCTGTCATTAAAATACGTTCTAAATCAAACAACATATACGCAAACAATAAATGAAAAAGGATAATGATAACTATATACATCGTGATCGACTAGATGTCAGATAGAATGAACGTTAGAATATTGATATAATTTTGAAATCGTGTATTGAGCTAATATATACGAATTGTTGGATTTCCAATTGTGAACCACGATGACCCTAGTGATCAAAAAGACCCGTGTGTTGACATTCCATTGTCTCAATGAATTTGTGCGACACATTGTACGACAATGTTTCGATTATAATGAAATTGTTGCTATTTAATCAGCTATACTAACGGACGAAATGTTTGATAGATAGAAAGGACAAAAAATCGTTGAACAGTTTAACAAAGCGATGATTCAGATGGAAGATTACGAACAGGAAACTGATGCTATATTTTGTTCAGTTGATATATATCAGATAATATAAAGACTGTATGATGATGACTCAATTCTTCAAGTATCAATTGTTTCCGTATTCCCCAAATGATTTTTGATTATTCTTACCTTCAATTTGGTCAAAAACTTTCACCAAAAAGTCTGATCTTCATTTTTCGTGCTTCAATAGAGATTTCAAAGATGTGTACTATATTCATCTTTTCTGTCCCATCCACCTAACTTAGTAATAGAAATATGAATAAAAACCAGTATTTTTCTCATTATTTTATGAGTTTTCACCATTCTTATAACCCTATTCACGAGAGTTATCCATTATCGTATGACAGTTTTATTATTTATTTATCTTTTCTGTTGTTTATATTTTAAGAATTATTGAAATTGTAATAGGGAGCAATGACAGTTGAATTTTTTTATTTTTTTTCCCATAATTTTATCCTCATGCCTTCTTTTGTCATGTTTGAAAATCGAAGAAGAGTATATTAAATTGAGAATGAAAATTGGGAATGTGTGAAAGAGACAACAACCCCACCAAGAGCAGAAAACAGCCCAAGCCTACCAATGGGTATTCAACACAGCGAGAAAATCCCGCAATCGGAGGCGGGCTTCAGCTGGCCCCTAAACAAAAAAAAGTGTACTACATGTAGTTCAGTAAAAATGGACATCACACTAAACTCCAAAAAATATAAATGAACTAAAATTAAAAAAAACATACAAGATGACTATTTAGTATAAATAAAAGAATAGATGACTTACCTTTGTGCATAAAAATCCGCTTTTGCATTGAAATCTGACGATAAAGGAAGACGAGAGAACAAAGTATATTGATAACATGAGATAAGATAACCGTTGTTGCAATACTTGTTATATGAAAAATAAACATAAGACATTTTGTTTCTCAATAAATTGCAACATTGACGACTTCTATCAATTCAGACCTTGACATGATTAAAATGGTCTTGACGGCTGTACGGTGACCTATAGTCGCTAGCTTCTACGTCATGTGGGCTCTGGAGGAGAATTGTCTCATTGGCAATCGTACCGGTACCACATCTTCTTATATTATTTTTATTCAGACAAGGAATATAAAAAAGGACATTTCGGATGTACGTCAATGAGACAGCATGCCAGCCAAAAATTGACCAAACTGACTAGTTCGCATGAAATCGTCTTACACTTATTTTCATCAATAAGAACAGGCAATGATTTGATGAAAGTAAAACATTACTAAAAGTTAATCAAATCATCATGTCATGAGTGAAGAAAAAGATGAACAAGAATAATATCGTAATGCATGATTACCTTAAACATTACACAAAACTAAAGATTCAGCAACGTGAATCCTCCTAAAACTTTAAACTGAATCCAGATAGTACGAAACTGTTAACTTTTACTTAAAGGTCTAACTCTACCTTGATTAGTAATAACTATAATTCAAGCTTAAGACCAAAAGGGATTGTAACATTATTTTGATTATTTTTCACCTGAAAACGGTGTATCTTTAAACGGAACACATAATTGGTCATCTATGTGGCGGTGGCAAATAATTCATATAATTAAAAGGCTATCAAACAAATACAGATAACGAATGCTCAATAAGCCTGTGCATTGGTGCATGTAGACATAACTGTATTATACTGAAGTTTCCCGTTATTTGAAAGTTATTACAGAAGACATGTTGGTGAAATTTTTGTTTAATACATATTTGAATAATTTAATTTTGGATGTAACGCGTCTTCTGATTGGCTGACATAGACATAATTTTGTCATGTGACCGTGACGTCATCAACGTTTTTTCATGGTTTACTCCGGTTTAAAATGGAATTTAGAAGTAAATTATAAGAAATGACTGTAATATTTTTTCTGTCTATTCGAAATAACATAAAAAATGTGGTGCACACTTTAAAATAACCCGCTACGCGGGTTATTCAGTGTGCACCACATTTTTGATGTTATTTCTTCATAGACAGAAAAAATATTACAGTCATTCCTTAAATAACGACTTAAAACTTCTTCCTTTTGTGCAACACTGCAGAAATTGTCAAAATATCCTCGTCTGAAACTTTATCATTAATATTCAGATATGAGCCAAGACTACTAAAAAAGATATTTTTTTTTACAAGATGTATTTTGCGTGTAAAGATTTATTGTGTAAGGCTCACATTTTGTTCTAAAAAATGTTTATTAAATTTGCCATATAAGATCAAATATATCAATTGCAACATGTTTATAAGATCATAGTGGCGACGCAAGTGACTTCTCTACCCCAAACCGCGTCTAGATAATGTTTACCTGTTTATGAAGAGAAAAAAGTGTCAATATACACAATATAGTCAGGTTCTGCAAGGCAGGTCAACAGGTTTTTATGTAATTTGTGGTTGCGAAATCTTTACTTGTGATACAAAGATTATGTTCATTGTAATCTATAACGTCCCAACAGACATGGGCATAGCGATCGAGTTTCGATAAATAGATACTGTATGATGGGGCCAAAGGAAAAATGACCAGCCAAAAAGGAAAAGTAACAATAGGTTTTTAATACATAGTTGGATGAGGTAATGCTATGATTGTTTACTATTTGACTGTTAAGTGCACGGGTATGAATGTAGAATTTATAAAAAAAAAAAAATTATTTCATTCTGAAGAACTTTCGTGTAGTATATTTGTCATACCACATCACAACACTGTTCGCTGTGTATTAACAAAAACCGCTTTCCGAATATACACAAAGTTTGTTTCTTATTCTAAAAAAATGGGCATGTTATGTACATTTTATTCATTTCTAAATTATTTTCAAAAAGTGATATTCGAATATCTACAATATTCATACATGTATTTAAATAAAAATCAAGATATATTTTTATCCGATTTTTTCCGTTTTCCAAAACTTCAACAATCGGATTAAAGAGTGTCTGTAACGACCTCCCCATTTTCGATGGAGGACGATATTAAGGTCCCTTTTCATATCTTTGCACCCATTTACAGTAAAACAAAACAGTGTATTTCTAAAATTTAGACGAATTATCAATATTAATTGGTTCTATATGAATTTAAACCTTTTTTGATAAATATCAGTCTTACGTATTAGTTCATATGATCGAGATGACCAAAATGAACTTCAACCCTTAATATCAGCTTACATATTGACAGACAGATAAAAACTGCGTAAACTATGTATCATGTACGTTATAAAAGACAAAGTACAACTTCATTACATTTGCGTACTCTTAATATAATTTTAAAAGTCACAAGGCTATTTCGTTCTAAAAATGTGTCAGTGGTTTATGATAACTGATTTTGGTTTATATAATTTGCCATTATCGATATGAATGTTCGATATGTGTTTGAGGTTATTGTTGGTATTCAGAACGTTACAGTGATGTTCATGACGAAAAGGGATCCTGATGGTGACAAATGCCCCATATTGCAGCTAAACTATTTAGCGTACCAGATACCAGTACCAGAAAACTTCTTTGCTTTTTTGCTGAAATTGAAGTTCTATCGTATTGCATATTCCGATAAAGTGCTTTCCATTTCTAATGGTAAAATGTGAAGTTGAGTCTTATGAGTTTGAATGTCCCTTTCGTATCTTTCGCCACTCTTTTGAAATGTGATAAGAACATTTTTAAATCGATGATTGACGAAATTTGCATTGTATTGAATTAAATGTAGGCCTTTTTTCATTTTGTTTGTTGAATTTAGCAGCAACCCATTAAACGAAGAACGCTTGCAATTGATCATGAAGTAGAAAATTAAAATTCCTGGATTTTAAACGTTTGAAAACTACAACAGTTCGAGGACTTATCAGATTCCAGTTACACTGATATTTAATTTTTGAATATTTCCTTTTATTGTGAAAATCTCATTCGCAAATCTTTTACAAAATATTGTATCACAGTGCGTCTAACACTTTAATCAAATCAAGTCAAGATAAAGGTCAATAGCTTTTAAATTGATAAATGTATTATTCGGTCATGCACAATTGCCGATGATATAAAAATAAGGAGATGGAGATGTTATATGATTGGCAATGAGACAACTATCTACTAGAGACCAAAGAACGTGGAACTATAAGTTACCGTACGGCTTTCAATCGATTGATTGTTGATGTTAACGCCACTTTCGGTACTTGCATGAAAATACGGATTTTGTGTTATTAAAATTTGCTGTTACAAAATTTTGGAAATCGTTTAAAATTAAGGAATGTATCTCCCTCATGCAAAGCTTTGATTCCTTGTCCGGCTTTGGCTATACTTTTTTTGTCCTTCCGTTTTATAGCTCTTCATCTTTTTTATTAGCTTTGTATTTTCAAATATTTTGGCCTCGAGCATCACTGATGAGACATTGATTGTCGAAATGCGCATCTGGTGCAGAAAAATTGGTACCGTTTATGTTATCAGCACTTTCGGCTTTATCGTGACGGTCAGTATTTATTGATGGAGTAATCTAGAGTGCCCATAGAGAGCGACCGACCATTAGCAGGAAATCTGACAATCCTAGTCAATTAAGATCAGAGTTGGGCGCACCTGCCATATGCGGGATTTAAACTCACCACAAAGTTGGCAGGCTAGTGATACAGTAATTGAGCCACTCGTACACCGGGGCCCATACGGCTTTAAAAAATAAATATATACCTATATCATAGAGTAAGCTATAAAACACCCAAGCATGACAAAATGGGTACCAATTCAAACTAAAAAACTAAGGGCCTGATTTGTGCAAAATGATTAACAAAAAAAAAACAAATATGGCTGATTGCAAACAAAGATAACCCCTAAACTATAGGATCGTGACTTCGGACACGCACAAGTTGAATATGGATGTGTTTAACATTTTAGTGAGATCCGAATCCTTTCCCTAATGTGTTACACTAAAGTACATGTAACAGCACAACATAAAAACAAACTATTAAAATCAGTCGGAAGGGGTTGTCATTTCAAACTGGCACTAGAACCCAAACCAAATTGGAACTAATGAAATGAATTCCAAGACTGCAATATTCGTCTCATTTTTTTATCCTTATCTCTTGGCCATAATGTTGCCTTTAATATAAAATGAAATGTGGTTTTTTCCTAAAGAGACAGCTATCTGACAGTGACAAAAGGACGTGGATACATGCAAATTAGTGCTTTTGCCTTTTTTCTTTGAATTACGTACTCGGACAATTAGTCACTTCCGTAATGTATTTTTTAACTAAACATCATATTTATGATTTAATCATAGACAATAAAGTGTTTGACAGCAATGTTATCTTCGATTATACTGAAAAAGATCAATTGATATTTGATACTATTACCCTATACCTATTGACTCATGAAAAATAAATAATAAAGAACCACTGGTTACTCAATTTAATTGATTGAATTTTGACAAAATATACCGACGAACATAAAATAATTATTTGGACTGGTATCAACAGGTCCATAAGCTTACTGTTCCACTAGTGACATCCGTACAAGTTCAATTACCTGTCATTTTGTAAATTTCAGTCTGTGTTAAAATTGGTGCCTCTGTATTCAGTTTACGTTGCTATGTTTTTATACATTCTTGGTCTTACTTTGAGATAATGTGTCAGTCAGTTAATATTTCTTTTTTACCCAATTCCCAATAACTTGTCTTCTTAAGACATGTAAGAGTGTTGCCAGTTTATGTTATGATGACATTTAACGGTCTTTTCATTTATGATCGATTCAATCATTTTACGATTTTAAGACTGAAAGGATAAACTGTGGTTTATCATAATTTTAATGTTACGTTTATCAACAAAAGATGTTTAATGTATAGTTAGAAATTATGCGATTTAATATTTTTGTCAGTGATTAATTGATTGATTGAATAATTGATTGCTGCTTGCTTTTCTACAAGTGGCAAATATTAAATACCTATTTAGGACGATATTTTATTGATTATGACTTTCTAACAATTACTAATGGATACCTTTGAAAAGATACAAAAAAGTATCAACAACCATACCGAACGCCAAGTTAAATTCAAAAATAAGGTATTTCATAATAACTGACAATATCATATGTAAAACCTAATTAACCAACGAAACAAATGTAAAACAACTGTCATATTTCTGACATGGTACAGACATTTTCCGAACAAAATGGTGGACTAAACCTGGATTTAAAGCTAGCTAAACCTCCCACTGTAATGGGGATAAGTTGCATTATTAAACAACCATGGAATACTATAGTACAGTATCACTTTTAAACCTTATATCTCCCTTTTGATACTGTAATAATATTACGGATGAATCAGTCCACTATTTAGCTTCCTCGTACTTTGTTATATCAAAATTAAAAGAAGATACTAAGGGATAAACAAGAGGAAACGGTCTTATCTCATTTGTCAGAGTCATAAGCGAGAATAATATGAGATTATGGCAATATGTAATGTAACATATCCTCGTTCATCCGTAAAATTACTTTCCATAACGCCAACTGTCTCGTGATTGCGTATGTATCAATTCATAATAAATCACTTCATCTGAATATTAAGATCCCTTATTTTCGCACCTTCTACATAAACATCCACAATTTTGTACGTCAGATGCGCGTTTCCTTTACAAAACACTCATCAGTGACGCCCGAATCAAAAAATTTTAAAAGACCAAAGAAAATAAGAAGTTGAAGAGCATTGAGAACCCAAAATTCCAGACTCGATTTCAAAGCTGGCAAAGTTTCAACCCTGGTATCTATAACGAGTTAAGTTTGGATGCATATAATTTATAAAGTGCTATTTTTATTTCTTATCAGCAGCCGATGGATTTCGTTTAGTTTGAACATATTAAATGATCCCCTTAGAAAATGCTCCACAGGGCGCAGCTTGATATGATCGCTCAGGTCGAACCTTGAACAGTTTGGGCCAGTATGGACACAACTTTCAAGCTTGATACAGCTCTGAAATTGGATTGTGATTAAATATTTGACACAGAATGACTGCAGTCTAAAAACTTAAAATTGAAATTGGACATTTACCTATTATGGTCCAATATTCAAAATCTAAATACATGGTTAGATTCAGCATATCAAAGAACACCAAGAATTCAATTTTTGATGAAATCAAACAAAAGTTAATTTTGAACCCTTTGGACCTCAATGTGGACCAACTTGAAAACTGTGCCCAAAATCCAAAATCTTAATACATGTTTAGATTCAGTATATCAAAGAACCCCAAGAATTCAATTTTTGTTAAAATCAAGCTAAGTTTAATTGTGGACCCTTTGGATCTTCGCGTGGATCAATTTGAAAACCGGGCCCAAAATCAAAAAATCTAAATACACGGTTAGATTAAGCATATCAAAGAACCCCAATAATTCAAGTTTTGTTGAAATTACACAAAGTTTAATTTTTGACCCGTTGGACCTCAATATGGACCAATTTAAAAACGGGGCCCAAAATCCAAAACCTAAATACAAAGTAAGATTCAGCATATTAAAGAACCCCAAGAACTCGAGACTTTGAATTGAACCCCATTGGTCAAGAAATAAGCAATTTAAACGAAGTATTAGATAGGTATTGTTTTTGCCCCTTTTATTCTAAACGGTTAGGGCCATAACCCCTAAAATCCATCCTAACCTTCCTTTTTCAATATGAAACCTTGTGGTACTATTTTATGGAGATACATAGACTTATACTCAAGTTATTGTCAGGAAACCAAAAAATCCTTGTTTTTTACTCTTTTTGGCCCCTAATTCCTAAACGGTTAGGAGCATAAGACCCAAAATCAATCCCAACCTTCTTTGTTTTTGATATGGAACCTTGTGGTACAATTTCATAGAGATCCATAGACTTATACTCAAGTTATTGTCCGGAAACCAGAAAATTCTTTTTTTTTTATCCCTATTTCCTAACCAGTTTGGGCCATAAGCCACCAAATCAATCCCAAACTTTCTTTTGTGGTATGGAACCTTGTGGTCAATTCTATAGAGATCCATACACTTATACTCATGTTATTGTCTGGCAACCAAATTCCTCGGACGACGGCGACGACGACGACGATAACGTAATACCAGTATCATGAGTATACGACCGCAAAAAATTTGCGGTCGTAAAAAAATGTCTTCACTTTTATTTTTGTTATTTTTTTTACTTTTCCATTTGCATGCATATTTATCCGTTGCAGGAGAATGCGTATCAGACAAAGACGCAGGATCAAAGTATATTGATCGTTTTGGGTAAGCTAAACGAAGTTCTTTTACTTAAACTTATTATCTGAAATGTTTTTAAACAAATACGTCAATTTTTTTTTGTTTTCTTTATTTTTGCACAATCAAAATGGGATCACAAACGGTTTTCTCTCTTCAATCCGTACAGACTATCAATAGAATTTTTTAATCAAAATTTTTGCTATCAAAGTATGTATTTTTGAGAAATTTTACAAATCCATGTGTGACGAAATTTGCATTCCATTTACCAAATGTTCCTTAATTTTTGTTCAATTTAACAGCAATCTATTTGAATAAAAAGGTTTTCAATTCATCATGGCGTATAGAAATTTAAAATCCTGTGATTGAAAACACTTGCAAACTTCAACAGAATGAGGAGTGATTATTTAACAGATATTTTAATCTATTTTTTTCAAAATCACCTTTTATTGACAATAACTCGATCACACCACTTTTAGATTGTATCACAGTGTGTGTTAAGTCCTCAATCAAATGAGGTCAATAGTTTTTAAAAGGTAATGAATGTATCATTCGGTCACAATTGTCAATGATATAAAAGTATGGAGTTGTGGTATGATTGCCAATGAGACAATTATCTACTAGAGACCAAGTAACGTGAATGTAAGCAACTATAAATCACTGTACGGCTTTCAACAATGAGCATATATCCATATAGTAGAGCAAGTTATAAAAGATCCAAGCATGACAAAAGAATCATTTCAAACGAGATAACCAACAGCCTGAATTAAGCTTAAAAAAAGCTATCGAAAAAACAAATATGACAGACACCAACCAACCACAACCATCGAATTTCAGGCTTCTAACTTGGGACAGGCACATGAATAATGTGGTAGCGTTAAACCTGTGTGCGACACCGCAACCCTCCTCAAACGTGGGACAGTATTAAAAAACTCAGTCGGATAGGGCTCGACTCGTCAGATTGGCACGAGGCACCAATGACAATTAACAAGGAGACAAAAGACACAAAGTGCTAATCTAATAGTGTCATGAAATAGAAGTTCCTTCATAATACAAGTTCCAATGGGAAGTAATATTCTGCAATATTATTCCCACTGAAACAAATATTACAGAATTTGTTCCTTGCGGAATAAAGGGTAAATAATATTTGTTCCAACAGAAACAGATATTATGGCATTGTTTATAACAAAGTTTCCAGAGGCATCTTACTTTCACTAATTTTAACAATTATGTAAAGTGTCCGAAATCAATCCAAGCAAACTCAAGTTAGGGTAGATGTGAACAAAGTAACATCTGGCAGTTAAGGTCCATAACTCTGGAATGACATGCAAGAAAATTTTCAAAATCCAAAGGGAATTTTCTTTTATCAATCCCAAAATTTGTGTAATGTTTTGAGGAAATCAATCCAGGCATACTAGAGTTAGTAGTTAATATGTAAAACATTTGCCTTTAATTTGATGGTTAAAGTCTCGTAACTCTGGAACAATACCATTAAAAAAAATTTAAATCGGAAGGGAGCTTTCTTTCTTTTTGTGTTAGAATTTCATAATTGGTTAAAGCGAATTTGGGTTATTGTATGACATGTTGACATACAGACTGACGGACAGACTACTGTATACCATTTTCTCTTTGACAGACATGTAAAAAGTCAAGCATGGTATATAGTTATAAAAAATCATAACAGACAAGTTTGTACACATTCTGTTTAAACTATCATTAAAAAAAATTCTGTATAAATAAATACCCTGATATAATGATAAATCAAATCTTAGTGAATATTTAAATCAAACAATTCTACAAATTTCCAAATATCTCACAATAATATCAAATCTGAAAGACTTCACAATACTAAGCAAGAGTTTAAAGCAAAACCATCCAACAATCAGATATTCACACAGACAATGGATTTGGTGAATACCTACTCAATGGAAAAACTAGTTCTCTGCATGAATTTAGCCCTTATTGAGTCGTTTTTGTAACTAATATATGACAAATTTCCTTATGGTGTCACTTGAATGATAATTTTGCCTGTCAGAAGTCAGCCATTTTTCTTACTAAAAAAATTACAAGTCTCCATATCGCGAACCTTGGAATAATATCAGTAAATCTTAGATTTCTAAGTGAAGTTCATATAATAGAATACAATAACAAACAGTGACAATAAATGAGATCATTCCAATTTTTATTCAATGAATTTAAAGTGTCAGTTATTCATAATGTTCAAGTTCAATGATGCTACTTCTTTATTACAGTGGAGTTGCTCTATGACAAGAAACAATATTTTTTCTGTTTATATAATAGATATACACATGCCATCTATTTCTTGAAACACATTTAACATAGGGGAGATACGTCATTGTAAGTCATGCACATTTTTTCATATGACAATTACCCTTTTCTTTATTATACATCAATAAAAGACAGATTTGTAGGTTCCAACGTCTGTTAAAAAGTTCAAATTGATCAAAAGTCAACTGTATATTAAAAAAAATATGTTATGAATTCAATGTCCAAAACTGTCAACATGTTTCTGGAATAAGCTTCATCAGGTACTTTTAACCAACTTACTTTCGTTGATACTACATTTCGAGTTCAGCCCTTTCTAGCCCATTTCGCGGAGATTTAAATTCATGATTTTCAAATTTACTTAATGTAGTTAAATAAGGTAAGATGCAAGTTCAGATATTCGCGACAATTTATAATTGTTTTATTTTTCTACTCTTGAAAGTCGTTAAGACAAATCACTCAGTCAGTATCCAATTATACTGTCAGAACTAGATATAGAGTATAATGAGAAACTACAAGGTATAAGTATAAACTTTCAACTCAATTTAAACTACATCATTTGATTCAAGCTTTTAAACTAAATATCATCAAACTCTAGCAAAATAATCTCAACTTCTAAAAAAAGAATTGAGATAAAAAACGTTATACAATTGATGAGATTCAAAATAAATACACAGCATTCAAAAAGAAAATGCAAAAAAAAACTGTTTATTTTTCAACATCACTCTAGGGAATATCAAAATGATCACATCTGTGCTTGAGGGGTAGATCTAGTTCAAGGGGCACAACTGTAAAATCACTTTCAACGTTTACGTCAGCCATTATTTTCATAAATATATTCTAAGCTTTCATGTAACACCGAATTTTTAATTTCTGTTTTAAATGAATGTAAATGTTTTATTTTTTTTTTTTAATTATTTTTTTTTTTTCATTTCCAAATTTACAAATGACTTTTAAGAAAACAAAACTGTTGACACTAAGATATGTCATGCCTATAGGCAGACAATTCAAAAAAGACAATCTGATGGACAGTAACATTGCTAATTAATTTATCTATCACAAGTTGTTCCTATCAAACTGACTAAATCAGAAAATTTAACAATTGTTGCCCCCGCTGCCGCAGTCGGGAAAGCAAAACCTATGTCTCGCCTTATGCGACTTTCGTCACAGGCAAGACAAAAACTACAATCATTATTCACAATCATATCACAGAATCATATACTATATAAGATATCAATAGATTAGTACAATGATATAAAGTTTTATTGGGCATTAATAATGAGTACAAATATAATGTAAAGTTACAAAATTAAATAAAGTCCTAGAAGATTATATAGTGAAACTGAAAATTTGTTCTCCAAAAATAATTCCAACACAAAATAATTCTTTGGATTTCTAAAAAACAGAAAATAGATTAAAACATAACGAGACCCACTGATGTGATAATATCATTGTCTATGTTGGCTGTCATAATAAAATTGGATACTTACAAAATAAACAATATTTAAAAATCAATTCAATGTTGACAATTTAAAATTTTAAAATTTAGTCTATGATTGGTAGGACTTTGCCATACATAGATAAAATCATTGGGAATTGCCCAATAAAACAAAATAATTATTATGGGAAATCTGAACATTTGCAAATAATCTACACAATCTCAATATAAACATTTAACAATCCCCATTCACAAATATAGCAGCCAGTCAGATAACCAAACATAATCAAACAGTTCTATCATTAACAAAAACTAAATGTGTTCCTTCAAACCACTGCTGTAAAAATGAATACCACTTATGATGAAACCATATTTGGTTCCTGATCTGTGAGTATTGATTGGTATGTAATTTTTATTAGTTGTCCCATTATAACTTTTTGATCAGATTCATATTGTTCTTTCTAATTCCATGAATATCACTTATGATGAAAACATATTGGTAACTGTTCTGTGAGTATTGGTTGTTATGTAGTTTTGATTAGTTGTCCCATTATGACTTTTTGATCAGTTTCATATTGTTATTTCTAATTCCATCTGTGAAAAAAATGCTGTGAATTAAGACATTATTGAGAGGATTTTATCAAAGCGTACAAATGCGACTGGATGTGTATCACAATAATAAATCGCAATAATTAATCTTGCATTTATGTCCATTCTTCAAAACTCGTTATAATAAATGGACACAATATTTTTTTTTAATATACAGAACTTGTTACTAGGTACCAATTTCACAGTGCAAACCTTTTTTAATTATTATGTTGGAATTAAAGTAAATATACTGCTAATATAGATCATTTTAAGATATTTTTACAATTGCGATGTTTGTAATATTACAGGGGTTACAAAATTAAAACTTAGCATTTTATATTTTGACAGCATTATTTGTAACCGTAGTTTCTGTAAACATAATTATTAATCTCACATTCTTGTCCATTATTTAACAATCATTATAATATATGCACATAATAATTTCTGAATTAACAGAGACAATGGATCAGGATTGAGGGGGTTGCGTCATATCATCTCCATGGAAATACCAATTAAACTGCCAACCCAATGGCATTGACCTACAATTAGTGGATCCCTTTAATCAAACGACATGTAATAACAAACAATTGTTGACATTGCTATGGCCATCATCTAAAACAGCACAACTTTATAATGTCTCAGACAAGACAAGACAATTAATAATTGTTGGAACCCCACAAATTGTAGAGTAAAATTATATGGTACGAATTGTTTTTTTTATCAAACTTCAACGTAAATTCAAAAAGGGGGAGTCCATCAAATCTGACAAAATCAAATGCTAGACTATATCAACCAACGGAAATAATGAAAAACAGCTGTCAGGCATTTTCCAAAGAAAATGGAGGGTATATTACCTGTCTTTCAGTTAATGTACGGATAATCCCATGCTGTGAGAGGTTTGAATGTCTCCTTTATTGATTGTATTGAAGCAAATCTAAGTAGATAGTTGGCACCTCCTGCTTTTTCATTGGTTCCTATAAATAGATATGTATGTCATTGGTTCTTATATATACATGTATGTCATGTCAACCAAATAAAACGCTGTTTTCATACACAATATTCTCACAGTGAAGAAAGTATACAATTCATTTTATGCATAAAATGAATTTTATACTTTCGAAACAGAAAGAAAATTGAGGATCATAAAGATTTTCTCCTGTTTTCTGTTGAATTGTTCTTTGATTGAAATCAAGATTATTTAAAACTGATTTGGATGAGGACACCAAATTGAACTATGTCAACAGTAATATAATCAAAACCATACGCTTGCAAGAGAAGCAGGATACCAGGAGACTATAAATGTATACTGTAAGCTTATTGCTTTGTGTTATCTGTACATGTGTATTTGTATAGAGGAAAGGGAGATTGCAGGATAAAATCTATTACTTGATATAAGATGAAAGTTAAATCACTGAACACTAAGAAAACTTTTTAAAAACTTTTCGGCTAAACGTTCTTTTACAAAAGTTTATTAAATATTGATTTAGGGTAGAAAAGGCATCAAATTTCTTTCTTTAAATTTGTTTGGAAATGCCACAAACTACACAATAGAAACTGCATTTTTAAATAGGGAGGGGGGTCTCTAGATTGACACTGCTTTACAAAGAAAATTCTCTCATCATTCATGCTGATTTAAAATGAAAAATTACCACCCTTGATAGGGGTATCATAAGATAGGAGACAGCAACATTCGTTGTTAAGTTCATACCTGATAATCTGTTGCCACCAAATGGTTGCTGTCCTACTACTGATACCGTTGATTTATCATTTATGTAAAAATTACCAGCACAATCCCTGAATTTGTCTGTTAGTTCTTCTTTCACTTCCCTGTAAAAGATAGGAGAACAGACACATTATTTTCACAGGATTTCAGGATTTGACATTTATTTTCAATGGAATTTGGGATGAGACCCCAAACCTTACTTAACAAGATCAATAAAAAATGTTATCACCATAATAATTGTCGTAGATCAAGACAATATCAACATTCCTTTTTTTAACAATAATTTTCTTTAGTTTACTTTTACAACATATGGGTTAGGGGAGGGTTGAACGCTTACAAACATGTTCAACCCTGCCACATTCTTTATGTGTTTGTCCCAAGTCAGGGGCCTGTAGTTCAGTGGTTGTCGTTGGTTCATGTCTGTTATATTTGTATTTTGTAAATTGTTTTGTTATAAATTAGGCCGTTAGTTTTTATGTCTTGAATTGTTTCATATTTGTTGTCGGGGCCTTTTATAGCCGACTATAGGGTATGGGTTTTTCTCATTGTTTAAGGATGTAAGGTTGCTTATAATTGCTTACATCCACTGTATTTGAACTTTTGTGGATAGTTGACTCATTGGCAATCATACCTCATCTCCTTATTTTTATATTGATAAAAGGGTAGAAAAGGATTATATCACATGACCATAGGTTAACTCTCCTACATGTGAACCCAGAGGCGGATTAAGGGGGCCCAGGACACCCCCCCCCCTCAATGGAGCTTTATTTATGGCAAAGTCAAGACTTTTAACCGGTCCCCTACAAGGGCCCGCAAGCGCCCCCCCCCCCCCTTTTTCAAAATCCTGGATCTGCATCTGGTACCAGGTCAGGTTTTCAAGTGTGTATCGTTGTCTTTCAATTTTCTTTCCTGGTGATCTTTGTTGTTATTGGTAATTGGTGCAATTTGCTATAGTGAACAATATGTTATTTTTCTGAATTTATAAAACAAAATTTTACATAAATCAAGTTTTTTTATTTCATTTACTTCTGCTTCGACATTCTAATATTTTCCCACCTAAACAGAACTTAACAGGTGTTTATTCCACAAGCTTTAAATGGAGATTTGATTAATTATTGTTTTCCTGAATCCAAAAACTTTCCTTCAAATGTTCAGTTTTTTTTCAAAATTGATAGCCTTTATTTCTACATGTATAAATCATAAAGGGCAAATTTATCGTAAATAAATCTTTATTTTTTGCGGTTTTTAGTTTCGGTCTTCATGTTTTTTGACAAGTATTCTGTCATGGATGAACCTTTGCCCTACAAAAATATCAGTATTAAAATAACTTAAATATTTCTCTGTTTGTAGCAATATAAGGAATACTTTCTGGTACTAACTCGTCAAAAGCAAAAATTGCTCCTGTAAGTGCAAATAGTGAGATCTCTTTGAGGATATCAACTTTGTACTGGTTGTCGTGATATGGATAGACTGTCAAGACAGGACCACAAATTTCCTACAATATAATAAAAATAAATGAAGGATGTGTCCATGGGACACAGATGATGCCCCCGCTTGCATATAATGTTATAAAGGGCATTACCTAAGAACGATAAAAGCGATGCCACCCAAATTCGAACTTGATCTGTATTTTGTGAAAATAAGCATTGTGTATCAGTTTCATTACATTTGGTTGTGGCAAACTAAAGTTAGAGAACGGAAACCAATTTTGGGATGTACGTATGGACAGACAAGGGTAACTCTTCATGCCCCCGCCGGTGTTGGCGGAGCATAAAAATCTTACCCAAAATTTAATTTTTGGACATCATGGATTCCTTATTATTTGTGGGATACCGATTTTTGTTATTTCGTGGGTATAAGAAAACCACACATTTAAATATTCAATGAAGTACACATTTTCTAAAAGCTTATATACAGACTTTGGCAAACCCATTAAGTCAATTATATACCAAAAAAACAAGTTTTCCTTAAACCACGAAAAATGGTTAACTAAAAAATAATTGACAATGTCTGATTTCCTACTCAGAAATAATTGACAATGTCTTGTTTTCCTACTCAGGAATAATTGTCAATGTCTTGTTTTTAAACTCAATGATGACTGACAATGTCTGTTTGTTTTTACTAAAACATAATTGACAAGACAATGTCTCCTGTTTTCTACTCAAAATAATTGACAATGTCTGTCTTCTTACTCAAAAATAATTGACATCTGTTTTCAGCAAATTTGGTATGAGCAATTATGAGATAAAAGACAAAATAAATTTACCTTTTTCATAATTTTTATTATCAGGGTCTGTTGTCTCTATGATGATTGGCTCCACAAATATCCCTTGCTGAAATAAACACAAAGTATGAATCAACTGTGCTTTTTGATTTGGGCTATTCTAGAAAAAAAATATATAGGCGGGGGGTTTTGGAAGGCACTTGATTCTTTGTGTATGGGTGAATGACAAATCAGACATTCTGGGAGCACATGTTCATAAATACATAAGTAATAAAAACTTTCATTTCAGCGAGGGGTATAATATCAGCATAAAGGGCCAACCCGTGGTAAAATCAGTATAAAACCAAGCCACAATGATTTTTTCTATTCTAATAGGAAAAAGACAGCAATTCTTTTGGATCGAAGCACTCTATGTGAAGAGAAATGTTTGCTGTTCCCGAAATTGAACACACTATCAAAATTGACGTAAACGACGAAGAAAATTGAATATGTGAATGATATACAATAACGTACTTAGACAGACTTGGATGAATTTAAATGACTATCTTACTTTCATTTTAGAAGATATGGACAATATACAAATTCTTACCATCGTTTGTTTATGTTTTCATGTGTTGACGATTTTCAGTTTTCCATTCGTGCATTTTTCGTAAAATTCTTACATTCTTACGTCATCGTTCAATGACGTCATTTACACGACCTGACGTGAGGTAAATCATTCATAAAAAGCTTACAACGTGTGAGTAAGATTGAAACAGCCCAAACAAATCATGACGTTGCCTAGCAGCTGGCATATGAATATATTCGAAATTTACCACGGGTGTGTACTCAAAGCGTTTGAAGAACGTCATATCAGAATTGTCATTATATTCCTTGTATCACCAGCCCAGTAGTCAGCACTTCGGTGTTGACATGAATATCAATTATATGGCCATTTTTATAAATTTCCTGTTTACAAAACTATGAATTTTTCTGAAAACTTAGGATTTTCTAATCCCAGGCATAGATTACCTTAGCCGTATTTGGCACAACGTTTTCGAATTCTGGGTCCTCGATGCTCCTTATCTTTGTACTTGTTTGGCTTTATAACTATTTTGATCTGAGCGTGACCTCTGAAAGTGAAAAACAAAAAAGAGACGCCTTTATATAGTCTTTAAGTAAATGAGTGTACTTTTCCAGTTCAATTTTTTTTCAATAATAGTTTTTGTATCCCCACCTATCCTTCTCGGCTCCTAAGCCTATGCTATGTATCAGGACGTTTTACACAGTCTTTCTTGTGCAAAAAGAATAATGATGTAGCAACCTAAAATGCGTTTGTTCATTTGATTAATCTCAAAATAAAAATGTTATGATTTTATTTTATTGACAGAGTAACATCGACACACCCACCATTCGTATATTATTCTCTTACAAGTATGCATCCAACATTTTAAACCATATAAAGACCCTTAAATGTCTATTACATAATAATTCACTTGTTATGTCTGTTTGTTGGGACATTGAAATTTATCCCATATCTTTTCTTCCGGAAAAATACCCTTTGACAACTATGAAATTGGCCACTGTATGCTACAGATTACAGTATAGAAATCCCGCAAATCCGAATGGACCTTGTTCAAGTCAGTTTGCGCATGAAGGAACACCTTGTGGAAACTATAAGGTATGGCTGTTATTCGTGTGAATGAAATTTCGGTATTTCCGAAGCCTTTTTTCTCGATTTACCATCATCGAGAACGCTAAAACCAAAACATTTGAAAGCCAGTGATGTATTAATATCTGAATACGTGAATAGCTATATGACCAAAAGGGACCAAATAGCAAAATTCATCTAAGGTGAAATTTGCTTTAGGGACATTTGTGCTGTAACTAATTACCCAAACTATGGTCACCGGTAATGTCGATGAGCCTGGATTGATGATCTGTTTTCTGAAGTTTCGTTTTATATTCAGTCAGTTGAATCTGCCTCAATAATACATTAATCATATGAATTTTTCTTGAAGCTGTTCGCTTTCATACTTTCTTCTTCTATTTGATTCCTAAAAGCGGCCTTTTGATAAGTATTTTAAAATGAAAAGACCACTAAATACATTTCGTGCGTTTGAAACATTTTTTTCGGGATTTAGCAGTTACGCTAAAAACACAAAAATTTGAAAGCCAAGGGTAAATAGTATGCTATTCCAGCACCACTGCTTTTGTACATTTACCCATCGAGGCAAACTTAACTTATCCAATACAATTGATTTTTTCAGTGGTGTCAACAAGGCCAATGTGTTAGCTCTGTGGATGCTCCAAATGTCCCAGGTAAGAAGTGTAATTTACTTGCAATTTTAATTTTTCTGATATATTCACGTATGTGCATGTAATATCTAATAGAATGAAAATAACACCACCAAGTGCACGAACCCGAAGCGCTTTTCTGGATTCACCTTCACCAGGAACGCTCAAGGCCAAAAATTTGAAAGCCAGATAAATAAATAACTCACTACGTACATGAAGAGCCATACGACCAAAGGGACCTAAAAGTAATGACCAAATCCGTTTAAGGTAAACCTTAGTTTCTTTATAATTGAACTGATAAATAGAGAACTTAAGATAAGTGTTATAAATCATGTCAGTATTTTAGCTCAGACAACTAAAATTTGAAACTGATTGTTGGTACTAATGTATAATTATAGTTTTCAATGTATTATGCCAATATGACGTTCAATACTTTTTTATGGTTTGAAAAAAAAATTGTATGTCTATGGTTGGTTATTAGTTACAGCAAGAGTTATATCTTAAATTTAGTCAAATGTTCTATTTCAGGTATTTGTCCATTTGGAGATGATCCCCTTTTCAATTGTGACATAAATCAATGCAGCCAGTATGGTCAACAGATGCGTTCTGGTACAATGTTGCTATACTTGCCTCGTTCCGAAGACAACAACTTCAACTAGTACAAGTACGACAACAATTATGCCGACGACTACAACTAACACGCCCACCACTACAACTACCACGCTCACAACAACGACAACAACACAATCTATGAGAACAAGAGTATTGAAAACAACCCGTCAAAGATTAATGAATTTACCAGTGCCAAGTACTGATAAACCGTTTACCCAGAGTGTTGATGAACTTGCTGATCATGACTTGAAAACTGCAATGGCTTTATTTGTACATCTAGTCGTTATGTTATAGATGCAGATTAGAAGAAAAAATCTTTTAACAAGGTCATTGTTAAACACATTTATTCATAAAAAGAATGAATACAATCTGTCTGTAATCACCTTTATTTAAGAAACGCTGCGTTAATGAATCTAATCTGTCATAACCTTTCTTGAATAAACACAGCCAGAATCTAATGCATTTTGGGTAATATGTTCAAAAACGTACACCAAAACGTTAGGATAGGTTGAAAACGTCCTAAGCAGTGGACATTCAACCTAAGACGTGGCGATATTTTCATTTTGGGTACGAATAATGAAATTATCCATAGTTCATTAGATTCAGAATCGGCGAGTTGTATACTTTGACATGAATAAAAAAAAAATGACCAAAATACATCATGATTTGAAAGAACGTTGCACTTCTTAGCCCTAATTTTAAAGGTCAGTTATTAAGAAAAGACATTGCAAGATTTTCTGTTTCGATTCCAAAATGTGTAATAAATTAGATCTTCATTTCTATTGCAAGTCGTAAAAAATATTGCAAACAAACTGTTATATTTCGGGAGCTTTTTATGGTGCACTTTCGTTTTTTTTTTTTTTTTTTTTTTTTTATCTTTTTAAGGCTGACTATGCGGTTTAGGTTTTGGCACCGTTTTGCTCATTGTTGAGGGCAGTACAGTGATCTCCAGTTGCTAATTTAACTTTATGTCATTTGGGCAAACTTAAATATTCTTCTAGAGTGTCTTCAGATATTTTATTAAGCTGAAGACAACCCATGCTTTGCAAATTTTAGAGGGTACACACCCGCCACGCCCCCGCTTGAATACGCCCCTGAGAAATATGAAAATAGCCTATCAAAGTGTTATGGATGTATGGATTAATTCAATTAACGTCCACATAAGCACAAATTGTAACACATTCATTTCTGTTTTATCAATACTTAATGCATTTTGGGTTATTGAATTCATATTAAGTATATTAAATTATTTGTACACAATATGAAAAAGACAAAACAAAATCCATACGCAGTGACGGTTGTACATGTAACTAATGAACATCTCCGATCATAATGCTCTGTTAAATAAACATTCATTGTGAAAAGATAATTCAATCTCAAATCATGACCATATAATCTCTCCAAATATCTAGACAGTAAAAGCCATTTATTTTTTTCTAAACGTGTCCAAATAGGCTGCTAATCAATCCAACAAAGAAACCAACACTTGAACATGCTGAACAATTGAAGTTCTGAAAGTCAGTAGAACATCACTGGATTTAATCCATATCACTTATATAGCTGTCGATTGAATAATTGATGAAATATATGTATCCCCCAACAAACAACAAAACATACCGATAAATGTCAACCAGAGTAGGTTTGTCCAGAAAGCAACCGGAAACAATTAAAATACAAAGTGTAGAGTCATTATCAATCATTATATTTAACCAAATTTTCTCATAGTACTTAGTCTACATACAATCAATTCTACAGTGTATTTTTACACTTAAATAATTGTACACTGAAAATATTTAATAATCCATATATGCCTACCCAAATGCCCCTGTCTATTAATTGTTCTCGATAATTACTTTAGAAAAGAATTTCCTTTTCTTTACTTTGTTCAGACACTCTTAGTGAGACAATAATTTACCGGACGTGTGTTTCAAATATCCTAACATGGTGCAATATATGTATTCTGTTTGAGATTAAAGTTCAATTCTTTAAAATTGACAGGACTTTCACAGGACTCTTATTTTTATCTTGTACGAATTGTTCAGTTTTGCGTGTTCTGATTTCAAAGACGCAAAGATTTGTTATTGGAATACCCGAATAAGAGTTGACGCAATTTCGTAATGATTTTTGACTTTACAGTGTAGTTAAAAAAACCATTAGAAAACAGAATAAAATGAAGTACGTAAAAAGATGTGTCAGTTATTCGTTGTTTAAATGAATAATTTTTTAACCTTCAAGTTGGATTAGTGAATAATTTTTTAACATTTAAGTTGGATTAGTGAAGATTATTTTAACCTTCAAGTTGGATTAGTTAATAATGACCAATTAGATTGCCAATTCACATTTCATCTGAACGGACGAATTATTCCTTATAGGCGTTGTTCCATTTGATTGACGTTTACGCTATTATAAATCGTCTATATGCAAAGTTAGTCGCGGATAATGATAATTTGTCATTTGTTGGTCAAAAATACACAGGAGCTTACGTTGCTCGTTTTCCAGATTCTTCCACCAGTGAACCGAGGATGAATAATTTAGAACTACCTTTTTACTCGTCGTATTTTGTGGATTATGTAGCTGTAAGTTGCTTTTGATTTTCATTTATTTAATTCTGACAGTTGAAAGTTCAAATGCTTTTTTGTCTGTAAAATCGTTAGAAACATAGAAAGAATACAAAACGATTAAAGGTGAGAAGTTTGAAAAAGGAGAGAAGATACCCACGGGATACTGACAGATTTTAGAAAAAAGGGACAACCCGTAACTACGACAGCTAGGAAGACAAACACCACCATAGACAAAATAAAAAAAGAAAACATTATACAAAAAGACAAACTACCTACTTCTGGTTAAAACATGAACCTAAAAATTGAACAAGACGGGGCCCTTTCATGTATGCTCGACTTGCTTATGATTTATTTGTTCGATTACATTTGTTCATACATGATTTCTCTGAACTAAGCAACTCTGCAATACATGTATAAGCTGCTGTGCATGTGCCTGCAGTTTCATTAACAACACTAACGCACAGTATTCCAGCACTGTTCAATAATAAATATGCAAAAGTCATAAATAACAGTATGTTCATATGAAGACACTAATGTGAACATTTTACAGAAAATGCATATGTTTAAATGTCTAGAAAAAAGTGACCCAAAAAAATATAAGAATACAGAAATGAAGAACGATCCCTCACCAACCCCATCCAGACCCACATATAGGCTGTGTTTTTCATTACGTAGTCATGACATCCTTTGAAATCTAAAAAAACTCTAAATCAGAAGAACGTTTTCCAAAGTCACCGACCATTCATTCTTTTTTTTAGGGGGGGGGGGGGGGAGGTAGGGGGTAGAGGGGGAGGGGGTAGTTTCTTTGGACAAACAATTTATCCGACTTTAAACAAAAACTATTTTTTCAAGGACAAAAAAATGTATTTTTTTGAAACTCAATTTGTTTCCCAGATTTTCAAGGGAACAGATGATTTTTTACCTTCCTTTCGAAAAAAAATAGTTTTAGACAAAAAAATAGCCCACTCCCTGCCCGTCCAAACGAAAGATAAATATTTGATGTCTTCTGCTACAGAAGTTGACAGAGAAATTTTCATTTCAATTCTATGTAATGTACAGTAAATTTAAATTACATTTACTGGTAGGAAAAATTATCAAGTGTTTTTTGGCGAATTTATTCGGTTTCCTATTTAAAGTAAAAGAATTGTATTACATCAAATACAGTAAGATAAAACAATATAAAGCATGTCTCCTTGTTTTCTTTTTAAATACTTCGCTGACTACACGTGAACACATTGGTAATCACGTGTTCTGTTTATTTAAGGTACAAATATAAAACAATTTAAGTTACTATCCTTGAATGTGCTCATTTTTAAAATTTCAAAATGTTAAAAAAGTTGGACATTTTAGATTTAATTAAACTTAAAAAATCAATTAAATGATCAACTAACATCAAATGAAATCAACATAACAGTGACTTCCTTTGTAAAAGTTTAAATGCAAGAAAAAAAATTTCAAATACTACAAGTCATGGTTCATTATTTCTATTGAAATAAAAAAGTTTCTCTTCAACTGTTTATATTGTGAGGGTGATTGTGTTTGTTAGACAAAAAAGGGGGTGATTGTGTGTGAGAGAGGGTGATTATGTAAGATGGTGAGAGAGTGGGCAACTGTGTGTGAGAGTGTGGGCGATTGTGTGTGTGAGAGAAGAGGTCTATGTGTATGTGTGAGAGTGGGCGAGAGCGGGTGAGTGTTTAATAGCAGACGTGTTAGCTGGACAGTGGATGTGGCGGTCGGGTTGTGGGTGTACAAAATCAGCGACCGAGAGTAAGTGTGAATGAGAGTGGGCAAGGGGATGTGAGTGAGGAGAGTAATAACTATGCTTGTGTGTGGGAGAGAGTGAATGTTAGAGCGGATATGACTGATAGAAAGAGCTTGTGAGACGGAATGAACACTGATTGAGAGAGAGTGTGAATACGCGTTCTGATAGAGCAAAATAGTTCGTGCAAATGAGAGACCGCGATAGGGATGGTGAGAGAAACGGTGAAGATGAACAATAGATCGAGTGTTTGTTCGAGAGAGATATATCGAGTTTGTGCGTAAGAGAGATTGTGTGAATAAAAGAGAGCGATAGAGAGAAATCAACATTACTATTAATAATTGATAATATCTTTATTTAAAGAAAACTCACTTGAATTAAACCAATTTCCAATAGGCGAAAGATGCAAAAGGAACATTCAAACTCATAAGGTAGATTCATGGTATACCGCCATCTTGGATTGTACAATCTCAGTACAAAAATGGTCTAGTTATTTGCCCAAATCTGCAAATTTGGAGACAGATTTGCAATTTAATGGTTAGATTGTTTATTAATATAATGAAAACTTGGTGATTTATTGTATTATTCAAAATATTTAAACAAATATCAAATTTTGTGTTTTTAGAATCAATTTTTTTTTCAAATAAGCCATTTGAGGGGAGATAACTCTTTTAGTAAACAATATATACTTGACTGATAGGGAAATTTTTTATTTTTACTTGTAGCAAGAAAACAAGTTCGGTGACACCATTTTTTCTTTTTATTTTCTGAAAACATATTCTAAAACCTATCTTCTTACAATTTATTTCAAAATTCTATCTTATAGAATTATTTTTTATTCACACAAATGTGTTTTTTCATGAACAATCTAACCAAATTTAGGCAATTTTCAACGATTCATAGCTTGGAAAATAGCACGGTGACCCAAACTTTTTATTATATTTTTGAAAAAAAACATAGTAAAATCTTCCTTTTGGCAAAGTATAAGAAAATTCTATCTCAAAAAGTATATACTTATGATCTACCATAAGTCGAAAATAAACAGACAACGCAAAAAAGAAAACGACCAACAGACAAACAGTAATACACAAAACACAAAATAGAACACTAAAGACTGAGCAACAAGAACCCCAATAAGGCCCAATAGATCAATATTAATTATACGAATAAAACATACCAATACATATATACATTTAACAAAAATAAAACAACTATTGTATACATTGTGGTTAAAGTTACAAGTAGAACACCTTGTTAAAATTATGACTTGTAAGAATATTTGAATGCAGATACAGTTTTTGATTTTTTTTAAATTTCGCCGGCCAATGAATTGCACACTTTTGACCACTAAAAGAAAAATTGTGTAATTTTGTATTTGATTTATGAACAATAAAATTGTACGATGATGAAAGTCGAGTTTTTTATGATTGTTTACTACTGGTTATTCTCTCAGTCACAGCAATAATTGCAGATTCCTTCAATCGTTCAATAGATGAGTTTTCGAATATCGTATTCGTTTAAAATACATGTAGCTGCCCTTCATTTGCAATTTTAGTAAACTGTCAATTTAAGATTTGTTACAGTTTCCCCATAATAAACAATAGTAATTTAAATGTGTTAAATTAACGTTTCATCTTTTGAACTTTTAGTTGACACTATTTAATGACACGTTTGTAGTGCACGTTCTGTAAGGTTGTGATTCCGACTTGGAATGCTATGTATGTGTTACAAATTGCAAGGGATTAGAATTATATTCGTAAATTACATTTCCAAGGGCCATCAATGAGAGAATTGCATTGAACATGTTAAATAAAAAAAAAACTTCCAAATAAGTTTCAGGTTTTCAAAAAGTATTATCCAATTGAAATTGTTATTCATATGTGAATTCAATGACATATTTTTTACATTTGAAGCAATTTACGATGAAACGTCTACTTTTAATTGTAGTATTTGTATTTTTTATCCATCTGATGAGTTAAGCCTCTTTCAACTGATTTTTATAGTTCGTTCTTATGTTGTACTGTTACATCACTGTCCCAGGTTAGGGAAGGGTTGGGATCCCGCTAAAATGTTTAAACCCGCCAATTTCTGTATGTTTGTGCCTGTCCCAAGTCAAGGGCATGTAGTTAAGTGGATGTCGCTTGTATATGTGTTACATATTTGTTTTTCCTTCATTTTTTTTTTACATAAATTAGGCCGTTAGTTTTCTCGTTTGAATTGTTTTACATTGTCATTTCGGGGCCTGTTATAGTTGACTGTGCGGTATGGGATTTGCTGAAGGCCGTACTGGGACCTATAGTTGTTAATCTCTGTGTCATTTGGTCTCTTGTGGAGAGTTGTCTCATTGGTAATCATACCACATCTTCTTTTTTATATTTCTTGAGTGTTGGCAGTTGAAAAATTCGATGCTCTCTCCCAACTTTGAATGGTTCACGTTGAAATGCTATGTATGTGTTTCAAATTGCAAGGGATTAGAATTATATTCGTAAATTACACTTCCAAGGGCCATCAATGAGGGAATTGCATTGAACATGTTAGATAAAAAAAACTTCCAAATAAGTTTCAGGTTTTCAAAAAGTATTATCCAATTAAAATTGTTATTTATATGTGAATTCAATGATATTTTTTTTTACATATGAAGCAATTTACGATAAAATTGATGTTGATTGGTCAATCAAACTGTTATCAAAGTATTTGTTGTGATTTTGGTCATAACAATAATTGGATTGAACTTTTGATTACCACATTTTGAAGGACACGATTGTAGTGCACGTTTAGTAAGGTCAACTCCGACCTGTTTGAGTGTGATTAGCTGGGAAATCTGCTGTTCTTTCATAACTTTGAATGTTTACCCACCTTATTATGTATATTGACTGGTTTCTTTGTACTATATTTTGAGTTGTTTTCAAAGAACTCGTCATAATCAAGATTTTACACTATAAAATTTGTGCACTTAACCTGAGGAATATCAGCAAATTGATATATAGCGATGAATAATATTAAGTTCAAAGCTTTTGTATAACATAGTATACATTGTTTGAGCAACAATAATGGTATTTAGTCCAATTCCTGTAGTGTAAGTGCAATATTTAATTCCGCAAGCTTGATTATCTTTTGTCTTACTGCGTGCAAACATCGTTTTAATCGAATCTCACCTGAAATGTTAATATTTGTTAGGTTTACAAGTACATATAAAGAAATTCCAGTTAAAATATAGTCAAAAAAAGATAAATTTGGGTTTTCCTTCTCAGTCCCTAGTGGACATGTATAGTTCTTAAAGTTTTTTTGGGTATTCATACATGCCTGGTTTCGAATAAATAGGTTTGATCGTTACCGATGGAGTTCAATCTGGAAAGCGCTTCGAACGCAAGACATTTATTATTTTCATCATTCTGGTGCCATTCTTTTATTGATTTACACCCAATAATCCACAATGCTTTTCAACATAAAAATGGTAGCATACGCTATAAATTTATTACTTTGGGATACCATAAAGCATATTTTGTTAATAGTGAACAAAAGGGTAAAACATGCTACACAGAGGCACATGTGATCAGTATGCTGAAGTTTCTTATTGACAACATATTGTCGGCATTCCTATGGGAACGAACAGTGCGCCTCTCCTTGCCGACCTCTTACTATTTTCATATGAATCGGAGTTCCTTCAGACACTTGTCAAAAACAAGATGATCAAAGTAGCCAGGTCATTTAATTTCACTTTCAGAATATATATTGATGATGTTCTTACCATTTACAATCCGAACTTTTCTGATTGGGTTCCATTAATATATCTCCCAGAACTAGAAATTAAAGAAACAACAGACACGGCTTCTTCCGCCTCATTATTAGAATTATATCTCGAATTTGACATACACAGTTATGTCAGTACCAGAATCTATGACTAACGAAACGATTTTAATTTTGAAATTATCAATTTCCCCCACCTTAGTAGCAATATACCAACTTCACCTGCATATGGGATATACATTTCCAAACTTGCTTATTGTGTCTGTTTGTTTTGTTTACGCATCGTTGTCAATATAATGGAATTTGATGCGACTGTCATACAAGTGAGAAGTTTAGCTAGCTATAAAACCAGTTTCAATCCACCATTTTCTACATAAGAAAATGCCTGTACCAAGTCAGGAATATGACAGTTGTTATCCATTCGTTTGATGTGTTTGAGATTTTGATTTTGCCATTTGATTAGGGACTTCCTTTTTTAATTTTCATCGGAGTTCAGTATTTTTGTGATTGTACTTTTTTTTGAACTACCTGTTGTATAAAAATTGTACCAAAATACCGAACTCCAAGTAAATTTAAAAAGAGGAAGTCCATTAAACAGAAAAAAATCAAACTTTATTCTTTATACCAAGCAACAGAACGAATGGAAAACAAGTGTCATATGCCTGACTTGGTACGGGTCTTTTCCGCGAAGAAAATGATGGGATAAACATGGTTTAATGACTGGGATGACAGTTGTTTATAGTTCCGTTATATAGACAAAATCATCCACTAATGAGAGAATTTCAGTATAAACTCATCACTTATTTTGCTTTACCAGGAACTCATCATGTATTTTTCTTTTGTTGTTTTCCCTTTGCTTTACTTTCTACTTTCTGTTTGATATATTTTGTGTATTCAATCGTAAATTTGAGAAATATGCAATTATATATCTAAGAATCAAATACACATATGCTGCTTCATGTTACAGAAATCCTTCGAAATTCAAGATCAAAATCAAGAGTTGTAGGTATGTATTTACATAGTATTTAGCTCATCACTGTCGAGAACAACAATTTTTTAAACAGCTACTAAAATAGTTTAATCATTAAGTAGGCTTTGTCATGTAAAATCTGTCTGAATATAGTATTTCTATGAAGTTAAAACAGTTTGTTAGAATATATTTGAATTTTATGTGAAATAATTTCATGTCTATCTTGAACTTCCCCCATTTGGCATTTTCGTTTAGTTTTTTTGCAACTGAAATAAATTAACGATGTCATATTTTATAGAAATCAAAGCAGTTGACATGTCTAAGGCCATACAAAGGCGAACATTACAATTTACCAGGGAAGCTTTTGAAGAATATTCCAGCATGAAGGACATAGCGGATCACATTAAAGACGAACTTGATGACACTTACGGCAGGAGATACCACTGCATTGTTGGAACATCATTTGGCTTTTCTATTACCTATGATCTGAGATATTATTTTCACTTCAAACTGAATGGATATACAATCTTGTTTTTCAGACATTGATAGATGCCACAAAGTGGAATTTAAGACATTAGAATGTTACACTATAGAAAACACTGTATATCTATTTATTAATGATAAATTTCCACTCTAATCACTAGTAATAATAAATACTCAAATTAATCTTGTTGTCAATATAATTATTTTAATGCTTGAACGTATAATCTTTTCATTATTCTTTCCTTCTGTGAATTGTTGCCCATATTTCGATTTTCTCATGCACTTTTAGGCCCATACCGTTCTTCTTTTGTAAGGGTGAAGTAAAAAAATCATTTCTGTAGACTTAAAATAAATGCAAACTATGTTTTTCAATAACATATAGGAATAAAATATTTTTTTTAATGTGAAACTCTATCTTAAATTAATTTATATCCATAATAATTTTATGTTTGAATAAAAAAAAAAAATTTTTTCACTTCAAATCCGAAACAAAGTATGTTTAAAAGAAATTAAGTATCAAACAATTTAAATTGATGCCTTCCACAAAAAACAAATGAATGGCTCCTAAGCATTACGTTTTATATATTCTGTGTCTAAATTACTCGACAGATTGAAATCATTGTTTCATGTAAAATTGAGAATGGAAATGGGGAATGTGTCAAAGAGACAACAACCCGACCATAGAGCAGACAACAGCCGAAGGCCACCAATGGGTCTTTAATGCAGCGAGAAACTCCCGCACCCGGAGGCGTCCTTCAGCTGGCCCCTAAACAAATATGTATACTAGTTCAGTGATAATGGACGTCATACTAAACTCCAAATTATACACAAGAAACTAAAATTAAAAATGATACAAGACTAACAAAGGCCAGAGGCTCCTGACTTGGGACAGGCGCAAAAATGCGGCGGGGTTAAACACGTTTTTTGAGATCTCAACCCTCCCCCTATACCTCAAGTCAATGTAGAAAAAACAAACGTACAACAGTACGCAAAGTAAAACTCAGTTTAAGAGAAGTCCGAGTCCGATGTCAGAATAGGAAACGAAAGAAAATAAACAAAAGGACAATAATACATAAATAACAACAGACTACTAGCAGTTACTGACATGCCAGCTCCAGACCTCAATTAAACTGATTGAAAGATTATGTCTTCATCATATGAATATCAGGCACAATCCCTCCTGTTAGGGGTTTAGTATTATACCGTCATAAAATATATGAGAAGAACATAACCCGTGTCATGCCAACAACTGGTTTTAGAATAAATATGTTTAACTCCGATGCAAAGACCCAATAAGTGAATCAATATTAAAGCCAAAATATGCAATTTTTAATGACCTGACAACAGTATCGTAACTATATCCCTACTTAATAAGTCTGTTTAAAGGTTTTGTTAGCTTTTGAGGTGAATACTGACATTTTTGTGCTTTGTAAAGAATATTACCATAAAAGATTGGATGTGAAATACCCGAACGTATAAGATGTCTGCATGTTGAGTTATATTTACGAATGATGTCCTTATACCGATGATAACATTTAGTAAATGTTTTGACTAGTTTATGATATCGAAAACCCTGGTGTAATAATTTTTCAGTAATATATAAATTTCTCTCGCTAAAATCTAATACGTTGTTACATATTTAGGACTCTGAACCGCGATGGTACTCCGAACCGCGATGGTCACGCTGAAGTGCGATGGTTTGACGCTGAAGTACGTTTTTGATCACGCTGAAGTGCGATGGTGGCATTGTGACGCTATCTTGTTGATAGCTACGCCGAAGTGCGATGGTGGTTACGCTGAGGTGCGATGGATTACCTAACCTTTATTGTTAATGTGTCCCATGTCGACGAAAAGGTAAATTTGTTTGCTAGAAGCAGCGTTTCATGTTTATTAAGTAAATTATCGAAAACAGTAACCTGTTTAATTCAAAACAGTCATAACTAGATTTGTAATTGCGAGCAATAACCGATGGTACCCTTCTCCCCATTGCCACGGTAACGGCAGCCATTTTGAAAATTCGAAAGTCAAAGAGCACATCTACACATGCCAATTAACATTGTTGTAAAGTTTCATTAAGGATGGAGCATTTTGAAAGTTTAGACATTTTTGCTGTTTTCATGGTAACGGCAGCCATCTTGATTATGACATACCCCGATTGCAAATCTGCACATGCTGGTTAACATTATGGTATAGTTCCATGACAATTGGTTCGACATACAATTCCGAGATATAAGCTGGACAAAAAAAGTGGAAGAAAAATAATAAGAAAAATAAGAAAAAAAGAAAAGTAGAATAAAAATATGTCACCCCGACTCCGTTAAGGGTGCCATAATAAATATTTCAAGTCATAATTGTAAAGTTGTAGTTCGCTTTTGGCAAAAATAAGCCAACGTTCATACAGTCATTCAAGACGCTACATACAAGATTATTTTCCATTAAAACCAATGGTAATTTCAATGACTGATATTGTGATAGCTGTTTAAGATGCAATTTAATAAGGGCCTTATATTAGTTTATTACCGTCGGTGTATTTTTCTGCAACTGAAGAAAATATGGAATGTTTTTGCATATTCAACATGAATACAACTTGTATTTTTTTAATACTACCGAAAAAGGGATATAATTAGTAGACAGGGACAATGGAAATGAGATTCTTTCTTCGAAATCTATAGAAGTTTTGTTTTTTTATGTACGATGGAGCTTTGAATTTCCAACTACATATGGGTCCGCAGAGGTACTCCCCGTATTATGATATTACGGTTAACGTGAAAATCATGACAGCTGAGAGTTGATTTTACTTTCAGCAATCTCAGATGAGAGGAACAAAGTAAAGATAAGCTGTTAACGCAGAATAATGTCCTAATGCAGCAAATTTAAAGAAAACAATCTATCATTTAGTATGGAATTGTAAAAGAGAGGCGAAAGATACCAGAGGGACATTCAAACTCATGAGTCGAAAATAAACTGACAACGCCATGGCTAAAAAAGAAAAAGACCAACAGACAAACAATGATACACAAAACACAACATAGAAAACTAAAGACTGAGCAACACGAACCCCACCAAAAACTGGGGGTGACCTCAGGTGTTCCAGAAGGGTAAGCAGATCCTACTCCACATGTGGCACCCGTCGTGTTGCTCATGTTAGTACAAACCCGGTAATAAGTCTAAATCGGTAGGTCAAATTCGGGAAAAGGGGACAGGATTGTAGTTACGACATTAGGAACATATCCGTTATCATCTGTGAAACGGATATTCCAAGTAATGGCTTATATAGACCACTCGGCGGAGACCATCGCACTTCAGCCTGACCATCGGACTTCAGCGTCCCCATCGCACCTCCGAGTCCTACACATACACGAGCGAATCGTACAAGTTGAGATATATAAACACCATAAGATGGTGACAAGGGAACATCACCATCTAAAAATGGATAATTAACGATAGGAAATGAAAAATCATCTCTTTTATCATAATTTTTTTTATTAAGCTTCCCGTTAATGATATAGATATCAAGATCGAGGAAAGGACAGTGGTCATTGTTAGTATTAGCTTTATTTAAAAGTAAGTTCAACAGGATAAATTTCTTTAGTATACATACTGAAGTTGTCATTATTGAGAGCCAATATATCATCCAAATACCTAAAAGTATTGTTAAATTTTTGTATCAGATGTTGTTTCGATGGGTCTTTGCTGATTTTAGTCATAAATTGTAACTCATTACAATACAAAAACAGGTCCACAAAAAGTGGCGCACAGTTAGTCCCCATTGGAATTCCGATAACTTGACGATATACGGAATCTCCAAAGCGAACAAAAATGTTATCAAGTAAAAATTCAAGGGCAGATCAAAGCATGTCCAATTGACATAGCTCTTTTGTTTGTTGCTACTAAAAAATGACCTAAAAGAGTTTGAACATATGTATTCGTATTCCGACTTTTTAAATGCCTATTTAATTAGGTGTGTGAATTTTTTCTTAATAAGAATATGAGGCAAAGTGGTATATAGGGTAGAAAAATCAAAATCTTTATTTCATATTTTATTATCATTATTATTATTATTATTATAATAATATAGGATAGCATATCTGGAGAATGTACTTGATTGTGTCAAGTTGTTGTTGATCTTTGTGTTTGTTTTTATGTTTAATTTTTCTATCTCCGTAAGGCTTTTTTCACGTCTAACATATAATTTCCCACCTCATTGTACCTCTACGATATGAAATTGAAACAGGACATGCTTATATGGATATCCAAAACTTGTTCTGGTCCCAAAATAACTTGAATGCTCGAGATATTTCTTTTATAAAATTTTCAAATCTACTAAGAATGACAAAACTATTTCTATTTCGTTTTTTTACGTCCATTCACCATCGGGATTCTCGTGGTCTGACCTCGAGTGTGGTAGGTCGTTGGTTCAAATCCGGCCGAATCAAACAGAAGACTTGCTTTTGTTGCTTCTCCGCTAATTACATGGCATTTAGGAGTAAGAGCAAAGACATGTCGGCCCGGAGTCAGATTATGTGTCCGGTTACGGTGACATATTTTCCTGCGGAATGTTACATTAAGAACTTGTAGTTAAAAATTAGGCCAAGGTAGCAATATACAGTTTATGTTTATGTAATATATTCAGTGTTGTCAACGGTTAACCGATTAACCGGTTAACCGTTGGAAGGACCGAATATCGAATACCAAAACTTTAAACGGTTAACCGGGCCTTTTTTCAGTTTAAATAAATTTGATATAAATGTGTATTGAAACCATTAATATATTTTGTTCAATTTTAAAATGATCGTCGTGGTAATTGATTTGACAGATCAATTGTCCAGTATATTGATTGCTACTGTAAACCTTGAAAACATAAAATTAATTAGTACAAAGACAACTTTTCTATCAGCTCTGCGCAAGATCTTAAATAAACATAATTAGCATATGTTTTGTATGCCGATTACATTTGACGATTTACTTACTTATTTCATTTCTGATTTAATATTACTTGGACCTACATCTAAATATGCCACTTCCATCGTCCAAGGTTTTGTCATACTTTAAACGAAATGCCGGCTCAAAAATGGTGAAATGCAAATCAACGTGAATGGAATTAATGTCTACTGGTTGGTACGAGTAACACGCTTAATCATCTAAAATTGAAACACTCAATATTATTTTCTGAGACATTAGAGAAATTGAGACAATCAACAGTTTCAGACATTATTAATTCGACGAGACTAAGAATATTTTCAGCTTCTCAATCTGAAGTTATTACAAACGTCATAGTAGATACAGTAGTATTGGATTATTAAAAGTAAAATTTTACCAGGAATGCTCAAAGCCAAGCCTTATAATGCCCAAGGATACACTTCAATTTGTCGTATCATAAAAACGTGCATTAGTAGGGTACAATAGATGAGGCCTTTCTACGTCAACTTAACTACCGGTTAACCGGTTAATCGATCGAAAGATTATCCGAGTAACCGGTTAAGCATAACTGTCCAATTTGACAACATTAAATATATTTGCATAGATACGTAATAAGTATTTTCCGTAGATTTGATTATCTATCAAGGAATCAAATAAAAATCAAATGTCTTTCGTCTAATTTTTTCGTTAAATTGCGTAAAAAAGTCGTGTAAATACGTGTTTGTAAAAGAGAGGCAAAATATTTCAAAGAGACATTCAACACATAAGTCGAAAATAAACTGACAACGCCATGGCAAAAAAAAAAGGAAAAAGATCAAAAGACAAACAACAGTATACAAAACATTGTACAACACAGAAAACCACGAAACCCAACGATTCCAGGGGTGATATCAGATGCTCCAGAAGATTAAACAGATCCTGCTCCAAATGTGGCACCCGTCGTTTATTCATGTAAGTACAAACCAGGTGATAAGTCTAATTCGGTAGGTCACATTCCGGGAAATTGAGGACGGAATTGTAAATGTAAACATTACAATAATTTCTCGACCTATGACTGGTCTGAAAAGAATATGCTGACTGTTTAACAGAAAATAGCCCATAAAGCACGTAAAAAATAATCTCGATGTCCATATAAACCAACTTTGAAGGCTAAATATGTCATCACCTGTCTAAATATGAATTTTATTGTACAATAATTTCATAATTGATAAATCCACCGTGGACAAAATGCGACACAGCATTTCACACTGTGTATTGCTACCCAAGCGTGCCGGTCTAGTATATAGCAGGGTTTCCATTCATATTAAATTAACATGTTCTCCTTCTGAATATGCATTTAACTTGCTACTGGACGTAAAACAGTCATTCATCATTATCATCGTTACACAAAAAAAAAAAGAAACGATAGTTTATTTAATCGAGTGCTGAACAATGCAGAGAAGTAGTGTTCGGTATGGCATGGTATTGGTTGCAAAAATTTGATATTTCTCATTTAAATGCAATATTTTCTATCTAATTGGTATATTTCTTCATTTGAATGCAATATTGTTTTATTTGAATGGTATATTTCTTCATTTAAATGCAATATTTTTTATTCAAATGGTATAATTTATCATTCAAATGCAATATTTTTTATTTAGATGGTATAATTTATCATTCAAATGCAATATTTTTTATTCAATTGGTATAGTAGTTTTTTTATTTATATGCAATAATTGCATTATGGGAAATTCTTTGACGTCTTAAGGTCAAATTTGCAACAACGTTTCTGATTGGTCGGTAATTGTTTGGATTTCCCCCTTTCTTTCTAAACATGAGTGACCAAGAATTAAAAAACGCGTCAGAATATCGCCCCTCTAACTAAATCTGGCGTTCGTGCGAGTCCTGCACTGGCTGTTAAAATCTTCTGGTCCTAACTATTATTTCTATTGCAAAATTTCGATGGTCAAAACGTTCGGACCACCACTTTTCAAAAACTTTCATTGTATATGGATCTATATGCAAGTATATCGTTTTTTTAACTAGATTAGACACCGTTGATTTTCCCGTTTGAATGGTTTACACTAGTCATTTTTTGGGAGCCCTTTATAGCTTGCTGTTCGGTGTGAGCCAATGCTCCGTGTTGAAGACCTTACTTTGACCTATAATGGTTTACATTTACAAATTATGACTTGGAAGGAGAGTTGTCTCATTGGCACTCATACCACATCTTCTTATATCTATATACAACATAAACCAGACGTTTCTCATACTGTTTTCTTTTTTAATAAATCCTTTGCCGCGCGCTGTGTACTGATTGATACTTCAGTCTGCGAGAACAAGATTTATTCCAGTACTAGTTGTAGTTAGCTTTGAGCAAACTTCCAGTAATTGTAAATACTCTTATGTCGGTGCGTTGTGTCTATTGTCTTAATGTTAGTTTTTTTGTGTGTTTCATACCGATCTTTTGAGTTAATCTAATTGCAACTGATTAGTGCAGGTTGTTCTTTTATTGTACTGTTACACCACTGTCCCAGCTTCGGGATGGGTTGAGTGCCGCTCAAAAACATGTTGTTGTACTGTTACACCACTGCCCCAGGTTAGGGGAGGATTGAGATCCCGCTAACATGTTTGACCAGGCCACATTCTGTATGTATGCATGTGCTTGTCCCTAGTCAAGAGCCCGTAATTCGGTGGTTGCCTTTTGTTGCTGTGTTATACATATTTGTGTATCGTTCATTTTTTGTACATTAATTCGGCCGTTAGTTTTCTCGTTTTAATTGTTTTACAATTGTGATTTCGGGGCCTTTTATATAGCTGACTATGTGGCAGGCTTTGCTTATTGTCGAAGGCCGTACGGAGACTTATAGCTGTTGATTTCTGTTTAATTTGGTCTCTTGTGGAGAGTTGTCTCATTTGCAATCATACGGTACCATATCTTCGTTTTTATAACAACCCTGCAATATTCTTTATTTGCCTGTCCCAGGTCAGCCTGTAGTTTAGTGGTTGTCGTTGGTTCATGTCTCGACCCGCATTTGATATTTTGCAAATTGTTTTGTTATGTATAATAGGCCGTTAGTTTTTTTCGTTTGAATTGTTCACACTTTTCATGTCGGACCTTTTATAGACGACTTACTAGTATCAGGTTTTTGTCATTGTTGAAGGCCTTACGATTGTGTATAATTGCTTACATCCACTTCATATTTGAACTCCGGTGGATAGTTGACTTATTAGCAATCATATCCCATCTCTTCATTTTTATATTATATACCTGACTTCTAAACTCGTGTTTTCCTGAACAAGCATGAAATATTTGTCACTGGGCGTTAACAATTAGCAACAAAATAATCAATCAATTTAAACTTGTGTTAAATAAGAGGAAAACCATTTGATATTTATTTATTTGTTGAGGTGGGGGACAGAAGGATTTCATATATATGAGTATAGTAAGAGCTGAAAAATAGGCACGATTAGCGACAGATTAAAATGAATAATAATGCCCTCTCTTCCCTTCCCCATCCTTTATCTATAAATTTAAACTGACCACTACGGAATAGCCCAATAATGTTGAAAGTAGCGCTAAACACCAATCAATCTAAATCCCTTACCTAGAATATCAAATAATCGTCCCTTAACTGTTATTGTCCGTATAGTTCTTATATTTATCCAGCTTATCGTCCTACAGGGATGTCTTACTAAGGCTTTCATACCATAAAACGTTTATAACATAGCTCACATTCTAATATATCTGAATTCATAAATTTATTAATGTTATTTAGACTAAACGACGCCATGTTTGTTATGTGCCTCTGCCGTCTAAACAACCTATCAAAAAAGAAGAGGTGGAAGAGAGCCAGAAGATCTTCCCAATGCAAAAAAAGAAAAAAAAAAGAAATGGACTTCTTCTGGCTCACTACCGAAGAACAAAAAATGGCGCCCCATTAATATGTTTTAAAAACGCCTTGCCCCAACCCTTTCAAGTTTCCCAAAAATTGGCATTGTTAAATATATATACATATATATGATCATCATTAAAATGCTATTGTATTTTTATAAGACCTACTTTATTACATGATCTGGGACTAATGACATCTATCTATAAGTCCAAGCATACAGTAAATTATTATAATATGAATATGTTTCTTGTTTTAATAACCACATTTGATGCTTTGCATGAGTCACCATTTATCAGGACAGGAATTGGGTTTACATAGAGAGAATAATGTGCAAAAAATGGATATGGGGCGGGACCAAACCTATAGATAACATAATAAAGAAATGATGAAATATAAAGAATGCGTCGATTGTTTTTTGGTTGTCAAATGCCCAGTAACAAATATTTCACGCATGTTTAGCACAAATATCATAGAGATCAAAGGATAAAGAATAGAGTGAAATGGTAAAAACTAAAAGATATAGAATTATAGAAACTATCTTTAATCTGAATCCCCTCCCTTCACACACACACACACATTAACCATTACTGCAAATATCGCATATATACATCTCTATACAAATATCTTAATCTGACCCCTCCCACTCCCCTAGACACCGAGGTTTTGGATCCGCCCCTGTTAAATGTATCTTATAATATTATACATTTTGTACGGGTCTAGACGCTAGACGTACAATCCTATAATTTGTTGGATACAAATCATTAGAGATTTGTATCTAATTATATTATATACTGTGTCACAAAATAAACTTGTATCCCCCCCTCCCCCTCCCAATGCAGTATTGAAAGGTAAATCGTTTAAAAGTCCTGAAGAAAAAATATGTTTTGAAATATGCCCTGCATACTTATTTATGCAAAGACATAGGTATATTAATTATTGAACTACTGTGGGGCTTGAAAAACAAATTCTATTTAAGGGATTCGGAGATGTGAACAGTAAAAAAAAGCTCAGCAACGAATCCTAAATGTAAAATGATTTGCAGCATAAGACATGAGAGCACATATTATAGATAGTCCAAAATGTGAAGTTCACGCCTTATACAGTGTACGTCCTATGTCATAGGACTATTGTTGTAACATGGGTTAGTAACTGGTTCCAATTTATCCCGAATTGTCTTTATTAAAGAATTAGTTCCGGAGTATCACAGCTTAGGTCTCTTCTTGTGGGTCTCTGGTTCTACTGTCGTAATTAGGTGATTTTTTTTTCTACATGAAGCAAAAAAGATGGGGCTTAGTCCAAATAATTATAACGTTCTGGAAGGCTTTTTACTCTTTTTTATGTTTGCCTTCCTGCAACGTCTCTGAGGATCAAGAAAAGAAAAAATGATATAGCGCTCGACGTGGCCATTATTGGCATTTACAGCCAGTGCACGAACTCGCACGAACGCCAAATTTAGTTAGAGGGGCGATATTCCGACGCGTTGTTTTAATTCTTGGTCACTCGTGTTTAGAAAGAAAGAAAGGGGAAATCCAAACAATTACCGACCAATCAGAAACGTTGTTGCAAATTTGACCTTAAGACGTCAAAGAATTTCCCATAATGCAATTATTGCATATAAATAAAAAAAACTACTATACCAATTGAATAAAAAATATTGCATTTGAATGACAAATTATACCATTTAAATAAAAAAATATTGCATTTAAATGAAAAAATATACCATTCAAATAAAAAAATATTGCATTTAAATGAAGAAATATACCAATTCAATAAAAAATATTGCATTTGAATGACAAATTATACCATTTGAATAAAAAATATTGCATTTGAATGACAAATTATACCATTTAAATATAAAATATTGCATTTAAATGAAAAAATGTACCATTCAAATAAAAAAAATATAGCATTTAAATGAAGAAATATACCAATTGAATAAAAAATATTGCATTTAAATGACAAGTTATACCAATTGAATAAAAAAATATTGCAATTGAATGATAAATTATACCAATTGAATAAAAAATATTGCATTTGAATGACAAATTATACCATTTGAATAAAAAATATTGCATTTAAATGAAAAAATATACCATTCAAATAAAACAATATTGCATTTAAATGAAGAAATATACCAATTGAATAAAAAATATTGCATTTAAATGAAGAAATATACCAATTAAATAAAAGATATTGCATTTAAATGAAAAATATCAAATTTTTGCAACCAATACCATGCCATAGTTCAGTGCGAACTTATTTGATATAGATGTAACAGGGGATCTTTGTTGAATCTATGAAGCTAACCCATAGATGGAACATTTTGGTGGCAAATAGCAGCTTTTCGTTCAGACATTGTTTGAGTGGTTTACTGCAATAGAACGAGCGTCCTAAAATTTTTAATCTTAGACTTGAGAATAATGTTAACGCCACATAAAGAAAACGTTGCTGGATTTTTTTCAGAAGGTACAAACAAAAAATGCTTTCCGGAAGAATTTATAAAATTACTATCATGAGGATGTTCACAAACATTTGAACGTCCATAAATCTTCGAATACAGATGCTCGTGTAAAATTTTGTTCAAATTTCTTTCTTCCATGTACGGAACACAATATCCCGACTATCAAATAAACTATGTTAATCCCTTAAAGGGAACAAATAATGTTGAAATTGATTTTTGGAGCGGGACACGATCTATATCAAGAGCAGGTGGAAAAGAGAAGCGAAAGATACCATAGGGACATTCAAACTCATAAGTGGAAATTAATTGACAACGCCATGGCAAAAACAGAAAAAAGACCAACAACAGCATACAAAACACAACATAGAATACAAAAGACTGAGCAACACAAACCCCACCAAAAACTGGGGGTGATCTCAGGTGCTCCGGAAGGGTAAGCAGATGCTGTTCCACATGTGGCACCCGTCGTGTTGATCATGTAATTACAAACCCATGAAAGTGTACACTTCAAGCATAGTGATATATTCTATTGGATCCACACTACACATGGGACATACTGTATAGTAAAACTGAATAAAGGGAAAAGTTCAGCAAACGTCAAAGAAATAGCAAACAAAGAATACTAAGAACAAAAGACACCAATTATCAATCACGATAAATGGAGACCCCATATTTCTTCTACTGGTCGTATACGTAGTATATGATATATGTTGTCAGATATAGCTGTGTATTTTGACCTGTATTTGACCTGTTTGGGTTTGCTGCTTCTTTGACATTCATTTCAACATCAATGTTTTTCGTGTAATAATGTTTTTGTTTGTTTTCATATTCAATTTTCAATGAATATCATCCAAACGGTCATTTAAGATTATGTTTTTGCAGTCTAAACGACGAACAGTTATATCCTTTACCTTCTTTGTGATATATCAGAAAGGAGTTGGGCAATAATTAAGGCCCTTATTTGACCCAAATATTAGTGCAAATTAAAAAGTTACCATACATATTCTTAATTTTGTCCTTATTACACTAAGGTACAAAATGTTCAGAAAATGAAACCAAATTTCGCAATTATTGAGTAACCATTATCACGATTATAGCAAAAAAAAAACATGACAAAATTTGTAGAATTTGTAAAATTTCTTGGTTTTCCTAGGTTCACGTCAATTTCTAAGTATATATTTTATTAAAAAAGTATGTTAATAGTTACAATAAAGCTTCTCTTAAATTATTTTGTTGTTTCATGCCTGCGCACGATGTTTCCACAAAAGAAATATTGATAGAAAACCGCATTAACTCTGCATTTTTCTTTGTTTTCATGAAAATGGTGCATATTATGACGTAATTGCGACGTCATAACATCAAAAAATCTTATGTAATTCTTTATATATTTCTTGATTTTATGCATTTCCAAATACTATGTGCAACTTTGAACTAGTTCTCAAAAACTTTTTTTTGGGGGGCCAAAACCGGGCCATAATTCGTCTACTCCGTCATATTATTCAAATTAATCTAACGTCTACAGCATAATTTATTTATATACATCATTTATTCTAGATATATATATATATATATTCAATTATTTGCAAATAATTAAATGAATTTCTTTCTTTTTTTTTTGCCCTTTGATTGTATACATGAACATTTATTTAAGTACTTTTCTGCAATAATCAGAAAAGAAACCAGAAAGCTACAGTCAATGCGAAGACATAAAAATAAATCAATAAAGAAACATAAAAGTCAATTTTGAGGCCTACAACTTTAAAAAATAATGTAAAATTGATTTGTGAAAATCTTGGTCATGGCATTTAAAGGGTGATTTATTAATGCAAAATTTCATTTCGGAAAACGCAAATGTTTTTTTTTGTTAAATGATCAGGCACTGGTCCATATTGGTTAATACATGTATTCTTATATTTATAGGCTATGTTCCGAAGTTTTGCGCTATATAATTCTTCTTGTCACTTCAGCTTACAATCTACTGATTCGGACACTCTCTTGGCTTTTTGCTTTAAGATATGTACAGCTTTTGCCAACTAAATTTGAAATCGTTCAGACTACAGGTAAATAAAAAATGTTGAGATAAACTTATTTCTGCTAACCAAGATGTCAATTCAAAACTCATAATGACGGATCTAATGAAAAAATCTGGATATCACACGCATTGTAAGGTAACTACTTCTTTTGTTTAATATTTTGTCGTCACAGGCTCCGGTAAATGAAGTTTCTATACCAAGTAAAAATGCATCGCCACGGAAGAAATTGAACGCTAACAGATGGTCGTTTGCTATATCATAACGTATGATAATAGGAAACTTGACACCAATGCTTTCAGGTAGAAGATCGTAAAGTTTTTGTCCGTCGGAAGATAGAATTAAGACATTCTTGGAACGGTCACCGGTCACGTACACGTTGTGATTTCGATCTACTGAAACGCTTGATGCCATCTTCAAGCTGTCATCTTTAAACTCCCATTTGAGTTTCCCAAAAATATCACAGCAGAATAATTTGTTTATTCCTGAATCAGTCAGGTACAGCAAGTTTTGAGCAGATGAAATATTACTGATATTTAATGAAGGACAGGGAAACCACCTGACAATTTTACCTGTAAGATTCATCACAGTTATCTTTCTTCCATCGATGACAACAAACAACAGTCCATCTTGGTAAGTCATGCATCCAACTTCCCATACATTTTCTATAGTGTTTTCTAGTCCATTGTTAATATCAATAATATCTATGTTTCCTACCTTCCCGCTGGCCAATGCGATAGGTTTAATATAAGAGACAGCGATGTGGTCATCTCTTATTATTGACATGTATCGTGGTTGTCCATTTAGTTGGATAGTTCTGTTATCATGTCCATCAATATTGTGAATAAGAAGTTTGCTGTTGTTATAATCTGTAAGAACTGCCCGGCCATTAATAAGGACACAATCGACGATCTCTTGAAAGAAATGTGGATAGGGAGACTTATCAACAGCTGAACTACGTCTTGGTCGTTCAATGTTGAATGTCTCTGGTAATGCAACCTCAATTTGTAAAGATTGTTTCTGGACTGTCTGTTTTGACACTGTGTATGACAAAAGAAGCAAAGAATATTAATTCATATAGACGACAGATGTTTCAAAGTTAGCTTTAAGCAACCAGCACTATACATACATATTTTGAACAGTTGAATAGGACACAATGGTCATATGTAAGACTACAAATAACATTCCAGGAGTAGATAAATCATACTTTGAAAAAGATGTTTGATTTTGTTTGATCGACAACATGATATTTGTTTCGTTTTGAAGCAGTCTTCAACAGATAATCAGCAATCCTATGTTAGCAAACTATGCTATTCTAATTTCGACGTAGATATGACTACTAGTATTGTGTCCTTAATATTTTTTTTATCTTCGTCTCTAATTTTGCTATTAATCAAAATATTTTATTGATTACTAATCATAATAGGGAAACTTAAAACTTAAATTATATATCATACATTTTAATCATAAGGAAATAATACTGATTAGATGGTTTTTTTATGTTCGATTTTAATTAAAGTGGTATAATAGACACAATCATTCAACAAGAAACATCGTCGTTCATTGGTATGAACATTAAGTGATAGGCGAAAGATATCAAAGGAACATTCAAATCATGAAAAGAAAAAAGGACTGGCATTTCCGTGGCAAAAACCGACCAAAGACAAACACCAATATACAATACACAACATGGAATACCAAAGACTTAGCAACACGAATCCCAACTCAATACGGGGGAGCTCTCGAGTGCTCAGTAAGGGTAAGAAGATCCTGTTTCACATGTGGCACCCGTCGCGTTGCTCATATAAGTACAAATCCATCGGAGCGTACATTTCAAACAGTGATATATTCTATTGGATCCATACAACACATGAGACATACTGTATAGTAAAGACAAAAGTTAAGCAAACATCAAAGAGATGTTAAAAACAATACTAAGAACACAATAAATTTATCATCAATCAAGATAACAAGAGTCATATATTTCTTCTACGGGTCGTATACGTAACATATGATATGTGCTAGTGCAGGGTTAAGGTCATCTTCCTGTTTTTGTATCTTTTTTGTATCTGTTTATTTTTTTTTAATTTTAACTCCGCTAAGATATCATATATTGTCAATTTTTATTGTCTCTGTTTCATTGGTTGACACCTTACATCTATACGGTGTGAGATATAAAGCTGTGCATTTTGACCTTCAGGGCGAGCTTTAAAAAAGAACAGGCTATAACCCATTTTACACTGCTGGTCTCAACCCTATCTAAGATTGCATGAGTTTCCCTAAGGATTTGCTTTTTTTAACTTTCATTTGTATGCTATGAAAGGATAAACGAGAGATAACTATCAAACCCTTTAACTATGACACATACATGTAATAACGGTTAACCAAATATTGATGGCGTCCGTCAAACGTTGAAATGGGGACTTTAATTTCCAAATTCAGAGGGTATGATGCAATAGATCCCTAGTTTGCAGATATACTCTATATAACAAAAGTCATGCAAAAATAAATCTTTGAACAACCTTTAAATGAGGGATATCCTCAAATTATAGTTTTAGAAGAAGAAAAAAACCCTTTTCTAAAGGCTGGCATATGTTGTCGGCAACTGAAAAACGGAACATATTTTTTTTATGAATGAAAAAGATTCTTTTTAAATCTAGTAACAAATTTAACGCTTAGATATAAGTGTTCTTCTGAGTTTCAATTGGCTTCATTAAACTGCGTAAGGAGGCTCGATGGTACAAAAATTTCAGCAAAAATTTAAACATTTTTTTTTTCATTACAAATTTTATTTATTACACTATTAGTTGTTACTTTATGATTTGGTACAAAAGATCAACCAAAAATAGAGATTCGTTTTGGCCCCAGATGACTTTTAAAATGTTTATGTCATTGAAAAAGCTCCAAATTATCTCCCTTTGGTGCAAAAATGCAATTTTTTGGCTTTAAAATTGAAATATCTTTTTATAACTCATCAGTGACCTATATTTTTTATTATTTTTTTCAAATACGCTGTACTTAAACTAAACAACTGTAAAATTAAAGTGATTTCTGTAATTTAGTTCTTTTTTTATTTCGATATAACCTCTATTTACCTATTAGTTCAACAGAAAAAAAGTACCTTAACAAAAATGCATGCTTCTTTCGAAGGTAGATTGTGAGCTTAAATAAACGGTGACCTCATTTTTTAATTTTATTTTTCTATTTAGTATATGATAAAGTTCATTTATAGAAAAAAATAGCGAAATCCTATATTTAAAAACAAAAAGAATTTATACCCTCGAGCCCCCTTTAACTACAACTATAGCTGAGTTTTTGTTATTTTCATATCAAATTTGATTTGTCGTGAAAAACATATACTATACTAGTCAACAAAAGTAACGATACACAAGTTTGAACTCCAATTTATCATGAAATATAATAAATAGGAAAAACTGTTAAATTATTAAATGAAAAACATTCGTTTGCAAAGCAATGCATATGATTAAAAGAATCTGACCAAATTGGGAAGAGAAAAAAACGTGTTACAGAACACAGGGGTCTAATTCATTTTGTGGAAAAATGATGGCAAAAGTCGGCACTTAATTTCGAAAACCAGAATTAAGTATTCAACTATCTGCAAAGGCATTCAAAATGTTAAGCACACCTTAATTAAGTTTCAAGTTTTAAGTCCTGAAATCGATTTTTGAATTTGTTGGTGAAAGTACGATTTTGTAAATAACAAAAATTGCCAAAAGTGTAATTCGTGTTTTTGCTTTAAATCAATGGTTTTGATAAGAAAATAACTCTCTGTAAATATTAGACCAATTGGGCAATTATTTGCCTTGGTACAGTGTATCCAATTTCATTATATCTGGAAAATTCATTGTCTTGTATCGTTTATTTTGTTGACTAGTACATATACATGTATTGAAATGTGCATATTTTTCAATAACTTCTTTTTCAAGGTTTATTTTTTAAACATTTATTGAAAGATACGCAAAATGATTCCCTGTTCGGATATTTTTGACTGGTTATGGATTCGCATGGCGGGTGATTGTAAGCAGGGTTAGGTAGCTATAAATCCATGTTTAATCTACTATTTTCTACATAAGGTAATGCCTGTACCAAGTCAAGAGTATGCAATGATTTTTAATTCGTTTGGTGTGTTTAAGATTTGGACTTTATCATTTGTTAAGAGACTTTCCGTTTTGAATTTTCCTATGAGGACTATATATTTCCAAATTCAGAATGTATGATGCAAAAGGCTTCCTTGTTTGCAGTTACTCTATATCTCAAAAGTCATGCTAGGAGACACAAAACCTTGAAAAAAACAGTTCAAATGAGGGATATATAATCCCCACTCATGCGCTTGTCCTCATACTATAGTGTAAGAAAAAATAAAATTAGAAACCCACCGTTTTCAAAAGGCTGATCGTTTTATGACCTTTGAACACCAGTATACTACCTTTGAACACCGGTACACTACTGTGGTTTTTTTTATTTATAGAGATGCACTAACAATGAACCAAATATAGATGGCGTTCGTAAAACGTTCCAATTGGGGACTTTAATTAACCAATTCAGAAGGAATGATGCATGAATTAGCAGTTAATCTATATCACAAATTTCATGTCAAATCCTTGAAGATCGATTCAAACAAATGAGAGATATATAATCCACACTCAGGCGCTACTCGTCTAATCATAGTTTTGGCAAAATAAAATTCCACCTACCGTTTTCAAAATGCAGATATGTGTTGTCGTCAGCTACAAAATAAATATTTTTTTTTTTAATGAAAAATGAAAATGTTTTCAAATTCAATTATATATTTATTATACAGATAATTACAGGAAATACAAATACAAATGTATTTCCGACTTTAAATTGGTTTCATTATACTTCAAATTTTTCAACTACAGATGCGTTTTGTTATTTTCATACCAAATAAAATTGAGAATGAAAATGGGGAATATATGTATGTCAAAAAGACAACCCGACTATAGAACAGACGAAGGCCACAATTTGGTCTTCAACACAGCGAGAAAACCCGCACCCGGAGGCGGGCTTCAGCTGGCCCCTCAATATATAGAGGCTCTAGAGCCTGTGTTACTCACCTTGGTCTATTTGCATATCAAACAAAGGACACTTTCCAACATTGAAGATGAGAATAGACTTCTTGACAAGAATCTCTTTTTTGTTGATCTTGTATGACTGATTTTTTAGTCTGTTTGGTTTCTTTCTTTCTTCTTTAGTTTTTGCTCAAAAGAGGGTAAAAGAAATCCTCAAGGGCAATCATTCCTATGAAGAATGACAGTCTACTAAATATATCGGCAAAATTTGACTTTTTAATAGACCTTGCTGATCATTTTTGTGATTTTAAGTGTTTATTTATCTCTTATAATTTAAATCTTATAAGGCATAACGGGAAAAAATGTTTCTCTCTAAATAACATAGATTTCATGATAATAGTCAAAAATTATAAAAATTGTACAATTTGTCATTGATGGGCAATGACTCCTATGAGAATTTGTCTAACAGTTTTAACGTATATGGTAGAGCTCATTAATCTGAACAGGTTTGCTCCTTCCAGAATTTCTCTATTTATAAAGGTTAAAAAAATAATAGACAAAACCTGCATTTTACCCCTATGTTCTATTTTTAGCCATGTATTCCATGTTGATTGATAGGCCGGGTCACATTTTTAAAACTAAATACCCAAATGACGATTTTGGTCAAGTTTGGTTAAATTTGTCTCAGTAGATTTTTTTAAAAAATTACAAAATAAACAAAAAATGTTACAAATTGACTATAAAGGACAATAACTCCTTAATGGGTCAATTGACCATTTTGGTCACATTGACTTATTTTTAAATCTTACTCATCTGAACGCTATTGATGTATACAGTTTATCTCTATCTGTAATAATATTCAAGACTATTACAAAAAACTGCAAAATTTCATTAAAATTATCAATTCAGGGGCAGCAATCCAACAGCAAGTTGTCTGATGCATCTGGAAATCTCAAGGCAGATAGATCTTCATATATTTTTAGCCATGGCGGCCATCTTGATTAAAGTGTGGGGTCAGCGGATACATTTCTAAAACTAGATACCATAAGGATGATTTAGGCCAAGTTTCAGAGGAGAAGATTCTTGTAAAAATTAACGGACGACGACGACAGACGACGAACAACGACGACGACAGACGACGGACAACGATGACGACGGTCACCAAGTGATAAGTAAAGCTCACTCGGCCCTTTTGGGCCAGGTGAGCTAAAAATGTGTACTTGTTCAGTGAAATGGACGTCATACTAAACTCCAAAACGTATAAATGAACTAGAATTAAAAAAAAACATACAAGACTAAGAAAGGCCAGTGGCTTCTGACTTAGGACAGGCGTAAAAAATGCAGCGGGGTTAAACATGTTTACGAGATCTCCACCATCCACTTATACCTCTAGCCAATGTAGATTAGATAAACACACAGCAATACACACAGCACAAAATTTATATCTGATAAGATAAACATACTATATATCACAATGTGCATATTCGTCAATAGCAGTTTGATTAAGGTCGTTATTTTAGCAATTCTTAAAAGATACGAAAACTGGCTCGCTCAAATTCTGTTACAACTGATTGTATGTATTTTCTGTTGTTATATTTTTGACTGATTGTGGATTCGCATAGCGAGTAAGCGTTAGCAGAAGTGGTCTATCTAAGTTATAACCAGGTTTAATCCACATTTGTTTACATAACGTAAAGCCTGTACCAAGTCAGGAGTATTACAGTTGTTTTGCCATTCGTTTGATTTGTTGAGCTTTTGATTTTGTCATTTGTGATTGGACTTATCGTATGGATTTTCATGGGAGTTAATATTTTTGTTATTTTTTTTTTACGCGACTGGTAAACGCGTTCGAATGATATGGAAATGTAACTTCTTATTTAATTTAGCATGAATGAAATGTTCCATTCATTTATTTGTCTTTGTAAATTATTACTTTTACTGTATAGTCTATTCTTGGCAATATCAATTTGACGTGGCTCAGTACTTGTACATCCCGTCATTGTATTATTGTGCTATGGTAAAATTTTTCTTGTCTTTCGTTTTTGCTTATGTGCTTTGTCTATATGCCTTGTTGTTTACCTTTGTTGACATATTTGCTTGTTTTTATAGTGATTAAGATTATAACACAATGTTTACTGCTGTACCCCTATTTTTGACATTTTTACCTATTATGTCTGTTTGTTTTGTTCACATATAGTTGTCAATATAATGGAATTTTATGCGACTGTCATACAAATGAGAGGTTTAGCTAGCTATAAAACCAGGTTTAATCCACCATTTCTACATAAGAAAATGCCTGTACCAAGTCAGGAATATGACAGTTGTTATCCACTCGTTTGATGTGTTTGAGCTTTTGATTTTGTATTTGCTTAAGGACTTTCCGTTTAGAATTTTCCTCGGAGTTCGGTATTTTTGTTATTTGACTTTTTACCTAAACGTATTTTAATTTCAAACATGCTGTTTTGATGAGGGTATATATAACGCCATTGTGATTAAATGTAGTTGCCGAGTAAGTTGTAACTAAATTATGTAAATGTAACAAAAAATATCGAATTCCTGATTGGTTTCCTCATTGATCGTTTTATTCCTTAATATTCAATTACGTTAAAATCAAGATAACCACCACGTTCGGCAGGTAAACTGACGATCCCAGTCAATCTCGAAACTTAAAGATATTGATTGAAATAATAAGAATATTAAGCATACACAACTTTTATATTATGTTCAATGTGTGACAGATGTATATTAATACCATTGGAACAGAATAGCTAAGAAACCAGGTTAATTGAATGAATCCATGTTCACATATTTATATTACATTACAGAAACATCAGTTCATAAAATGAATCATACTTTTACGAATATAATAAATACCTTTGTTATTCGCTATATCCAAATCAATATCAACCACAGCCGACTCCTGGGTATTGATACCAGTATCTGACATAATACTGGCAATGACCTGTTTAATTTTGGAACTTAATTCTTGATTATCTCTCAAACTGCTACTTGACACATCAGCAACAATGGTAAGATCTTCAGAAACTGATTTGATATTTATAGGCATGTCAGATGTTCCCTGTATTTGCATCTTCTTCACTGCATCTATAATTTGATTTTTGTTCCATCCGAGTGGTACTTTAAGGTGCAGCAAAACAGGAATATAAACATCAATATCATCTGGTCAAAAAATTTATAAACTCTGTATATAATTGTTTCAATTAAATTATACTTTCTTTAAAGAAAGTATTTGCATGTCAAAGTATATTATTTTTTTCTAATTTCCTTCTCTTTTAGTAATGTTTGCTGTTTTATCCTCTAACGCTTTTCTTTCATAACAAGTATATTTCGTAACAACTTACCGTCAGGTGCCGCATTGATTACAATTTATATACTAATTGACATTTATACAAATCTTTTATGAGACAGTTTCAGCCATTTACGCCATTTCAGACTAGAGGCAGCAACATAAAATACGGAGGGATCAAAGTTAAAATCATTACTGCAAACACTGTAATGTAAGTTGACATTTGCAGTAAACTAATGCAACATATAATCTGAATATGAATTTTTTGTCACTATTCAATTATATAACCAATGGTTTAAAATAAACTTCCGCTATATCGTCAAACATTAGGTATACACAGCGTATCCGTTGCGATACCGTGGAATGATTTAATTTCAGAAAAACATATTTGGATTTTCCGTCGTGCATGTGATGATAATACACAACATGTCATAACAGATATTACCAGAAAATTGGACAGAACAAAAGACGACACCAACTACTGTCACTGATCTGCTCTGGAATATCGTATCAACTTGAAGATATATACTCCATATGCAGGCGCTTCATGAATGTTGTTACATAAAAATGGTAAGTTAACAATTGGGAAGCTAATCATCTCTATTGTCCTAAAATTTTGTTCTCAATCGACCCTCACTTTTAATTATAAATGTTATTTATGATATGAGGCAGACTTAACTCTATCTTGTGTATCCTTTATTTTCGTTAGACGGGATACATGCGTTTATAGATATAGGAATATGTGGTGTGAGTGCCAATGAGACAACTCTCCATCCAAGTTACAATTTATAAAAGTAAACCATTATAGCATAGTCACCAAGTTCTGAATTATTTAGTGAGAGGACAACATCTATATAGCGGAATGTGCAGTTAAGGATAATACGGTTTATCTCATTTATAAAATTAGCCAATTTATTTATATATTCTTATTAGCCGTAAATGTAACTTGCATTATTCGGATCCGTTTTTGATTCTCCAACTAATATCAAGTGAAAATTTACTCTTGCATTGGCTACCCTTGCAGATTTTTCATAGTTTCAAAATCGTCAAAAAATCTACGCCATCCGTTTGTCTTTATGATATGAAACCTCCGAAAAGACATCGTAATCCTTAAAGAAAGGAATATCAGCAGTCAGGACCAGACAATAAATCCAAAAACAGCAAATCGAGACGACCTGGTCAGTTGCAATCAACACCAGCACCACGTACACAATCATCGGCCATGAATTTACGAATACCCCGAAGCAAACACGCTGCAATCCCAGTAACTACGTCAAGGATTGTACAAAATGTACCAGTTTCAAATGGTGGTGCCAAACTTATCAGGATACAATAAACCGACAAATACTGCATACTCTAATGAACAGGAGGGCTTTCACTGGATCCTTAATCAAAGCCAAAACCATCACGATTCAGAACCAAGAAATAAAACAAATGTCGGGCATACTATCGGTACGGTATCGGTAAGTTGACAAAGGAACCCACAAGTTAGACCACACCTCAATGAGGAAAACACCCTTGAAAGTTCAAAAAGCATCTCTGATCCAGTGATTCCACAACCTGGTAGTAGCAGTTTGCAGATACCTTCCAACAACAATCTTAATATGTTGAATGTATCAACACAAATTAATTCACAAGGATCCGGAGCGTTTTCTAGTTCTTTTGATACTCGATTTTTAGTAGACAAATCCCTTTTATATATTTCAAGTGTTTTTGATCTTGTTTTATCTCACATTTCGGTCAGGTTAGAAACAAAATATGGAATGGTGAGTTTATTAACCTGAATATACTTTTGAAATCTACTTGGAGCCTTGTTAACGATTTAAATTTAGAGAGTTCGTTTTTAAGTAGACAAATCCCTTTTATATATTTCAAGTGTTTTTGATCTTGTTTCATCTCACACTCCGGTCAAGTTAGAAACAAAATATGGAATGGTGTGTATTATTAACCTGAATATACTTTTGAAATCTACTTGGAGCCTTGTTAACGATTTAAATTTAGAGAGTGAACTAGTAGTGAAAGGGGGTGTTTTGTCCATAGTCAATCAAAAGAATAGTCCTATCAAAAGTAGATATAAATGGACACCCACCTTTATGATTTACGGTAGTGTAATGTTGAAAAAATGGCCTAACAAAGGTCTTGAGTTTTTCAAATACACACAAACAGTCAGAATGCAACCTCAAGAGGTTACTCTGGAGGCTTATTTTATTATGATGAGCAGTATCGATTACGGAAAGCCCTCTCCCCGTCTTTTTCATGGGGACATGAAACTGTGGATGTTATGCGTTTCTACTCCTATTGTAAGTCCCTCTTTTAATACAGGACTTTCAAATGGATATAACCAACATCTTTACATGCACAGCATTTAATAGGGGTAATTGAACATTTGGCAAAAAGTGCAAATTTGTTCATAAATGCCCGAAATGTAATGGAACTCATCCTTTTACAGCTTGCCAAGCGTAAATGATCTGTTTTGCGTAGTTTTTGTACTGCTGTTAAATTTTATTGCATTGTTGGTTGTTTTTTTCTTATAAGCAGGTTACACGCATTTATATTCACTAGGTAATTCGCAAATCAATATCGAACGTTGCCGAAGAAGTTAAGAAAGCGCTAGTCAACTACCCTCATCAAGGCATTGCACGGGACTCAATTCAAGGACTCCTATTCGGAATTCAGGTCTGAGATGTACTTTTCAAAAAAATTCCAAAGAAAATTGTTGGCCAGAGATCCGCCATCGCTGAAGGGATTAAATTGGGAAATGTAGCTGGTCCTTTTTTAACACACCCGTTCCCAACCTTTCGGGTTTCCCCCTTTTCGGTTATCCTTAAAAAATCTAGATCCGAATTCAAGATGATTCATAATTTGTCCTTCTCTTTACAGAATTCCGTGAATGACTTTATTGACAAACAATATTGTTCTGTAAAATAGCATTGACGACGTATTGAATATGATTCACAGATTGGGGAAAACATGCTACTTTTTAAGTGCAACATGAAATCGGCTTTCCGTGTCTAAAGTCTAGCCCCCGGTGATTTTGATCGAATGGAGTTCAAATTTGAAAATCAATAATACTCTGAAAATGCCTTCCGATGGACGCTAGCAACAGTAGTGCGCTTTTTAAATAATTTTCTACCGCGTTGCATTGGTTTGTCCAACAAAAATCTAAAAGCGATAATATTTTACATTATTTGGACGACTTTTGTTTGCCGGAGAAGCTCAAACCTCACAGTGCCATGACAAATTGAAGGTATTTCAAAAATCTTGTAAGTTATGTCATTAATAGAACAAAAGACAGTTAAACTAACTGAAGTGTTAACATTCCTTTGTTTAGAATTTGAAACCATTAAAATGATTATGAGACTAACCGAAAAAAGAACATTTTTATCTTGCTTAAATTGACCTCCTTGCAATCCTTTATAGGTGTGCTTAATTTTGCATTGTCCAGATTCGAGGATTTTGTCGTTGATTGATTAATGCAACTTGCAATTTACGTATGCCCCGTCACAGAACTAGCGTAACAAGGGATATGAAAGAAGAACTTAAGATCTGGTTACTCTTTCTATCGGAATACAATTGTATCACCGTAATTCTTAACAAGTTCAGAAGTTCCGGAAACTATGCTCCACAGCAAGCCCTTGTGTGATTTTTAAATCTGGAAAGTTTAAAAGACGGCTTCCATCTCCTGGAAAACTTATAGAATAGCATTAGGATCCTTGAAAAAGTTTCGCACTTTTTATGATAACTTTGATACTTGGCTGGTTCCTATCGAAGAAATCGCCCAATTCATAGCATACATGTCTGCGTCTACGGTTTTTACTTACATTTAGGCAGATTGTATCGGTAAGCTTTTCAAGATGAGTCAGGAGAGAGACGTACTAAGAAATAACTTTAAAACATATAGATGTATCATTTTGTAGTCCAGAAGAGGCGAAAATCATTGTATTCTTTATATCTCAGTCTTTAGTTAGAGATCATATTGCCTTGAGCGAATAAAACAAGGCTATGACTCTCTGGAAATCAAAATGACTGATGAGATCAAGATAGTAACCTGACTCCTAATTATTCATTGCGTAATTATATCATCTTAATAACGGGGTAAATGCTAGTTTCCTATTTTTTCTTGTATTTTTTTTCTTGTGAAGCACCTGGCCTCGCACGAATACCCAAGATAAAACTCGACGAAAATCAAATATTAATATTTACACAAAGATGATATTCAATATAATGGGATATCCTGCATTTATATAAATGATGTCAAACTGATGAAAGACCTCCTTTCGTAAGTATTGAGATCTATCATTTTGCATTAACCAAAGGAACTTGGTATAAAACATATACACCCAATCGGGTTAACGTCCTTAATGGTTTATCTTAAACATAAGCAAAACTACAGTACGCATTGATTAATATTTTCAATGATATTTGAGTTGAGAGCTGGGGCACAAATGAGTGGTCCGGATGAAATAAAAGTCGGACAAAGCCGAAAGTAGGCATATTGCAATAGACGGTTGGATGTAGTGAATTCGCAATTTGAAGAGTGCTATAAAATGCAATATGAATTTTATTTCTAATACATGGGGAAACATCTTAATTTGAAACATTTTAATAAAAAGATTTACTACGCTGTTGTTGAAAAATTGGTCTAAATAAAGCAATAGATCATACAGTCAACGATATCAAACAATCAAAAGGCATTACACAAGGTGTACAGTAGTTGGTAGGGGCCGAATCAAAGAAACTGACTGTGGACATTGCTGGATGGGATTAGAAAATAGTTTTGTAACAAGGCATTTGATAATATAAAGAAAATATTTTGCGTCTTTAAATATGGAAAAACTAGTACCATTGCCTCCAGACTTTTCTTCATTTGATTGGTCGAGGTTGCTTCTACCGGACACATTGATTGCTATGTCTGTATTATCTATCTTCGTCTCTAATGTTTCTGCAAATTCAAAATATTTCGTTGATCATCAATCATGAAAGGGGAACTTTAAGATAAAATGATTGATATACAACACATTCGAATCATATTTGCAAAAGATTTATTAGATGTGTTTATTTTCGTATAACCGTGTAACATGGATAAATCTACTGGTTGTCACCATTGAATAAAGGTCATAATAAATCAATTTATTCATTTGAAAATTATTATCATATTTCGTTATTTTGAGGCAAAAAGAGAAGAAGGTTTGTCAAATGAAGCAAAAATATCGTTATTTCGTAAAAAAATTCCGAATCTCTCAGACTCTCGCTCAATCAAAATTGATCTCGAATTTCTGTCACCTGAAAAGTAACAATGCATTGAAGGGGATCTTATAACTTGATTCTAAATTCAAAAAACCTTATTTATAATCCCTTTGAGGGAAATATTTTGTCCAAAGTAAGCTTTGTCAGGAACCTGATGTTCAGTGGTTGTCGTTTGTGGATGTGGTTCATAAGTGTTTCTCGTTTTTCGTTTTTTATATAGATTAGACCGTTGGTTTTCCTGTTTGAATGGTTTTACACTAGTCATTTTTGGGGCCCTTTATAACTTGCTGTTCGTTGTGAGCCAAGGCTCCGTGTTGAAGGCCGTACTTTGACCTATAATGGTTTACTTTTACAAATTGTGACTTGGATGGAGAGTTGTCTCATTGGCACTCATACCACATCTTCTTATATCTATTTGGTATTACTTTATCTAAAAACGGTTAGTTTTCTAAAAGCGAGGACGTCAGATTTACACAATGCGTCCAATAGCTCATATAATGCAAGGTGACAGTAACTGGTAACTGACGGTAACTGGTCTTCGACCAGTATAGATAAGTTATTTAAACTTGACATTTACCTTATAGGCAAATTTTTGTAAGAAAATGGTTTTGAGGTGCTTTCTAAGCTTAACTGTTGACAACATATCCCATGTAGATAAAAATAGAATATTTCGTTCGATGATAAAAACACATTAAAATTCGCCTATAACCATCATCATCACCAAACATTGTTTCAACAGGAACAAAACCTGTATTTCTTTGGTAGTTTAGATTTGGAATTTGAAAGCGTATCTAATAAATGATTAGATTATGATATTTTGATGAAACCTCATACGCCCCGGATAGTATTTTTTTTTGGGGTCATGAAAGCAAAACCCTTGTTTTGAAGGTGAAATTAAAGAAGTATCGACATGTTCTAAGGAATGATCTTGGGGTCGTCGCGTCATAAAAATGACAAATGCATTGTTGCAACGACTTCTAGTTAAGCTAAAGATTTTTAAAATATTTGCTGCTTTTTTGTTGTAAAAGGAAAATATAGAGTCCGGAAAGTGTATCTAAATTGATTAACTGGAATTTCAAGTGAATATTTGAATACATTGGAAGCTAGAAATGGAAGATAAATATCTTGTGCAGCATTTTATGTTACAAATCACGAAATATTCAAGTCTCCCATTCGTTTGATTCTGAATTAGCAAGAATAAATTCCCCTGGACATAAGGTAGCAATCAAACAAGATTTATCAGAGAATGAAAACAACTTATATTAAATTGCTTTATTGGGAAAATGTGTTTATACATATACATATGTTCGACCACTTGTAAAACCCTTCACTGGATTTTATCTAAACTTCACCACTAAAGTGTAGATGACCATAAACAGAGCAGTAACTGTAAAATTCTAATGAAAAACGAGATATATCACATCCTAATCTTTACCTTGATGTTTATTTTAAAAAGGTTATTAATCTAACACCGTAGTAAATTTAAATTTTTTTTTAATTCATCGGTACTTACATTGATTTTGTTTTTGAAAAATTAAAATATAACTTAATATGTGTTGTAATAGTTATGAATATTCATGATCCTACATATGCATAATGTTCACATATATTTTGTTATTGCACAAGTCAGACTGTCTATTACGGCTTTACACAAAATCCTTTGGTACGGATAGTCTGGGGGAAAAAACATTTTATTAATTAGATATAATACGCTTTGAACTAGTTTTCAGTAACTGCGAGTACTGTTATATCGAATCGTTGTATCTATTGATTTTAAGTTGGATGGGATTTATTTGTGCTTCGTACCGATCTATTGAGTAAAGCCATTTGTAACTGATTTTATAGTTTGTCCTTATGTTGTGCTGTTATACCACTGTTCCAGGTTAGGAGAGGATTAAGCGCTCACAAAAATGTGCAACACCGCCGCATTCTTTATGTGGCTGTCCAAAGTCTGGAGTCTGTCATTCGTGGTTGTTGTAAATTAGGCCTTCATTTGTCTTGTTTGAATTGTTTCATATTTTTCATGTGGGGCCCTTTTAAAGCTGACTTTATGTATGGGATTTTGTCATTCTGGCAGGCCGTACATCATTTGAACGCTGGTGGATAGTTATCTTATTGGCAATCATACATCTCGTTATTTTTATATACATGACAATAATTTTTTTTATCTATATATCTATCATATACAAATGAAGTAACAGTGGTTTCTATGCTCTCTAAATCATGCGAAAACATAAGAAATTAGTCCAGTCGATTTGTGAAAAAATTGTTCAGATAGTCTTAAAAGCATCAAACTTTGCCGAGGTAATAACAAACATTTATAGCTATGGACCGATTCCAGAAAATCAAAATGGCTACTCTGGGTGGCCATTTTAAAATGGCCGTCAAAAAATTAATAAAACACTTCGTAAAAAATTATGAAAAAAAATGGCTTTCCTAATTTTGATAAAACGCGGTATATTTATCACTAAAGAAAAGGACTATCATCCGAGGACTTCAGATATTGAAGTACTGGTGGTAATCTTGAATGGTGGCCAATTCGAAAAAAAAGAATTTTCAATATATTAAATATATAATTATTGGCTAATTTTATTATTTTGCTATTTGAATTTATACAAATGTTTTGATGCATTTATAACTAGTTTTGCAAATTATTGTTATAGGACTGTTCATATTGGATATTCACCAAGTGGTCAAATAAGTCATGCACATGTTGACGAAATGAAGGTATCTTATACATAATTTCTTTTACTTACAGGTTTACATAAGTAACATTTTACAACAGAAAATCACGTAATATATGACCACACTGTGTCGAAAAGGACCAAAATTGAAGATGTCGAAAACACTGGAGCTGCATATCCTAACGAACAAATAGACAGGAAAGAAGGTGCGATATTCCAGAAACACTCCAGTATAACAAGGCTAAATGGCACAAATCCTGTCGAAACAAAATTTCATATCTGATTATATCTCGTCCGGAAAAAAGAAAACACACTGCTGAAGTTGAAGATGAGTCACCAATTGAAAACACCAGTAAAATAACAACAAGACACTGTTCTCTCAGCCAAACTAAGTGCTGAAATTTAATATCACAAGAGGCCAAGTATCATGCTTAATGTTTGATAAAACTTTGCATCAAGTCAAGAAGGCAGAATCCAAAGACAAAGAAAGAAATCAAGGAATCTGTTATTCATGGAATTAGATCGGAGTTGTCATGGAAGGAAGGATTAATACAACGTATCTGAAAATTTGGATAGTAGCTGACATAGCAGATCTGGGGGCACACAAGAAAGGTAGAGACATTCTCCTCATTTTCAACGAAGAAAGCATCTTCATAGCCAAAGTAGCTAAAATAGTTCCAAGAGATATGCTTGATACTAAGAATAGCTTTACAGGGACATCCGATGACAGATGTCAACATGAATCAGTTCCACATACATTAGTTTCCTAAGTAAAAATGTTACTAGGTGGACCAAGCATTGCGACACAGTCCAGTACTATTGTTGAGTCGCAGAAAACATTAACTATTTCCCAGCTATGACAGTTCAATTGTGGTTTACGTGATCAAAAGGATACAACTGCAACTTATATCTCTTCAGATAGAGAGCCACGTGTCTCGATGTTTGGCCCACCTAGTATCATTCTTACTAAGGAAACTTATCACTGTGGAACCGATTCATTTTGATAACTGTCATTGAATGTCCCTCTTAAGCTATTCTTAGTATCAAGCATATATTTTCGAACTATTTTAGCTGTTTTGGATATGATGATGCCTTCATCGTCTCGACTATAAGATGTGGCCTATTTCAGAACTTCTTCACGTCTCTAACTTGCTTGTGTGCTTGCAGATCTACTATGTCAGCTAGTATCCAATTTTTCAGATGCGATGTATTAATTCTTCCTTCCATGACATCTCCGAGTTGCTCAAGGCGTTTACTGTACAATTTAGAGAGATCGGCAAGCTTGAAGATTGGCGCAATATCTGTGCCTGATCGTGAGCCGTCGATGTATTATATCAATTCGGTAAGCAAAATTCAATTGATGACAGATTTCTGACTTTCTTTCTTTGTCTTTGGATTCTGCGTACCTGCCTTGTTGCAAAGTTTTATCAAACATTAAGCATGATTCTTGGCGTCTTGTGATATTAAATTACAGCACTTAGTTTGGCTGAGAGAACAGTGTCTTGTTGTTCAAGTGCATAGTCACGTACTCTTTTGTCGATTATAAATGTCGATGCATCGTGAAGATCGTCAGAGACATCACCACAGAAAATACACAATGCAGTCATTGTTCTTCTTGATTGACCACAACTGTTTCTGATAATTTACTGGTATTTTCAATCGTTGACTCATCTTCAACTTCAGAAGTTTGCTTTCGTTTTATCGGAGATATTTTGAGATCTGAAAATTTGTTTGACATGTTTTGTGCCATTTTGCCTTGTGATTCTGGAGTGTTTCTGCAATTCCATGGCCTTCATTCAACTGTTCAAATTGAAACCAATTCAATATGCAACATCTTTGTATTCTAGCATTAAAGGACTGATAACTAGCTACAATGCCCATGTCTGTTCTTTTGTTATCTGTTGGGCATTGTAGATCCACATGTGTTTTCTGTTGGCGTATCACAAATTCTTTCCAGTCTACTTGTTCATTAGATTTTTCAGCTCGGGTGTTTTCGATATCTACAATTTTGACCCTTTCCGATACAGTGTCGTCATATGTTACGTGATTTTCTGTTCTAAAAAGTTACTTATGTAAACCTGTAAGTAAAAGAAATTGTGTATTAGATACCTTCATTTTGTCAATATGTGCATGACTTATTTTTTCTACTTGGTGAATATCCAATATAAATAGCAACAGTCCTATAACAATGATTTGCAAAACTAGTTGTAAATACATCAAAACATTAGGATAAAGCTAATAGCAAAATAATTGAAATAACCATTAATGATATATTGGAAATTCTTGTTTTCAAAATGGCAACCATTCAAGATGGCTTCCAATACTTCAATATCTGAAGTCCTTTGATGATAGTCCTTGTCATTTGTGATAAATTGTTAAAGCCATTTATTTTTCCTATTTTTTTTTTAAATTCAAATTTTTTTTTACATGTTTTATCAATTTTCTTGTGGCTATTAAAACGGCCGCCCAAAGCATCCATTTTGATTTTCTAAATGTGTCCATAGCTATAAATGTTTGCTATGACCTAAACTCAATCTATGCAAAGTTTGATGCCATTAGCACCATCTAAATAATTGTTTCACAAATCGACTGGACTATATGGGAACCATTCTGGACATCGCTGCACCAAGCGTGAGTTCTGCGCTAAACTAATATGATGTGAATGTAAAAGTGAAAACGGTTGCCAAGGACGATGCAAATGTGTTAAGGCAGAATTAAACTGTACTGCTCTGTGTAAATGAGGAAGAGAATGTGAAATGATATTTTAGACAGTGAGAGCATTTGTGTGATTTGGCTAATTTATTGTGGGAGATTTATAACGTCAATTGAGAAAATTTGAGCAGATGATTTCCTTATAACATTACTTGTATGATATGATACTCACTATGTCTGCAATGGAGGTTTTTTTTAAAGTTGTTTTCAGATAAACTATATCAACTAAACGATTTATTTTCATCGAAGTATGAATTTGGAGCTCGACCTATCTTGGCTTAAAAATTTCAAGATTTTTCAAGATGGCCGTCATTCAATATGGGTAACATTTTCATAAATTTAGTTCAACATGGCAAATGGTATAAGCATTGTCACTCTATTTACCAGGTTTCATGTCAATAGCTTAACTAATATAATTTTCATGAATTTTTAAAGTATTTTATAGAAATCTAAAGTCCGCCTTTTTAAAAATGGTCACCGCTCCCGCTTGTTTTGACTTGCAGAGTGGGTTCATAGCTGAAAATGTTATCCATGACCTATACTACTATTATGTTAAATTTCATGTTTTTACCACAACCGGAGCAATTTTGCCTAAAATCTGCACAAATCGACTGGACTAAATGTCTAGCAGACACCAAATTGATTGAAGAAAAGATACCAAACGTCATCGAAAGCACAGTAGACATGAAAGTCTGATTCGTTAGAGACAACAATAAGTCAAGCTGTATGCATTAGAGCAGCTGTTTACAACGTGGTTTTGTATGCAGACACCCATGTGTACACCTTTTTTAAATTACACAATTAAAAAAAAATGAATATATCTCGCTTCTCTTGTAGAGCATTCGACAGTGAAAAAACTCGTTTTAAAGACGGGCCAAAAATGTTATTGGCTCGCATAATATCGTGTTAAGGTGGATGGGGGGTCTTCATTAAAATCCATAGAGTGTTTTAATAATTTGTCAAAATGTAGTTTTTATTTCATGCTTTTTTCCAAAATATAATAAAAAGTATGGGTCACCGGACTTTTTTCACGCTAAGTTGTGCAAAATTGTCAGATTTTGTATAGATTATGCATGGAAAATCAAATTTTGTGTGATAAAAAGAAAACTACACTATAGCATTTTGAGATAAAATGTGATAAGATAGCTCTTACAAAATGCTTTCAGATAAGAAAAAGAAAAAATGGGGTCACCGGACTTGTTTTCTTGCTACATATTAAAATAGGTAAATTCACAACACTTTCTATTATAAAAATTACTTTATCTGAGTTATCTCCCCTACTATTTGAGTTGTCTCCCCTTATGTGGCAAAGTTAAAAAAAAATAATTAAACAAAAATAATATGTTTTATAGAAAATCCACCATAAATATGATAAAACACATAACTTTCTATATTAACCTGAAAAGTTTTACACATGAATTACATACTACTCTCAAAATTTGCACATTTCATTAAATAACTAGTCCAATTGTTATCTGCTACTTCAAAATCCAAGATGGAGGAAGACACCCTAGCCACCTTAAGCAGATGACCGAAGAACTAGATATCAAAATTGTGTGGCCTAACAGGCAAATAATTACTTACTCAAATAATTGTTAATTTTGTCAATGTCAGTTGTCGTTAATTTATCAGATAAAATTTTCAACTTCAAATTCTTGCACATATTGCTGTCTTTATCCTGGCTTTTCTATAAATATAAATGCACACGTGTTATATATCTTTATAAATCAAAACCTACATTAGACATTAAAAAAAGGTAGCACGTCATTATATTTTTTTTAAATGATAGGTGTGCAATTTTCATAACGTGTATTTTTAAATTTATGATAATAGAAACGTATATTTAAACCTATCTCTGTCTATATGTACTTCAGATGCAATAGGTATCACAGAACACAATCTGCAGTATCTTATTACAAAATCTATTGTATTGCAAGTGCAAACAGAACAGCAAACACAAATCACAGCAATTGCAATAATACTCACACTTCATTTATTTTTAAAAATCTGGAAATACAATAATGATTTGCTAGAAACAAGTTATTATTTAGTTTTAAAGTTAAAGTCAAGCGACGACCTAAACATCTTCCTCTCTATATTGCGTAAAGTATCCATAGCAACTGTCATTTTAACTGATTTTTTATTTCAAATAAAAAAAGCAAAAAACATATGTATATATATATATATAACCGGTAGAAACAATGTGAACACTGTGGACAATGTGAACGATTTTTAATACAACGATACATATGCATTTTCTTCTTTTTTATTTTTTTTTTATTTTCATATATATATCAATAATCTACTGGTACGATACATTGTATATATGGCAGTTGTCTATCCACCAAAAAAGTGTTACATTTAAACCTAAAATCACATCGCTGAAAGGCAGACTTCTTTTACTTTAGTAGGCTACCGTAAAGAGCAACCAGGTGCGTTTACAATTAAATTCCACTCTTTTTCATTTAGGGAAGATCATGAATATCCTTGTTGTTCTTGTATGTGTTATGAAAATATTAACACATTATAAGGACAAAAAAACCCGTTTTTTGGATAACTGCTTAAACGCAATTCTTATATGTCTTATAGTATCGCAGCATTTGTAAACAAGCTATGAAAGGCTAATTTGGAAAGAAAATATACTAACAAAATTACCAAGTCCAAGGTAAATAAAAAAGTGAAAGTCATAAAACCTGACAAAACCAAACACTTCACTATATCATTCAACCTTCCGTATAGGCTGGAAAACTACAGTCATATGGTGCAGGCATTTGCTGATAAAAATGGTGGGTTGAATGCTGATTTTAAGACTTATATAAAGGAATTTAATGATTTACTCGTAAAATTAGCGTTCAATCTTTGTTATTCTCTTGTAAAAACAACTCAGTGGTAACTTGATACGACACATATATTTTCTCACATATAGCTATAATAAATCCTTACAAACTTGAAAAAAATACTCATAAGAGACTTTATAGATGAAAGTCCTACTGTAAAATACTTTTTTGGATATTGTAAGATTGTATTCTGATTTAGACAGAAGGCTTCAAATGAAGCAGCTACATAAAGATTGAGGAGACTCCAATAGGAAAATTTTAACAAAGCAGAATATATATAGTATTGAGAAAAGTGTAACATATTTAATCTTGACACACTTTTACAAAACGCTTGTGGGATTTGTTACTTGTTTGTCGTATCGTTTTGTCTTCCCCCTTGTAATGTTCTGGGATTTCGATTTTTGCATGAAGTCAGTGGTTTGTATAATGAAAAGAAATATTTTAAACATAGACTAAATTGTCTAATGTTTTTTATTGACTAATTTTTTTGATATATTGATTGTTGCTTGCTTGCTTAATGTTCAGTCCCGTATCCGTTTTTATCGATCTTGATGAAGGGGTGAAAATTAGGACTGTCAGCAGAAAATTATTGTATTTTGAATTAGGACAGAAATCTTTCAGAACAACGACCCACCTCTGAACCTCCAGACTTTTCATACTGATTGGCATTGGAAAAGATATATCCTTTTCCAACAAAATCCATGATGCCATTGTTATAGGCAATATCAATCATTATTAATCAGCCCGACTGAATATAATTCCTTCTGATGAGGTGAAAAAAACAAATTAATAATGCTAAAATTAACAGAATTTATTACTTGATTACTTATCAAAACAGCAATGAAACATCATTCCAAGATATTAATGGAGTTCAATTCAAATATATTCGGTGGAGGGAATTGAGTCCCAATTCCGTATGTGTGTCAGTATTACAGACAACGCATCAATCTGCTGATATATTCCTAACTTTGACAATGTTTGAAGAATAGTGCGATTGTGCGAATTCTTAAAAGAGGGACGAAAGATACCAGAGGGACAGTCAAACTCATAGATCGAAAACAAACTGACAACGTCATGGCCAAAAATAAAAAGACAAACAGACAAATAATAGAACAGATGACACAACATAGAAAACTAAAGACTAAGCAACACGAACCCCAACAAAAACTATGGGTGATCTCAGGTGCTCCGGAAGGCTAAGCAGATCCTGCTCCACATGTAGCACCCGTCGTGTTGCTTATGTTATTACAAATCCAATAAATAGTCTTATTTGGTAAGTCACATTCGTGAAAGGGACGGGTATTGTAATTACGACATAAGGAACATATCCGATATCATCTGTGAAACGGTTATTCCATAACGGTCAACCAACTCGTGATGGCGTCCGTAAAATTTACGAAGGGATGGTTTCAACTTCACCATTTGGAACTCTTGGTTCAATAGCTTCCTTGTGAGCAGCAATCCTCTATCAAGGAAATCATGATAGGAAACACAAGCCCGGGAATATCGTATCAATTGGGAGATATATACTCCGTATGCAGGCGCTGCTGGAATATTGCTACATAGAAATGGAAAGTTCAAACTCTTTTGTCGTAAAGGTTTGTCTTCAACCGACCCTCATTGTCAATTTCTAGATGTAAGTCAAGATATGAGGCAGACTTATCTGTATCTGTAGTATCCTTTATCTCTAGTTCGATTTGATCAACATAGTCACCAAATTTTGTATTATTTAGTGAGAGAACATCATCTATATAGCGGAACGTAGAGTTAAAGGATATTGCTAACTTCTTATCTTTCTTAAAAAGCTGACACCTTGGAATGATATTGTTGAAATCATACAAGTTTGTTCCTCAAAATTTAGACGTCATTAATGTGTAACACAAATTTAAAGTAACGATAATCTCATTATAACTACTATGTTATGGAAACATGAAAATCGGAATGGTAACTGTGAATTGGAACGTACATATTTTGTGCTTGTAAATGTAAAAAGATTTCCACAAAATGTCGAATCCAACAAAATGATTGTAATTCAAAATTGAAAACTGTATTTCGTGAGTGCATCTATCCTTTACGATATTAAAAAAAAGAAGAAACGCTTACACTATTTGATACAAACCATTCGTTGTATATAACACACCTTTCATTATGGGGTTTCTTCTCCTTTAAAAACTAGTATCTTCTTTATTTGAGAAATACGTTAACCAGAGGACCGAAATACTTAACTGAAAACATAACTTTTGAACAGTTATATATTTGTTAGATGATGAGACCAGACAGAGTACAAACCCTTTTAAAAAAAGACGTATATACTCATTCGAGATGGTTGATGCATTTCAGAATTTAAAAAAAAACGTAATAGATGTTACATCCATATTCGAAAACCCTAAGGTTACAATTCACATGAAACCTGATTAAATACTCCAATGACACTTACAAAAAAGGAAATCCTAAACATTAATAAGTCTATTCTATGTTGTGGGGGTTATCAACAAAAGACGAAACACTAGATCTTCCTTTAATGTCCTGAATACCAAAATCACGTACAACGCAAGATTGTTGATTCTAGCAAATTTTCTGTGAAAACTCTTTCAAAATTACTAACATAAATCTTAGCAGCAATAAAACCTACTGTCTCTATCACTAGAATGCTAGAATGACTCTCATATTTTACATACTAAGGTATGCCTGATTGAGAATCGCCTCTAATTATAATCCTTCATCGGTTTTTCGATGATATAATGTTCAGCATGTTCAAAGAGTTAGCATAATCAATCTACTAATCAGGAAGGAAAACTTAATAACAATTCAACTTTCCTTATATTCCTTGTAAATCAACAAAATTATCAGATAAAAAATATAAGTCAATCATAAAAAAATGATAATTTCGCAATCTAAACGTACATTCCAAAATTTTAAACTTTACTCAAAATTCATATTCCAATAAAAGATATTATTACATTAGTTGCAATTAATTACCGAGATTTCCCAGTGAAATAGAAACGGTTTTGTCAAGACGTTGTCGATGACGTTGCATCAAAGCAAATTGTGAATGCGTAGAAAAAGATATAGTTCCTTGCATTTTCTTCTTTATTTCCATTACAAATTACATTCAACTCGTGACTAAAAAACACTGATAATTTATTCATGCGCTGACTTAATATGTAGTTCGGTCACTCGTTGAATATTTTCAATATTTGATTTCTTCGATTAGTAATTTTATAACTACTGTGGATTTATTTATTTTCGTGGGTATCAATTTTCGCGGACATAAAAATTGAAAAAAAAAATAATGCAGATACGTAAATTCGAGGATCTTTGTTTGAATAGTAACAAAACAAAAGATAAAAATCATTGCAAATGTTATGAAATGTTAAATCCGCGCTTGGTCATCTTATGTTGAAATGTTCATTTAAAACTTCGATCGCAAGCGAGGACAAATGCAACTCATTACTGGTATTGGTTTGTTTTACATTTTATAACTTCTTGTTGGAATTTTATAAAGTATTCATAGCCCTTTTAAGTACAACTGATTGAAAGTTATTTTCCTCAATCAAGACATAATAAGCAGAAAATGATCAAAAGTAATAAACATGCTTACGATGTTTGCAGCCCCAGCTGGAACCCAAAACATGCTTAAACGACAATAAATCGAATTATTATCTAAAAAGCAATTTGTGTCCTCCCAGCTCCTTGTTTTAACATTTGGTTGAGTAAGATTTCATTTCGAAAAAAATATCGTTTTTGTCCAGAATAAACAAATATTTCAATATTTTTTCAATCAAAATACTTTTATATTTTATTTCAAAAACACGTTTTATGTTACCACGTTTTCGCAAGTCATCACATACTAGAATTGCACACAACATAACCGGAAATACCGGACTCAATACACATTTCTTGGGATTATTCTTTGTTGTATTGTTAAATTCTTAGTTTGCTGTGACCCACGAAGCCAACCAAAATTGGTATACCACGAATAAAAATGAATCCACAGTAATAATCAATTCATTTTACAGCGATAATAATTTGTTATTTCGGACATCTATAAAAAGTTATACTACTTGACGAGTTTGCATTTGCAATAAAATACCAGGCACATCAGCAACAGATGCCGATGTAGTCTTAAACGAATGAGCTTAAAACTCCTGCAAGTCTCGAAGCCTAATATATTCATCAAAACTTTAAGCCATATGGCTTTGATGAAATGTGCGACACGGCTGTCGACATTATGTCATATGAAGCCTATTTGGCAATGACTACAGTTTAAACAAAAGGTTTTGAAAGTATAAACAATTGACAGCAATTCTAAATAGTTAATTTGAGAAATGATTTCTAGATTTGTCCGACCACAACGGACTGTCTGTTGCCAAGAACAAGCACCCCCTTTCCCTAAAAGATATCAGCTTATTTCCAAAACACATTCTCTGATGATCTGATTTTTCTTTAACTTTCTTATATTTTTAAAACAACCAGTTTACTTCTTCCCTAAAGAGTTAAGACTTTATCACAGTCATTTAAATCTTAAATATTCTCAATTGTAGCCCTCTGTTAATTCAGTTAACTAACGTATATGTCCTTGCAAAACTGCAGACTATCAGTTTTTGACATTATATAACTATAAATATTCAATCATCAAAAAAGTCATCTGTCAAATGGAGATTAATAACCGATTAAGATATTAGCTGTCGTATTTAAGGTTTTATTTTTTACCACTTTTCCCGTTATCCTTAAGTGGTGGTCTGTATAAATCATTGGTTTTGTTTTGACATTTTCACGGTTCAATTGATGTTATGTAAGATGAACAAAGTACATATGCATTTACGGTTGTAAATTTTGGTGATTTATATATGTTAGTTGCATATGTATTTGGGTGTATTTATGTTCGAGAAAATATAACTACCGCAAAATTCGTGAAGATAAAAAACCGCGAAAAAGTACATATACAGTATTTAATATCTCTTCCGATTCATACTGATATGTGTCGCATTATGAAATTGGCATCACAAAACATTTTATCTCAGAAAAATATCGCTAAACAGTATATTTACCTCAAATTCGACAAATTTTGTATCGATGTAATCAATACATAGTCTTCCGTTCTTATATGTGCTTACACCCTTCAAAGATAATTTGGATATTTCTTCAATTCGAAAACGCACCAATTGAGCATATTCATTATCTTCATCCTTTCCTAGTTGATTGGCAATTCCCATAATGCTTCCTGCTATCATTTCCCAGCGTCCTTGAGTCGAAAATTCACGTAGATCGGAAAGATGAATAATCTCATTTCTTATTTGCACAATTTGTTTAACCCATTGAACAACATTCTGATTGGTTATTGTATAGATACCACCAGTCTCTTTCACTAAAGTTATAACATAGTTAGCAAAAGTTATATCCAAATCTCCTATTTCTTTTGGTTTTGCTGTGTACTTACAGATGCATTCTTGTGTTAATTCCTTTTGGTATTTTCTATGGCCTTTACCTATATTATTTTGGTCACAATTATACCAATTGAAGAGATGTCTAAAACTTAAATTTATAACATTGTTATTACTGTTTAAATCTCCAGGTGTACATCCACAACATCTTATTCTATGACAAGAATGAAACAGTGCGTGTTTTATGTTTATATCGTTAAGAAATGACTGAAACGTGTTGCCCTTGAGTATTTGTTCTGTAATATATCTTTTTATAACCAAGCTTGCAATTTCCATTATCAATAACATTGTCTTACAGTAGTCGTTTTTGTTTGAATTCCATTCACCGATATCTAAAATAAATTTGATAGAACAAAGTTAACACAATGTGCATAAATCTTGTAATGGATTTGCAAAACGATGCACACACATGTAAATGTTATCCAAATGATAAATGGCTGAATATTTGACATTTAGTTTTAAAAATTTTTTTTATCTTTTGAAACAGAACAGTTAGGTATGTCTGTCCGAAGGATAGAAATGTCCACGAAATCGAAATTTTGAATAAATGTTTACAACGTCGACCTCATTTGTCGCTAAAAGTAGAGCATGAGAGTTAATCTTTTATTACATATTTGAAATGACTAGGTGAAAAAAGCTTGTATTTAAATTTTCTTGAACTTTCATCGTGGGATCAAAATTGTATCTTTGTAATTGAATTCACTTCTCTGAACTTAAGATTGTGTTAGTTGATAACGTATTGCAAAAATACCATACACTTAATTAGATTAACAAGTTACCACAATCTGCGAACGACTTATTTATGTGGCCTACGTTATTTATCGTTTGTAAAAATAATGTGTCACATATCACAAGAAGTAACGCTAATCATTTAAAAAAATGTACACTTACACCTACTTGACATTAACAGCATTTCTTTTACGATAAGCATGATTATGTGTCTTTTTCATGTTAATAGAGACGCATGGTATTAACAAAACCATAAAAAAGTGTCAAGGTATAATTCTCTTAAAATCAGGTAAAATTTATTTTTGCTAAACTTATTAAGTCAAACCGTATCATAAAATATAAATTTCTTTATCTGAGGCGCAATCTGAGTCCTCACAATTTTACGGGAAAATAACGAAAATCATTGACGGTTATTTTTCTAAAGATATATTTTCTTCAAAGCAGTTTATAACCTTTTTGTTAAGCATATAAAATTACACAATTATGTTATGAATATACTTGTATGTAAGTCAAACTTCAGTATCTATATTTGTGTTATTTCAAAAAATTTACATGAACAAAATAGGCACTAAAGAAAATGCTCAATACTGTGAAAGTACTTTTATTCGTGGAGTTCCAATTTTCGTGGTTTTCATGGATTGCTTTATCCACGAATTTAAGTGTCGAACGAATTATAACAACTCTTGTCCAATACAAAACATGAAAAGATCCCCTCGTAGGTTTGACCAAATGGATACGGGCATATATATCTAGAAAATACATCGAATATCAACAAACGCACTATGAACTATATCTACAACTTCAGACAGGATTTTACCTATATAATCTTTACATAAAACCTAAATAAAGGCAATAGTAGTATACCGGTGTTCCAAATTCATAAATCGATTGAGAGAAAACAAATCCGGGTTACAAAATAAAACCGAGGGAAACACATCAACTATAAGAGGAAAGCAAAGGAACAACAGGAACACTGAAGTGCAACAAAAACAAACGCCAACATACATAGAAACGAACTATTTGATAACAACTGCCATATTCCTGACTTGGAACAGGACATTGTAGGAAAACATGGTGAGTTGAACCTAGTTTAATGGATAGCCGTACCTCTCGTTTATATGACAATGTTAAAAATATCGCTAAAATGAAAACACTACGTCACAGAAATACAATAGTCGACACAACATGAAAACAACAACGAACATCTTCCATCAACGACAGACACCACAGGACATCACAAACAGTGACGCACTTACGTAGCGAACATGTAATATTGAACTTTATACAATTATTTTCACAATACCAGTCCAAACAATTTTCACGACAATGATAGTATTGAAAGGCACTTTTATAATTATTTGGACTACAAACGATAAGAAATAACACATAATCCAACTAAAACCATAACAGAAACATCAAAAATAAATACATGACTGTTGGATGCATAAAATACCGAGACACGTCGTATAGCAATGCAAATTCACACTTAGTATAACAGTCATATTCGGGAATAGGTTACGTTCGGTACTCTGCAGACAGACGACATAGATGTTAAACCACAATCTTAGACGTGGTAAAAATATCATTAGTTAGTTTAGACAGAGACACATCGTATATATATCAACCAATTCGTGATGGTGCCCATAAAATGTACGGAGTGTCATTTTTAATCTTTTCTCCTCATAACTGTGTAGTTTCTGCGTAAGGAGCACACTCCTGTATATGAAGTCGGTATAGTTTGAACATGCACGAGCATAACGTATCAATTGAGATATGTAAACACCATACGACGGAACAGAGGGTATGTTACTGCTGAGAAATGGAAAATTGATACTTGGGAAGTTGAAATCCTCCCGTTTTTCATAGATTTTAGTGTGAAGTCGTCCATCTGTGTCAATATTGAGGAAAAGATCAAGGTATGAAGCAGTCCTTCTTGTATCAGTAGTTTCCTTATTTTCAAGTTCACTGGGATACTAGTATATGAGATACAAGTATTGACTGAAATATGGGTTATTCAGTGATAGGACATCATCAATATATCTGAAAGTAAAATGAAAGAATTTTGCATGGTGCTTTTTCTTTTTGTCTTTTAGAAGGTTCTGAATGAGTTCTGCTTCATACGAGTACAAAAACAAGTCGGCCAGAAGGGGTGCACAATTAGTACCCATTGGAATTCCGACTGTCTGTTGACACTGTTCGACTTTAAACCTTTGAATTCTCATGCAAATTAATGTTGGTTGATGAAAGTCAGACTGTCGGTTATGATATGCGGCGATGAAGTGTTCATTTTATCTCCTCGTAATTTTCATACGAAAATTCAATTTATAATTTTATATTTTTTGCTTACTTTAGTTATGAATTTCATAGAAGCTAATTCTACAATTCGAAGTACATTAGTAGCATTTTTTTATGTAATAGCCTTCTTTTGAAGTGACATGTTTATGCCCCAATCAACGCCTTTGATGATCGTTAATCTGTTGATCATTCGATTTCAGGTTAATTAGTGTCATCATTTCTGATTACCCGTGTGCAACAATTAAAATGTTTACTTTGCAATTTACTTCAATCGACTTAATTTGAAAGGATAGACGAACCAGCTTATACCGAAAGCACTTATTTTATTGAACAAATGATGAATGTTGTCAGTAATGAATGACGAACGAGTAAGTGAAAAAGAACCCCTTATTTTGGAAATGTCTCACAAATCATAATAAAACAACATATGACTATTTTCAAGAATCTTTGCTTATAATGGCCTGAATTTTTTTTCTCAGAAAAACTAAAATCCACAAATTTTAGAACCCACGAATATGTAACTTTTGCTCAAACCACGAAAATTGATAGCCACGAATTAAAGTTCTTTCACAGAATTCATTTCGGAACTTTCATGGAGGAAAGATGATGAATATTTCAAATGAAAATGTTTCACACGTAAAAGAAATGTAAACGTTAGCCCACGCAAAATTACGAGAAATAACTAGAGGATATACCAAAAGACACTGTGCCAAGAACATGTACCTCTAAGTTTTGTTATAAAAAATATGTATTATGAACATGTGTTATATATAAAACAACAATTGAAGATTGAAATGTAATCGGATTATCAGGAATTGGTACGTATTCTATTTTGTTCTTTGTTTTGGCTTAATGCATTTCGTCATAATTTTACTCTATTTTTGTAGACACCAGATGGCTTCTCCCATTGAAAACAAAAACGGAAACGGTTACTGTTAGTATGCTAAAGACAGAAAACTGAAATTGAAAGACTTTGGATTAAGTAGTATATTGATATTAAATCTATTTATTTACTTCGTCCTCTAAAACAAATTTCCTGCATTTGGTGTAACAAAATTATTTTTTATCGTTTAAGAATTTAAAATTTTAGAATATCACATAATTTCAAAGGCCTCACTGTAGTTGGAAAAAAATCTCATCAATATTCCAGAATACCAAATTAAAATAAAAAACTCATCTCCCATTCTCTATTTTATTTTTAACGATGGAAAGCAACTTACGACGTCACGAGCTAAATAACTTGAGTGAAATTTAGTTAAAGTGAAGTATGGGGAAGTATTCAAAAGTATAGACAATTTATAATTATGAGACAGCCTCATATTGTTTGATCATTTCAACATGTCTTAAACCAATGAATAATAAATTAAAATACCGGTTATAATATCTATTTTTTTTATTTTTTTGGCATCATGCGACCTCGTATATTAATCAGCAAACATTGCGTTGACACTGTTATTATATGCTTTTTCTAACCAATGCTTTAATTGCCCAATCATATTCGACACAACATGTTTGAACATTTGGTTTCCTATGCTCTTCATCTTAGCATAGTCTATGATTTGGCCTTCAAACTGTTGTGATCAAAGCTCTACTGGTGGGTCTTATGCAGAAGAAATGTGTGTCTTGGGTATCACATTATACGCCTGATATCTTTGATATTTAATTGTGTTTTTTTAGTATTAATGTACTCTTTTGTTGTTGATTCCCCCTATAAAACAGTTTTCGATTTTAACGACTTTTAACTTCACTACATTAAGTTCAGACTGTTGAATAATTCACGTTAATTGATCATGTATTGCTTCTGACTTGAGGACACTCACATACAGAATGTGGTAAGGTATAAAATGTTTGCGGGCGCCCAACCCTCGCCTCTCGCCTTACCCGGGACAGTAGTGTAACAGCAAAACATAAGAACAAACTGTAAAATCAGTTCAAACAGGCGTCACTCGGATTTCAATACCACTACTTGCTCCACTGGTGGCTCTAGTCATGTTGTTTTATAGTAAGATAATGAAAAAGGGAACATATCAAATGTATCTGCGTTAAGATATTCACAATAACCTACTTAACAATAGACTGCTTGATGTGTTTTCTTGTTGAATACACATGTTTTCCTAAAATATATTTCATTTACAATTTAATCTGCTATTTTTAGTATTTACATATAGATGCTGGATTATGTTATTGACAACACCCTTTTAGGGAATAGATAATCAAGTAAGGTGGCAAATGCAACGATAATTTGTTCATTTTACGTATCACGTATAATTTTTTTTATAATAAAAAATCGAAAACACTACTTTAGATGTAAATATTTCAACGGATAATTTTTGAGACTCATGAATTGTCACCAGGAAGAAAAATTAAGGCCCGGTTTGGCACTAGAAAATAAAGTTTTTGAGAACTCTTTCAAATTTGCGCATAATTTTTGGAAATGCATAAAATAAAGAAATATAAATGAACAACATACGATTTTTGATGTTATAACATCACTATAACGTCATATTATGCACCATTTTCTTGTAAACAAAGAAAACTGCAGATGATTGAATTCTTTCAAAAAAGATGAACAGTTGTATAGGAAGCATATGAAATTGACGAAAAGCATTCATAAATGTATCTTAAAAACATGAAATTTTCAATTTTTGCTACATAGATTTTTCTAAAGAAAAAACTATATGTTGTTGAAACATTAATTTCCGTTTTGATGATATAAAATATTTATATGTGTATGAACCAATCCGTTACCTTGTCTATAGTGAAAAACGTCAAAAATCGACGTTTTATGGTCTACAACAAGATGATGTTACGATTATTTCGACGTTTTTGTATATTTTTTCACCAAGTACTCCACTTTGATTGATGTATACCGTAAAAACGAAGTCAGTGACCTTATTATTATTTTACATCATTAAAACGGAAATTTTTGTTACCAACAACATATAGTGTTTTAAGAAAATCTATGTGTTGAAAATTAAAGACAAATTTATGAACGTTTTCGCTAATTTTATGTGCTTTCTATACAAATGGGCACCTATTTTAAAGGAACACAATCAGCAATATTTCAGGGAAAAAAGAGATAAAGGTATTATTTTTTCGATTTTAGATACAGTTCAATGAGCCAAAGGTGTATGCAAATTTTAAGATAATCTGTGACATAATAGAAAACCAAAGGATATGGGGTATCTATCCATGACACAAAATCAGTACATGCACAACAACAACAAAAAAACACACAAAAAGCGCTTTTATTGCTGTTCTTCATCTCAAAGTCACAGTGAGGCCTTCTACATGGAGCAAAAACACTCTCACTTTACTGCAAGTCTAAACCCATTTACTGTAACTTGACCTTAAGGGAATCTTTATTATAGCTACTGTCATATTCTCCACAAATATTAAGTTGTTTCTTGCGTGCGCACATACTTTCCCAGTCTAACATACACTTTAAAAAAGTTAACGAAGAGCAAGAAAAATCAAAAAATTTACAAAATATACTAAATGTATCATGATTTGCTGCCATGGTTACTCCTTGAATGTGAAATATGTTTTTATTTAACACTATGTACATAAGTGAAGCTAGGACAAATTTAAGAACATGTATGGTAACTTTTCAAGTTGCAATAATATTTGGGCCAAGTAATGGCCTTTTAGACATTTACGGAAAGTATCGGTACCGTGTGTTGACACCGACTCTGACAGGTAAAACGAAGATAAAAAAGTACTAAATAATATGCTTTTCGTGGTAAAATTTGCAAATGATAGTTTAACAAAATTTTACACAACGATTTATTTAATCAAATAAGGTTTGTCTTCTATTTACAAATCCTGCACAGATCTCCACAATTTGTCTGACGTTTTTGTCTTGGGTGCCTCCACCAAGTACCCATCACTTTATAATGTTAAGATCACCCATGGAATGATCGACAATAATTCTATATTCTGCAATGATTATTTTAAATTTTCGACACTTGTGTTTCTGGTGATCAGGTTTTCTGTTGATTTGCTGTCGCGTAAATGGAGTAACTAGATGCCGATTTGGATAATTATTTCCTTTATTTCTTTAGAATATATACAGTCTCACAAATCTTATCCCCTGATTCTTCGCTCAAAGGTATTTACGAGCTATTGCCCTGATCACTTGGCATCCGTAGATTTGTCCGTTATGTTTTCCGACTGAAAAAAAAGTATTTTACCAAACTTGGAATAAACGAAAGCTTTTTAGATGCTGGAATTTGTGTTTGGCAATCCTTTCAAATTTCAAAATTGCCATCGCAGCCTCTGAGCGTTCAATTTCTTTTCCAACCTGAATGTAGGATTGATGAATGGGTTGTTGGGTGTTCAACTTAAAGTGGCAAGATAAATTCAGAAAAGGGAACATAGTAAGACATGAATATTTGACCTTGCATTGTACAAACCGACACACCAATTTGTGACGTTCGATTTCAAAAGGTAACTGTCCGTAGTAAAACATGTCAACCAACCCATACACATCATTCCGACTCAGGGCCGACCATTCTTCGTGCTTAGAGGAGAAGCAGTAATTATCAATATTAAGTCTTTGGTTTGACCAGTGGCGGATCCATAATTTACAGAAACGGAGGCCCGCTTCACTTTTGGCTTTTAATAAAGGAGTGCACGATCCAAATTTTGCCCAACAATTTCGTTATTTTAATAAAAAAATTCCAGAAAAGTGGACCAGGTCCCTCTGGGTTCAAAATCCACATCTCTTGAATCGAACCAAACTGGGCAGAAATTTTCGAAATTCCTGGGTTACCATTTTCCTTTTTCAGAATGGCCGCTCCAGCTTTTAGTTTGTTGGCACATATTTTCAAGTAATATGGTCAGAATTGATTATATGTTCCCGCTTATACCACACCACTTGTTACTTTTTGAAGCTACCTTTTAGTTGTTTATTTTATTTTTGTGGGGGGGGGCTAAGATGAAAACTTTCGTCCTACATTTTATTTTCAGCAAATATTGAGTCTGACGTTTATTCTTTCTTGGTAAAGGCCTGCCTTTTTATTGCATTTTTTTTCTTCTATGGCATTAGAGATGGTAGAAAAAAATCATTCAAAATAACTATACATGAGTATGAGCTTGACGACATATCCGATTGGAATGTGCAGTTACGATAACTCTGGATTCAAATTTTGATTCTTATTGTCGGCGGAGCGATAGTATCCTCTGTTTATATACTCCATATGAATCAAGTGCGCCACTGGATTAACTATGAGACGACTCATGTAAATTTTGTTGTCAGAGTCGGAGTCAACAGTCGGAACCGAGACTTTCCGTAAATCTCTATTGTCCCTTCTCCTTGGAGGGAACCGATAGTCTCTAAACAAGTCTTTATTATTCCTTCTAATTTGCAGAATGGGAGTTCGAAATGCTTTATAATACGGGATGTAGTCTCAATTTTGAAATTGCTCTCTGAATAATTTCTCTCCAGCCAAAAAGTAATTAAGATATAAATAAAATACATTGGAAACGAAATAAATATGCATATAATTGTAGAACAAAATAATATTTGTAAGGTATATATCAAAAACCTATTGTCATGATAGTAAAAACAAAAACAATCATCATTCGTATGGTTGATAAGGGATACGAGTTTCTATGTGATCCTATGGTAAAGAAAATTAAGAATTTAATCATGAGAATCACTCGATATGTAAAAAAAACAACATAATTTTTCTTCAAATAAACATTCCTTGATATTGACAAAAACGCTATTATATGATTTACATTGTGTTGCAACACTTTATCAAAACTTGCGCAACGTATCATACACAATATTTGGGCAATAACCGGTCTTATTAGGTCCATACGTCGGATTACGTACACAAGTCATTTTATGGGAAATCTGTAATAAGTGACGTCATGCGTGACATGCTTTTGACAAATATTTATTTTATTAGGCAAAACATCAAGTTGTTCCTTCTTATGACGCTAAGTTTCAAAAAATGTGCAGTTTTTTTTTATGAAGGATTAATAAGAGTAGTCAGATATAAAATGAGATTATTACAACAAACATTGGTTGTGGCCTGTTATCTATTTCTTGCATGAAGAGATATATCTCGTAGCACACTGCACGGAGTGTGATACGAAAAAGTGATACGAAAATCTGCATTAAATTGATTGGCTTATCCAGCATCATGAGACGATATTACAACATTTTCATTGGCTATTCGTTCGGGCATTAAAGGTTAAGACGATGTCTATTTCGTCCATGGCAACCGACATATGTGGATTCTTCAATATTTTACAAAATACGCACAGTTTTTACCATAAAATATTCTTTTTGTCAACTTTTAATACATTCTGAAGCGTAGAAAAAGTTTTAAATTGACATCGGAACAGGACATATGACGTCATACTGGTATGTGCAAAATACTAGATCAACGATTCGCGGAATTTTTAATTTAACACAATGAGAGTGTTGACCATAAGAGAAATAGGTTTAAGAACTTGTTAGAATAGGATATCGCTTGATATCAACTCTCGTTATTTAATTTAAATAGTATTGATTAACTCGCCGAAGGCTCGTTTATCATTATATTCAAATTAAATAACTCGAGTTGATATCCAGCTATATCCAAAATCACTTGTTATGAAACCTATAATTAGCCAACTGAAATATAAAACAAAACGAACCTGCAGAGGATTTTGTTATACCAGGAGGTGTTGTTGAAACTTCTTGACTTGTTTTTGCTCGACTTAATCGTCTTTGAATACCTTCCATCTTTTTTTTAGCGTTCGTAAACTGTGTTTGAGTATTTCTCTAACATAAAAAGTAAAACATATGATTGTAATCATACACTGAAAAAAAGTCAATAACTTTCAGTCAAGGTGCGATGTTTTAATTCTGAATATGACCTATCCGTATTTTGTGCAGAACTGCAAGGTCATTACGAAACCGATGATTTTGTTTTTGGACAGATTCATCTTTGACATAGTTTGTGATTAAATGCAGAGTGAGTTACCATTAAAGTACTGTCTTGGGTGCCTTCACACCGTTTATATGTGTTATACTGGATATTCAACTATTTTACAATTCACATTTTTTCTTGCATTAGGAAATTATCATCAAAGATATCTAAGTTATAATTTTTAAGCCAAATGCGCGTTTTGTCTATAGTGACGCTCGAATAAAATTTGAAGACCATTGAGGACACAAAATTTCGAGAGGTTTTGCCAAACACAATTAAGGAAATATATTCCTTCGGTAAAAACATCCTAAGTATTTTGAACAATGCAAAGGTTTTTCAACAGATAATTTATAAATGTGACAGTATCAATGATAGTTCATGTCAACACGGAAGTGTTGAATAATGAGTTGGTGACACCCTCGGGGAGGAAAACTACACCATCAGTGAGTCAATGTACTGGGCTATCACTTATGCTTGACATTTCTTACATTATAATATTTGTTCACCATTTGTGACATGACGTCATACAGATAAGGAGTTTGATATGGCGTCATAGATTTAGGACTTTGATAAAGCCTTTGCAACAGTGACTGACATCGATGACGTGACGTCATATAGATTAAAGGTGCGATAAAGCCTTGCAACCATGACTGATATCGATATCATCACGGATAGCTATTACAGCACGATTGCAGTTGACCGTATTACACATACAATGTATCTGTATTTACTACTAGGTATATAATAAATACAATTACTACATTTTACTTCATTTTTACCGCTTGTAATTGTGAATTGTTTATGCATGGCATAAATGCAGATTTCTTGGAAATTTTCGTCGACATTAATAGCGTGTTTCATTACTGGAGTCAATATTTGCCTTGACCTAGAACGTTTGGAAATAAATCTAATGAAATACCGTGTTCGTCGTATTAAAATAAAAATAATTCACAAAGGCATGAATAATTACTTAAAGGATGTTCCCTACTCTTGTTTTAAACTTTTTATCAGATATTTGGAATCCTTAAGTTTTATCCTGGAAGTGCCAATAAAAATTTTGCCTGGTAACCCTTCTTTTTTTCAGAATTTTATGACATTTAGTATAAAAAGGCCTTTATCATAATCTTATAAATCCCTGTTATTTTTTTCTTCATAGTTTTTCAAAGAAAAAGGTGCCAGTGTTAAATGTCTGAAAAATTTAGAATGAATCATTCCCTGACAAATTTCTATTGATTTTATATCCAAAAACAAGTAAACGGACCCTTAGTTTTTTCTTCTTTTTAAGTAATTTTATCTTTAAATACCTTCAGTGTATTACAGTCTTGTAAAACGCTTGTTATTTTGAAACAGAGGAACGAACATCCTTAAAAACATTAAATATGTATGTTTGAACTTGCCCAAATATCATCATTATTGGTTTTTTTATGTTGTAGAAATTTGATCTTTATTTCCCTTATTATGCAAGGTAATATGAATATAACATCTCGAAGAAATTACATGTAATTGCAAGCATGTAATGTAGGATTTTTACAATGTAAATGTTCATACTATAATGGAATAAAATTGAGAATGGAAACGGGGAACGTGTCAAAGAGACAACATACCAACATAAGAGCAGAAAACAACCCAAGGCAACCAAGGAAACATTGATATATCACATATATAAATATATCACTTTTATACCTTTTCACGAAATTAATGCGTAGAACAAATGATAGTTTTATCGTTCTCAACTCATCCTACTGTATTTTTTTTAAATTGTGAAAGGTTATAACAGAAATGCACCACATAATACACACACTGATAGCATCGTGCTTTTAATAATATTAAAATTGCAGATGGTTATAACATAAAAACAAAAACTGATAACATCGTGCTTTTCAATAATATTTATTTCAAATATTAGTTTAAATGTTGTCATGCCTATATTAAATAACTGTTTACACTATCATATAAACTAAACAATAGACAAAGAAAAAAAGTACATTTCGAAAGCACACATATGTCAAAACAGGCGGGATGATAAACAGGTTACAATAATATTACACAGTAAAAAAAACCCCACAGTATTATGAAGTTTTTTACTTGAACGTGTTACTTTTAAATTGTATATTAGTTATCATCATTGATATTAAAGTCCATTCACGCAAGTGTATCTTTTAGAATATCAAATCTAAAACGAGGCTTGAATCAGATGGGCTTATAAAGTAACTAGAAATACAAATTCCTGTACTGGTTTTCGTTGTATTCCAAAGAAAACTTATGACATTGTACATACCTGGGTTACCCAAAAGTACTGATCTTGATTTGTAATCCGTCAATAGAGCTTCAGAAACTTTGAAGTATATTAATTATTCTTGAGCTTTCCACTTTAAATAACAAAAGAATTTAACACTGAAAATGAAATAAAATCCGTTATATTATTCATTTGAAAAGTAAGATTACTGTGACGTTAACGCATAAAATCATATATAACATACCTTTTGCATAAGAAAATTCAGCTTCTTTTGCAATCAAATCTGCAGGTAAATAAAGACATGGAAACAAAATATGTTGACAACATGAGGAGATAAGATAAACGATGGTGTAAGACTTTAGATATGAAAAATAAACATTACATTAGGTAAAAATATATTTCGTTTACAAGTGAATTGCATAAATAAAATGAAATCCTGTAATAGATTCTTAAGTCCGAAAATACAGAACATGAAAATACCAAAATGGTTTTAGATTTTATATGTATGATCAAAATAATAAGTAGATGTGATATGTACGTCAATGAGACATCAACCGAACGACAAAATAAATAACCAAAATAAGTAGCTTGCATTAAATAACTTTATAGTTATTTTAGTTCCAAATGAAAAACCTGAAAAAAAATCATTCATTTCATATCTAAAAACTCTCAATTGGATATAGTATAGAAGAACCATGATACGCATCTGCAACACAAACAATAGTTATTCCCGTATTTGTGTTTAATTGTTTTGCAGTGGTTTCCTCTCAAGCTGTTTTTATAAGCTTTTATAAACGAACCTTCCTTTTTCTATCCATCCCTTAATTCATATCTTTTCCCATGACTGTCATTTTCAAAGTCAGTGGTCATAAAGCGTTCAAATGAATCTATCAATTATCATTAAACAGTGAATTCGAAAAATGTATAACTAACTAAGCAAAACATCAATTTTGTCAAAAATACAAGATAATTTGAAATTGTATAGGTGTATTGTCTGTTTTAAAAATATTAATAACAAACACAGCCACATGAACATGATGAAGCTATATACTTGAACGTGTTACTTTTAAATTGTATATCAGTCGTCATCATTGATATCAAAGTAAATTCACGTAGTGCGAATATACTAGAACTTTGCAAGCGTATTTTTAAAGATAACAAATCGTTATAACGAGACTTGAATCATATAAGTTGATAACACATTCAATCAGTCAATCACATTCATATGTGTTTTAAAACTAATTACCATCAATACAAATTAAAATGTGTCACAAAAGACATATTTTATACAATAGTTCCGGAATATCAAGAAGTAACAAAAAACACTGAAAATGAAATTTTTATGACATGTTGTTGTTTTCGCATTTTGCTCGGTTTTTTTTATAAGATCATAACAATTGATTTCTTTGTTTATTTCTATTTGTTCGTTTTAAACATTGTAAAACGTGTCTTTCTATGTAATGATATTACCATGTGTGTCAGATTATTTAAAGTTTACAAAGACAAAGTTCAGTTTGACTGGAAATAAAAGTGATAGTATCTGTTCTGATTTTTTTAGAACCAAGAATGTACACAGTTTTGTGTTGTCTGATGGGTGAGTTTAAATAATGACGTGTGTAGAGGCGCGTTCTGGTGGGTGTCAGCAGACGTATATGCCTCTCTGAAATCTAACATTCTGTTGTGTTGTCTAGCTGGCGAATGTGGACACTGTTTACATTGAAATAGTAATACAGATACGTAAGGAAGTCCCCAAATACTAACAATGAAGGACTTGTGACTATCAAGATAAGCACTTGAAAATAACGGTGACTGATGTAGTTCTGAAAATATTTTGTTGAATGTGTCATTGCTAGATTCCCAAGATACAACTGAAAATTTTTTTTTAGAAAAAACATCAAATCAAATCTTGTGTATCTATATCAAGAAAATATTGTTACTTCAGAATACTTGACTTGAAAATATATAATTTTGTAGCATAAAATTGTCCAAACTTTTTTTATATATATATATTCGTTTTAGCAATCCTCCCTTTTTTTAGTAAACGTCCTAGATCCGCCCCTTGAATATTAGTGAAAAATATTGATGATTAAAAACAGTGAAATAAATTGAAAATTTTTAATTTTTAATTTCATCCAAGATATAGATATCAATACTTTGGAGGTTTCCTCCCGAGAGTATCACCATCCCAGTGGTCAACATGCATTATGATTGATATGGTCATGTTCATAGATTAACTGTTGAAAAAAACTTTCAATTTTTCGAAATACCTAGATTTTTTTACCCTAGGAATAATTTACTTGTAATTTAACTGTGTTTGGAAAATCCTTTCGGAATCATGTGTTCTCTATGCTCATCAACTTTGTACTTTTTTATACCGTTTCAGTTTTTTTTATTCGAGCGGAACTGATGAGTCTTCTGTTGATGCGCGTCTGGCGTTCACAATGTTAATCTTGATATATATCATTGATGAGTTATTTTAATACCTAAAGATATTAGAGAACATTTTTGGTAGTGATACAAAGAATGTAATGAATAAATTTAGCGTATCATTTTTCTATGAGTTTCGACCCGTTTACACTAGTAAGAATGTGCTGATATGCAAAGCAACTTATCAGTAGGTTTTGAATATCAGACCGAAACACTATTTGTATTGATTAACTTTCTCTTTTGAATTGGTTCATATTTTACGTACGTGCCTTTAATAGCGGACCATACAGTATGAGATTTGTGCAGTGTTGAAGGCTATGCTGTCACCTATAATCCCTTGCATCAACATCATTTAGAACTCTCCTAGATAGTTGTCCCATTAGCAATCACATCACATCTGCTAATTTTGGTAATAGATCTTTTATATCATGCACATAAAAAGTAACTATTTCTTTCTGATCTATCAAAAACAGTGATGAAAAAAACAGTGTCTATAAAATGTCAACAAAATAACTATTACAAATTTTAAAATATAATGTCTCCTTACACATTATTAAGCCACTAAAGCTTTCAGAATCCGGGTCTGCTCGCCCATTCACTTTTTTCCAAGTTCAATTTGCCCTTATTCTCATTGTCTTTTACATTATTTTTTTTCTGTTTTTTGTGTTGTAAATTGAGGATAAGAACACATAATCTTGGTGTTGACAGGCTAGTGATACAGATGTTGAACTACTTCGATCACTCGACATCCGCCCTTCTTTTCATATGAATCTACACTCAGTCAAAATGAAAAAAATCGAGAATAGGAATACAATACAGATCAGACTACTATACTGAATCAAACACAGCATAAACATGTCATTGGTGAGCTGAGACCCAGATCTAGACACTGCGTATGGGTCAACGAATTCTTGATGATGACCCTAAAACTTATGCAGTGTTGATTGCAGTCGTTTCGTCCTGATATTTCTATTGGAGCAGTTTTTGTGTTAGGAGCACAAACTTATTCGCATTCTGTGAACATGCATGGATGGATGCACGGGCGTAAATGGAAACTGAAACATGTAGCATGTTACTGGTAAATTGGAAAATGACAACTTATTACGTTTGTCATAGATTTTAGTTTGAAGTCTTCCATATTTTTCAGTTTTGAGAAAAAATATCAAGATATGATGCAGGCACTCTTATTTTGGTATTATCCTTAATATCAAGATCAATTGTAATTATGAGATGGAAGAGCTCATTAAAATATGGGATATTGAGTGACAGGATATCATCTAAAAGTGAAATCATAGACCTTTGCGATAAATTTTGTTTGTTGTCTTTGGGAAAATTCTGTTTCATGTAATGATAAAGACAAATCTGCTTGTAGATGTGCTCAATTCATACTCATTGGATGACATTGTCCTCGATATATTTGACGTGGAATTAGAGTGTTTTTCTAAAAGGACTATTGTTCATTACTCAAAACAAGAAATAGGTATCTACGTTTCCCAAGTTTTGAAGAAGAAAACTCTGTTATATGAGACGATGTAGTCGATCTATCAATTGAGCAAAGGGAAGAGAATGGTTAAGCATTAACAATCAAAGGAAGAATATCACGAACTCCTAAAGAAGTGGACCGGGTGATTTGACAGAGTAAAAATCTGCTGCTTTTTTTCATAAAAAAAAATGAAAACGACACTATAAAACTAATGCTTCATAAGCGCTTTTCTGGACTGACCTCATCAGTAACGATCAAAGCCGAATATCACCAACTGCCATGCGAATTAACACTCACACAATCGGGAATAACACACAATCGGTAAAAATTACACATCAGAGGACTTTATTAGTACTTAAAAAATCTCATATACTGTTTTACACATTACTTTGAATATTTCTTTTTCGTAATATCTTGTAGTTCCATTAAAAAAAGAGAAAATGTTTGATAATAAGAAAATTATGATGATATGACTAAACAAAAAGTCAAATTGGGGTATGTTTAGCTAAGATTTGACTATAATTACTAAAATCTAACAATTTAAATAAAAAATGTCTTACATTGTGTGACTTTGCCCATAAAATTTGCTTAATTCTTTAAAACAATTACGTAACGAAAACCGTATGCCAATTCTAAAGGATAAGGTAGCATTATTCGTATTTGGCTTTACGCCCTTTTGATTTTCTACGGATTTTGACGGATTTTGGGTCCATGAACGTGTGTCACCTAAGTCTGCACTGAAACCGGATACTTGTGAGGAGTAATATATATATATATACTAGAACACACCCGCGATGTGTAAATTAAAGTACCGACGCCTTATTTTTAGCCTGAATTTTTTAGTATTTGTATTTTCACATGATAAAGTCATGCTGCTTAAATTGTGCAGTTTTCACTGCTTTCAAATCTTTCTTTTTTGAAATCATCCTGGTTTTATTGCTACAACCTTATCCCTTATTTTGTACATAATTGGTTTTATATGTTGCATTTTTTTTTTTATATTTTGTGGATGAGCCATTTAGGTGAGTGTTTGATCGTATGATTTATTGCATTGTACATATTTTTCAGTGTGAAGGTTCACTTGTTGGTATTAAGACCTGTCACGGCATTTGTATATAATTGGTTTTATATTTTAAATTTTTTTTTATATTCTGAGGATGAGCGAATCAGGTAAGCGTTTGTTCGTATGTTTTATTGCATTGTACATATTTTTAGGGGAAAGGTTAACTTTCTGGTAATAAGACCTGTTACGGCAGGCTAGGAAACTGGATAGGCAATGCTCACAATTAATCTGTACTGATACAGTGTGTTGCTTGTCCTCCTTTACACACATTGAACGTTCTATCTAATAAATCTCAGATCGATATGAATGCCTACGGGTTAAAATTAAAATAATCTTGCAAAGTAGTTAACCGGATCAAGGAGATCAAATTGAACTTCAATCTTTCCTATCAGCCCACAAGATGACAGACAAATAAATACTGTGCACATGTCACGCGTATGATAAAAATACAAAGTACAAGTTTTGGTACTTTTAGTAGTCTCAAGGTTGCAACTTGAACGTGTCAAATCTTTACGATAACTGATTTTGTTTTATTTGCTATTATTGGTGCATTATGTATATCATAAATTGGGGACTGTTTTTTATATTTAAAAAAAAAGAAAAAAACTATAGAAAAGATACTGTAAGGGCAATTAAAAATCATAGTTTGCAGAAAACAAACAAGAATGATCTTGGTAACGGATTCAACAGAAACGGGCCAGATTATCATTGATACGAAAATAAAATTTATAAATAGCATATATTACTGTTGAAATTATGATAATTTCTTATCAGAAGGAATCTATCTTGTTTTAAACATAGTTATATATTATGTGATAAAATAATTGTAGGACATTAGTTGAACTAATATGTTCAATATGGTTCCGGACATGAACCATGTATTTTTTTTATAAAAAAAGGACAATAATTGTGTGAAGATTAGGGAATCCGTGGACGTCGGATTTCGCTTTATTCTAATTACTAGTAACATCATTATTTTGTGTACACTTGATAATTAACAGTTTAAAGTATGAAACTTTTAAACAGCTTAACATCTTGAAATATGTAGGAAAATTTACGCGGGGGATATTTTCGATTTTTTAAGCTGCCCCGAAAAAAGCTAAGATGAAACACACACGAAAAAAAACACGATATACGGTACATGTATTTATATGATTAATTTTTTGCATTTTAAGACAACAATATAAAAAGAATCTATTATGGAAGGATAAAAAATGTTTATTTTTATTGTTTGTTTGTTGTTATTAAAAAGAATAAGAGGGGGGAAATACCAATGTGACATTCAAAACTAATCAGTCGAAGATGAACTGGCTATTTCAATAAAGGAGAAATGATGAAAAGACAAACAATTGCACGAAACACTACACAGAAAACTAAAGAACAAGTAACATGAACCCTATCAAAAACTAGGGGTGTCCTCTGCTGCTTTAGATGAGTAAGCGTCGTCATGTTTCTTCTATAAGATACTTTGATGAGGTTTATCACTCAAAACTAAAGTAAGAGAATATCCATATTTCTTTAAAAAAAACTAGTTGTGATCTCATTTGCTCTGGAATGGGTAGCAGATCCTTCTTTTTATGTGGCAACCGTCTTATTACTTATGTTGTTAATGGTTACTACAACTAAAGTATTATTAGTTTAAACTGAAAACGCCATGCCAATTTTTTTAGTTAACTTTCAGTGTTGATTATTTTCCTATATGCAATGCAATATTATGTGAAATTTTATCTATAGTTCTGAACCGGATAAAACTTTACTCATGCCAAGTATTTCTTTATTTGAAACAATAATAAGTTCTGCACAATTTTGTGAAAAGTGCAATTTTAACAAAGACTAATAGGGGGAAATCAATGGTGCTATTACACCTTTATATTGACACACATCTTGCCATCATTGGTTACAAACTTTAGACGTACTGTGATACTATCTTCTCTGAGTGGCGAGAACTAGATATTGACGGTAAATGAAAAATTTAGACAAATATTCATATGAATGGAACTCATCATAGATACCAGGATTGAAATTGTGTACTCCAGACACGCGATTTATCTACAAAAGACTAATAAGTGAGGCGAAATTCCAAAAAGTTATATAGGCCAAACAAAGTACGATCTGACATCTTATTTATTTTCTTTCGTAAAATTCTAAATGCTTAAATTCTTTGAACTTTTAATTTAAATACCTTTGCAATTAAGATACAGCCGTTATATATAATAAATTAAAAGAACAAAATAAAGAATCAATTGATTGTTCCTGATATCATGATAGTGAATCTAGATTGATGCTTCGGGTGCACTTAACTTAGACGAAATATTTTACGTTTGCAGATTTATCATCACTTTACTAAACACAAATAATGAATAGAAATATATTTTGAACAGGAAACAGGTTTTATGTGTTCCTGTTTGCCTTTTCGTCGTTTTTCTTTTTTGTCATGTCGTTTTCAGTTAACACTTAAGTTGTAGTAACCATTAACAACATAAGTAATAAGACGGTTGCCACATGAAAAGAAGAATCTGCTTACCCTTCCAGAGCAAATAAGATCACAACTATTTTTTTTAAAAGAAATATAGATATTCTCTTACTTTAGTTTTGAGTGATAAACCTCATCAAAGTATCTTATAGAAGGAACATGATGACGCTTACTCATCCAAAGTACCACAGGACACTCCCTGGTTTTGATAGGGTTCATGTTACTTCGTCTTTAGCTGTGTTATGTTTCATGGACTTGTTTGTCTTTTCGTCATTTCTCGTTAATTTCCATCGTCAGTCCCCTCTTCGACTGATTAGTTTTGAATGTCACATTGGTATCTCCTTTTTAATAACAACAAATAAACAATAACATTTTTTTTTTTTATTCTTCCATAATAGTTTCTTTTTATATTGTTGTCTTAAAATGCAAAAAATTAATCATATAAATACATGTACCGTATATCGTGTTTTTTTTCGCGTGAATTTCATCTTAGCTTTTTTCGGGGCAGCTTAAAAAATCGAAAATATCCCCCGCGTAAATTTTCCTACATATTTCAAGAAGTCAAGCTGTTTGATGTAACTAGTAATTAGAATAAAGCGAAACCTGACGTCCACGGATTCCCTAATCTTCCCACAATACTTGCCCCTTCTTAAAAAAAAAAATGGTTCATGTCCGGAACCATATTGAACATATTAGTTTAACTAATGTCCTACAATTATTTTATCACATAATCTATAATTATGTTTATAAAGAGAAAGATTCCTTCTGATAAGAAATTATCATAATTTTAACAGTAATATATGCTATTTATAAATTGTATGTTTGTATCAGTGATAATCTGGCCCATTTTTGTTGCATCCGTTACCAAGATCATTCTTGTTTGTTTTCTGCAAAACTATGATTTTAAATAACCCTTAATGTATCTTTTCTACATTTTTTTTAAATATTAAAACAGTCCATTATTTATTGTATACATAATGCATCAATAATAGCAAATAAGACAAAACCAGTTATCGTAAAGATTTGACACGTTAAAGTTGCAACCTTGAGATTACTAAAAGTACCCAAACTTGTACTTTGTATTTTTATCATACGCGTGACATGTGCCCAGTGTTTATTTGTCTGTCATCTTGTGATCTGATAGGAAGGATTGAAGTTCAATTTGATCTCCTTGATCTGGTAAACTACTTTGCAAGATTAATTTTATTCTGACTTGTATGCATTTGTTATCAATCTGAAATTTACAAAATAGAACGTTAACTGTGTTTGCAGTATTTTTTTTTTTACAAAAGAGCTCTTCAGATATAAAGATTCCATAATCCTAAATACAACTTACAAAGAGAAAACAAATCCGGGTTACAAACTAAAATCGAATGAAACACGTCAACTATAAGAAGAAAACAACGGAACTACAGAAATACTGAACTGCAACAGAAACAAAAGCCAACATACATAGAAACGGACTATCTGATAACAACTACCATATTCATGCCTTTGTACAGGACATTTTAAGAAAAAATGATGGGTTGAACCTGGTTTTATGGCTAGCCAAAACTCCTACTTATATGACAATGTAAAAAAATATAGACAAGACTACGTGACAGGAATACAGAATAAAGCAAATGTTATGGCAAAGTCCCCAAATGTCTGGAATTTAGATTGTTAAATTTCAGTTATAATGGTCAAATCTTAGCTAAACATACCCCAATTTGACTTTTTGTTTAAGTCATATAATTATAATTTTATTACTATTAAACGTTTTCTCTTTCTTAATTGAACTTCAACATATCACATAAACGAAATATTAAAAGTAATGAGTAAAACAGTGTTAACTACTAATAAAGTCCTCTGATCTGTAATTTTGCCGATTGTATATTGTTCCCAAAAGTGTGAGTGTTTTTTCGCATGGTGGTTGATGATATTCGGCTTTGAGCTTTACTGATAAGGTAAGTCAAGAAAAGAAGCATTAATTTTATAGTGTCGTTTTCATTTCTTTTTAATGAAAACACAGCAAGAGATTTTTACCATATTAAAGCTACCAGTCCACTTCATATGGAGATCATGATATTCTCTCTTTGAATTTTAACGCTTAACCATACTCTTTCCGTTGCTCAATTGATAGATCGACTACATCGTCTCATTAAACAGAGTTTTCTTCTACAAAACTTGTGAAACGTAGCTACCTATTTCTTGTTTTGAGTCATGAAAAATCGTCCTTCATCGGTACACAGACATCATTCGTAAATATAAATCAACGTGCAGACATCTTATACGTTCAGGTATTTCACATCCAATCTTTTATGGTAATATTCTATACAAAGCACAAAAATGTCGCCATTCACCTCAAAAGCTAACCAAACCTTTAAACAGACTTATTCAGAAGGGATATAATTACGATACTGTTATCAGGTCTTTAAGATGGCATTTTTGGAATAAATATTGATTCACTCATAGGGTCTTTGTATCGGATATAAACACATTTATTCTAAAACCAGTAGTTGCCATGATACGTACTGAACTCCTAACGGGAGGGATTGTGCTTAATTCTCATATGATGAAGACATAATCTTTTAATCAGTTTAATTGAGGTCTGGAGCTGGCATGTCAGTACCTTTGTTAATTTATGTATCATTGTCATTTTGCTTAGTTTCTTCTGTTACCTACATTGTATTCTAACATCAGACTCGGACTTTTTTTAAATTGAGTTTTACTGTGCGTATTGCTGTGTGTTTGTTTATTCTACATAGGCTAGAGGTATCGGGGGAGGGTTGAGATCTCACAAAACATGTTCATCCTCGCCGCATTTTATGCGCTTGTCCCAAATTAGGAGCCTCTTGCCTTTGTTAGTCTTGTATGTTTTTATACGCCCGTTTACGGGACGTATTATGGTATACCGTTGTCCGTCCGTCCGTCTGTCTGTTCGTCTGTCCGTCCGTCCGTCGTCAACATGTCGGGCAATAACTCAAAAATGCTTTGAGCAGTTTTCATGAAACTTTAGTGAATTGTTTATATCTATTGACATGTGCTTCCTTTTTAATTTTTATAAATTTTAGATTTTACTTTTCCGAGTTGAGGGGTTTTAGTCATTAAAAAAGGGGGGTTTTCCAGTTTTCGGACAATAACTCAAAAATGCTGTGAGCAGTTTTCATGAAACTTTTGTGAATTGTTTATATCTATTGACGTGAGCTCTCTTTTGATTTTTATGAATCTTAGAATCTACGTTTCAGAGTTATGGGGTTTTATTCATTAAAAAAGGGGATTTTCCAGTTTTCGGACAATAACTCAAAAGTGCTTTGAGCAGTTTTCATGAAACTTTAGTCTGGTTTATATCTATTAAAATAACCTCCCTTAAGTTTTTTATAAATTTTATGAAATGACATTGAGGAGTTACGGAACTTTATTCTTTGAAAAAGCGACGGGCGTATCATGCGCTCATGGCGCAGCTGTTTATTTTTAATTTTGGTTCATTTATATGTTTCTAAGTTTAGTGCGCCGTCCATTTTCGCTGAACTAGAACACATTTTTGTTAAGGGGCAAACTGAAGTCCGCCTCCGGGTGCGGGATTTTCTCGCTGTGTTGAAGACCCATTGGTGGCTTTGGGCTGTTTTCTGCTCTTTGGTCGGGTTGTTGTCTCTTTGACACATTCCCCGTTTCTATTCCCAATTTTATTATATTTGTCAATATCTTTATACCGAGCGTTAGTGAGGTGTAAAATATTGACAAATATAATGCATACCCAGGTTAAAATGAGTATAGAGCATGACATGATTGAATTATTTCGATTCTAATAGGAAAATTAAGAACTTTTATACTTTGAAGAGGACCTATAATACACGTTCGAAAGGCAGCCATTTTGATTTGATGAAGCCAAAACGATATAGAAAATCAACCGTTTTACGATAAAAAAAATGAACAGACACACGTAAACTTACTGTTAGAATGATTTTATTTAATTTCCTAGCGAGCACCACCAACACAAATGTCCATTTTGATCTCTGGCGTTGGTTAAAATACAACTGACGTATAATTTCAATTTTGACGTCAATCACGTAAAGCCCATGCTTTATTCGAATTAGAACATGGCTTTGTTACCAAAGCGAAAGAAGAACGTCATATTAGATTTTTTTTTAAACTTCGCTGGGTAGTGGATTGAACACCTTTGAACCACTCAAAGAATAACTTGATTTGTGTAATTTTGTATTGATTTAGGAACAGTCAATTCATCTGATGATGAAAGTCGAGTTTTGTATGATTGTTTACTATTTGTAGGCACAACTAGATTGATAGTATTCTTTCACTCACGGCAATAACTCCAGATTCATTAAATAGTTCAATAGATCGTTTTCGAATATCGTGTTCGTGTAAAATAACTGTAGCTGCCCTTTGATTGCAATTTTAATAAACTATCAATTTAAGATTTGTTACAGTTTCCCCATAATAAACAACAGTAATCCAAATGTGGAAGAATATAAGCATTTTAAAATACAATTCACGTATTTTTTTTTATTCTTTTCAGTACCGCTTATTAGGAAGAACAGTGACTTTAATTCATAATATTGGCCATTAATGGAAATATCTCATGACATACAGTTTCTGCTTTTAACCTATACACATTGCCTTAAGTTTGTTTATGTGGCCATATTAACTATATTTCTAATCTTACAAATGTTTGTTCTTTTGAGTAGCCTTCCAATCTTCAAAAGATGTAAAGGGAGACAATAATAATGATGAAACACCACTTGACACCAAGGGTACAAACTAACGTATTGTTATAGATAAGTCTAAAGTAAATGCATTGAACTTGTATAGTACTTTAGGTTGCTTCTTAGAAAATGCACAAAATGATTATCAAAATGAAAAATGAATGGACACACATATGAAAATGCTACGCGTCTAAACATATTTATGGGTGTTTAATTTAGAGGCAACAGTATTTTACAGATGTTTAATCTCATAAATTCATTAAGAAGGTACAAGTCAAGGTAAAAACAAAAACTGAGAGAAACATATAAACCAAAAAACAAGGAGCGAGATTGGGTGCGTGGATAAGGCAAGCGCCTCTTGCTATGCATACATCACCTGTCATGCAAATCTTCACGCGAATTACATGAACTCTTAAAGGAGTGAGATCGGTTGCATGGACAGGGGTAGTGTCTCTTGCTATCTATACATCACATGCGAATCGTCACCCTGTCAAAATGTAAAAACTTGGAATAAACCTGTCCTTGAAAATGATGATCAATTATATAACAAAAAGTACACGAAAGAACAAAAATAGGAACCACTCGAGAGGTAAGCACTTATCTCTACAATGCCAAATCAAAGTTATATATAAAACAAGTATAACAAAAATACTGAACTCTAAGGTAAATTCAAAAAGAGGGAAGTCCATAAAAACTGACAAAATCAAACGTTATCAATCAACGAAACGAGCGAAAAACAAATGCCATATTTATGAATAATAAATAAAATGATAACAAAGAATACGGGTAGTAAGAATTTATGAAATGATACCCGGCTTGAAATTTGGTTTTCCACACTCATAGGGTCTCATCCTGATTATATATGAGTTCTTCCCAGATGTTATTTTGGTTTGTGTTGCTAAATCTTTAGAGTTATCTGTATTATATTTTGTGTATTGTTGTGTCTTTCTGTAGTTTTATCTTTTCATTGAATTATTTATTTTTCTTCGACTTGAGGTTTTTATTGTCCCCTTGTAATTATTCTCTACCAGTCCCTTTAAAAAATTCTACACTGTAGGATCCGTTTCTTCTTTTTCTTAAATCGAAATTATCCTTCATTGAACAAATATACATAACATTCGAAACTGAATCATGCTCCCATGACGAATATAAAACACATGCTTGAAAAGTTTTGAAAAAATTCAAGGGATTACAATTATAATCGTAAATTACACTCTCAAGGCATAACAATGAGTAAATTACATTAAATTCAAAACTTCGGAAAAAATGTTCAGCTTTTAAAAATGTAAAATGCAATTAAACTTTATAAAATTGCCTTTTATATATATGAATTCAAGGACTTTTTTTCAAATTTGAAGCAATCTCCAATAAAATTGATGTCAATTGCTTTTAAAAATGTATTATGCAATTATACTTTATAAAATTGCCATTTATATATATATATGAATTCAAGGACTTTTTTCAAATTTGAAGCAATGTCCGATAAAATTGATGTTGATTAGTCAATCAAACGTTTATCAAAGTATTTTCCGTGTTTTAGTCATTAAAATAATTGGATTGAATTTTTAAACTTTTGGTTGCCACTCTTTGTGACCCGGATTTGTTTCAGTTAAATCGCTTTATGACTATTGAACAGCGGTATACTACTATTGCCTTTATTTAAATGACACGATTGTAGTTCACGTTCTGTAAGTTCGCTATTCCGACTTAATTGCGTAAGTGTTCTCAGTTGGGAGATCCGCTACCCTTCCCCAACTTTGAATGATTCACGTTGGAATGTTATGTATGTTTTGAAAATTGCAAGGGATTAGAATTATATTCGTAAATTACAATTTCAAGGGCCATCAATGAGGGAATTACATTAAACTATTAAATAAAAAAAAACTTCCAAAAAACGTTTCAGGTTTTAAAAAAGTAACATACAATTATTCTTTATAAAATTGCCATTTACATAAGAATTAAAGGACTGTTTTTTAAATCTGAAGTTATCTCCAATAAGATTGATGTCGATTCGTCAATTAAACTGTTATCAAATTATTTTTCATATTTTTGGTCATTACAATAATTGGATTGAACTTTTGATTGCCACTCTTTCAAGAACACGATTGAAGTGCACGTTTTGTAAGGTCAATTCCGACCTGCTTGAGTGTGATCAGTTAGGAAATCCGCTGGTCTTCCCTAACCTTGAATGTTTACCCACCTTATTATGTATATTGACTTGTGTCCTTGTATTATATCATGAGTTGTTATTCATAAATGCTGGGTTTAAGAACTCGCCATGATCAAGGTTTGATATTATAAAATTATTGCACTAACCCTGAGGAATATCAGTAAATTGATATCTGGCGATGGATAATTTTTCTTCAATTTTGATAGTGCAATAACCCCTTTATTACATAGTTTAATACTTTGACACATTTCCCGTTTCCATTCTCAATTTTATTAGAAATATTTCAGCAACAATAATGTTATTTCGTCCAATTCCTGAAGTGTTAGTGCAAATTGAATGTTCATTTCCGCCATCTTGTTTATCTCTCGTCTGACTGCGTGGCAATATCGTTTTGATCGATATTTTCAACTCACCTGAAATGTATCTACTTGTTAGGTATACAAGTACTGATAAAGGAAGTCCAGTTGAAATATAGTCAAAAAAGGTAAATTTGGTTTTTCCTTTTAAGTCCCTTGTGGACACTTATAGTTCTTGACGTTTTACTTAAGTATTCATGCATACCTGGTTTCGAATGTATAGATTTTGTCGTTTGGAGGTAAACCTGGAAAGCGCTTCGAACGCAAGACATTCATTGTTATTTTCATCTTTCTGCGCAATATCTGCAGATACCAGCTTTATTGCGCTAAGCAATTTTATTGTTTAACATGTTGAAATCCCTTTTAACTACCTGTAGTATAAAAAGTATAACCAAAATACCGAACTACAAGTAAATTCAAAAAGAGGAAGTCCATAAAACAGAGAAAATCAAACTTTATACTTTATCAACCAGCGAAACGAATTGAAAACAAGTGTCATATTCCTAACTTGGTACAGACATTCTCCGAAGAAAATGGTTGGTTAAACCGGGTTTTATAAATTGGATGAAAGTTGTTTATAGTTCCGATATGTTGACAAAATCATCCACTAATGAGAGAAATTCAGTTTACTCTCATCACTTCTTTTGCTTTACCAGGAACCAATCATGTATTTTTCTTTTATTGTTTCCCCTTTGCTTTACATATTACTTTGTTTGATATCTTTTCGTGTACTCAATCGTAAATTTGCAAAAAAATATATTTAGGAATCAATGACACATATGCTGCTTTTTATTACAGAAATCCTTCGAAATTCAAGATCAAAATCAAGAGTTGTAGGTATGTTTTTACATAGTATTTAGCTCATTACTGTTCAGGACAACATTTTTTTAAACAGCTACTATAATAGTTTAATCATTAACTATGCTTTGTCATGTAAAATATGTCTGAATATAATATTTCTATGAAGTTAAAACAGCTTGTTAGAATATATTTGTATCTAATGTAAAATAATTTCATGTCTATCTTGAACTTCCCCCTATTTGGCATTTTCGTTCACCTATTTTTGCAACTGAAATAAATTAACGATGTCATATTTTGTAGAAATCAAAGCAGTTGACATGTCTAAGGCCATGCAAAGGCGAACATTACAATTTACCAGGGAAGCTTTTGAAGAATATTCCAGCGTGAAGGACATAGCGGATCACATTAAAGACGAACTTGATGATACTTACGGCGGGAGATACCACTGCATTGTTGGAACATCATTTGGCTTTTCTATTATCTATGCTCTGAGATATTATTTTCACTTCAAACTGAATGGATATACCATCTTGGTTTTCAGACATTGATAGATGCCACAAAGTGGAATTTAAGACATTAGGCTGTTACACTATAGGAAAAACTGTATATCTATTTATTAATGATAAATTTCCACTCTAATCACTAGTAATAATAAATACTCAAATTAATCTTGATGTCAATTGATTTTTTTTAATGTTTGTACGTATACTCTTTTCATTAATCATTCTTCCTGTGCATTGCTGCCCAGAGTTGATTTTCTGATACACCTTTAGGTCCATACCTTTCTTCTTTTGTGAGGGTGAAGTAAACAAAATCTGTAGACTTAAACCAAAAGCAAGCTATGTTTTCTATAACATACAGGAATAAGTAATTTTTTAAAAAGAAAAGTTATATTAAATTACTTTATTTCCCTAATTTTATGTTTAAATAAAACAAAAACAATTTGTTTTCACTTCAAATCCGAAACAAAGTAAGTTTAAAAGAAATTTAGAAGCAATCAATTTAAATTGATGTCTTCCACAAAAGAAATGAATGATTGGCTCCTAAGCTTTACTTTTTATATATTCTTTGTTTAAATTACTCATCATTGTTTTATGTATATCAGCCGGAAAGCTGACCCCGGTTGGACCCCATTTCGTAAGACAACAATGGAAGTCATGTGACTATCATATTTGGGCATTTTGTTTTTGGTCATTTTTTGTTCATCTGAAACAAGTCTGTTTCCTCCAAAAAGTCATATCAAATGAAATCAAAGCATGCTGTACGTTATTAATGTCAACTGCGTATACTTTCTAGAAGTTCTAACATACACATTGTTTTGATTTAGCGTACTGAATTAGAATACGAAGCCTTCAAACCCCAGGTCGTCACTCGTCGCGTCAATTTTTTTCGACACATAAGTTGAAATTTCTTTCTTAACGCCTTGGGAACCTATGCTGAATTTAAGATAAGAGGCTTTTATGGGCTGGCATGTGTCAGATTTGTGTCACTTAATACGCTGTAATACGCACATGTGCCACTTCGATGTGTCGAAATTTCTGATGAAGCGGTTCCGATAGTAATTTACGTTAGACACTTTTCATGAACTAACTTATTCGTACTATTACATATATTTAGCACCATATGCTGTTATTTACAAGTGAACATTATTAAAATAATTAATTATCTTTTTACTTAATATATTTTTATACTACAGACATATATAAAACAATTAGGTAAACATATTTCATCATTTTTCAAACAATTTCAGAACTAGGCTTTAATATTACAGTAAATGTTACTTTGGGCCATAATATATTATTCCAAGAGTTACTTTAGTATTTTGGTAAATATTTTTGCTGCTGTAACCATGGTAACCTAATAATATCAAAACAGAAATAAATTTCTACTTCATAAAGGCCAGGGCTAGCCAAAATATGCATAAATACTGGATCTAGACAGGGTTAAAATGTTGAATTCCCTTGCAATACTGATACCTGATCCTAACTTTTTCATATACATTTAAAAGAAATAATAATCAAAGCATTCTCAATGTAACTTCTTTATAATTTGAAAAACAAGGAAATTGGTTTGCAATCTGTGTATAATTAAACTAAATATAACAATAAATTTTGTTTCACTGATTCCATACAGGTTCTACTGAATGGACTCAAATTGTCAAAAAAAAGCCTAAACCAATGGATAATTATTTAAATGGTTAATCATGAAAATGCGAATAAATTACAAGGAGAAAGATTGATTTCGATCTCATATTTTTTTTCTTCTATATAAAAAAAATAAATAATAACTATGCATGCATATTAAAAGTATTTCAATTTTCAGTGCGGTTTCTGAGTGCTAAGTCAATAATTATTTTTTTTAAACACAAGTAAGTCACACTTCATTTAATTGTGAAAATGCTTTGAATAAGAGTGATTAAAATACAAGTCTGAAAGAGATTGTTTTAAATTCAAAGGACACGAATTTTATGTTTCCATTGTACATGTAATATTTGCAACTTTACTTTTGCAGGATTCCTTCACAACAACATAATATTAACAATGAATGATTTTTTTCTCGTCATCTTAAATTCAAGGTTTTGAACAGACACTATAAAATTTCCTTACCTTATTATTTTATTTGGCGTCAAACATTTCACTTAAAGGGAATAATTTATCCGGTCAAATTCACAGCTGAACTCGTCATTGTTTTTTCAAACAAACACACTTTTAAATGTGCGTACATTCTATTTATATGCATGTTGACAACGATGTGTAAGACCAAAAAAAAAACGACAATGTCAAAATTTTTTTCTTTCGGAATTTAGTTCAAACAGTGTTTATAAGGGGTGACAGAACGTAAGACTTGAAATATTTTTTTAACTTTGAGATACATATTATTTTTTTTTTGTAGATTGTATACAATCTTAGTGAATCTTCGATAAAGAAGAAAAACCCAAGACAATTTCGCATAATTTTTCAACATATTTGTTAAAGGACGGCCAATTTGGGTATTATTTTCCTTAATAGTCTTATTAAAATGCTTTAAAGATAGAAAGACATCTATTTCTGACTCCAACGGCTAGTAAGAAAAAACAGAAAATAGAAAATGTTCCAAATTGCCGCCAATTTAATTTTTCGGCGAAATTAACGCAATTTCAGAATGGCGGGCTTTTATATCAGTCCCATAGTTGTCTTAAGAAAGTAGCAACAACGGCTTGTTTTCCGACTGTATTCTTTGAAATGCTGGACCTTTTCATCTATATATATTGCGTATGTTGCCTAACACAAATACGTATTCTTGATTGATTACCACATAAACTATTCTTCAATACCAGGGTTATAATTACGAAGATGCATTAGCTACGATTTGACAAAAACGTAAACTATAATTTTATCATAGCAGATTATTGTAATTATTTTATTTTGCTATTAGCAGTCAGTTTGGTTCAATTTGGTCAAATAAAGCTAAACAAACGTCGCGCATGTTATGGCTTGCAAGTCAATAATCAAAACTCATTTTAATCTGTATTCATGCAATTCAATTTGATCTTCATCTGGACATGGGCTACGCATGTGCTAAGCGTGTTCTGTTGTTTAAAAAAAGAATTTCAATATTGAAATGTGAAATAAAGCACCACAAAAAAAAGTTTCGTTAACTGATTCGATTAACAAAAATCATTGTACGATTGCACGTGCTTGTCTGTCTATTTATGTTTAAATCAGCTCATAGACCATCGGCATTCTTAGGAATCATCTCGATGAGGAGGCGGTCAGGGGGGTACCTTTCTCATTTCTCCCGCCCCTTCTCTCTTTTCTCCCACAACCTTTCTCCTTTCTCCTGCCCCTTTCTCCTGTCCCCATTCTCTTGTCTCCCGCCCTGAAACAAGAAAAACTTATGTATAGGACGTTCATGTAATATTATATATACCGAGGGATAGGTGTGTCTGGATACAAAACCCCGTCGGCCGGAGGCCGTAGGGGTTTCTTATCCAGCCACGCCGTATCCCGAGGTGTATAACTAACTTACACCCCATTCTAAACCCTATATTTGTTGAAATTGATTATTAAATGAAAAAAAAACGATAGCATATTTATTGACAATATCAAACCATGATTTATAAGAATATTTTTTTATAACATTAAACCCCAATAATAACCTTTCTTTGGTTATCTTCGTTTAAACTTTGACAAGTGAGTATATTTTACAAATGTCAAAGTTGTTTTGCATATTCCCGTTAAATCCATGTGCTAATATGAATCAGCAGGTCAAGGTTGACTGTTTCGTGTATTCTTATTACAAACAAAAAATACATCATGCTCCTGGTATACAGTTGTCAATATTGACGGGTATAAGACGGACGACATTTTGTGGCAAGCATTGGATTTGGTAGAAGAGACTAAAGATAAAGGCAATATTATAACCCAAAGTACTTACCTGTATCAGTTTAATAAACAGATAAAGGTAATCATAACTGTATTTTATATCTTACGATTTTATCAAAATCAAAAGCCCCCCCCCCCCCCTTTCTTCTCGAGAATAAACAAACATTCATTTTCGAACATACTAAGGGATAGATAGGTGTGTCTGCATTAGAAACCCGACTACCAGTCACGCTCAACATACAATATTTAATATTGAGGAACTCCCTTTTTTGGGACAATCAGGGGCTGATCCAACCGAGTGTTCCAAACTCAGGAGAAAAAGGGGGGGGGGGGTCCAACCATTCAAATGCATTGATCTTTTATATGAAAGTCGGGTCCAACCCGCGGAAACCCAACCCCGGATCGGCCACTGGGTAACCGGGAGGGAGGGGGGGTGTCCGGGAGTTAGAATCCCCATTTTTATAAAGATCAATGCTTTGAAATAGAGACATATGACTGGGATAAAAAAAAATTACCTTCAAGCAAAAGAGTATTTAAAGGATTTTTTTTGTATTCCGTATAGATGCTTATTGGAATTTCCTAAAATGTGCTTTTTTAATATCATGAAACAATTTGTAGTGAACACTATTAGTAATTTCTTATGTTCATGCTATTTAAAAAATAATCAATTTCTATTGTTACGAATAACAATGGACTTTGTTTGCGGGATGTAGAAGCAGGGGTTTCCAGAAACCCCGCTCGTCACACCCTGTGGTCAAAATCCATTGTTATTCGTAACAATAGATCTATTTAATTTACACTTGTTTCAGAAATAGAAACTATGAAGTATAACAATAGAACTGGGGTGTAATTTAATTTAAACCATTGTCGTGACGTCAGCCTATTCATTTACCGTGGATTCTTTTTCTAGAAATCAACGCTTCTTTAATCTGTCGCTGAAATGGACTCACCTAATTATATTCAATTGTTTCCTTTGTGTGCCTAATTTCATTAAGTTTGAATTGGCTAATTTACTGATTTCTGTTCACTAATGGAATTAATTTAAAAACTTACCTTTAACTTTTGTAATTTATATATGCCTTCACTAGGAATCGAACCCGTCCTTGAAATCTGTTATGTGTGACTGACATTAACATATCGACGAAACCTCTCGGCTACCAATGGGTTACAAAGAAATGTCTATTATATATATATAAATGAACATATGATATACATCGGTACAACGGACACACAGGGCTTGTACCTTTATATATACAGAATAGGCAATCGTATAGTATAATTTGGTAGCCGCGAGGTTAGCATGGTTAGGATCAATGAGTTAAAGGTAGGGACTTGTCGGTTTAGGTTCGAATCCCTGTATTCTCTTTGTTGTCCCTATTCTTTAGTTTTCTTGGGGTTTTTTTTTGGGGGGGGGGGGGGGGGGGGGGGTTCTTGTTTTGGATGTTGTTGTGGATATTTTTGTAATAATAGCGAGTTTTACCGTTTATTTTTGGATTATTATTGGCTATTTCACATATTTGAAACGAAAATGATTACATTCTATTTGTCCATATGTGTTTTATAAATATAGTATGATTTCATCTGTTTTACTACATAATTTTAGAAATGGTTATTCGCAAATTCCTATGCGAGAAAATCGTGATGCGTCTAGAATTAGGCTTCTTGCTAGAAATTTTGGTAACATACTCATTATATATACTTCATATATGCTCTTTGGTCGGGTTGTTGTCTCTTTAACACATTCCCCATTTCCATTCTCAATTTAATTAGTAATAAGTTCGAATATTTCGTAAAAACGGATAATATTCAGATGCCTGATAATATAAAGATCTTTAAATGCAGACGTGTTGTGTTATATTTGTATTTTTTTAACCAATTAATTGTGACCTTAGATTTATTGATGCATCGTTGGACACGATAGCATGGTTATCTAAACTCACTTACAATACCTTCTTAATAAAAAAAAGGCTTTTATTTTGAAAAGACATTAAAACAATAGTTTAAGTTATAGATTCAATGGATACGCGTTGATTCATGAAAAACAAACCATTCGCCCTCCGGGCTCATGGTTTCTTTTTCAAGAATCAACGCTTTATCCATTGTATCTATATAACAGAAATCGATCAAATGTCTTGGTTTTTTTATGGCTTGTCCCAGTCTTGTCCTTTCACAAGATAGAAGTGTTGTTTATTCTTCAAAATCCCCAATACCTTTTTCACTGACTGTTAAGCTGTCTGTTTGCATTGAATTTGTAAGTCTGTTATAAATGTTTTCGTCTTAAGTGTAACAACCAAGAAAAAAACAAAGGTGGTGCAATTACTCCCAACACGGTGTCAACTGGTACGTCTATCACTGTGTCTTTGCGAAAATTTAGCACGCTTTCTTCTTTATACAACATAACTTAGCAAAACGAGCTGTGACTTTTCCTATACACGAAGTAAATAAAATTATCTATCATATTTGTTCAGTGCTGACAGTGATGTTATGATCCTGACATTCTTGGAACCAGAGTCAACTACAAAAAGAGTGTTACCTTCACTGCAAAACCCTATACCAAGTTTCATGATTCTAGATTGTAATGGTCCGTAATGAATTAGTGGCGACGCTCGGAGTATTTATGAAGTCGTTTTCATTACTATGACATTAATAAGCACTTTCGTGAAGCTTTTTATTAACTAATTTAATAAAATAATTGTTTTGCGGCTAATTTTTTTTTATTTTTATATAAATTTTTGTCTCCCTTTTCTGCCCTTTTTCTCCTTTCTCCTGCTCCTTTTCTCCTTTCTCCAGCACCATCTCTCCTTTCTCCCGCCCCTCTCTACCCTGACCGCCCCCTCCTCGATGGTTAATTAGATTGCGTCTTGTCTAAATACACTCGAACTGCTGATACATTATAACGAGTCCATGCATTGTTGATTTTTTCTTTTGAAATTGTTTGTGATTGCGTTATCCGTTTTTGTATGTTATTTATCAAATATAAGAATTTACGTCAAATTGTTGATTATAAATTTGTAAGCTTATGTATCTGCTTAGTTAACGTGTCCGATTATGTCAATTTCTAATATTACCATTACTGTGTAACTTTTTTCGGATTCTATCTTCGTCAACGGTTAATTTTTAAAATGAACCCTTTCTCTGAAATGAGAGGGCCTATTTAAACAAAAGATCGTTTTTTTTTAAAGAGGAATTTTGTAAATGAATGATAATTGTTATCTCGATTTGATTTTGATTTAGATATAAAAGGTTTGTCAGATGAACCATCTAGTTACCAGTTTTACCTCTCGCTTCAGTTTCATTATGATGATACGATATGTGTTATAGGTATTATTTTTTCCTTAAACGCTTTTTCATAAATGATATGTTTCCACTTAATACCCACTACCATGGTTGATCATATTAAAAGACCAGTCTCGACGTAGCGTACTTGTGTGGCATTAATCACCGACTAGTTCAAACAAAATACTTTTAGATTGATATTTGCTGCTTGTACTCTATTCCAAGCGACATTTAGGGGTAAAATCATTTAGTGGTCCGCTCGGACTTAGAATAATGTGCCCAAGCAGGTTCAATGTAGGGTGATATGTGCTTCTATCCTGTTAAAACACACGCACGTTAAAAATACGACTTGGCGTTTCCATCTAGTTCAAAACAGTTTTCATAATCACTTAAAACTAGCATGTTCTATTCCTCATTAGAAAAATAATGGTATGATTGCCAATGACACAACTCTACACAAGAGACCAAATGACATAGAAATTAACAACTCAAGATCACCATATGGCCTTCAACAATCAGTAAAATCAGCTAAAAAAGGCCCGAAAATGACAAATGTGAAGTAATTCAAACGAGAAAACTAACGGCCTCATTTATGTAGAAAATAATGAACGAAAAACAATATCATATACAGCAGCAAACGACATCCACTGAATAACAAGCTACTGACTTGGGACAGGCACATACAGAATGTGGCGGTGTTAAACTAGTTTGACGGCGCCAACCCTCCCCTAACCGTGGATAGTGGTGCAACAGTACAACATAAGAACAAACTATATAAATTTTCTAAAAAGCTTAACTCATCAGATGTATGCCAAGCAGAAATACATCTAACAAAAACAAAGCACAGACCGGACGTGGCAGGGTGCTTATACATCCCCACAACAACAACAAAAAAAAAAACACGAAGTACAGATCTGAGAGTACTCGCAGTTACTGACAACTTGTTCAAAGCCAATAACAACTAATAAAAAAATCATGCATCTAAGACTAAAATATAAATCATTACACATCCAACAACTAAGGGTTTTAGTTTAAAGAAATCGTTTACAGTCAGAGAAAAACATGACCTTGTTCAATGCCAAGATACAGGTATCGACAGATTGTAGAGCCATGTATGTGCATATGAATATAAAAATAATATTTAGTTTGATTTTAATTTTCTGGTCACAAAATCCATATTAATACCACTTAACATATATAATAGTCAAAGTTGTAAGTAATTTGTGGTAACGAAATCCCTGACTGAATAATTTACCAGTAATACATAGGTTACGTTCATTCAATCCAAAACAGAAACGGGAATAGCGAACGAGATATGATTTAGAAACATCGTTAGATGGTGTCAAGGAACAACACCGTCCAAAAAAGGTAAATTAACATTAGAGAACGAAAAATTGTCCCTTTTGTCGTAAATTTCAGTGTAGAGGATCCCGTGTAAAACTGAAATATTTAAGTCTAGGAAAGCACAGTTATTACTGTTTATATTTGATTTATTTAAAGTTAGTTCCTTTGAGTAAATTTCGGCAGTATATTTAGAAAATTCTTGAATATGCATTCTAGTTGCTAATGAGCGTTAACCGCCACCAATCAAAAGTCAAACCCTGTGTGTCAGTTCAAAAGTTAAAACACGACTTCGGCAAACTAAGTTAGAAATTCACCGGGAAACGTCGTAAGCACGAAATGATTTTGCTTTTGTATCGATAAATTTATAAACTGCGCTCAGCTAAAACCCAACACTTGATATATAATCAAACATGTGAGAACACGTTCTAAACATAATGTCCAGAGTTGTCTTTAAATGCTCCAATACAGTTCCATGTATAATCAATAAAATTAACGTACATGAGAATGGATGGAAGGATTTTATTATTTTCGCAATTTCAGTTGCCATAAAGCCTTCATATCGCCTACAACAATGAGAAAAGTCCATACCGTATAGTCGGATATAAAAGGCCTCAACATGAAAAAGTTGATTTCTTCAAACGAGAAAACAAACGGCCTAATTTATAGCAAAACAATTTACGTAAAATAAATATCACAGACATGAACCTATGACAACCACTGAACTACAGGCACATACAGGATGTTGCGGGGTAAAACATTTTATGGGCGCCCAACCCTCCCCTTCCCATTGGACAGTGGTGTAACAACACACCATAAAAACAAACTGTAAAGATCAGCAGCAATTGTTTTATCTCAAAATATCGGTACAAGTCACTTAAATAACCAACATAGAAACAATTGAAACAAAGCACCGAAATAAGATAATTTGCAGTTGCTGAAAAAGATAGGCGAAAGATTCCAAAGGGACATTCAAACTCATAAGTCAAAAATAAACTGACACCGCCATGGCTAATAATAAAAAGTCCAACGGACAAACAACAGTACATAAACAACGACATAAAAAGAAAACTGAGGGTGATCTCATGTGCTCCGGAAGGGGAGGCAGATCCGGCTCCACATGTGGCACCCGTCGTGTTGCTCATGTATGTACACAATAATGATAAGTCTAATTTGGTAGGTCATATTCGTGGAAAAAGGGACGGGATTGGTTTTTACGACAATTGGAACATATCCGTTGTCATCTGTGAAACAGATATCCCATAACGGTCAACCAACACCTGATGGCGTCCGTAAAATTTACGAAGGGATGATTTCAAATTCACCTCTTGGAAATCTTGTGGAAGCAAGTACTTCTATATACGTCAGGTACCTTCCGCCATTTCGATAATGCAGATTAAATGTGTTAAGTGCTTATAAACTTGTTTACCACTCTCCCATGATTTATTCGTAAACTGAAGTTATATCTTACTATGTTTGTACTTTATGGTGTTGAATGAAAATCTACGATAGTCTATATTAAAATTATTTTCACCTTTTCCATTATCGCAGCGATATAGATATCTAGACACTATGTATTGTCTATTGTTGAGGACCTTATGTTGAACTTTACCCGTCTATTGGCGTTTGTGTTTAAATTGATTTTTGACAAATACTTCACAACTCTTTCATTTGCATGATAAATAAATGAATTTTCTGTTGTTCCGTTGTTTTCTCTTATAGTTGATGCGTTTCCCTCGGTTTTGGTTTGTGACTTCGGATTTGTTTCAGTTAAATCGATTTATGACTATTGAACAGCAGTATACTACTGTTGTCTTTATTTACCATGTTTTTCCTAGTTGATCAGACATATAATGATTTATTAAAATTAAATTCTTTATGTTTTTCCCTATTTTATAGGGAAGCCTATATTAAGCAAAGATCCAAATATATGTTCTACAACATATGCGGCTTAAATAAAACAGACACTCTATGGAATTCTTACACAAATAGCCAACAACTAAAATAAACTTCTGGGTAAAAACAAATTCGCAGTTAACATTACTTATTAGGTACCTGACAAGAAACAATTGTTATATTAAATTCAAAACCAAGGAGATGTGGTATGGTATGAATGTTTATTAGAAAACTTTCCAAATGAAATAGATGTAAGCAACTAAACGTCACTATGCGGCCCGAAAATGAACAAATTCAAACGGCCTCTTTGACAAAACAATTAATACAAAAACTTATATTACTGGCAGCAACCTAAACGCAGGCTCATTGAGGACCTCGCAAAACATATTTGAATTTGAAATCATGAATTTAAAAATTCTGTGATAACGGATTAAGGTAGCACAATACAAAGATTTATTTACTTCCAATCTCCAACCTTTAAAATGATGTTACTTTCTTATGACTGCATACAAATTAATAAAAGAGGTATATATAGATAGATAAAAGATTAATCTTTTAAATGAATGCAATATTTTTGTTATGCAATCATTATGTAATCAATTATTATGCAATTAATGGTAAAATCGTGGTCAGTTCACTTGAATGAATTTAGCTCTGACATCTCTATAACTACACAAGAAATTTTAACGTTATCTTAATCAACACAGCAGGAGCTACAAAAGGGTGTCTCAAATCCTCGCTATTGTATTCCATTCTCTCATAAATCTGTAATTAGTGGAAACATCCTTACCACATAAAAGTAGAGATTATTTGATTAGGTGTAACATTTGATCTATACATTCTATCCAAAATCTGAGACACCCTTTTGTAGATAATGGCTCTAGGAACAACATATTATAAAATCAACCCTCTCGGGGTATCCATGAAGAAGCTAATTTCAATTGAAAGTGGAAATTTCTTGTAAAATTTTGTAGACACAGTTAAAATTATAATTAATTACATAATTGTTGTATAATACTAACATTGCATTAATTTGAAAGAGTAATCTGTTAGCTATCCATAAATACCACTTTTATAAATTTTCAAGCATTATAAAGAAAGTTACATCATTTTAAAACTGGGGAGTTGGAGGTATAAAATCTTTGTATTGTGCTACCTTAAAATCGTTATTTCATATTTTTTATTTGTCACCACTGATTTAATATGGAACAACGAATCTGAAGAATTTACTTTATTGTGTCATGTTGTTGTTGATCTTGGTTTTTATGCATTAATTTTCTATCTCCGTGAGGCTAAACTCGACAGTCTAACATTCAATGATTCTCCTCATAATACCTTTACGATATAATCATATGAATGTAAAAAGGGAATACTTTTATATGGATATCCAAAACTTTTTGATCCCAAAAAGAACGCACGAGGTATTTCATTTTTAAATCTTCTAACATGGAGCTATCTCGGTTTCTTGTTCTACCGTCGTTTCCCTGTCGGGAGTCTTTTGGTAGCAAGCATGCGTCGAATGTGGTAGGTCGCTCATTTAATCCGGGAGCAGGTCAAACTGGAGACTTGAAAATTGGTGTGTGTTGCTTCTTCGCTTATCACATGACATGTCCACGACAACACAGAGTCAGATTATGTGTCTGCGGATTTGGTGACTGTTACATTATGAAATAGCACATACAAAATCAAGTCAAGCGTGTCGGTTTAGTACAAAGTAGGGTTTATATTCATATTACATTAACATGTTCTTTTCCTGAATATGCATTAAACTTGCCATTTGACAATCATCTATCATTATAATCGTTACACACAAAAAATATAAGTATAATTTATTTAATAGACTGGTGAACTATGCAGAGTCGTAGTGTTCAGTGCGAAGAAGTCAACTGACAAATGCACAAAAGTACACACGATCCATTCTGTTTACTTATTTCTTATATTTATTTAATATATTGTATATCTAATAGAGATGTTTATTGACTTAATAAGCCAACCAAAGATGAGTCCCGTCCGCGGTTTCTTCCATGTATGGAACAACAATTTCCGGCTATGATCAGATTATCAAATCGACTATACATGTACTTTGCCATGTTACGTCGTTTGGAAAAGAAATCATCGAAGATCTGTTATTCACATAGTTATCACAAGTGTACTTTAAATTTAACGCAAACATATTGGTCACTTTTAAATCAAAACAAGCTTTATTCCTGTGGTATTCCCGTGCATGTTTGTTGCAAAATATGGGCGAGAGAAGTTTCATAATGTTTATTTATCTGTTAAACTTTGAAACCTTTGATTGCGTTTTATTATACATTTGTCACACAGTTGGGGAGAGGATGTTGACATAATATTAGAAATTTTTGTTAGTCTTACACGTGGATTTCCTTAAATACAAAAACTATAGTCAATTCTCGTTGTCTCAAACTTGGTTAACTCGAAATTTCGCATGAGTCGAAGTTTTCTCGTAGTCCCGAACTAAATTCCACATAAATATATGTATTTCGACTCCTGGTGAGTCGAAATTGGATGAGTCGAAATTTCGGTTTACTCGAACTAAATTTACGGTCCCAAGGTTATCAAAAGCATTCAAATTCATTATCTCGAACTAATACAAATATGTTTAATCATGACCTCGGAGATTTAAATGGATTGAAGAGTTGACAATACACGTGTAATTAAATTTCCGGTCACCTACCACTGTATCAATTTATGACATTTATTTTCCACGAGTGTTTACCTAAGCTTATCTTTGATCACCATTATAAATAATTAGTGATACATTAATTGTTATAGTTCATGAACAATTATTTAAAATGTTTTAAAAATAATAAACCGTAATCAAACACTACTGAGCTTGGTTGTGTAAAAAGTCGGAATTAAAACTTCAGTTGGTGATCAACTCAAATATACTCAATCGGCTTCTTTAATCATTTTGGACTTTTTCTTGCAGAAAAAGATTGAAATGAAAGAAATCGAAAAAAAATCTAAATTTTCTAAAATCTCTAGTATAAAAGAATGAACAATTTTGAAACTTTAATAACGCTAAGATCGATTGGAAATTACTCTCTCGGCTAAAAACCACAGTAAAAAATATAACTGTACAAAAACATAAATAAGAGAAGAAAACGTCAAATGTTACTATAATAATAAAAGACCGTAACATACAAATACAACGATATGAGACCAGAAGATCGATCCCCTATCCATATTAATCCGGATTTATTTTAGCCTTACCAAGCTAAGCAAGAGTTGTGTACAACGGGTATCTCGAAATATTTCTCTGGTCCGACTGACTTCGAGATAACGAGAGTCGACTGTATTTGTATTTATATCGTTATAATATAATTGTAAGGGCGGGATTGTTTTAATACGGAAATAATGTGTGAACAGAAGATAAATATTGTCTGCTTAAATACTTTAACACGAAAAGGAGTGATTTGAAAATTTTCTTTTAGATATCAGAGAAACGACCAAATCTTACAAAATCTATCATGTGACGTAAACAAGAAATTAAAAAACACAAACATACCAACAAAATCTGCATGAATTAATTGTAAGTAATATTTTTCTAACTCCATTAATTGATACAACTTATGTCATAATTGATTTTACTGTTAATACGAAAAGGAAATATATATCAAGAGCAAGTGGAAACAAACATTTCAATCACTGTGATATATTCTATTGTATCCAAACAACATATGGTAAATACTGTTTAATAAAACTAAATAAAACTAAAAGTTATGCATACACAAAATTATAACAAACAAACAACACTAACATAACGACACTAATCAGCAATCATGATAATGGGGGCCAACTATTTCGTCAGGTAATTTTCCTGTTTTCATATCTTTTATTCTGTTTTTATTTCTATTTACTCCGCCATGATATTTTGTGTAGATCGTCAATTTTTATTGTCCCTGTTTCATTGATTCACACCTTATATCTATACGGTGGAAGATAAAGCTGTGTATGTTGACCTGTATATGACTTGGTTGGGATTTTGTAAGCAATCGGGATGCTGCTTCTATGACATTCATTTCAACATCAATGTTTTTCATAAATTTTTTTTTTTTGTTTTCAATTTAAATTTAATGACTTTCATCCAACCGGTCAAAATGACGAACAGTTATATCCTTCACCTTCTTTTTGATATATCCGATATTATCCAGATTAATAAAATTAATCCATTGTCTAAAGCATTATTTATTTATATACATAATTTCATCTAAATATATATATTCAATTATTTGCAAATTATCAAATGCGTGTTTCTTTTTTATCTGTCTATTGATTGTATACATGGACATTTTTCTTTTCTGCAATAATTAATCATTCATTGATTGTGATAGAATATAGAAATGCGTGCAAGTTCAGAAAAAAAACCACAAGAAAGCTACAGTCAATGTGAAGACATAAAAAAATACAATACAAAGAACATAAATTCACTTAGAGGCCTACAACTTTCAAAAATAAGAATGTAAAACTGCTATGGTAAAATCTTGGTCATGGCATTCACATTGTGATTGATTAATATGTAATCAAGATTTTTAAAGGTTTTGCCAACTTACTTTGAAATCGTTCAGACTACAAGTTAATATAAAAACTTATTTCTGTTAACAAAAACGGCAATATAAAAAAAAACCTATCATAATGACGGATCTAATGTAACGAACTGGATATCATGCACATTGCAAGGTAATTGCATCTTTTGTTTTACATATTGTCTTCACAGGCTCCAGTATTTTTATATCAAGTATAAATGCATCGCCAAGGCAGAAATTGTACGCTATTAGATGGTCGTTTGCTGTATCATATCGTACCATAAAAGGAAACAAAACACCAATGTCTTTAGGTAGAAGTTCCGTAAAGTTTTGTCCGTCGGGGGATATAATTATGACATTCTTGGAACGGTCACCGGTCACGTACACGTTGTGACTTCGATCTACTGTAATACTTTATGGCATCTTCATGCTGTCACATTTGAACTCCTATTTGAGTCTCCCAAACAAATCACAGCAGAATAATTTGTTTATACCTGTATCAGTCAGGTACAGCAAATTTTGAGCAGATGAAATATTACTGATATTTAATGAAGGACAAGGAAACCACCTGACAATTTTTCCTGTCAGATTCATCACAGTTATCTTTCTTCCATCGATGACAACAAACAACAGTCCATAGTAGTAAGTCATGCATCCAACTTCCCATACATTTTCTATATTGCTTTCTGGTCCATTGTTAATATCAATAATATATATGTTACGTATCTTTCCGCTGGCCAATGCGATAGGTTTAATATAAGAGACAGCGATATGATCATCTCTTATTATTGACATAAATCTGAATGAAATAATTTCGAAATCGGTTTGTGATTTATTTCAAATTCGCATAAACCAGAACAACTGCATATCATTCGTCATCAGAAGGTCTAATAAGACTGTTGACGTATGGTCCAAACTTTTGTCAACAAGAACATCACAAGAGTGGTCAATATCACTCTAAACTTAATGTTCAGAAGTCAATACAAAAGAATCCATAACAATGAAGAAGATACATATCAACACTTTAGTGAAATGTACGAGATATCAAGAATAAATCTCAAGAACAATACAGGAAGACAAAAACGTGACCATGACACACGAATGACTTAAATATGAGATAGGATCCTTGGTATATAAGTTTAACAATTTTGCTCTTCATGACTTGGTCCTTATATAATTACATATATTCTCAGTACTGTTGTGTAAAAAGTAAAACAACAAAAATAAAGAACTCCAAGAAACAAGAATAGGACCTTGGTAACCCGGGCGACGTCCTAGTCGGTTTGTTCTTTGTATTCTTTGTATCAAGCTACCAAGTTAATGATGCCCTCGGGGAATAATCCAACAACAGTAAAGTTTCTTCTAGGATATCCTCAACAGCTTATGCAACGAGGTAGTCTATCATGCCCATCTCAAACCATGTTATGAAGACATGCCAGTTTGGGCAGAAGCAAGGTTGAACAATGTTTACTATATGATGTTATTCTGAATAAAGCAGAACATTAGATTATAATTTCTTAATCAATGGTAGCAAATGTAACTTGAATTTGCATACAAGAACAGCAATCCGACATTTGTGTTACTTGTTTAACCTCTTTTCTGGTACAGTTATCGTGAGTTTAAAGTTCTATCTAGCATTGACAATATGAAGTCCATCTCACTCTCTAGAATTCATGCTGCATTGATAGTGTGTCTAAAACACGTACTTTTGCTGTAATTTTGTCATCTTTTCAGCCAGCTAAGGAAATGTAAAATGACTTGTTCATGTTGGAAGCGTTGTTAGAAACAATAGCTGTTTTGTTGTGGCCTATCTTGAATGGTGAAGCTGTCCCTTAGTTCAAGTGGCTGCTATTGTATGCTGTGAGTCGACCTTTTACACTCTTGCATGCCAACACGACGAAGTCTAGGATGAAGTGGGCCATAATAGATAGGAAACCCTGTATATGATAAGGTTCGAAATCCTACTTCATACATGAAATTTGTTAGTGTCAACTACTACAGCTTAAAATAAAAACTCTTTAGATACCATTTTTTTTTTTATTTTTGCACGGCTAAAGTTAGTTTAGAGTGGGTAAATTAGTTATATATTGTACCATTGATAATGAAATGCATTAATTTAATTTATAAAACAAGAGAAAGCCTTAAGTTGCTGGGTTAGTATGCATTATGATGGTGGATGATATGAAATGGTTCACTCCACCTATTTTACTCAATTTCGAACAAATTAAAACTTTTATTGAAGTTAACAATAATACAGAACAGGGAACCATTATATAGCATCGTCTTTTCAGTATGTAAACATAAAGTAAGATTGAATTATTCAGAAAAGGCGCTTTATAGTTGTTTTTCATCTTGTCAGGTCTTCAAATATCAAATAATGAGAGTTCACGGACACTCTAAACGCACAGTTTATCATATACCTCTTCACATGTATAGATAGATATACATCCTTGGCTTTCACATTTGGATATCCGCATTCATAATGAAGTTACATCTATAAAAACATTTGCAAAACATTCATAATCAAGTAATAAAAATACCGAACTGTAAGATAAATTTGAAAAGGGGAAAGTCCATAAAAACTTACTAAAATCAATCGTTAGACTTTACTACACAAAGTCATCAAACAAATGGAAAACAACTGTTATATTCCTGACTTGGTACAGGCAAAACATTTATAATAAAGTAATAAAAATACCGAAATGTAAGATAAATTTGAAAAGGGGGAAAGTCCATAAAAACTTACTAAAATCAATCGTTAGACTTTATCGCCCAAAGTCATCAAACAAATGGAAAACAACTGTCATATTCCTGACTTTGTACAGGCATTTCTGTATGTAGAAAATGGTGGATTGAACCTGGTTTTATAGCTAGCAAAACCACTAACTTGTACGACAGTCACATATAATTCCATTATTTTGACAACAATGTGTGAGACATAATAGGTAAAATTGTCAAAAATTGGAGTACAGCAGTCAATATTGTGTTATAATCTTAATCACTATAAAAACAAATAACTATTTCAACAAAGAAAAACAAAATGGCATATAGACAGTATAGACAATATACACAAGCAAAAATGAAAGACAAGATGAGTTGGGAAATTTGTATCCCATATGCAGGTGAAGTTGGTATATTGCTGCTAAGGAGGGGAAAGTTTATAATTTTAGAATTAAAATCGTAACGTTTGTCATAGATTCTGGTACAGAGATGACCACTTACGTCAAATTCGAGGAATAAGTCTAAAAATGAGGCGGAGGAAGCCGTGTCTGTGGTTTCTTTAATTTCTTTTTCAGGAGGATATATTAATGGAACCCAATTAGAAAAGTTGGATTTGTAAATGCAAAGAACATCGTCAATATATCGTAATGTGAAATTAAATGATCTGGCTTCTTTGATCGTTTTGTTTTTGACAAGTGTCTGAAGGAACTGAGGTAATGTAGTCGATTTTTTAGCATATTCAGTACAAGGGAAATTCCTAAACTGATCCTTTTACCTCATACTTGTATTGACTTAAAATGTAAGAAAAGTCTTTTAAACAAAATTTCAGTACGGCATTACTTAATACATTTATTTCAATAAACCGTTGGCATATCCTATCACAGCACCCAACTCCATAGATCACCAGGTGTTTCTAGACCAATTAGATTAAACTAATTGACCATGGCCATGTCCATCGTCAGGAGCCCAACCCATGGAGACACTCATATTCAAAGAAATACTGTTATATGTAAACTTTTATTTTTTTTCAAAGAGAAATTACAAAAATGGAAGTTTTAAATATGTAACTGCAAAGAGGGCGTTATATCCGGGTAATTGCATATAAAATCTTTTTTTTTAGTAGAACGATTAGAAAAACGGGTTTTGGAAGATAGCAAAGGGAAAATCAAAACTCATCAGTCGAAGAGAGACCGACAAAACCATAGCAAAAGAATGCAACTCGTAAAAAGTATATCGACACCACATAATAAACTTCACAGAAATTTGAAAATAAAATTTCACAAAAATCAATGCTAAAAGCACTAAAGAGAAATCAACACTTACTCCTTAAAAACAAAATATGGGTAAACATAGCATGAATCTCCATTATTCACTGCTTCATTGCTTCTCGTGTCATGAAAAATCTAGCTCGGTCTTGTTGTATATCTATTATGTATGTTTACACAATTTTGGCGGCTGTTTCCCAATTATTGCCATATTAATTAATCATGTCTGCTTGGGTTGCTCAACCAATTTTGTCAATATATCGGAACTATAAATAACTGTCATACATGTGGGGGTTTTGCTAGGTATAAAACAAGGTTTAATCCACCCTTTTCTTCGGCAATTAATGCCTGTACCAAGTCGTGAATATGACAGTTCTTTTCCATTCGTTTGTTGGATGATTTGATCTAGCATTTGAATTTGTCAGTTTTTTATGGACTTCCACCTTTTATTATTTACCTTGGAGTTCGGTATTTTTGTTTCTCTAATTCTTTGGCAATTTAACCTTTTCTGAATTTTTTATCATTTTTGGTATTTTCATTTCAATGAAGTCTTAATTGTATATTTATGCTATTTAACAGTAGTGTGGCAACATAAGCTATCGGTTTTTCAGGAAATTCTTTTCTGTGTAGATTGTTTGATATTGCAACAAATCTTTGGAGATCTTAAATTTAAGCTATATCCCTGTTTCCAATGAAGAATGCGCCTAAATACTACTTCAAACACAGCATTTATAATGGATACGTATTGATTCATATGATATAAATTTATATGCAGTGTCACATGTAGTTGTATTTCGAGAGTAAATGCCTTAGTGGACAATTAATACAGAATATTTCAAACTTCTGAAGTGTTTGCTTCATTTCATATTACCTAGCTCTTTCAGCATTTCTTTAAGGAATGACTGTAATATTTTTTCTGTCTATGAAGAAATAACATAAAAAATTTGGTGCACACTGAATAACCCGCGTAGCGGGTTATTTTAAAGTCTGCACCACATTTTCTATGTTATTTCGAATAGACAGAAAAAACATTACAGTCATTTCTTATAATTTAATTCTAAATTCCATTTTAAACCGGAGTAAATTATGAAAAAACGTTGACGACTTCACGGTCACATGATTAAATTATGTCTATGAGCTGATAAACAAAACACCGTCAGCCAATCAGAAGACGCGTTACATCCAAAATTAAATTATATCTGTATAATCTCTCTCTTACATTTTTGCATGGTGAATTTTGGGTGATTACAATTTCATAACAGTTACATTAATCACTTCATAAAGCACTTCATAAACTGCTTCATGATAGTTTTTTTTTTATTTAAATCTTAAACTTGATATATTTAATTTCAACCAATTAGACGTATGAAAGCTAAGTATGGTTTAATTTGATAGCGATTGATTCTTCCTATACACATGTATTTAAATAGATTTTAGGAAAGGAACACTATTATTGCAAATAGAGTTCGTCAAATCCTTATAAAATCTTTTTCATATTGTTTCCAGTCTTAAAAATCAAGATGAAATTATCTGGAGCCATATTATTTGTTGTAACAATCAACGGCCTTTCCGATGGTTAGTGAATTTGATAGTTATAGATTTACCTTATAATACATACAAACTTTTGTGAATCTGTAAACGACTGTTTACATTCAATGTTTTAGTTTTACTTACTTTGCCCTGCTGTGACTTACGTAAGGGGAAGTATACGTAATTGTCTGCTACAAGTAGAATTCGGGTTAAAAACTTGCGTCGTTATGGGGACACAGGATATCTTCATTACTACAAGAAAGGAAAAATGTTACCGCGTTGGACTCTCCGGAAAGCGTAGACCAACAGTGTAACGCAATAAGTATTTGTTATATCAACATGATCAACTATCTTGTTACATATGTTTTATAGAAACAATTCATGGTTTGATTTGAAATTGCCCGTGAAATATTAATACGATTTATCGTTTATTTTATGAGCAACCATTTGTACTAAACATGCCAGAGAAAACAATCATTCCATTGGTCTGCAAGTGTGTCACATGGTCTTTTACCTGGTTGCCCAACTTATCTGACGCCATTAAAAATCACGAATGAAACAGCGCGACGTGTCGATATTTCACTGTGAAAAAGAATTTAATATTGGCAATATATTCGTCTTTCTGCTAATCGTGGTGAATGTGTCCCTTATAAGCTTTATAAATGTTAAAATGCCTTATGTAATCGATTCCTTGCTACGGGTGGATAAAAACTTTTTAAAGTTAACAAATACGCTTTTAATAAGTAAAAATAGTTAATGGATTATGGAATCCCCAAATTCTTCATGTGACAGAAATGGTCTAAACTTGTGATAAGAGTAATACTTTATTATGTTCCCAAACATGTTACATTTAAAAAAATTTTAATTTTACCACTTATTATTCATTTTATATCATTATATGTTTATAAAACAGAACAGCCAAAAAAAAAATAAAATGCGGCTGATTGGAACCTGAGCAAAGCCGGGGAGAACATGAAAGTGGGTGATCGAACATGATTGTGATTGCGAACTATGTATACACGGATTCTACTTTTAACTTTAATTGCAGTCGTAACATTCTACAAGATAATACACAATTTTCGTATTCGTGTAAATGCTGAACAAATTTTGAAGAAATATTTTCCTTTAGGACTGCAAATCTGTTCTGCCGTCAAACATGAAATATCGTGTTTTGTCATTTTGGTGAAAAAGAGGAAGCGATCGGGACAGAACCTATAGCGAAATCAAGATAGAATTGTTGCGCATGCATGTGTGTAAACAAGTAAAAATGTTTCGGGTGTAAACAAGATCATGCGCGATACCTCTAATTTATAGCACAGGAAATGGTGAAAATGAATTTTAAAGAGATGCGGAAGATGCTGCTTATTTACTATGGGAGCATTGAAAATTAGTTAGTGTATTTTCCTATCAATTGGGTACGCTTGGAATACTTAACAAAATGACAGATATACAATCATGCTTTTCATACGACATGACACAACAGTGCTCTAGCGCAATGCGCTATAAGTTATGGCGACGTAGACTGTAGACATCAAAAACGTCGCATACATGTGTGTAAACCAGCAAAAATGATTTTGGGTGTAGAAATATCGTGCTTTGTCATGTGGGTGAAAAGAGCAAGCGTTCGATACAGGAACTATGGTGAAATAAAACAAGACAGAATTGTTGTGCATTGATGTTTGTAAACAAAAAAAATGGTTTGCGCAATATCTCTCATTTGTAGTACACGAAATGATGATAATGAATTTTAAAGCTATGCAGAAGATAAGGCTTACTTTTATTATCACGGAAGCATTTTAAATTAGTTAGTATATTTTACTTACAATTGGGTATGCTTGACATACTTAAAGAGGTGTTAAAACGCAAAAAACATGTCTGAATAATTTTAAAGTTCGAAATAGTCGCTGAAAAACGCAAAAAACACGATAAAATTTTAACTTGTAATTATCGAGATATTTGCAAAAATACTTTCTGTTCGTCATTTGCACACCTGAACGATCTAGTAAAACATGCTACTAACACCCTCTAATTCTACCCAACGGAAGTGACGTACAGTGGGTCACCCTGATCAAATACGTGTATTATATCGTATGTAAACAGATCAGCTCGCAAAGTAAAATAATAGTTTTGATATATATTGGTGACAATTACCAACCGAATCTACATTGAGAATATTGATATACAATTATCGAGGTTCAATAACTGCATAAATATTATAATCATATGTTTATAATCAGAAAAGTATTGAAAAAATTCCAAAAGCACAAATCAACCTATTTTTCTATAAAATATTTAAATGTGCATCCAAAAGTGGCAAAATAATGATTAATCAGTTTATTGATGGTGATCGCGTAATGGTAGAAGCAGAAGTAGAACCGTGCGTGTGAAGTTCCATGGCGGAGAAACAGCTTTTAAAATAGGACACTCCCAACACGTACTTCCAAAAGACGACGGAGGACGTAACCTTTTGATTTGTTGTTAAATCAAACTACGTGGGTTTTTCTAGGCTACAAAAAACTGCCATATGAGAAGTTCACTTTTCAGAAGAGGTTATATAGCCAGTTAAAAGGTTGAGGCTAAACTCATGTTATATCGTGACATGTGATTGCGATAATTAGAACAGAGACATTTATCTGATTGCAGACACATGTGTATAAATTTCTCTGCTATAATGTACATTTCTACTTTCTTTAAAATGTTCTTACTTACTTACCGACGGACTTAAGTAACAGCAGCATTTCAAAATTATATGAGATTATTCTCCTGATAATGTGAAGAATTGCGTACTGTCAGTCACAGTAATCTGCTTGACTTGTTTAGAAACCTGAATATGTATTCAACGAGCTATTTCCACAAAAATGAAATACTGGAGAGACTTGTAATTGACCTATACAGAAATTTAAAAATCAAATAAAAGTTTACAATGGAAATCAGTATAAGTATATATGATTGTCATAGGGTTTCCCATAGTCCTTAGACCTAATGTAAGAATATTGTTATATACTAATGTTATATCAGGTCCCAGCATAGTCCTACATAAGGACAAATGTAGGACAGAAAGTCACAGTAAAAAAAATCACAATTAAGTTTTGAGTTTATTCTTTTTTTGAATAAGAAAACATTTATTTTCAAAAAGCTTTTTGTATTTTCCCTAACTTTTATATATGTGGCAACTTTGTAAAAAAATTTATTCTGAAAAAATCAATAATGAGAAAATAATTGTTAAGATAACAATTTGTCAAAGTGGCTTGATACTTAAATGGTTTCACGGTGCCAATTAATATATCCTTTGCATGCATAGAATTTGACAACTCTTCATTACTCAAGGTTTATGAACAATTTCATAAACTGTAAAATGCATATATGAAAAAAAAAAAGAATTTCAATAAAAAAATTTTATGTATTCAAACAATAATAAACAAATAGTATGTGTGACTTTTTGTCCTATCAAATTTTTGACTTTTTGTCCTATCAAATTTTTGACTTTCAGTCCGCGTTTGCCATATTATACAATTGTAATCTATGTCTGTGTCCTAACAACAAAAACCTCTGAAATAAAATCTTTAGAAAAACGGGTGTGCATTCCCAAATTACTTATGTCCTAAATCCTAAATGTTATGATTACACCAAAAATTTTGTTTGTTAAATAAAAACATTATAATATACTGTCCTTAAGGTTTTGAAATATTGACCTTTTCTTTCATTTGAAAATTTAAGCAATGACAATTAAATAAATAAACAATAAAAATATTAATCCTCTCGGTCACTTTTTGATCCAGGTAATTAAGACAGTCCGTATTTTGACACCTATTGATAAGTAAACATCCTGTATGGTAATAAAGATCAAACAGGGTAAACAGTAGCTATTATCCCGCCACTCAGGTAATTAACAAATTGGCCATGCAGAAATGCCACCTGTTGTTTATAAATTGATGAACTTTATAGTTTGATAATTAATATTATTAGAAAGGTATAGTGAAAACCCGTATTTTAACTTTAACTTTAATTTTTATAACATGGAAAAGAAGCCCGACCGTCATATCTTGTCAAGATGTTATGCTACTTCACGTACATGTAAACATATACAATATTTATCCTCGACTCAAAAATTTTTTTAAATTTTTATTAATAGATAGAATATAGTATATTGACCGTTAATTTTTCTCTGTCCTACGATCAGGAACATTGTTTTTAGTTGAAAACTCAATGTTGAATTACCCAAACCTCATCCCGCCCTTTTTTTCAATTGAAACACATTATTAAAACATTTCCCTTCTGCAACATATTTTTTTCCTTTTGATAAATTAGTCATAATAAAGAATGAGCTTGGAAGGTGTAACGAAATTCATTGGCAGTGCTTTTTAATCAGCGATCAGGAGAAAGTTCATTAATAATCAACGTTTAGATAAGCCGAAGAAGTAACCAACTGTGCGTCACTTCCGGTAGATTTATTGTTAGTGCTGTTTCCGGAAGTAGCGTTGATTGGATTTTCCTAAGGTAAAAAAACTTAACACGCAATTATCACTGTAATTAGTGGACCAAATTGCATCGGTTTTTTGCATTTTTGATCATCTATTTCGACCTTTTAGATAAGAGTTACTTGTTATGTGTGTTTGAGTACCTCTTTAATAAAATAGCAGATACACAATCATGCTTTTCATACGGCATGGCACAACAGTGCTCTAGCGCAATAGCGTTATAAGTTATTTTGGCGTAAACTGTATACATCAAAAACGTCGTCGAAATATTTTCCTTTTTTCCGCTACATCATAACTTGAATTCATTATAGCTAGGTTAACAAGGACTTGCTTTGCTCCGATATTGTCGTCATGCATTTTTAAATCTTTTTTTTTTATTCTGTGAACTCGTTAACTGGAGAATCTTAATAATGTAAAAATATCTGCCGATTTTCATGACTTAGAATGAAAGTCTTATACCTACCTTTTTAATCGTGGAAAGGGAGACCCCAAATTCATAACGGCCATTTATGATAAAAGGACTGAAAAGGATAATGCCTGACTATGAAACATGAAATTATGCTCAAATAATACACAAGAATCAATCTGAGCTGTCTGATTGACCTTTTTAGCACCTTTAGATCTTTCTAATGAACACTAGATTTCTCTTCAAAGTGCAGTAAAATCAGATTCAAAATGTACATTAAGGGTTTTTTTATGTTGCAAAAACACAAAAGAACAAAAGGATAAGCAGAGGAAATGTTCAATAAAAAAGGGTCTGGATGGGGTTTCAGAATAGAGAATAATAGGCATCAGTGCAAAATAAAGGGTTAAAAAACAAAACAATAGACAAACTAGACAAACAAATAAGAATAGAGAATAATAATGGGGCGTACAATTATTCAGAACAGAGAATAATGTGCAAAATGAATATAGCATAGAGGAAATGATCTAAAAAGTAAGAGAATAAAGAAATGAGGGACAACCTTATACATAATTCCTGAAAATTAAGTAATTAGATATAATCACTAAAGTAACCAGTGATTATACACAATCCCTGAAAATTTCAGGGATTATACATAATTCCTAATTCTACAAATCATTTATCAACAAGGTCTTGGTTTCTTCCGATGAATCTTTTTTTAGAAAGTATTTAATTAAATTGCCTTTTTGTCATGTAACTATGAATTAATTTTCAATAACTTTCAATAACATTTAATTGTTGATTTGACATTTTAATCAATTTTGGTTTTTCTGATGCACTCGCATATCATGATTGAAACAGGATTTATTTATTAGTCGTATTTGGCTTTGAACTAGCTTTCAGTAACTGCGAGTTCTCTTATTTCTATGCTTTGTTTTATATTAGTTGTTTTTGTTCTTATGTTGTGCTGTCCCAGGTTAGGGGAGGATTGCAGATTGAGCAATCACAAACATGTTGAGCCCCGCCACATTCTGTATGTGCCTGTCCTAAGTCAAGAGCCTGTAGTTTAGTGGTTGTCGTTGGTTCATGTCTGTCATATTTGTTGTTCGTTAGTATTTTTGTTAAATCAGGCCCTTGGTTTTCTCTTTTGTATTGTTTCAAATTTTTCATGTTGAGGCCTTTTATGACCGACTATTAGATATAGATTTTGTCATTTTTGAAGGCCGTACTGTTGCCTATGATTGCTTACATACATTCATTTGCACTCTGGTGGATAATTGTCTCATAGGTAGTCAAACCACACCTCCTTATTGTTTTATAAACAATCTTAAAATAATGAACAAAACCAATTAAATTATTGACATGATTGACATTCTAACAATTTATCACAATTTAAGGCGCTTGAAATTTCCAGTCACGTAACTAATATTTCAATATAAAACTGCGTCTTTATTAAAATGCCAAAGGCAAATTTGTATATTAAAACATTATAAATGTATGCTAAATTCTATTTGGGTGAATATAATTATAAAAACACCTTCTACATTTTTATAGCTAGCAGTCAAAACATACAAGAATGGAATCCAATATACTTGACAACTTTTACTTGCCAAAAGACAAGTCTGAAAAATACTATCATTGATATCCTTTAATAAGTGGAAGCTTGAAAGTTATTTTAAATTTTGTGACTTACATGAGGGTAAAGAAAGAAAACCTTAAAATCTATAGTGGATATTTTTAGCAAAATAATGAAATTTTAAGAAAAATATTTTAAGAAAAAACATTATATTCATTTGAATTAAAATATATATCTGCTAAATATATATATATATATATATATATATATATATATATATATATATATATATATATATATATATATATATATATATATATATATATTTAAAAAAAGAAAACATCAATCAAAGAATAATTTAATGATATATTCAAGTATAAATTACACAGTTGAAAATGGCCAAATACGGAATATTGTTTTCACATCATAATATGTATATTTGATTCAATCACGCTACAAGTAAACCTTTTTGAAAAACTCCAAATATTTTAGAAAATTAATCGAAAAGGCCAAATAAAAGAATCATGTGTCAAATTAAATAAAGAAAGGTCGAGTGAATTGCAAATTATTTTAGAGCATCAACTAAAACTAGTCAAAAATCTATGCATACCAATTAGGGTCAGACATGCAAATGAGAGAAATGTTAAATAGTGCCCATATGGAAGTTTCATTTTAGCAGGTTGTCAATTTTATCCTATATGATATAGCTATTATATGTTTTAGGACAAAAGTCATTGAAATGTAATTTATTACATTGGCAATATAATTTAAATACGTTAACTCACATTTAAAAATAAATGTAATTGTACTGTAATTGATTTCTTAACCGTGTAATTGGCCACGTAAGAAAAAATACTGTACTCGTTTTCATTTAAATGATTGATGAAAATAATGGGTAACAAAATGAAAATATTGCAAAACATTCAGATATATGTATCTGAAACCTTTAAACTTGTTTAAGGGAAAACTCTTCCCAGAGTATCAAAAAATCCATTATGCCCAACACTTGTTTCTAAACTATGCAACACTTATTTTTGTCAGTCAAACCTTGAAAAAAAGCTGATTGGATATGTAAAATCAAGTTGCTTTTGTTTATCGACGGTTTTTTTTTTTCATTGTGTTCATATCCTCTTGATTCTTAGTATTTCTGCCTTTCAACTCGTCAGAAATTTTAGATGTCAGGTAGAGACATAGAGGAAACGTCAAATATCGCTACTGCAACAAAAGGGTGAACAAAATGCTTAATCAGCTTTCTAAACGCTAAATGATGTTTATTTGTTGTACACCATGGATCGAGATCCAGATCAAATTTTTTTTTTTCTTTTCAGCCTTCCAACTTTCGAAAGACGCAAAAGGTGAAAATGCCCTGGTTCTCAATGAGACAACAGATAAAAATGGTAGTATTTACAATCACCGAATGCATATTGTTTCCTTGAATTTTATTGTCATAGTATATAATTTTTATAGCTTGTTAGCATTTCAATATTGATAAAGTATTTTATGAAAGAACAAAATATTTTGTGCAATAAAAAACCAGAAAACCAGGGGTTATTTTTAGTAGTACTTGTATTCCGAAGGTCAGTTACTTTAAAGGTAGTTTGAAAATTGGTATGTAGAAATGTGATACATGTACAATTTAGGATATACCTGGTTTCTATGAAATCAAACTTAAGATAAAATGTTAAGAAAGCTGTGAAAATTGAAAAATTTGGTTGAATAGATAGGGATTTTGAATTGGTGGTCTGACACCTTTATAGCGAAAAGCGGTGAAACCAAAAAATTAGAAAACAATTGATTTTTTGGTCCTAACTGATCATTTGAAATGCAAGTAGCCACATTTCAACCTTTTTTGGGGGGTTAAAAAGACACGAATTGCAAAATTAGAGCCATAAACCTGAATTTGTGCTATTTTTAGCTTTTCCCACCCATACAATATGAATTCATATAAAAAATGTCTGAAATTGTTATGAATGCACAGTAAATTGTTTCTATAGTATTAAACATTAAAACATAGGTTGTTTACTACCAAAAAAAATTGTCGTCATGAAGACTTTATCAGGTAATTTGATTTTTATCTGTTATGTCATTGCGTCATTCTATGTATTTGGCAGATAGCATAGCTTAATGTAAACACTGCATAAATTCACCCCAATTCCATAAATTGTCTCAAATGAAAGTTTTCGACTTTAAATTTTATTGACTGATAGTAAATAAAAATTGTTTCATGAGCATAACTGCATTATTGATCAATTAATAGTCCATTACTGACATCTGATGAAAAAGGGGGGGGGGGGTCAATATTCCTTGACACTTCAAAACCTTTGATTTTTCACTGAACTCATTGTAAAAGTTGTGCAAAGTCTTTAAAGCAGTAAGACTAACAAGGGAAAATCAACCAAAATTGATCTTGATATTGAAAGTTTATGTTCCTGTAGTCTGAAATTAAATTTCAAGTATTTCTATTAAAGTCATATTTTACAGTCAATTTAAATTGAGCTGTGAATTTTGCAATATAAGTCGCATTATACTCAGATAGGATTTTTTTTTACTACAAATTGACCAAGGATTATGAATAAAGCAAAACAAAAGACTTCTGATAACATTTTTTGTCTCTTTAGGTGTCAGACCACCAATTCACTCCCTCCAATTTAGAACGTATGTAAAAGTAGCCCTACTCTGACACATCATAGTGCTTTTAATGTCATTGTTTACTTAAACTAACTATCACATTTGCAGAAATGAAACTTTTGGTAAAAGAAAAATATATTTAGATCATTTTGGGCTAAAATTTACTTGTCTATGAGTTTGCATTAAAAATTGAGGATTAATGCGCTCCATAGTATACTTATTTAAGATTTCCAGAAAACCAGGGGTTATTTTTAGTATTACTTGTGTTCCGAAGGTCAGTTCTTTCTTGTAAGACTTTAAAGGTAGGTTGAAAATTGGCATGTAGAAATGTGATGCATGTACAATTCCGGATATACCTGGTTTCTATGAAATTAAACTTAAGGTAAAATGTTTAGAAAGCTGTGAAAATTGCTAAATTTGGTTGAATAGATAGGGATTTTGAATTGGTGGTCTGACACCTTTTACTCTATTATTTCCTGCTTCATTGCTAATCATGTCATGTAAAAATCCAATCTAATTAAAATCAAATCCTTGGGTTTTAATGAGATTTATAAAAATCAAGTTATAGAAATACACTAAATATTAAAGGGAAGAAGAGATTGTTGCTATGGCAAATGACATATATCTACGGTCATCTGTGACACGTATAATCCGTAACTGTCAAATCAATATAATGACACCCATTATTTTACTTTCGTGAAAATGACTGCAAGATTACATGAACATTATACAACGTAAGATGTATATTAAAACACTATATCTCGATTCGTCTTTTAATATTAAAATTCAAAATGGTTTTTTTTCAGGATTTCTTCGAGAAAATAGATTGCGAAAAAGGTCTAGTTCAGATGACGTTGGTATGTGAAACAAAAATTTCTAAAATGCATGAGTTGTACCTGTTAGAGTAAATATAATCACCGACACGTTCATACTTAGCTGTTTATGAAAACTTCAACAAATGCGCTTCATACTGAAATCCGAATTATGTTGCTGAGTGACTTATATATGATGCATGTTTCTGAAGTCCAATTAAATGATATGTATGAAACTATTAAATATAACTTACAAATATTAACCCTGTATGTTGTAGATATCAAAGCAGTTGATATGTCTTTATCTTTGCAACGTCAAACAATACAATATGCAAGACAGGGTACAGATCGTTTTAGCAGTAGGGCCGATATTGCAGAATATATTAAGGACAACCTAGATGGACATGGTGGCGGAAAGTATCATTGCATTGTTGGAACATCTTTTGGGTACTCCATTACGTTTCATCAGAGATATTATTTTTATTTCAAACTGGGTGATTATTACATATTGGTATTCAGACATTGACAAATATATATGCCAAAAGCTTAATACGTGAAACTGTGACTTCATAACATTAACTGCTTGTTCAGTTACCAAATGTCATTTTAGCAACATTTCGTATAGTATCTATTATTTTCCCTGTATACTGTTTATAACTAATAAAACATTTTTAAAATACATTCTTTGTGACTGTTAGTTGTAATTTTTAAGCAAAATAAAAATATTAACAAAATGGTTGACCTCTAATGAAGTTGCCATGTAGTATGCCATTCCGTTTTCATGAGACTGTAATGTTCGGGAAATAGTGAGATCCTCTTAAAATGTACTGAATTACAAAAAAATTACTGCTGTAAAGTATGTCAATCTGATAAATCTGAAAGTAGTATACCAAAATCAGAAAAGATATATTAAGTCAATTGCTTTATTTATAGATATTGTCTTACTGGGCATCTTTCTGCCTTTAAAGTTTCTTTCAATCTATGATAGTTTTCAAGATAATATGCAACAACTCTAAAAAAATGGTAAAAATCTTCATTAAAGGTAAAGTACTCCAATAAGGAGCCGACTAATGATATCGGCAATGAAACATGTAGATTTGTCTTGCTTATCAGTTTTGCTATATAAAGTGTATGTCTAGTCTATCTGTTATAATTTTCAAGATTATACGCACAAAATGAAAAATAAATATTGGTAAAATTCTTCATTTAAGGTCAATAATTCCAACAAAAAGTCGTCTGACAGTTTTGTTGCAAAAGGACAGAGAATGGATCTCATCATTTTTCACATTTAGTCCAAGACCGATTTTCTCTATTTATAGTGGTTATCATGATAATTACAAAACCCCAGGGCATATGCTCTATTTTTAACCATGTCAGCCATGTTAGTTGGTAGGCGGGGTCATTCGACTGATTTTTTAAACTAGATATTCCAATGATGATTGTGGTCCATATACAAATAAGGAGATGAGGTATGATTGCCAATGAGACAACTATCCACCAAAGTTTAAACAAAGTCGATGTAAGCACTCATAGGCAACCGTACGGCCTTAAACAATGAGAAAAACCCATACTGTATAGTCGGCTGTAAAAGGCCCCGACATGAAAAATATGAAACAATACAATTGAGAAAACTATCGGTATAATTTATAACATAACAATTAAAGAAAAACAAATATGACAGACATGAACCAACGACAACCACTGAACTACAAGCTCCTGACTAAGGACAGGCACATAAAGAATGTGGCAGGGTTAAACATGTTTGTGAGCGCTCATCCCTCTCACTAAGTTTGTTTAAATTTGGTTTTAATTTAAGTAATGAACAGTAGTTATGTTTTACAGCCTTTCATGAGAAGTTCTTTTATTTAGGTACGATTATATTTCTGTTCATGAGCGTGTTGTACTAAAACAATGTCACAAAAAAGCAAAGCGTGTCCAATGAGAAACGTAAATGACATTGACAGGGTTGATTGACTGGAAGGAATGTAATGGTCTTTAAGTTGTCTTATTTATGACATTCCCCATTTTTGAATTTACCTTGTATTTTTGTCAGAACTATACTGTTCTATCTCCACACACTTCCCATTGAATAATAATAGCTTATTCATCTTTTTGGACACTCAAAGTTCAGAGAAAAATATTTTTGTATTATAAATGGTTCTTCGAACAAGAAGGAGTTTCTCGACAGAAATCTCATCGAAGGGCGACAGTCCTGAGTGAGATGTAGGCGGGAAACATCCTCGAGTTTGAAAGACCATTGATAATCTGTTGATAGTTATTTTCCTAGGTAATGTCAAGGACGTAGGCTTATGACGTCATACATTCTCTTTCCGCTCGACTAAGAAAATTCTATATCACTTGAGTAGCGTGATATGGAAACCTTAAGGAAATAACGATAATGTTGTATCGCCTTCAACAATGAGAAAAACCCCATACTGTATAGTCAGCTATAAAAAGCCACGACATGAAAAATATGAAACAATTCAATTGAGGAAACTAACGGCCTAATTCATAACAAAACAATTAACGAGAAATAAATATGACAGACATGAACTAACGACAACCACTGAACTACAGGCTCCTGACTTGGGACAGGCACATAAAAAATGTGGCGGGGTTGAGCATATTTGTGAGCGCTCGACCCTCACCTAACCTGGGACAGTGTTGTAACAGTACAACATAAGTACAATATATAAAAATCAGTTGAAAAAGGCTTAACTCATCAGATGGATACAAATAGAAATACATCAAACAAAAAACACAGAGTGGACGTGGACTGGTACTTATACATCCCCACAAAAAAAAACACTAAGTACAGATCTGAGAGTACTCTCAGTTACTCACAGCAAGTTCAAAGCCAATAACAATTAATAAAAAAAAAATCATGTATCTAAGACTACAATATCAATCAGTACACATTCAACATCCAATGGATTAAGTGTAAAGACGTCATTAACAGTTAGAGAAAAAAATATGACCTTGTGCAATGCCAAACTATAGGTATCGACAGATTATAGTACAGTGAAAGTCAATATATGTAATATTTAGTATGGTTTTAATTTACTGATAACAAAAATCAATATTTATACCAATATAAACAATAATTAAAGATTTAATTACAGTGTTGAATAGGTAACCTTTTAGAACAAATTTATTTAGTGGATTGATAAGTTTACCCGGATCGTATCTCTATTTCCGGGCTCGGTTTACAACATCACCATAAAATTTATGATGTGCTATACCGTTTGAAATCAGTTTTTTACAGGTACAGTCAAACTTGTAGACCAAATCTTTGTATTTATGGAAGAATTTTGTAAACGTTTTAATTAATTTGTGGTTACCAAATCCCTGACTTAATAATTAACTAGTAATACATAGATTACGCTCACTGAATTCCAAAACGTCACTACAGACACGAGCATAGCGAACGAGATGGGATATATAAACACCGTAAGTCGGTACCAAAGGAATATCACCGTCCAAAAAGGGAAATTTAACAATAGGGAAAGAAAATTCATCCCTTTTGTCGTAAATTTTTGTGTAGAGTTTCTGGTGTAATACTGAAATATCTAATTCTAGGAAAGGACAGTTATTGCTGTTTATATTTGATTTATTTAAAGTTAGTTCCTTTGGGTAAATTTCAGCAGTATATTTAGAGAATTCTTGATTATTTTACGGAAAAATATCATCAAGATAACAAGTTGCCGAAACGTACATAAATGTTGTAAAGGAGAAAATTTATCGTCACATCATACCTCCAGTAAGTATATCTAACATATTCACCTTCTCATTAGAGAATAAAGGCATTATATGAGTTGCAGCAAATAAATTTGAAACCACATTTATCATACGACCATTTAATTAGATAGGAAAACTTTTGTTTAATAAGATTGTGTGGAAGTGTAGTATAAAGAGTGGAAAAGTCAAAACTGTCAACCGAATCAAAAGGATCATAAAAATTCATTTTTCTAAAACATCCCAAAAAAATTTTTACACTCCAAAAATTGTTAATTAGACTGTTTCCATATGTTATATTACAAAAATTAACGATAAGACCTTTGATAGTAGTTAAGAAACTCGTTAAAAGCACTGAAAGATTAGTAGAGGAACACTTACTAGAGGCCGAGATGAAATGATATGTTACGGGGTTTGTTTTGTAGTTTAGGTAACCAATACATAGTTGGGACCTTCAAATGTTCAGAGGAGGCCTTAAGCTGAGCTGTGGTAGTGACATGATTATTTACTATATGACTCTATATAGAAATAAGGCTATGTGGTATGAGTGCCAATGAGACAACTCTCCATCCATGTGTGAAAAGTAAACAATTATAGATCAAAGTACGGCCTTCAACTCGGAGCCTTGGATCACACCGAACAGCAAGCTATGCTTACATTTTTTGCATGATTTGAACAATCAATTCGAAATGCTCCACAAAGCAAGCATACAGAATTGGAGATATGACAGAATTAAAAAAGGCTATGATCAATTACATTTTTGGCATTGTATTGTTCTATCTCCAGATAAGGGGGGTGCTTCCTTTGTTGAAGGTGCTTGTTTATTCAAAAATAATTGAACAAATAATTGCTCCTAAAAATATCTCAGTCAAATATTTATGATATTACGCTTTCAAAATTCATATTCAACTACCCAACATTCAGAAACTACATCATCTTAAAACTCACACTATGAAATATCAAGAGGATCGTTTGGGTTTTTTTTTGTAGTAGTGTTAAATTCAAGTTCACTTGAGATAAGAGTTCACACTGACAACATTTTGTTCGGGATGCTCTGATTTAAGTTCGAATTATTGTGTTTAATTATTTTTTTCTTTCGAATATTGTGTTGTATGCTCTTCTTTATTTTTATTTTTTTGTGGTCCTCCGGTAGTATCTTCGTTAATTTTACAGTTGAAACACCCAACAAAACTTGTGAACCAGAAATCACAAAGTTTTGAGTTAAGTCACGTCATATTGAGTATCTTTTACCTTATCGTATACTGTTAAAACAAAACAGAAAATTATTGCAGGCAAATAATTCAATAGATCCTTTTGAAGGTGTAATTTTTATTATATTTCTACTTCTCCTAATCAAGAACTTCTATCTTAACAATACAAACGGAAATGAAAATTTTATTTAATATCAGCTAGGAAGCAATGATAAACAAAGAAACCATGTCATTAAATCAACAAAAAATCAAACCTTATTGGCATATCCATATTTCATAGTCAGCTATATTGATTAAAAATTAAACCTGAACTCACAGACTAAATATATGTAACCGTATCAATATGTAGCATAAGTCTAAGAGAGAAGTCCCAAACAGACAATTGAGGTCGTCATAACGTTTGGTTATCAAGGACAGTAGGAATATCATAGTTTGAGTTAAATTCTGACAAACAGTGTTGGTCCACAGTAATCGAAACCAATTTTGATTGCTGTGATAAACAAGAAAGAACACCACTTTGAGTATGATGCATACCTTGGTGCAAGCACATAATGTGGTATTATTTAATGCGGATATCCAGAGTTAAATATAAAACATATAAAACACCAGTAAATAAATTTCACTCTTAAAATGGTCATTTTGATCTGAGCATTTTCTAACCTGACAAGAGTGTTCATGCTGAAATGGCTCTCTGTTTTACTGATTATGAATGAGTTTATGTTGAAAATCTTAACGAAAAAGGTCTTATTACAAGTATCGCATAAACTTATTTTTATCAATGATCCATGTAAACGAGGTCAGGGTCTGATGAACCCTGCCAGACTGACATGTATATCATCCAATCATTCCTTACACCAACTATAGGGAAGCAATTGTTTTGAGTATCTGAAAAACAGACATATGGCTTCTGTTAAAACAATAATCTACCTATTATAGTCGCCATTAAAGGCCAATAACTCTAATAAGGATTCGTCTGACGATTTCAGCAATATTTGACTTATTTGTAGATCTTATTTGCTACTTAAAGTTTCTCTCTACCTATTATAGTCTTCAATATATACGTAATATGCAGAAAAGAATAAAAATTGTAAAATTAGTCATTTAAGGGCAATAAATCACTTAAAAAAATCATCAGACAGTTTTGATGTAAACGGACATTTCTGTTCCTGTCAGGTTTTTTCTATCAATAGCAGTTCTTGAATAAATACAAAACTTGCATTTACCTTTTGTCGGCCATATTCGTTGGCAGGCGGGGTCATCGGACACATTTTTAAAACTAGTTACCTCAATGATGATTGTGGTCAACTTTGGTTAAATATGTCCAAGTAGTTGCAGAGGAGAAGATTTTTCTAAAAAATTAACGGACGACGACGCCAAGTGACGAGTAAAGCTCAATTAGACCCTTTGAGGCGGGTGAGCTAAAACGTCTTGTTCAGAGTTTACATTATTTTTCAGGTATTTTCCTGGTAATAAATTCTGTACTGGTCACATTTTGTTCGCTGCTAATCTAATACTGTTCAATCGCTGCTTAGCTGTTTTCTTATGTTCTACATAGGTTATCTGATTTATGACTATTGAACAGCGGTACTACTATTGCCTTTATTTATAGCTATAGAACATAACAGAACACGTCTTAGATTGCAGTTTAACATCTATGTCGTCTGTTTGCTAAGTATCGAATGTGACCTATTCCCGAATATGACTGTTTTGCCGAGTGTGAATTTGCATTGCTATACGACGTGTCTCGGTATTTTATACATCCAACATTCATGTATTTATTTATGTTTCTGCTGTGGTTTCGGTTCGATAGTGTGTTATGTCTTATCGTTTGTGGTTAAAATTCTGTACTTTCGGTACATTTCACATATGTCTTATTTGTCAGTATAGTCGAGTTAATTTGCATTGTCCATGGATAAAGTATTGTGTTAGTCCAAATAATTATGACGTCGTCACAGCATTTATTTAAAATAGCCTGTCAATACCGTCATTATCATGATAATTGTTTGGACTAGTATTGTGAAAATAATTGTATGAATTTCAAGATTATATATTCTTTACAAAAGTACGTCACTGTTTGTGATCTCCTGTGCTGTCTGTCGTTAATGGAAGATGTTCGTTGTTATTCTGCGGTTTACATGTTATAACTACTTTTATATCATTTATTTGTGCGTTTCTCTGTGCTGAGTGTTCTTGCATGTGTTTGTGCTGTATTTCTGTCACTTAGTGTTGTCTTTTTATCGATATTTTTTAACATTGCCATATTAGCGGAAGGTTTGGCTGGCCATAAAACCAGGTTCAACCCACCATTTATTTCTTAAAATGTCCTGTACCAAGTCAGGAATATGGCAATTGTTATCAAATAGTTCGTTTCTATGTATGTTGGCGTTTGTTTTTGTTGCACTTTAGTGTTTCTGTTCCTTTGTTTTCCTCTTATAGTTGATGTGTTTCCCTCGGTTTTTAGTTTTTAGTTTGTAATCCGGATTTGTTTTCTCTCAATCGATTTATGACTTTTTAACAGCGGTATACTACTGTTGCCTTTATTTATATGCCTGTTCAAAATCAACTTGTATTTGGCCAAAACATCAACATAAAAGTATAAAACGTTGAAACCCGCTGCATTTGTTTGCACCTGTCCTATGCCAGAAACCTGATGTTCAGTGGTTGTCGTTTGTTGATGTGGTTCATAAGTGTTTCTCGTTTCTCGATTTTTGTATATGTTAGACCGTTGGTTTTTCTGTTTGAATGGTTTTACACTAGTGATTTTTGGGGCCCTTTATAGCTTGCTGTTCGGTGTAAGCCAAGGCTCCGTGTTGATGGCCGTACTTTGAACTATAACGGTTTACTTTTACAAATTGTGACTTGGGTGGAGAGTTGTCTCATTGGCACTCATACCACATTTTCTTACATCTATATACAGTACCATATCATATTTAACAACCGTTATCTCAAAATACATTTCTTTTCAGTTTTAAAAGTTTAGTCTTCCAAGAAAGGATAACCAGTATTTCATAAATACTGCTGAATATCTGGGTTACTGATATAACCTCATCCATAAATTATAAGTTTCTGTGAGAGAAAAAATCTTTTCTCGTAGCATTAGCATTACAGGCTCTTCCAAATCCCTAAGTTCATGGACTTTGAATACAGTTTTTTCTATTTCTTTTAAAAGACCATTAAGGCCCTCATGCTCTTAAATGTGTTATTTCTTTGCCAGAGTTTATTGATCTTAAAATTAATTGATAAAACGTAATCCAGAAATGGCCGTGATACTCACTGACATTTTTATCGTATGTTTATAAGATATAATATTATAAGTAGCAACTTTTCATCAAGTAAATCATGATAGGAAATGAAAGCCCGGGAATGTTGTACATGTTGTATCAGCTAGGGGATAAACAGGGGAAATCTTGTGGCACATAATTACAAACAATTGAGAAAGGGGAACTATTCAGTGTTTTGAAAGTTCGCCACGAGGGCGCTTCTGATTATAAATTAAAAAAAAAAAAGATTCTAGCAAATGAAATGAAAATAAATATAAAATAACATATGATATTATTTCCCTCTATGTAAGTGTGGAATATTTTTAGGGATAAATGATTGAGTTCAAATTTGATATTTGCTGTTCAGTAATCACGCGGTATGTCTCTTTTGGCAAATACATCAACTTGTGGATGCTAATTTACAAAGACGAAGTTGCAAAATTATTAGCAGATTGCAGCAGTTGGTATCGTTTCAACTGGGATACAGAACAGTTTTTAATCCAAAAACCAGGCGATAAATATATACATATATGTTTGCTTTTTAAATATAAAAAAAATCACAACGCTTTTCCTTATCATACAGGCAGTAGCACATGGGTTCCAAGAACACATAGTGACATTCTGTTTTGTAGTAGATGTTGTACATTTTGGTGGTAAATTTTTATGTTTACTAAGAAAATATCTAATAAACTGTTGACACAGAGATATGTCTCGAGTTATGTAATTTTGGTGGTATAATGAAATAAAATGGCAATGATAAAACATGTAAACTATGCAAAACATTCAACGTCAATGAACCATGACTGAAGGCAACCAAATAACGTTCATGGAAATGAGAAATGTCAATGCTTATAAAACTACATACCAAATTCCATTGCCTTATAAGTCGATCCCTTTAAACAAACCTATACACAAACTTTAACTTGTTAACTGTGTAAAAGTTTCGAAGTAAATGAACCATGCTGAGGAGGGGGGGGGGGGGGGTTTGGGGGGGGGGTGATATTGGCTCATATAATCTTCATGGGAAAGAGACTTGCAAATGCAATTATATCTGCATACCAAATATCATTGATTTAACATTAGTGGTTTTCTTTAACTGATCTAATCACAAACTTTAACATGTAAACTATGCAAAACATTCAACGTCAATAGACCATGACTGAGGAGCATGGCCATATTGTTATGCCTAAGGGTAGGAGATAAGGATGATATGTTTATATGTATCATGTTTTATTCTTTTCTTGTGTTGCTCAGAGATTTCATTTTTACTTTCACTTTCATTTTCGTGTTCGCTACTCGGAGCTGCACTGTTGTTTATATATTATGAACTGAAGGACTATGGAGATGAACACTTTATATTTCAGGTATCGCGGCCGTATTATATTGTATTGTATGTATTATATTATTGTTTATGGGAAATATAGTTAGGACAGGGTTCGTTCTCACTGTTTGACCAGGGGGGGTACCTTGACATGTTCCCAACTTTAGTTTGACCTGTATATCGCTTGTCCCATTTTGATCACCTGTTTTATTCGATCACGTTAAGTGTCTATATTGTAACCAGGGTACGTTACCCACTAAGGGTTATCTTTGATAAGCCCATATCTCCCTTTTTCCCTCGACATTTGTACATTCCTATTTGTTTTTGCGCCATCTTCTATATTATTGCCGTGGGAACTTCCGGTTTTAAAGACCAATCGGAATTGACAGAGATGGCTCAGTTTCCAGAACCCTTTACTATGTATATGTGATTTAATAACCAATCACTACGTTATTTCACCGGACACACTTATCCCTATAGTAACGGACACACTTTCTGTGTCCGCGGACTTCCGGTACTATATAAACGGTTGTAGCAGACGATTCTAGTTAGTTCACAGCTCACGGAACCTTGACCATTTTTGTTCCATATACCATATTTACCACAGCGAACCACTTGTGAACCATCATCTTCTAACCATTACCAGGTTAATGTTTACCCCGATTATATATATATATTTATGACCTGACCAAGTGACCTAGATTATTTACTATAATACTACAACTTTTCCCATGTTTACGCACGACGAATAACGTCCAAGGAGGGTCTCTGTACTTTTTTCGCTCTGGGGTTATTTATTTATAACATATATATATTGAATTATGACTGATTAAATAGTCATTGTTAAACTTATAACTGTTTTTGTTATATTTTATCTTATTAAGAATAAGAAACCAGTGTCTTAGACTGCTCAGTCCAGCTACCAAGTTTTGCAAGTTACCATTGCAGTTTCACAATTACCAGTGAAAGTTACTAAAAGCCTGCTACCAAGGTTGATTTTTATATCGTGTAAAATAATTAAATACACACACACACAAATATTAAGCTTCGTAGTGCTATACCAGAGGCGTTACATTTGGTGACCGGCGGTGGGATTCGATTTATAAACCCAGTTTTTTTTTTCTTGACATAAAGTGAAACATAAAATTAAATAAAAGTTTAAATTTTATTAACTCTACTGACATAAAATGAGTGAAAATAGTGCATTTGGATCTGAAGCTTCAAGTGCAAGAGAATCACCAATTTCAAGCGGTCAAAGTTCCCATACAAATATGACCTCTCCTGAAATATTATCACCATCTGCCGTGCAACCACCTTATTTTAATACTATACAAACCAAATTTGATGTATTAACTGGTATTGTTAGCCATTTACACAAAGGTTTAAATGACCAAGCTGAAGAGAACCAACTATTCAAAGACCAATTTGATAATTATAATGAATATACCAATAGAAAAATTGAGAACCTGTCATCACAATTTAACACCAGATTAAGTGACATGTCAAAAGAATTTGATACAAAGTAAGAAAACTAATCTGTGGAAATCAACACAAAATTAGAAAATAATTTTGTGAACCTTCATGGTGAAATGAGGAAACTCACTACAGCAATGGAAAAGCAAGCTGATTATATTTTAGATAAGCTTTTCCCTTTGAAAGCCAGTTTTAATGATAAACCGTCTCCAGGTTCAAATGTGGATACCACACATCTTGCTAGTTCTGGTCCTAGTGTGCATGAAATAAATAACCAAAATAAATCAAACAACCAAAACCTACAAAACCCTGAGAACCTTACATCAGGTCATGTTCCTAGTGCCTTCATACCTATTGAAAATACTAAGACCACACCAAGTACAGGCATGTTTATGAAACCAGTACCTGTTACATGTCCGCAGATTGACAAACCAATAAATGTTGCATCTAGCCCAAGTATTAGTTTTAATAACCATAATTCAGGGAATGTTGGCTACACCAAACCCAACAGTTATGACGGGAAATCAAACTGGTCAGATTATAAAGTGCATTTTGAGATTGTTGCACAATTAAATGTCTGGTCTATTGAAATTAAAGCTTTAAAATTAATTTCTTGCATGCAAAATGATGCACTTGCAGCAATTGGTGCTATCAATACTAATTGTCCCCCATCTTATAGTGAGCTTGTAAATACTTTAACTAGAAGGTTTGCACCAGATAACCAGACTGAACTGTACAAAACACAAATTGACACAAGAATTAGGAGAAGGGGGGAAAGTTTGCCTGAACTTGCACAGGATATTAAAAGACTTGTCCGTTTGGCTTATCCAAAAGCACACCAAGAAGTTCTAGATAGTCTTGCTTACCGTAGCTTTAGAAAAGCATTGAATGATTATGACCTTGCTTGGGCTCTTACCCAATCAAATATTGATGCTATTGATGATGCCCTTAATTTGGCTCTGAAATATGAAGCTTTTCATTCAAGCCACAGAAAACCAAATTTAAGGAACCTTGCAGAGGTCAGTGAAATTAATAACAATTATATGCACCGAAAACCTATTTTAAAGGGGGAAATTCAGGAAAAGGGGCATGCTATTATTGTGGGGAACTAGGACATTTTAAAAGGGATTGTCAAAAACGCATGACTGACAACAATCAATTTATTCAGCAAATGAAAAGTGGTCAATATAATAACAACCAAGGTTTTAACCGACCAAATAACCAAATAAGAAGTGAAGTGTCTACAACAAATTCCTCAAACAAGGGAAACTGTTAGTCGCTGGCAGTGAGGGTCACCTCCCAGCTGAACCTTGTATTTCGAAAAGATCCAATATTTTAAAGTGAAAACTCATGATCATGATGGGTTATTCATGAAAGTTGAAATTTTTAGTAGAACCATTCATTGTTTAATTGATACTGGGGCATCTATGAGTGTTTTAAACCCCAAAATTTTTGATAGTTTACCTGAGCATTGTAAAATCAAATTACAACCATATGAAAATAACTTGAAAATGGCCGACGGGCATAATGTTAGACCATTAGGCACCATTAAGTTACCATTATTAATAGACAATCAGTACATATACCAATTTTTTGTGGTTGCTGATATTGACATACCTGTTGTACTAGGATATGATTTCATGTATAACAATCAATGTGTGATTGATGTACCAAATAAAAATCTTTTATTGAATAGTCAAACTGTGGACTGTCATTTAGAGAGTCAAATACCTAGTTTGTTTAAAAAAATCAATTGACAAGCCAGTGACAATACCTCCTAATAGTGAAACCATTATTCATGCACTACCAAATGAGAAACTACCTTATGGTACAACCATGATTCTTGATAATACCAGTCAGTCTTTTAAGAACAAGGGTGTCCTTGTTGCAAAATCTATTTGCACATTCAAGGGAGATAATTTACCTTTAAGAGTCATGAATATGACTGATTTGCCCCAGACCTTATATAAAAATACTTGTGCTGGTACAGCTGAAACTGTATGTTCAGAAAACATTCTGGGAAATATAAATGCAGAACCTGATTTAGTTTTACCTGAACATATGCAAGTTGAGATTGAAAAATGTAAAAGTAACCTTAAGGTGGATCAATGCAAAATTGTAGTTGACCTTTTAACTAAATACTCTGGAGCCTTTGCAATGTCCAAAAATGACCTGGGTAGGACAGACATAATACAACATAAAATAAATACAGGAGATGCTCATCCTATAAAACAAAACCCACGACGTGTACCTTTGGATCAAAGGAAGGAAGTTGACGAAGAAATTCAACGAATGCTTGAGGGGGGTATTATACGTCATTCCCAGTCACCATGGAGCTCCCCTATTGTAGTTGTTCGCAAGCGAGACCAGTCAATTCGCCTGTGCATAGATGTTCGCTTAGTCAACGAAATGACTATTAAAGATAATTTTCCTTTGCCAAGAATAGAGGACTGCCTTGACGCTCTAAGGGGAAACCAATGGTTCAGTACTCTCGATTTGGCTAGTGGTTATCACCAAGTAGGCATGGACCCTCAAGACGCGGCTAAAACAGCTTTTGTTACCAGTAAAGGCCTTTTTGAATTTACTCGTATGCCTTTTGGTCTGTGTAACGCTGGTGCCACCTTTTCCAGACTTATGCAATATATTTTATCTGGGTTACAATGGGAAATTTGTGTAATCTACCTAGATGACATCATTGTGTTTTCTAAATCATTTGAGGAGCACATTACCAGGCTCCAAGAAGTTTTTGATAGAAATCAGTTGGCTGGGTTGAAAATTGCTCCTAAAAAGTGTTTTATTTTTCAAAAGAAAGTATCATTTTTGGAACATGTCGTGAACGCAGAGGGTATTTCACCAGATCCAATACAAACAGAGGCTGTACAGTCATGGCCCATGCCAACCAATGTTAAGGATGTAAGAAGTTTTCTTGGAACCTGTTCTTACTATAGAAAATTCATTAAAGATTTTTCAAAAATAGCCCGACCCTTACATAGACTTACAGAAAAGAATGTGATTTTTAAATGGAATGCTGAATGTGAAACAACCTTCAATATTCTGAAAAAGGCACTTATGACTAGCCCAATTCTAATATATCCTTGTATTGATAAGGAATTTATTTTAGATACCGATGCCAGTGGCACAGGGGTGGGGGCAGTTTTATCCCAAATCAATGATGAAGGCAAAGAGTGTGTTATTGCGTATTTTAGTCGTACTTTATCAAAACCTGAACGACAATATTGTGTTACTAGAAGGGAATTGTTGGCTATTGTTTTAGCAGTGAAACATTTTCATCATTATTTGTACGGGGTCAAATTCACTGTGAGAACTGACCACGGAGCCATTAACTGGCTCAAGAATTTTAAGAACCCTGAAGGTCAACTAGCCCGTTGGCTAGAAATATTAGGAACCTATACTTTCATTATAAAACACCGTGCTGGTTTAAAGCATGGAAATGCTGATGGTCTATCTAGAAGACCATGTGTTAATTGTAAACACTGTGATACCAGAGATGTGACTGAAGTTAGTTACCAAATTGAAAATCCAACAATAAGGTCAATTAATATGTTGGATGAAAATGAAACTGAAGATACCCCTATCACTACCAATTGGTTTAACAATAAGACCCCTGAAGAATTTAAACAAGCCCAATTAAATGACCCTGTTATTTCTAGAGTTTTGACTTGGAAAAAGTGTTCAGAAAAACCAAAGTGGCCAGAAATTTCTCATCTGAGTCAACACCATAAAACCTATTGGAGTCAATGGGATAGACTAACAGTTGTTGGTGGAATACTTTATAGAAAGTGGGAAAATACCACAACCAATGATGTAAATTTACAATATGTTTTACCAAGTGCAGATAGAAACCGTGCGTTGCTACTGTTACATAATGATCAGTTAGGGGGGCATTTAGGATTTAAACGTACTATAGCCAGAATTAGGCATGGGTTTTATTGGGCTGGGTACACCAGTTTTGTAGAAAGGTGGTGTAAGCGTTGCACTGAGTGTCAGAAAAGGAACCAGCCTTCCCATCATACCAGGGGACAAATGAAAACATATATTGTTGGGGAACCTTTGGAAAGGGTATCCCTTGATATTTTAGGTCCAGTGACCCGAACCTATAAGGGTAATAAATATGTCATTGTTGTGACAGATTATTTTACCAGATATGCTGAAGCATATGGAGTACCTCATATTGAAGCCCAAACTGTAGCAGATAAGCTGCTGGAAGAATTTATATGCCGTTATGGTCTCCCCCAACAAATACATACTGATCAGGGATCTCAATTTACCTCTGATTTGTTTATTCAATTGTGCAATAAATTACATATTCACAAGACCAGGAATAGTCCATTTCATGCCCAAAGTTTAGGATTAGTGGAAAGATTAAATCGAACAATCGAGGACATGATAAGTAAATTTGTGCACAAAAACACCAGAAGGACTGGGACCAATATTTACCCTATCTAATGATGGCCTATAGATCATCAGTTCATGAAACCTTAGGAGAAACGCCATGTTTCATGATGATGGGCAGGGAAGTGAGGCTGCCAATAGATTTAATTTATGGGAGGGGGGGGGGGGGGCTTGTGGAATTAAACTTAATAAATATAGTGTAACCAACTATGTTGATAAGTTGACAGATAAAATAGAAAAGGTCCATGAAGTAGTTAGAGACCGCCTTATTAGTGCAAGTGAGCGACAAAAGAGGCGTTATGACCTCTCTTGTACTTTTCCCACTTTTAAAGTTAGAGATGGAGTACTCCTACATGACCCCAGGAAATATAAAGGACGTTCACCAAAATTTCAAATGCGGTGGTCCGGCCCCTTTACTGTTATTAAAGTGCTTTCAGATGTTTTATATAAAATTCAGGAAGGCCCAAAAATGAAATTTAAAGTGGTTCATGTGAACAGACTTAAACTTTTTCAAGGAAATATGAAAAGGTGGTATCAACCGTTAGGGGAACCAGCCCAAAATACCAGACTTCAAGTCAAGAATAAACTAGACAGAGAACAGACAGACCATGACTGATATTGTTATAATATAGATATGTTTATTATTACCAGTAATTTGAGTGATATTCAATGTGTTTGTTTGTTATATTTATTGTTGTTAATAGTTCAATTACCTGAATATTAATGAAGTGAGAACCTTTAATTTCGATTGAAACATGTATTTATAAATACCAAAAGTTATATGTAGGCTATATATATATATATATACAAAGCGGTTAGTCATGAAACCAGTGACTAAAGGAAAATTAACACCATACGAAGTTGGTGCATTTATAATAATAAAAAAAAAAAGATTTATTATTCATCCTGTTCATACATGTGTATTGTACATGTGCATAGTATGAAGGTTTATACCTCATTTTTAATAATTCACATTACCAGTGATTTCTTCGTTGATAGATGTTGTATACATGTACATGAAATGCGTTATGAAAAAAACCATTGATGTTATATTTATAAAAGTTACAGTAACCAGACATTTGTTTTCTTGTGTGTATTTATACATATATATATGCAAATACCTGTATATATATAATTTGATACCAGAACCTTAGCAAGCCATTATGTTTAAAATGGATTTTATTTTATATTTTGCAGCATGAGTGATGTGGTGAAAACCAATTATATATACCCTTTCCAATGTGATGACTGTGGGAAGAGATTTCCGGTAAAAGACAGCCTCCAAAGGCACAGAAGGAGATCCCACAGTCATGAATTCATCAAGTGTCGCTGGTGCCCTTATTCGCAATCAAAGTGTGATGGCTACAGAGTAAAACAACATGAAAAATGCCACGAGAAATACACAAACCTTATTACCACCAGAAACAACTATGTATGTGAGACTGAGACGGAGGAATACATCCCAGAAGACAGACCAATTTCCACTGAGACAACCAGGCAGCTAACAGAATTCCTGGAGGTCAGCATGCCGGATTTCTCAGACCTGTTAGGTGTGGAGCCCCGCACTCCATCACCAATGAGACAACTTCTCAATGAAGAGCCACCACCAGAATGTATTATTCCTTCAGACCAACTCTTCTCCAAGTATTTGCAAGACCTGTCACCAGTTAATTCTCCAGACAACTTCTCCATTGACATCGATTTGGAACCACAGGAACCTTCTATCACTTTATATAAACCTGAACCATCACTTCTAGTTTCTATAGCCACCATTATTGATCAACAACAACCATCACCTTCATTTTCCATTGCAACTAGTATTAATCATCAAGAACCAACAGAACAAATTTTAGATTTAACTATGACCAGGACCATAACACCATGTACACCAGAAGACCCAATTACCACCAACCAAGAAGAACCTTTAGATCTTTCTATGAAATTGAAACCCGCTAATAATTTGAATATAAAACCAAAGGAGATTCCTACCAACTCTTAGTCACCTGTTATTGATTGCTCAGTACCCACACACCTATGGAATGTAAAACCCATCTCACTAGAAAAAGACAACCACGATCACTTTGCCTGGACCCAAGATTATTCTTTGCTGGAACTCCATCACAATATCACACACACCTTTTGGCTAATACCTTACAATAGAAAGTAAACCTATGCAGGACATCACAGAAAGCTAGATACAAAAGACAGCTTGTTCCAATTGGTGTTAGGACCATAATGAAGGACGAACGTTGCTACCTACCAGATGGTACCATCCTAGAGATGAAAGAAGTATGGACATCCGACCAGCCAACATCATCACCAACAGAAGAGTAAGGGTTTATTTTAAGGGTACATTTTGTAGGTAAGTGCTTGGTAAGTAGGTCTCTTATTTTTAGTTCGAGGACGAACCCTTTTTAACCCTGGGTGGGGGGTAGTGTTATGCCTAAGGGTAGGAGATAAGGATGATAGGTTTATATGTATCATGTTTTATTCTTTTCTTGTGTTGCTCAGAGATTTCATTTTTACTTTCACTTTCATTTTCGTGTTCCGCTACTCGGAGCTGCACTGTTGTTTATATATTATGAACGGAAGGACTATGGAGATGAACACTTTATATTTCAGGTATCGCGGCCGTATTATATTGTATTGTATGTATTATATTATTGTTTATGGGAAATATAGTTAGGACAGGGTTCGTTCTCACTGTTTGACCAGGGGGGTACCTTGACATGTTCCCAGCTTTAGTTTGACCTGTATATCGCTTGTCCCATTTTGATCACCTGTTTTATTCGATCACGTTAAGGGTCTATATTGTAACCAGGGTACGTTCCCACTAAGGGTTATCTTTGATAGGCCCATATCTCCCTTTTTCCCTCGACAGTTGTACATTCCTATTTGTTTTTGCGCCATCTTCTATATTATTGCCGTGGGAACTTCCGGTTTTAAAGACCAATCGGAATTGACAGAGATGGCCTAGTTTCCAGAGCCCTTTACTATGTATATGTGATTTAATAACCAATCACTATGTTATTTCGCCGGACACACTTATCCCTATAGTAACGGACACACTTTCTGTGTCCGCGGACTTCCGGTACTATATAAACGGTTGTAGCAGACGATTCTAGTTAGTTCACAGCTCACGGAAATTTGACCATTTTGTTCCATATACCACAGTTACCAGAGCGAGCCACCTGTGAACCATCATCTTCAAACCATTACCAGGTTAATGTTTACCCCGATTATATATATATATTTATGACCTGACCAAGTGACCTAGATTATTGACTATAATACTACAACTTTTCCCATGTTTACGTACGACGAATAACGTCCAATGAGGGTCTCTGTACTGTTTTCGCTCTGGGGTTATTTATTTATAACATATATATATTGAATTATGACTGATTAAATAGTCATTGTTAAACTTATAACTGTTTTTGTTATATTTTATCTTAAGAATAAGAAACCAGTGTCTTAGACTGCTCAGTCCAGCTACCAAGTTTTGCAAGTTACCATTGCAATTTCACAATTACCAGTGAAAGTTACTGAAAGGCCTGCTACCAATGTTGATTTTTATATCGTGTAAAATAATTAAATACACACACACACAAATATTAAGCTTCGTAGTGCTATACCAGAGGCGTTACAATATGATATTGATGGCAATGAGATGTACCAATGATAATACATTTGCATACAAAATATCATTGATCTACCACTAATGGTTCTCCTTCAACTGACCTAATCACAAACTAATGCATGCAAACTAAGCAAAAATTTAAAGTCAATAGACCATGACTGAAGGGGCAGGACAAAATAATCTCCATGGAAATGAGATGTGCTAATACAACTGCATACAAAATATCATTGACGTACCACTAGTGGTTCCCCTTAAACAAACCTTATCACAAACTAATACATGTAAACTAAGCAAACGTTTCCAAGTCAATAGACCATGACTGAGGGGTGGGACCAAATAATCTCCATGGAAATAAGATGTGCGAATGCTTATACAACTGCACACCAAATATCATTGACCTACTACTAGTGGTTCCCAAAAAACTGACCTAATCACAAACTAATACATTGTTGAAGCCGCCGCTAAGGCCGAAAACAGTACGGCCAAATCTTGCTTTTTCAACCTCGTTGAGGCAAGACAAAAAGTGTACATGTGACAACTCAAGACAACAGATGCCAAATGAGTTCAAAAGCTTGCACTTACTGGACCAGGAGTTGAATAAAAATATGATATATTAATTTTAATTTTTAAACGACTTTCATTGTGTATTTGTCGGTTACCTGTGTTGTCAGTCCACCAAAAAACAAAAAAATAGATGTATAGTTTGTTGTGCCAAATCTAAATGAAAGTCTAGGTATAAGTACCTTACAAGATAATTACTTCTAACAATTCATGCAAAGTATATATTTAGTAAGAGTTATGACAGACAATAAGTTTGTATATATTTTGTTGTTTTGTTATCACTAATACAGTTTCTGTATAAATAAATGCCTTGATACAATAATAAGTTAATTATCAAAGAATATTTAAACCAAAACAGTTGTTCTCTTTTTACCTGACAATTAGTATAGGTATGAAATATGCTCGAGTCTACAATGTTAAGAGCAGAACTTTCCACCAAGTAGATATTTTAACAGACAATGTATGTTTGTGATAATCTACTGACTCTTAATGGTGTTACATTTTTATTACTGTAACAGCTAGTGTAGTTGTTATATGATAGAAACAATTATTTTTCTGCTCTATAGATATATGTCCATGCCATCAACGTGTTGATAAAATATACTTAAATGGCAAAGTCAGGGGAGATAATTGATTATATGTCATGCAATGTTTGTTTTATGACAATAATCCAAATTTTGTTCTTACATCAATAAAAGACAGATTTAAGGTTACGAATACATATAAAAGGCTGAAAAAAAAGTTTGAATGTATCAAAAGCCAAATATACAATAAAGAAAAAAATATTATGATATGATTTTCATGTCCATAATTGTCAACATGATTTTGTGATAAACTTCATAAACAATGCAATTAATTTTGTTGACGACACAATAGCATTCATTTTGATTTTCCACGAAAATTCAATGAAAACATGTGATGTTACGTTAATTTCTTTGACAGGAAACATAGAGCGCATGCGTGAACAAGAAAGATATTTTCACTTTATGTTGGTTATAAAATTTTACATTTCTGACTTATTGAAAATTTAGTTTGTCGAAGCCAGAGCTCTATGTTTCCGATACCTAAATTTGGTTGAATTCCACACAATGCTGTCAAATTTCACAAACATCTCTATGTTTGGCCTTTTGGGATGTAAAAATCAACGCTTTAAATTAAAAATTTGACAAAAAATGTTCTTTTTAACTTTCTTACATGTCTTTTCATGTTCAATGCTTACAGACGAAGATAACGAAGTACAGGAAAAGAATATTTAACTTAGATGTATTCATCGTGCTTTTCTTCAACAGAGGATGAATATGCACTTATGCACAATTTCAAACACTAACAGATCTTCTTTTCCAGCGTAATTTTACAAAAATATCGTAAGGGTTCCGCGGAACCTAGTGTCTCGCCTACTTTTGCTGCTAGTCACAGACTCAACAATTTAACTACAGACTGTATGTAATGTTAACTGGAAGAAAAACCAAGTCCATTTATAAGTTATATACCGACAAACAGGAAATAACTTTTTACAAAATTTCCTTCTAGATACTAGCTTTTGATCATAAACAAGCTTCTGTCCATGTTTGGTACAAATCCAGGATAGTTTAAGAAAGTTATTAAAACTTTTAAAACTTTAACCACAGATTGAATGATATGTTAACTGGCAGAAAAACTAAAGCCATTTATAAGTAAAATACGGAAAAACAGGATTTATTTTTACAAAATTTATTTCTAGATACTATCTTAGGATCATAAACAAGCTTCTGTCCAAGTTTGGTAAAAATCCAGGATAGTTTAAGAAAGTTATTAAAATTTCAAAAACTTTAACCACAGAGTGAATATTTGTGGACGCCGCTGCCGCCGCCGCCGCCGACGAAGACGACGACGACGACGACGACGACGACGACGCCGACGCCGACGACGGAATGTAGGATTGCTATGTCTCGCTTTTGCGACAAAAGTCAAAAGTCGCAGGGTCGACAAAAATCGAGTACGCGCAACATTCATTGAAAGGGAGTCCTTTCGTTTATACGCTGCACTTCAGGTAAATAATCAACATCATCACTTCACTTAATTCGTAGTTCTAGAGTTTGACTCATCGGGTTTGCGACAAAATGTGTTGGTGCTTCCCCGTTGTGACCTACTACTACAACTTCCTTATACAAATTTGATTGCGTAAGTGGACACCCTTTAAAACATATGCTTAAAAAATGAATCTAAGATGGTTCTTAATTTAAGTGTCAATATGATTAAAACAAAAATCGTTAATAGCTTTAAGTTCGAAAACTTCAAATTAGTCTAAAATATATCTGCTGATTAAGAAAGTTCATCCGTCAATAATGTTTAACTTATACGCGTTGTATTAAGTATTAAATATACTTGTCGGTTATTATAAAGAATAACTTCGGTTTTCTTGTCACAGTAGACATTGCTCAAGCTCCAGGAAAATATGTGTGCACACTACGTTGTTGCTTACTGTGTTTAGATATTCGTTCTTTTCAGTTGACAGTCATTCTCCGAATAATGTTTCTATCTTCGTAGTTTTAAACAGTCGAAATATGAAATGAGACACTTATACAATATAGTGTACGTGGACAGGATTGCACAAACGTTCAATAAGAAACGTTTAAATTTTAAGTGTCAACTAATTATATAAATTTAATACAAATTCAACAGATTCAATTGACGCTTTCTGCAACCTAGTCCAGAATTTTATTAGTCAAGCCACATCAAATTTAATATTTTCTTACATACAAAAATTAACAATAGAAAAAATTATTCACATGTAAATAATCAAAAATATTGTCTTTTTAAGGTTGTTTTTTTTTTTTTGCCTCTAATAACATTCTAATAATCAGATACTCGAAAAACGGAAATGAAAAAAATATCAAATACCCAGTAGGAGGCATGGTTAAAAAAAAGAAACAATGTTCTTTAACAAAAAAATAAAACATAATGGACATATTTAAACTTCCTAATCAAAAGCTTATGAAAGCTGAACTCTCAGAAAAAATCAATCTGTAGCAACCAGCAACGACCTACAAGTGTAATAAGAAAGACCACTCAAACAGGATATTGAAGTCGAAATTACGTTGGATTATCAAGGGCAATATTCTTATTTCAGTATCAACTTGCTAGTGGCATAAAAGTAGCATAAAAGTATAAAGTGCAATGTCACATTTTTTCTTTTCAGCTTTAAAGTTTAATCTTCCAAGGAAAGATTACCAATATTTCATAAATACTGCTGAAAAAATGGGTTACTTACATATAACCTCGTCTATAAATTAAAAGCTTTTGTGTATATAAAAAATCTTTTCTCGTAGCATTTTATTTAAAGGCTGTGTCAAATTCCCAAGTAAATGGACTTTAAAAACATTTTTTTTTATATAAAACCGTTAAGGCCCTCATGCTCTCAAATGTGTTATTTCTTTGCCAGAGCTTAGTGATCTTAAACTTTATTGATGAAAATTAACCAGAAACGCCTGTGATGCTCACTAAAATTTTTATCCTATGTTTCTATGAAATAATATTATAATAATCAGCAACTTCTTATCAAGTAAATCATGACAAGAAATGCAAGCCCTGGGATATTGTATTAACTGGGAGATACAGTGGAAAATGTAGTGGCAAAAAGTTATCTCCCCTTCAAACACTTGAGAAATTGAGGAGTCTTCAAAGTTTATCAGAACATTCTCCGGGAAGATGATGCTGATAATAAGTTCTCAAAAAAGTGTCTAGTAAATGAATTGAAAAATGAAAATTAATACAAAATAACCTATGATTTCAATTCCTTCTAAATGTAATTTGGGAATATCTTTAGGGTTTACTGAACACAGATTGAGTTCAAATTTGATATTTTCTGTTTTGGAATTATTCGGTGTGCCTCTTGATAAGATACTTACATTAGTTGGTTGGTGCTTATTAACATACACATAGTTGCAAATGTATCCATAGCAGCTTGCAGAAGATGGTTCCCAGTAGTTTTTTTTATCCAAAACTAGAACCAAATTTTTATTTTACTCTAAAAATAAAAATCACAACCTTTTCCTCCATTAAACAGACACAAGCACCTCGGTTCCAAGGACACATTCTGTGTTGTAGTAGATGTATTTAAAAATTCATGAAACAAATATTTTAAAAGTTTATAAGTAACGACTAAGGACAACAAAATCCAAATGAGGTCAAAAGCAAACACTTACATATTGGGCCAGGAAATCAATAAACTTTAATTTTGAAACAACTTTCATTGTGTATTTATTAAATTACATATCGGTAAAAGAAAACAAATAGTGTAGTTGGTTGTGCCAAATTTAAATTCATGTTCGTCTAGTTATAAGTACCTTACAAGGTTACTACTTTAACAAGTCTAGAAAAGTATATAACTATAAAGAGATTTAACAGACAAGTGTGTATATATTTCATTGTTTTATTATCATTTAAACAATTTACTGTATAGATAAATACCTTGATACAGTAATAAATTAATTATTAAGAATATTTAAACCAAAACAGTTCTATCCTTTTTTACCTGACAATTAGTATAGGTATGAAATATGATCGACTCTAAGATGTTAAGAGCAGAACTTTCCACAAAGTAGATATTCACACAGACAATGTATTTTTGTGATTATCTACTGACTCTTTAATGGTGTTACATTTTTATTACTGTAACAATGGAGTTGTTTATGATAAAAACATGTGTCTGCTGCATTATCATGTATGCAATTTTGACTGTCATAACTAGCTATAGAGTATAATGCAAAATTATAAGTATAAAATTTAAACTACACCATTTAATTTTTGCCTTCAAATTAAAATTATAAAACTATAGCAAAATGATAGCACAACTTTGCATTTAATTTGATTTGTAAACAAAAATATCAAACACATAATGTCAGTCTTGATGAACCACACAGCATTAAAATACCTGCAGGAAAAATGTGAAAAAATATCCATGTTTTGTTCAAAATCACTCGTTGGAATATCATGTTGATCACATCTGTTTCCCCATTAGTCTGCCAATTCAGTTGATCTTTTATTTTGTATCTAATACAACTCTGCTTATATCAATGGAATGTACTTTATTAATCTGACAGTTAGAGAGCAGTAAATCTTGAAGACTTATAAGAATTTTTTCAAAATGGAATGGCATCTTACTTTAACTAATTTCAACAATTATGTACAGTTTCCAGTTAATCAATCCAAGCATACTCAAGTTAAGGTAGATGTGAACAAATAAGCATCTAGCAGTTAAGTATCCATAACTCCAGAATGACATGCAAGAAAATTTTCAAAATCCTAAGGGAGCTTACTTTTTATCAAAACGAACATTTGTGTTTTGTTTTGGACCCTTTTGACCTCAATATGAACCAATTTGATAGCGGGGCCTACAAATAAAAAATCTAAATACATGGTTAGATTCAGCATATCAAAGAACCTCATATATTCAATTTTTGTTGAAATCAAACAAAGTTAAATTTTGGACCCCAATTTGGACCAACTTGAAAACTGGGCCCATAATCAAAAATCTAAATACATGTTTAGATTCAGCATATCAAAGAACCCCATATATTCAATTTTTGTTGAAATCAAACAAAGTTTAAATACTGGACCCTATCTTGGACGAACTTGAAAACTGGGCCCATAATCAAAAATCTAAACACATGTTTAGATTTAGCATATCAAAGAACCCCAAGAATTCAATTTTTGTTAAAATCAAACTAAGTTTAATTTTGGACCCTTTGGACCTCAATGAAGACCAATTTAAAAAACGGGACCCAAATTAAAAATCTAAAAACACGGTTAGATTTGGCATATCAAAGAACCCCAATAATTCAATTTTTGATGAAATCAAACAAAGTTTAATTTTGGACCCTTTTGACCTCAATATGAACCAATTTGATAGCGGGGCCTACAAAATAAAAAATCTAAATACATGGTTAGATTCAGCATATCAAAGAACCTCATATATTCAATTTTTGTTGAAATCAAACAAAGTTTAATTTTGGACCCCAATTTGGACCAACTTGAAAACTGAGCCCATAATCAAAAATCTAAATACATGTTTAGATTCAGCATATCAAAGAACCCCATATATTCAATTTTTGTTGAAATCAAACAAAGTTTAAATACTGGACCCTATCTTGGACCAACTTGAAAACTGGGCCCATAATAAAAAATCTAAACACTTTGTTTAGATTCAGCATATCAAAGAACCCCAAGAATTCAATTTTTGTTAAAAAATCAAACTAAGTTTAATTTTGGACCCTTTGGACCTTAATGTAGACCAATTTAAAAAACAGGACCCAAAATTAAAAATCTAAATACATGGTTAGATTTGGAATATCAAAGAACCTCAATAATTCAATTTTAGATGAAATCAAACAAAGTTTAATTTTGGACCCTTTTGACCTTAATGAAGACCAATTTGATAACGGGGTCCACAAATAAAAAATCTAAATACATGGTTAGATTCAGCATATCAAAGAACCCCATATATTCAATTTTTGTTGAAATCAAACAAAGTTAAATTTTGGACCCCAATTTGGACCAACTTGAAAACTGGGCCAAAAATCAAAAATCTAAATACATGTTTAGATTCAGCATATCAAAGAACCTCATATATTCAATTTTTGCTAAAATCAAACAAAGTTTAATTTTGGACCCTTTGGACCTTAATGTAGACCAATTTGAAAACTGGACCCAAAATTAAAAATCTAAATACACTGTTAGATTCGGCATAACAAATAAATAAATGTGATCAAAGATTTTACAAATCTAATGCGCCATACTGTGCAATTAAAGATTACTTCTTGAAATTTTTCAATATTTGAAATTTGAAAAAAAAATAATATTTGAAGAATAATTCTTTTTAATTTCTGAAATCTGAAATGAGAAAAAAATTGACCCCCCACAATTTCTTTTTATCCCCTCCCCCTTTTTTCCCCCAAAAAATTCTTTCCCTCAAGATATGGCCATAATCTCAATTCAAATTTCCAATGGAGTTGGCAACCATAATTACCCATTTAAATTTACCATAGTGCTAACTTAATCTTTTTTATAATAGAATTAAAAATATAGTGTCAAATCTTTCATATGGATTTTTTTGTAAAAAAAAAAGATGCAACATTTGCAGATATTTTTACTGGTCTTCCTTTATAAATATGCATTTCTTTAAACATAATTTAAAAGCAGTGTAAGGGAAGTAACCAAAATGTTGTATTTGGATTACCTCCCTTACACTGTTTTAAATTATCTTTATTGTTTATTAACCATTACTTTATACATAATTTAAAAGCAGTGTAAGGGAGATAATTTCAATGATGTATTTGATTTATCTCCCTTACACTGCTTTAAATTATGTTTTGTACTAAAGTATTTGTCCATTAACCAGAACAACCTTGTTTTTCCCCCTTTTTTGCCCCTAATTCCTAAACCGTTTGAGCCATAACCCCCCAAAGCAAATCCTAACCATCCCTTTGTGGTATGGAAACTTGTAGTATAATTTCAGAGAGATCCATACACCGTTCCACAGTTATTGTCTGGAAACTAGAAAATGCTTATTTTTGGCCCCTTTTTGGCCCCTAATTCCTTAACTGTTGGTACCATAACCCCCAAAATCAATCCCAACCTTCCTTTTGTGGTATTTAACCTTATGGTCAAATTTCAAAAAGATCCATTCACTTAAACTAAAGTTAGAGTGCGAAAATCAACGTCATACCAATATACGACCACAAAATTTTTTTGCAGTCGTATAAAAATTTCACGACAATTGGTTACTGCAAATTTGGGTTATTGTATGACATGTTGACATACAGATTGATGAACAGACTTCTGTATACCATCATCTCTTTGACAGGCATATAAAAAGTCAAGCATGGTATATAATAATAAAGAACTATAACAGACAAGTTTGTATACATTTTATTGTTTTATTATCACTTAAACAATTTTTCTATAAATAAATACCCTGATATAATGATAAATTAAATGTTAGTGAATATTCAAATCAAGCAATTCTAAAAATTTCCAAATATTATGATATAATGTGTTATTGAGGTCTTAGAAAGGGTATATAATGTGACATTCCTGGCTTTGAGTTTATAATCCCTGAGCTGAAAATATTCAGGAAACTGCCGGGGTACAAACAATGTTTTTTTTTTTTTTTACCCTGTAGTTACCTTCGGCTCAGGGAGTATAAACTCTAAGCCGGGAATGTCACATTACATACCATGTCTGAGACCTGAATAACATATAATATTTAAATCAAACAATTCTACAAATTTCAAAATATCTAACAATAATTATAGCTATCAGCTCCAAAGTATGAAATCTGACAGACTTCACAATACTGTAAATTCAGAAATTATTGTGGTTTTTATTAATGCAAATAATGTGACTGGGTGAGTATTACAATAATAACTTGCATTCTAATATCTAACAGATATATATGTAGGCAGTTTTTGCAAAAATCGCAATAATTAATCTCACATTTTTGTTCATTATGCAAAAATCACAATAATAAATGCATGCAATAATTTCTGAATTTACAGTACTAAGCACTAGTTTAGAGCAAAACCGTCCACCAATCATACATTCACACAGACAATGGATTTGGTGAATATCTAATAAATGGAAATACTAGTTCTCTAAATGAGTTGAGCACTTAGTGAGTTGATTTTATTACTAATATATGACAAATTTCCTTATGATGTCACTTAAATGATATTTAATAATGAAGTCAGCCAGTTTTTCTTACAAAAAAAAAGGCAAGTCTCCATATCATGAACCTTGGAATAATATCAGTAAATCTTAGATTTCTAAGTGTAGTTCTTATATGTAACTTAAACAAAAAACAGAATTAAATAACAAACAGTGACAATTAATGAGATCATTCAAATTTGTATTCAATGAATTTAAAGTGTCAGCTATTCAGAATATTCATAGTTCAATGATGTTACTTCTTTATTACAGTGGAGTTGCCATATGACAATGTATGATAAGAAACAATAAGTTTTTCTGTTCTATAGATATACACATGCCATCAACTTCTTGAAATACCTCTAAATTGGAAATATAAGTAGAGATAATTTATTATAAGTCATGCAATTTTTGTATCATGACAATTAACCAATTGTTTTTTTTTTTATTATTATAAAAAAAAGACAGTTTTAAGATTCTGGAACTCATTTCACAAAAACTCTTACGAGAAAAAATACTTGTATTTCATGAACATTTCAGTAAAACTAACTATTTATTGTTACCATTAGATTTTTTGCGAAACAGGCTCCCGACTGCTAATAAAAGTCTGAATAACAATAAAGAACAAATAAATATGATATTACTGTCAACATGTTTTCGGAATAAGCCTCATCATCAAGCATGCAATTTTGACTGTCAAAACAAGCTATGCAGTATAATAAAGTTATGTGTACAAAATTTCAACTACAAAACTACACAATTTGATTTAAGCTTTCAAACTAAAAACTATTAAACTCTAGCAAAATGATCTAATGTGACTCCTTAAAAAATTGGAGATCAAAAACATTATGCAAGATTTAATGAGATTCAAAATAAATACATAGTATTCAAATAGAAAATGAGAAAAAAAAACTTTTTTTTCATCATCACTCAGAAGAATATCATATTTATCACATCTGTGCTTGAGGGGTAGATCTACGTCAAGGGGCCATAACTGTAAAATCACTATAACGTTTATGTCAGCCATTGTCTTGCCTTGCTGATAATCCTGCCAATGTTACATACATATATTCTAAGCTTCTAAGTTACACAGAATATTTTATTTCTGTTTCACATGAATGTTTTATTTCTCTTTTTTTTTAAATAAAAAAAGTCATTTTGAGATTAACAAATGAATTTTAAGAAAAAATATTGACACAGAGATAGGTCTTGAAATACTCAGAAAAAAGACAATCTGATGGACATTGCTTATTTATTCTTCTATTAAAAGTAGTTCCGATCAAACTAACTTAAGCAGAAAACATTAAAATTCTTGATGATGCCGGAAAAGCAACACCTATAACTCACCTTCTGCAAAATTCTGTCGCAGGTGAAACAAAAACTACATTCATTATTCATAATCATATCACAGAATCATATACTATACAAATTATCACTGGAGTAGTACAATGGTATAAAGTTTTATAAGCCAATTTATAATGAGTACAAATATAATGTAAAGTTACAAAAATAAATAAAATCCTAGAAGATTACCAGTATATAGTGAAACTATAATTTGTTCCAAAAAAATAATTCCAACACAAAACAATTGTTTGGATTTCTAAAAACAAAATATTGAGAAATAGAATAAAAACAATAATGAGTCCCACTGATATGATAATATCATTATAGATTTTGGATGTCATAATAAAAAAGGATAATTACAAAATTAAAAAAAAAATTAAAGGATGTTTGCTCCTCTTGTTTTTTGTCAGATATTCAGAATCCCCTGATTGTATCCATGTATTGCCACTAAAAATTTTGCCCCCTAATCCACATAATTTAAACAGCCAAATTTGAAGATCCTATAAAATCCTTGTTATTTTTTTCAAAGTTTTTGAAAAAAAAAGGTGCCAATGTTAAATATATGAAAAATCTAGAGAGCATCATTCCCCACCAAATTTTCAATGGCTTATATTTTGAAAACAAGGACACAGACCCTTCATTTTTTTCTGCTTTTTCAGTTCCTTTATTTATATATTAACAATTTATAACATTCTTGTTATTTTGAAACAGAGTAGCAAACATCCTTAATTATTATTGGGAACATGCACATTAGCAAACAATCTACATACTCTCAATATAAATATTTAACAATCCCCATTAACAAATATAGCAGCCAATCAGATAACCAAACAGTTCTATCATTAACAAATACTGTGTTATTTCAAACCATTGCTGTAAATATGAGTATCACTTATAATGAAACCATATTGGTTATTGTTCTCTGAGTATTGGTTGTAATGTGGTTTTGATTAGTTGTCCCTTTATAACTTTTTGATCAGATTCATATTGTTCTTTCCAATTCCATGAATATCACTTATGGTGAAACCATATTTGGTAACTGTTCTGTAAGTTTTGATTATTATGTAGTTTTGATTGGTAATCCCTTTACAACTTTTTGATCTGTTCATATTGTTCTTTCCAATTCCCTCTGTGAAAAAATAAAACTACTGTAAATTCAGAAAATATTTAAAGGTTTTTATACACAAGTCTCAAGAGTTTTTTATGAACAAGTTACACCAGTTTACCCGAGGTCAATCAGCGCAAACAACGTCATTAAACTATGGGTTTTACCTTGACATAATAACATAAGCGTTATGACATAGGTATTTTACTGGAAAGTGCATGAATTCAAAAGTCGTATATTAATGTGAATAATACTGCTGGGTAAGTATTACAATAATAAACTCACATTCTGATATCTTATATATCTGTACGCAGCTCTTCCTTAAATCGCAATAATTACTCTTGCATTTTTGTCCATTCTTCAAAAATTGCAATATTAGATGCATTCAATATTTCTTAATTTACAGTATTTGTGATTAAGTTTCAATTTCATAGTCTTAACCTTCTGAATTATAGTGTTGGTAATAGAATAAATATATTGAAAACTCTAAATCTTTTTTTTACGTTTTTATAATTGCGACATTTGTGACATGATAGGTGTTGCAAAATTTAAATCTTACAGTTAAATGTATATAGCATAATTTGTATGAAGCATTTTCTGTAAACTAAATAATTAATCTCTCACTTTTTGTTCATTATTTAACAATTATGAAGATATATGCACACAATTATTTCAGAATTAACTGTAATCTATATGATACAAATATTGTGTTATATAGTGCTCAACATTACTTTAATAAAATGCTTTACATAGGAAGAATATGCATGACAAAAACAATTTTCGTCTAAAATGAGCAAATGTAGCTGAAAATAATATAAGACTGTTTCAACAACAAACACAAACTTGTTTGGGGGTTTTAAAGCCCTACAACTTTGTATCTAACTTGGCCTTCCAACTATTTAAATTAGAGCGCCACTGATAAGTCTAATGTAAACAAAATCACATTTCGGGTGTTCAAAATTATAAACCTGGTATCCTTTTTACAAATACTGGATCGATGCCACTGCTGGTGGATGTTTTGTCCACAAGGTTATCACCAACCCAGTAGTCAGCACTTTTGAGTTGACATGGATAATCATTGATTTGTTCATTTTCGGTAAATTTAAGGTTTAAAAATGTTTTCATTTGAGCACCACTGATGCATCTTATGTAGATTAACACACGTCTGGCATACTGGATTATAAGCCTGGTATCTTTGGCAAGTTAAACTTTTGACACAGATATATGTCACACCAGTATGTACTTACCATAGTGATTCAAATGCTAAAATTTGAATGGCAATATTGAAACATGTATACTATGAAAAAGTCAATGGATCATGACAGAGGAGGTTGGTTCAGATAATCTCCATGGAAATGTTAATTAAACTACCAATCAAATAGCAATGACCTACAATTAGTGGATCCCTTAAATCAACAGACATGTAATCAACTTTAACAACCATTAAAACTGCTGGGGTCATCATCTAAAACTGCATATTTAAGGATGTTCGCTCCTCTTGTTTTTGAATTTTTGCCAGATTTTCGGAATCCTCTGGTTTTATCCATGTTTGGCCATTAAATAATTTTGTCCACTAACCCCTACTTTTCTTTTCATAATTTTATTACATATAGTTTGAAAAGCCATATTTGAAAATCTTATAAAATCCTTATTATTTTTTCGTTGTTTTGAAAGAAAAAAGGTGCTGATGTTAAATGTATGAAAAATCTAGAGAGAATCATTTCCCCCCAAATTTTCAAAGGCTTATATCTCGAAAACAAGCACACGGACCCTTCATTTTTTTCTGCTTTCTTGGTTCCATTATTCATATACTATCATTTTATAACAGTCTTTTAAAAAGCTTGTTATTTTGAAACAGAGTAGCGAACATCCTTAAGTCTCTCCTCCATGACTTTGACAAGACAAGACAAAAAATACTTGTTGTAATCCAACAAACTTTAGAGTAAAATTATATGTTATATCACCTGTCTATCAATTCATGTATGGATAATCCCAAGCTGTGAGAGGTTTAAATGTCTCCTTTACTGATTGTATTGAAGCAAATCTTAGTAGATAGTTAGCACCTCCTGCTTTGTCATTGGTTCCTATAAATATAATTGTATGTCATTGGTTCCTATAAATATAATTGTATGTCATTGGTTCCTATAAATATATATGTAGGTCATGTAAACACATTAGAAATGTTGCTTTCATATACATTATTCGTACAGTGTAGGAAAATATAAAATTTATTTGTATGAGCTTTAGAAACAGAAAGAAAAGCAAGGCTAGCTTCTGTTCATAGTGAGTAGAAATAAAATTCACATTTTCATACACTGTACAAATATTGTTTTTATCCTGCAATTTAACATTGACCTTAAATGCAGTTTTTTTACATGTCACCCGTTGAATTGGTTTTTGATTGAAAATAACATGACTTAACCGCGATGAGGACTCCAAATTGAACTGTGTAGCAACAATTATTTGAACTTGACCATATGCTCGCAACAAAAGACGGATACCAGGAGACTATCGTTATAAACGTATACTGTAGAAAGGTCAATTGCAGAATAAATTCTATTACTCCATATTGGATGAAAGCTAACTCAATGAATATTTAGTAAAAATGGAGAAAAAAAAGAAAAATTGGACTAAAAGTTCTTTTACAAAAGTTTCATTTAAAATTGTGTATTGGTGGAAAAGGCGTCACATTTCTTACTTTTATTTGGTGTAGAAAAGCCCTAACTACACAGCAAAAAGTATACTCTTAAATAATGGATGGTCTCTTGTGAGACACTGATTCCGAAAGATAATTCTCTCATCATTCATGTAGATTTAAAATGAAAAATTACCCCCATGACAGGAGTATCATAAGATAGGGGACAGCAACATTCTTTCTTAAGTTCATACCTGATAATCTGCTGCCACCAAATGGTTGCTGTCCTACTACTGATCCCGTTGATTTATCATTTATGTAAAAATTACCAGCACAGTCCCTGAATTTGTCTGTAAGTTCTTTTTTCACTACCCTGTAAAAAAATGTTTGAAATACTGAGGGGCAGAATGACCTTTCAGAATGTCAGGATTGAACCATTTAATTCATAAGATCGTGATAGGGGAACAGACACATTAATCACAGGAATTCATGATTTATTTTCTATGGAATTTGGGATGAGACCCCAAACTTACTTAACAAGATCAATAAAAATTTCTTATCTCTATCACCATAATAACTGTCAAGATCAAGACAATATCAACATTCCTTTTATAACAATAATATTCTTTAGTTTACTTTTACAACATATGGGTTAGGGGAGGGCTGAACGCTTACAAACATGTTTAACCCTGCCAAATTCTTCATGTCCCAAGCCAGGAGCCTGTAGTTCAGTGGTTGTCGTTGGTTCATGTCTGTTATATTTGTATTTTTCGTAAATTGTTTTGTTATAAATTAGGCGTTTAATTTTCTCTCTTAAATTGTTTCATATTTTTTGTCCGGGCCTTTTATAGCCGACTATAGGGTATGAATTTTTCTCATTGTTGAAGGATGTACAGTTGCCTATAATTGCTTACATCCACTTTACTTGAACTTTGGTGGATAGTTGACTCATTGGCAATCATACCTCATCTCCATATTTTTAAATTGATAAAAGGGGAGAAAAGGGTTATATCACATGACCACAGGTTTACTCTACTACATGTGTACCCAGAGGCGGATTTAGGGGGACCAGGGTGCCCAGGCCTCCTTATGGAGCTTTATTTATGGCAAATCCAGACTTATAACCAGTTCCCCTACAAATTTTCCCCCCCTTTTTCAACATCCTGGATACGCGTCTGGTACCAGGTCAGGTTTTCAAGTGTGTATCGTTGTCTTTGATGTTATTTTCTTTCCTGGTGATTTTTGTTGTAATTGGTGCAATTTGCTATAGTGCATAATATCTTATTTTTATGAATTTCTAAAACAAAATTTTACATAAATCAAGTTTTTTATTTCATTTACTTCTGCTTCAACATTCTAGTATTTTTCCACCTCAACAGAACTTATTAGGTGTTAATTCTACAAGTTTAAGTGGAGAATTGATTATTTATTGTTTTCGTGAATCCCAAAACTTTCCTTCAAATGTTCAGTTTTTCAAAATTGATAGCCTTCATACTACAGGTATAAATCATATTGGGCAAATTTATCATAAATAAATCTTTATTTTTTGCGGTTTTTAGTTTCGGTCTTCTTGTTTTCTGACAGGTAATCTGTCATGGATGAACCTTTGCCCTACAAAAATATCAGTATTAAAATAGCTTAGAAATTTCTCTGTTTGCAGCAATATAAGGAATACTTTCTGGTACTAACTCGTCCAAAGCAAAAATTGCTCCTGTAAGCGCAAATGGTGAGGTCTCTTTGAGGATATCAGCTACTTCTTTGTACTGGTCGTCTGGATATGGATAGACTGTCAAGACCGGACCAAAAATTTCCTACAATATAATAATAATAAATGCATATAAGGGAGCTACCATTTGATTTTTATGAGGGGGGCTAGGATAAAATTTGAAAAAAATGGCAGGACAGGAGTTTTGAGTAAAAAAAAAAGGCAGGATGAACAACTTGGCAAACAAATAAGGCAGAATGAGCAACTTGGCAAAAAAAAAGGCAGGATGACAATTTAAGTTAAAAAAGTCAGGATAAGCTAATAAAAAAAAAGGCAGGACCAAATAGAGTGAAAAATAAAAAGGCAGGACAGAGATTACAACTTAAAGAAAATGCAGGACAAAATTTTTCATCCTAGCCCCCCCATAAAAATCAAATCGTAGCTCCCTAATGTTATAAAGGGGCATAACTCGAGAACGGTAACCTCACCCAAATTCAAACTTGATCTGTATTTTGTGGTAATAAGCATTGTGTATTAGTTTCATTATATTTGGTTGAGGCAAACTAAAGTAAGAGAACGGAAACCAATTTTGGGATGTATGTACGGAAAGACAACGGTAACACTTAATGCCCCCTCAGGTGATGGCGAGGGCATAAAAATCTTACCCAAAATTTAATTTTTAGATACCATGGATTCATTATTATTTGTGGGATACGGATTTTTGTAATTTCTTGGGATAAGAAAACCACACATTTAAATATTCAATGAAGTACACATTTTTTAAAAGCTTATATACTGACTTTGGCAAATCCATTAATTCAATTATATACCAAAAACAAGTTTTCCTCAAACCACAAAAAATGGTTTACTAAAAAATAATTGACAATGTCTGTTTTCTTACTAAAAAATAATTGACAATGTCTGTTTTCCTACTCAGAAATAATTGACAATGTCTGTTTTCTTACTCTGAAATAACTGACAATGTCTGTTTTCTTACTCAGGAATAATTGACAATGTCTGTTTTCCTACTCAGAAATAATTGACAATGCCTGTTTTCTTACTCAGAAATAATTGACAATGTCTGTTTTCCTACTCAGAAATAATTGACAATGTCTGTTTTCCTACTCAGAAATAATTGACAATGTCTGTTTTCCTACTCAGATATAATTGGCAATGTCTGTTTTCTTACTCAGGAATAATTGACAATATCTTGTTCTTTTAACTCAATGATAATTGACAATGTCTGGTTTTTTTTTCACTAAAACATAATTGACAATGTCTCCTGTCTCTCTTACTCAAAAATAATTGACATTGTCTCCTGTTTTCTTACTCAAAATAATTGACAATTTTTGTCTTCTTACTCAAAAATAATTGACATCTGTTTTCTTTCTTATGATTAACCTACAAGACAGCTTTGAAAACAACAAATTTGGTATGAGTGATTATGAAATAAAAGACAAAATAAATTTACCTCTTTCATAATTTTATCATCAGGGTCTGTTGTCTCTATGATGGTTGGCTCCACAAAATACCCCTTGCTGAAATAAACACAAAGAATGAATCAACTGTGCCTTTTGATTGGGGCTATTCTAGAAAAAAATATATGGGCAGGGAGGGGGGTTTGAAAGACACTTGAATTATTTTTGTATGGGTGAGTGACAAAATCAGACATTCTGGAAGCACATGTTCACAAATACGTAAGTAATAAAAACTTTAATTTCACTTCAGTTTGGAATCAAATCCATTTCCTTTGACCCATACTGTTTTTCTGAAGATTTTTAATAATCAATAAGTGGAATTATTACAATTTTAAAAGGAACATATGAAAATTGGTATGGATTTCTATTTAGAGTTGATGAAGTACAGAAGGGGTTATTGTTACTAAAGAACGATTATTAATTCCTCGCAAATTTTTAATGTTATTGGCTGAAAACCTCCGGATAAATGAACAAAATAATTTATTAATCATGTTAATAATCTAAAAACTAGATGGTGAAATGTAGGCATTACATTTTGTATGTCTGTTGTAGCAAATTCTAATGATTTTCATATTATTTTGTTTTGTCATTTGTATGTAAAATTCTGTTAGGTACCTTTATCATGTTTATTGGGTCTCTCGGCTGACCACATTTGTTTACAGAGAATTTTCTCCCCGTAATATATCAACAACATTGCTTAAATCATGAATATGACAACTACGACCCTCGCAATCTCATTTATTTTGTTGTTTCAAAAATAAAAAATTTTAACTATAAATTCATGTGTTGGTCATTACTCAGGTGAGGTTTTTTGCAACTTCGTTATCAATGTGAATTCATGGAGGCCTTTAAACCTGTCTACAGGTTACACTGTTTCCCTATATACATTGTTGTCTTACAACTTTATAACTTATCATGACTAATCATTGTTAAAAGTAAGTATAGTTACCTGTTATCACAATTACCGCCAGCTACTATCTTCAAATTTGGTGACGATTTGGCGTGGTCTAAATATGCTTTATTTCTATCAAATGACTGAAAAATAAAAAAATATCATGTTAAATATTTAATAAAATGCTATGCTGGGCGCAGCTGGATACGACCACAAAGGTCGATCCCTGAACAGTCCAGGCAAGTATGGACACTACATTCAAGCTTGATACAGCTCTGAATTTGTATTGTGATTAAATATTTGACATATCATAGGTTTCTGTCACAGAATGAATGTGGTCAAAGAACTGAAAAATTTGAAATTGGATTTTACTATAAAAGTCCAATATCCAAAATCTAAATACACAGTTAGATTCAGCATATCCAAGTACACTAAGAATTTAATTAATTTATTTATTAATGGATCATAATATCTTAGTACAAGATGGAATTTTGCGGTTGTATAAAAATATTATACCACTGGGAATTTTTTTAGTCATCTATTCTCTTCATTAAATAAATTTATGAAGAAAATGGGACGATTTTATTTGTCAGTTTTATTGATTGGTTGTTTGGTGCTTAACACCACTTCTAGCACTATTGTCTAATGGCCATCAATTTTTATCGGTGGAGGAATCTTGAGTGCCTGGAGAGAACCATCGACCTTCAGTAGGAAAACTGACAATTCTTGACAATCTAGATAGGAGTCTGCCATGTGCAGGATTTGAACTCACAACCTCAGTGTTGACAGGCAAGTGATACTTTGCATAGCCTATTTGTCAGACAAAATTATGCAATTAGGCAGAGTATGCTTATATCCAAAATGCAAAATACGGAGTCAAACAAGATCAATCCATAATTAATTAACACCTATTTAGAGCGAATGGTCATGTTTTGACAATAATTACCGGTTTGACATTCTTATGACCTCAAGGCTTAAATTAAACAAGGGAAACAAATTTACCTGTACACATTGAGGGAAAATAATCCTATAAACACAAAAGAAACTGTTTTAAACACAAAAGGAAATTATAAAATAATAAAATGCTCCGCAGGGCGCAGCTTGATACGACCGCAGAGGTCGAACCCTGAACAGTTGGGGCAAGTATGGACACAACATTCAAGCTTGATACAGCTTTGCATTTGGATTGTGATTAAATATTTGACACAGCATAGGTTTCTGACACAGAATGAATGTGGTCTAAGAACTTAAAAATTTTAAATTGGACATTCACCTATTATGGTCCAATATCCAAAATCTAAATACATGGTTAGATTCAGCATATCAAAGAACCCCAAGAATTCAATTTTTGATGAAATCAAACAAAGTTTAATTTTGGACCCTTTTGACCTCAATGTGGACAAAGTTGAAAACGCGGCCCAAAAATCAAAAATCTAAATACATGGTTAGATTCAGAATATCAAAGAACCCCATATATTCAATTTTTGTTGAAATCAAACAAAGTTTAATTTTGGACCCCGATTTGGACCAACTTGAAAACTGGGCCCATAATCAAAAATCTAAATACATGTTTAGATTCAGCATATCAAAGAACCCTAAGAATTCAATTTTTGTTAAAATCAAATTAAGTTTAATTTTGGACCCTTTGGACCTTAATGTAGACCAATTTGAAAACGGAACCAAAAATTAAGAATCTAAATACATGGTTAGATTCGGCATATCAAAGAACCCCAATAATTCAATTTTTGATGAAATCAAACAAAGTTTAATTTTGGACCCTTTGGACCTCAATTTGGACCAATTAAAAAAACGGGGCCCAAAATCCAAAAACTAAATACACGGTTAGATTCAGCATATTAAAGAAACCCAAGAATTCAAGAATAAAACCCCATTGAAATTGGTCAAGAAATAAGCAATTTATACGAAGTATCTTCTTTTGCACAATACTGTGCAATTAAATATTTCTTGCTATTGCGCAATACTGTACAATTGACAATTTCTTGCTATTGCGCAATATTGTGCTATTGGATATTTCTTGCTATTGCGCAATACTGTGCAATTGAAGATTTCTTGCTATTGCGCAATACTGTGCAATTGAAGATTTCTTGCTATTGTGCAATACTGCGCAATTGAAAATTTCTTGCTATTGCACAATACTTATTATATAATAATTTACACATCCTGTTTGGTGTGTATCTCCTACCATATCATTATTATTTGCTTTTAAATATAAATCAGAAATAACCAACTTAAAATGGAAAATTTTAAAAGAAAAAAAAAAATGAAAAAAAAAAAAATCCCCCCCCCACAAATATTTTGAACCCCCTTATGATTCATCACCCCCAAACTCAATCCCAGCCTTCCCTTTGTGGAATGGTACCTTGCAGTACAATTTCAGAGAGATCCATACACTTGAACACAAGTTATTGTCTGGAAACTAGAAAAATGTGTTTTTTGGCCCCTTTTTGGCCCCAAATTCCTAAACGTTTAGGGCAATTACCCCCAAACTCAAACCCAGCTTTCCCTTTGTGATATGGAACCTTGTAGTACAATTTCAGAAAGATCCATACACTTACACACAAGTTATTGTCCTGAAACTAGAAAAATGCTTGTTTTTTGCCCCTTTTTGGCCCCTAATTCCTAAAATATTGAGGCAATTACCCCCATCATCAATCCCAGCCTTCCCTTTGTGGTATGGTACCTCGCAGTACAATTTCAGAGAGATCCATGCACTTGAACACAAGTTATTGTCTGGAAACTAGAAAAATGCTTATTTTTGGCCCCTTTTTGGCCCCCAATTCCTAAATGTTTCGGCAATTACCCCCAAACTCAATTCCAGCTTTCCCTTTGTGATATGGAACCTTGTAGTACAATTTCAGAAAGATCCATACACTTACACACAAGTTATTGTTATGAAACTAGAAAAATGCTTGTTTTTTGCCCCTTTTTTGGCCCCTAATTCCTAAAATTTTGAGGCAATTACCCCCAAAATCAATCCCAGCATTCCTTTTGTGATATGGAACCTTGTGGTACAATGTCAGAGAGATCCATACACTAACACACAAGTTATGTCTGGAAGTTACAAAAATGCTTATTTTTGGCCCCTTTTTGGCCCCTAATTCCTTTACTGTTGGTACCATAACCCCCAAAAACAATCCCAACCTTCCTTTTGTGGTATTGAACCTTGTGGTAAAATTTCATAGAGATCCATTCACTTAAACTAAAGTTAGAGTGCGAAAACCAATGTGTCTTCGGACGACGCCGGACGACGCCAGACGACGACGACGCCGGACGACGACGACGCCAACGTCATACCAATATACGACCACAAAAATTTTTTTGCGGTCGTATAAAAACGAAAATTAAGATGCATTTTAGAATGAATACTTACCAAATTGACATTTTCAGTAAGAACAAAAATCGTCAGTTTTAACTAAGCATATCTGGCTGGTGATTATTTTCTATGCAATTAACCTAAAGGCCACTGGTTAGGCTATGCAGATAATCAAAGTTTTTAGCATTAGATGTATGGGAATGGTTTTGTGCAGAAGAAAATTAAACAATTAAATGAATTATGCTATTATCCGTATGCGATTAAGTGGAGTCGACTGTAATAAGTATATGTTATGATGGTATGATACTAAACCCCTAACGGGAAGGATTGTGTCTGATATTCATATGATGAAGACATAATCTTTCAATCAGTTTAATTGAAGTCTGGAGCTGGCATGTCAGTTAACTGCTAGTAGTCTGTTGTTATTTATGTATTATTGTCATTTTGTTTATTTTCTTTGGTTACATCTTCTGACATCAGACTCGGACTTCTCTTGAACTGAATTTTAATGTGCGTATTGTTATGCGTTTACTTTTCTACATTGGCTAGAGGTATAGGGGGAGGGTTGAGATCTCATAAACATGTTTAACCCCGCCGCATTTTTGCGCCTGTCCCAAGTCAGGAGCCTCTAGCCTTTGTCAGTCTTGTATTATTTTTAATTTTAGTTTCTTGTGTACAATTTGGAGTTTAGTATGGCGTTCATTATCACTGAACTAGTATATATATATTTGTTTAGGGGCCAGCTGAAGGACGCCTCCGGGTGCGGGAATTTCTCGCTGCATTGAAGACCTGTTGGTGACCTTCTGCTGTTGTCTGTTCTATGGTCGGGTTGTTGTCTCTTTGACACATTCCTCATTTCCTTTCTCAATTTTATTGTGTATAAAATTACCTTATCATCAATAATGGCTGACACAAAAGTCTCTACGTCCAATGGTGACCCAACTTTAATCTTCTTGTGTATTTTTAACATTTTCTCCTTGACCTCCGGCCACATGGATTGTGGAATATACATCCGAGAACATGCTGAACATTTTTGTCCCCCATATTCAAACGCTGACCTGATTGTTCCATTCACCACACTTTCTAAATCACCTGACTTGTGGACAAAATGGAAATTTTTACCACCACATTCTAAAAATATAACAAAACATTTCACAACCATTTAGAACATTAAACATGTTAAAGACATAATCATATTTAGAAAAAATTCATTGAGGTTTTCGTAAAGTTTTTTTTTACTGCTTTTACTTTTTGTCGGATATCTTGATACTAGTTTTAGAGCACTCTGTACCACTGCATTAAAGAGAAAATAATTGTTTCTTTTATTAATTGGTGCTTTTATACATTTAGCTATGCAGTTAAAAATAATTAACACCGTAAGGAACCACTAAATCGGGCCCGGTCAGAAAAAACATAAAGAAAGTAGTACATATTTTAAACAAAATAGTTCCTATGCATAGCTATAAATTTGTCAATAAGTATTAAAAGGTTTGGGTAATTTTGGGTAAGGAACCACTAAATCGGGCCCGGTCAGAAAAAACATATAGAAAGTAGTACATATTTTAAACAAAATAGTTCCTATGCATAGCTATAAATTTGTCAATAAGTATTAAAAGGTTTGGGTAATTTTGGTATCAAGCAAAAACTTAATGACTTGGGATCACTGTAGAACCCTTGTTCAAACTTTATTTTGAATATTAAAACAAATATAGGAAATTATAATAGGAGAGCACATTAGCTCTGTTGTTAAGTTAGAGAACGGTAACGAAAAATTCAGATTTTTTTCCATTTGTAAAGGGGCATAACTCTAGAACGGTTAAAGTGATGACACCAAAACTCAAACTTGATATGTGTTTTGTGGGAAAAAGCATTGTGTATAAGATTCATAACATTTGGTTGTGGCAAACTTAAGTTAGAGAACGGAAACGAAAAATTCAGCAATTTTTCCATTTGTAAAGGGGCATAACTCTAGAAAGGTAAAAGTGACGTCACCCTAATTCAAACTTGATCTGTGGTCTGTGGTAATAAGCATTGTGTATAAGTTTCATAACATTTGAATAAGGCAAACTAAAGTTAGAGAACAGAAACCAAGTTCGAGACATGCGGATATACGGAAGGACATACAGACGGACAAGGGTAAAACGTAATGCCCCCTCCTCTACAGCGGGGGCATAAAAATTATCTTCCCTTTTACATGTAAGATAGGGTTCACATGCTGATAATCTCAAATTAAATGAGAAGGGACATCACGATGTAATGGCATTGGTAGCTGTGTTAATAACAGCACCATTGTCATTCTATTGAATCATGAAGTTAATCACAAGAAAGATTAACTAGCACTGTGAGTTAACTCATAAAAGGCTCTCCCATGCTTTCAGAGACTATTATTTCATATAATATTGCAACACTGAAGTACTTAAATAAGATTATCTCCCCTTTTACATATGAGAGAGGGATCACATGTTGATAATCTCATAGAAGGGACATTAAGTATAAATAAGAACATGTGGTACGAGTGCCAATGAGACAACTCATCATCCAAGTTAAGATTCATTTTAGTCCAAAGAAGATGAATTTATTGAGGACTATTTCAAATTTGCAGTTAGTGTATGGATATGCGTAAGATCAAGAAATGAGTGGAGAATTATTGTAACTCCATCGCAACATGAGAATGATGACAATAAAAAAATAAACAATAATAAAATTGTGTAAAATTGGTAATGATAGGTCAGAAAAGACATCACTCATACATGTAACTCAAGGTCAAAACTCATACAAAATTGGAGATCATTCATATGATACATAATTAACAAAAAAGTTCATGAGCTAACCATAATGATATAAATGTATGGAAATATGTTAAGGACGTTCGCTCCTCTGTTTAAAAAAAACAAGCTTTTTAAAAGACTGTTATAAATTGATAGTATATAAATAACAGAACTTAAAAAGCAGAAAAAAAAGATAGGTCTGCGATCTTGTTTTTGAGATATAATACATTGAAAATTTGGCCAGAAATTATTCTCTCTAGATTTTTCATACATTTAACATTAATTTTTAGCACCTTTTTTCTTTCAAAAAATATGAAAAAATAACAAGGAATTTTTAAGATTTTCAAACATGGCTTTTTAAACTATATGTAATACAATTATGAAAAGAAAAGTAGGAGTTAACAGGCAACATTTTTTAATGGCACTACATGGATAAAACTAGAGGATTCTGAATATCTGACAAAAAGTCAAAAACAAGAGTAGCGAACATCCTTTAAAAATAAATAAATGTATGATAATTACCTCCTATTAATCTAGGATATGTTCTGTAGTTTTCTATATTATTTGCTACTTGTTTCCATAGATGTTGGAATGTTCTGTAAAGAAAAACATACTGTTAAGACATGAGTCTTACATAGGAGATGTGCCGTCTGCTACAGGTATTTTAAAATTGAATGGCATACTTAAGAGCAACAAAATAACACATTAATTTAGGATGTTTGCTGCTCTGTTTTAAAATAACAAGCTTTTTAAAAAAATTTCATAGTATATAATTGAACTAAAACAAAAGAAAAAAAAACGAAAGACTTTGGAAGTAATACCACCATTGTTTTTCCCTCTAAGTCTTTGTTAAATTGGCATTTTTCAAAAAATTATGCAGAATTTATCTTTATTTCAAATAAAGAACTACTTGTCATGAGTAAAGTTTTATCCTGTTCAGTACTACAGTGAAAATTTCACATAACATTTCACTCCATATAAGGTAAAAACCCTCACGAGGAGTAAACCAATCAAATTTGCACTCCCTTTCTTCCTGTTTACAAGCTTTAGTAATCATGTCTCTTCAAGTTTCCAAATATTCTATAGACAAACCAAATAAAAAAAGAATGGTGCTTTGAACCACCCAAGATATAAGTTTAAGAATCAGAAATTTATTGCTGTAAGGAAATGTCGGATTAATTTCCTACAACTGTCAAATTTAAGGGAATATTTGTTTTCGACCCTTTTCTGTATGCAACTAGAGGTGACATACTATGATTTGGTTGTATTACACCTTAAGTATTTGTTTTTGAGATATAAACCATTGAAAATTGGTTGGGAAATGCTTCTAGATTTTTCTATACATTTACGATTGGCACCTTTTATCTATCAAAAACTATGAAAAAATAACATGGATTTTATAAGATTTTCAAAATGGCTTACTTAACTAAATGTTATAAAAATATGAAAAGAAAATTAGGGGTTAGCAGGCAAAATTTTTAATGGCTCCAAATGGATAAAACCAGAGGATTCTGAATATCTGACAAAAAGTCAAAAACAAGAGCAGAAAACATCCTTAACTGATTCGTGTTGGCCTTATACAGCAATGGTACAATAGTCTTTATCGCGTCAACAGCCTATCAATTATTTGATATGAACATTGAAAACTTACAAACATTCATGATTATAAATCAAAATAATACAAAAGTTGTGGTATATTGGTGAAAAATTAAGAATTTGTGGTATGATTGCCAATAAGACAACTATCCATCAAAGAGCAAAGGATAAAGATGTAAACAAATGTAGGTTATAATAGGGCTATCAACAATGTGCAAACCCCATACAGTATGGTAAACTAGTAGTGACAAAATGTTACACAATTCAAAACAATAAAATAACTGTGATGTTACAACTCAACACTTTCAAGCTGCTGACCAAATATGATATCATTCTGTTCAGTAATTTTTAAGAAAAGCATGACCAAATACTTGTTTTACCAATAGACAAGAAGACCAGAGGATTGAAATATACCCAGTAGAATAAATGAACAATAATGGGGACAGTTAGCTGGTTTCTGTCAAATTGTAAGGATCTTAAAAAGGTGATGATTTGTTTTCAGTAAGGATCAGGTTTAGGGTTAGGTTTATGTCTCTGAGTTAAGGTGCTAAGGCTCATTCATGAAGGTTATACAGTGACCTGTAGTTGCTTACTTCTACTTCATTTGGTCTAGATCTCTAGTGGAGAGATTTCTCATTGGCAATCATAATAAATCTTATTATTATTATAAGCTGAGCATATTAAGAGAAAAACTATCAAAATCGCCAAGTTCCCCTATAAAAAGTAATAAAATGCTCCGCAGGGCGCAGCTTGATACGACCGCAGAGGTTGAACCCTGAACAGTTGGGGCAAGTATGGACACAACATTCAAGCTTGATACAGCTCTGAATTTGGATTGTGATTAAATATTTGACACAGCATATGTTTCTGACACAGAATGAATGTGGTCTAAGAACTTAAAAATTTTAAATTGGACATTCACCTATTATGGTCCAATATCCAAAATCTAAATACATGGTTAGATTCAGCATATTAATGAACCCCCAAGAATTCAATTTTTGATGAAATCAAACAAAGTTTAATTTTGGACCCTTTTGACCTCAATGTGGACAAAGTTGATAACAGGGCCCAAAAATCAAAAATCTAAATACATGGTTAGATTCAGCATATCAAAGAACCCCATATATTCAATTTTTGTTGAAATCAAGCAAAGTTTAATTTTGGACCCCGATTTGGACCAACTTGAAAACTGGGCCCATAATAAAAAATCTAAATACATGTTTAGATTCAGCATTCAAAGAACCCTAAGAATTCAATTTTTGTTAAAATCAAACAAAGTTTAATTTTGGACCCTTTGGACCTTAATGTAGACCAATTTGAAAACGGAACCAAAAATTAAGAATCTAAATACACGGTTAGATTCGGCATATCAAAGAACCCCAATAATTCAATTTCTGTTGAAATCAAACAAAGTTTAATTTTGGACCCCGATTTGGACCAACTTGAAAACTGGGCCCATAATCAAAAATCTAAATACATGGTTAGATTCAGCATATCAAAGAACCCCATATATTCAATTTTTGTTGAAATCAAACAAAGTTTAATTTTGGACCCCGATTTGGACCAACTTGAAAACTGGGCCCATAATCAAAAATCTAAATACATGGTTAGATTCAGCATATCAAAGAACCCCATATATTCAATTTTTGTTGAAATCAAACAAAGTTTAATTTTGGACCCTTTTGACCTCAATGTGGACCAACTTGAAAACTGGGCCCATAATCAAAAATCTAAATACATGGTTAGATTCAGCATATCAAAGAACCCCATATATTCAATTTTTGTTGAAATCAAACAAAGTTTAATTTTGGACCCCGATTTGGATCAACTTGAAAACTGGGCCCATAATCAAAAATCTAAATACATGGTTAGATTCAGCATATCAAAGAACCCCATATATTCAATTTTTGTTGAAATCAAACAAAGTTTAATTTTGGACCCCGATTTGGACCAACTTGAAAACTGGGCCCATAATCAAAAATCTAAATACATGGTAAGATTCAGCATATCAAAGAACCCCATATATTCAATTTTTGTTGAAATCAAACAAAGTTTAATTTTGGACCCCGATTTGGACCAACTTGAAAACTGGGCCCATAATCAAAACTCTAAATACATGGTTAGATTCAGCATATCAAAGAACCCCATATATTCAATTTTTGTTGAAATCAAACAAAGTTTAATTTTGGACCCTTTTGACCTCAATGTGGACAAAGTTGATAACAGGGCCCAAAAATCAAAAATCTAAATACATGGTTAGATTCAGCATATCAAAGAACCCCATATATTCAATTTTTATTGAAATCAAACAAAGTTTAATTTTGGACCCCGATTTGGACCAACTTGAAAACTGGGCCCATAATCAAAAATCTAAATACATGGTTAGATTCAGCATATCAAAGAACCCCATATATTCAATTTTTGTTGAAATCAAACAAAGTTTAATTTTGGACCCCGATTTGGACCAACTTGAAAACTGGGCCCATAATCAAAAATCTAAATACATGTTTAGATTCAGCATATCAGAGAACCCTAAGAATTCAATTTTTGTTAAAATCAAACAAAGTTTAATTTTGGACCCTTTGGACCTTAATGTAGACCAATTTGAAAACGGAACCAAAAATTAAGAATCTAAATACACGGTTAGATTCGGCATATCAAAGAACCCCAATAATTCAATTTCTGATGAAATCAAACAAAGTTAAATTTTGGACCCTTTGGACCTCAATGTGGACCAATTTAAAAACGGGGCCCAAAATCCAAAAACTTAATACACGGTTAGATTCTGCATATTAAAGAACCCCAAGAATTCAAGAATAAAACCCTATTGAAATTGATCAAGAAATAAGCAATTTATACGAAGTATCTTCTTTTGCACAATACTGTGCAATTGAATATTTCTTGCTATTGCGCAATACTGTACAATTGACAATTTCTTGCTATTGCGCAATATTGTGCTATTGGATATTTCTTGCTATTGCGCAATACTGTGCAATTGGAGATTTCTTGCTATTGTGCAATACTGTGCAATTGAACATTTCTTGCTATTGTGCAATACTGTGCAATTGAAAATTTCTTGCTATTGCACAATACTTATTATATAATAATTTACACATTCTGTTTGGTGTGTATCTCCTACCATATCATTATTATTTGCTTTTAAATATAAATCAGAAATAACCAACTTAAAATGGAAAATTTTAAAAGAAAAAAAAAGGAAAAAAAGAAAAAAAAAAAAAAAAAAAAAAAAATCCCCCCCCTCAAAAATTTTTTGAACCCCCTTATGATTCATCACCCCCAAACTCAATCCCAGCCTTCCCTTTGTGGTATGGTACCTTGCAGTACAATTTCAGAGAGATCCATACACTTGAACACAAGTTATTGTTTGGAAACTAGAAAAATGCTTATTTTTGGCCCCTTTTTGGCCCCCAATTCCTAAACGTTTCGGGCAATTACCCCCAAACTCAATTCCAGCTTTCCCTTTGTGATATGGAACCTTGTAGTACAATTTCAGAAATATCCAAACACTTACACACAAGTTATTGTCATGAAACTAGAAAAATGCTTGTTTTTTGCCCCTTTTGTGGCCCCTAATTCCTAAAATTTTGATGCAATTACCCCCAAAATCAATAACAGCCTTCCCTTTGTGATATGGAACCTTGTGGTACAATGTCAGAGAGATCCATACACTTACACACAAGTTATTGTCTGGAAGTTACAAAAATGCTTATTTTTGGCCCCTTTTTGGCCCCTAATTCCTTAACTGTTGGTACCATAACCCCCAAAATCAATCCCAACCTTCCTTTCGTGGTATAGAACCTTATGGTAAAATTTCATGGAGATCCATTCACTTAAACTAAAGTTAGAGTGCGAAAACCAATGTGTCTTCGGACGACGCCAGACGACGACGACAACGACGACGACGACGACGACGCCAACGTCATACCAATATACGACCAAAAAATTTTTAATTTTTGCGGTCGTATAAAAATAGGCCATGAAAATACTTCAGCCTAAAGAAAAGGTACCTAACACTGCCAGTAAAATTGATTCCTGCTAGATGTTTGGAAGCTGTGACTGTATCGCCAAAGACTGGTCCGTCTGCTGGTACAAAATTAATGACACCTGGTGGAAGACCAGCCTCACGGTATATTTTGTAAACTAAGTAATTAGACAGCATGGCTGTATCTGAGGGCTTCCATACAGTAACATTTCCCTGAAAGAAAATTAAGAATCTTGTTTAATACTCATAAGAAGTTCAACATTAAACTGCCGTGGATTCATAATTATTCGTGGGATACCATTTTTTGTTGATTTTGTGGGTATAAGTGAACCTCTGTTTCTTTCAGAGGAGTCGAGTGTTGGTGGTTGATTTAGTCTGTTGTTTTGGTCATATTTAAATGTCAATGAAGAACACATTTTCTATAGGCTGATATGCAAACTTTGGCAGCATCACGAAATCAAATATCCACGAAAATAAAATTTTTCCTCTATCCATGAAAATTGGTACCCACATAAAATATATTAGAGTATTTGACACTAAACAAGTACGTTGGTTTTCTTGCTTGAATAGTTTTACATTTTTTATTTCTGGGCCATTTATAACTTGCTATGCAGTATTGGTTTTGCTCATTGTTGAAGGCCATAAATTGACCTATAGTTGCTAACTTCTATATCATTTGGTCTCTGGTGGAGAGCTGTCTCATTGGCATTCATAACACACCTCCTTTTATTTCCAAACTTTAAGGTTGTTTTTGAAGGACTAAATTTATAGATCTGTTTTGATATTGAAATGGCATTATAGAAGTAAGTGATAATCATCTCCTTTTATCATGTTTATATAGCAGGAGATTGATATCCTGTTAATGAACTTTTTCTTGTATCATTTGGACTTCAGTGTGATTCTATTATCTTTCACTCCAATATTTAGACTGTTTTTACCTAGACAATATTTTTCATTTGTCATAAGGCCTAATCAAAATATATGTTTGGTTCCAGATACCCGACCGACCCTAGTGGAAACCCTTATACCCTAGAACTTTTTTTTCCATTTCTGAAAAATAAATTTTGAACGATCCCATTTTGAGGAATGTGAATTTTAATAATTAAATAAATTCACAGACTTCTGTCATCAGAATTTCCATTATAACATGGTATCCACTACTGCTAAAAATGCAAAAAGTTCTCAACATGATAATTAACTAAAAACATAACATGTCTGTTTAATTTTCAACCAAACATATAGAAAATGGCGAACTTCCAGTTGGGGCATGTATAATACCGGATTCGGAATCTGTGAACACACGATTTATTAAAAAAAAGGGCAACCTACCAACGCTATTTTTTTTCAGGACGTAACTGGAACCACACATATATTTTTATTTGTCATATGTAAACTACCTATATTCTATATTTATACATACCATCATTGCTGGTGATTGACAAAGATTGCCACCAATTGCTGTGAAATTAAATGGACTTATGGCTGCCCAGAATCCCTGTCAACGAGAAAACCGATTTTATTGTAAAACAAGTAAGATTGAGTTTGTGAATATTATCTCTAATAATATGATACAAAGCCACACTTTTGAAAACTAATGGAACTTATTCTTGGTCTGTTATATGTTCCAATAGTAAATTGTTTGTTTTACCCCCTAAAGATTTGACGTTATCCAATTAGAATTAGCCTTACAAAGAAAACTACATAGATCTGAAAAATAATTTTCTTACCTCCATACCTCTTAGGTTCTGAGAATTTAATGTCTCTTTTGCAGATGGACTGAGTGGCTGTTGTGTTTGTAAACTCTACAAATGAAAATCAAAACTAGCCAATCAAAATCATGGGACATGTAACAATACATTTACGGTATTACTAGCCAATCAAATCATGAGACATGTAACTATAGTTATGACTGGCCAAGCTAATGATGGGACAGGTAACAAAAGGATGACCGATAAAACTGTTTGTCTAGATTGCCTTTGTATTTTCAAGGCTGCAGTCCTTTTGTGGCAATTACTATTCTTAAGATATATCAATTGTGCCAAATATTATTTTTCAAATGTATCAATTGTGCCAGAATACCTAAATCATTAGCACCAAATTATATGTTTGTATATCTATGAAATTATTGACGTTGAACTGTTACTTGTATCAGTCCTTAGTAAATTATTGAACCTTTTGTCAGTTTAAATACAGCTGTATGAAGCTGCCAGCAGACATTTTAAGAAACATTTGCCATTGAAAAATTTCTGAAGAATTAGATATGGGTACTAAGCTGGAAGAGATTATGTTTGTGTGTATGCATATAGCTACAAATTTAAGTCTTTGTTCTAGTTGTGTCACATAAAATAAATAGTTTTATGTTTTATCTACAAACTTTTAAAATGTGCTATTTCTAAAAAATTTAACTTCTCCAGTGTAAACCCTGAATAAAGGAAAAGATAAGATTTTATCTAGGAATTTGTGCAATTGTATACCAAATACATATGGTGCAAATAATTATATGTATCTTGAAAAGAAGTGTCACAAACATATTATTGGTGCATACCAACATCTCCCTTAACAAAACCTATTTCAATTTTTGCTTAACATTAATTAACTTGTTGGATGGAGTCTTTTGTTTTGAAATAAAGGGAGAAAACCCATGAAACATGCAAATTAAGACCTCTACAAGTCAAAAGCTAAAATTAGACTTATTTATGTCTAAGCTCTGACTATTTAATAAAGAATATACTGTATTTGTGATGTATTTATAATCACTAAAATTGCAAATGGATAGGTTTTGCAAAAACAAGAACTAGCATTTTAAATTTATAAATGTTTGTGGAATGCAGCATTTCTTGAAATCGTAATAATTAAACTCACATATCTGTCCATTGTTCATGGTCAACATGTCTAACAACTGCAAGAAAATATGTATGCAAAAATCTCTCAAATTTACAGAACAGCATAAAGTTGCATCTTAACTGTTTTTTAATGTTGTCTCATGCACATTTACTTGAAAACCTTTTCTGTGAGGGCTATTCCATTAAAATGTATGATGGAGGGTAGGAAGGGAAGTTTAATTATTGAATGTGGGTCATGGGACTTTTTTCAGTATGCGTCTATTACCATTATGCAAAATTATCTAAAAAATGGTTCTTGGTTGTAGGGATATATTTTGAAAGTCCCTTCCTACCCTCCCACTTACATTTTAATGGAATAGCTCTGATGATTTTGTTCTATCATTTATAGGATCCTAGCTATAGGGAATAATATGTAAGTGCATCAGGCTTCAAAAAAGTAGTTCATCTTTGTGTATAATGACCCTATTTAACTGTACTCAGAATTGCTAACAAATCAAAAAATTGTAATTTTTTCATTATGTAAAATTAACAAAAGAGATCGGATACAATTTTTAAACTAGATATCCTAAAGATGATTAAGGCCAAGATTGGTTCAATTTGGCCCAGTAGTTTCAGAGGAGATTTTTGTAAAAGTTAACGGACGACAACGGACGTCGGATGCCAAGTAATAAGAAAAGCTCACTTGACCCTTTGGGTCAGGTGAGCTGAAAATGTTTGCTGAAACATCCCTCTGTTCCCAAGTCTAGATAAATGGGGAAAAATTCCTTAAACAATTCCATAATCACAGGTGCACCACTTCAACATGTGTGCAATCTTTTTGTGAAGTTTCAGCGATCTGGATTGAAAATAGGAGGAGGGGATTACACAAATAAGGCATCCACTTTTCCCCAGGCCACCAGACATCACCATACAATAAGCTGATTCTGGACTGTGTCTTCGTTCAACCTAGCCAATAATAACCAAAAGACATCAAGAGAGCAACACTCAGTCTTCAACAATAAACAGGTACTATACAAATTGTCAAGTTCTAAATCATTTTTGTGTAAATTGTCTTCAGTCTAAAAAGTTGTGCATACATTAAACACAAACTATCAAAGATCTGACATCAATGCTAAATTGTCTCCAAATAACTAAAAACACTCTGTCCTTTCTTTGCACTTTCTCCGAAGCAACATGCACTTTTTCAACAGTGGTAGAAACACATTGTATGGCCTTCAACAATAGGCAAACCCCATACCACATAGCAAGCTATAAAAGGCCCCAAAAAGACAATTGTAAAACAATTCAAAGGATGGTGCTTGGTGAAAAAGTGGGAAAAAAGTATCCTTATGGTAGGAACTAAAAATAAAATGCTTCGCTGGGCGCAGCTTGATACGACCGCAGAGGTCGAACCCTGAACAGTTGGGGCAAGTATGGACACAACATTCAAGCTTGATACAGCTCTGAATTTGGATTGTGATTAAATATTTGACACAGCATAGGTTTCTGACACAGAAAGAATGTGGTCTAAGAACTTCAATTTTTTTAATTTACCTATTATGGTCCAATGCCCAAAATCAAAATACATGGTTAGATTCAGCATATCAAAGAACCCCATATATTCAAATTTTGTTGAAATCAAACAAAGTTTAATTTTGGACCCCAACTTGGACCAACTTGAAAACTGGTCCCATAATCAAAAATCTAAACACATGTTTAGATTCAGCATATCAAAGTACCCCAAGTTTTCAATTTTTGTTAAAATCAAACTAAGTTTAATTTTGGACCCTTTGGACCTTAATGTAGACCAATTTAAAAAACGGAACCCAAAATTAAAAATCTAAAAACACGGTTAGATTTGGCATATCAAAGAACCCCAATAATTCAATTTTTGATGAAATCAAACAAAGTTTAATTTTGGACCCTTTTGACCTCAATATGAACCAATTTGATAGCGGGCCCACAAAATAAAAAATCTAAATACATGGTAAGATTCAGCATATCAAAGAACCCCATATATTCAATTTTTTTTTAAATCAAACAAAGTTTAATTTTGGACCCCAATTTGGACCAACTTGAAAACTGGGCCAAAAATCTAAAATCTAAATACATGTTTAGATTCAGCATATCAAAGAACCCCATATATTCAATTTTTGTTGAAATCAAACAAAGTTTAATTTTGGACCCCAACTTGGACCAACTTGAAAACTGGTCCCATAATCAAAAATCTAAACACATGTTTAGATTCAGCATATCAAAGAACCCCATAAATTCAATTTTTGTTAAAATCAAACTAAGTTTAATTTTGGACCCTTTGGACCTTAATGTAGACCAATTTAAAAAACGGGACCCAAAATTAAAAATCTAAATACACGGTTAGATTTGGCATATCAAAGAACCCCAATAATTAAATTTTTGATGAAATCAAACAAAGTTTAATTTTGGACCCTTTTGACCTCAATATGAACCAATTTGATAGCGGGCCCACAAATAAAAAATCTAAATACATGGTAAGATTCAGCATATCAAAGAACCCCATATATTCAATTTTTGTTGAAATCAAACAAAGTTTAATTTTGGACCCCAATTTGGACCAACTTGAAAACTGGGCCAAAAATCTAAAATCTAAATACATGTTTAGATTCAGCATATCAAAGAACCCCATATATTCAATTTTTGTTGAAATCAAACAAAGTTTAATTTTGGACCCCAACTTGAAAACTGGGCCCATAATCAAAAATCTAAACACATGTTTAGATTCAGCATATCAAAGAACCCCAATAATTCAATTTTTGATGAAATCAAACAAAGTTTAATTTTGGACCCTTTTGACCTCAATATGAACCAATTTGATAGCGGGTCCACAAATAAAAAATCTAAATACATGGTTAGATTCAGCATATCAAAGAACCCCAAGAATTCAATTTTTGATGAAATCAAACAAAGTTTAATTTTGGACCCTTTTGACCTCAATGTGGACAAAGTTGATAATGGGGCCCAAAAATCAAAAATCTAAATACATGGTTAGATTCAGCATATCAAAGAACCCCATATATTCAATTTTTGTTGAAATCAAACAAAGTTTAATTTTGGACCCCGATTTGGACCAACTTGAAAACTGGGCCCATAATCAAAAATCTAAATACATGTTTAGATGCAGCATATCAAAGAACCCTAAAATTTCAATTTTTGTTAAAATCAAACTAAGTTTAATTTTGGACCCTTTTGACCTTAATGTAGACCAATTTGAAAACGGAACCAAAAATTAAGAATCTAAATACACGGTTAGATTCGGCATATCAAAGAACCCCAATAGTTCAATTTTTGATGAAATCAAACAAAGTTAAATTTTGGACCCTTTTGACCTCAATGTGGACCAATTTAAAAACGGGGCCCAAAATCCAAAAACTTAATACTTGGTTTGATTCAGCATATTAAAGAACCCCAAGAATTCAAGAATAAAACCCCATTGAAATTGATCAAGAAATAAGCAATTTATACGAAGTATCTTCTTTTGCACAATACTGTGCAATTGAATATTTCTTGCTATTGTGCAATACTGTACAATTGACAATTTCTTGCTATTGCGCAATATTGTGCTATTGGATATTTCTTGCTATTGCGCAATACTGTGCAATTGAAGATTTCTTGCTATTGCGCAATACTGTGCAATTGAAGATTTCTTGCAATTGTGCAATACTGTGCAATTGAAAATTTCTTGCTATTGCACAATACTTATTATAGAATAATTTACACATCCTGTTTGGTGTGTATCTCCTACCATATCATTATTATTTGCTTTTAAATATTAATCAGAAATAACCAACTTAAAATGGAAAATATTAAAAGAAAAAAAAAAAGGAAAAAAAGAAAAAAAAAGAAAAAAAAAAAATCCCCCCCCAAATTTTTTGAACCCCCTTGTGATTCATCACCCCCAAACTCAATCCCAGCCTTCCCATTGTGGTATGGTACCTTGCAGTACAATTTCAGAGAGATCCATACACTTGAACACAAGTTATTGTCTGGAAACTAGAAAAATGCTTATTTTTGGCCCCTTTTTGGCCCCCTATTCCTAAACGTTACGGGCAATTACCCACAAACTCAATTCCAGCTTTCCCTTTGTGATATGGAACCTTGTAGTACAATTTCAGAAATATCCAAACACTTACACACAAGTTATTGTCATGAAACTAGAAAAATGCTTGTTTTTTGCCCCTTTTTTGGCCCCTAATTCCTAAAATTTTGAGACAATTACCCCCAAAATCAATTACAGCCTTCCCTTTGTGATATGGAACCTTGTGGTACAATGTCAGAGAGATCCATACACTTACACACAAGTTATTGTCTGGAAGTTACAAAAATGCTTATTTTTGGCCCCTTTTTGGCCCCTAATTCCTTAACTGTTGGTACCATAACCCCCAAAATCAATCCCAACCTTCCTTTCGTGGTATTGAACCTTATGGTAAAATTTCATGGAGATCCATTCACTTGAACTAAAGTTAGAGTGCGAAAACCAATGTGTCTTCGGACGACGCCGGACGACGCCAGACGACGACGCCGACGACGACGACGACGCCAACGTCATACCAATATACGACCAAAAAATTTTCAATTTTTGCGGTCGTATAATTAGCATAGTTAGGGTTTTCTGAAACTCAAATATTTATTTGTTAGGCCTAGTATTTCTCTATCTTCATGTATGAGATCTTACCAGTGCATATTGTACATTAAATCTAAGGAAATCAATCAATTCACAGACTGCATCAATTTCAGCTTGAACAATATTCTTTGCCTGAAATAAAAACAATATTTAAAAATATAAGAATGTGTATGATGACATGAATTCCCCCCGCTCAAATTTCAAATGAAAATTGGACGGACGGAAGGAAATACAGACGGTCAAGGGTAAGACTTAATGCCATCATCGCCTAATGTGAATGCATAACAACAAAAGAATGTGTCTCTGAGGACATGAATGCCCCTCCCCCCTTTCTCCTCAAGCTTCAAACAAACAAAAATGGGGCCGAAGACGGACTTCAAGGGTAACACTTAATGTCCCTGTCACCTACTTGATTATTTTTTTTTGTGATTTCAGAAAGTTAATATACATCACGTTCAAGAAAATTTTTATAAATACCATAATTCCATTTATTTTGATGTAAAATTATTTTGGCGGTTTTTACAAAAATGTAGCAGTCATATTTTGATGTGTTCAACATTGGTACTTTGATGTATTGATTTAATTAATCAAATAACTATGATTGTCCTTATTTTTTATCAAATGAAATCATGATATTATATCATATTTTATCATGATTATCGCGAATGTTTGAGGTCAATGCTTTATTTGGTTTGTTTAATTTTAACACTTTCATGTTCAGCACCAAATAAATCAAAATATCCCAATTAACGATACTCTAAACGTGGTAAATATTTCACAGAGCTGTCTTCTTCATAAAATATAGCAAACTTCATTTTACATTATTTCTATTTAACTAGATTTCATTAAAATGTAAATTTCTATGAAAAACTGTTTACACTAAAAATATCTGTCGTGAATTTTTTAGAACTGCAGAGAATTTTTAGTTACCTGGCCCATCATTGTTGTAGCCATTAGATCCATTCTATATTCTTTACTCATCAGATCAGCTGCTTTGAGGAAAATGTTGCATCTTGCTTCCAGTGGAGTTCTGTCCCAAGCTTGTCTTGCTTTTAAGCTATTATCTATGGCTTTTTGAATAAGTTCCTATAATGGCATAAAAAAAACTGATTGTCTCTTTTTAACTACAAAATGGATGTTCTTAAATGTCATATTTATCATTTTCCTTCATCAAATTGAAAAACAAAGACGTGAAAGATGTCTTCGGGTTTTTAATTGTTCTGTAGGTTGCTGTCTTTCCTATATACGTACCGTACATACTAGGTGATTCAGCTAATATTCACCCGTTCTGGTGTTGAGTGAATAATAGTGAAACAGGGTGATTGCATGTGAATTTTTAGGTCATTTGAAATGTATATCTGATGATTATACAAAGATACAGGACACTCTGTCTTAGCCTGAGTAGAAATGTAAATGTACAATACACACAATTTGATTCACTTAAAATTCATCAATTCTGGTGTTGAGTGAATTATAGCGAAACAGGGTGATTGCTGGTGATTTAGTTATTTACATGTAGTATCAGTTGAGTAAACAAAGATGTATGTCACCCTATCGAAATGTAAATGTATAATACACACAATGTGATTCACTTAAATTTCACCAGTTCTGGTGTTGAGTGAATTATAGTGAAACAGGGTGATTGCTGGTGAGTTAGTCATTACATATATCTGATGAGTAAATAAAGAAGTAATTCAGAGTGAATCACTGTATTTACCACAGCCAGAAAAAATTACCACCAAGAATGATATTAACTTATTCCCATTGTGTGTACTTATATGTCACCATGAGATAGTTTCTTTCAATGAGTAAAAGAATTATTCAAGAATTCAAATAAAATAGAAAAACATTCAATGAGTAATCTAACAAAGAACACATTCACGAATATGTATAGCGTATGAAATAATTATCAGTGTTGTTCAGTAACAAGTTGTGTAGTTTGCGATTTGAATTCTGGCGTAAGTTATTCTATTTATTACATTTTTGTGTACATTGAATGACTATGGAATTGTTAATGGAAATAAAGTAGAAAATGCAAGGAACTTGATCTCTTTCAAGAAATTCTCAATTCATTTTGTTGCAAAGTCATTCACAATGTCTTGACAATGTTGTAAGACATCAGAGAAGTGAAATTATCAGATTTATTTCCCATGTGAAATAATTGGTTTGTATGTAATAAAAGTTTTCAATGTATCTTTGCTTCTCCTCCATTTTTTCTTCTAAGGCAAACGTAAATGCATTCTAAAGGTAATAATTTAAACTCATGAAATTTGAACTTGAAACAATCAAAGTGCTTGACAAGCACTGAGGGTTAAAGAGTGCTTTCATTTTGCAATCTGAACTTAAAATTAGATATTGTATTGCATTTGGCCACATTATGTATTTTGAATTTGAGTTATCTCCCTCTGTTTATAATAGTACATTTTAGTTGAACCTATTTATATAACAGATTCATACACCAAGTTATTTTTAATAAAACAGTTTTCTTACAATTAAACTTACTAAGGTTATTAAAATACACATCATTTTGTAAACTTTAATATCCGAGTATTGCATATATATCATTAAAAAATTGCATGAAAATGCCTGGATAGGTTCTTAAGAATGTTCACTTCACTGCACGGGTCGCACTGCAGATGTTAGTTAAACTATTAAAGGTAGTGATAAACCAGGAACATCTAGGTATCAAGCTAGCCACAGAAAGGTTTTGATAGCACATGTAGCAGGAAAGTGATCTTTACCCCAAACACAGATTACGCACACACACTATTCTACATTTTATCAACTTACTGGTGTGGCATTATAATATTTGGCAATCTTTACTTTGTGGTCGAATGGCTGAAAAAAAAAAAATAATGTTACTAAACATTTATTGCTAAACATGTATTATATATTTCAAACTTTACAAATAAGTTACTGAAATATAATATTCACTGAGATCAAAGGCTGAGGGGAGTGATATAACTCATACATTTCATATTGGAACTTTTATTTAACTTTTTCTGTATAATTGTTATTATGGTAATGGTGTACATTGTTTTGATGCTGTTTTTTTTTTTTTTGGTGTTTTATTTTTTCATTATTACAACTGTTGAAAGAATAATATGTTCCTAGTAACTTCCTACTTGTAAGAATTGCAATTAATCATATAGAGGCTCACATACACGTATTATGCTTTAATTTGATGAAGGCAATATTTATTATTAATGTTATTCTTTGTCCCTTGATTTTTATTCGCAAGAGGTACCTCTATAAGCATGATAAGGACTTTGTTTTATTTACAATTACACAGTTTTATATGTAAAATGTATGTTGGCCTGAATTGTTTCTCCTTGACAATTACACTGATACTGTCAAAAAACTTTTTCCGATTCCTGTGCTTGTTTCTAGAATAAAATCTTGTTTGTGGTTGTTTCTGTAATTATTAAGATTTTTTTTCAGATTTGTCATCAAGTTTCTGTTGATTTTGTCAAAATATGTCTAGAAACTGGACAGTTTAAATGACATGATTTTTTTTTTGTGAAATCCAGTGGTTGTGCAGCAGTAACATTGATATCATCCATTTTTTCCAAATTTTATCAATTGATGAAATTTTTAAAACTCACTTCTACTTGATATTTGATTTCCGATGTTCTAAATTCTTCGTCACCAATAACAATGGGAACATCCTCTGTCCTGGTGCTGTACTTATCTAGAGTTTTTAGCAAAGCTTCTTTCTCTTCACATCCATCTTCATATGATAGTATTGGCTCATTGACAGCTGTGTAAGCTGTAATAGTTTGTATTTGTCTGTTCTGTGCAGTTGAGGTGACTTGTGGGACTCGACATAATCTAAAAAAAAAAATCAAAATGTAGATGTTTTTATTTTTTTTTTTTGTTGTGTTGATGGTTTGTGGTCTCACTGATATACAATACTTTCAAATTGTATATGTCTTTTTTTACTTTTGTTGCATTTTTGGGTTGCGGTCTCACTGATATAAAATATTTTCAAAATGTAGATGTCTTTTTTTTAAATTTTTGTTGTACAAAATGTATTGGTGTGTTGCTGTCTCACTGATATAAACACCATATCAACTTTTTCATTTTTTCAGATATATATCAGTCTGTGCCAAACTGTTTTAGGGTTTGTCTGACCAAAAAGAAATTTGACGTTTTTCTACTATATTTTCATCTAAAAAATCTGAAAATTTCTGTCTGCCCAAATGATTTTTTGTCTGACATTTTGTTGGTCAGACAGAGTTTGGGATACACTGATATATGTGCTTTTGAATTGAATGTGTTTTTTTTTTAAATTTACTCTATATGAAAACAAGTGATGTTCTCGCTTTTGCATGAAGCTCAGAAGTTGATTTTTGTTTTAAGCTGAACACTGTATGTTAGTATGAATGCTTGTAGTAGTGTTTGCATGCTTTTTTGAAATAAAAAATACTTTTCTTTAGAAAGATTCATGGTATATACCGCCACCTTGGATTGTACTATCGCAGTACACAATCAGTGTAGTTATTTGCCCAAATCTGCAAATTTGTAGACAGATGTGCAATTTTATTGGTTAGACTGTTTATATATATGAAGAAAACTTGCTGATTTATTGCATTATCCAAAATATTTAAATATTAATACCAAACATTTGTGTTTAGAATCAATTTTTTCAGCTAAGCCATTTAAGGGGAGATAACTCTTTTAGTAAAAAAATTATACTGGACTGATGGGGAAATATTTTATTTTACTTGTAGCAAGAAAACAAGTTCGGTGACAGCATTTTTTCTTTTTATTTTCTTAAAACATATTATGAAACCTATCTTCTCACAACTTATTTCAAAATTCTATCTCATAGATTTCTTTTTATGCACAAAAATGTGTTTTTTCATGATCATTCTAACCAAATTTGGGCAATTTTCAACGACTCATAGCTTGAAAAATAGCACTGTGACCTATCCTTTTTATTATATTTTTGAAAAGAGCATAGTAAAATTTCATTTTGGCAAAGTATAAGAAAATTCTATCTCGGGAAACATATACTTATGATCTACCTTAAATATCATCTATACTATCATGTTTATCATTTCTTAATTTTCCATTTTCTTTATAAAATGAGAAATAAATATATTAATGGTAATCAAGGCATGTCTGGACACATGCCAGACACTTTTGTAAAACTTTGAATTGGACACTTTTTATTACATGTATTATGATACAAAATATTCTACTTCAAACAGGTTATTCGTGTTATTATTGCAAACATCAATGAGACCAACTAAAACTATATATATGTTTCCAGTTGCCCTACCTACTGTCACCCTTAATTTTTTAGCCATTATATCTATATTAAGTAAGCACTGTTCAAGTTACAATGTCTTCTGTGTACATGTATATATTCTATATTAAAAAAAAATTATCAAAACAAAAAATAATTCCTTCCTACATCATGCACATTTATCTACCCTTTTTTCAACAATGGATCTGGAACCAAAAATAATATTTGATTTGGCCTAAAAATATTTATATAGTTTTGTATTTCAAATTGTCAGTTTCAGACTGATACATGATGATGTAGGTTTCAGATGATTTCTACAAAGGTCAAAATATAGAATGAAGGTAATATTATTCTTTTCGGTCCACTGAATTTAGATTAAGGATGTAACAAAGGCTAGAATGAACATGACACTTTTGAAACAGGAATATGATATATATCTAAAAGTGAATTTACCTCAGGGATAATATACACGATATATATCAGCTAGTAAAAAGTAAAATAACAAAAATACCAAACTCCAAGGAAAATTCAAAACGGAAAGTCCTTTACCAAATCATTTTATGGCAAAATCAAAAGCTCAAACATATCTTAGACAAATGGAAAACAACTGTCATATTCCTGACTTAGTAGTTCATATAAATCAGGCTAAATGTTTGATGTGTGAGCCAAAAAACGCCTACATGTTCCGCAATATAATATGGTCCAGTCCATTTTCGTTGAAGTTTGGGCGACGAGCCAACTGAAGTCCGTGTACAGTAAAGCCATACTTTATCTAATATATAAAAACTTGGTTCTTCTACGTTTTTGTCGTGTTGCGTCTTGTACTTCTGTTGTGCAGCTTCAATATTCGTCTTAGCTATTTTTCTGTCAGATATCAGTATTTATATTTTGGAAATTCTGTCCAGCATATTTCCATTATTAGTTTTTGCTTTGATACCAATCATGTCAGTGAGGGATATACATGTATCTTTAAACATCAAAATTGAAATAAATTAGCCACCTATAGATGTTCTGATTATCTAGATATTACATTTAAGAAAAAAGGACTAAAACATTGTAAAGTATAACAATAAAAAAAGGCACTGGCTACAATTACCCACAAAAAGTAACAATAAGAAATTATTAATGTTACTTCCTACACTAATTGCCGAAATGTGTCTCTGGAAACGGACCTGATTGAATACTGAAATTGCAGTAAACAATAATATCATTTTTTTATTGTTTACCTGCAAAATTTTACATTTGCAAATTATGTCTTTTAGTGTGTGTAGCATCAGGCTTTTTAGTACTGTCTTCTTATACATTGTTTTACATATTTCAACAAATTCATATGAATAGAAATTATTTATTGAACATAGCAATGATCAGTCAGGGGTGCTACTTAAACAAGTGATTTCATCATCACTTATTTCAGTGATTTGATAAATTCAGTTATCACCTATTTAAGTGATTTTAGTGTTTTCTTTGATCTTCAAATGCTAATTTCATTGATTTTCCATATTTTCACAATCTTTTCTATAATTTTCCTACATAAATCAATTATCCCTTTTTCTTTGTATATTAATTTCACCAGTGCGCTTGGGCAGTAAGTTAGTGCGCTAAAGCTTTTAAAAGTACCCTTGGGAATTTTTCTGTAATCAAAAATTCATTAACTACTCTTACTATCAGACAAAGATCAACAATATTAGGTAACCTGATTGGTTTTCTTTAGAGTTAGAATGATCTACTTCAAGGTTATGACCTGATCTACAAACTATTCCAGTTTTTGCATATTTTAAAAAAACTGTAAAAGTGTCAGGCTTATCAAGCAAAAGACAATTTCTGCATGTACATAGTTGTTTTTTCAATGGAATTGTTGTCTTTTTAACAATAAAAAAATCAAGCTTGTAGGAAAAATATCAAAAAAATGTTAAAAACACTTATTAAAGTGATTACATTTTAACTTCTAAAATTACTTGTTTCAGTGATTTTAAAAAGTCTGTGTGAAAATTTTTAATATTTCACAGCCAAAATCACTCGAGGAAGTGATTCTGAAATCACTTGTTTAAGTAGTACCCCTGACTGATGATAAATCAAAAACACATATAGACATATTAAGAATCATTTTAGCTTTTTATTTTGGTGGCACTTCATGCACATCCAGTATGTACATTTGAAAGACCTCTGTAGTGAGTTGTTTTAACGATCCCGTGAACGTCATATTGGTCAATACATTTGAAAGTTTAGCTATGTTTATGTTTTTAAATTTTTACATTATGATTAAATTGTTTAAACTTATTTCATAAATTGCTCACACATCAAACATTTTTTTCGATCAGAGTCCATTTGAAAATATTTTGTGGGTAACAATTACTGCAGCAGTGCAGGTACAATTAATGTAACAATATATTATTGGTTACCTGCAATCTTGGTATATACACTGTATGCAATCTGGTCCATGGTCCGAAAATACGATTCAACAACTAGTCTCAGAATTAATGTTTACTATTTCTTGTTACTTTTTGTGGTAATCATTTAGCCTGATTTATTATTTTAGTGCCTAAGAAAAAACTTAATTCCAACATAAAAAATAATTTTTGAGGAAAGATGTTAATTCCAACATAAAAAAAAAATTTGAGGAAAGAATTCCTTTTAAAATTATCTGTAGGTGTAAGGAAGAGTTAGAAAACAAAACTTTTGAATATTTTGGAAATATTCCATTCCAGCTGATTAGACACATGGGGATTTTGGATGTCCCCTCCCCCCTTTTCTGGCTTTTGCAAACTGTTGTCTGGTATATGCGAATTGTCAACATTTTGTAAAGTTGCTTACCTTTTAACGCTTGAAAATATGATTCGCGTCTTGAATAACATTCTGCCAATTTTTTCTTGGTAACGTTTTCCGCAGCACAAAATATAAATGTGAAGTCAGGGTCAATGCCAAACAACTGTTTCGACAATCTTGATCCGCGTTCAAACATTACAATAATATAGTTCTTATCATAGTATTTTAAAATGCGGTATGTATAAGTTGTTCAATAAAAAGTATTAAATCGTTAATTTTGTGTTTTTTTTTATCATACGTTGAATCATTCTTCATTTGAAGTGTTGTTTTATTGAGAGAAAAAAAGACTGCATATTTAACGAAATCATTACGCCAAGTTTGTAGGTGTGTAATTATAACCCAATCATGCTTCGCGTAACAAATAAGACTGGTTTCTAACTTGTAGAAGACCCCAGTCGATATAAAAAAAAAATGTAATTTTTGATATTTTTTTCAAATAGAAATTATGTTTTAAACAAATAAAATGGTAAGAACAAAAACTTATTGACATTTTTCTAAATCATGCATGTGTCAAATTAAAATTTAAAGGAAATCACTAAAGGTCCGTAAATGCGACGAGTCTCTCTGTGCTTTGTTTTGTGTTTAGATTTGAAGAGAATTTGGCCAATCAGATTGTAAATAACAAACGTAAATAATTTGTAGTCTGCTACAAATGAAAACAATCAACACATGGCAATGGACAGCTCAATTTTAAGGTTCGGATGCTTAATTTGCTCCCACATAATAATAGCGATAACGAGGACAAGTGTTTTTTAGTCTGGGATCCTGACACAATATTTGAATTGAAGCTTGAAAAATCGAAAATATTTCATCAAGATTTCAGGTCAAGTGTTTTTGTCCAAATTTCAAAAAGTCTGCAAGTCCCCCCCCCCCCCCTTTTCCCGTTTGTTTTTGGTGGTGTTCTTGTTGCTCAGCATTCTACATGGGTATTGTAATCCGTTAAGAGTCAGTTGACATCCCGTACGGATCTCCTGTAGTTGGTGATCGCAATACTGGTATATAATGGTTTACTTTTATAAATTTTGACTTGGATGGAGGATGGAGAGTTGTCTCATTGGCATTCATACCACATCTTCTTATATCTATATATATATACAAATTTTGTACCAGTATTGTAACTTTTGTTTTAAAACAACAATACTGGTACATTACTGATATACCAGTATTGTAGACAATATCTTGTGTATTTTTAAGTAAAATTAGATATTGAAGTTCAAAGGGGGGTTAAATGAACTCAAAACGATTATAGAAGATAATTGAATTATTAATTAAGTAACTCAACAACTAGTTAACATAATCATGATCCTCATAAGCCATAATTAACATCAAACAGATACAAATAAACAAAAGATTATTGTTATTAACTCATATTATTCAAACAATTGTTAATTATATAAAATAATTGTATAAGAATATAATATTCATGCTATCTTCATTTACTAAGATTTTGAATAGTTATCAGACACAAACAGCAACTACATGTACTTCAAGAACTGGTCGACTGAAGAATTAGATCAGGCAAACATATGTTTCACAACAAGACCTATAACCCCAATCACAGAATCTAGCTATTTACAAAGAAAATATAAAGAAAAATGAGGTCACAAGGAACAAGAAATTGGCATTCTGTATGGCTAAGGGAGAAGCAGATGAGGCCATGGGCCACACAATACGTAGCAGATATATCAAATGGTACATTCACTAGTACCACACGAGCAAAAGATGTTGCCACCATCCTATGGCATTAGCACATCAACATTTATCATTTGTTACATATCATGCTTTTATTTTATAATTAGTGCTAAAAAGGTACATTTCATATCAGTATTTATTATCCTTAAATTTATTATTATCATTTAGTGCCTGACTATCTATATGTCTAATCATTCAAATGTCTTATAGAATTGTCATGTCATTATTATGACATATACATGTATGTTAATTGCATTATGTGACACCTTTAATAAAAGATTAATTACCTATATGTCATGTATGTATTGTTTATTTAAAAAAAACACAATACTGGTACAATACTGGAATACAATACTGGTACACATTTTTTATACCAGTATTGTGCACAATACTGGTATACCAGTTTTGCGATCACCAACTACAGGAGATCCCATCTTACAACTGTTAGTGTTAAAATAAAGTTGTGGCGCCATCCAAATTGTGCTGTTTCAAAATAAGATACAGGTGCCATTGAAAATTAAAACATATTTCGTGTGTTGATTTTTCTCCGTGACAATTTATGATGGGATGCGGCGATTGTTAAATTGTCTTTTGGGATCATCAAATGATCTGTGCCATCGTTTCATAACTGTGCAATGATTGAAACGTGTATTCAAAAATTTATTTTCTTTTCACTAGCCAACGCCATTTGTGTTTGTTAGCAGTTATAATCTATCTATTGCCACAGGCACGTGTCTGAATTTTTTCCCCCTATATACCTTTATATATAATATAACACAAGGTACTTAACTTGCATTTTTGAAAGATGGCAATTGGTGGTGAACTTTTGTTATATTTCAAATCCACGGTTGTCTACCCCAATAAAACTTGTTATGCTGTAAATCTACATTGATTTATCTACACAATGGTGTATGACACATCTACCTTTGATGTCAGAATCATTCATAGCATGCCTTCCAAGAATGTCAAACGTAATTATTTCGTCTTCTCACAGCCCTTTTTTCAGAGATACATGTAAGTGCCTGTGTCAATTGCATGTTACTGAAAGACCTGAGAGATATCAGGGTTATGATGGCTAATCACTTGTACAGGTAGATGGACACACCTGACAGGAGAAAACATTGATCAAGACAGAAAATTAATTGCACTATTCAATTACTTTTCAGCAAATGCTAATGAAAATTTATATTAAACAAGTTAAAAATAAAATTTTAAATTCAAATACTATGAAAAAGATTTAGTAAGTGGAACAAATGATTTATTGACTTACGCAATCAGTCTAGCTGAGCTCACACAAAAATAAGTCAATTATTGGGACGCAAATATATTTTGACCACGATCAAAATGTTGTGAATATTGACTTCATCAAGTTGAAAATTTACAAAAATTTGCCTGCTTCAAGACAAATGAACAAATATCAGTCAGAGCTCAGACATAAATAAGTTTAAGTCTGCTTTTGACTCGTAGAGGTCTAAATTTGTAGGTTTCAAGATTTGTCTCCCATAACATGTTTAATTTAAGACAAATTATGACTTCAATAAGTCAATTAGTGTTGAGCAAGAAATATTTGACCTGAATTGAAGTTGCAAATATTGACTCCTACAAGTTGATAAAAATAAGTTACCAAAATTGGTCAACTTCAAGACCCAAGCATATTTATAAAAAGGTCATGCATCTACATGAAATTATGACAACATTGAAAGACAAGGCTTTGTCTTCTAAAGAAAAATATGCATCTGAGAGCCTAAAAAGACGGAGATAAATGTTTATTTACTTTACAATGCAACCATCTAACATGTCTATAACCACAGAAAATGAGGAAAATAATCTTATGTTAAGTAAAAATGTTCAATTAGATGATTAAATAGGTAGCTCAGGTCCTTGTGAACTCTCAGACAGGTTTATGATGTCATAGGTGGTGCACTTCAGCCACAAATTAAAATTAAGTCTTTTCATAAACATAAATAGACCTAAACAAGTCTGTTATTTTCTGACTTTAATAAGTCTGAAAATGAAAACACATTTTTATAATAAATACATTTTTTGACTTCTGTAAGTCAAAAACAAAAAAAACGCTTGTTTATTTCTGAGCTCTGGCTGAATATAAAAAGGTCAAGCAATGCATTAACATCAAATTGTGACAAATTTGTTAGGCAATGCTTTGTCTTCTGAATAAAAATGAATTGGAGTATAAATCAAAATATGTCCGCTATATTTTTATAGACAACTTTTGAATTCATGCACTTTTCCATAAATTTTCTTTGTCACAATGCTTATGTTATTACATGTACCATGATCATGATGATTACGTTGCAGTAAACACTAATTGTTGGATGACATTGTTTACACAGATTTACCTCGGGTCAACCAATGTAACTCATTCATAAAAAACAACTTAAGATTGTTCAATACAAATCATAAAAAACATATTTCTGAAGTTAGAATTTAAGTAAAATTGACATGCATCACAATATTATTGTCTTTTTTTCATAATTTACTATATAAGACCACTTAAAATATTATTTTCAGGTTTGGAGCTTGTTTTGGTTGTTTTTGGATTCTCATGGTATCCCTGTACAGGACCTCCACTTAACTTAGACATTTGTCAATGTAAATTTGTTCGGCATAACAGAAGTTCCTTTGGAAACTTTATTATAACCAATGTCATAATATCTGTTCCTGTTGGAAAAAATATTTTATACCCTTTATTCCATTAGAAACAAATACTGTAATATTAATTCTAAAGGAAATAATATTCCAGAATATTTCTTCCACATGGAACTTATATTATAAAGGAACTTCTATTTCATGACAGATTGCTACCCATAACAGAAAATTTCTAGTGAAATGAGCTAACTAAACTTATGTGCTAAAAAATTAGAATGAAAAAATTTTGACAGCATATTCATTCTTTTGTTTCTGTTTAGTCGTAGGGCTTTCTACAGATCTTTAAGGAATGATGATTTTTCAAAGACAAAATTCTCCCAGATCGTACCAGATAGAGAAGGGCTGTATTTAAAGAAGAAAGTTTTTTTAGGATATACAGATATTAGTGCAGCTGGCAGGTAAACAACAAGTACAAATCATGGGGTCAAAAATAAAATTAAAATTGTTTGATGTTGCCTACCCACCCTGGTGACCTAAAAAGCAGCCTACCCTAAAAAATCTATGACAAAAATCTTCTTTTTTTTTGAAGTTTTTTTCGTGCTCTAATGTTGTTTTCTTGTCTAAACCTGTAACTGATGTTGTAGGCCAAAAATAAAATAAAATAATATCCCTACCTACCTACATTTTGTACCTAACCCTACAAGGCATGGGTAGGCAACATCAAACAAAGAATTAGTTAAGGGTGGCCTGGTATAAATTTACATACAGTATGAACACGGTGATTTGCTTGTTCTTAGCTGATCTGGACCTTTAAGGACCATATGAGCTAATATTGCAATCACTTGGAGTCAATTATCTGTCATCCTTTCGAACTCTTTCAAAGATCTCACCCTAAACTATAGTACCAATTGAAACCAAAACATCACAGGATTCTTCTTTAGGATTTCTAGATAAAATCATCGTTGATACCAAGATTAAAATTTTGTACGCCAGATGCTCGTTTCCTCTACTGTAACAATAGACTCATCATAGACACTTGAATCAAAAAAGTTAAAAAGGGCAAAATAAAGTGTGAAGTCAAAAGAGCATTGAGGACCCAAAATTCCAAAAGGTTTGGCCAAATGGACGTTTAAATGTTATATTATAGTTAGTGCATTATATATTTTGACAACAATGGCCACAATGACTTAATATTAAGAACATGTGGGTAAAGTGCAATCAACCTTCTTGTCTATTATGAGGGTCTTGTTTGAGTTTACAGAAAAGAGAAAGAATTCTAAGAAAACACCAGAGATTAAAAGAGTCATTGCAGAAACTAAGAAAACAAAATTAAATTCATTTTAAAAAAAAACAAAACTTACACACACAACATTTGAAATATAAAATATTTGTTTACTCTGGGTTAGGACACATTTGCTACAGTACAATTAACACATGGTGATTCATTGAAAAATAATCTTGCTAGAGTTGAGTGATTCACAGTAAAACAGGTTAATTGCTGGTAGTTTAAGCCATTGTTAATGATATTAGTATGTTCCCATTTCAGTCGAGCTTTACTGGGTATATCTGCCAAGACGATATCATGTGATCTTGACATTCCAGAGCTGGGAACAAGTGAATTGATTTGTCGCCCAAGCACAGCTACCATGGATATTCCATTACTTCCTATACAGATAATGCATTGTAAATATGAAGAAGTAAGTTGAACTGAGGAAAGTGTGAATCCAGAAATTGGTGCGAACCCACATACATTTACATCAAGGTTCACATACATCCAACCTTTTATTGGTTCACATACATTAATAAACCTTTATTGGTTCACATACATTAATAAACCTTTATTGGTTCACATACATCCAACCTTTTATTGGTTCAGATACATCAATAAACCTTTATTGGTTCATATGCATCCAATCTTTTTATAGGTTCACATACATCCAACCTTTTATTGGTTCCCATACATCCAACCTTTTATTGGTTCCCATACATCCAACCTTTTATTGGTTCACATACATCCAACCTTTTATTGGTTCACAAACAGCAAGACACTTGTAATTGGTTCACATACAGCAAGAAACCTGTTATTTTCACATACATGTACATCCGACCTTTTATTGGTTCACTTACATCCAACCTTTTATTGGTTCACATACATTGAACCATTTTTATTTCAATTTTTATTTACTTTTTTGTTGTTAACAAACTCCCATATATGTTGATGCTTTATTTTGATTTATTGGAAGGCAACTGAAGCAGGAAAGTCCTTTTCAAAAATAGAAAAGAAAGAATTTGTTCATTGATTTGATTGTGCATCCTCAAAGGAATATAAAAATAAGATGGTTCTTTGCTTCAGGCCTTTTACCAAATGGAAACAGAAAACTGTATTAATTATATCTTGTGATCGCTATTTTGCCAGTATATTTGGTTTGATCAAGTCAGTGATCACTATTTTGCCAGTATATTTGGTTTGATCAAGTCAGTTAAAATTCTTATTTCTCAGCCAGACATTGTTTGATTAAAAATTACACATATGTTCCCTCAGGCAAAGCTGACTTAGATATATTTTACAATTATTTTTAGTTCCAATTTCATCAAATACCTCCTCATGTATTCAGATATATATATACATCATAAACATGTGGGTGTTTATTTACATATGCTTTTTTGAGACAGGTCTATGAATTTGTCACTTAATTTTCAATTGTACATTGAAGTTGTTGTCTAATATTATAATTATCAAATTTTCAGTGTATACTATTTATATTTATTTGCATAATAAATGTGCTTATGTGTTCTATATCTCCTATATATGGCAGAAACCTGTGTCTGATTTATTTAACCATTTCAATATGCTTTCACAGTTATAGATGCAATTATTTTCAAGGTAGGTAAAACATTTATTTTGGAATTGTTGGTATTGGTAGAATTTGCTTGATTATATTTACTGATAGTTACTGCTTGCTCTTTTACAGCTGTTTAACAAATTATAGTTACTGATAGTTAAGTAGTGCTTGCTCTTTTACAGTTGTTTAACAATATTATAGTTACTGCTTGCTCTTTTACAGTTGATTAACAATAGTATAGTTACTGATAGTTACTGCTTGCTCGTTTACAGTTGTTTAACAATACTATAGTTACTGATAGTTACTGCTTGCTCTTTAACAGTTGATTAACAATATTATATAGTTACTGATAGTTACAGCTTGCACTTTTACAGCTGTTTAACAATTTTATAGTTACTGATAGTTACTGCTTACTCTTTTACAGTTGTTTAACAAATTATAGTTACTGATAGTTACTGCTTACTCTTTTACAGTTGTTTAACAGATTATAGTTACTGATAGTTACTGCTTGCTCTTTTACAGTTTAACAATATTATAGTTACTGAGAGTTACTGCTTGCTCTTTTACAGTTGTTTAACAATATTATAGCTACTGATAGTTACTGCTAGCTCTTTTTCAGTTGTTTAGCAATATTAAAGTTATATTAGTTACTGCTTGCCCTTTTACAGTTATTTAACAATATTATAGTTACTGAGAGTTACTGCTTGCTCTTTTACAGTTATTTAACAATATTATAGTTACTGAGAGTTACTGCTTGCTCTTTTACAGTTATTTAACAATAGTATAGTTACTGAGAGTTACTGCTTGCTCTTTTACAGTTATTTAACAATGTTATAGTTACTGATAGTTACTGCTTACTCTTTTACAGTTGTTTAACAATATTATAGTTACTGCTTGCTCTGTATTGCTAGTTAGTATAAATAGCCACTGTTTCATTCAAAAGTTTTCTACATTCTGGACAATTTAGAGCTGTTTTGTAGACATTCTTTTCTATGCACGGTTGGAGACCATATATGTTATCCTGCAAAGTTCCTGTTGTTTTATTATTTGTTACTTTTGCAGAAGCATGTTGGATTGAACTCATTTGAATGTGGATGGATAAGGTCTCATTGGTTACATATTTTAAAAAAAACAGCAAATATTTTAAAAAGAATTCTACTGGAATATTCACTATAAAATTAGAGAATTCTCAGTGCTTATATAATTTACACTATATATTTTTAAGTGGAGATGTTGGATTATGCTGAAGAAATAATAATTTTGTGAATTATTTGTGATCAGCTATATTTTTACTTTTTATTTTTAAGTAATGAGGATACATCAATAATTGTGAAGTACTTATTTCTTGGATTGAGTGGTTAAAGTGAACCTCAATTTAAGTGTTCAGCAAAATACAAATTTCCTATAGGATTGTATGCTGAATAAGTTAAAATCACTATAGCAAATAGCAGCATGATCAACAAAAATAAAAAGTTTCCTTAAACAACAAAAAAGTGTACCAACATGACCAACAAAAATAAATGAATCCACAGTTTTAAAAAAAATCTTGATACTAAGGCTTTCATATATCATAGTGCAAAAACAATTTGTCTTTCTGTAATTCATGATCTAAAAAGTTATGTCCCTTTATGGAAAAACATTCTCACCTATTTTGTATGTCAATATTTTTTATTATACTTCATGTCAATATGCCAGATTTTGATTGGTTAATATGAGGGCGACAATTTACTCTATCCTATGGCAAATACTCTATTACCTTTCATAGAGACACTTGATCAAGTGTGCGTTTTAATAAATACGGATGATTGTTATGTACAAGAAGTCATAGTTTATTACTTTGAAATTTAATAGACAGTAATAACAGAACATTCAGTATAATAAATTAAATAATACATAGCTGAGAGGGTGATAGAGCAGATTGTAACCCCTCGAAAAAATATTGTCAAACTTGGCTTCGCCTCAGTTGACAATGTTTTCTCGGGTTGACAATCTGCTCTATCACCCTCTCAGCTATGTGTTATTTATATAAAATCTCTTTATAATGTTAAACACTTTGATTTCTAAGCCTGTCACTAACTTTTAATGCATTGTTAATTGTCTAAAATTACTGTATATTTATAATTCCTGTGTAAAAATTATCTGCTAACTAAATAAATTATGTAGATTCCCTGAAAAATTCAAACTTTATTTGGATTTGGAAAAGAATCCAGACATGTTTCCTTCATTTATGAAATTATTGGCACATATTGATTTTGTTGATTAAATTAAATATATATTTTTTGTTTTTGTTTTTTTTATCATTTTTTTCAATTGAGAGTCTGGTGTCAAGTTTAATAGGACATGTAAAAACTATATTATTTTTTTCAGTTTTCATTGATTGTGATAAATACATCTTTGCCTCCATCAAAATGTCACCTTGTAGCAGATAAAATTGTTAACCTGTGTTCAGAAAGGTATGATAATAGAACAGGTGATGTGCTGCTTTTCTACAATTTATTTTATTTTGGTATTACTTTAATAAAAAAATGTGTTACCTTTCTGAAAAATAATGTGCAGGTGATAAAAAAAAATCACTCAGTATATTTGCAGCACATTAATATATAGAAAATAGGTAATTGCTCATAAGGGCTATTTCATAAAAACATACATGGGACCCATGGAAGGCACATTTAAATCTCAACTATGAGGGGTCTCAAGTATAGTCAGTCTTATTAAAATACAAATGTTATGCCCACGCTTCCCTTGCGAGAGTCTGACACCACTCTTTTCTACTTTTTGTTAGGGTAATTATAAGACCAGCCATTGAAATTTCTGCCTTCTAATTTTTGAAGGTGAGTATCATCATGACAAAAACAATGGATCCTGAAATGTCTTTAAAAAAGAAAGTCGAAAGGTGTTGTCAGATCTTTGTGAGCAAAACATGGGCACAGGATTCGTATTTAAATCTGATGGCAGTACAGTGGAAATGTTTGTGAAATTCTAAATTTGCCTGAATAGATTGGGTAGTTATATTTAAAGGCCCTGGGAACCATTTATGTTTAAGTCCAGGTAGTGAAACACACATTTGATTGGCATGTACATCAAATTAGGTTAACTACTGTGCACCCTGACAGAATCAACTAACATAGAAATAAGAAGATGTGGTATGAGTGCCAATGATATAACTCTCCATCAAAGTCACAATGTGTAAAAAGTAAACAATTATAGGTCAAAGTACGGGCGGCCCCGACCTTCAACACCGAGCCTTGGCTCACACCGAACAGCAAGCTATATAGGGCCCCAAAATAACTAGTGTAAAACAATTAAAACGTACAGGAAAACCAACGGTCTAATCTATACAAAAAACGAAAAACACTTAAGAACCACATCAACAAACGACAACCACTAAAACAGGTTCCTGACTTAGGACAGGTGTAAACAAATGCAGCGGGTTTAAATGTTTTAACAAGCGCCAACCTTCACTCTAATCTGAAATAGTAGTGTAACATTACAACATAGAAAGTCATGTCAGTATAAATGATTGCAATACCAAGGCTTCACTAATTAAATATGTAATCTACAAATCTTCAGTACATATTATGATGTAAATATATTTCAATTATTTTAGCCATTTTCCCATCATCTTTTCCTCAATTTTGAAATCAGCAAATGATACTTAACACCAAATTTGTACTGAGGATGAGCCACACATTGGGTCCCACATGTGGTGCAAGATATACTTACTCTTCTTGAGCAGCTGTTATCACCCCTGGTTTTGTGTGAGGTTGGTGTTGCTCAGCCTTTAGTTTTTATGTAATGCTTTGTAGACTATATTTCAGAATCTTTTCTTTGTATACCGGGGTATATACTTCTGTATTTATTCTATTGATATTTTGGTTTTTATTATATGCTTATTTCAGTATTTATATATACTTTGTATATTTCAGTGAAATAGAAAGGTTGGTAGTATTAACAACTTTAAAATTAAGAATTCCTGAGAAGAAGTTGGCACCACTGTATGAAAACAGCTTCAATACAAGATCTTGTAAGTCTATTAATGGTTGGTGGGGGTCTTCATCTCTCTTATTCTGGTTTTTTTTTTAGCATAAGGCCACTTTTCTCTACTGTTTTTTTTTTTTTTTTTTTGTCAATTTTACTCTATTCATTATATTTAAGCACCCCATTATTCTCTATTCTTTATTTGGTTTGCATATTTTTCTCTAGTCTTTATTTTTTTGTCCTTTATTCTCTATTCTGTTAACCCCTACCAGACTCTCCATTATGTACTATAACATATCACTAGAGGTGTTTGAAATATCTCTTTTGATGCTCAAGTTGGAATAGAAAGGATGTGAGGGGAATTTTAAAAGAAGGTGGACCTAATTCAAAGGCCATAACTTTTTAAAATTGCTGTTACGTTTGTGTCAGCCATTGTCATAAATAAATTTCAAGCTTCTAAGTAACACAGATTTTTATGCCCCACCTAAGATAGTAGAGGGGCATTATGTTTTTCGGTCTGTGCATCCGTTTGTCCGTCCGTCTGTCCCGCTTCAGGTTAAAGATTTTGGTCGCTTCAGGTTAAAGTTTTTGGTCAAGGTAGTTTTTGATAAAGTTGAAGTCCAATCAACTTGAAACTTAGTACACATGTTCCCCCATGCTATGATCTTTCTAATTTTAATGCCAAATTTGAGTTTTGACCCCAATTTCATGGTCCACTGAACATAGAAAATGATAAAGCAAGTGGGGCATCCTTTTACTATGGACACATTCACATGAATGCTTCCAAGTTGAAGGCCGTACTTTGACCTATAATGGTTTACTTTTACAAATTGTGACTTGGATGGAGAGTTGTCTCATTGGCACTCATACCACATCTTCTTATATCTATTAAAAAGTATTGATGAAACTGACTATTACAAACACATTGGTGATTTAATGAGTTATCTCCCTTAACTCAGAGACATATCACTTGTTTTTGTTGTTCTTCATTTTTAACAGTTGATAGATGGTCTTTTATGATGAACAGTAGACTTACTGAATTTAATGTATGTGCATTTTGTACGTAGGAATAACAAAAATAATTAAATAGAACCTCAAAATTATTTTTTTTTTTTATTAAATGAGCCTATCTTTTGAAGCAATGTTATGACCAATCATATTTCATCAAAGCAAATCATATTGCCAGTATTTTTAACTTCTTATTTTTACTTTGGATTGAGATTTTAATGTAGAAAATATGTTAACTTTATTATATACACCTACAAAAAATGTGATGTAAAATGAACCAAAACATTATAAGCTCAAAGTCGTTATCAAATGTATATAATATTTTAAAAAGAGATTTCTATGAAAAATTCTTGTTGAAAACTTCACAAATAAACAAATTAAAGAAATTATTGAATTAATGAAATTTTGGAGAGATCGTAAGCTTATAGGTGAACTTTGAGTGTACAAAGACGAAGAACCACTTTAATATAATGGGCTTAAAATATTCCAATAACTCTGTTAAAAGGGGAATAATAAATTTAGATATAAATCAAGCAAAATATGTATTTGAATAAACAAGAAAATACATACACAAACATTGGCTACTTCATCAGATCAGGTAACTCACTATCTGTCAAAAAAAAGTAGTGAGTCTGTATCGGGTGGACTTTGAATCTGTACATTTTAATGGATTTAAGTTTGCAAATTAACCTTTTCAGAATCTAAAGAACCATGTGTAATTTCATTGTTCATACCCCAAAATGCTAATAACATTACGTCATTGGTTGAATTTCTTTTGATTATGATGTTTTTAACCAATCACAACATTTTGGTGGACACTTTTGAAAATATTATCCAGAATGCATTAGATTCTTAAACAGAGAATTGAAGGACTGTTTTCTTATATATTATATTTTATTTTTTGCAGTAACCACCAGTCCTTCATTACCAGATAATACCAAAGTTCATGACGCCTTCTTAAATGTTTTAATACAGATGGTTCAGGTATGTTAAATGATTTGCATGAAAAATATCTTAGATGATTGATTGATTGTTGGTGTTAAATGCTGCTTACAGCACTCTTGGCTTATTCATGGTAGCAAGTGTTTATTATTGGAGGAAGGCGGAGTACCCAAAGAGAACCACCAACCCTCTGCAGAAATTTGGCAACCCTAGTCAATTAAGATTGGACAGGAGTTGGGTTCCAACTCATACATCAAGTGTTCACCAAGATAAACTACTACAACCACTCAGCCACTGAGCTCACTTAAATATTTAAGACATCTGACCTTGTGTTTGAAATTATTTTATAAATTGAGGCAGGTGTATAAAAATTATTTCATATTCCTAAAATACCTTGTTACAGGAAGGAGGTTCCTTGCACAGTGGTCTGTGACACCAGTTGATTAAGTTCCTGTAGATGTAAATTAACACTTATAAAGCATTTTTTTCTTAATTTACCTTCATATAGAACATTTAAACTTAAAAATTTGAAAGCCAATCATGTATAAATACTTAAGGAGCTTCAAGACCAAATTTAAAGTAGAACTTAGTTTATATGAAATTGATACGACATATAAATAAGACAACTACTATCAAACTATGTTGGTAAATTCAGATATTTTTCAGATGTTTTTTTTGTTATTATTGCAGTACATGTATATGTGACTGGATGGGTCTCACAAAAATAAAAACTTTGCGTCTATGATTTTTTTACTTCATTATTGTATACATTAAATTCCCTGAAAATACAACAATCAAAATTGCATTTTTGTCAACTATGCAACAATCAAAATCATATATAACAGCAAAAGATTATAAATTTAGGGTATTGCCCCATTCCAATCAATAGTTCAAATTGAATGTTTCAGTTACAAGGAATTCCATGCAACATCATGACAGCTCCAGGACACAGTGCCTTCAGTAGTGTACCCAGTACTGATGATAACTCATTACAGGTAATGGTGTGAATAAAAAAAACGTGGGATGTACGTCAGGGTATACAAGACTGCAACACTTCAACAAAAAAACAAAAAAACATCTATTGGTCAACATACAGTCTTAAATAATTGACAGCTGTCTTAATTTACATGCTTAATCGTACTTTATAAAAACTCTGATTCAACCAGAAACTGACATTATCAAGATGCTTGATTTCTTAATTGATAACATATTTGTTACGTTTGGAGTACATGTTTTTCAACAAACAATCTGCATTCCTCATGGGAACCAACTGTGCTCCTCTTCATGCCGACTTGTTCCTTTATTCATATGAGGCTGACTTCATACAGGAACTTCTTAGGAAGAAAGAAAAGTGGTTAGCAGTATCTTTTAACTTCACTTCCTGTTATAAAGATGTTCTCACATTAAAAATTTGATGACTTTGTTGAATGCTTCTATCCCATTAAATCTGAGATAAAGGATACAACAGATACAGTTAAGTCTGCCTGATATCTTGACTTACATCTAGAAATTGACAATAATGGTCGGTTGAAAACCAAACTTGACAACAAAAGAGATGATTTCAGCTTCCCAATTGTGCACTTCCAATTTTTAAGTAGTAATATTCCAGCAGTACCTGCATATGGAGTATATATCTCCTAGTTGATACGATATTCCAGAGCTTGTATTTCCTATCATGATTTCCTTGATAGAGGGTTGCTGATCACAAGGAAGCTATTAAACCAAAAGTTCCAAGTGGTGAAGTTGAAATTGTCCCTTCGTAAATTTTACGGACACCATCACAAGTTGGTTGACTGTTATGGAATATTAGACTTATCACTGGGTTTGTACTAACATGAGCAACTCGACGGGTGCCACATATGGAGCAGGATCTTCATACCTTTCTGAAGCACCTGAGATCACCCCCAGTCTTTGGTAGGGTTCGTGTTATTCAGTCTTTGTTTTTCTATGTTGTATTTTGTGTACTGTTGTTTGTCTTTTTTCTTTTTTAGCCATGGCGTTGTCAGTTTATTTTCAACTTAAGAGTTTGAATGTCCCTTTGGTATCCTTCACCTCTCTTTTACAGCTTATTAAAATACATTAAGAAATGACTTATTGATTGTTGGTGTTTTACAACATTTCAGGACTATTGGCTATATAATGGCAGTCAGTTTTTATTGGTGAAAAACTTAGTGATCCACAGATCAATGATGAAACCAAAAATACTATAAATTCAGATATTTTTGCGTTCATTAATTATATAGCGATTGTTGAATAATAGGCTAAAATGTTATTTTAATTTTTGTGATCTCAGTAAATTCTGCATACAAGCTTGCTGTCAAAATGTCTAATGCAAGTTTTTATTTTTGAGAGACCGATCATGTCATATTCTTGCAATAATAAGAACATCACAAAAATATCTGAATTTACAGTATCTGTTTATTGCAGGCTATTCGAGAGTTCCATCAGTTTATAGGTGGCTGGACCAGACTAAAGTTTGATGAAGAAGTTTGTCTGTCATTGGTATGTTAGACATAATATACCAATTTATTTCAATAGAAAATATGCCTGCAAAAGATAATCGTAGAAAAGTTATAATGGGGGGGGGGGGGGGGGGGGTGCTCAAATTAATAAAAGATTCACATCTGTAATGTTGAATTTTCGTAACTGTTAAACAATAGATTTTTTATTCATTATTTAAACATTCAATAGATATAAGAAGATGTGGTATGAGTGCTTATGAGACAACGCTCCATCCAAGTCACAATTTGTAATTCAAAGCCAATTTGAGTACTTTGAACTTTGACACATTCGAGATAAAAAGGGGGAAAGAAATATCAAAGGGGCAATCAAAAATCATCTGTCTTAGAAAGACTGACATCCCATGGCCAAAAAAGACAAACAACAGTCCACCAAACAATAGATAGGTTTAGATTGGCACAATTTTGGCAAGAGTTACTTCCCTTTTGTTGCCATGTTGGAGGTCTATGTGCACAAATTCCTTCATAAATTAGCCAAATCAGCTTGTTATACTCACTGCTAGACTTTAGAAAATCTAATTTTCTAAACAATTTTAATTTCTTTTAGCCTTACTTGATTCATCACTACGATCTAGAAAGGATCTCTTATCAGACGATTTTCAATTTGGTTAGTCAAATAAGAAAATCAACTGTTTATCCCCTAAAATGGTGTCCAAGGGAAATAACTCATACTTGAATTATGTTATTTGAAACCTATCTATACTCAGAAATTAAAGATTCAGCAACACGAACCCCATAAAAATTCATTGATCCAGAAAGGTAAGTTCTTCTGCCATACCAGAAGCACCAATTTATACTACATATTAGCAAATAGACTAGTAAATAAGCCACTTTTGTGAGAACTTTCTTAATTTAATCAAGTTTACAAAGGTATTTAATCAGCCAACTGTTTTCAAACAAAATGAAATATAGGGTTGAGTACTCAACTACATGTTTAACCCAGCCACTATCCTTATGTCAAGTCAGAAACCTGTAATTCAGTAGTTGTTGTTTGCTGTCATTTATGTTTGTTTTTCACTTTTTATACGCCCGTCAAATTTTTGACGGGATGTATTATGGTATACAAATGTCCGGCTTCTGTCCATCTATCTGTCCGGGGTAAACATGTCGCACTGTAACTTGAGAATGACTTATCCAAATTTCATGAAACTTAACATAGTTGTTTCTTATGATGGTCAAACGATCTGTATACTTTTTTTTAAAAGGGGGGTTTTTACATGTCGCGCCGTATCTCAAAAACGATTTATGATTATTGCTTAAAATTTTACACACTTCTTAGTTATATTAACCTTAAGATCTGTATACTTTTTGGTGATGATTCAAAATTTTATTTTTGAGTTATTGAGTATTTTGTAAAAAAGGGGGGAGGGGTATTTCACATGTCGTGCCGTATCTCAAAAACGATTTATGATTATTGCTTAAAATTTTACACACTTCTTAGTTATATTAATCTAAAGATCTGTATACTTTTTGGTTTTGATTCAAAATTTTATTTATGAGATATTGATTTTTTTTTTTTAAAAGGGGGGGTTTTTACATGTCGCGCCGTATCTCAAAAACGATTTATGATTATTGCTTAAAATTTTACACACTTCTTAGTTATATTAATCTGAAGATCTGTATACTTTTTGGTTTTGATTCAAAATTTTATTTTAGAGATATTGAGTTTTTTGTAAAAAAAAAAAGGGGGGGTTTTCGCATGTCACGCCGTATGTCAGAAACTATTTATGCTTATTGCATAAAAATTCACACACAAGACGACGGGCGTATCATGCCCTCATGGCACAGCTGTTTATTTGTTTTGTCAGAAGTCAGGCCATTTGTTATCTTGTCTGAATTGTTTCACATTTAGTCATGTTTCAGTTTTTATAGCTGACTTTGTAATGGTTTTTTCTCATTGTTCAAGGCTGTATGTAGATCTAAAGTTGCATACAATCATGTCATTTGGACTTTTGTGGATAGTTGTATCATTGGCAATCGTACCACATCTCCTAATTTACAAATCTGGGGTTTCCAGAAAAGTGCACTCAATGTGGATCCAGCAATTGTGTAAAGGTCTTGCGAAGAGTCGGTAATAAATACTTGCCTTCACAATCTACTCTAAAACAGAAATTTACTTGTTCTTGCCCCCGAGAAAGAGTGGCTAAAGTATTATCTACATGTGTTGATCTTAAGAATGTTCACTACTCTGGTTTTTATATGCCCGTGAAAATTTTGACGGGACATATTATGGTATACAAATGTCCGGCGCAAACATGTCGCACCGTAACTTGAGAACAACTTATTCAAATTTTATGAAACTTAACATAGTTGTTTCTTATGATGGTCAAACAATCTGTATACTTTTTGGTGAAAATAAGATTAAAACTTTTTGAGTTACGGGACTTTATAACTAAAACAGGGGTGTGTATTTTCACATGTCTCGCCGTATCTCAAAAACGATTTATGATTATTGCTTAAAACTTTACACACTTCTTAGTTATATTAATCTAAAGATCTGTATACCTTTTGGTGATGATTCAAAATTTTATTTTAGAGTAACATGTATTTTGTAAAAAAAAGGGGGGCGTTTTCACATGTCGCGCCGTATCTCAGAAACTATTTATGATTATTGCATAAAACTTCACACACTTGTTAGTTATATTAATCTGAAGATCTGTATACTTTTTCGTGATGATTCTTTATTTTATTTTTGAGTTATTGAATTTTTATTGAGCTTTTTGTTTGGTAAAAAAGGTCACATTTTGCCCTTACCTCAATTGCTTAAAAGTTTTGCCGGGTTTCCATATACATCCCACCAGCACCTCCACTAAATAAAGGGGGATTTCAGAGGAATGAGTCAGGATATACTTAGCATGACTTCCTGTACAACCCCCTTGTTATTCCCAAAACATTTATTATGTTTATTTCACAAGACGACGGGCGTATCATGCGCTCATGGCGCTCGTGGAGCAGCTGTTTATTGAATTTTTGTCAGATATTAAGAATCCTCTAGTTTTATCCATTTAGTGATAATAAAATTTTGCCCACTAACTCTTACTTTTCTTTTCATTGTTTTCTGTCATATTGTTTGAAAAGTCATTTTTGAAAGTCTTATAAAATCCTTGTTATTTTTTCATAGTTTTTGAAAGAAACAAGGTGCCAATGTTAAATGTATGCAAAATCTACAGAATTATTTTCTGCCAAATTTTCCATTGATTATATCTTAAAAACAAGGACATCCTTTAATCAAAAAATGAACTTTCAATGGTGTTTTTAGATGCATTGTATCTTGTTCATTTCAGGAATTTGGTAGGTCAAAGAAGATTAGAAGAGCAGGAACATTATTCATGTTTTCATAAAGACATTCAAATAAACTGCGTGAGATACCATCTCGTCTAGGACACAGATTTTGATCAGAGTTCTAGAAATCTTTTTTTACCCTGGTGGTCCTTGAAGAAAATCTGCTGGTCCTCATTATTAGTTCTATTACAAAATACCAAAATTTTGGTGGTCAAAATCTTCGGACCACCACTTTTTGACAACTCTGATTTTGATTCCTCTCTTACAAATTTAAAATGTCCACATCTCTATCATGTCTATACGACATGAAGATATTATTTACTTACCTTCTTGAGAAACTGTTTTTAAAGAAAAGACCAATTGCTGTTTCAAAATGCAGACTAAATGAGAGGCCACCTAGCTACTTTAGAAACGTTTTTTAAAGAAAAGACTGTCTGCTGTTTTAAAATGCACACAGCATGAGAGGCCACCCAGCTATTTAGAAAACTGTTTTTTCTTTTAAAGAAAAGACTGACTGTTAGTTTAAAATGTCGACTGCAAGAGTCCAGTTTGTGACAAAGTGTTAGGGCTTTTACTGTATAAGTTTGACCTGATTGAGCATGGCTTCAAGGTCTTTATAATTAAGAGTTGTTCTCTAAAAGTGAGGGCAAACAGTCATACCAACTTCTCTTCATCCAACGATTCTCAAGTTCTCATTGACATCCGTACTATTCATTAGTATTTAGATATATTTGAAACTAGCCATTGTATGGCATATCTTATGGTTCATTTTAAACCTGTTATCCTTGTTTTAAATTAAAATGCCACTAGATTGACAACAACACTTAAGTAATCTGGAAATTTATTAAGTCGACATGTTTCGCCGATTAGATCGGCGTCATCAGGACAAAGTACAAATAAAAGTAATCTCTGAAGTACTAAAATGCGACATCAAGTTTTTTACGTCATAGTGTTCTATTATTGTCCATGTTGTTATGGGTTACTTATGTATTGAATGTATTTAGTGAAAGAAAATGAAATATGTTAATAAAGTTATACAGTTTTGAGAATAAATATATAATAGAATAAAATAATTTAAAAATTAAAATGTTTTTATCTACTGTTTGTCACTGGTGAAAATGTTGTATATTCCTCGGACTGTCACTTGGCTTATCCAGTTGTTTTCTGTGGGTTCATCTCTACATACTGTTTGTTGGCTTGAACTCTGAACTGGTCCCTTGTATGTTTTGTAACAGTTTGTAGTCTGGTAAGTTGGTACTTCTTCAACTAGATATCCGTAGCTGTTTGTGCTATATTTCGGCGATCCTGTTGTTTTAACATATATAACATTGTCATCTGAATCTTCCGAATCACTGAGTTGTAGATCTTCTTTAAGTATATCCATGGATGGCATTTCTGGTGTCTCTTGTATTTTGATTGGAGTTGGGGCTGTGTATTTTGGTGGCGCTGCGATGATCCTAAATTTTGGTGTCATTTCATATTTGGTTTTGGCTTCTACAGGTGGAACCCATTTGGCAATTGGGTCAGCTGCGGCTTTTGGTGTTGCTGTTTTCTCAATAAAATCTGTTGTTGGTTTCTGCTGGAGTTTTGTTGTTATGTGCTTCTTAGCTCCATGTTTCCTGGTGAATGTTGCTGGGCAATGAAGGCATTCAAAAATTGTAACAGTTGGTTCATGAAAAGTTTTGTGATGTCTGCGGAGTGTACTGATGCTGGCGAATTTTTTATCACATTTTAAACATTGGATTCGTGTCTAAGATTTTTCCACCAGATTCTCCAAAGCATTCAACTTTTCTCGGAGTTGTTTTCGTTTTGGCCATGTTATCTTCTTCTATTTAGTCCCCAAGGTTCGGCAGATTACTTAAGTGTTGTTGTCAATCCAGTGGCATTTAGATTTTTTCTTTCTTTTGACAACCCTGCATACTGTCGGTATCCACTTAAGGAATCTCTACCTTCACGAAACTTTAGAGGCATTGGTTCAGCAGTCCTTCATTGTTTTAAATTAGTTTTATAAAAATATTGTTTTTTTATGATGATTTTCATGGACATCTATATTTTGTTCTTGTTAATGCATACTGTTTTATAGTGCCATGTATACATTGAATTACATTATTATTTTAGTGTTATCCCTTGTTTTATCACTTTTAATAAAAAAATATATGAAATACTGTCATTTTTGTAGAAACCCATAATATATAGTTTGAGCTGGTATTTTCATTACTTCAAAATTGAGAATGGAAATGGGGATTATGTCAAAGAGACAACAACCCGACCAACGAGCAGACAACAGCCGAAGGCCACCAATGGGTCTTCAACGCAGCGAGAAAATCCCGCACCCGGAGGTGCAAATGTCTGTTAAAGTTCAACCCATTGTACACTGTGCATAGATGAAACAAACTTTAGCTGAATGATCTGAAAAAGACTTTGTATGGGCTTTGCTCATTGTTGAAGGCCGTACCGTTACCTATAGTTGTTAATTTCTGTATCATTTGGTCTCTTGTGGAGAGTTGTCTCATTGGCGATCATACCACATCTTCTTATTTTTATTTTTATCAGTAAAGACTATACATTTTATTGAGTCAAGGGATTGCATTCCATATATGCACTTGCAGCTTTCTGATTTTATTTTCTTTACAATGAAGTATGTTATGATGAGACTAAAAAAAGTTCAGGTAGTACTTTTCTTCAATCATAAAAATTGAATATATAATAACTTTAAAAAAAAGATCAGGTATTGTATTTCAATAATTTTACAAAATTAGGGGTAAATTTGTATAGGCAATAGTTAGCCACCTACAATGGGCAGGTGAAAATAGTTAAATACATCTGCATTAGGTGATTTGTAAATAAAATTACACAGAAATCAAAGAACTGTTATGTTCCTTCCTTGGAATGACCGCTTCCTTTACATTGTTCAAACTGTTATGTTCTATCCATGGAATGTCCTCTTCCTTAACATTGTTCAAACTGTTATGTTCCATCCCTAGAATGTCCTCTTCCTTTACATTGTTCAAACTGTTATGTTCCATCCCTGGAATGTCCTCTTCCTTTACATTGTTCAAACTGTTATGTTCCATCCCTAGAATGTCCTCTTCCTTTACATTGTTCAAACTGTTATGTTCCTTCCTTGGAATGTCCTCTTCCTTTACATAATTCAAACTGTTATGTTCTATCCATGGAATGTCCTCTTCCTTAACATTGTTCAAACTGTTATGTTCTATCCCTGGAATGTCCTCTTCTTTTACATTGTTCAAACTGTTATGTTCTATCCATGGAATGTCCTCTTCCTTTACATTGTTCAAACTGTTATGTTCCTTCCTTGGAATGTCTTCTTCCTTTACATTGTTCAAACTGTTATGTTCTATCCATGGAATGTCCTCTTCCTTAACATTGTTCTAACTGTTATGTTCTATCCCTGGAATGTCCTCTTCTTTTACATTGTTCAAACTGTTATGTTCTATCCATGGAATGTCCTCTTCCTTTACATTGTTCAAACTGTTATGTTCTATACATGGAATGTCCTCTTCCTTTACATTGTTCAAACTGTTATGTTCCTTCCTTGGAATGTCCTCTTCCTTTACATTATTCAAACTGTTATGTTCTATCCATGGAATGTCCTCTTCCTTAACATTGTTCAAACTGTTATGTTCTATCCCTGGAATGTCCTCTTCTTTTACATTGTTCAAACTGTTATGTTCTATCCATGGAATGTCCTCTTCCTTTACATTGTTCAAACTGTTATGTTCCTTCCTTGGAATGTCCTCTTCCTTTACATTGTTCAAACTGTTATGTTCTATACATGGAATGTCCCCTTCCTTTACATTGTTCAAACTGTTATGTTACTTCCTTGGAACGTCCTCTTCCTTTACATTGTTCAAACTGTTATGTTCTATCCATGGAATGTCATCTTCCTTAACATTGTTCAAACTGTTATGTTCTATCCCTGGAATGTCCTCTTCTTTTACATTGTTCAAACTGTTATGTTCTATCCATGGAATGTCCTCTTCCTTTACATTGTTCAAACTGTTATGTTCTATCCCTGGAATGTCCTCTTCTTTTACATTGTTCAAACTGTTATGTTCTATCCATGGAATGTCCTCTTCCTTTACATTGTTCAAACTGTTATGTTCCTTCCTTGGAATGTCCTCTTCCTTAACATTGTTCAAACTGTTATGTTCCTTCCTTGGAATGTCCTCTTCCTTTACATTGTTCAAACTGTTATGTTCCTTCCTTGGAATGTCCTCTTCCTTTACATTGTTCAAACTGCTATGTTCCTTCCTTGGAATGTCCTCTTCCTTTACATTGTTCAAACTGTTATGTTCTATCCATGGAATGTCCTCTTCCTTTACATTGTTCAAACTGTTATGTTCCTTCCTAGGAATGTCCTCTTCCTTTACATTGTTCAAACTGTTTTGTTCTATACATGGAATGTCCTCTTCCTTAACATTGTTCAAACTGTTATGTTCCTTCCTTGGAATGTCCTCTTCCTTTACATTGTTCAAACTGTTATGTTCTATACATGGAATGTCCTCTTCCTTAACATTGTTCTAACTGTTCTGTTCTATCCATGGAATGTCCTCTTCCTTTACATTGTTCAAACTGTTATGTTCCTTCCTTGGAATGTCCTCTTCCTTTACATTGTTCAAACTGTTATGTTACTTCCTTGGAATGTCCTCTTCCTTTACATTGTTCAAACTGTTATGTTCCTTCATTGGAATGTCCTCTTCCTTTACATTGTTCGAACTGTTATGTTCCATCCCTAGAACGTCCTCTTCCTTTACATTGTTCAAACTGTTATGTTCCATCCCTGGAATGTCCTCTTCCTTTACATTGTTCAAACTGTTATGTTCCATCCCTAGAATGTCCCCTTCCTTTAAATTGTTCAAACTGTTATGTTCCTTCCTTTGAATGTCCTCTTCCTTTACATTGTTCAAACTGTTATGTTCTATCCATGGAATGTCCTCTTCCTTAACATTGTTCAAACTGTTATGTTCTATCCCTGGAATGTCCTCTTCTTTTACATTGTTCAAACTGTTATGTTCTATCCCTGGAATGTCCTCTTCCTTTACATTGTTCAAACTGTTATGTTCCTTCCTTGGAATGTCCTCTTCCTTTACATTGTTCAAACTATTATGTTCTATCCATGGAATGTCCTCTTCCTTTACATTTTCCCCCGAGTTCATGTATTATTGGACTAATCTGATATTAGAGTGTAGGATGGTATAATTTGAAATCAGCAAGTTAAATAATTTGAGCTTGCTTTCAGTAACTGCAAACAATGGGGATAAAGATTGTATTGCAATCAAAACGCTTATAGGACTGGCTGGATAGTTTCGAGATGGCATTATCATTAATTTTGAGAGCAAAAAAAAATGTATTGGGTACAACATTCTATACATCCTATCCATGTACGAGGGTCTGGATGCGGGTCCTTCATTTCTGTATTGTTTGATTTTTTAGGCCATTTTTTCTCTATTCTTTATTCTTTTCATACGGCCGCAAAAAAATTTGCGGTTGTATATTGGTATCACGTAGTCGTCGTCGTCGTCCGAAGACAGTTGGCTGGGGGGTTCTGATCCCGGATCCCGCTTACTGTTTTGTCAGATTCCCGTATCCCGCTTACACTATGTACGAAAGCAATTCTCATTTTTTTGTAATTTCCCGTGTCTCGCTAGACTTCATTTCCCGTATTCACGGCACAATAATTTGACTTTCACGTGTCACGCTTACGAAAAATCGGCAATCCCGGGTCACGCTTAAGCCCCAATGAGACCCACTTGGCTTCCAGACAATAACTTTAGTATAATTAAATAGAAATCTATGAAATTTTAACACAAGGTTAACAACCACAAAAGAAAGGTTGGGATTGATTTTTGGGGTTATGGTCATAACAGTTTAGGAATTAGGGGCCAAAAAGGGACCTAAATAAGCATTTTTTTAGTTTCCAGACAATAACTTGTGGAACGGTGTATAGATCACTCTGAAATTATACCACAAGTTTCCATACCACAAAGGGATGGTTAGGATTTGCTTTTGGGGGTTCTGGCTCAAAACGTTTAGGAATTAGGGGCAAAAAAGGGGGGGAAACAAGGGTTTCCTGGTTAATGGACAATTAAGACAATTTAAAAGCAGTGTAAGGGAGGTAATCCAAACACAACGTTTTGATTACCTCCTTTACACTGCTTTTAAATTATGTATAAAGAAATGCTGTATTGTCTTGAGATGATTAGCTGTCAATTTATTTTTAGAAGTTACTATTAAGGAATATTAATTTTAGCGATGATTATGTATGTCATTTTCTATTTTAAGACTTTTATGATGAATTTAAATGGGTAATTATGGTTGCTAACTCCATTGGAAATTTGAATTGAGATTATGACCATATCTTTAGGGAAAGATTTTTTTGGGGGAAAAAGGGGGGGGGTAAAAAGAAATTGTTGGGGGTCAATTTTTTCTCATTTCAGATTTCAGAAATTAAAAAGAAAAATTCTTCAAATATTATTTTTCTTGAAAAAAAGGGGGGGGGGGGTCAATACGCAACAGCATAGTGTATTGCACAAGTTATTCTGTGTCAAAAACCTATTATGTGTCAAATATTACAAATTACAATCCAAATTCAGACCTGTATCAAGCGCGAATATTGTGTCCATTTTTGCTCCAACTGTTCAGGGTTTGACCTCTGCGGTCGTATCCAGCTGCGCTCGGCGAAGCAATTTATTGCCCATTATTCTCTATTCTTTATATTTTAGCACCTCATTATTCTCTATTCTTTATATTTTTGGCCCATTTTTCTCTATTCTTTATATTTTTGGCCCATTATTCTCTTTTCTGTAAACCCCCATCCACACCCTCATACATCCTATCCATGTAAATTTCAAGAAATTTATCAATGAAATATATACTCAGAAGTTCAAGCTACAAAATGATGGGTATGTGTAAAAAACGTGACATTAATTGTGCATGGTGTGGGAATCTATCTAACCTAAAAAATATCAATGTCACTGTAAAAGTAGTATTTAGTTTGTGTTATCTTCCTTTGTCCATAAGGGAACGACCATTTGATTTTAGGGAGAGGGGAGGGGGATTTTGAAAATGGATATCTTGGCCTGGTAAGAGCTGAAATAGATAACCTTATACAAGACAGGATTAAAATTAATATTCTGCAACATAAAATGTAGGAAACAATTGTGTAAAAAAGAAAAAATAAATTTTCGAGCGGCAAAGAAAATAAGAATGCGTAGCAACATATGAAAATGAATAGTCAATCCACAAAAATCCCCCACCCCGAATATCAAATAGTTGTCCCGTAATTATAGAAACACTTATAGGCAAAGGAAGATATCTCCAATTCATAGTATTGCCTTCCAGTGCTTAATGAATGCAATCTTGAACCTACAGTACCCGCAAGCAATTTGAATGATGCAGTATTGTTTTAATTATTACTTTGCTTTTGATAGTCTTTTGTTATGATAATTAGATGATAGAAAGTTAAGAACTGTTTTTTTTTTTGTACTTTCTTATCTGTGCCTTTAATTTTGTTATTCCACTGAAAGAGATTGGTAACTCAAGAAACTAGTTTAAGCCTGCAACATGTGCATGTCCTAAAGTCGAAAATCCTGTCAGGGGTTGTCTTTTGTAATTTCTTTAAAGGAGCATTAGCTGTCAAATTCATGTTCACCAATTTTACTCAATTCTCATATTTATACCCCCGCTTTAAAAAAGTGGGGTATACTGTTTTACCTCTGTCCGTCCGCCCGTCAGTCCTTCAGTCCGTCCTTCCGTCCCATGAATATTTTTCGTCGCATCTTTCTCAGGAACTGCATTACAAAGATTTCTGAAATTTGGTTTCAGGGTTTATATAAGTCAGCTATACCGTGTGATGCGTTTTCAGATTCATCACTCAACAACTTCCTGTTTACCGAACACTTGTATCATTTTACGCTATTAAAATTATCCACTTGCGGCGGGGGTAGCATCAGTGAGCAGTAGCTTGCAGTTTCACTTGTTGATTTATAACATACTAAAACGTATATCCAGATTACAAAAGGTCTAATATAAACAATTAACAATGCATGGACTTCATAATATATATCAGCATTTCGTGTGTATTTTTGTCTAGACGTCATCTAATTAACTATCGAGATGATCTCCGAAGGCTGCCGACGGTCATATAACCCGATAGAAACATAAACATAAATATCAATAGATAGCGACCACTTCAGTGCAATTGGATTTTTCTAGGTCTGTTTGATTTCATATTGTAGGTTAAAAAGTATGTTATCGTTCTTTTCACCTGTATAAGAATGATGTTTTGTGGATCGAATCAGTCAACCAAATGGTTCATCCTTGTTTCACTTTCAATGTTGACATTCCTTTCCTTTTAATAGCTGAATACATGCGTAACGCATCTTCAGCTATTGGGTTAAATTGAATGTCACATGCATATGGATTCAATGAGGTCGAATTATTCGAATAATTCATCATCGATGTTTCTTAGCTTATTTTGACAAAATTGAACCAAACTGGCTGCTAAAAAGCGAATTATTATTTCACTATTTCACTTTCATTAATGATTGAACAAAAAAAAAAAAAAATGTTCTTATTTTTTTTATATCTCGTTGCTGTAATGCCTCTTTAATGTTTTTTTTTACATAAAAATTATGAGGGTGTGGATGGGGGTTTAAAGAATAGAGAATATTGGGCAATAAATATAAAGAATAGAGAAAAAAGAACACCCAATAAAAATAGAGAATAGAGAATAATGAGGTGTTAAAATATAAAGAATAGAGAATAATGGGCAAAACGTATAAAGAATAGAGAAGAATGGCCTAAAAAATTAAAAGAAATCAGAAATAAAGGACCCTCATCCAGACCCTTAATTATGCTAATTTGGTGTTGATGGCAAATATTTATTATTCTTAATTGAATTTATTCACAATTTTTTACATTGTCATCTGAAAATTATCAGACTTGAAAACAAAGTTCACAATACACGTCAAGTTAAAATACAATGCATTACCGTTTTTGTACATGTATTACACGCACATTTTTTTTATACAAGATCTATAGTTGGTAGAGAGGATACGTATTATAAACAAAATATAAACGTTTTTTTTCTCGACAATTGTTAAGATTAAAAGGAGAACACCGGTTTTATTGCAAAGCGAATGGAAGTCCGATTGCTAATAGTTTACTAAATGTTTCAGGCCCTGGAATGTTGGCTGAATTACGTAGTATAGATATTTAATCATATGATGTCAAGGCTGATCTATAATTAGTGAAGATTTTGTCTCCAAACTCAGTGATTGTGTTGCAGTACGTTTTCTTCTTGGGGACGTTCTACAACTAAACAATCCACTTATACCTTTCCTAAATTGTGAACTCAGACGACAATACAACAGAAATATAAAAGGATAGCTGATGTAAATAGCAAAATGAATAAAAGTACTTGCACGGCCTAATATATCTTCCGATATCTGTAAAACACCCATCATATTTAGAGTCCATAAAGCTAGGAGTGTTCCGAAGCTTAATTCCAACACACACACTATAGCTAGTATTGTTACTATTATTTTAGTTGTTCTTATGCTGTCGCTCTGCTTTCGTTTACTAGCCTCCTTTTGGTTTTTAGATTTGAAAATACTCCTTTTAATTTCTGATTTTCTAATTTGTCTCAGCATTATTGTATCAAGGATAATTAAAACAGAGCAAGGAATTATAGAAATACAAATTATATGGCACCAGTAGTATATGCATTCGTAGGTCCTCTGGTTTTTTACACCACCCACCCAATCAGCGTATCTTGCTGAGCAAGTGTTGGTTGAACTATTTGATACAAACTCTGGTATGTACTTGTTATCTACGAATCGACACAAATGAAATAAGACTGAGACAGCATATATAAATAGTATCGTTTGCACTGTTGTTTTAATGGCACAGCGCCTGCGCATCACGAACGGATGGCATATTCCAAGATACCTATGTATACCGAGATACATCGTTAGCCAAACCGAGGCTGTATGTGTCACTGCGCAGATGTTTTTCATTAGATACTCCCAAACTACGCATAGGTCAAATGGAACTTTTTTTGAGAAATTCTGCCAGTAAATCACGATCAACAACGGGGTTGGAGACAGCACAGTCAAAGTATCAGATACGGCAATACCCAACATAATGATATTAGCAGACGACACAAGTTTTTCCTTTACAATCACAGTGCCAATAACTATGTTGGTAGCCAGGGCAATGAGTGCCACGACCGGCAAAATGAAGACGTAATGTGGTGTGCCTCCTTGTGGATCTAACCAAGTCCACGGATGCAAAACGTAGCTGTCCTGGTCCGCATCAAACACTTCTACGTATCTATCGACCACCTTAGTATGATTTGACATATTCGATACGTCCATAGTCCTCAACTTTACTATCGTCTCCTATCTGCAACAGAAATAAAGTGAATAACACATTTCATGTATAAATGCATGCATTTTAGTGATTTTACAAAATAAATATCCATTAGCGAAATACACTATAAGCAGTCGGGGCCGTAAATTATGTGGACGCATGAAGACAGTTACCTCCCTTGAGGGTCTAGACGGGGTTTCAGAATAATTGACAAATAAAATTGAGAATGGAAATGGAGAATGAGTCAAAGAGACAACAACCCGACCGAGGAGCAGAAAATAGCCGCAGGCCACCAATGGGTCTTCAACACAGCGAGAAAATCCCGCAACCAGAGGCGGACTTCAGCTGGCCCCTAAACAAAAATGTGTACTACTTCAGTGAAAATGGACGTCATACTTAACTCCAAAACATATAAATGAACTAGAATTAAAAAAACATACAAGACTATCAAAGGCCAGAGGCTCCTGACTTGGGACAGGCGCAAAAATGCGGCGGGTTAAACATGTTTTGTGAGATCTCAACCCTCCCCATATACCTCTAGCCAATGTAGAATAAACAAACACACAGCAATACGCACAGTAAAACTCAGTTTAAAAGAAGTCTGAGTCCGATGTCAGAATAGGTAACAAAAGAAACTAAGCAAAATGACAATGATACATAAATTAACAAAGGACTACTCGCAGTTACTGACATGCCAGCTCCAGACCTCATTAAACTGATTGAAAGATTATGTCTTCATCATATGAAAATCAAGCACAATCCCTCCCATTAGGGGTTTAGTATCTTACTATCATAAAATATATGAGATGAACATAACCCGTATCATGCCAACAACTGGTTTTAGAATAAATAGTTATTTCCGATGCAAAGATCCCATGAGTGAATCAATATTAATACTAAAATATGCCATCTTCAATGACCTGACAACAGTATCATAATTATATCCCTTCTGAATAAGTCTGTTTAAAGACTATTAAGAATAAAGAAAAATGACCAAAAAAAATGACAAAAAAATAATAATGAAGGACCCCCATCCAGACAATCTATTGCAGACTGAAAGGAACTGACAAAAGAAAAAAAAATGCTATTTGATAGTTGTCATCTATAATTATCGTACACGTGACCTTTCAAACATGTCAAATCGGAACCCCAATCATGAATTTAATTCAGTTTATTTTCAGAAAACTGTCTGCATTTGTTTCATAAAGGTCTGGAAGGGGTTCCTTCATTGCAGTATTCTTTAATTTTTCTCTATTCTTTATATATTTCAGCTCCCAATTTTTTCTCTGTATTCTTTATTTTACTCTGCACCTTTTGTCCGTTATTTTCTTTTCTTTAAACCCCATCCAGACCCTCTTTTAACAACCTACAAAACTATTCTGCAGCATAATACTTCAGTATAACAATATCAAACGCAGACTGAGAGCTGCATGTGTCAAGACGAAAATGTCCAAGACTTTCCATTTCCGAATATTTTTTTACATTGTCGGTCGCACTACCTAAATCTTGTTATTGTCAGCAGTCAGTCGCAGTTAATATGTCAAGTTTTATAATTTGTTACAAGCTCATTGTAAATCTCTGATAGTAAAACTATGCAATTATTTAAACGCAGCTTTGAAAATAAGATCACATATATTGTCATAATATTATTGTATACTCTGTTACTACTCTTCTCTGCTGTCTTTTGTTTATTTGTCATGCATTGTATATATCTTCTTTTGACATCCTAGTAGCGTGTGCATGGTTCTTGCAAATAATGTGGTCATTCATTCATTCAAGTCACCCGCAGAATTTTGATGGAAGTTTCAGGTTAAAAAAAAAACAACATTTTCATTTATTATTGCGTTGAATACGTATAAAACTATATTAAAACAAGAGGCTCATGAGAGCCTGATATCGCTCACCTGTAATTTCAGTTTCAGGCATTTGACTTATTTGTAGATCTTACTTTGGTGAAAAATTTTGTCATTTACACTTTCTCACTTTCTATAATAATATTAAAGATAGTACATAACCCAAAACTGTAAAATTTCCTAAAAATTAAGTATTTCTGGACAGTAACCCAACAATAAGTTGTCCTATTGGTCTGAGGATTATTTGACAGGTAGATCTAAACATGTTTAACACTTTCACCTATGTCAGTTTTGCTCTTACTGCTTTAGTTTTTGAGATGAAAGCCAAACACTTTATCTGACCCCTATGTTCTATTTTTAGAAACTACCGCCATGTTTTTGAATGGATCAAATCCCCGAATACAATCTATAAACTAGGTACCCTAAGGAACATTCAAATAAAGTTTTTAAGTATTTGGCCAAGTAGTTTCAAAGAAGATTTTTGAAAAAGTAATTAGACTTTCACAAAAAATGTATAAAAAAACCGTTTTAAGGGCTCCTCAAGGGGTCAATTGACTATTTTAATTATGTTGACTTATTTGTAGATCTTACTTAGCTGAACATTTATTGCAATTTATACTTTCTATCTATTATAATATTAAAGAAAATAACCAAAAAACAGTAAAATTTAATAAAAATAAACTATTTCCAACAGTAACCCAACAATGGGTTGTCGAATATGTCTGAAAATTTCTTAACAGATAGATCATGACCCATTTATCACTTTAACTCCCTTTCACTTTTGCTCTAACTGCTGTAGTTTTTGAGATATAAGCTAAAAACTGCTTTTGTCCCCTATGTTCTATTTTTAGCCATGGCGGTCATGTTTGTTAATGGATCAAAACTTCGGATATATATTATACAAACTAGATACCCTAATGGATATTCAGTTAAAGTTGTGAATAATTTAGCCCAGTAGTTTCAGAGAAGAAGATTTTTGAAAAAGCAATAGACTTGCACGAAAAAATGTAAAAAATAAACGTTTCAGGGGCAATAACTCCTTAAGGAGACAATTGACTATTTTGATCATTTGACTTATTTGTAGATCCTACTTAGCTTAACATTTTTGCCATTTACTCTTTCTCTATATCTATTATAATATTAAAGATAATAACCAAAAACAGTAAAATTTAATAAAAATAAACTATTTCGGACAGTAACCCTACAATGGGTGGTCCATTTGGTCTGACAATTTCATAGCAGATAGATCTTGACTTATTCATCACTCTAACTCCATGTCACTTTTGCTCTAACTGCTATAGTTTTTGAGATGAAAGCCAAAAACTGCATTTGACCCCTATGTTCTATTTTCAGCCATGACGGCTATGTTTATTAATGGATCAAAACTTCGGATACAATTTATAAACCAGTTACCCTAAGGAACATACAGTTAAAGTTTAGAAGTATTAGGCCCAGTAGTTTCAGAGGAAAAGATTTTTAAATATCAGCAAACATGATGAACAAATTGTGTAAAATTGTCTTTAAAAGGCAATAACTCCTTAAGAGGTCAATTGACAATTTTGTTCAGATAAAACTTTTTTGTAGATCTTACTTTGCTGAACATTTTTGCTGTTAACAGTTTATCTTTATCTTCAATAATATTCAAGATGATAACCAAAAAACTGCAAAATTTCCTTAAAATTTCCAATTTAGTGGCAGCAACCCAACAATGGGTTGTTCGATTCGTCCGAAAATTTAAGGGCTGATAGATTTTGACCTATTGAACATTTAAATCATGTCAGATTTGCTCTAAATTCTTTATTTTTGAGATATAACTGCATTTGACCCCTATGTTCTATTTTTAGCCATGGCGGCCATGTTTGTTGATGGATCAAAACTTCGGCGGATACAATTTATAAACTAGATACCATAAGGAACATTCAGTTAAGTCTGAAAGTATTTGGCCCAGTAGTTTCAGAGGAGAAGATTCTTAAAATAGTTTACGACGACAGACGACGATGACCACAGACGACGACGACGACGACGACAAACGACGGACGACGACGGACGCCAAGTGATGGCATAAGCTCACATGGTGAGCTAAAAAAGAATCTGTAACGAAAGGTCAAGGCCAAGTCACCGTTGAATTTAATATAATACATGAGGATTTGATCGGGGTTTACAGAATAGACAATAATGGGACAAAACTCCAAAAGAATGGGCAAAACATAAAGGAAAAAAATGGAAACATAGGCCATAAAAAAGAAAATAGAATAATGGGGTGCTGAAATATAAAGAAAAGAGAATAATGGGCAAAAATATAAAGAATAGAGACAAATGACCTAAAACAATTTATGATGGACCCCCCCAATCCAGACTCTCATACATATGAAAAAAGGAATACTCAATCAAGCAGGACAAAAACGGCTCCCCGTTTACACTAGCAGAACTTGATTTGATGGAAACAGCAAATTTATTTACTGCATGGTACTTTTCATAAGCTTGGCTGTTTAAACACTATGAAAAGGTTCTTGATATACTTGAAGAAGTTCAAAATCAAACCACTGTCGGCAAGTCAGATGCAAAATCGTTTAAATTAAGTGAAGTTTATTTCATATCGGTTAAGAATTAGCTTCTCTTATTGGATAACAAGGGGCCACATATGACATTCTTTATTCTTTAGTAAAAAATTCCATCGGTCTTAAACAGAAAAAAAAACGGACCAGAAAACCGGTCGTTAACGGACTGTTACATGTTAATGACCAGTGGCCGTGGTTTCTCTGTTTAGAGTGATGTCCCAGACAACTCAAATGTACTTTCCGATGCTGATAGAGACAAACTACTCAGCAGCAAGAATTATAAAATTATAGAAAACTTTTTTTGTATTCATATACTGAAAAATTGCACTTAAATGAATGGCAGTGACTTATAGTTATCACTATGACTGGTATTCACTCTTTCCTATAGAAATCATACAATACTAGTAACTCGAGTTTGCTTTGAACAATTCGAATTTATGAAAATTTTTAAAAACATGGTTCTTCAATGAAATAAACATAATAGTTATTGAAATGACTGAGCCGTAGGCGAGGTCATTATCGCTGTCTAAATCAATACCACTGTCCTACGGGCAGTCCATGTATCACGATAATGACCAGTTCTTCAATAACTATTATATAAATTCGTCATTAGACGCTATTTCGGATTTCACGAACTGTATCTGAATATTGAAAAAAAAATTATTTGTAGCAGTAATAAAGATTCTAGAGATACAATCATTTAAAATATCATAAATAGTTGACGGGATAGGGGTACCAACAGTATGACAGGAAAGGGGTTACTTACAATCTAACTGGAAAGGGATACTAACAGAAAGATAGGAAAGAGTATACATATAGTTTGACCGGAAGGGGATACTTAAAGTATGACAAGAAAAGGTTAACTTACAGATTGACCGGAAGGGAATACTTACGGTATGACATGAAAGGGGATACAACAGTATGACGTGAAAGGGGATACTTACAGTATGACATGAAAGGGGATACTTACAGTATGACATGAAAGGGGATACTTACAGTATGACATGAAAGGGGATACTTACAGTATGACGGGAAACGGAATGGGAATCTTACAGAATGACAAAAAAGTGGAGGATTACTTACAGTATGACAAATAGGGGGTTCTTACAGAATGATAGGAAAAGGAATGGATACTTACAGTATTCGAGGAAAGGGGATGTCATTGTAGTATGACAGAAAAGAAGATATTTATAGTAGTCAGGACAATTACAGAATGACATGAGTGGAGTACTGAAAGAATGACAGGAAATGGAGTACTAAAAGAATGACAGGAAATGAAGTACATGTAATTACAAAATGACAGGAAAAGGGATACGTGTAGTTTGACAAGAAAGGGGGAACTTACAGTATGGGAGGAAAAGGGAAACCTACAGTACGACGTGATAGGGGAGTTGATTCTTACAGAATGTCAGAATAGAGGAGTACTTATAGAATGACAGGAAATGGGATAATAACAGTTTAACGGGAAAGGGATACTACCAATTTTTATTCTGCACATTTTGCCTATTATTCTCTATTTTGTAAACCCCCAGGATGACTGAGGAATAGAAATATGGTCACTACAGGTCTTCTTCCGACTTGCTAAAGTGGGCGTCCGTTTAGCTATGCGGAATATACAAGTACGCAGCAACGTCCGGTCAGAATGAGAACGTTAAATCCGATGCCTCGTGTAGAGAGTGTCACGCTCTCTGCACGTTAAGAACACTTGTAACAACTCGTTGAGGAGTCCGTATGTGGCCGGTTGCCAGGTTACATTTCTGTCCCTATCCAATAAATCCTCATTTTCCAGTGGTAATCTAAATTTTCCCGACCTTCATCCGGATGGCGTCTATAACAGAACCTACATGTACCTATTGTATTTCTTGTTAATTTGTTGTCGTCCTGAAAATACATAAAATATTTGCCACTGGACGATCAGCAAACAACAATCAATCAATCAATCTATTCTGTAAACCTCATCCACACCCCATACATGTAAATATCTCAATATACTTAACATGACAAAAAGTATTCGTCTTATCTTTGTAATAATATATTTTGACGGCATTTATGGTTGGAATTTTATAAACCATGTGTTAGAAGACGCAGAATTGTCTAAAATACATTTGTTTATTTGGTCATAGTCTCATCTTGGTTGTTTTTGTTTTCTCCTGGTGTGAACACGTGTAACATTTTTTTTTCAATTTAATTTGGTTGAAATATATAGCAAATTTCTGACAAAAAAATAATACTTTTGTTAATATCACAGAAAACGAAAATGCTCCACAACAAAAATACCACCAAAAAAATAAACCTGCGACAATATTCTGTATCTATTGATACCAAATTGGTTAAAATCCAACCTCACAATATTTGTTTGAAAAAAATACGTAGTTTTATATGAAATTTATAGTGAAAAATCCCAAGTGACGTATACTTATGGCCACACACTGTATTTAAAACTATCTTAACTTAGTACATGATAAATCAACCTACCTGTTTGATGGCATATTTCGCAGATGGCCGAATGCGATGTCATAATGCCGACCATAGCCAAAAGCAGCTCATCATCAGAATCAGATAAGCGTTTATTATAATTGAAATGACAATTACATCCTAAGCTTTTATTGTATTTATGTACTATATAATACATTAACGCTCATTGTCGTATTGAATTAGTATTGCATATGATGTTATGTAAGTCGTTGTATTAACGCAGTATTTAACACATTCTTATTATGAGGAATTACATTTTTTGTTCATGTTTCACACTACAACCGTGTTTTGAGTGCTCAGTTTTTTCAACTGGTTACCGGAAAAAAATGTTTAATTCTTGCTTGTTTTAAAATTATTATTTCTATTTGTTTGTGGTGTGTGTCATGGTGTTTTGCTATCATCGCGTTCAGTGTAATTGCAAATTATATAAACAAGAAATATATATACACATATATTTTTAAGTGGAAAACTCGAATTTTGGCTGTTTTAATTTTTTTTTGTATTAGGATCTGGATGGGGCTTACATATAAAAAAATAGAGGATAAATGTAAGTGCTTAAATAAAAAGAATAGAAAAATATGGGGTGCTAAAATATAAAGAATAGAGAATAATTGGCCAAAAAATTTAAGAATACAAAATTGATGATACATTTCCAGATACTCTTTTATAACCTTAAACACGTGAAAAGTGTTTTTTTTATATATTTTTGCGGACTTTCCATACTTTTGGTCTAAAGGTTATATTCCAGAATCGTGCAAGTGTCGCGTGCAATGAATAGTTTTGTTCATCTCTATGTGAATATCGCTGATGCGCATGAATCATATCTACCATGTACAAATGTAAGATGGTCTGGATATGAGTAGGTTGTTATTTTTTGTTTTCCTAAATTCTGTTGGCCATATTTTTTTTCTTTTTTGTCCATTATTCTCTATTCTTAATTTATATTTTAGCCCACATCATACTCTATTCTTGATTTTTGTTTTGTCCACTTTTTCTCTGCTATTTATTGTTTTGTCCATGATGCACTATTCCGTAGACCCTAAAGCCAGACCTTGGTATGTCTCTCTCTTATAACATATTTTACTAATCTTCAAATATCCCTAGCATATGAATTACGTAGTTTTCCATCCACATTCTCGTTGACCCTACCTTTGGTTAAGATTATAAGATTGTATTTTCATTTGACTTCTCATGATGTAGAGTATTCACCATTTATTTAAATAATCCATGTGAAGCTAAATGTGTGTTATGCTTATGCTATGTTATACAGAGTTACATACAAACTGTCCCGGGTTAGGGGAGGGTTTGGCGCCAAAACAACTAGTTCAAACCCGCTGCATTTTTTTACACCTGTCCTAAGTCAGGAACCTGATGTTCAGTGGTTGTCGTTTGTTGATTTGGTTCATAATGTTTCTCGTTTCTCGTTTTTTATATAGGTTAGACCGTTGGTTTTCCTGTTTGAACGGCTTTCCACTAGCCATTTTTGGGGCCCTCATAGCTTACTGTTCGGTGTGAGCCAAGGCTCCGTTTTGAAAGCCGTACTTTGACCTATAATGGTTTACTTTTACAAATTCTGACTTGGGTGGAGAGTTGTCTCATTAGCACTCGTACCACATCTTCTTATATCTATTGTTTTTGTTTATTAAAAAAAATAGTCCACTGTTTTAAACCTGGACTCATGTATTCTTTCTATCCCCCATGTTTTTACTATATACACTGTTCATTATAGATTATATTGCTTTTTGTATATCGTATAACATTATGTTTTGTGTTTGCTTATGTTGCACATTTGTGTGTTTGGGTTGCTGGAAAATAAAATCTTGAAAATCTTGACCAGTGGATAAGGTAAACACCAATAAATGCATACATGCTGGATTGTTTAACAACCATTCATGACATGGATGCCCTATGGCACCATATGATCACCATTTTGCCCGATGTGACATGAATTATTTGTTGTATTGTAATTAAACTGTAACTGTTAAAATATTCAAAGCCGAAAGATTTGACTTGGACTTCACCTGGACGACTTCGATCCGACGATTAAACCCACTCTAGAGGATCATCCATTTTGCTACGGAGGATATATAAATGCTGCCACAGCCACGCACGGTCAAGTTAATTCCAGTGCCTCGTGCAGACAAAGTGCAAAGCTTTTTGCTAGTTAAAAAGCATAGCAACAACTCTTTTAGGGGTCCATAGGTTGCCCGTTAAAGGGCGAGAATATTGTTCCTATCCAGCATCCCTTTTTCTAGTTAGTTTAAATGTCCCACCAGTCACCTAGATAGAACCTACCTACTGAATTAGTTATTTATTTGTTCTCGTCCTGAATATGCATAATATTTGCCACTGGACGTAAATCAAACAGCAATTACTAAAGTGTTCAAACAAAAAAAGAGAGTTGTAATTTTACTGTGAATTCGAGTTACAATTTCTAAATCATTTTGTTGTTTTCAAGATTCATTCGAACAAAAAAAAACACTTCAAAATGTCGATGAATACAATACTCGTATTCTGGAACGTACGGCATGACTTTTCTTTAACAATATCTAGGTAAATATCAAGAGATATTTATTAAAAAGAATTGAAATGAAATGAAGTAATATCACTACAAGACCTTACACTTGTGAAAAATACATAATTTTACTGAAATGTATTATATTATCTACTTTTCACCGTCGGATTCACTTTTATGGCGAGGTTTATCTGTATTCAGTGCTCTCAAGACTTTTGGATTGTAGCATTTGGGATCTGATACCATACGCATGAACAAGTTTCGTCGGATACGAGCTCTCTGAAGATTGCTACGTTGCTGATCAAAAATTATTTCATCATCGAAGTCGGGAAACACGTCATCGAATTCAGCGTTGTTTTCGACCTCTTCCGGTCTGTCATATTTCTCTGCTTCAATGTTAGATTCGATAGACGCTCGTTGATCCAGTAGTTCAGAGGCTTCTTGAGAAATAATTCGCCAAGCATATTCAATATCTGACTCCATTGCATCTTGTGCACATACACAAAATCGAATGACGTAGTTCTCATTAATCAAAGCAGGAACCGTGTACAACCGGCCACTTTCATTTATCATTCTGCATAACTTTTGGGTCAGAGAGTTTGGTCCCTAAAATTAAAAGTGACCATTAGTAGGCTTCCCACATATATATAACCAAAGGTGAATAAAAATTACTTGTTATTAAATTAATCGCAGAAGTGTTACATTTCTTTTTATAAAGTAAAACGAGTGGGTAATACTCTTCTGCTATCTGAAAGCAAACGGTTACACGATCCAATCAAAAAATATTCATTGAAAAAAGAAAAGACGTCATGGCGAAAAAAATATAATACAAGAATATTTATAACGTTCGTTTTGATTGAATAACGCCACAAATTTTAGGGCATCAATTTCACGATCAATGGTCATAAATTGTACGCACAACTGGAGAAGTAATTTAAAAATGTATGGTGTTTGTGTGTTTTCTTTCAGCTGCACTAGAATGGGGATAACTGTATTCTATTTGGAGATTTGCCTTTTACTGGCTTTGCTAATGGGTCTCAAATGATCCCAATTTACGACCATCAAATCGTCAACTGATGCCCGCAAATCTTCATGTAAAATGCTGTTATCGCCTACAAGAGAAAATAAAAGACAGTAATGCATAACAAAATCCACAGCATGATATACACAATTTTAAATTGATCAATTATACGACAGAATTTTCGTTAATAATCGTTAATTATATACTAGTCAACAAAAGTAATGATACAAAAGTTTGAAGTCCAATTTATCATAAAATATAACAAATAGGAAAATCATTCATTTAAAAAGCATATGCATATGATTAAAAGAATCTGACCAAATTAGAAAGTGAGAAAATACCGTGTTATTGCACATAGGGGTCAAATTTATTTCGCGGAAAATGATGACAAAAGTCAGTCGGCACTTAATTTCGAAGATGAGAATTAAGTATTCAAATATCTGTAAAGGCATTTAAAATTTTAAGCAGATCATGTTTAAGTTTAAAGTTTTAAGTTCTAATATCGATTTTTGAATTTTTGGGTGAAAATACGATTTTTGAAATAACAAAAATTGCAAAAAAAAAAATCGCATAATTGTCTTAAATCAATGGTTTTGATAAGAAAATAACACTCTGTAAATATTAGACCAATTGGGCAATTATTTACCTTGGTACAGTGTATACAATTTCATTATATATGGAAAATACATTGCCATGTATCGTTTCTTTTGTTAACTAGTATATATCTCAACAATTAAGCTCTTGAATGAATATTGTATTGAGATGTGAAGATATTGTCACTATGCCTAAAGGCGAAATGTACATCATATAATTGTCTGATTATATATTTCGTCTGACGACATTACTATTCGGTACTAAAAATATCTTTGAAATGAAAACAAGTATCAATCGTCAAATATTAATCAAAAGAAAATGAAAATATTAAAAATGTCGAATAACCTCATTTGGTCTTAAAACCATAATTTTTGTCAGTAAGAAGACAATAAGCTGTTCCTAAGTTTCATGTCAATTTCTAACATTTCAGGAGGCGTGTTGTTAACCTAACTAAGAATTATCATGTGAAATTCATAGTTTGATATATACAAGCTTTGAATACATTTTTTTTAACAAAAACATATTTCGCATTATTTGTAAACCTATATAAAATTGATGTGCATACGTTTGTGATCACTATAAATATATGAAGTATTATGGCATGTGAAATTAACAGTTGTATATACAAGCTTAGAATACATTTTTTTAACAAGACATGTTCGCATTTTTGGTAAACCTGTATAGAATTGATCTGCATACGTTTGTGATCGCTTTGACTATATGTAGTGAAGATAAACTTTTATAAAGAAATAATACGGGGTTGCTACTAACTTTTCCTATGATAAACCCTAGACAACAAAGAATTTGCGTTTATGTGTTGCGCATTTTTATTTTTAAATCCCAATTTTCGTTTAAAAGCTATAAACGTATGAATCAAACTCTACCAAAGTATTATTGTGATGGCCCTTTTTGTACTGTACATAAATCAGGAAAATTGTATATGCTTTTAGTAATGGATTGTTGAACGATGGACTAAAATGGAGATATATTTTAAATATAAATATAAATGCTGAATACAAACAATGCTATCATTATATATTAAAATGCTTTTTTTTTGCTTTTTTTTCAAACGTACCTCGTTGCTATTATCGCCCTGCTAAAGAATTGCAACAATTTCTGAATTGACAGCAGTTAATTGTCATTTGTAACATATTTCTTATGAATTTAAAACGTTATTATTTTAGAAAAGTAATGGCCTATAAAAGAGGGGATGTACAGGGGATACCTGGTTTCCCTCCCCCAACTCCTACTTCCCTCCCCATACTCCCAGACGAAAATCGGTCAAATGTTTTGTCCAGCATATCCCTATTTTAATCCCCCCTCTTCCCCGCCCCTGACTAAAACTTCCTTACTCCTCACTCCCGCTTCCCTCATTCCAATTTTCCCTTAGCCCTGTCCACTACCTCATTAAAGGTGAAAACCATTAAGTTGCCATCCAGGACTTATAGATTCGATTTTCCGATCATTTGTCTCTGAACAAAAATTACTCTTTGCCGCCGCAAATTTCGAATAAAGAGCAAAATAAATAAAGAATAGAGAAAAATAGTCAAAAACAAAATAAAGAATAGAAACAAATAGCAAACAAGAACGTTTCCATAGTACACGGATGCGCCACTCGCACCAGGCGCGGATCCAGCCATTTATAAAAAGAGGGGGTCCTCACCCAGGATAAAGGAGGGGAGGGGGGTTCTTACTATATGTCCCCATTCAAATGCATTGATCGTCAAAAAAGGGGGGTTCCAACCCCCGGACCCCCCACCCTGGATCCGCCACTGCGCACTATCATTTTCTATGTTCAGTGGACCGTGAAATTGGGGTCAAAACTCTAATTTGGCATTAAAATTAGAAAGATCATATCATTTCAAAGGGAACATGTGTACTAAGTTTCAAGTTGATTGGACTTCAACTTCATCAAAAACTACCTTGACCAAAAACTTTAACCTGAAGTGGGACAGACGGACGGACGAACGAACGGACGCACAGACCGAAAAACATAATGCCCCTAGGTGGGGCATAAAACAAAAAGAATAGAGGATAATGGTCTAAATAATTAAAGAATACAGAAATGAAGGACCCCTCATCCAGACCCTTATTCATTGACAGATCCTAAAAGTCCAATGGCAACTATTTAAGGCATATTCATGACAACAGTGTGTCAATGTGAAGCTAATATTACACTGCTGCTACTAGACCAATGCAGTGAGTCGAGAGTTTAGCATGCTAGCCCATAAGGTAACAGCTAACAGGAATAACTGTTACCCATCTGTACACATTATGATGACTCCGAGCTAACGTACCAGGATTCGCTCATATACCGATACAAATTATAACTTCGAATGGCTCTAATTGCAAAGTTGTTTTGATTTTCTTCGGGTCGGGGACTGAACTCAAGACCTCCCACCCCTACTCTGAGAGAAGTAACAATCATTAATCTAAAATCGGCTGTGGACAAATAAAATCCATGAATTTGTCCGATACATCTTTCATCTAATTAAAGTTGTCAGTCATCATTAGCGACTATGGTTTTACAGAATTAATAAATTATTTTGTCTGTTAGAGACTTATTTGACTTAAAATCAATGTTTAAAGAATATTTGCCATGCAACACCTGTTTGTATATATGACCATGCTGCATTTGGACATGTCAAGAAAATGGGAGAAAAACATTTTATTCTAAAAGTTCAATAACTCAACTATCTAAATCACATTTTTCCCGCCAAAATGATTTTTTTTTCAATTTAGCTTTAATTAATCTTTTAAATTATGATGTATAGTTTAAGTACAGTGCAATCACGTCAAAAAAATCACACAACGTCCTTAAATTACTATAAATTATTCTTATTCAAAATTTACTCAAAGTTAGTTCATAATTACTTTACCTTTAGTCTAAAGCATACCAATCCCATCGTTACTTTCCCCATCACTTCAAATCTCGCATCGTTCTTCACGTATGTCTCAAACAGCTTGGCAAGACGTATATGCTGAAAGCATTAACATGACTGGACAGCTTAGCCAGTAAGTTAAACTCTTAAAAAATAGTACGGTATTAAAATTGATTAGTCAAATACTTTAAAATAAGGCGTATTTGATGAAACAAGCTTTCTACTACCAAGTAAGTAAATGCTCCGCTATATGCATGTATTAGAATGAGCTTCAAAATTTAGTAGTACGATTTGTTTTTGATAATATTCGTTATTTTCATAATTATCAGTATGTTCGAATTTTTATTCAATACTTGGTTTTATGTTAATCACAAATACTGTATTATTTTCACATTTTGTAGTTATTGAATCAATGATACTAAAATTTATTGCAATTTAAATCGATAACGATATCTAAAAACCAATCGTTTGCACAACATTTTAATCTTATAATATATTCATATAATATGTAATATCTATATTATGATATTATTAAATTTTGTACGTTATATTGAGTCGGATTTGAAACAAGCTAGCTCACAAGTTTACAACCTGTTATCGCCATTATATAGAAATTTGATTCAAAATTTGATCCAACCCAAAGGGATGACTGGAGTATAGAAATATGACTTTTCCTATCCGACTGTAAAACCATTGTTGAAGAGGGACGCCCGTAATGTTTGTGTAATGAATAAATACGAAGACAAGTCGGCTTGGAATTGGGACGTTAAATCCGCCTTGCATCGAGTAAGGAGGGTGTCAAGTTCCCTGCACGTTAAAGATCCCCTGCAGCAACTCTTTAAGGGGTCCGTATGTGGCATGTAGCAAGTTTCTGTCCCTATCCAACATACACCAATTTTCCAGCGGCAGACGAAGTTCTAGTTCTGCATTCCACTTACCTATTGTGTTCATTGTCAATTTGTTCCCGTCCTAAATAAGCATGAAATATTTGCTACTGAACTTTAAGCAAACAACAATCAATCAATATGCATTCGAGCTGAGAGTCCACGTTTTTAATTTAAACTGCCGCGTCCTTGGCGGAGAAGAATCACCAATTTTGATATCTTTCGTTTGACCCGACCGGGGATCATACATTCTACCTACCGTACCCGAAATGTACGTATTACCAAAAGATCACCAAAACATAGTGTTTCCAGTCTAGACCATATCAGGTGTATAATGTACCTACTACCACGAAAGACTACTGTTTTAAAATCAGACAAAGCGAAAGAAAATGAAATAAATAGACTACCTTCCTTATGTAATGTTGTAAGCCTTCCACTCCATATGTTCTGACAACAAACCAGATCTTTAAAGACCTAAACCGTCGGCTAAGTGGTATACCCCAGTGCTGAAAATTCAAACTGAATATTGTTAAAAAAAAAAGCGGGTATAACAATCTTGAAATTTCCAGGCGAGATCTGACAAATTCAAGCAAGACATTACTGCATCAGTTGTAATAAGCGTTTCAGATCCGTATTTATTGCACAGAAGAGGATCTGGATATCTACATTTCTGTGATATGTAATTCTTTAGGCAATTTTTCTCTATTCTTTAATTTATTTGCGCATTATTCTATTCTTTATATCTTTTGGTCCAACTTTCTTTATTCGTTATTTGTTTGACCCATTATTGTGTAATCTGTAAATCTCTTCCAGAACACCATAGAGTACCAATAAATATATGTAAATAAATACAAAATAAAATCTGAAATTTTATTGTACTCTAAAAATGCAACCTTGACAAATATTTTAATATCTAGTATATCAGTGATCAGAACTTAGAATAAATAATGTGAGCATTATTATGAAAAAACATGAAATTGTTCTCCATTATTATTTTTTGTTTGTTTGTTTACACCGAATCAATACATTCCGTTGACCATCTGCGCTGCTGTTGTTAAATATGTATGTTACGCTCCATTTTGGTGTAAGACGACTCTGATTGAGATCTCCAAAAACTAGATTCCGGAACCCTAACTTATGTTATCATTTTAAATTATTGAATACAGATCTATGATGGCATCTGTTCAATTTATTCACAATTTTTCAAGATACGGTGTGATTAAGAGTTTGACATATTATATAATAGATAGACATTTGTCTATTGTATAAAACTGTGCGTTGGCCTCTAGATATCTTTAGCTTTTTGTGTCGTTGGATTGATTTTTCATTGCGAGTGCCCAAAATCTCCTTTTATTTATATCTGTTGTGTATCAAGAAATAATACGTCAGTGTTCTCAGATACTTTTGTAGAAGATAAGGTCAAGAAGCAATTTCTGCTGATGACGGTTTGGCAAACTATTTATTTTTATAAAATAGGTGCCATTATTGTCGATTTTAAATTTACACTGTTGTAAAAGAGTATGCAACTAAAATAAATCCATAAACAACATTACATTGTGTATGATAAAATATAAAATAAAGTGACTGCTTATTCGCTTGTTGATCAAAAAAGAAAAACACGAGACGAGACAACATTAAATATAATTATACTATATGATATAATGCCAGGTTTTTATTGGTTAATACTAGGGCAGCATTCTACTCTTACACCGCCGTTACATTTTTTTTATGTTACCCTCTTGTATTGACCAATAAAAGAAGGACAAAATAAAAAGCAATAACTTAAAAGATATCATTAATAGAATATTCAGTATGTCCAATTAATTCAGATTCATTTCAATCGAACAAAACATTGTCAACCTCGACTTCGCCTCGATTAATGACAAAGTTTTTCTCCGGCTAACAATCTACTCTATCATCATCTCGGGTATGTTTTATTTGTGTATTGATATTTTATAAGTATCAAAATGAAAGAAGATTGATTGATTGCTGGTTGCTTAACGTCCAGTGACAAATATTTGAAAATGAAAGACGACAATCATATCATAAGTAATGACATTTAGACGGTAAGGTGAAATATACGGCACCAACACACATGTGTACTGCTACTAGCAAGTCTTGTCAGTAAAAGTAGTGATGTATACAGATACTTTATGGAGCTTTTATCGTTGATTTTGCCTTCCTGTTTCATTAAAGTCTGTGTATTTCACAGGAAAAAGGAACATACGTTGCGGATACTTATTGCCTAGCATGAAGAAATAAATGCGTATAATATCATATCAGACGTTTTACATGAACAAGATCAATACCGTGTATGGACCTGTGTCGTTGCATGCAATTGATTAAGGTAACATATAAACGGAAGCATGTCTGATCATTCCCCAAAATCATTGAAGCAAAAAAATGACTAAACTTGTCCTTGTACAATGAGTGTTGGAAATAATCAAACTATTGGCAATCAGTAAGTGGTCGCACGGCAGATTTAAAAGTTGCTTTACACGCTGAACATTATCAAGCTGCAGACCAACCATAAGAGCATTCCCTTTCATAGACGCCAAAACAAGTTTGACTAAATAGTTCGACACAAGGTCTTGATTAAGTCGAGTTGTAACTAGACACTAGACCTGTCTACGTATATTTGTTCCTCCTCACAGAAGTTTCCTTGGAAACTTTGTTATAAACAATCCCTTGGTATCTGTTCCTTTTGTGAACAAATATTCTATACACTTTATTCCGCCAGGAACAAATACTGTAAATATTATTCCAGTGGAAATAATACTCCAGAGTATTTATCCCATTTGGAAAAGTTACTGTTTGCGTCGTTAACGACGCAGGTAAAAACGTACATTTTTTATGTTTATTAATAGCTTTTTAGCATGCAATACATCTGTTGAGACAGAAAGTTCACACCTGACATTTTTTTCAAAGAGAGCTATATATGATTATCTTTTGAATCCGATTGATCTGGTTTGTCCAAGGCTTTGTATTGTACAATAGTTCCTACCAAGTCATAGATTTTACAAATAGTAGTTTATACATATATTGATACTAACGGACAAGAATAGCTATGAATCAAAACATCAAACATCTATTCTATAAATACACATGCAATCTTACCCGGAAATCCTCTGCTTTATCTTCAGAATAAAGTAAGTGTCTATCTTGAAAATTGATAATAAATATTCAAGTCCAGTGGTTGCTGTCTACCATAATGGTTTTTCATGTAATGTGTTGGTATATCAGTAATTCCGGTCGCTGATTTTCTCTTTTAGATCGATTCACGTCAAGTTATCCTGAAGACTTTAGTAGTTTCGTACTTTATTTGGCCTTTTTTTATTTCTAAATTTTCATTTGGTTACCCGTTCAATTATTTGAATATAAAAATGAAGGCTGCTTTTTGAAAATTTATACGAAATGAAAGCAAGCGATCTTCACATTTTGTATGAAGCTTGGAAGCGCGATTTGCTAAAAATGTGATTCAAGTGATTGTCACTTGCTTTTATTGCGCGTAAATTTTAAAAAACACATCATTCAATTCTTATGTTTACAGAATTTCGAAATGAAAAATATATATTTGAATCTGAAAGTTAAACTTTAAACACAAACATTTTTTTAATCATTATTATACATGTATAACATAGGATAATAATTTATTGTTATATTTTAATACCAACTATCCATATTTACAAGATATATTGTCGACTATTTTGTTTCTTAAAATGAAAAAAAAAAATGCAATTTTGTTAAACCATAATCGTTTTCTCGAAGTACACGACGAACAGTTGCAAAAAAATGGTGTCGCCTAATTAGATCGTCTTGTAGCCAATAAAAAATTACCAGCTGCACTTTTATGAATTGAACACCTACTTATTAATAACAATTGTTCCTCTTTGCAATGGACAAGAAACAAATGTAATATTGATTTTATAGCATATATGCAAACTACATAAACTTCATTCTTTTCTTTTTTTGTATACTCTGAAAAAGAGTATGCTGCACATTGAACATACCTGACCTAATCTTTTTGATAGACATTACAAATTTAACACGTGAATGATCAATAATGTCCCATCTGGGAATACAATGTATGTAATTGCGGATGCATCGATTGAAACATGGATTTCAGAATTTATTGTGACAGATTTACGTCGTGACTATGATTTCCAGAATGCCTGATCACGATCCTTGTGTTCCGAAACACGTGATCACCATATAAGGAAATTTTTGAGAAACAAAATATAAAATGAAATTATAAATCTTCATTAATTACAGAAATATAAGAGCTTTTGATTTATTTGTATTACAATTAAACATTTATTGTTTAAATAATTTTTAAATGTATATTCACCATCGTGTTTATGCTGCAAATATAGTGGGTCGACAGCCATTGATGACGTCAGAAGCTCTTTATTTCTAACCCTGGAATATCAATAACAGAGGTTGAATTATACATCTCTGCACAAGGAAAATAAGACTAACATTGAGTCAGGATACCATCGAAAGAAATAAAAGATTGAAAACAGCGTGCCTTAAAATTTATTCCAAAAAAACACACAATGATCAATTGTAAAAGTGAGGAAAGTTATCCGTAATTGAATATCTTTTTCCACTACCATGATTCCGTCAAAAAGTGGCTGCCCACATGGAAAAATAATACCGAATACGGAACCAAGTGTTTCAGTATTATAACGAATATTGAACCAAGGGTTTCGAAAGTTAAGTTATCATTTCGAAAACTAAGTTCACCAATGCAAAACATCTGGCAATGATGACGACATATATGCCACGTTCGTTGTGTTCATTCTCAGGTCATTTTTGTTTTGTTTTTGTAACTCGAAAGGATGCCAGAGTAAGATAGAAATTGTGCGAAAGATATACTTGTACTTTCGGAGCACCTGTTTATCACTCTTGCTTAAGGTTTGTACTGGTACCACCCAAAGCTTTAGTTTGTTGTGTTTCTGTTTGAATGTGGGCACTATTCTGATTCGCATGTTTTTTTCTCATTGTGTTTTAGCAATCTCCTTTTGTTTTCTATTTTCTGATTCCACTTTTGATACTAGTATCATAATTTTATAACAACCACTTGGTTGCTACCACTCGAATCAAAACAGATGGAAGGCCAAATCAATAACAAGTCGAAGTACATTTAAATTTTGCTTATGTACTTTGACTATAGAGTGTCTATATGTTATTTGTTTTTATAGTGATTAAGAATATAACACAATGTTGACTGCTGTACCCCAGTTTTTGACATTTTTACCTATTATGTCTTTGTTTTGTTCACACATTGTCGTCAATATAATGGAATTATATATGACTGTCATACAAGTGAGAGGTTTAGCTAGCTATAATACCAGGTTTAATCCACCATTTTCTACATAAGGAAATGCATGTTCCAAGTCAGGAAAATGACAGTTGTTTTCCATTCGTTTGATATGTTTGAGCATTTGATTTTGCCATTTGATAAAGGACTTTCCGTTTTGAATTTTCCTTGGAGTTCGGTTTTTTTGTTATTTTACTTTTTAAACCAAACATCCCAAAAGATGTGCCAAATCTGACTTTTAAGAATATCTATGCATACATAGGTGTAGACAAACGTTGGAGTTTTGAATGATTTGATCACATTATGAACAGTAAATTACAGAAATTGCCGTATCGATGACAATTTATGCCAGCTCAAAAGCGCTTACTACTGAACTGCAGAATTCAGTTGGAAGGAAACGTCCACCAGCAGCGGCATCGACCCAGTGGTTGTAAAAACTCATCAAAGATAAAACTGCCCCTTATGTCTGTATTTTTTTTTTATGTTTCTTTTACCTGCGCAAGCTATTCACTGACAATGTAGCTAAAGCTGAAGATAATTTACCATTTAGTGAAAAATATCCATTTATCTTACTATATGACAGAAGCTTTTATTTTCCAAGATGCATCGATCACTATGTAGAAATTTGTTTGTAGTTTTCAATGTATGATTGTATACTTTTATGCTCAATGCTCTTCAACTTCGTACTTTATTTGGCCTTTTTTAGCTTTTTTTATTCGAGCGTCACTGATGAGTCTTTTGTAGACGAAACGCGCGTCTGGCGCAAGTACAAAATTTCAATCCTGGTATCTATGATGAGTTTATTTATATATATGCAAACTCTGTTGAAGAACTTGCGAAATTATTAATATACATTGCAGTTTAAACAATTTCAAGTACCAGTATTTAAAAGTCAAATTGAACATACCACATCAGTGAACAGTCAAAGTTTACTAGCATCCATTTGTTCGGGTTGCAATTAAACGATGTGGCATTCTGCAAATCAAAATGTCTTTTACTAAGAAATAAAATAATAAAACTCTAAATTGTGTAGTAAAATAGAAAATCAAAATCTACAATGTCTCGGTTAGTTTGAATATATTTTACTGTTCAGAAAGGACAAACGGATCAGACACACGTTTTTCATCTTAGCAGCGTCTTCTCCAAACAATGTTTCTGTGAACTGTGAATACTAATATTATGATGAAATAACTATTATTTGGAAAATTTACAGACTTTGAAAATAATTAATTAGACGTGATTGTAATGCTTTAAAGAAATCAAAGCATTGTTTATGATCTTTTTATGATCTTTCTTGAACATACCTGCAATGAATAAATTAGATTTTCGTGATGCTTACAAGCTACTTAATACAGATTTTGTCTTATCATCAATAGCAGTACAATTAACAAACATTTTTTTGACGGTGTAAATCTCCCAATAAAAATTTAACAAGCCGTTTGATTGATAGTTTATATATGGTATGATGCTCCCGCTTTTAATGTATGCCTTAAAACTGTTATGGTAGATTATAGTGGCGGGGGTCAATAACTACCGATACATATACCATCGGTTCATTACATTATTTAACATGTTTAAGGCAAAGGACAATATGCACTCGATCTATCTGAAAGGCTGCCTGCGACTGGAACTAATAGTGGACATCGAGGGTATACACATGATGCGAGTTTTGTAAGCGTGAAATGTAAAAAGAAGTTTCAAAATGGATGAATATATCAATTATTTTAGATACGGCCGTGAATAACGAATCTTTAAAGCAGCAAAAGTGTAACACAACTCATACCAATTTTAAGGTGGTATGGACCCCTCTTTTTTTACAATCTTAAAAGGGTACTTGCTTCAATTCCACGTATATAGTGTTGATATTCTGGACAGATGAGGGCGTTTCCAGCGTAGGCAGCGTCCACATGTAGCCACACGCTTTCTTTAGCGCATACTTCACTGAGCTCCAGCAGGTTGTCGAATGAACAGCAAGCCGTTGTCCCCAATGTGGCACAAACCTGTCAGAGATAAAACTAATTTCATTATGTGTCTGTAATTTCTTTGAGTTAGTGCGACATACTTGTAGCTATTGGCACCTTTATGATATACTTTATACAATTGGATTAAAACTAAGGTTGCAACGCCCTCATGCAAAGTTGACATGGAATGGTTTTCCCTATTCTATTTATGCCCATTCGTTTTGATGCTACCAAATTTTGTGTGGTTTTTTTTTTTTTTTGCTTTCTATCATATGAGATATAATGTTGAAGATTATGCCAGATTTACTTGTTGTACGCCCGGAAGTCGAATAAATGTTTTTACTATTTGGCCATGCCTAATCTATGCTAAAGTTCGTCTAGATGTTCTAGTGAAAACTTGATTGGGATATATAAATATGCTTGGACTTCTCCCATCCCATAGTAAAGCTCTTGCTGAAAAGGGCGTTCGTTTGGTTGTGCGGGATGTATGCATACAAAGTCACGACCGGTAGGAAAAGAGGCGTTGAATGAGATGCCTCGTGTAGGGAGAGTACCACGCTATTTGCACCTTAAAGAACCATGCAAAAACTCTTTTAAGGGTCCGTAGTTGGTCTATTGGAAGGCACACTGTCTAGCCGATCCGAGATATTTGCCACTGGACTTTATGCAAAAACAATCAAACATTTAGTGTTTCGCGCCCATTCAATTCAAAGCAAAATGAAAAAAAAATACTTGCATAAAACGGAATCAATCCCAAACGACGATCCTCCTGCAAAGAAAGAAATGAAAAATAAAAGTCTGTTTTAAGTCTCTTGTAGACATAGGAGTGCAATAAGTACATTCTAAGATTTTACAAATACATGTAAGAGGGTCAGGATGGGAGTCCTTTTCTTTCTGTATTCTTTAAATTTTTATGGCATTTTTATTAATCTTATTTTCTTTATATTTAGAAATAACGCTTGTTCGATTTTCTCATGAAAATGATTTTACTATTGATTTTTTCTGTATAACTATATGACTCTCTATTCTGTACATAAAATCATGTTTGTAATCAGTATTTTATTATCTAATTCTTTTATTTTCCATATTTTTTTTTATACTTCTGCACCCATTATTCTGTATTCTTTCATTTGTTTGCTCATTTTTCTCAATTCATTGTTTATTTTTGCCATTATTCTCTATTCTGTAAACATCGTTCAGACCCTCGTGTAATAAACTGATAAAAAACACCCTAGCTCTTCCATTGTTGATTGGCCTTTTTAGTTAACCCTCACTTGGTTATAATGGTATGAAAAGACCAGACAGCGAAGAAAGAGAACAAAAGAAAATAATACAAACAACCCCAAACTAATTACTAGTACTACATAAAGTAAATGTCAATTTTTCATTGTATGTGTACCGCGTAACTTTAATTTGAGTAAAAAGACATTATGAAGTAAACATCAAGGAGACAGTACCCTAAGACCAAAAAAATTCCAACATAGAAATGCAGCCACATTTTTCTCAGTTTATCGACATGAACAACTACTATATCGTTAATGCCCTTTGAATTGTATTAATAATTAGTCTCGTAAAGGTATTCCCAATTATGACCCTCTAATAATTCTTACCTCGATAGCACGTTCTAAGACATGGCCTCGCAAAGAAAAGTGTTCATCAACATCTAACTGCCTCATCTTGACGAGACCAATCATACCAGCTTTTTCTACGCATGAGTGTGCCTATAGAAAATAGAAGTATCTTAAATAATTGTAAATAAAAGTAATTTGTCTGCTTGTGAGCATAAAGCAGATTGCAAAAATGCTGGCTTTTCATTAGAAATAGTTTATATATGTCTAAAATCAATACCGATATATATATATTCTACACTGTGTTCAAATTTAAAATACCATTGTATGTTCAATTGGTAATCGGAAGGGATTTACTTGGGAAATGAAAATATGGTAGGTAACATGGTGTTCTCAATTCCGGCAGTCAAACAAATGCTATAGAGGGCATCCGTTTGGCAGTGCTGGAGGTTTAAATACACAGCTACGCCCGGGCAGAATGGTGTAGTTAAATGCCATGCCTCGTGTAGGGAGAGTGCCATGCTCTCTGCGCGTTACAAAACCATTGCAGTAACTGTTTGACGGGTCCGTAGGTGGCCTGTTGCGAGGCTAAATTTCTGTTCCTTTCCAACATTACCTGGTTTTATTTATTCGAATATAAGTCAAATATCATACCCATTTCATACCCAGCTGACCAACTTTTCATAACCTACTTAGCCAATTCCTTGGTAATTTGTTCTCGTCCTGAATATACTTGAGATATTTCTCACTGGACGTTTTGAAAATATTAAAACAATTACATTGTTGATCAAAGTTATGTTGCCACTTGTTCTCGTGTAGACTTATCGATTTTTTATTGTTTGTTTCAACGTTACACAATCATTAGTACATTTTTTTTAAATTTATAGAGGAAACTTTTAATTTGGGTCTTTTTGATATTTTTAATTAATATGTCATAATATTACAATAAGAACCAAGAGCTAATACAAAAAAAAGGTTTTCTTTTCTCGTATATCGTTAATAGTATATGAAGGTGTGGATGGGGATCTTTCATTTCTGTATTCTTTAATTTGTTAGTCCATTTTTCTCTATTCTTTATAAATTTTTCCTGTTATTCTCTATTCTTTATATTTTAGCACCCCATTATTCTCTATTTTTTATTTTTTTGCGATATTTTTCTCTATTCTTTATATTTTCAGCTCTTTATTCTGCATAGTTTTCCCATTATTCTCTATTCTGTAAACCCCATCCAGACCCTAGTATATGACATAATGGTATATATGTGAAAACAAATATCTATAAAAAAAAATATCTATAAAAAAAAATGGAAATAAATGTCAGCTCTGTGTTCGCACAGAAAATGTTGCTTTCAATAACTTGATTGAATAGTCCGTTAAAACAGATCGTACAATAAACTGATACATCAACCGATTCAAGGTCTATTACTTGACCATACACTCAGGTACTTTTCTTGAGGACAGGACAATTTATTTCCCCCCTCCCCCCTTTTTTTCCCAATTTCCGTTTTTTCATGTTTTTCTGTGCTAATGACCGCCGCTAATGATAGTTAACTAGCAATTGATAGTAAATAGTAAACAAATGTTGTTTTTTTCTAGTATTTTACTGATGTAAGTCTAACTCAGAAAAATCTGAAAATTATTGAAATTAAAAAGAAAAAAAAAAAAACAAAAAAACAAATGTGGGAAAAAAGGGGGAGGGCAAAAAAAATTTGTCCTGCCCCTTTAGTACTTGTGTCCAGACCAAGGACTCAACAACTGCTGAATTCATGCAAACATCTACCGAGCAAGCATTGCACCGATGGAACCGGAAATCAAGGTCGCAACAGTAATAATTTAACGACGCTAAAAATAAACACTTACAAGCTTTGATGAATATGCTACCAGCTTAGGAAGTAATATACCGTCATCCACGAATGGGAATTTTCCCTTCAGATCTTTCAGTGTGGTATGTCTTGCTGCTAAAAGTGTAATAAGAACACACTCACTGGCTGAACCCTAGAAAAAAGCAAACAGAGACTCGTCACTTTGTATTCTTGAGACAGTGCAATCTAAATAATATTAATGATGTAAAGTCACCATTAAAAGAGGGACGAAAGATACCAGAGGGACAGTCAAACTCATAGATTGAAAATAAACTGACAACGCCATGGCTGAAAATAAAAAGACAAACAGACAAATAATAGTACAGATGACACAACATAGAAAACTAAAGACTAGGCAACACGAACCCCATCAAAAACTGGGGGTGATCTCAGGTGCTCCGGAAGGGTAAGCAGATCCTGCCTCACATGTGGCACCCGTCGTGTTGCATATGTTATTACAAATCCGGTAAATAGTCTAATTCGGTAGGTCACATTCGTGAAGAGGGAAGGGTATTGTAGTTACGACATAAGGAACATATCCGATATCATCCGTTAAACGGTTATTCCATAACGGTCAACCAACTCGTGATGGCGTCCGTAAAATTTACGAAGAGTTGATTTCAACTTCACCATTTGGAACTCTTGGTTTAATAGCTTCCTTGTGAGCAGCAATCCTAGTCTTTCATTGGAATTGTATACTCGGCATGGTCTTTAGACAGTTTTCCGAAACTAGAAAACTATGCATATACGAAAAAATATTTTATAGAAAAACATTTCTTTAACAAAAATTTTTATAAAGAAAGAATATGTATTTTCTTCCTATCACTTTATTGTGGATGATCAGCAATTTTAATGTGAATTGTATTATCATTTGTAATTTCAAAAATACAGATAAAAAAAGATCTGACCTCGAGTAAACCCCCGTTAAGTTTAAAGTTCTGTCACTATTATGTTTGGAAATGCAAAAAACTAAGTATCTGAATTCAACGTTTTGTACGAAAAGGAACTTCCAATGCTTTTGTCAATGCAAAAATGAATTAATAAGCGTATATAAATAAAAATATGAGTATGTGGAGCATACGCGTATGATCATGACCATATCAGTATATGCTTATAATTATAGTCCGGGTAATTAACACGATCAAAATCGTTTATATAACCTAGCATGTATATAGTCAGACTTACTACAAGTCTTGCTATATATATCCTTGGTTGAACGTGTAATACTTTAATATAGATTTAATAAGGTATGACCCTTCGATTTAACATAAAAACAGAATTTATAAAGATTAATAAATTTTAAATTTTGGAAGAATTTATAAACATTTACAAAAATTAAATTTTGAGTTTTATTTTTTCAATCAAAATTATGCCATGATAATTTTATGGTAATAATGATTTACATGATTGATTAAATAAAGTGACGATGGAAATTCAATTTACAAGTTAAAAGTAACTAAACATGTTTAATAGTATATACGGTCAATTTGTCCTGACGAATGAATTCGGAAGACAGAGACAAGAAATATCTGAATCATATATTAAACAAAAAGTCAACAATTTTACTAACGGGTGCTTTTATTTGACAAGTCATGACTAGCGGGCGCTTTTATTTGACAAGTCATGACTAGCGGGCGCTTTTACATGACACTATCATGACTAGCGGGCGCTTTTAAATAACACTATCATGACTAGCGGGCGCTTTTAATTGACACTATCATGACTAGCGAACTTCAAGGCTCTACTCGAGATTCAGACAATATGTCACAGATAAGGATTTTAGTAAGTAACGACGTGTAACGTTTTGGGTTTGGAGAACGAGCCGTGTCTACCTGGTTATGTACCTCGTGCTTTTTTTCATATACGCGTATGGTCGGACCATATGAGTATACGCATATGGTCAAGATCACACGCGTATGGTCCAAATACTCATATAGTCCGGAACATCTACATTGATTCCAACTATTTAAACTGAGAAATTACCTGTATGACTCCTCCGCCTGTTCCTCCTTCGTGCAGAAATTCATTAGGAAGGCCAAGCATCTTACCTATAACAAAATTAATCATCTATTCTATATTTAACCTAACTAACGTATATCAATGCATTACTGTACTTCGGTACTAACATGATTTATAACAAACCTTTCCAAATTATCCGTTTATAAATTTTGAAATTATAAAGAAACTTAGGTTTCGTCGGGTTTTGTAGGTTTGTTGTATTTTCGTATTTTACATTTGTCATTAGTGTTATCTGTTCTTCTTTGGCTTTTGGCTTTTTATTGCCCAATATGTATTTTCTTACTTTTAAAAGAACATATCTTTATTCAACAATGTGTGCAAAATTAACATTCAGTGCCTCTACATGCAAATGCCATAATATACATTGCATATTGGGCAATCTCTTACATATACGAGACAAAATAACCAATTAGTGCACGCTAACTATATTGCTATTCAGACGAGAGTTTCACTGAATGTGGTAATTTCAACAAAATTTAGCTCTTTTAGAAAATGCAGTCAGCATACTTTGAGTAAAGTGGACCAAGAGAATGTATACCTGCAATCAGATTATAAATTTCCAATGGTATTTTCAAACCCAGTGTATCATATAAATGTACATTCCTAATATCATGTCTATGCTGTGACATCGTCAATGGGTATTTTTTGTCGTTGCAAACATTAAGCAAAGAACAGTCCACGACAAAAAAAAAATACAGACATAGAATGTGCTCATCGTAAAAAAGTGTGGAGCATTTAATTCAAAGAAAGGACTATTCTGTATGTAATGCCGTATACCTACCAAACCAATCTAGGACAACTATTTCTAGTTCTGTACAGGCTGGACTTGCTGCCTGTTTTAAATAGAAATATTAATAATCTTGGCATTTTATAAGATAAAATTAAAAAATAGAGATGAGATGTTCATACAATATGCAACCCAGCAATACATAGAATGAAAAAGACAGCTGTAAAAAAAAAGTTTACACCTTTTTGCATTATATTAAAAGAATCATCTTCAATATAAGAGTGTTACGTCACTAATTAGAAAAATCAGTATTCAGCTCATCAGACTTTGTATCGTTCGTCAAACTAAAGCGCTATATTTCTTTGTGTATAATATATGTATTTGTGGTCACTTTAAAGTTATTTTTGAATGATTTTATTGCAATCTAATTAAAATATAGCTCTCTGAACTCGTAAGCCTCATACGGGCACGCGAGTTGCGATAGATCCGATTTTAATTGGATTATGTTTATTGGTGTATAAAAGTCGCGAATAACACATTTTACACATCAATAAACATAAAACAATAACCTTGTTTTACTTATCTTATAATTTTAAAAAATGCCACCAAAAATGTTGTCTAGATTAAGCATTTTATCAACACTTACAGATCTATTTTTCATGTGTAGGAACACATACTCGAAGTTTTTTTTTCACTAAATGCCTCATATAGTTAACGGACGAGGTTAAACTAGCTCTTACCAAAATGAATATTAAGATAGTAAAAAAATAATAATCTTTAAATCTTAACCAATCAAAAAGTAGATACGAACCCAAGAAAATCCAACACATCCAATCGCATCCGACAGCATATCCCCAAGAATTGATGGGAATGAATTGCCAGCAGGGAAAAAAGCGTGAAAGTGTGGATGTTGCCAGTGTGTGATCTGAAAAATGCAAAATTAAAAAAATTACTGAGGGTGTGGATGGGGTTTACAGAATAGAGAATAATGGGCAAAAAATATAAAGAATAGAGAAAAATGGACAAAAAGTATAAAGAATAGAGAAAAATGGCCTAAAAAATTAAAGAATAAACAAATGAAGGACTCCCATCCAGACCCTCATAACTGCAATGTATGTTCTTAATCGACTGATCGGGATTAAAAATGGTTGAGCTAGGGAGCAACCATTTGATTTTCTGAGGGGAAAAGGGGGAACAAATAATTTCCGAATAACAACATGAGTATCGCTTTTTTATTTGGAATAAAACTTATAAAGATGGCAGATATGTGGAAGGGGAAGAATTAAAAGCCTATTGATCTTGGGGTATATAGACAGATCAAAGATAGAGGCCCCTGTTACTAAAATAGAAGATAAAAATATAGGGAAATGTTATCTGGATGGTAACTTTAGTTTCCCTAGCTTGATTGGAATAAAACTTTTACAGATCAGATGGAGGAGGGGAAAACTTATTGATTTTCGGGTTAACAGGTCAAAGGTCATGCATGGTCCTAGTTACAAAAAATACAAAAATAATCGAAAAATTGTTTATGAATGTTATCTTGATTTTCCATTGCTTGATTGGATTGAAACTTGTATACAGGTGAATGATTAAGGAAATAGAGAGAAAAAAGCCTAATGATTTTTGGGTGAATGGGTTGATGATTATGGCTACTGTTACTAAAAATAGAATGTTATTTTTAAAGTTGGTTTCAGAATGGTTATTTCTGTTCTCCTTTTTAGGTTTTTAATGAAGAAAGTTAAATAACAAACAAAAAAACCGAACTCCAAGGAAAATTCAAAACGGAAAGACCAATATCAAATGGCAATATCAAAAGCTCAAACGAATGGAAAACAACTGTCTTATTCCTGACTTGGTACACTGTACATTTATTTCCTTATGTAGAAAACGGTGGATTAAACGGGTTTTATAGCTAGCTTAATCTCTCACTTGCATGACAGTTGCGTAGAATTCCATTATATTGACAACAATGTGTGAGCAAAACAAACAGGTGTACATGCAAAGCAGTCAATATTGTGTTATAATCTTAATCACTATAAAAATTACTAGTACTTTGTCAACAAAGAAAAACAAAATAGCATTTAGACACTCTATAGACAAAGCACATTGGCAAAAATGAAAGACAAGAATACAAAAATGACAATGGCTCAGTAACACAATGGCGGGTTGTATAAATACCGAGCTACGTCAAAAGGATATTTATATAAAATGGACTATAAACAGTAAAGGTTAAAAATATACAAAGACAAATAAAAAGAACACTACAACACGCAATTAAGATGATAAAAAACGTCAGTACCTAGAATCTATACTCCAAGATCATCATGTGTTATTTGTGAAGTGGATACGGAATAGTTATCAACAAGCTCTTGGTATCTTCCGATGAACTTTTTTAGAAAAAGGATGAGACGTTCTTTGACATAATCCTGGTCTATTAAAACTTTCTGCTCAGACACTGGTGACGTTTTATTACGAGTAGCAGTTGCAAGCTCTTGAATACCGAATGGGGTGGGAAATGTGTATCCCATATATGCTGGTAAAGTTCGTATATTACTGTTAAGGTGGGGGAAATTTATAATTTCAAAATTAAAATCATCTCGGTTGTCAAAAATTCTGGTACTGATCGATGATCGCTTATGTCAAATTTGAGGTATAAATGGAAGATAAAGAAAATAGAGAAGAATCCTATTCATTTTAACGAAATAAAAGTTCAAAGGTCAAGGCTACTTTTTTAAAACTGAAGACTGAAAATAATGAAAAAATAATTAATTGCTATTTCTGGGTAATGAATGTCTTGAGATTCTCTTGTTATATTTAAAATTAACTCCTACATGTCAGTATGAAATTCTTAAAAAAATTGGTTTATAGATGAAATCACCTGAATATGTGTTTTAATTTTTATGCTGTCCTGTGGTCAAGTCCAGTTTTTAATGTATATTGGAACTCTTGAGAAAGTATTTGGCTTATACAATACGTGACTTTGTATTCTCCCTGGAACATGCAGCCCTTGCTTATATATTGGATGTTAATACAAGTATCCCATTATGAATTATAACACATTTATACAGACGAAAATATGTGTCATATGTCCCTCCATGCATACTTTTTTTTTGGGGGGGGGGGGGGGGGGGGGGTGTTGTAGTGAGAAGCATCAGTTTTTCACTTGTTTTTGTTATTTGGTGAAGTTGGTACTAATTGAGATTAATTGTTTCTGCCTTACTTGATATTCACATCTATTCCAGACTGGTGTTTTGTTGAAATATGTATGATACCTTCAAGAATTTTTATATTTTATCGTTGGGTTGTTGTCTCATTGACGTATACGCAACATATCCTAACAGTTATCAAAAAGCAAATTGTTCGCCCTTTATTATTATTATTATTTTAAGACAAAAAGACAAGGGGTGAGTGAGACGATTTATATGTTTATACGAAAACATTTCTTGTTCATCAGTAAAATAATCTTCAATATAATTCATCTGGAGCGGATGATGATTTCTTGTTTCAAATGTCAAAAAAGAAAGAAAGAAAGATATCGAACTTTAACTAGTTTCAATTCGACCTTATTTTCAAATTGAAAATTTGTAAACTGGTTCAGCCATGCCCCAATCTAATTAAAATATAGTTCTTTGATTTCGTTATACGTATATGTACGAGCAGGCGAGTTAATATACGTCTGAATTTTAATCAGATTGAGCCATGCGCACAACTAAATGTTTCTGCAACTCGAACTTTGCTCATTTTCACAATGATGAAATAATGTGATAAAATTACTCAAAATTGAAATGCATATATTAAAATAATATTCTTATACTGTGTAGATAAGCTGATGAAACCTTGACTTTTAAAGCCTGTCCAAATTTCATTGCTGTTTTCAAACACGTACTGTTTGAAGTAGAAATTATTACTAGTATTTCAACAAATCGATTTTAAACATCAAAATAATTATATTGTCTACTTTTATATACTTGTGAAAATGCGAATTAACCCAGAAAATTTTTAGTGGTTCGTAACTCCCAAACTGAAACCTTTTCCCACCGAACCCTCCTTTAATAAGGTTCTTGTTGGGGTTTAGAGAATATAGATAAATTGGCCCGAACTTATAAAAGAAAAGTGAATAATGGGGTGCTAAAACATAATATATACTGAATGAAAGGGTGCATAAGCATAATGAATAGAGAATACAGGGTAAAAAAAATATAGAATAAAGAATATTTTGGAAAAAAATTAGACACCCCCCCCCCCCCTTCCCCAAAAAAAATCCCAATCGAGACCCTCCGTAATTATAATAAAGAAGTAAGTACTTACTCCAGGCATGATATATTTATCCACATCAATCATAATCTCGTTAAATTCTTCTCCTTTTTTCGGAGCTTTCTTTGGGAGCTTCTCCTTGAGATATCCAGGTTCTACATCCGGTGTAACTCTTCTATTACTTATCGTCTCCATGTAATCTGCAATATAATCCACCATTTCTTTCCCGCGTTTTCTAAAGTCTGATGCATCCATCTTGAAAGTAAGCATGAAAATATTTGTTGGATTCAGTGCCGAATCGAAATGTAGACTTTATCTGGCAAGTTGTAGAACTTGAATGATATATGTTTTGTCCGAAACAGACAATCCTAAAAATTCAAAACTCATTGATCAATTTGTCGTCTGCTGTTGACGTTTCCAAAAATTAAGACGCCGGTTTTAAATAAACGTCAATTATATCGGTATCATAAATATTCGATCGTCGATAGTTTAGAACAATTAAACAAGAAATGGGAAATTATTCAAGAATAAAGCAAATAATTTGTGATTTCTGTAGTTGACAAGGACATTTTTCGATGACTTTTTTCTATTTCCGGTATAAAATTATTGTATATAGATTAATCAATTTATCAAGCATAGTTAATAGCTCGTATGTGTTCGATGTCTGTAAAAGATTTTGACAAATTGAGATGTCTTTCATTGCTTTGATCATTCAGGTATTTGAACATAGCTAGGCAGTGTTCAGTGAAGCGTAACAACTTGTGGGAGGAACCAGATTCCAGATGGCGACGGATTACTGCATGTGGAAATCTCTGACTTTTAACATTTTAAATGTCATTTTGTTTTTTCAAAAAAAAGGCCTAACAGTCATTAGAACTGAGGATGGAAGTCTCGTGTGTTCATTTATGTTATATTTGTGTTTTATTCATTTTATTTTTTCGCTTCAATATTGTGCTTCGTAAAGGTGACCTAGAAGTCTTAAGCTAAGTACATATCAGTCGTCCGGGAAATAACTCAAATTCTGATTGTCAGCAACTTCGAAATATATTCCAATTGAAAACAATTTAAACATTTAGTAAAAAATAAATCAAAATTTAACTACATGAGGGTCATTCGGGGTACTCAAACTCAGGTGCACAAAAGGGTATCCTGTCCACAAGTATCAAACTAAGAGGGCTTGATACACCAGCCGAAGTACGCAGAAGTGAGAAAGAAAAATAATGTTATTTGATGAAGCAATTCCAAAAATCCCAGAATGGAATGAATATATCGTTTTAAGGTTCCGAGTGAGACAAACAGAATTACATCATGCAGCAAAATGAACAATGCAAATACAGCGAAATGAATTCCGCTGTAGTCTTGATATTAAAAGCCATCAAATAAACATATCTATAAAGATATCCCAGATTAATATTAAGTAATTTATAATCTTTTTAATTAGCATATCCTATTTTACATAACTTATCCTTAACCATGCATTTGACATAGGTCATCATGGTCATTGTGTTTGCGTGAATATGTCCTTTACTAAGCAAAAGCAACTCCATATGTTATACCTCCGCAGTATAACCTATTTTGCGTCTATTTTATTTAAAACACAATTAGTCATGAAAAAATATTTGAAATGATTATAATAGTTTGAATATCATGATAACGAAGATAGATAAAATCAGAGACATATACTACATGTACCAAAAAAAATATATATAAAAAAAAAAATAACAAAAAATGTTCATAAATAGCTTCAATAAAGAGCCTTTATGCCAAATTTTTGATAATTGTGTCTGACATACATTTTTGATTACATATATTATTATATTTTAGATTAGTTGCGAAGCCCACGATAGAAATTTGCCTAGATCAAATTGATTGATTGATTGGTTGGTGTTTAACGCCACTTTCATCACTATTGTGCTATTTCGTGGCGGGTTCAATCTCACAAACTCAGTGTTGACATGCTAGTGAGCTAGTGAAACAATAGTTCGACCATTCGGCCACCAAGCGCCCCCTCCCCCCCCCCCCCCCCCCCCCCACCCTAGTTCAAAGACGATGGAACTTAAAGACTTAATAAGAGAATATTCAATGTATGCATTCACCCTACACAGAGGGTATCGAGACATAAGGTATGATATAAATATGCAATAAAGATGAATCTCGTTATTTAAAAGATAAAATAAACTTGTACATTGTATTTGAATAACTTTTATCACAACAAGATAAGTATTTTTTTTTTATAATGTGAATGAAAGCAGAAAGAATGTGTATTTGCTCAACAGCAAAGTATTCTGCTAAATATTCCTTAGTTTGTAGAATATGTAGATTATTAATAAATCTAGTTTTCTTGTACTAAAGAATTTTGAAAGGCTAATTATAGACTATTTTTATATTACCGACTTTTGACTCCGAATTATATAATTTGTCGACTGGTTACCTTGGACATCATGGTACTCGGTCAAGAAAGAGCAACCAAAATAAGTAAAATCAAACATATAATCGGTGTAATTTGAGGGGAAAGTTTACTGTTTTCCGATGATTTTGTAGTGAAAAAAATATTAACCAGGTAATTTTCCCCCAAAATTGTACCGATTGAAAGCTTGGTTTTACTTCTTTAGCTTGCTCTTTCCTGACTTGGTACCATGATGTTCAAGGTAACCAGTCGACAAATTATATAATCCGGAGTCAAAAGTCGGTAATATGAAAATAGTCTATTGAAATAGCATTATATTATTTTTTTTATCAGCCTGATTAAACTACAGATCCTGTGACCAAGCTTTGTTTACAAGGATTTGAAAATCTAAACTACTTTCTGTTCTGAAGACCTTTCTGGATCCTCTGGTTTTGTCGGATTAATACACACATTCAAATATTTGAAGGCTGAAATGTCATTGGCTGATGTAATAATTACAAAAACTACGAAAGTAAAACAGAGTGATGACAGATCCCTGTAAGCAAATCTTAAATACAGGATCTGTTACGTATTTTAATCAAATTGTTTTTATATGCAGGAATAAAGACAAGAAATTTAGCAACATCAAATTCGTCAGCGACTTCAAGCTTCAGTGTAGGAAATCGACCCATGCTGAGAGTAGTGAAAATTGGTAGGCTATTACGTTATTATTGTATAGTTATTCAATCAATGAAAGAACCAAATTGAATTTAAATTTCGGGGGTTCGTGGTATCTTTTTAACGAACCAACGCTTATCCATTGTATCTACTTAATGTTGAATTACAGTTTGATCTGATTTAAATTCTGAATTAGCCTGATGGAAACATCTCATGCAGTCTTAGTGCGTCAAGCTGTTATTAGAATGTTACTTCTAGAAAAGGGAAATAATAAATGGGCAATCAGAAATCATAATTCGAAGACAAATAAACAACACCATTGCCAACATAAAAAAAGAAGAGACACAAAATATTACACAGAAAACTAAAGATTCAGCTACACGGAACCCACAATAACCGGAAAAAGATCATGTGCTCCGGACGGGTAGTGAGTTCTGGCTTCATTCATCCTGCAACCATAAAATTAATGAGCAGCAAGAATAATACTTTTCAATTCCTATGCATTATTCAATTTACCATTGGTGAATATATCATGACTTATTTGAAGTTTGCAAAATGTTGAAGCCAAACCATGTCAATTTGAAATGGTGAAATATGTTTTCGTGATTACTGCGGCTGGAAAACAACATAGATTGTATATATATCCTGCAATCAGTCAACTATTGTACAAATAACAGGTACACAAATAAATTTTTGCTTTATTTGTACATGTACAAATAAAGTCTCCTGTTACTCTGCTTCAATATTGAGCAAACGGTATTGAGAATATTCTGTTTGTATGACAGTTTAGTTTGTTGTCCTCTTCGCGGCCTGTGCTTAATTTGTCGACTTCTTTGAAAAATCAGAGACAACTACTTGGATTTAAACAACTAAAAAGCTCGTACAAATAAATTTAATATTTTCCGAAAATGTATGTATATTGAATATATATTAAGGTCAAGTGTTTTTGTCTGGAAGTTCCCTCGGGATGATTGATTAATTGTTGTTTGCTGAAACATCTGTTATCATATATTCTATGAATAAATTAGACAAGAAAAACTAATTAATTTAAGCCGGTTCTATGATATTGGTTGACCGGGATAACAGGCGGATACTTCGGATGGTCTCTGGTAAGATGGTATGATAGGAAGGGCCAGAAATGTTGCCAAACAACGAATCACCATGTAATATTTAAAGGGCTTGTGCAAGCATATTTGTCTTGAGGATTACACTGTCGTGGAGTTGTATAAAGTATTGTTGGATTTGAAAACCTAAGCAGGGAGTCTTGAAAATTTTTTTGTGGATGAAAGTGTTCTGTGTTATGCAAGCGTTCATTTTCCCATCTGGTGGCATTAGATTGTTCAAGTTCATCTTGACTGGTACCAATTTGTGATCTGCATAACATTTTTGAAGTCGCCCTGAATTTGCTTTAAATATTTGCCACTAGACATAAGCAGATTCTAATATTCATGTTTATAGATCTAATATAAAAATAAGATGATGTGGTTTGATTGCCAATGAGACAACTAGACACCAGATACCAAATCATGTAGATTTAAGCAACTATAGCCATAACGTCACCGTACGGGCTTCAACAATGAGCAAAAACAATACCGTATAGTATGCTATAAAAGAATTCGACACGACAAAAATGTAAAACAATTCAAACGAGAAAACCAATGACCAGATTAATGTATAAAACAATAAACGAAAGCAAATATGATAGACAGCAACCAACGACTACGGCCAAATTAAAGGCTCCTAAAATGGTACAGGCACGCATACAAATTATTTCGGGGTTAAACATATGTCCGAGTAATCAACCCTCACCTTAACCTGGGACAGTGGCGTAACAGCAAAACATAAAAATTAATGACTTTTTGTATCAACCATGTCTACTGTAATGTGAAAAAGTACTTTTGGGCAGATCTTTAGCATGTTTTGCTAATTCAAATTTTTACAGCATTTCGAAATGTTTAGCTGTACTTTTGTTTTGTCACTTCCTCATCCGTGCAGACCAGACTGTCTAGGCATTATTTGATGTTGTCTCGCACCATGATTTCAACGTTTAAAATATATTTTGGTTTTCGACTCGCCCTTCCCATAATTCATTTTGAAAATACATATTAGAAGTTTTAATCGATTTATTACATATAACAAAAAATTTAAATAAATAACAAAGTCTGAGATTCTATTTACAAATAATAATATTATAATACCGCATAATATTCCTAACAAAGAGTTCATCGCAATCTCAATTCGTCATTTCAGGGACCGTCCATAACGTAACTGAATACCACCAGTTCCATTTAACAATTTGTCTTTTAAGAATTGCGCAAGAGCAGCAAGTGAAGCTGAATCTAATTTGTCGATTGTCAGCTCACGTTTTTTGTGTTGATTTGCACTGACTCCTTTATGGCTTTTGTGTTGTTTCTTATCGATAGATCGTCCCCAACGGAACTGCTGAGAACCAGTACCAGTTGATGTTTTGCTAGTGTTAAAAAAGTCCAAGACTTGTTGATTAGCCGAATCTACCTGGCGCTTCTGTCGAGAAACAGTTTGCGTCCCATGGTTGTAGTTCGAAAGCCAGTCCAAGTCTATTTGAGCATCATTCAATGTGTTTTGAAGCAATAACTTAATGAATCGCGACGATAAAGCTGTCGTTTGATCCTGATCCCTCAGAATATCTGACGGACTGCTATTATCTTCCATCTTTGTAACTGGTTTACTGTTTGCAATAGCACACAGAGAGCAGACGAATAAAACAGCAACTTGGTGACACATCCTGTAAAAAAAATTATATATTAATATATATATATATATATATATATATATATATATATATATATATATATATATATATATATATATATATATATATATATATGATTATATTATTACAAGTTTTACATGCAGAACATATATCACATATTCAGTACATGTTTTACTCGAGAATCTCAAATTCGTTTAATTAACATGTTCCTTTGCTCCAAATCATTTAAAAAAATATCAGAAAAGGGAATGTTATGTATAAGAAATATTAAATAAGGGGATGGAGCGGCTTGGTAATTTTTCGCAGATGTATTCATTTTCATCAGTTGCTAGATATGTTTAATTGTTACATGAGGCTGTGTGAATATAAAAACAAATGTATTGCATAATCATTGAAATATATGGCGAACATATATCGCGAAAATCCAACATAGACAGAAACTACTGTTAGACTTAAATATATATTATGTCTATCTTAAAACTTAGAAGATCATCTTGCTCGTATTGAAATCGAAACTGTATATATTCATGCTTTCGGATATACATGAAATTTATATTCACGTTGTTTTTTTCTGTTCTCGCGAAAGTCAGGTAAAGACGAGTCTCGGTCTTAAACTTTAAAATTGATATGTTCTTCCTTTTTGTCAATACCGCGGCATTTAGGAGTTAGTAAATAAATCGATCGCGAAAAATTGGCTGGTTTAGCATAGATATGTCTTGGTTACACCAGTTAGGCACCGACCATATATCTTTTATGGGAGTATGACTGTTGTATTCAAAATAAATGGCTTTATATTGAGTATCAGTCAATGTGTTTTGAAACAATAACTTAACGAATCGCGGCGATGAAGCACCTGAGATCACCCCCAGTTTTTGGTGGGGTTCGTGTTGCTCAGTCTTTGGTTTTCTATGTTGTTTTGTGTGCTGTTGTTTGTCTGTTTGTCTTTTTCTATCGGAAGTAGAGCTATGAAGCACAAAGTATTGTTTCAAGATGCAAATAATAGCTTAGTTCCTATTATGCTTAATTTTACAGAAACATAATTTTTATTCTAAGTTTCTTGAACAAAAATCATTTGTTACGAAGGGAGGAGAAAAAAATAATAATTCGCCTCCATTGAATTTAGGGGGAAAATAAATATGGCGTTGTCAGTTTATTTTTCGACTTATGAGTTTGAATGTCCCTTTGGTATCCTTCGCCTCTCTTTTATTCTAAGTTTCTTGAACAAAAATCATTTGTTACAGTAGGGAGGAGAAAGAAAAACAATTCGCCTCCATCGAATTTAGGGGGGAAATAAATTTGACATTGAGTTTGAATAAAAATCATGTTCCTATGTGTTATTGAAAAAAAGTTGTTTTTTATAGTCGAAAAAATGTGTCCAGAGAAGAAAAAAACATGAATTTAAATTATTCAACATTTCCAAAAAAAAAAAAATGAAAAAGTGATTTTTGCTAGAATTATATAACTGATATTTAAAGAGTTCTTTTATTTTTTTCCCGGAAAATGTGTCCCTGTTTCAAATTTCTAAATTAAAGCGCATAAATATGTTGTTTATAGCTATTTATTCCTTTCGGAGACGGTTTTGATAGATTGCAAATTTTATTTTTCTGTAAAATTAAGCATAATAGGAACTAAACTATAATTTGCATCTTGAAACAATACTATGTGCTTCAAAGCTCTACATCGATAGAATTTTGATCAAGTTATTCCTTTTGATTGCGATGATTTTTTTTATAATTTAATTATTTGTTAGAAATATTCCTGGTACGAAGTAAATTAAGTTGACATTTGACTTAACATATATAAAATTATAATCACCGACCAATTTAATTTTAATAAATCCAGATCTCTATACTGAATTCTAAAAAATCTTTTTTTTTATGTTAAAAATCATCTTATATTGATATACAATGATTAGTTTTGTCTTGCTGAACTGTTAGTTTCCAATATTTCAAAATCTTTTTTCAGAACAAAATATTTTTTTATATATAAACATGAATTTTAACTAAAAATAGGAATTATTAGAAATAAAAATGATTTTTATACACCTCAACGATTAAAAGTCAATATCAAATATGGATTGATACTAGATTGATTATTAGTTTTAAATATTAACGTTTATATTTTTAAATGAAAACAAAATAAAAAAATTAAATTCATATACATACCTTATTATATTAAAAATCTAAACTTCACAAGAAGAAGAATTCGAATTAAACTATCTAACAAATTAAACAATTTAGTATTTATATTCTCCAGGGGTCCGACATTCCATGTATATCTTCATCGCTGATAAGACTGTTGGGGAAGCCTCTCAGGGGAGATAGCCTTGATAAGAAGGAAACAAAAACACCGTCCAAGGTAAATTATTACCACACGCGGTGGAGGTGACACTCCGGGTACAGGTCAAACAATCGTGATACGACGATAAAATTATTTATAGATTGACGGGGTTTTTGTATTTCATAGTTTTAAAAATATTAATATTCTAATGAAAGTATGAAAGTTTTTTCTCTTTCTTTTTTTTTTTATAAAACACAAATTATAAATTATGAGTATATCTAGCACTTTTATTTATTCATATATTTTTTAACGGAATGCAGACTAGTTTATCCAAATATCTTAATATGTATTTTTGTGACAAATACTAATGATTTCGTTTATATTATGGTATTTATTGATATTAACACATTGCCTCAAAAAAATTTAATGTGAAAGTTAAAGTAGCTAGTTATTTTGTTTTAACTTTTCGAGTGATCATCAATATTATTGACGCGAAAAGACAGAAATTGCTGAAATCGATTTAATATAGTAATTTTCTTGATCCCTCGAAACAACTGCTGTCACAAATTACATGTTGAGATTGTGTTTATCTTTTTGTTTGATAATTTATTTTTTTATAGCAGCTTTTAAGACTTTTCGGGTGACCCAGACGGGTATCGAACCTACTGTCGACCTCCACGCACACGAGACAAGCAAGCTACCAAGAGACCACCGAAGTGGTTGTTGAACAGCAATCATTATGACACTATCACAAGATTCTAAAAAAGATACATTAAAGAATGTACTGTCAATCAATTGTTGTGTTATATAGCAAGTAAACGAGTATGTTGACCCCATTTTTGTTTGTTATTTTTCTTTGAGAGAATTTCATTAGAGCTTTTTCAACATTATCTCATTCATACTTTATTTCTTGTCACATGACAGTGATTTCTCCGTGTATGATCCTCATAAGATAAAAGATGGCCTTTCAATCTGCAGAAAAAGAAAAAACTACATAACCTTTTTTATAGTTTTTGAATATAACATTTTCTATCCTCCTGACAAATACTACTTTCGGTAGATCGAGTGGCAAATATTTCATGCATGTTCAGGACGCTACTTTCGTGGACATGGCACATGACGATTTTAATTGTTACATTATTTTCGATATTTTGTAAGTAGGCATGCAGAGGTTACCAAGGGGCAATCATTAAACATAAATAACAGAAAAACAGACAAAACCATGACCGAAAAGTCAAAAGACAGTCCACAGAACACTAAACAAAAACATCAGTAAAGACTAAGCAACATCAACCCTACAAAGAAACCGTAGTGACATAAGGTGCCCCGGAAGAGTAGTCAGATTCTGATCCGCTAATAGCACCCATTTTTGATTTATTTCGATAAGTTAACTAATAAGATTGTATTTTTATATATATTTTAACTGGAATTTTTTTTTTAAATGTTTAAAATATTATTTCAGTGTTCCAAATAAATGAATATATATAATTGACAGACCGTGAAATAGTGAGCTCAAAATAAAATTAAACTGTGACATATTTGAAGGTCTTTGAATGATCACGATTCACGAGTTGATTTTTTTGTCAATCACGATTCACAGAAAATAAATTTCCATGATCACGGATCACGAAAGTATAAAAAAAAAAAAATCTGTAGAAAAACGGATCACGATAGCGAAAATGCGCCGATCACGAAGAACGAAAATAACCCATCAGGCCCCTCGTAACTAGTTGATTGATTGAGGTTTGCTGTACGCCGCTTCTGCGTAAAAAGCTATATCCCGGCGAGGACTACAGAACTAACGACGTACCATCCCACATCCACACAGACACTCACGTGCCAGATTTACAATAATACAATATACCCTAGACTTCTGATGTAAGTGTGTTTGTGCTAGCTACTTTGAAGTTGAATATGGTATGAAAATTCTAAAATCAAATATCATATTGCATGTTATAAACTAGTGCCTGGGAATTTAAAATAATGCAAAACATAGTTTTATAAACACATTGATGTTCATAAATAACGCATCCATATATAAGCCAATTGTAATTTTGGTTAAAGTGTATCATTGGGCTATACTTTTTCACGTTGTGCTTTGTGGCGCAACGAATGTCTGTTTTCAATTGGTATTAAAAGTTTTAAGAGAAACTTGCCAACTAATCCTTAAAATCACGAAAAATTGGACAAAATATCCTCTCCCTTTTCTAAGAAGAACCCTAAAATTTCTTAGTTCCGTTCCCGACTTGTGCACATTCATCTTTTTTCTTAACTCCAATTTATTAGTACATGGAAAGACCCAGGTAAATGGCGGTACCACATCCCTTGAAAATTGCTTTATTCTTTATCGCTTTTCTTTCTTTTATAAACATTTTATGTGTTCATCTACTTATAAGTTTAATCATCATAAATATAGGTAATTTGATAAAAAAAATTTTTTTATAGAAAATGAAAAAAAAAAAATATTTATTACTTAATGTTTTATTAACAGGATCATATTAAACAAGCTGGAAAAGTCCTAACTAGTAAAATGCGAGAAAAGCATATTACTTAGAATTTTCATGACACGTTTGAGGGTCAGGATGGGGTCCTTCATTTCTTTATCCTTTAAACTTTTAGACCCTTTTTCTCTATTCTTATTTATTTTTATCCTTATTCTCTATTCTTTGTTAAATTTGACCCTTATTCTCTATTCTTTATTTATTTTTATCCGTATTCTCTATTCTTTGTTAAATTTGACCCTTTTTCTCTATTCTTTATTTATTTTTATCCTTATTCTCTATTCTTTGTTAAATTTGACCCTTATTCTCTATTCTTTATAAACATATATCATCACCCTTTCATCTCTACACATCATTTTTAAGCCTATTTTTCTCTATTCTGTTCTCTATTTTGCTCTTTATTCTCTTCTCTGTAAACCCCATCAAGACCAACAAGTCTTCCTCGTTCCCACTTTTCTACTATCCAATCGTCTGTCTTCAAATGTGGAAATACTAAACCACAAATCAATTAAAGGATCGATGAAATGTTACGGAATCGAACACTTTAATGCCGCTTACAATCCTTCCGAATAACTCTTTTTGTTCCGGAAAATCGAAACAAATAGATAGTATCCGCATCTGTTATCGAATATAAGAGCATAATTGAATTCTTTAGTTAATAAGGGTCAAATTGAAGTGTCATACATTGACAGTTTTGTAGATACTCTCCACCTAATAATAGATAAATTGCCGCCAAAACATATCTTTAAGTCTATATCTGTATTATGTTTTAAATCACATCCAGATACTACATATATGCATATATTTTCTATATAGGTCAACAACCAAAAGATACGTGCAGATTTTAGTACGCACGACAAATGTTTGAGGGGCTGGATTGGAGGTCCTTCATTTCTTTCAGATTCTTTAAATTTTCAGACCATTTTCAGACCATTTTCTTCTATTCTTTATATATTAAATCCCTATTTTCTCTGCTCTTGATTTCCCCCTATTTTTCTCTATTCTTTTTTTGTTGTTAGTTATTCTGCCGATTATTCTCAATTCTAAAAACCCTATCCAGGACCCTTAAAATTATGTTTCTGCAATCAATTTAAAAAAAAAAATTGCGAGAAAAAAATACTCTTAAGTCATGAACATTACAGTATAGGTCACGATTAGTTTTTGTCGTAAGATTTTTTGTAAAAAGAGTCCCGACATAGCCTTTAATCTGTTATTGCTCTAAACATTATTAGATTTCCACCAAGTTGATGAATACTAAGATGAAAGAGTCTGAATTAGATATACCGGTAAACTTTTTTTAACCACTTTTATAAAACTAAAATCTACATGTTATTTAGCGCTAAACAATGCTTCTTTTTCATTATTTGAAGCGGCCCATTTGAAGAAGAAGAAATGCTCAATATATATGCCAAAAAATTATTAAAACTCAGTTTTCATAACTTTAAAGGATTTCTAAAATGGCGTTCCCACGCCTTAAAAACAATATGATACAATTTTCGAACCTTAAAGTACATTCACAAGGACCTTCGATGGATTTGCCTATTATTTTCAAGACCTTTTTGGTAAGAAGCTAACGTATTCAGTATATATACATTTGCATCGACATTGTTGGGGTTGACGTTTACGCATCAAATTTATGAATTGATCATTTTCTCTCAATATTAAGTGTAGCATCTACTTATTTCACCTCATGTCTGAAATAAATATTTAAAAAGGTTGAAAGTATTTAGAAAAAAAACGATTCTTCCCTACAAAGGACGTATAATCTGTGTCTAAGTTAAGTTGCAGAAAAGCACTTCTAGGACGCACCAAATTTCTAGTGTTATTTTCTTTATCTAGCACTACTGCAGGTAGATACCGTCCTAAAATTCTCCGTTGATAATTTTTTTAAGGAAACTCAAGTTCGAACTCCCACAGGCAAAATTTGACCTTAGGTGAATTTAGCTATTCTATTTAGGCCCAAACTGATCATATATACATGTAGCTCCCATGCAACGCTTCTACGTATTAACATATGCCTTGCTTTCCTATGTGTAGGCTTGAGCGTTTCTGGTGGAGGTAAATCCATAAAAGTGCTTCTCGTTTCTAGTTTTTTATATAGATTCTGTTTGAATGGTTTAACACTAGTCATTTTTGGGGCCCTTTATAGCTTGCTGTTCGGTGTGACTTAAGGCTCCGTGTTGAAGGCCGTACTTTGACCTATAATGGTTTACTTTTACAAATTGCACTCATACCACATCTTCTTATATCTAATTAGGATGCATGAAATTATTAAAGTGTTATTTCCATTTGCAGGTTTATTAATTGTGTCGTTTCGACGTTTCTAGCTTTATTGTACATGTAATACAATTTTACTAAAAATCATTATTTCAATGTAAGTTGGAAAATTCCACAGAAGAATACAGACATAATAATTCTGGCACTAATGCCGGCTGTATCAGACCGAGTAGTTTCCAAACACGAATTTTAATTACCGTCTATGCTTCTATTACACATCAATTGTTATTCTTTCAACTTATTCGTCAAAACGTCATTTAATTATCTTATTAAAGGCCACATTTCAAGGTTAAAAATAATAAATGATCATAAATGACCATTGTTGTTTTGGTCAATTAGATCAGTCAATAACTGTCCTTCAAAGTAAATTCCGCATATAGTTACTGACCTTTAACAGATGTTAAGGTTAAATCCAGACTGATCTATAATAGTTTGAGATTTGAGCAATATTTGAAAATTCTTGGGTGCAAATGAGGACTAGTATATAGTGCGTACACGTGATCAACGAGGCCTCATGTTGTAACGTAACTAAATCACGTGATCAAAAAGGTCTCGTATTGTACCGTAACTACATCCGATGTACCGGTCCTTACAAGGTCCTTACAAGAATCCTACACATCTGTGCTTCGTGCTGATCTGGTGAATCAAGCCCATACCAACTGATTTTTTTATGTTTCTGTTGCAACACTGTCCAAATTTAGAGGTGGGTTGAGCCTGTGCTTACAAACATGTTTAACTCTGCTTTATGTGCCGGTGCTAGGGACCGTCTTAAACTTGCAGTGAGGTGAGAGTTTTTTTTTGCTCCGTGTTTATGTCTCACTGTGACTTTGAGATGAAGAACAGCAATAAAAGCACTGTTTCTTTGCTTTTTGTATGTTTTTTTGTTGTGCATTTACTAATTTTGTGTCACGGATGGATACCCCATATCTTTCGTTTTTCTACTGTTCAAAGTAAGGAGATTGTAATTCATTGGTTGTCGTTGGTTTGCCACAATTGTTTTTGGTTTTTTAGTTTTTAGCAGAAATCAGTCCTTTGCTTTTTCTCTTTTTCTCTTTTGAACTTCTTGTGATATCGGGACTTGTTATAGCTTACCATGAGGGTCTGGATAAGAGGTCATTTATTTCTTTATTCTTTAACTTCTTAGAAGATTTTTCTCTATTCTTTATATAATTTGCCAATTATTTATTATATTTTAGAACCTCATTATTCATTATCATTTTTACCTATGTTTCTTTATTCTTTAATTTTTAAGCCATTTATTCTGTATTTTTACCCATGACTTTCTATCCTGTAAACCCCATCCAGACCATCTTTTATATAGTACGGGTTTTGCTCATTCTCGAAAGTTATCGACAGTTACTTACATCCTCGTCCCCCTGGCTCCAGTGAATATTTGTCTCATTGGCGATCATACATGCACATCTCTTTATTTTTATATTCAACCTGTTTCACATGAATCTGTAAAAATGATTGTTTGACGTTTTGCACTATGAACACATACTTATAAACAAATAGATAATTGACATGCAGATTGTCAATTAAGTCTATACACTGTCTTGTGTATTATTTGGAGATTTCAATTTCATGTTCTCTTACGAAAAAAGCAGAAGTACATCGAACATCTTACAAAAAGCTGTCCCTCCGAACAGGAATTAATTTTTAATGTGTCATTAAACAATCGACAAAACAATAAATGACGATATAGCCTCGCCACCGCTTGTCATTTGTCACTTTCTTGGGACCCATGGAATCCAGTGCGTACGACATGTTAATATTCCTGTGATAATTATTCGCCGGGAAAACACAGTGGTGGACACATCACCCTTGATGTTAATTAAGGGGAGGGAGAGGACGTGCTTAAACGAAAATAAGGGGGGTGCAGTCAGCAAAAAATAACAAAAAAACTTTTTTTTAAAATTAAAATTGCTTAATGCATCACACAGTTAGCAAAACATGTAATTTGCTGACTACATCAAACGTGGCACCACGCGTGAAATTTTAGATTATAACACAAACATTGTACGTGTATCAGCATTTTTAATAATAAGATTTTAATTCTGCTAATCTTAATGAAGGTCATATTGTTTACTTCAGACGAGGAAACAAATTTCTGAAGAATCATGGAGTAAAACAAGGACAATTGTAAGACAGGTGAAGTGGTCATTCATCGGTCAAGCATTGTCATCATGGGCATTAAAATTACACAACGAAAAGAAACGGCCATACCTTGTCTTTGAGAAAAGATGGGGAAAGGGTTGATGCTTAATTGATTATATATATAACTATACAAAACATTTAGAACTGCACAGCGAAAAATCTATATACCTCCTTGCTACGAGTAAAAGTGATTTCAGAATTGTTAAAGAATGTGTATATGCAGAGAAATACTGACACGATACTTCTTCTCTAGGCATTATGTGCAAATAAACTGTCGAGAATACGTTAATTTGAATATCAAGACGTTTTTCCCCAAATATCCTTTCTCAAACTCTTGATTGCAATAAACGAATTCTTCTTTCTTTTCTTCTTTCTTTATATCGTTAAATTATTTGTTTTCCTTCACAGCTTTTTCATGGAATCGTTTGCAGTTTCTTTAAAATTATTTACAATTAATCAGGCATCCATTAACATTCTCAATGATATTTTCGTTGTGTTGTTTGGTTGCTGTTTTATTGATGACTACAAGACATTCATAGATACACACTTACGATTTTGTGTCAAAATGTTTTGACCGTTTATGCTCATGTATTGGGAATTAGAAAAGGTACAAGGCACGAGGCATAAATACAAACCAATAAACAGAAGATATGATTGGTTTATTGTGAGCATGATTTAGAGTGTCTGTCTACCAAGTCCATAACTTCATTCCATCCGGGGATTTTAGGGGGAAATAACCTAACCGAGTAATCTTTAAATCGTCCCTGTAAATAGAATGTTAGAATTCTGTACATATGAAGACCCATGCAAGTAGTTCAAATTATTCTACACAACAAATTTCCATGAATATAAAATAACAAAAATGGTACCAGGTATCTGTTATAGGTACTAATTTTAAAAATCCCTATAAGCAGGAATGATTTACAAGTAATGATTTTGTTGTTGTTTTTTTTTTTTTTAGTTTATCTGATATTTTATGTAAAGTTTGTATAGTTTATAAATAAATCCAGGAAAATTGCAAAAATAATTGGACCGCTTTTAATTTAGATTTTCAACTAAGTCTATTGCAAATACAAATAATTAATACATACATGTTTTATATGTCTACAGAAAAATGAAGTGCAAAAATAAATCACAATCGAAGGATCCCCAGTAATGCAAATCATATAAGAACTATCATTATGATAAACATTCTGTTTCTGTTCGCTACGAACCAAAATTTTTGTAAGAAAAATTGATAATATGCATTTACAAAAATCGGAACAGAAACGTGCGAACATATAACATATATTGTCTGAGTTTATTTATAGTTTTATTTTTTGTTCTTTAAAACAATTTATAAATATCTTAGAGAAATGAAGGCTTCAGAGCAAATGCAATCCGATTTCGTTATAATTAATATTTCCAAGGGGCATAACTTGTTAAAAACATTTGATCAGCGTTTATTTTCGAAAATGTCAAAGACATATTGATGATATAAACCTATAATATATATTTCATAAAAATCTGGCAAGAATTGTACACAGAGCTCTCATAAGGCAATTTTCCATATAATTAATATTTCCAAGGGCATAGCTCTTTTAAAAATAATTGATCGGCACTGATTTTCGAACTCAACAATGACATTGCTGATATAAACCTATAATACAAGGCTCATAAAATTCTGGCAAGGATTGTACACATAAGATAGAGTGCTAGTAATGCAATTTTCTATATAATCAATATTTCCATGGGGCATAACTCAGTCTTTTAAAAATGATTGATCGGCACTGATTTTCCAACTCTCCCAAGACATTGCTGATATAAAGCTATGCTACAAGTTTCTTAAAATTGTACACATGATCGAGAGCGCTAACCATGCAATTTTCCATATAATTAATGTTTCCAAGGGGCCTAACGCTTTAAAAAATAATTGATCGGCATTTATTTTCAAACTCGTCGAAGACATTGCTGATATAAACCTATGATAGAAGTTTCATAGAATTCTGGCAAGAATTGTACATATGAGATCGCTAACGATGTAATTTTTCATCAAATTAATGTTTCCAAGGGGCATAACTCTTTTAAAAATAATTGATCGGCACTGATTTTCAAACTCGTCGAAGACATTGCTGATATAAACCTATGCTATAAGTTTCATAAAAAATCTGGCAAGAACTGTACACGTGAGAGCGCTAATAAGACCGGACGCACGAACAGACTGACGGACGCACGAACGGACTGACGGACGGACGCCCGGTATTTCTATGTCTCCTGCAACGCGTTGCGCAGGGGACAAAAAGTGTCAGAAGGGTTTGATTATTGTGCATTCTATATAAAACTGACAGTTAACTTGTGAATCGTGCCTTTTGATAAATATTGAGAGTTTATACAAATATATTTTTTTAATACGAATATTCTAGCCGTTTTTTTTTATCAAGCGAGTTGGTGTTTATTGAAATACATGTATACTCTTACGTTAAAGCAGGGGTGTTCGGTTAGAGTCTGTAGTGCGGCTGAACAGGAAGTGACGCACGTGTTGTCTGCTTTACATTTCTTTTGTATATCCTGTATCAGGTCTGTCTGTAGGTCTGCTTCAAACATTTCCATGGTACATCCTCCCATATACAGCTCTTATTTGAAAGAAAATATATTGATAAAAGAGGTTCTCGATGGGGGCCTTAATCTCTGTATTTTCTTTTTAATTTTGAGACCATTATTCTTTATTTCATCCCCCATTATTCTTTATATTTCATTTTTTTATTGTCATTAATTCTACATTTTGCCCATTTTGCCCATTTTTCTCTATTCTGTCAACCCCATCCAGACCCTCAAGCACGATCTAAAGTATAAATAGAGAAATAAAAAGGGAAATTTCAGTTTTTCTCTCTTTTTTCTAATTGTAATGTTCATGAATGTAATACCAAAAATAAGGCAATCACCAAGATATAACAGTGTAAATACATTTATGATCGAAAAATCCCAGCAAAGTCAGAATCTGTTGAAAAAAATCCTTCAATTTCTGTATAAAGAATTATTGTAGGGAATACATTATTGTCTAAAAACGTTCACCTGATCTTTCAAGCAAGAATAAGCAATATAATTGTTTGCGCTCGGCTACAAACCTCCGTCCATATGACAGTTAACATCATATTCGTCAAACTGTATACATTGGTCAAATCCTTTAACGTTTGGGTAGTATGAAACAAATGCGTAACACATTTCTGCCTACAAAAGAACAATTTAAAATGTTGGCAGCTTTTTACAGCATTTTTGCGCCTGTCCCAAGTCAGGAGCCTCTGGCCTTTGTTAGTCTTGTATGTTTTTTTAATTTTAGTTCATTTATATGTTTTGGAGTTTAGTGTGACGTCCATTTTCACTGAACTAGTACACAATTTAATTAGGGGCCAGCTGAGGACCACCTCCGGGTGCGGGATTTTCTCGCTGCGTTGAAGACCCTTTGGTGGCCTTCTGCTGTTGTCTGCTCTTTGGTCGGGTTGTTGTCTCTTTGACATATTCCCCATTTCCATTCTCAATTTTATTTTACACAATTTATGATAACTTATGTAAGCACCATAGGCACTTGGGGAAAGGACTTTTTTATTATCCATCCCACTTTTCCCCACATCCGTTATTTTTTGTGTTCTATTAATCAATTTTAACTTTTTTTTCGCGTTTTTCTGAGATATATTATTAAAAACATAAATATACTAGAAATAACATGTTTTTACTATTTACTATCAATTCCTAGTTTACTATCCACAACGGTCTCTAATAATATTGTTTTTTCTTGTTTTAATTGTTTCACATTTGATTCGGTGCTTTTTATAGCCGACTTGCTCATTGTTGATGGTCGTACTGTGACTTATAATTTTTCACATATTCCTATAAATGCATTGTTCAGTAGCATTTTATACAACAGTGGTTTACTGGTACCAAATCTTACATCTGATCCTTCTCCCCAATATATCGTATGATTCTTATCCCCGGAAGTAAACCAACAGGATAGTTTCACTTCATCACCTAGTTAAAAATGAAAAATTTAATTTCACAAAGGTATACTTTTGAGGAACAAGTTGTTCCACGATCTTAATTTGGTAGTCTTAGAATTTTTCTAAAAAAATCATGAACCAAAATGCCTGACTTTTGTACACCATGTACGAGCGTCTTGGTTATTCATTTTGTACACTGATTATACTTTTTTTTTATTTCAGCATCCCATTATTTGCCATTCTTTATTTTTTGGCCCAATTTTCTGTATTCTATAAAAGTCATCCAGACCCTAATGTAATACCGCTGGTTTCCATTAAAACAAAAAACGAGAACTGACATATAAAGTCGACAGGGATCCCTTCTGTACTGGTGGTATTAACTTGTGTTTTTTCTTTAATTGTTTGATTCTAGATGTCTTGAAGAAAAGAAACTGTTTTCAGATTAGAAACGGATTTTTTTTTTCCACTAAAAAAATTGGGAAAAAAGAATAATTCAAATGGTCAACATTGACTTTCCAAAAAAAAAATCAAAAATTCTTGTTCCTGAACATTATTTAAAAAGGTTGTTAGTTTTTAAAAGCCTTATAAGTCGAAAAAAACATTATTTGTCTCTAACCCCTCCCCATAAACAATTGGCGGATCATGGGGAACCCCCTTTTCTCGTTTTTTTTTTAATTTAGTGAACGTTTCATGGTGTTCCGGGGGTTGGAACACACCTTTTCAAAATGGCTGGATCCGCGCCTGCAAACAACAAGAACAAAAAGATAAACAATCGGTACCGAGCGTCATTTGATTGTCCCTCGGCATTTTTACTTCTTTGTAAGGTCACCCCTTACAACACCCCTAAAGTTGAATAATGATAAAATAGTAGAATAAAATTTACTTTTATAAATATGAAATCAAGGTTGTTATATTATTATGATCATAAATACCTGGTCGTACTTCAACTGGCGGATCATGGAAGTGCAATGGAGACTTGTGATAGTTGTATACAGTATCATGAGCTATTTCTCGGATCAGTCGTCCATTACGATATATTTCAAACTTGCCTTCAACTCCTGTACGGAAAATATAAAAAGACAAGCGAGAAAATCGAACAGATTACAAATAAGAATAAAATTAGTATAAATTAAGGAGTAATCGAGACTCAGATATTGAACTGGGTTGTATTCAGATGCATAATTTTGAGAAAAAAAACAGTGAAAGTATCGTCTCATTCCAAGACAATTTATAGGGAGAAATAAATATTCTGGATGTTAATCATGTTTAACTTAATTTTTTTTAGGTAAAATTATCGAAATATTCTTTATTAAGCCGAGGACAACCCCTGTTTTGCAAATTTTAGGGAGGACGCACGCCCACCACGCCTCCGCCTGAATCCGCTCCTGTTATACGGTATCGGTAAAGCAAATTAAGGACTACAAAACAACGTATATCGTTTGTATGACAGACAGAGAGTAGTATATATATACATTGAGTAGATTGGCAAATTAGATTCTTGCCGTTTAAAAGGAACACAAAAGCCTTATTCATTCTGAACCCAGTGGTTTTTTTTTAAACACTGCCTCTCAAAATGATCCTTCATATTTATTGAGGTAGCGTCTTTATTATGTTCCTTTGAACAAGCTTGAAGCAAACAGAACTGTAGTAAGTTTCGCCCCCTGGAAAACAGCTCCTAAATTTAAGACAACTTTTTCCACCTATAAACATGAGCATATTACTTGTTCAATCAAAAATTAATAGAACGCAGTGATGGATTATGCATACCTAAGTTGTGCATATGGATATAAGTTTTTGTCAGATAGATTGGATGAGGAAGCATGCGCTGTGTACAGGTCTCACTACAACTTCCGTTTTGCAGAAAATGGTGACTTCCAGCAGGGAGTTCAAGATCGTTCTGTCCTATCTGCACATTTCCAACTTCATGTTTCCTAAGCTTGTTTGTATAATAAAGTCTTATACCAGAATTATCTGAAATATTTTAAAAACATCATTGGCAATAAAGAGAACAATTTGTTTTTGTAAAATTTAAACTGTTTCTTAAATTTCCGGAGTATTGATGAATGCATGCAAGGATTTATGCAAATAAGGTCGTAATCCAACATATCAAATTAAAAACCTCACCCCAACCTTATAAAAAAAATGTAAAAACAAAAGGAAAAAGGCAAAATTAACAATAAGAAAAGAAAAGAAAAGAAAAAAAAAAGAAAGAAAGAAAGAAAAGTAAAAGTACTGCACAATAAAAAGCAATCATCCAGTGCAAATATGAATATGTCATTTGACAGGAAGTCTTCTTGAAATACGAATGCTCATTTCCTAAATAATAACTGTCCGGTGTACGATTCGACACGTAACTACTGCATGAGTTCAAACTGTTGTCAGATTACTTAAGCGTTCAAAATATCAGATTCCTTTTTAGTACCAGTATGTACGACCAAACTAATTATAATCAACACCGAATAGCCCAATATATATATACATTAAAAGAAACAGGATCTTCAATATTAGCAACATACCTGTCAGATTTGAATCCAAGTTGTAATTGTTCCAGTGAATTTGTATAGACATGTACTTGTAAGAGTTCTTCCCAAACCGGATACCAGTATCAGCATAAGTACAAGTCTTCCCATCGACCCCTATTGTCCACTGAGCCAACCAGCTCCTGCATCTACCATCATACGCTCCACATTCATGTGGTTCCTGTTCAGATTACACGAAGTTAAACGTCACCCACTATTTAGTCATGTCCATTTTTCATAGTGAATTATTTTTTTCCAAAACGAAATTACGTAACGATATAAAAAAATGAAACCATTATCAACGTAAGTAGATAGTAAGTAAATTTATTTATATTCGGCACATATGTGCAATCACCAACAATCAACATGAGCTGAAACAAGTTCGTTCAACCGACGATACTAAACGGTATAAAGCTTATTCATAAACAGGAATGACTGTACATGCATGTGAACATTTTTCGTTTTTTTAATTTTATTTTGTGTTCTTTTCTCTTATAAGCGTGTTGATATTTGTTGGATCTAATTTGTCGTTATCAAACCCATTGCAAAACTTTACCAGGTGCTGATATGTCTGTGTTAATCGATCAAAATGGGTTTGATTTTATTTTTTAAGAGAGTGTGTGTCTCGGATATACTTTATTTGATGGCACATTTAACTATCACGAATCTCGCGATTTAAAGAACCGGTGCTAGTATGCTGGTCTGTTATTGAAAGACTGCACGGTGACGATAAACAAAACAACTGTTCTTAATTCATTTTTTTCAAACACCAGATATATTTTTGCATGTATACCCACAGATTCGTGGTGATTATAAATCTACTCACAATTATATTGACGTCAAAGTCGCAACCAAACACGAGTATATGATGAACAACACCAGGGTTACCTATCAGTCCTTCGAAGGCGATTGCATTGTAATCTTGATCGTCTGGTACCTTTGATATACGAATACATTCAAAAGATTTATAGAGGATATGCAAAAGAATAAAAAAAGACATACCAATATATACAAAAGACAAACCAATATACACAAAAGTCATACCAATATATACAAAATATAGTTTGAACATGTTGATGACGTACGGAAAATACACAAATGGTATACAGACGATAAAAGAAAAATCACCAAAGATAATTATGCAGAAGATACAGTTAATCAATTTGTTAACTTACAGACATCAAAATGGTTGTATACAAGGAGCCCATGCATCCTAGCTGCCGTTGTCAGTCCATGCAGCATTCATCCCACTGGAACCTTTACTTATTGTTGCTCTCCTCCTGAATATGCTTAAAACATTCTCCACTGGACATTTAACTAAGCATTCAACACTGGACATTTAACTAAAACATTCTTCACTGGACATTTAACTAAAAGATCCTCCACAGGACATTTAACTAAAACATTCTCCACTGGACATTTAACTCAAACATTCTCCACTCGACATTTAACTAAGCATTCTCCACTGGACATTTAACTTAAACATTCTCCATTCGACATTTAACTAAGCATTCTCCACTGGACATTTAACTAAACCATTCTCCACTGGTCATTTAACTAAAAGATCCTCCACAGGACATTTAACTAAAACATTCTCCACTGGACATTTAACTCAAACATTCTCCACTGGGCATTTAACTCAAACATTCTCCACTCGACATTTAACTAAGCATTCTCCACTGGACATTTAACTAAAACATTCTCCACTGGACATTTAACTAAAAGATCCTCCACAGGACATTTAACTAAAACATTCTCCAAAAGTACTGGTATTTTCTATAATGGGAACGCTTTGGAGAAAATAAGGTCGAACACTTCCTCCTTTTTATTGAATTATCAGGTTTGCCTCTTCAGGAAAAGTACTGGCATTTTCTATAATGGGAACGCTTTGGAGAAATTAAGGTCGAACACTGCGGCCTTGTTGGTTCTTTAAAATATATGATATATATATATATATTTATATGGTGAGTGTATTTGTTTTATTCTTTATGTCACGTTTAACTTAATAAGAGTTTTCGCTGAATGAAGTCAGTAAATTCTGAGTAACACGTCGGAGACTTAGAGAACATGAGCACAATATTATAATTTGTCACAATAGAAATACAGACTCTCTCGCTTTCTGGTGATATCAATTTCAATAGAAATATCGACTCTCTGGCTCTCTGATGATATTAGTTTCAATAGAAATATCGACTCTCTGGCTCTCTGATGATATTAGTTTCATTAGAAATATGGACTCTCTGATTAAATTGATTTCGATAGAAATCCCGACTCTTTCGTTTGATGACATTAGTTTCAATAGAAATATCGACTCTGATGAAATTGACTTCAATAGAATCCCGACTCTATCGCTCTCTGATGATATTTATTACAATTGAAGCAGAGTGTTTTTGCCACTTTTTTTATGAAACCGCTGGAAGTTTCATTTAGTCCGCATCCCTTATCATGCTTATGGCAGCTTCAAAGTTTCTATGAATGACGGTTTTAATATTCCATAAGTATAGTCATTTGAAAAGTTTAAGAATAACTTGTTGAATCTTTAACATTTAATGTGAAAATCTCTGGGGCACCTACTATAAAAGGTCCATTTATGACATTTATAGCATATTCGTATCTTTTTCGATTGGGAATACAATTTGAAATCGGAAATACAAAGAACAATAGATTGATTGACTGCGGATTAACGCCGCGCCCGCACAAAATCGCAGGTTGAGAAAAATCCGTATAAATCTTAAATACAAATCTTATTGAATATAATACCATATTACAGGCTTGCTTATTGATAAGGCTCTTTTCTTCTGCATACATGTAGATTGTATACTATCAAACACGTACACATTTGTACATTACTTATTTACCTTAAATTGTTGACAAACATAATGCGTTAATTTCTTTGGAACCGGTTGTTCTGGAATTCTTATGTCCAAGTGTTTTACGTGTTCATCAGTCGGCAATTTACAATCAGAATGGACACTGATCACAAATAATGAAATAAAACAAATAAATGACCACATTCCAAATGATGGTCTGCGCCAAAATCCTTCTTCCTACACGTTTTGAAATTTTTATCAACGAAACTTATCTATCTACCAAGTTCCGGTTGATCTGAGTGAACTTTTTATAATTTTACGTTTAATCAATTATCAAGCAGAGGACGAATCCAGGGGCGAAAGTTCCAAAGAAGGGGGTTTCCTTTACCATATATATACATGCATCACATTAAAATAACACTGGAACGAAATGTTCCCAAAATATAACCTTCTAGACCTCCCCTTTTTCTCATATTCTACGTAATAAACCTATGTGTAGACTTGTAATATTGTTCTTAAACCATTGCATCTAGCGTTTAAGGAGGTTAGTGTGGATTCGATCATCGCAAGTTAGGATTTTGATCTTTTGAAACTCTCTGATGTGCAATAATACATTTTGTTTATAGACCACAATTTCGTAATATGAATAAAATGTCAACATAGTCTTCATGAATATCAGATAAGTGTCTATACAATATGCAAAGTTTATAATCGATACAAGTCTCAAACGTGAATAAAATAAAAAATACTATCACAGATCTAAAATTTTAAGATATAAAACCACCAATGATGAGGTGCCTTACTTGGGACACGCAAATGAAATGCAGCCGATTAAACTGCATGTTTTATAAGATCCCAGCCATCCCCATTTTAAATCTCGAACAGCAAAATAAAATACCCCCCAAAAAAACTAGGGATCGTACAAGAAAGGGAATTAACTCTATAATAACAACTTGTAATATACATTGTATACTAGTAACAAAATTCGTAAGGGTTCCGCGGAACCCAGTGTCTCGCCTGCTTTTGCTGTTAGGCTCAACAAAAATGGTGAAATAATTATTAAAAATTTTCTTACTATCTTTTGAATGTAATAAGCTTCTGATCAAGTTTGGTAAGAATCCAGGATGGTTTATGAATCTAAAAATTCGTAAGGGTTCCGCGGAACCCAGTGTCTCGCCTACTTTTTCTGTTAATCGCAGGCTCAACAAAAATGAGGAAGTAAATCAATAAAAATATTCCTCTTGATACTATCTTTTGATTGAAAGAAGCTTCTGTCCAAGTTTGGTAAAAATCCAGGATAGTTTATGAATCTAATAAATGTTTAAAAACTTTAACTGCAGACTGAATGTAATGTTAACTGGAAGAAAACAAAATTTCCTTCTAGATACTAGCATTTGATCATAAACAAGCTTCTGTCCAAGTTTGGTACAAATCCAAAATAGTATAAGAAAGATAATATAATTATAAAAACTTTAACCACAGAGTGAATATGTTGTTTCCTGGCAGAAAATCTAAGTCCCTTTAAAAGTAAAATACGAAAAAAATGGATTTATTTTTTTACAAAATTTCCTTCTAGATACTAACTTTTGATCATAAACAAGCTTCTGTCCAAGTTTGGTACAAACCCAGGATAGTTTAAGAAAGTTATTAAAATTTTAAAAACTTTAACCACAGAGTGAGTGTAATATTTCCTGGCAGAAAAACTAAGTCCATTTATAAGTAAAATACGGAAAAAATGGAATTTTATTTTTACAAAATTTACTTCTGGATACTATCTTATGATCATAAACAAGCCTCTGTCCAAGTTTGGTAGAAATCCAAGATAATTTAAGAAAGTTATTAAAATTTCAAAAACTTTAACCACAGAGTGAATATTTGTGGACGCCGCCGCCGACGACGACGATGACGACGGAATGTAGGATCGCTATGTCTCGCTTTTTCGACTAAAGTCGAAGGCTCGACAATAAATGTTTAAAAAACTTTAACTGCAGACTGTATGTAATGTTAACTGGAAGAAAAACATAAGTCCATTTATGAGTAAAATACGGATAAACAGGATTTTTTTTACAAAATTTACTTCTGGATACTATCTTATGGTCATAAACAAGCTTCTGTCCAAGTTTGGTAGAAATCCAGGATAGTTTAAGAAAGTTATTAAAATTTGGAAAACTTTAATCAGAGTGAATATTTGTGGACGCCGACGACGACGACGACGCCGACGGAATGTAGGATCGCTGTCTCGCTTTTGCGACAAAAGTCGCAGGCTCGACAAAAAACGTATGCATATTCCCTTGTCACCATCTTACGGTGTTTATATATCTCAACTTGTACGATTCGCTCGTGTATGTAACAATGTTTTAGATTTTAACGAGAGAAATTTATGTATTACTGAAAAATTATTACACCAGGGTTTTCGATATCACAAACTAGTCAAAACATTTACTAAATTTTATCATCGGTATAAGGACATCATTCGTAAATATAGCTCAACATGCAGACTTCTTACACGTTCAGGTATTTCACATCCAATTTTTTATGGAAATATTCTTTATAAAGCACAAAAATGTCAGTATTCACCTCTTAAGCTAACAAAACCTTTAAATAGACTTATTAAGAAGGGATATAGTTACGATACTGTTGTCAGGTCATTAAAGATTGCATATTTTGGCGTTAATATTGATTCACTTATAGGGTCTTTGCATCGGCACTAAACACATTTATTTAAAAACCAGTTGTTGGCATGACACGGGTTATGTTCTTCTCATATATGTTATGATGGTATGATACTAAACCCCTAACGGGAAGGATTGTGCCTGATATTCATATGATGAAGACATAATCTTTCAATCAGTTTAATTGAAGTCTGGAGCTGGCATGTCAGTTAACTGCTAGTAGTCTGTTGTTATTTATGTATTATTGTCATTTTGTTTATTTTCTTTGGTTACATCTGACATCAGACTCGGACTTCTCTTAAACTGAATTTTAATGTGCGTATTGTTTTGCGTTTACGTTTCTACATTGGCTAGAGGTATAGGGGGAGGGTTGAGATCTCATAAACATGTTTAACCCCGCCTGTCCCAAGTCAGGAGCCTCTAGCCTTTGCTGGTCTTGTATTATTTTTAATTTTAGTTTCTTGTGTACAATTTGGAGTTTAGTATGGCGTTCATTATCACTGAACTAGTATATATATTTGTTTAGGGGCCAGCTGAAGGACGCCTCCGGGTGCGGGAATTTCTCGCTACATTGAAGACCTGTTGGTGACCTTCTGCTGTTGTCTGTTCTATGGTCGGGTTGTTGTCTCTTTGACACATTCCCCATTTCCATATGAAATAAAACAAAATGCTCCGCTGGGCGCAGCTTGATACGACCGCAGAGGTCGAACCCTTAACAGTTGGGGCAAGTATGGACATAACATTCGAGCTTGATACAGCTCTGAATTTGGATTGTGATTAAATATTTGACACAGCATAGGTTTCTGACACAGAATGAATGTGGTCTCAGAACTTAAATTTTTTTAATTTACCTATTACGGTCCAATATCCAAAATCTAAATACATACACAGCTAGATTCAGCAGATCAAAGAACCCCTAGAATTCAATTTTTGTTAAAATCAAACCAAGTTTAATTTTGGACCCTTTGGACCTTAATATAGACCAATTTGAAAACGGGACCAAAAATTAAGAATCTAAATACACGTGTTAAATTCAGCATATCAAAGAACCCCAATATTTCAATTTTTGATGAATTTAAACCATATCATTATTATTTGCTTTTATATATATATAAAAAAAAAATAACCAACTTAAAATGGAAAATTTTAAAGAAAAAAAAATCCCCCCCCCCTCAATTTTTGAACACACTTATGATTCATCACCCCCAAACTCAATCCCAGCCTTCCCTTTGTGGTATGGTACCTACCAGTACAATTTCAGAGAGATCCATACAATTGAACACAAGTTATTGTCTGCAAACTGTAAAATTGCTTGTTTTTGGCCCCAAATTCCTAAACGTTTAGGGCAATTACCCCCAAACTCGAACCCAGCTTTCCCTTTGTGGTATGGAACCTTGTAGTACGATTTCATAAAGATCCATACACTTACACACAAGTTATTGTTCTGAAACTAGAAAAATCCTTGTTTTTTGTCCCCAATTCCTAATATTTTGAGGTAATTACCCCCAAAATCAATCCCAGCCTTCCCTTTGTGATATGGTACCTTGTAGTACAATTTCAGAGAGATCCATACACTTGAACACAAGTTATTGTCTGGAAACTAGAAAAATGCTTATTTTTAGCCACTTTTTCCTAAACGTTTTGGGCAATTACCCCCCTCCCCAACTCAATTCCGGCTTTTCCTTTGTGATATGGAACTTTTAGAAAGAACCATACACTTTCACACAAGTTAGTAATGAAACTAGAAAAATGCCTCGTTTTTTGCCCCCAATTCCTTAAATTTTGAGGCAATTACCCCCAAAATCAATCCCAGCATTCCCTTTGTGATATGGAACCTTGTGGTACAATGTCAGAGAGATCCATTCACTAACACACAAGTTATTGTCTGGAAGTTCAAAAGCATTTTTGGCCCCTTTTTCCTCGACTGTTGGTACCATAATCCCCAAAATCAATCCCAACGTTCCTTTTGTGGTATTGAACCTTTTGGTTAAAATTCATAGAGATCCATTCATTTAAACTAAAGTTATTGTGTGAAAACCAGTGTGTCTTTGGTCATCGTCATACCAATATACGACCGCAAAATGTTTTTTTGGTCGTACAAAAATTAATAAAAAAAGTTTCAAAGAATGCATGCTCGAAGACACTGACAAAAACTTCAAAGTTACCTGTTGAGATGTAATCTACCTGCACTTCGTGGCAGATTTACATAAAATCATACATTCGCCTGTGATGAATGGGAGAAAATAACTAGTTTAACCCCGCCGCTTTCTGTATGTGCCTATCCCAAGTCACTGTCAGGAGTCTGTAATTCAGTGGTTGTCGTTTGTTGCTGTATATCATATTTGTTTTTCGTTCATTATTTTGTACATGAATCAGGCCGTTAGTTTTCTCGTTTTGAATTGTTTTACATTTGTCATTTCGAGCCATTTATAGCGGACTATGCAGTATGGGTTTTGCTCATTGTTGGAGGCTGTACAGCGACCTATATTTGTTAAACTTCTACGTCATTTGGTCTCTGGTGGAGACGACACCTTTCAGTTAGACATGTACATCTGACCATCAGTCCACACACCAAATAAAATGCCCTACTGCTTTTAGTATCGAAAGAACTGACCAAACTCGGACGACACCTTTCAGTTAGACATGTACATCTTACCGTCAGTCCACACACCAAATAAAGTGGCCCTATTGCTTTTAGTATCGAAAGAACTGAACAAACCACAAAAACTTAACATCGGCCAATACATTGGTCTTCCGATGAGACTTCCTTTTTGGCTTTCAATGTTTATTACAGTTAAACAGTCTAGTCCCTCATAAATTTAATTTTCTTCCTTTGAAGAACCTACCTATTAATGTGCCTGTTCCAAGTCGGCTTCTTTTCCAACTTCTGAAATTTTACCTTCGGGATTTGTGTTGCAGCAAATATGATAATACCAATTATTTATTGTTTAAGACCATAATTCACCTGCACATCGTCTTTTCTGATTTTGTGTTGCAGGGTTGCTATTTCGTTGATTAATACCTGGCATGTCTTTCTACTCATACTTCTTTACATACATGTAGATCACAACATATTCATACATTCAGACTACAAAATATTAAAATACAATTGTTTCCAAAATAAATCCTAACACATATTCTGCTGACCAACAACTTTATTACATTAAATAACAGTTGCTATGGTTACTCGTCGCCATCTTCTTCCTCCTCATCCTCGTTATTGATCTGGAAGTATCTGAGTTCATAAGAATCCTTGTTGCTAGCAACAACTCGTAACCAATCTCTCAGATTATTCTTCTTTAAGTACTTCTTTGTCAAGTATTTCAGATATCTAAAAAGATAGAAATCATTTTAAGTTTACGAATGCTAATTATTTCCTGTCATTGCTTTTAGTCATGTGGTATTTGTTCAAACCAGTCTGGTATTTAAAATTTTCATTTGAGGAAACATGCAAATAACATATTTTATGAATGCAGCCCCATTTGCAAATATTACATGCATATCAGGAGCAGCAACATGTTTTAATCATCTTATTCAAATACTATCATAGAAATTTTTGACTTCTGTAAAAACTTTTTAGATTTAATACACTGATAAGTGTTGTCCTTCAATCAGAAATAAAAAGCCGCGTTGTTTGTTTCACGTTTATATCAAACGGTAATTCCAACTTTTCATCATCAAAGGACAACTGAATCATTGTATTGCAGCACGTTTTACCAAATTAATCATGTGACAAGAGTTTCACACACTTGATGTCTAGTGATTCACACAGGGCTATTGGAGCTTACAACACCCTTTACAAACCTAATATTATATACATATATAGTACCTATAGCTATGGAATATTGTAGACACAGTGAATCACCACAATCACAAACAGTTAGTGTAAAAAGTTATAATTTTTTTAAATATAAAATCCCCTTGTGTGTATAGTACTGAATTAATAACAAAACACAAGCCATTATAATTTTCAGAAGACCCAATTGCGGGAAAGGAAAGAATCACAGAATATGTTTGTAATAATATGAATTGGACGTTGGAATTCCAAGGTTGTTCTTGATTTTTTTTTATGTTTCACCTGACAGTGCAACATACAGGTATACCCATATCAGTGTTGTCCTTCAATCAGAAATAAAAAGCCGCGTTGTTAGTTTCATGTTTATATCAAACGGTAATTCCAACTTTTCATCATAGAAGGACAACTTTAATATTGTATGCCCCATATCACTACCAAAACTTATCATGCATCAGTGTCAGAAAAACTTCAGTGCTGATGTTGAGTGATTCTCTGTGCAACAGGAGGATTAGCATTTCGTTTTAAAATTCACAACCTAGAGAGATTTTTTTAAACTTGAATTGCCTTCCGTGTACTGAATCGTACCGTATTGTGCAACAAGAAAGCTTATGCCAATCCATTGATACAATATTCAAAAGATCCCCATTGCTGGCAATGACAATGTTGTGGTTGGTCATTGGAATTACAATGTCATACAAGATATGGTAGACCTAAATAGTAACTGTTACCTACATGTACATTGTATATGAGTTTTGTCCTTCAGTCAGAAATAAAAAGCCGCGTTGTTAGTTTCATATTTATATCAAACGGTAATTCCAACTTTTCATCATCAAAGGACAATTTTGATATAGTATGTAATATGTAGTTAGCAAACTTGTCATGCAACAGGCAGTTATTAAAATACTTTAGTGCTGGGGTCAAGTGATTCACAGTGTGATTGAAGGTTAGAGAGAGGTTTCACAGCATTCCGTTTAAATAAACTGTTGACCCAGATGTCTCGCCCGTCGACAGAAAATTCAGGAAAAGACAATCTAATGGACAGCAACTTCCGTTTACTGATTCTTACTTTTTTGTTCAATAAGTCAGTCCATTGATCTAATATTCAGACTCACATCGCAGGTATAGTTAACAGCAATGATGTTAGACATTGGAGTTCCAAGGTCATAAAAGTAAGTATGTTAAATTCGTATCACCAGTGTAAGTGTTACACTGGTAGACCTGAATGGTAATTAATGTCCCCATATACAAAGTTTTGTCCTTCAATCAGAAATAAAAAGCCGCGTTGTTAGTTTCAAGTTAATATCAAACGGTAATTCCAACTTTTCATCATAGAAGGACAACTTTAATATTGTATGTGACATGTCATTACAAACCTTTTCATGCGAGACCATTTCTGAATCACTTCAGTGCTGGTTCAGTATTAAACAGGGTGAATGGAGGTTAGACAAACATTTCAAAGCATTTACATGTACTGTAGTTAAAAAAAAATTCACAACCAAGAAATTTTTTCAACTTAAATCTAGTCCTACTTTTTGGTTTAACAAAAAATCTTTAGCCAGTTCATTGATACAATATTCAGAAGATTGTCATTGCTGATAATAACAATGATGTTAGCATTGGAATTCCATTATCTTTTACTATAAAGATGTTAATGTCATCAATGTTAATTAAGTAATGTAAATGCATGTACCTACTATAAGTTTGTCCTTCAATCAGAAATAAAAAGCCGCGTTGTTTGTTTCATGTGTATATCAAACGGTAATTCCAACTTTTCATCATCAAAGGACAATGTTATAATATAGCATACATGCATCATGTACATTTCCTAACTAGTCGTGAGAATAATGCGTTTTTCTCACACTTCAGTGAACAGAATTTCACTGAGACGGGGAGATTAAAGGTAACACCTGATTTACAAATCTACATGTACATGTATTATACATTCATATTCATTGCAAAATCCATTGTACTACAGACAAAAATCATCTTATGATAAAACAATTGGATCAAAATAGATCCCATTGTATCTGCCATAGTGATTAGTAATAGGTTGCAATCCCAATTTCACAAGTACATGTATTCTATCTAAACTTATTTTTTTTTAATGAACCATTTTTAGTACTGTTAAATGAATGATTTAAATCAGTCTTCACACTTAGCCACAGTCCCAATCCCCCTCTGGACAGACTTGCAAAATTACTATTTGGCAGGTTAGAATTTATACAACAACAGTCTTCACAATAAACTTATAAATCTTCAGACCACGGGCTCAATTTTTTGGAAAATTTTAGTTAAGATTCTGTTGGCCTGTTGAGATGATTTTTACAGGCCCAAGTACAATTTTACAAGCCTGGGCTGCCGGGCCTGTGGCTTAGCGTGAAGACTGCTACAATAGAATATATATATCCAGTTTTCCACAAGTCTACAACTGCAAAATTATTGCTTTCCATAGTATTTATAATCATAAGAAAAATGACTTGTACATGTACATAGTTTACATCATGACAATATGCGAGTAAATTAATTTAAAATAATCCCCTTAGCTTTGATACATAATTTTGTCCTTCAGTCAGATATTAAAAAGCCGCGATGATGGTTTCATAGTTTTTAACATCAAACGGTAATTCCAACTTTTCATCATAGAAGGACATCACAATTATGATAAATGTAGCATATTTACATGTACAAACAAAATAATGTGACTAAAATATTTTTATACTCTTCAGAAATAAACTACTTTCACGTAAATGTACCTTTACCAGTCATTAACTATAATTTTGAAAATAATTGGCCCAAGCTAAAAGTTTTATCTCTCTGGCCCCAATTAATTTTTCCTCGATGGGACCAGTAGGGCATTCCTTGACTTATGCATAGCTTTACCCCTTTAAAAATTCAGGAGTTTATACACGACTTGTCAAAGATCTAAAACAAACTGAAATCAAAGTCCAATGGTAGGTTTTTGAGAAATCGGTGTCCGAGGTCAGACACAGCTGTACCCTTTTAAATATTCATTTTGGTTTACATATGACTTGGCAAAGACCTAAAATCAGGTCCATGGTACATGTAGGTAGCTTACCTTTTTGAGAATGGGATGTCAGAAGTGAGGTTGACTTTGTTCTTGTTCCTCTCCAGGACAACATTGGTTCCCATGTTGCTAGTCTTGCCGTTCACTTTGATTCTCTCTTGTAAGAATTTCTCCTGCATCACAAATCAGATATTTGGATTAGGGAAGATAACCCTAACCCAGGTATAGGGGAGGCAACCCTAACCTAGACTAGGGGAGATAACCCTAGTCACATGTTTATCATTAGTACAGTATAATACGTTTAGTACACAATAGGCGAGTCAGTTAGAAATCACTCTTAGTGGTGTTGAGTGATTCACTTTGAAATAGGAGGATTGTTGGTGATTTGGAGCGGCAACTCTGATATATCATTTTTCATGTTTCATACTTACAAATGTCTCTAAGTGAATCACCACATAACCGGGAAAAGATTCACAACCAAGCTTGATTTTTAACTAATTCACCTAATGCACATGTACAAGATAATTTCCATTTTATATATTTCTATTCTATCAGTGTACAATAAGCTATTTACTCATGATTTTTTTTTCCATTGACCAGTTCACTTGTTTTCTAAATGATTTCAATTAATATCTGGATGAGTTGTAGACTAGAAATTGACTGATTTTATTAAGATTATGCCTTAAATAAACAAAGATTAAAAGTATAGGTCATGATGCTGTTTTTTTAAGCTACAGGCTGTGTATAATTAAGTAATTTGAACATCAGTTAATTGTTTACTATCTTACAAAGCTGACAACATCCATGATTCCATCCTCGACTGGGTGGGTACAGTCAATGGTGTACTTCAAGGCACTCTTCTTCTTGCCTTTCCCTCTTTTGCCTGCACTGGACTTTGACACTTTCTTCTGGACCTAAAACAGGATATTCAGGAATAAGAAAACAATATAGATTTATACTGCAACTAGTTGTGTTTATTCCCTAAATATAGTAACACAGCTATATTTTGTGCAATGTCAATTTCATCATGGATCACTTTTTACACAATCAGGGGTTCGTTCAGGGATAAAAAATAAGTTTGAAATTTGTATTACAATTAAAATAGCTATCAAAGTATGAATTTAAGTTGCAGTATAAAAACAATATTAGGTCAATGTCAGAAAAATATAAACTTCTTTGTATTCGGCACAAAACTGGGGAAGGGCTCGGTTAAACCTCGCCCATCCCCAGTTTCTCAGCCTCATACAAAAAAGTTTATATTTTTCTGACATTGATCTAATATTGTATATTTATTTGATCAAATATCAACATAGAACATTACATAAGTAGTATAAATTAATAGCAGACATGTAAAACAATGGGTCTTGTTGCTGCATTGAAGACCCATGGTCATTCGTTGGCTTGGGTTGTTTTTTCTACGACACATTCCCAGTTTCCATTCTCTATTCTATTATATAATAAAATCTTCAAAACATTTTTTTCTAAATGGGCAAGATACTCTAAAATAAAGCTCAGACGTAGGGGTCAATTAAAGGTTTACTCCTTGAACTTAGATACCTAAATATCTAGATAATATAAATCAAACATTCTGGAAATTGAGTCCCCAACATTTTAGTTTGGTTATATTTGTAATTATCTGCAAGTGAAGGATCTTCCTCCTTAGGAAATCTGGGTAACCATTTGAAAACAAATGGAGTATGTGTCCATGGCCATGACCCCTTGCATATTACATAATTTATAAAAGGAACATAATTGTCATAAATCAAGGACAAGGTGAAGCTGATGCTAGCCTACCCAAATTCGTACTTGATTTTTGTAGTAATAATAATTGTGTACAATTTTCATAATATTTGGTTAGGCCTAAAAAAAAATAATCTGTGTTTCCTTTTGAAAAATACCATCGGTTTGGGCGGATTTTTTTTTTTTTTTTTTTTTTTTTTTTTTTTTGACATTGTAAACGAAATCTGGAAAATTATCATGGTTTTTCCAACTCCGGGTCCGTAATTAGTTTTACATACCGGAAGTGCGGCCATTTGCAATGTTTTTGAATAGGGAAAACGGTACTATTTATTCTGCCATAGGCGACAATACTAACATTTTCAAAATTTACCACTTTTTATAATAAAAACCTAGATAAAACAGTTATGTGTGGTGTTAGAACTTTATTATTCTATTTTAAAAATTGAAGCCAAATAGTATCATGACCAATTTCCAACGGAGCTTGTTTATGTTATCCATGCCCACCGTCATTTTACACCAAATTTATGAAATTTTGAAAGCCTTTTCGAATAATTCTCTAGAAAATATTTCAATAGGTTTTAAAATTTATATTGTAAATATACACACTGCAGTTATTCATAGATAACTAAAAAAATATATTGTACCCTTACATCCAATCACAGCGCTCCTAATTTGATTTCCTTCACCTGCCTTGGGTACACAAAAGGCCAACCTAATGCTGGGAAAATGTAATAGTACCGTTTTCCCTTGAAGCAACTGCTGTGCACATTTCTTGGATTTTAACCTATTTGGAATACCTTTTGACATAAATAAAATGTTTTACTGGCTATCTGTGCCAGTAGAAACAAGTTAGATAAATAATTATGTCGATTATTAGAAGCCTGTGTCAAAAACAGGGTCGGTTGATACCAAATTTTTTTTTTTTTTTTGAAGATCCAATAAAAAAATTAGGGTCGAGGCTAAAAAACAGGGTCGGTCGGGTTACCGGAAACAGATTTTTTAAATTTCGGCCTTACCAGAGGGAAGAGATTTTTTAGGAAGTGCCAGTGGGTAGAGTCTTCTGGCATCCAGCAATATACTTATTTTCACCTTCCCCCTCCTCGTTTTCCCATTAATCGAATCAGACGGTTATCAACAAATAATAAATTTTGGTTATTATATGGGTGCATACAGATTAAAATTAAAGATAAATTTTATCTTTTTATTGTCAAATCATATATTAATTGTACATAACGGTGGAGGTACAGAAATATTGATATATTACTATGTATTCATAATTGGATTAGACATTCATTGCATATTATTATATTGTGATTTGTGTGGTGAAGGATACTATAATAATTAGACTATATATTCAACTCCATTGGAGGTGTGCCTACATTGGCAGAATTTATCTCGATACAGAATAGATCGATCTTGTAGAATCATTCAAGGAATTCTGAATCTGGACTCCAGACTGGAGCCAATGATTTTTTTCTGATTTGCAATTAGAAAATCGGAGCGGATCGGCCAGCGGTCTCGGAATCGCAAACTCAGAATATGTTAAACTATTCATAAATTGGTATAACACCCAAAATTAGGTTTCAATTTACGTTAAATTACAAATAAACATGTAGTCCAAATAATTATGACTGCCTTGTAAAGTCACATTTATTTGGACTTGGCGCACATGGCTTTACTTGTTTGCGGCGAGATGAATTGTATCATCATATCCAAGTAAAAAAAACGTGTTATCCTGACTCTCATAATTGATTGAATTTGCCATGGCCTTAATATGAGCTTAAATTATTTTATAAATCAAAATCGGACAAGAAAATCGAGTTTTTACAGGAGCATAATGTTCGCACCTGTGGCATGGTTGATGTCTCGTGGTGAAAAGAACGAAAGCGAGGTCGCTATTTATAACGTGCAAATCTATATTCCGCCGAAGCCTTTACAAAATTCCGGATCTATAATTCCTCAAAATTATTATTATCATTAAATATCTAAATTATATATGTAGTAGCTACATCTGCATCCATATTTTTGTGATGTGAAAAACTTTAATGCAATTTTAAGTAACAGATTGAAAAAAAATAACTCAGTAACAGGGAACTTTGAAATATCTACTTTCATAATGTATACTGATCTTGTTAATATCGTTGGTGATGATTTTTCATTTCCTATCGTTAATTATCCATTTTTAGATGGTGATGTTCCCTTGTCACAATCTTATGGTGTTTATATATCTCAACTTGTACGATTCGCTCGTGTATATAACAACGTATTAGATTTTAGCGAGAGAAATTTATATATTGAATAAAATGTGACAATTTGCCAGTATATTCAGAAAGTTGAATGTGGGCAGTATATGGAAGAAGTATTACTGAAAAATTATTACACCAGGGTTTTCGATATCATAAACTAGTCAAAACATTTACTAAATTTTATCATCGGTATAAGGACATCATTCGTAAATATAACTCAACATGCAGACATCTTAAACGTTCGGGTATTTCACATCCAATCTTTTATGGTAATATTCTTTACAAAGCACAAAAATGTCAGTATTCACCTCAAAAGCTAACAAAACCTTTAAACAGACTTATTAAGAAGGGATATAGTTACGATACTGTTGTCAGGTCATTAAAAATTGCATATTTTGGCTTTAATATTGATTCACTTATAGGGTCTTTGCATCGGAATTAAACATATTTATTCTAAAACCAGTTGTTGGCATGAAACGGCCACGTTATCAATGGTTATGTTCTTCTCATATATTTTATGACGGTATAATACTAAACCCCTAACAGGAGGGATTGTGCCTGATATTCATATGACGAAGACATAATCTTTCAATCAGTTTAATTGAGGTCTGGAGCTGGCATGTCAGTAACTGCTAGTAGTCTGTTGTTATTTATGAATTATTGTCATTTTGTTTATTTTCTTTTGTTTCCTATTCTGACATCGGACTCGGACTTCTCTTAAACTGATTTTTACTGTGCGTACTGTTGTACGTTTGTTTTTTTCTACATTGGCTAGAGGTATAGAGGGAGGGTTGAGATCTCAAAAAACATGTTTAACCCCGCCGCATTTTTGCGCCTGTCCCAAGTCAGGAGCCTCTGGCCTTTGTTAGTCTTGTATCATTTTTAATTTTAGTTTCTTGTGTATAATTTGGAGTTTAGTATGACGTCCATTATCACTGAACTAGTATACATATTTGTTTAGGGGCCAGCTGAAGGACGCCTCCGGGTGCGGGAGTTTCTCGCTGCATTGAAGACCCATTGCTGGCCTTCGGCTGTTGTCTGCTCCGCTATGGTCGGGTTGTTGTCTCTTTGACACATTCCCCATTTCCATTTTCAATTATATATATATATATATTATTTAGACCCCTCTACCAAATGAACTGTTTTGCATGCACACGTATAAAAATTGCGGTTTTTATCCAACGCAATCATAGGTTTGAACTTTGTTTTCAATTTAGACTAGACTTGTATATATATAGAAGTCTATAAAAAGGACCAACCAGCAAATTTACCATGTACCGGATCGTCTAGAATAGACGATACTGTGCACATAAGGAAAAAATTATATAAGTCTAGAAATTTGCACAACGATACTAATATAAGATGGTATTATACGAAGATGTTGTTATTAAATCGTTTTGACAAATATTTCGGCTTAACAAATAGCCTTCGTCGGTGTCAATAATTTTAACAATACTGATTAGCTTAACAAATAGCCTTCGTCTATTGTAATCAGTATTGTTAAAATTATTGACACCGACGAAGGCTATTTGTTAAGCCGAAATATTTGTCAAAACGATTTAATAACAACATCTTCGTATATTCTAGACGATCCGGTACATAGTAAATTTGCTGGTTGGTCCTTTTTATAGACTTCTATATTATTTTCCTCTGAATGACCTGTATTATGTTATTCACATAATCCCAGTGAATTTAAGTTTTCAGCTCTTATATCATGAACATCAATGATTATTTTAAACAACTTAGAGCTATTAAACAAAAACAAATTAGAACTGAACACCACTTATCTAATTTAACCCATTATGTGTATAATGAAAGTATTCCTAACGGACTACAAATCAAGCTCATGCCACAAACACCTGGCAATTTATCCAACACATTACTTCGCAAATGGGATCAAACCCTCTACCATTGTTCCAAGCGGTTAATGGTCCTCCTCAAACAACACTGCGAAGAATATCTGAAAACTCTTACTGGCGAATTTAACACCCTTTCAAATAGCTGCAAAAAAGATCTCACATCTGACAATTGTGATGCTATCAGTGCTCGCCTTAAAGACATAACAACCATACAATCTCAAAATTTGAGTGAAAGGCAGAAAAGAAAATTCCGTAGGGATGGCATCGATCATATCAATCCTTCTTTACCATCTGAAAAAAAGAGAAAACGAGTAAGGCGCTTTAAACGTAGGTCACTAGAGACTGATTCGCCCTCCAACATTGTGGTCAATCTTTCCAAACACCAGTTAACGGAAGCTGAAACATCTCTTCTCTCGAGAGGCTTAAATTTCTGTCCTTTACCTGCCCCTGTCAATGAAACTAAATTGTCGGAAGACCTTGACAATTTTGCCAGAAGTCTACGCATTAAGGAATATTTCGCGTCGAAGGAGAACAACAACAGAGGCTCGGATAGCGACTCAGAAATTTCAGAAGACGAAAACAACTACAAATTTATAAAAAAGAGTACTTGGATCCCTAAACCGAGCAAAAATGCCACCTTGGAATCATTTATTGACAATTTTAAGTCGGACATTATTAGAAATACTAGAAATAACAATAAACCTTTTGACAATCTTACCAATGAAGAACGAACTGCACTGAAAAACTTACGATCTAACGACAATATCGTCATTAAACCTGCAGACAAAGGCAGTGCAGTGGTTGTCATGGATAAATCTGCCTATATTCAAGAGGCTGAACGACAACTTGGCGATGCAAGGTTCTACCAAAAACTAGACTCTGATCCTACAACATCTTTTAGCAGAGAAATAACTGATAGTTTGGTAGAAATGCACAACGATGGTTTCATCGATGAAAAGACTCTAGAATATTTGAAACCAGAAAATCCAAAACCGGGCAGATTTTATCTTTTACCTAAAATTCATAAGGCCAACAACCCAGGAAGACCTATAGTTTCAGCGAACGGTCATCCGACGGAAAAAATATCGGAATTCGTTGACTTCCATCTTCGTCAACATGTTGAGGACTTACCATCTCACATCAAAGATACTACCGATTATCTTAGAAAATTGCAGGCCTTAAATCCACTCCCCTCCGACACGACACTTGTCTCTATGGACGTCACCTCCCTCTACACGAATATTCCACATGCAGATGGCATTGATGCATGTAAAGAAGTTTGGAATTCCCGACCAGTGAAATATCCACCTACTGAATGCCTGGTCAAAATGCTCACGCTGGTACTCAAAAACAACAACTTCACTTTTGATGGAGACCATTATCTGCAAGTTAATGGAACTGCTATGGGCACCAAAATGGCTCCATCATATGCCAACATATTTATGGGCAAATTAGAAAAACAACTCCTTGAATCTTCCATCGAAAAACCGCTTTCCTGGTTTAGATTTATAGATGATGTGGATATGAAATGGAATAAAAGTGACGAGGATTTAGATACATTCATCACTCATGCCAACAACATACACCCAAGTATCAAATTTACTCATGAGAAATCTAAATCCAAAATCACCTTCCTCGATACCTCCAGCTCGCTCACAGATGGCATCATATCCACTGATCTATATTCTAAGCCTACTGACACTCACCAATATCTGTCCCCTAAAAGTTGCCATCCTGCTCATTGTACTAAGAGCATCCCGTACAGTCAGGCACTCAGAGTCAAGCGAATATGTTCCAACTCAGAAACAACTAAAAAACAACTACGTCAACTCGAAACCCGCTTGAAGAGAAGGGGCTACAAACACAAAACTATCCAAAAAGGCTTTCAGAAAGCGGAAACTATTCCAAGGAGTAAACTGTTAGAATACAAATATAAAAAGAAAAATAAAAGGACTCCATGTGTTCTTACTTACCACCCATCTCTCAAAAACAGCTTCGGTGTCATTCGTGAGCATTGGAAAACAGTTGAAAAGAATTCCAAACTATCCAAGATTTTTCCCGAGCCTCCCATGATAGCTTTTAGGCAACCCAATAGTCTGCGTAACCTGCTAGTGCGGGCTGAAGTGTCTGATAATAGAAGTACTTCTGGAGAATGTCGTTCGTGTGATGAAAAACGCTGCAAATGCTGCCTACAGATGCATCACTCATCAACTTTTCACAGTAAGGCAACCGAAAATAACTATAAGATATTTTGCAATGTTAACTGCAAAAGTATGAATGTTATTTACATTCTAGAATGTTCGGTTTGTGGCCTCCAATATGTTGGTGAGTCAAAGCAGCCTTTCCACAAACGCCTCAATGGCCATAGGAGTGATATCTCTAAGAAGCCACTTCTCCCAGTTTCTCAGCATTTCAGACAGTCTGGTCACACACTTGATGACTTTAACCGCATGAAGATCCTAGTGATTGAACAGAACATTCACTGGAGTGATGCCCAGCGACAGGTTCGGGAAAGCTTTTGGATAAAGGAACTAAATGTACATCATCCAAACGGCATCAATAAAAAATATTAAGTTTTATTTTTCACTCATTTTGGGTTGTAAATATACACAGTCACGTATATTTGAGTATTGAGTTTTGTTTTATATTATGATGTTCAGGATTTTGGATTAAATCAATAGACCAAAACTTACCTGTATTATTGAGCTATTTTTATACATATTATCAGTATTGTTAAAATAATTGACACCGAAGAAGGCTATTTGTTAAGCCGAAATATTTGTCAACACGATTTATTAACAACATCTTCGTATAATACCATCTTATATTAGTATCGTTGTGCAAATCTCTAGACTTATATAATTTTTTCCTTATCTGCACAGTATCGTCTATTCTAGACGATCCGGTACATAGTAAATTTGCTGGTTGGTCCTTTTTATAGACTTCTATATATATATATATATATACAAAGATGGTGTTCTCTCACTAAATATTTAAAAGTTTGATGACTAAAACACTGACTATGTTAAACGCATCTATCCCATCGAACTTGAAATCTAGGATACAACCTTTAAGTCCACCTCCCAGGACCCTGTCTATGTCTTGACTTACATTTAGAAATTGACAATGATGTTCGGTTGCATGAGAAAAACTTTACGACAAAAGTTTAGATGCCAACAGCTTTAAGTTACTAGTAAGCCTTTGTTAGTCTTGTATGTTTTTTTTTTTTTTTATTTTAGTTCATTTATATGTTTGGGAGTTTAGTATGACGTCCATTCTCACTGAACTAGTACACATTTTTATTTAGGGACAAGCTCAAGCCCCCTTTCGGGTGCGGGATTTTCTCGCTATGTTGAAGACCCATTTGTGGCCTTCGGCTGTTATCTGCTCTTTGGTCGGGTTGTTGTCTCTTTGACATATTCCCCATTTCCATTCTCAATTTGAGTTGTATGCCAAGTAAAAAAAAGAGAGAAATCCGATTTTAAAGCTTTCGAAATATTATTGGTTTACCGTCATGGAATATCTGAGTCACACTGAGATGACCACGCCCACATGTCCCAAATCTCGTATCCAAAATCCACATCTTTTTCCTTTGATTATGATCACCAAAAGTATGATATTTTTTTTACTGTGAGCTTATTATCTAGATATTTAAATGTAATAAGGTTACTGGTACATTGTTTTTTTTTTACATTTTATGTTTTCTTTATAAACTAATTAATTTTTATATGGTTGCATGGACAGGAAACTTACCATAGAGTGTCGCAGTTTTTATTGACCTTTTTATCATACACTTTTTTTTCATAAACGATCGAGCGCATGTGAGTAAAGGCAGAGGATTAACATTTATAAATTGTATTGCATTTTGATGAGTTTAGATCGAGTTAACTTATTATCTATAAATTATTGATTAATTACAGAACAATATACCGGTATCAAGGATTTCAATAGAACTGAATAGAAATAGATCCCAGTTGCATTCTTTTATTCAAACAGAATCTATTTTTTTTTTCATTTTCTCTTTTAACAAAAAAAAAAAAAAAAAAAAAAAAAAAAAAAATCAAAATGCATGTTATTCTTCTTTGATGCATAATTTACAGAAAAAAATCATTTAACTCTAGGTCGAAAATTACAGATTAAATTAAATAAGTAACTGCGGTATATATGATTATATGAGGCTCGTAATGGGGGTACCTTCATGACGAATAACGGTAAAAATTCTTGCCAAATGACGCTAACGGTAATTTTTGGTGCATGACGATAAAATGTACACTTTCTTTTAGACGATAAAAAAATTGACTGATTTTGAAGCATCACGCTAATTTTTTTCCAAAAATAACGGTAACGATAATTATTTGAGACCTCTGACGAAACACGATAAGGATATTTTGACGAATCACGGTTAAGTTTTAACCAATTTGACGCTTGACGGTAAAGGGCATTCCTACCCTCTAATATGCTCAGCCTGGGACTATTATACTAATAGTATAATAGTCCTAGGCTTAGCCGAGGATAGCATTTTTTATATTTATTATGTTTTAAAAAGCTACCCTCATACTAAATTTTATTTATATAGTATAATGTCACATCTGAATCTTTTTGCATTGTATGAATTTTTTTTATAGACAATGATAATGAGATATCATATATTTAAAAAATATGGACGATAAAATTTCATACTGCAAATACGGAAATTAAAGTTACTCCTGATTTGGTCCTAATATTATTGACTTTTCTGAAACCGGAAGTGATCTTTCCACACTTCGATTTCCTTTCTTGCTCATTAGAAATGATTATTTATAATTTGTGCCGGTAAATAAGATTCATATATGTTTTCCCATACAGTTAATGAACAATTACTTATCTCTCTCATTACATTCACTTCTTTGATTGAAATATCTGTGATGGGATATCTAGAAGCAGTACAAAGCATCAAGTGGGCGTATCATCGCGTCATTTTTCTGGGGTTTATTTATTCATATTTTGATATAACTCACAATCAAACAAATTTACACAGTTTTGGTCTGCTGGATCACTGATATATGTCAAAATTAAAACTGCAAATCTTACATCTGTGTCTTTTTATACTGGTTCTATTCAATAGCTCTGTTTTGAAATTAATATAATTTATGGTATGGGTTATTTCGCACGGTTGACGGTTCCTAATTGCTCTCCAAGTCTTTTGACCAAATGCTCCCTTTCCCTTGATATGTTGGCCCTGTTGACTGTTCACACCAGGTTCTTTATCCCAATTTGATTAAACGATGTTATTTGGTCAAGAATCTGAACCATGAAGCTTTTTATGTATTTGGTCCAGAATAAAAATGTAAATAATGAAAATTAAACCCTATGAGTGCATAGATGAACAACTGTGAATGATTGTGTTTTGACTTAAGCTGCTAATTACTACGAAAGGCCATACATGCCATATGTACATATAAATCTTTCTAGATCTTTGTGTTGCTATTAACATGATTAAAGAACATAATTAATCTTGCTGTAGCTCCTTTGCAATGAGACAAATGGTTTTCCTGCAAGCTCAAAACTACAAATTGAAAGCTCAGAATTGTAAGAACTAAAACAGGCATCAACAAATGAGTAATGAATTTGATTCAATTTATGAGGTATCTCTTAATCTACCAGTCAGATCCTATCGTCTTATTTGACACAACTTATCTCTTGGAACTGCATGTTTCCTCATATGGTACACATTTACTCAAAGAATTAAGTATACTTGGGGTTTCAGGCCTTGCCAGCTCTTGAATTTGCCTGATCATAACACTTTTTCCCTCACTCTTCTTAATTGGTTGTCATATTATTGGAAGTAATCTGTTTATCTTTTATGGGTTATATATGTTTGAACCTGTAAAAGTTTGTTTTTTACTGGACAAGATATACACTTAACCATAACATACATGTGTTAAATCATTGTTTTACTCTACTGTCTACATGATGTACTTTTCTTTTCAGGTAACAAAAAATAGAGAAATGATTGGTGGACTGTTTATTTACAACCACAAAGGAGAGGTCCTTATCTCCAGAGTGTACAGAGATGATATTGGGTAAACTTATCAAATTAAAGTTCATAATTATGATAAATGTTATTTTGAAGGAGTTAATTGGTGCTTTGAGTTTGACAAGCTGAATCAAGTCAAAATGAGTTGAGTTTATGAGTTTATTACAAAGTTTTAACTTGACACATACAGTGCTTTGTGCAGTACCTATTTTCATTAATTTCGTAGAGAAAAGTGAACCACAAATTTATATGTTCAACAAAGTACTAAGTCCCTGTAGTTTTGTGGCCAAACCAGGAAATCAAGTATCCACAAAATTACAATCTTTCATTAATCCACGAAAAATGGTACTTGTCTTTGTTCGCAGTAGCAGATCCACGACTTTCCAACTCACAGATTTATTTTTATATATATAAACTTTGTGGACAATACATTAATAAGTGATAGAGTTTTTTTATTTTCTGTAATCATTTACTTTAAAATATTGCTGCCTTATATTTCAGACGTAATGCAGTTGATGCTTTTAGGGTCAATGTCATCCATGCCAGACAACAAGTCCGTTCACCTGTTACCAACATTGCCAGAACCAGTTTTTTCCACATCAAGAGGTCCAATATTTGGTTAGCGGCAGTAACCAAACAAAATGTCAATGCTTCTATGGTTTTTGAGTTTCTTCTGAAAATGGTGGAAGTCATGCAGTCATATTTTGGCAAAATAACAGAAGAAAATATTAAAAATAACTTTGTTCTCATTTATGAAATTTTGGACGGTGAGTTTAACCAGAAATTAACAAATAAAAGGATTTCTCAATCACACCCAGTAACCTCATTTAAGGATGTACTTAGGTCAGGTTTAGGGATTTATGATAGATATCCGGACTCCTTGTTTTTTCCCCCTACAATACAGGGTAAAATATTTTACCCCATAACACCCATTTTTGTCTCGCCTTGACGGAGTCAAAAAGCGAGACATAGGTATGCTGTTTCCGGCGGCGGCGTCAACATTGTATTAGTTTGTGATTAGGTCTAGTTCATGGTGAACCACTAGTGGTAGGTCAATGATATTTGGTATGCAGTTGTATTAGCATTGGCACATCTCATTACCATGGAGATTATTTGGCCCGCCCCCTCAGTCAAGGTCTATTGACTTTGAAACTTTTAATAGTTTACATGTATTAGTTTGTGATTAGGTCAATTTATGGGGAACCACTAGTGGTAGGTCAATGATATTTGGTATGCAGTTGTATTAGCATTGGCATATCTCATATCCATGGAGATCAATTGGCTCCGCCCTCTTAGTCATGGTCTATAGACTTTGAAAATTTTGCTAAGTTAACATGTATTAGTTTGTGATTAGGTCAGTTCAAGGGGAACCATTAGTGGTAGGCCAATGTTAATTGGTGTTCAGTTGTATAAGCATTAGCACATCTCATTTCCATGGAGAATATTTGGCCCCATCCCCTCAGTCATGGTCTATTGACTTTGAAACTTTTGCTTAGTTTACATGTATTAGTTTGTGATTAGATTAGTTTAAGATGAACTGCTAATGTTAAGTCAATGATATTTGGTTTGCAAATGTATTGGCATTTGCAAGTATCGTTTCCATGGAGATTATATCGCCCCACCGCTGATCATGGTTCATTGCCTTTGAAAATTTTACATAGTTTACAAGTTAATGTTTGTGTTTAGGTTTGTTTAAAGGGAACGACTTATAATAAGTCAATGGTATTTGGTATGCAGTTGTATTAGCATTGGCACATCTCATTCCATGGAGATTGTTTAGCCATGTACCTTCAGTCATGGTTCATGGATGGTTCATGGACTTTGAATATTTGCATAAATTACATGTTAAAGTATTGCTATTTTAATTTCAACATTTGCATTATCAAAATTACAAAAAGGCGTGACATATCTCTGTGATAACAATTTATTCTTTTCCTATAAGACTTCAATAGCTCATAAAAGGTCATTTACCAAAATTTAAGCAGATTGTAGATTTCTTTTCTCTCTATTTGAGACCCAAATAATACCAATGCAAATATAAGGTTAATGTCCGAGTCAGTCTTTTTCCCGTCATTTGAAAAAAATTAAATATCTCAAAAAGCAACTCCATAACCTATCAATATTTTTAGCTAAGTTTGTTCCTTAACTAATGCTCTTCTGACTAATCATATCAATTTATATTAAAATTCTAGATTTTTTTAATTTCATCTAAGTACATCCTTAAAGAATTTAAACCAATTACACCCTGTAATGAGATTTGATTTGATTTTTGGTGTTTAAAGCCACTTTTAACACCGCTTTTGGGCTATTTCGTGGTGGCCAGTTTTATTGGTGGAGGAAGCCGGACTGCCTGGAGAAAACCACAGACCTTAGATAGGAAAACTGACAATCTTAGTCAATTAAGATTGAAGGCGAGTGCACCTGCACGAGCGAGGTTCGAACTCACAACCTCAGTGTTGACTGGCTAGTGATTACAGTAGTAACTACTAAGACCACTCAGCCACCGAGGCCCCCCTGTAATGAGAGATTTTGTAAACTTTACAAAGAGTATGATGGAAATGAGATACATTTTTTTATCAAATGTCCCCAAAATTAGATCTAAGTACAACATTAAAAAATTAGATACATATAATTTGAATGAATTTTTTTTTATCAAAATTATAAACCCAAATTTAAAAAAAGAAATTATGTATATAAAAGAAGTTCTTGATTTAAGCATTTTAACATAATACCTAATACCAGTTATTTATATACACTTTTTCTTGCTGTGTTGAAGACCCATTGGCAGCTTGCAGCTGTTTTCTGCTCTTTGTTCAGGTTGTTGTCTCTTTGATACCTTCCACGTGTCCATTCTCAATTTTATTACTTATACATTAACCTATGTGATCCAATTTATATTAATAAAAAATAGTGAATAGATATATTATTAAAGTACTGTAAATATATAAGCCATAATAAGAAATCATCTATTATTTTATACCATTTGTAAACTTATAAAACTTTAAGTAATTTACTTGTATTAGATGCAATCAAGGTTGGGCGGTATTTACCACCCACGGTATTTACCAGTGGTATTTACCGGTATTTACCGCCCCGGACAATACTCCCCAAGTGGTCAATACTGGCAAATACTGGTCAATTGAAATTTTCATGCTTCTTTTGACTGGCTTATCTATCAATTCTAGTAAAAAATGGTTGATGAGGGAAAACTTTATTCCTTTGGCATGATTCAGTTTATAAAAATGAATGATATTGGTATGTTATTAATTATTAAAACATTAAAAATGACTAATTTAGTTCTTAGGGGTAATTATATTGCATACTTTTGGTATACATATAAAATTGAGCAGCTATATCAGTTATTTTAACATGTATAAATCAAGATATTTTTTTCTTGAAAAGGTTTGAATTTTACAGGTAAATAGAATTACAAGTGACTAGCAATATAGATTATCAGAGCATTACCTATTATATGGCTAACAGGTGTCAAAAGTTTAATTACTATAACAACTGTCCCCTAATAAATGTTGACATAACAGGAAAAAAGTCATAAAAGTGATTTCTAAAGATTGTTTTAAACAATGAATTAATTCCTGGCTATTCAACAGCATGATAAATTTGTTCTAAATGCAGGAAATGTTTTTGTTTAATAAATATATAACATATATATATATGAAACAATTTTTTAAAATTGTTTAATTGCATCTTTGAAAATAACTGTTAAGAAAACCAGATGTTATATAGTCTCTCTTAAGTGACTGACTTCATGGTGTTGATGACTATATCTGTTGTATGATTAAATTAATATTTGATAAATCTTCATTAAACCATGTTCATGAACTAATTAATTGTGACTTTTTGTCCTATTACAATGTAGTAAATAAGTGACTTTCTGCCTTGTGACTATATCTATCCATTTACCAAGTAATTGACCTGAGATAGGGACTAGTTTTATAGTAAAGTCCTATCAAAATTTCAATTGACCAGTATTTGCCAGTATTGACCAGTATTTGCCAGTATTTCCCGGTATTTACCGGTATTTACCGCCGGCATGGTCAATACTAGTATTGACCGCTTTTTTGCCAACCTTGGATGCAATTGTTAAATATACCTGTTTTTGGACCATGCCTCTATTGTACTCTTTCAAATAAAATATGTTTCCAGTAAGATATTGAATTGCATTGAATAAGTATATTGTATATTTATTTTTCAGAGATCCTTGACTTTGGATATCCACAAAACACAGATGTAGGAATACTCAAGACATTTATCACTCAACAGGGTGTAAAATCTCAGTCTAAGGAAGAAACCAGTCAGATTACGTCACAAGTTACTGGACAGATTGGCTGGAGACGTGAGGGAATCAAATATCGTAGGAATGAATTGTTTCTAGATGTCCTGGAGTCTGTCAATCTGCTGATGTCACCACAAGGTATGTACTTGACCAGTGTCCTTGCTAGCCTCTCTTCCCTCAAATCGAAAAAATATGCTCTTGTTTCCCTTTCAATTACCCTAATGTCAACAATGTAATTTTACCAACCATGTAAATAGCTTCATACATTTACAATAATCCCTTTGTTTATTTAAGACTTATTTTAAAAATAAGAAAATGTGGTATGATTACCAATGAGACAACCTTCTATAGCTACCAACAGACAAAATGATGTAGAAGTTAGCACCTATGGGTCATCATATGGCCTTCGACAATGAGCAAAACCCATACCGCATACCAATCTATCAAAGGCCATGAAATGACCAACATGAAACAATTCAAACCAACGGCCTGATTTCTGTACTTTATTATAAACGAAAAAACATGATATACAGCAACAAAAGACAACCACTGAATTACAGGCTCCTGACTTGGGACAGGCACATAAAGAATATGCTGGGGTTCCAGCCAAAGTATGTTATGTTATTGTGACATATTATTCCTGTCAGAGAATCAGATGTTGGGTATGCCATCATGACATATATTTTTTTATTCAAGGTCAGGAATCAAGCTTAAATATGTTTGGTCATTTTAATGTTTTTTTCTTTATTTCAGGTCAGGTATTGAGTGCCCATGTGGCTGGTAAGATTGTTATGAAGAGCTACTTGAGTGGTATGCCCGAGTGTAAGTTTGGTATCAATGACAAAGTTCTGGTGGAGAGTAAAGGAAAGAGTATAGATGATACTGGCAGAACAACAAAGTAAGTGAAAAGTTGACTAAGAAAAAAATCTGCAATTTATTAACCAAAAATATTGTGTTTTTTTTTAAACTTTGTAAAATTGATACACATCTTTTCCCTGTTGATTCACTCAGTTAGCCTGAACTTTTCTCTAACTTAGGCAAAATAAAAAATAAAAGTCTATGCCTACCTCCTAACAGAGTCCAAGTTCAATCCACAGTGGGCACTACTCCAAAATATTTATGTATAATTATAAAAATAAGAAAATGTGGTATAATTTCCAATGAGACATCTCTCCACAAGAGACCAAATGACCCAAAAATTAACAACTGTAGGTCACCATGCCTTTCTTAATGTTATTTTTATTAGAAAATACAGTTTTTTGTGTCACTTTTTTCTTACTTTGGCAAAATAAAAAAGATAAAAGTCTATATCCTACCTACTGACAGAGCCCAAGTTCAATCCACTACTCTTAAATATTTATGTGTCTTTCTTAATGTTACTTTTTCAACAAATATCTTAAGTGCATAATGCATATATATTGTAATCAACTGGGTAGCTATACATATTTAGAATATACAATTCTGTATACTGAATTTCTAATTACCATGATTACTATATGCAGTCTTTTCAGCTTACACAAATTAGTTATATCAACGTGATCAAAGATTCTAGGTTTCCTTTTGTATTACCCAAACTTTCTTAATTTGGTACTGTTCCCTTCATTTGCCATTTCAGAGTTTAATTCATTTAGTGTAATATTTTCAAAAGCATATTGTGATTGGGTAAAACTGATATAAACCATTGTAAAAAAAAAAGATATTCGACGAATTAAGTAGAGATATTTTCATGAAGAAGGTTCATGAAGGACCTAAACCTGTCAGGATATGAATCATCACCACACACTGTTAATTATGTGTATTGCAATTGGCATAACCTACTTTTTATTTATTTATAAAATGTCATTTTTTTTTCCGTTTTTGTGTACAACGATGAAGTTTTCCATGCGACAGCTAATTTATTATTTGTTTCTTGATTTAGCTCTAACCCAAGTGGTAAGAGTTCTATAGCTATTGACGACTGTCAGTTCCACCAGTGTGTCAAACTTAGTAAATTTGAGACAGAACACAGCATTAGCTTCATTCCACCAGATGGAGAATTTGAACTCATGAGGTGAGTAAACTTGATAACCTTTAGATGTCCTTTGCATGAAGCCCTGTACAACAGGAGGAGCATTATGTTTATCTTTAAGTGGGGACATTTGTTTTTCTTGCGCAACAATCATTAGAAAAAAAAATTAATTCCTATTGCAGAAAAGTTGGCAGACATTCTTCTACTAATATATCAAAATTTAATGTCACTTCATAGCCCCAATTGTTATGCCAGCTTGAAATGTCCTTATAAGGCTATTTATTTTACAAGAGTTTACATAAAATGATCAGCCCTATCAAAGAATTTTGCTAATTCTGTGTTATGTATATATTATAAAAATAAGAATATGTACTATGATTGCCAAGATGACAACTCTCCACTAGAGACCAAATGACATAGACTTACCAACTAAATGTCACTATACCGCCTTCTACAATGGGCAAACCCATACTGCACAGTCAGCCAGAAAAGGCCCCAAAATAACAAATGCAAATGGCCCAATCCACACTTAAAACCATGAAAAACAAACATCATATACAGCAACAAACGACAACCACTGAATCACAGGATCCTGGCTTGGGACTGTCTTTAACTTGCAGTGAGTTGAGAATTTTTTTATGTGTTGAAGGGTTCATTGTGACTTTTTAGGTGTGAAAAAGATTTTGTGTGTCATAAATTGATACATTGTTTTTTTCTTTATAAATTATAATCACATGTGTTCTCTCTCCGTCTTTTTCACATGTCAAAAAACTGAAATTCTGTTTTATTATTTTCAATGAATTGTTATGTGCTCAATACATTTTACTGCTAATTATATTTTTTTCTGTAATTTTTTCATCATAATTCCTTTTTTCTACCTAAAATTGAAAGTCATTTTTTGTTATCAGATCAAAATCAGAAGTACTGATATTTTTGCATTCCTTGAAACAGAAAAATAATACACTGTGAATTTACCATCTTTGAAATTCTGAAGTTGATTCTGTCATATAACATATTTAACTTCCAGCATGCAAAAACATGAACTTGATCTTCTTATTTTTAAAGATATCGTACAACAAAGGACATCAGTCTACCATTCCGAGTAATTCCATTGGTAAGAGAAGTTGGACGATCCAAGATGGAGGTCAAAGTTGTTGTTAAGTCTAATTTCAAACCATCACTACTAGCACAGAAAGTAGAAGTAAGTATGTTGAAAGCATGACCTCATATTCAGCAAAACTTGGACTTTTTTTTTTGTTTCAGATATATAAGTATATATTCTGATAAACTTTCAAAAAGTATACTTAGAATCAGTAACTTGAGACTGCAGTAGCCATTTTGTATATAAAAACAAACTGAAATGTGTGAACTTAAAAATGTTGAGCCTTGTTAAGCTTTATATATTTTTGATATAGCTGAATCATAATTAACATATACCCAATATCCCTGTGTTTCCTTTTTCAGCAGAATATATGATAATGGTAGTAACATTTGGAATAGGAAGGATTTGAGCTAAGATGACGAAAATAACAAATAAAAAAAAAAAGATGTAGTCTTGGCTTTTTTTTACCCTTTAATAATCTCTATATTCTCTCTGAGAAATAATTTTTATGCCCCACCTAATGGCATTATGTTTTTCGGTCTGTGTGTCTGTTCGTATGTCTGTCCATTCGTCTGTCTGTCCTGCTTCAGGTTAAAGATTTTGGTCAAGGTAGTTTTTGATGAAGTTGAAGTTCAATCAACTTGAAACTAAGAACACATGTTTCCTATGATATAATCTTTCTAATTTAAATGCCAAATTAGAGTTTTGACCCCTATTTCACGGTCCACTGAACATAGAAAATGATAGTGTGAGTGGGGCATCCATGTACTATGGACACATTCTTGTTTAATCAAAATTTAAAAAAAATGACAAGTCACCACAAAATTAAAGACTCCTTATAGTCTAACATCTTCCTTTGGCAATTGTCAAAGACTCATAATGATAATAATGTTCAAACAATGTTGAACATTACAAACTTTTTAACACAACCCTCCACAAGAATATAAACCTGATATCATTTTTCTATAGTGAAAACTACCTAAATTGTACTTTGTTATTTATTTTTTTCTTCAGCATAGAATATCAACTCTCATGTAAATCACAATTTCAGGTACGCATTCCAACCCCATTGAACACTAGCGGTGTACAGGTGATTTGTATGAAAGGAAAAGCCAAATACAAAGCTAGTGAAAATGCAATTGTGTGGAAGTAAGTACATCTATGTTTTGTAATTTTTTTTGTTAAATATTAAGAAATTGAATTAGCATTAGCTACGAGATATAAAATTTTTAAAAATTATTATGGAAAGTGAAATAGTGGAATAAAAATTCTGTTTTAGAAGCCAGTTTGGCTCAATTTTGTCAATTTAAGCAAAGAAAATCACTTAATGAATTATTCACTTGCAAGTGAAAAATCCAACCTCATTGAATCCGTATTCATGTGACCTACAATTTAACCCTTTATATAGAAGGGTTACACATAAACTAAGCATTTTCAGCTATTTAAAGGAATGTCAACATTGAAAGTGAAACAAGGGTTAACCATTTATTGACTGGTTCGATCCAAAATAATTCATTCTTAACTAGATAAAAACGAGGATTAAAATATTTTTTAAACCTTTAATATGAATTCAATACAGACCTAGAAAAATCCAACTGCAAGTGTTGGCTATGTATTTATATCGATATTTATGTTTATATTGGGTTATATAACTCTCGGCTGTCTTGAGAGGTGACGTCGAAGGTAAAGTAGAAGGCATCTAGACTTAAATACACACGAAATGCTGATACATATTGTCAAGTCCATGCACCATAAACCATTTTAGACTTATTAATAATTTTGATATACATTTAAGTATGTTATAAATCAAATATGAGAATTTGAGTTAAATCTGTGAACATAAATTTGACAGCCAATGCCCCTTTAAGAGCTACTATTAAATTTATTTTTCATGTCTTAGCTGTATTAAATAACACATCTTCTAATTTTATACTTATAGAGGTACACATACACTCTTCAAGAAATAACAGGTAAATGCATAAACATGTGAAGTTTTACACTCATGTTTTGAGATCTTAACTCTCTCCATTTTTTTCACAGTGGCATGCTATTTATAAAATGTTTGCTCTTTCTGTAGAATAAAGAGAATGGGAGGTATGAAAGAATGCCAGCTGAGTGCAGAGATTGAACTATTAAATACCAGTGAAAAGAAAAAGTGGACCAGGCCCCCAATCTCTATGAACTTTGAGGTAAAAATTGTATTTGTTTTACTGTGGATTCATTTATTTTGGTGGATACCAATTTTAGTGGATTGATGAAAACTTGTATTTTCATAGACATTTAATTTCGTACTTTTGGCAAACAACCTTATGGAAAATTTGTAATGCGTTGAACATTTATATTTGTGGTTCACCTGTACCCATGAAATCCACAAAAATTGGTATCCAACGAATAATAATAAATCGACAGTACCGAACAAAGTTTGGGGGATATATAGGAATCACCCTGTCTGTCAATCTGATTGTTCATGTGCCTTCTAAGCACAACTTCTTCTGAAAAACTGAATGGATGTTCATGAAACTTTACGCTGTTGTAGAACACTATTTCAGGATGTGTATAAAGTAACATAATGTAATCTGGGTCCAACCTGAAGAAAGGGAGATAATCCAAATTACTTTATTATAAATTCAGAAATTATTGCGAGGTTTTTATAAATTTCAAAAATGGTATACAAATGTCCGGTGTCCGTCCGTCTGTCTGTACGGCTGTCTGTCCGGCGTAAACATGTCGCACCGTAACTTGAGAATGACTTATCCAAATTTCATGAAACTTAACATAGTTGTTTCTTATGATGGTCAAACGATCTGTATACTTTTTGGTGATAATAAGATTAAAACTTTTTGAGTTACAGGACTTAGTAACTAAAGCAGGTGTGTGTTTTTTTTCACATGTCGCGTCGTATCTCAAAAACAGTTTATGATTTTTGCTTAAAACTTTACACACTTCTTAGTTATATTAACCTTAAGATCTGTATACTTTTTGGTGATGATTCAAAATTTAATTTTTGAGTTATTGAGTATTTTGTAAAAAAAAGGGGGAGGGGTTTTTCACATGTCGCGCCGTATCTCAAAAACTATTTATGATTATTGCTTAAATTTTACACACTTCTTAGTTATATTAATCTGAAGATCTGTATACTTTTTGGTTTTGATTCAAAATTTTATTTTTGAGATATTGATTTTTTTTTTTTTTAAAAGGGGGGGTTTTCACATGTCGCGCCGTATCTCAAAAACGATTTATGATTATTGCTTAAAATTTTACACACTTCTTAGTTATATTAATGGAAAGATCTGTATACTTTTTAGTTTTGATTCAAAATTTTATTTTAGAGATATTGAGTTTTTTGTAAAAAAAAAAGGGGGGTTTTCGCATGTCACACCGTATGTCAGAAACTATTTATGCTTATTGCATAAAAATTCACACACAAGACGATGGGCATATCATGCGCTCATGGCACAGCTGTTTATTAGTAATGCGAATAATGCAACTGGATAAGTATTGCAATAACAAGAACTAGCATTCTGATATCTGATACATAGATCTGTATGCAGATTTTCCTAGAAATGCAACAATAAATCTCACATTTTTACCCATTCTTCAAAAATAGCAATTATAAATGCACGCAATAATTTCTGAATTTACAGAAATTCAATATACAAATAGTATAGTAGGGCAGGGGAGTCCTTTAATGAGTTTTTATCACAGTTCTAGTTGTCATATTCCTCAGTTGACTGTTTAGAGTTCTTGCATAACTATTTTCAATTTTGAACAATTTAGAACTTGTCAGCTAGTTTGGATGCAATTCATGACTTCAAAATGAAAAGGATCATGGGTAATTTCATTTGACTTACTCCAAAATAACTTAACACCAGTGGTTTGATATCCATTGTGTAGGACATTTTAAATCAAATTCAAGGTTTTTGTGCAAGCATTTGAATACATTTTTCAGAATACATAAGATTTTGAATTTCTGAATTCTGTAAAATAATCTTTTTTAATTGCAGGTACCATTTGCTCCTTCAGGCTTCAAAGTTCGCTATCTAAAAGTGTTCGAACCTAAACTGAACTATAGTGACCATGATGTTATTAAGTGGGTTAGATATATCGGCAGAAGTGGGTTGTATGAGACCAGATGTTGATCAATTTAGGCAACAGAGAGTTTTAAGAGAAAAGATGTGAATTCTGGAAGAAAGAATAATACTGAACATATTTACTCATTACTAATTGATGTTTAGTAAACTTGCATATTGTGTATCCATCATTTAAAAAATTGAAAGCATTGTGGGTAATGAATGTAACTAAGTCGATGGGCATTTGTATTCTTTACACTGGGTATTAAGCTATATTGTACAAAGTATATACTTCTGTCTCTTGAATATTCATAAACCATATATACCAAAAATATTTAAATGCAGTTTATGTCTTTTTTCTGTGAATCTGATATTCTATCTTCAAGATTTTCACATTCAAAAAACTACTACTGGTAGATAATGGTATCAGAGTGTCTTGAAATCATTTATTGAAAGAGGATTCGATCATTTTGGTGCAATTGAAATAAAACTACCCACAGTGCTTTTAATACTAAAAGAAGAATAAAATTGTAGAATGTTCTTTTTTTGTTATACCTATATCTGAGAAAATGTTTTTCTTCTTTTTTTCAATAAATCAAATTTTGACATGGAGAAACAATATTTAGCTTGTAGGGAACACATTCAAATGTTTACTGAATGATTGTTTATCACAGACCTGCCAACTATCCTGATTTATGGGGAAAATCCCCCATGAGATGAGAGGTGTTGACCTGATTTTTGAAATTTTTTATTTTATAAACTGAACACCTCAAAACAGGCATTCAAATGAGTTGAAAGGGTATTTTAGCACATACATACTCATTCAAACAATAAAGTAGTAGATTTAAAACACTTATGACAATAAAAGAGGAGTATGATTTCCTCTAGTATATCTTGCGCTTAAATTCCCCATGGAGATTTTAAAAAGTTGGCAGGTATGTTATCAGTTATTTATTAAAAAGAATCTTTTTAACTCCTATTAAGGTTATACTCACATTTTTAGATAAACGTTGTTTTCTGATCTTTGGTCGGGTTGTTGTCTCTTTGTCTCCATTCTCAATTTTATTTCTTGCCAGAATTTTATAATATTTAAATCATAGGTTTATATTAGAAATGTCTCATAGTTCAAAATAAGTACTGGTCAACAATTTTTAAAATAGTTTTGCCCCTTTGAAATATGAATTATATGGAAAATTTCATTTGTAAGTGCTCTCACATGTACAATTTTTGCGAAATTTTAATAAATATTATATCAAATGTTCTTACCAGCAATGTCTTGGACAATTTGATAAACAGTGCTGATCAAATATTTTTAAAAGAGTAATGCCCCTTGGAAATATTAATAATATGGGAAATTAAATTGCGTTTGCTCTAAATCTGAAGCCTTCATCTCTCTAAGATATTAATGAAAATATAAAGGGAAAACACAATTTTTTAAGTTATTGCCCTTGGACATTGGAAGTCTGTTCTTTTATTTTTATTGGTTTCCAAAACTATCACCAAGAGCATCACATATCTGGAAATATATGTCTTTACTACTACAATTGTAGTACTATAACCAACAACTCTGCAACACTGCAAGTTTACTGTTGTTTTTTTTTCCGAATTTTCAAAAAAGACGGTTTCTCAAAGTTATACAAATAAAGTGCCCCCGTATTACTGTGCTTATCCTAAAGGCTTTCTTTTCACAATATAGATTGCACGAATATTTTACCAAATTGCAGTTTGAATTCATCTCTGAAAACTGATCAACTGGTAAACAGTTTAGCTCATAGCTAGTGAAAGATTTTAAGTATTAAGCAAGTGCAGTGTAATAAAAAATTATACTACAATCATATCATACTTGAATTCCAGATCTGTCATTGAAATTATATAGATGTATTTGTAAAGCCATATGGAGGAACAGTAGTCATTTTGACTAGCTATGTAATTTATCAAGTCTAAAGTTTTCACACTGTTCCTTTTAAAATGTCTTGTTTATTTCTATGAACAGACATCAATTTGAATTAAAACATATAATATTCAAAGTGAATATTCACTTGCTATGAGCTAAATGTTTTACCAGATGATAAGTTTTTAGAGATTATCTCACTGCAATTTTGGTAAAACATTTATGGTATTGTGAAAGTTTAAATTCTTCACGATACACACAGTAATTGTATACCTAGGCTTGTTCTTTACTATAGTTTTCACAAACCTCAAAGAAAGTTTACGCTAATTGGTGTCTATTCTGTTAAGGCTCTATTCATTTCAATACAACACAATGTTCGGCTTTTCACATATTTATGAAAGACATTATTTGATAAGGTTATCCTAATCATAAGTATTCATAATTCACCGAAGTTGTTGGCATACACTAATTTCCTCTCACCCTGAAAGGTTGTTCCTGATATGTTCATGCTTTATAAATAATGGCGGAGAAGCTGAAAGCTAATATAGTCCCACATTTCGTGCTGATCTGATACAAAACATAACAAAATAAAAGAACAATGTGTATGAGGACAGGAATGCCCCTGTTCAAGGTTTGCAATTTTCCAAGTTAAAAGGGGGAATAACTCAAGAATGATAAATGACACACAACCCAAATCTGAACTCTGTCTACCTGTTGTGTTTATTAGCATTAATTGTGTATGAGTTTCATAAAATTTGGATGAGACAAATTTAAGTTAGAGTGTGGAAACTAAAACAATTCACAATTTTCCAAGTTAAACAGGGGCATAACTCTAGAACGGTTAGTGACTCACTGCCCAATTTCGACTGCTGTTAGCGAGTTTTGGTGCTCACCATTGTGTATGAGTTTCATAAAATTTGGATGAGAAAAACTTAAGTTAGAGTGCGGAAACGAAAAAAATTGCAATTTTTCAAGTTATAAAGGGAAACAACTCTAGAATGGCAAGTGACTCACTTCCCAAATTCGAACTCTGTCTGCGAGTTTCGGTTCTTAGCATTGTGTATGACTATGAGTGTCTTAAAATTTCCATGAGACAAACTTAAGTGAGAGTGTGGAAACGAAAATGGGATGGACGGAAGGACGGTCAAGGGTAACAATTAATGCCCTCGTTAGCTACATCAAGGCTTTAATAAATGACTTTTTTTTGTGCGTTTTGATGGTATAACATCGGGACACTTGGACTCTTCTAAAAAAAAACAATGACAAACAGTTTTTGCGGGACGCAATCCATGTGTATATCTTTCATCAGTTTTGCTCTTGATCAAACTTTTGGAAAACCGAACATATATAGTTTCAGACCATGAACAACAAAAACCATCATATGTGCCTTTTTGAATTACTAAGTATATGGAAATACATAATAAAACGTCAACGTTAAAGTATTTTTGGAACAAAACGAGAAATTCACTAAATTTGTGTTTGATATTAATGTTTATCCTTTTCCTTTAAATTTATCGTCTTTTCATATTTATTGAAAAATTCTTTTATTTAGGTTCAGGTATCCAATGTTAGTTACATCTTCACTGTATCAAATCTATGATATGATATATCCGATGGATAGCTGAGTCAATGGCTGTAATGGGTTTTCACTATTATGAACCTTTTCACGCCTAAGATGTAGCCCACAAATGCAAAATCTTCATTTATGCACAGGCATATTATGGTATTTCTAGGTAGTGGCTATACATATTAAAATAAGTAGATGTGGTAACTGTGGCAGCATGTATAAAGATATTTTCTCTCTTATAAATATGGATAGATATATAAATGTCTGGATTGTGATTCTTAAGTTCTGTATTTTTTAAATTTGTAGGATATTTGTATGGCATTTTTCTTTATTTAAAAAAAATAAATTATTTTAAAAAATTCTCATGAAAATAATTTCACTATTAAAATGATGATTTCTTTATCCTGTACATCGTTCATTTCTGTAATCAGTGTTGTATTACTTAATTCTTATATTTTCGTTTTTTTCACAATTATTCTTTATAAATACTTTTCCTTATATTTTTTGGCTTATTTTTCTCTATTCGTTATTTTTTTTGCAATTATTCTCTATTCTGTAAACAACATCCAGACCCTCATATATATAAATTTGATTTAGAAAGACAAGTTAGTTTGAATTTACATTGTTAAAAAGCAAACGCCTAGTTTATGTTTTGTATACTTGAATACACATCAACAAATAGATTTAAATTTACTATAGTGTTAGTATTGGCTAGAGATGTGATTATTGGGAATTGTTTGTATGATAATATATATAGTTTCAAAATACGACCAAAAGAGCCGAAGTTTATATAGTTGATGTCATATTACTTACGATTTGCATTTTTTAATCGATCATGTGAGCATATGGTTTATGGATGACTTAAATAACTATTTAGGCATTTGTAACTCATCAAAATGGCGAGGTAAAAGAATAACGTACTAGACATGTTGAAACATTCGATTTTGCTGATCAGTTCGAAGTGAACAACACCAAAAATGAAGATAACCTTAGACAGTAAGCTTGTATTTGATTTTGAGTCGCTATTACTAGAAAAGTACCTTAGATAATTACAGTAGAGCATGTGTAAACAACCTTTCGACTTATGTTCGCTATAAAAATATGACACATAATTTTGTGTCAATTGAACTATAGAGTGACACATCATTCAATTTTATTTGAACTATAAAGGTATTCATTAACTAGTATTTACAATGTTTTGAAGCAACAACATTTATCATTAAGAAAATGTATCGAATTACTGATTTGCAAACAGATACTGGGCAGTTTGAAATTTATTTTATCCACCATAAGTTGTGACCCGGACCATATATTCAGTTTTTTAAACTATCAGTTTCACATTAAATCACTAGAGAAAGAGATTCTACAAGAGAGGCGAAAGATACCAAAGGGACATTCAAACTCATACGTCGAAAATATTCTGACAACGCCATGGCTAAAAAAGAAAAAGACCAACAGACAAACAATAGTACACAAAACACAACATAGAAAACTAAAGACTGAGCAACACGAACCCCACCAAAAACTGAGGGTGATCTCAGGTGCTCCGGAAGGGTAAGCAGATCCTGCTCCACATGTGGCATCCGTCGAGTACAAATTTACCACAAATTCACCGTATAACTTCAAAACAGAACGTTAAAAGAAACAAAGTAATAATATTTGTGAAATGAAGAAATAAAAACACCAATTTTACAGGTCTTAAAACACTGCAAATAAAAAACATTTTAAGCCTATGAAAACAAAATTGTTATGTTACACAGCAGTGCTTGCAATGCTGGGAAATTCCCACTTCATCAGTTTCACCCATGTAATTGCTCTTGAAGGATAAAGCAACCTTCGAATAAAATCATTCTTGTTTTAGGTTAAATAGATCATGAAACCTAGTGGCGTAATCGGGGACCGAAAAAAGCGTACCTCTTTTGTTCAGAATAATATACCATTTCCCATTGTTATATTAGTACCAGACTCTCCTTTTCAATAGTTCACGCATAATCTAGTTCTGGTGTCATTACAATTTCAAGGTTTATCACAATTGCCGTAGTTTCTTTCACTTATGTAAATATCATGTTAAACATTTAGAATGGTAATGAAAGAATATTTTATTTGATATCAACTTTATATTTCCAACGGAACGTAACGAAAAGTTAGAGTGCATTCTAACATGACGTTCTTCAAACGCTTTGAGTACACACCCGTGGTAAAATATGAATTTATTGTTTGGGCTGTTCCAATCGTACTCCCGCGTCATATGTTTTTTTATGAATGAGCTACCCGACGTCATAGAACGATGACGTAAGAATATAAGCATTTTACGGGAAAATACACGCTTGTGAAACCGAAAATCATCCCATCAAGGAAACGTAAACAAACGATGCAAAAATATGTTATATAAGCCATTTTTTGTATACATATAAGACATATAAGTACAATTATCATTTAGATTCATCCAAACCTATCTAAATATGTTATTGGAAATAGTTTAAGCATGTCATTTATTCAGTTTGCTCCGGTCTTTTACGTCAATTAAATAGTGCGTTTATTTATGGGAACGGCAAATAATGCCTTCATCTAGAGCGCTTCGATCCAAAACAATTGCCGTATTTGTCCTATTAGAATCGAAATAATTCATGGGGGCTTGAATATATCGTGATTTTACCACGGGTTGTCCCTTTATGCCGATATTTTACCCCTCGCTATCGCTCAGGGTAAAATATTTGTCATAAAGGGCCAACCCGTGGTAAAATCACGATATATTCAAGCCCCCATGAATTATTTCTTAAATATTCTATGATACAGCAATATTGCGAATAAAGCTTCAACTTACCAAGTCATCAATGACAAAACTATGTTTTAAACATTTCGTTAAGCTTTGGTTCACAATAAAAGAATTATTAAATAAATATTGGTGAATATTAGCCTTCGCAGAATACACATTGAACTAGCAAGGAAAAACACAATATTCAACAATATTCACGCAATAAACCTCTTATATATGTTTATATTTTCTTGAAATATTCGTTTCTTTGATCAAAATAAAAGTAAAACCGCTGTATAAAATATCTTAAACAAATGCTAACCATTAAATGTAACAAAAAAAAACAAAAAAAACCAAAACCAAAAAAACCGAAAGATGCTGTTTTTTTAAACATTTTTCCGATTTAAAATTAGTATACATTTATATAAATAAAGATAAAATAGTCCGAAAAAGTATATTTCTGTGTTTTTTTAATCATTACACTAAATCAAAATGCTTAAATTTAATTAAAAAAACATTTATTATGTTTATTTGATACACCTTCGTTTTCAATATTATTTGAAAAGCAGTTGCTACAACCTTTACTCTCATGGTACCAACCGCCAAATAAATAGAGATTGATACTGGTTCTTATTTTATCTTTTGTACTGATAATCATATGTTTTACAACGTTTATTAACTGCCTTCACGATTCATACGTCATATGCATTCAAAGCAGGAAACAAAGGTTGATATGCAGACTTAAAACACAAATTGGAAAATGGAACTAGTTATAGTATTCACCTTTTGTTTACTTTATTGTAGAATTTTCAAAATTTAAAGAACCGTATATAAATGAAAAATAAAACTTATTTAGAGTCTGATGATAAAAACCATTAGATATTTAAACTTTTTATACGTTAAATGTAAATGTTAATGACTCAGTAGTTTTCTATTTAAGCACTTTCATTATATACTGGATCACTGAAAAGATGACGTTATGTGTTATATTTTGCTTTTGGCCCGAAACAATTTGTTTTACAAATACCCGTATATCTTGTTACAAACTATTTACACATTTTATAAAATTCATTTTTTACCCAAGTGATTTAGATTGATAAATGATCTGCAAAGGGATTTGATAAAACGCTTGGAATGGAGCAATTAATGAATAATAAAAGACATATATATATGCCTCTTTCGGATCAATTTTTTGACTTTTATCTTAATTGAAAATTTAAACTAATATATATGTTTCAGGCATTTTCTAAATTTAGGCATTTTGTAAAATTTCTGAATTTTCAGGCAATTTATAAAATGCCTAACCTTGAAAGCATTATATAAAATGACTAAATAGACCTTGTCATTTTGTAAATGACGGATATTTAAAACAAAATTCAACAAATTGCCTGCTCAGTTTCAGTCAATTTGTAGAACAAGGATATCATTAAGATGCATATGACAAAAAGGTGGACAAAAACACAACATCTTGCAAAGAAAATAACATTTAATAATACAAAATTTACAAATGAATTTTTAGAAAATCTAGATTCAAAACAGTGAAGTGAAAAAGAAGTTTATTTTTAATTGATGGATTGCTGTTTGTTTGCTTTCAGTAGCAAATATTTCATGCATTTTTAAGACAAGAACAATTTGGTTATAATTCAAATCGGTTAGTTCTGCAGTGGATTGACCTGGATAAATGACAGGAGTTTCGACTGCCGCTTGAAATGAAGGTACTTTGGATAGGGACAGAAAATTCCACCTGCAGAACGGTCAAACAGTTCCTAACGTGCAGAGTGTTGCACTTTTCTAACATGCAACAACATAGTTATGTCCCCATTCAGAAAGAATGAGAATTTATACATCCACATCCAAACAAATTCCCCTCTATAGTATGGGTTTCGCCATACAAGGCTGTGTTTGGATGTGATGCAAAGCTATGAGTATCTTCACCTTCACTGACTCAAGGGAATGCTTGGGTCTTTGCAATCTGATGAATTAATGAGACAGTAGTTAACTGTGGTGTAAATCATAAAAATCGACGAAGAAGAGACAAATAAGGGTGCATCGACATGGTAAGCGATTCCTGCTATAGATGCATCACCCGGCTTGGGCAGATATGCTTCAGTCCAATAAAAGCTATAAGCCAAAAAGATACAAGTCAAACTAATCTTAATTATTTCCTTAAAATCTTATGGGAACATATGAAAAAAGAAGATATGCATGTGTGACGTGTGTACTTATTGCGAAATCCAATATTGTGGAACGTGTTCTATCAGAAAAAGTAATGAAAGAGCCAAATGTGATTGAGGTGCTAAAACCAGATTTTACCCCAAACAATGTTTTGTTTGTAAAAAATAAGAACAAATATTGTGTAACAGTTCTGTCATTCAAAAATTTTATGAAATATTGTTAATAAATAATCCTTGTGTGAACTTGGAATAATTCAGTAAAATTTATTTTTGATTATTGAAACTCTTAAAATACAAGCTTTATCAGTCAGTATTTATCATTCATGAAACTGCTCTGTTGTTCATAGCTTTCAATTGTTTTTTTTAACATTTTATTCTATAAAATAATTTCATGCATTTTGTAAAATGCCTTTCAATTTTTCCAGGCATTTTATAAAATGCATAGAAAAATTAGTCATGATGTAAAATGCCTGAATCTTGAATCTTGCAGTCATTTTAGAAAATGCCTAAATTCAGAAAATGCATGTATCATATATATAATATAAAACGGTTAAAACAGAGCTGACACAAGAAATGAACGAATCAACATCCAGTTTAAAAGAAGTATACTATATTATGCATTTTTATAAATGAAGATAAAATATACCAAACTGGTTTGAAAATTAATTATTTTTTGTTAAAATCACTAAATGAAAATTTCAAAATTTAATTAACAATTTATTAGAATTATGATTATTTGATACATCTTTGTACAAATAAAGAGGTTTCTTTCTCAATATTAATCGAAAAGAACTTGCTACAACTTTTTCCCCTATGGTAACAACCGCTAAATAAACAGAGATTGGTACTGATATGATGAATTGATACTTATTTTATCTTTTGTATAATTCTAAACTTATAATCACATGTTTTAAAACGTTTATTAACCATTTTCACGATTCATGCGTCATATTCATTCAAAGCAGGGAACAAAGATTGATATGCAGACTTAAAACACGAACTGAAAAACATAACATTCTCAAAGACCATGTAACAGAAAGCTTATATACTTTAAATATTTGGAAACAGTCAAAAGAATAAGTTTAAGAATAATTTAGACAAAATAATGAAACTTTTAGAAAAGGCCGAAAACTATTCAAGTAAAGTCAGAGAGTTTGAGATTATCGGGATGTCGGTAAATTCAGGTCTCTCGTATATTTAGGAGAAATAATACTAGTAATGAAGGTTTTCTTTTTTTACAGGTTTTCGATGTTACAAACCATTGTTGTGTTTCATTGTAAATAATAAAAATCTGAACCCAAGTAAGGCCGTCGTGCACATAATAATATTTTTTATTCAAGTAGCTCCCTATATTTGTGAAAGTGAACTTGGTTTTCAGATTGATATTTTCATGTTATGCATTCCTATTTCATGTATTTATTTAATTATGGATGACACTAGTTTGTATTTCTGGCAGAGACACCAGTCTGATTTGTTTTCATTCTCAGTTTGTTGTTTTCTGTCAATAAATTGGAATTTGATGTATGTGAGTTTTTTTTAAAGAAACTTCCTTTAGCTGATTCATTTTCATGTGTTTTGTTGTTCTCAATACCTGTAAATACATTCCGAATCAAACAACAACCAAACAATAAGATAGAACTAATCACAATATATCTTAAATTATAGGAGATTATAAAACAAAGTATAATGCCCACTATGTCTACAAAATGTGTGCATGATACCGAGAAAGAAATCTGAAAGTGACATGATTATACTGATAAAATTTTAATGTTAAAAACATATGCAGATAATAAAGAAATGAATGGAGAAATAATCAGGGAGCAGACAAACATTTGTGACGTCACTTAATTTCAAATTATTCATGTATATATATATATATATATATAAATACGTCTGAACCAGTGGCAACTATACAACAGATTTATCCATCGGACCACCAGCAGTGATGGTGATACATGGCTGTGTACATTCTGTATATACAACTCGTCTAAACATCAGCCCAACAATGTTAGATCTGTAAATTTGCTTTCGCAAATTTTTTGTTCTTCCCTCGCCGGGATTCGAACTCATGCTACTGAGATATCATGACACCAAATCGCCTGCACTGTATCCGACGCGCTAGACCACTCGACCACCTAGGCTTACCCCGGCCACCGAAAGCTTTATTTTTATGAAGCCTAGGTGGTCGAGTGACAGATCTAACATTGTTGGGCTGATGTTTAGACGAGTTGTATGTATATATATATTATACAAGTCTAAATTGAAAACAACGTTCAAACTATGATTGCGTTGGATAAAACCCGCAATTTTTATACGTGTGCATGCAAAACAAATTTCTTTTTAGAGGGGTCTAAATACAGCACAAACAACATTTTCCAAAAGACCAAAAAAGTGAAAAAGTATATTTTAACAAAACGCATTTGACTAACAGGTCGAACAACAAATGTTCTTAAACCCTGCTGACTGCCATTGGCGATTGCCAAATAAACGGATCACCGATGTAATAAATGGATCTTAATTTTAAATTTAATACTAAACAGAAAACAATAAACTTGCGGAAAAGATGGTATACCGCAAACAAAAGGTGCAAAGGTTTTTGTACACCATATCCGGATTTCGACAATTAATGTCTCTTCAGTGATGTTAGGAATCGAAACGGTATTTGGAAAGCCATACAATTTACCTCAATTTAGGATAGGCTCTTGAATATATATATATATATGATTTGAAAAATATATGGAAAATGCATTTGCATATAAACTTGAATAAAGTGTATACAAAAACAATAACACCATGTTCAAACTATACTATTTGCGTCTATAAGGAACAACGTGTATTCATTATAACGATTCGTAAATTCGTTCATCAGTTTTAATTGGATATAAGAAGATGTGGTATGAGTGCCAATGAGACAAGTCTCCATCTAAGTCACAATTGTAAAAGTAAACCATTATAGGTCACAGTACAGACTTCAACACGGAGCCTTGGCTCACACCGAACAGCAAGCTATGAATGGCCCCAAAAATTCCTAGTGTAAAATAATTCAAACAGGAATAACAACGGTCTAATCTATATAAAAAAGAGAAACGAGAAACACTTATTAACCACATCAACAAACGACAACCTCTGAACATCAGGTTCAAAACATGTTTTAAAATAACTGATAAAATGATAAACTAAAATAGTTAAGCTCCTCTAGTAGAGTTGAAGTTGATTTTTTTATTGTAACAAATGATATGAAATACTTTAAAGTTTTTGAGCTGAGGTTTGTCAAAGAAACGACATTACACGTTTTACAGATTGTCGATTTCCGTTGTTCTGATGTGCATCAAATCAATTTTGATTCTTACATAGTTTTGTAATATCTTTCCTTTCTACAGTGAGATTTGAGAAGAGGCCAATAAAGTTTTACTGGGGAGAAAGTTTTGACAAATGTTTGATGAATCTTAGATCTATGCTAAAGGACAAACAATTAGATGGTAATATGTCTTATTATGTTAATTTTTTGTAGTGCCTGTGACTTCAGTCACAGAAAGCTCAACAAAGGGATAGTGATCCGGCGGCGGAGGCGGCGGCGTTAACTAACTACTTAAAAGCTTTATATTTTAAAAGTTGGAAAACCTGGATGCTTCATACTTTGTATATAGATGCCTTATGTTATGAAGTTTCCGTCTGTCATATGTCCGTTGTACTTGACCTCATTTTCATGGTTCAGTGAATACTTGAAAAAAGTTCAGATTTTTTGTACTGTTAATTTCTCTCTTAATATGATAACTATATTTGGTATGTGCGTACTTTGCAAGGTCCTCATGCCTGTCATTTTTCATCTGATCTCGACCTCATGTCATTGATTAGTGAACAAGGTTAAGTTTTTGTGGTCAGGTCCATGTATCAGATACTATAAGCAATAGGTCAACAATTTTTAGTGTATGGAATGATTGTACGGTGTACATGTCCAACTGGTAGGTGTCATCTGACCTTGACCTCATTTTCATGGTTCAATAGTTAAATTTAAGTTTTTGTGTTTTGGTCTTCATTTCTCAAATTATATGCAATTAGACAATTATTTTTGGTATATGGAAAAATTTGACGATGCACATATCAGTCTGGCAGGTTTTATTTGACCTTCACATCATTTGCATGGTTCATTGCTCAGTATTAAGTTTTTGTGTTTTGGTCTGTTTTTCTTAAACTATAAGCAATAGGTTTACTATATTTGGTTTATGGAATGATTGTAAGGTGTATATGTCTGTCTGACAGGTATCATCTGACCTTGCCCTCATTTTCATGGTTCATTGGTCAATGTTAAATGTTCATGATTAAGCTCGTTTCTTAGATACTATACGCAATAGCTCAACTATAATTAATGCATAGATTGATTGTAAGGTGTACATGATTGTCTGACATGGTTCATCTGACCTTGACCTGATTTGCATGGTTCATTGGTCAATGTTAAATTTTCCTGGTTAGGTTGTTTCTTAAAACTTATAAGCAATATGTCAACTATATGTTGTGTATTGAATGATTGTAATGTGTGCATGTGTTTCAGGTTTTGTTTATTTGACCTTGGCTTCATTTTCTTGGATCATATCAAGTTTATGTGATACTTGTGGTGAAGCTTTATATTTAGGACTACCAACATAAAATCAATTATCAGTAAAGCAGGCGAGACATTTCAGCGTGTGCACTCTTGTTTTCGTGAGGTTCAACCCTTTATGGTTACCACCAAGACTGATAAAAACAATAATCTATTGTGTAAATCTAGAATAAGTACAAATGTAACAGTGATTACTGGTAATACCAATCAATATTATAATCTAAAAATTCAGCAAATAATACAGTGCACAGAACTAAGAAAGTGATTACGATAAAATATTTCGTTTTGAAAGTGTGTCGAATCATGGCTATCAGATCTCCTTAAAAAAATATTCCTTTCGAATTTTTAGAGATACATGTTGTGTAGATTCGAAGGTATTTATGTAAAACAATACCACTTTCTTTAGGTTGAACACTCATCATTTTATAAATAATAGATCTATCAATAAATGTTAGTTCATCCTATTGCGTAGAAAATATTTAAAAAAACAATTCTCAAAATTTAAAATTGTCATCCCTTAGATATTATGAAGGTGTCTTCATGTATAAGCCAGTTTAATCTAGCTGGTGAAAAAATAAAGAGAAATGTCTGTTTGGAGACGACGATATATTTAAAATTTGCAATTTTAATTTTTTCAATTAAATGCATTTTCGCCTAGTCTTAAACATATATTTAATTAGACATAGTACCGTAAGACAACAATAAAATTGAGAATGGAAATGGGGAATGTGTCAAAGAGACAACAACCCGACCAAAGAGCAGAAAACAGCAGTGGACCACCAATGGGCCTTCAACACAGCGAGAAAATCCCGCACCCGGAGGCGTACTTCAGCTGGCCCCTAAACAAAAATGTGTACTAGTTCAGTGATAATGGACGTCATACTGAACTCCGATATATATAAAAGAAACTAAAATTAAAAATCATACAAGACTAACAAAGGTCAGAGGCTCCTGACTTGGGACAGGCTAAAAAATGCGGGGAGGGGGTGGGTTAAACATGTTTTTTGAGATCTCAACCCTCCCCCTATACCTCTAGGTAATGTAGAAAAACAAACACACAGCAATACACACAGTAAAACTCAGTTTAAAAGAAATCAGTCTTTCTTGTTCTCACGAATGTATTCTTCACACTTGCTTGGACTAAGTTGATAATTAATGTGAACATGAATGTACTTCACATCATTGTGATATCTATATATCATTTGTGTGGGAAGACAGAAAGTGCGAGTGCAGATCATCTTTCAGAACGAAGAAGATGTCGAGAATAATATTAGTATCCTTAATTCACTTCGGATAGAGATAAATGAAGGTCTTAGTGAGATAGAATTCATTGTTGCGACAAAAGGAAGTTTAGTACTGAATGTAGATATACTGCTGGAATTGTTTGAAACAAATGAACAACTGCAAACAACATTGGCTCTATTCCTAGAAAAGATTGTGGAACGCATTACGGCCTTCACTACTGATACTATTGATATGGTTTTGTTACCTGTAGAAGGTTTGTAATGTTCCATAATTTTCCATAATGTTTTACAGATATTTATTGAGGATACTCAATGCGTCTAAAAGTTTGTTTTCGGCGGTTCCCTGTTGGTGTGAAACTCAACTAAATGTTGAAGAATAACATTAGTTAAGACGATCTTCCTGGCCACCAGAAACGCACAGGTGTAAATGCCTAAAAAAAATCTAATCAAGTATATTCATTGATTGATACTTGTTATGTTAACTTAAAGTGGCAAATATTAAATGCATTTTTAGGATAAGAACAAATATATTATCAACACAATACGTAGGATTTTCAAACTACATCGACCGAAAACATGTTGCAAGTGAGGGTAGACACAGCCACATCGTATTGATTGACTTTATTTTGGCTAACAATTTAAAACCATTGTTACGTGGGCTCCAGTTCAGCGATGTGTAAATCCGTAGGTGGCTTGTTGAAAGTCAATATTTCTCCTTTATCCTTCAAACTTACATTTTTAAATGACACTCGAAATTTAAACATTTGGTAGATAAAGAAAGCAACAGTATTATACCGCTGTTCAATAGTCTTTAATTGATTAAGCGAAAACAAATCCGGGTTGCAAACTAAAGTTGAGATGTTTCTTTTATATGCTTGATATCACTTACTCACTACATACATCACGGAGATGATGATTCCAATTGACGGCAAATGAAAATAGCAAGGAACCAAAAGTAATCTTTTAAATTAAAGTGAGCAATCGAATATAATTATGTTACCAATTTAAAAAGCGTTGATTTTAGAAAAAAAAAACCAACGTTTAAAGAAAAAGTTGACGCCACATCAATGTTTTTAAACACAATATAAAATTGACTGTTAAATGCATTACTTTTTCTATTTTAACCTTACAGAATACACACAATTGAATGTATCAAAAACCCTTGACGAACCTGTTTACTTAGACTTTGATATAGATGCTGAGTTATTTAAAACCGACCTTGAAATGGAAGACCAATTACGAAAAATATCTGATGCTATCACCAAACATTCCAACGGAAGTGGAAAAAAGAGTAATAATATTGCAACACTCCTACCTATTTGTCTAGGTAAATATAGATAATGTCAAACAATTAACTTCTCCTACCACATAAGTATAACTATAGATAACGTCAAACAATTTACTTCCCCTACCGCATAAGCATGTCCACTAAATGACTATGCTTAACACATTTCTGTTTTCAATATCTTTCATTTATACTCCTTTTCTGTTTTCTTTGGATTTTTTTTGCTGTGGTCTGAACATGCTAATTCTCGATTAAGAGTTATAATACATTTTTAATATTTAAAGTGAAAATAAAATTTAAAAAATCGATATCATCAAAAGGTGTGCTGTTACGAAAGTTTGAGGTCATGAACGATTCAATATAACAAAGAGTGTAAAATACTGCTAAAGCCAATACTGAAGATCTATAACAACATTCTATATTTTTTTCGGTTAACGGTTTTAAGCGTCAACTAATTATTTGTTCAAATACTACAGTCAATGTTTCATTATCTATTTCATAAATTTAACGACAACAGAAGAAGGAATCGCCCAGATTCAAACACCTGTGAAATACAACCTTCCAATTTCTGCCACTTTGTTAAGGACAAATATTTTTAAATTGTCAGCTAACTATACATGTGTCAAAATAGGCAATACATTAGTGTTAACCGAATATTTTGAGGACCGACTTCTTATTTGCTGCTCAAACGGTACTTATATCCATCAAATTCCTCTGCCTTATATGCCAGATTATATTATAGAAGTTAATAGTAATACCGTGGCAGTAACCTGCTCAGGTCACTACACCATACTGTTCATAAATATATCTACTTGTAAAGTCACTAATACAATCAAAACTAAGGGTGACTGTTGGGGAATATCATATTATGATAATAACCTGTACGTTATTTTTGATGAGATTATGATACATGTGATGGATCTGACAGGTAAAGTAATACGAACTATACCTAAACCTACAGATAGTATCTTCGACATTACAGTACACAGAGACAGGTTAGTCTGTTTAAATACTACATCAGTATACTGCTGCTTGTTAAATGGAAAACTAATGTGGAAGTTTGAAAATGATAAACATAAAAGTTTTCGTCGCGTGACAACAGATGACGAGGGGAATGTATATTTTACTAGTAAGTCAACTAACACTGTTGTAGTAGTATCAGATTATGGTAAACATTATTCAGAACTTCTTACTGAATCAGATGGAAAGAATGATCCGTATGGAATTCATTTTGACAAAAAAGACAATATTCTGATGGTTTCTAATTTTCTTGATGGAAACATATTTCTTTTTCACATAAAAAAGAAACATACATAAACAAGAATAATTTCTTTCAAATCAGTATTGTATTTGATGTTTGAATGCAGTCATTCAAAATTGATCATATGTATTTATGTTTTATTCACTGAATATAATTTTTTTTTCATGATTGTCATTTATTCGACAGAATAACCAAAAATGCTATAATAAAAGACCACGATATCTGCAATTGCATTTCTTATTCCGATTCGAACAAAATAAATGTTTTATATGCTTGCATAATATGAACGACTCTATTTTGTCATATTCGACAACAACACAACTTAATATGCTTTTGAGACATTTTGCATATGAAAAAGACGCGTTATTTGGTTTATGTCCATCTGCAGGTTGGGTTGTGATAGTAAGAGGAATAACCAAAACTTGACATATATTTCATCTCATACACATTGTTTAAGAGGACATTTAAATTAAAGTCATATATATGTCCTCAATTATTCATTGTCTTCAAGTAAATACATTATAAACATATGTGTAGTTTGCCAAATGAATTAAAACAAATTAGAAATTGCATTGTGCAGCTGGGTTTCTCTCTCATTGATGTTTACCCCTAATATTGTTCCATTTGTCAGTTCATATCTCCTCTCCCTTATCCGGACAGATTTAAATGTTACTGTAATATCGTTTGTGTATTTGTTCTCGTCTTGAATAGGTTTTTGATATTTATCAGTGAACGATGACCAACCAAAAGAGTGACCAAAGTTATTTCAACTTTTTTTGTTGATTTTAAAGACATTTTAAATTAATTTGGGAAATCAGGTAAAAAGCTTTACGCCATATACAATGATAAATTCTTATATCTAAAAAAATAATCATTTATGCTTTTTCACAAATTCTACACAAATTAGCCGAGTGACCGTTTTGTTTTCAAAAGTCTCTTACCTAATGGCTGCTGTGCACCAACCTAACTCAATATTTACCATCTTGGCTATATTTAACCGAGAAGTTACATTGTTATTGCGCAACAATCACAAAAAAATTGTAATATCTTAAAAACCAATAAAATGATTGCTGTAAAAGCATAATGTGTGTGGGGGAGGAGGGGGGAGTCAACATTAATATGCCCAAAATAAAACAACAGATTCGTTGAAACTTCAGTTTTTACAGTTGTCCTAAATATCAGCATCTGCAAAAAGGGTTTATATTGCTTTTACATGCTTAGATAGAAAAATCGATTATTGTCATTGTGAGGTGAGGTAATTTTCAACACTCAAAGACGGTGTAATAAAGGTGTGAAAAAGGAATATGCAAGCAGCTAGATACAGTTAAGAGTATATTGTTCAAAGTCGAACTCGTGTACCTTTTTTAAGTCATGCTCCAATGACAATATGACATTTCTCCTAAATGGATGAGCAAAATTGAAATCAGTTTCTTGCGTTTTGAAGCACTTGATCGTCCTTTGCATGATAACAACAAACCAGAAATAATGATATCACTGTTTTTGTTTTAAAAATGTTCAAGAATTAGAATCTCGGTTTATATTTCAATGTGTACTATGTGCAATTACAAATCTTTTTTTTTAAACACAGTATACGGTAGTTGTTTTATCAAATATGACTGAAGATGATTATTGTTGATGATTGATTAAGGTTCGTGAACACTTGATATTTCCCCAAGTGTTAGGAAGGGTGACTTCTTATTTTACATTTTGGTGAATATTTTGTAAACTGTTTCTTTTTTGCGTTTTTGGTCATGGTGTTATTTGTTTTTCATCGACTTTTGGTTTGAAATTGTCATCTTAGTACCTTCTACCTTTTTTTCGACCAACGAATCAAAAGGAATACCACAGGCATGTTCCGTGTGCAAAAGACTCGTCAGTGGCGCTCTAATAAAAATAGGAAATTTAAATCAAATACGAAGTTTACTGACACAAAAAATAAAGCGGTTGTTCCAATTCCGGCTATGTATCTTTGGTGGTTAGATAATTCAACATTTTATCAACAGTAAATTAAAAGAAAATTTATATAAAATACACAATACACATTTTTTTGCGCGCTCAATAGTAATATACTAGTATATGGTCATCTCCAACTAATATTAATGAGGTCTACTGATAAAAGACCAGAGTCATCTGAGTCAGGGGTTGTTGCTGAAATGCAACTTATATACTGTTTCACTTAAGCTTCCACAACAGGACATACCTTTGCATCTGTTGAAAATATGTAAGTCTGTTTGTGCGCTCATAGTCCGCCCCTTAAAATATTATTTCAAAACCTTTTCATATACAATATCTGAACCTATTGCCGTCTATCTTTTCTTTGTTATGGTCCTCGGGAAAACATCAGGATTTTGCTCATTGTAGAGATGGATAACAAGCAGTAAAATATAAGTGGTTTGTTGAAAAACTTAACGATTTCTAATACTTTCTAGATGACAGATTATTTAAACTAGGATATCTTCCTGTAAAAAAATTATCAAAACAAATAGTTGTAAGAAAAAAAAAATACTATTTTCTTTTACATACTCTACAGAACTTCACTGTGAAAAAAACCCATTAAAATAATGAATAGATAAGAACTTCATAAACAAGTTTGAAGTTGAATGTGAAGACAGTTTAAACCATTGTCGTGACGTCAGCCTATACATTTGCCGTGGATTTTTTTTCTAGAATCAACGCTTCCCGAATCTGTCGCTGAAATGAGCTCACCAAATTATATTCAATTGTTTCCTTTGTGTGCCTAATTTCATCATGTTTGAATTTGCTAATTTACTGATTTCTGTTCACTTATGGAATTAATTTAAAAACTTACCTTCAATTTTTGTAACTTTTATATGCCATCACTGGGAATCGAACCCCTACTTGAAATCTGTTATGTGTGACTGACATCAACACATCCACGGAACCTCTCGGCTACCAATGGGTTGTTATTTGAATGTCTATTTTATATATATAAATGAACATAGGATACACATCGGTACAACGGACACACAGGACTTGTATCTTTATATATAGACATAATAGGCAATTGTATAGTATAATTCGGTAGCCACCAGGTAAACATGGTAAAGATAAAAAAAAAAACATGTTTCGATCAATGAGTTGAAGATTCAAGTTAAAGGTAGAAACTTGTCGGTTTAGGTTCGAATCCCTGTATTCTTTTTGATCTCTCTTTTCTTTAGTTTTTCCGTTTTTCTTATTTTGTATGTTATTGTGGATATTTTTGTAATAATAGCTGGTTTTCCTGTTTATTTGTGGATAATTATTGGCCAATTCAGGTATTTGGAAAAAAATGATTAACTTCAATTTATCAATTTTTGTTTTATATCTATATAGTATGATTTCATCTGTTTTACTACACATCTTTACAAATGTTTAATCGCAAATACCTGTGCGAGTAAATTGTGATGTGCCAATAGTTAGGGTTCTTGCTAGACATTTTGGTAACATACTTATTATATATACTTAAAAATAAATTCGAATATTGATTATTTTGTAAATTAAGGATAATATTCAGATGCATAATGATTTAAAGACGGACGTGTTATGTTATATTTGTATTTCCCTGACTAATTAATTGTGAACTTTGATTTATAAATGCATCATTGAACATGATAACATGGTTATTAATATTGACTTACAATACCTTCTAATTAAGAAAAGGCTTTAATTTTGAAAAGACATCAACACAATAGTTTAAGTAATAGATACAATGGATAAGCGTTGATTCATGAAAAACAAACCATTCGCCCTCCGGGCTCATGGTTTCTTTTTTCAAGAATCTACGCTTATTCATTGTATCTATATTACATAACGACGTCTGCTGACACCTAGACCAGACAACATGGAATTGAAGCCCATTAGGCACCGACCATTCATCGTTTGTGATTTTTTTAATCGGGACAGACAATTGTTTTGATCTCGACTTCAATCAAACACACAAACTTTTTTTCATAACATACAGGAACAAGCAAAATATTTGAAACTCAATGTTGAATTGATTTTTTCTCCTAATTTTCAATGGAAACTGACTTTTTGTTTTATTTCCAGTATGAAACAAATGATTTTTTTTTCAAGAAATTTAGAAATAAAGAATAAATTTGAAAAACCACTACCTCCCACAAAAGATGAAAGGACAATCCTTTGAAATCTCATAATATTAAAGCGGAGTGAGACCAGGTTTGTCGACGGATTAAGTATATTCTTCTGCAAGCATCACCTAAACGTTCTGCAGTAACTGTCGAAACTAAAAACTTTATTTTAACATTATGTTAAATGGCTTTAAATTAGAGGCAACATAAGTTTACCGATGTTTCAATCTCATTAAATTATTTAGAAGATACAAAGCGAGGTATAAACAAAAACTGAGGGAACTGCTTGAATTAAAAAAGAAGCGAGATCGGGTGCGTCGACAGACTAAGTGTCTCTTTCTGTGCATTCAACATGCGAAGTTTGTTAAATTAATGCTTGGTAGGACCCTTGTCATATCCCCTCTTTTTAAGATATATGGTAATTTAACGAGGTATATGTACATCTTTTTTTTCCTGACACCTGAATTATTGATATCTCTGTTGGTCTGTTAGTGCGCCCATAGTCCGCCTCTTAAAATCTTATTTCTAAAACTTTTCATCTACAATAGCTGAACCTATTGGCACACACTCTGTATAATCTTTAAAGGTTTTTTTATTAACTTGTGAATTTTGAACCTACCAAAATGACAACCACGGCTAACAACATATGGAAAGTTGAACCTAATGGCTTATGGCTTCATGTGAACATCAAAGAAACATCTAGCCTTCTCATTAAAAATCCCGTCATGATATATATCATATGATTATTCAATTACACAAATAAAATGTTTTATATGGAGGGTGATTATTTTCAGATGTTCCTTTTGTAAAGAATTTGTAACTAAAATACATCACAGAAGTTAACGGCAAATTTACTGTAGTCTTTGTTTATCACTTAAATATCAGGTTTTTAAAAACAAATTAAGCAAACTTTATCGTTATTTAATATTATTTAATTGTTTATTTCAAATAATTACAATGGGACGGAAAGTCAATGAGACCTTGAGAAAAATATATGTGTTTAAATGATTGAGTAAGACATTTCATTTTCTTTCAGTTCAGCTGGTAAAGTATAACTTTCTTTGATATTTACTTTTGTCGATGTTGATTTATCAATCAAATCGTCTGAACCATAACCATGTAATACATCAATATAAATGTCTAGATCTGTATTTAATGATTTAAAAATAATACGGTGTTTGCATGTGTAATATAAGGTACAAAAGACTTTTACAAATGCAATTTGGCGCAGTTTATAATTTTTGTAATGTCGTTCAATTACAGTATTCGCAAAGGTAAGTCTCGTTCCGTTATTTAAAATCAAACCGTATTTCTATTCATTAAACAGGTTTGTTGAGTTTATTTTTTAGTCTGTGTTAAATTCTTCAATTCTTTTTTTTAGATATCTTTTTCTACAGACGTTAGATAATTAGTTTTATTTACAAAAACTTGAAATTGGGGGGTGGGGGGGGGGGGGGTGGGGGGGGGGGGGGGGAGGGGGGGTTTTCGTAAGATATGAAAATACATCTAACGTCAAATTTGCCTGAGGGACTTGAAAACTTAGTTCCTTAATAATTTGTAAATTTCATTAAGCTGTTGCCTTATTTAACAAAAAGGAGTCACATATGCGTCGTTTAAGCTATATTATTTTCTATGTTTGTACGATCCAACCAATTGAGTTTCTCTACGCGCAAAGGCATGGATGGCATTAGGCAGATTTGACACAACTATGTAAGATTTCATTTTTACTTTCTTCAACTAAAACATTGATTTGGCCTTTTAATTGTATCCATTGAACGGTTGTAACTTCAGGTTTTTTGATATTCGATTATAATGTTAGATGAGCAAATTCAGAAGTATTATATAAAATGAATTTCCGGAAAAAAAGTGTAGTAAACTGAACAACTGTTCTTATATCTCAATAATAAATAATGTAAAAACTTTATATACAAATTCCGTTAAGTGGAAGGAAAACCATTTCATGGAGTTCATACATAATAATATATATACTTTCATCCATTCTAATAGTTTGTTCTTATGTTGTGCTGTTACATCACTGTCTCAGGTTAGGGAAAGGGTCGACGTATCCACAAACATAGTTTACCCCACCACATTTTGTATGTGCCTGTATCAAGTGTTTAATATAGTGGTTGTCTTTCGTTGTTGAATGTTATATTTGTTTGTTATTTATTGTTTAGTTCATAAATTAGACCGTTATTTTCTTTTATGAATTGTTTACTTGGGTTTTGCTCATTGTTTAAGGTCATACAGTGACCTATAGTTCCTAGCATTCTACTTCATTTTATTTAAAGTAGAGATATACCTCATTGGCATTCAGATCATATCTTTACCATTGTTTAATTTTCTATCATAATTCGATGTTGCAGAATAAAAAAAAAACTTTTGGTACTTTCATAGTTGGTACCCCCAAAATAACAAATAGTTTTAAATCTATTGTTAAGAACATTTTAAGACAATAAAAACGCTTTGGAAAATATGTCCATGGATGCATCATATACTCTAACAGCCAATTGAGCAAAAATATGGACGTGACGAAATATCATAATAAGGAGAAGTGGTATGATTGACAATGTGAAAACTATCCACCAAAGTTCAATTGAAGTGGATGTAAACAATTATAGGCAACCGTACAGCCTTCAATAATGAGAAAAATATGCAATATATATTTATATATATATAACTAAATACGTGTCTCACAAATAAATTTGATGGTATTATAAATTTGAAAAAAATCTAAATACTTTAAAAAAAAAAACCTCATTATTTTCGATCAATACCTTCTGATGAAGAAATTTTAAAGTTGGCTCAAATTTTGTTTATAATCAATACTTCAAGAAACCCATAACCTTTGTTCAACCTATTTTGTTTATTTTGTACATTGTTAACAGTTTATTCAATTCTATCCTTAGGCTATTTTCCTTGTACGAACTGGAGTGTTACTTAAATTAGAATATGTCATGGACTTTGAAATAATAACATCATTAATCAGTCTGCAGTGTAGCACTACTTTTCATGACATTTCGTTTTCCATTTTATAGAAACTATTGATAGAAATTATATATATATATATATTTAATAATTGACTGCAATTTTTATCCCTGTGATTTTATTTGTTGCGTGATAGATGGTTATTGATGATTTAGTTTCATTCTGTCTTATCTACTATTATTTGTTTAATAATCTTCAAAAAAAGTAAAAAAAAACCAAAATACCGATATCCGAGGAAAATTCAAAAGTGAAAGTTCGTAATCAAAAGGCAAAATCAAAAGCTCAAACACATCAAACGAATGGATAACAACTGTCATATTTCTGACTTGGTAGAAAATGGTTGATTAAACCTGGTTAGCTAAGTTATACCAAGTTGTTGCTACAAATGTATTTACTTATATATAATCGTCTTATAAACTGAACCTGTAACATTTGCATATGCTATTTACTAAAATGTCTTTCAATATTTTTTGTTTCCCTTTTTAAAGTATTTAAAAGAGATAGTCTTCTGTCTAGCGAACATAATATCTATCCTGGTATCATTGATGAGTTCAATTGCACAAAGGTTTTCTTCTTATGGGTATACTTAGCAACATAAATGTACAAACAACAAATACAGATCTCTACTTAACACTGAATGCAAAATACATAAAGTCTTGAGGAGAAACTAACGAAGCTTATTACTACGGACAGACACAAGGCAAGATAAGACAAGACAACTATATTCGTTTAAACCACTGTTTACACATTCATAACATTGGTACACAGAATAAAAAAAAAAACGACGAAAACAAACAAACCCTCATGTACAAAACGAGAGAATAGTTGTTTTTTTAATGTTGAAATCGAATACATTTTTCTACGTACATGCATAAATTGTTTTCAAAGGCGAATTATGCAAAGGTCATGATTGAATTAGATTTCCATCTAAAACAGTCCACCAGGGTGTTTTAGTTTGATTTCCTCTCCCTGTAAAAAAATATAACACATTGTGACGTCGTCCAACTGTTAATGTTTTCATGCGAACGATGTAGTACGCTGCATAGATTAATGAAGTATTCGCGTGACGTTTCTGTGAAAGTCAAATCGGACATAGTAAAACAAACGATCGCGAAACTAAAGTATCCAATCAGACAGGTAAAGTTTACTCTGCTTTTCTCTACCAAATTAATATTAAGGTGAATTTAATCTTTTAGGAAGGTAAAGGGTCAACAACAAAAACAGCGCTACATTAAAACCTAGTGACAAGGTTTTGATTCTTGATGCGCGAAATTTGATTGCCGTGAAAAATAAATCTTTTTACACTACCAGGTTTAAAATCGGTGTTTATAACAGCTTCTTTTCACTTTTCACAGGATTTATTTTCTTGGTTTCGGCTTTGTTTCTACCATGTGTGACAAATAGTAGAATGTTTTCAAGGAAGCCTGTTAGGTTTAAGCAGTTTTGTACAGATGGTTATGCTCATGATAAACTTTCCCCTGATCCATACCCATTTACCTGTAAACCTGGGCCAGGTAGAAATGTAAAATGCCAGAATATTCGTATGTATTTTGCCAATTTTTATCTTTAATAGTAATTAAAAAATATTGAATTGATACAAATTCAAAATGTTTGATATAAAAAAAGCAAGTACAATAAACATAAACTAGTTAAAGGTAAACAGCATTAAGTTCCTATCTACCAATGATATATAAGGCTCTGATAAGGCATATATGCTTTACTTTCAAATATACATTCGAATTGACTATTGTCTGTTATTGTTTGAAAAGATTTTATTTTTACGAACAATTATTTGAAATATGAATTTCAGCTCAAATATCACGGCATGGCCTGTTCACATTACAGGGACGTCATCATTAGTGCTCCTTACACGTAAACTACTACAGCAGAGATATGAGGAAGAAAAACTGAATTATCACGATCGGCCTTTCAACTCACTAGCGACATGTTTTGGTAGTCTTACATACTACTATAATCGTCAAATTTGTGTCTTATTCTCGACTTGGATATATTTACTGACTGTTAATTCGCAAAGCAAGTGATGCATGAATAGTAGGGGACGCTTAACCCGTCGACGCATCGGCTTTCGCTACAACAAAGAAGGAAACAAATGATTTGTTAACAGTTTTGATAGACAGATAATCGAGAAAATGCGTACTGGATTAGAATATATATTCCTTTAATCTTACATAAACTGTCTGGCTCATAATTTAAAAAATACAATACTGTATTTAAATCAAACTTTCTATACGTTCATTGCATTTTAATGATCATAATCTTTTTTTGTTATTGTGGAAGTATATTCCCTGAAAGGGCCCTTCAGGTGTCCTGGGTATGGTTATGCAAGTGGATGGGAATTCAACGAAGGATTGGGATTGAACGTTCGCTGTTGTGAGGACCCAGGTAAAATATACAAATTGTTCATCTTCAAGTACTGTCTTTTTTATCCAGATAAGTTACTTTTAACGAGTAGAGTACATGAGTTGTTTAAACTTTAAAGCTTTGTTCAGAAGAAAATGTGGTGATCAAAAGATACGTTTTTTTTTAAAATCTAGAACATAATTAAAAATTAAAAAAGTCTTAAATTTCTGGTGGAATACTTATTCATAGAGTTCGTCAGCATGTTAAAGTAGACTAATAGTACAAAATTTTAAACTATGAACCATTGTGTTTTACATATCTTATTTAACCAATATAATTAAAGTTGGTGTAACTTTTTTTTTTTGAAGATATCAAGTACTCACAGAAAGACTGTAAAGTACATTTGAATAGTATTTTTGTATATGGTGGAGGCTACAGAGTGTATAAAGGGAAAGTCATGACTGGTTTCACAACCTTTGACAATGGGTTGGTATTGCTTCCCTAAATCTCATTATTAAAGTAGATTTTGACATGTTCGTCGTAATCGTGTCTTTTTCCCATTAGTATTCGTTATTCAATGTTATTTTTTTTTTAAATTGAAATTTTATGTTTTTGTCAAATCTGATAATCCTTATCGATTTAGAATGTCAGTATGTATGAATACAGTGCTTCATCCAAACTATATATTTGAGGGCCAATGATTGAAAAGAGAATGAGGTGTCAAAGATACAACAACCCGAGCAAAGAGCAGAAAACAGCCCAAGGCCACCAATGGGTCCTCATCGCAGCGAGAATATCCCGCAACCGGAGGTGGATTCCAGCTGTCCCCTAAACAATAATGTATACTTGTTCAGGAAAATGGTCGCCACAAGAAACTCCGACACATTCAAATGAACCAGAATATATAAAAAAAACCAAGACTAAGAAAATTCTTGACTAGGAACAGGCGCAAAAATGCTGCGAGGTTTAACATGTTTTGTGAAATCTTAACCTATATACATGATTATGAATACGTCAGAGATTATTTGCTCAAAATGGAATATAATCATTGTTGAAGATCGTACGGTGACCTATAGCTGCTCAAACAGTTTATTCCGCGTCATATAGGCTCTGTTGGATAATTGTCTCATTGACAATTATACTATATCAAATTCATTTATACAAACGCGTGATCATCAGACAGATTCATATCTATATTGAACAGATTGCAGCCTTCTCCTTCTAGTGAAACAACTCTGTTTTTTAAACCCGTGCGTTGAAATTGAATGAGCAGGAATTTGTTAAAAGTCTATGAAATATTGTGTAATAAATTAGACTTAGAAAAACCATTAAGATTATCTTGCTTCATTTTCCTAATTCGTTAGGTAAAAAGGACAGATAGTTGAGCATTAAATATGTATTAATTAGCTAGTTAAAAAAGAGAAACAATATACAAGGCTGCATAAGAAAAGATTATCAGACAACACCATGTAATAAAAAGTCGAAAGGAAAACCAACCAATACAAAAACATTACAAAGCGCAATTGATTCAATCTATTGAAATATTTGTAGGAAAACTTGGTACAACAATGAATGTTCATATCGTGCATGTCGAAGGTACTAAGAAAACCTGGTCTATGAAGAGGAAGTAATGTTATGTTCTCAAGTTTTCAATTCATGTGGTTATTTACAATACTGACTTCTTGAATAAAATGAATATATTAAGAAATATTGTTATTTCTGATATATCAATCAGCTTTGTGCCCATCTTAAAAGCTTTCCGTCCAAAAAATCCCATACAATTTCTTCATCAGAGTCTACTTATAATGGGAAAAAGCAAAATCAACTTATATAGCTGCATAACACTATATTAGGTTTGGCATTCGCACATTATTTGTTTACTATTTTACCAAAATGATATCAGTATTTTGATTTTGTTTATTATGAAAACCCATAACTAAACTGTTTATAGTTTGCTTTTTTTTAACTTATGTGTAGGTGTGTGTGTGTTTTTTTTTCATGTGGATTTGTGCATCTAACATAAGATTTTTGTTAACTTTCTAAATACTTGATGTAGAACTTGTTCGTCTTTTCGTCGTTTTTCTTTTTTGTTATGGTGGTGTTATTTTTTCTTCTCCTTTTGAGTTTTGAATGTCCGCTTTGTATTTTCCGCCTCTTGTATACACTTATAGAGGCCGAGTTTCTACAGACAGGTTTTTGTGGTCTTTGATCTTTGATACAACAATTCTTGAGTGATCTGTTAGTTTACCGATTGCATGTGTCATAATCACAAGTATGAAATAAAAAAGGCGCCAAAATGAAAACCATAGAAATGACAAATGTTTAATGTCTGTCTCGAGTAATGTTTGACTTTTGAAAATAATTCAAACTAACTTTTCATCCCCCCAGGTAACTTTTCACATGTTCGTCAAGCACAGAGAAAGAATCTCTCTGGCATTATTCAGCTGACCTTAACAAAAGTAAAGGTTTATTGGTAAAAGTAAACTATTGATTCATGGTCCGTTGTTCTGATATTTTAAATAACAGGTCAACCTTATTTTGTGTATTGAATGATGCAAGTTTTACATGTCTATCTTGAAGTGCTACCCTGACCGTGATATCAAATTAATGGTTCTATTTGCAACGTCAAGTTTTTGTGGTTAGCTTGGTTTCTTATGTGATAAAATTAAAACTGTATTGATGTAAAAAAAAATTGCTTCTCATGCCAACGCTTAAAGTATAGGACTCATCAGACCTTGATTTTCTTTGATTCAATGGTGAATGTTTCCGCAATAAATTTAGTTTCTTTGATACATTAAGAAATCATTTAACTATATTTGAAGCATAGAAAGGGTATATTTAAACATTTCTCTTTCTGACACGGTTCATCTGTTCTTGGTGTCATTTTCATGGCCATTGGATAACGTAAAGATTTCATGACAAGGCATTTTTTTTCCAGATACTATATACATATTTATTTTTATAAGTCAACCTGATACTGCATCTATTACAACATATTTTAGAACAATATTTACATATCAGTGAGCCTTCAAAGACTTTGATGCACTGCTATTGAACTCAATCACAGTAATTACATGTGCAATAAAAAAGTTTAAAAAAGATATTTAACGTTATTTTTCAAAGCTATAATTCAAATAAGCATTAATAGTTTTATTATTTTTGTTATATCAATTATGTATCTGTACTATAAGCAACAAGTCTACTGAATGTGGTGTATAGAATGATTATTATAAGGTAAATGTCAATTTGATAGGACTCATCAGACTTTTGTGTGACGTCATATACATGTTTTCCGTGTCAAATTTTACATAAATAGTATTTTTTTTGTATTCATGATTGGATTGTGAATAATATAGTATTATCAATATTGTTATATGTGGAGTAAAACGGAACAGCCAAAACAGTATCATGTGCAAAGGGCTTTCACTTTTAACAAAATTACCGCATTTGTCCTATTATAATCGAAATAATTCATGGCAGCCCTAGTTAGGGAAAAAATAATCGAATATAAATGCCCAACGCATTGTTAATTGTAAACAAATCTACGGACACCATGAATATTTTCTTAATTAGCAATGTAGATAGTTTTTGATTATTTACTTATTATTATTTATCTAGTCAACGCTCTATCTTATTAAATGTCACTCTAAAATTGTTATCATTGCTTGAGGTCGATCAACTTGCATCTCTCCGCGAATATGCATGACATACTTTCCACTGGACATTAAGGGAGCAATCAATTAATCAGCTTCATTTAGTTATGTCTTATCAGTTAATATTTGTCTCAAACAGTTTTCCAATTTTTATATATTTGGCTTTGATTTATTACTGATTTTTAAGCGTAAATTTTAGCATTTCTTTCCTCATTTTCTCTTTGCATTTAATTTATTTTAACATTAAATAAAGTAGTCAATATCAGGGGTTACATTGTATACAATCCAGCCAAACAAGGAGGAGCGGAGTAGAACAGAAAAAAAATATAAGTGGTAGCAGTAAATCATATATTGAAGCGCACAACGACGGTAGTGTCGTCTAGATGACACAATTTGCTGTTTCGAGTTGTTTTTATTTCTGGTATAGTTGGAATAAAAGTGAAAATGGATAAAAAAAAAGTTGGCAACAATCTATATAAGGATTCAACTCGTTTTGGCCGTTTCATTTATTTTTTATATATTGTCTTACTGATCGGTTTTGTTATTAAAAAAAAGAATTTTCATCTTCATTTTTTTTTGCAAAAAGAGCAAACATGTGTTAAATTCAGCCATGCGACGTATTTGAAGATTTAGCTGGCTTTTGTTGTTGTTTTGAGCTTTCCATCATTTAACTTGTGTGTAAATCGTATTTCGCCTCAAAGAGTTATTCAAATAGTTGTATAGATAGAGTGAAACCCTCACTTCACCAGGCATCGGATATACCACACTCCTATTTCGACCGGATGATGATGATGATGATGATGATGATGATGATGATGATGATGATGATGATGATGATGATGATGATGATGATGATGATGATGATGATGATGATGATGATGATGATGATGATGATGCTTTACGTCCAGCGGCAAATAAAAAATATGCATATTTAGGATGAGAACATGTTAATGTAATATCAATATTAACCCTGATGTGTACTAGACCGACAAGCTGAATCAGATTCGTAACGTGCTAGTTCACAAGGTGATAGCCCGCAGGAAGACATGTCACCTTACCCGCACACATTATTCTGATTCCGAGCCGACCAGTCTTTGCTTTTACTCTTTAATGCCGCGGAGATGGAGCAAATACCAATTTTAATGTCTTTGGTTTAACCCTGCCAGGGTTCGAACCCCCAACCTCCTGCACTCGAGACGAACACGCTACCACGAGACCACCGAGGCGGTCCTTTGGTTTTGAATAAAAGGAGAAAAAGGTATACATTATTGCGACAGAAACCCAATGACACAGACAATTCAAAACATTAAGAGTCAACATACAGTATTTTGTAATAGAAAGATGCCTATGCAGTATGATAAGCTCAACACCGCCCCATGACTAATAAAACGGAGTTAATTTAATGATATTTACCGTCAAAGATATCCCAACAGGCACATTTGATTCAATAGTATGTACCGTCAAAGATATCCCAACAGGCACATTGGGTTCAATATCATTTACCGTCAAAGATATCCCAACAGGCGCAAGTATTTGGTTGAAAATTATCACCTGCCCTTTTTTAATTTCGGTCGGTGGTAAAGAAGGTGTAATATAAACCAGTAGAAGAAAAACACTTCACTGTATATTAACGGTAAATCAAATAAACAATGATAATGGATGACGCCCAGTGGCATATCAAATGCATATTCAGGACGATAACATGTAAATGTAATATTAATATTAACCCAGATTTGTAATAGACCGACACGCTGAGCCGGATTTGTAACGTATAAGTTCACAAGCTAACAGTTCGCAAGGAGAAAAGACACCTTACCAGCACACATTTCTGACTCCGAGCCGGCCAGTCTGTGCTTTTACTCTTAAATGCCGCGTGTTTAGCATTGAAACAGCAAATACCAATTTTAACGTCTTTGTTTGACCCGGTCGGGATTTGAACCAACAACCTCCCGCTCTCGAGGCGAACAAACTCCCACGAAACCAAACAGGAGAGCGGTAGTATACAATATCATACTAAAAACTCCAAGTACAATAAACAATACAGTTTCACAGAATGCTAACAGTTACTTAAGCGAGCAAAAAGTATCTAATCTGAATTAGATGTGTTAAATGATTTTGGAAACTACACGTAAATATATACTTCAGGGTATATTTCATAGACCAACGCTTTCTTCAGATTAAAAACTGTTGGACCAATTATTTGAGGGGTCCGGTGTGTCCAGCTGTTGCAAGGCTAAATTTCTGTCATTATTCAATATACCCTTATTTTCCAGTGGTACTCCAAGTTTCACGTCCAACCTCACTGCCGACCTCCTATTGCAAGACCTGTCTAATGTATTTAAAATTTATGTGTTCTCGTCATGAATATGTATGAAATCTTTGCCATTGGACGTTAAGCAAACAACAGTCAAAATTGTTTAAGTTTTATTTTTTTGGGTTATTTCTTTTTTGCAATTTACTACATAACTGAACACTAATTAATTTCTTTTAAATATGCTTTTACTATGGTTCTTTTTAATGTTTCATAACGATTTATAATGTATAATAATATCAGGCGAATATAAAACTAAGAAAGGTAAAAGGTATTTTTCAAGTTGTTTGCTTCATTTAGACGTGAAAAGGGAATGACGGACGACTAAAATAAAAGTGTTCATTTTCATATAATTATACATTGTATTTCAATTTAAAAGGGATGATCTTCCTTACGAAAATATCTCATCTATATACGATTGATCTAGCCACTCAAACCTACATAACTTGGTGCTAAAGATGTAACAGTTATGCTATTTAACATGATTTTATTCATAGAAGTTTACGGGCATAGTTTTTATTTTAAAAAAACCCGAACAAAACAAGATTTATAAATTAATTGGACTGAACAGACAACACTTTAGTGTTATTTTTTTTCATTTGCGTGTAACGTAGTGTTGGAAGCACAGAATCAAAACCAAAATGAACATTTACCTGAATATTGTGAAGGACCTTATGCATCTAGGTCTGTTCGATTAGAAGTTGTGAAACAAGCTGTTTAAATAACTAATTGTTGGAAGAGTTAAACTTACTTACTGTTTTCATATGGTATGGTCTTTACGAATCTATTTCATGATTACTGACAGATTAAAAACATCAAATATATATAACAAGAAGTTGTTGTGGAGAACATTCATTGGTCAGTTGTAAATGAGGTATGTACAGGGTTTTGATTTACTCATTTATCAAATAAAAAATCGTTATTTTGTAAAGTTGGAATTTATGAAAATATAAATTTATCCCTTAATTTTATACAACTATCATATGGTATTATTTTAATGCTAAACAATTATAATGTATACATAATTAAATGATATACTGCCATTTAATATCGTGCAATTCAGGGGAATTAGGCTTCTGCAAGTGTTTTTTGTGTTCTTTTCTCTTGTTTTTGACGGTTTGTAAGTCAGTAAAAATTCAATGATTAAGTTAATATTGACACTAAAAGACCTCCTCACAAATTGGGCTGTTTAAATCTCCTCGCCCTTCGGCCTCGTTGATCTCCACATCCCTTTTTGTTCGAAGGTCTTTTAATATCAATATTAACTTATCATTGACCTTTTACTATTACTAAAAACACAGGGTGATAATAAGTTAAGACTTCATCAAATATTTACGGATGTTTCCAAAACATATATCTTTAATTATTAAATGAGCTAAACGGTAACTATTTTCTATGTTAGTTTCAATGAATATAGTAAGAGATAGAAAGAGGCAGATATACAGGGATTGGGTGAAGTATTTATTCTACAAATTATGAAACATTGAAACTGAGTATGAACATTTGTTTTCTGAAAGACCTGGTTTGAAAATGCAACATTTAATCATATTATAATAAAACCTTTGGAAATAGCCCCAAAAAATCTAAACATATATAGTTATTGGCAACTAAATGTGATTTTATAATCAAAATCTTTTGTTTACTATGAGGGTCTTCATGGGGATACTTTATTTATGAATTCCGTAATTTTTGGCCTATTTTATCAATGTTGTTTTAAATTTTTTGCCGTTAATACTGTAGTTACCCCATTATTCTCCATTGTGAACACCCAATGTAAACCCTTTATTAGTGTTCTAACTTCTCATCAGGAATATAGAATGAAATTAAGTGTCTGGTAGCTTAGTCGTCTACATAATCATACCTTTTGTTAATTTATATACATAATTGTATATGTGTATTCAGATTATAGATATTTCACTTGTTTAATCGACAAATTAACCAATATTTAATATAATAAACGTATTGTATTTCAACTTGACTGCACTGCTCATTCATAAACGTCATAACTTCAAATTCTATTCAATACTATCAGACTGTATCAAGATTCAAACAGTTGAAGGGACATAATTGTATTTTGTCATTTTTGAAAGTTATATCACGTGACAATACTTCCTGGTTACATTTCTGTCAACACACTGATGTTAAGCTTGGACAAATGATCTGCAGCATTTATTGTGCAATGTTTTTGTTGACAAACTGATTGTTAAAGTAAGTATTTAGCGGTTAATTAAGTACTTAACTAATATTCCCACATGAATGTTATAAATTATATAGTACTTTCGTTTTCTGATGAGAGAAAATATGCAAATAAAAAAAAATGTAGCTTACATCTGGAGAAACAGTTTAAGTTGTGCAGATGCGTTTTGAATATTTGTGTTTTATGATTGTATCCTATTTTAAGTATACATGATTTCTCATTTTAATTAAATGAGACAACTAAATCGCATCAAAACGTATCAGGAGCCAAACAGTCAAAGGGAAATAACAGTAGTTTGTCCTTTGTGAAAACCTTGGTGGTAATGTGTTGGATAATATTATTTAAAAAAATAATTTATCACGTGACAGTACTAAATTGTCTCACTACTGTCATCAAGCTGTTACAAAATTTACAAAAATAATCTTAAGTATTTGTTGTGACATACTTTGGTTGATAAACTAATTATTAAAGTAGGTATTTGTCGATTATCTAACTGACCAAAATAAAAGTTTTTATCAAATTTGTTCGTTTTCTGAAGAAATACTCTTAGATATACCGCTCAGAACTAGTGAAGCAGTTTACGTGGTTTCGATTTCTTGAAGTTATTTGTTTCGGTGTGTTTCTGTTTTTTTTAAGTAGACTGCAATTATCTTTTTATTCGAAAGGAACAATTAAGAAATGGATTACATTCAATAATAACTAACCCCTTTCCGGTTTTCTAATGTAAATAGATTTATTTGTTCTGGTTCTCATAGAATAAAAACATCAGCATAAATCTCTCTAGAGTCAGGAGGAAATAATTACAGAAACAAATATGCAACGGACCCGTTATTAGAGCAAATCTACTAAATCATATTGGTATGTATAGATACATAATTTATACTATCAAATACATTTTATAACAGGTGCGGAAATTTTGGATTAGTTTACGGTAATCAAACAATAACGACGCATAGATGGTGTCATTTTTGACCTAAAAGCATTGCACCACCTTATGCATTTGTTTGAATTGACTTGAAAAAAAAAATTTGGCTTAGTGTGGATTAATTCGGGTGGCTGTCTTCCTGACGTATTCTCGTAATATTGGTAATTCTGAAGTATTCTTTGTTTATCGTTTTTCTCTAAGCATCCTCTATAACCTGACGCACAGATGATTGCCATTTTTTTCTATCTTGTTTTTAACGATACACTGGATATAAAAATACCACTGAAAGTTCATTAACCTATCAAAACAGTTAGCCTCTTGTTTTCTAGGGATAAGATTGAGATTTTATTTTGTTGGCAATTATTTACCAACTATGCTATCCGACCAAATGCGTGAAAACAATCTTATAAGGCATGTGTTACATGTGTTAAGTACTTACCGAAAATTGATTTTCGTTCAACTTTACAACGTGAAACTTACAAAACTTGAAAATAACAACTCATCTAAATCAACCACAGTAACATTTTGAAACCACTTGTAGTGATTGCATGCGTAGATAGCTCCTAGTTTATCATTGTTATGGGGAAAATATATCTTTATAAGTTCACGCTAAGTTATCTAGCTAATTGTACTTTAAGAAGAAAGGTCTTGTACTAACAATTAATCGATTAAATTTTGTTCAAATATTTTATAAAACGTTCTACATTTGAAATTTTTGGTTCACTTGCCACCAGCGTACATCATATGTTTTCTGGTTAAACACTTCAACTGTATATACCGCCATACGCATACTTTTTATAAATTGGTGCTAGCCTAATACTAAAGCAGCAAATGTCAGGACAATATAAAGGAAACCACCAGTAGTAGATCAATGACACATTGCATGCAGAGGTATTAGCACTTACTTATAGAAATTATTTGGCTTTGCCCCCTCAGTCATTGCTCATTGACTTTGAATGTTTTGCATAGTTTACATGATACATATTATGATTAAGTCATTGATATTTGTTATGCAGTTGTATTATAATTTCCATGGATTTTTATGCTTCATTGACTTTGAAGTTTTTGCAAAGATTACAAAAGAGAGGCGATTGATGCCAAATGAACATTCAAACTCATAAGTCGAAAATAAACTGACATCTCCATGGCTAAAAAAGAAAAAGACAAACAAAATAGTACACAGAACACAACATAGAACAAAAGACTCAGCAACACGAACCGCACCAAAAACACGTGTGGCAGTCGTCGTGTTGCTCATGTAAGTACAAACCCGGTAATAAGTCTAAATCGAAAGGTCACATTCGCGGACAATTTTAGTGAGAAAACATCATCCATATAGCTGAAATAAAGTAAACAGATACTGATAACTTGTTTTATTTCTTCCTGTATGAAGTCAACCTCGTATGAATAAAGGAAGAAGACGACAAGAAGAGGGGCACAGTTGGTTCCCATGGAAATGCCGATTTTTTGTTGAAAAAAAACCTCCTCCAAACGTCACAAATATGTTGTCAATCAAGACATCAAGCATCTTGATAATGTCAGTTTCAGAGAATTTTTTAGTTTGAATCAGAGTGATGTTTTACAAAGTAGGCTTTATCCCTCGCGAAGGCAATATACTTGTATCTACGTTGGCCATTCTTTTTTATGAAACAAAGCAAAACAAACTTTTTCAATTTGTTTTTTTAGTTTGAAATGAGGTTTACTTGTGTAAAGTGTAGAAAAGCCAAATGTTTTAATACTATTGCAAGATAATAGAGTCTAAGATTGTATGTACTTTAAAAGATCTGGATCTGGATTTGGAATTTTCAGTATCCACATCTGATTCACCGCACTTCGAGAATAAGTTGTTTCAAACAATAACGTTTAAGCCCATATTTGATTGCTGATAAATTGATGTTAATAATTTTACAAGTTATGGTTGTGTTCAGGTTAGTTTAAAGGGAATAACATATTATGAGTCAATGGTATTTAGTATCCAGATTTAGAAGTATTGGCATTTCATATTTTCTATGTTAACTATTTGGTCCTGCACCTATAGTCATGGTACATTGACTTTAAATGTTTTGTATAGTTTACATGTTTTATATTCCTTACGAATTAAAACACAGATTACGTAAAATAAAACAAAATTATCTTTTATTTTTCAGTTTGATATGGCGTCATTCGTACCGATATGCGATATTTGTATGACAGATAACGTAACAAAACCTGCCTCCGTTTGGTGTTCCGAATGTGAAGAAGCTATTTGTGATGATTGCGAAAAACAACATGGTCGCATGGGATTAACAAAGAACCATAAAACAATACCAATAAAAGATTACCAGAAACTGCCTAGTTCCGTTGCTGCAATCAGACAGAAATGCATAGGTCACAGCTTAAAATTCGACTTTTATTGTGTAATTCACAACGAACCATGTTGTGTGTCTTGCGTAGCAGAGAAACATGGTACCAGTCAAAAATTGAAGCCATTATCGGAAGTAGTTAGAAGAGTGAAGTCGTCTGCTGCATTTTCAGATTTAGAAGAGAGGGCAAAAGACATGAGCGTACTAATTGGCAATCTGATAACGGAAAAACAAAATAATCGAGCAAGTTTTGGAGTTCAGAAAGATAACATCATTTCTGAAGTGCAATATGTTAGAACAACAATAAATAATCATTTAGCTAAACTCGAAAAGGATCTTTTGGATACATTGGACAACATGGAAAAACAACAAAACGGAAATATTGATAATTTTATTGAAAAGCTCTCGGAAATGAAAAAAAAAGTTGAAAACATATGTGGTGATTTGGAAAAAACTAAGCAACACGCGTCGAATTTCCATGCTTTCCTTGGTATACATGAATGGAATAAAAAAATCGATATAGAAGAAATAAATACAAAGTGACCAGATAATGAACACTTTTGATATTCACATAGAAATTTCGCCGATACTTAAAGAATTAGGGAAGTTAGAATTGAAGTCTTCGTCTTCAAACAAAATTCTTCTAAAGAAGGAGAAACAGGGACAGATTTTCGTTCCTGTTTCGAACACTGTAGATAACATTAAGTTGACAAATATCCGCTCTTTCAAGACACCTAAAGGAAAATCCAGTAACATATTAGTAACAGGTATCGATATGTTTAACGACGGGAGAATCGTGATGGCCGATCAATCGTTAAGAAACAGACTTGTTATCATTAATCAAGAAGACGAGTTTTTTAAGACCATACAACTTGAAGATCGATGTTATGATGTTGCAGTGATGGATAAAGACACAGTTGCTACAACATTATTTTTAAAGAATAACATTGTTATAGTTGACGTAAACTCATCGAAAGTACAAAGGACTATAGCTATAAAACACGGTTGCTATGGTATTATTAGTACAGGTGAACAATTAGTCGTCAGTCTCTGGAACAAGACCATTCAGTTCTTTGATCTTTCAGGTAATACCTTCTTCTCAACTTTGTCAACAGCCGATATCTCCATTCATTGTTCCGTGTTGAATGACAAACTTTATTATACTACACACAGTACTGATGCTGTCTACTCCTCTGATTTGAAAGGAGAAGTTCGTTGGAAATTTGACTGTCAGAAATCAGATTATCCCCTTGCTATAACCAACGATGCTTCTGGAAATATTTTCGTAGCGTGTTGGGATAGTAATCAATTGGTGGTAGTAGGACACGATGGGAAGGAATCAAGAGTCCTCTTGACAAAAGATGATGGATTGCAAAAATCTAGAGCAATACACTACAACTGTAAAACCAACACACTCGTTGTGTGTAATTTATTAGGACAATGCTTCCAATACAAAGTTACAAACTGAATATTTTGTTAATAATGCAGAGAATATAGCTTTTTCTCGTTTCTCGTTTTTTATATAGATTAGACCGTTGGTTTTCCCGTTTGAATGGTTTTACACTAGTAATTTTTGGGGCCCTTGATAGCTTACTGTCCGGTGTGAGCCAAGGCTCCGTGTTTAAGAACGTACTGTGACCTATAATGGTTTACTTTTATAAATTTTGACTTGGATGGAGAGTTGTCTCATTGGCACTCATACCACATCTTCTTATATCTATTTGTATACTATGTTGAATTATACAAATTTCAGACAAATAGCAGCATGACAAAATACTTATAAAATATGATTAGTTCTTGTTTTGCCTACTGGTGAAACAGGTATGAAGAAAAAAAAACTTACACCAAGTTCAAGTGCGTACATAAACAGCACATAAATAGTATAACTTAAAAAAAGATATAATGTAAGTTTAAAAATACAAACTTAAATCGCATTTTGAATCTAATATGATAATGATTTTTTTTTTTGAAAAATGGCTATTTTCTGCTTCAAATACGGTTTGAGGCTTTAAATTAAAAATTGTAAACACAATTGAAACTAGTACTGTAATATATTTATAAAAGTTTTGTAAACCTTCAACATCAAGTGAAACTGCGAGCTACTGCTCACTGATGATACCCCCGCCGCAAATGGGTAATTTTAATAGTGTACAAATATGTAAGTGTTCGGTAAACAGGAAGTTGTTGAGTAATGAATCTGAAAACGCATCGCACGGTATAAGCTGACTTATATAAACCCTGAAACAAATTTCAGAGATCCTTGTACTGTAGTTCCTGCGAAAAATGTGACGAAAATTTTCAACTTGGCTATCATGTGTAAAATGATACAAGTGTTCAGTAAACAGGAAATTGTTGAGTGATGAATCTGAAAACGCATCACACGGTATAGCTGACTTATATTAACCCTGAAATCAAATTTAAGTAATCCTTGTCATGTAGTTCCTGAGAAAGATGCGACGAAAAATATTCATGGGAGGGACGGACGGACTGACGGACTGAAGGACTGACGGATGGACGGACAGACAGACAGAGGTAAAAGAGTATACTCCAACTTGTTTAAAGCTGGGGTATAATAAAGTATAACAAATCGAGATTATTACGGTAGCCATTGTTATGTCCCACTATTTGTTATTGCTATATGATTGTTGACAGTCTTTGTCAGACCTACTTTTCCAAAAGTTCCCTTTAGTTAGCTGTATAAAAGATGTACTTTATTATATACAGAAGGGGTCATATCTAAATATTACAACAGTCATTTGATTTCATTTAGATTCATTAAAATAACAACGGTGCACAAGCTGAAATGACTAGAATGCTTAATTGAGTATTGTAAGCCGAAAGTTTTCAGGATCGAGGTCTTACCAATGATATCATATACAATCAATATCTTCGGCATTTCCTCTTCTTGTCTCTTCCTAAAATTTGATATAATTCACATATGACTTTGTGTTGTGAAATGTGCTAGACCGGCAGTTGAAACGTTGACCCGCACTGAACACCGACATCATATGGTTTGTCATGACGTTGATAACTTTAACTTCAACCTATCTCGGACATTCTACGTATTCGCTGAAAAAAAATCCTGTTGTTTCTATAATGAAGAACACCCATATTGATATTGTAAAATACCAGATGTTCGACACGATGCAAACATGAATCCATTTTGAAGTTGTTCCCTACGTACACCTAATAAATGATTCATATTTTGAGTAACAGCTGATATTTAATAGTAGCAATGTACAATAAACCCAAAAATACGTTCTGAACATTGTATATTCAAGTTTGCTCCTGACACGTTAAATCCACTCTGTTCAATCCGTTGAATAAATTTCCCCAAGATAGCATTCAAAGATGCGCGACAAGATTAACGCCCGACGTCCCTTAGTTTGTCTGTTATGCGGCCATAATACATGTAACTACTAATTGGTTAGAGTGTTAAGAAGAAGAATGGCATCTCAAAGAACGAAGGAAGTGTACAAAGTTAATGCTACATAAGAAATACAAACAAAGAATTATCATTATTATTTATTTTCCCGTGATATGATACTTTAAAGACAAACAGTTTTTCTTTTTGAAAAGTCAAAACCATTGATATAGCCCATTTCAATGCAATTGTAAATAGCTAACAAAAAAAGGAGATACAGAAATACTGTATCTTTATTAGAACGCCCATACCTCAAAAATTGAAAGACAAGGATGTAAAACTACCTAAACATGTGCAAATCGATCTGACCAAAAGAGACGTAAAAGAATAACAAAATCAACCCAAAAGTGAACTTTGCCTTGTGGGAGTTGGAATCAAAGTTTTACCAAACCATGATTTAAGACTTTTATACTACAAAATCTTTTGCAGTTGCCAAACTTATATACATTATTCTTGCACGCCTAATTCGATTTGCAAACATCCGACGCTGTCATGTGTATTCATAAAGTAGCATAAAGAATACATGTAAAAATGGTGCATCAGGAGCGTGTTTTGAGTTATGAATTACAAACAAAACAATATAATCCCAGAAAATACCTGGTTGACACACTTATTATATGTATATCTCGTGATATTCTTGGTAAAGATTGCCCTGACACAGAAACACCCCTTTTGTAGAATATAGTTTATTTAAATTAACTGTTCAAGATACTGAGGAACTATTTGAAGGCTTGTATGAATATATATATATATATATATATATTGTGTCTATCTATTTCAAATTGTTTAAAGCAACGTTACACTGTTTAGAAATAGATCATTATGATATTGTTGATGGCATTCGAATCTGTATATATAGAAGTACGCCTAAACAAGTGACAACTCTACGACAGATGGATCCATTGGATTACCAGTGAAGGTGATACATTGCTGTATTTGGTTAATAATTGTGTGGTTTGTAGTTTAGGTTTTATATATTGAATTTTATAACTAGGAATAGAAATAAAGTGTCACGTTTCGTTAAACAGTTAAAAATAAATATTCTAGATCATGCAAATGTTACTTTCCTCATTGACGGTATTTTTTTTTTGCTCTGATGTAAACTATGTTATAACAGTTTGTTATATCTTTTACCCTTGGCCTTCATTATCTCATAGATATCTGATTGTTGTTTTTCTGGGTCTTGCATATTTTGTTTTATAAAAGGTGATGGTTAGCAGTAAAACAAGACGTTGATAAATGATCGAAGTAGTTCAACAACTGTATCACTTACCTTTTAACGCTGAGATTAGGATTTCAAAACCCGCACATGACAGGTGCGTTCGATTCACATCTGAATTGGTTTGTTGCTTCTTCTCTACGGGCAATTTACTCTGGATTCATCGGCGAAAATAAAACAGATATAGCCTGTAGTGCTGAAAGTGGTACTAAACAAAATTGAAGAAACAATAATGTTGCTGATGTTTTATAAACGAACCACTAGGTATAAAATGATGGTTAATGTTCATTATCAGATCAATAAAATTGAGAATGGAAATAGGGAATGTGTCAAAAACTGTTACATACTGTACTTTAGCAAAAATTAACAAATATTATAGTGTTATTAAGTGGCTGTTTCTGTATTGGCCCTGTTATAGATTCGAGTTGAGCTGTATTGCACCCGAGACTCGAAGAGTCGAGGGTCAATACAGCTGATCGAGAATCTATAACAGGGCCAATACACACACAGCCAGTTCATTACACTTTTATTAAATGATTTTAATTCTTCAATGAAACTAAGCAACTTACCTTAAAGTACAAGAAGATACAGAAATTCCTATATGAACTTGTCTTTTCGCAATTTCACGATGGATTTTTGTCAACATTGTCAGATGTAATTTCTGATTTCTCGTCCAAGTACTTAATCTTATGCTATTACAATTCATTTTATTTAGCAAATATAAAGTAGCTGGGAAGAATAAATCAGACAGTTTAACTATTCTTGCTCTAGAATCGCCTGCGTTCTGATGATTGATCAACGGAAAAGAAACAGTAAAAATAATCTGAAGTCGTACTCGAAAAGGCTGAGAAATATTTCCGTTTCAGGACGTTACAATACAATGAACATCATTTAAACTTTTTTTATGATATTAAGTTCAAATATATGAATACAAATGTATTTTATGCATAACGATACGTCCAAAGTTAACTGTTCAGTAAGCTTAGGCGTAAGAAAATTGAAACCGGAAGTGAACGTCCCATATAAGCCCATGGGCTTATACGGGGGCCAATACGGCTTTTTCCGTATTGGCCCTGTTCGAAAACCAATATTAACTCCGGATTTATATCGACAGGACAACGTCACCAGTATTGAACATGCTGATTTATCCATATTAGGGCTGATTTGCTCATATCATTTAATAATCTACGATATTGCTAAAATTCGAACATACAGAAACCACTTACGTCAAACAATACCTACTTAAGTGGTGGAACCTTCAACTGATACAAGAACAAAAAAACTTAGTAAATTTAACTAAATATATCGGTAAACTGAATTTTAAATTATAAGTTAAAAAAATATTCACAGAATTTTTTCAAATTTTCATGAAATGTACTTAATATTGTACCTCTATTCCTAATTCTGTCAATACTAGCATTCTTCATACGTTTCATGACTTGCTATATTATCATATACTGAATATAAAGAGTAATTAATAAAGTTTCCCTTTATAATCTGCAATGTCAAATGATCTGATGCTGTTTGGAAGTGTCGTTTACATTTTTTGATGATTTGGTAACCCTTTTCATTGTGTATAAAGTCTAACAATACATATAAAGGTACTGCCAATGCATGCGAGATTCATAAAACTTGGAGTTGAATATGATTGCCAGTGAGACAACTACCCATAGACCATGACCAAAGAACAAAGACTTAAGCAATAGATTACAGGTCATCCTTTAAGTTCAACAATCCATATGCCTGGTTCGGGTTGAAACATATATGATACCTAACAAAAACATGAGAAGCGAAGGAAGCAGTTAATCGAAAAACTGATACAATGTTACATAGGTATGAGGTCGACTAGAAATGAGCTATGTAATAATCTACAGACTCTTTGCCTAAACCAAAAATAATTCAGTTGTCTGCTTACAAGTGCTTTTTTAAATGAATATGAACGTCTTCAGCCTGAAATATATGCCACACTGAATGTTTCAGCATGTTTATGGTGAGTAAATAAAACAAGCGTCTTCCAAACTGCAGTTTGCATCAAGTTTGTGGTTATCATGACTTTCGATCTAAAAACTATAGATCTGTAGAGACGTTCCGAAATCCTGTATTGGCCGGGGAAGAACTCGCAATTACGGAAAATATCAATATTGATCGAGTTATTAAAAAAAAACTATTATTAGAAAATGAATGCAAAATATTAAATTTCAACGCGTTTGATATTAGTGCTGTTGTTATTTTTCATATGTTATTCTATTATTTTCTTTGAGTATGCACAACTATGGACGGTATAAAGTGTAAATATCCAGAATTGTCAACAATAAAAGATTATTTTTTTGAAGGCGCAGTCCTAAGTGATTGTTTGTAGGATTGACAATCTTGGATTTGAACCGCTTCAAAGGGGACACATTTGTTTAATTATACCAAAGGGCTCTTCGAACCATTCAAAAACATGTTAAGGAAGCTATTGAACATGTCTTATGGTAGTAACAAAAACTTACGTCAGAGAATTATTTTATGACTTAAAATGCCTAATATGTACAACAAATGAAGACTCTTTCTGTAAAGTATTGGTGGCTTTGTAAAAGGTCGGTTATGAAAGCTATCCTCGGCACCATATGGATTTCAAATACTTGTTTCGTCGTCGTCATTCCACTCCAAGGACCAGTTCTTACCTGGACGTTACCATTTTGTTTACATACGTCAGTAATGCCATTTTGATGGGAGATAACTCGTGTAAAAATTGAGAGGCTCACAGGTTTTTTTCCTTGCACTAAAATGATAGTTAACCCATAAAGTTCATATAGGTCCTGTATGAGTCTTCCTACAGCCGTGTTTATCCTTAGTCAGCTTTTAAAGATAATTTTTTAGTGATTGGTTGATAAAGGTCATAAAATGTGTGTTTTTATATTAATCCTGTATTATGTCCTAATACCACTATTGGGCTGCACCAATCTGTACGCGTATAAACTCCTCTGGTCTGACCATACTCGTGAGGTCCGGGTTTTTATTAAGACGAACATTGCATGAGCTAAAAACCTTCAAGGTGTCATAAATCAAATGTTTATAAAATGAAATAGTGAATTATCTTAATCAAATGATAATCATTTTTACATGATTAATGAAATAAAATGATTTTTTCTCACAAATTGAAATGATAGTTAAAGCATTCTTATATGATCATTAACAACATTTGATTTTACAAAACACAATATTTCGACGTCGACTTTAGTGGAACATAATTTCAAGAAGTATCAAAATGAACCGTTAACTGACAAGTCAGCTGTTTAATTCATTCTTTTTTGGGCATTACACCCGTTTTATTTTATATTTATTTTTGTGTTCTTATTTGTTTTTAGTAAATTGAAATTTCTTAAATATTTCAAATTATTTCTTGTTATCTAATATGTTCATCCTCAAATTATACCATTTTACAATCATAATATTTTACATGTTCTGTCTTTATTTCCTTTTGTGGAAAATACGATAAAAAGGCTGCACATCTTAACTACTGTTATTGTAAGACCATATGAATAAGAGCCAGAACACATCAATAAAGTAAAAATAAGCAGAAATTTGAAAAGAATAATCCGGGAAAGAAGGAAAAATATACACTCCTCAAATGCTTATGATTTCACCTACGGACGATAAAGGCGCTCTAAATTGACTCATGCGAATAGATCAAAGATTCTTCAAGATTCATACAACATGTCAAAGATAAAGGATTTCAGCAAGTTGTGCTGCAAAAATACCTATATGGTCTAAATACTCATATGGTCGTACCCGTTTAAAACCAGACGAGTATATACTGATATGGTCATGACCATATTCGTATGGTCCAAATACTTATATAGTCCGGAACATTCATACATGTAGCTTTGATACTGTGAATATTTTTAAAGACTGAATGACTTTTGTCTGCGGGTGAATACATTGATGGGAAATTTTACCTACCTCTATATTGATTTCATTTGGAAAAGAAACCCATAAGATGTATATTTAAAAATGAATTATGAAAATAAATTATGTATACCCTTGAAACATTTTGATCTTGAAAAACACTATATTTGTTTTGCTACTCGATTTACAGGATGTATCAGTTTTAGAATACCAAGATAATCATTTACAGTAAAATTCATTTTAAGAGGATAATTGATTTTTTTTTGTGATTTCGTGATAAATATGATGCGTCTGTTTATCTTTAAACGTTAGGGACAAAAAAAATATCTGACCATTCTGAAAGATTAAATGTATCACATGTTTTTACTTACTTAAGAACTTTGCATGGACTAAATATTTGATAATAGTTCAGCACATGTTATCAAAATTTAAAAAAAAGAGTATTCAAATAAAACTAATATTTTTTATGTTTAAGTTTAAAATGGCGTCATCCACACCGATATGTGATATTTATATGACAGATGGTAGGACAACATCTGCCTCTGTTTGGTGTTCAGAATGTGAAGACTCCATCTGCATTTATTGTAAAAAACAACATAGCTTGGTGAGATTAACGAAAAACCATACAACAATACCTATAGAAGATTACCAGGAGCTTCTTTGTTCTGTAGCTAACATCAAACAGGAATGTAAAGTTCACAATAGGAAATTAGAATTTTACTGCTTAATTCACAACGAGCCATGTTGTGTGTCTTGCGTTTCTGAGATTCATGGCATATGTAAAACAATGAAGCCATTTACTGAAGTAGTGGACGGTGTGAAATCATCTGCTGCATTTGAAGATTTAGAAGATAGGGTAAAGGACATAAGTGATCTTATCGGCAATCTGATAAAAGATAAACATGATGATAAAGCAAGTTTTGAAGTTCAGAAAAACAGAATTATATCCAAAGTGCAAAAAGTCCGAACGGCAATAAATAATCATTTAGATAAACTCCAGACAGATCTTTTTGATAAATTTGAGAACGAAGAGAAAAAAACATATCAACATTATAGATAGTTTTATTGAAAAACTCTCAGAAATGCTTACAAATGTCGATCAGATAATAAAAGATTTTAAACAAACCAAACAACACGCTTTCCAAGCTTTCCTTTGTATACATGAATGGAATAAAAAAATAGAAAAGGACGAAAACGATTGGATGTCTTTCAGAACCGACCAAACACTGGATAGTATTGAGATTCATATAACATTTTCACCAATACCGATGTTGTTTAAGATGCTAATGAACGAATTAGGTAAGTGAGAAGTGAACTATTCTTCCTCAAAGAAAATTTTTCTAAAGAAGGAGAAACAGGGACAGATTGTCGTTCCTGTTTCTAACACTGTAGAAAACATTAAATTAACAAATACCAGACACCAGATGGAGCATCAAAGAACATGCTTATAACAGGTATCGATATGTTCGAAGACGGGAGAATCGTGCTTGCTGATCAATCTTCAAACAACAGACTTGTTATTATGAATCAAGAAGGTAAGTTTATCACATCTATACCACTGGAGGACACATGTTATGATGTTGCAGTGATGGACAACGACACAGTTGCTACAACATTAGTTATAGAGAGGAAAAGTTGTTATTATTGATTTAAACTCATCTGAAGTACAAAGGACTATACGTACGACAGACGAATGCTACGGTAATGCGTTGTCAACGTTGTCATCAGCCGATGACTCTTATCATTGCTCTTGTTTAATGACCAACTTTGTTTTACTGTAAAATATAGTAATACAGTCTATTCGACTGATGTCGATGGACAAGTTCTTTGGAAATTTGAATGTCAAAATTCTGATTGTCCAATTGGTATTACCAACGATGCATCTAGAATTCTTTTGACAAAAGAAGACGGACTGTAGCAACCTTACGCAGTACATCACAACCAAATATTAAATACTCTCCTTGTGTGTAACGAATCCGGGAAATGCTTCCTATGTACAATTACACAATGAATTATTTTATAATCCCCTGGCAGAAAATAGTTTGTATACTATAATATCTCGCATTCCATTACTAAACACTTTCATTATGATATATTGTATTAATAGAAGTATTTTTCTAGTCACCGAGTAAAAGTAATTGAAACAGGAAAGACATTTTTGAATTATAATAGAAATTGCCACTTTCTTCATGTATACTCTTGTTCAATTCTAAAACATCTAGTTTGTAATCTTTATTTGTTTTGAATATTTTCATGGTAAAATTTGAACATTTATGATCTTTTTCATGAAGAAATTTTACAGGAGGAGAAAACGGGCAAACTGTTTGCTGTTTGAAAATCTGAAAATCCTGGTCCAAATTGTTCTGTACATTAATCAGTGCCTTAGGTTTATCGTTTTAATTGTTTTAAATTTGTCATTTCGGGGCTTTTTATAGCTTACTGTGCGGTGTTGTATTTGTTTTTGCTCATTAATGAAGGTCAAATGTTTATTAGTAGTTAATTTCTTATTTTGATATGACTGCAAAGGCTGGAAATAGAACATTTGGATAAAAAGCAAGTGTTGTTCAAACTGCTATAAAAAGCGAAAATATGATTGAGCAAACAATATAAAATACGGAGTTGTGGTATGATAGCCAATGAGATACCTACCCAACATAACATGAATGCAAGCAATTATATGTCACCGAACAGCCTCCAACAATTAGCAACATCCATAGCGTATAGTCAGCTATCAAAGGTTCCGACATGGCAAAATATAAGACAATTCAAATGAATAAAACCAACAGCTTAAGTTTATATACAAAACAATATACGAAAAACATATCCTAGAATAATAATATTAATGTAACGCGTTAACTGAAATATGTAAACGCCATTCGATGAAGCATAGTTTTTGAAAGCATCACGTTTGTCAAAGATCATAGTTTGAATTGTCCATAGGTGTCAATATCGAGGAAAAGATCAAGACATAAAGCAGACCCTCCACTTAAGGCTGTAACGTTAATCTCAAATTCACTGGTGTAAACGAGATGTAAGCAGTCATTCAAATGCGGGCAATTCAGTGACAGAAAATTTTCAATATATCTGAAAGAGAAATTAAAGAATTTTGAAAGATGCTTTTTACTTTTTGTTTTCCAGAAGGAACTGTATTATTTCTGCTTAATATGAGTACCAAAATAAGTCGACCAGTAGTGGTGGGTAATTAGTACCCATAGGAATATCGATTGTCTGCTCAAATATCCCTCCTCCAAACTGTACAAATATAATTTCGATAAATAAAAATCAGCATTGTGCTGTGATAATATCATCTTAGGTGTTTTTATGTGTTGGGAATATATTGGGTTCTTCACAAATAAGATTTTGCATGACAATAAGCAAGAAATGTGTATCTAAGTTTCCTTTTTTTTTAATTTTTTTTTTAAATCTCTGTTTAATGAGATGACCTACCAAATTAGACTTCTCACCGGATTTTTACTTACGACGGGTGCCACATGTGGAGCAGGATATGCTTACCCGGAACACCTATGATCATCCCAGTTCTTTTATGCGGTTTGTGTTGCCCAGTCATTACTTTCTATTTGTGTTTTATATACTTTTGTTTGTCTTTTGGTGTATTTATTTGCACTTGCATCTTCAGTTTGATTTTTAATAATGAGTTTGAATGTCCCTGTGGTATCGTTTGCTACTGTTTTGATTGCTTATAGGATTCAGTCCTTAAAAGACGATTTTGACCATTTTTTCATTGTATGTGTCTACGTAACTGTGAACGATTGCTTATTGTATCAACCTAAAAATGTGTACTTGTTCTTGATACGAATTGGCTGGAAGAAGATCACCAAAGTTTCTTTCTGGGGAAAAAAGTTGATACCTGATTGAAAATAGCTTTGAGTACTTGCGGGTACATTTGGATATGCATTTTATTTCTAGCATTTGTCTTTTTGTTAGTTGTAATGATAAATGCAATATAATTAGTATAGCCCTTTCAAACTGATTTTTACAGTTTGTTCTTATGTTCTTATCTGTTAAAATATGTTACATTTACAAGTAAGGAAGAGGGTACATCCTGTTCCAACCTAGAAGCCTGTAATTCATTGGTCTTTCTTGGTTTCTGTCGGTCAAATTGTTTTTCGTTTATCGCTGTTACCATGATAAAATCATTCCGTTGGTTTATGTTTTTGAATTTTTTCACACTTCAACAATGACTAAAAGTCATACCGTTCAATAAACAAGCTATAATACACACGAATAGTTTATAGCAAGTAGGCTATAAAACTCATACCTTATAGTAAGCCGGCTATGAAACTCATACAGATAAGTAAGCATCTAGTCGTTCACATCCTTAAATGCCATTTGTTCTTGGTGGATAGTTAGCAATCGCAACCCATCTCTATATTTTTCATAATGTTCTAATTTGTCCTTAAGATCTACTGGCCAGAATCAAAACATACGGGGAATGACTTGTTCAGTTGCTTTTCATTTGTAAACCCTTGCACGTGCCTTTCTTATATTTTGATTGTTTTTTTTATTATTATTTAGTGCTTGTTTTCTTAGTTTTCTTTTTCTAAGACTAAGGTTACTACCCTAGGCATATATTGCCCAAGTCGTATTTGGAACAATTTGTAGAAATGTTTGGTTTAAAATTCTCTTCAACTTTATTTCGCCTTCCAAATGTTTTGCTGTGAGTGTCACTAATGAGTCCTACGCCTGGTATCTTTGATTAGTTTTTATATCCTTTTTGTGTAGCAAGAACGATAAATCTTTTTGTTAAATAAATGCGACAGTTTCATGTTTCATTTCATATTTCTTTAACCGTTTTATATAAATAAAGGATAGATACATAAATGTTCATATATGTGCAAATTCCTTCATTGAAATTGATAATTACCTGACTTTTTAGTTTGAGATTATCGCAATATTTTAAACGATAAGTTGATTATGTATCATAGAATTTATAAGTAGTGGATTCGTAAACTTCTTCTTAATTTTCAAGCTTAACTCATTTTTGGTAAAACGACTATCTGTTTTACTTTTTGGCAATAAATCAAGAGCATCACATGAAGATAACTTCATATTTATTGTCAATTTTATTCTCAAATAGTTGGAAATGATTGTATCTACACAGTTCACATCAATCATGTCTATATTTAGTCATCCGTCAAGAAAACAAAAGTTAGGTTTAACTTCAAAATGTATACATCTGTTACAGGTGGAGTCTGCAACTGTTCAGAGATTGTTTACTGTAAAAAACAAGTATAGTCACGGTTGTGGCTATTATATTAAACTTTATATAATATGAAGTCCGTTCAACATTGGTGTTATGTTTATTTGGACCAATTATGATCAAACAAAGACGAAATTATTGATAGTATATATTATAAAATTAAAAACATAAGTAAACGTTTGCTATGATAGATGTTGATTTTTTTAAGGGTTTATTCTAACATTAGTGTAATAGCCGCAATCCTATAACGGTAAGGTTCATCTGATCACAAAATTAAATCATAGATTTAATCATGTTCAAACATGAAATCCGGAATAAAAATTCCTTATGTTTTCAGAGAAAGGTCTTGATCCATTTTTTTCTTTTTGTTGTTACAGTTTTGTATTGCTTTAAAATTATACCGCTTTATTTTCATAGTTAAATTGTATTGTCTTGATGTTTAATCTAGAAATGTCGATATGAATGTTATATTCCATGGGTTATCAAAACCACTCCCAATAAAAAAAATACTTAAAATAAAAACCATAAAATAAATATAATAAACTAGTTAGTATCCACATTGGATATAAATGAAGGAACCTCATAATTTGTGAACATATGTATTGGAAAGAGTCCTCAATAAAGCGCTTTAGAGTATAAATTATTAGCAATTGTATATCAGCAATCGTAGTCGAGTGGTATCATGCACGGTCCGAAGACTATAGTGATTATTGACGAAAACTTTCGCAAGTTCGAATCCCTAATGAGTTGTACAATTGTGTGAGGTAAAAAGTTTAAGTCAAAAGTTAGAATATAAGTTAGTGTCTGTTCACAATAGATTCTTAAAAGAATCAACTGCTAGAACAATAGACTTACGTCAGAGAAACTGGTTAATTGTGGTAGTTGTCAAATAGTCCGTTTCTATGTAAGTTGACGTTTGTTTTTGTTGCAGTTCAGTGTTTCTGTTGTTCCGTTGTTTTCCTCTTATAGTTTATGTGTTTCCCTCGGTTTTAGTTTGTAAACCGGATTTGTTTTCGCTTAATAGATTTTTGACTATTGAACAGCGGTATACTACTGTTGCCTTTATTCAATATAAAGTATCTATTAGACAGTTTTTGATTATCATGATTACCGAGACTTACGATTAGTTATGTGATACTAATATGCACTAAAACACAACATTGTGATTATTTGATAAGTGTATCTATATAATATGAACGGTACCAATTTTAATTCACCAGATGCGCATTTCGACAATTAATGTCTCTTAAGTGATGCTCGAGGCCAAAATATTTGAATATCTAAAATCTAATACAAATGTTGTTAAACAGCGAATCAAACCTAAAAGTACCTAAAGAATTGAAATATGTTGTACGTTCGTAAATAAAGTTGGACGATCATTTCTCACTTAGTTCAGATAATAAGCGAAGACGTTAGAGATAGAGAGAATGCAAATATACAGGGCTTCAATGAAGACTGTTATCTGCAAATAATGGAATATTCAAGTTGGAGATGACATTCAAATTCGTTTTCTTCCTAAACGGCCTAGTTTGAAAATAAAAGATCAAATTATATTGATTATAACCGTCCCCAAAAAATAAGTAAGTCTCTGGTAGTATGTCCGCTACATACATATGCCTTTTTTAGGTCATATGTATTTTTGATACATTTTAATTGTTTAATTGACACATTAATCCATATCATATATCTAATAAACTCTGTGCAATTCAACTTGATTGTGCTGCTTATGCTGTGGCGTCATGTTGTAGACATAACAATTTTGCTGTGTATAAAATTGTATCAGACCGTATCAAGAACCAAACAGTGAAAGGGACATAACCGTATTTTGTCATTTGTGAAAGCTATACCACGTGACAATACTTCCTGGTAAAACTTGTTAGCAGGCTGCTCTATAACTTCCACAAACGAGTTGCAGTATATGTTGTGACATGTTTTGACAGACAAAGTGAGTCTCAAAGTAAGTATTTTTAAAACAGTTGTCTGAGTACTTTATTATTTGTCACACATAAATGTAATGATTAAATATTTTATGAAATAGAAAATATCGTTTGGATTTGATCAATAATATGAAGTCCCCGTTTCTGTCTTATAACATTTAACTTGACTTAATTTGTATCAACGATCTCTTGTTCTAGTTTCTCAGGCTATGGAACAATTTATAAATACCTACATGTATATGAAATGTATATCTGTACCTTTGTGAATAAGTTTTTACAGAATCATACTATATATTTTATTTAACTCTCCAGGTTTGGTGTTTAAAAGAATGAATCTTTTGACTAAGATATATATCATGAATATTTTTTTGTAATTAGATATTTCAGATATTTCAGCTAATTCGATATATATTTTGTCAAATATTGACAGCCAAATCTAATTTTTTTTAAATTTGATAAATTTTCCGGGTTCCTGTTTTCAGAGATTTCATGATAGTAATCTTAGTTCTTGACTCAAAGTAGTAGTTTCCTGTCACTAAATTTTGCAAGCTTCCGTTTACATTCATATTTGTTATGTTTAAATAAATAAAAAATTGACAAATTGTCAGGTTTAATTTTTCAAAGATTAAATGATTAAACTTTAGATGGTGATTGCTAGTCATGCAATTGTGTCAGTTTCCTTAATCAATTATGCTTGGTATGCATCAAATATAGTTATATTGTTTTACAATATGTTGGTCAAGTAATAACATAGTTTCAAATTTCCAAGTTTTTTTATTTTAAGCAAAAGCATTCAAGTATGTCATCATCAGATATACCGCATAGTCAGCTATAAAAGGCCCCGAAATGACAAATGTAATACTATTCAAACGAGAAAACTAACGGCCCAATTTATGTACAAAAAATGAACGAAAAACAAATATGTTACACAACAACAAACGACAACTACTGAATTACAGGCTCCTGACTTTGGACAGGCACATACAGAATGTGACGGGGTTAAACTAGTTATATTGCGCAAAACCCTCCCCCTTACGTGGGAAAGTGGTAGAACAGCATAACACAAGAACATAATATACAAAACAATAAACCAAAAACAATTCTGATAACCAGCAAGTACAACAACCACCACTCAATTACAGGCTCCTGACTTAGGACAGGCACATATAGAATATGTAGGGTTCATGCGGTTGTACTAATGAAATATTATGTTCATTTAGCAACGTTCAATACATTCAGTTATTTTACCACTTTCGCTTGCTTATCGAATGTACATGTACCTAGAAATGTGCACACCTTTTCAGTACAAATAAGTCAGCAGAAGATCACTATGTTTATAAACACTACCATGGTTTTAATCTGAGAACAAATTATGGTCATAAATATACTATTTGTTTTTGGACATTATATTAGTTTTCAGTAACTGCAAGTACACTTATATCATTGTGTTGGCCGATTTGTGTTTCATGAGTGTTAATCATTGTTCTGATGCGTCAAGTCCTTTCAAATTGATTTTAATATTTGGTTCTTTGTTGTGAAGTAACACAACAATCTCTGCATATTTTCTTTAAATCATTTAGTTATGTAATCCTTCTACTTAGCTTTCTAAAAACAAATCCAGTTAATTCTTGCTTGGTTCAAAAATAATTATACGGATTTGTAATTTAAGTTGGGAGTACGCAATAGGTCAACCATAATCTAATTTTTATTATAGTGAAAAACTGTTTTTACTTATTTTTTTGTATCAAGAAAGCAAAAATGCTGACTCCCATTGCGTTTTTTTTTTAATTTGAAAAACGTTTTACAACGCGACCTTTGTATAGTCCATTACAAGTTACTATCATCTTTTTATATATATATAAGTGTTGTTTAGACATATACGAATACCTGCATTTGAACAAAGTATCACATGACTTATTGATTTGAGATAATCTGATCCACAACATATAACCGGCTATCGGTACTGCATATACAGCAGATAAAACAGATCAAAATCAAGATTGCAAAATACATTGTAAAAAGATAGACAAAAGTTGCTACAAATAATGGCGTAAACAATTGTTTTAAATGACAATCGGCATTACAAATCAAATTGAATATGCCTTATGATAGCCGGTAATAGGATGAGTGATTACTTAACAATATATGGAATGATTAATTTATTAGTACCGAGACTCTTCCTTAGGTATATGAGACTAATATAGCAGCTTAAATATGTTAAATTAAATACGAACGTTCAATCAACATAGCTATAAATAAACATGATTTTTTCAAACCCTACAACATGTAAACATAGAATAGAAAATGGAAACTGGAATATGTCAAAGAGACAACAATTCGACCAAAGACAGCCGAAGACTTTCAATGTGTCTTCAACGCAGCGAGAAAAATCCCGAACTAGGAGGCGGGCTTCAATATATATTCTTGTTTCCAACAATGTGAATGTTATGATGATATTTAGGTACACATGATAGTTATGAGTTAATAACTTACAGATAATATAAGGATATTTCTATTATATTCTTTATCTTTTCAAAATGAAGATAAAAAAAACAGCCACTCACTATGATATTCAAAGTCGTTGCATATAAATCAGAGAAAGAGCCAGTTATCAAGGTTTTCTTTTAGTTAAATTGATTCTCCGAATTATTCAACATAAACGTTGACGGTGGAATTCATTTTTTTTCTCAGTGACCTTGAATATCAAAGAAAAATCAGATTGGATACAAGAACAAACTTAAAAATCTTTAGTGTAAAGACATCATATACAGTCTAAAGGGTTGAGATCTCATAAACATGTTTAACCCCGCCGCATTTTTGCGCCTGTCCCAAGTCAGGAGCCTCTAGCCTTTGTTAGTCTTGTATTATTTTTAATTTTAGTTTTTTGTGTACAATTTGGAGTTTAGTATGGCGTTCATTATCACTGAACTAGTATATATAATTGTTTAGGGGCCAGCTGAAGGACGCCTCCGGGTGCGGGAATTTCTCGCTGCATTGAAGACCTGTTGGTGACCTTCTGCTGTTGTCTGTTCTATGGTCGGGTTGTTGTCTCTTTGACACATTCCCCATTTCCATTCTCAATTTTAAATAATAGTATGACCTTTTGAAATGCTAAATTATATAAATAGAACATCGACAGGATAATACGTGTTCGCAATGGTAACAATTAAGAGTTAGTTATGTTTTAATTGATAAAAACAAATCAATGTTCAAAAATGTTATTTAAATTTAATTAAGAATTTGTGTATTCAAAAGATCACTAGTTGACATGGACCGTATTTTACCATTACTGTACAATACATAAATAACTCATAGCTAAGAGGGTGATAGAGCAGATTGTTATCCCGAGAAAGTCAAGGTTAGAAATGTTTTTTCGATAGGTTACAGTGTGCTCTATCACCTTCTCAGCTATGCGTTATTTAATTTATTATACTAAACGTTCTGTCATTATTGTCTTTTAAATTGGAAATTGAAAGAAAATAACTATGCCGTCATGTGCATAACAAAGTTACAGTTATTAGAAAAACATCACAAAAGCGAAACATTTTTTTATGTTGACAGTCTATGAAAAATTTGAACTTGAGCATTGTCTTAAAAATTATTGATGTCAATTCAATTCATTGTCCTTTAAATAATAGAATTTTGATTGGTCTACACGAGAAGGTGACATTCAAAATTTTTTCTCTCGCTAAGCCATGGGATAGAGTTATTTATCTCCCTAGTATAAGCCAATTAAAATCTGGCATGTTAATTTGAAGTATAATAAATTAGGATTGGATGTGTGGTTTTAAAAAGAATTCTACCGGTATAGTAAAAATTAAAAACCAAATTTTGTATCTTTGAAATATTTTTTCTAATTCTTACCCGATTTATTGTTTTCCTAACCTGTTGGTTATTTTTATTTAATCAACGTGTGGTTCGTTTGATCTCAACTGTTCATTGGTCAAAATTCGAGTATGACGTCTCGTTTTCTTGCTTTCCTCTGAATTTCCTATTGTGACGTCATATAAAAAGGCGACCATTCCTTCTGGCGTCACATAGAAAGAGCACATTTTTTTTTTCAGAAAATTTTAAAATAAGGAATAAGTTTTCCCGCATATTGTATAAAAATCATTAGAGAAACTGATTCCACCATCAATGCAGTGTACCATCAAGTTTATGCAACTTAAATTGATTGTACACATAATTATTCAACGTCATGGTAAACAAAAAATTTAAATGAACCATACGATCAAAATGATACGTTATTATATTATATAAATAAACAATTACCAATGCAAACATATAACGTTGATATAAAACTAAAATATTTTTTTTTCTGTTGATTATAAACATTCTTACAGTGAAGAGGACGTAATCGTATTTCATCACTTGTAAAAGCTATATCACGTGACATTAATTCCTGGTTACCTTTCTGATGACTGTCTGTTATCAAACTGACACAAAAGCAGTATTAGTTTAATTTTCAAAGGACATAACCATATTTGTCACTTGTGAAAGCTATATCACGTGACCTTACTTCCTGGTTATATTTTTGTTGTCTGGACCTGAAGTAGTTGTTGTGGAATATCTTAATTGAAAGACTGATTCATACAGTAGGTATATTACGGCTATTATAGTTCTATATTAATGGTCATTGAATGACAGTTTTGATGAACTATGTTTTTTTTTATTTCGTTTTCGGAAGAAAGTAGAGATATCTCTTCCATAAGATCTGGTATAGCAGTGCTAGCGACATGAATGTCTTTTGGATATTTTTGTCTTTGTGGTTCTGTTTTTTTTTTAAGTGCATCAAAAATACCCTTTTAGCCAAAAGGCAATAAAAAGGGATTTTAGATGAAACTCTTCTTTTGTATTAAAATCGAAGATAATTTACAATTTTATGTTCTCGTTATGAAAAACTCGGCGAAAATCTCCAGGGACCAGGATGAAATGATGTATTAAACACTGATTCTTCGTAGGGGACCCTGGTGAGAGCAGAGCTAACAATTCGTATTAAGAATAAAATAAAATTAAAAAAAAAATATCCAATAATTTGTTTAAAAGCTGACAAAATAATAAATCAGTGTCTGGTTCAACAAACAAGAAGGATGGGAAAATGTTGGTGTCATTTTTTACGTGAAAGCATTACAACTTGTATAGCACATAGATGTGTTTGTTTGTGCCTTATTTAAGAAAATGTACTTCTGGCGTTCACAAGTTTAATCCTGGTATCTATGTATTTTACTGATCAATCTTATCCTCTGAAATGACTAGACCACATGTTACCAAACATTACCTTAATGGTCCTTAGGGTATCTAGTTTAAAAATTGTTCCGTTGATTGATAGCGTTTGATTTTGTCATTTGTATTGGACCTTGACTCAAACAGTCAAATGGACATAACATTATTTTGTCACTTTAAAAGATATATCACGTGACAGTACTTCCTTGTTACATTGCTGTCAACATACTGTTACTAAGCTTCCAAACATGATCTGTATGATCTGTTGTGACGTATTTTGGTTGACAAACTAAGTCTTACAGTAAGTATTTAGCGGTAATTTAAGTACTTTACTAATTGTCCGACATGAATGTTATGATAGATTTGTACTTTCGTTTTCTGACGAATGATAATATATCACTTAGATCAGGTGAAGCAGTTTGAGTGGCTTGATTGTCTTCGATTATTTGTGATATAATGATATTGTTTCTGATGTTTTTAATCACAAGGGACAATGCGATAGTATCAGACCGTATAAAGACTCAAACAGTCAAAGGGAAATAACCATTTGTTGTCTCTTGTGAAAACTGGGTGGTAACGTGTTGGACAAAATTATTTTTGAACTTAATTTATCCAATTTAATCTAACTAATGGTTGCACTACTGTCATCAGGCTGTTAAAAAACTTGCAAAAAGGATCTAATGTATTTGTTGTGGTATATTTTGGTTGACAAACTGAGTCTTAAATATGGTATGTAACGATTATATCACTATCCAAAATAAAAGTGAGCAATTTGTCCTTTCGTTTCTTTCAGAAAAATATATAATATATACCGCTTAGATCTGGTGAAACAGTTAAAGTGGCATGGTTGTCGATTGGTTTTATGTGTCGTTCGGTTTCTGTTTCCTGCAGTATACCAAAGTTGTCTTTTTATTAAAAAGAGACAATGCAAAATAGATTGTATTCCACAATATGAAACCCTCCTTTCTTATTGCTTCCTGTTGCCCAATGTACCACTCATTTCAAAGTAGTTTTCGTGTACAAAAATTTAGTAAAAGAAATTTGATCTACCTCTATATTGCTTTGTTTCCATTCGAAAGAACCCAAAAAAAGCTTTTTATTTAAAAATGAATTATGTGTATCAAAAACATGTTTGTCTCGAAAAAGCTGAAAATGGATGTCAACATTCCATTTTCATGTGAGGTGAGCGAGTGTATATCATCGAATTTTATCTGAATTTAAAACTCTTTACATTAGATTAAAACAAACGATTTTTTTTATGTTTCAGTTACAAATGGCGACATTCTTACCAAAATGCGATACTTGTATGACAGATGATGCCTCTGTTTGGTGTTCAGAATGTGAAGAAGTCATCTGTTATGATTGTGAAAAACAACATAGCCGGATAAAATTAACAAAGAAGCATAATACAATACCTATAGAAGATTACCAGAAACTTCCTAGTTCTGTTGCTGACATTAAACAGGAATGTAAAGTTCACAATAACAATTTTTATTTTTACTGCTTAATTCATAGCGAGCCATGTTGTGTGTCATGCGTGTCTCAGGAACATGACACGTGTAAAAATTTGAAGCCATTAACGGAAGTAGTGGACGGTGTGAAATCGTCAGCTGCATTTGAAGATTTAGAAGATAGGGCAAAGGACATTAGTGAACTTATCGGCAATCTGATAAAGAATAAACAAGATAATAAACGAAGTTTTGGATTTCAGAAAAATAGAATTATTTCCGAAATGCAAAATGTCCGAAAGACCATAAATATTCATTTGGATAAACTCGAAAAGGATCTTTTGGCTAAATTAGATAACGAAGAGAAAAAACAATGCAAAAATATTGACAGTTTAATTGAAAAGATCTCAAAAATGGGTAAGCATTTCGATCAAATAGTAAACGATTTAAAACAGATCAAACAACACGCATCTGATTTCCAAACTTTCTTTGGTTTACATGAGTGGAATAAGAAAATAGAAAAGGATGAAAAAGATTTGATGTCTTTACAAAGCGACAAGATACTTGATAGTGCTGACATTCATATAGAATATTCGCCGATACTTATGAAGTTTGAGACATACGTCAAAGAATTCGGAAAGTTAGAAGTTAAGTCTTCGTCCTCAAAGAAAAATGTTCTAAAGAAGGAGAAACCGGGACAGATTATCGTTCCTATTTCTAACACTGTGGATAACATTAAATTGACAAGTATTCGGTCTTTCAAGACACCTGATGGAGTATCAAGCAACATTTTTATAACAGGTATCGATATGTTCGACGACGGCAGAATCGTGTTTGCAGATAACCAACATTTAAACAAAAGACTTGTTATCATGAATCGCGAAGGCAACTTTATAAAAAACATACAACTTGACGATAGGTGTTTTGATGTTGCAGTGATAGATAAAGACACAGTTGCTTCAACATTAGTTGAAAAGAAGAAAATTGTTATCGTTGATGTTAATTCGTCAAGAGTTCAACGGTATATACTTTCAAGTGCGGAATGTTACGGTATAATTTTTTCAGGTGAACAGTTAGTCGTCAGTCTTCCCAAGACCATTCAGTTTGTTGATCCTTCTGGTAATAGCTTGTCAACGTTGTCAACAGTCAATAAATCCATGTATTGTTCCGTGTTAGATGAAAAACTTTATTATACCTCACACAATAGTGAAGCCGTCTATTCGACTAAATTGAATGGAGAAGTTCTTTGGAAATTTGACTGTCAGAAATATGATTATCCGACTAGTATAACCAACGATGCGTCTGGAAATATTTTCGTAGTTTGCACCGAAAGTGATCGTTTGATGGTATTAGGAAATGATGGGAAGACATATACAATTCTCCTGACAAAAGAAAATGGATTGCAGAAACCTAGAGCCTTACATTACGACCGTAAATCCAGTACCCTCTGTGTGTGTACTTTATCTGGACAATGCTTCCTTTATAAAGCTACAAACTGAATTATTTTTGTTCATACCGTTGAAAAAAGCTTTTGTATACTGTACATATTTTCAGAAATTTAAGACAAATAGCAGCATGATAACTTACAACAAAAAGTAATCTTCTAGATCCAGATAATGATAAGTCTTACGACAACTATGTTTAACATACACTCATGGAAGAAGGAAAACAAGTGTGCATGTCTAATTTGTTTGTACTATTTGTTCATAAACAGATGAGTAAGATAATCAAATATTTAAGGATTACTTTGAAATTATATGAAACAACGAAAATAAAAAAAATAAAATTGGTCAAGAGTATAGAATAGTGAATGGAAACGGGAAATTTGTTAAAGGAACAAAACCCGATTAAAGAGCAGAACACAGCCCTAGGCCAGATTTAGGTTTTCAACGCAACGAGAAAAGAGGCGGGCATCAACCCTAAACAATAATGTTTATCATTGGGTTATTTTTTGTTAAAAATTCAAAGACCCCTTTACTGTTTTGATGACTTGTTATCTAAAAATATATTTCACATGATGACTTCGAAAAAACTTCCACTTGTACAAGATATTATATGACAAGCAAGTTTTCAGCAATTATTTAAAGTGTACTAGATATTAGTTTGCACTTTATGGAAATATTTAAGAGTTCTTGTTGGTTTTGTTTAAAATGTGCATTGTTTGGTTTTCCGTTTTTTGGGGTTTTTTTCTGCGTGTTTTGTTCTTTTTTGTGCTATTTGTGTTGTCCGGTGATTTTCTTGTTGATGATGCTTTTATCTGAAAGAAGCTGTTTGTAAACTGTTGAGGCAGGTATTAAGGGAAAACAACTCATACCAAGGTAACATGATATAGCGTAACAGGGAACAGCATTTGCTCTTTCAGGACACTGGATAGAGAATCCATCGAAATATCAGGTATCGATATTTTTGACAACGGGAGAGTCGTGTTGGTCGATTACAATAACCAAACGTTACATAGCAGACTTGTTATCAGGAATCAAAATGGCAGGTTTATTAAAACCATAAAACCGGAAGATAGAGCATCCTGATTTTCTGATGTTGCAGTGACAGACAAAGACGTAGTTGCTACAATATTGTTATCGTTGATGTTAATACATTGAAAGTACAAAGGTATTTACGCACACGTTACGAATGCTTTGGTATAAACTTTATAAATACTTTTAGCTGTCAGTCTCTACAATCAATTTCTTTGATCTGTCTGGTAATTTTTTTCAACTTTGTCAACAGCCGTTCACTCAAGGTATTGTTCCAATTTTAATGACAACCTGTATTATACAACACACAGTAGTGATGTACATGTGGCCTTTGCATCTGAATTAAATGGAGACGTTCATTGGAAATTTGACTGTAAGAAATCAGCTCATCTGATTAGTATAACAAACGGTGCGGTGCATCTGATGGTATTTTCGTAGCGTGCATGGATAGTAATCAATTGTTGTCATAATGAAAATATAAAAAAAATAAAGACTGAAAACACTAACTCTACACAATATCAGGTTCTCTGAAAAGGTAAGCAGATCCTGCTCTATATATGGCACCCGTGAATTAACGTTTTATATATTTTGAAAACAAAAATTGCAAATTTCATTATCTTATTCATAAAAGTATACTGCAAAAGGAAAAGATAGGCACACTGTTTTCTATCTTCCGTTTGTCTATTTTCACTTTTTTGATATAAGACTTGATTCTGAAGACAAACTAGTCGTTTGGACTTTCAATGAATGATTTTTGATCTACTTTGCTTGTATTGTTTTGTTTTGTTCGTTTGTTTGTTTGTGTTGTTTTGTCTGTTTTGTTCTGTTATTTTTTTTTTTGTTACTTAATTTGGCATTTTAACTAATGAAAACATGTCTCCCGTTTTTGGGATCACATATGAAGAATAAATCAAAGTCATGCGCATATATAGACCGCATAGAAACAGTTTGACTTGGAAAAAAGTTGAATCACAAAAATACTGAACTCCGAGGGAAATTCAAAACGGAAAGTCCCTAATCAAATGGCAAAATCAAAAGCACAAACACATTAAACGAATGAACAACAACTGTCATACTCCTGACTTGGTACAGGCATTTTTTATGTAGAAAATGGTGGATTGAACCTGGTTTTATAGCGCTAAACCTCTCACTTGTATGACAGTCGCATCAAATTTCATTATATTGACAACGATGCGTGAATAAAACAAACAGACATAAAAGGTAAAAATGTCAAAATAGGGGTACAGCAGTCAACACCGTGTCACAATTTTAATCACAACAAAAACAAACAAATATTTAACAAAGAAGCACAAAAAAGCATATATCACATTTAACAATCTCGTTCATTGCTTACTTATTTTTGTATTTTATTTATGTTTGCCAAATCAACCCATAAAGGATCGAATGATTTTAAGCACTGGGACCGAATCGTTATTTTAACATTAACTCTGGCATAGAATCGCGTGTTTGACGTCAGAATGTTAACGTCACACAGGTAGAGATATAAAATAATTTTGTCGTTCAAAGTATACAAAAACAATAATAGAACAATAACACAATGATGGGATGTTTAAAGTACAGAGACACGTCAAATGTATATCACCAAAAACAGACCAAACAGTACAAGTAATATTAATAAAGACAAATAAAATAACACTTAACACGTTATTGAGATAATAAACAGCGTCAGTACACAGAATCTATACTTCAAAACCATCATGTATTATTTGAGAAGTTGATACGGAATAATAATATATTTATCAACAAGGTATTGGTACCTTCCGATGAACTTTTTTTAGAAAAAGGACGAGACGTTCTTTGACTTACCCCTGGTTCATCAACCTTCTGCTCAGACACTGGTGACGTTTTACAAAGTCTGAGTAGGAACTGCAAGCTCTTGCATACCGAATAAGTTGGGAAATGTATATCCCATATGCAGTTGAAGTTGGTATATTGCTACTAACATGACTAAGGTGGGGGAAATTGATAATTCTAAAATTAAAATCGTCTCGTTTGTCATAGATTCTGGCACACTGAGATGACTGTGTATGTCAAATTCGAGGTATAAGTCTAAAATGAGGCGGAGGAAGCCGTGTCTGTTGTTTCATTAATTTCTAGTTCTGGGGGATATATTAATAGAACCCAATCAGAAAAGTTCGGATTGTTAATGGAAAGAACATCATCAATATATAAAGTGAAATTAAATAATCTGGCTTCCTTGATCTTCTTGTTTTTAACAAGTGTCTGAAGGAACTCCGATTCATACGAAAATAAGAAAAGATCGGCAAGGAGAGGCGCACGGTTCGTTCCAATAGGAATGCCGACAATATGTTGAAAAAGTCTACCTCCAAATTCAACAAAAATGTTGTCGATAAGAAACTCCAGCATACTGATCACTTGTTCCTCTGTATAGCATGTTTTACCCTTTTGTTCGCTATTAACAAAATATGCCTTATGGTATCCCAAAGTAATAAATTTATAGCGTATGCTACCATTTTTATGTTGAAAGGCATTGTGTATTATTTCTTTTAGACAATTTTTCAATTTCACATGGGAATTGGTGGTATACAGGGTTGAAAAATCAAACGGTTTGAGAGAACTAATTCAGGAAAAGACCGATATTTAAAATTATCCAGAAGTTCTTTAGAATGTTTAACATATGATTAATACCACTACGCGAGTAAACAGTTTCACAGTATTTCTGAAGACCCTCTTTCACTGCGGACAGTATTTTAGTCAATCTGATGGACAATTCTTTGGTGGAACATGCAGATGAGCCGGCAATGTACCGTTGTTTGTACGAAATTTTGTGAAACTTAGGTATCCAATACATACAAGGTAAGTCCTCTGATTTGTTGTTCAATGTAAAGTTCATTGAAGCCATGAAGGACTTATGATTCGCCAAAATCTCATCCTTGTCAAATAATATGTCTGTGTATGTGGGATTAACATATCATTAGTTTGACAATACAAACTCTTATCAAGATTTTGGTTTAGCGCAATCTACAGTCTTTAGTTTTCTTTGTTGTGTTTTATGTACTATTGTTTGTCTGTTTGTCTTTTTCTTTTTTTCCATGGCGTTGTCAGTTTATTGTCGACTTTCGATATGAGTTTAAATGTCCCTTTGGCATCTTTCACTTCTCTTCTACATGTAATGAGTCAATCCTTTTCAAACAGTTTTTTACATTTTGTTCTCGTGTTGATCTGTTACTTCATGTGACATACATAGGTACGGTTGAGGGTACGTGCTGTTCCGAACCCGAAGCCTGTAATCCATTCGGTTTCCTTTATTTCTGTCGGCAATAACATTTTTCTTTTATAATTTGTTTTACACTTCAACAATAACTAAAACTAATACGGCATAATACATAAGGTATAAAACGCATACCGTATAGCAAGTAGGCTATAAACATATACCATAGAGTTAGGAGCTATCCAACTCATACATAAAGTGAGGATTATTACAGGTAAGTTACTATTGAGTTACGATTATCTTCCATAAATTTTCGATGGCTTTTGATTTGGTGACAAGGCCATTAGCATGATTATTATATGATATGATATGAAGAATACAAACACACAACGAAACCGAACAGATCAACCTGGTGGCTGAGTAAAACAGCAGGTTTACACGGAGAAATTATCAGAAAACGATCATGCCTATTTCTACCTCCGCCATGTTGGGATCGAAGTAACTGCGGTCCCATCGATCAGTTTAACACCAGTGATATTGTTATCAGGCTATAAAACACATATCGCCAATCGCAAAGTAAGCTGGTTATAAAACTCATATCTTATAGTCAAGAGGCTATGAAACTCAATCTGTTATGTAATAAGGCAATACAACTCAGACTGTATAGTAAGCAGACTAGAAATCATATACCGTATAGTAGCCAGCTTTAATACTCATGCCGTATAGAAATCAGACTGTAAGTCCCCGACAACCCAGTAGCCAGCACTTCGGTATTGACAAACAAAAAAAAAACATTAATTGATTGAAATTTGCTGTTATAAAACTTTTAAAATCATTCAAATTAAGGATTATATCTTCTTCTTTTTTTTTGGTATACAATATACAATCAACATTTACTATAAGTTTTAACTTGTAAAATATATAGACTATATCTACGGTCTGTGTTTTTGTTACTTGTTTTTCTGCTGAGTTAGGCCATTTTCAACTGATTTTTATAGTTTGTTCATATATTATACTGTTACACTACTGTCTCAGGTTAGGGGAAGGGTTGGGCGCCCGCTAACATGTTTAACCCCGCCACATTCTGTATGTGTCTGTCCCAGGTCAAGAGCCTGTAATTCAGTGGTTGTTGTTTGTTGCTGTATTTCATATTTGTTTTTCGTTCATTGTTTTTTTACGTGAATTTGGCCGTTATTTTTCTCGGTTGAAATATTTTACATTTGTCATTTCGAGGCCTTTTATAGCTGACTATGCGGTATGGGATTTCCTCATTCTTGAAGGGCGTATGGTGACTTATAGTTGTTAATTTCTTTGTCATTTTGTATCTGGTGGAGATTTGTCTCATTGGCAATTAACCACATCTTCTTGTTTTTATATATCTACAAAGCAACTCATAACGTATAGTTAGCAAGCTATATAAGTCATGTCATATAGTAGGCAAGCTATATAATTAAAACAGTAGAGTAAGCAGGCTTTATATCTCTGTTTGAGAGTTGTCTCATTGACAATCCTACCAAATCTTCTTATTTATATATATCAAATTAATAGTTAAGATCCATTTTGTTACATATGGTGATCCGTTTATTTGGCAATCGCCAATGGCAGTCAGCAGGGTTTAAGAACATCCGTTGTTCGACCTGCTAGTCAAATGCGTTTTGTTAAAATATACTTTTTCACTTTTTTGGTCTTTTGGAAAATGTTGTTTGTGCTGTATTTAGACCCCTCTACCAAGAAATTTGTTTTGCATGCACACGTACTGCGGTTTTTATCTAACGCAATCATAGGTTTGAACGTTGTTTTCAATTTAGACTTATAGATATATATAAAGCTCATACAATACAGTAAGCAGGCTGTTATACAAATACAGTATCTTAAAAACAGGTTATTTAGCTCATGCCGTATAGTAAAAAGGCTATAGCTGTATAATAAGTAAGCTATACAAGTCATGCCATATAGTAGGCAAGCTAAATAATTCATACCGTATAATAAGCAAGTTTTAAAACTCATATCATATAGTAAGCAGCCTATAAAATTCATACCGTAAAGTAAGCAAGCTATACAACTCTTATCGTCTAATAATCAAGCTATACAACTCGTACCGTCTAGTAAGCAAGCTATTAAACTCATACATTATAGTAAGCAGGCTATAAAATTCATGCCATATATTAAGAAGGCTTTGGAGTTCATATCATATAGAAAACATGCTATAAAACGTATACTGTTGAATAATCAGGCTATATAACTCTAACGGTATAGTAAGCAGGTTGTCAAAATCATACTGTAAAATACGCAGACTTTGAAACTCATAATGCATAATAAGCAGGCTATAAAAAGCATACCATATAGTCAGTAGACTATCAAACTCGTCGTTTATTAATGAAGCTACATAACTCGTACCGTATAGTATGAAATACATAAGGTCAATACAGATATAGTTTGTATTCAGAAGTCTGAATTTGAGGATAAAAAACACACAGGCTGGTAATTAGTTAACACCTTACCGATTATTTAAAGATATCCCGTAAAATATATCTTCTATAACTATTCATTCTTTTCAGATTCATTGCGCAGAAGTTAGAAAAAAAAGGCAAATATGCAGGGTTCAGTACAGATTTTTATCTGCAAACCATGGAACATTGAAGTTGAAGATGAAATTCAAATTTGTTTTCTTCCCTAATTTCCTGGTTTGGAAAAACAAATGATATTTTATTAATTAGCATAACCATTTGAAACCTCTAATTAACTCTGGTAGATTATATTCAACATATTTATGCCTGTTGCTGGTCATATATTAAATGTTTGACAATATATATATTTCATTTGTTTAATTGCCAAATTAACTAATGAATCTGTAATTCAACTTAATTCCACTGCTTATCCCTGAACGTTATAGTAGATAACCAAAAACTTAGAATTGAATTGAATAGTATCAGACCGTTTCTGGACTCAAACAGTCAAAGGAACATAACCGTAGTTTGTCATCTGTGAAAGCTATATCACGTGACAATACTTCCTGGCTATATATCACGTGACAATTCTCCCTGGTTATATATCACGTGACAATACTTCCTGTTTACATATCACGTGACAATACTTCCTAGTACATGTCACGTGACCATACTTTCTGGTTACATATCACGTAAACATACTTCCTGGTTACATAACTATCAACAGTATGTTATAACACTTTATTTGGTGTGACATTTATTGTAGGAGTCTTCAAGTAAGTACTTAAAAAATTATTTAATAGAATATAAAAAAAGATGTGGTATTATTGCATGTTATGAGTGAACTAATGCATTTGTTTTTTGAAGAAAAAAAACTATATCGCGTAGATTTTATTTAAAAGATATGAAATATAAACCAAACTTACACAGTTTCAATAATTCGGATGAAACTGTATCAATAGTCTTTCTTTTTTTTTCAAATTTCGGTTTATGGAGAAAAGTAAAGTAGAAAAATACCGAACTCCAAGGAAAATTCAAAACGGTAAGTCATTTATCAAATGGCAAAATCAAAAGCTCAAACACATCAAACGAATGGAAAACATCTGTCATATTTCATGTATCTGGTGGAGATTTGTCTCATTGGCAATTAACCACATCTTCTTGTTTTTATATATCTACAAAGCAACTCATAACGTATAGTTAGCAAGCTATATAAGTCATGTCATATAGTAGGCAAGCTATATAATTAAAACAGTAGAGTAAGCAGGCTTTATATCTCTGTTTGAGAGTTGTCTCATTGACAATCCTACCAAATCTTCTTATTTATATATATCAAATTAATAGTTAAGATCCATTTTGTTACATATGGTGATCCGTTTATTTGGCAATCGCCAATGGCAGTCAGCAGGGTTTAAGAACATCCGTTGTTCGACCTGCTAGTCAAATGCGTTTTGTTAAAATATACTTTTTCACTTTTTTGGTCTTTTGGAAAATGTTGTTTGTGCTGTATTTAGACCCCTCTACCAAGAAATTTGTTTTGCATGCACACGTACTGCGGTTTTTATCTAACGCAATCATAGGTTTGAACGTTGTTTTCAATTTAGACTTATAGATATATATAAAGCTCATACAATACAGTAAGCAGGCTGTTATACAAATACAGTATCTTAAAAACAGGTTATTTAGCTCATGCCGTATAGTAAAAAGGCTATAGCTGTATAATAAGTAAGCTATACAAGTCATGCCATATAGTAGGCAAGCTAAATAATTCATACCGTATAATAAGCAAGTTTTAAAACTCATATCATATAGTAAGCAGCCTATAAAATTCATACCGTAAAGTAAGCAAGCTATACAACTCTTATCGTCTAATAATCAAGCTATACAACTCGTACCGTCTAGTAAGCAAGCTATTAAACTCATACATTATAGTAAGCAGGCTATAAAATTCATGCCATATATTAAGAAGGCTTTGGAGTTCATATCATATAGAAAACATGCTATAAAACGTATACTGTTGAATAATCAGGCTATATAACTCTAACGGTATAGTAAGCAGGTTGTCAAAATCATACTGTAAAATACGCAGACTTTGAAACTCATAATGCATAATAAGCAGGCTATAAAAAGCATACCATATAGTCAGTAGACTATCAAACTCGTCGTTTATTAATGAAGCTACATAACTCGTACCGTATAGTATGAAATACATAAGGTCAATACAGATATAGTTTGTATTCAGAAGTCTGAATTTGAGGATAAAAAACACACAGGCTGGTAATTAGTTAACACCTTACCGATTATTTAAAGATATCCCGTAAAATATATCTTCTATAACTATTCATTCTTTTCAGATTCATTGCGCAGAAGTTAGAAAAAAAAGGCAAATATGCAGGGTTCAGTACAGATTTTTATCTGCAAACCATGGAACATTGAAGTTGAAGATGAAATTCAAATTTGTTTTCTTCCCTAATTTCCTGGTTTGGAAAAACAAATGATATTTTATTAATTAGCATAACCATTTGAAACCTCTAATTAACTCTGGTAGATTATATTCAACATATTTATGCCTGTTGCTGGTCATATATTAAATGTTTGACAATATATATATTTCATTTGTTTAATTGCCAAATTAACTAATGAATCTGTAATTCAACTTAATTCCACTGCTTATCCCTGAACGTTATAGTAGATAACCAAAAACTTAGAATTGAATTGAATAGTATCAGACCGTTTCTGGACTCAAACAGTCAAAGGAACATAACCGTAGTTTGTCATCTGTGAAAGCTATATCACGTGACAATACTTCCTGGCTATATATCACGTGACAATTCTCCCTGGTTATATATCACGTGACAATACTTCCTGTTTACATATCACGTGACAATACTTCCTAGTACATGTCACGTGACCATACTTTCTGGTTACATATCACGTAAACATACTTCCTGGTTACATAACTATCAACAGTATGTTATAACACTTTATTTGGTGTGACATTTATTGTAGGAGTCTTCAAGTAAGTACTTAAAGAATTATTTAATAGAATATAAAAAAAGATGTGGTATTATTGCATGTTATGAGTGAACTAATGCATTTGTTTTTTGAAGAAAAAAAACTATATCGCGTAGATTTTATTTAAAAGATATGAAATATAAACCAAACTTACACAGTTTCAATAATTCGGATGAAACTGTATCAATAGTCTTTCTTTTTTTTTCAAATTTCGGTTTATGGAGAAAAGTAAAGTAGAAAAATACCGAACTCCAAGGAAAATTCAAAACGGTAAGTCATTTATCAAATGGCAAAATCAAAAGCTCAAACACATCAAACGAATGGAAAACATCTGTCATATTTCATGTATCTGGTGGAGATTTGTCTCATTGGCAATTAACCACATCTTCTTGTTTTTATATATCTACAAAGCAACTCATAACGTATAGTTAGCAAGCTATATAAGTCATGTCATATAGTAGGCAAGCTATATAATTAAAACAGTAGAGTAAGCAGGCTTTATATCTCTGTTTGAGAGTTGTCTCATTGACAATCCTACCAAATCTTCTTATTTATATATATCAAATTAATAGTTAAGATCCATTTTGTTACATATGGTGATCCGTTTATTATGCAATCGCCAATGGCAGTCAGCAGGGTTTAAGAACATCCGTTGTTCGACCTGCTAGTCAAATGCGTTTTGTTAAAATATACTTTTTCACTTTTTTGGTCTTTTGGAAAATGTTGTTTGTGCTGTATTTAGACCCCTCTACCAAGAAATTTGTTTTGCATGCACACGTACTGCGGTTTTTATCTAACGCAATCATAGGTTTGAACGTTGTTTTCAATTTAGACTTATAGATATATATAAAGCTCATACAATACAGTAAGCAGGCTGTTATACAAATACAGTATCTTAAAAGCAGGTTATTTAGCTCATGCCGTATAGTAAAAAGGCTATAGCTGTATAATAAGTAAGCTATACAAGTCATGCCATATAGTAGGCAAGCTAAATAATTCATACCGTATAATAAGCAAGTTTTAAAACTCATATCATATAGTAAGCAGCCTATAAAATTCATACCGTAAAGTAAGCAAGCTATACAACTCTTATCGTCTAATAATCAAGCTATACAACTCGTACCGTCTAGTAAGCAAGCTATTAAACTCATACATTATAGTAAGCAGGCTATAAAATTCATGCCATATATTAAGAAGGCTTTGGAGTTCATATCATATAGAAAACATGCTATAAAACGTATACTGTTGAATAATCAGGCTATATAACTCTAACGGTATAGTAAGCAGGTTGTCAAAATCATACTGTAAAATACGCAGACTTTGAAACTCATAATGCATAATACGCAGGCTATAAAAAGCATACCATATAGTCAGTAGACTATCAAACTCGTCGTTTATTAATGAAGCTACATAACTCGTACCGTATAGTATGAAATACATAAGGTCAATACAGATATAGTTTGTATTCAGAAGTCTGAATTTGAGGATAAAAAACACACAGGCTGGTAATTAGTTAACACCTTACCGATTATTTAAAGATATCCCGTAAAATATATCTTCTATAACTATTCATTCTTTTCAGATTCATTGCGCAGAAGTTAGAAAAAAAAGGCAAATATGCAGGGTTCAGTACAGATTTGTATCTGCAAACCATGGAACATTGAAGTTGAAGATGAAATTCAAATTTGTTTTCTTCCCTAATTTCCTGGTTTGGAAAAACAAATGATATTTTATTAATTAGCATAACCATTTGAAACCTCTAATTAACTCTGGTAGATTATATTCAACATATTTATGCCTGTTGCTGGTCATATATTAAATGTTTGACAATATATATATTTCATTTGTTTAATTGCCAAATTAACTAATGAATCTGTAATTCAACTTAATTCCACTGCTTATCCCTGAACGTTATAGTAGATAACCAAAAACTTAGAATTGAATTGAATAGTATCAGACCGTTTCTGGACTCAAACAGTCAAAGGAACATAACCGTAGTTTGTCATCTGTGAAAGCTATATCACGTGACAATACTTCCTGGCTATATATCACGTGACAATTCTCCCTGGTTATATATCACGTGACAATACTTCCTGTTTACATATCACGTGACAATACTTCCTAGTACATGTCACGTGACCATACTTTCTGGTTACATATCACGTAAACATACTTCCTGGTTACATAACTATCAACAGTATGTTATAACACTTTATTTGGTGTGACATTTATTGTAGGAGTCTTCAAGTAAGTACTTACAAATTATTTAATAGAATATAAAAAAAGATGTGGTATTATTGCATGTTATGAGTGAACTAATGCATTTGTTTTTTGAAGAAAAAAAACTATATCGCGTAGATTTTATTTAAAAGATATGAAATATAAACCAAACTTACACAGTTTCAATAATTCGGATGAAACTGTATCAATAGTCTTTCTTTTTTTCAAATTTCGGTTTATGGAGAAAAGTAAAGTAGAAAAATACCGAACTCCAAGGAAAATTCAAAACGGTAAGTCATTTATCAAATGGCAAAATCAAAAGCTCAAACACATCAAACGAATGGAAAACATCTGTCATATTTCTGACTTGGTACACGCATTTCCTTATGTAGAAAATTGTGAATTGAAATTGGTTTTATAGCTAGCTAAACCTCTCACTTGTATGACATTCGCATAGAATTCCATTATATTGACAACAATGTGTGAGCAAAACAAACAAAAATAATAGGTAAAACTTATACCTAGCAATACGAAATTTATATCAGTACCTTTAGAGAAACTCTTTGGAACAGAGGTTACGACAGAATCATAATTATATACATTTTATCTACTTTTCCAGTTTTGGGTGTTTAAAAAAAGAAACTTTTTACTTATGATGTTTGAAAATCCCTTTGGTATCTTTCGCCTCTCTCCTTGACTCAGATATATATGAGGATTATTGTTTGTCATTTGATATTTCAACTTATCCAATATTTCAATATGTAATTTGGAAAATATTGACAACAAAATCTTAATTTTAATTACATTGCACAAATTTCCCGTTTCCTGTTTCAGACGTTTCATGAGAAAAAAATTATATTTTTGCTCAAAGTAGTAATTTCCTGTCATTAAATGTTATGAGTTTCCGTATTCACTCAGACTTGTCATGTTTAAAATAAATCAATATTTGACAATTGTTACACAATTCAACAGATTATGATAAAATGTTAGATTTTCGCCTTCAGATACTAATTTCTGTTCATAATTTTTTTTAATTTCCTCATACAATCATGTATGAGATGTTTTAAATAAAGTTATATAGTAATAGAATATTTTGCTCAAATTATATCTTAAATAATATAATTTCCAAGTGTTTATTAAATTCTAAGAAAAAACTATGTTTTAATCAAAACTCAACAATTCCTATCATTATTAATATGACAAACTTTTAGACTATCAAATATAATGACATCCTCGACACAACAACAATCAAGTAGTTTATGTTTCAATTTTAATGGTGTCTATACAAATTCAAAGTTACCAGGATTAAAAGTGTTTACGCCAGACGCGCGTTTTATCTTCAAAAGTCTCATCAGTGACGCTCGAATCAAAAAAGTTAAATAGGCGAATTTGTTGTGGAATATTTTTGTAACCAAACCGAGTCTCAGAGTATAGGTATTTAACGGTTATTTAATTGTCAGACATGAATGTTATGACTACAAAAATAAATTAATTAAAAAAGAAAGAAAACATACCGCTTACATATAGTGAAGCAGTTTAAACGGCATTGATGTATCATAGTTAATTGTGTCAGTGGGTTTCTATTTTTTAAGTAGACTTCAATTCTTCTTTTTTTTCGAAAGGGACAATAATGCGTGAGATGAATCTGGAAAGGCAAAACTTTTCACACATTCGTGTGTAGGATTTTGAAAATCGTATTGATTAACACTGAATTGGAAATCATACTTTGACCTACATGTATGGATATTCGTTTTCTTGTTACATATACATATTTCACGATTTCGTGCTCTCTTCATGTCAGTTCTTAACTTTTTCATCTATATATACATTTTACTCTGTCAAATGATCAACTGATCAAATATTCTTATATTCTATAGAATAACAGCCACGTACCTCATAATGGGGTCGGGGGAGTATAGAATTAAATCTTGATTCTATGTTTGAAAAAAAATTGTATTGGCATTCAAAAGAAAATAATTCTGAAAAGTTTGTGCGTTAAAAATTGTTAAACATATCTGCTTGTCTGTGATAAAAATGTCATTACAAAATTTAAAAAAAAATATATAGCACCCCCCTTTCAAAAACTAAGTTGATACAATAAATTACATACAAAGTGACTTGTATTTTTCATACACTGTGATCGGGTGGTAACAATTCTTTTGTGTCTTGCTTCATGCAGTAACAGTTATATTTTTATTGTGTATGGATAATGATCTCTAAAGTTTATATATATAGATTAATGAGTGAGTTTTATTTCACATTAAAAATGAGCCATAGGGCGTATTAAAACCCGAACGCATCAGAAAAGAATATCCCTCTTTAGTGTGGTCGGTAAAATAGGATGCAAATTCTGCAAATCTTTGCAGAAAATAATATTTTTTGACGAATAAGTCAGATTATGCATATTTTAATGTTTTTCTTGTCGTAGAACACACCGAGGGGTGTTCTACGACAAGAAAAACCTTAAAATATGCATTATCTATAAAGGCAACAGTAGTATACTGCTGTCAATAGTCAGAAATCGATTAAGCGAAAACAAATCCGCGTTACAAACTAAAACAGAGGGAAACACATCAATTATAAGAGGAAAACAACGGAACAACAGAAACACTGAACTGCAACAAAAACAAGCGCCAACATACATAGAAACCGACTATTTGATAACAATTGCCATATTCCTGACTTGGTACAGGACATTTTAAGAAAAAAATGGTTGGTTGAACCTAGTTTTATGGCTAGCCAAACCTCCCGCTTATTCATAATCAATCAATCAATCATTCAGATGTTGCAATTATTTTGTAAACAAAACACTGGGTACAAAAATACTGGCCAGTGTTCAATATATGATCAAAACTGTTAGATAATGTACATTAGCCACTTATTTTAACGAATAAGTATGAGCGAGTTTATTTTGTCTCTGATAACTTAAAAGATATTAAATCGAGCCACGTGATAATAGAAAGAAAACGTGTACAGATTACTTACGTTAAGAAATACTCGTTTAACAATATCGTTGTAAAGAGATGGAAACTATTACTGATCGAGACAATACACTTTCAGTGGTATTTTTAAACGATTTGTTGTGTTTGATATATCTTAACTAGTTCATGTAAATATATGTCGGTAACCTTAGTTTTGAAATAGAAATTAAAAAAACTAATCAAATAATTTTTTTTGAAATATTTCATGAAAAGTTCTGAATATTGCAGTTCTATTCATAATCCTGTCAAACATCACGTTCAGCATACGTTTCATGTTTCAAAAAATTAAACCAGATATACTCATGATACTGTCATACACTGAATATATAGAGTAATTAGTAAATTGATGTATTTATAGATGACAAAAACTATTCTTTTTTTTGTTATATCAATGTAACTTACAGAAAAGAAATATTTGAAGTGGCTGGAATGTTCATCAAGCGTTTTTCGTATCGGTGTCTTTTAAAACAAATGATGTTGCTCTTACGGAGTTGAAAGAAATGTTAAGTAAGCTTTAATTGTAGAACCGCATGAATTATAATCTCCCGGGTTAGATAGTTTGAGCTTGCTTTCTGTAACTGTGAGTATTCTATAATACAGTATATATCTTTGGTTTTTACTTTCCAGCATATCATTGTTTTAGAGGTAAATGGCTTTTATTGTTGTTCTTTTGTGTACATTCTCTTAATCTACTGATCTGGATTAAAATGGGTGAGGATTGAGGTCTCAATAAGCTAATTTAAACTCATCACAAGTTCACGGATGTTCCAAGTATTTGACCCTTGTCAATCGTATTTCATATCTTAAGGTTTGTCGTTATGAGAAGAAATCAGTGGTAATTGCTTATTTTTTCTATGTTTTTTTTTTGGTGAAATTGATTGTTTTATTCATTTTTGTAGATGTAATAGACGAAAAGTGTGGTTTCTTTTTGCCCGATTGATCATCATTATCTGCGACTTTATATATTGCAGATATAAAAGACAAAACCGGGCGGTTGCTGAAACAGACTGGAATTTTAATATTACAAAGTCTACATAATATAAGTAAAATATTTTAAAAAATATTATATATATGCATAAACTTTAAATGCTAAAAAGATAGCACTATGCATTGCTGTTTATGGCAATTTTAAATTAATGTGCAAAATTAAGGACATCGTTCATCAAATACGATTGAATTTGTACATGACTTATTTCCACTGGTTACGAATTTCCATTATCATTTTATGAAATGCAATTTTGAGCCATCTTCCGGAATTATATAATGTGATAACATATTCGGCACCACGTCTAAATGTTATTTAAACCTTTACATGCTTAATGTATACACATCCAGCTGTGATACTGGGAATTGTTTTAATGATTGAAAGTTTTTTGGAACTCTTCGTGTGAAAATTTGACCTACCTCTATATTGCTTTGATTTCCTTTGTAAGAACCCCAAAAAGCTGTATATTTGGAAATAAACTATTTATGTCCATAACATATTTTGATCTTAAAAACACTATATAGTTTTTGCTACTCTGTTTACAGGATGTAGCACCTCTAGAATACCAAATTGGTCATAAACAGTAGAAATACATACTAAGAGGATAATTGATTTTTTTGTAATTTCGATTTTATGAAATATTGTGATAAATTTGATGTCTCTGTTCATCTTAAAACTTTAGGGATAAAAACAATATCGGACCATTCGGACCGATGAATTCTACCTACATGTATTCACAGATTGGAAAACGTGGCTTACTTTGTCTGGACTAAATATTTGATAATGATTCAACACATGTTATCTCAATTCAAACACAGAGTATTCAAATAAAACTTTATCTTTGTATGTTTCAGTTTGAAATGGCGACATCATTACCGATATGCGATATTTGTATGACAGATGGTACGACAGAATCTGCCTCTGTTTGGTGTTCAGAATGTGAAGAAACCATCTGTAATAATTGTGAAAAACAACATAGCCGGATGAAATTAACAAAGAACCATAAAACAACACATATAGAAGATTACCAGGAACTCCCTGGTTCCGTTGCTAACATCAAACTGGAATGTAAAGTTCATAATAGAAAATTAGATTTTTACTGCTTATTTCACAACGAGCCTTGTTGTGTGTCTTGCGTTTCTGAGAAACATGGCACCTGTACAACATTGAAGCCATTAACAGAAGTTGTAGACGGCGTGAAGTCGTCTGCTGCATTTGGCGATTTAGAAGATAGAGCTAAGGACATAAATGAACTAATAGGCAATCTGATAAAGAGTAAACTAGATAAAAAAGCGCGTTATAAGTTTCAGAAAAATGGAATTATATCCGAAGTACAAAAAGTCCGAAAGGCAATAAATAATCATTTAAATAAACTCCAAACAGATCTTTTCAATAAATTGGACAACGAAGAGAAGAAACAAATTAACATCATAGATAGTTTTATTGAAAAGATCTTAAAAATCAGTAAAAATGTCGATCAAATAGCAAACGATTTGAAACAGATCAAACAACACGCATCTGATTTTCAAGCTTTTCTTGGTATACCTGAATGGAATAGAAAAATAGAAAAGGAAGAAAAAGATTGGATGTCTTTACAAACCGACCAGAAAATGGATAGTTTTGACATTCACATAGAATATACGCCGATACTGATGGAGTTTGAGAAAGATGTCAAAGAATTATGGTAAGTTAGAACTGAAATCTTCCTCCGCAAAGAAAATTCTTCTAAGGAAGGAGAAACAGGGACAGGTTTTCGTTCCTGTCTCTAACACTATAGATAACATTAAATTGAAAAATATTCGTTCTTTCCAGATACCAAATGAAGCATCAAAGAAAATACGTATAACAGGTATTGATATGTTTGACGACGGTAGAATCGTGTTTGCCGATGAATCGTCAAACAAACAACTTGTTGTCATGAATCAAGAAGGCGAGCTTATCAAAACAATACAACTTGAAGACAAATGTGTTGATGTTGCAGTGATAGATAAAGACACAGTTGCAACAACATTAGTTATAAAGAGGAAAATTACTATTATTGATGTAAACTCATCACAAGTGCAAAGGACTATACCCACGGAAGACGAATGCTACGGTATTATTAGTACAGGTGAACAATTGGTTGTCAGTCTCTACGACCAGACCATTCAGTCCTTTGATCTTTCTGGTAATACCTTATCAACGTTGTCAACAGCTGATGTCTCCTTTCATTGTTCCGTGTTGAATGACAAACTTTATTGTACCACACATGATAGTGATGCAGTCTACTCGACTGATCTGAATGGAGAAGTTCGTTGGAAATTTGACTGTCAGAAATCAGCTCATCCGGCTGGAATAATCAACGATGCGTCTGGAAATATATTCGTAGCATGCATGACTAGTAATCAATTGGTGGTAGTAGGACACGATGGAAAGAAATCTAGAATTCTCTTGACAAAAAAAGATGGACTGAAGAAACCTTACGCAGTGCATTACAACCGTAAATCCAACACTCTCTGTGTGTGTAATTTACATGGAAAATGCGTCTTTTACAAAGTGACATGATTTGTGTCGGTTGTCAGTTTAATCTTACGGCTCCGAGTTAAAAGAGAGCAGAAGTGACAAATACAAATATTTTTATAAAAAATTATATATTCTCATTTGATTTTTTACAATATGTTTTCATGCCAAGAGCCCTCAGAAATTAATCTTTGTTTGAAAAATGTCATTTAAGATAGATTGACTGTTCAAACTGTTAGTAAAATGTTGGTTTGGGGAAAAACATTTGTGTAACAAAATGTAAGGAAAAAAAGCGACGTCATTTATTGTAACGTCATATTTACAATCTTCAAAGCCAGTTTTAGACAATACCACATCTCAAAAAAAGGTATAAGACCTAACATGGATAACGTTTTATGAATGCGGTTTTAACTCCTAGAATTCAGATATACTTGATAAGCTGGTTCTCCGAGACAATGAAGTGTTGATGGATATGCGACATTAAGACAGCAATTAAGTAACAATAAAACTAGAAATAAGCATATGGATTTCAAAAGTAGAGCAATATTTCAAATTGTAAATTGCCAATACTTTGGATTAATGGTAAAAGATCATAATTTTAAAAAACGTCAACCACAGATAACAATTAACACCATGGAAACCCAGAGCTACAATAGAGACTATCGGGTCCCTGGCTTGCAACAAACACATTTTCAATACAATACTCTTTATATAGTGTCGCTTTATAAAATTACCGATAAACCTAATTTATGTAGATCTTTACAAACTGACAAAAACAATAAAATATACGGCACAGTGTCACTCATGACATTCATGCAAGTTAACGCGCAAAACGTATTTTTGGTAAGCACTTTCTAGCCTCAGAATTATTTGAATGCAGCTTATCTTAAGCATTACAAATTAAAGCCGTATAAAGGGATAGTTATAAACTCGCGGCAAGCTTTGCAACAACACTAGTCACAATTACAAGAACTCATTTTTGATATTTAAATTTGTACTGTCATAAAATCGAAGACTAGTCTTAGATGCATGATTTTTTTTATTAGTTGTTATTGGCTTTGAACTAGCTATCAGTAGCTGCGAGTACTCTCAGAACTGTACTTAGTGTCTTTTTGTTGTTGGGATGTACAAGTACCCGTCCACGTCTACTCTGTATTTATGTTAGATGTATTTCTATTTGTATCCATCTGATAAGTTTAGCCTTTTTCAACTGATTTTTATAGTTTGTTCTGATGTGGCACTGTTACACAACTGTCCCAGGTTAAGGGGGGGGGGGATAAGCCCCTTCAAACTAGTTTTCATCCCCACATTCTATATTTGCCTGTCCCAAGTTAGGAGCCTGTAATTCAGTGGTTGTCGTTTGTTGCTGTGTTACATATTTGTTTTTCGTTCATTATTTTGTACATAGATAGGCCGTTAATTTTGTCGTTTAAATTGTTTTACATTTGTCATTTCGAGGCCTTGTGTAGCTGACTATGCGGTATGGGCTTTGCTCGTTGTTGAAGGCCGTAATGTGACCTATAGTTGTTAATTTCTGTGTCATTTAGTCTCTGGTTAAGATTTGTCTCATTGGCAATCTTAACACATCTTCTTTTTTATATAGATTGTGACAGAATACAAAATTAAAAAAAAACATGCAATCAACACGTATTACAGCAATCCCTTTCAGCAATAATCCGTCGATTCTCTCAAATGTTTTAAGAAGGACTTCAAACTTTGTACCTGTTGGATTAAGTAAACATTGTAACTTTTGATTACTACAAAAAAAATTCACGAAGTTTATATTTTGAGAACCCGGTTCGGTCAGGTAATTGTTTCTTATACTTTGATATCTTTTGAAGTGGAAAACATGAAAGGCATCAGCTATATCATTACTGGAGTATGGATAACATTTTCTGAGGAAAACAATTATTGGATGGTAACCTTGAGAATTAATAATCGGACAGCATCAGTACCGACATAGATGGTAGTAACATCAAAGCACAGTATTTTTGTCGTAAAAAACGCTGGAATATTAGTCACCAGGTTCGCTAGTTACAAAGTGTTTGCGAAGATGAGTATATGAAATATTTTAAAGCATTACAACCCAACAGGCCTGATAAGTACAGCTTACATTATGTAAAGTTAACTTTCTCTGCGTGAGTTACCACCTTATTTACTCAATTTTAGGATATAGAAAATTTCAGACAAAATGTATCTTTTATTCGTACTTCCATAGAAAAAGTGGTGGGCTGTACATACGGGGATTGATAATCCGTAGCAGTGGTTTAAGCACAGGTATAGTAAAAATAATTGATATCATCTTGCATACAACACTTGTTTCTGAAATTACTTGTATTGGGAACGTCAACGAATGTCACGTTTTTTGCGTACACATCACATGACTTGTACATATTTCTATACTTAAGGAATAACTTTAATTTTAACTATTACTGATATGTATAGCTCGTTATATGATTGATAAATATTGTCCTGACACAGATACACCACTTTGATAAAATACCGTTTGTTTGAATTGACAATTTAATTTATTGACCGACTATTTTAAGATTTGTATTAAAGTATATATCTATATGCTAAGTGTGTTATCTTATACATCAATAAAAGCGCCGTTACTTTGCTTTCTGTGTGCTTTTTGCTGGGCATGGACTGACTTTGTATCATAGACGATCCTTTATTTTTCTATTATATTGGGTTAATAATTGTTTAGTTTGTACGTTTCTGTTTTATTAAATGCATTTTGTAACTACGTATCAAAATACAGTGGAGGAAAACTAGTGAGTCGAGACAATTAGAAAAGTCTTCTTTAAGGTAAGAAAAAGTCTATATTTTGTTTTTATACAGTTCGGTAGCCATATTTCAATAATTTTTCTTGTTAGCTGTCTGTAGTATTAGGTAATTTCAAATAAATCTGCATGTGCGTTTTATCTTGCTATTGTTTGTTTTTTTTTGTTCTAGGTCATGAAAATGTGACTTTCCTCCTTGACTTAATTGATAGCTCTGATGTAAACTATGTTTCAACAGTTTATTATATCTTTTACCCTTGGTCTTCATTACCCCATAGATATCTGACTGTTGTTTTTCTGTGTCTATAATGTTTGTTTTACAACACATAATAAATAGCAGTATACCAAGATGTTGCTGGTATTTTGTTAACGATACACTGGGCATAAAAGAACACCGCTGTATGTTCATTAGGTGATGAAAACGTTTACATTGTATACTTCGCCTCTTATGTTCACGGTTATCTATGAATGAGTTTATGTTGTTCTTGATTGAATAACAGGTGTTTTATCAAGCCACGATTGATCTTTTATTAATTACTAACAAAAATAATAACTCGTTCATCCTTATCGTTGAATACGTTTGAAAATTCTAACTGCTCTGTAATCAAGTTAGTAAACTTTTATATTTGTAAACGATTTGTATGGTTTGCATCCAAGGAAAATGCCTGGTTAAGCGTTTCTACCGAAAAGATATATATCTTAATTACTTCATATAAAGAATTGTTCAACAGATGCTTCCTGTTCTAAACACTACACCTGTATATACCGTCATTAGTCAATAGATTTTAGTCTTAAACGGTCATTTTGTTTGTGATCGGCAAAGTTCGAACCAAAAAACATCAATTCAGGTTAGAAGTTTAAGTTGTTTTTCAGATATACTTTTGTTGTAAAATGTTCAGTAGCTTTTGATATAAATCAGTAGGTTGTCGTTTTGTACATGTAAAAAACAACTACTAAACAGTCTGAATAAAGACTAAACATACCACAATCATACCACATCTTATTATTATATTGACTGCAGAGTTTGTTGCCCGTGGTGTGTGGATGCTGTAAATTGTGTCCCCGTTGCTTACGTCCACTTTATTTGAACTTTAGTGGATAGTTGTCTCATTGTCAATCATACCACATCTCCTTATTTTCATACTTAACCACATTGTATCTATTTGTTAACTGAAAAAAAACTAAGTCCTTTTATCCGTTGAATACGGAAAAATGAAAATAAATGTTTTCAAGTTTTGCTCTGGATACTGTCTTTTGGTCACAAAAAAGCTTCGGTCTTAATTTTATAATATTCATGAATGTTTGTCAAAGGTATTGATGACTGAAAAACTTTATTCTTAGACTGTATCTGAATGTTGACTGAAAATAGAAAAAATATTATTCGACTGTATCAAAATGTTAACTGTAAAAAAAAAAAAAATCCATTTATGAGTAAAAAAGTTGATTTGTATTGGTAGGCAGATAAATATTTTATTGGTTGAGACTATCCGAAGTGTCATTAAAAAACACATCGTACTCCCTTTTGATCACCATATTTCTCCCTGCCGTGCGAGAGACAACGCCCAGGTTTGATGATACTTGTTGTTTACTTGCCTTAAGAAGATACGAAGCTTTATTCCGGGGCATCGTTCTTTTTTAGGGTTAACTAACTTCATTTCTCCATAAGACGTGTGCAATTGGTGTGTTAATCCACTGCTCGTCATGTTTATTTGAAAATAAACGATTTGGATCATGAAAACAATTTTTTTCAAATAAGATGGTAATCTTGAATGAACTTTTAATAACATATTTCTTCACAATTAAAACACAGATTATGAAAAATTGAACTAAAGTTTCTTTAGTTTTTAGTTTAATTTGGCGTCATCCATATGTGTATTTGTATGAAAGATAACATAACAAAATCTGCCTCCGTTTGGTGTTCAGAATGTAAAGAATCCATTTGTAATGATTTTAAAAGACAGCATGAACTCATGGGACCAACAAAGATTCATAACACAATACCAATAAAAGGTTACTGTTGCTGCTATCAAACAGAAATGCTCTTGTCACAGCTGAAAATTCGTTTTTTATTGTATAATTTACAACGAACCATGCTGTATGTCTTGCATTTAGAGAAACATTGCACCTGTCAAAAATTGAAGCCGCTATCGGAAGTAATGGAAGGAGTAAAGTCGTCTGCTGACTTTGCAGATTTAGAAGATAGGACAAAAGACATCAGCGTACTAATTGGTTATCTGATAACGGAGAAACAAAATAATCGAGCCAGTTTTGGAGTTCAGAAAAAAAAAATCCTTTCAGAAGTGCAAAATGTCAGAGCGGTAATAAATAATCATTTGATTAAACTCGAAATGGATCGTTTGAATACATTGGACATGATTGAGAAAAAACAGAACGAACATATCGAACATTTTATTAAAAAGCTCTCAGAAATGCGCAAAAAAGTTGAAAACATATGTGGTGATTTTGAAAAAACTAAGCAACACGCGTCGAATTTCCAAGCTTTCCTTGGTATACATGAATGGAACAAAAGAATTGAGATAGAATAAAAAGAGTGGATGTTTTTCAAAACTGACCAAATAATGAACATTTTTGATATTCACAAAGAATTTGCGCCGATACTTATGAAGTTTGAAAAAGATGTCAAAGAATTAGGGAAGTTATAAGGGAGGTCCTCGTCCTCAAAGAAAATTCTTCTTAAGAAGGAGAAACAGGGACAGATTTTCGTTCCTATTTCTAACACTGTAGATAACATTAAACTGATAAATATTTGCTCTTTCAAGACACCGAATGGAGAATCCAGTAAACATGCTTAGCTTATTACAGGTATTGATATGTTCGACGACGGGAGTATAGTGCTGGCCGATCAATCGTCAAACAAAAAACTTTCTATCGTGAATCAAGGAGTCGAGCATATCAAAACCATACAATTTGAGGACAAATGTATTGATGTTGCAGTGATAGATAAAGACACATTTGCTACAACATTAGAAAGGAAAAGTATTGTTATTATACATGTTCACTCGTCAAATGTACAAAGGAATAAAATAATTACCTACAAGTGACAAATGCGGAGGTATAACTTATACAGGTGAGCAATTAGTCGTCAGTCTCCACAACAAGACCATTTAGTTCTTTGATCTTTCGGGTAATGCCTTATCGACTTTGTCAACAGCCGATTTCGCCGGTTATTGTTCCACGTTTAATGACCAACTTTAGTATACAACACCCAGGAGTGATGCAGTCTACTCAACTGATTTGAATGGAAAAGTTTTTTTGAAATATGACTTTAAGAAATCAGATTATCCGACTGGTATGACCAACGATGCGTCTGGGAATATATTCGTAGTTTGCAACGATAGTATTCAATAAGTGGTAGTAGGAAAAGATGGTAAGAAATCTAAAATTGTCTTAACAAAAGAGGATGGGCTGCAAAAACATCAAGCAATACATTACAACCGTAAAACTAACATTCTTCTTGTGTGTAATTTGTCTGGACAATGCTTCCTATACAAAGTTACAAACTGAATGATTTTGTTCATACCAATGGAAAAAAACGTTTGCATGCTGTATATATCTTCAGAAAGTTAAGGCAAATAGCACCAAGATAACATACAACAAACTTAATCTATCAGATTTAGATTATGATAAGTATTGCGTCAAATATGTTTAACAAAAACTCATGGAAGAAAGGTAACATTGTGCCTTACTACTTTTTTTGCACTGTTTGTTCATAAACAGATGAGTAAGATAATAAAATATCTAAGGTTTACTTTGAAATTATATGAAACAACGAAAATAAAAAAAAAGTTTATAAAATTGGTCAAGAGTATAGAATAGTGAATGGAAACGGGAAATGTGTCAAAGGGACAAAACCCGATAAAGAGCAGAACACAGGCCTAGGCTAGGTTAAGGTTTTCAACGCATCGAGAAAAGAGGCAGGCATCAACACCTAAAAAATAATGTATATCATTGTGTTATTTTTATTAAAATTCAAAGACCCCTTTACTGTTTTGATGACTTGTTATCTAAAAAGGTATTTCACATGATGACTTCGAAAAAACTTCCACTTGTACAAGATATTATAGGGAAAGCAAGGTTTCAGCAATTTATTTGCAGCCATAGATCGGGATACAATAATCGAATATAAATGCTCAAAGCATGGTTAGATTTTCTTATTTATCAATGTAGATAAGTTTTGAATATCTAAATTACTGTGACTCACCATTAGTTATGTGAGACGAATTTAACAATGTTATTATGCATCACAACACACAAAATTTTTAATTAAAAAAACAAGATGTTGTCAAACACGTTGTTTCACATCAAATTCTCAAAGGGGCACTAGCTACGAGATATATAAAATTTAAAAAATGATTTCTTTTTGTTCAATCATGAATGAAAGTGTAATAGTGAAATAATAATTCGCTTATATTAAAGCTTCGGGAATTCGATATAATATTGCTTTTGGGGCAATTTTTAAATTTTTTTTTTAGCTATTAATACTGTATTTACCCCACTATTCTCTATTGTGTACACACCTCATTTAGACCCTTTATTGTTATGTAAACGTCTCATTTAGAGTACTGTGGATTCATTATTATTCGTTGGATACCAGTTTTCGTGGATTTCATTGTTATATGTTAACCACGAAATTAAAAGTTCAACGAATGGCAAATTTACTATAGGCTTGTATGCAAACATTGTCAAAAACCACGAAATTAAATATCCATGAACATGTAAGTTTTCCTTAATCCACGAAAATTGGTACCCACGAAAATAAATGAATCCACAGTATATGATAAAATTAAGTTTCTGTTAGTTTATCCGTCTACATATTTTTTATAAACGTAGGTCATTTGTGTCTTCAGATTAGTGTGGGTGACGCGTGTTCGCCGCAAAATTCGTTCATTTCCACCTACATCCGATCTACATTCGAATATTTGAAACGTTTTATGTAGGTTTCAGAAAGTTTACTATATGACAAAAAAATATTTAATAAAGGAATTCTCTTCAAAACATTGTTCAAATGTTTTAAAAATGAACGCAAACTCAAGAGGATATCAAGTTGTTCTTGTACCATGGGGGGCACATTTTCGCTGCAATGTATGATATGACCATCCTCATTATCCTTGTATATTATAAAACAATTGTTTGCAATTACATGAATTAGCTTGAGAGATCATTCTTATACGATTTTGCTAACAAATATTTACTTTATGACTGCGCATGCGTGCCATATAAATCTTACATAATTGCCAAAATCGTTCAAAAACACCTGCGTATTTCTTTATATGTGCGAATAACATTGGAACTGGGGTAAAGAAGAATATCAACAGTTCGAACATTACAAACAGCGTTTAGCATCTATTTAGGCAAGTATTGGGTAAAGGCACACAAATTTACAGAAAAAAATTGCAAAAACGGCGAAAATGTGTCCACGGCGAATATGCGCCACCCACACTATATATTTCACTTGTTTATGCCAAATTAACCAATATAAAATATAATCAACTACATGTATTTCAAATTAATTGCACTGCTTATTCCTGGGCATCATGGTGGACAATCAAAACTTCCAAATGTATAAGATAGTTTCATGCAGTTTATAGAGTCAAACAGTCAAAGGGACATAACCGCATTTTTTCTACTATGATAGCTATATCACGTGAAAATACTTCCTGGTTACATTCTTGTCAACAGACAGTGATTAAACTTGCACAGAGGTTCCGCAATATTTGGTATGTTATATTTTTGTCAATATCCTGAGTCTTATAGTAAGTATTTAACGGTTATTAAAGAACTAAACTTATTGTCCAAGATGAATGTGATGATTAAACTAGTACTTTCGTTTTCTAAAGAAAGATAGTATACCACTTAGATCTGGTGAAGCAGTTTTAGTTTGCAGATGTGTTTTGAATCTTTGTGTTTTTATGATTCTGTTTCTCTTTTTTTTTTAAGTATAAAGGAGCTCTTCTTTTTTATCAAAAGGGACAATTAAATGGCATCAGACCTATCAAGATTTGAAAAATCAAAGGGAAATAATCTTATTTTGTCGTTTGTAAAAACGTGGGTGGTTTTTGTGACAAAAAGTCTCAAAGTAGGAAGTTGTAATTCTTGAAGAATAGACAGAAATGCAAAATTAATCAGTACGATTTTAGGATAATTTTCATTCAAATATATGTTTCAGATGATTCAGAAAGCGAATTTTTTTTATAGCGATAATCACCAAGTCGCATTGTGCGCATTAGTAAAAACCTTACAATAATTTCTGAATTAACAAAAGCAGTCTAAGTGGCAAGGTTGTCTTGTAGTTATTTGTGTCGGGGTTTTCTGTTTTTTTTTTTAATTTACTGCAATTATCTTTTTATTCGAAAGGAACAACTCAAAGAAATTGGATAGTATTCAATAACACGAAACCCCCTTTCTTATATTCCAACTTAAGTAGATTTATTTTTTTTCATTCACCTTGGCTAAAAGCATCAAAGTTAATCTTCCTAGAGCCAGGAGGAAGTAATCTATAAAACAAAGAGTCTACCGACCTACCAAATTATATTGATATGAATAGCAACATATAATGTACTATCTCATAAATTATCTTTTTATTCGAAAGGAACAATTCAAAGGAATTGGATAGTATTCAATAATACGAAACCCTCTTTCTCATATTCCAATTTAAGTAGATTTATTTTTTCATTTGCCTTGGCTAAAAGCATCAAATTTAATCTATCAGACCTATCAAATCATATTGATATGAATAGCAATATATAATGTGCTATCCCATAAATATTATAACAGCTGTGGAAATGCCAGCTAAGTGTCCACCAAACAATAATGACGCGTAGATATTTGGTGCTATTTTATATACATAAAACATTCGCCATTTTAAGGTAAACAGATGTTTTTTCTTTACCATGATTTGAAAAATGTAATTGTGTTAGTCTGGACTGATTCAGTTGTCTTCGTTCCTGGCGTTTTTTAAAAATTAAATTTCTTATTGATAATCTGGAATTAATCTTGATTTCAACGGTTTATTTCACCATTTTTCTCTCAGCCACCTGTATTGCCTGATGCATTGATACTTATAAATTTCTTGTTACAAAACTTTCAATTTTTCGGAAAAACTAAGGAATTTCCTATCCCAGGAATAGATTACCTTAGCCGTGTTTGGCACAACTTTTTGGAATTTTGGGTTCTCAATGCTCTTCAACTTTGTACTTGTTTGTCTTTATAACTATTTTGATCTGAGCGTCACTGATGAGTCTTATGTAGACAAAACGCGCGTCATTCCAAGACAAACAGATGTTACTTCTTAACCTTGATTTGGAAAATGTAATTGTGTTAGTCTGGACTGATTCAGTTGTTTACTTACGTTTTTTATCATTTTTCTCTCGGCCACCTGTATTGCCTGATACACACCGGATTGTCATTTTTTTCTATCTTTTATGTATATGCTTTATTTTTATGGATATCATCACAATAATGTGCTAATGTTTTGATGATACACTGGGTATACACATTTCACTATAAGTACATTTACTGATCAAAACTGGGATAAGATTGAAAGTTTATTTTGTTTGTAATTATTTATCGAATATTCTACATGTTCTATTCGTTCAACTTTACCACGAAAAACGTAATAAAACTACAACTTATCTAAAACCAATACAGTGCCATCTATAAACAATTTGTTTTGATTGCTGGCATAGATAGTTCTTAGTTTATCATTTTATGATCATATATATCTTCATAGGTTAATGTAAAGTTAACTAGTTAATTTTTTATTCCTTAGTCTTTTGTGATGTATGTTGACACAATTTTAGTTGCTGCAACCACATTATTGTCACATTTCCTATTAGGATAGTTTGGTGCTCATCCTATTTCCAATATAGCGGGAATGTAAAAAACTGTCCTACTAGTGGGATGTTCAGCTAGCTTCACAAAAAGGTTTACTCCATTATTTTCTTCGGAAAACACCTGTACCAACTCAGGGTTATGACAGTTGATTTTTGACTCGTTTCGTTGGTGGGCAAGGTTGATTTGGGGAGTTTTTATAGACTTCCCCTTTTTGAAATTACGGAAAACTTTGATATTTTTCTTATACTCTTTTTTTTTTATATTAACAAACAATCAATCAATTCTCTTCAAATAACTTATAAAACGTTCTACTTATCAAAACTCTAGTTCTCTCGCCACCATCGTTCAACGTGTGTTTTGTGTTTAAAAAGTTATAACTGTATCTACCGTCATAAACATACCTTTTTAGATTTTGGCTAGCCTGATACTAAGGAACCAAAAGTCAGAATTTTTTTCAGTGAATATAGAGGGTAACGAGTGAAGTTATTTCTTTAAAGATGATGAAGTTCTTCTACATATGAGTTATAACTATGTAGCTCACTAGAACTATTTTGTAAGCTTTAATTAGTACTATTTCAATGGTTGAAGTATAGCTTTGAAATAAAAAAGGATATGTAGCAGTTACATGGTGTAACATCTTATTACTTGAATAACAAATTGCTGGAATAATATAAGTTATCAAGCAGTGGATTTTACAAGGTAAAAATGTAGCGATAAATGCTTGTAAAATGCATGCAACTTTCTGTAAAAAACAATGTCAGATTTTGAATCTAAGATTCTTATTCTCACCCTTTAAAAATAACAACAATTATATAGAAAGGTGAATTTTACGGCTGGCGTTTTTTCATTTTTCTCAGCATTCCCACAATTTAGAACAAAAGCAAAATATATCATTCCATTGTAAATATTTGACTGGTTGAGATTATCCGAAGCAACATGACAAAAATACATCATACTCCCCTCTGAACACCAGAACAAAATAAGCGACAAGGACCATGAAAACAATTTATCCCATAAGTTTGGAAATACAAATAAACATTACAGTTTCTTGCCAGCTTACCGATTCAGGCTTTAACAGGCCTCTAGTTTTACTTTTACAATGCTAGTTCAAAGTTGTCTGCAATCTATAAGGAATGCAAATTTGTGCTAGGATTTCTAGTGATAGATATGATAGATAATCGCTTCTCTTCGAATAATACTATTTGTGAATAAATAAATAATCAGTTTCGGATCATTCGGACAGTTCCTATTTTCAAATCAAGATTCGGAAACGCAGCTTATATTTTCTTGAACTGAAATTTTTATTATGTAATTTTTCGCATTAAAAACAAAAGTTATGAAAAAGTAAATTAAAGTGTCTCTTGTTTTTCAGTTTAATATGGCGCCGTCCGTACCGATATGCGATATCTGTATGACAGATAACATAACAAAATCTGCCACCGTTTGGTGTTCAGAATGTGAAGAAGCCATATGTAATGAATGCGAAAGACAACATGGCCGCATGGGTTTAACAAAGTACCATAAAACAATACCTATAAAAGATTACCAGAAACTGCCTAGTTCTGTTGCTGCAATCAAACAGAAATGCATGCGTCACAATTTAAAATTCTACTTCTATTGTGTAATTCACAACGAACCATGTTGTGTGTCTTGTATTTCAGAGGAACATGGTACCTGTCAAAAATTGAAGCTATATCGGAAGTAGTGGAAGGAGCAAAGTCGTCTGCTGCATTTGCAGATTTAGAAGATAGGGCAAAAGACATCAGCGCACTTATTGGCAATCTGATAACTGAGAATCAAAATAATCGAGCAGCTTTTGGAGTTCAGAAAGATAAAATCATTTCTGAAGTGCAAAATATCCGAACAGCAATAAATGATCATTTAATTAAACTAGAAAAAGATCTTTTGGATAAATTGGACAACATGGAGAAAAAACAGAACGGAAATATTGATAGTTTTATTAAAAAGCTCTCAGAAATGCGCACAAAAGTTGAAAACATAAGTGGTGATTTGGAAAAAACTAAGCGACACGCGTCAAATTTCCAAGCTTTCATTGGTATACACGAATGGAAAAAAAAATTGAGATAGAAGAAAAAGATTGGATGTCCTTACAAACCGATCAGATAATGAACCATTTTGATATTAACATAAAATGTTCACCGATACTTTTGAAGTTCGAGAAAGACGTCACAGAATTAGGGAAGATAGAAGTGAATTCTTCGTCCTAAAAAAAAATACTTCTTAAGAAGGAGAAGCAGGGACAGATTTTTGTTCCTATTTCTAACACTGTAGATACCATTAAATTAACAAATATCCGCTCTTTCTACACACTAGATGGAACATCCAGCAATACGCTTATAACAGGTTTCGATATGTTCGACGACGGGAGAATCGTGCTTGCCGATCAATCGTCAAACAAAAGACTTATTATCATGAATCAAGAAGGCGAGCATATAAAAAAATACAACTTGAAGAACAATGTTTTGATGTGGCAGTAATAGATGAAGACACAGTTGCTACAACATTATTTGTCAAGAAGAAAGTTGTTATTGTTGATGTTAACTCATCAGAAGTACAAAGGACTATACGTACGAAAGACGAATGCTACGGTATTATTAGTACAGGTGAACAATTAGTCGTCAGCTTCTACAACAAGACCATTCAGTTCTTTGATATTTCTGGCAATACCTTGTCAACGTTGTCAACAGCCGATACGTCCATTTATTGTACATTTTTGAATGACAAACTTTATTATACCACATGCAATAGTGATGCTGTCTACTCAGCTGAATTACATGGAGAAGTTCGTTGGAAATTCGACTGTCAGAAATCAGCTTATCCGACCGATATAACTAACGATGCTTCTGGAAATATTTTCGTAGCGTGTAGAAACAGTAATCAAATGGTGGTAGTAGGGCACGATGGGAAGGAATCAAGAGTCCTCTTAACAAAAGAAGATGGATTGCAAAAACCTAGAGCAATACACTACAACTGTAAAACCAACACACTCGTTGTGTGTAATTTTTTAGGACAATGCTTCCTATACAAAGTTACAAACTGAATATTTTGTTAATAATGCAGAGAATATAGCTTTTGTATACTATGTATAATTATATAAATTTCAGACAAATAGCAGCATGACAAAAAACTTATAAAATATGATTAGTCCAGTGTCAACAGAAGATAGGACACAATGTGACTGTCACTATTTTTTCATGAGAAGATGGATAAGACAATTAAAAGGTCAAGTCTTACTTGGGTATTATATGAAGTGAATACAAATATTAAAATCAGAAGTTTGAATTTAATTATGAGTATTCGATGCGATTTATTCTTTAGCTTTTCAAAGACACATTTTCTTTTTCAATGACTGGTTATTTAAAAAGGTATTTCACATGATGTCTACGAAAATACTGTCACTTGTACAAGATATTAAGGGAAATCAAGTGTTCAGCAATTAATTACTCAATAACAGTTTACACTTTTATAGAAGTTTGCACTTTAATGGAAATATTTAAGTGTTCATGTTTGTGTTGATTAAATTTGTTAGATTTTTGATATTTTGTTTTTGTTCTTGTTTCAGCTGTTTGTGTTATGGGTGTATCTTCTTGTTTTGCGTACTGGTGAAACCGGTATGAAAAAAAAACTTACACCAAGTTCAAGTGCGTACATACACAGCACATAAATAGTATAACTTGAAAAAAGATATAATGTAAGTTTAGAAATACAAACTTAAATCGCATTTTGAATCTAATATGATAATGATTTTTTTTATAAAATGGCAATTTTCTGCTTCAAATATGGTTTGAGGCTTTGAATTAAAAATTGTAAACACAATTGAAACTAGTACTGTAACATATTTATAAAAGTTTTGTAAACCTTCAACAACAAGTGAAACTGCGAGCTACTGCTCACTGATGATACCCCCGCCGCAAGTGGGTAATTTTAATAGTGAAAAAAATATGTAAGTGTTCGGTAAACAGGAAGTTGTTGAGTGATGAATCTGAAAACGCATCGCACGGTATAAGCTGACTTATATAAACCCTGAAACAAATTTCAGAAATCCTTGTATTGTAGTTCCTGAGAAAGTGTGACGAAAATTTTCACCTTGGCTATCATGTGTAAAATGATACAAGTGTTCGGTAAACAGGAAGTTGTTGAGTGATGAATCTAAAAACGCATTACACGATATAGCTGACTTATATAAACCCTGAAACCAAATTTCAGAAATCCTTGTCATGCTGTTCCTGGGAAAGATGTGACACAAATATTCATGGGATGGACAGACGGACTGACGGACTGAAGAACTGACGGATGGACGGACGGACAGACAGAGGTAAAACAGTGAAAGCGGGGGTATAATAAACTATAACAAATCGAGATTATTACGGTAGCCATTGTTATGTCCCACTTTTTGTTATTGATATATGATTGTTGACAGTTCTTGTCACGAAAGTTTTTAGGATCGAGATTTTACCAATGATATCATATACAGTCAATATCTTCGACATTTCCTCTTCTTGTCTCTTCCTAAAATTTGATATAATTCACATATGACTTTGTTTTGTGAAACGTGCCAAACCGGCAGTTGAACTTTGACCCGCACTAACACCGACGTCATATGGTTTGTCATGACGTTGATAAGTTTGACTTCAACTTATCTCAAACATTCTACGTATCCGCTGAAAAAAACCTGTTGTTTCTATAATGAAGAACACCTATATTGATATTGTAAAATACTAGATGTTCGACACAATGCAAACATGAATCTATTCTGAACTCGTTTCCTACGACGTACACATAGAAAATGATTCATATTTTGTGTCACAGCTGATATTTAACAGTAGCAATGTGCAATACACCCGAAAATTCGTTCTGAACATTGTATATTCAAGTTCGCTCCTGACACGTTAAATCCACTCTGTTCAATCCGTTGAATAAGTTTCCCCAAGATAGCATTCAAAGATGCGCGACAAGATTAACGCCCGACGTCCCTTAGTTTGTCTGTTATGCGGCCATAGTACATGTAACTACTAATTGGTTAGAGCTTTAAGAAGAAGATCGGCTTCTCAAAGAACGAAGGAAATGTAACAAAGCTTATGCTACATAAGAAATACAAACAAAGAATTATCATCACTATTTATTTTCCCGTGATCTGATACTTTAAAGGCAAACAGTTTTCTTTTTGAAATTCAAATCTATGGATATAGCCCATTTCAAAGCAAATGTAAATAGCTAACAAAAATGAAGATACAGAAATATTGTATCTTTATTAGAACGCCCATACCTCAAAAATAGAAAGAGAAGGATGTAAAACTACCTAAGCATGTGAAAATCTATCTGACCAAAAGAGATGTAAAAGAATAACCAAATCATCCAAAAGTGAACTTTGCCTGTGGGAGTTTGAATCAAAGTTTTACCAAACCATGATTTCAGTCTTTTATAATACAAAAAGCTTTTTTGTCGTTGCCAAACTTATACACATTATTCTTGCACGCCTTCCTCGATTTGCAAACATTCGACGCTGTCATGTGTATATATAAAGTAGCATAAAGAATTACATTTAAAAATGGTGCATCAGGAGCGTGTTTTGAGTTATGAATTACAACAAACAAAGGTAATCCCAGAAAACACCTGACAAGTGCAGAATATCCGAAAGATCATAAATATTCCATTGGATAAACTCGAAACAGATTTTTTTGATAAATTGGACAACAAAGAGAAAACGCAATGTTAAAGAATTGATAGTTTGATTGAAAAGATCTCAAAAATGCATAAAAATGTCAATCAAATCGTCAACGATTTGAAACGAGTCAAACAACACGCATCCGACTTTCAAGTTTTTCTTGGTATACATGAATGGAATACAAAAATTGAAGTACAAGAAAAAAGATTGGGTGTCTGTACAAACCGACCAGATAATGAGCGTGTTTGATATACAATTTGAGTTGTCTCCGATACTTTTGAAGTTTAAGAAAGATGTCAAAGAATTAGGGAAGTTAGAAGTAAAGTGTTCTTCCTCAAAGAAAGTTCTTCTAAGAAAGGAGAAACAGGGGCAGATATTCGTTCCAGTTTCTTCCACTGTAGATGACATTAAATTGAAAAATATTCTCTCACCGGATGGAAAATCTAGCGATAAAATTATATCAGGTATCGATATGTCCGACGATGAGAGAATCGTGTTAGCAGACCACCAAAAGTTAAACAAAAGACTACTAATCATGAGCCAAGAAGGCGAACTTATAAAAAAAATACAACTTGAAGATCAATGCTTTGAAGTTGCAGTAATAGATAAAGACACAGTCGCTACAACATTAGTTTACGAAAAGAAAGTTATTATTGTCGATATAAACTCAAGGAAAGTGCAAAGAACTATATCTACAAAAGACTACTGCTACGGTATTATTAGTACAGATGAACAATTGGTGGTCAGTCTATACAGCAAGACCATTCAGTTCTTTGATCTATCTGGTAATACCTTGTCAAAGTTGTCAACAGCAGATACCTCCGTTCATTGTTTTGTGTTGAATTATAAACTTTATTATTCAACACACAATAACGATGCTGTCTACTCAACTGATTTGAAAGGAGATGTTTGTTGGAAATTTGATTGTCTAAAATTAGATTATCCTGCTGGTATAACCAACGATGCGTCCGGAAATATTTTCGTAGCATGTAGGGATAGTAATCAATTAATGGTAGTAGAAAAAGATGGGACGACATTCTATAGACAAAAGAAGAGAAATCGCAGAAACCAAGAGCTATACATTACAACCACAAAACTAACATTCTCCTAGTGTGTAATATATCTGGACAATGCTTTTTTTCACAAAGTGACATAATTTTTCTTGTTGGTCAGTTAGATCTGTTTGATCTGAATGATAGAAAAGCAGAATATGACCCCCCAAAAAATCATACTATGTAGAATTTCGTATAATAATAAAATCATTATATAATCTCCTTTTATGTATTTTTTGCAGTATGTTCTCATTACAAGAATTCTCAGAAATATGCATAACGGCTGTTCTTGTTTTTTTTCTGTTCAGCGGCAAGATGTTCTGTCTTATCATACATGTGTTCCTTATCCTATATACCACTTGATCAGATAACCGTTTAATAAATCGTGTATAGTAAAAAGAGAAATGGAATAAGATGTAAAGATGAAAAGAAGTACCATTATTTATAATATATAAATAATTTCTTTTTTGTAAATATGACTTAAAATTCCTTTTAAACATTCTGCATTTGTATTGCTTTGAGATTCGCAGTTTCAATTACAATCTGCACACAATGTTATTACTATTTGATGCATCAATTTAAATAAATACTGATTAGGTTAAAACATGATATAATTTAAGTCCTAGTCAATGTATCTGCGTTTCGTCAGGGTTGGAAGACTATTCTGGTTTCCTGTTCATGACTTTATACATAATATTATGAATATCATTCAAAATTACTGAGAAATCTTCGTTTGAAAAATAATAATAAATGTAGATTGTCAAGTAAAATGCATTGGAAAATACCATCATGACCATTTCGGTTACAAATTGAAAATACAAATGGTCGACATTATCATCGTGACGTCATATTTTCACACAAAATAGCAATTTCATTAAGAGAAAATTGTAATGCCAAAAGGACAATGCACTGATGAGAAAAATTACAACACACAATAACGACTTTCACTGTTGCAATTGAAAACAACATAGACATGACACGTCAAATTCATTTAACACATAAAGCTTTATTTGGTGTTGTAATAAACAATACAATGACAAAGAAAAGCTTTGGGTAGTCAATAAATCTCACAAAACTAAAATCACATAATATCTAAATAACAAAACATGCACACATACAATTACACATAGAATGCAAAAGGTCATATTATTCATACAAAAAAACACATCGATGAACGCACTTCTCATGCTATGAGATAAATGGCACAAAAGAAAATGTCAAACCATTAGCAAACACTATGTTACTTAAAGACAAGTTGTTTTAAAACAAACATTAAAATAAGAACCAGAATGTGATCAATTGGTTTTGAAGGCAAACCACTGGCATTTTATGCCAGACTAAGAAATTATAAACTTTTTGAACTGATTAAAATATGATTTCTTCCGCAGCTCGTTCCTAGGTTTAGTCTGTATTTATCAGATAGTATAGCCCTTATGCAGTTGTAATTCTGTTGTATTTGGGAACATAAAGAAAACGAATATTTCCTAAAGTAAATTAAAGCACGAAAACCAACACCATACTCTTTAATTTGGAAAATTTAAGAGCAATATTCTGTTACCACCAACCATTTCATAAAAGGGATCGGCAACTTACCCTAAACATTTAATCAGGTAAAAAAAGTAAGACAAATGCACTTACGATTGTTGGCATTGTTAATTGTATTGTTATTGTTATATTTTTGTTTATATCAAACAGTTTTATGGCTTAAACTAACTTGATTGGAAAAGGGTAAGGTGATTATCAATTTGTGCAACTCAATTGTACATATAGAATATCCATACATTGTCAAGAAAATAAAATTTTATTTGCACAAGGCTTAGAAACAGGTAGAAAGCAAGGCTGTTGCTCAAATTTGTGGAATTGTTACAATAGACCCTAGTGCTGAGATAGGTGGCATTGCTACATGTACATTACATCTTACTGCTCGACAAGGGTTGCATTGTTACAATAGATCACTAAAGATTGTTGGCAATGTTATATATACATAACAGGGGCGAAAGATACCAGAGGGACATTCAAACTCATAGATCGAAAATAAACTTACAACGCCATGGCTAAAAAAGAAAAAGACAAACAGACAAATAATAGAACACAGGACACAACATAGAAAACTAAAGACTAAGCAACACGAACCCCACCAAAAACGGGGGGGGGGGGGGGGAGAGATCTCAGGTGTTCCAGAAGGGTAAGCAGATCCTGCTCCACATGAGGCACCTGTCGTGTTGCTCATGTTATTACAATCCCGGTAAATAATCTAATTCGGAAGGTCACATTCGTGAAAAGGGAACGGATTGTAGTTATAACATAAGGAACATATCCGATATCATCTGCGAAACGAATATTCCATAAGGGTCAACGAACTCATGCTGGCGTCCGTAGTGCAAAGTAATAATTGATAGGTTCGAGTGCAAAGTAGTAATTAATAGGTTCATTTCTATATTTTATTTTATTTGATAGGGAATATGATGTTCTTTTTATTGTATTTATAACTGACATAGAATAAAGAAATATCAAATCGGAGAATTGAAAGCCGTTTCATCTGGGATCTGTGTTTGATTTTGTTTCTTATTATATTTTTTTTCAAGATGTTTTTAATATGTCATTTTTAAGAATTTAAAACGGGAAAGTTAATTTTAAGTGTTTCAACTTCATTGTTACAAGTTTTTGTGCAACTAAAAATGGCTTGCATTAGGAAGTTATAATTCTTCGTATGATAAAAAACCTATAGATAAATAACTACACTATAAACAAATAGAACTGAAAATGTAAATTGGAAATGTGTGAAAAAGACTACGAATATAGTGCTGTCCAGTAAAACTTATTTACAGGAAAACCCTAATATGTATATATCATCATTATCTGTGGTGAATGCATTATGTATAGCAGACATGATAACACATCTTCATACTTTGATTATTTTATTTCTAATATTGGAAAAAATCGAATTCGCGTTTACTGAAACCATCAGATTAATGAAAAAAAGCTTGCTTGATATAGCATGTTGTTCCCTGTCTTTTAAAGTTCTACATAATTGTAAACCTATGTTTACAAAATACAACTTGGGTTGTTTTTTTGGGGGAGGGGATTAATGGAAGCCAACACAGAATTAACAGAAGCTGAATTAAAGAAGGATATTTTGAAATTCCTACAACAATGTACAATATGCACCAGAAATGATGTTAAGGAGTTTGGAAACTATAACACATTTTCACCAAAAATATTAAAAACGAATATAAAAGGGATTATGTGTATTCATTTACTTAATCACTTTTTGGCTATATGAAGTTTTGTCATAACTTGACACTTGTTATTATGTTTTAAAAAGATCAAAATTTGCTCATTTTCCCTGTACAGTGCACTAAATAAGTCATGTGGGTTCAATTTCTTTTGTAGTAACTGTGTGTTATAGAAATAATGAGATCTCGTATGATTGCCAATGAGACAACTATCCATCAGAGTCCAATTGACAAAAAGGTCACTATACGGCCTTCAAAAATAAGCAAACACCACACCGTATTGTCCGTGATTAAACCCGGACACTTTTAAAAAAAAAAATTCTAATGAGAAAAATTAACCGCCTGATTTGTAATGACAAACAAATATGACAGATAAACCAACAACAAGCAATGAATTAGATATAAGAAGATGTGGTATGAGTGCCAATGAGACAACTCTCCATCCAAGTCAAAATTTATAAAAGTAAATCATTATAGGTCAAAGTACGGTCTTCCACACGGAGCCTTGGCTCACACCGAACAGCAAGCTATAAATTGCCTATTTTCAACATGAACAAATGTTATTTCAATGCAAGGGTGACGTTGTTTCAATGTAAAGTCTCAACCTATATTAAATCAAACAATCAACAATCAACGTCGATATGATTTTTGACAGTATAACGTTGAAAATGTTGTCTAACCTTTTAAAAACCAATAGTGGTTTCAACGTTGAAGTACCTGCTGGGCTGAAACTTAAAAAATACTATGATTAAGACATCATTTTTCAAAAATTATCAAACACATCTTTTTATCATACACGCTATAACACATCAAAATGTAAAAAGAGTTTTAAGATGATTTCATTTACTAGAAATTTAAACAAACATATTCGGTTTCAAGCCTCAATTTTAGGATGATTAAAAGATAAAAAAAAAAAAAAAAAAAAAACAACAGGGTGCAAATGAGATAAGACCAAACCGATTTTTAAGGAGATCTGCATTGAAAAATAAGTCTTATTTTCAAATGAAGAGGGGATGCGACTTTTCAGTATGTTCAGAGTTGGTGCACAGAAGTAAGAACTAGAAAGAGGTAGACATACAGGGCTTGAGTGAAGTATAGAATCTACAAACTTTGCAACTTTGAAGTTGATGATAATATCTTTTCTTTTCGCAGTGACCTGATTAGAAAATGCAACATTAAGTTATCTTGATGAATAAAATCTTTGGAAACCTACAACACAAATAATAAATTTTAAACTTATAAAGCAAAAGACTTCCGCATGTAAATTTCCTATCTTAATTAATTTTCATTTTAAGGGTCTAGCTTGATGGGGGTCCTTAATTTATGAATGCTTTAATTTTTTGGGGCTATTTTTCTCTATCCTTTGTATGGTTATATATCTTCTATTCGTTATATTTAAGCATTAGTGATTTCTCTATTCTTTATTTCCGACCTATTTTACCATTCTTTATTGTTTTGCCCTTAATACTGTATCCTCTAATTGTTCTCTATTATCGGAGCCCAATTTTAGACCCTTTATTATTGTTTTGACTTCTCATATCGAATATAGAATATGGTTTGTTTGTCTACATAATCATATCTTGTGTATACTTAGGTCATATGTGTTTTCAGATATAATATATGTCACCTGTTTAAATGCCAAATTAACAAATGTAATATGTAATAATCCGTAATACATTTCAACTTCATTTCACTGGTCATTCTTGAGCGTCATGGTAGACAATAAAAACTTTGCGCAATATAAAATGCTCAACCAAAGGGACATAACCATACTTTGGTATTTTTAAAAGTTAAATCACGTGACAGTACTTCCTGGTTATATTGTTGTCAACAGACTGGTGTAAAACTTGCACAAACGACTTGCAGTAACTGTTTCAAAATATTTTGGTAAACAAACTGAGTCTTAAAGTAAGTATTGAGCAGTTATTTAAGTATTTTACTAAATGTCCGACATGAATGTTATGATTAGATTAGTACTTTCGTTTTCTGACGAAAGACAATATATCACTTATATCTAGTGAAGCAATTTTAGTGGTGCAGATGTCTTTTGGATATCTATGTCGTTATTATTATGTGGGATTTTTAAAGTATACAGGAGTTTTCTTTTTAATCAAAAGGGACAATTAATTAAAAAACAACAAAGTGTATCAAGACTCAAACAGCCAAAGGGAAATAACCGTATTTTCCCTTTGTGAAACGTGGGTGGTAACGTGTACTACAAAATTGTTTTTGAAAGTAATTATCATGTGACAATACTTAATGGTTACTCTACTGTCATCGAGCTGATATGTAACATGCAGAAAGGACTTAAAGTTTTTGTTTTGACATATTTTTGCTGACAAACTTAGTTTTAAAGTAAGTATTTAACGACTATCTAACTGTCCTAAATAGAAGTTATTATCAATTTTTACTTTCGTTTCCTGAAAAAAGAAATATTTTATACCGCTTAGATCTGGATAAGTTGTTTAAGTGGCTTATAAAGGTCCCCCTAGTTCCAAGATAAAAAATATAAGACACAAAAATTCTAGGGGACAACGTTAACCCTTGTGAGAGCAGACCTAAGACATGATACAATCGTAGTAATGATTATAGCAACATAAAAACAAAGTTAATAGGGGACTCTTGTTAGAACAGACCTAATAAATCTTATTAGTTAATAGGTTTAACTTGCTAATAAGTATAGCACCGTATAATTATATGTTCCATTATTTAAATAAAAGCTGCCGAAACTCTAAATTAGTGTCCGTTCCAACAAGCAATAAGAATATAAACACATTTTACGTCTATTTTACATAAAAGAAATGTGATAATTTTACCTTGTTTTTTTATTAGGTCATGTATTTATGAATGTGATTTTCCTTCGTCTTATATGGTTGTTTTATAGAAGCTGATTGATAGCATTTTTACAAGATGTTACAAATCTACTGTATCATTAGCCTGTAAACATTGAGGTTGGGATTTTGAGTCCTGCACGTGGTGTGTTCGATTCAAATCTTAATTGGCCTGTCGTTGGTTCTGTCCGGGCACTCTGCCTTCCTCGACAAATAAATGAACATACCGTATCATTTTTTTGTCGATACTAGAACACACCCGCGACATCGCATATCCGTGACTGAATTAAAGTACAAACGTGTTATTTTAAGCCTTGATTTTTAGTATTCGTAATGTCACCTGATAAAGTCATGCTGATTTTAAGGAGCACAGTTTTCTCTGCTTCAAAATCTTTCTTTTTGAACCCGTCCTGGTTTTTCTTACTACAACTTTATACCTTTTTGTATATAATTGTTTTATTATATTTTTCAATTTCTATATTATTAGAATCGGCAAATCAGGCGAGTGTATGTTCATATGTTTTATTGCATTGTACTCACTGTTTTTTGGGGAGATTAACTTTCTGGTAGTTAGACCCGTCACGGTCAGGCTGAGAAACTGGGTATGAAAATGTACACATTAAATCTATACCAATACAGTGTAGTAAATGTCCTCCTTTACACCATTCCCCAAGTTGGTGCTCCTATAAAAAAAAAGCGAGATACATAAAAAAAAACATACAACCGGGAACTACATGTGACATATACTTTTGGTATTGGTATCGGATTTGACCGCGAACTGATTGATTATTTGTAATATTGATTATGTGGAAAACAAAAGGGCCTTGAATGGTGTAATTTTTAATCAACACCATTGTCTTATATTCGGGTAAAACACAAAAAAAGGAACAGTAAGGTTGCACTTGAGGTCAAATTTAAAAGGTCAACACAATAGAAAAAAATATTGTGAGTAATGCTTGAAATTTGTAAAACTCATTTGGTTAGTGGAAAAAAAACAATGAGAAGTGTTTTATGTTCTATTTTGAATGGGGTAAGGTAAATGCTGGTTACGGACACTACTTGTAAAATCAACCCCTAGAAATCTATGTCTTTAATGAACTATCCCATGTCTTTTTGCATAATTTTGATTCCAATGCAATATATCAACAAAATACCAACCAAAACAAAAATCACAGGAATACAGTTGAACTTTAGCATTCTGCAAAATTATACCCCCTTCCTTAATGAGTAAAAAAAAGGATAATGTAAGAACAGCACATACTTAAAATAAAAGACTATATACATATAGCCCTTCAAAATCATTAAGAGTTGACCTTCTATTCATTGGAATATAAATCACAGCAGAAAATGTATTCTGTACATAAATGGTATCTAAAATAAACTCTATAAGTTATTTGAGTTAAGGACACTACATTGATTTTATAATTATTATTAACTCAATATGAATAACTTTCACAGGTAACATATTAATTTTTTGTATTTTCTTTTTATTGTTTACATTTGTTAACAACAGAATGACCCATGATTGTAAATAAATATATGTAATTAAAGTTATTTACATGTAAACATACATGCCATGTAAACATGGATGGGACACAGTTTATCATTTCAAATCTGAAGTAAAACCATAGACATATTCTGAGCAAGTTGGTGCTATGCACTTAAAGGAATGATAAAAAATATATTTCTGAAAAGAAAATCCATAGAATTACATTTGCTAATCAGAAAAAAAGAAATATTAATGGTTACGGACACTACACAATGGCTACTTTTTCCAACAATTTTCTAAAATTTACATACTTTTTGTGGATTAAAGAGTAATCGTTTCTACAGATTTTCATGAAATAAATGTTTTTTTCTATCATAAGACACTACCAGAATTGTAGATAAACCAAAAACAAAGCATACTTTACCTTCAAGTGTACTTGAGTTTATTAAATTAACTTTTTAGTATATTTTATAAAATGACATATACTAGTGTCAAGTAAAGATCTTTAACAAATCTACATGCTTGTATATATGGTATAAATCAATTGTAGGAAGAAAAAACAAGAGATTTTTGAAAACAAAAAGGTATTTAATATTTTGGACTCAAAAATAAAAAATTCCTCGGTTACGGACACTACAAAAAAAATCCGAAGATATAAAAACCATAAACATAGTCATGAAGATGAATTTTCTTAACCTAACATTACAAAAGAACTCATCTTTTGAGTTTATGACAGACTGATACCAAAATGGGGGTTTTACAATAAGATTTTCTGGTTTCAAACTAGTACGTCAAGGATTACTATCAGCTCAAATATTTTTAACAGTTATCTGTTTGCATATTTTTTTTTAATTTTTAATCAGGAGACAATGATGATGCAGCAAAGTAAACATCATAGAACCTAGAAATTAAGCCTATTTTGATGGTTAAAAATATTTATAATACCATGGGTACGGACACTACATAATTTTTGTAGTGTCCGTAACCATATTTTCATTTATTGTGACTAAATTCTAATAAAAAGGTGCTAAATTTTGTTATTATGTTAGTGTAAAGAGTCAAATCTATAAAGACAAATAGCTTAATGTTTACTGTAGCTATTCTTTCTAGGAGAATAATAAGCTGGTTACGGACACTACACTTCTTTGAAAAATAGTTTTTTCTACTTTGAAAATTTCTAAAATATTCTGTATGAATCATATCATTTATATAACTGTATTTTATTTTAGTATTATTATATGCGAGTATGTTGACAAACATATTTAATGAATAATATTGCAATTAGTTTTATTTTCAGGGCCATAAATGGTCAACACTTAATAAATTTAAAAATGTATAACGAAGCACCAATTTTACAATTCTGCATGTTACATTTTTAAATTAGCTCAGATTTTTGTAATGTTGGAATCATTTTAATCGTCATTTAATAATCTGTAATTAATATCATGAGAAATGATCATTACACTTACTGTTGAAAAGATTTTAAAGATAAAAATAATGCAAAGTTTGAAGCGCAACCCCATAACGTCTGAAAATGACCATTTTTAGACCACTAATATCACTGGTGTTCAAAAACTATTCAAGATAGAATCTCGAAATTTTGAATGAGGTCAAAACATTTCATGCCAAATATCACAAACAGAAAACTGGCATCCAAATGTATTTAAGTTAACTGTAGAGCTTACATAACAAAGACCAATTGTAAAGTTGAATTCTTTGATTCGTTGTTTGAACGTCATGCCGGCTAACAAATTGAACCTAGTTATTTTAGTATTATAGATAGGCAGTAGCTTAAGGTGGCTTGTACCTAGGCTTTGAAAAAGAAATACAAAAAACTTCCAATCAAAGAATTGTTTTCAAATATATCATTAACAGTTTTGAATATTGCTGCTCTAATCCTTGTTCTAAAATCTAATGATTTGTAATCCACCGGTGGTACAATTTTAGCTTGTTTTCGGTGGTTTGGAGTATACACAGTATAATTTTTGGTTTTTATTGTCTAGTATATCGTTGATTTATTTTGTATTTACTATTGCATATTTTCTATGGTTTCGGTGAATTAATTTGTGTTAATAATATCAATATAAATTAGACAAACAAGTGTTGTTTCCTGTTGCCGAATCTACCTATTTTAGAAAAACAAAGTCGTGTGAATAAATTCACGAGGATTTGATATACCTCTACATTGTTTTGATTTTATTTGAAACAACAAAAAAAAAGCTAATTAAATAAAAATGAATTATGTGTATCCTGAAATTAACTTGATCTTGAAATAGGTGAAAATAGATGTCAACATCCATTTTCTTTGAGGTGAGCGAGATGTGCTCCTAGGTACATTTAGTTTTACAAAAAAATAAAAATGTTCAGTAATCTACTAGTCATAACTGTTATAAAGCTGAATGTGAACACTATACAGTTTTGCTACCCGACTTACAGACTAAGACATTTTTTAATTACCAAAATAGCGATAAATAGTAGAAACTCATAACAAGTTATTTTCTTATTTATTTGGTGATTTCGGTTACATAAAATATATTCATGACTGTTTCATGACTGATGTTTCTGCTAAAATAATAACGTTTAAACCATTCGGACCAATTGCCGTACCTAAATGCATTTGCAATTTCATCAGCATGGTTTACTTTGCCTGGACTTAACATTTAATAATGTATCATCAAATGTTATCTTAATTAAAACATATGACATTCAAATAAATCTAATGATTTTTTTTCAGTAAAAAATGGCGACATCCGTACCAATATGCGATATTTGTATGACAGATGATACGAGAAAACCTGCCTCTGTTTGGTGTGCAGAATGTGAAGAAGCCATTTGTAAAGATTGTGAACAACAACATAGCCGAATGAAATTAACAAAGAACCATCAACCAATACCTATAATAGATTACCAAAAACTTCCTAGTTCTGTTGCTGAAATCACACAGACGTGTAAAGTTCACAATAGGAAATTAGACTTTTACTGCTTAATTCACAACGAGCCATGCTGTGTGTCCTGTGTGTCTCAGAAACATGACACCTGTAAATCATTGGAGCCAATAACAGAAGTCATGGAAGGTGTGAAATCATCTGCTGCATTTGAAGATTTAGAGGATAGGGCGAAGGACATAAGTGAACTAATCTGCAATCTGATAAAGGATAAACAAGATAATAAAACAAGTATTGAGATTCAGAAAAATAGAATTATATCTGAAGTGCAAAATGTAAAAAAGGCAATCCTTCATCACTTAGACAAACTCCAAATGGAACTTTTGGATAAATTGGACAATGAAGAGAAAGAACAACGCAAAAGTATTGATGGTTTTATTAAAAAAATATCAGAAATGCGGGAAAATGTCAATCAAACAGTAAGCGATTTGAAACAGATCAAACAACACGCATCCGATTTCCAAGCTTTCCTGGGTATACATGAGTGGAATAAAAAAATTGAAAAAGAAGAAAAGGCTTGGATGTTTTTACAAAGCAACCAATTACGAGAAAGTGTTGACATTCACATAGAATTTTCACCAATACTTATGCAGTTCGAAAAGGAAGTAAAAGAATTAGGGAGGTTAGAAGTGAAGTTTTCTTCCGCAAAGAAAATTCTTCTCAAGAAGGAAAAACAGGGACAGATGTTTGTTCCAGTTTCAAACACTGTAGATAACATTAAATTGACAAATATCCACTCTTTCAAATCACCCGATGCAACATCCAGCAAAACTCATATAACAGGAATCGATATGTTCGACGACGGGAGAATTGTGCTGGCTGATGGCAAACCGTTAAAAAAAATACTTGTGATCATGAATCAAGAAGGCGAGCATATTAAAAACATACAACTTGAAGACCAATGTTTAGATGTGGCAGTAATAGATAAAGACACAGTTGCTACAACATTATTTGTCAAGAAGAAAGTTATTATAGTTGACGTAAACTCATCAAAAGTACAAAGGACTATACCTACGAAAGACGAATGCTACGGTATTATTAGTACAGGTGAACAATTAGTCGTCAGCCTCTTAAACAAGACCATTCAGTTCTTTGATCTTTCTGGTAATACCTTGTCAACTTTGTCAACAGGCGATGTCTCCGGTTATTGTTCCGTGTTGAATGAAATTATTTATTATACAACACACGATAGAGATGCTGTATACTCGACAACGTTGAATGGAGAAGTTCATTGGAAATTTCAGTGTCCGAAATCAACTTTTCCTACTGGTATAACGCATGACGAGTTTGGAGACATTTTTGTATCGTATAGGGATAATAATCAATTGATGGTATTAGGACGAGATGGGAAAACATATAGAATTCTCTTGACAGAAGAAGATGGACTTCAAAAACCCAGAGCAATACACTACAACTGTAAAACCAACACACTCGTTGTGTGTAACACATCAGGACAATGCTTTCTATACAAAGTTACAAACTGAATTATTTTTAGCTCACCTGGCCCAAAAGGGCAAAGTGAGCTTTTCTCATCACTTGGCTTCCGTCGTCCGTCGTCCGTCGTCGTCGTCCGTCGTCGTCCGTTAACTTTTCCAAAAATCTTCTTCTCTGAAACTACTGGGCCAAATAAAACCAAACTTGGCCTAAATCATCCTTATGGTATTTAGTTTAGAAAATGTAACCGATGATCCTGCCAATTAACCAACATGGCCGTCATGGCTAAAAATACAATATTGAGGGTAAAATGCAGTTTTTGGCTTATATCTCTGAAACTAAAGCATTTAGATCAAATTTGACTAGGATATAAATGTTCATCAGGTGAAGATCTATCTGCCCTGAAATTTATCGACGCATCAGACAACCCGTTGTTAGGTTGCTGCCCCTGAGATGGTAATTTTAATGAAATTTTGCAGTTTTTGGTTATTATCTTGAATATTATGAAAGATAGAGATAAACTGTAAACGGCAAAATTGTTCAGCAAAGTAAGATCTACAAAAAAGTCAAATTACCAAAATTGTCAATTGACCCTTTAAAGAGGTATTGTCCTTTAAAGTAAGCTTTTCACAATTTTTTGTAAATTTTTGTAATCTTTTTCAAAAATCTCCTCCTCTGAAACTACGAGGCAAAATTAAACCAAACTTGACCAAAATCATCCTTAGGGTAGCTAGTTTAAAATTGTATCCTAGGACCCTGCTAATCAACCTAGATGGTTGTCATGGCTAAAAATAGAACATGGGGGGAAAATGCAGTTTTTGGCTTATATCTCTGAAACTAAAGCATAAAGAACAAATCTAAGTGGATAAAAATGTTTACCAGGTCAATATCTATCTGCCCTGAAATTTTCAGATGCATTAGACAATCCGTTGTTGGGTTGCTGCCCCTGAATTGGTAATTTTAATGAAATTTTGCAGTGTTTGGTTATTATCTTGAATTTTGTTATAGATAGAGATACACTGTAAACAGCAATAATGTTCAGCAAAGTAAGATCTACAAAAAGGTCAACATGACTCAAATGGTCAATTGGCCCCTTAAGGAGTTATTGCTCTTTATAGTAAATTTTGAACAATTTTATGTTAATTTTTGTTATCTTTTACTAAAATATTTTCCTCTGAAACTACTGGGACAAATTTAACCAAACCTGGCCACAATCAGCATTTGAGTATATAGTTTTAAAAAAATGTCCGATGACCTCGCCTACCAATGAACATGGCTGACATGACTAAAAATAGATCATAGGGGTAAAATGCAAGTTTCGTCTTTTGTACTATTGTATCCTTCAGTTACACCAAAACCATTGCACCCAAAATATTTAACTATAAACAAGCATTGCAGGACCTTGATTTAAAACAATACCTAAAAAACCCTCTGACATGTGACTGTTCCCACTCGCCTTACAATTACAGCCCCTCTGGCCATGTTATTACTGGGGATCTAAACATAATTCAACATGAAAATCTCCGAAAAGTGATTTCTCATGGTCCTAAGTTTAGAGAACCCCAACACATCAACTGGAACTATAACTTCAAAATAGTTATGGATTCCATTGAGGACCACGCCAGAGCATGGGATAAACCAGAAGAAGTTCAACTGAACACTTTTTCAGAATGGGTCAAAACAATCAGGTCTCTGATAAAACGTCGCATTCATAAGTTGAAAAACTGTGTGAATGATCGACCAAAGTCCGTTTTCAGAGACAAAGAGGCTGTGAAATGTCTATCATCTCTTCAAGATAAGTATGTTGTTGTTCCTGCGGACAAAGCTTCAAATAATATTGTCTTTATATGTAAATCGTATTATTACGAGTGTCTTGTAAAAGAATTAGGAATAAATGAGCACTCAGGTAATCCCACATACAAAAACAGATCATTTGACAAGGATGAGATTTTGGCGAATCATAAGTCCTACATGGCTTCAATGAACATTGCATTGAACAAAAAATCGGAGGACTTACCTTGTTTGTACTGGATACCTAAACTTCACAAAATTCCGTACAAACAACGGTACATTGCCGGCTCATCTGCATGTTCCACTAAAGAATTGTCCATTAGATTGACTAAAATTCTGTCCGCAGTGAAAGAGGGTCTTCGGAAATATCGTGAAACTGTTTACTCGCGTAGTGGTATTAACCATATGTAAATTCTTTAAAACTCTAAAGAGCTTCTGGATAATTTTAAATCTCGTTCTTTTTCTGAAATTAGTTCTATCAAAACTTTTGATTTTTCAACCTTGTATACCACCATTCCCCATGTGAAATTGAAAAAAACGTTTAAAAAAAATAATCCACAATGCTTTTCATCATAAAAATGGTAGCATGCGCTATAAATTTATTACTTTGGGATACCATAAGGCATATTTTGTTAATAGTGAACAAAAGGGTAAAACATGCTACACAGAGGAACAAGTGATCAGTATGCTGGAGTTTCTTATTGACAACATATTTGTTAAATTTGGAGGTAGACTTTTCAAAAAATTGTCGGCATTCCTATGGAAACGAACTGTGCGCCTCTCCTTGCCGACCTCTTCTTATTTTCATATGAATCGGAGTTCCTTCAGACACTTGTCAAAAACAAGAAGATCAAAGAACCCAGGTTATTTAATTACACTTTCAGATATATCGATGATGTTCTTTCAATTAACAATCCGAACTTTTCTGATTGGGTTCCATTAATATATCCACTAGTACTAGAAATTAAAGAAACAACAGACACGGCTTCCTCCGCCTCATTTTTAGACTTATACCTCGAATTTGACATACACAGTCATCTCAGTACCAGAATCTATGACAAACGAGACGATTTTAATTTTGAAATTATCAATTTCCCCCACCTTAGTAGCAATATACCAACTTCACCTGCATATGGGATATACATTTCCCAACTTATTCGGTATTCAAGAGCTTGCAGCACCTACTCAAACTTTGTAAAACGTCACCAGTGTCTGAGCAGAAAGTTGATGAACCAGGGGTATGTCAAACAACGTCTTGTCCTTTTTCTAAAAAAAGTTCATCGGAAGGTGCCAAGAACTTGTTGATAAATATTCCGTATCAACTTCAGAAATAATACACGATGGTCTTCAAGTATAGATTTTGCGTACTGACGTTGTTTATCATCTTAATAACGTGTTATAGTATTCTTTTATTTGTCTTTATTAATATTACTTTTACTGTTAAGTCTGTTTTCTTTTTAGATATTCATTTGACGTGACTCTGTGCTTATGTATCCCGTCATACTTTGAACGACAAAATTATTTTATTTATTTACTGTTAAGTCTGTTTTTTGTGATATCCATTTTACGTGACTCTGTATTTATGTATCTCTTCATACTTTGAACGACAAAATTATTTTATGTCTTCCTGTGCGAATTTCAAACGCGCGATTTTACGCCAGTACTTAAAACCTTCCATCCTTTATGGGTGGATTTTACATAGATAAATAAAATCGTATAATATAAACCTAATGAGGATGTTAAATTTGATGAATGCCTTTTTGTGCTTCTTCGTTACATTTGTTTGTTTTTATAGTGATTAAGATGATAACACAATGTTGACTGCTGTAACCCTATTTTTGACATTTTTACCTATTGTGTCTGTTTGTTTTGTTCACGCATCGTTGTCTATATAATGGAATTTGATGCAACTGTCATACAAGAGAGAGGTTTAGCTAGCTATAAAACCAGGTTCAATCCACCATTTTCTACATAAGAAAAAGCCTGTACCAAGTCAGAAATATGACAGTTGTTATCCATTCGTTTGATGTGTTTGAACTTTTGATTTTGCCATTTGAATGGGGACTTCCCTTTTTGAATTTTCCTCGGAGTTCAGTATTTTTGTGATTTTACTTTCTATTATTTTTTGAACCGTTATAAATAGAGAAAATCTGAAAGGAGCAAAAATGTTCAGATTAATGAGCTCTACCAATTTACCGTACACGTCAAAACTGTTAGACAAATTCTTTTAGGAGTTATTGCCCATAAATGACAAATTTTACCATTTGTTTCATTGGTGCCTTTTATTATGGAAAACATTTATATTTAGAGAGAAACATTTTTATCCCGTTATGAGATCAACCCCAGTTTTTGGTGGGGTTCGTATTGCTAAGTCATTAGTTTTCTATGTTGTGTCATCTGTAATATTATTTTTCTGTCTGTCTTTTTATTTTTGGCCATGGCGTTATCAGTTTGTTTTCGATCTGTGAGTTTGACTGTCCCTCTGGTATCTTTCGTCCCTCTTTTAAAAATTATAATAGATAAATAAATAATTTAATTCACAACAATGATCAGCAAGGCAAGATCAATTAAACAGTCAAATGTTGCCGATATGGTTAGTAGACTGTAACTGTTTAAAGGAGTGATTGCCCTTAAATGAGGATTTTTGTTACCCCTTTTTGTGTTTTGAGCAAAAACTAAAGAAGATAAAGAGAAATCAATCAGACTTAAAGATCAGTAATACAAGATCAACAACATAGAGATTTCTGGCATGACGTCTATTCTCATCTACAATGTTGGAGAGTGTCATTTGTTTGATATGCACATAGACCAAGGTGAGCGACTTAGGCTCTTTAGAGCCCCTAGTTGTTTATATCGCGGGGGAAAATCAACGTTTGTAGCAAATCATCGGTGTACACTTGCTTTCCTTATGATATATAGTACTAGTGGTAGTAGTGTCCTAATCCTAACCAAGAAGAATATCTTCAAGTTTGTAAATGGCAAGTCATTGAATCAGATTTGATGTCCTTGATTGTAATAAATATAAATCTGCGGTATACTATTGTTCAAATTGTTTTATTTTATATTTTATTTTCATATATTTCAAAGTAAAATTTGAATATTACATTTAAGTTATTCTTTTCATAAACAAAAGTACCCCAAAAAAGTATATTATTAGTTAAACACACTTGACGCAGGAATTATGATTATATGGTTCTCTAAGATAACAAAATTTAAATATTTTTCTTTTTGTAGTTTGCAGTTTCACGGAATCAATTCTGAAAATATTAATAAAGTATTCCTGTCAATTTTTGTTTTTGTTGTTGTTTTGTTTTATGTTGTTTGATGTTTTTTCTCTCGTTGTTGTTATGTTGTTGTTGACTGATTTGTGTTTAAAAACTACTTAATACTCTGCATTCTTGTGAAGAAGAAATTGAAATTAATCTAGTCATACCATGGTCATGCGCATACAGAAACAGCATGCAAACAGTTTACTGGACAACAAAACATACTATTAGCCATCATATATAGACAGATGAATATTTAATTATCCATTTTATAATAGCAAGTATTTGATATGCTATTTATTCTCATTAAAAACCCAATTAAGAGTGCACATACTGAAATGTTTAGCCTGACATACTGATTATGAGTGAAAGTCTTCAATATCAAGCTCCTACTTAAGATATATCACAGAAAATCAATATTATCGGCATGTCCTGTGAATTTTTCTTAAAAAAATTGTATAACATGGATATATATGGCCCTTTGATGTCAAGTATTTTAGTTCGGCTTTTATAACGATGACCCCCCCTCCCCCCCCCCCCCCCCCCCCCCACTGGCCATCGAAGTCCTTGTTTTTAATTTACATTTAAACAGATCTTATCAAATATTTTTATTACCGAACAAAACAAAACAGAGTTGTTTCTGTAATAAAAAAACACATAATACAATTCGACTAATTAACTAGCAGATTTTTATACGACCACAAAATTTTGCGACCGCATAAAGGTAAGGCGATGTAGTCGTCGTCGTCGTTCGAAGATATTTGATTTCTAGACAATAATACTTTAGTATTTGTGAATGGATCTTTGTAAAATTGTACTACAAATTTTTATAATGTTTGATAAAGTTGAGAATGATTTTGGGGGTTGTGGTCCAAAGAGTTTTTAAACTAGGGGCACAAAAAAGGTGAAACACAAGGATTTTCTGGTTCTCGGACCAACACTTGCGTATTAATCTCTGTAAATCATGTAATTATACTACACGGTTACATTCCAAACAAAGAAGGTTGGGGTCGATTTTTGTTGCTATGACCGTATAGGAATGAAGGGACCAAAAACACTATTTTTCTAATACTTTGAGATCCAATATGCCCAAATAAATTAAACTTTGTTTGATTTCTTAAAGAATAGAATCCTCGGGGTTCTTTGATCGTTGATATGCCAAATCTGACCCTATATTTAGAGTTTTTATATTTGGTCCAGTTTTTGAAATTGGTCTTCTTTGAGGTCCAAATGGTCAAAATTAAACTTTGTTTGATTTTATCCAAATTGAGTTCTTTAGGTTGTTTTGATATGCTAAATCTACCGTCTATTTACATTTCGGAAATTTGAATAAAATATGTAAAGTTCCAATTTAAAATTTGTAAGCTCTTAGACAACATTAAATTTGTAAGCTCTTAGACCACATTAAATTTGTAAGCCCTTAGACCACATTAAATTTGTGTCAGAAACCTATAAATATTTAATCATAATCTAAATTCTGGGCTATGAAAAGCTTGAACTTTGTGTCCATACTTGTCCCATCTTGTCGGGGTTTGATCTCTGTCGACGTATCAAGCTGTACCATGCGGAGCATTTTGAGGTAAAATTGATGTGGTATATACCAGATGTTCAAATTAATTCGAATCCATTCTGAAATAGGTGACTGCACCAACGCTTTTAACAATTGATATTTTTACTCACAGTTGAGCTGATATTGAAATTATTTACAATAACACTTTGCAGTAAACACGATACTCCGAACTTATAAATGTTCCACACACAAATAAACTATGTCACACGGACATGTATACATTTCAAACACGTATAACTCCGGAAACGATTTTCCATAATAAAAAATAAACATTCACTGTTGCCTGTCAATACTAAGTGCAGACTGCTTTCCAGAGTTCTTCTGCTTTACGGAAAATGAACACGAAACTAACTGTTGGTCAGATATTTAAAAAACAGTCAGTCTTTCGCCACAACAATAAAGTGTTTTTTTTTAGGTTCATGGTACATAAACATGAAAGACAAAACAACAACAAAAAATTTACCCAAATAAACTAAATAAGTATGGTTGATATATCATCTTTCATCTGTATAGGTGTAATGCCACCTAATCATAATACGTCACATACGGTTGCATACGAAAAAGGGTAGAAAAAAATATTCCCTTGAATTTAACAGTTGTAGGAAATTTATCCTACATTTCATTGTATCAATGAAGCGTGAATTTAAGACCAAGTATGATAGTATAGAAATTGTAACTGTTTTCTGAAAATTTCTGATATGATGTTTTTTTTTATTTGCAAGGACCTAAGCAAACGCAAAATTGACCTTCGACATTTATATGCACTTTTATGCATTCGAAGGAAGACATATATAAAACTTTGCATAACTTTCTGAAGGTAATGGATAAAATATTTATAAAGAATTTAATTGTGAGTTGATATAACCGTTTAGAATAATCTAGATTCAGTTTAAACCTTTGTTGTGTACCAATATTTTGCACAACATTTTGTAATTCGAACTTTTCATGTTTCTTAACGAATTTTAATTATCGTTTTATATGAAAATTATCAATTTTTATATATGTGTGAATTTCCTTATTTTCCGATGTTTTTCTTTTCTTATCATTTGAATGCATTGCAATTTTTTTTATTCATTAACTGATAATGGCAAAAAATTAAATGAATGTTGACAGTTTTTGATTATTAAAGTAACCAAGACTTACCATAAGTTATATAAGACTAATATGGCAGGTTTATTATGCGTCAAAATACAAAAATCAGAGTTATTTAATCATTATTACCCGCCATTTTAAATTGCTTTGGTCATCAACTGTTTGATCACTACAATGTTATCAAAGAAATAAAACAACGGCGTTTTGGGGTGATTTTTCCAAATTGACCGTTTGTATGACGTCACGCTTAGCCATGACATATATGTTACAAAATCATTCACGAAGTTTCAAATGTATCCTTTTTTGCAAGTTCTTACATATTTTTCTTTTGTATAATGCATTGGCAACTCTTTGACTGCAGTACTGTTATTTCTTAATATGGTTTAACTATTTCATTTTCTTAAATTCACAAGATAACAATAATTCAATAAACCGACTGCTTTAATTTTCGTATTTAAACCCTCCAAGTAGAGGCAAGGAAAATATTGCAAACATCATTTTCGTCATTTTGTTCAATAGATATTTTCGTCTCACTTCTCCCAGATATTACTGATCAGAATCACTACACTGGTGGTAAGTAGGACTAGTTTGCTTTCTTTAAACATAAGACAATTACTGGCATGGTTTAAAAAACTATTAAAAACTCATGTTGTTATTAAATAACAAAATCAAAGATAGGATTAAAAATAACCTAATTGTAAGCAATACTATTTTTTTTAATTTAGGCAATCTGAACTTTGTTATACTATAATTAATATAAAGAGGGTTTATGAAATTAAAACATACAGACAATAAAGGATTATATTTCGATTAAAGATATTCACTCTTGATCCAAACTACAAGAGGAACAATCCAAATTCATAAGTAAAAAAAATACACCATGTACAATACACTCATCAAACATTACTAAACGACCTACAACACTATAAAAAACATTTCATAGAAAAATAAAGACAACACAGATCTTGCTCCACACGTGACATCCGTTGTATTGCTCGATGTACATTTACATTTGGTGCTGTCTTGTGTAGTGATTTTGCACTCGAGAAAAAGACGACAGGATTATGGCTACGACAATCGGAACATATCGATGGTCATCAATGAAACAGATAATTCATAACGAACGAAGAACTCATGACGTTTGTAAACCCTCCGAAAGGATCAATTTGACATCAGTGTGAGCATCAATCTCCTATCGCGGAATTCATGATGAGCATTGCAACTTATGAAATATATTATAAACTTGGAAAATGTTCCTTTATAAACAGGTACTCCTAAATTGCTGTGATTAACACTGAAAAGAAACTGTAGTCATATCTCTTGTCATAAAGTCCTGTTCTCCACCGAGGTGCTTAGCGGAGAAGTCTTTGGTATGTATTGATAAAAAATGAAATGCCGATTATCCACTACCCACCAAATTAAGTGGACTTCATACCATCGCATTTCAGCGAGTAGACACTATTACACTTCAGCATGTTTAAAAACGTATTTCAGTATGGAACATCGTGGTTCAAAGTCTTAACTATATGTTCCAGAAATAATTTAATTTCATCATGATTTTTTTTTTTTAGTTTCCTTAATTTATAATGATTATGTTGGTAGTTTTTAGAAATAATCACTAAATCGACAGTTAAGCATGAACGATTGTTATCGAGATCGACAATGATAACCAAAACTACTGAGTAAAGCGTGAAAATAGTCCAGGTATGATATCAGGTGCTCCATGAGGGTAACCATATTCCGATTCTCATTCTAATGTTGTTCATAGTAAGAACAAATTGTGGCGGAAGAATGGCTACAACATTTGGAACATTTCCGTTGTCTTCTATAGCGGTCATCAAGCTCATGACATCCTCTTGAAATTTGTCAAAGGAATATCTCCATCTTTACCACTAGGAATTCATCAGATTAACACCGGCCTTAAAGGACACAGTTTCATAGTTGATATTAAATATGGCTTCAACACGTTCATTTGGACTTTTTGTCAGTCATTCCACAATTTTTTATATTTAATGAGATTTTAGTATCGTCTGAGTTAACAATTCCATATTCCCTACAACGAACACTGCAGGATAAAATTTAGTGTTTTTTCTGTGAATCGTTGTTTCTTGTACATCCATTCCTTTTCAAAGAATAAAAATTTGCTCTTAGAAAGTTTAATAATTGTGGTTTACATTTTAAGGAATCAGCATGGGCAGATGTATGTCTTTCTTGATCTTAAATAATGAAAATCACTGTTAGAATTATTTGCAGATGTTCCTTTTGTAAACCATGTAAACAATTTGTAAATTAAACACATCAAAGAAGGTAACGGGAAATTTACCGTAGTCCTTGTTTATCACTTAAATATCAAGTTTTTTATACAAATTTAGTAAACTTTATTTTTATTTAGTATCATTTAAATGTTTTTTTCAAGTGATTACAAGTGTGTCACCGAGACCTTGAGAAAAGGTTCTTTTCGATCAAAAGATTAAAGAGGGAGGTGTGTTTTAATGATTGAGCAAGACTTTTTATTTTATTTCAGCTCAGCTGGTTAAGTATAACTTTCCTTGACATTCATTTATTTATGTCAAAGTTGATTTATCTATCAAATCGTCTGAACCATAACAGTTAGAAATATGCAAAAAATGTCCATGTAATTTATCAATTTGGATGTGTGTATTTAAAGATTTAAAACAAAATACTGTGTGTTCATTTGTAATCTAACGTACAAAAAAAAAGATTCAATTGCAATTTGACACAGTTTGTACTTTTTGTAATGTCATTCAATTACAGTAGTCGCAAAGGTAAGTCTCCTTTGGTTATTTAAAATCAAATCGTATTTTTATTCATTAAACACGCTTGTTCAGTTTATCTTTTTTTGTAAATGTCTTTTTCTACAAACGTTAAATAACTCGTTTTATTTACAAAAATGTTTCATTGTGGAATTTTGGAATTGTACTATTTAGACTGTGTAAGATTTCGTTTTCATTTTTTTCAACTTAAATATTGATTTGGCCATTTAATTGTATCCATTCCATGGTTGTAACTTCAGTTTTTGTTATATTCGATTATTATGTTAGAAGAGCAAATTTCGAAAAGTATTATATAAAATGTGTGAGGGGTCCCGCGGAACCCTGTGTCTCACCTACGAATACTGCTGTCAGTGTAAAGTGTAATGTTGACTTAAACGTCATCTATAGTTCCTAACATTCTACTTCATTTGGTCTCTAGGGGAGACATACCTCATTGGCAATCAAACCTCATCTTATTACTTTTTTATCATAATTCGCTGATGCAGAATTAAATAAAAACTTTTGGTACTTTCATAGTTGGTACCCCGAAATAAATGATTTAGTCGTACCTTTTAATTTTTTGTTTAGAACATTTAAAGACAATCAAAACGCTTTTGAACATATGTACATGGATGCATCATATACTGAAATAGCAAATTCAGCATATATGGACGTAACGAAATATAAAAAATAAGGAGATGTGGGATGTTTGGCAATGAGACAAATATCCACCAAAGTTAAAATGAAGGGGATTTAAGCAATTATAGGAAACCATACAACCTTCAACAATGAGAAAAATGTACAATATATACAACAATATAAAAAAATGTGATGGTATTAAACATTTCAAAAAATCTAAATACTCTTTTTTTTTTATACTCTTTGATTTCTTTCGAAAGAGTTTTTGCGATCACCATTTCAATCCAACATCAAAAACACAATTTACCATACTGTACATGTACTTTTCAAATGTTGTATTGCAAGTTAAAATCGATTTACTATTCATACTTTGCTTATCGGTGATGATGTAGCTATAATAAAACAAACATTGAAGTTTATTTTCGAATACCTTCTGATGAAGAAATATTTAAGTCGGCTCAAATATTTGTCTATAATCAATGATTCAAGAAACAGAAAACCTTTGTACAAAATATTTAACAAAACAAATGTTTATTTTGTACATTGTTAACAGTTGGTTCAATTTTATCCTAAGGTTGTTTTCCTTTAAACGAACTGGAGTGTTACTTAAATGTGAATATGTCAAGGACTTTGAAATAATAACATCATTAATCAATCTGCAGTGTAGCACTACTTTCCATGACATCTCATTTTCTATTTTATAGATAATTATTGATAGAAATTATATATATATATATTTAATAGTTGTCTGTAATTTGTATCCCTGAAACATGATTTGTTGAGTGATAGATGATTATTGATGATATAGCCTTCATACTATCGTATCTACTAATATTTGTTTACTCATCTTTGAAGTTATAACAAGTTATAGCTATTTATTTATCTATAATCTCAAGGGTTTTGCCTGTCGTCTTCTAAACTACACATGTAACTTTTTGCATATTTATATTTGCTATTTTTAAAAAAAAAATTATAAGTGTTAAAAAGAGATAATCTTCTAACTAGCATACATAACTTTTATCCTGGTTTCATTGATGAGTTCAATTACACAAAGGTTTTCTCCTTATGGGTATATACAACATAAATGTACCAACAACCAATAAAGATCTCAACTGAACACGGAATGCAAAATGCATAAAGTCTTTAGGAGAAACTTACGAAGCTCCTTACTAAGGACAGACACAAGACAAGATAAGACAAGACAACTATAATCGTTAAAACCACTATTTACACATTGGTACACAGAATGAAAAAACGACGAAAACAAACGGCATGTGCTTATTAACCCTCGTGTACAAAAGGGGTATTACGAGATAGTTGTTGTTTCAATGTGGAGATCGAAAAAAAGCGTCTCACTCGACATTTGTCTATACACATGTCTAGATTTTAACACAGGCAAATTATGCAAGGATGATGATCAAATTAGATTTCCATCTAAAAAAAGTCAACCATGCTGTTCTAGTTTGATTTCCTCGCCCTGATGAAAAAAATACCAAAGATACCGTAATGTGACGTCGTCCAAATGTTAATATTTTCATGCAAACGATGTAGTACGCTGCATAGATTTATGAAGTATTCACGTGACGTTTCTGTGTAAGTCAAATCGGACAGAGTAAAAGAAACGATCTCCGAACTAAAGTATCCAATAAGACAGGTAAAGGTTACTCTGCTTATCTCTATAAAATTAATACTCTAAGGTGAATTTAATCTTTAAGGAAGATACAGGATCAACAACAAGAATAGCACTACATTAAAACCTTGTGACATGGTTTTGACTCTCGAAGAGTGAAATTTATTTGCCGCGAAAAATAAATCATTTCACACATCCAGAATTAATATCCGTGTGTATAAGTTTTATAACAGCTTTTTTTTTTAACTTTTCATAGGATTTATTTTACTTATTGCGCCTTTGATTCTATCATGTGTGAAAAAGGTTAAAATGTTTTCAAGGAAGCCTGTTAGGTTTGTTCAGTTTTGTACAGATGGTCATGGTCCTGCTAAACTTTTCCCTGATCCATACCCATTTACATGTAAACCCGAGCCAGGTAGAAATGTAAAATGCCAGAATATTCGTAAGTATTCTGCCAATTTTTATCTTAAATAGTAATTAAAAAATATGTAATTTATGCAAATTCAAAATGTTTGATATAAAAAAAGCGAGTACAATACACACATACTAGTTAATGGTAAACAACATTGGTTTACCTCTTGTAATTCACCAATGATATATAAGTTGCTCATTACGCATAGCTGCTTCACCTTCAAACACGCATTTGTATGCAGTTATTGTTTGAAAAGTTTTCATTTTACTGAACAGTTATATGACATATGAATTTTAGCTCAAATATTTGGTGATGACCTGTTAACACTACACGGACATCATTATTAGGGCTCCTTACGCGAAATTTACTCAAGCAGAGTTATGAGGAAGAAAGACTGAAATCTACAATCTATTTATTTGAAAATTTTATAAAATATCACACTCACGATCAGGTGAAGGATACGACGTGTCGGCCTCTCAACTCACTAGCGACATGTTTTTGCGGTCTTACATACTACTATAATCATCTAATCTGTGTCCAATTCTCGACTTATTTCATTTTACTGACTGATAATTCAAATAGCGAGTGATGCATGAATAGTAGGTGACGCTTAACCTGTCGACGCATCGGCTCTCGCTATTTTTTTAGTTAATGCAATTCCATCAGTTTTTGTTTGTTGTATTGATTTGTCTTCTCCTAATCGATTTAAGAGAATTGAAAACGGTTAACTTTATTGCTTTAACTTATTGGGAAAAGGAACGTGAATGACACCCAACAACATAGAAGGAAACAAATGATTTGTTTACAGTGTAGATAGACTGATACTGGACAAAATGAGTACTGGATTAAAATAGGTTGTTCCTTTAATTTTACATAAACTGTCTGGTTCATGGTTCATGTAGTTTGAAAATATAATACTGTATTCAAATAAAACTTTCTGTATGTTTCATTGTATTTTAATGATAATAATCTTTTTGTTATTGTGAAAGAATATAACCTGAAAGGATCCTTCTGGTGTCCTGGGTATGGTTATGCAATTGGATGGGAATTCAACGAGGGGTTAGGATTGAAAGTTCGCTGTTGTGAGGACCAGTTAAAATATACAAATTGTTCATCTTCAATTACTGCCTTTTGTACCCTGATAAGTTACTTTTAACGAGTTGAGTACATAAGCTCTTTAAACCTTAGAGCGTTATTCAGAAGAAAAAAAGTGATATAAAAAATACATTTTTCTTGGGATTCTGTGAACTTTTAATAAATCTAGTATATAATTAAACAGAATTAATTTCTTGTAGAATATTTATTTATAGAGTTAATAAGCATGTTAAATTTGTACCGATCAATATGACAGTTGTTATTTATTCGTTTGATGTGTTTGAGCTTTTGATTTTGCCATTGGATTAGAGACTTTCCGTTTTGAATTTTTCTTGGAGTTTGGTATTTTTGTTCTTTAACTTTTTGTTAATAGTACAAAATTTAAAACTTAAAACCATTTTGTTTACACATCTAAGATAGCCAATGCAATTAAAGTTGGATTAACTTTCTTTTGTTTTGTAGATATCAAGTACTCACAGAAAGACTGTAAAGTACATTTGAATAGTATTTTTGTATATGGAGGAAGCTACAGAGTGTATAAAGGGAAAGTTATGACTGGTCTCACAACCTTTGACAATGGGTTCGTAAGTTTTTAAGATTGCTTCCTCTAATCGATTATTAGAGCAGATGATTACGTGTACTTTGATTTATCGTCGTAATCGTGTCTAGCGCCCATTAGTACTCGTTATTCAATGATAATTTTGTTTAAATTGAAATTGTAGGTTTTTGTCAGATCTGATAATCTTTATCGATTTAGAATGACACTGTATATGAATATAGTGCTTCATCAAAACTATATGCATGTATTTGAAGGTCAAGGATTGAATAGAGAATGAGGTGTCAAAGATACAACAACCCGACCAAAGAGCAGAAAACAGCCAAATAAAATGAGCAGGAATTTGACATGTTTGATGAAAGTCTATGAATTATTGTATTATACATTAGGCTGAAAAAAAACATTAAGATTATCTTGCTTTATTTCCCTAATTCATTAAGTAAAAAGGACAGATAGCTGAGCATAAAATATGTCTTAATTAGCTTGTTCAAAAAAAAAGAACAATATACTTAGGCTGCATTAGAAAAGTTCAAGATTATCAGACAACACATGTTATAAAAAAGCCGAAAGGAAAACCAACCAATACAAAAACATAACAAAGACCAATTGATTCAGTCTGGAGAAATATTTGTAAGAAAACTTGGTACAACAATGAATGTTCATATCCTGCATGTCGAAGGTACTAATGAAAATCTGGTCTATGAAGAGGAAGTAATGCAGTATTCAAAGTTTTTCAATTCAAGAAGTTATTTACAATACTGACTGCATGAATAGAATGCATATGCAAAGAAATATTTCCAACTATATTTCTGCCATTTTTGTTATTCCAATCAGCTTGGTGCCCATCTTAAAAGCTCTCCTTTCAAAAAATCCCACACAATACATTCAGCAGTTCACTTATAATGGGAAAAGGCAAAATCAATTGGTATAGCTGCATTACGCTATGCTATGTTTGGCATTCGCACATTATTTTGTTATCATTTGACCAGCATGGTATCAGTTTGTTTTCTGTTTTTTTTTTATAAATACCCATAACTAAACTGTTTGTAGCTCTTTTTTTTCAAATAAGGCGTATGTGTGAATTATTCTTTTCTTGTGGATTTGTACATCTAGAATAGCAAGTTTACTTCTCAATTTCTTGATGTAGAATCTTGGATAGTACTGCGTATATAGAACTCTTTGTATCCATTGATTGTTCGCCCGTTATCTGTTTGATTGTAAGTTGTCATGAGTAAAACTCAGAATGCTCACAGGAAATACCATTCCTTCCTAAGCACCTGAGTTTTTCATCGGTTTGAGCGAGGTTCGTGTTGTTAAGTCTTAAGTTGTCTATGTAGTTTTTCGTTTACTTGATCGTCTTTCGTCGTTTTTCGTTTTTGTCATAGCGGTGTCAATTTCCTTTGCCGCTTGCGTGTTGAATGATCCTTGGTATTTTCCGCCTCTTGTATACACTAATAGAGGCTGAGGTTCTACTGACAGGTTTTTTGTGGTCTTTGATCTACGATACAAAAATTCTCGTCTGATCTGTTAATTTACCGGTTGTGTCCTAATCACGATTATGAAATATTGACGAAGTGTGGATCCGCATAGCGTGTGATTCATTCATAGCTTGAAACCGCCTCTTTACCCACATGACTCGTATCTTTAGGCGTTCACACAATTAAAGATTGTTTATCGATAGATCAATTTATAATCGGAATGTGTACTTATCGTTTGATTTAAAATCTTTTTATTTTTAAGGCGACAGGAAATATTTCTACACAGATAAAATAAGCCGCATAAATAAAAACTATAATTGTAATTATATAAGTTATTTGTTAGTTAATTGTCTTAATTGCTCTTGAAAATGGTACAATATATTTCTTGCAGGAACGCTATATGGGGCTTTCGTTTTGTTTTATTGATGTCTACCCTAAACTATAGACCAATTTAAAGAAAAGAAATGGAAATTTTGTAATCCTACAGAGTGCAGAAATAAGAAATTTAGAGTAACATTTCCTTTTTTCGTCCGGTAAGATGTTTGTAATGGTTGTGCACTCCGCGTAAATCTTGATGACTTCATGATACCAATTAACCCTTACATGGATATCAAATACAGAGATTAAGACGTACAAATCAGCCACTTTTCTAAAACAGTATATTAATATAAAAATAAGACCATATGGTTTGATTGTCAATGAGACAACTCTCTATAGCTACCAGAGACCAAATGACATAGAAGCTAACTACTAAAGGTCATTGTACGGCCTTCAACAATGAGCAAATCCAATATCGCATAATAAGCTAAAAAAGGCCCATAATAAAAACCGTATAAAGAACAAAATGTTTAATGTCTGTCTCGAGTGATATTTGACTTTTGAAAATGAATCAAACCAACTTTTCATCCCATTGTTAACTTTTTCACATGTTCGTGAGGCAAAACGAAGGAGTCTCCCTGGCATTATTCAGCTGACCTTAACAATAGTAAAGGTTTATTGGTAAAAGTAAACTATTGATTCAAGGTCCGTTGTGCGGATATTTTAATTAACAGGTCAACCTTATCCAGTGTATTGAATGATGTAAGATTTACATGTCTATCTTGTAGGGTTACACTGACCTTTATCTCACTTTAATGGTTCTGTTGGCAAAGTTTAGTGTGTGGTTAGCTTGGTTTCTTAGGTAATAAAATTAAAACTGTACTGGTGCGAAAAATGTTTCAAGTGATAAGACTTGTCCAACCTTGATCACATTTTCTTTGATTCAATGGTCAAAGTGTCCGTAAATAGTTTAGTTTCATAGATACTTTAAGAAATCGGCAAAATATTTTTGGAGCATAGAAAGGATATATTGAAACTTGTATTCCTCTGTTTGACAGGGTTCAATTGTCCAAGGTCCAATTTTCATGGCCATTGGATAACGTAAGATTTTCAAGACAAGGCAACTTATATATAAATATTTATTTTCTAAAGGGCAATCTGAGACTACATACTAAAATAACATATTTTAAAACAATATTTACATATCAGTCAGCCTTCAAAGACTTTGATGCACTCAACTAAACTCAATCACAATAATTATATGTGCAATTCAAAAAATTCTAAAAAGATATTTAATGTTATTTCTCAGTCTATAGTTCAAATAGAAATTAATTGTTCTCTAATTTTTGTTATATCAATTACATATATGTACTACAAGTAACAAAGCTATTAAATTTGGTGTATAGAATGATCATTATGAGGAAAATGTCAATTTGATAGGACGCATTAGACCTTGATGTGATGTCATATGTATGCTTCCGGCGTCAAATGTAAACACCAGGCATTTTAAGGCTTCTTGTACGCCTCAGATTGAAATAAAATTACAAAAAAAGAATTTTGTTTTTTATTTATTATTGAATATTATAATATTATCAATATTGTTATATGTGGGGTAAAACGGAACAGCCAAAACAGTATCGTGAGCAAAGGGCTTTGGCGGCTGACAAAATTACCGCATTTATTCTATGAGAATCGAAATAATTCATTGCAGCCATAGATCGGCATAAAATAATCGAATGTAAATGCTCAAAGCATGATTAGATTTTCTTATTTATCAATGTAGATAAGTTTTGAATATTTAAATTACTGTGACTCACCATTAGTTATGTGAGACGAATTTGACAGTGCTATTATGCATCACAACGCACAATTGTGAGAATGTGATCTGTATAACTTAAACTGTATTATCTGATTATGACATCATTCAAGCAAAATTTAAAAAAAAACAAGATGTCAAACATCAACTTCTTAAAAGGGCACTAGCTACGAAATATATAAAAAATTTAAAATATGATTTATTTTTTTTTCAATCATTAATGAAAGTGTAATAGTGAAATAATAATTCGCTTATATTAAAGCTTCGGGAATTCGGTATAATATATTAAATTTTTGGCAATTTTATCAGTCCGTTTTTTTAGCCCTTAATACTGTATTTACCCCACTATTCTCCATTGTGTACATACCTCATTTAGACCCTTTATTATTGTGTTAACGTCTCATTTAGGGTATATGATATAAATAAGTTTCTGATAGTTTATCCATCTACATAAACATATCTTTTATATACGAAGGTCATATGTGTTTTTAGATTATATATTTCATTTGTTTATGCCAAATTAACCAATATTAAATATAATCAACTACATGTGTTTCAAAATTAATTGCACTGCTTATTCCTGGGCGTCATGGTGGACAATCAAAACTTTCAAATGTATAAAATACTTTCATTCCGTTTATAGACTCAAACAGTTAAAGGGACATAACCGCATGTTTTCCACTATGATAGCTATATCACGTGACAATACTTCCTGGTTACATTGTTGTCAACAGACTGTTATAAAATTTGCTCATTTGTTGTGACAAATTTGGTTGACAAACTGAGTCTTAAAGTAAGTATTTAACGGCTATTAAAGAACTAAACTTACTGTCCAAGATGAATGTGATGATTAAACAAGTACTTTCGTTTTCTAAAGAAAGAAAATATATCACTTAGATCTGGTGAAGCAGTTTTGGTTTGCAGATGTGTTTTGAATCTTTGTGTTTTTATGATTCTGTTCCTTTTTTTAATTGTAAAGGAGTTCTCTTTTTGTTTTATAAAAAGGGACAATTAAATGGCATCAGACCGTATCAAGATTTGAAAAATCGAAGAGAAATAACCTTATTTTGTCCTTTGTGAAAACGTGGGTGGTAACGTGTAGGACAAAATTATTTCTAAAATTCTAAAATTAATTGATCCCGTAACAGAACAAAATGATTTTTTTACACTTCTGTCATTCGGCTGTTCCCTTTTGTGACAAAAAGTCTCAAAGTAGGAAGTTGTCGATTATCAAACTGTCCAAAAAAGTTGTTAATAAATTTGTACTTTCGTTTTCTGGAGAAATAAAATAATGAAACTCTGCGTTCTAGTCAATTACTGTAAATTCAGATTATTATTGTGCGTATTTATTATAGCAATTCTTGAAGAATAGACAGAAATGCAAAATTAATCATTACGATTTTTAAAGAAATTGCGTTCAAATATATGTATCAGATGATTCAGAATGCGAGTTTTTGTTATAGCGATAATCACTAAGTCGCATTGTGCCCCTTAGTAAAAACCTCACAATAATCTCTGAATTTACAAAAGCAGTCTAAGTGGCATGGTTGTCTTGTAGTTATTTGTGTCGAGGGTTTCTGTTTTTTTAAATTGACTGCAAATATCTTTTTATTCGAAAGGAACAATTCAAAGGAATTGGATGGTATTCAATAATACGAAACCCCCTTTCTTATATTCCAGTTTAAGTAGATTTTTTTTTTTTTTTCATTTGCCTAGACTAAAAGCATCAAAGTTTATCTATCAGACCTATCATATCATATTGATATGAATAGCAACATATAATGTACTATCCCATATATAGTATAATAGCTGTGGAAATACCAGATTAGTGTTCATCAAACAATAATGACGCGTAGATATTTGGTGCCATTTTATTTACATAAAACATTCGCCATTTCAAGGCAAACAGATGTTATTTCTTTACTTTGTTTTGGAAAATGTAATTGGGTTAGTCTGGACTGATTCAGCTGTTTTCGTTCCTGGCGTTTTTTAAACATTACATTTCTTATTGATAATCCGGATTTAATCTTGATTTCAACTGTTTATTTTACCATTTTTCTCTGAGCAACCTGTATTGCCTGATGCATTGATTTTTATAAATTTCCTGTTACAAAACTTTGAATTTTTCGGAAAACTAAGGATGTTTTTATCCCAGGAATAGATTACCTTAGCCGTATTTGGTACAACGTTTTGGAATTTTGGATCCTCGATGCTCTTCAACTTTGTACCTTTTTGGCTTTATAACTATTTTGATCTGAGTGTCACTGAAGAGTCTTATGTAGACGAAACGCGCGTCTGGCGTATTAAATTATAATCCTGGTACCTTCAGTGTTCTCATATAAGTTTTTGAATAAGAGGGAAAAAAATGAAAATTTTGAAAATCTAGATTCCAGGAGGTGGCATCTGGGCTGTTCTGAGTAGATTTTGACCTCTTATTCTTCATGTTAATTTGTCAATTTTTAGTAGCTCATTTAAATTTTTGCTCAAAAATTGAAAATTAATGTGATTTTTTTGGCAGATTTTATATGACATGGCTTGCTTCACCCCTTTTCATGTTCAATGTTCCTCTTATTGCAGATCTTTATCACTAAGGGCTATTCCAGAATTGATTGTATGGGGAGGGAAAGGCACTTTTTATTTGAATAGCATTTTTATTCATTTTTCCTTAACTTTAAGTTTTGATTGGGAAAATATTTTAGGGTAGCCCATGCAATTTTTTTTTTTAATGTGCATTCCTTCTCCCCCAAACAGGCATTTCTGGAATAGACCCTTATAATTGTGTACACTTCAATTCATATTATTTCTTAGTATGCACCTTTTTGTTCTTAGTCACCCTCTGCCTAATGCTAGCTGGCTTGTAGTGCTTATTAACTGTGAACTAATGTGCAATGCTGTGTAACATAACACATTTTGTAATTGATGCTTTGGCTGTGTAAAGTTTTAATTGAAATTCATCCATTAAAGCTGACTTGGGCGAGTTAGGATGTCATAGCAATGGGCATGGACAGACAGACAGACAATGATCTGATCACTATATTTACTGTAATACCAATAAGTAAAGTTTGAACTTTCTTTAAAAATCAATTTGATAAAACTGTTCAGGGGAGTTGGTCAGAGAGACAAGATAAATTAATCCCCTATTAACTTAAGTCAAACTTTTTCAAAAACCTAGCAAACTGTTTAGGGGGGGGGGTTAGGATCACACAATGTGCGTGGACAGACAGTCATGATGATCCCTATATAAGTCGCCCTCCTCAACTTTTTGACAGGAATAAAAGATGAATAGGATTCGATGAGTTAACAGAATTGATAAGTTTTAAGCCTTTAATTTTATCTTATATGATTTCGTCTTCAGATTCACTATTAGAATGCGATTCAAGAAAAAATTGTGCCTCTTTCATTGACCGCACAATTTTCAGCTGCAAAAGAGGTTGTTCAAATTGTCTTTGGCTTTCACCCCCATCATATTCATGGTTAATCTGTTGATCAGAATGAGCATTATCCTGAATATCTACAAGTTTTGCTGTCTGCATTTGATTTGCTTGTTGATCAGTTTGTGTTTCTGTCTGCTCATCAGTTTGTGTTTCTGCTTCCATTAAAACTGGCAACTGGTTCTTTCCTGCAAATAGAACATATGTTTAGAATAAGATACATGTAAAGCATGTAAAGTAAGTGTAAACAAAACGTTGATATATATTTTAAGCAATAGTAAAGACGAAAGCAAAGTTAACAAATCTAGTACCGGTAGAAGTATTTTTTGACCAAACAACTTAGGGCAACTGTCATATTCCTGACTGGATACAGACATTTTCATGCAAAAATAGAAATGGTTGATTAAACCAGCATTTACATAGTTGTTGTACAGATTAATCAGATTTTGCGGAGTTCATGCATCAAAATTGCCATTTGGTACCCAATTTGAAATCAAATTTTGTCCATGTTTTTTGTATATAACTATTCACTCACACAAGCAACAAATGAAATTTTATACCTCTGGCCACAGCAACAGGAAGTTTTCGTCTGTTCTTAGATTTTATCCAGTTGGACAGAAGAACTAACAAGCTATTCACATTCATCAGAACACAAAGCAGGTCCATTAACAGCTACATTCAGCAAGCCATTGAGCATATCATTCTTCAAACGGTTTCAAAGATCAGTTTTTATTATTTTAACCCTTGATGCTCCTCTTTACGGCCAGACATTAGATACTGGAAGTGTTAGTATTACTTCGACCAGTCCAACTAAGTGAGGACACATATAACTATATTCATGTTTACATTTCATTATTTCCCTTAAACACCATTCAAGTGCAGTCAGTCCTTAGATCTCAGGAACTATGGCTTTCTTCTTAAACAAATGAAATTTCAATAAATTCCACTCAGCCGTTATTTCTTCCTATTTAGAATCTGCCATATAAAAATATTATTCATGAATAATAGCGATAGATTCAACTCCGTAATTTCGAAATTCTAGGCTCTCTTTCTCTGGAATCAAGAGTGGATTGAAGATATTCAAGGCCATTAGAATAGGAATATCTGGGAAACGTTTTTCAATGTTGTCAATAAGGGCTTTTATGTAATTACATAATGTTTGGCGAAGTTTAATTCTGATATTGCAAACTCTAACGTAGGACTCGCTGCACTGAAGTTAACATACCCTTTTTGAAAGAGTCGTCTGATTCTTCCTAGAATGGGCAAAATAGCATGCAGAATAAACACTAAACCAACAAAGTGAGCTTCATTCATTCGTTTAAGCAAACCATATGCTGTCACTTTCTGACAATTCATTTAGAGTTTGAACCAATGGTATAAAGTCTTCCATCACCGAATTAATTGATGCCTCAATACTCAGCCATCTAGTCTTACATGCCTTTTTCAGAATTTTGTCACATTTTTGCTTTACATTTGCTTCTAATAATATATGTCTATAACCTTCAATGTGGCGCAAAAAAGAATGCTATTTTCTTGGGGGAGTAGTGAAATAGCTTCAATAGGTGGAGCATGTACGTCTCAATATTGCCGATACATTTCAGGGCAGAATTTGTGTCCGTACAAGCAAGGGCCAAACGATGACAAACACAATGAAATGCTATTATTTTTTTTGTTTTCTCTTTTAAGTTTAGCTCTTAAGCCATCACGTTTGCCTAACATAACACTAGGACCATCAGTGCACAATACAGATACTTTATTCACATTTAGTTTCATAGACTCAAAATTTTCCATCAAAACAGTAAACAGAGTTTTTGAATTTGCAGAGTCAGAATTCTCAAGTAAATTAGCAATAAATAGAAAATCAACTTCTACAGATTTGGAAACTGGATCCACATACTGAATGTAAGTTATCATCTGCTCTAAAGAAGAAACATCAGATAAATCATCGATCATAAATCCATAACAATTAACATTCTGTAACTTTTCAATCAAAACACTTTTTAAAGTATCAGAAATAGTTAAAATAATTTCTTTTTGTGATCCGTCTGACCTATGATTAAAGTTTTTCAAATCGCTAATACCAATATGTTCTACAAATTGTAGAAGTTTGTTTATTTTAAAGTTACCAAGCAATCATCTGATCCATAACGAATAAATGTGAATAAAATTTTGGAATAAAATATTATTCTGATTTTCTTCCTTATAACTTATTTCTTTCTGGAATACTGACACTTAATTCAAATTTTCATTATACTGTGCATCAATATGTTTTTGGCATTTTAAATGTTCTTGCAAAGCAAGTTTCCGAAATCTTGTACTTGGTGTTTCTGCAAATACACTTGATTAGTTTCTCATGTTTTTCATATTGTGTTTTTTACATAGTAAACAGTAAATCCCCTGGTCTTCAACAAATATAAAGTTACATAACCTTGTCACATGGCAATATGATACATCTTTTGATGTTAGCCATGAATGCTCAAATTTTTTCAGTGACTGAGAGAGAAAAGCTGAACAACAATTTTTTTTTTAACGACAGAGGACACAATGATGAATTTTATTCAAGACTTTATTTGGAAAAAGTTTTTCTATGATTTCACGTTGCTCATTATCAGGCAAGCTTTGATTTATAATTGAAACACTGCATTCCTGTTGTATGGGATTCTCAGCTGAAGGCATAGAAGGCATGCATTCATTATGATTTATATCACTTTGACTCTCAGAATTGTCACCTACAAATATTAAAAAAAATCAAACATTAAAAACTCAAAATGTTTTTCACAAATTTTAAACAAATCTATGAGGTACATGTATCTGTACAGAAGGTCTGTACAAGTGAAGCTGAAGACAATATATGTGAGTTTCATGCTTCCCTACCGCTCCATATTTTTTCTCTCAAAAATGTCTACCTTAACATTTTTATGGGCGATCTTCAGATGTCATAGCCATTCAATGTAAAAATTAAAACCCCTACCTACCTACCCTATTTTTTTCTGACATGAAACAGGAAATCCACATATTCTTTTGTTTGGCCTCATATATATGTTTTTAGATGCTCTGTACAGTATCAAAATTATTTCTCATTAATGACATGTAATTTCTTGTGTTTTAATTTTAATATTTTTTTTTGTATTGACATCCATAAAAGGACCCTCTTACTGTAATCAAGGATTTGTATAGCAAGACTAATAAATGAATTTCTTTTTATTCGCCAGTTTCTGTAACTGATATATGAAAAGTATTTGTAAAACTCAGAAGTGACGAAATAATGTTCTTGTACAGTGTCAGTTGCACCGAGTGCTTCCGTCTGCTATATCGTACAGGGATTTGCCTTGTCTCATTGCCATTTACCCCTTAATTTAACAACTATATTCTCTATAATCTGACCTTTACTCTGCTTTGGAGCCGCCGGCGCCGACCGACTAAAGTAATCAGTTATTGATGATCTTTTCGACATGATTTGTTTCTGTCGTCAAGTTCTGGTTCCAAAACTTTTTTTGTCACTTTGTTAAGTTTATGTTCTTTCAAACGCATGGATGACAAAATTGGTTCCTGGGGATGCTCTCACTACCGTTGATAATACTGAAGACTCGGGAACCAGGTTTCAGACAAAAGATGACTATCGATCCTGACCTCGTCGCCGATATTTGCAAAAATCGTTTATGAGATCGGAAATTTTATAGCCGGCAATAAAAAGTCAAAAGGCGGCGGATTTTGCCGGCTGCCGGCTTTTATTGAGAACACTGCAGTCCTTTGATAACTATGCACACCGGATTGCCATTGTTTTTCTATCTTTTATGTATATGCTTTATTTTTATGGATATCATCACAATGTTGTGTTAATGTTTTAATGATACACTGGGAAAACACATACCACTGAAAGTTCATTTACTGATCAAAACTGGGATAAGATTGAAAGTTTATTTTGTTTGTAATTATTTATTGAATATTCTACATGTTCTATTCGTTCAACCTTACCACGAAAAACGTAATAAAACTACAACTTATCTAAAACCACGACAGTGCCATCTATAAACAATTTGTTTTGATTGCTTGTACAGATAGTTCTTAGTTTATCATTTTTATGATAATATATATCTTCATAGGTTAATGTAAAGTTTACTAGTTAATTATTCCTTTTTTAAAGGACTTATACTAATTTTTTTTTTAATTGCTTAGTCTATTGTGATGTATGTTGACACAATTTGAGTTGCTGCAACCACATTATTGTCACATTTCCTATTAAGATAGTTTGGTGCTCATCCTATTTCCAACATAGCGGAAATGTAAAAATTTGTCATACTAGTGGGATGTTCAGCTAGCTACACAAAAAAGGTTTAACCCACCATTTTCTTCGGAAAATAACTGTACCAACTCAGGAATATGACAGTTGATTTTCGACTCGTTTCGTTGATGGGCAAGGTTGATTTGGGCAGTTTTTATAGACTTCCCCTTTTTGAAATTACGGAAAAGTTTGGTATTTTTCTTATACTCTTTTATACTAACAAACAATCAATCAATTCTCTTCAAATAACTTATAAAACGTTCTAATCAAAACTCTTGTTCTCTCGCCATCACCGTTCAACGTGTGTTTTGTGTTTAAAAAGCTATAACTGTATATACCGTCATATACATACCTTTTTAAATTTTGGATAACCTGATACTAAGGAACCAAAAGTCAGAATAGTTTTCAGTGAATATAGAGGGTAACGAGTGAATTTATTTCTTTAAAGATGATGCAGCTCTTCTACATATGAGTTATAACTATGTAGCATACTAGAACTAATGTTGTAAGCTTTAATTAGTACTATTTTAATGGTTGAAGTATAGCTTTGTAACAAAAAAGGATATGTAGCAGTTACATGGTGTAACATCTTATTACTTGAAAAACAAATTGCTGGAATAATATAAGTTAACAAGCAGTGGATTTTAGCATGTAAAAATGTAGCGATAAATGCTTGTAAAATGCATGCAACGTTCTGTTAAAAACAATGTCAGATTTTGAATCTAAGATTCTTATTCTCACCCTTTAAAAATAACAACAATTGTATAGGAAGGTGAATTTTACGGCTGGCGTTTTTTCATTTTTCTCAGCATTCCCACAATTTATAACAAAAGCAAAATATATCATTCCATTGTAAATATTTGACTGGTTGAGATTATTCAAAGCAACATGACGAAAATACATCATACTCCCCTCTGAACACCAGAACAAAATAAGCGACAAGGACCATGAAAACAATTTATCCCACAAATTTGGAAATACAATTAAACATTACAGTTTCTTGCCAGCTTACCGATTCAGACTTTAACAGGCCTCTAGTTTTACTTTTAAAATGCTATTTCAAAGTTGTCTGCAATCAATAAGGAATGAAAACTTTGTGCTCGGATTTCTAGTGTACAGTTAAGACAGATAATCGCTTCTCTTTGAATGATACTATTTGTGAATAAATAAGTAATCAGTTTCGGATCATCCAGACAGTTCCTATTTTCAAATCAAGATTCGGAAACGCAGCTTAGATTTTCTTGAACTGAACTTTTTATTATGTATTTTTTCGCATTAAAAACAAAAGTTATGAAAAAGCAAACTAAAGTGTCTATTGTTTTTCAGTTTAATATGGCGTCGTCCTTACCGATATGCGATATTTGTATGACAGATAACATAACACAATCTGCCACCTTTTGGTGTTCAGAATGTGAAGAAGCCATATATAATGAATGCAAAAGACAACATGGCCGCATGGGTTTAACAAAGTACCATAAAACAATACCCATAAAAGATTACCAGAAACTGCCTAGTTCTATTGTTGCAATCAAACAGAAATGCATGCTTCACAATTTAAAACTCGACTTCTATTGTGTAATTCACAACGAACCATGTTGTGTGTCTTGTGTTTCAGAGGAACATGGTACCTGCCAAAAATTGAAGCCATTATCGGAAGTAGAGGAAGGAGCAAAGTCGTCTGCTGCATTAGCAGATTTAGAAGATAGGGCAAAAGACATCAGCGCACTTATTGGCAATCTGATAACTGAGAAACAAAATAATCAAGCATCTTTTGGAGTTCAGAAAAATAAAATCTTTTCTGAGGTGCAAAATATCCGAGCAGCAATAAATGATCATTTAATTAAACTAGAAAAAGATCTTTTGGATAAATTGGACAACATGGAGAAAAAACAGAACCGAAATATTGATAGTTTTATTAACAAACTCTCAGAAATGCGCACAAAAGTTGAAAACATAATTGGTGATTTGGAAAAAATTAAGCCACACGCGTCAAATTTCCAAGCTTTCCTTGGTATACACGAATGGACTAAAAGACTTGAGATAGAAGAAATAGATTGGCTGTCCTTAAAAACCGATCAGATAATAAACCATTGTGATATTCACATAAAATGTTCACTGATACTTTTGAAGTTCGAGAAAGACGTCACAGAATTAGGGAAGATAGAAGTGAATTCTTCGTCCTCAAAGAAAATTCTTCTAAAGAACGAGAAGCAGGGACAGATTTTTGTTCCTATTTCTAACACTGTAGATAACATTAAATTGACAAATATCCGCTCTTTCTACACACCAGATGGAACATCCAGCAATACTATTATAACAGGTATCGATATGTTCGACGACGGGAGAATTGTGCTTGCCGATCAATCGTTAAACAAAAGACTTGTTATCATGAATCAGGAAGGCGAGCATATCAAAAACATACAACTTGAAGAACAATGTTTTGTTGTGGCAGTAATAAATAAAGACACAGTTGCTACAACATTATTTGTCAAGAAGAAAGTTGTTATTGTTGATGTTAACTCATCAGAAGTACAAAGTACTATACCTACGAAAGACGAATGCGGAGGTATTATCAGTACAGGTGCACAACTAGTCGTCAGTCTTGAAAACTATACCATTAAGTTCTTTGATCTGTCTGGTAATACCTTGTCAACTTTGTCAACAGCCAATATCTCCGTTCATTGTTCCGTGTTGAATGACAAACTTTATTATACAACATACAGAAGTAATGCAGTCTACTTGACTGAATTAAAGGGAATAAATCGTTGGAAGTTCGATTGTCCGAAAGCAGATTACCCGACAGGTATTACCAACGATGCGACTGGAAATATTTTCGTAGCGTGTAGGAAGAGTAATCAATTGATGGTAGTAGGAAAAGATGGAAAGGAATCTAAAATTCTCTTGACAAAAGAGGATGGGCTGCAAAAACCTCAAGCAATACATTATAACCGTAAAACTAACATCCTTCTTGTGTGTAATAGATCTAGACAATTCTTTCTATACAAAGTTACAAATTAACTGAATTATGTTTGTACATACCGCTGAAATAATGCATTTGTATACTGTATATATTTTCAGAAATTTACGACAAATGACAGCATGTTAAAATAAAAAAAAAACATAATGATTAGTTTTGCGACAATCTACCTGTCACTTTGTTTTTCATGAGCAGCTGATTAAGACAATCAAAAGTTGAAGTTTTACTTTGAAATTATATGGAATGACAACAAGCTGAAATTGTAATAATAGTATTCCATGTGGTTATTTTCTTTAACAATAAAAAGACACCAATGACTTGATTCAAAAAAGGTTATTCACATAATGACTACAAATATTTCGTCTCGTACAAGATATCAAAGGGAAAGCAAGTGTTCAGCAATCAATTACTAGATATATGTTTGCACTTTTATGGAAATGTTTGAGTGTTCTTGTTAGATGTGTTTTAATTTGCTTTGTTTGGTTTTCTCTTTTTTTTTTTGCTTTTTTTTTGCGTGTTTTGTTCTTATTTTTTGGTAATATTTGTGGTGCGGTTGGGTAGAGGGGGTTCTTTTTATTGATGATTTTTTTACAAACTTTGCTTTGCATACTGGTTTCATAAGGTATGGAGTGAAAAAATCTTACCAAATCGAGATAAGTACGGTAGCCAATTTAATGTCTGACAATTTCTGCAACAATCATTTGCCAAGAAATCCCTTTATTTAACTATAGTTAATACATACTTAACGAGCAATCATAATAAGAAGGAATCATACATTATTATGCAGCAGCCATTTCATTTTATTTACATCGAAATAATAACGATGCACATGCTTCAATGACTAGTCTGCTGAATGGATTATGCTTGAATTGTTTGTTGAAAGTTTTTAGGATCACAGTTTTGCTAAATATATCAAATTAAGTTAATATTATCGTCATTTAATGTGGATGTTTCTTCATGATATTGCAAATCATTCATATATGGCTTTGTGATGTCAAATTTGCTAGTCCGGCTTTTGAAACCTTAATCTTGACCAACCATTAACGTCATATTGTTTGACTTGAGGTTCATAGGTTTGACCCGAAATTACCAAATATTCTACTAAAAAAAAGTTGTCTCCATTATGAAAAACACAAATACAGTCGTTAACAGATTGTTATCATATGTTCTACACATTATGAATTCATTGTTTGCGTACACGTGATAAAACGCTTCATATTTTGACTTGCGGCTGATGCTTTACCGTATCAATATGCATTGAACGAGATAATCCATATTTATCAATGTTTTATAAAAATGTCAAATCAAATAAACCTTATCATACGAACAAGTATACCTTTCAATCATTCTGAACGACGAATTACACGTATAATATCCTCCCCTTTCAATCCCTGAAATAAGTTTCCTCATTCAAATCAATCAATGATGCTCGTCAAAGTTAACGCCCATATTGTGTCCCCCAAGTATGTTGCTTTGTGGCCAATATACATGAATTTACCATAGGGAAGAGTTTCTACAAGAAATACAGTATTCCACCAAAACAAAGGAATTCTAAAATATAGTTCATGCTACATCAGTAATACAGACACGGAATAAGAGTAATTTTCTATTTCCTTGAGATCTGATTCTTAAGAGGAAGACTGATGAATTCACTTTTGAAAGTAAAAACCACGCATACAGCACCGCAACACACAAATGTTAAATACCTTTACAAAAACTACGAATCGATTCTAATATAATTTTTAGGTAGGTTGCCTAGCAATGTACGGTAGATATTTGCAATTCATAAGAACTTAAAGTACTAGTAAATATATTTGGATTTCATTATCGAATCTGATGTAGATTATGTGACTATTGCCCCATATTTATCTATATTTTAAAACTATTACAAATGAACAATCAAGAACTTGCAATGTTTGTCGTTTTTCTGTTGGGTTATGATTGTAACAAATAAGGGTAAGACCATTTGATTTTTATTGGAGGGGAATTTAGAAATGAAAATGCTGGCCCGGAATGTAATAAAAGTAAGTGATCTTCTTCAAAACAAAATAAAGATGAATATTTTGCAACATAAATTTCTAGCAGTTGCTGGAAATAATGTGTAACAAATTGCAACTCTACTCCACCCTCACCCAAACGGTTCGTCCCGTAAGGGAATTACATAAACGTTTTATTCTTAAGATAATGTGATATATTTCTGGATAACTCTAATCTCCTTCCATGCCTAACAAGTCAGGGCATATATCTTGAAAATGCTGAAAGCCTATCGCCGTAGTCCTATCTGTTCAATTACACGGGTTTCTCATGCCGTTCGTGTTTTGCCAAAATCTGACACTAACTATTACCCATTTTCGCCCCTTTTCTTTAAAAAGCTATCAAAGAGTGCTCAAAGTTGTTGAAACCAATTGCTTTACATGCTGATAGGATATCACCGGCTGTAATTTAGGATTATTTCATTAAGCAACATCACATACAGCGAAAATAGACAAAATCTGGTTAAAAACTCAAAAGAGTTTTATTTCGAATTTGAGAAAAAAAATTAATAGCAACATCTTAATCGATTCTGTGTCACCTTGACCAAGTCATAGATGAGAGCCCCAGTCGTGCTGTTTTCTGCAGCGGCTGGCGTCAGCATTTTATGAAGGATGATGATAAGCACTTGTTTATTGCAGAAGTTAAACTACTATAGAATGATTTTGAAACTTATTAATAAGGCCATCAATTATATTTACATTTTATAAATAACAACATAACTAAAAACGAAAACAACACGTTTTAAATTCCAATACGCTTTGCCTTCATCATGAACGCTATGAACCGAATATTTGAAAGCCAAAGATGTATAAGAACCGAAACAGTGGAAGAGCTATATGCCCTACAAGGATCTAAAAATAATCAAATCCACCTAAGGTCAACTTTGCCTGAGCAAACATTACTATCATAAATTAACAATCAGTAACTTTGGATATATCCTACATCATTGAGGGCTGACCAATAAATAGCTTGTTTTATCAGTTGCAAATTACAGGACTTCCAAGATAATTTCTGTTGTAAAAGTAAGTGAAATACGAAAACGTATCAGATGTTAGTCATTTTGTTAGGAATTCTATTTATGACGTCATATTCAATGTAAAAAAAAAAACGATGTCTTCAGGTGACGTTTGAAATGTAATACCTTATACCCGAAAACGAAAAATAACACCAGGTCAGCTTTTTGATAATCTTTGCCATATAAAAGTTTGCCTGATTGATAAAATAATTTTGTTCGCTATAAAAACGTATGTTAAATTCACACCACACTCATTTTTAACGTACGCTAACAGAAAATATTCAAAATATTTGGCCATTTGGCCGCATATTATTGTCGTCATTATTTTTGATAATCAAATACACTAGTTTGCTGGAAATAATAAAATACAAAACAATATGGCATTCCCTCTGAAAAAGAACAGGATATTGCACAACTGCAAAAAAAAGCTAACGATTTTTTATTCCTTGGTATATTAATTGTAATATTGATTTTCTATGTACTGATTTTTTATGTGAATTGTTTTTTTATTATTAGTTTGCGAAAATAGTGAAATGATTCAAGTCTATTCAAATTATGCTTATTATATTGATAATAAACAGGTTAACATGCTCTGGACACTTAGTTCCAACAAAAAATTACTAAGACGCCATTTACATGTTAACATGTACAAATTTGATTTAAAATGGCCAATTCATTTATAATTTTCACAATACACATGAGCAACTACATTACCTAAAATAAAAATTTGTTAGTATCTATGATATGCTCTGTATAGTTTAATGTCCCAATTAGAGACATACTTTACGTTTAAGATCTTAAAATAAGGCACTTATAACTGTAGCTACAGTTGTTATATTTTCATTTGAGTTTCAAACTCAGAATTTTTTATTCAATAACTTTACATTTCCAAGAGCTTTCAGAAATCTGTCAATGAACTTTGTTTAGTTTTCAAGAAAGAATTGATTAAATGTCATATCTGCATGCATTTATCAAATTGTTGTATAAATCACTATCGATGTAAAATAATTTTAGTTCAATTTTTTTGTCAAATTGTGGGATGCCTAATTTGGAAATTTCTTTTTAAGAGCGTACTGTATCCTTGGTCATTTAAATTCTAAAACAACCGTTCAATTTTAGTCTTTTTTTAAATTTGATAGTTGGTTGCACTCAAACTGAGGTATGGATTTTAAACCGCTACAATGCAATTTTCAATTAACTGAACACTTTAGTAGGCGCAAATAATTTTGAGTCCTAAGGATTTATTGTCAAAGATTCCATAAAAAAATCCCAAAAAAGATATACGATTGATCAGATAATAATATTGCCTTGCATATCTGCCCCCTGCATCATACTTTGGCGAAAGATCATTCATGTGGTAACAATGTAGTTGTTAAAGAAAATATAAGGTATACCTTTTAGGTATGTGTTAGTCTATTATTTTGTCCTCAAGGCCATGTCTGTTTTTCAATTTGTTATAACACAGGCCAATAAAACTAATCAAAAATGACCGGTAGATAAAAACAGACCAAAAACACACCCATAATAAACTTGACATGAATAAAAGTTGACGCCATTTTAGCATAATAATATCATTGTTCAAAACTTTCGTGTAACAAACAACACATATATATATAATATTTTTATTTTGAAATAAATATGCTTTATGCCATTCATATGTTATGACTACCGTTGGATGTTCCTCTTAGTTTGTGCGTGTGTTTTCTTTTACCCCAGAACATCAAAAACTGACCGGTCCTACAGCAAGCGGATTCAAAACGAAAATAAAACACACACAACTTTGGCCCAACACGCACAAAAACAAAAATCACAAAAAATGAAAGGTCGAGCACACCGTTTATTGAAACACAATTTCCTGCATAACTCCTTATGATCCTCAAAGTACAACTGTGTATATACAATAAGGGATAATTAATATCAATATGGATATTATGATTTATGATATAACTAAGATGTTTATAACACTGACATATTTTTACATCAGTTAAAAGTGAGGAATAGTTTTGTTACTGAAATGAATGCCTTTTTCTACAAAGCATAACAATACTTTTTTCATAGAGTTATTCATGATTCATATTGGTTGTATTTTATTCAGATCATAGTGTAAATATACAAATAAGGAGTTTTTGTATGATTGCCAACGAGACAACTATCCACAAAAGTTCAAATGAAGTGGATGGTAGCAATTATAGGCAACAGTACGGCCTTTAACAATGAGAAAAATGTTTAACATAATATCAATTTTCGTCGAGCCTTTCGACATTGATGTCGTGAAAGCGAGACAAAGCGATCCTTCGTCAACATTTAGGTTGAGTCAGCGGGTAAAATTTTCCAGACATCAATAACATTGTCAAACCTTCAATTTTGGGATTTTAAGAAGTTTGGTCTGAAGCTTGTTTATGACCAAAAGACAGTACCCTGAGCGAAACTTTGCGAATATCTATTTTTATTTTTCTCTATTTAATTGATAAATGGACTTAGTTTTTTACAGTTAACATTCAGACTCTGAGGTTCATTTTTTTCCGTCATCAATAACATTGTCAACCCTTCATGGAATTTTATGAAACTTTGGACAGAAGCTTGTTAATGACCAAAATACAGTATCCAGAGCAAAATTTTGATAATATTTATTTTCATATTCCGTATATTACTGTCAAAATGGTCTTAGTTTTTTTTACAGTTAACAAGTAGTTACAGTCTGGGGTTACAGTTTGTTACACATCAATTTCTTTGCCAAACCTTCATACAATTGTATGCTTCTTTGGCAGAAGCTTTGTAATGATTAAGGGATGATGTCTAAAGCAAACCAATAAATAGAATTGAAAGAAAAGTTTAAGTTGTTTGTTGAATTTTTTTTACTTATAAATGGATTCACGTTTTAGGTTAACATTACACTATTACACTGACAGCAGCCATCGCAGGCGAGACACAGGGTTCCGATTAACCCCTTACGATTTTTTTAAATACATTAATCTTCACGTAGCATAAATATAGAAACCGGTAGATATTAAAATATTGATAGAAATATTTGTTTTTGTAATATTTGTGATACATAATTGATTGACCACGAGTATCATTTATTCTCGTATGTGATAGATAGACAACAATATATGTATTTTAACACTTTGAAGAAGACCGTACAGTTTCTAACATGCACAACTATCATCTATTCATAATGTGACAAAAAATTTAAAAAAAGGAAAAATATGTCCTTTTTGTTGTTAGGGATGAGGGATGGATAAATACACTGCCACGTCCGGTCTGTGCTATTGTTTGATGTTTTTCTGCTTTGTATCGATCTGATGAGTTAAGTCTTTTTCAAATGATTTTTATAGTTTGTTCTTATGTTGTTCTGTTACACAATTGTCCCAGGTTAAGGGGAGGGTTTAAGCGCTCACAAACATGTTTAACCCCGCCACATTCTTTATGTGTCTGTCCCAAGTCAGGAGTCTGTAGTTCAGTGGTTGTCGTTGGTTCATGTCTGTCATATTTGTTTTACGGTAATAGTTTTGTTATGAATTATGCCGTTAGTTTTCTCAATTGAATTGTTTCATATTTTTCATGTCGGGGCCTTTTATAGCCGACTATACGGTATGGGTTTTTCTCATAGTTGAAGGCCGTGCGGTTGCCTATATTGCTTACATCCACTTTATTTGAATTTTGGTGTATAGTTGTCTCATTGGCAATCATCTCCTTATTTTTCTATAGCTTACTAAAAACAAACGTAGCAGTTGATTGTTTTGTTTATCATTATTCTTTCATTTTAGTTCCATATTATTTATAGAATGGAGAATGGAAATGGGGAATGTTTCAAAGAGACAACTACCCAACCTTAGAACAGAAAAAATTCCGCACCTGTAGGCGTGCTTCAGCTGACCCTTAAACAATACTGTAAACTAGTTCAGCAAAGTGGACGCCACACTAAACTCCTAAACATGCAAACGAACCAAAATTTTAAAAAAAAACCACAAGACTAACAAAAGCTAAAGGTTCCTGACTTAAGACAGGCGCAAACATAAGGCGGGGTTAGACATGATTTGTGAGATCTCAACCCTCCCCTTTACCACTAGCCAATGTGGAGTATTCAAAACTGAGAAATACGCACAGTAAAACTCAGTTTGAAAGAAGTCCGAGTCTGATGTAAGAAGAAGTAACAGAAGAAACTAAGCAAAATGACAATGATCAACATAAATGTTTAATTACCTCTGATATTTTTCGTTTTGATTAATCGAAACACAAGAATTTTTTTTTTATTTTCATTTATTACTTATTCGCCTCTCGTGTATCTTTGATGCATAATTTAATATTCAGGTCAGAAAAATTGTGAACTTGAAAAGTCGCGCTCTGTGAAAAAATGGTTTATTGATTAATTGTTGAAGTGAATAATACCAAATTATTCAATGTCATCATGGTTATATATAATCAATTGTTTTTTTATTTCAACTTCATAGTACTGTTCATTTTTTGTGCATCATGATAGACATTGTATTGTTTAAAATGGTATCATATCGTATTACGCATCAACCAGACAAAGGGAAATTACCGTATTTTGTCATTTGTGAAAGCTATATCACGTGACAATACTTCCTGGTAAAATGTCTGTCAGCAGAATGCTCTAAAACTTGCGCAAAGAAGTTGCAATATTTGTCGGACATGTTTTAGTAAACAAAGTGAGTCTTAAAAAAGTATTTAATAATTATTTAAGTTCTTTACTAATTGTCAAACATAAATGTTATGATTAAATGGTTAAATTCGTTTTATGAAAAAGAAAATATATCGTCTGCATTTGCGTTTGTTCAATAATTCCCGTTTCTGTCTTATAACGAAGCATATACAGTTTTAATTACGACTTACTTTGTATCTCAACAATCTTTTCTTTTTGCTTCTCATGCAATGTATAAATTTATACATACCTACATGTATATGAAATGTATATCTGTAAATTAGTTTCTACAGATTCATACTATATATTTCATTTACCTCTCCAGGTTTGGTATTTAAAAGAATGAATCTTTTGACTAAGATATATATCATGAATAATATTTTGTAATTAGATATTTCAGATATTTCAGCTTATTCAATATATATTTTGAAAAATATTGAGAACCAAATCTAAATTTTATTTGCATTTGATAAATTTTCCGGGTTCCTGTTTTCGGAGATTTTATGATAGCAATCTTAGTTCTTGACTCAAAATAGTAGTTTCCTGTCACTAAATTTTGCAAGCTTCCGTTTACACTCATATTTGTTATGTTTAAATAAATAAAAAAAAATGACAAATTCTCAGGTTTAATTTTTCGAAGATTAAATGATTAAACTTTAGATGGTAATTGCTGAACATGCAATTGTGTCAGTTTCCTTAATCAATTATGCTTGGTATGCATCAAATATAGTTATATTATTCTACAACATGTTGGTCAAGTAATAACATAAGTTTCAAATTTCCAGGTTTTTTATTTTGAGCATTCAAGTATGTCATGATCAGATATTAAGGTTTGCCTATATTTGTAGAAACAAGTGTTAACTGTAGATTTAAAAAAAAATATTTCAATTAAATTCATAAACAAATCTTGTAGACTCTCGAAGACTATATATTGTATATAAACCTATTGTAAAAGAATGTATATTGCCATCTTGGTGTTTTTGAAATATTTTCATCGCTGGGAGGCTGTCTCAATGACGTATATATAAAAATAAAAAAGATGTGGTATGATTGCCAATGAGACAAAATGGCACAGAAATTAACAACTATAGGTCAGGCACCGTTCGGTCTTCAACAATGAGCAAAGCCCTCACCGCATAGTCAGCTATCAAAGGCCCCGAAATGATAAATGTAATACTATTCAAACGAGAAAACTAACGGCCCAATTTATGTACAAAATAATGAACGAAAAATAAATATGTTACACAGCAACAAACGACAACCACTGAATTACAGGCTCCTGACTTTGGACAGGCACATACAGAATGTGGCGGGGTTAAACTAGTTAGATTGCTCAGAACCCCCCCCCCCCCCCCCCCCCCTCTAACGTTGGAAAGTCGTGCAACAGCATAACACACGAACATAATAGAAAAAACAATAAAAGAAAAACAATTATGATAAACAGCAAGTACAACAACCATCACTCAATTACAGGCTCCTGACTTATGACAGGCGCATATAGAATATGTAAGGTTCATGTGGTTGTACTAATAAAATATTATGTTTATTTAGCTACATTTATTAAAATCAGTTATTTTACTACTTTCGCTTGCTTATCGAGCGTACGTGTACCTAGAAATGTGTACTTCTTCTCGGCTCGAATAAGTCAGCAGACGATCACTGTGTTTATAAACACTACTATGCTTTTAATCTCGGAACAAATTATGGTCATAAAAATACTATTTGTTTTGGGGCATTATATTAGTTTCAGTAATTTCGAGTACACTTATATCGGTACTTTGAATATTTTTGGCATTGGGTTAACCGATTTGTGTTTCATGAGTGTTAAGTATTGTTCTGATGCGTCACGTCCTTTCAAACAGTCTCTGCATATTTTCTTTAAATCTTTTACAGTTATGTAATCCTTCTACTTAGCTTTCTAAAAACAAATGCAGTTAATTCTTGCTTGGTAAAAGAAAAATTATGAGGATTTGTAAATTAAGTTGAGATAACGCAATAGGTCAACATTAATCTATTAATTTTTATTACAAATGAAAAACTGTTTTTACTTATTTTTATGTAACAAGAAAGCAAAAATGCTGACTCCCATTGTTTTTTGTTTTTTGTTTTTTTATTTGAAAAACGTTTTACAACGCGACCTTTGTATCGTCCATTACAAATTACTATCATCGTTTTATATATATAAGTGATGTTGGACATATACGAATACCTTCATTGGAACAAAGTATCACTTGACTTATTGATTCGAGATAATCTGATCCACAACCTATAACCGGCTATCGCAACTGCAGATACAGCAAATAGCACAGATCAAAATCACGATTGCGAAATACATTGTATTGTGATAGCAATACAAAAGACAGACAAAAATTGCTGCAAATGATGGCATAAACAATTGTTTTAAATGACAGACGTCATTACAAATCAAATTGAATATGCCTTATGATAGGCGGTAATAGGATGAGTGATTACTTAACAATATATTTAATAATTAATTTATTAGTACCGAGACTCTCACTTAGGTATATGAGACTAATATAGCAGCTTAAATATGTTAAAAAAACACGAAAGTTCGAACTTTAACTTAGCTATAAATAAACATTATTTTTTCAAATCATATTATAAGTAAACATAGAATAGAAAATGGAAACTGGAATGTGTCAAAGAGACAACAATTCGACCAAAGACAGCCGAAGACTTTCAATGTGTCTTCAACGCAGCGAGAAAAACCCCGCACCAGGAGGCGGGCTTCAATATATATTCTTGTTTCCAACAATGTGAATGTTATGATGATATTTAGGTACACATGATAATAATGAGTTAATAACTTACAGATAATATAAGGATATTTCTATTATATTCTTTATCTTTTCAAAATGAAGATAAAAAACAACAGCCACTCACTATGATATTCAAAGTAGTTGTATATAAATCAGAGAAAGAGCCAGTTATCAAGGTTTTCTTTTAGTTAAATTGATTGTCCGAATTATTCAACATAAACGTTGACGGTAAAATTCTTTTTTTTTCTTAGTGACCTTGCATATCAAAGAAAAATCAGATTAGATACAAGAACAAACTCAAAAATCTTTAGTGTAAAGACATCATATACAGTCTAAATAATAGTATGACCTTTTGAAATGCTAAAATATATCAATAAAACATCGACAGGATAATACGTGTTCGCAATGAAGAGTTAGTTATGTTTTGATTGATAAAAACAAATCAATGTTCAAAAATGTTATTTAAATTTAACTTAGAATTTGTGTATTCAAAAGATCAATAAGTTGACATGGATCGTATTTTACCATTACTGTACAATACATAAATAACACATAGCTAAGACGGTGATAGAGCAGATTGTTATCCCGAGAAAGTCAAGGTTAGAAATGTTTTTCGATAGGTTACAGTGTGCTCTATCACCTTCTCAGCTATGTGTTATTTAATTTATTATACTAAACGTTCTGTCATTATTGTCTTTTAAATTGGAAATTGAAAGAAAATAACTATGCCGTCATGTGCATAACAAAGTTACAGTTATTAGAAAAACATCACAAAAGCGAAACATTTTTTTATGTTGACAGTCTATGAAAAATTTGAACTTGAGCATTGTCTTAAAAATTATTGATGTCAATTCAATTCATTGTCCTTTAAATAATAGAATTTTGATTGGTCTACACGAGAAGGTGACATTCAAAATTTTTTCTCTCGCTAAGCCATGGGATAGAGTGATTTATCTCCCTAGTATAAGCCAATTAAAATCTGGCATGTTAATTTGAAGTATAATAAATTAGGATTGGATGTGTCGTTTTAATACGAATTCTACCGGTATAGTAAAAATTAAAAACCAAATCTTTGTATCTTTGAAATATTTTTTCTAATTCTTACCCGATTTATTGTTTTCCTAACCTGTTGATTATTTTTATTTAATCAACGTGTGGTTCGTTTGATCTCAGCTGTTCATTGGTCAAAATTCGATTATGACGTCTCATTTTCTTGCTTTCCTCTGAATTTCCTATTGTGACGTCATATAAAAAGGCGACCATTCCTTGTGTCGTCACATAGAAAGAGCACATCTTTTTTTTCAGAAAATTTTAAAATAAGGAATAAGTTTTTCCGCATATTGTATAAAAATCATTAGAGAAACTGATTCCACCATCAATGCAGTATATCATCAAGTTTATGAAACTTAAATTGATTGCACACATAATTATTCAACGTCATGGTAAACAAAACATTTAAATGAACCATACGATCAAAATGATACGTTATTAGATTACATAAATAAACAATTACCAATGCAAACATATAACGTTGATATAAAACTAAAATATTTTTTTTCTGTTGATTATAAACATTCTTAAAGTGAAGAGGACGTAATCGTATTTCATCACTTGTAAAAGCTATATAACGTGACATTAATTCCTGGTTACCTTTCTGATGACTCTCTGTTATCAAACTGACACAAAAGCAGTATTAGTTTAATTTTCAAAGGACATGACCATATTTGTCACTTGTGAAAGCTATATCACGTGACCTTACTTCCTGGTTATATTTTTGTTGTCTGGACCTGAAGTAGTTGTTGTGGAATATCTTAATTGAAAGACTGATTCATACAGTAGGTATATTACGGCTATTATAGTACTATATTAATGGTCATTGAATGACCGTTTTGATGAACTATGTTTTTTTTTATTTCATTTTCGGAAGAAAGTAGAGATATCTCTTCCATACGATCTGGTATAGCAGTGCTAGCGACATGAATGTCTTTTGGATATTTTTGTCTTTGTGGTTCTGTTTTTTTTTTAAGTGCATCAAAAATACCCTTTTAGCCAAAAGGCAATAAAAAGGGATTTTAGATGAAACTCTTCTGTTGTGTTAAAATCGAAGATAATTTACAATTTTATGTTCTCGTTATGATAACTCGGCGAAAATCTCCAGGGACCAGGATGAAATAATGTATAAAACACTGATTCTTCGTAGGGGACCCTGGTGAGAGCAGAGCTAACAATTCGTATTAATAATAAAATAAAATAAAAAAAAAAATATCCAATAATTTGTATAAAAGCTGACAAAATAATAAATCAGTGTCTGGTTCAACAAACAAGAAGGATGGGAAAATGTTGGTGTCATTTTTTACGTGAAAGCATTACAACTTGTATAGCACATAGATGTGTTTGTTTGTGCCTTATTTAAGAAAATGTACTTCTGGCGTTCACAATTTTAATCCTGGTATCTATGTATTTTACTGATCAATCTTATCCTCTGAAATGACTAGACCACATGTTACCAAACATTACCTTAATGGTCCTTAGGGTATCTAGTTTAAAAATTGTTCCGTTGATTGATAGCGTTTGATTTTGTCATTTGTATTGGACCTTGACTCAAACAGTCAAATGGACATAACATTATTTTGTCACTTTAAAAGATATATCACGTGACAGTACTTCCTTGTTACATTGCTGTCAACATACTGTTATTAAGCTTCCAAACATGATCTGTATGATTTGTTGTGACGTATTTTGGTTGACAAACTGAGTCTTACAGTAAGTATTTAGCGGTAATGTAAGTACTTTACTAATTGTCCGACATGAATGTTATGATAGATTTGTACTTTCGTTTTCTGACGAATGATAATATATCACTTAGATCAGGTGAAGCAGTGTAAGTGGCTTGATTGTCTTCGATTATTTGTGATATTATGATATTGTTTCTGATGTTTTTAATCACAAGGGACAATGCGATAGTATCAGACCGTATAAAGACTCAAACAGTCAAAGGGAAATAACCATTTGTTGTCTCTTGTGAAAACTGGGTGGTAACGTGTTGGACAAAATTATTTTTGAAATTAATTTATCCAATTTAATCTAACTAATGGTTACACTACTGTCATCAGGCTGTTAAAAAACTTGCAAAAAGGATCTAATGTATTTGTTGTGGTATATTTTGGTTGACAAACTGAGTCTTAAATATGGTATGTAACGATTATATCACTATCCAAAATAAAAGTGATCAATTTGTCCTTTCGTTTCCTTCAGAAAAATATATAATATATACCGCTTATATCTGGTGAAACAGTTTAAGTGGCATGGTTGTCGATTGGTTTTATGTGTCGTTCGGTTTCTGTTTCCTGCAGTATACCATAGTTGTCTTTTTATTAAAAAGAGACAATGCAAAATAGATTGTATTCCACAATATGAAACCCTCCTTTCTTATTGCTTCCTGTTGCCCAATGTACCACTCATTTCAAAGAGGTTTCGTGTACAAAAATTTAGTAAAAGAAATTTGACCTACCTCTATATTGCTTTGTTTCCATTCGAAAGAATCCCAAAAAAGCTTTTTATTTAAAAATGAATTATGTGTATCAAAACATGTTTGTCTCGAAAAAGCTGAAAATGAATGTCAACATTCCATTTTCATGTGAGGTGAGCGAGTGTATATCATCAAATGTTATCTGAATTTAAAACTCTTGACATTAGATTAAAACAAACGATTTTTTTTATGTTTCAGTTACAAATGGCGACATTCTTACCAAAATGCGATACTTGTATGACAGATGATGCCTCTGTTTGGTGTTCAGAATGTGAAGAAGTCATCTGTTATGATTGTGAAAAACAACATAGCCGGATAAAATTAACAAAGAAGCATAAGACAATACCTATAGAAGATTACCAGAAACTTCCTAGTTCTGTTGCTGACATAAAACAGGAATGTAAAGTTCACAATAAAATTTTTTATTTTTACTGCTTAATTCATAGCGAGCCATGTTGTGTGTCATGCGTGTCTCAGGAACATGACACGTGTAAAAATTTGAAGCCATTAACGGAAGTAGTGGACGGTGTGAAATCGTCAGCTGCATTTGAAGATTTAGAAGATAGGGCAAAGGACATTAGTGAACTTATCGGCAATCTGATAAAGAATAAACAAGATAATAAACGAAGTTTGGCATTTCAGAAAAATAGAATTATTTCCGAAATGCAAAATGTCCGAAAGACCATAAATATTCATTTGGATAAACTCGAAAAGGATCTTTTGGGTAAATTAGATAACGAAGAGAAAAAGCAATGCAAAAATATTGACAGTTTAATTGAAAAGATCTCAAAAATGGGTAAACATGTCGATCAAATAGTAAACGATTTAAAACAGATCAAACAACACGCATCTGATTTCCAAACTTTCTTTGGTTTACATGAGTGGAATAAGAAAATAGAAAAGGATGAAAAAGATTTGATGTCTCTACAAAGCGACAAGATACTTGATAGTGCTGACATTCATATAGAATATTCGCCGATACTTATGAAGTTTGAGACATACGTCAAAGAATTCGGAAAGTTAGAAGTTAAGTCTTCTTCCTCAAAGAAAAATGTTCTAAAGAAGGAGAAACCGGGACAGATTATCGTTCCTATTTCTAACACTGTAGATAACATTAAATTGACAAGTATTCGGTCTTTCAAGACACCAGATGGAGTATCAAGCAACATTTTTATAACAGGTATCGATATGTTCGACGACGGCAGAATCGTCTTTGCAGATAACCAACATTTAAACAAAAGACTTGTTATCATGAATCGTGAAGGCAACTTTATAAAAAACATACAACTTGACGATAGGTGTTTTGATGTTGCAGTGATAGATAAAGACACAGTTGCTTCAACATTAGTTGAAAAGAAGAAAATTGTTATCGTTGATGTTAATTCGTCAAGAGTTCAACGGTATATACTTTCAAGTGCGGAATGTTACGGTATAATTTTTTCAGGTGAACAGTTAGTCGTCAGTCTTCCCAAGACCATTCAGTTTGTTGATCCTTCTGGTAATAGCTGGTCAACGTTGTCAACAGTCAATAAATCCATGTATTGTTCCGTGTTAGATGAAAAACTTTATTATACCTCACACAATAGTGAAGCCGTCTATTCGACTAAATTGAATGGAGAAGTTCTTTGGAAATTTGACTGTCAGAAATATGATTATCCGACTAGTATAACCAACGATGCGTCTGGAAATATTTTCGTAGTTTGCACCGAAAGTGATCGTTTGATGGTATTAGGAAATGATGGGAAGACATATACAATTCTCCTGACAAAAGAAAATGGATTGCAGAAACCTAGAGCCTTACATTACGACCGTAAATCCAGTACCCTCTGTGTGTGTACTTTATCTGGACAATGCTTTCTTTATAAAGCTACAAACTGAATTATTTTTGTTCATACCGTTGAAAAAAGCTTTTGTATACTGTACATATTTTCAGAAATTTAAGACAAATAGCAGCATGATAACTTACAACAAAAAGTAATCTTCTAGATCCAGATAATGATAAGTCTTATGACAACTATGTTTAACATACACTCATGGAAGAAGGAAAACAAGTGTGCATGTCTTATTTGTTTGTACTATTTGTACATAAACAGATGAGTAAGATAATCAAATATTTAAGGATTACTTTGAAATTATATGAAACAACGAAAATAAAAAAAAATGTTTATAAAATTGGTCAAGAGTATAGAATAGTGAATGGAAACGGGAAATGTGTTAAAGGAACAAAACCCAATTAAAGAGCAGAACACAGCCCTAGGCCAGATTATAACGCAACGAGAAAAGAGGCGGACATCAACCCTAAACAATAATGTATATCATTGGGTTATTTTTTGTTAAAAATTCAAAGACCCCTTTACTGTTTTGATGACTTGTTATCTAAAAAGATATTTCACATGATGACTTCGAAAAAACTTCCACTTGTACAAGATATTATATGACAAGCAAGTTTTCAGCAATTATTTAAAGTGTACTAGATATTAGTTTGCACTTTATGGAAATATTTAAGAGTTTTTGTTGGTTTTGTTTAAAATGTGCATTGTTTGGTTTTCCGTTTTTTTTTTGGGTTTTTCTGCGTGTTTTGTTCTTTTTTGTGCTATTTGTGTTGTCCGGTGATTTTCTTGTTGATGAGGCTTTTATCTGAAAGAAGCTGTTTGTAAACTGTTGAGGCAGGTATTAAGGGAAAACAACTCATACCAAGGTAACATGATATAGCGTAACAGGGAACAACATTTGCTCTTTCAGGACACTGGATAGAGAATCCATCGAAATATCAGGTATCGATATTTTTGACAACGGGAGAGTCGTGTTGGTCGATAACAATAACCAAATGTTACATAGCAGACTTGTTATCAGGAATCAAAATGGCAGGTTTATTAAAACCATAAAACCGGAAGATAGAGCATCCAGATTTTCTGATGTTGCAGTGACAGACAAAGACGTAGTTGCTACAATATTGTTATCGTTGATGTTAATACATTGAAAGTACAAAGGTATTTACGCACACGTTACGAATGCTTTGGTATAAACTTTATAAATACTTTTTGTTGTCAGTCTCTACAATCAATTTCTTTGATCTGTCTGGTAATTTTTTTCAACTTTGTCAACAGCCGTTCACTCAAGGTATTGTTCCAATTTTAATGACAACCTGTATTATACAACACGCAGTAGTGATGTACATGTGGCCTTTGCATCTGAATTAAATGGAGACGTTCATTTGAAATTTGACTGTAAGAAATCAGCTCATCTGATTAGTATAACAAACGGTGCATCTGATGGTATTTTCGTAGCATGCATGGATAGTAATCAATTGTTGTCATAATGAAAATATAAAAAAATAAAGACTGAAAACACTAACTCTACACAATATCAGGTTCTCTGAAAAGGTAAGCAGATCCTGCTCTATATATGGCAACCGTGAATGAGGGTTTTATATATTTTGAAAACAAAAATTGCAAATTTCATTATCTTATTCATAAAAGTATACTGCAAAAGGAAAAGATAGGCACACTGTTTTCTATCTTCCGTTTGTCTATTCTCACTTTTTTGATATAAGACTTGATTCTGAAGACATACTAGTAGTTTGGACTTTCAATGACTGATTTTTGATTTACTTTGCTTGTATTGTTTTGTTTTGTTCGTTTGTTTGTTTGTGTTGTTTTGTCTGTTTTGTTTCTGTTATTTTAACACATTAAACGAATGAACAACAACTGTCATATTTCTGACTTGGTACAGGCATTTTTTATGTAGAAAATGGTAGATTGAACCTGGTTTTATAACGCTAAACCTCTCACTTGTATGACAGTCGCATCAAATTTCATTATATTGACAACGATGCGTGAATAAAACAAACAGACATAAAAGGTAAAAATGTCAAAATAGGGGTACAGCAGTCAACACCGTGTCACAATTTTAATCACAACAAAAACAAACAAATATTTAACAAAGAAGCACAAAAAAGCATATATCACATTTAACAACCTCGTTTCATTGCTTACTTATTTTTGTATTTTATATATGTTTGCCAAATCAACCCATTAAGGATCGAATGATTTTAAGCACTGGGACCGAATCGTTATTTTAACATTAACTCTGGCGTAGAATCGCGTGTTTGACGTCAGAATGTTAACGTCACACAGGTAGAGATATAAAATAATTTTGTCGTTCAAAGTATACAAAAACTATAATAGAACAATAACACAATGGCGGGATGTTTAAAATACAGAGACACGTCAAATGTATATCACCAAAAACAGACCAAACAGTACAAGTAATATTAATAAAGACAAATAAAATAACACTTTAACACGTTATTGAGATAATAAACAGCGTCAGTACACAGAATCTATACTTCAAAACCATCATGTATTATTTGTGAAGTTGATACTGAATAATAATATATTTATCAACAAGGTATTGGTACCTTCCGATGAACTTTTTTTAGAAAAAGGACGAGACGTTCTTTGACTTACCCCTGGTTCATCAACTTTCTGCTCAGACACGGGTGACGTTTTACAAAGTCTGAGTAGTAACTGCAAGCTCTTGCATACCGAATAAGTTGGGAAATGTATATCCCATATGCAGTTGAAGTTGGTATATTGCTACTAAGGTGGGGGAAATTGATAATTCTAAAATTAAAATCGTCTCGTTTGTCATAGATTCTGGCACTGAGATGACTGTGTATGTCAAATTCGAGGTATAAGTCTAAAATGAGGCGGAGGAAGCCGTGTCTGTTGTTTCATTAATTTCTAGTTCTGGGGGAAATATTGATAGAATCCAATCAGAAAAGTTCGGATTGTTAATGGAAAGAACATCATCAACATATAAAGTGAAATTAAATAATCTGGCTTCCTTGATCTTCTTATTTTTAACAAGTGTCTGAAGGAACTCCGATTCATACGAAAATAAGAAAAGATCGGCAAGGAGAGGTGCACGATTCGTTCCAATAGGAATGCCGACAATTTGTTGAACAAGTCTACCTCCAAATTCAACAAAAATGTTGTCGATAAGAAACTCCAGCATACTGATCACTTGTTCCTCTGTATAGCATGTTTTACCCTTTTGTTCGCTATTAACAAAACTTGCCTTATGGTATCCCAAAGTAATAAATTTATAGCGTATGCTACCATTTTTATGTTGAAAGGCATTGTGTATTATTACTTTTAGACGATTTTTCAATTTCACATGGGAATTGGTGGTATACAGAGTTGAAAAATCAAACGGTTTGAGAGAACTAATTCAGGAAAAGACCGATATTTAAAATTATCCAGAAGTTCTTTAGAATGTTTAAGAATCAACATATGATTAATACCACTACGCGAGTAAACAGTTTCACAGTATTTTTGAAGATCCTCTGTCAGTGCGGACAGTATTTTAGTCAATCTGATGGACAATTCTTTGGTGGAACATGCAGATGAGCCGGCAATGTACCGTTGTGTGTACGGAATTTTGTGAAACTTAGGTATCCAATACATACAAGGTAAGTCCTCTGATTTGTTGTTCAATGTAAAGTTCATTGAAGCCATGAAGGACTTATGATTCGCCAAAATCTCATCCTTGTCAAATAATATGTCTGTGTATGTGGGATTAACATATTATTAGTTTGACAATACAAACTCTTATCAAGATGTACGATTTTGGTTTAGCGCAATCTACAGTCTTTAGTTTTCTTTGTTGTGTTTTATGTACTATTGTTTGTTTGTTTGTCTTTTTCTTTTTTTTCCATGGCGTTGTCAGTTTATTGTCGACTTTCGATATGAGTTTAAATGTCCCTTTGGCATCTTTCACTTCTCTTCTACATGTAATGAGTCAATCCTTTTCAAACAGATTTTTACATTTTGTTCTCATGTTGATCTGTTACTTCATGTGACATACATAGGTACGGTTGAGGGTACGTGCTGTTCCGAACCGGAAGCCTGTAATCCATTCGGTTTCCTTTATTTCTGTCGGCAATAACATTTTTCTTTTATAATTTGTTTTACACTTCAACAATAACTAAAACTAATACGGCATAATACATAAGTTATAAAACGCATACCGTATAGCAAGTAGGCTATAAACATATACCATAGAGTTAGGAGCTATCCAACTCATACATAAAGTGAGGATTATTACAGGTAAGTTACTATTGAGTTACGATTATCTTCCATAAATTTTCGATGGCTTTTGATTTGGTGACAAGGCCATTAGCATGATTATTATATGATATGATATGAAGAATACAAACACACAACGAAACCGAACAGATCAACCTGGTGGCTGAGTAAAACAGCAGGTTTACACGGAGAAATTATCAGAAAACGATCATGCCTATTTCTACCTCCGCCATGTTGTTATCGAAGTAACTGCGGTCCCATCGATCAGTTTAACACCAGTGGTATTGTTATCAGGCTATAAAACACATATCGCCAATCGCAAAGTAAGCTGGTTATTAAACTCATATCTTATAGTCAAGAGGCTATGAAACTCAAGCTGTTATGTAATAAGGCAATACAACTCAGACTGTATAGTAAGCAGACTAGAAATCATATACCGTATAGTAGCCAGCTTTAATACTCATACCGTATAGTAATCAGACTGTAAGTCCCCGACAACCCAGTAGCCAGCACTTCGGTATTGACATACAAAAAAAACATTAATTGATTGAAATTTGCTGTTATAAAACTTTTAAAATCATTCAAATTAAAGATTATATCTTCTTTTTTTTTGAAATACAATATACAATCAACATTTACCATAAGTTTTAACTTGTAAAATATATAGACTATATCTACGGTCTGTGTTTTTGTTACTTGTTTTTCTGTTGAGTTTAGCCATTTTCAACTGATTTTTATAGTTTGTTCATATATTATACTGTTACACTACTGTCTCAGGTTAGGGGAAGGGTTGGGCGCCCGCTAACATGTTTAACCCCGCCACATTCTGTATGTGTCTGTCCCAGGTCAGGAGCCTGTAATTCAGTGGTTGTTGTTTGTTGCTGTATTTCATATTTGTTTTTCGTTCATTGTTTTTTTACGTGAATTAGGGCGTTATTTTTCTCGGTTGAAATATTTTACATTTGTCATTTCGAGGCCTTTTATAGCTGACTATGCGGTATGGGATTTGCTCATTCTTGAAGGGCGTATGGTGACCTATAGTTGTTAATTTCTTTGTCATTTTGTATCTGGTGGAGATTTGTCTCATTGGCAATTAACCACATCTTCTTGTTTTTATATATCTACAAAGCAACTCATAACGTATAGTAAGCAAGCTATATAAGTCATGTCATATAGTAGGCAAGCTATATAATTAAAACTGTAGAGTAAGCAGGGTTTAAAACTCTGTTTGACAGTTGTCTCATTGACAATCCTACCAAATCTTCTTATTTATATATATTAAATTAATAGTTAAGATCCATTTTGTTACATATGGTGATCCGTTTATTTGGCAATCGCCAATGGCAGTCAGCAGGGTTTAAGAACATCCGTTGTTCGACCTGCTAGTCAAATGCGTTTTGTTAAAAAATACTTTTTCACTTTTTTGGTCTTTTGGAAAATGTTGTTTGTGCTGTATTTAGACCCCTCTACCAAGAAATTTGTTTTGCATGCACACGTATTGCGGTTTTTATCTAACGCAATCATAGGTTTGAACGTTGTTTTCAATTTAGACTTATAGATATATATAAAGCTCATACAATATAGTAAGCAGGCTGTTATACAAATACAGTATCTTAAAAGCAGGTATTTAGCTCATGCCGTATAGTAAAAAGGCTATAGCTGTATAATAAGTAAGCTATACAAGTCATGCCATATAGTAGGCAAGCTAAATAATTCATACCGTATAATAAGCAGGTTTTAAAACTCATATCATATAGTAAGCAGCCTATAAAATTCATATCGTAAAGTAAGCAAGCTATACTTCTTATACGTTCAGGTATTTCACATCCAATTTTTTATGGAAATATTCTTTATAAAGCACAAAAATGTCAGTATTCACCTCTGAAACTAACAAAACCTTTAAATAGACTTATTAAGAAGGGATATAGTTACGATACTGTTGTCAGGTCATTAAAGATTGCATATTTTGGCGTTAATATTGATTCACTTATAGGGTCTTTGCATCGGCACTAAACACATTTATTTAAAAACCAGTTGTTGGCATGACACGGGTTATGTTCTTCTCATATATGTTATGATGGTATGATACTAAACCCCTAACGGGAAGGATTGTGCCTGATATTCATATGATGAAGACATAATCTTTCAATCAGTTTAATTGAAGTCTGGAGCTGGCATGTCAGTTAACTGCTAGTAGTCTGTTGTTATTTATGTATTATTGTCATTTTGTTTATTTTCTTTGGTTACATCTTCTGACATCAGACTCGGACTTCTCTTGAACTGAATTTTAATGTGCGTATTGTTATGCGTTTACTTTTCTACATTGGCTAGAGGTATAGGGGGAGGGTTGAGATCTCATAAACATGTTTAACCCCGCCGCATTTTTGCGCCTGTCCCAAGTCAGGAGCCTCTAGCCTTTGTTAGTCTTGTATTATTTTTAATTTTAGTTTCTTGTGTACAATTTGGAGTTTAGTATGGCGTTCATTATCACTGAACTAGTATATATATTTGTTTAGGGGCCAGCTGAAGGACGCCTCCGGGTGCGGGAATTTCTCGCTGCATTGAAGACCTGTTGGTGGCCTTCTGCTGTTGTCTGTTCTGTGGTCGGGTTGTTGTCTCTTTGACACATTCCCCATTTCCATTCTCAATTTTATACAACTCTTATCGTCTAATAATCAAGCTATATAACTCGTACCGTCTAGTAAACAAGCTATTAAACTCATACATTATAGTAAGCAGGCTATAAAATTCATGCCATATATTAAGAAGGCTTTGGAGTTCATATCATATAGAAAACATGCTATAAAACGTATACTGTTGAATAATCAGGCTATATAACTCTAACGGTATAGTAAGCAGGTTGTCAAAATCATACTGTAAAATACGCAGACTTTGAAACTCATAATGCATAATAAGCAGGCTATAAAAAGCATACCATATAGTCAGTAGACTATCAAACTCGTCGTTTATTAATGAAGCTACATAACTCGTACCGTATAGTATGAAATACATAAGGTCAATACAGAAATAGTTTGTATTCAGAAGTCTGAATTTGAGGATAAAAAACACACAGACTGGTAATTAGTTAACACCTTACCGATTTTTTAAAGATATCCCGTAAAATATATCTTCTATAACTATTCATTCTTTTCAGATTCAGTGCGCAGAAGTTAGAAAAAAAAAAGCAAATATGCAGGGTTCAGTACAGACTTTTATCTGCAAACCATGGAACATTGAAGTTGAAGATGAAATTCAAATTTGTTTTCTTCCCTAATTTCCTGGTTTGGAAAAACAAATGATATTTTATTAATTAGCATAACCATTTGAAACCTCTTATTAACTCTGGTAGATTATATTCAACATATTTATGCCTGTTGCTGGTCATATATTAAATGTTTGACAATGTATATATTTCATTTGTTTAATTGCCAAATTAACTAATGAATCTGTAATTCAACTTAATTCCACTGCTTATCCCTGAACGTTATAGTAGATAACAAAAAACTTAGAATTGAATTGAATAGTATCAGACCGTTTCTGGACTCAAACTGTCAAAGGAACATAACCGTATTTTGTCATCTGTGAAAGCTCTATCACGTGACAATACTTCCTGGCTATATATCACGTGACAATACTTCCTGGTTATATATCACGTGACAATACTTCCTGTTTACATATCACGTGACAATACTTCCTAGTACATGTCACGTGGCCATACTTTCTGGTTACATATCACGTGACAATACTTCCTGGTTACATAACTATCAACAGTATGTTATAACATTTTATTTGGTGTGACATTTATTGTAGGAGTCTTAAAGTAAGTACTTAAAAGTTATTTAATAGAATATAAAAAAAGATGTGGTATTATTGCATGTTATGAGTGAATTAATGCATTTGTTTTTTGAAGAAAAAAAAACTATATCGCGTAGATTTTATTTAATAGATATGAAATATACACCAAACTTACATTTTCAATAATTCGGATGAAACTGTATCAATAGTCTTTCTTTTTTTCAAATTTCGGTTTATGGAGAAAAGTAAAGTAGAAAAATACCGAACTCCAAGGAAAATTCAAAACGGTAAGTCATTTATCAAATGGCAAAATCAAAAGCTCAAACACATCAAACGAATGGAAAACATCTGTCTCATATTTCTGACTTGCTACACGCATTTCCTTATGTAGAAAATTGTGAATTGAAATTGGTTTTATAGCTAGCTAAACCTCTCACTTGTATGACACTCGCATAGAATTCCATTATATTGACAACAATGTGTGAGCAAAACAAACAAAAATAATAGGTAAAACTTATACCTAGCAATACAAAATGTATATCAGTACCTTTAGAGAAACTCTTTGGAACAGAGGTTACGACAGAATCATAATATACATTTTATCTACTTTTCTAGTTTTGGGTGTTTAAAAAAGAATTTTTTTACTTATGATAATTGAATATCCCTTTGGCTTCTTTTGCCTCCCTCCTTGACTGAGATATATATGAGGATTATTGTTTGTCATTTGATATTTCAACTTATCCAGTATTTCAATATATAATTTGGAAAATATTGACAAAAAAATCTTAGTTTTTATTACATTGGACAAATTTCCCGTTTCCTGTTTCAGACGTTTCATGAAAAAAAATATATATTTTGGCTCAAAGTAGTAATTTCCTGTCATTAAATGTTATCAGTTTCCGTATTCACTCAGACTTGTCATGTTTAAAATTAATCAACATTTGACAATTGTTTCATTTTTCAACAGATATATAATTATGATAAAATGTTAGATTTTCGCCTTCAGATACTAATGTCTGTTCATAATTTTTTTAATTGCCTCATATAATCATGGACGAGATGTTTTAAATAGAGTTATATCGTAATAGAATATTTTCCTCAAATAATAACTTAAATATTATAGTTTCCAAGTGTTTATCAATTTCAAAGAAAAAGATGTTTTTAACCAAAACTCAACAATTTCTACCATTATTAACTTTGCAGACTTTAAGTATATCAAATAAACTGACTTCCTTGACACAAAAACACTCAAGACGTTTATCTTTCAATATTAGGAAATTTTACGGACGCCATCACGAGTTGGTTGACCGTTATGGAATAACCGTTTCACAGATGATATCGGATATGTTCCTTATGTCGTAACTACAATACCCTCCCTTTTCACAAATGTGACTTACCGAATTAGACTATTTACCGGATTTGTTATAACATAAGCAACACGACGGGTGCCACATGTGGAGCAGAATCTGCTTACCCTTCCGGAGCACCTGAGATCACCCCCAGTTTTAGGTGGGTTTCGTGTTGCTTAGTCTTTGGTTTTCTATTTTGTGTCATCTGTACTATTATTTGTCTGTTTGTCTTTTTATTTTTGGCCATGGCGTTGTCAGTTTGTTTTCGATCTATGAGATTGACTGTCCCTCTGGTATCTTTCGTCCCTCTTTCATTGTTGTCTATATAAACCAATAGTTACCATGATTAGCAGTTTTTACGCCAGACGCACGTTTTGTCTTCTAAAGTCTCATCAGTGACGCTCGAGTAAAACAAGTTAAAAAGATGAAATGAAGTACGAGGTTGAAGAGCATTGACGACCCAAATTCCGAAAGGTTTTGCCAAATACAGGTACTGTAATATATTCCTGGGATAGAAAATCTTAAGTGATACCCTTTCCGTTGGTAGATATCTTTTGATTATGTCAGATTTTACGGACTTCACTCTTTTTGAATTGAATTTGGGGTATGTTTTGATAATTCTTTTTTTCGTTAAAACTATGTAACTTACAAACAGTAATGTTTAAAACCGGGAAATGTGGAACGTTTTTCGAGATTTATTTTTATATCGACGTCATACAAACTACATGTTGTTGCTGATGATTTGCTTTTATGTTGGCATGATTTGTTAGAAGGTTAAGTACTTTGAGTTGATTTCAGTAACTGCGAGTATTCTATAATATGGTAGAATTTGACATATGTAATATTTTGTGTTTTTACTAGCATTACGTTATTTCAGAGTCCAATAGTTTTGATTGTATGAAATTTTATGTAAGTTTGGTGAGGCTAATCATAGAGATCAAAGTGAGGGAAGATTACACACTAAAGCAGGCTAATTTAAAACTGCCACATGTAAATACAAGTCCCAATTCATTAACCTTGCCGCTTCATATGTCATATCTTAATGTTTGTCGTTATGTGGAGAATTGGTTGTTTTTTTTTATTGTTTTGGTTAAATTGATTAACAAGTCTTACATACAAGGGACTACTGGAAGCTTCTTAATTTGTTCAGAAATAGATTGTTTAAGATTGTGTGCTGCACCCTTGATATCTTTTGGTTATTTTCGTCCTTGGGTGGCTGTCTCCTTGACATTTAAACCACATATACTTTAATTCAAATTAACGGTGAATTTGATTAGGTTTTTTTTCGCAAGTGGTTTGTTGTCTCAGTAAGATTTATCTAACATCTGTTATTCATAAGAAGATATAAAAAGATAAAAAGACGTGTTATTCTGGCTGCCAAGTCGACCCTCGTTTACCCTAACCGTGTTTTTTTTATTGTGAATTGGAAAAGTACAAAGGTTAGGAATTGTCTTTTGATTATTTGTAAAGTTACGATTCTGTTTCTTTTTAAGTATAAAGAATTTTCATTGTTAATAAAAAAAAAATAAAATGGTATCAAACCGTATCAAGACTCATACAGTCAAAGGAAAATGACCGTATTTTGTCACTTGTTTCAGACCTTATTAAGAATCAAACAGTCAAAGGGAAATAACCGTCTTTTGTCACTTGCGAAAACTTGGTGTTGACCCATAGAACAACATTATCTTTATTATAAAATATTGTAAACAAACCGAGAAGGTATTTCACGGTTATTCAATCGTCTAACATGAATGTTATGATTACAAAAATAAATAAATTAAAAAAGACAGAAAACATACCGCTGATATATAGTGAAGCAATTTAAACGGCATGGGTGTCTTATAGTTATTTGTGTCAGTGGGTTTCTATTTTTAAGTATACTTTAGTTTTCTTTTTATTCGAAAGGGACAATAAAAAATTGATTGTATTCAATAATATCAAGCCCCTTTCCAGTTTTCCAATTTAAATACATTTATTTGTGTCCATTCTCCTTGAATAAAAACATTCAGCATTCATCTCCGTAGAGCAAGGAGGAAATGATTATGAGACAAAGATTCAAGGAACCCCTGGTTAGAGCAGACCTATCTACAAACAGACAAATAATAGTACAGATAACACAACATAGAAAACTAAAGACAAAGCAACACGAACCCCACCAAAAATGGGGGTGATCTCAGATGCTCCGGAAGGGTAAGCAGATCCTGCTCCACATGTGGCACCCGTCGTGTTGCGTATGTTATTACAAATCCGGTAAATAGTCTAATTCGGTAGGTCACATTCGTGAAAAGGGAAGGGTATTGTAGTTACGACATAAGGAACATATCCGATATCATCTGTGAAACGGTTATTCCATAACGGTCAATCAACTCGTGATGGCGTCCGTTAAATTTACGAAGGGATGATTTCAACTTCACCATTTGGAACTCTTGATTTAATAGCTTCCTTGTGAGCAGCAATCCTCTATCAAGGAAATCATGATAGGAAATATAAGCCCGGGAATATCGTATCAATTGGGAAACAAATATTCCGTATGCAGGCGCTGCTGGAATGTTGCTACATAGAAATGAAAAGTTCACAATTGGGAAGCTGAAATCATCTCTTTTGTCGTAAAGTTGTATCTTAAACCTCGACAGTAGCATTTTAATACCATTTGCATTGATTGCATACATAGATATCACCTAGTGTATTATTTGTATGGACAAATATATCTAATAATTTCATCTAAAGTTATCTAGTTAATTGTACCATTTTTTTAATCATGAACTTATACTATACTAACAAACAATCAATTAAATGTTTCTTCAAATATTTTATTAAACGTTCTACATATCAAAACTCGGGTTCTAACTACACCTGTATATACCGTCATACACATACTTTTTTAAATTGTGGCTAGCCTATTACTAAGGAAGCAAATATCAGACTTGTTTTCAGTGAAGATACAGATGAGTGCAGTCCTAACCCGTACAAACGTTAACTTAGAGCAGACATGTTTTTAGTGAATATAAAGGGTAACACGTAGATTTGATTCTTTATAGATGATGAAGCTCTTCTACCTATTCGTTATAGCTATGTAACAAACACTAAATAATACATAGACACATATGTGAAGTGAAGACAGCATGTTGCCTTCTTGTTGTCTTTTGATTATTTTCATCATTGGTTGGCTGTCTAAATTTCGTATACCCACGTCTCCTTTTATTCATATTTGTGTTGAATGGGATGAGGTCTTAAGCAGGTTTTTTTTCACGTGTTTAGTTTCTATAAATCCCTTCCTGGCTTTCAAATGTTTGTTGCTTGAGCGTTCCAGATAAAGGTAAATCCTAGAAAGCACTTCGGACACCCGAAATTTATAAAAATGTTATTTTAATTTTCCCACCATCTTGTATTCATATTCATATGACAGACGAAAACAATTGTTGTTTCTGATTGCCAAATTGACATTATAACACGAGTCTTTTTTGTATAGCAGATAGAATAAGAATTTGGATATGTTTTCCCCTTTAAAAGTCGAAATGCAACGGCAAGCTTTTGCAACCACTGGTTATCCATCGTCCATCCATGACCAGTGTGTAAGCTGTCACAAGTACTATTTTAACATTTGGAGTATGGCATTGAAATGAGATAGAATAAAAAGCAGTTACATTGTGTAACATCTTGTTACCTGTTATAAAATTTGCTGGAACGATATAAGTCAACAGTCAATGTATTTTAGCATGACTTCTATAAAATGTAGCGCTTAATTGCATGTAAGGTACATCAATCGGTCTGTTAAAAGAATTCTCAGCTTTCAAAATATTAGATTTTTATTCTCACCAACAGATGAATAGAAATGTAGATTTTTTTTCTTAACATTCCAACAAGATTTGGCAAGAACAAAATATATCAATTCATTGTATGTATACACATTGGTAGCCATATAAATAATTGATTGGTTGAGACTAACAGATGTTAAATTAAAAAAAACACACACATCGTACTCTCCTCTGCCGTGCGAGAGATAAAGCGCATATTTTTTTATACGTTTTGTTTCCCTTGCCTTTAAAGAGTTATGAGGCTTTTTTCACCCAATAATTTTTTTCCCGGCATCTTTTTTTATATTTGATGGGGGGGAAGGGGGTTGACTCACCTTAATTTTTCCCTTAAAGAAGGAAAATTATTAATTATTTATTATTTCTTAATTCTACTGCTCGTTGTGTTGATTTGAAAATATACGATATGGATCATGAAAACAATTATCTCTAAAAAGATAAAAATAACCATCAACATTGCATTTTCTTGCCAACTAATCGGCTTGTAGAGGCCTCTTGTTCTACTTTAACAATGTCATTGTATTGTAAAGTTGTATGCAATCTATAAGGAGTTGGAAAGTTGTGCATGGCTTTAAAGTGTACAAATAAGACTAAATACTCGATTTACAGGACAAGAAAATATTGCAAAGATAGTCAAAAAAGTATATAAATATATATTCGAAAGGATAATTTCAGATAGGTTTATCAGTTTTTGATTCAAATAGGTTTATCAGTTTTGGATTGAATTAATTATCTACATCAATACAATGATTCCATTCAAATAATAATATTTGTGAATAAATACATAATTAGTTCAAGATCATCAGGACAGTACATATTTTCAAATCAAGATTCGTAATCGCTGCTTATATTTTCTTGGAGTGAGCAATACATAATGTATTCCTCCCCAATAAAAAACACAGTTTATAAACAATTAAATCAAAGTATATTTTGTTATTTCAGTTTAATATGGCGTCACCCGTACCGATATGCGATATTTGTATGACAGATAACATAACAAAATCTGCCACTGTTTGGTGTTCAGAATGTGAAGAAGCCATATGTAATGACTGCGAAAGACAACATGACCGCATGGGTTTATCAAAGAACCATAAAACTACATCTATTAAAGATTACCAGGAACTGCCTAGTTCTGTTGCTGCTATCAAACAGATATGCAAAGGACACAACTTAAAATTCGACTTCTATTGTGCAATTCACAATGAACCATGCTGTGTGTCTTGCGTTACGGAGAAACATGGCACCTGTCTTAAATTGGAGCCATTATCGGAAGTAGTGAAAGGAGTAAAGTCGTCTGCTGCATTTGCAGATTTAGAAGAGAGGACAAAAGACATCAGCGCACTAATTGGCGACCTGATAACAGAGAAAAAAAGTAATCGAGCAAGTTTTGGAGTTCAAAAAAATAAAATCATTTCTGAAGTTCAATATGTCCGATTGGCAATTAATAATCATTTAGATAAACTTCAAAAAGATCTTTTGAATAAATTGGGCGATACGGAGAAACTGCAAAACAAAACTATTGATAGTTTTATTGAAAAGCTCTCAGACATGCGTAAAAATGTTGAAAACATATCTGGTGACATGAAAAAATCTAAGCAACACGCGTCGAATTTCCAAGCATTTCTTGGTATACATGAATGGAATAAAAAAATTGAGGCAGAAGAAAAATATTGGATGTCTTTACAAACTGACCAGATAATGGACACTTTTGACATTCACATACAATACTCGCCGATACTTATTAAGTTCGAGACAGACGTCAAAGAATTAGGGAAGTTAGAAGTAAAGTCTTCTTCTACAAAGAAAATTCTTCTAAAGAAGGAAAAACAGGGACAGATTTTCGTCCCTGTTTCTAACACTGTAGATAACATTAAACTGACAACACTTTGCTGTTTCCAGACACCAGTTGTAGCACCCAGTACCATAATTATAACAGGTATCGATATGTTTGACGACGAGAGAATCGTGTTGGCAGATAACCATCTGTTACACAACAGACTTGTTATCATAAATCAAGAAGGCAAGTTCATCAAAACTATACAACTTAAGTATCAATGTTTTGATGTTGCAGTGATAGATACAGACACAGTTGCAACAACGTTAATTGATCAGAAGAAAATTTATATCATTGATGTTAACTCGTCAAAGGTACAAAGGTATATACCTACAGGTGACAAGTGTAACGGTATAACTTATTCAGGTGAACAATTAGTCGTCAATCTCATCAACAATACCATTCAATTCTTCGATCTTTCTGGTAATACCTTGTCAACTTTGTCAACAGCCGATGCCTCCGTATCTTGTTCGGTGTTGAATGACAAACTTTATTATACAGCACACAAAAGTGATACCATATACTCAACTGAATTGAATGGAGAAGTTCGTTGGAAATTTAACTGTCACAAATCAGATCATCCGGCTGGTATAGTAAACGATGCCGCGGGAAATATTTTTGTAGCGTGCCGGAATAGTCACCAAGTTGTGGTATTAGGACAAGATGGCAAGAAATCAAGAATCCTCTTGACAAAGAAAGACGGATTGAAACAACCTAGAGCAATACATTACAACCATAAAACTAACATACTCATCGTGTGTAATGTGTCCGGACAATGCTTCCAGTACAAAGTTACAAACTGAATTATTTTTGGTTAAAAAAACGTTTGTAGCAAATCATCGGTGAACACTTGCTTTTCTTGTGAGATATTGTTTTAGTGCAAATGTTTTTTCTAATGACAAAGTAGAATACCTTTGTAAATAGCAAGTCATTGAAACAGATTAGATGTCCTTGAATTAGAATAAATATGACCATGTACTATACTCTTGTTAAAATTGTTTGATTGTATATTTTATTTTCATATATTTTCATAGTGAAATTTGAATATTTAGTTATCTTATTCCTAGAAAAAGTACAAAACAAATAGAAAACGGAGACATTGTTTCTATTTAATAATACACATTTGACACTATACTTATCATTATTTGTTTCTTGGGAAAATTAGTATGTTATTATATTGCTTTTTGTAGTTTGCAATTTAACAGAATAGATTTCTGGAAATAATAACGTGTCTTGTTCATTTTGTTTTGTTTTTTGTTTTGTTTTATGTTGTGTTTTTTCTCTCTGATTTGTGTTTAAGAATAAAAAAAAAATATTTGCATTCTAGTGAAGCAGAAATAGAAAACAAACAAGTCATACCGTGGTTATGCTCAAATATAAATCGCATATACACACTTTTATTGGGAAAAAAACCATAGTAAAAGTCGTCTTATTCAGAAGAAGGAATATTTAAAGACCAAACAGCCTATTCAGTTCAACCAGTGATTTTTCCTTAAAATTTTGTGTGAAGGTATTTCAGGACTTTAGTAACAAAATATGATGAAAATAATTTGGGGTCACCGACTTTGTTTTGTCACTATAGCAACCTCAGTTTCGTGTTTTCCCTTGTTTAACATGATATTTTCTTGTGTTTTAAAATTTCAAAAAAATCCCATTATATCAAATCTACAATCATAATTCTTGTTTCACGTTAAACGGTAGATTTTTATCTGTTAATTAAAGATTAAAGAGTTTATGTTTCTAACTGTTTTGATCTTAATAAATATGATTTATTTCATTCCCGCCAAAAATAAAAAGTACATTGAAAGAATGAAAAACGTTTCCAGTATTAAAAAATACCTACCAGTGATTTCTTCATAAAAATTTCGAGAAGGAAAGCACTTTGTGTACTGTTTCAAATAAAGCAAAAAAATGGACATGTCACCGACCTTTCAAAAAAATAATGAGTAATTTTTATGTTTTTTTTTTCTCGTTCGTTTTCAAAAAAAGAATGTTCTTTCTTCAGAACATTGAATCTGACGTCATAGTACAAGTTTCCATGCTGGCGTACTATTCGAAAAAAAAAAATTGCATATTGGACGTTTGAAACCCTCATTTAAATTTTTAAGAATTGAATGCTTCTTTTTCATATATTTATTTGGGTGTAAAAGCGTTGACCCAAGAACATTTTGTGAAATTGTGCGCACGGTCAACGCTTCTACAACCCTATAACATTACTAAAAGAAGCATTTAATACTTGTAATAACATGTTTTTGCTAGGATCATGAAAACACGATTTCTTTCAAGTTTTTCTTTTGTTTTTGACCTACTTTATTATCCGGTTTTACAAGAGATCACATTTATGTATAAGTATCAGATCTCATGATATTGTTGCAACACAAAATTAGCCTTCAGAAACACCATCCGTTGAAAGAAAAAATTGTTCGAAATAACCTTTTACTCCGCTTTAGAAAGGAAAGTTTGTGTTTGCCCTCTCCATTTCATTAGCAAAATTATTGAAAAAAAAGTGAAAACGAAAGATGACACTGGCTAACTTATATACTGTTTGACTATGTTAAACTAACTAGATGTGAGTTTTTTTTTCGTGTCACTTTCATAAAGTTGTCCTAGCGTACCTTTCTGTTTACTCCTTCGCCACTGTTGTGTTGACAGACGGACAGAAGCACGGACGGACTTCGTTACACCATTTTGTGTCCCGACTAAGACGAGCGTATCAAAATTATGTGGATTTATTCTGAATACTTCAAATATACGGAAATTGAAATTATAGGTATTATAGGTATATATAAATTAAGTATTTAAAACGTTATACATCCATTTGACCTTTTTTAAAATACGATCTCCGTTATTACTTTTTCCTGGGTTTTTAATAAATGTGATAGTAAATATAAAATACAAATAAATTTAAAAATTAGTTTAGAATACAACAATTTTCATTTAAACTAAATATTAAATAATTTTGGAAATTAAAACAAAGACAAGGTTGCATGTATACAATTGCCAGCATTGAAAATCGAAATTTGTTTTCGATCTTTCCGGTCATTTTAGCTTCTCTAAAGGTAGAAATTTAATGTTGGATTCCCAGAGCAATCGTTTTTCTCATAAGTTTAATTTACAACAAGTTTGGTTTTAGTAGACCTTAAATTTTGATTTGAATTCACATTCACTGAGTATTGATTTCTTTAATTTTTTGCCTTACGATTCAGTGAGATCAAGAGAAATCTTTATCCTTTTTCCTTTAGACAATTCGAAATGAAACAATTAAAAAAAAGACAACGAACCTTTATTATTTTATTTTTTTTAATAAAAGACATTATTTTACGAGAATCATCCAGAGAATCAGTAAATCTCAACATGCATACGGTGCCAGCAGATCGAAACTACAAGAATTTTTTTTATCGGCCTAACCTCCTGAAAACTAAATTTTGAAAATCACATAAGTTCAAATTCTAAGCGAAAGTCATTAGAATTTACCCATGTACACACGTAAAAATATCAAAATTTGTATTTGAACGTTTAATGTTATGCAAAGTTACAGATAGTGTAGACAAGTATCTTTTGTGTCCATTTGTGTTTTATTTTCACTAGATATTTAGCACGGCAATAAATTCTACCCTTTAGCAAGACGCATTTTACGCGTACACTACATCCATCGGAATCTGTGATAAACGCGAAATAGAACGCTATTATTTGACGTTTTTTTCGTGGCTAGAAACAACTTCATAGAGCTTTTATGTCACAACCAAGTTGTGCTAGTTGATGCGCATAAACAAAAGACTGTTTTGGTCTTTAATTCTTCGCGTGCATGTTATAACATCCGATTTTTCAATGTCAATTACTCTCATTGAAATGACAATTGAGAGTGCATACGCTAAAATGTTTAGCTTGCTTTACTGTTTGTGCTTTGATTTTATTTCGAAAGTCTCAAGATCAAGCTCTAATTAAGATATCACATACAACAAATATTATCGGCATTTCCTGTGCTGATCTGTAATTGTATAACATGCATATGTATGTTCTGTGACGAGTTCAAAAATAAAGTATACTATAGACCTGGCATCCTTGACGAATTTTAGTCTAGAAATGAAAACACATGTTCTGATATTCAGGCCTAGCTTATGTATTTAAATTGTGCGTTATGAGGTAAGGTCAATTTCCCGCAGTGAAACCTCTGTTTTCCGTAGGCTAGGCTTTGAATACAAAAAAGAGATCGTCTAATCGAAAGATGGCATTCAATTTGAAATATGTCTGACACACAAAAATATATAACTTTGATATATCTCTGTTCAGCCATGCTCTAACCTTGTCTATGGTCAGAAAAAATTTTTGAGGTGTAAACATTGTTTAATTTGCCAAATATTGTGCTAAAGAGGCATGGTTGATCTATCATGTAACCTAGGCTTTATTCTGAAACGTTGAAACGCCGAATAAATGAAGCGTTAACTTGAGGTGAAACTAGTAATAACTATGATGGTATAGAAATTGTAACTGCTTTCTCATAATTTCTATATAGATTTATATTTTCAAGGAACTTAGTAAACACAGCATTGACCTTCGTGCACCAGGTTTTTATATGAAGGAAGACATTTATATAATTTTAATTAACTTTCTCAAGCTAATGCAGTAAATTAAATGTATTTGCGTATAAAACGTTTATAAACGATTCGATTTCGGTATAAGCAAACGCAAAAGTTTAATCGTAATTTAATCTATATCAGCAACGTATAAACGTATGTTTGTGAAACAAGTACTTTTGTCTATAGGTTAATATCTAATTACCAACTGAGATGACCTCCGAAGACTGCATACGGTCATATAATCCCATATCAACATAAATATAAATAGAAAGCGACCACGTGCAATTGCATTTTCTAGGTCTGTTTGATTTCATATTGTAGGTTAAAGGTGTGTTTATCATCGTATTTACCTGTAAGAGAATAATATTTTGTGGATCGAATCAGTCAACCAATTGGTCCATCCTTGTTTCAGTTTCAATGTTGACATTATGTTTCTGTTAATAGCTGAATACATGCGTAACCCATCTGCAGCTAAGGGGTTAAATTGACGGTCACATGAATACGAACTATATGAGATCGATATACGTGCAGTTCTTGATTTGCAAACATTTGACAGGAACTATTGCCAATACTCGACCCTTTGCTTTATAGAATTAAAGAAATATAAAAGAATGCAAGTTCAAAGTTCTTTACATGCTTATAGGACATTAACGGCTATATTCTAGTATCATTTCATTAAGCAACGTCACATACAGCGAAGAAAATCAAAATCTTGTTTAAAACTCAAAACAGTTTTATTTAGAATTTGAGAAAAAAATAAAAAATAAAAAAAACGCCAGGACCAAGTCACTGATAATAGCGAAACTCAGTCGTGCTTTTCCCTGCAACGGTGGCCGTCTTCAATGTTTTAGGGTTTATGAGTGGGTCAGTTTGCGCAGAGCTTTTTATAGTAATTTAAGTATATTTTGCAAGCATTTGCAATACATTATTGGCAACCGCTATGGCATGGATACTTTTTGGCTCCATCTCATTCATTGTATATAATTTGGTGAATATAAACTTATCATTGATTTTATATGTAATAGTATTAAAAGAACGTAAAGCGAGACATAATGGCGTCATCGTTTTATTAAATCCATCAATCAACAAAGTCAATTATTTCTCAAAAATAGCATATGCAATGATTAGACAATAACAGTTTAATCAAAACCTTTTTCAAAAAGTCTATATGTCTTGAATAGAAACAAATCTTGAAAGTTATGCTCCACCTTAAATAATTAAAAGATAACCGTAAAAGCATCGTTTAAAATGTGTCAATGCTTATATCAATACAAAAAGCAGCTAATCGTTGTCCATTGCAACAAGAGAGATTACTGTGTCCCATTGCTTATCGAAACCGACATAAAATTGTGTTCTCAATTAGCAGAGGCTAGGAGAACATATCCATGGTTTTATTCGGCATTTTTTTTCTGTAAGTTAGTTAATCGATGACAGTGGCTTTCAGTACATTGAGAGTTAATCTATATCGGTATTGTTTGGCTTTCTTTTATTCTTGCGTTTGTGCTTAGTGGAGTCTAATAATACAGTTTGTTTCCATATTGAGCTTTAAAATCTATCTACGGTAAACTTTGCTTGAGCAAAAATCACTATATTATAAATTACCAATCAGCAGCTATGGAGATATTCAACATCATTCGCTTCATGACTGAGGGCTGAACAAAAACTAAATTGGGTCATCAAGTTCACAAAAAAAATTTTGGTTTTGCATAACATACTGGCATTGAAAACGTAATGAAATGATTGAAGCCTTTTCAAATTATGCTAATTGTTTTAACAAATGAACAGGTTAACATGCTCTCAACACTAAATTGCAGAAAATAAATTTTGATGTCATTACGACGGTATTTACATTTCAAAATGTACGTTTTTTTAACTTACAATGACTACTACATTCATAAGTTTCTGTCACAATATATATGAGCTTCTATTCTACCTAAAATGAGAGTTTGTTTGCATCTTTGACAAGCCCGTATAGTTCAATGTCAAAATTAGAGACCTACTTTCAATTAAAATTCTTGAATAAGGCACTCTTAACTATAGCTACATTTATTCTCAACTAATATAATTTATTTGAGCGATGTTAACTCTTTGTAGTCTACGGGTTTTTATGTCTCAATTGTCTGAATACTTTGTCTGTCTTAATATTAATTACTGAAACCATTCGATGTAACAACACAAAAGTAATAGGTCTTAGGTTAGGAGGAGGGTTTGGATCCCGCTAACATGTTTAACTCCGCCACATTCTGTATGTTTGTGCCTGTCTAAAGTCAGGAGCCTGTAATTCAGTGGTTGTCGTTTGTTGATGTGTTACATATTTGTTTTTCGTTCATTTTTTTGTACATAAATTAGGCCGTTAGTTTTCTCGTTTGAATTGTTTTACATTTGTCATTTCGGGGCCTTTTATAGCTGACTATGCGGTATGGGCTTTGCTCATTGTTGAAGGCCGTACGGTGACCTATAGTTGTTAATTTCTGTGCCATTTGGTCCCTTGTGGAGAGTTGTCTCATTGGCATACCACATCTTCTTTTTTATATCTACACACGTGAGCGTTTTCTTTTATAAATGTGTTACAGTCGTGTATTATGTACAATGTATTCAAAGTTTTAAGTTGAAAACAGTAATAAATTTAAAAGTTTTGATTAACAAAGTATGCCGGTTTATAGTCGTCCATGAAATAATAAGTGTCAAAAAATAAAATCCTAAATGTATTCATTGTTTTTGAAGAGAATTTTAAAATGATAAAGAGTAGGAATATATGTTTTATATTCTTGCTATGATGTGACACGTTTTACAGCAAACATTACAAAGCGTGTATTTTAAGGTGTTTAACATCATAAGTCAATTTTACATTTGTTTTGTAAAAATGGATCAATCTGTACAAATTATCATATGATACCATCATAAAAAGATCCCGTCATAAATGCAATAAAGAATATAATAAACTACGTATACAAAAATATACAAAAACAACATTTTAAAATGACCGAACTAGTAATTAAGGCAAATAAATACTCTTTAACCAAATTTTGGAAGGTAAAGGCTTGTAACTTCATTCAAAGAATCCACACATAATAATTGTACGACTTTGCCCCCAGCAGAGCTATAGAAAAACAGTACATTAACGGCTGTTACACGGACACTTTTTAGTTGTTACACGGACACTTTTTATGAATAGAATCACTCGTGCATGATCAGTGAGTTCAAGGGCACTCTAAATTTCAATAAGATTTGAAGTTTTTGTTTCACCGACATATTTCCTGTCTTTTTTATTAAAATATTTACGTTAGCATCAATATTTTTTTTTTCAAACAATTCCAGTAAATTACTTTTCGTATCAGTACACTAAGGGGTTGACCATTTAACTTCAAAAGGGGGGTTATGGTTTTTTTCCTAAAAAAAGATATTTTGATCCCCAATATATGAGAAAAAATGTATTGTGGTCAAGCAGATGACAAAATAATGTTTTGATTTCTGATTTTCCGAATACCGTATATAATAGTGCTAATTTCGAAAAAAAAAATATTTGGGTGATAGCGTTGAAAAACTAAATAATTTTCTTACTCAGAAAAGAATATACCCCTCTTTTGAAGCTAAATGGTCGGTCCGTAAATGTATTTGTTTTCACTATATGGACATGAATAGTATTCTGGACAATGCTGAAAGTAAAGAAATGATGATACCGAAATTTAAAAAAAAAATCCCAAATATATGCCTATATATATCTAATAACAAGACACTGTTCATTTTTTCATAACATTTCATTCACTAATGAAATAGGAAATTCATTCTTTTGATACATTTATATTGTTATTGAATTCATATATAAGTTGAATTCGTATGTATTGAATTCATATATTTGGCAGCAAACGTACGATTTTTACGTTTTTTTAAAGGGGAATAGGGGGATGGAATGGGACATCCTGCATTTTTTCAATAAAAAAAGGATCAAGCCTGTTTATTTTAAATTTATTTTACCCCCCCCCCCCCCCTTTTCCGTTTTTTCCCCAATAAAAATCAAATGTTAGCTTGCTTACCTCTGAAATCTTATTTATACATTACTTACTTGCGAAGTTGCATTTTAAAAAGTCTCAAATGTGTACAGCATTCATCTTTTACCTAATATGGTTCTTTTTTATAAAATTATTAGATTCTTGATTTTTTTGAGAAAAAAACTCTCGGCTGAAGGGAAGTGAAAAAAAAATGTGTTTAAACTGTAACTTACATTGACTGGTATATGGCCGTTTAAGTTTCTAAAATGTTTAGTTTTGTTACCTCTTCTAAATGCAAAATGTACAGCTTCTTTCTTGAAACGTCGTACAAGTCAGATACAAAACAAAGATAACAAAGAAACAGGCCGGAAACAACCTGCCATATAGTTTTTTCTGCACTTGTAGTCAGGTCAAGGTCCTCGGCTATCGCCTCGGACCTTGACCTGACTACTCGTGCAGAAAAACTATCCGGCTACGGTTGTTACCGGCCTGTTTCTTTGTTACCTTTGTATTGTATCTAATACTTACACACAATCTGTTAAACTAGACGATTGATATACTGATATTGCAAAAAGAGTGAAATAATTCAAGTCTATTTAAGGCATGCTATTATCATATTTTACTGCCACAATATATATATATATATACTGCTCTACTTAAAAGTCGTTTGAATCTTGATACGTCCAATATAGTTACATGTTTTAATTAGAGACATTCTTTAAGTTTTAGAATTTATAATAAGTCACTAATAAATGTAGCTACATTAATATTCAACGTTGTAAATTAGATATGTAATTCAAGGCTGTTTTTAGTCTACCGCTTTTTTTAACTCGCAATTTTCTGTATACTTTTGTCTTAGTATCAATCACTGAAATCATTCGCTGTAACAACATAAAAGGAACATATTAGTTCTTTCTTTTATAGATATTTTACAGTCGTTTACTTTGTAAAATTAATTGAAAGTTTTAGGTTGAAAACAGTTCTAAAAGAAAAGGTTCTGATATACAGATTATGTCAGTTAAAAGTCGTCCATTATATTATTTCTGTTCAAAAAAGAAGTTGTTTGAATCTTTAATACGAACCGTATAGTTGAATGTTCCAATTAGGGACATTCTTTAAGTTTAAGAATTTATAATAAGGTGCTTATAACTGTATCGTTGTTAATTAGATGTGTGATTCAAGGCTCTTTGTAGTCTACAGGTTTTTATATCTCAATTTTCTGAATAAGTTTGTCTGAATATCAATTACTCAAATCATTCGTTGTAAAAACACAAAAGCAATAGGCTTACATACATGGTTGCTTTCTTTTTTAAATATGTTACAGTCGTGTATTTTGTACAATGAATTTAGAATTCATTTGAAAACAGTTCTAAACAAAAACATTTTGAATTCCAAATTATGTCGATTGAAAGTCGTTCATAAAATAATCAGTGTCAACAAATACAATCCCAATTGTGGTTGTTTTATTTGAAAACAATATGCAAGTGTGAAATGAAAATAGTGTATGTGTTATTCATGTTCCGTTGTTTTCCTCTTATAATTGATGTGTTTCCCTCGGTTTTGGTTTGTGGTTTCTTTCAATCGATTTATGACTTTTGAACAGCGGTATACTACTGCTATTCATACGCTTGCTATGATGCAATAAATTCTACAGCCACCATTGTATAGTATGTATAAACACTAATTTTTAACTCATAGATCATATTTTACTTTTTTTTTTAACATTTTGAAAAAGGGATCACTCCGTCCAATGTTTCATAAGTTACCATTTTAAGAGAATCCTTCATACTGCTTCCTCCAAATTTCCATAGGATACCGTTTTTATATGTATTAGAGAAACCTTTTATAAATGCAATATAGAATATAATAGACTACGTATACAATATGATGTGAACAACAACATCATTGTATCAAGATCAAATTGGATAATTATGACAAATAGATATTTATAAATTTGGAAGTTATAGGCTTAAATTCATTCAAAGAGTCAAAAACTAATAATAAAGCATAACCTGTTCAACAAGTGAATGAGTAAATTACTATCCCAGCTCTGCATAATATTCTGATCTTGTAATATAGTGAAATGTTTCAAACCTATTCATATTATGCTAACTTTATTGACAAATGAACAGGTTATCATGCGTTGGATACTTAGTGCAGACAAATGACTTGTGATGTCACTGTAGTGTCATTTACATGTCATCATGTACGTTTTGACTTGAAATAGCTATTCATTCTTACTCTTCTGTGACAATATATTTGCGCAACCATTCTACCTACAAATTGTGTGTGTCTATGATATACACCGTATAGTTTTATGTCCCCATTATAGACCAACTTTATAATAAGGCATTTTTAACTGTAATTACATTTTTTTATTACTTTCAACTATAATTTCGATGAACGATTCATACACTTTGTAGCTACAGTTTTTGTATATCATAATCTTCTGAATACCTTTGTCTTAATATTGATTACTGAAATCATTCGCTGTAACAATACAAACATAAGAGGTCTACACACGTGGGCGCTTTTTTGATAAATTTGTAACAGTCGAGTATTTTGTGCAATTAATTTATAGCTTTCATTTGAAAACCGTTTTAAAATTATGTCGATTAAAGTCATTCATTAAATAATAATTGTCAAAAAATTGAATCCTCAATATATTGATTTTATTTGAAAAGGTTATTCAAGTGTGAAAGAGAAAGGAATATATGTGGTATATTCTTGTTATGATATGTCACACGTTACAGCCACCATTATATAATATGTTTTTGATTTTTGACTCAGAGATCATATTTTACTCTTGTTTTGTGAAAGGGTTTACTTCGTCCAAATCTCCATATGATAAGAGGATCCTTTTATAAATGCTATAGAGAACATAGCAAACTACGTACTATATGAAAATAAACAAAAAAAACAATTTAAAAAGACCAAGTTAGCTAATAAAGACAAAGAGATATATATTAAGCAATTGGAAGCTAGAGGCTTGTAGATTCATTTAAAGAATTAACAAATAATAATAACGCACAACTGTTCAACAATACGAATGGGTAAATTAGTTTAGCTCTGAATGATATATTGAAATTGCTAAAATAGCGAAATGATTCAAGCCTATTTGAAATATTCTATTTCATTGTTAAATGAACATTTCAACGCGCGCTGGACATTACAGTGCAGCACAATTACTCGTCATGTCACCTAGACGTCATGTGCATGACAATATGTTTGTAATTGCCATAAAATGACCATTTCATTCATAATTCTTGTCACAATATATATGATCAACCATTCTATCTATGTATTTGTATCTATGATATGCCTCATGTAGTTCAATGTACCAAATAGAGATATCTTTTAAGTATAAGATCTTCAAATAAGGCACTTATAACAGTAGCTGCATTTATTTTCGACTAATTTTATTTTGATAAGCGATTCAAGATCTTTGTATTCTTGGGATTTTTTAAACTCGCAATTGTCTGTATGTTTTTGTTTTAATATCAATCACTAATTCAATCGATGTAACACCATAAAAGCAATAGGTCTACACTTTCTTTTATAAATATGTTGCAGTCGTGTATTTTGTACAATTAATTTAAAGTTGTAGGTTGAAAACAGATCTAAACAAAAGAGTTATGATATACAAATTATGATACTCAAAAGACGTCCATTAAACAATTAGTGTTAATTATTAAAATCCTCAATGAGTTCTTTTTATTTGAGGCAAATATTCAAGTGTGAAAAAGAAAAATATTTATGTGTTATATGCATCCAATATTATAGCCACCATTTGAGAGTTAGTACTTAAAGGATCTAATTTGCAACTCATAGATCATATCTAACTTTTGTTTTGTAAAATAGATTATTTCGTTCAAATTTCTATATGAAACCCTTTTATAAATTTAGTAAAGATTTTAATACAATAAAATACGTATACAAAATATACAAAAACAGCTTTTTAAAAAGACAGAGTAAGATAAATAAGTCAATAAGATAATTATAAACAAAATTTGGATGATTGTGGCTTGTACATACATTCAAAGAATCAGCAGTTATAATAACGCATAACCTGTTCAACAAGATGAATGGGAGATTATTAATCTAGCTTCAAATGATATACTGATTTTGCAAAAAAAACAAACAGTGAAATGATTCAAGCCTTTTCAAATTGTGCTAATTTTATTGATATATCAACAAATAAACATGCTGTGGACACTTAGTGCAGAGAAATTACTGGTGATGTCACCAAGACACAACACAACTATTCCAAAAAAAATTCATATAAAGGCAACAGTAGTATACCGCTGTTCGAAAACTCATTAAACGATAGAGATAAAAACAAAACCGGGTTACAAACCAAAACTGAGGGAAACGCATCAAATATAAGAGGAGAACAACGACACAACAAAAACACAACATCAAAATGTAACACACAGAAACGAACTATAATATAACAATGGCCATTTTTCTGTAAAAATATCTTACATCCACACAACTATAATTTGAATATAAAAAAGACACATAATTACAGATTATTTATTGATAAAATATTCGCCATGTGTCGTGTTCTATAAGACAATTGCATCCGATGCAAAATGCATTCATATTATTAGATCAAATAATTAATCTAATTATTGACCAGAGTACATGATGAGGAGAACGGTCTAGGTCCGAGTGTAACTTTAATTGATCTTCGAAACACCATGCGGAATAAAAATAAAAGAACAATTAATCCAATACAATGAAAAGAATAATGAAACAATCGTATGACATCAAAATACGTTGGAACGCACTACGAATGTCAAAACCAAGCCCTTCTGACAACTTATTTATTAATCCGAAAACTGTACTGGGTCTTTCAAAACAGCAACGACATTATAGAAATGCTTGATTACTTCTTGGCTTGGTTAAAACATGTTTGGCGAAAAAGAGACGTCACACTAAACTCCAAAACATATAAACACTAGTAGCAAGATTTAAGTCTGAAACGGTCATTTTGGTCTGATCGAGTCTTAATCGCCTTGATTTACCGCTAGGGAAAAACGTTAAGACTTTTTAAGACTTTCAGACGCTGTTCAGATATGTCGTGTTCAGTCCGTTCATTCATGTCAAGATAAACAAGACAGAAGGCTCTAGCTGTTAAACAAGATATGTTAAGACGGTTTTAGACGAATTCAGACAAAACATAAAAAATAATATTCAAAATTTTCAGATCGGGTTAAGATCCGTTTAGTGCGTTAGAATGATATTAGGAGTTACGCCCCTTCATGTGGAGGGTACATTTTAATTACAAAATATTTACAATATAAATGCTAGAATGAAAAACGTATATTTTTAATAATTAAACATAAAATCATTGGTTGACTTTTTATTTCTGTTGGTCTTTTTAAAGAGATTAGTGATTTTGTTTTGTTGAGGAAATAAATTATTCGCCTATAAATGTTTATGATTTTATTTTATTTTTTATTTTCTGATGTTAATTTATGTATTTATCTACTTATTCTTTGAAAAGAAGTAATTGCAAATTTTAAACATAACATTAACAAAAGAGTGAAAACACCTTATAAATTTCATGCGTCTGAAGCACGTTTCTGGATTTAACTTCATCGGGAACGATCAACGTAAATACAAATATGTTTTATGTCAGATAATTTATATCGTTACTTTCGTTATCTTTCGATACTTTCCTCTATAAAAACCTAATAATTACTTCGTGGCATTTAGTAATCATTCCCCGTGCGTGTTATTCTTTTATATTTGGACAAACGTCTATTTTTTTTTTGCTTTTATTTCGTATAGTGATGCGTAGTCACCAAGTCCGCATCAGGGTGTACCATGTCTCAGAGTGCAGTTAATATTCTGAAAACTGCACTTCGACCGTGACGAGACAATAAAACTATAAATAACATACCATCGGAAAGAAGACGATGTTGATGGGGGTGGGGTTTACAGAATAGGGAATGATGGGCAATAAATATAAAGAATAGAGAAAATGAATAAAAAATAAAGAATAGAGAATAATAAGGTGTTTGAATATAAAGAATTGATAATAATAGACAAAAGGTTTAAAAAATAGAGAAAATCGGCATAAAAAATAAAGAATACAGAAATAAAGGACCCCCTCCAGATCCTCATAGAACTTTTCGTTAAAACAATACAATCTAATTTAAGTTCAGCATCGAATATATATCCTTGTAAATGCGTTAATCCTTTCTTTCATTTTAATAACAACTTTATTTAATATAAAATAATTATGTATTTATTTGTTTATTCAAGTTGCACTATAGCAAATAATTCTTCTTCGTCTTCTTCTTCCTCTAATAGTAATAAATGTATTCGTCATTTAATATTTTCTGTCAATAAAGATTGAGTTCGATGGCACGTGCCAATAATCAAACGGTAATACAATCAATGATCCTTAAACTATTAAAAACTTGTTAATTACAATGGCTATTTCACAATTACATCATATGTACACATGTCATGGTATCATAGCTCCGTCCATGTATGTGTAATTTAAGTTTCTGACACATTTTATAATAGCTTCTTTCTAAACACTATTGACGACATTGTTAAAGCTGCACGAACATATCACAAAACCGCAAATTTAGTGGTTAAAACAAATACACGATAATGACAAAAAAAAACAATTAAAAACTAAAATCAAAACAAAATTCTGTAGGAAGTAGCATATATTTACATGTATAAATTGTCTAGTGCTTTTATTACAGCGGTATACTTGTTTTATACACAGACCATATTCTGATCATATTATATGCTAAGATATTGACAAGACAGAAATAAATATGTTTAAAGTCGTTTTAAATCAATTCATTTCACAGCTGAGTCAAATGTTCCTTCCCATTGTTGAATGAAGGTTAAATAAATGTGAACAATAAAAAGATGTATATTTCTTAGACATGGAGCTAGGCATTTCTGAAGTTTTCTGTCAAAAATGTATGCTGGTATATTTGTAACTCTAGGTGTTTACCTAACATGTTATGTATATGTAAAAGCTTTAGATTTTTTTTTAATATTTGCCAAAAAAACATTATCCGGAAAACCATATAATGGCGTTTTGTCCTTTTAATTTTAGTTCTTTTTTGTGACTTTCTAACCTACCTTCTAATTGATACGTTAATCCAAACAGTGCAAGTGTGTAATGCATACATACAAAATTCGGCCGAGGTGTATCATGTTAAAAAAAATACCCATAAATTATGATAATTTTCAATAATTTTAGATAAGATTGTGCAAGGAAATGTGTTTTTGTTTTCTATTTATCTAGCAATATTGTATCTTTTTTTACACAAAGATGTCGATAAATAAATTGGATACCCTGCATTTATCATGCATTTCAATAGCATATTGTCAAATGGTTAAAATATCTCCTCCTTAGTTAACAGGGAATCCGTTAGTATTGAAAGTCCCTGTCCTAAATTATTGAATTTGTCATTCTGCATTGACAATATTCAATTTATCTTGGTGTAAGTAATACGCAATCATTCAGGCTAACGCCCTTAATGTGTATCTAATACATATTATTTTCTCCCTCGTTTCACCCCTCCGATAATAAAGTTTTTTCTTAACTAGATATCGTAGAAAAAACCAAACACAATATAGGGTTGTGCGTTCGCTACCAGATCGCCTTGAATTTAACATGTTCAACATAAATATATACAATCAGCCATACAAAAAGGCATAATTTTTTACCATACACAAGTCGAAAAAAAAACGATAATGTTACATACATAAGATGGGTAAATGGGGTGGGAGGGAATAGTATACCAAACTAACCTAGTCCTTACTATCTTGTAACACACGTCGCATTGTCAAACACACCTTAAATTTTCCTTATTTACTAACAGCCGAAATCGCCCGTGCAGAAAGGAATTTAATGGGTATTACCCTATCTCATCTAAATATAGAAAGACCGTTGTATATAAAACATATAGGACCGTAAAGAAATGTAAATATTGTATATCATATAACTATAATATACGTCCTTGTATGATATAACTTACCAGATAGGTTGCTACCTTCGTTTCCGGTACACTAACACTAATAAGCTGTGATCTCAAAATTTGTGTCAACTCATTCTGCCTCTTTAAAGGTCAAATGAAAGTAAGTCATTTCACTCTACTATGGAATGAAATGAACGAGAGAACTTTTGACGTGGTATAGTTATAATATAACTGTTCTTTATAGTTTTACTTATAGTTTGTACTGCAAGCCGAAAAATCCACTTTGCCATCTGGATGTCTTTTTGTTTTTGTTTTTGTTTTTTTGTGGTTTGTTTGCTATATTATTGACGTAAATAAAACCGACAACTCCTTTTATTCATATATATAATTTGAGTTCTGTAAATTTCTAGACGAACGTAAGAATGAAAGACGAAAATGCAGGTTTCATAAATGGTACTCAAAGAGCGACACAATTAAAAACAAATAAAAATATAGTTATTACAGCTACAGTAATTTTATCTCTATTAAAATAAATTTGATACTTTTTGCGCTATTGTCATATATCGAAAATTCAAAAAAATCTAACATTTCCATAAGCTATCTGTGATTTCCCCGATTCACCATTATCATGTCATGCCACTTGCTATATGGATTCAGAAAACAAATTTACGAAATCTATGACCACACAATTGTAACTGTTCCTATCTTTATTAACAAAATTTAGCGTAATTATTTACAACTATAAAAATGAGTAACAGTGGTGGTCTATTCTGCCCGGAAAACAATCCGCCACTGTGTGTACCACTTACATTAAATTTTACAAATATGCAAATCGATACTTGTTCTGTTAGGACAGTTTTTAATTTTATATAATAGAAGTAGGTGAATTATACAGCAGACATATTGGTTTTCTTGCTTTAGATAGAGTAATTCTCTACCCCCGATCAAGAATCTCATTAAATTGTACGGATGTGCATACGTTTTAGTCTAAAATATAATCTTTCATCTTATCAAATTTGAATCTCATGATTTTTGTAAAAAGGCGGAATTAAATTTCCAAAGTGATATTCAAACTTATTATTCAAAGACAAACTGACAACGCCATGGCAAAATAAAAAAAATCAAAATGACAAACTGTACATATATGCTAACCAATATATAGAACACACTTCATGACTTCATAACCATAGAAAGACAATGAAAGATCATATCATAAACAAAATTGTATTGATGAAAATATTTTAACATTTGTAATACCTAGTACTTCATAATATTTTTCTGAAAAGTTTTCTCGTCCTGAATATGCATGAAATGTTTGCCACTGGACGTTAAGCAACCAACAATCAATTAATCTTTTGCTCTAAAAAAATAATTAAACAGTATAAGCCACAATTGTATCCATCAGTTGGTGTCTGTTTAGGGGCCCAGCTGAAGCACGCCTCCGGGTGCGGGATTTTCTCGCTGTGTTGAAGACCCGTTAGTGGCCTTCGACTGTTTTCTGCTCTGTGATCGGGTTGATTTCACTTTGACACATTCCCTATTTCCATTCTCAATTTTGAATAGTATAAAAAGTTGTTTTATTTAAAAGAGACTTTGAATACTAGTAATAACTTTAAAACACAGTTATGTTATATTTTAACGAGTTCAAAAAAACTAAAAATAAAGGACTATATACTGGAGTAAACCCAAAAGTTTGTTCCGACACTAGACTTGTAGGCAACGGCTCGGATGCACTTATTTATACTGGATAACCTATATGTGTGGTCATAAAAATTCCTCTATGTAAACACAAGTTTAAATGAGGTGGACGAAAGCCACCAGAGACAACCGTACGGCCTTCTTAAAACCATTCCGGTAAGTTGGCTAAAAACGGTCCCAACATGGATCAATTTGAAAAATATGAAATAATCAAACTCTGAGAAAACTAACGGATTTTACTTAAATCCATCCATCTTGACACCTCAAACATGCGAACACTATATGATTTTGAACCTAACTGACTCGCAGTTTTATATTAAACAATAAGTGTGAACTTTTTAAAATAAGTTATCCATGGGGAATACTTAAAAAATCATCTTATTCACGATGTAACAATGAATATTTAAAACTTTTCCGTTATATGTTACTTGTGAAATGGCGCCAATGTAGTTTTTATTTTTTTGGCGCAAATAAAAGATTGATTTTTTTTTTCAAAATTGGCGCAAATGCAATGGAGTCATTCAAAAAGGTAAAATTCACCTGTATTGGTATTGCTGGTGTATATATGTCACACGTTCCATCTACAATATACGAAATGACACGGCTGGGTATTGTAAAGTTACTGAAGGGCGTTTAATGTCAAATTCATATCCCCGGGCGAAAACATTATTTACCGGTTTGTCGAAACGCCGTTTGTACACTTACCAAAGTGTATTGATCTTTCACGCTGTAAAGTCTGAGATTAAAAGTTTAGACAATTTTTGTAGGTTTTTAAAGTAAACGGAAAATGAGCTTTGCAACAGTGTCTCTTACGATAAAAAAATAATGTGGTCCGTCAATATGACATGTTACAGAGGCAGGTATTAATATTTGTAAAATTGGCTTAAATATTTCATTTAACAGCAATTTGTAGAACTGATTGTTTTGATCCCTCGAATACGTGTAAAATAATGAGTATTTATATTATTTAGATTCTTTCATATAATAGTTTTTGTTTATTGTATTCACAAATTTTATATAAACTCATGACGTTTAGACCTTGCCATTTCGTGGAGACACCTGGGGCGTGTTTTATAGGTCTCTTCTGCACATCTCCAGAATGTCCTCTGGTGAAGAGTCCAAAAAAAATGAATCTGGACCTCTTCTGGAGATATTCTTCGGAAGATCAATAAAACAAAAATTCAATTTGCCGTCGAATATAACAGATTTTTGTTATGTTGGATGACATATTAAATGAAGTTTACGATGATTTTATAGAAAATTAATATATGCCCAGGTTAGGGGGCTGGTTGGGCCGGATCCCGCTAACATGTTTAACCCCGCCACATTCTGTATGTATGTGCCTGTCCCAAGTCAAGAGCCTGTAATTCAATGGTTGTCGTTTTTTGCTGTGTTACATATTTGTATTTCGTTCATTTTTTGTGTACATTAATTAGACCGTTAGTTTTCTCGTTTAAATTGTTTTACGTTTTTGATTTCGGGGCCTTTTATAGCTGACTGTGCGGTATGGGCTTTGCTTATTGTTGAAGGCCGTACGGTGACCTATAGCTGTTAATTGCTGTGATATTTGGTCTCTTGTGGAGGGTTGTCTCATTGGCAATCTTCGTTTTTATATCCACCCTGCCATATTCTTTGTGTGCCTGTCCCAAGTCAGAAGCCTGTAGTTTAGTTGTTGTCGTTGGTTCATGTCTCGACTCATATTTGATATTTTGTAAATTATTTTGTTATGTATAATTAGGCCGTAAGTTTTTTCGTTTGATTTGTTTCTCACACTTTTCACGTCGGGCCTTTTGACAGTATCAGGTTTTGTCATTGTTGAAGGCCTTAATTACGGTTGTCTATACCGGGTAATTATTTACATCCACTTCATATTTGAACTCCGGTGGATAGTTGCCTCATTAGCAATCATACATTTCTTCGTTTTTATTTATTTACCTGAATTTTAAACTCGTGTTTTGAACCGAGTCCTGAATATGCATGACATATTTGTCACTGGGCGTTAATAATAAGCAACACACAATCAATCAATTTAAACTTGTGTTAAATAAAAAGAAAAACCATTTGATAGTCATTCATTTAGTGGGGTGGGCTGGTAAGAGCTGAAAAATATGCATACCCGGTAATAAGCGACAGATTAAAAATGTTAATAATGCCCTCTATAAATTTAAACTGACCACCACGGAATAGCCTAACTTAGTGTTGAAAGTAGCGTTAAATACCAATCAATCAAAATCCCTTCCCTAGAATATCAAATAGTCGTCCCTTAACTGTTATTGTCCGTGTAGTTCTTATATTTATCCAGCTTGTCGTTCTACAGGGATGTCCTATTAAGACTGTCATACCGTAAAAACGTTTATAACACAGCTCACATTCCAATATATCTGCATTTATAAATTTATTATTATTGATTATTATAATGTAAAAAAATATGTTCAAAGTTGGTTCGAAAATCTTAAGTGATTTAAAAGTTCTTATAAAAAAGAAGATGTGGTATGATTGCCAATGAGACAACTCTCCACAAGAGATCAAATGACACAGAAATTAACAACTATAGATCACCGTACGGCCTTCTACAATGAGCAAAGTCCATACCGCACAGTCAGCTATAAAAGACCTCGAAATGACAATGTAAAACAATTCAAACGAGAAAACTAACGGCCTAATTTATGTACAAAAAATGAACAAAAAAACAAATATGTAACACATCAACAAACGACAACCACTGAATGACAGGCTCCTGACTTGGGACAGGCACATACATGCAAAATGTGGCGGGGTTAAACATGTTATCGGGATCCCAACCCTCCCCCTAACATGGGACAGTGGTGTAACAGTACAACATAAAAACGAACTATAAAAATCAGTGGAAAGAGGCTTAAATCATCAGATGGATAAAAAACAAATACTACAAATCAAAGGAGGGGTGACAGCCTTAGGTGCTGTGTGCAAATTTTTGTAGATCACGTGGTACGATTTAAGCGTCCCTTGACAATTTTGAATCTGGAAAAGATCGATTTGTTCATGTTTTTATATCAAATATACTTTCTTGCATTCGCAGAAAATATAGAAAGTTTTGAAATGAAAAGAATAATCAATGAAAGAAGATCACTTTATATGAAATATTTTCTTTATGTTTTTTATCTTTAAAGTAAATTCTATCAATAAAGAAATGCACTGTAATGGCGGGACATTTTATTTTATCTCTGCGAAATCACGAGGCACAGATTTTTGTAAATTTTACAAATGTCAGTACGTGAAAATCATTCAAATTTATGTCAATCAAAGAACACTATTCGAACATTCTAAATCTTCCTAAGTCTCCTTAAGTCTCCAGCCGTTGCTTCGTAATAAGTCGCTAAAATATGATTTCCGGTAAGTAAAATATCAAAAATATTTGTCAACTGGATCCGCGAGTAATTATGTTATTTTAGGCATATAAACTCTTATGTATTTTAATTATTTTGAAAACAAAATGAAAATTTTGTCCTTATGAATAACCATCATGAAAAAATATAGAGCGCATAATAAATTAAAAAATAATTCCCGAAATAAATGTATATAAAATATGTGTGTGACTATTGAAAGTGTATATACATATTTACAAGACTATGTCGCTTTTTTCACTCGTTCTTGTCCAGTAACACCGTGTATCATCGGTACAGCGGATAAAGGTACTAACGAAGCGGACGTTATCGATTTTTCTTCTAACACTGTAAGAAAGTCTCTGTTTTGTTTACATAATATCAATGTTTACCTCAATCTAAACATAATTTTTGTTTTAAGAAATGATTTAGTCGTAGGTTGATGATTAGAGAAGTCTCATTATTTTCCCAAAACAAGAACGCTTACTAAAACATGTGCAAATACTTGTCAAAGAAGTTAGCGCTCGTCTCATCCGATTCTATATTCATTGCAACTCTTTTTCTGATAGAAGGCAACTGTGTGTGCGTAATAAATCTTTCATACATATGCTATTTTTCGATATTTTATTCCGAAAAGAAGCGTTGTGTACGGTGTATAGCTGACCACATAAATCCTTCTGTACGATGCATAGTTAAATGAATGTACGGTATATAGCTTTTCACCCTTCGAAGTACCTATTAAGCTATATCCGCTGTACCGATGATACACGGGGAGTAATAAATTCCTCAAGCGAGTTTGAATAGGGAAATAGAATCTGAAGAAGGAATTTGTCATCAACATTTTAATAAGGCAATATTTGGTTTTGAATGAAGCCCTTTCTTATCTGTATTTGTTGCCGTACTTATAAAAATACGATTTTCAAATAATTAAACTCAAACAGTATAAAGTTTTGTTTCTCCTTAAAATCGTTTTTCTCCAGTATTACCATTATTACATACCATAAGCCTGAACGAATTTCAATGAGAAAATAAATTCTGAATAATGAATTTGACTCCATTTTCTGTCAGTTTTCGGTCCCGATCAAGACCGACCCCCTTTCACAAACGGGCTAAAATAATGCGTACATTGAACTCCCGTCATTTATCATATTTGTTTTTTCTTAACAATTTCAGGTAGTAAGATTTGGTTTTAAATCGAGCTCATGAGAAATTATGAACTTTTTGGTCTTACAGAAAATATGTTGTTGTTTTTGCAAGACTCATAATCAAGAACAGCGAGAAAGACTATTTCGCAAACTGTTGAAAGAAACTCAGTCCGTTCTTACAACGACTAAGTCCTTATGCACAGATGTTAAATAAAAATAAAACAAAAACTTGCCCATTAGCCAAACCAAAGAAAGAAACCAATGAAAGCACGTACTCTACCAAGATATTAGACTTAGCAAAACAAAACAAAAAACATTTTGTATGTTTATATTAAATAAAATATGATATTCGTTTATTTATTTGACGTTGGAAAGGAGAAAAAATTCACGAAGAAAAACAAAAACGAACTGATAATAGACAAACTATAAAACAATATCAATTGTTGTTTCTTTTACTTAAGAACTGCAGAACGTATAATAACAAAATTAATTAAGCTGACTCATTACACATAAACTGTATAAAAATACTTTAAATGGGACTTTTGAGTTTTTTTTCTCCATTATCGTTAAAGTCAATACACACAGTATTTAATTACATAAATCAATTCAGAAAAAAAACTTTAAATTTTCGCATTATTAAATTTTATAAAAACACTGTTTTAATTACATGATATTCATAAGATAGAATAATAAAATATTGAATCTGAATATTCATAAGCAATAAGGATAATCCAATCAATTTTGTTGATTGGATTATTCCTGAGTAGTTGTGAAATCAGTGACACGTGCACTCATTATTTTATAAAAATATTGAATATCTATTTAAGTTCGTTTTCAAAATTTTCCTTCAGTTTCCACTAAAATAAACAAAGTGAAAAGAATTTAAACATTTTTCCTGTGTGCATATACGATGACTTTAAAAGAGTCCTGGGTGCACTTTGTATGTCCTGAGTGCACTCAGGAGATCCTGGGCAGTGTTTAGACGTACCTGTTAATTTGCAACTGTTTTTTTTTCTGTTTTGGCACATACTTATATGTGAACCTCATTAAATTCGATCTCAAAATAGTGACTATAAAGGAATAGATATTTTAAAGTCTTAATAAATTCCATTGAGCACAAAACTAATCCAAATTCGATTTCAATTATTTCGTGATTCTAAAATACGTTTTTTTTTGTGGCAGAAATTACAATTATTTTTTTTATCTGATATGACTTTGAAACACTGATTTAAGATTTATATTGTCCACAAAATATCATAAAATATAAGGGATAAAAAAGACGCTTTTCTATTTTCTATTCAAGGTTGACATATCGTACGCTTCCCCTTTGATTGGATAATATATCATTTTTAGCATAATCAAAATCATCAATTTTTTTTTATCCTTGCTACACGTGGCGTTATTTCTTCGTCTGTATAACACAGCTAGTGAATTAGTCTAAATATCCATCCAATGCATAGTAATGTTTCTTTTTCATCACTTTTTTATTCTTAAATATAAGCGTTGTCTATTTCTATCTGACAAGCACACACATAGACTTTTTCATTAGTATAGAAAGTCCCTGGCCAACAATAGCAACAACGTCCTTTTGATGATCAATTCATTATAAAAAAAAACCAACTAAACTATGTGGATAGTGGGTCATCACACACAGGTTTGTTTAACAAGACAGCTGATTGGATAAATGTGATAGATTGTCACGCCTACATTAAACTGCTGTCCAATCAAATGCCAGCAGAAACCTGTCTATAAAAAGGTTATTGCAAGCGTGGATAAGTTAGAGATTTGATTGTGTATTCGATATTTGAACAAAAAGTTAGATAATCACTATTCGTTTAGAATTAAATTGCGAAGAACGTGTTCGTGTAACAACCCTCCCCTTTTCCCGTTTTCGCCTTCTTATTTTTACACTTTCTTTTTTAACAGAAAAGTATTAAATATGAGCGTACTGCAAGTTTCTGAATTTTACAAACATTCTATATAGCGACTTGTGATTTCCGGGAACGTCATATTTTCAAGATTTCACAGACCCCTGAAAAAGTTAGAACATACAAGTTTCATCTACCATTTGCAGAAAAAACAATACCACAATATATTTGTAAATTGGAAGAGATTAAGAATTATAGTTTAATAGCCGTACTAAAAATCGTCTGAAATATAACAAAACATATTTCTCTCTGCCTGAATGCAATCGAAAGCAAAGTTTCATTTTATTCTTCATCTATTTGCAAAAGACGAAGAATTCTCCTTAAAACTGTAAATTATAAACAGGCAGACTAACTTTAAAGGATAAAATACAAGTTTGTACTACCATCCAAGGAAATAAGTGTTCCATAAAGTAACTAATCCTTAATTCACAACCGTCAAAACTGTGGACTCATTTTTGATATTTACCTGAGAGATCATAAAGGACATACATCTACCAAGAACTTAACCAAAATGGCAAAAATGAAACAATACCTATTTTTGTTTTGGTAGACGAGTAGCAAATTGATAAAGGAAATGTTATTGAAAGAGAATTAAGATATACATGTATGATAATTTTTCTAAGCAAAGTGGCAAAAACACGCATATATAGAGTTGCAAAAAAAACCTATATATTAATAGTCAATTTCGACTATTTAATAAAGGATTATAGGTCGAACACGACACACGATTCTTGATTTCCAATGTACATGATTTAAAACCGTGCATTTTGAAGAACACATGCTTGGCCATGATCGTTGAATGTTCAGCGTACAATATTACATAATATTCAGGATGATTTCAACGAAAAGCAAACGAAAAAGATTTTTTTTTTTAAATCCGAGCATTCCTTTAATTCAACATTTAAAACCGTTTTATTTTACGCAAAATATATAAAATTGAGAATAACTGATGAACTCTTTATTCTCTCTGACACTTAGGATTGGTAGTCCCGACAGCTTTCTCTCCATTAGTAAGGGAGGTCCTGGGTAAGGGAGTTCCTAAATCCTTAACAGTAAGCACAGGACAGGAAGTGACAATCGTTTAAGTATGTAAGAGAAATATCTTGAAAAATTACTTTTTATTACATATATTCTTTTCACAGTTTATGAAATTGTTCATTAGCCTTGGTAAATGAAGATTTATTAAATTTTAATCGTGCAAATGATATAATATTTCTTAGCACCATGAAGCTGTTTAGGTACCAAGCCAGTTTGATAGTTTGTTTACTAAACAATTATTTGTTCATTTAATACATTTGTTTACAGAGTTGGTTTATATATACAATAGTTCAAGATACATACAAAACATTTTTTTTAAAATAAGTATTTTTTTTTTCAAAGAAAATAGTCTCAGAAACTGAATTGGTACCTTTCGTCTGTGACCTTTTGTCCACAAGCACGCATTATTTATGAGTAAAGTTGCAACAAAGGTCAATTTGGCTCTGATTCACAACAATTGTTCTCTTGTCAACACGACCTTTTTTTTTGTCGACACGCGCTCGCCGTATCAGGCTAGAACAAACCAATGCATATCAATGTCACATGTGTCTTTTCCTCGACTGAATGTTATTAGCAATATTAATATTGGATACAATTGTAACGTAATGAATTGCATTTGATCCTAGTCCTAAGTTTAATTTTCTGGTGAATCAGTTGAACATCTAAGTGATCATCGATGTGTAATATTTGACACTGGACATTATTTTAGGAGCGATGCAATACAAATAATGTATTTCTATCAATCATTTACTTCAGTTAAAGACTTTTGAATGTAACAATATGGTACAAATCGATTTGAGTTACGGAATTGCATATTTCTTTTTATCGAAATGAAAATATTATAAACTGCTCCCGGTTAATATAAATAAGAAGATGTGGTATGTGTGCCAAATAATCATCTCCATCCAAGTCACAAAGTATAAAACAATTATAGATTGAAAGTACGGCCTCAACACGGAGCTTTGGCTCACACCGAACAGCAAGCTATAAAGGTCCCCAAAATGACTTGTGTAAAACAATTCAAAATGGAAACACAAAGGTCTAATCTATAAGTACGATCATTTCGCTACGTTATTTAATAGTTTTTTGGTCAATTCCGAAAAGTAAGTAAGCATCTCACTGTTTTTTTAAATCAGAAGTAACGCTGTTGTTATAAAAAAAATCTGATACGAAACAGAAATATAAACCGTACACAAGATTTTATCAATCGTTTCTTAACTTATGTTGTTTGATATTTTTCTATAATATGATTGTTTCTTGTTTTAGTTCGTGCTAAAAAAAACTTGATGATGAAAAAAAAATCAAGAGAGGTATCGAAATCGGTCTTTATAGGTACCTAATGGTAAATATAAACTGTCAACTAAATTCTTAAAATATTCTTTATTCTTGTTGTTTTTTTTTTTTAAATAATGTTTTTTTATTTGTCAATATAATAATTTTACCCGGTAAATCCTTATATAAGATAAAACATGGAACTTTATTCATTTTACGTCCATCGATAAAACATCATAAGCGTTGCATGGGTAATTATTTAGATAGTTTATGACAACCCGTTTCGGTTGACTGCTTAGATAATCCGTTTATTGAAATGTAAAGAACTTTCACCAAGCATTTGTCATCTATATATAATATTTAAAAATATAAAGTAAATTAGATACTTAGAGTATATTTCTCTTGACAAATTTTATATGGATCAGAACTATTACATTAGAAACAAAAAATGTTTAAGAAAATTTAGGAACATCTTTGGGATATATTACTTATCATTATATCTTTACGGGCGGAATGAATAAATACATGACTACTTTATGTCAGAAAGCACGACTGCAAAGTTTAAATGACTAACACATTTCCCGGTTACAAAAATTAATCTTTTCTTATATAACTAATTAAATGTTAAAAATTCTATCGGGAAAAAATGAATTGTTCGTTTGCATAGTTATTTAATGAAATAGATATATAGTATTACATTAAAAGACCACAAAAGAATATCCTCCAATCTATGCCGATTTTATTCATAAAGGGGAGTAACCCCTGAAAAAACACAGATAAAGTGTCGCTCGTTTTATTTAAAATATTTAAAATCTTAACACGACTGAACACGATCTTACAGCAACTAAACAGATTTGTTACCTTTGGTCTTATTTTATCTGAACGGGATCTAATCAAGTCTTATTTGAACGCTAGAAGAATCTGTCTTGTTTATCTTGACCCGACTGATCTGACTGAACACGCTATATCGTAACAGAGTCTGAAAGTCTAAACAGGTCTTAACGTTTTTCCCTAGCGGTAAATCAAGGCGATTAAGACTCGATCAGACCAAAATGACCGTTTCAGACTTAAATCTTGCTACTAGTGAAATGAACTTAAATTAAAAAGCATATAGGACTACCAAAGGCCAGAGGCTCCTGACTTAAAACAGGCGCAAAAATGCTGCGGGGTTAAGCATGTTTTGTGAGATCTCAAGCCTCCCCCTATACCTCTAGCCAATGTAGAATAAACAAACACACAGCAATACGCACAGTAAAACTCAGCTTTAAAGAAGTCCGAGTCCGACGCCAGAAAAGGTTACAAAAGAAACTAAGCAAAATGACTATGATTCATACATTAACAAAGGACTACTAGCAGTTACTGACATGCCAGCTTCAGACCTCAATTAAACTTATTATTATGTTATTAAAAGATTATGTCTTCATCATATGAAAATCAAGCACAATCCATACCGTTAGTGGTTTAGTATCATACTATCATAAAATATATGAGAAACACATAATTCGCATCATGCAAACAACTAGTTTTAGAATAAATGTGTTTATTTCCGATGCAAAGACCCTATGAATGAATCAATATTTATCTCAAAAGATGCCTTCTTTAATAACCTGACAACAGTATCGTAACTATATCCCTTATAAAAAAGTCTGTTTAAAGGTTTTGGTTACCTTTGAGGTGAATACTGACGTGTTTGTGCTTTGTATAGAATATTACCACTAAAGATTGGATGTAAAATACCTGAACGTATAAGATGTCTGCATGTTGATTTATATTGAGAAATGATGTCCTTGTACCGATGAGAAAATTTAGTAAATGTTTTGAATAGTTTGTGATATCGAAAACCCTTGTGTAATAATTTTTCAGTATACAGAGATTTCTCTCTTTAAAACCAAATACGTTGTTACATACACGAACGAATCGTACAAATTGAGATATATAAACACCATACGATGGTGACAAGGGAATGTCACCATCTAAAAATGAATAATTATCAATAGGAAATGAAAAACCATCTCTTTCGTCATAAATTTTAGTAATAAGATTCCCGTTAAAGATATAGATATCAAAACCCAGGAAAGGACAGTGTTCATTGTTAGTATTAACGTTATTTAAAGTCAGTTCTGCAGGATAAATCTCTTTAGTGTACATACTGAAGTCGTCATTATTAAGAGCCTAAATATCATCCAAATATCTAAAAGTGTTATTAAATTTTTGTATCAGATATTGTTTCGATGGTCTTTGCTGATTTAAGTCATAAATTGTGACTCATAAAAATACAGAAACAGGTCCGCAATAAGTGGTGCACAGTAAGTCCCCATTGAAACTCCGATAACTTGACGATATACGGAATCTCCATAGCGAACAAAAATGTGATCTAGTAAAAATTCAAGGGCAGTTATCGTATCAAAGCAGGTCCAATTGACATAGTTCTTTGTTTGTTGTTACTAAAAATGACCAACATATCTATTCGCATTCTGACTTTTTAAATGCCCATTTAATTAGGTATGTGGTTTTTTTTAATAAGATTATGAGGCAAAGTGGTATATAGGGTAGAAAATCAAAAGTCGAAATCACCAATATAAGCTTGCAATTTATCAAGTACTTCAAACGAATTTTTGACACTTTTTAAGTAATTAATTCCACTATTTTCAAGACCTTATTTGAACAATTTATAACCAGGTTTTTGATTGTATCAAGTGTACTAATTAGTAGATTAAACAGTTTAATGGTGGAACAACGACTTGAAGACGAAATAAATCTATCTTTGTAAGGTGTTTTGTGCAGCTTTGGAAGTCAGTACATAGTTCGAACTTTCATTGTATTTGGTTTTGCTTGTAAAGAGTTAGCTAAAAGTTTATGTTTGTTACAGGTGTCATTTTCAGACAAAAATGGAATATAAACATGTGTACGCTTTCCTTTATAAACATGTAACAGTCGTGTATTGTTTATATTTTATTTCAAGTTTTAAATTAAAAACAGTTCCAAACATAAACGTGTTGATTTACACATTATGTCGGTTCAAAGTCGTTCATGGCAAAAGAAGTGTCAAACCTACCTCTTAGTATAGAATCCTAATTTTTTTCATTTAACTTGAAAGGAAAATTCAAGTGTGAAACAGAAAAGAATTTATGTGTTATATGCTTGCTATGCTGTGACACATTTTACAGCCACTATTATAAAGTAAGTTCTTTAAGAAACTGATTCTAACTCACAGATCATATGTTACTTAAACCAAAGACATGGTTTGCCTAAGTATAGCAACACAAAATATACTATCCAATAAATTGTATAAAAGCTACCAAAATACGAAATAAGTGTCCGGTCCATCAAACAATACAGATTTTTAGTGTAATTTTTTAAGTAAAAGCACTGCGCAATTGCATGGCAACCTATGTTATTTGTTTACCTTGATCTTGAAAAATGCAATTATCTTAGTGTGGAATAATTCGGTTATCCGTCTTCCTGACGTTTTCCAGATAAAATTTCTTATTCATTATCCTGAATTAATATTGTAGGTACATTCTTTTTTTAAATATAAGACTTGATGGATATCACCACAATGTTCATCATGCAATGTTAATGTCGTAACGATACACTGGATTTACAAATACCACTGAAATTTCATTTACTGATCAAGCTGTTGGCTTCTTTTTTATAAATTGTCTTGGGATAAGATTGATATTATTTTTATTCTATTAGCTATTCTATCCATCCACATTAGTGAAATCTTTCTCAGAAGATCATGTATTAATTACTTACCGAAAACAGATGCTAGTTCAACTTTACCACGAGCAACGTAATGAAAACTACAACTTATCTGAAGCCAGGATACTGTTATTTTTAAAAAACATTTGTAATGATTGCATGCATATATACATTATGTATATAGCTCCTAGTTTACTAGTTTATTATGCACAAACGATCAATTACTTTTTCTTCAAATATTTTATAAAAAAATCTACATATCATAACTCTGTGTTCTCTCGCCACCAACGTTCAACATGTGTTTTTTTTTCTTCAAAAAACTGCAACTGTATATACCTTCATACACTTTTTTAAATTGTGGATAGCCTAATCATACATTACTTTGGATTATTTTTCATATGTAGCATAGTTATAACGATTAGAAATAAGAGCTTCAATATATACACAGAATTTCATTTACTTGCTACCCACCATATTCACTGAATACAAGTCTGAGGTTTCCGGTTGCCAAATTGACAATCATAACCCGAGTCTTTTATCATTCAGATATAATAAGTATTTAATTTTGATATGTTTTTCGCCTATTCCAGTCGATTCAACTTTAGCTCACCTGGTTCAAATTGAAAGTGCCAGCTTTCGCAATCAGTTTTTTATCCATCGTCAATCCATGAGTGGATTGGATTTCTTTACAAACCGACCAGAAACTGGATAGTATTGACATTCACATAGAATATTCGCCGATACTGGTGAAGTTTTAGAAGGACGTCAAAGAATTTGAGAAGTTAAAAGTGAAGTCTTCTTCCTCAAACAAAATTCGTCTAAAGAAGGAAAAACAGGGACAGATTTTCGTTCCTGTTTCTAACACTGTAGATATCATCAAATTTATCCTCTGTTTCCAGACACCAGATGAAGCATCCAGGAACATGATTATAACAGGTATCGATATGTTTGTCGACGGAAGAATCGTGCTTGCTGATCAATCGTCAAACAAAAGACTTGTTATCATGAATGAAGAAGGCCATTTTATAAAAATCATAAAACTTGAAGGTATGTGTGTGATGTTGCAGTGATAAAAAAGGACATAGTTGCTACAACTTTGATTATAGAGAGGAAATTTCTTATTATTGATGTAAACGCGTCAAAAGTACAAATGAGTATATTTACGAAAGACGAATGCTACGGTATTATTAGTACAGATGAACAATTAGTCGTCAGTCTCGTTTACAAGACCATTTAGTTCTTTGATCTTTTTGGTAATGCCTTGATAACTTTGTCAACAGCCAGTAGCTTAATATGTTGTTCCGTATTTTATGTCAAACTTTGTTATACCGCACACAATAATGATGCAGTCTACTCGACTGAATTGACTGGAGAAGTTCTTTGGAAATTTGACTGCCAGAAATCTGATTATCCGTCTGGTATAACTAACGATACCTATGGAAATATTTTCGTTGCTTGTACGGATAGTATGCAGCTGTTGGTGATAGGGAAAATGGGAATGAATCAAGAGTTTTTTTGACAAAAGAAAATGGAATGCACATATCTAGAGCAATTCATTACAACCGTAAAACTAACTTACTTCTTGTGTGTAATTATTCCGGCCAATGTTTTCTTTACAATGTTACACACTGATTTATTTTTAAAACTTCCGAAATATTTGTTTATGTTTTATCTCATTTTGCATCTTATTCTAACCTTACGGGTTCACATGCGAATGATCAATCTAAAATGCCCTAGCAACAAAAACAAAAAAGATGAAACATACATACAACACGACCAACAGATTCTATATCTTTGGAATGAAGGGAAAACGTTACATAATTGTGTGATTCTCATATCCATAATCTTGATTTTGAGACTTTTTTTTTATATTTTTCGAGTCTGACATTCCCTTTTGTAGTTATTGCCCCTGAAATAACATTTTGATAAAATTTCACAGTTTTAGGTTTATAGATTTAAACAAACTGAAACAGTAAAAGCAAAACTTACATGTGTAAAATGATTTAAAGGTCAAGGTCTATCTCCTATTGAAGTTTAAGAAAAATTGGACTACCAGTTTCAGAGTTATTACTCCTAAAATGTCATTTTTGTTTTTGAAGCGTTCAGTTATTATCTTGAAAACTATAACCGATAGAAAAAAATTGAAAGCTATACAAGAGACAATAAAAATAAGATCAACAAATAAGTCAACATGATAGAAACGTCAATTGACTCTTTCAGGAGTTATTACCTTTGAATGATGAGTTTTACCCGTTTTGCCGTTTTTGCGAAAACTATACTAAATAGAGAGAATCATTCAATAGTAGTAATGTTCAGCACAACAAGATATACAAATATGTTAAAATTGCCGAAATTATCAAACGTTCCTTTTAAGAAATATGTTCTCTCAATGATTTTTACCCATCTTTTTTACATTTTTGTCAAAAAACTATAATTGTGGAAAGTAAAATAACAAAATTAATGAACTCCAAAAACGTCCCAAACTAAAAGTCCCTTATCAAATGGCAAAATCAAAAGCTCAAACACATCAAACGAAATGGAAGACACATGTCATATTCCTGACATGGTACAGGCATTTCTTTATGTAGAAAATGGTGGATTAAACCCGGTTTTATAGCTAGCTAAACCTATCACTTGTATGAAAGTTGCAGAGAATTCTATTATATTGACAACAATGTGTGAGCAAAACAAAAAGACATAATAGGTAAAAATGTCAAAAATAGGGGTACAGCAGTCAACATTCTGATCTCAATGACTATAAAACAAACAAATATAACTTGGTTATATTGTCAAACAACGTAATGGACGTTTTGTCCTTATCTGACGATTTGTTTACTAATTTCTTTGCAAATTATTTTTGTAAACTGGGAAACATCTGTTAACAATAAGAATGATCAACAATACAAGATCTACAAAACAATGCCACTGAATAAGAATTACAAATAAGCAAACGTAACCACCTGATATAGGTTACCCGAAGAAAAGAAACAATGATAGCAAAAATTACATAATCCCCGTACAGTGAACAACTTTTCGCCTCTATTCGCCGTACACTTTATCCGCTTTATATACATGAATTTCTCTGTGTAAAAAATAGTCTTTTTCGAAATACAGTGTTGTTCAAGCTTAAATATCATATACCTTTGTTTTATGAAAACATCAAATGAATAGTTGAAGGATAAATGTGTTTTTAGCAAGTTTGAACTCGCCACATCCTTTGTTGAACAAGTACACCCTCCCCCCCCCAAATCCGATCCTGGAGATTTGAAGAGAGAGAAAGCCAATTAAGGATCATACTCAACCCTAAAAAGTAGCTATATTATTAGAAATCAGTATTACAAAACTATACTTGTTAGCAAAACATTGAATATAATGAAAATAAGATGAATTTGACTTTACATGACTTTACGTTTTTTTCCAACCACTTCGAGGGGACCTATATCCAGTGGTGATGCTACACAGTGGTGATATTACCAGATTTATATATCTCAAATGGTTGTCTCATTGACAGTTATACCACATCTTCTTATTTGATAATTAGTTTTTACCTAGCCTAGTAGATATATAACTGCCCTTCATAAGCTGCGCTAGTATAGTACTTCCGGGGACCTTTATCTCAATACAGAACTTGGTTATTGTGGCAATAAATAGAGACACAAATTATTAAGACAACTTGAGGTCAGGAAGTAGTCTTCAACAATACTGCATATTGTTTGAACATTATTTGTTTAGCTCTAAATCTCCAAAATAATTAAACACTAAAATCTGAGCAACACGAACCCCATCAAAAACCGGGGGTGATTGCAGGTGCTCCGGATGCGTGGGCAGACCCTGTTCAAAATATGGCACCGTCGTGTTGCTAATGTGAATACAACAAAATAACGGGCATATATGCAGATTGATATTTCTTCGAATCACATAATAATAGTTTGCCTTAATCTTAGATATCTCTGTTTTTGACATGGTAACATGTAAACCATGTAAAGCGTTCTTTCCGCCGCCTCGTATGAAAAGGAGTTCAATTTGTTTTGGATCAAATGAGCCTAATGATAACTTACAAAACACACGTTTGATCACACATACCACTAAAGCTCTCGCGTTTGGCTAAATGTTTGTTCTTTTTTCGGCGGGAATTTAACACTTACTTATATAACATCATAGCAATTCCGGGTGCACTGTGTACATCGCCTTTTTCCGATACTAGTATGCCAACTAGGCTTATACAAATATCGCTTTCTTAGTTGAGTGATGCCTTTCCTCTTCAGTTTGATTGAAATCTAAAACACAGTACATGCCAAATGGTGGCATATTCATTGAACATCTTGCAGATCAATACATATATAGTGTTTGATATCAGACCATCGAGGAGTACAAAGCTTTCTAATAAATTGATTTTGTTATTTTGATTTGGAGGCTCCAATTTGTTTACACGAGGCTTTCTTCACTAAAACATGATTTACAAATACCGAGTTTTGTTATTTTCTTGATTGATTGCAGATTAGCTAAAACTCAGTAGCAATATTTCATGTATATTCATGCAGGACGAGAACAAATTAATAATTATTAAAAAAGGTAGGTTTTGCTTGGTTGATCGCCCGGGATAAAAGGCGATAATTTTTACCTGCACTGGAAAATGGGGGAATGTTGGACTGACTTGCTTGGCATAATCCCTTCTTCATCTTCATGACTTGGTAGATTGCTCACGTAATTTTGTCAATAAAACGGAATTATGCACATCTGTTATACAAGTGGTAATAAGGTATAAGGGAAATGCATGCACCAAGTCAGGAATATGACAGTTGTTTTTCAATCGTTCTGTAAGTTGAAAAAGTCTAACGTTTGATTTTGTTAGGTTTTATGGGTTCTCTCTTTTTAATTTAACTTTGCGTTTGGTGTTTTTGTTCATACTTTTTGATATGATATGCTTGTATTAAATATCCATATTCTGCTTAATGGTACAGGGAAAACGTATATGGCCAGCCTGTAGTCCTTCATACTATGCACATAAATACATCCATTTTTTTTAAAATTCTAACAATTTTACAAATGCTTTTCAATCATTCCTAAAATTATTAATGTCACATCTTCATATGAGATGACTGCACTATTATGATCAAATGATAAATGCAAAAAAATCATAGCTGCTATTTAAAATGACGTTGGTATCATTTGATTATTTATCTACTTATCAAGGTTTTTATTTTAGAAGACTGCATAAGTTTTCTCAAATGTATAGCTGTATCCCAATCGTTGATTGATAGCGTTTGGTTTTGTCAGTTTTTATGGACTTCTCCTTTTTGATTTTGTGTTTGAGTCTTATTCGTTATAATTTTTTTATCAGATAGTCTGATTATTTAATGTTGATAAAAACACAGAATGGTAATAGGTCAAGACTACATTGAATATTTACGGTGAAAAATTATTTTCCAAAGAAATATATTTTGGCAGCATTAAATGAAGCTGAACGGCGACTATGCACTCTGTTAGATTCGGAGATAGAAGAAGCACTTGGGTGAAGTATATAATCCACATTGAAGGTGGGGATGTTTTTTTTTCTTGATGACCTTTGAAAATGCATTAAATCATAATATGATAAAACCTTTGGAAATCTCCACAAAAATTCCAAACTAATATGGTTTATGTCGACCTAATGTAATTTTATAATCCAAAACGTTAGTTTATTATAAGAGTCTAGATTGGGTTCTTTATTTATGTATTCTTTTATTTTTTTAGACATTTTTAGCACCTTATCATTCTTTTTTCTTCATTTTGACCTATTAAACCATTCTTTATATTTTTTTCCCTTAGTTTTCTATTTCGCCTATTATTTTTCATTGTGTAAACCCCATCAAGACCCTCTTCTATTGTGTTCATGTCTCATAAAGATAAAAGAATATACTTTCTGATAGTTTGTCCGTGTACATAATCCTTACTTGTATATAATTATGTAGATCATATATATTTTCAGATTATATATATTTCACTTGTTCAATTGCCAAAAAAAAAACAACCTAATATGCAATCAACTAAATGTAATTCAAATTGATTGCACTGCTAATTATTGGGCTTCATGGTAGAAAACAAAAGCTAAGAATAGTAATAAATAGTATCTGACCGTATCAAGACTCAAACAGTCAAAGGGACATAACCATATTTTGTTATTTGGGAAAGCTATATCACGTGACAATACTTCCTGGTTACATTTCGGTCAACAGACTGTTATAACATTGTATAACAATTACACATAGGACTTGCAGTATTTGTTGTGAAATATTTTGGTTGACAATTGAGTCTAAAAGTAAGTATTTAACAGTTATTAAAGTACTTTACTAATTGTCATACATGAATGTTATAATTAAATTAGTACTTTCGTTTTCTGACGGAAGAAAAATATATCACTTAGGTCTAATGAAGCAGTTTTAGTTTGCAGATGTGTTTTGCATATTTGTGTTTTTATAATTTTGTTTTTTTTATTAATAAAAGTATACAGGGGTTCTCTTTTTAATGAAAATGAACAATTAAATGGCATCAGACCATATCAATCAAAGGGAAATAACAATATTTCGTCCTTTGTCAAAACATGGATAGTACCGTGGTGGACTAATTTATCACGTGACGGTACTAAATGATAACACTACTGTCATCAGGCTGTTATAAAACTTGTAAAAAGTTTCTAAAGTATTTTATGGTTGACATGCTGAGTCGCAAAGTAGGTATTTGTCGATTATCTAACTTTTCAAAAAAAGCTATTATTAAATTTGTACTTTCGTTTTCTGAAGATATAACATAATATACCTCTCCGATCTAGTGAATTACCGTAAAATCAAAAATTATTGAGTGTTCTTTATTGACAAATGGACAAAAATGCAAAATTAATTATTACGATTTGAGGAAATTCAGAAGATTCAGAAAGCGATTTCTTGATAAAGCGATAAACACCAAGATGCATTGTGCGTTTTAGTAAAAACTTCAGAACACTTTGTGAATTTACAAAAGCAGTTTAAGTGGCATGGATGTCTTAAAGTTATTTGTGTCGAAGGTTTCCGATTTCTTTTTTTTTAAATAGACTGCAATTATCTTTTTATTCGAAAAAGAAGATGAAACAAAATGGATAGTATTCAATAATATGAAACCACCATTCTTGTTTTCCAATTTATTTAGATTTAATGTCTCTCGTTCTCCTTGGATCAAAACATCAAAAATGTGGGAGGATATGTTTTAATTTAACACTATAAGGTATTGGGAATTATGGATACAGAACATTCTTTTTGTCATCTGCTTGACCACAATATTGTTTTCATCAAATATGGGATAAGAAAATTTTTTTTAGGAAAAAAACATTGTCATAACCCACCCACCCAACTCATTTACTGATCAAAACTGTTTGTTTTTTGGGATAAGATTGAGAGTTTTTTTTATTTGTAATTATTTATCGAATATTCTATCCGTTCAACTTCACCTCGAGAAACAAAATAAAACTACAACTTATCTCAAACCAAGACATTTATAAACGATTTATATTAATTGCTTGTACAGATAGCTCTTGGTTTATCATTTTCAATATATAATTAAATTATCATCTCAATAAGTAAAATGTAAAGTTATCTAGTTAATTGTACCTTTAAAGGTCTGTTTTTAATTATTTGCTCTGTTGTGATGTATGTTTACATCATTTTGATTGCTGCAACCAGATTATTATCACATTTACCTATTAAGATAGTTGGGTTGCTCATCCAATTTTCAGTAAGACGGAACTTTAAACAAGTGAAACCTTATTTTTACTTTGCTGGATAGTTATATCGTTGGCAACCATACCTCATCTCCTTATCTTTAAAAAAAATTATAAAAAACAACTGTCACACCAGCAGGATGTTTAGCTAGCTTCAAAAATAAGGTTTAACCCACCATTTCCTTCGGACAATGCCTGCACCAAGTCAGGAATATGAGAGTTGATTTTCACTTGTCCTATTGATGGTTAATGTTTGATTTAGTCAGTTTTTATAGACTTTCTCTTTTTGAAATTACTTTGGAGTTCGGTATTTTGTTATATTCTTTTATACTAACAAACAATCAATTAAATTGCTTCATATATTTTATAAAACGTTCTACTTATCAAAACTCTGGTTCTCTCGCCACCAACATTCAGCGTGTGTTTTTGTTTAAAATGCTACAACTGTATATACCGTCATATACGTACTTTTATAAATTGTGGCTAGCCTAATATTAAGGAACCATATAGAATATAGAGGGTAATGAGTAAATTTACTTCTTTATAGATAAAGAAAATACACATATAAGTGAAGACAGCATGATGCCATTTGATGTCTTTCGATTATTTTCATCGTTGGGCGGCTGTCTAAATGACATATAGCCCACGTCTCCTTTTATCTATGTTTGTGTAAAATTTGATGAGGTGTTTTAACAGTTTGTTTCACGTGTTAAGTTCCTAAACATCCCTTCACGAATTTCAATTTTTTTTGGTTTTGAACTCTTCGGACGCAAAAAAAAATTATAAGGTGTCATTTTAGTTTTCTTACCATCTTGTATTCATATGAAGATATGGTAGGCGAAAACAAGTATTGTTTCTGGTTGTCAAATTGACCATCATAAATACCCCGTCTTTTGTCAGTGCAAATAAATTATTAAATTTTTTATATTAAATCTTGATCTGTTTTTTCACACTTTTTTATTAATAAGTTGATCCGACTTCAGCTCACCTGGCTCGACATTCAAATGCAAGTATTCGCAATCAGTTGTTTTCAGTCGTCCATCCATGATCTGTGTGTAAGCTTTAATACGTATAATGTTAATGGTTGAAGTATAGCTTTGAAATAAAAAAGAATATGTAGCAGTAACATGGTGTAACACCTTACCATTGTAAGATGCATACATCGTTCTGTAAAAAATTGTCAGATTTAAAATCTAAGATTCTTATTCTCACCCTTAAAAATATCAACAATTACATATAAAGGTGAATTTTACGGCTGGCTTTTTTCCATTTTTCTCAACATTCCCACAATATATAACAAGAACAAAATATATCATTCCACTGTAAATATTTGATTGGTTGAGATTATCCGAAGTAACATGACAAAAATACATCATACTTCCCTCTGAACACCATATTTAACTCTGCCGGGCAAGAGGTAAAGCCTTGTTTTTCTAATATATTTGTGTTTCCCTTGCCTTCGGTAGATATGAAGCTTTATCCAAGAAAATTGTTTTTTTTTTCCGGGGCAATCTTTTTTTTATGGTAAATTAAATTTGACAAGGACATTAATGTTTAATTCCACTACTAGTTACGTTTATTTAACAAAATAAGCAACAAGGACCATAAAACAATTTACCCCATTAAATAAGATTAAATCATGCATTTTCTTGCCAGCTAACCGATTCAGGCTTTACGAGGCATCTAGTTATACTTTTACAATGTCATTTCAGAGTTGTCTGCAATCTATAAGGAGTGTAAACGTTGTGCTTGTCTTTTTAGTGTACAGTTAAATCAGATAATCGCTTATCTTCAAATCATACTACTGTGGATTCATTTATTTTCTTGGGTACCAATTTCCGTGGATTAAGGAAAACATACATCTTCGTGGATATTTATATACGTGGTTTTGACGAAGTCTGCATACACGCCTATAGAAAATTTGTTATTCGTTGAATATTTAACTTCGTAAATCACCTATATCCACTAATTCTACGAAAATTGGTATCCAACGAATAATAATGAATCCACAGTATTTGTGAATAAATAAATAATTAGTTCCGGATCATCCGGACAATTACTATTTTCAAATCAAGATTCGGAAACACAGCTTATATTTTCTTGGACTGAACATTTTATTATGTAATTTTTCGGAATAAATATAAAAGTTATGAAAAAGTAAATTAAAGTGTCTTTTGTTTTTCAGTTTCATATGGCGTCATCCGTACCGATATGCGATATTTGTATGACAGATAACATAACAAAATCTGCCTCTGTTTGGTGTGAAGAATGTGAAGAAGCCATATGTAATGAATGCGAAAGACAACATGGCCGCATGGGTTTGTTAAAGAACCATAAAACAATACCTATAAAAGATTACCAGAAACTGCCTAGTTCTGTTGCTGCAATCAAACAGAAATGCATGCGTCACAGTTTAAAATTCGACTTCTATTGTGTAATTCACAACGAACCATGCTGTGTGTCTTGCATTGCAGAGAAACATGGCACCTGTCAAAAATTGAAGCCATTATCAGAAGTAGTGGGAGGAGTAAAGTCGTCTGCTGCATTTGCAGATTTAGAAGATAGGACAAAAGATATCAGCGCACTTATTGGCAATCTGATAACTGAGAAAAAAAATAATCGAGCATCTTTAGGAGTTCAGAAGGATAAAATCATTTCTGAAGTGCAAAATATCCGAGCAGCAATAAATAATCATTTAGTTAAACTAGAAAAAGATCTTTTGGATAAATTGGACAACACGGAGAAAAAACAGAACGGAAATATTGATATTTTTATTAAAAAAATCTCAGAAATGCGCAGAAAAGTAGAAAACATAAGTGTTGATTTGGAAAAAACTAAGCAACACGCGTCAAATTTCCAAGCTTTCGTTTGTATACATGAATGGAATAAAAGAATTGAGATAGAAGAAAAAGATTGGATGTCCTTACAAACCAACCAGATAATGAACCATTGTGATATTAACATAACATGTTCACCGATACTTATGAAGTTCGAGAAAGACGTCGCAGAATTAGGGAGGATAGAAGTTAAATTTTTGTCCTCAAAGAAAATTCTTCTTAAGAAGGAGAAACAGGGACAGATTTTCGTTCCTATTCCTAACACTGTAGATAACATTAAATTGACAAATATCCGCTCTTTCCACACACCAGACGGAGCATCCAGCAACACGATTATAACAGGAATCGATATGTTCGAAGACGGGAGAATTGTGCTAGCTGATGACGAACCTTCAAACAATAGACTTGTTATCATGAATCAAGAAGGCGAGTATATCAAAACAATACCACTTAAGGACACATGTTATGATGTTGCAGTGATAGATAAAGACATTGTTGCTACAACATTAGTTGAAAAGAGGAAATTTGTTTTTATTAATGTAAACTCATCAATAGTGCAACGGACTATATCTACGAAACACAAGTGCTACGGTGTTATTAGTACAGGTGAACAATTGGTCGTCAGTCTCTACAACAATACCATTCAGTTCTTTGATCTTTATGGTAATTCCTTGTCAACTTTGTCAACAACCGATATCTCCGTTCATTGTTCAGTTTTGAATGACAAACTTTTTTATACCACACATAATAGTGATGCTGTCTTCTCGACTAATTTTAAAGGTGAAGTTTGTTGGCAATTTGACTGTAAGAAATCAGCTTGGCCGACTGGTATAGCTAACGATGGGTCTGGAAATATATTCGTAGCTTGCAGGGATGTTCATCAAGTTATGGTATTAAGAAAGGATGAGAAGAAATCTAGAATTCTCTTGACGAAAAAAGACGGATTGGAAAAACCCGGAGCCTTACATTTCAATCGTAAAACTAACACCCTTTTTGTGTGTAATGAATCCGGACAATGCTTTCTATACAAAGTTACAAACTGAATTAGTTTAGTTCATATCGCGGAAAAAAATACGTTTGTAGAAAATTGTCAGTGAACAATTGCTGTCCTTATGACATACTGTTATATTGGAAGTATTTTCCTAATCACTAAGTAGAATTACTTGGTAAATAGTAAGTCATTGAACCAGATTAGATGTCCTTGATTTGAAATATATATAAGCCTGTGTTATACTCTTGTTGAAATTTTTGTTATCTTATATTTTTTTCATATATTTTCAATGAAAAATTTAAATATTTAGTTATCTTATTCCTAAAGAAAAGTACCAACAAGAGAAAGTGGACACATTGTTTTTCATTAGTTAAACATACTTGACGCAAAACTTATGGTTATTTGGTTCTCGAAGATAACAAAATTTGTATGTGTTTCTTTTTGTAGTTTGCAGTTTCACGGAATCAATTCTGAAAATATTAATAAAGTATTCCTGGTAATTTTTATACGACCGCAAAAATTGAAAATTTTTTGGTCGTATATTGGTATGACGTCGTCGTCGTCGTCGTCGTCGTCGTCGTCGTCGTCGTCGTCTGGCGTCGTCCGGCGTCGTCCGAAGACACATTGGTTTTCGCACTCTAACTTTAGTTTAAGTAAATGGATCTCCATGAAATTTTACCATAAGGTTCAATACCACGAAAGGAGGGTAAGGATTGATTTTGGGGGTTATGGTACCAACAGTTAAGGAATTAGGGGCCAAAAAGGGGCCAAAAATAAGCCTTTTTGTAACTTCCAGACAATAACTTGTGTGTAAGTGTATGGATCTCTCTGACATTGTACCACAAGGTTCCATATCACAAAGGGAAGGCTGTAATTGATTTTGGGGGTAATTGCCTCAAAATTTTAGGAATTAGGGGCCAAAAAAGGGGCAAAAAACAAGCATTTTTCTAGTTTCATGACAATAACTTGTGTGTAAGTGTTTGGATATTTCTGAAATTGTACTACAAGGTTCCATATCACAAAGGGAAAGCTGGAATTGAGTTTGGGGGTAATTGCCCGAAACGTTTAGGAATTGGGGGCCAAAAAGAGGCCAAAAATAAGCATTTTTCTAGTTTCCAGACAATAACTTGTGTTCAAGTGTATGGATCTCTCTGAAATTGTACTGCAAGGTACCATACCACAAAGGGAAGGCTGGGATTGAGTTTGGGGGTGATGAATCATAAGGGGGTTCAAAAAATTTGGGGGGGGGGGGGGATTTTTTTTTTCTTTTTTTTTCTTTTTTTCCTTTTTTTTTTCTTTTAAAATTTTCCATTCTAAGTTGGTTATTTCTGATTAATATTTAAAAGCAAATAATAATGATATGGTAGGAGATACACACCAAACAGGATGTGTAAATTATTATATAATAAGTATTGTGCAATAGCAAGAAATTTTCAATTGCACAGTATTGCACAATTGCAAGAAATCTTCAATTGCACAGTATTGTGCAATAGCAAGAAATCTTCAATTGCACAGTATTGCGCAATAGCAAGAAATATCCAATAGCACAATATTGCGCAATAGCAAGAAATTGTCAATTGTACAGTATTGCACAATAGCAAGAAATATTCAATTGCACAGTATTGTGCAAAAGAAGATACTTCGTATAAATTGCTTATTTCTTGATCAATTTCAATGGGGTTTTATTCTTGAATTCTTGGGGTTCTTTAATATGCTGAATCTAACCGTGTATTAAGTTTTTGGATTTTGGGCCCCGTTTTTAAATTGGTCCACATTGAGGTCCAAAGGGTCCAAAATTTAACTTTGTTTGATTTCATCAAAAATTGAATTATTGGGGTTCTTTGATATGCCGAATCTAACCGTGTATTTAGATTCTTAATTTTTGGTTCCGTTTTCAAATTGGTCTACATTAAGGTCAAAAGGGTCCAAAATTAAACTTAGTTTGATTTTAACAAAAATTGAATTTTTAGGGTACTTTGATATGCTGAATCTAACCGTGTATTAAGTTTTTGGATTTTGGGCCCCGTTTTTAAATTGGTCCACATTGAGGTCCAAAGGGTCCAAAATTTAACTTTGTTTGATTTCATCAAAAATTGAATTATTGGGGTTCTTTGATATGCCGAATCTAACCGTGTATTTAGATTCTTAATTTTTGGTTCCGTTTTCAATTTGGTCTACATTAAGGTCAAAAGGGTCCAAAATTAAACTTAGTTTGATTTTAACAAAAATTGAATTTTTAGGGTACTTTGATATGCTGAATCTAAACATGTATTTAGATTTTTGATTATGGGCCCAGTTTTCAAGTTGGTCCAAATCGGGGTCCAAAATTAAACTTTGTTTGATTTCAACAAAAATTGAATATATGGGATTCTTTGATATGCTGAATCTAACCATGTATTTAGATTTTTGATTTTTGGGCCCCGTTATCAACTTTGTCCACATTGAGGTCAAAAGGGTCCAAAATTAAACTTTGTTTGATTTCATCAAAAATTGAATTCTTGGGGTTCTTTGATATGCTGAATCTAACCATGTATTTAGATTTTTTATTTGTGGACCCGCTATCAAATTGGTTCATATTGAGGTCAAAAGGGTCCAAAATTAAACTTTGTTTGATTTCATCAAAAATTGAATTATTGGGGTTCTTTGATATGCCAAATCTAACCGTGTATTAAGATTTTTAATTTTGGGTCCCGTTTTTAAATTGGTCTACATTAAGGTCCAAAGGGTCCAAAATTAAACTTAGTTTGATTTTAACAAAAATTGAATTCTTGGGGCTCTTTGATATGCTTAATCTAAACATGTGTTTAGATTTTTGATTATGGGCCCAGTTTTCAAGTTGGTCCAAGTTGGGGTCCAAAATTAAACTTTGTTTGATTTCAACAAAAATTGAATATATGGGGTTCTTTGATATGCTGAATCTAAACATGTATTTAGATTTTAGATTTTTGGCCCAGTTTTCAAGTTGGTCTAAATTGGGGTCCAAAATTAAACTTTGTTTGATTTCAACAAAAATTGAATATATGGGGTTCTTTGATATGCTGAATCTTACCATGTATTTAGATTTTTTATTTGTGGGCCCGCTATCGAATTGGTTCATATTGAGGTCAAAAGGGTCCAAAATTAAACTTTGTTTGATTTCATCAAAAATTTAATTATTGGGGTTCTTTGATATGCCAAATCTAACCGTGTATTTAGATTTTTAATTTTGGGTCCCGTTTTTTAAATTGGTCTACATTAAGGTCCAAAGGGTCCAAAATTAAACTTAGTTTGATTTTAACAAAAATTGAATTTTTGGGGTTCTTTGATATGCTGAATCTAAACATGTGTTTAGATTTTTGATTATGGGACCAGTTTTCAAGTTGGTCCAAGTTGGGGTCCAAAATTAAACTTTGTTTGATTTCAACAAAAATTGAATATATGGGGTTCTTTGATATGCTGAATCTAAACATATATTTAGAGTTTAGATTTTTGGCCCAGTTTTCAAGTTGGTCCAAATTGGGGTCCAAAATTAAACTTTGTTTGATTTCAACAAAAATTGAATATATGGGGTTCTTTGATATGCTGAATCTTACCATGTATTTAGATTTTTTATTTTGTGGGCCTGCTATCAAATTGGTTCATATTGAGGTCAAAAGGGTCCAAAATTAAACTTTGTTTGATTTCATCAAAAATTGAATTATTGGGGTTCTTTGATATGCCAAATCTAACCGTGTTTTTAGATTTTTAATTTTGGGTCCCGTTTTTTAAATTGGTCTACATTAAGGTCCAAAGGGTCCAAAATGAAACTTAGTTTGATTTTAACAAAAATTGAATTCTTGGGGTACTTTGATATGCTGAATCTAAACATGTGTTTAGATTTTTGATTATGGGACCAGTTTTCAAGTTGGTCCAAGTTGGGGTCCAAAATTAAACTTTGTTTGATTTCAACAAAAATTGAATATATGGGGTTCTTTGATATGCTGAATCTAACCATGTATTTTGATTTTGGACATTGGACCATAATAGGTAAATTAAAAAAATAGAAGTTTTAGACCACATTCTTTCTGTGTCAGAAACCTATGCTGTGTCAAATATTTAATCACAATCCAAATTCAGAGCTGTATCAAGCTTGAATGTTGTGTCCATACTTGCCCCAACTGTTCAGGGTTCGACCTCTGCGGTCGTATCAAGCTGCGCCCAGCGAAGCATTTTATTGTTATTGTTTTCGTTTTGTTTTGTTTTAGTTGTTTGATGTTTTTTTTCTCTCGTTGTTTTAATGTTGTTGTTGAGTGATTTGTGTTTAAACACTGCTAAATACTTTGCATTCTTGTGAAGCAGAAATTGAAATCAATTTAGTCATACCACTCTCATGCGCATACAGAAACCGCTTGTAAACAGTTTTACTTGAACAAAATAATTTTAGCCATCTTATACAGAAGGAGGAATATTTAATTATCCATGTTATAGCAACAGCTACATTGTAGTTCATTATCATTTAATCTCATTGAAATAACTATAAGGAAAGTACGGTCAAATGAAAAAAGTTAGTTCCCACTCAAAAAATGTCCTATCATTTCAACTAAAATCAGTACTTTTCAAAAAATAATTACTAAGCTACCAAGTAACTTGATGAGCGATTTTTATAAAATAGATACCATAGGATGTAGAAATGTCTGAAGTTTTATTGTTTATTTGGCCATTATTCTCATGAGGGTCGTTTTCATTTTCTGATGGGTTAAACACAAATGCAAATTTTTACGGTTTTGATTTGGTTAGAATACATAGCAAACTTTTCCAAAAATATATTTCTTTGTGTTCATCTTGTCAGAAAATTAAAATGAGTCTGAATAATATCATGGCCAAATAACTTGTGTCCACTAACTGTACATGCTGACATGTTTAGCCTCTGCTTTACCGATTATGATTGCATTTTATGTTGAAAGTCTTCATTATTATTGGAATAAATATTAAAATAATTGTATGACACGCATATGTATGGCCTATGAATGTCAAATATGATAGTCCGGCATTTATAACGATGACCTCTACTGACCAACCACGTCATTTTGTTTGACATGAGGTTCAAAACCTTGACCCGATCTTATAAAAAATTCTACCAGTTGTCTGCAGAAAAAAAAAATAGCGTATTTATTCTGTAATGAAAAATGTATAATACAATTCGATAAATTGATTACCAGATTTTTATAATTGATTTAAAAAAAAAAGATGTTCAACACAGTATCAATTGGTTCTGAAATCGTTCGCTGCACCCATGCGATAACATATTGGTATTTAGACTCGCAGTTGATATTGAAACAGTAACACTATGTAGTAAACACTATTTTGCTCTACCAACACAAGACCAAATGAACTATGTCACACAGAAATGTATACTGTTCAATCATTCTCAACGCAGATATATAGATCAACTGTTACACGTAGAAAGTCCCTCTCTATCTTTTCAACTCCTGAACAATATTCCATGATAACAATAAAGTCATTGTTGTGCTGCAAGATTAACGTCCGACTGTTTCCTAAAGTGCGTCTGCTATACAACAAATATACATGAAACTAACTACTGTGGCGAGTTAAAAAAACCACAGTCTTCCGCCAACACAAACGTAAATGAAGCTTAAAGTTCATGCTACATGAACATTGGTAATAAAAAAACAAAATAAGCGCTTCTGTAAATGCGTCTGCTTTACGGAAAATATACATGAAAAAAACAGTTTGCAAGAATTAACAACAATTTAACATAAAGTTCATGCTACTTGAACATAATTCAGTAATAAAACAAACTAGAGGCTCTCAAGACCCCATGTCGCTCACATGTATCTACTGTGGTTTTGAAAACCATGTAAAATAAGGTTAAAATCATGATAAATAGTATTAGAAACCCTAATAATGATTGAGGCCAGGTTTGGTTTAATTTGGCTTAGTATATAGATTAAAAGTAGGTTATCCCATTGTAGTCCCCTTATCATTATTTAAATTAGTTTTCAAGTTGTGACCATTTGAAATTGTTTTTTACAATTTTCCCATAGACTTCTATAGTAAACCCCTATGTTATATTTTTAGCCATCGCGGCCATGTTGGTTAAATGGCAGGATCGTCGGATACAATTTTCAATTAAGATACCCTATTGAAAATTGTGGCTAAGTTTAATTCTATTTCGCCCAGTAGATTAAGTGGGGAAGATTTTTGAAGAAGATAACAAAAATTTAGAAAAAAATTGTTAAAAATTGACTAAAGAAGACTTTTTTGTTGAATAAACTGAATGTATTTTTTTGCCTTTTTAATACCGGTTATATCAAGCATTACTGTCAATTTTTGTCATAATCAGTTAAATAGTTTGAGAAAATTCTAGTATAATGTAAGACGACATTTACAGTTTCGAACAAAATTTCTTCGAAAAATCCAAATCAAGCCACATCATGATAGAATATAATGTGGACCAATAAATGATCAAATATTTATCTCATCTGCCTAAAAACAGTTGAATATGATACAAAAGATGACTCCAGGGTGATAAATACCACTAATGGACCTATTGGTTTTCGTTATAAGGTCCCTTTTGGTCCATTTATACCTCTCATTTCCCCAAATTTCAACTTTTTAGGCCAATAAATAAAAATTTTGGGGAAACTTTCACTCATTTATGAAAGAAATGTGATAATATATGACTAATTGAAGTGTACAAGCTGAATAAACCATCCATATAAAAGTTAACTGACTCCATGGAGGTTTAAATAAGTCTTTACGTAAAACTTAAATTTACGCCGTGTTCCAAAGAAGGACACAAAAAGCTTCCCTTTTAGTGAATAATTTGTTGTAAATGATTCAAAAATAATTTCAATTACTTGAAGAAATAAGCAGAAAAAGTCAGAAAAAATTAAAAAAAAAACACTTAGTATGGCTTCCTCTGTCTAATAATATTCTTTGTAGAGCCTATTTCAAGGCAATTTTCTCATAAAATGTGTTTTTGAGACTCAATCTATTCAGAATATTTCATTTTTGTAATATTTCACTTAAATAGCATGAAATTTTAATAAATGAGAGTACACACAAGGTCAAAGGTGAATGTGCAGCTTCCCATATTAGGTGTAATACCACCATTGATTTTCCCCTATTAGTCTTGGTTAAATTTGCACTTTTCAAAAAAATGTGCAGAATTTATCTTTGTTTCAAATAAAAAAATACATGGCATGCGTAAAGTTTTATCCTGTCCAGTACTATAGACAAAATATCACATAATGTTTCATTGCATATAAGAAAATAACCATCACTGGAAGTTAACCAATCAAATGTTCACCCTGTTTCTTCCTGTGTACAAAGCTTTTGTAACCATGTAACCCCAAGTTCCCAAAATATTCTAAAGAAACACCAAATAAAAAATTATTGGTGCTTTGAAACACCCAAGATATATGTCTATGACACAGAATTTTTTTACTGCAATGAAATGTAGGATTAATTTCCTACAACTGTCAAATTCAAGGGAATATTTGTTTTCGACCCTTTTTCGTATGCAACCGGATGTGACGTACTATGAGTTGGTGGTATTACGCCTATATAGGGCAGTAACTCCTTTAGGAGTCAATTGACAATTATTGTCATATTGTCTTATTTGTAAATCGTAATTTGCACAACATTATTGCTGTTTACAGTTTATCACTGTCTATAATGATATCTAAGATAATAACCAAAAACTGCAAAATTTCCTTAAAATTACCAATTCAGGGGCAGCAACCCAATAACGTCTGATTTGTCTGGGCAGATAGATCATAACCTGATGAACATTTTAACCTTGTCAAATTTGCTCTTAATGCTTTAGTTTCAGAGATATAAGCGAAAAACTGCATTTTACCCCTATGTTCTATTTCTAGTCATGTCGGCCATGCTAGTTGGCAAGCGGGTTCATCGGACAATTTTTTAAACTAAATACCCTTATGATCATTGTGGCCAAGTTTGGTTTAATTTGTCTCAGTAGGTTCAGAGGAGAAGATATTTGCAAAAGATTACAAAAATTTACGAAAAATTATTAAAATTTACTTTAAAGGGCAATAACTCCTTAAGGGGTCAATTGACAATTTGGTCAAATTGATTTATTTGTAGATCTTATTTTGCTGAACATTATTGCTGTTTACAGTTTATATATATCTACAATAATATTCAAGATAACAACCAAAAACTGCAAAATTTCCTTAAAATTACTTATTCTGGGGCAGCAACAAAAAAAACGGGTTGTCTGATTCGTCTGACAATTTCAGGGCAGATAGATCTAAACCTGATAAACATTTTTACCCCTGTCAGATTTTCTCTAAATGCTTTAGTTTCAGAGATATAAGCCAAAAACTGCATTTTGCCCCTATGTTCTATTTTTAGCCATGTTGGCCATCTTGGTTGGCAAGCGGAATCGTCGGAAACATTTTTTAAACTAGATACCCCAATGATGATTGTGGCCAAGTTTGCTTAACTTTGGCCAAGTAGTTTCAGAGGAGAAGATTTATGTTAAAGTTAACGACGACGGACGACGGACGCCAAGTGATGAGAAAAGCTCACGTGGCCCTTTCGGGCAGGTGAGCTAAAAACTAATAAGCGTAATTATTTAGTTCCGTGTGTTCTGATTTGTAAGTTAAAACAATACATACAGCCACATCAGCTGTGACATTAATGTCCGTCTTGGTCAGCAGTCAAATTACAGCCACGGCTAACAAACCACTTCTGAATTTAATATATGACCTATATATGTAAAATGACAAATCCAAAAGTATGATTTATGCAAGTGCGAAAAATTCCGAAGAATGCTAAAGACAAAGCTATATTACACGAGGTAAATCAAAATTTAGGAAAGTGAAACCCATTTTTTTTTATTTTAGTAGTCATAATACCAACCATACCCAACAAAAGTCATTCTTTATTACCTTTTATTTTTGAGTTCAACAAAAAAAAAGAAAATGTAATTTCTGTTTATTACTTATGCGTGTCTATATACAGCATTTTATTGTAAGACTTGTATCATTGACGAATTTTATCCTAGAAATGAAAACATTGTCAAAACATGTTTTGATATTCAGGCCTTGCGTATTTTATTAAAATTTTTGTTGTTAGGTTAACCCAATTTACCGCAGTAAAACTTCGTGTTCCGTAGGCCAAGCTTTATACAAAATAGTTCTTTTAATCGAAAAAATTGCCTTCAATTTTGGTTTTATCTGACAAACAAAAACTTTTATAAATCTCGTTCCAGCCATGCTTTATCTGTGATCAGAATACACTTCGTGGGGTAAATATAAAAAAAAAAAAAGATGTTGTATGATTTCCAATAAGACAACTCTCCATCAGAGACCAAATGACATAGAAATTAACAAATATAATTTACCTTACGGCTTTTAACAATGAAAAAACCATACTGCATAGTCAGATATAAATGGCCCCGAACTGACAAATATCAAACAATTCAAACAAGAAAGCTAACGGCCTGATTTATGCAAAACTATTACTGTTTTCTACACATTTCTTTAATGAATTTTTATTTATAAGGAACTTAGGAAATACAACATTTACCTGCGTGCATTTCTGTGCACTTTTTGTTTATTTAAAGGAAGATATTTATATAATGTTGCATAACTTTGGCAAGCTACCTTTGCATTTCAAATTTCTACCATCGTTTTATATATACGAATTGCAATTGGAATTAATGTTTTTTTTATCAGATCATTTGAATATCTCGTTTATCAAGTTAGCAATATCCTGTTTTAGTACTGCAAATGACCTCGAAAAAGACGCTTAATTAACGAGTTTAATGTACCGGAATAACACACGGCTGGAGATTATTTTAAATGATAGAATAATATCTATGTTTTAATTTCCGTCTGGTCGTAAACAGTTTCTTTGGTCAATTTTTTCTATTTAGCCCGTTTATGGAGTACCCCTCAATTTACGGTTTTGGATAGTCACATTGAATCCAAAACTAGAATGTTTTGTTCAATTTCAGGTTCAAAACAAAACCTTTCAAAACGACAGAAAACTACACAAAATCGAGTCGCGTGAACGTGTTGACAGTCTTTTGAGGTGCGCTAATGCGAGTAATGATTTATCCACGGTAAAGATAATCGCGAGTACAGATTTTTTTCAAATGCAGTCTACCATTCAGCATGCATTACAAAGTATTTATTGAAGTCAACACCTGTGCAATCAGGCAATACAATAACTGATGAATCAGAACATGAGCTTGCTTTCAAGTCATTAATAACGATTGTTAATGATGATCGGCTCTTCCATAAAAAGGCCTTTCTTATGTCGCACATCCTCGACTTATACCGATCACTTATGCCCAATCCGATACTTACCCATCTGCCAAACTTCAGAACACATTAATTAGTTATTATGGCAGCTCAATTACAATTCAGACACAGCGAGGACAAAGGATGTCAAACATAGTGTTAAGCTCTGAGCTTACTATAGGGGATGCCATATCTGCTGCCTGAAAATTGAAGTCTATGTTAAGACTTTCAAAATTACACCAAGGTGTGTCTGCAGATATCAAAGATACATTAAATGAAAATCAATTACTTCACTCTGCCGCTACCGCTCTTAGGCGCGATATTGAAAACCGCGCTATTGCCTCTGATCACTACCCTAGTGCCAATGAAGCCTCGATGGGTGCTTCTATGGAAAAGAAGCCCGCATCATTTCGAAAGTTCATTTGTTGGTTGACTGATGAAAAATCACACAAAGGCGCTTCTGAACCGTATGTTGTCCCTAAAGATAAATATTGTAAATGTATGGCTATCACAGAATCTATGGTTTCTGTAGCAAAATCATTATTCACCACATTCCATTTGGGACTTGCCGTGCAGTTATATCGATATCATGAATATGGGTCACGATCATTGATAGAAACTTTGTATTCACATGGCTTTTCTGCTTCCTATGCAGAGGTAAGACGATACCTGACAAGCATTGGCATTTACGAGGTTGGTCGTATTCAAGACGGTATTTACGTTCCAGCCTGCATTCTTTCAAAACACCAAGGGGGTGTTTGATACAAGTAGGTGCCGACAATATAGACCTCAACACGGAGACAATTGATGGCAAGGACACGTTTCATTCCATGGCACGAACAGTCATTTAGGTTTGTCTGTCCACAATTGATTCGAGTTTGCTACCGTACTCATCAGGGACGGAATGGCCTTAGTCCAGTCTTTAAATGTTAAGACATTTAGCACTTTCGGTGAATTGGCTCTACATTTAATTCAACATCAGAAATCATGCCTTACCAATGCTGCTACAGTTGTGATGTCTTTGATAGATACGACATCAAACATTCTATAAATTCTGCCGAAAGAGGCCGACGAACTGGAGTAATAAATTCTAGCCAAAAGGTATTTCAGGTAATAGATGGTCGATCCATACCAGACTGGAAAACAAATTCTTGAACGTCAACGCAAATAAACCAGATCTACTTAAGTTCCTGGGTGATTTTACCCTTCGTCATCATGCTCAGTCCCCGGTGCTCACTTTGGCTGAGGATAAACTTTATCTAGTGGGTATTTTTGTTGACCCAATTGTCGTGAAGACGTCTTCCGCAGTGGTAACTGACTGTCAGAATTTATTCAGCACACATGAAGAGGCAGATACGCGAATGATCCTGCATGCCATGTTTGCTGAGGTTGAGAGGCAAAACAAGAAGGGTCGAATAATTATAAAGTCTCCAGATACAGATGTTCTAATTCTTTGTGTGCATTTCTGCCCATCAATGAAAAACACCCGGGAACTGTTGTTTCAAACAGGAACAATAACCAGCAATAACGATGGTCGCAGATTCCTTCCTGTACATGGATTATGCAGTGTCTTGAGCCCTGTCATGTGTAATGTTTTACCTGCTATTCATGCTTTGACAGGTTGTGACACTACTTCATCATTGTTTGGAATCGGGAAGAAAACTGTTTATAAAGTTTTGAAGGACAATCTTGGAGACTTTGTTTATTTGAACCATCCTTCAAGCGGTGACATTGACAAATCTGTTGATGTCAGCCAGACATTTGTTGCAAGGCTCTATGACCAGAAACGGAAAGCCATATTTGAGCACAGTGATTTGAATAAACTTGTAAGGAAAGCTTAACAAAAAGATTCTAGCTTAGCCAAACTACCCCCATGCGAATCAACTTTCCTGCAACATGTCATGAGAGCGTCACTTCAGACCAGTATTTGGATTTCTTAAAATTTTGCACAGCCACCACAACAGTCTCCTTTAGATTTCCGCTGGGAAGACAAACATGGATTAACCCCAACCTTTTTCAAGGGACAAATGTCATCAGATTACTGAAAAGATTTACTTTGTACCTGCAAAGGTAAATCTTTGTGCCCAAAAAGTTGTGTTAGCTTTGAACAAAATCTGTCCTGCACCCAACTTTGTTCGTGTCAAGGAAGTGAAGCGTGCTGTAATGCTAATACGCGTACTGCATCCGCTAACGAAGACGAAGAGATTGGCGCATAGCTAAGATTCTTGTAAACACTTTCCCACTGTAACTTTTTGAATATTTTTTTTACAGTATATCCCTATTTAATGAAGACTAGAGGTATTGTATGTAGCTTTTAAAAGACAGGTTATATATGAGTCTTTACCGATTTTAAATAACAACATTAGCAAATTAACATTATTATCAATCACTTCCCCAAAAATTGGAGGAGTCTACATATTTTTACCAAGATAATCCCACTTAGACAATGTTCATGCATTAAACTGATTTTGTTTTATACTAAACCAACCGCTAAATCAAGGCAAGTCACACTTTTTCTTAAACCTCGCATTCGCTTCGGTTGACTTTGATATTTGTTTGTGTTATAACTGATCTTTACGACTTTGCAACTACACAATATTTATTTATCTATAACCAGATACTAATTTTCCAAAAATACACACCCTTTTGAATGCAAAATTAAACATGTTTCAGCGCTTGAATTTTGTTTTTTTTAAAAGAAAGAAACATTATTGAAATAATTTGATAAACTGGTGTTTTATAGTTTAGAAAATAATTATATCATATGCTGTAGAGAAATATGATAAGCAATATGAAAGTTGATGGATGTAAAAAGGTCAAGACCATTTCTACATTTGCCATGTCATAAATGGAACAAAAATCAGAAGGTTCAAGATAAACGCCATTTTGTATTGGCAACTCTTCATATAAATGGTCAAATTTATCGTTTTGACATCCTTTGCAGCATATGCTTGTGATGAAATCGTTTTTGTAGCATTCTAATGACTATATATCAGAAAATTTCTCCTTGTTCCTTAAAGTTGAAATAATGATATTTTTAGGCTTGACCTTTGACCCCAATTTCACAAAAATGTGACCACTCTGGGTTTTTACCACCAAACGTTTCTTATTGTACACATTTTCCTCTTTCCATCGATATATAATTTAGGTGGGTGTTTTTCGGTACATTGAAGTTTTAAAAAATGAAATCTGGTTGCAGTACTATTAGTCTTTACTTATCATGATTAACAAGAGTTTCGATTAATTATTTGAGACGAATGTGGCAGGTTCACTACGCACCACAATACAAAATGCTGATTATGTTATATTTGTAACGACACTTTAATGTTTGAAAAATAAAACAGAAATATATTGTCTTAAGAAGTCTGCATATCAAGATGATAAAAACATAAAACAGGATGGTAATGAGTTAAGACCTAATCGAAATGTTTAAGGATAATATTCAACAATATTAAAAGAAGTTTAACGGCGACTATTCATTATGTTAAATTCAGTACACAGGTGTTTGAGATAGTAATAGGGAGATAACCAGGGATTGAATGCAAATTACTTTGAAGTCGAGGATGAAATGTATTCCCTTTCTCAGTGACCTGGTTTGAAATTCAATTTTAACCTATCCAAATGATTCAACCTGCCTAAATTTTTTAATTAATATGGTATATAAGAACGAATGTAATTTTATAATTTTATAATTACAAACCATAATCTCATTATGAGGGTCTTTATATGGTCTTTCATTAATGTATTATTACATTTTTATACAATTGTTCCCTTTTTCTTTATATTTTTGCTCATTATTCACTATTTATTATATTTTATCATCCTATGATTCACTATTCTTCATGTTTTGTTCCATTTCATAATTTTTGTCGTATTTTCTGTTTTTTCCACATACTCTTTTTTGTGAAAACTCCATCAAGATCCTCTATTTCTGGGTTAACGTCTCATCTGGAGTATAGAATATAATAAGTTTCTGACAGTTTATCCGTCTATATTATCGTAACTTTTGTATATGTAGATTATATGTATTTCATATTATATATATTTCATGTGTTGAATTGCCAAATTTAATTTACCAATATAATATGTAATCAACTATTTCAAGTTTATCGCACTGTTCATTTCTAGACGTTATGATAGACAATACAAACTATGAATTGCATTAAATAGTATTAGACCCTATTTAGGCTCAAACAGTCAAAGGGAGATAATCGTATTTTGTTATTTGAAGCTATATCACGTGACAATACCTCCAGGTTACATCGTTGTCAACAGACTGTTATAAAACTTGGTCACAGTATCTGCAGTATGTGTTGTAACAAATTTGGTTGACAAACTGAATCTTAAAGTAAGTATTTAACGGTTATTAAAGTACTTAACTTGCTGTCCCACAAGGATGTTTTGTTTAAATAAGTACTTTCGTTTTCTGACGAAAGAAAGATATATCACTTAGGTCTAAAAATGAAGCAGTTTTAGTGTTGCAGATGTCTTTTGAATATTTGTGTTTTTATGATTTAGATTCTTTTTATTTAAGTATACAGTAGTTCTTTTTTTATTCAAAAGGAACAATTAAATGACATCAGACCGTATCAAGATTTAAACAATCAAAGGGAAATAACAGTATGTTGTCCTTTGTCAAAACATGGGTGGTAACGTGATGGAGAAATTTATTTTTCAAATTAAATTTATCACGTGACGGTACTAAATGATTACACTACTGTTATCAGGCTGTTATAAAAATTGTAGAAAGTTTCTGGAGTATTTTTTTGTGACATATTATTGTTGACAAGCTGAGTCGCAAAGTAGGTATTTGTCGATTATCTAACTTTCCAAAAAAGCTATTATTAAATATGTACATTCGTTTTCTGAAGAAATAAAATAATATACCTCTTCGATCTAAGACCGTATCAAGATTTAAACAATCAAAGGGAAATAACAGTATTTTGTCCTTTGTCAAAACATGGGTGGTAACGTGTTGGACAAATTTATTTTTCAAATTAAATTTATTACGTGACGGTACTAAATGATTACACTACTGTCATCAGGCTGTTATAAAAATTGTAGAAAGTTTCTGAAGTATTTTTTTGTGAAATATTATGGTTGACAAGCTGAGTCGCAAAGAAGGTATTTGTCGATTATCTAACTTTCCAAAAAAGCTATTATTAAATATGTACTTTCGTTTTCTGAAGAAATACAATAATATACCTCTTCGATCTAGTAAATTACTGTATGTTCAAAAATTATTGTGTGCATTTATTATTGAAGAATGGACAAAAATGCAAAATTAATTATTACGATTTAAGAAAAATCTGCATTCAGATATATGTATCAGATGATTCAGAATCAGAATGCGATTGCTTAATATAGCGATAATTGTGCGCATTAGTAAAAACTTCACAATAATTTCTGAACTTACAAAAGCAGTTTTAAGTGCCATAAGTATCTTGTAGTTATTTGTGTCGGGGGTTTCAGTTTTGTTTTTTTGAATACTGCAATTATCTTTTTTTCGAAAAGGACAATAAAGAAATTTGATAGTAATCAATAATATAAAACCCCCTTTCTTGTTTTCCAATTGAATTAGATATATTTTGTATCGTTCTCCTTGGATAAAAAAACATCATAATTCATCTCCCTATAACCAGGAGGAAGTATTTTAGGAAACAAACATTCTACCTATGGTGAGAATAGAATTCATATTTATGTATAGCAATAGAAAATATACTATTTAATAAATTATATAACAGCTGTGGAAATACTAGATTAGTGTCCACCAAACAATAATGGCGCATAGATATTTGGTATCATTTTATTAACATTGCGCCATTTCATGGCAAACATATGTTATTCGTTTATCTTGATTTGGAAAATGTAATTTTCTTAGTGTGAATGATTCGGTTGTCTGCGTTCCTAACGTTTTTTAAAATAAAATTTCTTATTGATAATCCGGAATTAATCCTGGTTTCAACAGTTTATTTTATCGTTTTTCTCTCAGCTACCTCCATTATGATTGCCTGATGCACACCTGATGTCATTTTTTCTATCTTTTACATGTTTTAGGTATATGCTTTATTATGATAGATATCACCACAATGTTGCTATTAATGTTTTAATGACACACTTGGTATAAACTTGGTTGCTGCAACCACATGATTGTCCCATTTCCTAATGAGGTAGTTGGGCTGCTCATTCATTTCCAATATAGCGGAAATGTTAACAACTGTCATACTAGTGGGATGTTTCACTAGTTACAAAGAAAGGTTTAACCCACCATTTTCTTTGGAAAATACCTGTACGAACTCAGGAATATGACAGTTGATTTTTTTACTCGTTTCGTTGATGGGCAAGGTTGATTTGGGCAGTTTTTATAGACTTCCCCTTTTTGAATTTACGGAAAAGTTTGGTATTTTTCTTATACTCTTTTATACTAACACACAATCAATGAATTCTCTTCAAATAACTCATAAAACGTTCAACGTGTGTTTTGTGTTTAAAACGCTATAACTGTATATACCATCATATACATACTTTTTAAAATTTTAGCTAGCCTAATACTAAGGAACCAAAAGTCAGAACTGGTTTCAGTGGATAAAGAGGGTAACGAGTGAATTTATTTCTTTAAAGATGATGAAGTTCTTCTACATATTCGTTATAACTATGTAACATACAAGAACTAATAGACATATAGAAGTGAACACAGCATATTGCCCACTTGATGTCTTATGATTATTTTCATCTTTGGGTTGCTGTCTTACTGATGTATACCCCACATCTCCTTTTATCTATATTTGTGTAAAATATGATGAGTTGTTTTAACAATTTGTTTCACGTGTTAAGTTCTTGTACATCCCTTCATGACTTTCGATGTTTTGGGTTTGAACTTTTCGGACGCACGAAATTAATAAGGTGTCATTTTAATTTTCTAACCATCTTGTATTCATATGAAGATATGATAGGAGGCGAATACAAGTATTGTTTCTGGTTGCCAAATTGCCCATCATAAATAACACGAGTCTTTTTCAGTGCAGATAGAATAGGTATAAATCTTAATCTATTATTTTCTCACCTATTTAAGTCGATCCGACTTTAGCTCACCTGGCTCAAAATTCAAGTGCAAGCATTCGTAATCAGTTGTTATCAATCTTCCATCCATGATCCGTGTGTAAGCTTTAATTAGTACTATTTTAATGGTTGAAGTATAGCTTTGAAATAAAATTGAATATGTAGCAGTTACATGGTGTAACATCTTATTACTTGAATAACAAATTGCTGGAATAATATAAGTTAACAAGCAGTGGATTTTAGCTTGTAAAAATGAAGCGATAAATACTTGTAAAATGCATGCATCGTTCTGTAAAAAAAAAATGTCAGATTTTAAATGTAAGATTCTTATTCTCACCCTTTAAAAATAACAACAATTATAAAGAAAGGTGAATTTTACGGCTGGCTTTTTTCCATTTTTCTCAGCATTCATACAATTTATAACAAGACCAAAATATATCATTCCACTGTAAATATTTGACTGGTTGATATTATCCGAAGTAACATGACACAAATACAGCATACTTCCCTCTGAACACCAGAACAAAATAAGCGAAAAGGACCATGAAAACAATTTATCCCACAAGCTTGGAAATAAAATTAAACATTACAGTTTCTTGCCAGCTTACCGATTCAGGCTTTAAGAGGCCTCTAGTATTACTTTTACGATGTTATTTCAAAGTTGTCTGCAATCTATAAGGAATGAAAACTTTGTGCTTGGTGTTCTAGTGTACAGTTAAGACAGATAATCGCTTCTCTTCGAATAATACTATTTGTGAATAAATAAATAATCAGTTTCGGATCATCCGGACAGTTCCTATTTTCAAATCAAGATTCGGAAACGCAGCTTATATTTTCTTTCACTAAACTTTTTATTATGTAATGTTTCGCAATAAAAACAAAAGTTATGAAAAGTAAACTAAAGTGTCTTTTGTATTTCAGTTTAATATGTCGTCGTCCTTACCGATATGCGATATTTGTATGACAGATAACATAACATAATCTGCCTTCGTTTGGTGTTCAGAATGTAAAGAAGACATATGTAATGAATGCGAAAGACTACATGGCCGCATGGGTTTATCAAAGAACCATAAAACAATACCCATAAAAGATTAACAGAAACTGCCTAGTTCTATTGCTGCAATCAACAGAAATGCATGCGTCACAGTTTAAAATTCGACTTCTATTGTGTAATTCACAACGAACCATGTTGTGTGTCTTGTGTTTCAGAGGAACATTGTACCTGTCAAAAATTGAAGCCATTATCGAAAGTAGTGGAAGGAGCAAAGTCGTCTGCTGCATTTGCAGATTTAGAAGATAGGGCGAGAGACATCAGCGCACTTATTGGCAATCTGATAACTGAGAAACAAAATAATCGAGCAGCTTTTGGAGTTCAGAAAAATAAAATCATTTCTGAAGTGCAAAATATCCGAGCAGCAATAAATGATCATTTAATTAAACTAGAAAAAGATCTTTTGGATAAATTGGACAACATGGAGAAAAAACAGAACGGAAATATTAGTAGTTTTATTAACAAGCTCTCAGAAATGCGCACAAAAGTTGAAAACATACTTGGTGATTTGGAAAAAACTAAGCGACACGCGTCAAATTTCCAAGCTTTCCTTTGTATACACGAATGGAATAAAAGAATGGACCTAGAAAAAAAAGATTGGATGTCCTTACAAACCGATCAGATAATGAACCATTGTGATATTCAAATAAAATGTTCACCGATACTTTTGAAGTTTGAGAAAGACGTCACAGAAATATGTAAGTGGAAGTGAATTCTTCGTCCTCAAAGAAAATTCGTCTTAAGAAGGAGAAGCAGGGACAGATTTTCGTTCCTATTTCTAAAACTGTAAATAACATTAAATTGACAAATATACGCTCTTTCAGCCGATTTTATAAAAATAAATTCTACCAGTTGTCTGCAGAAAAAATAGCGTTTTTTTTCTAATGAAAAACATAATACAATTCGAAAAATTAATAAGCAGATTTTTATTGTTGATTTTGAAAAAAAAATGTTCAACACAATATCAACTTGTTCTGAAATGATTCGCTGCACCCATGCGATAACATATTGGTATTTTGACTCGCAGTTGATATTGAAACAGCAACTCTATGCATTAAACACTTTACTGCTCTACCAACACAATACCAAATGAACTATGTCAAACAGACATGCACATGCATACCTTTCAATTATTCTGAACGCAGATATATAGATCAACTGCTACACGTAGAACGTCCTTCGCTCATCTTTTCACCTCTTGAAACAATTTACCACGATAAAATAAATCATTGTTGTACTGCAAGATAAAGTCCGACTGTTTCATAAAGTGCGTTTGCTTTACGGCAAATATACATGAAACTTACTACTGTGACGAGTTAAAAAACATAGAGTCTTCCGCCAAAACAAAAGAAAATGTAACTTAAAGTTCATAAACTTTAGTAATAAGACAAAAAAGAACAAGCGTTTCTGCAAGTGCGTCTGCTTTATAGCAAATATACATAAAACTTACAGTTGGGAAGAATTAAGAAAATAAGACAGCATTCCTCCAAAAATAAAAAAAAAATAACATAAAAGTCATGCGACATAAACATTTTCAGCAATAACACACCAAAAAGAATAAGCGTATTTTTTATTACCCTGTATTCTGATGTCTTAAAGGATGTTCGAATTTAGATTTGTAAGTTAAAAAAAATAGATACAGCACACAAGCTGTGGCAGTAACATATGTCTCGTCCATCCGTCACATTACAGCCACGGCTAACAAACCAATTCTGAATTTAATATATGACCTGTATATGTAAAATGACAAATTCAAAAGTATGATTTATGCACGTGAAAAAAATTCCGAAGAATGCCAAAGACAAAACTATATCACACGAGGTAAATCAAAATTTAGGAAAGTGATACGCATTTTTTCATTTGAATAGTTATAATTCCAACCATACCCAACAAGAGGCATTCTTGATTCATCTTTTTTAATTATTAAAAATTCAACAAAAAATAAAAAAATGTAATTTCTATTTGTTATTTACGCGTGTCTATATACAGCATTTTATTGTAAGGCTGGTATCATTGACGGATTTTATTCTAGAAATGAAATGTCAAAACATGTTTTGATGTTCAGGCCCTGCGTACTTTATTCAATTTGTTTGTTGTTAGGTAAACCCAATTTCCCGCAGTAGAACATTCATGTTCCGTAGGCCAAGCTTTAAATAGAAAAAAATATCTTTTGATCAAAAACATTGCCTTCAATTTTGGTATAATCTGACACACAAAAACTGTTATAAATCTAGTTCCAGCCATGCTCTGTCTGTGATCAGAATACACTTCGTGGGGTAAATATAAAAATAAGAAGATGTGATATGATTGCCAATGAGACAACTCTCCATCAGAGAGCAAATGATAAAAAATTAATAAATATAAGTTACGTTATGGCTTCCAACAATGAAAAAAAACATACTGCATAGTCAGCTATAAATGGCATCATAATGACAAATGTCAAACAATTCAAACAAGAAAACTAACGGCCTGATTTGTGTACAAAACAAAGAGAAAACAAAATATGATACACAGTAACAAATGACAACCACTTAATTACAGACTCCAGATTTGGGACAGGCACAGACAGAATGTGGCGGGGCTAAACTAGTTTGCTGGCGCTAAGCCCTTCCCTAACTTGGGCTGTAGTGTCACTGTACACAAACTATCAATATCAGTTGATAAGAGCTTAACTTATCAGATCGATCAAAGCAGAAAATAACATGTAATAAAACACAGACCGGACTTGGCAAGGTATCTATATTGATCATCACAACAAAAAAGACACTAAGTACAGATCTGAGAGTACTAACAGCTTCTAACAGCTAGTTTAAAGCCGATAACAACTAATCTAAGAAACATGCAACTTAGACTAAAATATCAGTTAGTATACATCCAACATACAATGGATTTAGTGTAAAGACGTTATTAACCGTAAGCATATTATTTAGCAAATATAACAGTGACGGAATTCACATATATATGGAAACGGTTATATTTGCCAAATATTACATGTATTATGCAGAAATGTATGATTGATCTATCATTGTTCATGTGAAGAGTTCCCAGGCATCATCCTGAAAAGTTGAAAAGCCATATTAATGAAGCGTGATCTGAAGGCCAAAAATAGTTTTAATATAATTATATAAAAACTGTTACTACTTTCTCCGTATTTGTCGCGAAGGACGCGAGTTTATTTTATTAACTGACATTCTGTGAACAATATTTTTCTTTATGGACAATTAATTCAATTTCAATCTTTTTTATAATTCAATTCAGTTTAACTTTACATTTATTATCGAAAATTTGTGATACTTATTTTAGCAAGTTTTTTAAGATTGAAAATTATCTCCCCTGAAAACGTGGGCCGAACAAAAACAAATAGAACTTTAAATCAGTATCAATGTGGACTGTATTGTTGTAATATCTATATTATTAATAGAACATAGATTAGAAACGAATGGTTTATTCTTTTGCCACATTGAATGGTGCCGGAACCCGGGAGTAAGTGATAAAAACTGACGATAATTCCTGATACATACAAACGACAAAACGTAAACATTCAAAATGTCTCTCGCATATCTGAAAGGTCTAAAAACACGATATAAAAACTTATTAGACGTTGAACTAGGTAAATCTGAGGAACTATTGACAAGGGAAGTGTCCGATTATGATCTTGAATCGCAAATCAGAAAGGTTAACAAATCATATCGCAGATTCGATGAATTTGGCCCAAAATTTGAAGAGACAATAGAAAGGTTATCACTCGCACTTGAAAGTGCTAAAGCCGAAGAAGATCTGAAAACATTTCAAAAAGAAAGTGAAGTCTACTTTAATTTAACAACAGAAGTAACAAGCCGCAAGGAAGAACTCAAATTAATTGATAATTTCCTACAAGAAAAATTTAAAAACTTTTCAAAACCAGTACCAGATACCAAACTTGAACAATTGATAGAAATTCAAATGCAAATGATGCAACAAATGCAATTACAAAATACTAAACCTCAACATGATGAACAAAACCAAGCCGCTGTAAAATTACCAAAACTAGAAATAATGGGTTATAATGGAGATAAACAGAAGTTTAAAGAATTTTGGGACCAATTTGAAGTAACTGTTCACAAAAACACTAAACTGTCAAATGTTGAAAAATTCACATACTTGAAAAGTAAACTACATGGTTCAGCTCAAAGTGCAATATCCGGGTTACAGTTGTCGAATGAAAACTATGAGGTTGCGATAGACATTCTTAAAGACAGATTTGGTGATGTGCAGAATGCAGTTAATGCACACTACGTTGAACTTATTAATTTATCATGCGCGTCAAACCGTACATCAGATCTAAGATCTATTTACGACAAAATTGAACGTAACTTGAGAAGTCTTGAAGCGCTTAATCAGAATATAGATCAAGATGTTTTCATTTCAATGATAACAACAAAGCTTCCCGAACCGGTGTTAGTTCAGCTTGAAATCCAGAAAGGTTCTGATAAATGGACAGTTGAAAAACTGCGTGATTTACTTAAATCCTACATAGCCGCACGTGAAGCCGCAGAAAGTCAGTCGACGGAAAAAACAAAGGATGTTAAACCGCAACAGCCGTCAAATGCATACGTGCAACCTAGATATAAACCGTCATATGGTAAACCCCAAAATGTAAGAACCTCCGGTGAAGCATTATTTTCCGCAACAAACGATAGGCCGTTTACATCGAACCGAACTGAAGTGAAGAAATTGTGTATATACTGCAAAGGCAGCCACTGGTCAGACGAGTGCAGTATGTACAAAACCGTTGAAGATCGAAAGGCCCAACTGAATGGATTGTGCTATATATGTTTGAAGTCTGGACATAGATTACGTGATTGTACTAGTGACCGTAAATGTGTTTATTGTGGTAAAACGAAAAAACACCACAGAAGTTTGTGTTTGAAGAAATTTTCCACGAGTAGAACCGAAATGTCTAATTTAGCAGACGAATCTGCCGAAACAACAGAATCCGTTAACCTTACTACTGAATCCTCCTTTCTTTCGTCGGGCGATATTGTGTTAATGCAGACTGCGAAAACCATAATAACCAATACGTCAGACACTTGTAACGAGGAAATAAGACTGTTGCTGGACTCCGGAAGTCAACGCACATATGTTTCTGAAACGTTAGCTAGAAAACTTAAATTGAAAGTTGAATCCGTCGAAGAAGTATCCGTTATTACCTTTGGGTCCGATAAGCCGAAATTAGTGAAAACAGAAAAGGTCACACTTCAGATAAATTTAGCCGATGGGACTAAAATGAAATTAAGTGCAAATGTAGTGCCCAAAATTACCGGAAGTATACTTAGGAGACCAGTTTCATTTAAAAAGTGTCAAAATTATGAATATTTGTGGAGTAACTTTAGTCTTGCTGACACCCTTCCGACAGAAAATGAGAAAACAACAATTGAGCTGCTCATTGGTAATGATTATTACTTAGACTTAATTTTACCAGAGAAAATTGAAATACAACCAGGACTATACTTGCTAGGTTCTAAATTTGGTTGGATTATCACCGGTCGAACTTCAGAAAAATCAGACGGCTTTGAGGAGCCTAGCATGTTGATTTTAAACTATGGAACAAATGCTCTCCCATTATTAGACTCATGTGCTGTTACTGCTATTGACAAATCAATGCCTGTAAAACCACCGCTAGAAGATTTTTGGAATCTTGAAACAATAGGCATCAGTGAACCGTCTGAAAATTCTAATGATACAAAGGCATTAGAAAAATTTAACAATTCTGTTGAGTACATTAATGAACGCTACTTGGTATGCTGGCCGTGGAAATCCGACATAGAAACACTTAATGACAACAAGGAACTGGCTTATGGAAGATATCGGTCCTTGTTGCATCGATTGAGAAACAAACCGGAACTGTTTGAAAATTATGATAAAATTATCAATGAGCAATGTGAAAAAGGGATTATCGAAAAAGTTGATGTGAACAATAAACATGAGGATCATATAACTCACTATATACCACATCATGCAGTTGTAGATTCAACAAAGCCGACAACAAAGGTTAGGATTGTGTACGATGCGTCAGCGAAAACAAGAGATGATAATAAAAGTCTGAATAACTGTTTATACAGAGGACCCGTGATGTTGAAAGATCTTTGTGGATTATTACTCCGTTTTCGAATGTTCAAATATGCTGTTGTTGCTGACATCGAAAAAGCCTTTTTGCAACTCGGATTGCAGAACCCAGACAGAGATGTGACCAGATTTTTCTGGGTAAAAGACATAAAAATGCCGTTATTTAATATCAATAACGTTCAGATATATAGATTTTGCCGTGTCCCGTTTGGGGTAATTTCAAGCCCTTTTCTCTTGGCCGCAACAATTGACTTGCATCTGCGGAAGTATAATACACCAGTTGCTACAAAGATTCAAGATAATATCTATGTAGATAATTTGCTTACAGGAGTCAATACTAACGATGAATTGAAAGAACTGTATACTGAATCCAAAAACATGTTTCAAGAAGCTTCAATGAACCTTAGGGATTGGTGTTCAAACTCAGTACAGTTCATGTCCGAGATACCGAAGCAGGATCAAGCAAACAGAGAGAGATTGAAAGTGCTTGGCATTACTTGGACTATCAAAGATGATAAACTTTCAATGTCTGGACCCAAATTAGAATCTTTAGAATTGTCAAGTACGAAGAGAGAAATTTTGCAATCAATTGCATCAATATTTGATCCGTTAGGATTCTTTTCACCAGTTACTTTGCTTGGAAAATTATTATTACAAACATTATGGAGTAAAAAAGTTGAATGGGATTTTAAGTTGTCCGAAAATGACTGCGAATTATGGAAAGAAATTGCATTTGACATTAAACAAATACAAACACATACCTTTGATAGATACATAGGATTAGATGGCAAGTGTTCATATCAGTTACTTTGTTTTTGTGATGCATCAACAAAGGCTTATGCTTGTGCAATTTATTTGCGTCATGAAACAGATGAATCATGCCGAGTCGACTTGATCTATTCAAAAACCCGCCTTGCTCCAATTAAGAAAATCAGCATACCGAGATTAGAACTTCTTGCTGTCATCATAGGAATAAGATGCTTAGCATTTATTGAAAGCCATCTCAAGATCACTGTACAGAAGAAAACTTTATGGACAGATTCGCAGTGTGTCATTCATTGGATAGTGTCGAAAAAACAAATGTCAACATTTGTCGAAAATCGTTTAAAAGAGATCAGAAAATGCACTGATACCGAATTTCGTTATGTATCAACCGATATAAATCCAGCTGACATTGCAAGCCGTGGGACACATTTCAGTGAAATTAAATCGAACAATCTATGGTGGAATGGACCGTCTTGGCTCCTGTTTTCCAACGATCAATGGCCAACTTGGTCTTATAATCTGACAACTGAAAACGTTAATCTTTATAAATCAGAAATTAAATCAAGCACCAGTTACCAACAGACCGAATTTCTTGTTGGGGAGCCCCCTTCAGGAGTTAATTGCGATCGAAAATTAGAATCACCGTATGGTATGAAATGCGAAAACTTTTCGAGTTTGATTAGACTATTGAGAATAACTGCTTGGGTACAAAGATTTATTAGAAAACTAAAGAAGGACACTATTTCTGGACCGCTTACTGCAAAGGAAATTGAAGATGCAAAATGCATGTGGATTGTTCACATTCAAAGGAAACATTTTGCGAAGGAGATACATGATATAACTAAAAACAAGTCAAGTAATATTATACGTCAATTAGGTCTTACAATAGACAACAACGGATTAATTCGATGTGTTGGTAGAATTGAACATGCAGACATTTCCGAAAATGCAAAACGACCTATCTTGTTACCAAAGAAAGAAGCATTCACAAAACTTCTGATTTACAACTACCACAGGAACTTGTTACATGTTGGAGTTGCTCAAACGTTATCACAAATTAGACAAAAATATTGGATACCGCAAGGTAGATCAACAGTCCGACATGTTTTACGAACTTGTGGAAACTGCATCCGTTATGAAGGAGGGCCGTATAAGATGCCGCTCATCCCTCCACTCCCCAAGAAAAGAGTAACTGAATCTAGTCCGTACACGTACACCGGAATAGACTACTTTGGTCCGCTTTATGTAAAAACTGTGAATGGATCTAAAAAAGTGTGGGTCTGTTTATACACCTGCTTAGTTGTGCGTGCAATTCATCTGGAACTAATGCTTGACATGACTACCGATCAATTTTTACTTGGATTCCGAAGATTTGTTGCCCGTTGTGGAACTCCAATACAAATTATTTCAGATAATGCTCTACAGTTTAAAGCCGCAAGTAATGTAGTACAACAGGAATGGGAAAAGGTTCTAAACGATTCGGACGTTCAAAACTATGTTTCTAACAAGGGCATAAGTTGGAAATTCATAGTAGAACTAGCCCCTTGGATGGGTGGATTTTACGAGAGACTAGTGGGACTTGCAAAGCGTTCATTGCGAAAAACCATAGGAAAGGTTTGTTTGAGCGTTGAACAATTACGAACACTTTTAACAGAAGTTGAAGCCGTGGTAAATAGTAGACCGTTAGCATACATTGGTGAGGATATTGACTCTAATATTGTGTTAACACCGTCTTGTTTCCTCACTCTAAATAAACACACCGGAATACCAGAGCGTATCGATAATGATGACGATCCAGAATATAAACCACAGTTAAGTTCAACCGATAATCTTTTGGAACTTTGGAAAAAGGGTCAAAAACATTTAAACAGATTCTGGAAAGTGTGGCGAGATGATTATCTACTCAGCATTCGTGAAAGAACTACCGTTAAACTTAAAGAGAAAAGAGTTCGCTCAAATCAGTATCCACAGATTGGTGACATTGTTTTGATCAAAGACGATCTTCCGAGAGGAATGTGGAAAATTGGTAAAATTATAAACTTATCCAAAAGTAGTGACGAACAATGTAGATCAGCAAAGGTATTATTGCCATCGAAGAAAACTTTAAACAGAACATTAAACTTCTTATATCCTTTGGAATGTCACGATGACAATGTTGAACAAACTGACAATGTTAATAATGTTGAACAGAACTCAAAGTGTGAGACGCAAACTTCATCTACTAGACCTCAGAGACGTGCTGCGGAACAAGCAAAACAGAAAATCCATGAGTGGACGTCTTGATAGTGAACATTGACTTTAACTTGTATTAAATACTTTCTGTTCCTTGGGAGTGTCGCGAAGGACGCGAGTTTATTTTATTAACTGACATTCTGTGAACAATATTTTTCTTTATGGACAATTAATTCAATTTCAATCTTTTTTATAATTCAATTCAGTTTAACTTTACATTTATTATCGAAAATTTGTGATACTTATTTTAGCAAGTTTTTTAAGATTGAAAATTATCTCCCCTGAAAACGTGGGCCGAACAAAAACAAATAGAACTTTAAATCAGTATCAATGTGGACTGTATTGTTGTAATATCTATATTATTAATAGAACATAGATTAGAAACGAATGGTTTATTCTTTCGCCACAGTATTTCTTTAATGAATTTTTATTTTTAAGGAACTTGGCAAACACAACATTGACCTTCTTGCATCTCTGTGCACTTTTTGTTCATTTGAAGGAAGACATTTATTTAATTTTGCATAACTTTCTCAAGCTAATGCAGTAAATCATTTGCTTGGATAAAATATTTGTTAAGTATTCGATTTCGAAAGAGAAAACGTGAAAACTAGTTTAATTGTAATGAAAATTATATAAACATTGTGGAAACTATGCTTGTGTAACAAGAAAAAAAAAAGTGACTCGAACTGTTTCTTGAAATAAATATTTTGCAAAACATTTTATAAAGCCACCTTTGTTCCATTTCAAATTTCTACCATCGTTTTATATATATGAATTGCGTCATTGGAATTATGATTACCTGGATTTTTATCAGATCATATGAATACCTCATAACATTTTAACGATAAGCTGATTCTCACAAGTTATCAATGTAATTTAAGTCTTATCATGTCTAACAAGAGTTTCCGTTAATTATGCGAGATGAATATGGCAGGTTCACTACGCAACACAACATAAAACTTTGATTATGTGGTATTTTTAACGACCCTTTCGTTGGAAAATTTAAACAGAAATATATTATATTAAGAAGTCTGAATATCATGATGACAAAAAATAAAAAAGGATGGTTATGAGTTAAGACCTCATTGAATATTTCAGAGAAATGTTCAACAATATTAAAAGACGCTTAATGGCGACTATTCAATATGTTAAATTCAGTACACAGAAGTTTGAAATAGGAATAGGCAGATAACACAGGGATTGAATGCACATTACGCTACTTTGAAGTAGATGATGAAATGTATTCCCTTTCTCGGTGACCTGGTTTGAAATTCAACTTTAACTTATCCAAATGATTCAACCTGCCTAAATTTTTAAATTAATATGGTATAACGAATGTAATTGTATAACCTTATAATTACAAACCATAACCTCATTATGAAGGTTTTTATAGGGTCTTTCATGTATTATTTCTTTTTAAGACAATTTTACCCGTTTTCTTTATATTTGTGCTCATTATTCTCTATTTATTATATGTTATCACCCTATGATTCACTATTTTTCTTGTTTTATTCAATTTCATAATTTTTGTCGTATATTCTGTTTTTCCACATATTCTTTTTTGTGAAAACTCCATCAAGATCCTCTATTTCTGAGTATAGAATAGAATAAGTTTCTGACAGTTTGTCCGTCTACATTATCGTACTTTTTGTATATGTAGATTATATGTGTTTTCATATTATATATATTTCATGTTTTTAATTGCCAAATTTACATATTATATTTAATCAACTGTTTGAATTTCAATTTGATCGCACTGTTCATTCTCTAGACGTTATGATAGACAATACAAATTTTGAATTGCATTAAATACTATAAGACCGTATTTAGACCCAAACAGTCAAAGGGACATAATCGTCTTTTGTTATTTGTGAGAGCTATATCACGTGACAATACTTCCTGGTTACATTGTTGTCAACAGACTGTTCAACTTGAACACAGGATCTGCATTATTTGTTGTGACACATTTTGGTTCACAAACTGAGTCTTAAAGTAAGTATTCAGCGGTAATTTCAGTACTTTACTGATTGTCCGACATGAATGTTATGATTAAATTAGTACTTTCGTTTTCTGACGAAAGAAAATATATCACTTAGGTCTGATGAAGCAGTTTTAGTGTTGCAGATGTGTTTTAAATATTTTTGTTTTTATGATTTTGTTTCTTTTTTTTGAGTATAAAGGAGTTCTCTTTTTTTTAACAAACGGGACAGTTAAATGGCATCAGACCGTATCAAGATTTGAACAATCAAAGGGAAGTAACCTTATTTTGTCCTTTGTAAAAACGGGGGTGGTAACGTGAAGGACAAATATATTTCTAAAATTAATTGATCCTGTTACAGAACAAAATGATTACACTTCTTTAATTAGGCTGTTTAAGTATTTTTATGTGAAAAAAAGTCTCAAAGTAGGAAGTTGTCGACTATCTAACAGTAAAAAAAAAGCTATTAATAAATTTGTACTTTCGTTTTCTGAAGAAATAAAATAATGTATCTCTTCGATCTAGTGAATTACTGTAAATTCAGAAATATGTGTGTGTTTATTATAGCAATTCTTGAAGAATAGACAGAAATGCAAAATTAATCATTACGATTTTAGGAAAATTTGCATTAAAATATATGTATCAGATGATTCAGAATGCGATTTCTTATTATAGCGATAATCACCAAGTCGCACTGTGCGCATTAGGAAAGCCTTCACAATAATCTACAAAAGCAGTCTAAGTGGCATGGTTGTCTTGTAGTTATTTGTGTCGGGGGTTTCTGTTTTTTTTAATAGACTGCAGTTATCTTTTTATTCGAAAGGGACAATTAAAAAAAATGGATAGTATTCAATAATACGAAACCCCCTTTCTTATATTCCAATTTAAGTAGATTTATTTTTTCTCATTCGCCTTGGCCAAAAACATCAGTCAATCTCCCTAGAGCCAGGAGGAAGTAGTTTATAAAACAAAGAGTCTACCATATCTAGAGCAGACCTATCAAATCATATTGATATGAATAGCAACATATACTGTACTATCCCATAAATTATATAACAGCTGTGGAAATACCAGATTAGTGTCCACCAAACAATAATGACGCGTAGATATTTGGTGTCATTTTATTTACATAAAACATTCGCCATAAAAGGCAAACAGATGTTATTTCTTTTCCTTGATTTGGAAAATGTCATTGTGTTAGTCTGGACTGATTCAGTTGTCTACGTTCCTGGCGTTTTTTTAAATTAAATTTCTTATTGATAATTCGGAATTAATCTTGGTTTCAACAGTTTATTTTATCATTTTTCTCTCAGCCACCTGTAATGCCTGATGCACACCGGATTGTCATTTTTTTTCTATCTTATATGTATATGTTTTTTGTTATAGATATCATCACAATGTTGTGTTAATGTTTTTTTTGATACACTGGGTATACACATACCACTGAAAGTTCATTTACTGATCAAAACTGGGATAAGATTGAAAGTTTATTTTGTTTGTAAATATTTTATATTCTATTCGTTCAACCTTACCACGAGAGTTGTAATAAAACTACAACTTATCTAAAACAAGGACGGAGCCATCTATCACAATTTGTTTTGATTGCTGGCATAGATAGCTCTTAGTTTATCATTTTTATGATAATATATATCTTCATAGATTAATGTAAAGTTAACTAGTTAATTGGTCGTTTTTTAAAGGACTTATAATGAGTTTTATTTTGTTTTTAGTCTGTTGTGATGTATGTTAACACAATTTTAGTTGCTGCAACCACATTATTGTCCCATTTCCATTCAGATAGTTTGGTGCTCATCCAATTTCCAATATAGCGGAAATGTAAACAACTGTCATACTAGTGGGATGTTCAGCTAGCTACATTAAAAGGTTTAACCCACCATTTTCTTCGGAAAATACTTGTACCAACTCAGGAATATGACAGTTGATTTACTACTCATTCCGTTGATGGATAAGGTTTGATTTGGTCAGTTTTTATAGACTTCCCCTTTTTGAAATTACGGAAAAAATCGGTATCTTTTTATACTTTTTTATACTTACAAGCAATCAATGAATTTTCTTCAAATAATTTATAAAACGTTCTACCTATCAAAACTCTGGTTCTCTCGCAACCAACGTTCAACGTGTGTTTTCTGTTTAAAACGCAATAACTGTTTATACCGTCATATACATACCTTTTTTAAATTTTGGCTAGCCTAATACTAAGAAACCAAAAGTCCGACTTGGTTTCAGTGGATAAAGAGGGTAACGAGTGAATTTATTTCTTTAAATATGATGACGTTCTTCTACATATTCGTTATAACTATGTTACATACAAGAACTAATAGACATATAGAAGTTAAGACAGCATATTGCCATCTTGATGTCTTTCGATTATATTCATCGTTGGGCGGCTGTCTTACTGACGTATACCCCGCATCTCCTTTTCTTTATACGTGTGTTAAATATGATGAGGTGTTTAAACAGTTTGTTTCACGTGTTAAGCTCTTATACATCTCTTCATGACTTTCAATTTTTGATAAGGGGTCATTTTAATTTTCGTACGATCTTGTATTCATATGAATATGCTCAAAATGCAAGTACGAGCTTTCGCTTTCAGTCGTTATCCATTGTCCATCAATGATGAATGTGTTAGTTTTTACAAGTGCTATTTTTACGGTTGGAGTATGCTATTGAAATAAAATAGAACACAAATCAGTTACTTGGTATAACATCTTATAACAAAACTTGCTGTATGCAATGTTATGATTCAAGAATCAGTGGATTTTGGCATTTATAAATTGTAGCTGTTAATTGCATGTAAGGTACATGCATCGTTCTGTTAAATGGAATCTCAGTTTTCAAAATCTTAGATTCTTATTCTCAAGCTTTAAAAATATCAACAGCCAAATAAAATCGAGCATTTTACTTCTGGCTCTTTTTATTTTTCTTAACATTCCAACAAGTTATAACAAGAACAAAAAAATATCATTTAACTGTATATATGTAATGAAAATAAATCATTTGGATCATGAAAACAATTTATCTCGAAAAAGATGAAAATAAAAAAAACATTGCATATTCTTGCTAGCTGACCGATTCAGGCTGGTAGAGGCCTGTATTTTTACTTTTACAATGTTATTTCAAAGTTGTATGCAATCTATAAGGATTTTAAACGTTGCGTTTGACTTTATAGTGCACAGTTAAGACACAATAATCGATTAACAGGACAAAAAACTTTGCTAAGATAGTTATAAAAGTATTTAAATACATTTGAAGAGGCTTATTTCACATAGGTTTATCAGCGTTTTTTTTTAATGATATTGCTAAATTATATCTGTGAATAGATAAACAATCAGTTCAAGATCAGCCCGATAGTACCTATTTTCAAATCAAGATTCGGAAACCCAGCTCATATCAATTGGACTGAACTTTTTATTATGTATTTCTTTTCAATATTAACATTGATTATGCAAAATACAAATAAAGCACCTTTTGTTTTTTTTTCAGTTTAATATGGCGTCATTGATACCGATATGTGATATTTGTACAACAGATAACATAAACAAATCAGCCTCAGTTTGGTGTTCAGAATGTGAAGAAGCCATATGTAATTATTGTGAACAACAGCATGGCCGTATGAAATTAACAAAGAACCACAAAACAATACCTATAGAAGATTACCAGAAACTTCCTGGTTCTGTTGCTGACATCAAACAGGAATGTAAAATTCACAATAGAAAATTAGATTTTTACTGCTTAATTCATAACGAGCCATGTTGTGTGTCATGCGTGTCTCAGAAACATGAAACATGTAAAAAATTGAAGCCATTAACAGAAGTAGTGGACGGAGTGAAATCGTCAGCTGCATTTGAAGATTTAGAAGATAGGACAAAAGACATCAGTGAACTTATAAGGATTCTAATAAAAGATAAACAAGATGATAAAGCACGTTTTGAGTTTCAGAAAAATACCATTATATCCGAAATGCAAAATGTCCGAAAGTCTATAAATGATCATTTGGATAAACTCCAAAAGGATCTTTTGGGTAAATTGGACAGCGAAAACAATAAACGATGCAGAAGTATTGATAGTTTTACTGGAAAGATCTCAAAAATGCTTGCAAGTGTCGATCAAATTAAAAACGATTTGAAACAGATCAAACAACACGCATCTGATTTTCAAGCTTTCCTTGTTATACATGAATGGAATAAAAAAATAGAAAAGGAAGAAAAAGAATGGATGTCTTTACAAACCGACCAAATACTGGATAGTATTGACATTCACATAGAATATTCGCCAGTACTGATGAAGTTTGAGAAGGACGTCAAAGAATTGGGGAAGTTGGAAGTGAAGTCTTCGTCCTCGAAGAAAATTCTTCTAAAGAAGGAGAAACAAGGGCAGATTTTCGTTGCTGTTTCTAACACTGTAGATAACATTAAATTGACAAGAATCAGCTCTTTCCAGACAGCAGAGGGTGTGATTATAACGGGTGTCGATATGTTCGACGACGGGAGAATTGTGCTTGCCGATCAATCGTCAAACGGAAGACTTGCTATCATGAATCAAGTAGGCGAGCTTATCAAAAACATACAATTTGAAGGTCAATGTTTTGATGTTGCAATAATAGATAAAGACACAGTTGCTACAACATTAGTTTTAAAGAAGAACATTGTTATTGTTGATGTAAACTCGTCAAAAGTACAAAGGACTATACAAACGAGAGACGAATGCTACGGGATTATTCGTACAGGTGAAAAATTGGTTGTCAGTCTAGCTTACAAGTCCATCCAATTCTTTGATCTGTCTGGTAATACCTTTTCAGAGTTGTCAACAGTCGATATCTCCGGTTATTGTTCCGTGTTTAATGACCAACTTTATTATACAACACAAACTACTAATGCAGTCTACTGTACCGAATTGAATGGAACAATTCGTTGGAAATTTGACTGTCAGAAATCTGATTATCCGACTAGTATAACCAACGATGCGTCAGGAAATATTTTCGTAGCTTGCAGGGATAGTAATCTGTTGGTGGTAGTCGGAAAAAATGGGAAGGAATCTAAAATTCTCTTAGCAAAAGAAGATGGACTTCGAAAACCTAGAGCCATACATTACAACCGTAAAACCAACACACTCGCTGTATGCAATATATCAGGACAGTGTTACCTATACAAAGTTACAAACTGAATCATCTTATGTCCAACCATTTGTTATTGATAAATGATCTCTGGTGGTTTTTGCAAGAGGTTTTTGCCCCCAAAAAAACAATCCTGTATCTAGCAATAGTTAATACGTTCTTGACAAGCAATCATATACAGAAGGAATAATATCTAATTAGTACATCAGTCATTCCATCAATTGAAACGATGAACATGCTGAAATAACTAGCATACTTAATTAATGATCATTGAATTGTAAGTTGAAATTTTTCAGGATCGATGTCTCAATAAAGATATCACATAAAGTCAATAACGTCGATATTTCATGTTCATTTTCTTCCTAAAAATTCATTTAATTCATATATGGCTTTGTGTTATCACTTATGCTAGATCGGCAGTAATATTTTTAATATTGTAAAATATCAGATATTTGACACAATATAAATCCATTCTGAACTCGTTTGCTAACGTCCACTTGATAGAAAGCTTTATATTTTGACTCACAACTGTAATTGAACAGTACAATAAACACCATAATCCGTTTTTAATTATCAATTTCCGACCAAAATGAGACAAAATAAACCATGTCAGACGGACATGACTATAATTTCAATCAGCCCGAACGCCGAATATTCAAGTTTGCCGTATACACGTTGAATCCATTATTTTCGAACTTTCGAATAAGTTCCAATACAACTTCATTTAAAGATGCTCGTCAAGATTAACGCCCGAAATGTTTCCCTTAGTGCGTCTGTTATCCGGCTATAATACATGTAACTACTGATTGGTTAGAGTTTTAAGAAGACGTACGGCATTGCAAACAAAGTAAAATTAAGACAGTTTAGGCAACATAAGTAATACAAACAAAGAATAATCGTCATTATTTTTCCCCTGTGATCTGACACTTTTAAATACGAACGGATTCCCTTTTGAAAAGTCAAAACGATGGATACTTAGGTAAATGGCCATACACTAAGGATGAATAAAAACATTTTACCTTCATTAGAAAGCCATACCCAAAAATTTGAAAGTATAACTACCAAAACGTGTGAAGAACTATATGATCGAAACGACCTAAAAGAATAAACAAATCCATCGAATGTGAACTTTGCTTGATGGCGTTGGAATCTTAAGTTTTACCAAATATTTGATAAAACAAAAATTATCTCGTCGCTGCCTCACTTATACATATTATTCTTGCACGTCTTCCTTGCTTTGCAAACATTCGACACTGTTATGTAAAATTAAGAACGGAAACGGGGAATGTGTCAAAGAGACAACAGCTCGACCAAAGAGCAGAAAACAGCCCAAGGCCACCAATGGTTCTTCAACACAGCGAGAAAATCCCGCATCAATAGGCGGGCTTCAGCTAGTCCCTAAACAAAAATGTGTACTAGTTCAGAGAAAATGGACGTCACTCTAAACTCCGAAACATATAAATGAACCGAAATTAAGAAAACATACAAGACTAACAATGGCCAGAGGTTCCTGACTTGGGACAGGCGCAAAAATGCGGCAAGGTTATGTGTATATATTAAGTAAAATATATAATCATATAAAAAAGAAGTATCTGGGTCGTGTTTTGAGTTATGAAATAATCCTAGAAAATACCTACCCCACTGATTCAACAACACCACAGTCGTGATAACCTTATAAATAAATCTATTGATACCAACATGAAATAAAATTATGTTTTGTTGCTAAATGAATAATATAACTACAAACATGAAAAGGGTTCATGTGGTTACAGTAATGAAAATATTAGTTTTCATTGAAATCCGTTACAATAAATTTGCCTGAACGTAAATGTACCTAGAAATGTGTACTTCTTCTCAGCATGAATTAGTCAGCAGAACATCACAATGTTTATATTATGAAAGGAAAACACTACCATGCTTTTATTTTTGCAACAAGTTATAGTTATATATGTTAGCGACATTAAGCTTAAATCTTCGGCAATAAGCTAACCCCTAGGCAGTAAGTCCATTGCCTAAATGATGTAAGGCATTTTAATGCAACATCGTTTGTAACGTTCATTTTGATTGGATAAGTTTTCATGGCATCAATACACAATTGATACTATGAAAACGTACGCGCAAGAGCAGACGACGTATGGCATATTTTAAATGTATGATTTGACGTTGTTTTCTGTCAGTTCATTAGATTGTATTTTAAGCTCCGACGGCATTAATTGGCGATTTGATGGTCGAAAATTAAGTTTTCTTTCGACGCGTTATCAGTCATCTTCTAAGTCTTTATTCTTAGGAATTAAACTTAAATCCAGAAAAATGTGTCAAGGCATTAATCTTAATGCCTAAAATGTAAAAAAAAAGGTTAATAAAAAGACATCTATTATAATGTAAAATACATTTTGTACTTAATAACATGACAAGAACTTAAGTTAAAGTCACTAGTTCTAGCCGTTTTGATTTAACTCGTATATAACCAAAGCTGTAAATTCAAGACCATTGTCGCTTCGCAGTTTATGGGACATACAAAAAACTGTGAAAAAATCAACTAAATTGAAAGCTACCTCTAAAGCACATTTTGACGTAAGGGCTCTAATTTTATCAAATTTTGTTAAATGATCTTGGTACACTATACGAGATTTATAGTTTCCATCTGAGTTTTATTGGAAATCTATCAACCTGTTCTCTGCTGTTTAACTCTTTGGATAAAATAAAGTTGCCACTTCTCCCCTACCTTAATACTTTTTCTTCGTGTTACAATTCTCACAAAGTGAAAGAAATAGTCCGATGGAATTACGATATATATTTGAATAGCCACGAAAGCACGAGATATGTTTGAATAGCCATGGAAGCACAAAAAATATATGCGTAGTCAATATCTAGTTGTTAAAATCGTACGATCTCCGTTGCCATGGTCTGTGTCTTTATGTGCCTTTTCTATAGTACCATGCAGTTCCTCTGGAAAAACTTAAATTTTGAAATTTTCCTCATCATACTCGTTTACTTAACTTATCAACCTGTCAAAGCCTTCTATGGTACCTTTAGTAGTCTATAGTTGCCGTCTTCTCTAAGGATTCTAAAATAAATTTAATCTTTGCCAAAGGATCATTCAACTATCTTGTGTATATGCTCCCTGTGTTCCCTGATTAAAATTTAGACCATAGATATTCAAGAAATTTGTATCAGTAAACATAGTGTTTATTAAATACTAATAATCCAGTTAAGGAGTGAAATATACAAAAATGTCCCTGAGGGTAGTTAACAAATATTTAACAGTATACATAGAATCATCAATCCTCCTTTCCATTAGATACAATCACTTGTTTTAAACCAAAGCCAACTTTGGCTATGGTCTGTCTATGGTTTAAGATCTTAGAATTGAGATGATTATATTCATATTTATATATGATTATCAATATTTTTGTGTCAATTATTAAACTCATTGTAATAAATTACTTTGCTCTTCATGTGCCCTTTAATTGGAATAAAATGTATCTTATCTTAACTTACCTTATCAAATTGTATAATACCATTAAAACGTACAAGTTAATGAGGTTATGAACAAGTAAAAATACTAAAATTTGAAGATCTACTAAATTAAGGTATATCAATATATGGAATATAATTTCAACAATACTTTTCATCAAGTTTATTTCACTGAATGTACCTGTACTTGGAAGATCAAACAAAAATACCAAAGTTCACATATGCCTGAATAGATGTTTGGCAATAGGTTGAATAATCATCATCAGATTTCAGGAAATAAGCTTAATGCCTAGGATTTAAGCTTACTGCCTAATTTTACTTTTACTTATTGCCATTAACATATATATTTTATTTGAATTTGGGTGTGATTAGTTTCAGTAACTGTGAGTACTCTTATATCGGTACTGTGTAGATTTTTAGCATTGTGTACGCAAATTTGTGTTTCATGTGTGTTGCGTATCTGATGCGCCAAGTCCCTTCTAATTGATTTTTACAAATGGTTCTTTGTTGTGCAGTATCACAACTGTCTCTGCATACTTTAGTTAAACCTTTTACAGTTATGCAATCTTTCTGCGAAGCCTTCTTTAAACAGAGGCAGTACATTTCTTGTATGGTTAAAAAAAACATTAAAAGGATTTGGAATTTAAGTGGAAATTACGCAATAGGTCAAACTCAATCTAATTTTTCTTACAAATGAAGAACTGTTTTTACCTATTTTTGTGTAACAAGAAAGCATAAGTGTTGACTGTCATCGTTTCTTTGAATAAAATTTTGAAAAACGTTTTATACTGCGACCTTTGATTCTTCAATTACAAAGTGTTATAATTAATTATATATATAAGCGATGTTCAGACATATGAGTCTTTTTTCATTGGAATAAAGTATAATATAACTTATTAATTTGAGATTATCTCATCCACACCTTATAACCGGCTATCTGTACTGCAAATACATCAGATATCACAGATCAAAATCACGATTGCAAAATGCATTGTATGTTGAGAGTAATATAAACGGAAGACAAAAGCTGCTGTAAATGATAGCATACTCAATTATGTTGAATGGCAATTGGCATTACAGATCCTATTGAGTATGTCTAATGATTGTCGGTAATAATATGGGTGATTACTTCGCAATATATTCAGTGATTAATTTATAAGTATCGAGACCCTCCACTAAGTATGTGAGACAAATATGACAGCTTTAGTATGGTAAAAAAAACACGAATGTTCGACCTCGTGATCTGTGAAATTTAAACATTGCTATGAAAAACGTGATCTTTTATATCCTTAAACAAGTAAAAATAGAATAGAGATTGGAAACTGGAATGCTTCAAAGAGACAACAACCCGACCAAAGACAAAAAACAGGCCAAGGCCACCAATGGGCACTCAACGCAGCGAGAAAATCGCGCACCCGGAGGCTGGTTTTCACAGATATACATGTTTCCAACGATGTAAATGTTATAATGCCATTAGGGTACACATGATAATTTTGACTTAATATCTTACCGATAATATACGGATATTTCTGTTTATGTGATTTTGTATCTTTTTAAAATAAAGATAAAAGACAACCACTCACTATGATATCCAAAATCAGTGCACATTTTTCAGAGAGTCAGCTATTAATATCAATTAAATAAATGAACAAAATTAAACCTCAAAGAAAAAGGTTAAAGACATCATACACAGTCTGACAAAAGCATGACCTTTTGCAATGCCAAAATATAGGTATAAAACATCGGCATGATGCAGGATAATAAGTTTTTGCAAAGGTATAGCAATTTATTATTAGTTATGTTTTAATTTATCAAAACACAATCAATGTTAGTATCGATAGAATCAATATCCAAAGATTTTATTAAGAATTTGTTCATTCAAAAGATCAATGAATTGGCATGGATCGTTTTTTTACCTTTATAGTACAAATTAGTATGTGATTTGCCGTTTTAAAAAGAATTCTACGGGTTTAGTTATATTCTAAAACCAAATCATTGTATTTGTGAAACAATTTTTAAAAGTTTGAGAAGTTTTTGATAGTAAAATACCTGGCTTACTATTCAACATAGACAACATTCTTTTGAATCTAAAACATCACTGTCATGGGCATAACATATTATAGTTGAAAAGCATCTTGTAGGTCATAAACGTTTTAGATTATTATATCACACTTGTTTTATTGCCAATCTTATCAATGTAGGATATCATCAAGTGTTTGCTATTTAAATTGAGTGTACATATCATTTTGAAGCCTCGCAGTGAACAATAAACTTAATTGAACTATAAGATCAAAACGACAGGTTATCAAATACATATATAAACAAATACTAATGCAAACATATAACGTTGACATAAAACTAAAATATGTGGTTTTTTTTATAAACATTCTAACAGTCAAGGGGATATAAACCTTTTTGTCACTTGTGAAAGGTATATCGTATGACATAACTTCCAGGTTACCTTTCTGTTGACTGTCTGTTATGAAATTTACACAAAAGACCTGCAGTAATAGTTGTGGAATATTTTTTTTGACAGTCTGATTCATAAAGCAGGTATTTAACGGCTATTTAAATATTATATAAATTGACATTTAATGAAAGATTTGAATAAATGTGTACTTACGTCTACTTAAGAAAGAATATATATAACTTCGTTAAGATCTGCTACAGCAGTTTTAGTGGCATGGATGTCTTTTGTTATTTTTGTATTCTGGTTATTGTTTCTTAGACCAAAAGGGGCAATTCAAGAATTTTATTCTATTTAATGAAACCCCCTTCTTGTTATCAAATCGAAGTTGATTTATCTGTCCGTAATCTTCTTACCTAAATATATTTTGTTTTACTAAATAATAGTAGGAATAAGGTGGAAGAAAATACATACTTGTTAAATAGTGTACTATAGTGTAACATGGATATTAAACAACTACTGGAAAACTTACAGGTTCTCCTGATAGAGGGGGGGGGGGGGGGTTACAGAAGGTAACAGATAACACTTGGAAACTACATGTGATATACACTATTGGTATCGGAATGGGATAAGTAATATCAATTATGTGGACAACAAAAGGGCCTGAAATGGTGTTAATTTTAAACAACGCCATTGTCGTATATTAGTTATATATGTTTTTACATCATGCCGGCTAACAAATTGGACCATGTTATTATAATAGTATAGATGCTTATGATTACGGATCTACCATTCTATTTTCAACGTTTTATTTTTGTCTTTATTCATTTCTATATATATGAATAAGAAGATGTGGTACGAGAATATCTTTATAAACATATAGTATTAATAATATATATATGATACTAGTATACCAAGATGGTATCTTGTTTAAGGCAAGGAAAGACGAACAACTCCATGACCAAACGAAATAAAATCCAGAACAGATACACAACAGTCCACAAAAGAATCAACTAAACAAACATTTCCTCCCGTTACATAACATCTTAATCCTCTCTGAACATATTTCCTCCGAATATCGTCTCTGCCTCGGGTGACATAGCTTGTGGTTTATATGATACCATACCATTGATTCTTTCCCCTTGGTTTTATTATTACATGACATAAGTATTATATCAAGTAAACATGCATTTAACTTCAAAATCAACATGTCTGTTTGTAACCTTGTGAACTAGGACATGTTTGCCTAGTACAAAGTAAGGTGCATATGTATATATAAATTTCAAAGATCTTTAAGGGTACATACACTCTAAAACTCTTTCATCTTGCAATAGTATTAAAACATTTTACTTTTCTTCACTTTACACAAATATTCCCCATTCCAAACTAAAAGACAAATTGAAAAAGTTGGTTCTGCTTTGTTTCGTAAAAAATAATGGCCAACAAAGATACAATTATCTTGTCTTAGGGAGGGATAAATTACATTTTGTAAAAAATCACTCTGATTCAAACAAAAAATTCTTTGAAACTGACAATATCAAGATTCTTGAATTCTTGATTGACAACATTTTTGTCACGTTTGGAGGACGTGTTTTTCAACAAATAATCGGCATTCCCATTGGAACCAACTGTGCCCCTTTTCTTGCCGACTTATTCCTTTATTCATATGAGGCTGAATTCATACAGGAACTACAAAGGAAGAAAGAAAAGATGTTAGCAGTATCCTTTCACTTTACTTTCCGCTACATACATGATGTTCTTTCACTAAAGAATTCAAAATTTGCTGACTATGTTGAACGCATCTATCCCATCGAACTTGAGATAAAGGATACAACAGATACAATTAAGTCTGCCTCATATCTTGACTTACATCTAGAATTGACAATGAGGGTCGGTTGAAAATAAAACTTAAAAACAAAAGAGATCATTTCAGCTTCCCAATTGTGAACTTTCCATATCTTTGTAGCAACATTCCAGCAGCGCCTGTATGCTGGAAATATATCTGCCAGTTGATACGATATTCCAGGACTTGTATTTCTCCTATCATGATTTCCTTGATAGAGGGTTGCTGCTCACTAGAAAGCTATTAAACCAAGAGTTCAAAGTGAAGAAGTTAAAATCATCCCTTCGTAAATTTTACGGACGCCATCACGAGTTGGTGGGCCGTTATGGAATATCCGTTTCACTGATGAAAGCAGATATGTTCCAAATGTCGTAACTACAATCCCGTCCCCTTTTCCCAAAATGTGACGTACCGAATTAGACTTATTACCGGGTTTGTACCAAAATGAGCAACACGAAGGGTGCCACATGTGGAGCATGATCAGCTTACTCTTCCGGAGCATATGAGATCAACGGCAGTTTTTGGTGGGGTTCGTGTTGTTCAGTGTTAAGTTTTCTATGTTTTCTTTGTGTACTATTGTTTAACTGTAATCTCTTTTTTTAGCCATGACTTTGTCAGTTTATTTCCGACTTATGAGTTTTAATGTCCCTTTGGTATCTTTCGCCTCTCTTTTACTGCCAATCAATACCTATTTTGCCGATTTCGTTTGAGATAGTAACCGGAAAACCATGATGAATACTGCTTTGCATCCATCTGATCAGTTAAGCCCTTTTCAACTGAGTTTTAGTTTGTTCTTATGTTGTTCTGTTACACCACAATCTACGGTAAGAGGAGGGTTTGGCGCCGGCAAACAAGTTTATCCCGACTACATACTGTATGAGCCTGTCCCAAGTCAGAAGCCTGTAATCCAGTGGTTATCGTTTGTTGCTGTATATCATCTGTTTTTATTTTTTATTTTGTACATAAATTAGGCCGTTGTTTTACATTTGTCATTTTGGGCCTTTTATAGCTGACTATGTGGTAAAGGTTATGCTCAGTGAACAAGGCCGTACGATGACATATAATTGTACAATGTTCTATGTCATTTGGTCTCTAGGGGAGATTTGTCTCATATGCAATCATATCACATCTTCTTATTTTAACATGAAACCTGCCAAAATATATCACTGCTTATTAATAATGTAATAACTGCTTTAAGGCGGCAGTTGGATTATGTTGCAGCAGAGGGAAAAGATATATGACATTAACGTTTTAATGAATAAATTGTTATCCTGATTTGTACTCATTAGAAATAGTGTAATCCTGGCACTGAAGAAAACATATGATCTAGAAGCATTTTCAAAGTATTTGTTTCAATTGAAGTGTCAAAACGGAAGGTTGTTGAAACACATTGGAATATAAAGATATCATAGAAAAATGTTTTGGTCATAGGTTCGGAAAACGCATAATCAAACTGCAATACTTTAATTTTGTAAGGTTGAAAAACTGTTAGAAAATTACCCTTGATTTTGAAATATTGGTCCCGCCTAATTGTTTTCCATTGATTTCTATTGAACGCTTCTAGAACGCTGCATATTTCAAAATAATTGATTTGTATCACGGAATATATTTCATCTAAAAAAAGGTGAAGGAAAACAAAAAAATTACGTTGCATTTTCTTGTTAGATGAGCGATTCAGTCTCATAGAAGCCTCTGTTATACTTTTACAATGCCATAGCAAAGTTGTGTGCAATGAGAAGTAAAACAAAATTATGCATAAACATGATAAAAGTGTACAGTTTAAATAAAATAATCAGGATAAAAAAGATTTGCCAAGATAGTCATAATTCTATGAATACATTCGGAAGTTATTAGTTCAAAAATGTTTATCAGTTTTTGATTACAAGTATATTGAATATCTTCACCAATACGATGACTATATTTATATAATAATATTGGTGAAATATTCTGACTGATCAACAGCACCTACTTTCATAGCAGGATCCGGACATGTGGCTTTTATTTTCTTAGACTACTCTGTTAATAATGAATCAAGACATTTTTTTAATCAATAAAAACACATATTATATGAAACTGATCTAATGTATATTTTATTTTTCAGATTAATATGGCGACATCCGTACCGATATGCGATATTTGTATGACAGATAACATAACAAAATCTGCTTCAGTTTGGTGTTCAGAATGTGAAGAAGCCATTTGTAATGATTGCGAAAGACAACATGGGCGCATGGGATTATAAAAGAATCATAAAACAATATCCATTCAAGATTACCAGCAGCTGCCTAGTTCTGTTGCTGCAATCACACAGAAATACATAGGACACAGGTTAAAATTCGAATTCTATTGTTTCATTCACAACGAACCGTGCTGTGGGTCTTGCGTTGCAGAGAAACATGGCATCTGTCAGAAATTAAAGCCATTATCGGAAGTAGTGGGAGGAGTAAAGTCGTCTGCTGCTTTTTCAGATTTAGAAGATATGGCAAAGGACATCAGCGAACTTATTGGCAATCTGATAACTGAGAAACAAAATAATCGAGCATCTTTTGAAGTTCAGCAAAAAAAAATCATTTCTGAAGTGCAAAATATCCGAGCAGCAATAAATGATCATTTAATTAAACTAGAAAAGATCTTTTGGATTAATTGGACAACATGGAGAAAAAACAGAACGGAAATATTGATAGTTTTATTAAAAAGCTCTCAAAAATGCGCACAAAAGTTGGAAACACAAGTGGTGATTTGGAAAAAACTAAGCGACACGCGTCAAATTTCCAAGCTTTCCTTTGTATACACGAACTGAATAAAAGAATTGAGATAGAAGAAAAAGATTGGATGTCCTTACAAACCGATCAGATAATGAATCATTGTGATATTCACATAAAATTTTCACCGACACTTATGAATTTCGAGAAAGACGTCACAGAATTAGGTAAGATAGAAGTGAATTCTTCGTCCTCAAAGAAAATTCTTCTTAAGAAGGAGAAGCAGGGACAGATTTTCGTTCCTTTTTCTAACACTGTAGATAACATTAAATTGACTAATATCCGCTCTTTCCACACACCAGATGGAGCATCCAGCGACACGCTTATAACAGGAATCGATATGTTCGACGACGGGAGAATTGTGCTGGCTGATGACGAACCGTTTAACAAAAGACTTGTTATCATGAATCAAGAAGGCGAGTATATCAAAACAATACCATCTGAGGAAACATGTTATGATGTTGCAGGGATAGTTAAGGACACAGTTGCTACAACATCATTTGTCAAGAAGAAAGTTATTATTGTTGATGTTAACTCGTCAAAAGTGCAGAGGACTATACATACGAAAGACAACTGCTACGGTATTATTAGTAGAGGCGAACAACTGGTCGTCAGTCTCTACAACCAGACCATTCAGTTCCTTAATCTGTCTGGTAATATCTTATCCACTTTGTCAACAGCCGATATCATCTTTCGTTGTTCATTGTTGCATAACAAACTTTATTATACCACACACAAAAGTGATGCCGTATACTCAACTGAATTGAATGGAGAATTTTTTTGGAAACTTGACTTTCAGAAATCAGATTATCCTATGAGTATAACTAACGATGCGTCTGGAAACAATTTTGTAGCATGTAGGGGTAGTAATCAATTGTTGGTAGTAGGACACGATGGCAAGGAATCAAGAGTCCTCTTGACAAAAAATATGGATTGCAAAAACCTAGAGCAATACACTACGGCCGTAAAACCAACATACTCGTTGTGTGTAATTTATCTGGACAATGCTTCCTATACAAAGTTACAAACTTAATTAAATTTTAATCATACCGCTTGAAAAAGCATTTGTATACTATATATATTTTCAGAAATTTAAGACAAATAGCAGCATGATAATTTACAACACAAATTATTCTTCTATTTTCAAATTATTATTAGTATTGGGTCAAACAGACACTCATGGAAGAATAGAAACAGTGTGCCTTGTCTACTCTGTACTATTTGTTCATAAAGAGATGAGTAAGATAATCTAGTAATCAAGTTTAACAATGTACTTTAAAATTATATGAAACAAATAAGAATTAAAAACCACAATTTTTTTTACAAGGGTATAGAATAGAAAATGACAACGTTAAATGTGTCAAAGAGACAACAACCCGACCAAAGAGCAGAAAACAGTCCAATGTCACTACGGGTCTTCAACGCAGCGATAAACTCTCATACCCGGAGGCGGGCTTCAGCTGGCCTCTTAACAATAATGTAAAGCATAGGGTTAATTTATCAAATTCACAGAAACATTTTCTGTTTTGATCACTTGTTATCTTAGAATGTATTTCACGTGATGACTACAACAATACTTCCATTTGTACAAAATATTACAGGGAAAGGAAGTGTCTAGCAGTTAATAACTAGATATAAGTTTGCACTTTTATGTAAATATTTAAGTGCTCATGTTAGTCAATTTTCGCTGTTTGATTTTCTGTTCCTTTTTTTCCATTTTTGCATGTTTTATTCTTTTTTCTTTTTTTTTTGTTATTGTGTTGTTGAAGTGTTTTTCTTGTTTTTCATGATTTGTTTTTTTAAAAAATGATAAGAAATTGAGGGCTTGTACGGATACAACAACACAGGTTCGGCCTGCGTTAAAAGGTCAGTGTGTCAATCACAATTTATGTGTGGCGTCTGTAAAGGTAAGTTTTGTAGCTACAGTCAGTTTTCTTACTTACGTCGACACCTTTAGATATAACATCTTTATTCTTTATAGAAAAGGGTGTGTTTTATGTCCGGGGATTGCTGCATTTCTGGGAATGTATTGCGCAGTCACTATCTTAATGCGTCATTCGGTCGTGAAGTAGACATGTCCTTGGGAAGCAAAACTTTGCTACACTGACAGTGTCTGTAAAGATCCTGTGTGCAAAAAAGACATAAATATCTGCAAGAGAAACGTCCCCGCTAAACTGAAGTCTGCATGTTTCAACTCTGGAATTCCCAGTGAAGACATTTATTTTTCATACACACATTTGAGGTAAACAGTGACTAAATCAAACAAAAGTTGAAAAATCTGAAGCACATCTTGACATATACTCGGGTGTATACTTATTCTGAACTGCTTAGACATCAAATGAAGTCATAAGACACATGAGAAAAGTCGCACTTTTAAAGCTACGATTTTCTATTACGCTGTTGAAATGGACAGAATTGCTTTCATACAACTTTGACAAAAAGTCCCTTAATGCCAGCTTAAAAAGTTACAATACAAAAAGAATGATGATACACTTCACTATCAAAGAAATAAACTAACTAATAATTCTAAACCATAGATTGTGTACGAAAAGACAAAGTAATTATAATTTATATGCATACAAATGACAGGAACTATATTTATAAACAATCGATTACGAGCGACCAAACATGACATTTTTCAAATATTTGACCATTTCTTTTTTCTATATAGTTCATTGATCTTCTTTAATGCTTTCTCGCTTTATTAAGCATGACATAACACCTTAACTGCATGTTTGAAAATAAATAGTGTGCATCAAAAGGAAAATGTGCGGTAAACGTCAACGAGACAGCAATCTAGCGACAAAAATAACCAAAAGACATGTGCACGTTTGAAGGTATACCCAACTGCGAGTTTCCCTCTTTGAGACAGAATCCCATCGACAAAAGATAAGTATGAATGAATTAATTACTTGGCTGATGCTACCATTTGTTTTTTTTTCGATTTTTTTTAAACGTCTTTTTTAATTTAATTTACATAATGCAAAACTAAACTGTATACAGTGCACAAAAGTTTCTTTCGTTTATAACATTATTGCTTCACTGCTTACTTCAGATTTTGAAACCCGCATGTGGCATGTACTTTCGAATCCAATTTGGTTGACTAGGACAGCCAGTTTTCCTGCCTAAGATTTGATGGTTCTCTGGGCACGCTCCGGATTTTCCCAATAATAAAAACTGTCTACCATGAAGTAGCCAAGTGTGATGAAAGTGGCGTTAAACAGCAAAAATCAAAAAATCAGTTATTGTTTAGTTCAGATGTTTCCCACACAGATCACGGTTTTGTTATACAAGAATTTATTGAATAGAACTTGAATTTGACTTAAGTAATTTTTCCGCATCACATAACTATTTATATGCATTATGACTGTAATATTTGCCACTGATGATGAAGCAATTAATTAGATAAAAATGGTTAAGAATACCTTCAAGAATAGTTATATGTATACCGGAACGTGTCTAGAAAATTAGTGCAAGTAAAAATAAATTGAGGGCTTGTTATGATATGCAATGTAGGATGGGTCAGCTTTAAAAGGTCAGCATGTGCATCACAATTTATGTGTGGCGACCTTATTTTTAAGTATTTACATTGAGTCAAATCTTTGTAAAGGTATTGTAAGTTCGTTATCTTACTTTACGTCGACACCTTTACATATAAAATATTTATTCTTAATAGAAAAGGTTGTGTTTTAGGTCAATGAATTGCGAAATTTCTGGGTATGTATCGTGCAGTCACTATTTGAATGCTTTATTCGGTAGCTGAGTCGACATGTCCTTGGGAGGCAAAACTTTGCTACACTGACAGTGTCTATAGAGATCCTATGTGCAAAAATGACACAAATGTCTGCAAGAGTAACGTCCCCGCTAAACTGAAGTCTGTAGGTTTCAGCTCCGGAGTTCCCAGTGAAGACATTTATTTTACGTACACACATTTGAGTTATACAGTAACTAAATCAAACAAAAGTTGAAAAATCTGAAGCACATCTTGACATATACTCTGGTGTATACTTACTCTGAACTATTTAGACATGAAATGAAGTCATAAGACACATGTGAAAAGTCGCACTTTTAAAGCTACGATTTTGTATTTCGCTGTTGAAATGGACAGAGTTGCCCTTCATACAACTTTGACAAATAGTTCATCAATGCCAGCTGAAAAAGTTACAATGAAAAAATATGATGGTACACTTCACTATCAAAGAAATAACGTCAATAAAAATTTAAACCATGGTATTGTGTACGAAAATACAAAGTAACTATAGTTTACAGTTGGGTGCAGACCAAGCATTACATAAAGTAAACACACGTTAACGCCGCGTGCACATATTTCGTTAGTTAACTTCAATTTTCACGTTTACTAGTAAACGCGCGTTTACTATAATTACGTTAACGCGGTCAAAATGGAAATTTCTAATGTCTACCCGAGTAAACGGGCGTTTACTCTGTGTCCGTTTAGTCAGTAGTAAACGGCCGTTTTCTTCAGATTTCACAAGTTTATGTTTATGTGCACTTAAAAGTAAACGGGCGTTTACTACAGATTTCACAGATGTATTTTTACGTGCACTTGAAAGTAAACGCGCGTTTACTTTTCGCGTTAACTGATTGTGTAAATTAAAAAATAAACTTCGTGTTCATCTGCACATTTATTTTATTAAAACGACTTTTATCTTAATATTTTACGTATATGTTTTCAAACCAGAACAATTTAAAAACACTTTTAATTCGAAATATTAACTTTTATTAATTACAAAAAATCAGTTCCAATAATTTTACTGAGTAGCAGATTTTCTATATTTTCTTTTCAAAAGTTACATGTACAAATATCGAGGCGGATAGAAAGGTTATCCAACACATCGGAAAAATATTTCTATATGATGGGATATAAACATCATGGTGTACGTTGCTTCGTTCCCGGCTATTGGTACTTTACGGAACGGAACGAAACGGAACGGAACGGACCGGAATTTCATTTGAGGTATCCATAGGGGGTGTCTGTAAAAATTTCGAAAAATCTTTGAAACAATACAAACTTTAAATATTTCTGTTTACGGTTTTTAATATACAGATAACACAATGTAAAATGTGTTATAATGTATAACATCGGGAAATATCCTGTAGATGTACATTCATGTCCTGATAAATATTCATGAATTTGACGCATTGGCAGGTCAGAGAAAAAAGTCTTCCACCTTCCATTCTTTATGATATCTAAGAAGACAAGATCTCCCGTCGTCCTTTCCGACGATGATTAGAAACATTGATTCTGAATTTAACTTTTTAGATTTGTTATTCCGTTCCGTTCCGTTCCGCAAAGTACCAATTAATTGCTCTGAAGAATTGGTATTTAACGGAATCGAACGGAACGAGATTTCTATAATATAATATAATAGTATGATAAAAAAAATATTGTCCTACACCTCTTTTTTTAAATGAGTAGTACGTGTTTTAGATATGCATTCAATAACCGAATCAATAATTTATATGAAATAGGCAAGTCAGACAAAAAGTATTACTCATTCGTAATTATATCTAAGAAGACAAGACCTCCTGTCGTCCTCTCTGACAATGGTAAGAAACACTGATTTGGATTTAAAAAAAAATAATTTGTCATTCCGTTCCGTTCCGCAAAGTACCAATTGCTCTGAGGAATTGGTATTTAACGGAAGAAAACAGAAACAGACATTCATAATATCATTATAGCAGTATGATAAAACAAAAATTATCTTACAACTAAATGAGTGGTAAGTGTTCTAGAAATGCATTCAATTACCAAAAATCAGAATCAATGTTTCTAATCATCTTCAGAAAGGACGACTGGAGGTCTTGTCTTCTTAGATAAAGTTACGAATGAAGGAGTAATATTTTTTAATTACTCATTCGTAATTACATCTAAGAAGACAAGATCTTCCGTCGTCTTTACCGACGATGATTAGAAACATTGATTCTGAATTTAACTTTTTAATTTTGTCATTCCGTTCCGTTCCGTTCCGCAAAGTACCAATTGATCTGAGGGATTGGTATTTAACGGAATCGAACGGAAACCGATTCGGTGATGTCTTCGTGCCACTTCTTTCTCATATATCCAGTAAATATATACATATCATCATTATGACTTTATATATAAACGATCATAGACAGCTAGATTGTCAACTCATCTACAAATGATGACCAAAGCTCTCCTGGCCTTTAAGAATGTTCGCTACTCTGTTTCAAAGTAACAAGCTTTTTAAAAGACTGTTATAAATTAGAGAAACAACGAAACTAGAAAAGCAAAAAAAAATTGAGGGTCCGTGTGCTTGTTTTCGAGATATAAGCCATTGAAAATTTGGCGGGAAATAATTCTCTCTAGATTTTTCATACATTAAACATTGGCACCTTTTTTCTTTCAAAAACGAGGAAAAATAACAAGGATTTTATTAGACATTTCAAAGATGACATTTTAAACTATATGTAATCAAATTATGGAAAGAAATGTAGGGGTTAGTGGGCAAAATTTTTAATGGCACTACATGGATAAAACCAAAGATTCCGAATATCTGGCAAAAATCCAAAAACGAGAGGAGCGAACATCCTTAAAATATTCAGATATAAACTTACTTGGCTTAGTATATATATACAGGTACATGTATCAAATGACGTTAACACATGGAAATTCAACTTTAAAAGATATTTTGAAATAACAGAATCATATTTAATATGTCAGATGCAGAAATGTGTAAAAAAAAATATTTTCAAATCATCGACGGAAAGGGCGGAGCAATGCCTCTCTTTTAAAGTATAACTACTAATGGAAGAAGAAAGACCTTTTGTCTAACCTGCATTTGTGTTAAATTCATAATTATTGGTCAGGTCGAGAATGCTATTTAAAACACCTACCACTCATGCCAAAAGAGATGTGTCAGACAATTTGTTTTTATCATACTGCTCTAATTATATTATAGATGTCCGTTTCTGTTCGATTCCGTTAAATACCAGTTCCTCATAGCAATTAGCACTTTACGAAACGGAACGGAACGGAATAATAAATTAAAAAGTTTAAATCAGATTCAACTTGATCAACAATACATTTCTTAGTGTTGTCTATTTGTATGTAATCTTTGCGACAATACAATGTGTTATTCTTGTATCCCGCATATGAATTAAGACGCTTTGATTGGTATGTCTCGAAAGGAATTTGCAAGTCTATACCGTATTTTTCACATATTCAGTTCCAACAGATTATACACAACATGCACAAGATAATAGAAGAATTTTCGTGCAAAACATTCCAAATTTAATTTAACAAATATAATAGAATAAACAGCAAAACACTTACCACTTATGCAAAAAAAAAGATGTGTCAGACAATTTTTTTTATCATACTGCTATCATTATATTAAAATTGTTCGTTTCAGTTCGATTCCGTTAAATACCAATTCCTCATAGTAATTTGTACTTTACGGAACGGAACAGAACGGAACGGAACAGAATAATAAATTTAAAAGTTTAATTCATATTCACCTTGATCAACAATACATCGCCTAGTGTTGTCTCTTTGCTTCAATACAATACCAATACAATGTTATATTCATGTATCACGCATATGAATTAAGACACTTTGATTTGTATGTCTTGAAAGGGATTTGCAGGTCTATATCGTATTTTTCATATATTCAGGTAGGGGCCTCGGTGGCCAAGTGGTCTGAGTAGCATCAAGAGAAAAAGAAGTTCTACTACTGTTATCACTAGCCAGTTAACACTGAGGTTGTGAGTTCGAATCTCGCACGTGCGGGGGCACTCGACTCCAAATTTAATATCAGACTTACCGGTGTCCCAGCACTCCCTTTTAGTGTTGGGATGGGGATTGTCCTTGTAATTACTGTTGTGAATACGTTAGCGACACATCTCTATTAATCCCGAAAGGGAGTGTACATGCATGGATTCCACTGTACGCTCTCGAGGGGTGCTCCGAATAAGGAGGAATCTACCAGTACACAAATACATGCTAGGATTATCAGTTTTCCTATCGAAGGTCGGTGGTTTTCTCCGGGTACTCCCGCTTCCTCCAACCATAAAAATTGACCGCCACGAAATAGCCCAAAAGTGGAGCTTAAAATTGGCGTTTAAACACCAACAATCAACCAATCATGTATTCAGTACCAACAGATTATAATACACAACATGTACAAACTAATAGAAGAATTTTCGAGCAAATCATTCCACATTTGATATAACATACTGCTCTTATTATATTATTATAGATGTTCCGTTCGATTCCGTTAAATACCAATTCCTCTTAGCAATTGGTACTTTCCGGAACGAAACGGAACGGAATAATAAATTTAAAATGTTTATATCAGAATCAATGTTTCTAATCATCGTCGGAAGACGACCTGAGGTCTGTCTTCTAAGATATCATAATCGGAATGAAAGGAGTAAGACTTTTTCTCTGACCTGCCAATGCGTCAAATTCATGATAATTTACAGGACATGAATGTACATCTACAGGATATTTCCTGATGTTAATACATAATTACACATTTTACATGTGAAGATGAGATTTAGTATTCAATTGTGTTATCTGTATATTGAAAAACCGTACAGTTAATTTTGTTTTAAAGATTTTTCTAAATTTTGATAGATGCCCCTATGGATACCTTGAATGAAATTCCGTTCAGTTCCGTTCCGTTTCGTTCCGTTCCGTAAAGTACCAATAGCCTTAGTTCCCCATTTTTAACAGTCTCTTCCTAAATATAACTCTTTGCATCTAATACATGGTTTTTTAATCGTAATTCACCTTGTTTGCCTTGGATTTACATGATTTAAGATTCTGTTTTGCCAAATGTTCAAACGAAAATTGTACAGTGTATATATAGGGATATTAATAAAGTGTTGTATAGGTATGTACATTTGTACCATCTCGTCAATTTTGACAGACTAACCATAACGATTATAAATGATATCTGGGACGTCCAAAAAATATACTCGATCTGAACATGAATGAAATATTTGCGCTTTGACGTTAGGCTACAAACAAAATCAATCAACCGACATATTATATTAACAGTATACTATTCCAAGAAGAGAACTTTTCATACTTTTCATTATAAAGTACATGAATCAGTCATGTCAGTGTTGGATGATACCGTTAAATAGTTTTGTTTTAAATACAAACCATCACGAACTACTGACTTCAGTGACGGTTCATCATTATGGATACAAAGAGGAAATGATGGCACTCTTAATTGAAGTGGACACAATTTTGAAGTCATTGTGTTCCAATATTGCTGTCATATTTATTATACAATCCGTCCTGACATAGAAATATTACTGATTTACGATGAGGCCATATATATTTACATGATAAAGTGCAAATATGGTCAGTTTTGGTTGATGCAGACAAATAATTTTGTTAAACGAGTCAGTCTGAGGTATGAAAACTACTGATATTTGTTAACGATTCAATATTTTGAATAAAAAGAGGACATGCTGGTACTCTAAATTGATGCGGAAAATTTTTTGTAGTCGGTGTGTTCCAATATTGCCGTCATCTTTATTATTGAATCTGTCCTGACATAAAAATATTACTGATTTACTATGCGACTATAAGATTTCCATAATAAAGTGCAAATATGGTCTGTTTTTGTTGATGCGGACAAATAATTTTGTTAAAGGAGTCAGTCTGAGGTATGAAAACTACTGATATTTGTTTACGATTCAATATTTTGAATAAAAAGAGGACATGCTGGTACTCTTAATTGATGCGGAAATTTTTTTGTAATCAGTGTGTTCCAATATTGCTGTCATTTGTATTATACAATCCATCCTGACATAAAAATATAACTGATTTCCTAAGCGGCTATATAGATTTACATAATAAAGTGCAAATATAGTCATCATGGTCATGAAGGTCAGTTTTTGTTGATGCGGACAAATAATTTTGTTATACAAGTCAGTCTGAGGTATGAAAACTACTGCAATTTGTTTGCGATTCAATATTTTGAATAAAAAGAGGACATGCTGGTACTCTTAATTGATGCAAACAAAATTTTGTAGTCATTGTGTTCCAATATTGCTATCATTTGCATTATACAATCCATCCTTACATAAAAATATTACTGACGTACTATACGACTATAAGATTTACATAATAAAGTGCAACTATGGTCTGTTTTGGTTGATGCGGACAAATAATTTTGTTATACGAATCAGTCTGAGGCATGAAAACTACTGAAATTTGTTTTCTAATTCAATAATTTAATTTTGGATGTAACGCGTCTTCTGATTGGCTGACGTTGTTTTGTTTATCAGCTCATAGACATAATTTTGTCATGTGACCGTGACGTCTTAAACGTTTTTTCATGGTTTACTCCGGTTTAAAATGGAATTTAGAATTAAATTATAAGAAATGACTGTAATAAATTTTTCTGTCTATTCGAAATAACATAAAAAATGTGGTGCACACTTTAAAATAACCCGCTACGCGGGTTATTCAGTGTGCACAAATATTACATAACATATATAAAGGTTGAGAATGAACACGGATGCGGCCACTTTCATTTTTGACAAAAACCATCTGAAAAGTGACATATTATGGCATATTTGATAGATTTTTCATATCTAAGCTTGAATTTGAGCGACTTTAATGACTAAATCAGTTCAAATCTTTCACTTAAAGGGAAATCACACTATTGTTTATACGCATCGCTCTCGGCGCCGCTATAGTGTCGTGACCGTATTATGACGTCGCCGTTTTCGAGTCCGTCGTAAAGGTTGCTAATTTCTAAAATGGCGGCCCTCTCAAAGGGACGTTCACTTAAGTAGGAGAAAGCAAATGACGTTTTGATTTAAGTGCAAAAAATGAAAATGCTACTCGAAACGGACAAAATGTATGGGAAAAAAAATAGCCGAAAGTGGTCTTGATATTGTCTTGATATGAATTACCTTACGATTGGATATAATTCAAAAGAGTTACTCTCTTTAAATAAAGATATTATTATTTTTTTTTTATTATTATTGTTGAGTTAGTATTTACATACAATAATATCATTTATACATTATTTTTCTTAAAGGTTTATTAATTTCACCGAAAAATATTGTTAGATATGAGAAATATCAACATTTTTTGTTGATCTGGTCTTATTATTTGTAGCGAAATCCGTCAGCTCAACTTTTTTTTGTAGAATTTTTTTTTTATTTACTGTAAAGTTTATTTTCATATGTTAACATATTTATTGATCTCGTTGATTTCTTAGTTTCACGAAGAACAAAAATATTTAAAAACAAAGAGATATTTATAACACTTTTTGTCGATCTATTCAGTATAATCAAAGCGTACATCGGCAAATGTGAAATCCGTCCGGTCAACTTTTTTTTTTAGAAAAAACATTTTGTTTACTATAAAGTTTAAATTTTCATATAAGATAACTATTAGTCTCGCAGATTTCTTAGTTGTATGAAAAAATATTGTAAAACAAAAGAGATATTACTAGTAACACTTTTTGTCGTTGAGTTCAATATATGTAAAGCGTACATCAGTGAGTGTGAAATCCGTCCGGTCAACTTTTTTGTTATATTTTCATAAAATATAGTCTAGTATTTCTAAGGTCTTCAAATATTAAAATGATTTATCAAATAACAAAAAAGTTCTGACTATTTATATCTCATCCGGTCAATACGGGCAATTGTCCTGTCACTAGTGTAACCCAACTGTTGGCAGCGTATCGTCGCGATGCGGTATATGTGGGAATATACTGGAAAAAAATAACAATATACCAAGATTAACAGCCTGTAAGCGTACAGCTTCCGGGTTTTGTAGTTTTCTGTCCAACAGAGGGATGTAAGTAAGAACAATATCTCTCTCTCTCTCTCTCTCTCTCTCTCTCTCTCTCTCTCTCTCTCTCTCTCTCTCTCTCTCTCTCTCTATCTCTCTCTCTCTCTCTCTCTCTCTCTCTCTCTCTCTCTCTTTTTTGGGGGGGAGGGGGGGGAGGGGGGTATGGGGGGCACAAACACATGAACACGAGTGATTCGTAGAGTAATCATATTTGTTGAAATATCAAACATTATTTAAGAATAACTCCAGTTAAACATCACTGTAAAAGAAGCATACAAAATTCTACATCGATTGCTTAGCACCGTATTATATAGTATATTATACTCAATCTCCCTTTAATGCTTTGTACAGGCTTACATAATTTGGGCACAAAAAAAGAAATCATATTTTGTAGTATTTCTTCAAACTGTCAGTTATAGCGAAATGTACGACCAGCAAGTTAAAAAATAAGGCCGCTAGACGTCAGAGCAATCTGTGAATATCAAACAATCAAACAATTTTGTGCTGATATTCATGTAATATTTGCCACTTAAAGTTTTGCAAAAATCAAGAAAAAAACGAAAACAAAAACAAAACAAAAACTAGTAGTTCAGATGTAGGTTCGTGATCAGATCACTCAATGTGATCACTTCCATGTCAACAAACAGTAATAAAGGGAGATTGTCAGACGACTGTAAAGGACAACCATTTGTTTAATCAAAGGTAGCTGATTTACTCATGATACCTTGGTTCTTAAAAAAAATGGCCAACATGATATAGCAGAGTGCTGAAAGTGGCACACACAATCAATCAGTTATTTTCAAATTATCTATCATTAATCAGTTTTGGCAAAAAAAAGTGTATAGGCTGTACCATACTGAAACATAAATGTGATAAAAGAATATACAATTCAAAAAAGAGAGGTGCACCAACAGAAAAAAGAAACTGCAATCTTTCTTTTAATTTCATCGGATCTCAAAATTTTAACTCTTACCAGACTTTATTCTACCTTACAGTATAACTCGGAAGTTTCTAAGTTGAACTCGAGCTTTAACTAGAACTCTTACTCTAATTAACATTCAAACTAAAAATAAAACTGGAACTTTAACTCAAAATTTAGCTGGAACTCGAACTCTTATTCTACCTCAAAGGTTATCCACACTCTCATTTGTCATCTGATAAAAAAATTCGTAAGGGTTCCACGGAACCAAGTGTCTCGCCTACTTTTGCTGTTAATCGCAGGCTCAACAAAAATGAGGAAAAAATCAATAAAAATATTCCTCTCGATACTATCTTTTGATTGTAAGAAGCTTCTGTCCAAGTTTGGTATAAATCTAGGATAGTTTATGGATCTAATAAATGTTTTAAAACTTTAACTGCATACTGTGTGTAATGTTAACTGGAAGAAAAACTAAATCCATTTAAAAGTAAAATACGGATAATCAGGTACAAAATTTTGACAAAATTTCCATCGAGATACAAGCTTTTAATCATAAACAAGCTTCTGTCCAAGTTTGGTACATATCCAGGATCGTTTAAGAAAGTTATTAAAATCTTAAAAACTTTAACCACAGAGTGAATGTATTGTTTCCTGGCAGAAAAACTAAGTCAATTTTTAAGTAAAATACGAAAACAATAGATTTTTTTGTTACAAAATTTACTTCTGGATACTATCTTATGATCATAAACAAGCTTCTGACCAAGTTTGGTACAAATCCAGGATAGTTTTAGAAAGTTATTAAAAATTTAAAAACTCCAACCACAGAGTGAATGTACTGTTTCCTGGCAGAAAAACTAAGTCCATTTATAAGTCAAATATGGAAAAACAAGAATTTTATTTTTACAAAATTTACTTCTGGATACTGTCTTATGATCATAAACAAGATTCTGTCCAAGTTTGGTAGAAATCCAGGATAGTTTAAGAAAGTTATTAAAACTTCAAAAACTTTAACCACAGAGTGAATATTTGTGGACGCCGCCGCCGCCGACGACGACGGAATGTAGGATCGCTATGTCTCGCTTTTTCTACTTAAGTCGAAGGCTCGACAAAAAACTAGAGTTAGATAAAATATATCAACATGTCCACAGAAACACGGATAGATGTATTGCAGAACAAGAAAAAAAAAATAGATCCGTTTATTACAAATTAAAAGATTTTTTTATTACATATCAACTGGGAACATAATATGTTCCTGATATCAATATGGCGATGTGTATTTTATTGTCAATTAACTCTAAATTATCAGATGCATTGTATTTCTCATAACATACCAAAGTTGAGCGATTAATCGGACAGTAATAAAATATACGTATTACATAAAGTTTTAATACACAGGCGATGAACATTGAACACATTATGTACAATGAACATGAAACGATGTATGAAAAATTGGTGCGGGATGATAGAGCTAAGAAAAAAATTTGGTTTCCACAGTTCGAATAAATTATGAAGCGTTGTGTTATTACGGAAATGTTTACCAATTTTAAATTCCTACCGAAAATAGGATTCTTTTAACGTGCTGAGTTTGTGGCATTTTTAACACGGCATTTCAGGTTTTATCTTCCCGATGCGAATGGACAAGCTAGTAAAGTTATGGTAACGAAATTATTCAGGCTGCAGTCTAAAAGGAACGTGTTACTTTTCAGCCCGGATACCCTCAGTCTTCCGAGGTAGAAGATTCTTTATCTGGAAGCCGAAAATTATGTAATACGGCATGAGGCAAACATTAGTTTTCCCTATACAACAAATGCAATTAAAAAAATGAGATGACTTCAACTTAAAGTTTGACAATTACTTTATAATAAACTGTTATTGTATCTATGTTTAACGATTCGATAGATTGATAAAAATATCAATGAATAATCAAGCTACCTTAAAAAATGTTCAAAAATGATATTATATTTTGTAGTGAAAAAGTTTAATTCAACCCAAGCGTTGCAAGAAATGCTTTTATGCCAGCAACGTCGTTCTTTAACGTTAACAGAAAAAGTTATAGTTCCCGCCAAAATTCAATAATAATGATTATATCCGTTTTAGCGGATTTAAAACATCGGTGACCCCCCTTTTTTATTTATGCTTTTAAAATCTTCCCTGAAGTTGCAACTTATGCAGATGTTTGAAGGGAAAAACATTAGTAGATTTTTTTTATTTCAAGAAAGATCTATTATAAATAGCAATAAAAAATGGCGGGAAATGTTCAAAGGCCTTCAAAAATAAGGAAACCGAGACAAATAAATGTTCATAAGGTACAAGTTATATTTGACTGTTTTTGTTATTCCAGTTAAACATCGTTTTTCAATAAGTTTGTCTTTTTTTAGCAATTTAGAGCGCTATTTCTATATTTCACCATAACGCGATTCTTTAAGTTTTGATGACGTCATATCTCGAAAACAACATCGGTGACCCCAATTTTTTTTTCGCCTAATATATCGTCATAAGTATGATCTGTCTACATGCAAAATTTCAATGAATCATTATTAGTAGTATAAATAGTGTGATTTCCCTTTAAACTAATTGAATCGACTGAAGTAGACACTTAAGGGTTTAAAAAGTGTCCAAAATGTTTCATCAAATGAACCTGAATTTTGAGGCCAAAATCGGCCCTTACCGGACCTACTCCTTTTGTAGTCATTGTGTTCCAATATTGCTGTCATCTTTATTATACAATCTGTCCTGACATAAAAATATTACTGATTTACTATGCGACTATAAGATTTCCATAATAAAGTGCAAATATGGTCAGTTTTGGTTGATGTGGACAAATAATTATGTTATACGAGTCAGTCTGAGGTATGAAAACTAATGATATATGATTACTATTCAATATTTTGAATAAAAAGAGGACATGCTGGTACTCTTTATTGATGCAGAAAATTTTTTTGTAATCATTGTGTTCCAATATTGCTGTCATTTGTATTATACAATCCATCCTGACATAAAAATATAACTGATTTCCTAAGCGGCTATATAGATTTAGATAATAAAGTGCAAATATAGTCATCATGGTCATGATGGTCAGTTTTGGTTGATGCGGACAAATAATTTTGTTATACGAGTCAGTCTGAGGTATGAAAACTACTGATATTTGTTTACGATTCAATATTTTGTATAAAAAGAGGACATGCTCATACCTTAAATTGATGCGGAAATTTTTTTGTAGTCATTGTGTTCCAATATTGCCATCATCTTTATTATTGAATCTGTCCTGACATAAAAATATTACTGATTTACTATGCGACTATAAGATTTACATAATAAAGTGCAAATATGGTCTGTTTTGGTTGATGCGGACAAATGATTTTGTTAAACAAGTCAGTCTGAGGTATGAAAACTACTGATATTTGTTTTCGATTCAATATTTTGAATAAAAAGAGGACATGCTGGTACTCTTAATTGATGCGGAAAATTTTGTGTAGTCAGTGTGTTCCAATATTGCTGTCATTTGTATTATACAATCCATCCTGACATAAAAATATAACTGATTTTCTATGCGGCTATATAGATTTACATAATAAAATGCAAATATAGTCATCATGGTCATGAAGGTCAATTTTGGTTGATGCGGACAAATAATTTTGTTATACGAGTCAGTCTGAGGTGTGAAAACTACTGCAATTTATTTACGATTCAATATTTTGTATAAAAAGAGGACATGCTGGTAATCTAAATTGATGCAAACAAACTTTTGTAGTCATTGTGTTCCAATATTGCTATCATTTGTATTATACAATCCATCCTTACATAAAAATATTACTGATTTACTATGCGACTATAAGATTTACATAATAAAGTGCAAATATGGTCAGTTTTGGTTGATGCGGACAAATAATTTTGTTATACGAGTCAGTCTGAGGTATAAAAACTACTGATATTTGATTACTATTCAATATTTTGAATAAAAAGAGGACATGCTGGTACTCTTAATTGATGCAGAAAAACATTTTGTAATCATTGTGTTCCAATATTGCTGTCATTTGTATTATACAATCCATCCTGACATAAATATATAACTGATTTCCTAAGCGGCTATATAGATTTACATAATACATTGAAAATATAGTCATCATGGTCATGATGGTCAGTTTTGGTTGATGCGGACAAATAATTTTGTTATACGAGTCAATCTGAGGTATGAAAACTACTGAAATTTGTTTACGATTCAATATTTAAAAAAAAAAAAGAGGACATGGTGGCACTCTAAATTGGTGCGAACAAAATTTTTATAATCACTGTGTTCCAATATTGCTGTCATTTGTATCATACAGTTCATCCTGACATCAAAATATAACTGATTTACTATGCGGCTATATAGATTTGCATGATAAAGTCCAAATATGGTCAGTTTTGGTTGATACGGTCAAATAATTTTGTTACACGAGTCAGTCTGAGATATCAAAACTACTGAAATTTGTTTACAATTCAATATTTTGAATAAAAAAAGGACATGCTGGTACTCTAAATTGATGTTTACAAAATTTTGTAGTCATTGTGTTCCATTATTGCTATCATCTTTATTATTGAATCTGTCCTGACATAAAAATATTACTGATTTACTATGCGACTATAAGATTTACATAATAAAGTGCAAATATGGTCTGTTTTGGTTGATGCGGACAAATAATTTTGTTAAACGAGTCAGTCTGAGGTATGAAAACTACTGATATTTGTTTACGATTCAATATTTTGAATAAAAAGAGGACATGCTGGTACTCTTAATTGATGCGGAAAATTTTGTGTAGTCAGTGTGTTCCAATATTGCTGTCATTTGTATTATACAATCTATCCTGACATAAAAATATAACTGATTTCCTATGCGACTATATAGATTTAGATAATAAAGTGCAAATATAGTCATCATGGTCATGAAGGTCAATTTTGGTTGATGCGGACAAATAATTTTGTTATACGAGTCAGTCTGAGGTGTGAAAACTACTGCAATTTATTTACGATTCAATATTTTGTATTAAAAGAGGACATGCTGGTAATCTAAATTGATGCAAACACAATTTTGTAGTCATTGTGTTCCAATTTTGCTATCATTTGTATTATACAATCCATCCTTACATAAAAATATTACTGATTTACTATGCGACTATAAGATTTACATAATAAAGTGCAAATATGGTCAGTTTTGGTTGATGCGGACAAATAATGTTGTTATACGAGTGAGTCTGAGGTATTAAAACTACTGATATTTGATTACGATTCAATATTTTGAATATAAAGAGGACATGCTGGTACTCTTAATTGATGCAGAAAAATTTTTTGTAATCATTGTGTTCCAATATTGCTGTCATTTGTATTATACAATCCACCCTGACATAAAAATATAACTTATTTCCTAAGCGGCTATATAAATTTACATAATAAATTGCAAATATAGTCATCATGGTCATGATGGTCAGTTTTGGTTGATTCGGACAAATAATTGTGTTATACGAGTCAGTTTAAGGTATGAAAACTACTGAAATTTGTTTACCATTCAAGACTTTGAATAAAATCAGGACATGCTGGCACTCTAAATTGGTGCAAACAAAATTTTGTAATCACTGTGTTCCAATATTGCTGTCATTTGTATTATACAGTTCATCCTGACATCAAAATATAACTGATTTACTATGCGACAGTAAGATTTACATAATAAAGTGCAAATATGGTCAGTTTTGGTTGATGCGGACAAATATTTTTGTTATACGAGTCAGTCTGAGGTATGAAAACTACTGATATTTGTTTAGGATTAAATATTTTGAGTAAAAAGAGGACATGCTGGTACTCTAAATTGATGCGGAAAATTTTACTATGCGACTATAAGATTTACATAATTTTGTAATACGAGTAATCTTGAGGTATCAAAACTACTGAAATTATTTTAACGATGCAATATGTTGAATAAAAAGAGGACATGATGGCACTCTAAATTGATGCGGACAAAATTTGTAATATACAGTCCGTCCTGACATAAAAATATAACTGATTTACTATGTGGCTATATAGATTTACTTCATAAAGTGCAAATATTGTCAATTTTGGTTAATGAGATCAAATAATTTTGTTTTACCAGTCATCCTGAGTCAGCCAGTCTGAGATGTGAAAACTGTTGGATTTTTGGTGATGATTTAATTATTTAAATAATAGAAGGACATGCTTGAACTGTTTATTTGTGAAGAAAAAGAAATTTACTATGATTAATTTTCAATTACATTATTAATTAACTGTAAAAGAGGGACGAAAGATACCAGAGGGACAGTCAAACTCACAGATCGAAAACAAACTGACAACGCCATGGCCAAAAATAAAAAGACAAACAGACAAATAATAGTACAGATGACACAACATAGAAAACAAAAGACTGTAATCGTAAATATGTCAATCGAAAATGACCGGTTGGTCATTTAATTTTGATGTACCTTATCAGTTGATATTTAAGGTCAATGTATCCAGGATACGATAACAATCTGCGTTAACGCGCGTTTACTACAAACAGAAAACGTGCGTTTACTTTTGACGAAAATAAAAGACTTTTTTTCACATTAACGCGGAAGTAAACGCGAAAGTAAACGCCCGTTTACTTTTTATGTCTACTGAAATTTCGGAGTTAACGCACAGTTAACGCGGCGTTTACATGAAATGCATGCGAGTAAACGCCGCGTTAACTTTTTCCGCCTGTCTACATGTAATGCTTGGTCTGCACCCAACTGTACATGCATAAAAATGACAGGAACTATATTTATGGACAACCGATTAGCGACCAAACATGACATTTTTCAAATATTTGACGATTTCTTCTTCTTTTCTATATAGTTCATTGATCTTCTTTAATGCTTTCTCACTTTATTAAGCATGAAATAACACCTTAACTGCATGTTTGAAAATAAATAGCATGCATCAACAGGAAAATGTGCGGTAAACGTCAACGAGACAGCAACCTAGCGACAACAATAACAAAAACACATGTGGACGCTTGACGGTAAACACAACTGCGAGTTTCCCTCATTGAGACAGCATCCCATCGACAAAAGATAAGTATGAATGAATTATTTACTTTGCTGATCCTACCATTTTTTTCTTAGATTTTTTTTTTTACGTCTTTGTATATTTAATTTACATTATGCAAAACTAAACTGTATACAGTGAACAAAAGTTTCTTTCGTTTGTAACATTATTGCTTCACTGCTTACTAGGACAGCCAGTTTTCCTGCCTAAGGTTTGATGGTTCTCTGCGCACGCTCCGGATTTTTCCACTAATATAAAATGTCTACCATGAAGTAGCCAAGAGTGATAAAAGTGGCGTTAAACAGCAAAAATCAATAAATCAATCATTGTTTAGTTCAGATGTTTCCTACACAGATCACGGTTTTCTTATACAAGAATTTATTAAATAGAATTTGAATATGAGTAAAGCAATTTTTCCGCATCACATAACTATTTATATGCATTATGCCTGTAATATTTGCCACTGATGATGAAGCAATTAATTAGATAAAAATTGTTTTGAATACCTTCAAGAATAGATAAATGTATACCGGAACATGTCTATAAAATGTTAGTTAAAGTAAAAAGAAATTGAGGCCTTGTAATGGTAAAGCTATATAGGATGGGTCTGCGTTAAAAGGTCAGCATGTGCATCACAATTTATGTGTGCCGACCTTCATTTTAAGTCTTTTCATTTAGTAATATCTTTGTTAAGGTATTGTAAGTTCGTTATCTTACTTTACGTCGACACCTTAACATATAAAATATTTATTCTTAATAGAAAAGGGTGTGTTTTATGTCAAAGAATTGCGAAATTTCTGGGAATGTATCGTGCAGTCACTATTTGAATGCTTTATTCGGTAGCTGAGTCGACATGTCCTTGGGAGGCAAAACATTGCTACACTGACAGTGTCTATAGAAATCATATGTGCAAAAATGACATAAATGTCTGCAAGAGTAACGTTCCCGCTAAACTGAAGTCTGTAGGTTTCAGCTCTGGAGTTCCCAGTGAAGACATTTATTTTACGTACACACATTTGAGTTATACAGTAACTAAATCAAAAAAAAGTTGAAAAATCTGAAGCATATCTTGACATATACTCGGGAGTATACTTATTTGGAACTGCTTAGACATGAAATGAAGTCATAAGACACATGTGAAAAGTCGCACTTTAAAAGCTACGATTTTCTATTTCTCTGTTGAAATGGACAGAGTTGTCCTTCATACAACTTTGACAAATAGTCCTTCAATGCCAGCTGAAAAAGTTACAATGCAAAAAGAAAGATAATACACTTCACTATCAAAGAAAAAACCTAAATAATAATTTTAAACCTTGGATTGTGTACGAAAAGACAAAGTGATTATAGTTTACATGCATAAAAATGACAGGAACTATATTAATAGACAACCGATTACGAACGACCAAACATGACATTTTTTCAAATATTAAACCATTTCTTCTTTTTGTCTATATAGTTCTTTGATCTTCTTTAATGCTTTCTCACTTTATTAAGCATGAAATAACACCTTAACTGCATGTTTGATAATAAATAGCGTGCATCAAAAGGAAAATGTGCGGTACATGTCAACGAGACAGCAACCTAGCCACCAAAATAACCAAATGACATGTGCACGTTTGACGGTAAAAACAACTGCGAATTTTCCCTCATTGAGATAGCATACCATCGATAAATAATAAGTATCAATGAATTATTTACTTGGCTGATGCTACCATTTGTTTTTTTTTTTTATTTCTTTTTGAAACGTCTTTGTATATTCAATTTACATAATGCAAAACTTCGTTTATAACATTATTGCTTCACTGCTTATTTCAGATTTTGAACCCCGCAATTTGCAGGTGATTTCGACTCCAATTTGATTGACAAGGACAGCCAGTTTTCGTGCCTAAGGTTTGATGGTTCTCTGAAGACGTGACGGCGTTTTCTACTAATAAAAACTGTCCACCATGAAATAGCCAAGTGTGATGAAAGTGGCGTTAAACAGCAAAAATCAATAAATCAGTCATTGCTTTGTTCAGATGTTTCCAAAACAGATCAAGGTTTTGATATACAAGAATCTATTAAATAGAATTTTGATTTGACGAAAGCATTCTTTCCGCATCACATAACTATTTATATGCAGTATGACTGTAATATTTGCCACTGTTGATGAAGCAATTTATTAGATGAAAATGGTTTTGAATACTTTGAAGAATAGTTACTAGTATATGCATACCGGAACATATTTAGAAAGTTGGTGAAAGTAAAAGAAATAAGATTAGAAGAAATTGAGGGCTTGTAATGATAAAGCAATATAAAATGGGCCTGCTTTAAAAGGTCAGTGTGTCCATTACAATTTATGTGTGGCGACCTTCTTCTTAAGTCTTTACATTTAGTAAAAACATTTAAAAGGTCATGCAAGTTCGTGCAGTCACTATGAATGCATTATTCGGTAGCTGAGAAGACATGCCCTTGGGAGGCAAAACTTTGCTTCACTAACAGGGTCTATAAAGATCCTATGTGCAAAAATGACATAAATATCTGCAAGAGTAACGTCCCTGCTAAACTAAAGTCTGTAGGTTTCAATGTTCCCAATGAAGACATATATTTTACGTACACACGTTTGAGGTATACAGTAACTAAATCAAATAAAAGTTGTAAAATCTTGACATATACATGATATACTCGGGTGTATACTTATTCTGAACTGCTTGGACATGAAATGAAGTCATAAGACACATGTGAAAAGTCGCACTTTTAAAGCTACGATTTTCTATTTTGCTGTTGAAATGGACAGAGTTGCCCTTCATACAACTTTGACAAATAGTCCCTCAATGCCAGCTGAAAAAGTTACATTGCAAACAGAAAGATAAAACGTAGGCACTTTTTTATGAATTAAAGAAGGAAGGGGTTGGGTCACCATACCCCAACTTTGGACCTCATTTAAAAAAGTTCCGTAACTTTACCCTCCTGGGTCTTTGGGTCCAGGCAACCTAGGCAATTGCCAATCAATTGTATCTAGTGTGTACAAAAGCTTTGCTGTAGGGACTTTTTTATGAATTAAAGAAGGGAGGGGGTTGGGTCACCATACCCCAACTCTGGACCTCAATTAAAAAAGTTCCGTAACTTTACCCACCCGGGTCTTTGGGTCCAGGCAACCTTCGGCAATTGCCTATCATTTGTATCTAGTGTGGACAAAAGCTTTGCCGTCGGGACTTTTTTATGAAATAAAGAAGGGATGGGTTGGGTCACCATACAACTACTTTGGACATCAATTAAAAATGTTCCGTAGCTTTACCCACCTGGGTCTTTGGGTCCAAGGCAACCTTAGGAAATTGCCTATCATTTGTACCTAGTGTGGACATAAGCTTTGCCGTAGGGACTTTTTTATGAATTAAAGAAGGGAGGGGTTGGGTCATCACACCCCAACTTTGGACCTCAATTAAAAAAGTTCCGTAACTTTACCCACCTGGGTCTTTGGGTCCAGGTAACTTTAGGCAATTGCCTATCATTTGTACCTAGTGTGGACAAAAGCTTTGCCGTAGGGACTTTTTTGTGAATTAAAGAAGGGAAGGGGTTGGGTCACCATACCCCAACTTTGGACCACAATTAAAAAAGTTCCGTAGCTTGACCCACCTGGCTCTTTGGGTCCAGGCAACCTTAGGCAATTGCCTATCATTTGTACCTAGTGTGGACAAAAGCTTTGCCTATCATTTGTGATTATTGGATAATCTTGGATTCAAAAAAATTGTCGTTTAGATTAACCAATTGAAAAATAATAAATAAATTACCAGTGTAATGACATAGTTTTGAATAATTAGAAAAATGTACTAGTTCTTTGACAAAAGAAGAAAAACTGCGTATAATAGTTATCAGCTTTTATTTCAACAGAAAATCTAACATAAAATACTTGACGTTCCAAAATCAGTCCGGTTTTTTTTTTCTTTTCTTTTCAAACGCAAATATAAGCTAGAAGATTTAATTGTTTCATTACACTAGTTTTGTATGAACTATTGTTATCAATTGTTTCATTATTATAAAGACAACAAACCCATCTCTAATCAGAGAACACTAAAAAGAGAAAGGATTAGCTTAAAGGAATTTTAGATGCCCGACTTAAAAAAAAGTTGTATTGAATAACTAATCATAATCAACTGTGTCTGCGTGAAAATGAATTGCATTTCGTCTTTCTACTGGAAATGATTGTCATCAGATTTCAAAGGACGTTTCATGTTATTGCAAGTCTTCGGTTTTTAGGCATGATCAGATTGGCGCGTTTTCTTATTATTCGCTAGCTTGATGCATCTTATTGTTCGCTAGCTTGAGTCTGGTAATATGTGATGGCGTTAAGAAAAAAAACGTATAACTGTTCGTTGCAGAAAGACGGAATGACGGAATGACAATGATGGAATGACGGATAAGGGTAATACTATATGGCCCCGACTGCTTTTTGGCTGGGTCATAAAAACCCTATTTAATGTTTAACAGGCTCATATATATTTTACTTCGGAATTACTGTAATATATTAATCTTATGTATCAAATTGGTATTCTGTTTATATCATTTAAATTATCATGATTATGCTGCAGAAAATCAAAAATGCATGTTTTTAGATTATTTAATTTGTTAAGTCCAAAACTTATCATGCGTTTGAGATTATCATAAGTTGAACACAAGTATAGTAGTCTCAGTTATGGTTGAAATTGGCCAACTAAAACTTTAACATTGGACACTCATAATTCAAATATGAAATAGTCATATTGTCTTTAATACATCTCATATTCCATTAAAAAATTTCATAAACTGTCTTATAGTATACTAACAGAAAAACAAAGAATATGGGGTATCCATCCTTGACACAAAATTAGTACATGCACAGCAAAAACACAAAAAAAGAAAGGAACAGCGCTTGTATTGCTGTTCTTCATCTTAAAGTCACAGTTTAGTTTAGCTTAGTGTATTGGAAGATGAACTATAATTGTGTTTTGATCGGCTTTGTTACATTTATATATTAAGCTGGTTTTCGACTGATTCGGCTTTGTAACATTTATATATTAAGCTGGTTTTCGACTGATTTCTACACTTCGTTCATAGACATTTTTACGTTCATAAAAATAACTCGACTTATTTTCTACCTCGTTTGACAATTTTCATGGCATCAATTCACGATTTTTAATGTATGATTTGACGTTGTTTTCTGTCAGTTTCATAAGAATGGAGATAACAATTTTGTATTTTAAGTTCCGACGGCATCAAATGGTGATTTGATGGTCACAAATACCCGTTTCCTGGCTCCGGTAACGCGTCGCCAGAAACTTAATTTGCGACCATCAAATCACCAATTGATGCCGTCGGAGCTTAAAATACAAAATTATTATCTCCATTCTAATGAAACTGACAGAAAACAACGTCAAATCATACATTAAAAATACAATACAGTTATCTCCTAATTAACATACTAACCACCCTACAAAGAATGTATGTTTTGTTTATTTTAGTATTCATTTACATGTATCATGAATTCTATTGTTCATGTACTACTCAGTACCTGTTGTGGGTACGCAATGAAACCCGACCCGGAACGTACCGAACTCCGGACCAGGACTTTGGTCTGAAACCCGGACCGGACGCCGAACTCGAAAGCTATTGAAAATTGCTGATCCAGATTTGGCTGTTACCAGACGAAAACACGTTTAATGCTTTTAAGATTACTATCTGAATTAATATATTAATTTAAATGCAATTTTGGAGGAGGCAGGTTGTCAAGCATTAAAGAAAAACAAACCTTAACATGTTTTGTCTCCGATACATTCTTGTATTGCCAGTTTATTTATTTTATGTATCTGATTTTCATTAAATTTTTTTAATGAAATCATTTATCTACGGAAGAGTTTTAGCGCTACACATTTCTTTATAATATTTCTTCCTATGTATAACGAAAACATTGATGAAATAACGCAAACCGTTGCGTTTAACGCAAATCTTTGAAAAATAATGCCACCATCTGAAAACGCAAACATTTTCGAAATAATGCAAACATTTGACTGTCATACAAATGAGAGGTTAAGCTAGCTATAAAACCAGGTTTAATCCACCATTTTCTACATAAGGAAATGCCTGTCCCAAGTCAGGAATGTTTTCCATTCGTTTGATGTGTTTGAGCTTTTGATTTTGCAATTTGATAAGGAACTTTCCGTTTTGAATTTTCCTTGGAGTTTGGTATTTTTGTTATTTTACTTTATACTAAGTGATATTCAGGCATATACATGTTGCTTAGTACACATACGTGTCTAAGGAAACATAATCGCATTTATCAAAATGTAGGTTACTGTGACTTACATTTTAGGCTTCATTGAATTTTACATTTCAGAGATCACATTTTCACACTTGTCTATATTTTCTTGATTTTTTTTCTAATTTTATAGTGTTAAAGAACAATTGTAAAAAGAGCAAAAGAGTTTAAAGGCTTTAATGACTCGCCTGCTTTTCAAATTGTAAATCACTGATTTATTGACAGTCTTTGAGATAAAGGACCAACTTCATGTAAAAAGAACATTTGATGTTTATCAATGAACCATTCAATTGAGGTCAAGGTCAGATATCAAACCCCTGTCAGACTGACACCTAAATCTATAAACCAAATATACTTGACAAATGATACACCAAATTTAGTTCACATATAATAAACCAAAAATAGTTGACACATAATAACTCAAATATAGTTGACATATATATATAAAAGTCATATTAACTGAAAAACAGTCCAAGGCTAGTATTGATCTTTAAACCATGAACATAAGGTTAAGGCCAAGTAACCCCTCTTAAATGGAAATGTTTAGCGTACCATGATGATATGAACTAAATAAAATGTGAACTAAATGAAACAGGTCTAGAAACGGAGATAAGAACTCGGCACTTATAAACTTAGCCATGATCATTGAACCATGAAAAATGAAACCCAAGTCTGGTATCACCTGTCAAACGTACATGAACACCTTATGGCAATAGTAATTATAGTATTGAATATTGTAGACAACATATAGATGACCTTTTACTCAAAGGAAATCTAAATCCGAACTGTGCGAGAACCTCGTTTATATGATTGTACCATGAAAAGAGGTCAAGGCCAAGTGACTCCTGTCAGACGGTTTTCTTAACATGAAAGCCATACTGTATACATATTTAGTTGACCTCTTTTTCACCGGTGAGAAACTGACCTAAATGCAAAAAACCACAACGTTGATCACTTACACTAAAAGGTCAGGTCATATTATTCCATTCAGAAGGAAATGTACACCCTATACAACCACTATGGATCAAATAATAGTTGAAGAAATACACTTTGTAAAGGAGAAATGAACATTAAGAAGGCAGACAAAAATAATGTTCACCATAGAACAATGAAAAAAAAAAAACGGTCGAGGTACGTTAATACTGTCAGATTGACATTTTACATGTTTTTACCACCATTCTAAAAACTGAACAATTAAATTGTAAAACACCCTTTGTCAGAAACTTAAACGTTGATCATTGATCCGGTTACCCGTTAAAATTGGTCAGAGTGAAGTGACTCCTTTAACACTGACATATATACCCTTTAGGCCATTTGATCAACCAACAATAATTGACCTATTACTCATAGACTGACCGTAGATCTAAACTTGACGTAATTATCATTGAACCGTTACAGGATCTGCTTACCCTTCCGGAGCACCTGAGATCACTCCAGTTTTTGGTGGGGATCGTATGCTCAGTCTTTAGTTTTCTATGTTGTGTTTTGTGTACTATTGTTTGTCTGTTTGTCTGTTGGTCTTTTTCTTTTTTAGCCATGGCGTTGTCAGTTTATTTTCGACTTATGAGTTTGAATGTCCCTCTAGTATCTTTCGCCCCTCTTGTGCAGATTCAGGAGCTGGTAAATCCTTATCCATAAATATATACCATGTACATTTTGTACCCCCTTTTATAGAAAAAAAATATAGTTAACTTTGAAGTAAATGAAAAGCTGACTTACATTACATTTTAAGCTAGATGAAAATAGTTAATACAGTAATTGCTGCAACCGCGTGATTATCATACGTATAGCTTGCATTCTGTAACTTGCGTCACATGCGAGACAAACATATCATAACATAAAACTAAGGCTCTCTTTCTCTCTTTATATATATACAATTTATGTTTCAGCTTCACATGGCGACGTCTTTACCAATATGTGATATTAGTGTTACCGATAAAGTGTCTATATTCGCCTCTGTTTGGTGTTCAGAATGTGAAGAATCCCTTTGTAATCATTGCGAAAAGCCGCATGGGCGGGAGACATTAACCATGAACCACAGACCAGTACCTATAGAAGATTATCAGAAACTGCCGGCTTCTGTTACTGATATCAAGCAGGGATGCAGAGATCACAATTGAACATTTGATTTTTACTGCTTATTTCACAACGAGCCATGCTGTGTTTCATGCGTTTCTGAGAAACATGGCACCTGTCAAAAATTGAAGTCATTACCAGAGGTAGTGGAGGGTGTGAAGTCGTCTGCTTCATTTGCAGATTTGGTTTAAGCAGACTTGTTATAATGAATCAAGAAGGCAATCTTATAAAAAACATATAATTTGAGGATAGTTGCTATGATGTTGCAGTAATAGAGAAAGACATAGTTGCTGCAACGTTAATTGAAGAGAATGAAATCTTTATTATTGATATTAACTCATCAACGGTACAAAGGACTATGCCAACAAAAAACATGTGTTTCAGTATAATTTGTACAGGTAAACAATTAGTTGGCAGTGTCGAAAACGGGATTACTCAGTTCTTTGATCTTTCTGGTAATACCTTGTCAACTTTGTCAAACGCCGAAAAATCCAGTTATTGTTCTGTGTTTAAAAACCAACTTTATTACACCGCCCACGAAAGAGATTCAGTATACTCGACTGTCCTGAACGGGACAGTTCATTGGAAATATAGATGCAGGAAATTCAGTTACCCCTGTGGTCTAACAAACGATACGTTCGGAAATATTTTCGTAGCGTGTAGGGATAGTATGCAAGTGATAGTAGTAGGGAATGATGGCGAACAATCCAGAATCCTCTTGACAAAACAAAATGGACTGCAAAAACCTAGAGCAATACATTACAACCGTGAAAGCAACATCCTTCTTGTTTGTAATTTATCCGGACAATGCTTTATGTACAAAGTTTCAAGCTGATTTATGTTTTGGACAGAACCTTAAGAAAAACGCTATGCCTGATTGATTGACGATTGCTTAACGTAACAGCTTATGACATAATGGTATATAGTAGTCCATCGCTGTAGGCATGGTGCCCCGTATCATATATTTATCTAGTGGACGTTTCATTTCCCAAAACTAATATTTGAAATAATGACAAGACATTCATTTGAAAGACATATTTGTACCCCTGATGCCTTGGTGCTCTGAACATTTTTAAGCTTAGAGAGACCAAAAGTGTTAAAATAGCATTCTCATCTGATGTAAATGAAATTTAGTTTCCCGTTTGGCTGGAAAGAATATTTTTTCAAGATATTCTATTTGCAAGACTTTTCAGAAATATGCCAAATAAAAAAAATCTTTTCGAATTACTGTTTTATTATGCATTTGTCAAATCATTGTGTTAATAGGAATTTCTGTTAAATATATATTTTGTTTTAAATATTTCAAAAGAAAATTATCAGATGCCTAACATGACTTCATATTTAAGAGTTGACCTTTAAAAAAAAAAAATAAGGAGATGTGGTATGAATGCAGATGAGACAAAAAATATCCATTATGACAAAAGGAAAAGGGATAAAACAAACGACCTGATTAATACTACAACAATAAACGAACAAATATGACAGTCAGCAACCAACAATAACAACTGGATAACAGGTACCTGTCTTGGGACAAACACGTCAAAAAATTGGCGAGGTTCAACATTTAAGTGAAATTTTTTTTTTCTCATGTTCATAATGCAAAAACTTGATATGTGATCTTATCAAATGGCGTATTATTTGCATTTTGATTTCTTTGAATATTATTGTTTGAATAGCAACATATTTTTTTATGTAAACGAATTACTTTGCCATTTGCAATCATGCTCGTCTGTCAAGTAAATCGTTTATCCGAGTAATGACTTTGTTTGAATCAAGTTCAATTCATACTGACACACTGAGAGTCCGATAAAGTGTCTATTTTTGTTTCAAAGAAAATAGAAATGACCTCAATACATACACTCCTGTAACTGCAAAAACCACTCATTACAAAAACAATAGCACTGAAAAATAAAGATTTGAAATTCGACCTCTCATAAAAATTTATATAGGATGATCTTAACAAAAGCCATTTCTTCTCCACATTGGATTCTGAATTCTTAGAAAGCAAAACATATACTAAGCAATTGTCGAATTTGATGCCCATGAAAAGTATGATAAGTTCTGGGATAATTGTAATTAAGAAAGCCACTTCTCAATACAATAAAGACAGAAAAGAGCTATATAAAATAAGGAGATGCTATTCGATTGCCGAAGTGACAACTGTCCATCATCCTGTTTTCTATGATGAGTTTATTTACAACAACTGGGTCGATACCACTGCTGGTGGAGTTGTTCTGCCCGAGGGTATCACTAGTCTAGTAGTCAGCAATTCTGTGTTGACATGCTATTGTCATGATTTTAAATTAACTGTTAACAAAATTGTTTTGGGATTTTTCGAAATACTAGGGATTTTCTTCCCCAGGAGTAGATTACCTAGCTGTACTTGGCAAAACTTTTAGATATTTTGTGTCCTCAATGCTCTTAATTTCGTACTTTTTTGGGCATTTTTAACTTTCTTGATTCGAGCGTCACTGATGAGTCTTTTGTAGACGAAACGCGCGTCTGGCGTACAAAATTTCAATCCTGGTATCTATAATGAGTTATTTTTTCAACAAAACATATACGACCTTCAGCGGTGTACAAAGTGTATGTGCAATATTTAAAGTTGTGCATTGCCCCGAATCAAAATAATATGATTATATAACTACCTATGCAACAATCTGCCTTCAACGCCGTAAGAAAATATTTCAATGTCAAGAAATACTACTACGCTTGGTAAACAATCGTCTGGATTTAATATGTAATTGACGCATAATAAAATATGACTTGCATACAAAACCGTACGTCGGAGAACAAATGACAAAACAATGATATGTTTTATAAACCTTCCGAGGAAATTTTTAATAACCATTGATATTTCTAATAAGGTTTAATATAAAAAAGAAATTCTTTCTTAATCTATTCATTGCTTTTACGAGCCTTAGAAATTGGCAACTTTAAATGCGTGATATGAAATTGCAGTCAGTCAGAAAAAAAGTGAACTCGAGAAGTCTGATGCTGAAACAGTATTAAGTTTCCCCAAATCAGAGGATAATTATAATATTTTAACATGTACTGGTTAATATTTTTCAAGAATGTGACCCGCTTTCTTATCGCCATCCTTATTGTAAGTGAACTCTGAAATCCCTCCAAAAATAAATACAAAAAAAAAAAAATACTTCTGAATAAGGTAAACATTAGAACTCAACATTATGACAGAAAACAACAACTATTCCCTTTAAATGTCAAGTATTTTAAACTTTCTATTTGACAGCAGAGAATGAACTTTCAAGACTAGACGCATTGCAAATTACAAACGTGTAAAATCGTGTCCATTTTTTAACTGGTAAGCGTCATGTCAAATTATTTTCACAAATAGGCCGAAGATACTAAATGGACAATCCGAAGTCAAAAGTCCTAGAAACAGACAGCTTCAAAAATAAAAACCGCGAAAATACATTCTACAAAACACTACACTTGAAACTAAAGACTGATTAACACGAATCCACTAAAAACTGGGAATGATAAAGGGTGCTCCGGAAAGGTTATGTCACAATAAAGTAAAGAAAGGGACGGGATAGTGGCTACAACAATTGGAACATATTCGTAGTTACGAGTGGTAGAGATATTCCATAAGGGTCAACCAAATCATAACTGTACAACTTTCGACGGGAAGACTTCAACTTTACCATTTGAAACCCTTGTTCAATAGATTTTTTTGTAGGCAGCAACCGTCAATCAAGGAAGTCACGATGGAAATGCAAACTCTGATATCGTATCAAGTAGAAGGTATGTGATCCGTATGCCATGTATGCAGGCGCTGCTAGAATATTGCTACTTAGAACAGAAAACAATGTACATGGTAGTAGTATAAAATATATAGTACACTGAAGTTCTTAAGAATGAAATAAAAATTATTTTACTTTCACGGTCGTGTATGGCACTGCTAGTCAAGTAGTAGGCAATCATATCATTACCACATCTCAGCTTAAGTGCTCGTCTGAAAGTACCTATTATGTATTGGCTACCTAAACAACACACAAGAAAGGACAAATATTTTTTCATCTCGACCTCTAGTAAGAGTTTTGCAACTCACCATATTGTCCGTTTAACTAGTTGCTTCAATATAATTAAACATGTTTCAACATTTTGTAATAAACAATAGGAAAATAATGGAATTTATCATTATTTTCAGTGTCATAAATTATTTGGATGTTTTAGATAAATTACATGCTTTGATGTTTTGATTATCCTTTCAATTCGGTTGACATTTGACCTTTAACTCTTCAAAACAATCTTATTAAATGGTCCTTTGAAAATATGATTGCACATGTATTTACAATATCGTGTCAACATCGTGTTTATGTTGTATATGTAGAGTCTATACCTTTCTTTTCACATCGTATACATAGCAATGTTCACAATATCGTGTCAACATCGTGTTTATATTGTATATCGAGTCTATATCTTTGTGTTTACATCGTTCTCATCGTATACATCGTGATGTTGACAATATCGTGTTAACATCGTTATCGTATTAATGGTGTGTTCCAAGTCTATACTTTTGTGTTTACATCGTTCACATCGTATACATCGCAATATTAACAATATCGTGTCACCATCGTGTTTATGTTGTATATAGAGTCTATATCTTTCTGTTTACATCGTTCACATCGTATACATCGCAATGTAAACAATATCGTGTCAATATCGTGTTTATATTGTATACAAAGTCTATACCTTTGTGTTTCACATCGTATACATCGTGATGTTAACAATATCGTGTCAACATCGTGTTTATATTGTATATTGAGTCTATATCTTTGTGTTTACATCGTTCTCATCGTATACATCGTGATGTTGACAATATCGTGTTTACATCGTTATCGTATTAATGATGTGTTCCAAGTCTATACTTTTGTGTTTACATCGTTCACATCGTTTACATCGCAATATAAACAATATCGTGTCAACATCGTGTTTATGTTGTATATAGAGTCTATACCTTTCTGTTTACATCGTTCACATCGTATACATCGCAATGTTAACAATATCGTGTCAATATTGTGTTTATATTGTATACAAAGTCTATACCTTTGTGTTTACATCGTTCACATCGTATACATCGTGATGTTAACAATATCGTGTCAACATCGTGTTTATGTTGTATATAAAGTATATACCTTTCTGTTTACATCGTTCACAACGTATAAACCCTAAGCCGGGAATGTCACATTATATGCCCTGTCTGAAACCAGAAATACACATATATTACTGATTCTCCCTGCCTATTTTTTTTACCAATACCAGGTATTTGTTAAACATTCACCACGCAGTCTATATATTCAGTACATGTTTATTATTTCTTAATATTTTGTGTAATTCTTTTAAATACAAGTTTTCCATCTTCTCTAATATTTTTTTTTCTTCATCAATTTTCTTCAATTAAGTTTTTAGATTTCATGTATACCGTTTGTATTTTTAATGTATTTTTTAACAACAACAAATACTGAAAAAAGCAACTTGATATTTTCCGCATATGTGAAGGATTTTATAATTTGCTGTGATAATAATTCTATCATAAATGCAATAATTTGTATTAGCACTTTAAGACATTACTTAAGTATTGAATGTGTAAATAGCGTGGTTTTAAATTAAAACATATTATTGACGGATACACGTCATTATTTTCCCTCTGAATGCCTCTTACATTCTTTAAGTGTTATGCATAGATTAAGACTACGTCACATAGTAACGTTTGCTATGATGACGTTGTTGATGTTCCAATTGAAAAAAAATAGAAGTATATACCCCGTCAGTTTCCTGAATATATACTGACATCTCAGTGTTGTTATCCAATTACAAAAATTGACACATTTGTAATCCATAAAATATCGTTAATAAATTGTAATATATCGATGTAAACGATGTAAACATTTTATTACATTTCAAACATTATAAATACTGTTGACACCATATCGTGCACACTACAATGCAAACGATGTAAACACGATATTTATAATACATTGTATACATCGCGATGTTAACGATGTCAACGATATAAACAGTATAAAACAGTTGTTACAATGTAAATGATGTTGACACAATATAGTGTTAACATTGTTGATATCGTAATGTAAACGATGTAAACACGATATCTTACAACATTGTATACATCGCGATGTTAACGATGTCACGGACGGCATTGCTACAATAGACCCTGGTGCGAGATAGGTGGGATTGCTACATGCACATTACATCCTACTGCTCGGGAAGGGTGGCATCATTACAATAGATCATGGTGCACTTGAGATTGTTAGCATTGTTATATATACAATATATCCGAGTGCGCAAGGTTAATGTTATTGTAATATGTTTTTGATATCAAACAGTTTTATTGCTTAAGGTGGTACCAAACACCTTGACTAAAATTAATTTGGCTCGTTTAATTGTCATAAAATTTTGACAAAATATTTCATTTGATCCTTTAACAAAAATAAAAAAATTTCAAAAACTTTGAACCACACACTTTATCGGAAAAAAATCATTGGATATATAGCAGTTTGATAAACTCTTATTTGATCATTGAGAAGCTTGATATTTCCTTAAAAATATAACGTGATTAAAACGTTCAGCTGATTTTTACAGAGTTATATCTCTGTAGTGTTATGTACCACCTTAAACTAACCTGATTGGAAAAGGATGAGGTGATTATTAATTTGTGCAAGCTAAATTGTACAAAGTAATAATTGGTAGGTTCATTTCAAGGTTTTATTTAATTTTATAGGGACTATGATGTTCTGTGAATTCTATTCTTAACTGAAAATAAGATAAAAAGATGTCAAATAAGTGAATTGAAAGCCGTTTCAATCATTAAAGATCTGTGGTTGAATATGTTGCATATCATATTTTTTTCAAGATGTTTTTTAATTTGTTAGTTTTAAGAATTTAAATGGGGAAAGTTAGTGTATTGGTCAGAAACGATTTAATGTGTACTAGTATTTCAACTTCATTGTTATAAGTATTTGTGCAACATGTCGAACTTTACATTTGCGACTTAAAATAACCGGATGACATGCAAAAAAATGACGCAATGATTCTACATATGATGGAAATACTATAGATCAATAATTGCGATATAAACAAAACATGTTTACAGGAAAACCCTAATATCCATATATCATTATTATTTGTGAGGAAATGTTTTGTGTAGAGCAGGTAGGATAAACAATCTTTTACACTTTGATTTTCAATTTTTTTTCCTGAAAATTGAAAAAAATCGTGATCTCCGTTTATTCAAACCAGCAGATTAATAAAAAAAACCTTGGCTTATATAATATTTTATTTCCTATTTTTTGAATTCTACATAGTTGTTAACCTATGTTAACAAAATACTATTTGTGGTTTTTTCAGGAAGAGTAATGGTTGCCTACAAAGAAATAACAGAAGCTTATCAAAGAAGAATTTGTTGAAAATCCTACAATAATGTACAACATGCACCAGAAATGGTTTTAAGGAGTTTGGAGACTTCAATACATTTTTACAAAAATATTAGAAATAATTAAAAGGGTTGATTTGTATTCGTTTACTCTATCATCTTTTGTTATAACTTGACATCTGTTGAACTTAATTTTAAAAAAGACCAAATCTTGCTTATATCCCAAGAGTCCAAGAAATAAGTCATGTGACTGCAATTTCTTTTGCAGTTATTAATTATTATAGAAACAAGGAGATGTGGTATGATTGCCAATGAGACAAATATCCACCAGAGTCCAATTGACGTGGAGGTCGCTATACGGCCTTCAACAATAAGCAAACACTACACCGTATAGACCGCGATAAAACCCGAACACAATCTCTTTTCCAAACAATTCAAACGTGAAAAAAACAACCACCTGATTTGTAACGACACACACATATGACAGATGAACCAACAAACAAGCAATGAATTGCCTATTTTCAACATGAAAAAATGTTATTTCAATGTTAGGGTGACGTTGTTACAATGTTAAGTTTCAACATATATTCAATCTAAAATCAACGTCGATACAATTTTGAAAATATAACATTGTGTCAACGTCAGATATTCAACGTTGTCTAACCTTTCAAAACCAGCAGTTTATTCAACTTCATTTCAACGTTACAGATCAACGTAAGTTCAACGTGCCTGCTGGGATGAAACTTAAAAATTGCTATGATTATGACATCATACTTCAAAAATAAAAAACAAATCATTTTGTCATACACGTAGTTACACATCAAAATCTAAGAAGAATCTTAAGACACTATGTTTCAATCGAAATTTATCAAAACTATTTTGTTTTAAGCCTCAATTTTATGATGATTAAAAAAAAAAAAATAAAAACAGGCTGCTAATGAGTTGAGACCTAACCATCTTTAAAGGAGATTTGCATTGACATATAATTTTTATTTTCAAATGAAGATGAAAGGCGACTATTCATTATGTTCAGAGTTAGTGCGCAGAAGTAAGAGATAGAAAGAGGTAGATATGCAGGGCTTGAGTGAAGTAGAGAATCTACAAATTTTGCAACTTTGAATTTGAGGATAATATCTATTTTCTTTCGCAGTACCTGGTTAGAAAATGCAACATTAAGCTATATTAAACGATACAACCTTTGGAAACCTACCAAAACTTCTAAATTAATATAACAATAAATGGCGAGCGAATGTTATTTCACAATTAAAATTTTTTGTTACTATGAGGGTCTTGATGGGCGTCCTTCATTTATATATTCTGTAATTTTGGGGCCAGTTTTTCTCTATTTTTTTTTCAAGCATTATTCTATATTATTTATACTTGAGCACATGTTGAGCATTCGAGAATTTTCTATTCTTGTTTTTTTTGGCCTATTTTATCCTTCTTTATTTTTTGCCCTTAATACTGTATTCTCCCCATTATTCTTGATTGTGTGAACCCCTTTATTATTGTGTGAATTTCTCATTTGGAATATATGATTTAGCTTCTGGTAATTTTTCCATCTTCCGTGTATATATGTAGGTCACATGTGTTTTCAGATTATATGTATTTCCAATGTAATATGCTATCAACTGTTTGTATTTCAAATTAATTCACTGCTTATTCTTGGGGTTCAAACTTTGCTTTGTATTAAATGGTGTCAGACCGTATGAACCCACAACATTCAAAGGGAAATAACCGTATATTGTTATTTGTAAAAGCTATATCACGTGACAATACTTCCTGGTTATATTTCGGTCATCAGACTGTTATAACACTTCCAAAAAGGATCTGCAGTAATTGTTGTAACATATTTCGGTTGACAAACAGTCGTAAAGTAAGTATTTAATCGTTATTTAAGTACTTAACTTATTGTCCGACATAAATGTTACGTATAGATTAGTACTTTCGTTTTCTGAAGAGAGAAACTATATCACTTAGATCTGGTGAATCAGATTTAGTGATGCAGATGTCTTTTTAATATTTGCGATGTTATGATTCTGCTTCTTAATAATAAGTATTGAGGAGTTCTCTATTTAATCTGAATGCACAACACACAATTGTATCAGACCGTATCAAGACTCATACAGCTGTCAAAGGGAAATAACCGTATTTTGTCACTTGTTAACAATGGTTTGTAATGCGTAGGACAAAATATCAATAATGTATCACTTGAACATACTGCCTTGTTATCCTACTTTCAGCAGTTGTTATGAAATATTTTGGTGGATAAACTTAGTCTGAAGGTAGGCATTTAATGATTATTTAACTGCCCAACATGAATGTTATGATTAAATTAAAAAAAAGAAAGAGAATGTACCGCTTAGATATAATCAATGAACAGTTTAAGCGGCATAGATGCCTTATAGTTATTTAGGTCGGTGGGTTTCTGTTATTTTAAGTAGATTGTAATTCTCTTTTTGAACGAAAGGGACAATGAAATAAATGGACTGCATTCAATAATATCAAACCCCTTTCCGGTTTTCTAATTTAACTATATTTACTTTTCTCGTTCTCCTTTAATAAAAACATCAGCATATATCTCCCTAGAGCCAAGAGAAAACGATTTTTGAAACGAAGATTCACGGGATCACTGGCGAGAGCAGACCTACCAAATCATATTGATATGTATAGTAACACAAAATATACTATCCAATAAATTGTATAATCTACAGAAATACTAGCTAAGTGTCCGGTGGTTCTTCTAACAATAAGGACAATTGGTGTCACTTTTTACGTAAAAACATTCTGTTGTTACATGCCAAACAGATGTGTATTGTTAACCTTAATTTGAAAAAAATATAATTTGCATAGTGAGGATTAAATCCGGTTTCCCTCTTCTTGACGTTTTACAGATACAATTTTTTATTGATAATCCTGATTTAACCTTGGTTTCAACAGTTAATTGTATCGTTTTTTTTATCTTTCTTCATAACCTGATGCACATCTGATTGTCATTTCGTCTACCTTGTTGGTATATGCTTTTATGATAGATAAAACTTGATGGATATCATCACAATGTTCAACATTTTGAATTTTAATTGTGCAACGAAACACTGGGTTTACAAATACCACTGAAATTTTATTTGCTGATCAAACTGTTTGCTTCTTGTTTTCTTTGGATAAGATTAAAAGTTATTTTTTTTATTATCCGTCCGCATTAGTGAAACAATTCTCAGATGGTCATTTGTAAACTACTTACCGAAAATAGATACTCGATCAACTTTATCACGAGAGACGTCATGAAAACTAAAACTTATTAAAAACCACTGATAAAAAATGTTGGCCTCTGGTTTTTAAGATAAGTCTGAGAGTTTATTTTGTTTGTTATTATTTACCAACTTATCTGTCCGTCTACATGAGATTAATCATGTCCAGTAGAACATGTGTCAACTACTTACCGAAAATACATAGATTTTACCATGAGAAACTTAATTAAAACAACAAGAAACACCAGACAGTTGCATTTTTAAACCATTTGTAATGATTGCATGCAAAGATAGCTCCTAATTTATTAGTTTTAAGAACAAATATATCTTAATGAGTTCAGGTAAAGTTATATAGTTAATTGTACATTTTCTTACAATGGACCCACATAACCAAATAATAAATTACATTTTTTTCAAATAGTTTATAAAACGTTCTGCATACCAAAACTCTGGTTCAGCCGCGACCAACGTTCAACATGTCGTTTTATTCTAAACACTACAACTGTATACCGTTATTCACATACTTTTAAAATTCCGGTTGTCTTAATCAAACACTACTATTTATTAATTCATGTATGTAACATAGCTATAACGAATATGAAGAAGAGCTTCAGTATCTATTTAGAAAGACATTCACTTATAACCCTGAAAAATATTCAGTGAAAAAAGTCTAAGGTTTGATTCCTTAGTATAACAAAAACAGTATAACAAAAATACTGAGATCTGAGGCAAATTCAAAAAGGGGAAGTCCAAAATCATTTATTCATATTTGTGTCGAAAATGATGAGTTCTTTGAAAAGTTCACGTGTTTAGTTCTTATAAATCCCATCATGGCGTTCAACTTTTTGGGTTTAAGCGTTCCGAATAATGGTCAATCAAGAAAACATTCGGACGTACGAAATAAATATATTGTTATTTTAATTTTCCCACCATCGTGTATTCATATTAAAATATGAAAGGCAACAATAAATGCTGTTTCCGGTTGCCAAATTTACTATCATTACCCGCGTGTGTTATCATTCAGATAGAATAAGTATTCCCCTTTCAATACAGTATTTTCCGCTGCCGTGTGATTGGTGAAGCCCAGTTTTAGGGTACAATGTGTTTCCCTTGCCTTAGTGAGATATGAAGCTTTTTTCACCAAGATTTTTTTTCCCGAGAAATCTTTTATGTTTTTAGGGCTAACGTATCTTCATTTCTCCCGAAGACTATTGCAATTAATGTTTTATCCACTTTTTTAAATCCATGATTTGGATCATGATATCAATTTATCTCGAAAAAGATGGAAAAAAGCAGCAACACTGCATTTTCTTGCCAGATGGCCAATTTAGGCTTGTAGGGGCTACCTGTTCTGTGTTAACACTATCATTCCAAAGTAAACACAACATAATCGATTTACAGGATAAAAAACTTTGCTGAGATAGTCATAAAGTCATAAAGTATATAAATGCACTCGGAAAAGTTTATTCCATTCAAATTATAGTATTTGTGTATACAAAAATAATCAGTACCTGATTATGCAGACAGTACCTATTTTCAAATCATGATTCGGAAACGAGGTTTACATTTTCTTGAACTGAACTTTTTATTATGCATTTCCTTCTCAATAACACCACAGTTAATGAACAATAAAACTAAAGTATCTTTTGTTTTTCAGTTTAATATGGCGTCGTCCTTACCGATGTGCGATATTTGTATGACAGATAACATAACAAAATCTGCCTCTGTTTGGTGTTCAGAATGTGAAGAAGCCATTTGTAAAGATTGCGAAAGACAACATGGCCGCATGGGATTAACAAAGAACCACAAAATAATACCCATAAAAGATTACCAGCAATTGCCCATTTCTGTTGCTGCAATCAAACAGAAATGCATACGTCACAGCTTAAAATTCGACTTCTATTGTGTAATTCACAACGAACCATGTTGTGTGTCTTGCGTTGCAGAGATACATGGCACCTGTCAAAAATTGAAGCCATTATCGGAAGTGGTGGGAGGAGTAAAGTCGTCTGCTGCGTTTACAGATTTGGAAGATAGGACAAAAGACATCAGCGCAGTAATTGGCGACCTGATCAGGGAGAAACAAAATAATCGTGCAAGTTTTGGAGTTCAGAAAAATAAAATCCTTTCTGAAGTGCAAAATTTCCGAACGGCAATAAATAACCATTTATTAAAACTCGAAAATGATCTTTTGGATAAATTGGACAACATGGAGAAAAAACAAAACGGAAATATTGATAGTTTTATTGAAAAGCTCTCAGAAATGCGTAACAGTGTTGAAAACATTAATAACGACTTGGAAAAAATTAAGATACATGTATCGAATTTTCAAGCTTTCCTTTGTATACATGAATGGAATAATAAAATTGAGACAGAAGAAAAAGAATGGATGTTTTTACAAACCGACCAAACAATGGACACTTTTGATTTGCACATGGAATTTACACCATTACTTACGAAGTTCGAGAAAGAAGTCAAAGAATTGGGGAAGATAGACGTAAAGTCTTCTTCCTCAAAGAAAATTCTTCTAAAGAAGAAGAAACAGGGACAGATTATGGTTCCTGTTTCTAACACCGTAGATAACATTAAATTGACCAAAATGTGCTCTTTTCAGACACCGGATGGAGTCTCCAACGACATGTTAATTACAGGTATAGACGTGTTTGACGACGGGAGAATCGTGCTGGCCGATTATAGATCTCAAAACAAAAGACTTATTATCATGAATCCAGTAGGCCAGCTTATCAAAACCATAACATTTAAAGATCAATGTTATGATGTTGCAGTAATAGAAAAAGACACCGTTGCTACAACATTAGTTTTCAAGAAGGAAATTGTTATAGTTGATGTTACTTCGTCAAAAGTACAAAGATCGATGCCTACAAGTCACCGATGCTATGGCATAAGCTATACAGGTGAACAATTAGTGGTCAATATCAACAACAAAAGCGTTCAGTTCTTTGATGTTTCTGGTAATGCCGTTTCATCTTTGTCAATAGCCGATATATTTACTTATTGTTCCGTGTTTAATGACCAACTTTATTATACGAAAAGCAAAGTTGATGAAGTCTACTCGATTGATTTAAATGGAATTTTTGTTTGGAAATATGAATGTCAGAAATCAGATAATCCTACTGGTATAACCAACGATGCGTCTGGAAATGTTTTTGTAACGCACAGTGACAGTCATCAAGTGTTGGTATTAGGAAAAGATGGGAAACAATCTAGAATTTTCTTGACAAAAGAAGATGGACTTCAATACCCTAGAGCCATACATTGCAACCGTAAAAACAACACCCTTCTTGTGTGCAATGAATATGGAAAATGCTTTATGTACAAAGTTACGAACTAAATTATTTTAGTTCATACCACTAAAAAATCGAGTTTGTATACTGTATGCACTTTTAATAAAATTTCCGACAAACAGCAGCATGATCAAATCCAAAAAAAAATTATAATTAGTTTTTGCTTCAAATGTGTTAAGGAGACACTCATTATAGACGTCAAACAGTGTGCCTATCATTATTTTTTTCATGAGCAGGTGGATAAGATAATTTAAAAGTTTAAGTTTTGCTTTGACTTGTCATTTAAAAAGGTATTTCACATGATGACTACGAAACTTTTTCCACTCGTTTAAGATATTAAATGGAAACCAAGTGTTCAGCAATTAATTACAAGATATTAGTTTGCACTTTTATGGAAATAAGTGTTCTTGATAGTTTCGTTTCAATTTGCTTTGTTTGGTTTTCTGTTGTTCAATTTGTTTTTGCGTGTTTTGTTCTCGTTTGTGCTATTTGTGTTGACGATGTGTTTTCTGTTCTTGCTTTGCATACTATTGAAGGAGAAAAAAACCACTCATACCACGGCCAGTGCGTATTTTAACAGCACATAAATAGTAAAACCTAAAAAAAGACATAATGTAAGTTTAAAATACAAACTTATATCAAAATTTTGGAGCAAATAATTTATTGATAGATTTTAGAAAAGTGTCGATATTCTGTTCCAAATATTGTTTTAGGCTTAGAATAGAAATATATATTTGAATTGTAATCACAATAGAAACTTATAGAAAAAAATATGATTAGTTTTTGCTTCAAATGTGTTAAGGAGACACTCATTGAAGACGTCAAAGAGTGTGCCTATCATTATTTTTTTCATGAGCAGGTGGATAAGATGATTTAAAAGTTTAAGTTTTGCTTTGACTTGTAATCTAAAAAGGTATTTCACATGATGACTACGAAACTATTTCCACTCGTTTAAGATATTAAATGAAAACTAAGTGTTCAGCAATTAATTACAAATATTAGTTTGCACTTTTATGGAAATAAGTGTTCTTGATAGTTTCGTTTCAATTTGCTTTGTTTGGTTTTCTGTTGTTCAATTTGTTTTTGCGTGTTTTGTTCTCGTTTGTGCTATTTGTGTTGACGATGTGTTTTCTGTTCTTGCTTTGTATACTATTGAAGGAGAAAAAAACCACTCATACCACGGCCAGTGCGTATTTTAACAGCACATAAATAGTAAAACTTAAAAAAAAGACATAATGTTAGATAAAATACAAACTTATATCAAAATTTTGGAGCAAATATGATGTTGATAGATTTTAGAAAAGTGTCGATATTCTGTTCCAAATATTGTTTTAGGCTTAGAATAGAAATATATATTTGAATTGTAATCACAATAGAAACTTATAGAAAAAAATATGATTAGTTTTATTTCAAATGTGTTAAGGAGACACTCATTGAAGACGTCAAACAGTGTGCCTATCATTATTTTTTTCATGAGCAGGTGGATAAGATGATTTAAAAGTTTAAGTTTTGCTTTGACTTGTAATCTAAAAAGGTATTTCACATGATGACTACGAAACTATTTCCACTCGTTTAAGATATTAAATGAAAACTAAGTGTTCAGCAATTAATTACAAGATATTAGTTTGCACTTTTATGGAAATAAGTGTTCTTGATAGTTTCGTTTCAATTTGCTTTGTTTGGTTTTCTGTTGTTAAATTTGTTTATGCGTGTTTTGTTCTCGTTTGTGCTATTTGTGTTGACGATGTGTTTTCTGTTCTTGCTTTGCATACTGGTGAAGGAGAAAAAAAAAAACCACTCATACCACGGTCAGTGCGTATTTTAACAGCACATAAATAGTAAAACTTAAAAAAAGACATAATGTTAGTTTAAGATACAAACTTATATCAAAATTTTGGAGCAAATATGATATTGATAGATTTTAGAAAAGTGTCGATATTCTGTTCCAAATATTGTTTTAGGCTTAGAATAGAAATATTTATTTGAATTGTAATCACAGTAGAAACTAATACTGCAACATTCTCGCAAGTTCTGTAAACCTTCTACAATAAATTATTACAAATCGAGATTATTAGGATAGCAAATGGTATGTCCCACCATTTGTTATCTATAAATGTCTCTGACAGTTTCTGCAAAACTGATTTGCAAAAAAATCCATTTTATTTTATAGAATAATACCCATTACTACATTCTATGAAATGTAGTTCTAAGTCATCTGTCGGAATTATTTTCAACTGTGTATGTTTCAAAGTCGGATAATATCTCATTGAAATGGAATTTTTTTAGGTAGATATTTCGATCATTCCCGATTATATTGCTTTAACCGACCGTTCAGAATTTCAGCAAGTTAATATTGCGACTAACTCTATAGTTACAACATGTCAAATGTGGATTTGTCGGTAAATAGTAGCCAATGAAAAACATGTTTATTACAAATTGCAAGTGTTTACGTTTAGAATTATAAGGATTGAACACCTTGTGACTTGTGTTTAGTTTGTGTGTTAATCGACCCAGTTTACACATCAATTACTTCTATGTGTTTAATCCTATAATGTATCAAAGCATGTCATCGAACTTTAAGCAGATTATTCAAATTATACTTATGATTTTCTACGTTTCAGTTTAAAATGGCGACATCCATATCTATATGCGATATTTGTATGACAGATGATACGACACAATCTGCCTCTGTTTGGTGTTCAGAATGTGAAGAAGCCATGTGTAATGATTGTGAAAAACAACATGACCGGATGAAATTAACAAAGAACCATAAAACTATACTTTTTAAAAGTTTAAGTTTTGCTTTGACTTGTAATCTAAAAAGGTATTTCACATGATGACTACGAAACTATTTCCACTCGTTTAAGATATTAAATGAAAACTAAGTGTTCAGTTATTAATTACAAGATATTAGTTTGCACTTTTATGGAAATAAGTGTTCTTGATAGTTTCGTTTCAATTTGCTTTGTTTGGTGTTCTGTTGTTCAATTTGTTTTTGCGTGTTTTGTTCTCGTTTGTGCTATTTGTGTTGACAATGTGTTTTCTGTTCTTGCTTTGCATACTGGTGAAGGAGAAAAAAAGCCACTCATACCACGGTCAGTGCGTATTTTAACAGCACATAAATAGTAAACTTAAAAAAAGACATAATGGTAGTTAAAAATACAAACTTATATCAAAATTTTGGAGCAAATATGATATTGATAGATTTTAGAAAAGTGTCGATATTGTGTTCCAAATATTGTTTTAGGCCAGCTGAAGGACGCCTCCGGGTGTGGGAATTTCTCGCTGCATTGAAGACCTGTTGGTAACCTTCTGCTGTTGTCTGTTCTATGATCGGGTTGTTGTCTCTTTGACACATTCCCCATTTCCATTCTCAATTTTATTAGAATAGAAATATTCATTTGAATTGTAATCACAGTAGAAACTAATACTGCAACATTCTTGCAAGTTCTGTAAACCTTCTACAATAAATTATTACAAATCGAGATTATTACGATAGCAAATGGTATGTCCCACCATTTGTTATCTATAAATGTCTCTGACAGTTTCTGCAACACTGATTTGCAAAAAAATCCATTTATTTAGCTATAGTTAATGCGTACTTTACAAGCAATCATATACAGAAGGAATCATATCTTATTATTACAACAGTCATTTCATTTCATTTACATTCGTTGACACAACAACAGTGCATATGCTGAAATGACTAGTCTGCTTAATTGATAACGATTGGATTGTATGTTGAAAGTTGTCAGGATTGAGGTCGTACTAAAGATGTCACATATAGTCAACATCTTTGACAATTCCTGTGCTTGTCTCTTTAAAAAAGTGTATATCCTTATGTAGATTAAAACTGGTTTTATAGCTAGCTAAACCTCTCATTTATATGACAGTCTCATCAAATTCCATTATATTGACAACAATGTGTGAACAAAACAAACAGACATAATAGGTAAAAATGTCAAAAATAGGGGTACAACAGTCAACATTGATAAATACACAAACAAATATGTCATCAAAGAAAAACAAAAAGGCATATAGACAAAGCACAAAAACGATAGACAAGAATACAAAAAATTAACATAGCACAATAACACAATGACGGGATGTATAAGTACCGAGCCACGTCAAATGGATATTACAAAAAATAGACTAAACAGTAAAAGTAATAATTTACAAAGACAAATAAAAGAACACTATAACACGTAATTAAGATGATAAACAATGTCATTACCTAGAATCTATACTTTAAGACCATCCTGTATTATTTATGAAGCTGATACGGAATATTTATCAACAAAGTCTTGGTATGTTCCGATGAACTCTTTTAGAAAAAGGACGAGACTTTCTTTGACATAACCCTGGTTCATCATCTTTCTGCTTTAACACTGGTGACGTTTAACAAAGTCTGAGTAGCAGCTGCAAGCTCTTGAATACAGAATGAGTTGTGTCTTACTCCAGATTGCGAGATTTTGACCGAGTGTTGATTCGTATGATTGTTGATGCATGCATATCAGGATACGGTTACCCTGTCGACAAACCCGTTCTTTGTGGAGTTTGTTTCCTTAATTTATCTCTCTGTCGGTTTTTCTCGATTTAAGCATCCGTGGACTACTGTTGCCTTAATTGTAAACATTCTGACAAGGTTGTTTCTAAAGTCTGCACAAGCTTTTGCTCATATAGTAGAAAGCTATAGGTACATGTACGAATAAACATTTCCGTATTTCAACACCATAAATAAGTATAGGTAAATATGACTGTCGAATCAAACAAACTCACTGGCAATTGCCACTCTTATTGAAATATTACTGATTATTGCAATTTTTTTCTCCATACATTTCGACTAGCTAAAATATGTTTCAAAAAATAATGTCAGCTTTCATTTAGCAAAATTTTAAATAACGTTTTTAAAGAATGAATAAACAAAATAGCTTAAGGAGACGAATAAATGTGTGCCTGGTAAACTGTGCCTTATATAGAGATCTGCAATCTAGTTTCTGCTAAGTATCACGACTTTATGACATGAAAATTTACAAAATACTATGTAAAAGTATTGTTCAACATGACACCGGATTACTGGTTTCTTGGCGGACAGTAGCCCGGGAAATGATATTCAATCAGCATCAGTACCTTCATAGGGATAATAAAACCAATTGAGATTATTTCGGTCCGCAAAACACGTGTATCTGGAATAACCTTTATCAGGTTCGTTCGTTACAAAGTGTTTAGAAAGCTGAATATATGAAATGTTTTAGAAGATTTGCATTAACGTTATAACGTATTATTGATTCAGTGGTCAGAATTATTACACAGCTGCCCATATCCTATCATATTTTAAATGTTATTATGTCCTAAATCATGATCTGGGTAAAAAAAGTATCTTATGTCACTTATTAAGATTCATCAATATTTGAAGAATTGAGTTTTGCCTGTAGATTTTTTCTATGTTTTGTTTAATAAAATTGAGAATGGAAATGGGGAATGTGTCAAAGAGACAACAACCCGACCAAAGAGCAGAAAACAGCCGAAGGCCACCAATGAGTCTTCAATACAACAAGAAAATCCCGCACCCGGAGGCGTGCTTCAGCTGGCCCCTAAACGAAATTATGTACTAGTTCAGTAATAATGGACGTCATACTAAACTCCGAAATATATAAAAGAAACTAAAATTAAAAATCATTCAAGACTATCAAAGGCCAGAGGATCCTGACTTGGGACAGGCGCAAAAATGCAGCGGAGTTAAACATGTTTCTGAAGATTTCAACCCTCTCCCTATACCTCTAGCCAATGTAGAAAAAAACAAACACACAGCAATACTCACAGTAAAACTCAGTTTAAAAGAAGCCCGAGTCCGATGTCAGAATAGGTAACAAAAGAAACTAAACAAAATGACAATGATACATAAATTAACAAAGGACTACAAGCAGTTACTGACATGCCAGCTCCAGACCTCAATTAAACTGATTGAAAGATAATGTATACATTATATGAATATCAAGCACAATCCCTCCCGTTAGGGGTTTAGTATCATACTATTATAAAGTATATGAAAAAAACATAACCCGTATCATGCCAATAACTGGTTTTAGAATAAATATGTTTAATTCCGATGCAAAGACCCTATAAGTGAATCAATATTATGCCAAAATATGCAATCTTTAATGACCTGACAACAGTATCGTAACTATATCCCTTCTTAATAAGTCTGTTTAAAGGTTTTGTTAGCTTAAGAGTTGAATGCTGACATTTTTGTGCTTTGTAAAGAATATTACCATAAAAGATTGGATGTGAAATACCTGAACGTATAAGATGTCTGCATGTTGATTTATATTTACGAATGATGTCCTTGTACCGATGATACAATTTAGTAAATCTTTTGACTAGTTTGTGATATCGAAAACCCTGGTGTAATAATTTTTCAGTAATAAATAGATTTCTTTCGCTAAAATCTAATACGTTGTTACATACACGAGCGAAATCGTATAAGTTGAGAAATATAAACACCATAAGATGGTGACAAGGGAACGTCACCATCTAAAAATGGATAATTAACAATAGGAAATGAAAAATCATCTCTTTTATTTTATTAACGGATCGTGTAAACTCTCTACGATTTGGAGCTTGTTGTATGCAAATCTATTGTAGAAGACTTGTATATTACCTTTTTGATGTCTTTAGCCTATTTTTTGTCTCTGAGAGTTGTCTTATTGACGAATATCCCACATTTCCTTTCATTTATACTTAAGTTGAATTTTAACAGTACAAAATGTAGGTTTGATGTCGTGGTAAGAATTGCCGTCTATCTTTAAATATGAAGATACAATCATGACAATATACAATAGGTTGTTCTTTCCGGTTCTTCAGTCGAGTCTCTTTGAACCGATTCGTTTTATTTCTAAATTTGCAGAAGGAAAAGGTACAAAGTTTTCACTTGCAAGGTAAAAATCGGTGAGTTGATGAAACATACAGGAATTCTAATATAACAGATTCGAAATAATGTACTTAAAAGATTTTTTAACAATTTTACATGTATCCGAAAAATAAAAATCATACGTCCAGCTCTATACATTGCTATTGATGGCGATTTATAAACAATATGCAAATTAAAAGTGTTTTTGCAAAGAATTGCATCGACAATAATTGATATGTATATTTATTCATTTCCGTTTGAATATTTGAGTTAGTTCAGAATGTTATTACCTTTTTATTTTATAGAATAATACCCATTACTACATTCTATGAAATGTAGTTCTAAGTCATCTGTCGGCATTATTTTCAACTGTGTATGTTTCAAAGTCGGATAATATCTCATTGAAATGGAATTTTTTAGGTAGATATTTCGATCATTCCCGATTATATTGCTTTAACCGACCGTTCAGAATTTCAGCAAGTTAATATTGCGACTAACTCTATAGTTACAACATGTCAAATGTGGATTTGTCGGTAAATAGTAGCCAATGAAAAACATGTTTATTACAAATTGCAAGTGTTTACGTTTAGAATTATAAGGATTGAACACCTTGTGACTTGTGTTTAGTTTGTGTGTTAATCGACCCAGTTTACACATCAATTACTTCTATGTGTTTAATCCTATAATGTATCAAAGCATGTCATCGAACTTTAAGCAGATTATTCAAATTATACTTATGATTTTCTACGTTTAAGTTTAAAATGGCGACATCCATATCTATATGCGATATTTGTATGACAGATGATACGACACAATCTGCCTCTGTTTGGTGTTCAGAATGTGAAGAAGCCATGTGTAATGATTGTGAAAACAACATGACCGGATGAAATTAACAAAGAACCATAAAACTATACTTTTTTAAAGTTTAAGTTTTGCTTTGACTTGTAATCTAAAAAGGTATTTCACATGATGACTACGAAACTATTTCCACTCGTTTAAGATATTAAATGAAAACTAAGTGTTCAGCTATTAATTACAAGATATTAGTTTGCACTTTTATGGAAATAAGTGTTCTTGATAGTTTCGTTTCAATTTGCTTTGTTTGGTGTTCTGTTGTTCAATTTGTTTTTGCGTGTTTTGTTCTCGTTTGTGCTATTTGTGTTGACAATGTGTTTTCTGTTCTTGCTTTGCATACTGGTGAAGGAGAAAAAAAACCACTCATACCACGGTCAGTGCGTATTTTAACAGCACATAAATAGTAAACTTAAAAAAAGACATAATGGTAGTTAAAAATACAAACTTATATCAAAATTTTGGAGCAAATATGATATTGATAGATTTTAGAAAAGTGTCGATATTGTGTTCCAAATATTGTTTTAGGCCAGCTGAAGGACGCCTCCGGGTGCGGGAATTTCTCGCTGCATTGAAGACCTGTTGGTGACCTTCTGCTGTTGTCTGTTCTATGATCGGGTTGTTGTCTGTTTGACACATTCCCCATTTCCATTCTCAATTTTATTAGAATAGAAATATTCATTTGAATTGTAATCACAGTAGAAACTAATACTGCAACATTCTTGCAAGTTCTGTAAACCTTCTACAATAAATTATTACAAATCGAGATTATTACGATAGCAAATGGTATGTCCCACCATTTGTTATCTATAAATGTCTCTGACAGTTTCTGCAACACTGATTTGCAAAAAAATCCATTTATTTAGCTATAGTTAATGCGTACTTTACAAGCAATCATATACAGAAGGAATCATATCTTATTATTACAACAGTCATTTCATTTCATTTACATTCGTTGACACAACAACAGTGCATATGCTGAAATGACTAGTCTGCTTAATTGATAACGATTGGATTGTATGTTGAAAGTTGTCAGGATTGAGGTCGTACTAAAGATGTCACATATAGTCAACATCTTTGACAATTCCTGTGCTTGTCTCTTTAAAAAAGTGTATATCCTTATGTAGATTAAAACTGGTTTTATAGCTAGCTAAACCTCTCATTTATATGACAGTCTCATCAAATTCCATTATATTGACAACAATGTGTGAACAAAACAAACAGACATAATAGGTAAAAATGTCAAAAATAGGGGTACAACAGTCAACATTGATAAATACACAAACAAATATGTCATCAAAGAAAAACAAAAAGGCATATAGACAAAGCACAAAAACGATAGACAAGAATACAAAAAATTAACATAGCACAATAACACAATGACGGGATGTATAAGTACCGAGCCACGTCAAATGGATATTACAAAAAATAGACTAAACAGTAAAAGTAATAATTTACAAAGACAAATAAAAGAACACTATAACACGTAATTAAGATAATAAACAATGTCATTACCTAGAATCTATACTTTAAGACCATCCTGTATTATTTATGAAGCTGATACGGAATATTTATCAACAAAGTCTTGGTATGTTCCGATGAACTCTTTTAGAAAAAGGACGAGACTTTCTTTGACATAACCCTGGTTCATCATCTTTCTGCTTTAACACTGGTGACGTTTAACAAAGTCTGAGTAGCAGCTGCAAGCTCTTGAATACAGAATGAGTTGTGTCTTACTCCAGATTGCGAGATTTTGACGGAGTGTTGATTCGTATGATTGTTGATGCATGCATATCAGGATACGGTTACCCTGTCGACAAACCCGTTCTTTGTGGAGTTTGTTTCCTTAATTTATCTCTCTGTCGGTTTTCTCGATTTAAGCATCCGTGGACTACTGTTGCCTTAATTGTAAACATTCTGACAAGGTTGTTTCTAAAGTCTGCACAAGCATTTGCTCATATAGTAGAAAGCTATAGGTACATGTACGAATAAACATTTCCGTATTTCAACACCATAAATAAGTATAGGTAAATATGACTGTCGAATCAAACAAACTCACTGGCAATTGCCACTCTTATTGAAATATTACTGATTATATACAGAAGTGTAATAATTTTTCAGTAATAAATAGATTTGCATACAACAAGCTCCAAATCGTAGAAAGTTTACACGATCCGTTAATTAAATAAAAGAGATGATTTTTCATTTCCTATTGTTAATTATCCATTTTTAGATGGTGACGTTCCCTTGTCACCATCTAATGGTGTTTATATTTCTCAACTTATACGATTCGCTCGTGTATGTAACAAAGTATTAGATTTTAGCGAAAGAAATCTATTTATTACTGAAAAATTATTACACCAGGGTTTTCGATATCACAAACTAGTCAAAAGATTTACTAAATTGCATCATCGGTACAAGGACATCATTCGTAAATATAAATCAACATGCAGACATCTTATACGTTCAGGTATTTCACATCCAATCTTTTATGGTAATATTCTTTACAAAGCACACAAATGTCAGCATTCAACTCTTAAGCTAACAAAACCTTTAAACAGACTTATTAAGAAGGGATATAGTTACGATACTGTTGTCGGGTCATTAAAGATTGCATATTTTGGCTTTAATATTGATTCACTTATAGGGTCTTTGCATCGGAATTACACATATTTATTCTAAAACCAGTTATTGGCATGATACGGGTTATGTTTTTTTCATATACTTTATAATGGTATGATACTAAACCCCTAACGGGAGGGATTGTGCTATATGATACGACACAATCTGCCTCTGTTTGGTGTTCAGAATGTGAAGAAGCCATGTGTAATGATTGTGAAAAACAACATGACCGGATGAAATTAACAAAGAACCATAAAACTATACTTATTGAAGATTACCGGAAACTTTCTGGTTCTGTTACTGACACCAACCAGGAATGTAAAGTTCACAATAGAAAATTCGATTTTTACTGCTTAATTCATAACGATCCATGTTGTGTGTCATGCGTTTCTCAAAACCATGATACATGAAAAGAGTTCAAGCCATTGATTGAAGTAGTGGAAGGTGTAAAATCGTCAGCAGCATTTGAAGATTTAGGAGATAGGGCAAAGGACATTAGTGATCTTATTGGCAATCTGATAAAGGATAAACAAGACCAGAAGGCAAGTTATGAGTTTCAGAAAAATGAAATTATATCCAGGGTGCAAAACGTCCGACAGGCAATAAAATTTCATTTAGATAAACTCCAAACAGATATTTTGGCTAAATTGGACAACGAAGAAAAAAAGCAATGTAAAAGTATTGATAATTTTATTGAAAAGATCTCAGAAATGCGTAAAAATGCCGATGAAATATTAAACGATTTAAAACAGTTCAAACAACAGGCATCCGACTTCCAAGCTTTCCTTGGTTTACACGAATGGAATAAAATAATTGAGATAAAAGAAAAAAATGGATGACATTACAAACCGACCAGATAATGAACACTTTTGACATTCACATAGAATTTTCGCCGATACTTTTCAAGTTTGAGAAAAACATCCAAGAACTAGGGAAGTTATTTGTAACGCCTTGTTCCTCACAGAAAATACTTCTGAAGAAGCAGAAACAAGGACAAACATTAATTTCCATGTCAAGCACTATAGATACCATTAAACTGACAAGAAATCGCTCTTTCCAGACACCAATTGGATCATCAAGGAACCCAATTATATCAGGTATCGATATGTTCGACGATGGTAGAATCGTGTTGACCGATCAATCGTAAAACAATAGACTAGTTATTATTAATCAAGAGGGTGTGTTTATCAAAACCATAAAACTTGAAAGCCAATGCTTTGATGTTGCAGTGATAGGGAAATACACAGTTGCTACAACATTAATTGGAAAGAAGAACATTGCTTTCGTTTACATTAATTCGTCTAAAGTACACAGGTCTATACCTACAAATAACCGATGCCTCGGGTTAACTTATGCAGGTGAACAATTAGTCGTCAGTCTCGATGAAGGGAGGATACAGTTCTTTGATCATTCAGGTAGTACTTTGTCAACGCTGTCAGTAGCCGGTAAATCAAGTTATTGTTCCGTGTTTAATAATCATCTGTATCATACAACACAACGCAGTGATGCAGTCTACAAAGTTGAATTGAATGAGGAAGTTCGTTGGAAATTTGACTGTCAGAAATCAGATTTGCCACTTGGTATAACCAACGATGCATCTGGGAATATTTTTGTAACGTGTAACGCTAGTAATCAATTGATGGTAGTAGGAAAAGATGGCAAGAAATCTAGAATTCTCTTCACAAAAGAGGACGGACTACACAAATCTTTAGCTATCCACTACGACCACAAATCGCATACTCTTCTCGTGTGTAATGAATCCGGGAAATGCGTTGTATATACAGTTACATATTAATGAATTATTCTAAAATACAAAAGAAGAAAATAGTTTAATATATCGATGGTATCTAGCATTCCATCGCTAAACACTTTCCTTATTATATCTGATTCTAGGGAAGCATTTTGTTTGTCATCGAGTGAAGTACCTTAAGCTTTGTTAATATAGTCATAGAAACAGAAAAGATGTCTTTGTATTATAATTCAAAAGTAATACTAAAATCATTTTGAAAAAAAAAATGTAATTGTTATTTGTTTAATTCAAATTTTCGAGGTAAAATTGGAACATTTTTAATTATCTTATTCATGAAAAGATAGTGCAATAACAGAAAACGGTCACACTGTTTTCTTTTCCATGAGCTTTTATCAAGCAACTTTATCACCAGACTAATCATAATTTGATTCTGGAAGATCAAATTGATAGCTTACCTACCCAAAAGGACCAGTTTGATCTGCTGTAATGATTTGGCTTCCGTCTTAAATGGTTATCGTCAGTCGTCATCGCCTGTCGTCTACTACGTTGTCCGGTAATTTTTACAAAAATCTTCGCACCTAAAATAATCAGCATATCTGAACCAAATTTGGCATCATCATCCTTTTGATCCCTTTTTTCAGACAAGAAGTGTCCGATGATTCAGCTCGAAAATCAATTTGGCCGCCAAGGTAAAACACAAAGCATTTGTGTAGGATGCAAGTACCGTCTTCATTAAAAATCCGTTATAGATAAAGAAAATGTGAATGACCAAATAAACATTATAAAATAAGGGGATGTTGTATGATATCCAACTATCGATCAAATAACGTGGGTGTTACAAATTATAGGTCACCGTACGGCCGTAAACAATCATCAAAATTCATTCCTTAGAGTCAGCCATAAAATGTCCGTAACAATTTTACCAAAACAAACAACAAGGGTCTGATTTATAACAAAAAATCAATATTACAGGCTGGTGAAAAAAAGGTGTCGTGGCCAAACATGTTTGTATGTGCTCTACTCTCCCCCTTACCTGGGACAAAATTGAAACAGTTCAAAATAGGAACGAACTGTAAAACCTAGTTTGAAATGGTTTGACACACCATACCAGGTCGACACAGACTATATTCAGAATGTCAAGATCCACTAAATATCTATTTGACCAAACTTTTCAGACGACTCCTTATATGATTTCTTGCTTTAAGAGATCTTTGTTACTTATTTTGCTTATGTATTTCCTTATTATCTTGAATACTATAATATACAAAGGGAATCTTGAAAATCAAACATGATTGGCATTACTAGATCTGCAAATAAGTCTGATAGTTCAAATCGAAAGTCTACACCCTATAGGAGTAATTGTCCATCAAAGAATATTTTTACATTTTTTGAGGTTTAAACCTAATATCTTGAAATATATCATAGAGAGAGATAAACTTCAACGACAAAAAATCTACAAATAAGTCTTCTTACTGAAAACGTCAGTGGATTCTTTATCGCCCTTATTTAGATTTTTTAACTAATTGTTTTGGTTTTTACCTTTTATCATGATTTCATTGAAAACTAAAAAAGAAAAAGAGAAACTTAACATATCAAAAACGATCAGTAGGATCTGGAAATAAGTCAAATGGCTTAACTCACCAATTGAATACCTGTAGGAGATCTTTCCCCTAAATGACGTTTTTTGCTATTGTAATTGTTTTGTATACTATAAAAAAATCCAGATAAAAATAAAAAAAAAACAGAAAGAATGGTCGGTAAGACCAAATCTTTATACGGATCAAGATAGCCAAAATTATCAATTGTCTCATTGCAGGAGTTTTCACAATTATATGACGCTATTTATCCTTTTCGGGTTCTTACGGCAAAATCTATAGTAGATAGAGAGAAATTGTAAACAGCTGAAATGATTAGCAAAACAACATCAACAAATAAGTTAAACAGTCGAAATTATCAAAGGACATTGCACGGGAGTTATTGCTCTTTAATGTCATTTTGCCTTTTCTTTTTTTCTTTGCGACATCATCAGTTTTAGAAAAACGAAAAACCCCAAAATAGTCAGAAAGACAATATCTACAAATAGGAATAAAAAGCTGAAATTGTCGACTGTTTATAGGGGTTATTATCCATACAATACCATTTAACAAAGTTTTGCATTTTCGTCAAAGACTATAAAAGATAGGAAGAAACTGTAAAATAAAAATATCAGCAAGACACGATTTAGAAATAAGTCAAATGGCCGAAATTATCAGACATTTCCTTAAACGCATCTCTGGTTTTCAAATGTTGAAATGTTTAGGTTGAAGCGTTCCTCATCAAGGTAACTTCAGAACAGTGTTTCGGACGGACAAACGTGTTTATTTCATTTAAAAACACTGGGCTGATACTGCTGCTGGTGGGCTGTTAGTCCCCGATGTATCATCAACTCACTAAAACCCTTTCCAGTTCTATAGATCTTAAACAATAACTTATAACAAATCCAGATCATTACGGTAGCTAATGTTATATCCTATCCCATCATTTCGTTATTGTTACATGATCTCTGACTGTTTTTGCTACGACTTTTGTGGTCAAAAGTTCCCAATTAGTTACTTATAGTTAATACGCATTTCACAAGCCATCTTATACAGAAAGAGGAAGTTCAACCCTTACACGTAGCCAACCGTAAAATTTTCATAAAAACAACATTCACTGATACTCGTCAAGATGAACGTCCGACTGTTTCCTAAAGTATGTTTACTCTACAGCCAATAAAAATGAAATTTACTTTTGTGAATTCTTTAAAAAGACAGTGCTCCGCCAAAACAAAAGAACATCTTAACGTTAATATTAAAATAAAAAAAAAAAATAAGTGTAATTATTCATTTCCCTGTAATCTGATAAACATTTACATTTGTAAAGTTAATCTATGCAAACAACACACTAGTGGTGGCAGCAAAATTGTCATGGCCATCCATTACATTACAGCCACGACTAGTAAATAATCTTCTTAACTTAACATATGACATGTATATATAGATAAAAAAAAGAAATGCATGTTCTGATAATCAGAAAAAGTTTAACCAATACGTCAGAAACAGTTTAACGTAGTCATATGTACACGAGTATATCTTTTTTTCCGCTAACGATAGTGGGAAGGATTGTGAGTTCCTATCTGTCGGCCCATTTGTATTTAAACTTAATTTTTGCGTCGTTAGGTAAAACTCAATTGGCAGTAGTAATACCTCTGTTAAAATAACAACAAGTTATATTCGTAGCAAAAAATAGCTTTCAATTTGAAATTTTCTGACAAATAAAAACGTATATTTTCTATGTATCTCGGTCAAGCCATGCCTTAAAACTTGCCTGTTGTCATAATACATTTTGAGGCAAATATGATTAATTTAACATGTTTAATGCGTATAGTTACCGACGCTTAATCCTAAAAAAAGTAGTATCGACCCAGAACTGTAAAAATAAAAAAAATATGACACTTTTATGCGTCTGAATCACTTTTCTGAATTCACCTTCATCAGAAACGCTGAAAGCCAAATGTTTGAAATTCAAGGATGTGTAAGTATCATAACTGTCTCAAATGAATGTTATTATAAAACTTTCGTTTTCTGAAGGAATCAAATATTAATTACCGGTCAGATCTGGCAAAACAGTTTAAGTGACATTTATGTCTATTTGTTTTCTTTGTCGTTCGGTTTCGGTTTCGGTTTCTGTTTTTTTTTTTTTTTTTTTTTTTTTTTTTTGCAGAATACCACAATTATCTTTTTATCAAAACGAGACAATACAAAATATATTATATTTCACAATATCATGAATATGAAACCCTTTTTTCTAGTTATCCAATCGATGGTTTTTTCTCTCTCGTTCTCTTTAAGAATCCCCCTAGAGCCAGAATGTAATTATATAAGAAACAAAAATCATAGGTGACCACTTCGGTGAGAGCAGAACTAACAAATCGTAATGATAAGTATATCAACATACAAACAAAAATTATAGGGGACACCTGGCGAGAGCAGACCTAACAAATCGTAATAATAAGTAAAGCAACATACAAACAAAGATTGCCAGGTACCACTGGTAAGAGCAGATCTAATATTGTATTGATAATTATCTTACCTCCTATAGATTTATGGGGATACGATTGGTTAAAGGACTACACGTGGTGACTACATATATTTGAGATAGGGTGTCCTAAAAAATATAGGGTTAGTCAACATATTGGATAAGTGACTAAATTGGGTTAGTAAGGAGTTACTTCCCTTTAAAAACAAAAAAGAAATCTGAAAGGTTTCAACAGACGAAGAAATTGATAATGAACGATTGAAATAAATTCATAAAACAAATTTAAAGCTAACAAGTTGTTATTGTTGGCATCTGTTTTTTGTATAAACAAATGGAAGTAGGTTCTTAATACTAGGTTTTGAAGACTAAATCACTTTGATAGGCCGCTAGTCTAAATACCACATGTAAAGATAGTCGGTAAGATAAATTCGTTACACGATGTGCTAGTGACCTAATACGATATATATGGTGTCAGTTAATTCCATATGGGGATTCGAGCTTCGCTCTCATCCAATATGGAATTTACTGACCCCATATATATCGCATTAGGTCACTAACACACCATGTAACTAATAATTTAACATCATAGAAACAAATATTATAGATGACCCTGGTGAGTGTAGACCTAACAATTTTAAGGAATAAGTATAGCAACATAGAAACATAATTTATAGGGGACCCCTGGTGATAGCAGACTTAATAAATTTTATAACTAAGTAAAGCCACACAGAATAAAAAGTAAAATAACAAAAATACCAAAAAAATCCAAATAAAATTAAAAACAGAAAGTTCCTTATCAAATTGCAAAACTAAAAGCTCAAACACATCAAACGAATGGAAAAAAAAACCAATTGTCATATTTTTGACTTGGTACAGGCATTTCCTTATGTAGAAAATGGTGCATCCTTCCCTTTAATTTGTATAAAAGCTACCGAAACACTGCGTTAGTGTCCGGGCCAACAATGAATAAGGATGCGAAGATGTTTGGCGTCTTTTTTTCACAATGACATTAGGCCTTTGTATGGCAAATATATGTTATGTTTTACAGTGTCCTTGGGAGAGCTATTTATTTGATTTGATTAAGTCGACGTCGGGGCTCCTTCGTCATGACATTTTGTCAATTAAATGTTCTGTTGATAGTTCTGTGGTACTAGCTTTCGACCGTTTATTATATCTGTTTCACTTGGCCTTCAGATGTTGCTGATATTTTGTAAACGAAACACTGGGTACAACAATACAGGTGAATGTTCATTATCTGATCAAAACTGTTACATAATGTACTTTAGCCACTTATTTTTTCGGACATGCATAGATGAGTTTATTCTATCACTGACAAATTAACAGATACTCAATCGAGACGCGTGATACTAATAAATAAAAGAACGATTAAATATTACTAACGTAAAAAGAAATATACTCGTTTAAAAATGCTGTTGTAAAGTGGTGGAAACTATAAAATATCTGTAATCAAAACAATAAACTTTCAATGGTATTTTCAAACGATTTGTTTTGTTTGAATGCATACATAACTTAGTTTAAAGATTATAGATACAATATATATCTTGAAAAGTACATGTAAATATATGTCGGCTACCTTAGTTTTGAAATAGATTTTATGGATACAAAATATATAGTAATTAGTTCATATAAATATATGTCGGTAACTTTAGTCTTGAAATATATTTGATGGATACAAGATATATCTTAATCAGTTCATGTTAATACATGTCGGTAACCCCTTAGTTTTGAAAAAGAGATTATGTATACAAAATATATCTTAATTAGTTCATGTTAATATATGTCAGTAGCCTTAGTTTTGGAATAGAGTTGATGGATATAAGATATATCTTAATTAGTTCATGTAAATATATGTCGGCTACCTTAGTTTTGAAATAGAGTTAACTCTATGGTTACAAGTTATATCTTAATTAGTTCATGCAAATATATATCGGTTACCTTAGTTTTGGAAGAGAGTTGATGGATGTAAGATATATCTTAATAGGTTCATGTAAATATATGTCGGTACTTTGAGTTTTGAAGTAGAGTTTATGGATACATAATATGTCTTATATAGTTCATGTAAATATATGTCAGAAAACTTAGTTTTGAAATAGAAAAGAATTTGTATCAAATATTTTATGAAAAGTTTTTCCTTATTCTGTCAACACACACGTTCAGCATACGTTTCATGTTTCAAATGTTACAACTAGATATACTGTCATACACTGTATATATAGAGAAATTAGTAAATTAGTGTATTTTAGATGATAAAAGTTGTTCTATCTATTTATAATAATGATGTAACTTACGAATAATAAATATAACTGTTTTTAGATATGAAACATGGAAATGTGATGGGTTTAAGCTAGTTTGTTGAGATCTCAATCCTCAGTCGCTTAACAAAATGTACACAAAAGAACAAAACATAAAAGTCAGTAAACTTTAAAACAAAAACATATTAGATATTAAAAACCAAAGAATTATACCGAATTATAGATCATTTTACGTCCTATACATTTCTAGGAATATAAATTAACTACTTCTATATTGCTTTGATTTCATTTTGAAGAACCCCCCATAAAGCTTCATTTTCCTGTAAGGTGAGCGATCCAGGCTCCAAGGAACTTTTAGTTTTACTTTAAATTTACATAAAACGTTTCGTTATCTACCAGTTAGTACATTTTTAGCTGAATTTGAACACTACAATGTTTATAATTTTTGCTACCGATTTACAGAATGAAGCACTCATAAATTACCAAGATAGTCAAAAATTGTAGAAATAACTTCGCAGGAGTTTTATTTTTTGTAATTTCGTTTATACAAAATATATTCATAAATACGATGCTTCTGATAAAATCATAACATAAGGGACAGAAAAAAGATAGAAATACTGGACCATTTGTGCCGACGACCATATCTACATTCATTTACAAATTCGAAAGTGTCGCTTACTTTGCCCTGACTAAATATTTAATAATCTATCATCAAATATTATCTAGACTAAAACACATGACAATCAAATAAAACTGATGATTTGTTTTTCTAATTTTAGTTGAAAATGGGGACGTCCTTACCAATATGCGATATTTGTATGACAGATGGTACGACAAAATCTGCCTCTGTTTAGTGTTCAGAATGTGAAGAAACCAGCTGCATTAATTGTGAAAAATAACATAGCCGGATGAAATTAACTAAGAACCATATAACCATACCTATAGAAGATTACCAGGAACTTCCTAGTTTTATTGCTGACGTCACACATGAATGTATAGTTAGATTTTTACTGTTTAATTCACAACGAGCCATGTTGTGTGTCTTGCGTTTCTGAGAAACATGACTCATGTAATAAAACATGGAAGCCATTAACGGAGGTAGTGGACGGTGTGAAGTCGTCTGCAGCTTTTGAAGATTTAGAAGATAGAGCAAAGGAAATAAGTAAAGTTATTGGCAATCTGATAAAGGATTAACAAGATAATAAAGTAAGTTTTGAGTATCAGAAAAATACCATTATATCCGAAGTGAAAAATACCAGATGGAGAATCCCTCAAAACACTTATAACAGGAATCGATATGTTCGACGACGGGAGAATCGTATTGACTGACAACCAAAACAATCGACTTATAATTATGAATGAAGAAGGGAAGTTTATAAAAACCATACAACTTAGCGATAGGTGTTTTGATGTTGCAGTAATAGACAAAGACAACGTTGCTACAACATTGGTTGAAAAGAAAGAAATTGTTATATTGTAGATGTTAACTCGTCAAAAGTTCAAAAGCCTATACCAACAAGTGACAAATGCGGAGGTATAACTAATACAGGTGAGCAATTAGTCGTCAATCTAGCCAACCTGACAATTCAGTTATTTGATCTTTCTGGTAATACCTTGTCATTATTGTCGACAGCTGAGCAATCCAGTTATTGTTCCGTGTTTAATGACAAACTTTAGTATACCACACAAAGTGAAAATGCAGTCTACTCGACTGATTTGAATGGTGAAGTTCGTTGGATATTTGACTGTCATCAATCAGACTTTCCATTTGATGTAACCAACGATGCGTTTGGAAATATTTTCGTAGCGTGCAGGGATAGTGATCAAGTGATAGTATTGGGACACGATGAGAAGAAATCTAGAATTCTCTTAACGAAGGAAGATGGGCTGCATAAAATTGTGGCTGTCTAAATGATGTATAACCAAAGTCCCCTTGTATTCATATGTTGTTTGTATATGATGAGGTCTTTTTACAGTTGATTGCACGTGTTTAGTTCTTATACATCCATTCATGTTTTTCATTTTTTTGGGTTTGAGTGTTCTAGATAAAGGTGATTTCAGAAAAGTGTATCGGACGCACTAAATTAATAAGGTGTTATATTAATTTTTCCAATTATCTTGTACTTGTATAAGGATATGATAGACGAAAACAAGCGTTGTTTCTTGTTGCCAAAATGATCATCTTAACCCGAGTTTTTTTTCCATTGCAGATAGAATAAGTATAAAATTTTGATCTGTTTTTTTCATTTATTAAGTCGATCCAACTTAAACTCATCTGGCTCAAAATTCAAGTGCAAGCATTCGCAATCAGTAGTTATCAATCTTCTATCCATGATCCGTGTGTAAGCTTTAATTAGTACTATTTTCATGGTTGAAGCATAGCTTTGAAATAAAATAGAATATGTAGTAGTTACATGGTGTAACATCTTATTACTTGTAAGATGTATTAATCGTTCTGTAAAACAAATTGTCAGATTTAAAATCTAAGATTCTTAATCTCACCCTTTAAAAACATCAACAATTACATAAAAAGGTGAATTTTACGGCTGGCTTTTTTTCCATTTTTGTCAACATTCCTACAATATATAACAAGAACAAAGTATATCATTCCACTGTGAATATTTGATTGGTTGAGACTGTCCGAAGTAACATGACAAAAATACATTATACTCCACTCTGAACACCATATTTAACTCTGACAGGCAAGAGGTAAAGCCCAGTTTTTCTGATATATTTGTGTTTCACTTCCGGAGAAATGAAGCTGTTTTATCCAATAACATTGGTTGTTTTCGGGGCAATCTTTTTTTTTTTAGGGTAAACTGAATTTGACAGAGAAATTAATGTTTATTCCACAACTCATTAAGTTTATTTAACAAAATAAGCGACAAGGACCATGAAAACATTTGATCCTACATTAATATAATTGAACATTGTACTTTCTTGCCATCTGACCGATTCAGGCTTTAAGAGGCCTCTAGTTTTACTTTTACAATGTCTATTCAAAGTTGTCTGCAATGTATAAGGAGTGAAAACGTTGTGCTTCGCTTTCTATTGTACAGTTAAAACAGATAATCGCATCTCTTCTAATAATACTATTTGTGAATAAATAAATAATCAGTTTCGGATCATCCGGACAGTTCCTATTTTCAAATCAAGATTCGGAAACGCAACTTATATTTTCTTGAATTGAACTTTTTATTATGTATTTTTTCGAATTAAAAACAAAAGAGATGAAAAAGTAAACTAAAGTGTCTTTTGTTTTTCAGATTAATATGGCGTCGTCCTTACCGATATGTGATATTTGTATGACAGATAACATAACAAAATCTGCCTCCGTTTGGTGTTCAGAATGTGAAGAAGCCATATGTAATGAATGCGAAAGACAACATGGCCGCATGGGCTTAACAAAGTACCATAAAACAATACCCATAAAAGATTACCAGAAACTGCCTAGTTCTATTGCTGCAATCAAACAGAAATGCATGCGTCACAATTTAAAATTCGACTTCTATTGTGTAATTCACAACGAACCATGTTATGTGTCTTGTGTTTCAGAGGAACATGGTACCTGTCAAAAATTGAAGCCATTATCGGAAGTAGTGGAAGGAGCAAAGTCGTCTGCTGCATTTGCAGATTTAGAAGATAGGGCAAAAGACATCAGCGCACTTATTGGCAATCTGATAACTGAGAAACAAAATAATCGAGCATCTTTTGGAGTTCAGAAAAATAAAATCATTTCTGAAGTGCAAAATATCCGAGCAACAATAAATGATCATTTAATTAAACTAGAAAAAAGATCTTTTGGATAAATTGGACAACATGGAGAAAAAAACAGATCGGAAATATTGATAGTTTTATTAAAAAGCTCTCAGAAATGCGCACAAAAGTTGAAAACATAAGTGGTGATTTGGATAAAACTTTGCGACACGCGTCAAATTTCCAAGCTTTCCTTGGTATACACGAATGGAATAAAACAATTGAGATAGAAGAAAAAGATTGGATGTCCTTACAAACCAACCAGATAATGAATCATTGTGAATTCACATAACATGTTCACCGATACTTATGAAGTTCGAAAAAGACGTCGCAGAATTTGGGAAGATAGAAGTTTAGTTTCGTCCTCAAAGAAAATTCTTCTTAAGAAGGAGAAGCAGGGACAGTTTTTCGTTCCTATTTCTAAAACTGTAGATAACATTAAATTGACAAATATCCGCTCTTTCAACACACCAGATCGAGAATACAGGAAGACGCTTATAACAGGCATCGATATGTTCGACGACGGGAGAATTGTGCTGGCTCATTACCATCCATCACACAATAGACTTGTTATCATGAATCAAGAAGGCGAGCATATCACAAACATACAACTTGAAGAACAATGCTATGATGTGGCAGTAATAGATAAAAACACAGTTGCTACAACATTAGTTTTCGCGAAGAAAGTTGTTATTGTTGACGTAAACTCATCAAAAGTACAAAAGTCTATACCTACGAAAGACGGTTGCTACGGTATTATTAGTACAGGTGAATAATTAGGCGTCAGTCTCTTCAACAAGACCATTCAGTTCCTTGATCTTTCTTGTAATATCTTGTCAACTTTGTCAACAGCCGATACCTCTGTTCATTGCTCCGTATTGAATGACAAACTTTATTATACAACACACAGTAGTGATGCTGTCTACTCAGCTGATTTGAAAGGAGAAGTTCAGTGGAAATTCCACTGTCAGGAATCAGCTTATCCGACCGATATAACTAACGATGCTTCTGGAAATATTTTCGTAGCGTGTAGGGATAATAATCAATTGGTAGTAGTAGGACACGATGGGAAGAAATCAAGAGTCCTCTTGACAAGAAAAGATGGATTGCAAACACCTAGAGCAATACACTACAACCGTAAAACCAACATACTCGTTGTTTGTAATTTATACGGACAATGCTTCCTATTCAAAGTTACAAACTGAATATTTTGTTAATAATGCAGAGAAAATGGCTTTTGTATACTATGTATACTTATATAAATTTTAAACAAAAAGCAGCATGATAACTTATAAAATTGTAATCTCCGAGATTTAAATCATGATTAGCCTTTCGTCAAATATAATAACAGAAACTTATGGAAGAAATGAAACAGTGTGCCTGTCTACTTTGTTTGTACTATTTGCTCATTAACAGATGAGTAAAATTAACAAATATTCGAATTTTACTTAGCTTTTTGGTCGGATCGTTGTCTCTTTGACACATTCCCAGTATCAATTCTCTATTCTATACTCTTGTTTAAATTTTTTAAAAATTAATATTTGTTAATTTTACTCATCTGTTAATGAGCAAATAGTATAAACAAAGTAGACAGGCACACTTATTTGTATAAAAGAAATGATATTCAAAAAACCTAATTTTTTAAAAATTTAAACAAGAGTATAGAATAGAGAATTGATACTGGGAATTTGTCAAAGAGACAACGATCCGACCAAAAAGCAGAAAATACTTCCATTTGTACAAAATTTTAACGGGAGGGCATGTGTTCTGCATTTAATAACTAGATATAAGTTTGAACTTTTATGTAAATATTTCTTGTGTTCTTGTTAGTTTTGTTTCAATGTTCGTTGTTTATTTTTTTCTGTTGTTGTTTTTTTACGTGTTGTGTTCTTGTTTGTGCTATGTGAATTGTGTTTTCTTGCTCTGCATACTGGCGAAGCAGGTATGGAAAAAAACTCATACCAAGGTCGATGGCGGCGGAAACGACTGCGGAGAAGGATGCGTCAACAATTGTTTGTTTGCTTAAGTCAGTTTGATGGGAACTACTTGTGATAGATCAAATATATTTTGTATAAAGTTGCATTGCTATCCGTGTATATTAGTTTGACGGCTATTTCGAGACCTTGCCTCCTAGGTCTAGATCCAGTGACTTTCAATTAACAAACAATAGTCAATGTTAAGTTTTCTGCTTAAGTTAGTTTGATAGGAACTACCTATGATAGATCAATGATGTTTTCTATAAATTTGCATTACTATCAGTAAAAATCAGTTTGATGACTATTTCAAGGCCCTTCCCTCTAGATGAGGTTCAAGCAACTTTGAATTGCTGCAATGGTGGTGTCCATCAAATTGTCTTTTTTCGATTTTTCTGCAGACAGGCGAAACATAACTCTGTGTCAACAGTTTATTTTTCCAAAACATTCCCTTTATTTTTGTTTTATCAATGTGTAATTTACGAGCAGTCATTTGATTTCGTTTACATTCATTGAAATAACAACGGGCCACATGCTGAAATGACTAACCTCCCTAATTGATTATGACTAAATTGTATACTGAAAGTTTTCAGGATTTAGGTCTTACTAAATATATCACATGCAGTCAATATCTTCGACATAATATGTTTTAGTCTCTTAATAAAATTACAAATCATGCATATACGGCTTTATGATGTCAAATATGCTAGTCCAGCTTTTATAACTTTGACCAAACTGTCCACGACTACATATTGTTTGACTTGGTGTTGATAAGATTGACCTCGACTTATCTCAAATATATATGGCACCTATTTGATGTCACAAAGAAAACTGTTTTTTTTTCTATTATAAAAAGAACACACAAATATTGATATTGTAAAATACCAGATGTTCGACACAATACATGTGTGAATCCATTCTGAACTCGTTCGCTACGTCCACATGACAAAAAGTTTCAAATTTTGACTCAAAGCTAATATTTAACTATGACTATGTGCAATAAGCCCTATAGTACGTCTTGAACATCGAATATTCAAGTTCGCTTCATTCCATTGAATAAATTTCTATAGAACTCAATAGAGAAAATTTAAAGATGCTCATCAAGATCATCGCAAAATTTTTCCCTAAGTGCGTCTGTTATTATGAGGCTATAATACATTTAACTACTAATTGGTTAAAATCTTTAGAAGAAGAACGTTATTTCAAACAAAGGACATTTAACAAAGTTGATGCTACATAAAGAATACAAACAAAGAATAAATGTCATATTTTTTCCCGTGATTTGATACTTTAAAAGATGAACGGATTACTGTTTGAAAAGTCAAAAGCGTGGATGTAGCCTTTTTCCACGCAAATGTAAATAACCATACAAAATAGCACGAACAAAAACATATTGCCTTGATAAGAACGCTCATATCCAAAACAATTGAAAGACAAGTATGTATAACTGCCTAAACATGTAAAGAAATATATGATCAAAAGTGGACCAAAGATTACTTTCCCTGAGGGCGATTGAAGATAAGTTTTACCAATCCCTGATTTGAGTCTTTAATAATACAAAAAGCTTCTCGTCGTTGTCAAACTTGTACATATTATTCTTGCACGCCTTTCTCGCTTTGCTAACATTCGACACAGTTATGTGCATATATTTATTAGCATATTGAACTGCATTAAAAAAAGAAGCATCTTGATCGTGTTTTGAGTTATGAATTACAACCAAAAAAATGTAATCCCAGAAAATACCTGACACACTGATAATAACAACACTATCATCATAACTTTATAAATAAGTCTATTGATACCAAAATGATATATTTTTTGTTGCTAAATGAATTATATAACTACAAACATGAAAAGGGTTGTGATATGTAAGGTTCATTTGGTTGTAGTAAAGAAAATATAAGGTTAATTTAACTACGTTCGTTAAAATCAGTTACCTCACTGCATTTACAATTGAGAATGGAAATGGGGAATCTGTCAAAGAGACAACATCCCTACTAAAGAGCAGAAAACCTGTTCATCAAACGTAAATGTCCCTAGAAATGTGTACTTCTTCTCAACAGAAATAAGTCAGCAGAACATTATCATGGTGTTTATATTTTGAAAACAAAATTTACCAAGCTTTTATTCTTGAAACCAAGTATGGTTATATCTAAATACTAATTGATTTTGGGCATTGAATTGTTTTTCACTAACTGCAAGTACTCATATCGGTATTTTGAAGATTTTTGGCATTTTAATCGATTTGTGTTTCATGTGTGTATAGTATTGTTCTGATGCGTCACGTCCTTTTCATTTGATTTTTATATTTGGATCTTTGTTGTGCAATATCACAACATTCTCTGCATGTTTTAGTTAAATCTTTAACAGTTATGTAATCTTTCTGCGTAGCCGTCTTAAAACAAATGCAGTAAAATACTTGCTTGGTTCAAAACACATTATACGGATTTGGAATTTAAGTGGACATTACGCAATATGTCAACCTTAATCTAATATTCATAACAAATGAAGAACTGCTTTTTTGTGTTACAAAACAGCACAAAAACTGAATATTATTGTTTCTTTAAATACAACATGTACATGTTTGAAAAAAAAAATTTTATAACGCGACCTCTGTATCTTCCATTTCAAATTGCTAATCATCTTTTTATATTATATATAAGCGATGTTCAGGCATATGCGAATTCCTTCATTGGAAAAAAGTATGACATGACTTATTGATTTTTTGAGTATCTGTTCCACTACATTTAACCGGCTATCGGTACTGCAGATACAGCAGATTACTCAGATCAAAATCATGATAGCAAAATACATTGTATGGCGATAGCGATACAAAAGACAGACAAACGCTACTGTAAATGATAAATTACACAATTGTTTTAAATGGCATTACAGATCCTATTGAATATGCATAAGGATAGCCGGAAATACAATCTGATTACTTCGCATTATATCTAACGATTAATTTATTAGTACTGAGACTCTCCACTAGGTATGTGAGACTAATGTGGCAGCTTTAGTATATAACAAAACACGAGTATTCGATCTCTTGATCTGTCAAACTTTAACATTGCTTAAATAAACATGATCTTTCAAATCCTAAAACATATAAACATAAAATAGAGAATAGAAACTGGAATAAGTCAAAGAGAAAACAACCCGACAAAAGCCCAAGGCCACCAATGGGTCATCAACGCACCGAGAAAATCCCGCATCCGGAAGCGTGCTTCAACATATATACTTGTTTCCAACAATGTGAAGGTTACGATGCTATTAGGGTACAAATGATAATTATGAGTTAATACCTTACCGATAATATAAGGATATTTATATTTGTGGTATTCGTTTTTTTTTCCAAAATGAAGTTATGAAACGATCACTTACTATCATATTCAATGCCATTGCAAAAAAATCAGAGAAAGAGCCAGTTATCAAGGTTTTCTTTTAGTAAAATGGATTTTCCACATTATTCACCACAAAGGTTGACAGTAAATTTCACTTTTTCCTCAGTGACCTTGTTTATAAATAAAAATTTGGATTGAATAAATAAACAAAATTAAACTTCTTAAGTATAAAAACATCAAACACAGTCTGAGAAAAGCATGAACTTTTGCAATGCCAAAATATAAGTATAAAACATCGACGGGTAGTAGGATAATATGTTTTTTGCAAAGGTGTGGCAATACATTATTAGTTATTTTTTAATTTATTAAACCAAAATCATTGCCAGTACCGATAGAATCAATATTCAAAGATTTAATTAGAATGTCACTCAGAATTTGTTTGTTCAAAAGATCAATAAGTTAATATGGATTGTATTTGACCTTTATCGTACAAATTAGGATGTGATTTGCCGTTATAAACGAATTCTACGGGTATAATTTTATGTTATAACCAAATCTTGATCTGTGAAATTATTTAGTTCAGTTTGAGAAGTTTTGATTACGAAATCCCTGACTTATTATTTAACATCGATTAAATTCTTTGAATCTAAAACGTCACTACTGTCACGTGCATAACATATTATGTTTGATAACCATTTTGTAGGTCATAAACGTTTTAGATTATTATATTACACTTGTTTTATTGTCAGGCTTATCAATGCAGTAAATCATCAAGTGTATGCAATTCAAATTGATAATATAGATTATCCGTAAGCGTCATGGTGAACAATAAATTTATCTGAATCATAAGATCAATACGAAAGGTTATCAAATTACAAAATTAAACAATAACCAATGCAAAAATAGGATCGTATTTCGTCACTTGTGAAAGCTACGAAAGATACCAGAGGGACAGTCAAACTCATAGATCGAAAACAAACTGACAACGCCATGGCCAAAAATAAAAAGACAAACAGACAAATAATAGTACAGATGTCACAACATGGAAAACTAAAGACTAAGCAACACGAACACCTATGGACATATTTTCGTAACTTGCAGCGATAGTAATCAATTAATGGTAATAGGACAAGATGGGAATACATCTATAATTCTATTAGAAGATGGATTGCAGAAACCAAGAGCAATACATTACAACCACAAAACTAACTTTCTTCTAGTGCGTTATTCATCTGGACAATGCTCTCTTTACAAAGTGACATAATTGTTCTTGTTAGTCTGCTTGTACTGCATGAAAAGAAAGCAGAATGGACCCCAAAAAAATCATACTATGTAAAATTCAGTATTATAAAATCATCATATAATCCCATTTTATGTATTTTATTCAGTATGTTCTCATTGCAAGAATTCTCAGAAATATGCATAACGACTGTTCTTTTTTTTTTATCAGAACAATAGCGGTATAAATCACTTGATCAGATAACCTTTTGATAAATCGTGTATAGTGAAAAGATAAATGGAGTAAGATGTAAGTTAACTCTGATGAAAAGAAGTACCATTATTTATTACATAGGTTTTAATTTTCTGTCAACGTTTTTTATTTTGTAAATATGACTAAATATTCATTTAAAACATTCTGCATTTGCATTGCTTTGAGATTCGTAATTTCAATTACAATCTGCACACAATGTTATTACTATTTGATGAATTAATTCAAATAAATATTGTTTAAGGTAAAAAAAGATAAGATATAATATAAGCCCTAGTCAATCTATCTGCATTTCGTCCGGTTCTGAAGACTATTTGGTTTCCTGTTCATGACTTTATGTCAAACTGTTTTTACATTATATTATGAATAGCATTCAAAAATACTGAGAAATCTTTGTTTGAAAAATGTTAATAAATTTAGATTGTCAGGTAAAATGCATTGGAATCCGCGTTTATTTTAACCAGCAGATTAATTAAACAAAACGTTGCCTATTATAACATTTTAGTCCCTGTCTTTTGAATTCTACATGATTGTAAACTTATGTTTACAAAATACTATTTGTGGTTGGGTCTTTTTTTCAGGAAGAGTAATGGATGCCTATACAGAAACAACAGAAGCTGAATTAGAGAAGGATTTTTTATATTTCTACAATATGCACCAGAAATGGTTTTAAGAAGTTTGGAGAATGCACTACATTTTCACGAAAATATTTAAAAGGAATTAAGAGGGATTATGTGTATTCATTTACTATATCACTGTTTGGCTATATAAGCTATGTCATAACTTGACATCTGTTGTATTGATTGTTTTTTAAAAGATCAAATCTTTCTTACACTGCTACTTTTGCATAGGTACTATTTCTGTACCTAAATATTACAATAATTTTAAAGTAACAAAATAGTACTGAATATTAAAAGTAGATTTCCAGTACTACAGATTTTTGGTACAGAAATAGTACCTATGCAAAAGTAGCTGTGTATATCCCCTGTAAAGTCCACGAAATAAGTCATGTGGCTTCAATTTCTTTTGTAGTTACTAAGTATAATAGAAATAAGGAGATTTGGTATGATTGCCAATGAGACAAATATCCACCAGAGTCCAATTGACATGGAGGTCACTATACGGCTTTTAACAATAAGCAAACATCACACCGTATAGTCCGCGACAAAACCAGAACACAATTTCTTTTCCAAACAATTCAAACGAGAAAAAAGCCAACCTCCTGATTTGTGACTACAAACAAATATGACAGATGAACCAAAAACAAGAAATGCATTGCCTATTTTCAACATGAAAACATATTATTTCAATGTTAGGGTGACGTTGTTACAATGTTAAGTTTCAATTTATATTCAATCAAAAATTAACGTCGATACAATGTTGAAATTATAATGTTGTTTCAACGTCAGATATTCAACGTTGTCTTACCTTTCAAAACCAACAGTTTATTCAACGTCATTTCAACGTTACAGATCAACGTAAGTTCACGTGCGTGCTGAGATGAAACATAAAAACTGCTATGATTAAGACATCATGTTTCAAAAATTATTAAAAAAAATAATTTCGTCATACACGTTGTTACACATTAAAATCTAAGAAGAATTTCGCGCGAGAGGAATGACTGAGTGAGCGAGCAATATGAATGAGGGAAGAGGAGCGGAAAGAGGTAGGAGAGAAGGAGAAGGAACAGGTAGAGGAGAGGCAGACAAGAAGGGGAGAGTGAAGAGAGGCAGAAGCAGAGGAGAGGTGTGAGTGATTGAGAGATGTGAGATAGTGACTAAGAGAAGAATGAGCGAGTGAGTATGAGGGAGGTGAAAGCGAGAATGTATGAAAGAGGCGAAAGCGAGTGAGTTTCAGAGAGAGGCGAAAGGGAGAGAGTGAGCAGGCGAGAGATAGAGAAGTGGTGCAAAAGACAGAAAATAGAGATTAAAAGTAGAGAAGGCTGAATGAGAGAGAGAGAGAGAGAGAGAGAGAGAGAGAGAGAGAGAGAGAGACAGAGAGAATTATACCTGATTGAAGAAGGCGAGAGTGAGAGAAACTGTCCACGCCTAAGATAGAGCAAAAAATGCAGATAGTAGAAATACGCATAGACTGAAAAAAGAGAGATACCAAGATACTGAGTAAAAGTGAGCAAAAGCTACCAAGCTAGAGAAAAAAAGCGAAATATGGAGAAAAACTGTTTCATTTCTTTCATCGTTTAATATGAATAAACGATGTTCATTATTGCCGCGATATAGCCTTTTTGTGCTGATGCGGCGTAAAGCAATCACCAATCAATCAAACGATGTTCATTAGAATTATCAATTAACTGACATTTTAATTTTAACTATTGGTAATATTGTTTATAATAAGTTGATTATTACAAAGTAACGATGCAGATAGTTTTTAATCATCATGTTAACCGAGAGTTTCCATAAATTGTGTGAGACTAATGCGGCAGCTTTATTATGCACAACAACTAAAAATTTTGATCATGTGATCTCTTCCAAATTGCACGAAACGTCATTTAAACGTGTGATTGATATTTTGTTATGACGATCCTTCAACGTTGTTTCAACGTTTAAACAGCAACGTCGAAGTTATGTTGCAGAAAGGAAATTCTTTTGCGACTAAACAAAATATGTTTACAAGAAACCCTTATGTGCATATACTATTATTATTTATGGGAAATGCTTCGTGTAGAGCAGGCAGGATAAAAAAATTGTATATTTTAATTTTAATTTTTGTTTATGAAAATTGGAAAAATCGTATCCGCGTTTATTTAAACCAGCAGATAGATAAATAAAACTTGCCTAATATAACATTTTATTCTCTGTCTTTTGAATTCTACATAATTGTGAATTTATATTTACAAAATACTATTTCTGGTTGGGTTTTTTCAGGAAGAGTAATAGATGCATACGCAGAAATAACAAAAGCTGAATTACAGAATTTTTTTAAGAAACTCCTAAAATATGTACCAGAAATAGTTGAAGGAGTTTGGAGACTACAATACCTTAATTTTTACAAAAAATATCAAAAATGATTTAAAAGGGATTATTTGAATTCATTTACTCTATCACCTTTTGGCTATATGAGCTTTTGTCATAACTTGACGTCTGTTGTACTTATTTTTTAAAAAGATCAAAGCTTGCTCATATTCCCTGTACAGTCCAAAAAATAAGTCACGTAGCTTCAATTTCTTTTGTAGTTACTAAGTATTATAGAAATAAGGAAGTATGATTGTCAATGAGACAAATATCCATGTAGATCACTATACGGCTTTCAACAATAAGCAAACACCACACCGTATAGTACGCGATGAAACCCGCACACGATTTTGTTTTAAACAATTCAAACGAGAAAAATGAACCGCCTGATTTGTAACGACAAACAAATACGATATATAAACCAACATCAGGCAATTGCAATGAATTGCATATTTTCAACATGAAAAAAATTTTATTTCAATGTTAGGGTGACGTTGTTCCAATAATAAGTTTCAACCTATATTCAATCAAAAATCAACGTCCATACAATGTTGAAACTATGGACGTCAGATATTCAACGTTGTCTAACCTCTCAAAACCGACAGTTTATTTAACAGCATTTCAACGTTACAGATCAACGCTACAGATCAACGTTGAAGTTCCTGCTGGTCTGAAACTTAAAAATTGCTATGATTTAGACATATTTTTTTCCAAAAATTATTAAAAAAATCATTTTATCATACACATCAACATTAAACAAAAATTGAAGACAATTTCATTGACTAGAAATTTAAACAAAAACATGAGTTTTTAAGCCTGAATTTGATGATGATTAAAAAAATTAAAAAAAAAAAATGGTGGCAATGAGTTAAGACCTTACCGATTATTTAGGAGTATTTGCATTGAAAAATAATTTTTATTTTCAAATAAAGATGAAGGGCGACTATTCACTATGTTCAGAGTTAGTGCGCAGAAGTAAGAGATAGAAAGAGGTAAACATACAGAGATTGAGTGAAGCATAGAATCTACAAATGTTGAAACTTTAAGTTGAGAATAATATCTATTTTCTTTAGCAGTGACCTGGCTAGAAAATGCAACATTAAGTTATATTGAAATTATAATGTAATGGTCTTGATGGGGGTCCTTCATTTATGTATGCTTTAATTTTTGGTGCCATTTTTTTTCACTATCCTTTGTATCGTTATCTTTATAGTCTATTCTTTATATTTGAGCATTCGTTTTATCTGTAGTCTTTATTTTTGACCTATTTGACCATTTTTTTCCCTTTATACTGTATCCCCAAGTTGTTCTCTATTGTCGGAACCCCATTTTAGACCCTTTATTATTGTGTTGACTTCTCATATGGAATATAGAATATGGTTTGTCCTCATCCAAATAATTTTGCCGTCTTGAAAGGCTATTTTAATTTTTTTTTTTTGTGACGCCTTCCTACGACGTCATAACGCTTAAGCCATTTTTTCCGTCTGGATTTTGTGAGAGAATTTTGGGGGAACTTTGAGACCCAATTTTGGCATGAAATCTTCATTAACGATTAAAAATTTTTGCAAAGATACAAAGTCTTACTTTTTTTGTGCTTATTGGTGCAAAATATGTCAAGAAATATCCAAAAGAAATGATAAAATAAGATACGATTCCATTTGAGGTGGGCAAATATTTATCTCGATTTCAAAATGATTTCACAGAATTTCCAAGATACGTCACTTCCGGCGAATATAAAATATCAAACTCGGTAAAATTAGGCAAAATCGAATTTCCGGATGATATAAATCGATAGTTCCGGAAATTCGAGTCCATTAAATTTTATATGATTTTCATAATTATTTGGACTAGGTTTGTCCGTCTACATAAACCTTGTGTATACTTAGGTCATATGTGTTTTCAGATAATATATATTTCACTTGTTTAATTGTAAAATTAACTAATGTAATATGTAATCATCCGTATACATTTCAAATTCATTTCACTGGTCATTCTTGAACGTCACGGTAGACAATAAAAACTTTGCACACTATCAAATGCTCAGCCAAAGGGACATAACCATATTTTGTTATTTTTAAGTTATATCACGTGACAGTACTTCCTGGTTACATTGTTGTCAACAGACTGGTGTAAAACTTGCACAAACGACTTTCAGTATCTGTTTCGATACATTTTGGTACACAAACTGAGTCTTAAAGTAAGTATTAAGCAGTTATGTAAGTACTTTACTAAATGTCCGATATGAATGTTATGATTAGATTAGTACTTTTGTTTTCTGACGAAAGATAATATATCACTGATATCTAGTGAAGCAATTCTAGTGGTGCAGATGTCTTTTGGATATCTATGTCGTTATTATTATATGGGATTTTTTAAGTATACAGGAGTTTTCTTTTTAATCAAAAGAGACAATTAAAAAACAACAAAGTGTATCAAGACTCAAACAGCCCTTTGTGAAAACGTGGGTGGTAACGTGAACTACAAAATTGTTTTTGAAAATATTTATCATGTGAAAATACTTAATGGTTACTCTACCGTTATCAAGCTGATATGTAACATGCAGAAAGGACTTAAAGTTTTTATTGTGACATATTTTGGTTGACAAACTTAGTTTTAAAGTAGGTATTTAACGACTATCTAACTGTCCCAAATAAAAGTTATTATCAAATTTTAACTTTCGTTTCCTGAAGAAAAAAAAAATTTAATACCGCTAAGATCTGGATAAGCTGTTTAAGTGGCTTGTAAAGGTCCCCCTAATTCCAAGATAAAACATGTAAGACACAAAGATTCTAGGGGACAACGTTAACCTTGTGAGAGCAGACCTGAGACATGTTACAATCGTAGTAATAATTATAGCAACATAAAAACAAAGATCATAGGGGACCCTGCTTAGAACAGACCTAATAAATCTTATTAGTTAATAGGTTTAACTTGCTTATAAGTATAGCACCGTATAATGATATGTTCCATTATTTGAATAAAAGCTGCCGAAACTCTAAATTAGTGTCCGTTCCAACAAGCAATAAGAATATAAACACATTTTACATAAAAGAAATGTGATAATTTTACCTTGTTTTTTTATTAGGTCATGTATTTATGAATGTGATTTTCCTTCGTCTTATATGCTTGTTTTATAGAAGCTGATTGATAGCATTTTTACAAGATGTTACTAATCTACTGTATCATTAGCCTGTAAACATTGAGGTTGGGATTTTGAGTCCTGCACGTGGTGTGTCCGATTCAAATCTTAATTGGCCTGTCGTTGGTTCTGTCCGGGCACGCTGCCTTCCTCGACAAATAAATGAACATACCGCATCATTCATTTCTCAATACTAGAACACACCCGCGACATCGCAGGTCCGTGACTGAATTAAAGTACAAACGCCTTATTTTAAGCCTTGATTTTTAGTATTCGTATTGTCACCTGATAAAGTCATGCTGATTTTAAGGAGCACAGTTTTCTTTGCTTCAAAATCTTTCTTTTTGAACCCGTCCTGGTTTTTCTTACTACAACTTTATACCTTTTTTGTATATAATTGATTTTTTATATTTTTCAATTTCTATATTATTAGAATCGGCAAATCAGGCAAGTGTATGTTCATATGTTTTATTGCATTGTACTCAATGTTTTTTGGGGAGGTTAACTTTCTGGTAGGTAGACCCGTCACGGCCAAGCTGAGAAACTGGGTATGAAAATGCTCACATTACATCTATATCAATACAGCGTAGTAAATGTCCTCCTTTACACCATTCCCCATGGTGGTGCTCCTATAAAAAAAAGCGAGATACATAAAAAAACATACAACCGGAAACTACATGTGACATATACTTTTGGTTTTGGTATCAGATTTGACCGCGAACTGGTTGTTTATTTGTAATATTAATTATGTGGAAAACAAAAGGGCCTTGAATGGTGTAATTTTTAATTAACACCATTGTCTTATATTCGGGTAAAACATAAAAAAGGGAACAGTAAGGTTGCACTTGAGATCAAAAATAAAGGTCAACACAATAGAAAACAAATTTGTGAGTAATGCTTGAAATTTGTAAAACTCATTTGGTTAGTGGAAAAAAACAATGAGAAGTGTTTTATTTTCTATTTTGAATGGGGTATGGTAAGTGTTGGTTACGGAAACTACTTGTAAAATTAACTCCTAGAAATATTTGTCTTTAATGAACTATCTCATGTCTTTTTGCATAATTTTGCTTCCAATGCAATATATCAACAAAATACCAAAAAAAAAAAAAAAAAAAAAAATCACAGGAATAAAGTTGAACTTTAGCATTCTGCAAAATTATACCCCCTTCCTTAATAAGTAAAAAAAAGGATTATGTAAGAACAGCACATGCTTAAAATAAAAGACTAATTACATGTAGCCCATCAAAACCATTAAGCGTTGAACTTCTATTCATTGTAATATAAATCACAGCAGAAAATAAATTCCGTACATAAATGGTATCTAAAATAAACTCTATAAATTATTTGAGTTAAGGACACTACATTGATTTTATAATTATTATTAACTCAATATGAATAACTTTTCATAGGTAACAAATTAAATTTTTGTATTTTCTTTTTATTGTTTACATTTGTTAACAACAAAATGACCCATGAGTGTAAATAAATATGTAATTAAAGTTATTTACATGTAAGCATACATGCCATGTTGACATGAATGGGACAAAGTTAAACCATTTCAAATCTGAAATAAAACCATAGACATATTCTGAGCAAGGTGGTGCTATGCACTTAAAGGAATGATAAAAAATATATTTCTGAAAAGAAAATCCATAGAACTACATTTGCTAATCAGAAAAAAAGAAATATTGATGGTTACGGACACTACTTTTTCGAACAATTTTCTAAAATGTACATACTTTTTGTGGATTAAAGAGTAATTGTTTCTACAGATTTTCATGAAATAAATGTTTTGTTCTATCATGAGACACTACCAGAATTGTAGATAAACCAAAAACAAAGCATTCTTTACCTTCAAATGTACTTGAGTTCATTAAATTAACTTTTTAGTGTATTTCATAAAATGACATATACTAATGTCAAGTACAGGTCTTTAACAAATCTACATGCTAGTATACATGGTATAAATCAATGGAGGAAGAAAAAAACAAGAGATTTTTGAAAAATGAAAAAGATATTTAATTTTTTGGACTCAAAAATAAAAAAAATCCTGGGTTACGGACACTACAAAAATAATCAGAAGATATAAAAACCATTAACATAGTCATGAAGATGAATTTTCTTAACCTAATATTACAAAAGAACTCATCTGTTGAGTTTATGACAGACTGATACCAAATGGGGGTTTTACAATAAGATTTTCTGGTTTTAAACTAGTACGTCAAGGATTACTATCAGCTCACACATTTTTAACAGTTATCTGTTTGCATATTTTTTTTTAATTTTTAATCAGAAGACAATGATGATGCAGCAAAGTAGACATCATAGAACCTAGAAATTAAGCCTATTTTGATGAAATAAAAATATTTATAATATCATGGTTACGAACGCTACATCATTTTTGTAGTGTCCGTAACCATATTTTAATTTATTGTGACTTAATTCTAATTAGAAGGTTTTAAATGTTGTTATAATGTTACTGTTAAGTGCCAAATCTATAAAGAAAAATAGCTTAATGTTTACTGTAGCTATTCTTTCTAGGAGAATAATAAGCTGGTTACGGACACTACACTTCTTTGAAAAATATTATTTACTACTTTGAAAATTTCAAAAATTCTGTATGAATCATATCATTAAAAAACTGTATTTTATTTTAGTATTATAATATGCGAGTATGTTGACAAACATATTAATGAATAATCTTGCAATTAGTTTTATTTTCAGGGCCATAAATGATCAACACTTAATAAATTGAAAAAATGTATAACGAAGCACCACTTTTACAATTCTGCATGTTATATTTTTAAATTAGCTCAGATTTTTGTAATGTTGGAATCATTTTAATCGTCATTTAATAATCTGTAACTGATATCATGAGAAATGATCATTACACTTACTGTTAAAAAGATTTTAAAGATAAAAATAATGCTAAGTTTGAAGCGCAACCGCATAACGTCTGAAAATGACCATTTTTAGACCACTAATATCACTGGTGTTCAATAACTATTCAAGATAGAATCTCAAAATTTTGAATGAGGTTAAAACATGTCATGCCAAATATCAAAAACAGACAACTGGCATCCAAATGTATTTAAGTTAGCTGTAGAGCTTACATAACAAAGACCAATTGTAAATGTCCCCGTTATTGTGTTTCACCCGATTATTTATATATACAGTTGAATTCTTTGATTCGTTGTTTGAACGTCATGCCGGCTAACAAATTGAACCTTAGGCTAGTTATTTTAGTATTATAGATAGGCAGAAGCTTAAGGTGGCGTGTACCTACGCTTTGGTTTCGGTTAATTAATTTGTGTTAATAATATTAATATAAAAAAGACAAACAAGTGTTGTTTCCTGTTGCCCAATCTACCTATTTAAAAAAAAACAAAGTCGTGTGAATAAATTCACGAGGATTTGATCTACCTCTACATTGTTTTGATTTTATTTGAAACAACCCCCCAAAAGCTAATTAAATAAAAATGAATTATGTGTATCCTGAAATTAACTTGATCTTGAAATAGGTGAAAATAGATGTCAACATTCCATTTTCTTTGAGGTGAGCGAGATGTGCTCCTAGGTACTTTTAGTTTTACAAAAAAATATATTTTCATAAAAATTTTCAGTCATCTACTAATCATATTTGTTAGTAAGCTGAATGTAAACACTATAGAGTTTTTGCTACCCGATTTACAGAGTAAGGCACTTTTTAATTACCAAAATAGCGATAAATAGTAGAAACTCAAAACAAGTTATTTTCTTATTTATTTGGTGATTACGGTTACATAAAATATATTCATAACTGCGATGTTTCTGCTTAAATAATAACATTTAAACCATTCGGACCAATTGCCGTACCTAAATGCATTTGCAATTTCAACAGCATGGTTTACTTTGCCTGGACTTAACATTTAATAATGTATCATCAAATGTTATCTTAATTAAAACATATGACATTCAAATAAATCTAATGATTTTTTTTTCAGTAAAAAATGGCGACATCCGTACCAATATGCGATATTTGTATGACAGATGATACGACAAAACCTGCCTCTGTTTGGTGTGCAGAATGTGAAGAAGCCATTTGTAAAGATTGTGAACAACAACATAGCCGAATGAAATTAACAAAGAACCATCAACCAATACCTATAGAAGATTACCGAAAACTTCCTAGTTCTGTTGCTGACATTACACAGGAGTGTAAAGTTCACAATAGGGAATTAGACTTTTACTGCTTAATTCACAACGAGCCATGCTGTGTGTCCTGTGTGTCTCAGAAACATTACACCTGTAAAACATTGAAGCCATTAACGGAAGTCGTGGAAGGTGTGAAATCATCTGCTGCATTTGAAGATTTAGAAGATAGGGCGAAAGACATTAGTGAACTAATCTGCAATCTGATAAAGGATAAACAAGATAATAAGGCAAGAATTGAATTTCAGAAAAAAAGAATCATTTCCGAAGTACAAAATGTCCGAAAGGCAATAATTAAACATTTAGATAAACTTCAATTGGATCTTTTGGATAAATTGGACAATGAAGAGAAAGAACAACGAAAACGTATTGATAGTTTTATCAAAACGATCTCAGAAATGCGTACAAATGTCGATCAAATAGTAAGAGATTTAAAACAGATCAAACAACACGCTTCCGAATTCCAAGCTTTCCTGGGTATACATGAATTGAATACAAAAATAGAAAAGAAAGAAAAAGATTGGATGTCTTTTCAAACCGATCAGACTATGGATAATGTTGATATTCACATTAAATTTTCGCCGATATTTATGATGTTTGAGAAAGACGTCAAAGAACTAGGGGAGTTAGAAGTGAAGTTTTTGTCCTCACAAAAAATTCTTCTAAAGAAAGAGAAACAGGGACAGATGCTCGTTCCCATTTCTTACACTATAGATACAATCAAATTAACAAATATTTGCTCCTTTCAGACACCCGATGGAGAATCTAGGAATATACTTATAACCGGTATCGATATGTTCGACGACGGAAGAATCGTGTTGGCCGATAGCCAACAGTTAAACAAAAGACTTGTTATCATGAATCAAAAAGGCGGGCTAATCAAAACCGTACCAGTTGTAGAAAAATGTTTTGATGTTGCAGTAATAGATAAAGACACAGTTGCTACAACATTAACTTATGAGAGAAAAGTTATTATTGTAGATATAAACTTATCAAAAGTGCAAAGGACTTTACCTATGAAAGACAACTGCTACGGTATTATTAATACAGGTGAACAATTTGTCGTCAGTCTCTGGAACAAGACCATTCAGTTCTTTGATCTTTCTGGTAAAACCTTGTCTACTTTGTCAACAGCCGATTACTCCTTTCATTGTTCCGTGTTGAATGACAAACTTTATTATACAACATTCACTAGTGATGCTGTCTACTCGACTGAATTGAATGGAGAAATTTGTTGGAAATTTGACTGTCAGAAATCAGCTGATCCGACTGGAATAATTAACGATGCGTCTGGAAATATATTCATAGCTTGCTTGGGTAGTAATCAGTTAATGGTGGTAGGAAGAGATGGTGAGAAATCCAGAGTTCTCTTGACAGAGAAAGATGGACTGCAGAAACCTATAGCATTACACTACAATCGTAAAACCAACATTCTCTTAGTGTGTAATCGATCCGGAAAATGCTTGCAATATAAAGTAGCAAACTGAAATAATGATTTGTTCATACCGCTTGTATTGTATTACATTGTCACATTGTCAGTCCTCGCTTAACACTTTCCTTGTAATAATCTTGTTCTGGTTGAAGTATTTTTTCCAGTTATTAAGTGAAATAACTTTGTAAATAACAGACTAATGAAACAGAACAACTATCTGTGAATAACATTGAAAATAACCCTATGCTGAACTTTTGTTGAAATTAGAAACTCTTTATTTGTAATGTTTCATTTGTTTTATATATTTCAAAATAAAATTTGGCATTTACTAGTAATTATCTTATTCATGAAAAACAGTACAAAAGGAGAAAACGGGCACAATGTTACCTTTCTTCCATAAAATTCTGTTAAACCCCTTTGTCGCCAAACAAGGGACAATGTGAGCTTTTGTCATCACTACGTCCGTCGTCCACGACGTTAACCTTTGAATTTGACAAAAATCTTATATAAAATATGGATATGTGGTTTGATTGCCTATGACACAAGTAGCCAACAGAGTAAAAAAACGGATGTTAGTAATTATAGGTCACCATACTGCCTTAAACACTGAGCAAAACATTTACCGTCTAGTCAGCTTAAAACAACCCCACATGGCAAAATGTGTAATCGATTCAAGTACCTACTGGCAATTCATAATATTGTTCTGATGGTTTTGTCTATCTTCCTGATTATCTTTAAACATGTAGTTTGAGAGAAATTCTAACAGAAAAAAACGTTCAGCAAGACAAGTCAACAATAGAGGTCAGCATAGCCGGTGTTGTCATTTATATCCTTGCATATGTTTTTGCATTTAATGATATTATTTAGTCATGTGTGTGTTGACGGCAAAAGCTAATGTAGAACGATAGAAACTATAAACAGTTAAAATGGTCAATGAAACAAGATCTTTATGCAGAAAAAGGCCAAAACTGTCAGATGAACCATATATGAGTTTTAACCCTTTAATGATGATAATAGCTAATTTTGGTGCAAAACTGTAGCTACAGACAAATAGTAAACAGCAAAAAGATCCGTAACACCAAATATATAAAAATCAGTTAACTCAACAGCAAATGTAAGTCGACTACTAATAGGAGTTATTGCCCTTAATTGACTGTTATTTAATCATTTTTGCATTTTATTTAAAATAAAATGTAGATGATAGACATACAATCTAAGAAGGAAACATAATCAGTAAAACAAGATCTAAGAATTAGAGAAACGAATCTGTCAGTCAAATCCTGTACCTATCTATTATTTTTGAAATGTTTAGCTTTGAGCGTTTTTGATGAATGTAAATCAAGAAAAGTCCTTCGACGATTGAAATCTATAGAACGTTTATTTCAATTACTTATGATTGTAGACTATAATTTCCCGAGCTTATTAAATCTATACAGCTTGAGGATCAATGTTATGATGTAGCAGGGATATATAAAGACAAAGTTTCTACAACATTAATGTTTCATGAGAAATAGATTGATATTGTAGATGTTAACTCGTCAAAAGTACAAAGGTCTATATCACCAAGTGCTAAATATGGCGGTAAAACTTATTCAAGTCATTAATTAGTCGTCAATCTCGTCAAACAGATCATTCAGTTATTTGATCATTCTTGTAATACCTTATCAACTGTGTTAAAACATTCAAGAACTCCATTTATTGTTCCGTGTTTCATGACAAATATTGTTATACCACACACCAGCTTGATGCAGTGTACGCAGTGTACGCAGCTAATATGAATGGAGAAGTTAGTAGGAAATTTTTCTGCCAGGAATACGATTATACAACATGCAAAAAGGATATAACCTAAAATGCGTTGGGGAAATATATTGGAAATTTGCGAGAAATGTCATCAAGTAGTGGTATTAGAAAACGATGGGAAGAAATCTTTAATACTTTTGACCAACAAAAATGGGCTACAGAAACGTAGAGCAACACATTACAAGCTCGAAAAATACTTCCTTCTTGTGTGTTATGTATCTTGACAATGCCTCGTATACAAACATAACCATGTAACATAGTTTAAATTGTAGTTCATTGAGATCTTATGGAACCGATTTAAAAGAGAGCAGAATTGACAAAACAATAATCTTTACGTTTTATGGTAAACGTTATCTGTTTTCATATGCCTTTTACAACATATTTTATACATTCAAAAAGCCCTTCTCAGTGTGTCACTGAATTTTGTTTGTCAATGTCCTGTCGTATCTTGTATTTCCAATTTGTTCTACTCATCAGACTACATGTTTGCGGTGAAATTAACACCTATGTAAGTGGGAAGTTATCACTGATCAAATGATTTACTATTATCTATTAAATGTGTTTCGATTTATTTTCAAACGTTTCTATTATAATTAATTCAATATGACTTACAATAATTATTATTATACATGTTCTTGTTGTCATACCTTTTTCTTTAACATGCTTTACGTTTCTCTTAAAGAAAAAGTTATAGTATCTCATCCTGAAAAGTTGAAAATTTGCTTTGCTTTGACATTCATAATTTAAATTTCAGTCTTTTAACAATGTCATTACTTTCATGTAGGAAACAACTAATTAAACAAATATAAATTAATTTAGGCTCAACAAAGTTTGGATAAAGTAGAAGAGCTAGTCAATTGATAAACATTTCGTCCGCACACAACATATTTCGTTTCCAAGCTCATGACTTTGAATTTCCTGTTTTGGATATTCGCTGTTGAGATCCAAAAACAAATCCTTTTAAGAAATATCTTTTTTGTAATTCATCACGTAACATGTGTAAATTTTTTTAAATCATGATAACATCTGTCTGTAATTAAGCTTTGTAAAATTTTGACCTTTTGTCTGGAAAAATATGAGAAGAAATTAATCATGTTAATGTCAAACTGTTCGTTCAGTATGTTCAATATATATATGATATCAATAATTCCGAAATAGAATTTTGTTTTTTTTTTTTGGGGGGGGGGAGGGGGGGGATATCAATTAGAATAGATTTGTAACTGTAAGTAAAATATTTGTCTTGAAAAAAAAACCATATGTGTTACAAAATGTAACAAAAAGAAAGCGACGTCATATTTACACAGTAAGGATCTAATTTATAAAGAGGAAAAAAGAAATACCAAAATTACAATGCCCTACTGAGAAAATGTTCTCATGCACACATGTTAAGAACATATGCATATTTCTTAAAAGCAAAATTAAGAATGTATAAGACATAACATGCATGACTTTACTAGATGTGGTTTTAATTCCTAGAATTAAAAAAATACTCGATAAGCTGGTTATCAATGATAACGAAGTGTTGTTGGATATTCGTAGTTAAAACAGGAATTAACTAACTATAAATCAGCAATATGAAAAACAAAGATGCATATGGTATTCAAGAACTGACATTTATCAAAACACGCAATATTTAACCATGATATGTCTATTCTTGGTCGATTTCCAATATTTTAGCATTAGTGGATTACTGTCGTCGCCTAAATTATAGACAATATAACATATTAGTTGATATAGTTTGCAAATTCTTTTCCGCGGATAATAGATAGGTACGAATACATCTTGCATGTTTCAAAATCATACGTTAATATAGTTTTGATGGACGAATCCAAAAGACACACTGGTTTATGCCACTTTGACTTGCACATTACTAATAAATACTATGTTTTCCAAATATTTTAGTTTAAAATGCTTCGACCTAGCTAAAATATTTTACTCCAATACTGTCAGCTTTCATTCAACAAAATTAAAACTTTTATATTTTGAAATGCGAATAACCAAAAATCGAGTAATGAAATTTAAATAACCATTATATGTAAACTTTGACTGAGAACATTACAACCTTAGTTTCTGCTAATTAAAATTATGATTAAATTAAATGGAAATTTACAAAATTCAATCTAAATGTATTATTCAAATTAACACCGGATCACTGGCGGTTTATTGAATGGTAACCTTGAAAATTGATAATGTGACAGGATTAGTACCTACTTAGTGGTAGAAACACCAAAAACTCATTATTTCTGTCCTAAAAATCACGTATTTCTGGAATAATCGTCACCAGGTTCGCTCGTGACTAAGCTTTTGGGTAGCTGTATTTATGATATACATCAGAACATTATAACCGAACAGACCTGATTGAAACACCTTACATTATGTAAAGATAACTTTCTCTAAGTGAGTTAATCAATCGTAGGATATAGAAGGTTCCAGACAAAATGAATCATTTGTTCGTACTTCAATGGAAACACTGACAAGTGGTGGACTTTATATCCAGGGACTGATAATCTGTAGCAAAGGTGCCAGCCCGGGGTAGACATGTTACAAATAATAATATATCAACAACCCGTGTCTCTGAAATAGCCTAAATGAGGTACTCCAATGGGTGTCGCATTTCTAAAACAGACAATATATGACGTATACTCATTTCTATACTCATAGCAGTTTCAAGTCGCTGTAGTCGACAAGTCTTTCACAAAGCTAAAACTAGTTTATTTCTAATCTGTAGATAAATATTTTGACCTTATGAGACAACTCTCCACAATAGACTAAATGATATTAATGAAATTAATAACTTATATGTCTATGTATTTATATTTGTGGTTAATAATTGTGTGGTTTGTACTTTTTTGTTTTATTAATTGAATCTGATAACGAAAAACAGTGGGAAAATAGGTGAGTCGAAGCGAATAAAAAGTCTTCCTCAATGTGAGAAAGTCTTTAGTTGTTTGTACAGTTCGTTAGCCATATTAAATAACTGTTATTTCAATACCACAAACATTTTTCTTGATTGTGCTATTATGTAATTTGAAATAAATCTGCATTTATGTTTAATTATCTTCCCTATTATTATTTATAAGGAACATACTTTAATTTCTTGTTGCACTGATTTTTTAAGCTGTTTATCACACATATCACACATTTTAGCGTATTTCTAAATCATTCACAAAATAGGTTATTTCAGATAGTCACAAATCCTCCATCTTTCTATATTTTAACTAAAAGACCAGAGAAATCTCCGTTCTTTTTATCGGATACCAACACTTCACAAAAATCCTCATTTAGAGCGATGTATATGAAACTTTTTCAGATGTTAAAATAAACCATTTCTAGATTCTAGCTACAGTTTAAGAATATCATTAACATGATCAACAGTATCACAATGATCTATTTCTCAAAAGTGTCACGTTTCTTTAAACAATTTGAAAAAGATAGACATTTTTTGTTCTAGATAATGAAAATTTTCATCATTGACGTTTTTCATTGATTGCTCTGATGTAAACTTGTGTTACAACAGATTGTTACATCTTTTTCCCTTGGCCTTCATTATCTCATAGATATTTGACTGTTGTTTTTCTAGTCTTTAATATTTGTTTTATAAAAGGTGATGGTTAATAGTATAACAAGAAATTGATAAATTGTCTAGGTAGTTCAACTACTGTATCAATAGCATGTCAACACTGAGATCCGCATTTCAAAACCCTCACATGACAGGTGCGTTCGATTCAAATCTGAATTGGTGTGTTGCTTCTTCTCTACGGACGCTCTACTCTGTATTCCTCAACCAAAAAACCTGAAATAGCCAGTAGTGCTGAATGTAGCATTAAACAGAAATAATGAAACAATCAGATGCTGCTGAATTATTGTAGAAACACTAGGTATAAAATTGCTGATTATTATTCATTATCTGATCAAAACTTTTACCTAATGTACTTTAGCAACTTATTTTTATGAAAAAGTATGAACGAGTTGATTTTGTCTCTGATTTTTTTAACAGATATTCTGTACGTGCATATAATATTGCTAGTCACAGAACATATAGAAATCACTAACGACAAGAATTACCGTATTTAAGTGGTGGAAACTTCATCTGATCTGTAAACAAGACTATACATGCTATAATCTTTTAGTGATATTTTCTTTTTTTTTTTTTATAGTTTATTGATTTTTTTATGTTTAAATATTCCATGAAAAGTACTAAATATTGCAACCTGGTTCCTAATTCTGTCAACACTCGCGTTCTTCACAAATTTCATGATATATCACTATACACTGAATATTAAGTGTTATACGTAAATTGATATATTTATAGATGATACGAGCTATTTAATCTTTTTGTTATCAATCATAGATAACCCGAGTTTTTTTTTTTTGTGCAGATAAAACAGGTATAAAATTTTGATTTGTTTTTTTCTCTCACCTTTTTATGTCGATCTGACTGTAGCCGACCTGGATTAAATTCAAGTGCAAACTTTCGCTATCAGTTGTTAGTAATCGTTCATCCTTGATCCGTGTGTAAGTTTTAATAAGTATTATGTTAATGGTTGACGTTTAACTTTGAAATAAAATAGAATATTTAGCAGTTACATGGTGAAACATCTTATTACTTGAATTACAAATTGATGGAATAATATAAGTTAACAAGCAGTGGATTTTAGCATGTAAAGATGTAGCGATAACTGCTTGTAAGATGCATGAATCGTTCTGTTAACAGAATTTTCAGATTTAAAATCTAAAATTTGTATTCCCACTTTTTTATAAATATCAACAATTATATAGAAAGGTGAATTTTACGGCTGGTTTTATTCCATTTCTCTCAACATTCCCACAATATATAACAAGATCAAAACATATCATTTTACTGTAAATATTGGATTGATTGGTTTAGATTATCCGAAGTAACATGACACAAATACATCATACTCCCCTCTGACCACCCTATTTAACTCTGCCGGGCAATAGGTAAAGCCCGGGTTTTCTGATGTATACTGCACTCGTTCTATTTGAGCAGGCAAAATGCGTTGACTGTATATTTCTATGTCATGTACAGTTACTGACCCGATATCACTTTTCCTCATGGATATTTAAATAGTAGCTGCCGGAACTATATTAAATTATTCATGATGACCTCTTCAACCTGTCTTTGTTTCCAATGTAAACAACGAAGCGTTAAACGACTCAAACTTATTTCTTTTACAATTTTGGGAAAATCATATTTCACTTGTTAATATATTTTGTTTAAAGCCTGTAAATCATTACGTTTTATGCTTATTGTTGATATTTCGTTCACCATCGGATTGGTTTCAATTGCTCACATTTTATTGTATTATAATATTACTCCGCCAGATATGAGGCCTTTTTTAAGGTGAATTTTTCCCAATATTTAAATTATATAAACACAATAACACAATAAACAACAATTGAGAATTATGTTTTCTAGATTGCAGTATAAAGACAATAATAGTGTATTGATTTGACATAACAACGATATAAGGCAGAGCCTCGCATTTCCCCGTTTCTAAGCCTCATCCTTATATCATTGATATGTCAAGTCAATACACTATTATTGTCTATATATTTCTGTTTACCTTGCATTCGGTAGATATGAAGCTTTTTATCCAAGAAAATTGTTTTTTTTTTCGGGGCAATCTTTTTTTAATGGTAATTTTAACAAAGAAACTAATGGTTTATTCCACTACTCGTTAAGATTATTTAATAAAATAAGCGACAAGGACCATAAAACAATACATCCCACAAATGTTTGGAAATAAGATTAAACATTGCGCATGTTGCATTTTCTTGCCAGCTGACCGATCCAGGTATCGAGGTATCTAGTTTTATTTTTACATTGTCATTTCAAAGTTGTCTGCAATCTATAAGGAATGTAAACGTTAGTGTACAGTTAAGAAAGATAATCGCTTCTCTTCAAATCATACTACTAGTATTTGTGAATAAACAAATAATCAATTCCGGATCATAAGGACAATTTTTATTTTCAAATCAAGATTCGGAACGCAGCGTATATTTCCTTGGACTGAACTTTTTATTATGTGGTTTTTCGTAATAAAAACAAAAATTCTGAAAAAGTAAACTAAAGTATCTTTTGTTTTTCAGTTTTATATGGCGTCATCAGTACCGATATGCGATATCTGTATGACAGATAACATAACAAAATCTGCCTCTGTTTGGTGTTCAAAATGTGAAGAAGCCATATGCAGTGAATGCAAAAGACAACATGGCCACATGGGTTTATCAAAAAATCATAAAACAATACCTATAAAAGATTACCAGAAACTGCCTAGTTCTGTTGATGCAATCAAACAGAAATGCATGCGTCACAATTTAAAATTCGACTTCTATTAGTTCACAACGAACCGTGCTGTGTGTCTTGCATTGCAGAAAAACATGGCACCTGTCAAAAATTGAAGCCATTATCAGAAGAAGTGGGAGGATTAAAGTCATCTGCTGCATTTGCAGATTTAGAAGATAGGACAAAAGACATCAGCGTACTTATTGGGAATCTGATAACTGAGAAACAAAATAATCGAGCATCTTTAGGAGTTCAGAAAAATAAAATAGTTTCTGAAGTGCAAAATATCCGAGCAGCAATAAATAATTATTTAGTTAAACTAGAAAAAGATCTTTTGAATAAGTTGGACAACATGGAGAAAAAACAAAACGTAAATATAAATAGTTTTATTGAAAAGCTCTCAGAAATGCGTAGAAAAGTAGAAAACATAAGTGTTGATTAGGAAAACACTAAGCAACACGCTTCAAATTTCCAAGCCTTCCTTGGTATACATGAATGGAATAGAATAATTGAAATAGAAGAAACAGATTGGATATCTTTACAAACCAACCAGATAATGAACCATTGTGATATTCACGTAACATTTTTACCGATACTTATGAAGAAGTCGTCGCAGAATTAGGGAAGATTGAAGTTAAGTTTTCGTCCTCAAAGAAAATTCTTCTTATTAAGGAAAAACAGGGACAGATGTTCGTTCCAGCTTCTAACACTATAGATAACATTAGATTAACAAATATTCGTTCTTTCCAGACATCAGATGGAGCAAATAGAACCATGCTTATATCAGGTATCGATATATTCGACGACGGGAGAATCGTGCTTGCTGATCATTTGTTAAACAAAAGACATGTTATCATGAACCAAGAAGGTGAGCATATCAAAACCGTACCACTTGACGATCAATGTTATGATGTTGCTGTAATAGATAAAGACACAATTGCTACAACATTAGTTTTCTCGAAGAAAGTTGTTATTGTTGATGTAAACTCAACAAAAGTACAAAGGACTATACCTACGAAAGACCAATGCTACGGTATTATTAGTACAAATGAACAGTTTGTAGACAGTGTTGACAACTTAACCATTCAGTTCTTTGATCTTTCTGGTAAAACCTTGTCAACGATGTCAACAGCCGATATCTCCGTTCATTGTTCCGTGATGAATGATAAATTGTATTATTCAACATACAATAGGGGTGCTGTCTACTCTTCTGATCTGAATGGAGAAGTTCGTTGGAAATATTCCTGTAAGAATTCAGATTATCCCACTGGTATAGCTAACGATGGGTATAGAAATATTTATGTGGCTTGTATGAATAGTAATCGATTAGTGGTAGTAGGACACGAGGGGAAGGAATCAAGGGTCCTCTTAACAAAAGAAGACGGACTAAACAAACCTAAAGCCATACACTACAACTGTAAAACCAACACACTCGTTGTGTGCAATTTATTAGGACATTGCTTTGTATGCAAAGTTACAAACTAAATTTTGTCTGCATAGTCTGATAACTTGCAAAAAGTAATCTCCTAGATTCAAATCATGATTAGTCTTGCGTCAAATATATTAACAGAAACTAATGGAAGAAACGAAACAGTGTGCCTGTCTACTTTGTTTGAACTATTTGCACATTAAAAGATGAGTAAAAGCAACTAATATTGGAGTTTTACTAATTAAATTTCTTTTTTTTTTCATATAAAAGAAATCATATTTAAAAAAAAGAAAAGTTTTAAATTCTTAACAAGAGTATAGAATAGAGATTGAGAGAATGGATACGGGGAATGTGTCAAAAAGACAACGATCCGACCAAAAAGCAGAACAAACGTCCATTTGTACAAAACGTTAATAGGAAAGCAAGTGTCCAGCAATTAATAACTAGATACACGTTTGCACTTTAATGTAAATATTTTAGTGTTCTTGTTAGTTTTGTTTCAATTTTTGTTGTTTGTTTTTTCTGTTGTTGTTGTTTTTTTTTACATGTTGTGTTCTTGTTTGTGCTATTTGTATTGTGTTTTCTTGCTTTGCATACTGTTACATTCGAAGTAGGTACGGAGAAAAAACTCATACCAAGGTCTGTTCGTACATTAACAGCACACAAATAACTTGAAATAGACATGCTATAAGTTTTAAGAAACAAACTCTTATCGAAATTGTAGAGCAAATATGGTATTATAAGGTTTTTGAAATAGTGGGGATATTCTGTTCTTAATATGGTTTTAGTTTTAGAATTGAACATTTTCTTTTAATTGTAATCGTAATAGATTACAAATTGAGATTATTATGATAGTCAATACTATGTCCCATTGATAAATGATCTTTTACGGTTTTTTGCGGTAATGTTTGTCTCGCCTGCGACGAATGTCGCGAAAAGCGAGATATACGCAATGTTTTTCCGGCAGTGGCGGTGGTGGTGGTCGAGGCGATGGCGGCGGCAGCAACGGCGAAAAAGGATGCATCACGAATTGTTTTTTTCTTAAGTCAGTTTGGTGGGAACTACTTTCATTTTGTGATTACAGCAGTCATTTGATTTCGTTTACATTCATTGAAATAACAACGGGGAACATACTGTAATGACTAACCTGCTTAATTGATTATGATTGAATTGTAAACTGAAAGTTTTAAGAATTTAGGTCCTATTTAATTTATCACATGCAGTCAATATCTTCGACATTCCATGTAATATTCTCTTAATAAAATTACAAATCATACATACACGGCTTTATGATGTCAAATATGCTAGTCCAGCTTTTAAAACGTTGACCAAACTGTCCACGGACTACATATTGTTTGACTTGACGTTGATAAGATTGACCTCAACTTATCTCAAATATATATGGCACCTTTTTGATGTCACAAAGAAAACCGTAACACAAATATTGATATTGTAAAATACCAGATGTTCGACACAATACATGCGTGAATCCATTCTGAACTCGTTCGCTATGTCCACTTGACTAAAAGCTTCTAATTTTGACTCAAAGCTGATATCTAACAAAGACAATGTGCAATAAACCCAATAATCTGTTCTGAACATCGAATATTCAAGTTTGATTCTTACGCGTTGAATACAAACTTTTAAGTATACTGAATAAGTTTCTATAACACTCAATAGAGAAAATTCAAAGATGCTGGTCAAGATCATCGCCATAAGTTTTATCCCAAGTGCGTCTGTTATTATGCGGATCTAATACAGTTAACTATTAATTGGTTAAAATCTTAAGACGAAGAACGTTATTTTAAACAAAAGAAAATGTAACAAAGTTGATGCTACATAAGGAATACAAACAAAGAATAATCGTCATTATATTTTTTCCTGAGATAAGATACTCTAAAGATGCACGGATTACTTTTTGAAAAGTAAAACCCATGCGTATAGCCTTTTTCCACGAAAATGTAAATAACCATACAAAATGCCACGAACAGAATAATTTAACCTTTATAAGAACGCTCATATCCAAAAAAAAATGAAAGACAAGGATGTATAAATACCCAAACATGTGAAGAAATATATTATCAAAAGTGGCCCAAAGCATTACTTTGCCTAAGGGCGTTTGAAGATAAGTTTTACGAAATCGTGATTTGAGACTTTAATAATACAACAAAGCTGCTTGTTGTTACCAAACCTGTACATATTATTCTTGCACGCCTTCCTCGCTTTGCAAACATTTGACACGGTCATGTGTATATATTAGATAGCATATAGATTAACATTTGAAAAACATCATTTGGATCGTTCTGTAATGCGACATGTATATCTTCATTACAAATTACTATTATCGTTTTTAAAAATAAGTGACGTTCAGATATATTCGAATTCCTTCATTGGAATTAAGTGTTACATGACTTATTATTTTGAGATTATCTGATCCACACCCTATAACCGGCTATCGATACTGTAGATACAACAGAAAACACAGATCAAAATCACATTAGCAAAACACTTTGAATTGCAATAGCAAAACATTCGACAGACAAAAGCTGCTGTAAATGATGGCATAAATTATTGTTTTGAATGACAATCGACATTACAGATCCTACTGGCTATGCCTTGTGATAACCGGTGTTAGGACGGATAATTACATAGCAATATAATTAAAGATTAATTTATTAGAAAGGAGACCCTCCCTCAGGTATCTGAGACTAATATAGCAGCTTCAGTACATTAAAAAACACGTATGTTCAAACTTGTGATCTGTAAATCTTTACCATTGCTATAAATAAACATGATCTTCTAAATACTAAAACATATAAACATAAGAGAATAGAAACTGGAATGTGTCAATGAGAAAACAACCCGACAAAAGCCCAAGGCCACCATTGGATCATCAACGCACTAAGAAAATTCCGCACCCGGAAGTGTGCTGCAATATATATACTTGTTTCCATCAAGGTAAATGTAATGATGCTATTAGGGTACAAATGATAATTATGAGTTAATACCTTACCGATAATATAGTATATATATTTGTGATATTCGTTTTTGTTTCAAAATGAAGTTAAATGACTACCACTCACTTTCATATTCAATTTCATTGCAAAAAAATCAAGGAAAGAGTCAGTTATCAAGGTTTTCTTATACAAAAATGGATTTTACACATTATTCATCACAAACGTTGACGGTAAATATCATTATTTTCTCACTGACCTTGTTTATAAATAAAAAATTGGATTGAATAAATGAACAAAATTTAACTTCTTAAGTATTAAAACATCAAACACAGTCTGAAAAATGCACGAACTTTTGCAATGCCAAATTATAAGTATAAAACATCGACAGGTAGCTATATATATAGTAGGACAATATTTTTTTGCAAAGGTGTAGCAATACATTATTAGTTATTTTTTAATTTATTTAAACAAAATCAATGCCTCCGATAGAATCAATATTCAAAGATTTAATTAGAATGTCACTCAGAATTTGTTTGTTCAAAAGATCAAGAGGTTGACATAGATCGTATTTTACCTTTAACGTACAAATTAGGATGTGATTTGCCGTTTTAAAGAATAATTCTACCAGTATAGTTAAATTTTAAAACCACATCTGTGTAACTTTGATTTATTAAAAATTTGAGTAGTTTTCGATAACGAAATCCATGACTTATAGTTTAATAGATATTACATTCCTTTGAATCTATAACGTCACTACTGTCACGGGCATACCATATTGTGGTCGATTACTATTTTGTAGGTCATGATCGTTTCAGGTTATTGTATTACACTGGTTTTATTGTCAAGCTTATCAATTTAGTATATCATCAAGTGCATGCAATTCAAATTGATCGTACACATATAATAAATTCAACTGAACCTTAAAATCAAAACAATAGGTCATTAAATAACAAAAATAAACAACTATCAATGCAAACATATAACGTTAATATAAAACTAAAGTAAGTGTAATCTTTTTTTTAGTGTCAACAAACAGTATAACAGTTATAGGAATATAATCGTAGTTTGTCACGTGTAAGAGCTATATAACGTGACATAGCTTCTTAGTTACCTTTCTGTTGACAGTTTTTTTTTCAATATTGAACAAAGGACCTGCAGTCGTTGTTGTGGGATATTTTTATTGGAAGTGACTTGCTTTAAAATCGTAATTTCGGACGGTATATGTTGAAATTTGTGAGAGGAATAAAAAGGACCAAATCAAAACCAAAGTTATGGTGGATGTAAAAGTAACATGTCCAGTCTTCCAGATATTAATTCAATCATTTTTCCCAAATCAAAAATTAAGAAAAATATCAAAATTATTGTATAGTTTCTCTGTCTGGTAAAAGCCTCCTTTAACAAATTGAAGATTCTGCTATATAAGATTTTTTGTTTTTGTTTTCTGACAAGTTCCGTTTGCAGGAAAAGACTTCATGTAAGTAACCTTCGTGTCGCGATCCAATGGAAATAAATTGATACAAGTGAACTGTGTCAATTGGTTTCATTGGCAATCATAATACATCTTCTTTTTTATACTAGTATTTAAAAACTGGTTAAAAACAGTAGGAGCCTTCAAGTTTTCTTCAACTTTAATCATTGACCCGAATAACAGTTTGATTTTATGAATAAATGTGAAATTCTTAAAAGAGATAAAAATGTGAATAACACGATTTTAAGGGGTATGTTAATGAAACAACAGCCCACCAACCAAAAAACAAAAAAGCCATCTAGAGGTCAACATATGGTCTAAAACAATACACGAGTGTGTACGGTACCTGCATGTCAAGTTCTAAATTGCCGCGAGTCTTTAAATTAAGCCGTTAAAAAAATATCAACAGTCCGCAATAACTATGCTTGAGATGTTTTTCACTTGGATCACAAACTACGGAAGCCGGTTAGTGTCCTGGTGGAGTTTTATTTTTAAGTCGTTATAACGACTTAGCTAACTTGTTATAACAATTCAGCATATCTAACTCGTTAAATAACTTAGCTAACTTGTTTTAACGGCTTAGCTAACTCTGTAAAACTATTAAACTAACGCGTTTAAACGACTTAGCTTACTCGTTATAACAACTTACCTTATCTAACTCGTTATAACAACTTAGATAACTTGTTATAACGAATTAGCTACCTCGTTTAAACGACCAAGCTAACTCGTTTAAACAACTTAACTTAGGTAAGTTGTTATAACGAGTTAGCTCAGTCGTTATAATGAGTTCGCTTAGTTGTTTTAACGAGTTAGTTAAGTTGTTTAAACGAGTAAGCTAAGTCGTTTTAACGAGTTAGCTAAGTTGTCATTACGAGGTAGATTAGCTAAGTCGTTATAACGAGTTAGCTAAGTAGTTTAAACGAGTTAGCTAAGTTGTTTTCACGAGTTAACTAAGTCGTTAAAACGAGTTAGCTAAATTGTTTAAACGAGTTAGCTAAGTCGTTAAAACAAGTTAGCTAAGTTGTCATAACGAGTTAGATATGCTAAGTCGTTATAATGACCTAAAAATAAAACTCCACCATGACACTAACCGGCTTCCGTAACAAACACAGAGAGGTATTTATGATACACATGTTTTTATTTCCCAAATCAATATTACCAATTTATAGGTAGCTCTTTATAAGCAATTTTTATACATCTGAAACTTGCAGATATAATTGACGGGAGAGGTCGAAATTGTCTGCCACCGACGTCGTGCTTTTTCACGCTAACGTTGAGGTTATAAAGGGGAGTCGCAATTCTTAGGATAAACCGCGATTTATCTTCGAATTCAGCACGGTGACATATTTTTTTTATTTGCTATTTTGAGTAAGCATGGAAAAATGCAGTTAATGTAGGAATATAAGAAAAATGACATTTAAAAACCTCTCCATTTCCACATTTTAAGGTAAAAAAATATCCTAGTTTGAGCATCTTATCCGTAATTTTAAGCATGGCTTGAATAATTAACTAGTCATTCTTGTAGGGATTTATTTTTCCCTTATTATTACTAATCACAGTATCAGATTGAATCCAATCTTATCAATTTATGACGAAGAATATCTACTCCAAAAATTTTATAACTATGCTTAACTTTTTTATAAAAGTGCAAAATACCCCAATTTTCAACCTCAATTTTCTAGAATATAAGCACGGTGACCTATATGTTTTATTTGGTGATTTCTTTTATAACTCGTCCAGGCCTACAACATATTTCAAAATTATAAAAATGACAATATAACGTGAAACTGTATCAGATGCCCTTAAGAGAGCTCTAGTTTTACTTTTACAATGTCATTTAAAAGTTGTCTGCAATCTATAAGGAGCGAAAACGTTGTGCTTGTCTTTTTAGTTTAAAGTTAAGACAGATAACCGCTTCTCTTCAAATCATACTACTAGTATTTGTGAATAAACAAATAATCAGTTCCGGATCATCAGGACATTTTCAATTTTCAAATCAAGATTCGGAAACGCAGCGTAAATTTTCTTGGAATGAAATTTTTGTTATCATGTAGTTTTTCGTAATAAAAACAAAAGTTATGAAAAAGTAAACTGTTTTTTCAGTTTCAAATGGCGTCATCCGTACCGATATGCGATATATGTATGACAGATAACATAACAAACTCTGCCTCTGTTTGGTGTTCAGAATGTGAAAAAGCCATATGTAATGAATGCGAAAGACAACATGGCCGCATGGGTTTATCAAAGAACCATAAAACAATACCTATAAAAGATTACCAGAAACTGCCTAGTTCTGTTGCTGCAATCAAACAGAAATGCATGCGTCACAATTTAAAATTCGACTTCTATTGTGTAATTCACAACGAGCCATGCTGTGTGTCTTGCATTGCAGAAAAACATTGCACCTGTCAAAAATTGAAGCCATTATCAGAAGTTATTGGAGGAGTAAAGTTGTCTGCTGAATTTGCAGATTTAGAAGATAGGACAAAAGACATCAGCGCACTAATTGGCAATCTGATAACTGAGAAACAAAATAATCGAGCATCTTTAGGAGTTCAGAAAAAGAAAATCATTTCTGAAGTGCAAAATATCCGAGCAGCAATAAATAATCATTTAGTAACACTAGAAAAAGATCTTTTGGACAAATTAGACAACATGGAGAACAAACAGAACGGAAATATTGATAGTTTTACGTGTTTTATTAAAAAGCTCTCAGAAATGCGCAGAAAAGTAGAAAACATAAGTGTTGATTTGGAAAACACTTAGCAACACGCGTCGAATTTCTAAGCTTTCCTTGGTATACATGAATGGAATAAAACAATTGAGATAGAAGAAAAAGATTGGATGTCCTTACAAAGCAACCAGATAATGAACCATTGTGATATTCACATAACATGTTCACCGATACTTATGAAGTTCGAGAAAGACGTCGCAGAATTAGGAAAGATAGAAGTTAAGTTTTCGTCCTCAAAGAAAGTTCTTCTTAAGAAGGAGAAGCAGGGACAGATTTTCGTTCCTATTTCTAACACTTTAAATAACATTAAATTGACAAATGTTCGCTCTTTCCAGACACCAGTTCAACAAAACTGTTATCACAGGTATCGATATGTTCGATGACAGGAGAATTGTGCTGGCGGATTACGAACGGTTAAACAAAAGACTTGTTATCATGAATCAAGGAGGCGAGCTTATCAAAAACAAACAACTTAACGATCAATGCTATGATGTTGCTGTAATAGATAAAGACACAGTTGCTACAACTGTTTCCAAGAAGAAAGTTGTTATTGTTGATGTAATCTCATCAGAAGTACAAATAACTATACCTACGAAACGCGATTGCTTTGGTATTTTTAGTACAGGTGAACAGTTGGTCGTCAGTCTTGACAACTAAACCATTCAGTTCTTTGATCTTTCTGGTAAAACCTTGTCAACGTTGTCAACAACCGATATCTCCCTTCATTATTCCGTGTTGAATGACAAACTTTATTATACCACACCTAGAAGTAATGCAGTCTACTCAACTGATTTGAATGGAGAAGTTTGTTGGAAATGTGACTGTCAGTAATCAGATTTTACGACTGGTATAACAAACGATACGTCTGGAAATATTTTTGTAGCTTGTAGGGATAGTAATCAGTTGATTGTAGTAGGAGAAGAAGGGATGGAATCAAGAGTCCTCTTGAAAAATGAAGCTGGATTGATAAAACCTACAGCAAAACATTACAATCGTAAAAAACCAACATACTTCTTGTGTGTAATTATTCTGGAAAATGCTTCGTGTACAAAGTTACATAATGATTTGTTTTATAATACCGCAGATAAATTGCTTTTTACATATGAGATTTAGCAGTCCATCACTGAACACTTGCTTTTCTAATAATATTTTGTTTTAGTGGAAATGTTTTCATAGTCACCGAGTGAAATACCTTTGTAAATTAACCTATAGGTGCTATACTCTTGTTAAATTTAAAACATTTTATTTATATGTTTTATTCTAGATATTTTCAATGTAAAATTCAACTTTTAATTATGCTGTTCATAACAATCACAATGTATAGTTCAAAAAGAGAAAACGGTCACACTGTTTCCTTTCTTTTGTGAGTTTTTTTTAAACACATTGTCGCCAGACTCCTTATAATTTGAATCTTGAAGTTCAAGAAACTTTGCAAAATATCAGTAAGACAAGATCTATAAAAGAGTCAACATAGCCGAGATTGTCATGATTGTCGACTGTTTCCATGCAGGAGTTATTGTCATTAAATGACGTAGTTTTCCCATTTTTGTAACAATAGCAGATATAAAAACTGCAAACATCTAAAATGAATATCAAAACAAAATCGACAAATACATATTTTGTATTTCAGCAGGCGAAAACTGTAAGAATACTGCTCATATGAGTTATAGCCCATTAACGTTTTGGAAATATGCGGATGATATTTCGCAATCCACGGCTCCTAGGAAAGTTTCTTGTAGGGTAAAGAAAGGGGGAAGTAGTAAACATTTGGTAAGTTTTAAATTATTAACTTTCTTTAATATTTGGGCTTCTTCCTAAATTGTTACATTATTTGGAGAATTACAATTAAATGGTAGATAAAACACATTTCTGGTTAAAATTTTGTTTTCTACTGTATTATATTTTGAAGACATGGCGCATCTAAAGGAAGTCTGATTGATGATCTGCAGATTATCCCCTCTGGTTTGGCACAAACTTTAATACAATCCCCAAAATAGTCACTAAAAAGGTATACATTTTTAAAAAGTCTTAATTAATTCCGGTTATAAATTCCATTGAGTCTAAAACTAATCCAAATCAGATTTCATTTATTTAGATACTCTAAAATTCATTTCTTTTTTTTTTGGCAGAAATTATAAAAAATAGCTTTATCTACTCTGACTTTAAAACACTGATTTAAGATTTACATTGTACACAAAATATAATGAAATATTCTATGTCCCAGTTTGAGAAATTAGAAACCTTTCTATTTCCTATTTTGAAACTACGATGTTTGTACAAAGTTGTCATTTGATCAATTATGTCGTTACTTCAAGGCAGATGGCGGATTCAGGGGTGGGGGCGAATCGGTCGTCCAAACTTGGATTTGACACCGTATCGTGATTTAGCATAAAATTGTCAAAACTGTTTTTAGTCTAGCTACACTTGGTGATATTTTTAAATTTTTTTATAATTACACCCCTTCAAAATCCAGGAACCGCGCATAAAGGTAAGAGTACTGTTGTACTGTACAGTATATCTGAGGTAGTTAATGCACATCTTAGCTGTGCATTATTCAGATTATAGCACAGTAAGAACAAAGAGATTTTACCTATAGCATGTGTTAACGTGACTTAAGGTTCCTTGAAATTAGACCAATTTGCGGTCTACCTATATTTACTGAAATATTCGAATCGGAAGAAAATTCGTCGTTTTATATACTCGAGAGAAAATCATTATCATCATCTGGCATAATACATTTTATTAGAGAATCCTTACCGAAAGAATAAAAATAGCTACTTAAAACAGCACTCGTGTCTTTCTCTTCTGTAAATTGTTCGGACTTATTTTTTGGGTTCATAATCTGTGGAGGGGCAATACTATTGTGTTTGCCTTTAAAATATCCCAGAATCCTGTAACCTGATTGGAATAATTTGTTTTAATTTCAGAGTGTTTGCTTATCTTGGAACTTAGCTTTTCGCACATGATAAACGTCAGAGAAATTCATACCCTTCTTGCTATTACAGTCGTGGGTTTTGTCATGAATTCTTTTCAAGCGATTGCTTTCTCTTCTGTTATACATCAAAATGTCAGGTTCATTGAGGTTCGTTGTCCCAAAACTTTCGATACCGATTTGATTTGTTTAAGTTTCCAATAGAAAATTCAGCTTCAAGGATAGACTTTTTTTGTTTAGTTAATTGTATTGATATCAGTATACATGTTATAAGTGTGCTCAGATGCCCTGAAAATATTCCAATCAGTTTTATCGTTTATTTTCCAAATAAAGGCAGAAGTGTTAAAGATAGTTTTTTTTCTTATTTTTCGCGTGTTGGTGCTTATTTCGATTCGTATTTAGACATGATCACTATGTAGAGCAAAAATTTAAGAATAATAATTTTAATTAAGTTTGATATACGCATCGAACGCATCCAAATCTGCACTGTTTTGTTTTCCTGGTTAATTGATTTATTGTTTAACGTCTAGTATCAACTATGTCATAATGATGGCGATAACGTGTACATGGGGTACAGATATACCCTGTTTTTAATAGACTGACACGACTATTAAAGTGCTAGTTCAAAGGTTACAGTCAAGTTGAAGATATGCACAGTCCTACCCTGAAACATTATTCAAACTACGAACCACCGATCCGTCTTACGTCTTGCTCATCAATGATGCTTGCTTGGAGAAGAAATACGTTGACCATTTTCGTCACATCATTGAAGATATAAACTAAAAGAAATATTTGGTAAAAGTCAATATGACAATAAGATAACAACAAAACTAAATACGAGATTTATCAAAAATTCCAGAAACAGACACAAGTTTAAATATAAAAAAGAAGATGTGGTATGATTGCCAATGAGATAACTCTCCACAAGAGACCAAATGACACAGAAATTAACAACTATAGGTCATCGTACAGCCTTCAAAAATGAGCAAAGCCCATACCGCACATTTAGCTATAACGAGACAACTAACGGCCTAATTTATGTACAAAAAACATGAACGAAAAACAAATATGTAACACATTAACAAACGACAACCACTGAATCACAGGCTTCTGACTTGGGACAGGCACATACATACAGAATGTGGCGGGGTTAAACATGTTAGCGGGATCCCAACACTCCCCCTAACCTGGGACAGTAGTGAAACAGTACAACATAAGAACGAACTATAAAAATCAGTTGAAAAAGGCTTAACTCATCAGATGGATACAAATAGAAATACATATAACAAAAACACAGAGTGGAAGTGGAGGGTACTTGTATATCCCAACAACAAAAAGACACTAAGTTCAGATCTGAGAGTACTCGCAGTTACTGACAGCTAGTTTAAAGCCACTAACAACTAATAAAAAAATCATGCATCAAAGACTAAATGCAACTAATAGGCTCTCTGTATATGCTGTAATACTTTTCACCGAACAATTTTGACAGTATTGGCTTTATTCTATGATTGGTTGATATTACCATAATAATGAGCGTAGCGTTGTTAAAAACTAATAAAAAATGTTTACTCAAAGCAGTGCTAAGTTAAAAGAATATACATGCAAATACAACAGCACATACAAAAAAAAATCTACAAATGAGTCATCAAGCGATATGAGTTATTGTTTTTGAATGACGAGCTTTTACCCGTTTTCAAAGAGGTTATAGTAAGAAGAGAGAAAAAGTAAATATGATCAGCAAAATAAGATCTACTGAAACATGTGAAAAGCCAACATTGATAACTCATCTGTCGGCACTTAATAGGAATTGTTTTCCTTCACTACTGATGGTTACCCATTATTTTGCGATTTTTGGTGAAAACTATCAAAGATAGAGGAAAGTTTAATTTAACAAAATTATAAGCATAGAAAAATCTTCAAATAGACAGAAAATGTATTGCCCTTAAATGGTGATTATTGATCAATTTTAGTGATTCTAACAAAACTATTATAATTATAGATCGACTGAAAGTTCAAAGTTTGAACATCAAAAATAAACAATCATGCAGGACCTATAGATATTAAATATATATGAATGAAATCGTCAATAGACTTTAAATCACAATTCGATATCTATTTTTTATATAATTGACTAATACATTGTATTATCTGGATTAATATAATGAGCAGATGAAGATTTTGTCAAGAAAACAATGACAAGCAAGCCTAGATTTTGGCATACCCATTTTCAATTGAAGACACATATATACTGTTGCATTGTTTCAGTGTTTTGCAAAATGCGAGTTGATCGTTAGCATCTAGTTTTATTGACGATTAAGTTCACTTTAAGTAAAACGTTTATATATGTTGGAATGAAAAGTTCTTGAAGTTCTGTTAGTTATGATCATTACCTAATTTTATGTTGTCATTCTATATCAGAACATGAAAATCCTAGCACAATGTCACGTTCAAACTGATTTTTTTCTCAAACCAACATTTTTTTTCCATTTAGCTGATTTTTATTTTTATATTTCACCCGTTAATAATCTTCATTGAACTTTAATTGAACTACAACTGAAAATAAATTGTTATTATTTCAGCTGAACATAGAATTCAATTGACAACAAATTGATCTTTTCAAACACCGTCGGGACATCGGGTACACATTCATTCAGATATTGATCAGTTAGATGATGGAAGAATTGTTCTAGCCGACATTTCGTCAAATCGACGTCTTGCTTTAATGAGCAAAAAAGGTGAATTAATAAAAAATCATACAACTAAATGAGATTTGTTTCGGTGTTGCAGTCATAGACACAACAACGATTGCTACAACATTATAATTAGTAAAAAAGAAGAAACTGCTAACGTCGACACTGACTCATCACAGGTGCTACGATTTATATCAATGAGCGATGAGTATTTCAGTTGGGTTTTTTTGCGGGTGAAACAAAAGTAGTCAGCATCGATAATCATACCTTTCAGGTCGTTCATTTCTCTCGTTTACTTTTGTCTTTACAATTTCTTGCATAGCAAGGTTTATAATGCCACAGAAAGTAGTGACCGAGCATTCGAGACGAAAATGAATGGACATCGTACTGCAAGAGATACGATCTTCCGGATGGTATAACAAACGATTCATCTGGTAATGTTTTTCTTGCTTGCAAGAGTAGTACGAAAGTATATGTCTTTGCAAAAGATGTAATTGCACGAGGTCATATTTTTCTCTGACTGTTAATGCCATATTCACACTTGATTCATTGGATGCTGAATGTATACTGATTGATATTTAGTCATAAATATATGATTTTTTTATTAGCTTTTATTTGCTTTGAACTTGAACTAGCTGTCAGTTACTGCGAGTACTCTGTACTTATTCTCTTTTATGATTTTAGGGATAGGGGATGGATATAAACCCTGCCACGTCCTGTCTGTCTTTTTGTTTTATGTTTTTTTTTGTATCGATCTGATGAGTTAAGCTTTTTTCAACTGCTTTTAATAGTGTTTGTTTTCTTTGTAGTGCTGCTACAGTATTATCCCAGTTAAGGAGAGGATTGAGCGCTCACAAACATTTGCCTGTCCAAAGTCAAGAGGCTGTATTTTACTTGTTTATGTTGGTTCATGTCTGTCAAGTTTGTTTTTCGGAAATTGTTTTGTTTTAAATTCAAAATGAAACTAGGCCGTTAGTTGTTTTCAATTGAATTGTTTTTTTATTTTTCATGTCGGGCCTTTTATAGCTGACCAAACGGTATGGGGTTTTTTCATTAGGCCGTACGGTTGCCTATAACTGCTAACATACACTATATTTGAACTTTGGTGGATAGGTGTCTCATTGGCAATCATACCATATCTCTATATTTTTATTTGGAGAAATACCACGGTAGAACAGCACATCAATAAACTTGGAAAAAAGAAATAGTTTTAATTTGAAAATTCAAATTCTTTTCAAAATATTGGAGCAAATATTTATTTTAAATAGGGAATTTCTGTTCTAAATATGAAGATATGCTTAGGTTTATATTCATTTGAATTGTATTCACAACAAGCGTGAGTAGAAACAAGATCTTTCCAATTGATTTTTGCAATTGCTTCTTTATTTTGATGTATCACAACAGTGTCTGCATATGTTCGTTAAACCGTTTACAGTTATGTAATATTTCATCGTAACCTTCTTAAAACAAATGCAGCACAATTCTCTTGTATGCTTTAAAAACCTTGAACGAATTTCGAATATAAGTGGAGATTCCCAATACGTCAAACTTAATATATTTTTTTAATAAAACTGGAAAAATGTACTTACCATTTTTTGTGTTACAAAAATGCGAAAATGCTGGCTCTCATTGTTTTTTATAGTAAACTTTTTAAAAATGTTTGATAACGCGATCTTGATATCTTTCTCTACAAATTACTGTAGTTTTTATATATATATAAACAAGTCTAAATTGAAAACAACGTTCAAACCTATGATTGCGTTGGATAAAAACCGTAATTTTTATACGTGTGCATGCAAAACAAATTTCTTGGTGGAGGGGTCTAAATATAGCACAAACAACATTTTCCGAAAGACCAAAAAAGTGAAAAAGTATATTTTAACAAAACGCATTTGACTAGCAGGTCGAACAACGGATGTTCGTAAACCCTGCTGACTGCCATTGGCGATTGCCAAATAAACGGATCACCAGATGTAACAAAATGGATCTTAACTATTAATTTAATACCAAACAGAAAACAATAAACTTGCGGAAAAGATGGTATACCGCAAAAAAAAGGTGCATAAATTGGTACACCATATCCGGATTTCGACAATTAATGTCTCTTCAGTGATGTCAGGAATCGAAACAGTATTTGGAAGACCATAAAATTTACCTCAATTTAGGATAGACTCTTGAATTTTGAAGAGTCGAAATAGGATGAACGGATCATATATAAACCAGAAGGCAAATATAATACAAGCCCAAACGAAAAAATGTAAACAAGTCTAAATTGAAAACAACGTTCAAACCTATGATTGCGTTGGATAAAAAACCGCAATTTTTATACGTGTGCATGCAAAACAAATGTCTTGGTAGAGGGGTCTAAATACAGCACAAACAACATTTTCCAAAAGACCAAAAAAGTGAAAAAGTATATTTTAACAAAACGCATTTGACTAGCAGGTCGAACAACGGATGTTCTTAAACCCTGCTGACTGCCATTGGCGATTGCCAAATAAACGGATCACCAGATGTAACAAAATGAATCTTAATTTTTCATTTAATACCAAACAGAAAACAATAAACTTGCGGAAAAGATGATATACCACAAAAATAAGGTGCAAAAATTGGTACACCATATCCGAATTTCGACAATTAATGTCTCTTCAGTGATGTTAGGAATCGAAACATTATTTGGAAGACCATATAATTTACCTCAATTTAGGATAGACTCTTAAATTTTGAAGAGTCGAAATAGGATGAACGGATCATATAAACCCGAAGGCAAATATAATACAAGCCCAAACGAAAAAATAAACAAAGTCTAAATTGAAAACAACGTTCAAACCTATGATTGCGTTGGATAAAAACCGCAATTTTTATACGTGTGTATGCACAACAAATTTCTTGGTAGAGGAGTCTAAATTCAGCACAAACATTTTCCAAAAGACCAAAAAAGTGAAAAAGTATATTTTAACAAAACGCATTTAACTAGCAGGTCGAACAACGGATGTTCTTAAACCTCTTATGTATATATATATATATATATATCTTTGCACCTTTGCTTGCGGTATACCATCTTTGCCGCAAGTTTATTGTTTTCTGTTTGGTATTAAATTTATAATTAAGATCCATTTATTACACCTTGTGATCCGTTTATTTGGCAATCGCCAATGGCAGTCAGCAGGGTTTAATAGATATAAAAAGATGTGGTATGAGTGCCAATGAGACAACTCTCCATCCAAGTCAAAATTTATAAAAGTAAACCATTATAGGTCACAGTACGGTCTTCAACACGGAGCCTTGGCTCACACCGACCAGTAAGCTATAAAGGACCCCAAAAAAATAACTAGTGTAAAACCATTCAAACGGGAAAACCAACGGTCTAATCTATATAAAAAACGAGATAGGAGAAAACACTTATGAACCACATCAACAAACGACAACTACTGAACATCAGATTCCTGACTTAGGACAGGTGCAAACAAATGCAGCGGGTTTAAACGTTTTAATGGTACCAAACCTTAACCCTTTTTCTGAAACAATAGTGTAACATCACAGCAAAGAAATACACACTATAAAATATCAACTGAAATAGCTTAACTCAATCAAAGGACATATTAACACCATTGAACATACACTGAACAAATAAATTTGACCTATGACACAATGTAAATACAAAATAAATAAACTAAGGGAAGAATAATAAAAGTAACATGTTATATCGGTAAGAAATGTTGAACAATTAAAGAAAAACAATAAGCTCGAACAAAAATATCAGCCATTTGCAATAACTTTAAATTCAGGTAAATGAAGATATTTTTTTTAGGTAAACGTGTACAGTACTAATAGAGAAAGGAAATATTTTTACAAAATAAATAATTTTGTTCATAGTACGAAGTGAAAATTTATAGTTATACCAAACACTTATCAAAGCTAGCATATAGACCAGATATAACCCTGAATAACATTAAATAACAAAAAAGCAATACAAGTAGTATCAACAGGTCAAATAAACAAGAAAGTACGATTTGAGAGTACTCGTAGTTACTGACAGCTAGTTAAAAGCCAAAACAATTAATAATAAAAAATTATGCATCAGAGACTAAAATCAACTAAAACACATCCCAGGGATTTAGTATTTTAACGTCATGGACAAACAAAGAAGACATGACTAGTGCAATGCCAAAAATAAATATATCGACAGACAGTAGGATAGTTAGGAGTTTAACCTCTTTATAGATCTAAACGAACGTGGGTGTGTCTTTATACATCCCGCTTGAAAAACATACAAATTTAGTTATGTTTTAATTTGCTGATGACAAAATCGATATTAGTGCCAATGTAAACTATATTCAAAGATGTAAATACAACATTGGTAAGATAACCTTTACTAATAAGTTTGTTTGAAGGTTCGATGAGTTTACACGGATCACATAGTGATTTCCGCGCTTTAAGAACAATATTACCGTAAAATTTAAGATGTGAAATACAGTTTTTAATCAGTTTTCTACAAGTACAGCCAAATTTACTAATCAAATCTTTGTATCTATGAAAGAACTTAGCAAAAGTTTTACGTAATTTATGGTAACGAAATCCTTAATTTAATAATTTACCAGTGATGCATTGATTACGTTTGTTAAAATCTATGACATCACTACACACACGGGCATAACGAACGAGTTGGGATATATAAACACCGTATGATGGAGCCAAAGGAACATCGCCGTGTAAAAAAGGAAAATTAACAATAGGGAATGAAAAATCGTCTCTTTTGTCGTAAATTTTCGTATGGAGTTTTCCTTTAGAGATTGAAATGTCCAAATCCAGAAAAGGACAACTACTGCTGTTTATGTTAGATTTAGTTAAAGTAAGTTCTATTGGGTAAATTTTGGTAGTATATTTAGAGAACTCTGGATTATTTAACGAAAAAATATCATCTAGATAACGGAAGGTTTGTTGAATGTATCAACCAAATGTAACAATGACGTGTCTTTACTGAGTTTGGTCATAAACTGAGATTCATAGCAATACAGGAATAAATCTGCTATTAAAGGGGCGCAGTTAGTGCCCATAGAAATACCTTCTACTTGTCGATACACTCTATCGCCGAAACGTACATATATGTTGTCCAGGAGAACATTTAAAGCTTCAATCATATCTTCACATTTCCAGTAAGTGTATCTAGCATACTTTCCTTTTTTCGTTACAGAAAAAGGCTTTAAACGAGTTACAGCAAATAAATTTGTAATGAGATTTTTGAAAAGACCATTTAATTAAATATGAAAACGTTTTCTTGATAAGATTGTGTGGAAGTGTAGTATAGAGAGTAGAAGAATCATAACTGTCAACAGAATTAAAAGGACCATCAAAAGCATGTATTTTATCTAAAACCTCTAAAGAATTTTTAACACTCCAAAAATAATTAATACCATTATTTTCATAAGCTTTATTACGAAAGTTAATAACAAGTTCTTTGATAGTAGTAAGGGAGGTAGTTAGAAGCATTGATAGATTAGTAGTAGAACACTTACTAGATGCGGAGATGAAACGGAATTTAAATGGTTTTTTGTGCAATTTAGGTAACCAGTACATAGTAGGGACTTTCAAATGTTCGGAAGAGGCTTTAAGCTGGGTAGTGGCAGTGATATGCTTGTTTACAATTTGACTCTCTGTGGAGCGTACGGACCTGAATGTAGATGAATTTGTAATTTCGTTTTCGAGAACTTCTGTGTAGTATATGCGTCACACCATCACTGCATTATTTGCTGCTTTGTCTGCCGGTACGAACACAAACCGCTTTGCGAGTACTTGGAGTTTATTTTTTATTCTGGAAATGGGAATATCATGGACCCTATTACTAATTTCAGAATTGTTTTCAAAATGAGATATACGAATATTAACAGTATTCATAATTTTATTCAAATAACTGTCTAGAGATTTTTTTTCAGATTTTTCACGTTTACACCAATTTTTACAGTAGACAGACAGAGCGTCTTTAATGATCTGACGACACTGTTTCCAATCTATTTTAGATGGAGGAAGATATTTCGGTCCTTTCTTAAGAACAGTTATGACCTCACGGTCTTCGACGATGTTGGGGTCTCCTGTGGGGACATGACCATAGGGATCATATCTAAAACTAGATGTTTCAAAATCTCAAGTGGAAGGAACATTATTTTCTATATTGACGTCTGATGTAACTGACGTATAATTGAAAATCAAACTTCTGCTGGGTTTTTTATAAGAATACGAAATGATAGGTGGTTCTATATTATCAAAATATGGAGGTATTTGGCTTTGGATGGTAGAGTCATTGAATATACTAGATAAGTTAATAAAATCAATACCTCTATTTATATATTTTAATTTAAGAAAATGCCGTTTATGATTTTCAGGTTTATCGATACTAGGAAATAGCCTATGATGACAAAAGGCTGTAATAATACGGGTGTATTCATACATTGGGCTAAAAAAAGAAATTGTATCACACTCCAGAAAAATAGCATATGATTTACTTATTGGTATCTGACCCAGTTTGCATAATACTTGATGTCTGCCATTATTTTTTATTATAGATAACAGATCAGCAAGTGTATAATTTATACGATGTATAATACGTTGATTACGGTTTTTGCGTTTGCCATGAGACCTTTTATTTTTAAGTCGTTTATCGACAATATTAATGACATCGATTGAAGTTTTAGTTATGTTCCCCTGTCCTAATATTTTGTCATTAAGACCGAGAGGATAAGCTGTTTGAAGTCTTTTTATCCAAAATAATTCGCAAACTTCACGTGATTTTTCAAATTGCTTGTGTGATTCTCCTGGTTTTTTCTGAACGGTTTCAAGTGGTTGGAATTTAATGAATTTTAGATTGTGATTGTGCTTATCTAAATGTTGATATATCAAACTTTTGAATTTTTTAGGTCTACGAAAGCGGTAAAGGAGTTCTTGATTTCTTTTGTAATACGCTCGTCCCGTCTGTCCCACATATTGAATACCACACTTAGATAGGGTTCAAGTTACCACATATATAAGGTTTTGAGTTTTTCAGGTAATGTCACAGGAAAAGGAGAGCGAAAAAGCTCTTCCGTTCACTGTTGACCGTACAGTATTTTGTGAAGTTAATCTAAAACAGGTTAGTCACTTTTTGGCATTGCACGGGAAAATTTGTGGATATCCACGCGCATTTTTGTTAAACAATCTGGCTGTAGAGGCATTACAAATACGTTTGTTTAAGCACGTGGATATCCTAGAAGTTGTGTTGTTAATAATTTTCTTTCCATTGCGTAAAATAATGATAATTAAAAAGGGGGTATAGGCAAAATAAAAAAAGACCGGAGGTTGTAACAATGAATAAGGATCACAATTACGGAATAGGAAATAATAGGCAAAGCAGTAAAAGAAATTTTACAAAAACTGTTATAAAAGGCCCGACGTAAAGACTTAAGTATTATAATACTGACATATAAGAAACACAGGGCAAACACAGAGATTGTAAGAAATCTTAGTAAAACCATAGCAGGGGCAATAATAAAGATAGCAGGCGTGGATGAGTATTTATACATCCAAACACCATAATATATAATTGACAATTAAGAACAAAGATATAAACATGTGAAAGCTCTCTCACAGGCAAACAACCCATAATTAAAAAAATTAAGAACATTTGTTGTTCGACCTGTTAGTCAAATGCGTTTGGTTAAAATATACTTTGTCACTTTTTTGGTCTTTTGGAAAATGTTGTTTGTGCTGTATTTAGACCCCTCTAACAAGAAATTTGTTTGGCGTGCACACGTATAAAAATTGCGGTTTTTATCCAACGCAATCATAGGTTTGAACGTTGTTTTCAATTTAGACTTGTATATATATTTATATATATATATAAGCGGTGCTCAGACATATGCAACTTCCTTCATTGTAATTAAGTACTACACGACTTATTGATTTGAGATCATTGGATCAACAACCTATAACTGGCTATCGCTACTAATGATAAAACATATTACACAGATAAAAATCACCATTGCAAAATGCACTGCATTGGGATAGCAATACAAATGATAAACAAAAGCGGCTGCAAATCATTGTATCAACAATTGATTTGAATGGCAACCAGCATTACATATCCTATTGAATATATTTATTTTTCCGCGTTCCGGAGAAAAGCGGGAAAATGTTGTCTAAAAGGATCGTTTTTAAGAACGGTCTGCTTTGGCGGTTTTGGCCGTAGTTGTACAAGTGGTTACGCGGACGAATGATTTGGATAGTGTCAATAAGTATTTTTATGTAAATGAGTTGAAAGCGGGTTTTAATTTTTTATTCTTAGTGTTTGAAAAGCATTCTAGCCGCAGACGCTCAACATTAATCTTCAATATAATAATAATTGATATTTATAGATATTTTTTTTTATGAAGATCGGCATCAATGTCCCGTGCGTGCATTGTATTTGCGCCGTAACACAGGTCTCCATACACATTTTCTTTAGTAAAGTTTTTTAGGTTTTTCCTGGGCGGTGATGTTACGTTTTAGACTGATATATACATTCATTTATAGAGAAAGGGTTTTTTTTTTGTTTCATAGTTGACATTGTTCAGACGTCTATTTATTCTATACATCTTGAGTATGTAAAAACACGAATATTCGATCTCGTGATCTTCGAAAATTTAACATTGATATGAAAAAAAAGCAATATTTTTAATCCTAAAAAACGTAAACATAGCATAGAGAATGGAAACTTGATTTCAATGACAACAACCCGACCAAAACACAAAAGAGCCAAAGTCCATCAATGGGTCCTCAACGCAGCAATAAAATTGCAAACCCGGAAACGGGCCTACACATATATAAATGTTTATCACGATGTGAATGTTATGATTTCTTCAGGGCACATATAATAATGATGCCATAATATCTTGTACGACTTTGCCCCTAGCAGAGCCATAGAAAAACAGTACATTAACGGGTGTTACACGGACACTTTTAAGATGATACACGGACACTTTTTAGTTGTTACACGGACACTTTTTATGAATAGAATCACTCGTGCATGATCAATGAGTTAATGGGCACTTATTACTTAAACGACATTTATATTTCAAAAAAAAGACAGGAAATATATATAAAAAAATCAAATCTAATCAAAAGATAAAATCCCTATCAACTCACCAATGCACGAATAATCCGGTAAATAAAATGTGTCCGTGTAATACATGTTCAAATAGGCAGCAAATCTTGAAGAAAATCACTGAATTTATGTCACCAAATTTTGGACAGTAAGCTGCGATTGGATGATATTGTAACACGTGCTTAATCCTGATCAACAGTATAAGAGACAAATAAAAACCTATAAGCATGAAAATTAAAAAAAAAAAATCCAAAATATATGCCTATATATATATCAAATAACAAAACAAAATCCATTTTTTCATAACATTTCATTCACTAATGAAATAGGCAATTCATTATTTTTGTACATTTGTATTGTTAATGAAGTTGAATTCATATATATGGTAGCAAACGTACGATTTTTATTACTTCTTAATGGGAATGGGGGAATGGAATGGCACATCCTGCATTTTTTCAACAAAAAAAAGATCAAGCCTGTTTATTTTAAATATGATTTAACCCCCCCCCCCCCCCCCCCCTCTTTTCCGTTTTTCCCCAAATAAAAATTCAAATGTTAGCTTGCCTACCTCTGAAATCTTTTTCATACATTACTTACTTGCGAAGTTGCATTTTAAAAAGTCTCAAATGCGTACGACATTCATCTTTTACTTGACATGGTTCTTTTTTATAAAATTATTAGATTCTTGAATTTCTTGAGAAAATAAATTTCGGCTGAAGGGAAGTGAAAAAAAACAGTTTGTTTAAACTGTAACTTACATTAACTGGTACATGTATATGGCCATTTAAGTTTCTAATCTGTTTAATTTTGCTACCTCTTCTAAATGCAAAATGTACTACGTTTTTCTTGAAACATCGTCCAAGTCAGATACAAAACAAAGGTAACAAAAAACAGACCGGAAACAACTTGACGTATAGTTCTTCTGCACTTGTAGTCAGGTCAAGGTCTTCACCTATAACTACTCGTGCAGAAAAACTATCCGGCAACGGTTGTTACCGGCCTGTTTCTTTGTTACTTTTGTATTGTATCTAATACTTACCGATGATAAAGGGGTACTTCTATTTGTGTGTTTTGTATCTTTTCAAAATAAGTTCAAAGGCAACCACTCACTATTATCCAAAGTCAGTGCACATGTTTCAAAGAGTCAGTTATCAAGATGTTATTTATTTGAATATATTCTCCAAATAATTCTACATAAGTGTTGACGATTGAATTGTTTTATTTCCTCAGTGACTTTGTACAAAAAAAATCATATTAGATAGATGAATAAAATTAAACCATCATTAAGACATCATACACAGTCTGAGAAAATCATGACCTAATTGAATGCCATAATATGTGTATAAAACATCAGCAAGTTGTAGGATAATAAGTTTTTGCAAAGCCGTAGTAATACATTATTAGTTATGTTTTAATTTATTTAAAAAAATCAATGGCCGTACCGATAGAATATTCAAAGACTTTATTAAAATGTCACTAAGAATTTGTTTATTCAAAAGATCAATACGTTAATATGGATCGTATTTTACCTATATCGTACTTACTAGGGTGTGATTTGTCGTTTTAAAACAAATTCTACGGGTATAGTATCTGTGTGATTTTGATTTATTAAAAGTTTGAGAAGTTTTTGATAACAAAATCCCTAACTTATAATTTCGGATATATAATATTCCTTTAAACGCACTTCTGTCACGTCCATAACATATTTTGTTTGATAAACATTTTGTCATACACGTTCAATATTATTGTATTTCACTTGTTCATGTTGTCTTAAGGTCGAGCTTATCAATGTAGACTATTATTAAGTGTATGCAATTCAAACTGATTGTACAGATCAATTTTCAACATCATAGTGAACATTAAATATATCCGCCCCATAAGATCAAAACAATAGTTTATTTAATGACAAAAATTAAACAATTACCAATACATACATAAAGTTGAAATAAGAGTTTTTTCCTGTTTAGTGTAAACACTATAAGAGTCAAAAGAACATTTCCGTATGTTGTCACTCGTGAAAGCTATACCACGTGTCATATTTTCCTTTCTGTTGACAGTGTGTTATCAAACTTAAACAAAATACCTGCAGTATTAATTGGGGATTTTTTTATGACTGATTCATAAAGTAAGTATTAAATGGCTATTTCTATAGAATATTAATTTATTGAAAGTTTTGCTTAAGTGGTTTTGTTTTAGTTTTCTGAAGTAAGAAGATACATCTCTTCCTTAAAATCTGGTATATCATTGTTAGCGGCATGAATGGTATTTTGAATAATTTTGTCTTTTACTGTTCTGTCTCTAAAAAAAACCCATTATAAACTTTTTAACAAATTGGAGCACTAACAAGAAATTGAAAATACCCTGCTCCTATTGATTTTAATTATGATTTTACCAAAAGAGGCAGTAAAAGGTATTTCTAAATGAAGCCCAATCTCCTCTGTTCAAATTGAAGCTGATTTATTTTTTAATGTTCTCTAAAAAAAACACGGCAAAAATCTCCAGGGGCTTAAATGAAATAATTTATGAAACACTGATTATTGATCTAACAATTCGTATTAGTAAGCAAATTAAATTTAAAAAAAAACTATCCAATAAAATGTATAAAAGATGACGAAATAATAAATTTTGGTCTGGTCCAACAAACAAAAAGGATGCGTAAGATGTTGCTTTTATTCATAGGAACGTTTTACAATAAACAACGATTTTTTTTTCTATAAAGTTTAATTACTATCTGTTCATATCAGCGTGTCGACCATTGTAAGACCGTGATCACTAGAACATAGTGCAGTGAGTGCATTGACAAGCAATGTTGCTGTCCATCAGATTAGGTTTTTTCTGAATTTTATGCCGATAGTCGAGGCATATCTCTGTGTCAACAGTTAATTTCATTATACCTTTGTTTTAAGAAGTCTGAATTTCATGATGATTAAATACCCAGAGTGATAATAAGTTAAGACTTTATCGAATATTTACAGTGATAAATTTATTTTCCACATGAATATGTTTTACAGTATTAAATGATGCTGACCGGCAAGTATTCACTACGTTTGTTTCGATTCACAAAAGTAAGAGATAGAAAGAGTCAGATAGTAAGCACTTAGGTACGGTATATAATCCTCAAATTTTGAAACATTGAAGTTGAGGATGAAATTTATTTTCTTTTTAATTAACTTGGTTTGAAACTGCATTATATCATAACATGATAAAACCTTTGGAAATCTCAAAAAAAGTTCTAAACAGATATCATTGATATGGTCAACCAAAAATAATTTTATGACCAAAAACGTTAGTTTATTATTCATGATGGCGTTTGTAATTAGTGTCCTCTTGAATTCTTAGGACATTTTTTAGCACCTTTTGATTCTGTATACCTAATTGTTTAGTTTATTTTATCGTTCTTAATTTTTTCCGTAATTTTATAATTTTCACAAGTATACTATATTGTGTAAACCCCATCAAGACCCTCAGTTTTTGTGTTAACTTGTCAGCAAGAGTATCACATTAATGACGTTTCTGATATTTTTTCTGTCTAGTTAATCATTCCTTTTGTATATATTAGTCATATGTGTTTTTAGATAATATAAATTCCATTTGTTTAAATGCCAAATTAACCAATAAAATAAGTAATCAGTTTTATATATTTCAACTTCATTGCATTAGTTATTCCATGACGTCATGGCAGACAATCATAACTTCGAGTTTTATTAAATGATATCAGACCGTATCTAGGCTCAAACAGTCAAAGGGACGTAACCGTATTCTAGAAATCACATGACACTACTTCTTGGTTGCATTTCGGTCAGCAGACGGTTATAACACTTTGTGTTTTATAATTTTGTTTCTTTTTTGTAAGCATCAGAGTTTTTTTAATCAAAAGGAACAATTGAATGGCATCATACCATATCAATCAAAGGTAAATAACAGTATTTTGTCCTTTGTCAAAACATGGATGGTAACGTGGTGGACAAATTTTACGTGACGGTACTAGATGATAACAATACTGTCATCAGGCTGTTATACAACTTGTACAAAGTTTCTAAAGTATTTTTTGTGACATATTATGGTTGACAAGCTGAGCAAGTAGGTTTTTGTCTAACTTTTCAAAAAATGCTATTATCAAATTTTCATATTTTCTGAAGAAATAGGATAATATACCTCTCAGATCTAGTGAATTACTGTAAATTCAAAACCTATTGCGTGCAAGTAAGTAAGTAAGTAATCAGTTTATTATAGTGACTTGTGAACATATGTCAAAAAATATAACACAATTACAGAGTTTGTATAGTCAATGTTACACCCGGCTCATTGGACCTATGAGTCACCTATATGACTTAATAACTTTATACAAGATCACGGACTTCATGTTAATATAATACCTCTCAATTAATTCAAAATTAAAAGAAATGTTAAATTAATTAGATTAAATATATAAATAATTTAGATGTTATGTATTATACAGCAACTGACGTCTTATATGAAATGCACGAACTATACATTTTGCTAATTTTCTTATGTGGAAAGTCATTAAAAAGTTCAATTTTCAGTATGATTCAAATGTGCGTGCATTTATTCTACACGAATGGACATAAATGCAAAAAACAATTATTCCGATTTTAGGAAAATCCGCATTCAGATATATGTATCAGATGATTCAGAATGCAATTGTTTAATACAGCAATAATCACCAAGTTGCAGTGTGCGCTTTTGCAAAATAATTTCTGAATTTACAAAAGCAGTTTAAATGGCATGGATGTCTTATAGTTATTTGTGTCGGTGGTTTCTGTTTTTTTTTAATGGACTGCAATTATCTTTCTATTCGAAAGCCACAATGGAAAAAAATGGATAGTATTCAATAATATGAAACCCCTTTCTTGTTTTCCAATTTAGTAAAGTTTAATTTCTCTCGTTTTCCTTTGATTAAAACATCAAAGTTAATCTCCTGAGGCCCAGGGGGAAGTAATTTATGAAACCAACATTCCGCTTATAGCATTCATATTGATATGTATAGCAACATAAATTATACTATCAAATAAATTGTATAACAGCTGTTGAAATACTTGATTAGTGTCAACCAAATAAAAATTACGCGTAGATAATTGGTGTAATTTTATTTATTTAAAAACATCGGCCATTTCAAGGCAAACAGATGTTATTTCTATACCTAGATTTGGAAAATATAATGTCTTAGTAATGACTGATTCAGTTGTCTGCGTTCCTGTCGTTTTTAAAATAAAATTTCTTATTGATAATTTGGAATTTATCCGGGTTTCAGCAGTTTATTTTATCGTTTTTCTCAGACACCTCCATTGCCTGATGTACACCGGATTGTCAGTTTATCTATCATTTATGTATATGCTTTATATTTGATAGATATCATCACAATGTTTGTCTTAATGTTTTAATTAGACACTTGGTATAAACATACCACCGAATGTTCATTTACTGATCAAAACTATTGTTTTCTGAAGATGAAATTGAGAGTTAATTTTGTTTGTAATTTTTTATCGAATACTTTATCCGTTCAACCTTTCCAGGAGGAACGTAATAAAACTACAACTTATCTACAACCATAACAGTGGCATCTATAACAATTTTGTTCTGATTGCTGGCATAGATAGTATTTTATCATTTATATGTTAATATATATCTTCATAGGTTAATGTAAAGTTAATTAGTTAATTGATCCTTTTTTAAAGGACTTTTAATGATGTTTTTTTTTATTTTCTAGTTTGTTGTGATGTTTGTTGACAAACTTTTAGTTGCTGCAACCTCATTATTGTCCCATATCCTTTTAAGATAGTGTGTTGTTCATCCAATTTGCAATATAGCGGAAATGTAAACAACTGTCATACTAGTGGGATGTATAGTAAGGACTCTGTAAGATTTTTTTTAATGAAAAAAATACACAAAAAGCATTTATTATTTGAAATATGTATGTGGTAGAAATATACTAGGACAAGAGTTTTCATTTTTAGGTTTGACCTTTGACCCCAAGCATCTGCCTGATATTCGTGAATATGTACCTTTTGTCTGCCAACATTCCAATTTACAATAAAAACTTACTTAAAAACTTAGTCATATAACTACTGCAGCACACATCATACACAAAATGAGCAGAAAGGATGCAAAAACTAACTATTTTTTATAGTGTATGACCATTGTACGTGAAAATCTTATTTCGCACAGGAAAATACGGGAAACTGTACTAGTTCGCACAAAACATTAAAAAACGAAATTTTCAAATGTATTGAATTTTTAATTTCCATGTACTTACCATTTGACCATATGATTTACACAAATAGCAGTTTCTTATTTTAGAAGTGTAGCAAGTGTTGAATAAGGCTACCATTGTTGGATGCACATGTCGGTTTGTCTAAAAGGTCCAGGGTAAGAACTGACTTCTAGTTCTACCATTTTTTATTATGATAAAATCAAAGAAAATTTGTTTCAATCCACCTTTCCATGTGAAACCCTCTACATCAACCTCAAAGATTTCCAGATTTCAGACAGTAATAATAAATTAAGCATACAAAATCATAACTTGAAGCAAAGCTGCTTGTCTTTCTTTTGACGCTTTTGAGTTATAATTTGCAGTAAATATGAAAAACAAATTATGTGCATAATAAATATGATACGTGCCTGGATTTGTGTTTTTAATTTTTTTATTACTAATTATTTTTTGTGGTTACGTTGCTGTCTTGTTACTGTATACATCTCCTTTCATTCATGAGCCAAGATAAAAAAAATATTATAAGTTTGTTTCATGTCCAATGGCAAATATTTCAAACACATTCAGGATGAGAACAAAATATGAATAGATGTAATAGCTTTGTTCTGTAATAGGGATCGATCGGGGAAAAGGAGGGGAATTTTAACAGTCACCAGCTGAAAATGTGGGTATAATGGATAGGGCATGAATTTTCTTCCTTTCATCAGGCTAACCACGGACCCATAAAAGAGTTGCTGCAAAAGTTCTTAACGTGCAAGGAGCGTGGTACTCTCTCTTCAAGGACCTCAATTCGTCCCTATTCTAACCGGACGTGGTTGCGTATTTACACATCCCGCACATCCACACGGATGCTCCACTTTGCTAAGGGTTTTACTTGTGGTCGGGGGAAAACCATATTTCTATACCACCAGTCACCTTTGGGGTTCAAGGATGAAGACATGCCACTGTACATATCTTGTATGTACAGAAAATGAGAATAACACAGGCCTGTATATACGTAACATATATATGTGCAGGCACTCATCCATACATTCAATTCAAAATATGGACTTAAAATATGAACAATTCCATTATATGTTATGAATTAAATCTAATTTAATATGGCCATGTTCGGATATTATTATGTTGGTATCTTTCTTCTGAAAAAAATAGAGCTAAATTTCCTTGAATATATTAGACATCCGGACAATTTCCAAAGAGTCTTCATCATTATCAATATTTAGAGTATGGTATCTTTTCGTGTATACTTTGAAGGTCTAACCACAACATTATGACATTTCTTTAAAAACATATCACCTAATTATGGGTCATAGCTGCAACTTAGGTAGATTGTTATTCCATATCCTTTCATTTTCTACATATACATTTGTACCACAACAATGAAGAAGAATAGCATACTTTAACAAAACCAATAAAATTGAGAATAGAAACGGGGATGGCCAAAGAGACAACAACCCGACCAAAGAGCAGAAAAAAGCCGAAGACTACCAATGCGCATCAACACAGTTAGAAAATCTCGCACCCGGAGGCGTGCTTCAGCTTCACCACACTAAACTCTAAAGTAACACTCCTTCTTGTATGTCAGATACAAATCATTTTAGTTATTTTAAGGATGTCTTTCAATGCAAAATTTTGAATATCATTTTATAATATTTTGTTTATAAATACTGTTTTAAAACTGTCCCCTACAACAATATATAGCACTGAATAACCTTTTGAATTACTAGATAGATATGTGTAATTTTTATTGTAAAATCTTCAATATATATTGATTTAGACTCTAGAATACTTCGGACTTGTAACCTCCAAGTAAAAAAACTTGTTGAATAATAAGATGTTATTTTTCAAAAATATTTAATCGAAATATTACAATGCATGTATTTGAATAAATACGTGTGGTGGTGGATGAAAACGACAACTATTTCACATGAAGGAGTCAAACCAGCTAAGAAACTCTTATTCATCTGTAGATTGATCTTTATACATGACACGATATGTGGTTTATAATCATAATTGGCTTTATGTCCAGTGGCAAACATTTCATATATGCTCAATAAGTTAGCAAATCAAATTATTCATTTATTTATGGTCTTCAAAAATAGACGATCGCGGAATGAAGGGCAGGAAATTAAGACTTCAAACGTTATAGCAGGATTGTTAAGTATGTGTGTGGATTTGCCTTGCAGAAAGATAAATGCTCTCCGCAAACAAGGCTTCAAATTTAAAGTTGACATACTGTTGCCTCGTATTTATGCATCCGATATACCAAACAGCTAATGTACAGCCGCTTCAATAAGGGTCTTACATCCATCCGAAAAACCTGGGCAAACAATTTGGTTTAAAAAGGGATAGTATAGCCATGCATATTTTTAATTCAAGTTACAAAATGTTCAAGCTTAGAAATAATACATCTGGGTTAAAAACAGCTAGATTCTATACAACTTTCTTTAATCTATATATAATATATATAATTTGAAAGGAACTTTAAGATTTTCAGGGAGATATAGTTTTAAAAATGATATTATTATGAATGAACGCTGTAACATGTAAATCTAAATCACATTAATATAAACTGTATCGTGGTAAAAAAATCTTAATTCAACTTGATAAATGTTGTTAGATTTTAAACATATATTTGCAACACTTTGACATACGCCTGGTTCAAATAAGTGCAGCAATTTTTCAATTTCGAAATGAATTTAGTGAGTGGTTTAGTGTTAATTGATTGGAAGCATTTATGTAACTTTCTAAGACCCCGTTTACACTTATAAAAAAGATCGATCATTCTTGAGATCGATCTTAAAAAGATCGATCCTTAGTCTAATGTAAACGGGAAAGGTCGATCTTCAATCAGACTTAAAAAGTCCACCTCCAGAGGTGGTTTTAAAAAGATCGATCTTATTTGAATCGATCTTTCGTCAAGTGTAAGCGCTAAGATCGATCGCGATCGATCTTTCTTCAAGTGAATGTTATAATTAGATATGAAAATAAATCTGCGCATGTTCGGCGGCAAAAACACACGTGTTTAAAAACGATGGATGGGAAAAGATTCCGCCGTTTTTGGATCATTCTTCTGAATCGATATATTCTAGTTCTTTGCTGCAAATCCTCATCTTCAAAGGCTTTGGCAGTTTGTTTTTAAGTGATAGTCTTCTCGCATTTCTTTGTTTAATGACTTGTGACGTGTAAACCAAAAGATAATTGATAACTGCATATGAAATTCAAATGATCCAACTATTTTCTCCATAATTTTGCAGTGTGTGATAGTCTGCGCGAAATACACTCGTTATTATTGAATGTTGAATCAAATGCTTATTATAAATATTATACTTGTTTCCTTCAAATTTAATCAATACTGAATGGTAATAACTGAGGACAATCAATAACAAGCTTTTATAGCCGACCATAGGGTATGTTTTTTTCTCATTGTTGAAGGCCGTACGCGATTGCTTTTAATTTCTTACATCCACTTCATTTGGGCTTTGATGGATAGTTGTCTCTTTGGCAATCATACCACATCTCCTTATTTTTATTTTGTTTGTATCCATATTATTTTAAGATAAGACATGATGTTGTTAATTCTTTTTTGCTTGTTTTGCTTATTTTCATTTTAATTTTTCGTTAAATCATTTTGACTTTTCTTTTTCGTCTTGTTTTAATTTTGTTTTTGTTTTTGTTTTTTTTTTTTTTTTGGAAAAGGGGGGGGGGGGGATAGTTTATTTTTTCAACATTTTTTACAAAACCTGGACCATTCTAATTTTTAAAATAGAAAAATTTTACGTCGCATGTATTGCATATTTTGTTTGAATTCCATTATAATAATATATTTTTCTTTAAAGGAAAGTTTTATTGGTTGAGTAAATAAATTATTTATACTTAACTCTTACTATTGCATTACAATTTTTATTTTAAAGTTATGTGAATTCAAGTGTTCAAAATATCCTGTACAGTACCTCAAACTATTTTTTATAAACAAAGGGAATGGACCCTTATCAGGTATCTATAATGACAATATTTCATGAAGTTAGTTTTCGAGCCAATCTGTGTCGTATTTGAGCAAGTAAATATGTATTCGAATTAATTATCTGATTAATTGACAACAATGGATCGTGAATAACGCAACCATTACGTTCGTCAGTGTAAATTTGTTAACAGAAATTGAAAGTTTAACTGACTGCATGATGATGTGAACAGTGAATAAATCTAACGTTACGGCGCTTTTTTGGTTCTTTTAATGCTGGACCTTGCCGCCTTTGACGCACTGGCGTTTCGTCAATTCGTAACACATTTACATAAACTGGACATTGTTGTAAAGATGATATGCTGTAGATTGCGAGGAGCGATGGATCCTTGGAAAATATGTGAACATGGGGTATCTTTTCGGGGGAAAACTCAAAATTTTGTTGATTTTCTTCAAAATTAGACACCTTGTTGACGAAATTGGATTAGGATACCTACAAAATTTTACTGTTCTCAACTTCAGGATGATGCATGCAAAAATTTGATGTCTCTTTACGTTTCTATAAATAGCGCGAGGTCCCGATAAGATAGTAAATTGTTGCATATGATAGCGGAAAATAAACGTTGTGGATAATATTACCGAGTTTAACATTATTATGAAATATAGATACGAAAAGGTAAAGTCTATAACTTTTAGCCTAGTTTGAAGAGCTAAAGTTCATGTTTCCTGTGATATGTTATTTTTAACTGACATTGAATGAAAAAGTTTTTTTTTTTTTGTAATTTTACCAACGTCGATAACACCAATTATGCATTACGGCAGATATGAGTTTATTGACGTGACGTTCCCACAGAGTCCCTATGTATAGTCAGCTACATAAAAAGCTGTAACCCACCATTTTTTCTCGGAAAATGCCTGTATCAACTCAGGAATATGACAGTTGACTTTTAACTTCTTCAGTTGATGGGTTCGGTTTGATTTGGTCAATTTTTATAGTCTTCCCCATTTTGAAATTACATTGGACTTTTTTTTTTGTATTTTTCTATATTCTTATACTTACAAACAATCAATCAAACTTTAAAATAATTGATAAAACGTTCTATTTATCAAAACTCTGGATCTTTCGCCACCAACGTTCAATGTGTGTATTCTGTTTAAAACGCTATCACTGTATATACCGTCATATTCATACTTTTGTAAATTTTTGCTAGTCTAATACTATGGAACCAAAAGTTGTTTTCAGTGAATTAAGAGGGTAGCAAGTGAATTTATTTCTGATAAAGTTGTTCTACATATTCGTTATAACTATTTAACATAGAACTAATAGACATATAGAAGTGAACACAGCATATTGCCCACTTGATGTCTTTAGATTATTTTCATCGTTGGGTGGCTGTCGTACTGACGTATACCCCACATCTCCTTTTATCTATAATTGTGTAAAATATGATGAGGTGTTTCAATAGTTTGTTTCACGTGTTAAGTTCTTATACATCCCTTAATGACTTTCAATTGTTTGGGTTTGAACTCTTAGGACGCACGAAATTAATAAGGTGTCATTTTGATTTTCTTACCGTCTTGTATTCATATGAAGATTTGATAGGACGCTAATACAAGTATTGTTTCTGGTTTCCAAATTGACCATCATAAATAACCTTTTTTCAGTGCAGAGAGACTAGGTATAAAATCTTGATCCGTTTTTTTTCTCTCACCTTTTCGGGTCGATTCGACTTTACCTCACCTGGCTCAAAATTCAAGTGCAAGCATTCGCAATCAGTTGTTATCAATCGCCCATCCATGATCCGTGTGTAAGCTTTAATAAGTACTATTTTAATGGTTGAAGTAAAGCTTTGAAATAAAAAAGAATATGTAGCAGTTACATGGTGTGTCATCTTATTACTTGAATTACAAATTGCTGGAAAAATATCAGTAGTGGATTTTAGCATGTACAAATGTATGCATCGTTCTGTAAAAAAAATTGTCAGATTTTAAATCTAAGATTCTTATTCTCACCCTTTAAAAATAACAGCAATTATAAAGAAAGGTGAATTTTACGGATGGCTTTTTTTCAATTTTTCTCAACATTCCCACGATATATAAAAAGAACAAAATATATCATTCAACTGTAAATATTTGACTGGTTGAGAATTTCCGAAGTAACATCTATATTTAACTCTGCCAGGCAAAGGGTAAAGCCCAGTTTTTCTAATATATTTATGTTTCCCTTGTCTTCGGTAGATATGAAGCTTTCTAATCATTGTGTTTTTCCGGGGCAATCTTTTTTTAGGGGTTAACTAAATTTGACAAAGAAATTAATGTTTTATTCCACTACTCGTTAAGTTTATTAAACAAAATAAACGACCAGTACAATAAAACAATTTATCCCAAAAAAGTTGAAAATAAGATTAAACATTGCATTTTCTTGCCAGCTAACCGATTCAGGCTTTACAAGGCATCTAGTTTAACTTTTATTATGTAATTTTTCGCAATAAAAAAAAGTTGAAAAAGTAAACTAAAGTGTCTTTCGTTTTTCAGTTTTATATGGCGTCATCCGTACCGATATGCGATATTTGTATGACAGATAACATAACAAAATCTGCCTCCGTTTGGTGTTCAGAATGTGAAGAAGCCATATGTAATAAATGCGAAAGACAACATGGCCGCATGGGTTTATCAAAGAACCATAAACCAATACCTATAAAAGATTACCAGAAACTGCCAAGTTCTGTTGCTGCAATCATACAGAAATGCATGCGTCACAATTTAAAATTCGACTTCTATTGTGTAATTCACAACGAACCATGTTGTGTGTCTTGTGTTTCAGAGGAACATGGTATCTGTCAAAAATTGAAGCCATTATCGGAAGTAGTGGAAGGAGCAAAGTCGTCTGCTGCATTTGCAGATTTAGAAGATAGGGCAAAAGACATCAGCGCACTTATTGGCAATCTGATAACTGAGAAACAAAATAATCGAGCATCTTTTGGAGTTCAGAAAAATAAAATCATTTCTGAAGTGCAAAATATCCGAGCAGCAATAAATGATCATTTAATTAAACTAGAAAAAGATCTTTTGGATAAGTTGGACAACATGGAGAAAAAACAGATCGGAAATATTGATAGTTTTATTAAAAAGCTCTCAGAAATGCGCACAAAAGTTGAAAACATCAGTGGTGATTTGGAAAAAACTAAGCGACACGCGTCAAATTTCCAAGCTTTCCTTGGTATACACGAATGGAATAAAAGAATTGAGATAGAAGAAAAAGATTGGATGTCCTTACAAACCGATCAGAAAATGAACCATTGTGATATTTACATAAAATGTTCACCGACACTTATGAAGTTCGAGAAAGACGTCACAGAATTAGGGAAAATAGAAGTGAATTCTTCGTCATCAAAGAAAACTCTTCTTAAGAAGGAGAAGCAGGGACAGATTTATGTTCCTATTTCTAACACTGTAGATAACATTAAATTGACAAATATCCGCTCATTCTACATGGCAGATGGAACATCCAACAAAACGCTTATAACAGGTATCGATATGTTCGACAACGGGAGAATCGTGTTTGCCGATCAATCGTTAAACAAAAGACTTGTTATCATGAACCAAGAAGGCGAGCATATCAAAAACGTACAAATTGACGATCAATGTTTAGATGTGACAGTAATAGATAAAGACAGAGTTGCTACAACATTACTTTTTGCAAAGAAATTTGTTATTGTTGATTTAAACTCATCGAATGTACAAAGGACTATACCTACGGAAGACGACTGCCACGGTATTTTTAGTACAGGCGAACAATTAGTCGTGAGTCTCTACAACCAGATCATTCAGTTCTTTGATCTTTCTGGTAATACCTTGGCAACGTTGTCGACAGCTGATAACTCCCTTCATTGTTCAGTGCTGAATGACAAACTTTATTATACATCACACCATAGGGATGCTGTCTTCTCGACTGAGTTGAGTGGAGAAGTTCGTTGGAAATTCAACTGTCGGAAATCAGCTTATCCGACCGATATAACTAACGATGCTTCTGGAAATACTTTCGTAGCGTGTAGGGATAATAATCAATTGGTAGTAGTAGGACACGATGGGAAGGAATCAAGAGTCCTCTTGACAAAAAAAGATGGATTGCAAACACCTAGAGCAATACACTACAACTGTAAAACCAACACACTCGTTGTGTGTAATTTTTTAGGACAATGCTTCCTATACAAAGTTACAAACTGAATATTTTGTTAATAATGCAGAGAATATAGCTTTTGTATTCTATGTACAATTATATAAATTTCAGACAAATAGCAGCATGACAAAATACTTATAAAATATGATTAGTCTGGGCAGTGTCAAAGGTGTTAAACAGAAGATAGGAGACAATGTGACTGTCACTATGATTTCATGAGAAGATGGATTAGATAATTTAAGGTCAAGTCTTACTTGGGTACTATATAAAGTGAATAAAAATATTGAAATCAGAAGTTTGAATTTAATTATGAGTATTCGGTGCGATTTTTTCTTTGACTTTTCAAAGACATATTTTCTTTTTCAATGACTGGTTATCTAAAAAGGTATTTCACAAGATGACTACAAAAATACTCTCACTTGTACAAGATATTTAAGGAAAATCAAGTGTTCAGCAATTTATTACTCAATAACAGTTTGCTCTTTTTTTGAAGTTTGCACTTTTATGGAAATATTTAAGTGTTAGCGTTTGTTTTGATTAAATTTGTTAGATTTTGGATATTTTGTTTTTGTTCTTGTTTCAGCTATTTGTGTTATGGGTGTGTCTTCCTGTTTTGCCGTACTGGTGAAACAGGTATGAAGAAAAAAACTTACACCAAGTTCAAGTGCGTACATACACAGTACATCAATAATATAACTTGAAAAAAGATATAATGTAAGTTTAAAAATACAAACTTAAATCGCATTTTGAATCTAATATAATAATGATTTTGTTTTTTGAAAATTAGCCTTTTTTTTCTACAAATATGGTTTGAGTCTTTGTTTTAAAAATTGTAAACACAATTGAAACTAGTACTGTAGCATATTTATAAAAGTTTTGTAAACCTTCCACAACAAGTGAAACTGCGAGCTACTGCTCACTGATGATATATATGTAAGTGTTCGGTAAACAGGAAATTGTTGAGTGATGAATCTGAAAACGCATCGCACGGTATAGCTGACTTATATAAACCCTGAAACCAAATTTCAGAAATCCTTGTCATGTAGTTCATGAGAAAGATGCGGCAAAAAGTATTCATGGGATGGACGGACGGTCTGACGGACTGAAGGACTGGCGAATGGACGGACGGACAGACAGAGGTAAAAAAAGGGAGGGGGTATAATAAAGTACTGTGGATTCATTATTATTCGTTGGGTACCAATTTTCGTGGGTTTCGTGGGTACAAGTAAACCACGAATTCAAATGTTCAACGAATTACAAATTTTCCATAGACTTTGTATGCTGAGATTGACAAAACAACGAAATCAAATATCCACGAAACTGCAAGATTTCCTCGATCCACGAAATTTGATACCCACGAAAATAAATGAATCCACAGTATAAGAAATCGAGATTATTACGGTACCCATTGTTATGTCCCACTATTTGTTATTGCTATATGATTGTTGACAGTCTTTGTCAGACTTACTTTTCCAAAAGTTTTCTTTAGTTAGCTTAAGAAAAGATGTACTTTATCATATACAAAAGGGGTCATATCTAAATATTACAGGAGTCATTTGATTTCATTTAAATTCATTGAAATAACAACGGCGCACAAGCTGAAATGACTAGCCTTCTTAATTGAGAATTGTAAGCTGAAAGTTTTCAGGATCGAGGTCTTACCAATGATATCATATACAGGTAGTATCTTCGACAATTCCTCTTCTTATCTCTTCCTAAAATTTGATATAATTCACATATGACTTTGTGTTGTGAAATGTGCTAGACCGGTAGTTGAAACGTTGACCCGCACTGAACACCGACGTCATATGGTTTGTCATGACGTTGATAAGTTTGACTTCAACTTATCTCAAACATTATACGTATTCGCTGAAAAAGAACCCTGTTGTTTCTATAATGAAGAACACCCATATTGATATTGTAAAATACTAGATGTTTGACACAATGCAAACATGAATCCATTCTGAACTCGTTCCCTACGCACACCTAAAAAATGATTCATATTTTGAGTCACAGTTGATATTTAACAGTAGCAATGTGCAATAAACCCGAAAATCCGTTCGAACATTGTATATTCAAGTTCGCTCCTGACACGTGAAATCCACTCTGTTCAATCCGTTGAATAAATTTCCCCAAGATAGCATTCAAAGATGCGCGATAAAATTAACGCCCGACGTCCCTTAGTTTGTCTGTTATGCGGCCATAGTACATGTAACTACTAATTGGTTAGAGTTTTTAAAAGAAGATCGGCATCTCAAAGAACTGATGTGTACCCCACATCTCCTTTTATCTATATTTGTGTAAAATATGATGAGGTGTTTTAACACTTTGTTTCACGTGTTAAGTTCTTATACATCCCTTCATGACCTTCAATGTTTTGAGTTTGAACTTTTCGGACGCACGAAATTAATAAGGTGTCATTTAAATTTTCTAACCATCCTGTATTCATATAAAGATATGATAGGAGGCGAATACAAATATTGTTTCTGGTTGTCAAATTGACCATTATAAATAACCCGAGTCGTTTTCAGTGCAGATAGAATATGTATAAAATCTTAATCTGTCTCTTTTCTCACCTATTTAAGTCGATCCGACTTTAGTTCACCAAGCTCAAAATCCAAGTGCAAGCATTCGCAATCAGTTGTTATCAATCTTCCATCCAAGATCCGTGTGTAAGCTTTAATTTGTACTATTTTAATGAATGAAGTATAGCTTTGAAATAAAATAGAATATGTAGCAGTTACATGGTGTAACATCTTATTACTTGAATAACAACTTGCTGGAATAACATAAGTTAACAAGCAGTGGATTTTAGCATGTAAAAATGTAGCGATCAATGCTTGTAAAATGCATGCAACGTTCTGTAGAAAATAATGTCAGATTTTAAATCTAAGATTCTTATTCTCACCCTTTAGAAATAACAACAATTATATAGAAAGGTGAATTTTACGGCTGGCGTTTTTTTCATTTTTCTCAGCATTCCCACAATTTATAACAAAAGCAAAATATATCATTCCATTGTAAATATTTGACTATTTCAGATTATCCGAAGCAACATGACAAAACTACATCATACTCTCCTCTGAACACCAGAACAAAACAAGCGATAAGGACCATGAAAACAATTTATCTTTCTATCTTTGAAGCAAGCTAAAACTATTGCAATGAGACGACATTCATTGGACATTTTTCTAAGAGCAGTAAGAAAGCTAAATCGAGGTCGACCTCCTGTTGCGGCTTTTGACCAAACACTTTTCACAGTAGCAAAATTAGTACAATGGAGCTGGCCTCGGATGTATAGTAGTTGGCTTGGAGGTAGTGGACGGACTAGTGGTTTAGAAAATTCCCACGTTACTTCATCCGGTACAGTAGATTCATTCTTGAGGACTTCTCATTTTACAAAATCATGTAGACCACACCAAGTTACAGCATGCACACTTTACCGTTTTTTGTCAAACAATTACTGACAGTACGCAGATTCTTTGAATGATGATAAGGTAATCTAAGAACTTGAAAGGTGGTGTTTGGACAGATCTAAATAATGTATTCATTTTAAATTATGGTATGTTATCCTGCGATTTGAATTGACAGTATTGGTATTTGTAGGGTATAAATGTGAGACTACCTTCTTTGTATATCTAAAAGCTCTCGCTAAGATTATCCCTTGGTTCTTTGAGCTCAATCACACCAACTATTCACGATGGTGCCAATTCCTCAACGTGACATGCTTCATTTATCAAAATTGAATCAAGAAATTCACAAAGCATTCGTTGACAGAAATTGTGTGGTTAACAAGACAGAGAAGAAGTTTTCTTGTATGGCTATTGACCAAGCCCACGAACAAAATAATACGTGTGCTAAAACAGATGGTGGTGCTGTTGGATTAAAGTGAAATCTAGAAGCACTTGGTAGATGAATGTTTGCTGGGGTTAAAATGCCTAGGTTGAAAAATGATCTGAAAAACAGTCCTGAATGTTTTGTGAACACTATTGAAACTTAGAAATCCGTTTTCAGAGACTTAACTAATATTTCAGTTCATTGATTATGACTTGCTCTAGGAACATCGAAGTAGAAAGACTTACCATTGTTACATACTTTCACTGGTTGTGGCACAGTGTCAGTTTTTTTCAGAAGGATAAGATTTCAGCTTTGGACATATGGTCCATATGTGAGGAATCATAAGAAGCATTTGTGCAAATTATTCAAAATACAAATAAAGTGGAAATTTTAAAAGTAATAAAAGTAATAGAAGGGTATTTTGTGCTTTTGTGTGGTCGGTCCGGTTCATTTGATAAAGTGAGTGAATTAAGAAAAAACTTTCACTCAGAAGACAAGAACAATTATTGAAAATATTTCTTCTACACGAGATGCACTACTATGACACGGGAAACGTGAAGCTTACCAAGTAAGTGGTTTTTGGTGTTATTTGTTAGTCGCAAATCCTGGTATGCCATCACCAGATTCATCTGGTTGACAAACACCTGATGATACATGATTGCCATTCTGGTCAGTGCTTGCAAAAGCTACGATGTCATGTTAAGAGCTTATCCACTGTAGCTGTACGAAATTATGCTTGAAAGCAGCAATGAAATGCAAAGCATTATGTAATCGCTCACCGGGCTATGAGAGGGAAACTGATTGAGACTGTTCTAAATTTGATTATCCTGCATTTGATTCTTATTTTGAATACATGATAATTTGAATGTGTTCTAAAAAGTTGTTATGCCAAATAATAACTTTTGATGCGCAATATTTATTTATGCTCCCATTTAAAAAAAGTATAATACTTGTCTTGTATCTTTGTAAGGTTTAATACATATTTTTCATTGATACATTTTCGGAAGTCGTGTAAATATTAACAAAAACTGAAAATTTAAAGCTGGTCAGAGACGCCATTTTGTTTGGTATCGGCAAATTTTATTTCGTAGTTTATCTCTTACAAACATATATTATACTCGTTGGTTTAAGTATCCAAATAGATGTTTTATTATTTGTGTATCATTTAAACCACATTATAACACAAAAAAACCGTCAAATTTGGACATTTTCTACGGCGCCATTTTGAATTTTGCCGCCATTTTGAAAACATGATCTATGTCCTCTGGTATAATTAATACACTGTAGGCCTGTGTCTACAACTCCTGATTAGTCTCACAAATCTGTTAACTTTCTATTCATTATTGATAGTGAAATACCTTCAAACTTTGACATTTTTACGGTGCAATTTTGAATTTGGACGCCATTTTGATTAATTTAGTATTTTTTAAAGTTGAAAAAAACGATTATTAACATGTATTAAATGTAATTTCTTAAATTTGTGGTATCTACTGAACTCTTACATATCGGTAGACTTCAACAAAAGTTTGTTCCTTATAATCCTTAAAAAAAGTCAGTCTTTCGCCAAAACCAAAAAAGTGTTTACATTAAGTTCATGGTACATAAACATGAGAGATAAAACAACACACCAAAAACAAGCGTACTCTTTTATTTCATTTTGTTCTCTTATCTTAAAGGATGTACATATATGAAATCCGATTTAAAAAGTTAAAACAATACATTCATCATGCAATGGTTGGAAGTAAAATCTGTCTTATCCATCCATTACATAATAGCTACAGCCGGTGAACCCCTTTTTAAACTTAACACATGCCAGTATATGTAAATGACAAATCAACAAGTACGACTTATACCCGTGCAAAAGGTCATGCCAATGACAATGTTATATGAATTAAATCATAATAATAGGTAATAAAACAAGATATCCGTTTATTATTTGAATATTTATGATACCAACCATACCCAACCATAGTCAATTTGATCTCATCTCTAATATTTCATTCACATTAAACCACAAAATAAGTAAGAGATTAGTGTAATTTTTACAAATTACTTACGCGCGTCTATTTATAGTATTCTATTATTGGGTTGGTATCATTGATTAATTTATGCTAGAAATGAAAACACTTTTTACAGTTTTAGCTTATTTTTATTCAAATTTTGCGTGTTTTGGTAAACTCAATTTTTCACAGAAATCTTCTTTTCAACTGACCAAGCTTTAAATACAAAACATGATATTCTAATCGAAAAATGTGACCATAATGCATGTGGAGTTTTCAACACAGTTATTTTAGCCCAAATATGCTAAATACGTATGGTTGATATATCATGTTTCATTTGTATAGTAACATAGGCCTCATCCTGATAACTTGAGAAGTCGTACAAATGAAGTGTGAATTTAAGGCCAACATAGTATCAAGTTTGATAGTATAAAAATTGCTGCTATTTTCTGAACAATTTCTATTATCGTTTTCTGTTAAAAAAAAAACAAAAAAAAACTAATTTTTATATATATGTAAATTCCATAATAACCGATTTTATTTTATTTCTTATCATCTGAATGCTTTCCAATATTGTCTTAACTATTACCCGAGTAAGGCAACAAATGAATGTAGACAGTTTTTGATTATTAAAGTTGCCAAGACTTACCATAAGTCATATAAGACTAATATGGCAGGTTTATTAAGATAAGTTTTAGCTTATTTTTATTCAAATTTTGCGTGTTTTGGTAAACTCAATTTTTCACAGAAATCTTCTTTTCAACTGACCAAGCTTTAAATACAAAACATGATATTCTAATCGAAAAATGTGACCATAATGCATGTCGAGTTTTCAACACAGTTATTTTAGCCCAAATATGCTAAATACGTATGGTTGATATATCATGTTTCATTTGTATAGTAACATAGGCCTCATCCTGATAACTTGAGAAGTCGTACAAATGAAGTGTGAATTTAAGGCCAACATAGTATCAAGTTTGATAGTATAAAAATTGCTGCTATTTTCTGAACAATTTCTATTATCGTTTTCTGTTAAAAAAAAAACAAAAAAAAACTAATTTTTATATATATGTAAATTCCATAATAACCGATTTTATTTTATTTCTTATCATCTGAATGCTTTCCAATATTGTCTTAACTATTACCCGAGTAAGGCAACAAATGAATGTAGACAGTTTTTGATTATTAAAGTTGCCAAGACTTACCATAAGTCATATAAGACTAATATGGCAGGTTTATTAAGAGTCACAATACATTATTATGATCATGTGATTAGGAGAATAGAACACTTATGACCCGCCATTTAAAATTGCTTTGATAAACAAATGTTTGGTTTACAATATTATCATAAAAATAAACAACACCTACCTCAAAAACGCCGTTTTGGTGTGATTTTTCCTTATTTGAGGAAAAAGCAATACTCTTCAGTTTGTAAGTTCTCATTTGTATGACGTATATGCGCCAATATCGTTCAAGACGTTTCAAATATATATTTTTCTTCAAGCTCTAACACATTTTGTTTTCTTTTTTTGTGATGAATTAGAACAGGAATAACAGTACTGTAGTTGAAAAGTTGCCGCCGTCAATTTTGATTTGACGGTAGAAAATATTCGTTTTACTCTCTCCGCTACGGGTCGCCAGTAGAGCTTCATTTGCAACCGTCAAATCGTCAATTGGCGTCGGTAACTCTTCACCTTCAGAACTGTTATTTCCTTAATATGATATTATATTTTCCTTTTTTTTCTCCAAAATTCACATGTTAACAATAAACCAATAGACCAACTGCTATAATTTTCGTCTTTAAACCCTCCATGTAGAGGCGAGGATAGTATTGCAAACATCTTTTCTGTACTTTTGTTCAACTGATATTTTTTATCGCATTTCCCAGGTACTACTGAACGGAATTACTACACTGATGGTAAGTAGGACGAGTTTGCTTGATCTAAACATAACACAATTATAGACATGGTTTTAAAAAAAGTATTAAAAACTCATGTTGTCTTATTGTTAAATAAAAAAATCAAAGATTGGATTGAAAATAACTTAATTACTAGAAATGTAAGCAAAATTATTATTTAATTTGGGCAATCTGAACTTTGTAATAATCTAAATGATATAAAGAGGGTTTATGAAATTAAGACATACAGATTATTAAAGATAATATTTCCGTATGAAGTTTGTAAACCGTCGCAAAGGATGAATTCGACATCAGTGTAAGCATCAATCTCCTATTATGGAAATCATGATGAGCATTGCAACTTCTAAAATATCTTATAAGCTTGGGAAAATTTTCCTCTATACGCAGGTACTCCTGGAATGTTGTTATAGACTTTGAAAATCTGTTGTCGGGAGAATGGATACGACACTCGGAACATATTCGTTGTCTTCTGTGACAAAGATATTTTATATCGGTCATCATGCTCATGACATCCTCTTGTCAATTTGTCAATTGAAAAACGTCCCCTTTACCACTAGGAATTTATCTGATTAAAACTAGACCTAAAGAAGATAGTTTCGTAGTTGATCTGAAACACGACTTAAACACGTTCAATCCCGCCACAGCATTTTTGTACATGTTCCGAAGCAGAAACAAGTAATGCAGTAAATATAATTGGTTTCTGTCTGCCTTATTACTCTAATTTGGTTAATTTAGCCGTTTGTTTGCATTTAATTATCATTGTTTTAAAGATTTAACATACCGGTGACTTTATTGCTCATCATTACTACAGCAAATTTGATCTTTTAGATTGCCTGTTGTTGATTGGTATATTGTACAAAATTCACAGATACTGTATAGACTATGTACATATTCTTACCTTTTCTTGTTAATATTTCAACGTGTGGTCTACGTCAATGAAAAGTGCGTATTTATCTCAGGAAATTGTTCAAGCATGTGAGCGGCGTTGTTAAACACAGGGAAAATAACAGATAGACAACTTTCTGTTTAGCAGTTCTGCTGATTTTTTACATGAATAAGTGTAAGGCTCTCGGTGTGAAATATACAAACCAGTTGGAAATATGTGGTATATGTCTGGTGGTTAGCTCTTACATAGACCACCATTGAACATTTGATTTTATTTGCTACTTTGCAAATATTGTGCAAACAGGATTCTCTATTTGTCGACATAAGGTTGCTTACAGCCACGTCATTTGGAATTTGGTAGTCAGTTGAACCATGAGTTCCAAGCTAATAAACCAAGAGTTCCAGGTAATAAACCAAGAGTTCCAAGTGGTGAAGTTGAAATCATCCCTTCGTACATTGTACGGACGCCATCACGAATTGGTTTGCCGTTACGGAATATCCGTTTCACAAATGATAGCGGATATGTTCCTAATGTTGTAACTACAATCCCGTCCCCTTTTCCCGAAGATGACCTATCGTATTAGACTTATTACTGGGTTTTGTACTAACATGAGCAACACGACAGGTGCCACATGTGGAGCAGGATCTGATTACCATTCCGGAGCACCTGCGATCATCCCCAGGTTTTGGTGGGGTTTGTGTTGCTCAGTTTTTAGTTTTCTATGTTGTGTTTTGTGTACTATTGTTTGTCTGTTTGTCTTTTTCTTTTTTAGTCATGGCGTTGTCAGTTTATTTTCGACCTATGAGTTTGTATGTTCCTTTGGTATCTTTCGCCCCTCTTTTGACTCATTGACAGTCATTCCACAACTTTTATATTTATCGAGTTTTGATATCGTCTGAGTTTACAAGGTCCTCATTTAGTGTTCCTTTTGTGAGTCGTTGTTTCTTGTACATCCACCGAGTATTTAATCTTTTTCAATGAATCAAAGAATTTGCTCTCAGAAAGTTTAATAATTGTGATCTACACTTCAAGGAGTCAGCATGGGCAGATGTATGTCTTTCTTGATCTTAATCAATGAAAATTACTGTTAGAAATTTTTTCAGATGTTCCTTTTGTAAACAATCTGTAACTAAAATATATCAAAGAAGGTAACGGGAAATTTACCGTAGTCCTTGCTTGTCAATTAAATGTCATATTGTTATACCAATTTAGCCATCTTTATCTTTATTAAGTATCATTTAAATGTTTATTTCATTGACGGAAAGTCACCGAGACGTTGAGAAAAATAAATGTGTTTTAATATTTAAGTAAGACATTTCATTTTATTTCAGTTCAGGTGGTAATGTATTACTTTCCTTGATATTTATGTATATCAATGTTTATCTATCAATCAAATGGTCTGAATCATAACAGATAGAAATATGCAAAAAGTGTTCATGGTATTCATCAATGTAAATGTCTGTTTCTAAAGATTTAAAAATGATACGGTGTTTGCATTTGCAATTTGAGGTACAAAAAACTGTTGCAAATGCAATTTGGCACAGTTTGTACTTTTTGTAAAGTCATTCAATTACAGTATTCGGAAAGGTAAGTCTCGTTCCGTTATTTGAAACCAAACCATATTTCTAATCATTAAACAGGCTTATTCAGTTTATTTTTTAGTCTTTGTTAAATGCTTCAATTTTTTTTTTTTTAAATATCGTTTTCTACAAATGTTAGATAATTTGTTTTATTCACGAAAACTTGAAATAGGGGAGTTGTAGCTGTCAAAATTAGAGTAATATTGTAATGGTTTTCTGCTTACTGTATAAGTTGTTTTATTCATAGTTGTTTTCGTAAGATATGAAAATCCATCTAACATCAAATTTGCCTAAGGTATTTAAAAACTTAGTTGCTTAATAATTTCAGAATTTCTTTAGACGGTTGCATTATTTAACAGAAAGAAGTCACATATGCCTCGTTAAAGATATAGTTGTTTCTATGTTTGTACAATCGACTTGAGTTTCTCACAGGCATGGATGGTTTTAGGCAAGATTTCATTTTCATTTCATTTCTTCAACTTAGATATTGATTTGGCAATTTAATTGTATCCATTCCATGGTCGTAACTTCAGGTTTGGTTATATTCGATTATATTTCAGAAGAGACAAATTCGGAAAGCATTATATAAAATGATTTTTCTTTCAAAAGTGTAGTAAATTGAACAGATGTTCTTAATTATATCTCAAAAATAAATAATGTAAAAACTTTATATTCAAATGTTGTTAAGTGCAAGGAAAACATTTCATGGAGTTCGTACATAATAATATATATTTTTCATCGATTGTAATAGTTTGTTCTTATGTTGTGCTGTTACGCTACTGTTACGTTTCATAGTTAATCGTAATTATATAAGTTATTTGTTAATTATTGGTCTTCGTTACTCTTGAAAATGTTACAATATATATCCTGCAGGGACGCTATATTGGGCCTTGTTTTTGTTTCATTGATGTCTAACCTAAACTATACACCAATTCATAGAAATTCATAGAAAGAAAATGGAAATACTGTATTACTACAGAGCGCACAAATAAGAAGTTTAAAGTAACATTTTCCTTTTTCGTGCAGTTAGATGTTTGTAATGGTTCTAAACTTCGCGTAAATATCTTATTGATTTCATGATTCCAATTACCACTTAACTAAATATCAGAAAAAAACGTACAAATCAGCCATTATCTTAAAACAACATATTAATACAAAAATAAGAATATGTGGTTTGATTGCCATTAAAACAACTCTCTACCAGATACCAAATGACATAAAAGCAAATTTATAGTCACCATACGGCATTCAGCAATGAACAAAACTAATACCGCATAGTAAGCTAGAAAAGGCCCCAAAATGACAAAATAGAAATGGCAAACGTTTAATGTCTGTCCCAAGTGTCTTTAACTTTTGAAAACAAATCAAACTTACTTTTAATCCCCCAGTAATTTTTTCACATGTTCGTCAGGCACAAAAAAAAGAGTTTTTCTGACAGAATTGAACTGACCAAAATAATTATCAAGGTTTATTGGTTAATTTACACCTATTGACTGGGTGTGCGGGTAATAGCAAGTTTGGTGTCCCTGAGATACCAACTATTGCTTGAGGCAAAGCCGAGAGCAATAGTTGGTATGCGAAGGGACTACAAACTTGATATTACCCGCAGAACCAGTCATTAGGTGTTTTATTGTACTGAACAACACAGTCATTAAGTGTTTTTATATACCAAATTAACTTATTTTCTAAAAGTGTACATATATCATCTGAAAGAAAAGAAAAAATGTCACATAACTTGACATGCACAAGATGAACTATACGGTTTTTTTTTATAGTTCTTCTTGTATTTGTAAATATTTCATTAATTGCAATCAAGACTAGAAATAGTTGTGTTAAATTTTCCGTGCATATGATAGATTTAAGCTAAAGTACACCAAACGCAAATTCGCTTTTAGAATACGACGACCGAACCCATATTAGATCTTTAAAAAATGCGCGCGAAGATTTTCTCCCTTTTATAATTGCTTCTTGCAAGTGAAATTACAATCGACAAAAACAGATTATACCGTTTACAATATTAGAGTTTGACGTTGCCAAGCAAAATAGTCAATGACATCATTATTGTCCAATGAAAAATAAGCATGAAAAAGTACGGGAAAGATGATTATGAAACTATTAACCGGGGTAATAGTCTTTGAAACTATTGACTGGCAAATAGTCTGTGGAATGAAATAGCACAACTATTTCATTATTTTTTATATAGAAAAAACATACTGAGGTATAATAAAGTAAACTATTGATTCAAGGTCCGTTGTTCGGATATTATAATTAACAGGTCAACCTTATCTTATGTACTAAAATGATGTAAGTTTAACATGTCTATCTTGTTGGGTTACCCTGACCTTGATCTCATTATAATGGTTCTGTTGGCATGATTAGTTTTTGTAGATAGCTTGGTTTCTTAGATAATAAAATTGAAGTCATATGAAACGAGTTTTTTTTTTAATTTAAATGTCATCGAAATTACTTACTTATGGGGGATTTTAACGACCGTTTACTAGCTATAAAGCACTCGCACGGTCGGTAATCGAAATTATTGAACCAATGTATGCTTATATACTTAACTAAGTCTTGCATGCACGTTTTTGTTTATATTCATTTCACATCTATAACGTATTATCGACAAATAATATTCATTCAGTGGTTGTTGATTGCAAGCTAATTGACAGATACTATATACATGTTTATTCTTAAGGATAACCTGATACTGCATACTTTAGATCGATATCTAGATATCAGTCAGTCTTCAGAGACTTTGTTGCAATGCTACTAATCTCAATTACAATTATCAAATGTGCAATAAAAATTGTTTAAAAAAGATATTTACCGTTATTTCGCAAGTCTATAATTGAAATAGAAATTAATTGTTCTCTTATTTTCGTTATATCAATTATATATATTTTCAATTTAGACTTGTTTATATATATATATAGACCCCTCTAACAAGAAATTTGTTTTGCATGCACACGTATAAAAATTGCGGTTTTTATCCAACGCAATCATAGGTTTGGACTTTGTTTTCAAATTAGACTTGTTTATATTTTTTCATTTGTGCTTGAATTGTGTTTGCCTTCCGGTTTATAAGATCCGTTCATCCTATTTTGACTCCTCAAAATTCAAGAGTCTATCCTTATTTGAGGTAAATTGTATGGCTTTCCAAATACCGTTTCGATTCCTAACATCACTAAAGAGACATAAATTGTCGAAATCCGGATATGGTGTACAAAAACCGTTGCACCTTTTGTTTGCGGTATACCATCTTTTCCGCAAGTTTATTGTTTTCTGTTTATTATTTAATTTATAATTAAGATCCATTTATTACATCGGTGATCCGTTTATTTGGCAATCGCCAATGGCAGTCAGCAGGGTTTAAGAACATTTGTTGTTCGACCTGTTAGTCAAATGCGTTTTGTTAAAATATACGTTTTCACCTTTTTGTTCTTTTGGAAAATGTTGTTTGTGCTGTATTTAGACCCCTCTAACAAGAAATTTGTTTTGCATGCACACGTATAAAAATTGCGGTTTTTATCCAACGCAATCATAGGTTTGGACGTTGTTTTCAATTTAGACTTGTATATATATATACATATCCGTGTGTGTGTGTGTGTGTACTGTAAGTAACAAGTCCACTATACTTGGTGAATAGAATGATTATTATAAGATAAATTCCAATTTGATATGACTCATCAGACCTTAATGTGACGCCATATGTATGCTTCCGGCGTAAATGTAAATCTGGGATTTTTCAGGTATCTTATCGCTCCAGACTGTAATAAAATTACTTAAATTTGTTTTTGTGTATTTATTATTGAATATATGTGTGAAAAAACGATGAAACAGTATCGTCGGCAAAAGGCTTTCACAGCTGACACAATTACCGCATTTTGCCTACTAGAATCGAAAAAATTCATGGCAGTCCTAGATCGGGACAAAATAATCGAATACAAATTTTCAACTCATACCATGAATATTTTCTTTATTATCAATGTAGATGGTTTTTGATTATTTAAATTACCGAGACTCACGAACGATTTATGTGAGACGAATGTGACAGTGTTATTATACACCACAAAACAAAATTGTGAGCATGTGACCTGTATAACTTAAAACTGTATTATCTGATAATGACATAATTGAAAAAAAAAATATTAAAAAAATAATGTTGTCAAACACGTTCTTTCATATTAAATTCTTTAAGCCACTATAATTTTCCAAACAAATAAAGAGAAAAATGTTTGTATTGGGAAGTCTGAAAGTCATGATGATTAAAATCGCAGGTGGTGATGAGTTCACCGAATACTTACAGATGTTTCCAAAACAATATGTCTTTCATTATTAAGCTAAACGGTGACTATTTACTATGTAAGATTTGATGCACAGAAGTAATAAATAGAAAGAGGCAGATATACAGGGTTTTGATGAAGTATATTTAAACTACAGATTATGAAAACTTTTGGAAATACCTCCAAAATAATGTAAACTTATATAGCTCATTATTATAATCAAAATCTTTCGTGTACTATGGGGGTCTTATTTTATCATTTTTTATTTCTTTGTTGCCCTTAATTTTGTATTTACCCCATTATTCTCTGTTGTGCATAGCCCTGTAGACCCTTTATTAGTGTGCTTACTTCTCATCTGAAATATGAAATACAATTTAGTGTCTGGTAGTTTTGTCGTTTACATAATCATAACTTTTACAAAATAGGTCATCTGTGTTTTTAGATTATAAATATTTCACTTGTTCAATTACCAAATTAACTAATGTTAATTATAATCAACTTTTTGTATTTAAACTATTTGCACTGCTCATTCCTAAACGTCGGGATCGACAATAAAAGCGTTAAATTGTATTGAAGGGTATTAGACCGTATATAGGTTCAAACAGTCAAAAGGACATAACCGTATTTTGTTATTTGAACCTATATCACGTGACAGTACTTCCTGGTTACATAGTTGTCAACAGACTGATTTAAAGTTTGAACAAAGAATCTACAGTATTTGTTGTGTCATAATTTGATTGACATACTGAGTCTTAACGTAAGTATTTATTAGTTATTTTTAGTTTTACACTAATTATCCGACATGAATGTTATGATCAAATAAGTACTTTCGTTTTCTGAGTTTAATGAATCTGGCGAAACAGTTGTAGTGGTTTCAAATTTCTTTTGAATATTTGTGTCGTTATGATTCTGTTTCTTTTTCAGTACACTGGAGTTCTTATTTTAATCAAAAGGACATTTAAATAGCATCAGACAGTATTAAGACTCAACCCAGCAGGCGCGCAACGTTGAACCAACGTTAAAAATATGTTGAAATTTGGTTGTAGCGTTGATCAACGTAAAAACAACGTTGTATCAACGTCAATTTTATAAAAGTTTAAATCATGTCGTTGAATCAACGTTGATTTTTTATTAAAAATATTAAAGTTGAATAGTCAACATTAAATCAACATTAAATTGAAGTTGATGCTTTCAACGTTTTAAATAGGTTGAAAATATAACGTTGATAAAAGGTTTATTTAAGGTTGATGAATTTAATTCTCGACAGAAATTTCATTCCAGATGAGATTGAACCAACTTTGGGGAATGATATTATATAAATGGTCAATTTGAGACAGATATTAACTTTGAAAGAAGAAGTGCGAATTATTTTCGTGATACTTTTCGGTTATGAGATATATACAAATTTGCGGGAAATAGTTAAACTGTTAATAATTTAGAATTCACTATATCATGTATATGGTATTGTTTTTCATATTGTTTTTCATATTGTTTTTCATATTTATTTTTATTTTTGTTTACTTTTTTATTGCTATAATAACACCAAGATAGGCATAGATCTGCAGTGGGCTTTTCCTTAAATATCCTCTCCAACAATGTTTTGACAAAGATTTACTTTTTTTTAAATAATCATTTTTTTTTATATTGATTTACTGATGTTTTTGAATAAGATCAATGATTACTGTTGCTACATTGTAATATATATAAATCTTCAAATTTACATGATAAAAGCGAATGAATTAACTTTTTTAAAATTTTCGCGGTAAAATATTTCAATTACACGAAATGGATTTTTTTTTCAATTGGCGCATGCGTATGAGGCCGACATTCGAATTTATTTTCGCCAGTTTGATTACAACAACAATTTCTTCCACGTTTGATATACATACTTAGTTAACAGTTGCTCTAAGAAGTGCAAAGAAAGTATACTTTTCATTTATTGTTTGCTTTAATAATAGATATATGATAATTTAGTGTTAACAGTATTGTAGCTGTAATTTTTTGCTGTCCCCACAAGTATGAGTATATAGTGATTTGTGCAGATCAGATCTCGGATCAGATATAATTTATAATTTTGCACGTAGTTGTCATATTCCTGCAGATAAGATACAATTATTTGAAGCCTGGGCGAACAACTAGATTGACCTTAAAATATATTTGTAAATTGAAAATTGGGTAAGCGTACTTTCATTCCGCCGAAAATTTATTCCGGGTAACTGTTTTTCACTAGAGAATATTGGATGTTAATAGTGTGAAAGCGTCGAACTTGATATAGTTGTTTTGTTTATATTAGACCGGTTTATTGTTTACATAAATAAATGGGTTAAAATTAAAATGATTTTCAAGAAACCAGTTTGATTAATCTGAGTCAATGTAGTAAATAATATTGATGATAATGACGAGGATGTTTTTATAACTCAAAATACTTTATCAATGACCAGGACATTGAACTTGATATAAACCAAATTTAAAGAGCAGATTTGTTCTTACATAAAGTTTCAATTATAGAAGCATCCTTTGATATTGATATATAAGAAGTTATGATTTTATATCCAAGTCGACAGAGAAGCAAATACACAGAAAAACTTCGGCAATCCAATAAATATGAATATTACAATTAGTGACAATTTAAAAGCATATGATTTTATAGATTTGCAAAGACAAATTATTTAAATCTGATTCGTTAATTAGCATTATTGTGTTATCGTGTGTTCAAAATGAGTACTAATCACTTCATCAATGTATGGAGCTAAAGAACTAGTGTAATTAATCCCGGTATAAAATAACTAGTGCAATCATTCCGGTACAAACTCACTAGTGTAACACAAGTGTGAAAATTCCTTGGATGAAAACTCTCCACTTTTTACATATATCAACTATGCAAGTTTCAAATACACTAAAAACTATAAAGCCACATTTTATACATGTTTCCCCCCTCAAAAAAACCTTTTTAGAACCTTAAAATGACTTGTGGATGTTTTACACTGGACCCGGATAGAAAAACCTAGTGATTTTTGTTGGTGGATAAAAATTACTGGGGATTTTTTTCCTCCGGATAAAGTACACTGGCGGAATCAAACCACTGTTACATAGGAACTTATGTTAAAAAAAGCGGGTGGTTTATGAACAATGATTTGGTAAAGTATTTTATCATTGCAGATACAGGGATGATGGATTCCTAATAGATCATGAAACATCGGATGAAATTGAAGAATTTATTCGTCTGGCAAATAATTATTTATAACCCCTTATTGAAGTTCACCTATGTAATCTCAAACAATACAATTTTGTTCTTATATGTTGATGTAATTAAAAGTCAAAGATTTACAACACATGACATTTTTGACCTTGAAATACATTTAAAATAAACAAATTCTTTTCTACTCTCTACATCAGAATAGCTGTCACTCACAGCATGTATTCCGAGGATTTATTAAACATGTTATAGGTGAAGCAATAGGCAGATAAGACATACCGGGTGACCATAGCAAATTAATACACAATCTGACCAATTTCAAAGTGGTTTATATGTTAAAGTCGAAAAAGATGATAGTATTTGTATTATTAGATGATGCTTTATCAATTGACCGTACTAAATTATTACAACACAAAAAAAATCAAAGAAAAGAAAATATTCCTTTTGTTTTGATAACTAAACATAACCCATATACATGTAAACGTAAATTTAAAAAAAAGGTATCACAAAAGACTGGAATTTATTACAGTTTGAAGAAGAACGTAAACCAAGGTTCAATGTTGAACTACTTCTTGCGTATATCAAACATGCTAAAAATATATATTGATGAAGATTTAAATATTAAATAAAATATATCAATATAATTAATTATACATGAATAATATTTATTTTGAAATTATATTCAAAAGTAAAAGCAACTTAAGATCACCATCCAAAGCTTTTTCTGCCGAAACACTAAAAATTTATAGGGGTCCTATCAGGCAATGTAGGATGCGTTGTTTTATGGCTGTTTTATAATAACAAAATGAGTGTTTGTCAAGATCTCAGTGCTTGTGGTGCATTATTGTATATTAAGATGAGTGCTTGCCAAGTTCTCGGTGCTTGTGGGACCTTATTGTATCTCAGATGAGTGACTGTCAATATCTCGGTGCTTGCGGTGCATTATTGTTTCCCAAGATCAGTGACTGTCAAGATCTCGATGCTTGCGGTGCATTGTTGTTTGTCAAGATGAGTGACTGTCAAGATATCGGTGCTTGTGGTGTATTATTGTATCTCATGATGAGTGACTGTCAAGATAAACCAAATTGAAATGCCATTAGATTTTTGTGAGATCTTCAAACTATGATTTAGGATAAAAATGCATTCTGCATTCTATAGCTCTTAATTTCCGAATCTTGTTGAATTCTGCAGGACAAATTTCAACTGCTACAATAAAAATAATTTCACATATATCAAACTATTCATTTTCTTATTTCAATTTAAAGAAGAATTTGTGACAATTTGGAAATCAAGAGTGTCTATTTTGTAGATGTTTTACCTATAAACCCATGTCTGAAATAAACATGACGGGTAAAAAGAATAAATATGCCTTTGGTTAATCAAGCTTGTTTGAGATAATTACAGGTGAGTATACTGAAAAATATACCTGTCAAAAATGTATTAGTTGGTATGCAGGTGTATTAGCATTAGGACATCTCATTTCCATGGAGATTATTTGGCTCCGCCCCTTCAGTCATGGTCTATTGACTTTGAAACTTAGTTTACATGTATTAGTTTGTGATTAGGTCAGTTTATGTGGAACCATTAGTGGTAGGTCAATGATATTTGGTATGCAGTTGAATAAGCATTCGCACATCTAGTTTCCATGGAGAAACAAAGGAAATGACGTATTTTCCACTAAATTATAAAATGTAGAGAAACATAAAAAAGGAAATATTCGAACATGCACAAATCTCCAAAATAGTGAAAAATGCAACAGACTACATGTACATCAATTACCGACACATGACTACTCCCACTTAGTACATATAGTTTTGCGAAAGTTTTATTGCACTTAAAATGGCATTGATGGATATAATAAGGGGTAAAGATTTCAGCTGTTGACAGACCTCAATTTTACAAATGTTCAACAAATTCAAATCCTATTCTCAATATTGACCCCATTACGAGTTTCAACTGACATTAACCCTAAAACATTTTCCCTGGACCAAAATCCCACCAATTTTCAACAAACACTGACCACAGTTCAACCAACACTCAACAGGTTTTCAACATACACTGACCACAGTTCAACTAGCATTCAACCTGATTTCAACATACACTGACCACAGTTAAACCAGCATTCGACCTTATATCAACATACACTGACCACATTTCAACCAACTTTCGACTTGATTTCAACATACACTGACAACAGTTCAACCAGCATTCAACCTGACTTCAAAACACACTAACCACACTTCAACCAGCATTCGACTTGTTTTCAACTTGCATTGACCACAGTTCAACCAGCATTCGACCTGTTTTCAACATACACTGACCACATTTAGACCAAAATTCAACCTTTTTTCAACGTTGAAAGTGAACGTTGAATCAACGTTATGTTTTTAACGTCATGTCAATTTTAAATCCAACACTACTTTTCAACATTGATTCAACGTTGAATCTGACGTTTATTCATTGTTGATTCAACGTTGTTGTGCCTGCTGGGAAACAATCAATGGGAAATTACCGGAATTTTTTTTCCTTTGTGATAACGTGGGAGGTAACGTGTATGACAAAATCGTTTAAGAAATAATTCCTCCTGTGACAGTATTTATTAGTTACATGTCAGCAGGCAGTTATAAAACTTGAATAATAGATTTAAAATATTTGTGGGTTTATATTTTGGCTGACAAACTGAGTCTAAAAGTAGGTATTTAACGATTATCTAACTGTCTCAAATAAAAGTTATTATTAAATTTATACTTTGTTTTATCAAGAAAAAAATAAAATATATATCCGCTTAGATATAGTGACGCAGTTCATGTGGCAGGGTTGTCTTATAGTTATTTGTTACGGTGTTTTTTTTAAAAAGACTGAAATCTTTTTTTTTTATTCAAAAGGGAAGTAAAAAATGAACTACGTTCAATTATATTAATCCCATTTCCGGTTTTCCAATTTAATTAGATTTGTTTGTTCTCATTTCCTTGAAGAAAAAATATCGGTGTTAATCTCCATAGAACCAAGAGGAAACGATCTATGAAATAAAGATTCAAGGGACACCTAGTGAGAGCAGACCTACAAAATCATAGTGATATGTACAGCAACCTGAAGTATACTATCCAAAAAATTGTATGATAGCTGCAGAAATAATAGATCAGTGGATTCATTCGGATGTCCGTCTTTTCGATGCCTTCTTATAATTTTGTTTATTTATAATACTGAATTGACCTTAGTTTCAATAGTTTATTACATTATTTTTCTGTTAGAGTCCTCCACTACCGTATGCACTGATTTTTCAGCTTGTAGGTACACGCTTTTTTAAATGTGATGAATATCATCAAAATGTTTAATATTTGCTGTTAATATTTTAACGATACACTTGGTATAAAAATACCATTTAACGTTCATTAACTGATCAAAACTGTTGGCCTCTGGTTTTCGTTGAATAAGATTGAGAGTTTATTTTGTTTATCATTTATTATTATTATTTCGGTAACCAATGTTTTATGTTATATCCCACCATTTGTTACTGATAAATAATTATTTACAGTTTCTGCAACAACTATTTGCCAGTAAAAAAAACCAGTTTATTTAGCTATTGTTAATTAGTACTTCAAAATCAATCATAAATAGAAGGAATTATGTCTAATTATTACAGCAGTCATTTCATTTCCTTTACATTCATTGTAAAAACAACGATACACATGCTTAAATAACTAGCATTCTTAATTTGTGTCGATTGAATTGTATGTTAAAAGTTTTAAGGATCGAGTTTTACCAAAGATATCACATACAGTCAATATCTTCGAAATTCCTGTGTTAGTCTCTTTATAAATTTGGCTTTAGGATGACACATATGCTAGACCAGCATTTATACCTTTTTACCGACTGACCACTGACGACATATTGTTTTACCTAAGGTTGATAGAATTCACCTTAACTTATCTCAAATATATATGCTACCTATTTGCTGGAAAAAATAAAAACTGTTGTTTCTATAAATTGATATAACAAAAACACAAGTTTAGATATGGTAATATATCATATGTTCAACACAGTATGAATCCATTCTGAACTCGTTCGCTAACGTCTTTTTGATTGGAAGCTTCATATATTTACTCACGACTGTAAATAAAAAGTAAAAGCTACCAGAGGAATTCAAAGTAATACGTCGAAATATACTGACAACGCCTTGACTAAAAAAGAAGTACACAAAACACAACACAGAAGGATAAAGACTGATCAGCACAAACCCCACCAACAACTAAGGGGTGATCACAGGTGCTCCGAAAGGGTAAGCAGATCCTGCTTCACATGTTGCACCCTTCGTGTTGCTCATGTTAGTTATAACCCGGTTATAAGTCTAATTCGGTAGGTCATACTCGGGAAAAGGGGACAGGATTAAACAGTAACAATTTATAGTAAACTCGATAATTGGTTCTGAACATCAAAGTTCACAAGTTACTCGTTGAATCAACACTTTTCAATCCATCGAATAAGTTTCTATAAAATATAATGCAAAGATGCTCGTCAAGATTAAAGCCCAAATGTTTCCCTTAGTGCGTCTGTTATGCGGCCATAAAATAAAGAACGATATTTCAAAGAAAGGAAATGTAACAAAGTTTAGGCTATATAAGTAATACAAACAAAGTATAAATGTCATTCTTTATTTTCCTGTGATCTGATACTTTAAAGGACGAACTGATTTCCTTTTGAAAAGTCAAAACCTTGGATATATCCCTTTTCCTTGCAAATGAAAATAGCCATACAAAAAAAGTAACATTTTGCCTTTCTAAGAACGCTCATAATCCAAATATTGAAAGATAATGATATATAACTACCTTAAAAAGTGAAGAACTATATGATATAAAAGGGCATAAATGAATAAACAAATACATCTAAGACCAACTTTGCCTGAGGGCGTTGGAATAAAGTTTTACCAGACTATGATTTAAATCTCTAATAATACAAAAAGCTTCTCGTCATTGACAAACTTGTGCACATTATTCTTGCACGACTTCCTCGCTTTGCAAACATTACATACATTATGTGTCTATATTAAGTGGCATAAAAAAATTAAACTAAAAACAATCAACATTTGGATCGTGTTCAGAGTTATGAATTAATCCCAGAAAATACCTGACGCACTGATTAAACAACAATACAATCATCATAACTTAATAACTAATTCTATAGATACCAACATAAAATATTTCTTGTTGCTAAATAAATAATATAACTATAAACATGAAAAGGGTTGTCATATGTAAGATGCATGTGGTTATAGTAATGAAAATATTAGGTTCGTTTAGCTTCGTTCATTGAAATCAATAACTCCACTGCATGTTCCTGCTTATATTACTTACATGTACCTACAGATGCGTACTTTTTAATTAAGTCAGCAGAACATCACGATATTTATATTTTGAAAAAAAATATTACATATCTTTTATATCTGGAGCCATTTATGGTTAAATATATACTACTTGAATTTGGGTGTTATGTAAGTTTTCAGTAACTGCAAGTACTCTTAAATCGGAACTTTATAGATATTTGACATTATATACGCCGATATGTGTTTCATGTATGTTAGGTATCGTTCTAATTCGTCTAAGTTTTTCCAATTGGTTTTTACATTTGGATCTTTGTTGTGCACCATCACAACAGTCTCTACATACACTACAAACTGCTCAGAGTCTGAAAATACCATATTTTCTGATCGACACAGATTTTATTTGATGAGACTCGACATAATCTCGACAGTACTTAGCTGCACTCGACGTTGGTCTCGCCTTTACTTAATAAGTCGGATTGAGTACTTGATAATTTTGAAATACTGTGGATTCATTTGTTTACGTGGGTACCAGTTTTCGTGGTTTAAGGTAAACTTGCAATTTTGCGGATAATTGATTTCGTGGTTTTGTCAAAGTCTGCATACGTTCTTGTAGAAAATTTGCGTTTCGTTGAACTTTCAATTCGTGGTTCCTCTGTACCCACCACGAATTGTTCGATAATTGGTGTCCAACGAATAATAATGAATCCAGTCTGTATATGGTCTTGAAAAATGCTCGACCTATCTCAACCAGTCTCGACTCAGTCTGAATCAGCCCATCTCAACTATATATTGATCTTACAAAATTCCAGATTATTTGGTAGTTTGGTTCATTGCTGTCAAAGGACAAGGTACACTAAGGTCCGTATTTGACCCCCTTTTTTGTCAAATCTTTTTTTTATGAAATAAACGAAATTATTATCGGAAATAATTGGCATATATCTGTTCTTAGGTAGCTTATGCGGATTTTAATTTTTGGTAAAGCAGAAACCTGATTTTGGGTTGCTTAAAGTGATCTGATTACGTCAAAAGATAGCAAAATGTTGATTTTTGGACCGAAATTCATTGTTTTTAAAGGCCTCCGCCAACGTGAGCCACAGAAAAGAATGGTGACAAAGATAGCATTCAAACGGGATTTTCTGATAAAGAAAAGAAACTATTGGCTCACGTTGGCGGAGGCCTTCAAATATGAAAAAAAAACCAATCCTAAAAAACAACTTCGCCGTAATAGTAATATCGGAGCGGAATCGGAGAAATGGCTAAAAATCTCCGCATTCGGCTGTGATTACCAGACACCATCAACTACATCAAGAATATTTCCAAAAGTGAGGTTTTTAGTTTTGAGATTTTGCAATCATTCTTTAAATTGTATTTTTTTTCTTTTTATCAATCTGGATTTTGTTTAATCAATTTTGATCAACAACTATATGGTGAAAACGTATGCATTTGGCTAACACGATAAACAGCCATTTTCATTTGTCCCTCCGGTTGAGTCACGATATAAATTAAAGCAACAAAGAGTTTGAATAATTAAATAATATTTCGTTTCAAGTACAAAATAAGGTGATAATTCGGGACAAAATATCGGTCCGGTTGCAGACTACTTTGAAAAATAGACTACCGCCGAAATCAACTAGTTTTGCTTATTATTAACCGGAGATTTTTCTAATGAGCTAACATAAAAAAAACAAGTAAAAAGTATATAATTCCCAGATAATTTCGTTTACAAATAGAATAAGCTGAGAAAAATAACAAATGAAAAAAAAAGCAGTAGTGATTAGTATGTCGTTTTAAGTAAATCTATATGGGTCGACAACGTATCCTACCGTAGTTTATAATCGGTCATCATGTTGGTTCGTTCGGATTTTGTTATTGTACTTATCACATGGAAAGACTCCTCATTGACGTCACTACGCTAATACCAGCGTACAAAATAAGTGCAGAATACATTTTTTCTACTCTTCTAAATAAAATTTTTTTTAAAGATATGTTTTCATTGTTATTCTAAAGTATTGTACAAAAATGCCAATTTTCTAAGTGCCGTTTCAAACCTGACTTCCGAATGCCTAAACACATTCCAGAACTTCAGAAAATCCCTCTTCCGGCCTCCATTGCTTTGTTTACATTCCATTAAGCGTCATCAATCTTAATGGCAGACCAAACAGGCCAAGCAAATCGTATTTTTAAGAATTTCAAAATGGCAAGCACCTTACGTCTTACGCGATTTTCCCGTGAAAAAAAAACCCATCCAAATTGAAAGAAAAACTTTGGGAAACAAACGATAAGCATGCCATATTTTTGTTCAGGAATATAGAGTAGGTTAATAAAAAACAATATACATATATTTTTCATAAAATTTTTTTTTGGTTCAATGTAAAGAGATCGATATTCTGACCATAAGTAAATATTCATATGAAATTCCATTGATGTCAAATTTCATGGCTAATAATGAGGTTTCCTATTGAATAAACCCCCAATTTATTGCAAACTATTTCAAAGCAATATCATACAAACAAATTATATAATTGCCTTGTACTAAAAAATCACCTAATTGACAGTAGAGCAATTTGATTGGATATAACGATTCAATGTGTCACGTGGTTTTGAAGTCATTAGAATTTGAATGTAAACAAACCGGGTCAGCCGCTCCAGTATGGAACAACATCGTACATTCAGTGACCGAAAAACAATTAGCGGTAACCAATACACAGTAAAACAAAGCTAAGTCTACAGAAAAATAAAATAAAAAATGTCCTTAAGTGCACGACTTACCACCATTGCGGGATAGTGCAGTGGTAACGCTTTTGCATTTTGTCATGGCGTCTAACGTTCGAGTCTCATCATAGACAAGGAAATAATATTTTCAATTTTGTTTTACAAGTATCATTTTATCTTATTTCAAGGAGAAAGAAAAGCAGAAAACTGTTCGAGTTACTGATATCATAGCCAGCAATTTAGTGTGATTTCTAAACATAAAGTTTTAATCATTTCAATGGGATGTCACATGATTTTATTCAAAGTTCGAGCCTCATTCAATTTTTTTTGCCTTTGGAATCATTTTTTCAATAAGAGAAGTAGAATAGAAGTCATTTGAAGAAATAATATTAAAGGGAGTTCCTTTATATAGATTTTATATATAGTTGTTTCAGACAGACACGAATTTTCTTAAGGTTTCACTTGTGTCAACAGATAACAGTAATATGTTTTAACAAAAAGATTTTCCGGTTCTTGATTTTTAAAGTAAAAATGGTAAAAAAATATGTATCATAACATAATTAAAGGTTACACAAAATGCTTGGACGACCTGATGCGCAAGGTTTAATATAATATATATTTTTCTGTCTTATTTACAGATATAAAACTGTCATCCTGATTATGTAAACCATGGACACCAAATAATGAAATTCATGGACGTTCTTGTGCCTGTTCTCGAAAATGGTATAGTTATTTTGTTATATATCATTAGAAATTTATAATACTAAATAAGTTTTGATTTATGAACATTTTCTCATATTTCATTTTGGCTCCGTATAATTTCGATATCAGCAGCATGACTTTTGTACTCTTAAATCACGTTTTTATCAATGGTATTATAATTCAGAATTTGAAATACACGTCTGTAGCCAATGCCTCCTTAATATATATTTTACAAGATAAGCGAATGTAGCCTTTTAAGGCCGTTTAATAAAGATAAATAATTTTGCAGCTGCTCATCATATATTACAAATATATTTCGATATCTATTTTAGGTACATACATAAGGGGTTACAGAATTGATATTGATAAGAATGAAGAAACATAAGGAATAGTAAATATATACAAGATTACTTTTTATTTCTATGTATATTAAACAAAACAGCTTGTAAGGGTATTCTCGGAAGAAGACCATACAATGAGCACAAGTGTCCGCTGGATTGAAATAACTTGGCATTGAAGGTGGTCTGCTATTGAAAAGATGAACAAAAAAAATTATATAAGAAAAATTAATGTTGGGTTCATGTCAATGAGAGCCACCATTCGAACATCACAAATGTCCCAAGACTGATACCGCATGTTTAAAAATTTACTGCATCAAGATGCATCTCGTATTGCATACTAGACACTATAAAATTGGTCTTATACAGCATATCATACCCCACACAATACAATTTTTCGGACAGCTTTTAACCGTTTGTCAATACTTTGAATATTCATACTACCGCCGCCGTTTAATAGTATGACGTTCTCTTCATCAACTTGTGTACAAGTGTATAGATACATTTAATTACTGTTAGGGGTATATGGCAGAAGATATTGTTCAGTGGAGGATCCAAGGGGGGGGGGGGGGGAGTTCGGGGGTTGGACCCACCCCTTTGTATTGCACGATTAATGCATTTGAATGGGGGCATATGGTTTGAACCCACCCCACCCCCTTTTTTTTAAATGGCTGAATTTGCTCCTGTTGGTTGCATTGGTGTTTACAATAAGATAAATAACTGAAAATAAAGGTTAAATAAGAATAAATGATTTTTGATTGAATAATTAAGATAATTTCTCATTCATTTTCATTTTTAGGTAATGCTGTGAGGATGTCTACCCAACGCAATTTCAGTTGCATTATATGTATGAAAACGCATTTAAAAGAGACAAATCGACGAGCAATATTTAATTCTGGATTGCGGAACTATGTAGAGTCCATTTTAAAGAGACATGTGTACGAACATGACACAATTTGCTTAAAATGAAGAACACGAATCCAACGAGAAATTCAGGCGAACAAATTATTCAACAATGTGACTGCTGCAGAAAATATTAAAAGCAATGAAAAAAACCAACCAAGCTCTGGAGGCGTTCTTTGTCCAAAAAATATACAACCCCCAATATGTTGTACCACAAAATCGCACCGTAGGTGTATTGTTTGTAAAAAGGAAAATTCAAATAGGCATAAACTTATTGTTGTTTCAAATGAGGCTAAGACACAAACATTTATAGACAAGGTCATCTTTATTTCCACGAACAGTATGTGTTGTTCTGATCACCTTATTAGAAAATACTTCAAGCAAGAGGCTTTAAAAGCATTAAAGCATACTTCTCCGTAGACATTCTTCAATCGCACGGATATAAACGACTTGTTAGATACAACCAGGTCAATGTTAAAAGATGTCGGAAAACTTAATTTTGATGTTCAGATATCAATGTCAGATGACGATTTTGTTAATCTCACTGGACTAACCAAACAACAGTTTGACGTTGTCGCTACACACGTTACAGACTTGAGAAACTCTGAAGTACGTTCAATAAGAACATGTCTAGCTATTCTCCTGGTCAAACTACGCACTGGATTATCAAACTCAATCTTGGGAACTCTTTTCAGCCTTAAGTCCTATAATATACGGCGATCCGTACACTCAGCACGGGAATCTCTTATCAAAAATTATGTTCCTTCATTTTTAGCTCACCGGGGCCCGAAGGGCCCCATGTGATCTTATGCCATCACTTGGCGTCCGTCGTCGTCCGTCGTCTGTCGTCGTCTGTCGTCGTAAACTATTTAAAAAATCTTCTCCTCTGAAACTACTGGACCAAATACCTTCAAACTTTAACTAAATGTTTCTTAGGGTATCTAGTTTATAAATTGTATCCGAAGTTTTGACCCATCGACAAACATGGCCGCCATGGCTAAAAATAGAACATAGGGGTCAAATGCAGTTTTTGGTTTATATCTCAAAAACTAAAGCTTTTAGAGCAAATCTGACAGGGGAAAAAATTGTTCAATTGGTCAAGATCTATCAGCTCTGAAATTTTCAGACGAATCGAACAACCCATTGTTGGGTTGCTGCCACCGAATTTGTAGTTTTAACAAAATTTTGCAGTTTTTTGTTATTATTTTGAATATTATTATAGATATATATAAACTGTAAGCAGCAATAATGATCAGCAAAGTAAGATCTACAAAAAAGTTAATATGACCATAATTGGCAATTGACCTCTTAAGGAGTTATTGCCCTTTAAAGACAATTTTACACAATTTGTTCATCAAGTTTGTTAACATTTAAACATCTTCTCCTCTGAAACTACTGGGCCAATTACCTTCAAACTTTAATTGAATTAAATGTGAGCTTATGCCATCACTTGGCGTCCGTCGTCGTCCGTCGTCTGTCGTCGTCTGTCGTCGTAAACTATTTAAAAAATCTTCTCCTCTGAAACTACTGGGCCAAATACCTTCAAACTTTAACTAAATGTTTCTTAGGGTATCTTGTTTATAAATTGTATCCGAAGTTTGTATCCATCGACAAACATGGCTGCCATGGCTAAAAATAGAACATAAGGGTCAAATGCAGTTTTTGATTTATATCTCAAAAATTAAATCTTTTAGAGCAAATCTATTCTGAAGTAAATGGCACGGAAAATAGATGTCCTAAAATTACTCTCCAACAAATCAGAGATATAACAATGGGAGTATATCAACTAAAGCAGGCCTCAAGATATACAAAAAGCCATCTATCTGATGACAATTACATGCTCCAGACTTGCCGTGACCGCCCTAATCTATTATGAGTAAAACTAACATCCAGACATTCGTCCTCAAGAGTGTACAGTTTATGGATTGAATTAAGTGGAGATGAAGTCAACGGCTGGTATTGCACCTGTAAAATTGGCGCCCGGGTGATCGGTTGTTGTGCGCATATTGCATCTACAATGTGGTACCTTGGTTATAGCAGGTGGGAACTAGAGACACAAAGCTCGTGTAAATATGCGGATTCAATTTTGAATGTAAAAGATGTGCCACTTGAAGCAGATTCCAATTCTGATAGTGACGTTTTCATTCAGGAGTGACTCTCTTACACTTATATTTATTGACAGAGGTTAAGATGCAAATGCATTGATATAGTGAATTTATTTAAAAGGGGGTGGGTTTTTTATGATTGTTGTCTAAACAAACTATTTTGCGGACTTCAGCATACGATTATTGTTCTTGTCTTGCAAAATTCTATTAGCTTTTAATGTTAAATACTTTTTTTTCTCGCTGATGGTACATACTTTACTGTTAATTATTGGCTCACTAATTAAGAATAAGAATATGTTTGTACACATTTGAGTCACATGGCAGGGGTTCGATCCATGTGAGTTTTAGTCATAGTTTAGGTTTCAGTCATTTTGCTCTTACTGAACATACTCTACATAAAACAGTATAGAAATCTAAATAATGAACGACAATTATATTGAAATAAAAAATAGCTTGGTGCACCTTGTCAGCAGATCTGGTTAAATTTTTATCTCCTTGGAACTGATTGACGTGTGGTGTTATGTGTCTTTAATAAATAAGACTTTGGTCACTTTGGAGATTACACATTTTGTGTGGTAATACGTACATATATATTATATGGAGTGTCACTATTATGTGGTTGATATATGATTATGCAATATGATAGGTTTATCAAATTACCTTCGCTTTTAATATGGACATCCTACAGTTTAAATTCAGACTCTAAGTTTTGTCTTTTAGCAGTATTTTTTCACAGATTTTCACCAATGGCGTGCATGTTGTTATCCATATTAGACTATATCTTAAGATGCTTTTACCCGTTTTTGCGTAATATATACTTAACCTAGTAAGCTATACATGTTTGACTGTTTGTTACTCTTTGGTCAAGTTGTTTTCTCTTTGACACATTGTAATTTGTTTATGCTTCTATATTTAGTCTATTGGAATTATAAAATTCAATTCATTTGAAGAGGGGGGCCAAAAATGGCCCTTATTGTACCTTGTCCTTTAAGGATTTAACTTAAAGCTAAAAAAAGCCAGAATTTTCATTTGATGCTTAATTCAGATGCTATCACTTTTTAAATCAACTAGGATTTCCATATCATTCTATAGCTATCTCAATTAAATATTGATCTTAGAAAATGCCAGTTTTTTTTTTTTTGGTTTATGGCTGTCAAATTTAAGTATTTGATTAATAGGTTAAAAAAGCTAGAATTTTAAGTTCACACTAAATTCAGATAGTCACCTTTAAAAAAAATTGTATAACTTTTTTCAAATCTTTTGACTAAATTTATAGTCAAAACTGATCGAAACTGAGTCGAGATTGGTAGAGACTGAGTCGAGTCTCTCAAGACTAGTCAAGCATTGTCGAGACCATATTCAGACTATACCAAGATCATCAAGTACTCAATCAGACTTATAAAGGAAAGTCGAGTCCACGATCGAGTACATTTAAGTACTGTCGAGATTATATCAAGTCTTGTAAATTTATATACAGTAAGGTCAAGCACAAAATTTAGTCTTTGCAGTTTGTAGTGATATTTTCGTTAAATCTTTTGCAGTTATTTAGTCTTTCTGCGTACCCTTCTTAAAACAAATGCAGTAAAATTCTTGCTTGGTTCAAAAACATTATAAGGATAAGGAATTTAAGTGGATAACACCCAATAGGTCAAATAGATCTAATTTTTATTAAAACTGAAGACCTTTACCAACCAGTTGCTGTGTAACAAGAAATCAAAAAGGCTGGCTCTCATTGTTTCTTTGCATATCTTTATGAAAAACGTTTGATAACGCGACCTTTGTAGCTTGTATTACAAATTACTATCATCGTTTTATATATTCAAGCGGACATATGCGAATTCATTCCTTGGAATAAAGTAGTACATGGCTTATTGGTTTGAGATACTCTCATCTTCAATTTATAACCGGCTATTGGTACTGCAGATACAGCAGAACTCACAGAACAAAATCTCGATTGCAATATACATTGTATTGCGATATCAATACAAACTATAAACAAACGCTGCTGTAACTGATGGCATAAACATTTGTTATGAATGGCATTACAGATCCTATTGAAAATGCATAATGATAGCCGGTAATAGGATGGCTGATTACTTCGCAATGTTTCTAACGGTACATCTATTAGTACCGAGACTCTCCTTGAGAGTTATATGGCATCTTTAGAATGTAAAACAAACACGAATGATCGATCTCGTGATCTGTGAACTTCTAACATTGCTATAAATAAGCATGTTCTTTCAAAAAGAGAATGGAAACTAGAATGCGTCAAAATATACAACAAGACGGCCAGAGAGCAAAAACAACACAAGATCACCAATGATTTCTCATTCACGCACTTGTAGGCGGTCGGCTTCAGTATATATAATTGTTTTCGACAATGTGAATGCTATGATACCCTTAGGGTATACATGATAATTATGAGTTTAATTCTTACTAATACTTTAAGGATATTTCTATTTATGATATTCTACATCTTTTTGGAATGAAGATAAAAGACGACCACGCACTATTATATTCAAAGTCAGGGCAAATAAATCAGGGAAGAGTCAGTCATCAAGGTTTGCTTTTAGTAGAATAGATTAAATTCTTGAACCTAAATGTTGAGGGTGAAATTCGTTTTTTTCCTCCGTGACCTCGTATAAAAAAATCCGATTAAATAAAATAACAAAATTTAACTCCTTTATTGTAAAGACGATGAAGGTATACCAAGAAAAGCGCTTCGGATGCGTGCAATTTATAATCTGTTGTTTTAATTTTTTTAGCATTTGGTCGATACCTCTGCTGGTGGACTATCAGTCCCCGTGGGAATCATTAGCCTAGAAGTCATAACTTGGGTACTGACATGATTTATACCAAACTTTTTGAAAAATTATTAGAATATAAGAATTCATCTCGCTCAGGCAAATATCACCTCAGATGGATTTGGCTATCCTTTTATGTCCTTAACGAAACTATTGCTCTTTTACTGTTTTGGTTCTTTTACATCCTGGCTTTCAAATAATCGGCTTTGAGCGTTCCGGTGAAGATAAATCCAGAAAAGCGGTTCGGACGCATGAAATAAATGACGTGTTGTTTTCATTGTTTTGAAGAATGTACCTCTAGCGTTCACAGTTGTTATCCTGGTATCTATGTATATACTTTATAAATCATTTCCTCTGAAATGACTAGGCCAAATGGTACCAAACTTTACCTTAATTATCCTAAGGGTATCTCGTTTAAAACGTGTTCTTTTGATTGATCATGTTGATAGCGTTATTTTTATCGGTTTTTATCATGTGCATGGACTTTTCTTTTTGAATTTGCCTTGGAGTCCGTTTTCCTCGTTATACTTTTGTCTTATGACGTCTAAGAATGACCTGTAGATTAAAAACACATTGGGGTTATAAGTTAAGCCTTCATCCAATATTTACGGTGAAATCTATAAAGAGTTACATTTGTACAACGTTGTGTTTGACTTTCTAGTGTACAGATAAGACAGACTAATCGATTTACAGGAGAATTTAAGATAGGTTTACAAGTTTTTGATTACATTGATCATCTACATCAATACGATTTTTCCATTCAAATTATAATATATGTCAATAAATAAATAATCAGTTCCCAGATCATACGTAAAGTTCCTATTTTTAAGATCCGGTAACGCAGCTGATCTTTTTTTTTCTTGGAGCTGAACTTGTTTTACTGTATTTCGTATTAACTGAACACAGATTATGTATAATGATCGACATCCTTACCGATATGTGATATTTGTAGGACAAATAATAAAATCTGCCTCCGTTTGGTGTTCAGAATGTGAAGAAGCCATTTGTAATGACTGCGAAAGACAAAATAGCATCATGGAATTTTCAAAGAACTATAACACAATACCCATAAAAGATTACAAGAAACTGCCGAGATATAATGGTGCAAAACAAAAATGCATACTTCACAGCTGAAAATTCCACTTTTATTGTTTTATTCACAATGAACCATGTTAAGTGTCTTGCATTACAGAGAAACATGACACCTGTCAAAAATTGAAGCCATTATTGGCAGTAGTGGGAGGAATAAAGTCGTCTGCTGCATTTGCAGATTTATAAAATAAGACAAAAGACATCAATGCACTTATCAGCAATCTGATAATCGAGCAAGTTTTGGAGTTCTGAAAAATAAAATCATTTCGGAAGTGAAAAATGTCCGAGCAGCAATACATTATCATTTAGATAAACTCGAAACGGGTCTTTTGGATAAATTGGACAACATTGAGAAAAAACAAAACGGAAATGTTAATAGTTTTATTGAAAAGCCTTCAGAAAAGCGTAAAAGTACTGATAATAATGCTGGTGACTTAGAAAGAACTAAGCAACACGCCTCGAATTTCCAAGCTTTCCTTGGTATACATGAATGGAATAAAAGCGTTGAGAAAGAAGAAGAAAAATGGATGTCTTTTAAAACCAACCAAATAATGAACACTTTTGATATTCTCATAGAATTTTCGCCGATACTTATGAAGTTCCAGAAAGATGTAAAAGAATTGGCAAAGTTAGACTTGAGGTCTTCTTCCTCAAAGAACATTCTTCTAAAGAAGGATAAACAGGGACTGATTTTCGTTCCTGTTTCTCATAATATAGATAACGTTAAATATTGACCAATGTTCGCTCTTTCCAGACACCAGATGGAGCATCCAACGACATACCTATACCAGGTATCAATATGTTCGACGACGGGAGAATTGTATATTGTAAAACAAAAGATTAGTTATAATGAATCAAGAAGGCAAGTTTATCAGAACTAATCAACTTGAAAACCAATGTTTTGATGTTGCAGTGATAAATAAAGACACAGTTGCTACAACATTAGTTTTTGCGAGGAAAGTTGTTATTGTTGATGTAAACTCATCAAAAGTACAAAGGAGTATGCATACGAATGACGAATGCTACGGTATTATTACATGTAGTACAGATGAACAATTGGTCGTCAATCTCATCAACATGACCATTCAGTTCTTTGATCTTTCTGGTAATGCCTTGTCAACTTTGTCAATAACCGATATATTCGTTCAATGCTCTGTGTTGAATGACAAACTTCATTATACAACATACAAAAGTGATGCTGTCTACTCGACTGATTTGTATGGAAAAGTTTGTTGGAAATTTGACTTTTAGAAATCGGACCGGAATAATCAACGATGCTTCTGGAAATATTTTCGTAGCGTGTAGGACAAGATGGGAAGGAATCAAGAGTTATCTTGACAGAAGAAGATGGACTTCAAAAACCCAGAGCAATACATTACAACCGTAAAACCAACATCATTCTTGTGTGTGATAAATTAGGACAATGCTTTCTATACAAAGTTACAAACTGTTTTTTTTTTTTTGTTCATACCGTTGAAAAAACGCGTTTGTATACTGTTCATTTTTTCAGAAATTTAAGACGAATAGCAAGTTGTATAACTTACAACACAAATGTTTTCTCCTAAATTCAAATTATAATCATGCGTCAAATATGTTTAACAAAAACTCTTGGAAGAAAGGAAACAGTGTGTCTGTCTACTTTCTTTGTACTATATGTTCATAAACAGATGAGTGAGACAATCAAGTATTAAAAAAGTTTTACTTTGGAATTACACAAAACAAATTATATTAGAAGAAAAAACCGAAGCTTTAAATTCTTATCAAGAATATAGAATAGAGAATGGAAACGGGAAATGATTAAAAAAGACAACAATCCAACGAATGAACAGAAAACAGCCCAAGACCACCAAGGGAAGCGAGTAAATATCGAACCCGGATGCGGGCCTCAGATGGCCCCTAAACAATAAAGTATGGCATAGGGTTATCCATCAAAATTGAAAGACACCTTTTCTGTTTCAATGACTTTCAAAAAGGTATTTCACATGATGACTACGAAAATACTTTCACTTGAAGAATATATAAGAGGGAAAGCAAGTGTTCAGCAATTATATATTAGTTTGCACTTTACATGCTTTATGGAAATATTTAAGTGCTCTTATTAGTTCTGTTTCAATTTGCTTTGTTTGGTTTTCTTTTGTTTTTTTGTTTTTTTTTTGCGTGTTTTTTTTCTTTTTTGTGCTTTTTGTGTTGTTGGTGTATTTTCTTGCATTGCATGCTGGTGAAGCAGTTATGGAGAAAAAAAATTATACCAAGGTCATACAAGTAAAAATAAAATACATCACAACTAAAGTGCAAAACATTCGAAAGTCAATAAATAGTCACTTTGATATAGTTTAAACTGACCACTACGAAATAGCAAAAAAGTACTGAAAGTGGCGTTAAACACCAATGAATCTGATCTCTGGAGCCAGAAATACAATGTTTTAGATGATATGACTACCGATCCGATCGATGATTCTGGAAATATTTATTTGAAGAGTAGTAAGAAAGCATTAGTATGTGCAAGGATTGCAAGGGATCTAGAATTCTCTTGATTAAAAAAAATGGACTAAATAATCCAAGAGCAATACATACAGGCGTGAATTGAACATACTCCTTGTGTGTATTGTGATTTATCCGGAAAATGTTTTTATACAAAGTTACAGTTTTTCAAATTTTTTTACACCAGGAGGGGACGTATGTTGCCAATTTTCCCAGCTAAAAGACACCATCAGTTCCAAAAAGTACTTTTTGTTAGAACAATCATAATCATAACGGACACAAGACGAATAGACAAACAGTAGTCAACAAAACGTGATACAGAAAAACTAATCTCTGATCAACAGAAAAAGACCTCTGGTGACCAAAAAGGGCAAGCTGCCTAAAGAAAGTTAATTTGGTATCCTTTGCCTTCCTTTTTTCCCACAATGTTATCGAGACCTTAATATTCTAAAGTCCTTCATTAAATTTATTTCAGTTTTAATTCTAACATTCTATATGGAATCATGTGATGCCTAAGACGCATCTATATTTGGGAGAGAACATTTCGTTAAATTCACAAGACTTTCTTACTATTTTTAATCTTTTGGAATAACTGATTGTTGCTTACGTAATGTCCAGTAGCAAATGTTTCATGCATATTTAAGAAGAAAACAAATTAGCAATTAATACAACTGGTAGTTTCTGAAATATATACTGCCAGTTGAAAATAAGGGCGTGTTGGATACGAACAAAAACGTTGGCCTTGCAACAGGAAATCTCGTACTGTTGTTGCAAGAGTTCTTAAATGTGCAGAGAGTGTGTTTTGAATTCATATACCATAGATACATTTTTGTACATGTTGGATGGTTGATTTCTCAAATTATACAAGTCTACCCTGTTACTTGTTCATGGGCAAGTCCCAAATAAGGAACATCCTCGAGCTCCTCATTTTGATAATTTGAAGTAGACGGCATATCTTTGATACTTATTGTTAATTTTACTTACAACTGATTGATGAATATCCGATAATAACAATAAGTTAAACCTTATACAGTGGTTGTTCACAAAGGTCAAGTCTGACTTCAGGGTTTGGCGGCGATCTTGCGACCTGATGTCTAATTTCAAAGGACCTGTGGCCTATATATTTAAAGGAGCTTTTAAACAAATGGTGTCAGAATGTTTGTTTCAATTTCCGTAAAAGTGACCTGGTGATGTGGCAATCGTTAAATGTGAACAAATGATATTCAAAATAAGGAAAGTACATGAGATTGCAATTTTAAGCTGGGTTTTTTTTCTGAAAAATAACATAGATATAGACCGTAATAAAATCACATTTGGGAATTATTAATCACACGCTTAATAAAGTGTTTCATCCATTTAGTTACTTTATGAACAATCAAAATGTTTTAAAACATACCAATCTAGATTATTACAAATAACCTCATGTCATTCTAAAATAACTAAAATGATACGATTCAACCAGTTTCTAGTGTTTGCAATTGTCTGGCATGTGCTCTACTCTGTCAACTAATGGTGTGTTTGTTTCAATCCATTTCACAATTTTTTTTTAGCATTCATCTGAAAAAAAATCAGAAATATCAAGCTTATTATTTACTACGCTGACGATCATTGTGTCTGCATTCGTCAGTTATGCTCTAATCAAAACAGTTGAAAGGCCAAATAAGATATATCGTTGAAAAACATCGAAATAAAAAAAATCCTAACATTTGTGTCAAAAACGACTGAGGCCATTTACATGTATGCTTGGAACAGAAAGCTTTAAGTCTCTTGAGTGATTTAAAAATTGTAAGCAGAAGATTTACAAGAATTGCTCGTATAACTGATTGATATTTCATGTCACATTAAGCCATGACGTATCTGCGCTAATATCATTCATAAAGTTTCCCGGAAAGTTATATTATTTCAAATGTATACTTTTTTGCAAGCTCTAACATATTTTTTTTTGTGAAATGAAAAAGAACCGCAATAACAGTACTGAAGTTTAAAAGTTGCCGCCGTCGTCAATTGTTTTTTGACGATAGCAAATATTCGATTTACTCTCTCCGCTGCGTTTCGCCAATATAGCTGCATTTGCAACAGTCAAATTTCCAATTGACGGCGGCAACTCTTCAACTACAGTACTATTAAATCTTAATATGGTACAATATTTCCATTTTCCAAAATTCACTGGTTAACAATTAATCAATAAACCGACTGCTATAATTTTCGTATTTAAACTCTCCATGTACACGGCTGTAATTCGGTATATCGAGGAAAATGATAATGAAAGAATACTGAACGGTGGTCAAGTATTGTGATCGGATCGTGAAAGATCTGGTAGCGGGTCGTGAATGTTATTAATTGTAATCCTACTTCAAATCTGTGACAAATCTGTTGTATTTTTAAAACGCGGAACAAATTCGAAAAAAAAACATTATGTCTGTCAAAATGATTCAACTTTCCTAATAATACCGTGCAATAAGATAAAGAAAATATGCAGTAATTTATGAGAAAACACAAAAGGCTATGGGATTCATAAAAAGAAAAACAAGTTTTGTATCTATAATGGTCACATTTCAATATATAATTATATATTTGAAACTGAATCTTTGGTGTGTCAGATAGTACAGTAAAATAAAAGTTTGTTTACCCTTGAAGCCGTTCATTTTGTTTTTGAAAACATTTAATTTTGTTGATTTTTCATCAAAATTGATTGTGAAAGATCGGCAACGCATTATCTTGATCGTGAAAGACAAGGCGTGACTAGACGGACGCAGGATGTTTTCGTTTTTTTACCTGTAACACTAACAGACATTTGCGCTTCAAATACTATGGAAATTTGCGGTTTAAACTTTGAAACACCTGAACAAAATTGACAAGACATTTGTACTTTTTACCTATAATACTTTACATTTTGTACATGTAATCCTTAGAAAATTTACCAAAGTCATGAAAAGATGTTCACATATTCTTTGAAAGTTCTTCCGAACAAACGAAAAAATCAGAAAAAATATTCGGGTAAACCAAACATATTATAAAAAATATAGTAATAAAATAAAATTGAAAATGGAAATGGGGAATGTGTCAAAGAGACAACAACCCGACCATAGAACAGACAACAGCAGAAGGTCACCAACAGGTCTTCAATGCAGCGAGAAATTCCAGCACCCGGAGGCGTCCTTCAGCTGGCCCCTAAACAAATATATATACTAGTTCAGTGATAATGAACGCCATACTTAACTCCAAATTGTACACAAGAAACTAAAATTAAAAATAATACAAGACTGACAAAGGCTAGAGGCTCCTGACTTGGGACAGGCGCAAAAAAGCGGCGGGGTTAAACATGCTTATGAGATCTCAACCCTCCCCCTATACCTCTAGCCAATGTCGAAAAGTAAACGCATAACAATACGCACATTAAAATTCAGTTCAAGAGAAGTCCGAGTCTGATGTCAGAAGATGTAACCAAAGAAAATAAACAAAATGACAATAATACATAAATAACAACAGACTACTAGCAGTTAACTGACATGCCAGCTCCAAACTTCAATTAAACTGATTGAAAGATTATGTCTTCATCATATGAATATCAGGCACAATCCTTCCCGTTAGGAGTTTAGTAGCATACCATCATAACATATATGAGAAGAACATAACCCGTGTCATGCCAACAACTGGTTTTTAAATAAATGTGTCTAGTGCCGATGCAAAGACCCTATAAGTGAATCAATATTAACCCCAAAATATGCAATCTTTAATGACCTGACAACAGTATCGTAACTATATCCCTTCTTTATAAGTCTATTTAAAGGTTTTGTTAGCTTCAGAGGTGAATACTGACGTTTTTGTGCTTTATAAAGAATATTTCCATAAAAAATTGGATGTGAAATACCTGAACGTATAAGAAGTCTGCATGTTGAGCTATATTTACGAATGATGTCCTTATACCGATGATAAAATTTAGTAAATGTTTTGACTAGTTTGTGATATCGAAAACCCTGGTGTAATAATTTTTCAGTAATACATAAATTTCTCTCGTTAAAATTTAAACATTGTTACATACACGAGCGAATCGTACAAGTTGAGATATATAAACACCGTAAGATGGTGACAAGGGAACGTCACCATCTAAAAATGGATAATTAACGATAGGAAATGAAAAATCATCTCTTTTATCATATATTTTAGTATTAAGCTTTCCGTTAATGATATAGATATCAAGATCGAGGAAAGGTTTCTGGGTAAACGATAGGAGAAAAGAAATTTTTATGGATGGAACATTGCAATTTTGACCGAAATTCTTCAATTAGCTTTCTTATAAGTGGATTAAAATTGGAAAATATATTTCTCTTGTGGTTATATTGTCTCATGAATAATCCGTGAAACTGTTCCATCATAGTTTATTTAAGGTTGTTTCAATTGGTGAAGACCAAATTTTATTTCTAAACCACCAACTGTATACCTGTCGACTTTTAGAAAGTGTCATGGTTGTTAAAAGGAATTTACTCCCATCCACCCTCCTGGAGTGTTGTCGCTTTCATCTGACACCATCATGATGGGGAAAGGTTTATGCTTTTAGCTGTATATAAATATATGAATGGTTTGTGTTTTTTTTCATATTAAATGTTTTTTTATGTCCTATTGAAAAAACGCAAATTTACTTTTTTAGAAAGCGCAAATGTCCTATTAAATTAAGTGCTAATGTCCAATAAAAAAACGCAAATGTCCTATCAGAAAGCGCAAACGTCCCGAACGACTAGACTTGATAGTCAACACACAATATTTCTTTTACCAATTGATAAACTTGCAACTAGTTAAACATGTTAAAGCGAGTAATTATTTTAACATTAATGCTTCCATTTTTTCATCTTTTTTTTAATGCAACACTTTTCCTTAAAAGTTATTAATATAACCAAAAACGTGTCTAAATAAGTAGATTTCTAAGATAAAAGGACCTTCAGGAGCGTTAATTTTTCAAAAGTAAAAGTATATATGTATCTATAATGCTTAATGCATCCGCCCTGAAAATATGTTTTTTTTTTCTGTAAGGGTTGTTACCTTCGGTTATATGGAGTGTCGTTCGTGCGTACATCGTATCACAATATTGGCTACTTTGTTGTTTATTTCGTGACTGCGCTGACATGAACTAAACAGGTACCCAGATAACGTTTTTTTTTTTACTTGATTGTTTGATCAGTCTTTCCACAATAGCTATACGTCATTGTACCCAACTTAGTGGGGAAATTATCAATCAACGTACCTCGCAAATGATTGTGCATGATGCCCAGCTTGAACTGTTATTAAGCCGAATAGGTTCTATTCTACATCTTGATTTGTATAAGAAATCAAAACTTAGGAATGAAGGACGGGCAAAAAGAATTAAAAAAACCATTTGAATCATTAAAATGGAATGACATGTTTCAAAGAGAATTTGTTTAGTCATTCGAATTATGAAAACAATCTTGTTGTTTACATATCTAATGTTATTGAAATGTTAAGGAGCAATCTGCTTTTTGAAGTTTTGTAGAAACCGTTTACTTGTAAACCTTGATTTTCTCATCTTCTCATAATGTTGAACCATTTTGACAGACAGCTTATTTTTTTGTCAATTTGTCAGTATGAGTCATTAAATTATATTAGTAATGGACCATGCATATGTCTTCTCGATAATATTTTCTTCACGATCCTATACTAGAGCTTTCACGATCCAATCGTAATACTTGACAACCGTTAGGTATTATTTCACGATCTTTTTTTCTCGATATATGGAATGACCCCCGTTATTTAGAGACAAGGACAATATTGCAAATATATTTTCTGTCGTTTTGTTTATCAGATATTTTCTTCTCACATTTCCGAGGTACTACTGAACAGAATCACTACACTGGTGGTAAGTAGGACGAGTTTGCTTTATTTAAACATAAGACAATTTTAGACATGGTTAAAACAAATTTTAAAAACTCATGTTGTCTTATTGTTAAAGATAAGATTAAAAATAACTTAATTACTAGAAATGTAAGCAAACCTATTCTTTTATTTGGGCAATCTGACCTTTGTAATACTTACTATAAATGATATAAAGAGAGTTAATGAAATTAAAACGTATAAACTATTACAGGATAATATTTCAATGTGAAGTTTGTAAACCTTTTCAAAGGATGAATTCGACATCAGTGTGAGCATCAATCTCCTATCACGGAAATCATGATGAGCATCGCAACTTCTGAAAAATCTTATAAACTTGGAAAACGTTCCTCCATAAACAGGTACTCTTTGAATGTTGTGATAGAAAAAAAAAAACAAAAAAAACTGTAATCATATCTGTTGTCATAAAGTCCTGTTCTCAACCGAAGTGCTTAGCGGAGAATCTGCAGATTCTATGTGTTAAGTTTTTGATTTGTATTGATCAAAAATGAAATCCGCTACCCACCAAATCAAGTGTTGTTCTGACTTCAGACCATCGCATTTCAGTTAGTAGACACTATTACACTTCAGCATGTTTAACAACGTATTTCAGCATTGACCATCGATGTTCAGAGTCTTAATTGTATGTTCCATAAATAATTTGATTTCATCATGATTTTTTTTGAATTTTCAATAAGTTATTATGATAATGTTGGCAATCTTGAGAAATAATTGCTAAATTGCAGTTAAGCACGAACGATTGTAATCGATTTCTACAACACATGACAATGATAACAAAAACAACAGAGTAAAACGTGAAAAAAAAATCCAGGTATGATATCAGGTGTTCCATGAGGGTAATCATATCCCGCTCCACATGTGGCACCCGTAATGTTGCTCACAGTAAGTACATATTCACACGGGAGAATGGCTACGACATTTGAAACACATCCGTTGTCTACTGTGTCACAGATATTTCATAACGGTCATCAAGCTTATAACATCCTCTTGAAATTTGTCAAAGGAATAACTTCCAATTTACCACTATGAATTCATTTGATTAACACCGCCCCTAAAGAAGATAGTTTCACAGTCGATATGAAACACGGCTTAAACACGTTCAATCCAGCCACAACATTTGTGTACATGTTCCGAAACAGGAACAAGCAATTCAGTAAATGCCATTGGTTGCTGTTTGCATTACTTTTGTTTTGTTGGTTTAGCCTTTTGTTCGCATTTCATTATCATTTTTTAAAGATTTAGCATACGGGTGACTATAATGCTCATCATTACTTCAATAAATTGGATCTTTTATATTGCCTGTTGTTGATTGGTATATTGCACAAAATTAACAGATATCATGTAAAGTGCGTATTTTGTTCATGAAAATTGTTAAAGCATTGGGCGGCGTTGTTGAACGCAGGGTAAATAACTGATTGACAACATTCTGTTTAGCAATTATGTTGATTTTCACATTAATATGTGAAAGATACAAACGATTTAAAAAAATATGTGTTATATGTCTAGTTGGTAGCTTTTACATTGATCGCTATTGAACATTTGAATTTCTTTGCTACTTTGCAAAATATTAAAGTAATGATGTTTAACGTGTGTTGTGCAAATATGATTCTCTTTGTTGACATAAAGTTGCTTACAGCCACGTTATTTGGACTTTGATGGTCAGTTGAGTCATTGACAATCATTCCCCAAATTTTACATTTAACGAGCTTTGATATCTTTTGAGTTTACAAGGTCCACATTTTCTACAACGAACACTGCAGTATCAAATTTAGTGTTCCTTCTGTGAATCGTTGCTTTTTGTACATCCACCGAGTATTCATTCCTTTTCAATTTTGCTCTCAGAAAGTTTAATAACTGTAGTTTACATTTTAAGGAGTCAGCATGGACAGATATATGTCTTTCTTAATGATCTAAATTATTGAAAATCACTCTTAGAAATATTTTCAGATGTTCCTTTTGTAAACAATTTGTAAGTTAAATACATCAAAGAAGGTAACGGGAAATTTACCATAGTCCTTGCTTATCACTTAAATATTAAGTCTTTTTAATACAAATTTAGCAAAATTTATCTTTATTTAGTATCATTTCAATGTTTATTGCAAGTGATTACAAGTGTGAAGGAAAGTCACCGAGACCTTGAGAAAATGTTCTTTTACATCAAACGATTAAGACGTTTTATTTTTTTTTTCAGTTCAGCTGGTAAAGTATAAATTTCCTTGACATTTATTTATGTCAAAATTGATTTATCAATCAAGTCGTTTGAACCCTAACATTTAGAAATATGCAAAAGTTGTCCATGTAATTAATCAATTTAAATGTCTGTATTTAAAGATTTAAAAATAATACTGTGTTCGCATTTGTAATCTAACGAAAATTCAATTGCAATTTGACACAGTTTGTACTTTTTGTAATGTCATTCAATAACTGTATTCGCAAAGGTAAGTCTCGTTCGGTTATCTTAAATTAAACCATATTTTTATTCATTAAACAGGCTTGTTCAGTTTTGTTTTATTTTTATTTACAAAAATGTTATATTGTGGAATTTTAAACTGTCCTATTTAGACTGTGTAAGATTTCATTTTCATTTTCTTCAACTTAAATATTGATTTGGCCATTTAATTGTATCCATTCCATGGTTGTAACTTCAGTTTTTGTTGTATTCGATTATTATGGTAGAAGAGCAAATTTCGAAAAGTATTATATAAAATGTGTAAGGGGTCCCGCGGAACCCTGTGTCTCGCCTACGATTACTGCTGTCAGTGTAAAAGTGTAATGTTGACTTAAACGTGATCTATAGTTCCTAACATTCTACTTCATTTGGAGATATACCTCATTGTCAATCAAACCATATCTTTTTACTTTTTTATCATAATTCGCTGTTGCAGAATTAAATAAAAACTTTTGGTACTTTCATAGTTGGGACCAAAAAATAAAAATTTGGTGGTAGCTTTTAATCCTTTGTTTAGAACATTTAAAGACAATCAAAACGCTTTTGAAAATATGTCCATGTATGCATAATATACTGTAACAGCCAATTCAGCAAATATGGACGTAACGAAATATAAAAATAAGGAGATGTGGTATGATTGGCAATGAGACAAATATCTACCAAAGTTCAAATGAAGAGGATGTAAGCAATTATAGGAAAACGTACAACCTTCAACAATGAGAAAAATATACAATATATACAACAAAGTATACGCGTCTCACAAATAAATTTGATAGTATTATAAATTTCAAAAAAATCTAAATAAATTAAAAATTCTCATTATTTTTTTATACTATTTGATGTCTTTTGAAAGAGTTTTTGTAATCACCAATTCAACCCAACCTCAAGAACACAAATTATCATGCTGTACATGTTTTTATCAAATGTTGTATTAAGAGTTTAAAATCGGATTACTATTCATACTTTGCTGATCGGTGATGATGTAGCTAAAACAAGACAAACATTTATCTTTATTTTTGATAAATACCTTCTGATGAAGAAATATTAAAGTTGGCTCAAATATTTGTCTATAATCAATGCTTCAAGAAACCCAAAACCTTTGTACAAAATATTTAACAAAACAAATTTTTATTTTGTACAATGTTAACAGTGTGTTCAATTTTTCTTAAGGCTATTTTCCTTGTACGAACTGGAGCGTTTCTTAAATTAGAATATGTCAAGGACTTTGAAATAATAACATCATTAATCAATCTGCAAAGTAGCACTACTTTTCATGACATCTAGTTTTCTATTTTATATTATATAATGTTATATATATTTATTTATAATAACTGTCTTCAGTTTTTATCCCTGAAACATGATTTGGTGGGTGATAGATGATTATTTATGATATAGCCTTCACACTATCGTATCTACTAATATTTGTTTACTCATCTTTGAAGTTATAACACGTTTTTGCTATTTACTTATCTATGATATAAAGGGATTTGCCTGTCCTCTTCTAAACTACACGTAACTTTTTTCATACTTGTATTTGCTATTTTTTTTTTAAAGAGTTAAAAAGAGATAATCTTCTAACTAGCATACATAACTTTTATCCTGGTTTCATTAATGAGTTCAATTACACATCCTTATGGATATGCTTAACAACATAAAAGTACAAACAACCAATAAAGATCTTCACTGAACACTGAATGCAAAATACATAAAATCTTGACGAGAAACTAACGAAGCTCCTTACTAAGGACAGACACGAGACAGGATAAGACAAGAAAATCTATATTCGTGAAAACCACTGTTTACACATTGGTACACATAATAAAAAAAACGACGAAAACAAACGGCAAGTGCTTATTCACCCTCATCTACAATAGGAGAGACACAAGACAGGATAAGACAAGAAAACTATATTCGTGAAAACTACTGTTTACACATTGGTACACAGAATGAAAAAAAAAACGACGAAGACAAACGACATGTGCTTATTCACCCTTGTGTACAATAGGAGAGTTACGGGATAGTTGTTGTTTCAATATGGAGATTGAAAAAGTTGTGTCACGTGACACTTTTCTGCACATGCCTAGATTTTTACACAGACGAATTATGCAAAGGTTATGATTAAATAAGTTTGCCATCTAAAAAATGTCGACCACGCTGTTTTAGTTTGATTTCCTTGCCCTGGTGCATACCGTAATGTGACGTCGTCCAAATGTTAATGTTTTCATGCAGACGATGCAGTACGCTGCATAGATTTATGAAGTTATCACCATGATCACGTTACGTTTCTATTTTAATCAAATCGGACACAGTAAAACGGACGATTTCGGAGCTAAAGTACCCAATCAGACAGGTAAAGTTTACTCTGCTTATCTCTACCAGATTAATACTCTAAGGTGAATTTGATCTTTCAGACAGATAAGGGATCAACAACAAGAATAGCGCTACATTAAAATCTCGTGACAAGGTTTTGACTTTCGAAGAGCGAAATTTTTTTGCCTCGAAAAATTAACCATTTTGCACTTCCAGGTTCAATATCCGTGTTTAAAATTTGTATAACAGCTTGTTTTTACTTTTCATAGGATTTATTTTACTTGTTTCGGCTTTGTTTCTACCAAATGTGACAAATGGTAGAATGTTTTCAAAGAAGCCTGTAAGGTTTTTGCAGTTTTGTACAGATGGGTATGCTCATGATAAACTTTTCCCTGATCCATACCCATTTACCTGTAAACCTGGACCAGGTAGAAATGTAAAATGCCAGAATATTCGTAAGTAATCTGCCAATTTTTATCTTTAATAATAATTGAAAAATATGTAATTTATGCAAATTCAAAATGTTTGATATAAAAAAAGCAAGTACAATACACACATACTAGTTAAAGATAAACAACATTTGTTTACCTCTTGTAATTCATCAATGATTTATAAGGTTCTGATTACGCAAAGCTGCTTCACCTTCAAACATACATTTGCATTGACTTTTGTTTCCTATTGTTTGAAAAGTCATTATTTTCCTGAACAGTTATTTGACATATGAATGTTAGCTCAAATATTTAGTTATGACCTGTTAACACTACACGGGCGTCATTACACGAGAACTACTCCAGCAGAGTTATGAGGAAGAAAGACTGAAATCCACATTCTATACATTTTATGATTTTATAAAATATCACCATCACGATCGGGTGAATGATACGACGTGTTTGTCTTTCAATTAGTTAGCGACATGTTTTTGCGGTCTATCATACTATAATAATCGTCTAATCTGTGTCCTATTCTCGACTTGGATATTTTTACCGTCGGTTAATTCGCATTGCAAGAGATGCATGAATAGTAAGGGACGCTTAACCTGTCGAAGCATCGGGTCGTGCTATTTTTTTTTAGTTAACTTATTGAGAAAAGGAACGTGAATGACACCCAACAACATAGAAGGAAACACATGATTAGTTTACAGTGTCTGGTTCATAGTTCATGTAGTTTGAACATATAATACTGTATTCAAATAAAACTTTCTGTATGTTTCGTTGTATTTTAATGACAATAATCCTTTTGTTATTGTTAAAGAATATAACCTGAAAGGATTCTTCAGGTGTCCTGGGTATGGTTATGCAAGTGGATGGGAATTCAACGAGGGGTTAGGATTGAACGTTCGCTGTTGTGAGGACCCAGGTAAAATATACAAATTGTTTATTTTCAATTACTGTCTTTTGTACCCTGATTAGCTACTTTTAAAAAGTAGAAAACACAGGTTGTTTTAACCTTAGAGTATTGTTCAGAAGGAAAAAGAAGTGGTGATAAAAAAATACATTTTTCTTTAGTTTTGTGAACTTTTAATAGATCTAGTATATAATTTAAAAAAGTCTTAAATGTTTTGTGGATTATTTATTTATAGAGTTCGTCAGCATGTTATAATTGACTAAAAGTACAAAATTTAATACTATAAACCATTTTTGTTTACATATCTTAGATAGCCGATGCAATAAAAGTTGGTGTAACATTCGTTTTTTTTTAGATATCAAGTACTCACAGAAAGACTGTAAAGTACATTTGAATAATAGTTTTGTATATGGTGGGATTTACAGAGTCTATAAAGGAAAAGTTATGACTGGTTTCACAACTTTTGACAATGGGTTGGTATTTTTTTTTTTTTAGATTGCTTCCTTTTATCTCATTATTTGAGCAGATACTTACATGTTCGTTGATTTGGCCCATCAGTATACGTTATTTAAATTTTTTTTTTTTGTATTTTGGGGAATTGAAATTTTATGTTTTTGTCAGATCTGATAATCTTTATCGATTTAGAATGTCCCTGTATATGAATACAGTGCTTTAGCAAAACTATATATTTGAAGGCCAATGATTGAATAAGAGAATGAGGTGTCAAAGATACAACAACACGACCAAAAAGCAGAAAACAGCCCAAGTCCAACAATGGGTCTTAATCGCAGCGAGAATATCCCGCACCCGGAGACAGATTCCATCTGGCTCCTAAACAATAATGTATACTAGTTCACCTAAATGATCGTCACACCAAACTCTGACCTCACAATTGAACCAACATATATATAAAAAAAACACACACACACACGACTAAGAAAGTTCTTGACTGTGAATAGGCGCAAAAATGCTGCGAGAGTAAACATGTTTTGTTAAATCTTAACCTATATACCAGATAATGAATAAGTCGGGGGTTATTTGATCAACAAAGCAATATAATCATTGTTGAAGGTCGTTCAATGACCTATAGCTGCTTGAACTGTTTATTCCGCTGTATGTAGGCTCTGTTGGATAGTTGTATCATTGACAATCATACTACATCAAATTCTTTTATATAAAAGCGTGATCATAAGATGGATTCACATCTTTATTGAACAGATTGCAGCATTTTCCTTCTTTTGGAACAACTCTGTTCTTTAAACGTGTGCGTTGAAATAGAATGGGTAGGAATTTGTTAAAAATCTATGAAATATATTACAAATTAGATAATGTTTTCTTGCTTGGTTTTCTTAGCTCAGCATGACATATTTATTAATTAGCTTGTTGAAAAAAGGAACAATACTTAGTCTGCATTAGAAAAATTCAAGATTATCAGAAAACACCATGTAATAAAGAAGCTGAAAGAAAAACCAATCAATACAAACACATTACAAAGAGCTATTGATTCAGTCTGAACAAATATTTGTAGAAAAACTTGGTACAACAATGAATGTTCATATCGTGCATATCGGAGGTACTAAAGAAAACCTGGTCTATGAAGAGGAAGTACTGTTCAGAGTTTTTCAATCCATGTGCTTATTTACAAAACTGACTGACTGCATTAAAAAAATATATTGAGAACGAATGCCAACTATATTTCTGCCATTTTTTATATATCAATCAGTTTGGTGCCATTCTTAAACGCTTTCCGTCCAAAAAATATCCCACACACTTTCTTCAGCAGTCCACTTATAATGGAAAAAGGCATAATTAATTGGTATAGCTGCATAACACTATACTAGGTTTGGCATTCGCGCATTATTTCTTTACCATTTTTTATTATAAATAACCATAACTTTACCGTTGGTACTTCGCCTTGTTTAAACGTATGTGTATGTGTGAATTTTCTTTTCTTGTGGATTTGTGCATCTAAAATAAGATGTTTGTTTACTTCTTTATTACTTGATGTAGAATCTTGGATATCATTGCGTATAAAGAACTCTTGGTGTCCATTGATTGTTCGCATCTTATCTGTTTGATTTTAAGTTGTCATAAACAAAACTCAGGATGCACACAGGAACTACCATTTCTTCCTAAGGACCTGAGTTCACCATCGGTTTGAGTGAGGTTCGTGTTGCTCAGTCTTAAGTTTTCTATGTAGTGTTTCATTGACTTGTTCGTCATTTCGTCGTTTTTCGTCTTTTTTTGTCATGGCGGTGTTAGTTTTCCTCGCCTTTTGAGTTTTGAATGTCCCTTTGTTTTTTTTCTGCCTCTTGTATAAACTAATAGAGGCTGAGCATCTACAGACAGGTGTTTATAAACCTTTGATCTACGATACAATAATTTTCGTCTGATCTGTTAATTTACCGATTGTTTCCTCATCACGATTATGAAATATTGACGGAGTGTGATTTATTCATAGCTTGAGTCCCCCTCTTTACCCACCTGTCTCGTATCTTAAGTGTTCACACAATTATAGCTTGGTTATCAATAGATCAACTTATAATCGGATTTGTATTTATCGTTTAATTTGAAATCTCTGTTTTTAATGCGACATGAAATATTTGTACACAGATAAAATAAGCCGTCAAAGTAAACAGTTTAATCGTAATTATATCAGTTATTTGTTAATTAATTGTCTTCATTACTCTTAAAAATATAACAATATATTTCCTGCAGGGACGCTACATTGGGCTTTCGTTTGGTTTCATTGATGTCTATCATAAACTATAGACCAATCTAAAGAAACGAAATGGAAATACTGTAATACGCGAAAGCGCACAAATAAGAAGTATAAAGTAACATTTCCCTTTTTCGTCTATTTTGAAGTTTTAATGGTTGTACAACCCGCGAAAATATCTTAATGATTTCATGATACCAATTATCCCTAACTGAGTACCAAAAACAGAGGTTAGAACGTACAAATCAGCCCTTATCCTAAAACAGCATATCAATATAGATATAAGAAGATGTGGTTTGGTTGCCAATGAAACAACTCTCTTCCAGAGACCAGATGACATAGATGATAAAAACTATCAGTCACCGTACGGCCTTCAACAATGAACAAAACAAATAACGCGTAATAAGGTAGAAAAGGCCCCCCAAAAAACCACCGAATTAATGACAAATGTTTAATGTCTGTCTCGAATAATGTTTGAAAATAAATCAAACTAACTAAGAGGTTTTTTGGCAGTATTCAACTGACCTTAATAGTAATAAAGGTTTATTGTTTAAAGTAAACTATTGATCCAATTCCGTTGTTCGGATATTTTAATAAACAGGTCAGCCTTATCTTGTGTATTAAATGATGTAAATTTTACATGTCTATCTTGTAGGGGTACCCTGACCTTGGTCTCATTTTAATGGTTCTGTTGGCAACGTTTATTTTTTGTGGTTAGCTTGGTTTCTCATGTAATAAAATTAAAACTGTATTGGTGTAAAAAATGCTTCTCGTGTATACTTTTCAAGTATAGGACTCATCAGACCTTGATCACAATTCTTTGATTCAAAGGTGAATGTTTCCCAAATAATTTTAGTTTCTTTGATACTGTAAGAAATCGGTCAACTATATTTGGAGCATAGAAAGGATATATTGAAACTTTGATTACTCTGTTTGACACGGTTCATATGTCCATGGTCTCATTTGCATGGCCATTGGATAACGTAAAGTTTTTTTTGACAAGAGAATTGTTTTCAGATAATATCTACATATTTATTTTATAGGGCAACCTGATAATACATACTATAACAACATATTTTGAAACAATATTTACAAATCAGTCAGACTTCAAAGACTTTGATGCACTACTATTAAACTCAATCATAATAAATACATGTGCAATCAAAAAAAGTTTTAAAAAGATATTTAACGTAATTTCTCAGGTCTATAATTCAAATATAAAGTAATTGTTCTCATATTTTTGTTATTCCAATTACACGGTGGATAAGGTTGTCCTGCGAGAAAATGTTCTGTGCTGGTGATTTGGTCCTGATCGGTGCTGGTGATCGTTCAAAAATGTAAACAAACACGACGATTTATTGAATAACAGATGAAAATAAATAGGTAAGATGTTTCAAATTTGTTTCTTATTGGTTCAAACGCAACCAAAACATTACCCGTCTACATTGCTGTAGTATGATAAACACAAAAGTGCTCATTTTCAAAACATCAGGAACAGAAAAAAAACAAACAAAAGTGCTTCTTGAATCCGTTTACTATACTCAGAACTGCTTGGCATAATAATTTTGTAAAAAACTGTAGCGCTCTCTTAAAATTGCACATTTTTATAGACTATTCATGTCCTGAATCTGTGCTGGTGGGTCCTGACATTGTGCTTATGGGTCCTGATACCATGCTTGTGATTTTTCACGAGATGTTAATATTATTATGATTCAAACGTTGCTAAATCAACTGTCTTTTGTACAGACTTGTGTTTAAACTTATTTATGACACCTATTTTAATCTTAAACATGCCTATTTCAAGTCGTTCTGTTGGTTGATATAGTCGAGCGTTTGGTTTTGAATTCCAGTCCGCATCAGTTTCGGAGGATTTTGCGTCAACTACACAAAAAAAGTCTTTCTCCCAATTTGTTACAAAAAACTTTAACACAAATTATCATCATAGTATAACCGGTCGTACAGAGCTAAAAAAATTAAACAATATATACAATTTGTCACTTTTGCTTTATCCATACAATTTTGTAAACAATGATAATTATCTTCCTGAAATTACACCATTTTAAAATGTTTTGTCATGTTATCATTAACAAAAATTCAAAGACTTTTCAGAAGACATTTTCCTTACCTTCAAGATCTTCTCTCTCCATGAAAACACGCACATACACACACGTTTTTGTATAAAGCACTCTCAATAAGTGCATGTATGGAAGACTCCGCATAACAATTAGAATATTTGTGGCTTTCAAATATATCCATTGTTAAGGCTGATAAAATAAAATGAATGAATGAAGGGATTGCAAGATGATTAAATAGAAACAATACAAGAATAAACTGTAACCCTTTTTTTATGTGGGGTGGGGATGCTTGGAAAATGTTTTCAGGGTAAAATTATTATCTGACGTAATCAAAATTTGTTCAAAATCATCTGCATCAAATTATTTACTTTCAACTTATTTAAGATTTCAAAACTTTTCCCATCTTAACAACTTTCTTCATCCCTCTCCCACTTTTTCCTTTCCCTCCAATGTTTGTCCCTTATTATAAAGTACTTATTTCTTATAAAGATTTCCGACTTTAGCTGCGGAGGACACGTAATCTTGAGTGCAAAAACAAGAATGAAAAGAAAAGTTTAGAGTGCCGCACGAACTGTCAAAGAAAGAATATTCAGGATGCTAAGGCTGCATCTAATTTATTACCTAAAACTTTATGCGTTACCATTGCTTGTGATTTGTGTATCTGGAAATTTATTATCTGCATAGGGTAAGATTTTTTTTTTAAATTTGGTGCTGTACCTCCTTCCCGTTTAAGATGAAATCACCTTTGAGTTCGTAATATTTTATGCAAAACCTTTTGATTTTGAATGTTGAGTTATAAATTAGATGAATATTAGACGAACAAATTTGAAGGATTAAGTATGAAAAAGGATATTTGATAATTAATAGTATATCCATCAGAGACCAAAAGACATTATAATGAATATAATAATAGATAAGTTTTATTAGAGTCGGCATGGTTTACAACTCAACAACAACTCAACATAAACTCTACTGATCTTTTAACCGACATACAATTAAGGAATAACCATAAAAACAAACATACAATTAGTTAAACAAGCATTGTGAGAGTATTGCATAGCAATACATAGTCCCCTAGCAACTGATATAACTAACGATGGAAATATTTTTGTAGCTTGCAGGGAATGCAATAAAGTGAGAACAGATTGGAAGAAATCAAGAGTTCTCTTGAAAAAAGAAGATGGACTGCACAAACCTAAAGCCATACATTACAACTGTAAAACCAACATCATTCTTGGGTGTAATTTATATGAAAAATGCTTTCTTTACAAAGTTACAAACTGAATTAGGTTTGTTCACATCGCAGAACAAATTAAATTTGTAGCAGATTATCGGTGAACACTTGCTTTCTTTATGATATATTGTTCTCATAAAAGTGTTTTCCTAATCACCAAGTGAAACACCTTTGTAAATAACAAGTCTTTGACAACGATTAGGTGACTTTGAATTAAAATGAAAGATACTCTTGTTCAAATCGTTTTTTTTGTATTTCATTTTCGTTTTTTCTAAATAAAATTGGAATATTATTAGTTATCGTAATCGTAAAAAACTACAAAAACGATATACGGACAGTTTTCAAATTGTTTCTCATTAGTTAAATACATTTGACGCAATACTAGTCAGTATTTGATTCTAGACGATAATGAAAATATTGCTTTTGAAGTTTGCAATTTTACGGAATACATTTCTACCAAATTAAAAGTGTTCTTGTTGTATTTGTTTTGCTCTCTGTTTTGTTTTTTATGTTTTTTCTCTTTCTCGGGGATTGTTCACTATTGCCGATCAATACTAACAGCAGACTGTTTTCAGAGCTCTTCTGCTTTACGGAATATGTACACGAAACTAACCATAGGTAAGATTTAAAAAAAAGTCAGCCTTTAGCCAAAACAAAACAAGTGTTTACATTAAGTCCATGGTACATAAACATGAGTGATAAAACAACAAACAAAAATAAGCGTACTCTTTTATTTCACATTTTTCTGTTATCATTTCAAAGGATGTAAATTTATGAAATCAGATTTGAAAAGTTAAAACAATACATACTTCATACAAGAGGTGGCAGTAAAAATCCGTCTTGTCCGTCCATTATTTGATAGCTACAGCTGGTGAACCATTTTTTGATCTTAACACATGACCAGTATATGTAAGTGAAAAATAAACAAGTACGACTTATACACATGCAAAACGTCCGAAGAATGCCAAGGACAATGTTATATGAATTAAATCATAATAATAGGTAATAAAACAAGATATTCATTTTTTACATCAGTAATTATAATACCTACCATATCCAACAATAGTCAATTCTTTCTTATCTTCAATATTTCATTTACAGTTCACTAAAAATCAGAAAGTGTTATTTTATACTAATTACTTATGCGCGTCTATATATAGCTTTCTATTATTGGGTTGATATCATTGATGAATTTATGCTAGGAATGAAAACACCTTTTAAAGTCTTAACTTATTTCATTCAAATTTTGCGTTTTTCGGTAAACTCAATTTCTCACAGAAATCCTCTTTTCAACAGGCCAACAAGACAGTTATATTTGCCAAAAACATGATTAAAAGGAATGGTTGATATATAATGTTTCATGTGTATAGAAGCATAGACTTCATCCTAATAACATTTAGAAGTCGTATAAATGAAGCGTGAAATTAAGGCCAATGACCTGATTTTATTTTATTTCTTATCATCTGAATGCATTGCAATAGTTTTTAATTATTACCTGATCATGGCAAAAAATCAATGTAGACAGTTTTTGATTATTCCAGCTACCAAGACTTACCATAAGTCATATAAGACTAATATGGCAGGTATATTATGCGTCACAATACAAGATGATGATTATGTGATCAGAGTAACTTAACCATTATTACCCGCCAGTTTAAATGCATTGGTCATCAAATGTTTGAACACTACAATGTTATCATAAAATATAAAACAACACCTACCTCAAAAACGCCGTTTTGGTGTGATTTTTCCAAATTGAATCGTGAATGTAACGTGATAATCTTCAGTTTTTAAGTTCTCATGTGTATGATGTCTCTTTTAGCCATGACATATATGTGCCAAAATCATTCATGAAGTTTCAAATGTATCCATTTTTGCAAGTTTTTACATATTTTTTCTTTTGTATAATGAATTAGAAACGGTATAACAGTACTGTAGATGACAAGTTGCCGCCGTCAATTTTGATTTGACTGTACAAACTATTAGTATTAGTTTTACTCTCTCCGCCACGTGTCGCCAGTGTAGCTGCATTTACAACCATCAAATCGCCAATTGCCGGCGGCAACTCTTTGACTGCAGTACTGTTATTTCTTATTAAGGTATAACTATTTCATTTTCAAAAATTCACAAGTTAACACTTATTCAATAAACCGACTGCCGACTGCTATAATTTTTGTATTTAAACACTCCATGTAGAGGCAAGCATCTTTTCTGTCATTTTGTTCAACAGATATTTTTGTCTTACATCTCCTATGCACTACTGATCAGAATCGCTCAAGTGGTTGTAAGTAGGACGAGTTTACTAAATTTAAGCATAATATAAAAAAGAAGATGTGGTGTGATTGCAGATGAGACAACTCTCCACAAGAGACCAAATGACACAGAAATTAACAACTATTGGTCACCGTACGGCCTTCAACAATAAGAAAAGCCCATACCGCATAGTCATTTATAAAAGGCCCTGAAATCACAAATGTAAAACAATTCATAGGAGAAAACTAACGGCCAAATTAATGTACAAAACAATGAACGAAAAACAAATATGTTACACAGTAACAAACGACAACCACTGAATTACAGGCTCCTGACTTGGGACAGGCACAAACAAACTTACTAGAATTGTAAGTAAAACTATTATTTTATTTGTGCAATATGATCTTTGTAATAAATTTGTGATAAGTCTTTTGTTTGTATTGATCAGAAATGAAATTCCGTTCATCCACTACCAAATTAAAAGTTGTTCTGACTTCAGATCATCGCATTTCAGCTAGTAGACACTATTACACTTCAACATATTAAACAACGTACTTCAGCAGAAACCATCGTGGTTCATAGTCTTAATTGTATGTTCCGGAATTAATTCGATTTTTCATGAAATTTTTTGTAGTTTCCATAAAATATTATGATAATATTGGTAATTTTGAGAAATAATCACTTAATGGGTAGTTAGGCATAACGATTGTTATCGATTTCTACAACGATAACCAAAAAAGAGAGTAAAATTTGAGAAAATCCAGGAATGATATCAGGTGTTCAATGAAGGTTATCATATCCTGCTCCACATGCGTCACCGGTAACGTTGATCATAGTGATAAAATTGAGAATGGAAATGGTGAATGTGTCAAAGAGACAACAAACTGCCCAAAGAGCAGAAAACTCCACGAGTCATATTCAGACGGGAAAATGACTACGATATTTTGAACATATTCGTTATATTCTGTGATACAAACATTTCATAACGGTGATCAAACTGATGACATCCTCTTGAAAGTTGTCAACGGAATAACTTTTCCTTAACCACTTGGAATTCATCTGATTAACTACGGCCCCTTAAAGAGACAGTTTCACAGTTGGTCTGAAACACGACTCAATAAAGGCAACAGTAGTATCCCGCTATTCGAAATTCATAAATCGATTGAGAAAAAAAAAAATTCGGGTTACAAATTAAAACTAAGGGAAACACATCAAAAATAAGAGGAGAACAACGACACAACAGCAACACAACACTAAAATGCAACACACACAGAAACGAACTATAATACAACAATGGCCATTTTCCTGACTTGGTACAGGACATTTTAAGAAAAAATGGTGGGTTGAACCTGGTTTTGTAGCTAGCCAAACCTCCCGCTTTTATGGAAATGTTAAATATAACATTAAAATGACAAGATTACATGACAGGACTACAATACAAATAAATGGGAGAACATACAGGACAGCGACACACACAAATAATAGCTATCAAAAGGTACCAGGCTTATAATTTAATACGCCAGACGCGCGTTTCGTCTACATAAGACCCATCAGTGACGCTCAGATCAAAAAAGTTCGAAAGCCAAAACAAGTACAAAGTTGAAGAGCATTGAGGACCAAAAGTTCCAAAAAGTTGTGCCAAATACGGCTAAGGTTATATGCCTGGGATAAGAAATTCCTTAGTATTTAGAATAAGTCATACTTTTGCAAACAGTAAATTTATAAAAATGACTATATAATATATATACATGATAACACCGAAGTGGTGACTAACTACAGAATAAAGCGAATACGTAAAACAACCTAAATCAGCATATAAAAAAGGCACATCCGAACAACGTATTATATGTTATAACACGTTCAATTCTGCCACAACATTTTTGTACATGTTCCGAAGCAGTAAAAGCAATTCAGTAAATGTCCTTGGTTTCTGTCTGCCTTACTACTTTTATTTCGTTGGTTTAACCGTTTGTTCGCATTTCATTATTTAGTTTTAAAGGTTTATCATATCGGTGACTTTAATGCTAATCTTTGTTCGAACAAATTTGATCTTTTATATTGCCTGTTGTTGATTGGTATATTATACAAAATTAACAAATACATTTAATCTATGTACGTATTCTAAGCTTTTCTTGTAAACATTTTAACGTGTGGTCTACGTCAATGAAAATTGCGTATTTTTCTCAGGAAAATTGTAAGAGCATGTGGGGCGGCGTTGTTAAACACAGGGTAAATAAGAAATTGACAATATTCTGTTTAGCAATACTGCTGATTTTCACATGAATATGTTTAAGGCTCTTGGTGTGAAAGATACAAACGAGTTGTAAACTATTTAAACATTTATGTGTTATGTGTCTAGTTGGTAGCTATAACATAGATCGTCATTGAACATTTGAATTTATTAGCTACTATGCAAATTTTAAAGTAATGATGTTGACCATGTATTGTCCAAACATGATTCTCTTTGTTGACATAACGTTGCTTACAGTCACGTCATTTGGACTTTGGTTGTCAGTTTACGCATTGACAGTCATTCAACAAATTTTATATTTAACGAAGTTTGATATCGTCTGAGTTTACAAGGTCAACATTTTCTACAACGAACACTGCAGGATCAAATTGAGTGTTCCGTCTGTGAATCATTGTTTCTTGTACATCCACCGAGTATTCATTCCTTTTCAATGAATCAACAAAATTTGCTCTGAGATAGTTTAATAACTGTGGTTTACAATCTAAGGAGTCAGCATGGACAGATTTATGTCTTTTCTGATCTTAATTTATGAAAATTACCGTTAGAATTATATACTTTCAAATGTTCCTTTTGTAAACAATTTGTAACTAAAATACATCAAAGAAGGTAACGGGAAATTCACCGTAGTCCTTGCTTATCACCTAAGTATTGAGTTTTTTTTTTAAACACATTTACCAAACTTTATCTTTATTTTGTATCATTTAAATGTTTATTTCAAGTGATTACAAGTGTGAAGACATAGATGTGATTTAATGATTTAGTAAGACATTTCATTTTATTTCAGTTCACCTGGTAAAGTACAAATTTCCTTGACATTTATTTATGTCGAAGTTAATTTATTAATCAAGTCGTTTGAACAATAACAGTTAGAAATATGCAAAAATTGTCCATGTAATTCATCAATTTAAATGTCTGTATTTAAAGATTTAAAAATAATACTGTGTTCGCCTTTGTAATCTAACGTACAAAAGAAAATTCAATTGAAATTTGAAACAGTTTGTACTTTTTGTAATGTTATTCAATTACAGCATTCGCAAAGGTAAGCCTCGTTCGGTTATTTAAAATCAAACCGTATTTTTATTCATAAAACAGTTTAATTTTTTTTTGTAAATGTGTTTGTCTACAAGCGTTAGATAACTGGTTTTATTTACAAAAATGTTACATTATGGAATTGTACACTGTCCTATCTAGACTGTGTAAGATTTCATTTTAATTTTTTTCAACTTAAATATTGATTTGGCCATTTAATTGTATGCATTCCATGGTTGTAACTTCAGTTTTTGTTATATTCGATTATTATGTAAGAAGAGCAAATTTCGAAAAGTATTATATACAATGTGTAAGGGGTCCCGCGGAACCCTGTGTCTCGCCTACGATAACTGCTCTCAGTGTAAAAGTGTAATGTTGCCTTAAACGTGATCTATAGTTCCTAACACTCTACTTCATTTGGTCTCTAGGGGAGACATACCTTATTGGCAATCAAACCATATCTTCTTACTTTTTTATTATAATTCGCTGTTGCAGAATTAAATAAAAACTTCTGGTACTTTCATAGTTGGTACCCACAAATAAAAATTTGGTGGTAGCTTTTAATCTTTTGTTTAGAACATATAAAGACAATCAAAACGCTTTTGAAAATATGTCCATGGATGCATCATATACTGAAACAGTCAATTCAGCAAATATGGACGTAACGAAATATAAAAATAAGGAGATGTGGTATGATTGGCAATGAGACAAATATCTACCAAAGTTCAAATGAAGAGGATGTAAGCAATTATAGGACACCGTACAACCTTCAACAATGAGAAAATATACACTATATACAACAATATACGCGTCTCACAAATAAATTTGATGGTATTATAAATTTCAAAAAAATCTAAATACTTTAAAAATTCTCACTATTCTTTATACTATTTGATGTCTTTTGATAGAGTTTTTGTAATCACCAATTCAACCCAACCTCAAGAACACAATTTGTCATGCTGTACATGTGCTTCTCAAATGTTGTATTGAGAGTTTAAAATCGGATTACTATTCATACTTTGCTGATCGGTGATGATGCAGCTAAAACATAACAAACATTTATCTTTATTTTCGATAAATACCTTCTGATGAAGAAATATTAAAGTTGGCTCCAATATTTGTCTATAATCAATGCTTCAAGAAACCCAAAACCTTTGTACAAAATATTTAACAAAACAAATTTTTATTTTGTACATTGTTAACAGTGTGTCCAATGTTTCTTAAGGCTATTTTCCTGGTACGAACTGGAGCGTTTCTTAAATTAGAATATGTCAAGGACTTTGAAATAATAACATCATTAATCAATCTGTAGTGTAGTACTACTTTCCATGACATATCGTTTTCCATTTTATAGAAAATCATTGATAGAAATTATATACTTAATAATTGTCTGCAATTTTTATCCCTGAAACATGATTTGTTGAGTGATAGATGATTATTGATGATTTAGTTGCATTCTGTCTTATCTACTAATATTTGTTTAAAAATCTTCGAAAAAAGTAAAAAAAAAAAAAAAACGGAAAGTGCCTCAACAAACGGCAAAATCAAAAGGTCAAACACATCAAACGCATGGAGAACAAATGTCATATTCCTGACTTGGTACAGACATTTTCTTATGTAGAAAATAGAGGATTAAACCTGGTTTTATAGCTAGCTAAACCTCTCGCTTGTATGACAGTTGCATAAATTTCCATTATATTGACAATTATATTTTACTACACTTGCCATTTGATTAGGGACTTTCCGTTTTGAATTTTCCACGGAGTTCAGTATTTTTGTGATTTTACTTTTTATACACCTGTAACATTTGCATATGCTATTTGCTAATTCTTTTTTCTCTCGCTTTTTAAAGTATTTAAAAGAGATAGTCTTCTGTCTAGCGTACAGAATTTTGATCCTAGTATAATTGATAAGTTCAATTGCACAAACATTTTCTTCTCATGGGTATAATTATCAACATAAATGTACCAACAACACATAAAGATCTCCACTGGACACTGAATGCAAAATACATAAAATTTTGACGAGAAACTTACAAAGCTCCTTACTAAGGCCAGACACAAGACAAGACAAGACAAGACAACTATATTCGTTAAAACCACTGTTTACACATTGGTACACAGAATGAAAAAAAAAACGACGAAAACAAACGACATGTGCTTACTAACCATCATATACAAAACGAGAGTTACGGGATAGTTGTCGTTTAAATATGGAGATCGAAAAAAGTCGTCCCACGTGATATATTTTCTATGCACATGTCTAGATTTTAAACAACCGAATTATGCAAAGGTTAAATTAATTTAGATGTCCATCTTAAAGAAGTCGACCAATCTGCTCTTGTTTGATTTTCTCGCCCTGATGAAAACATACCGTTATGTGACGTCGTATAAATGTTTATGTTTTCATGCAGACAATGTAAAACGCTGCATAGATTTAGGAAGTTATCACGTGATGTTGATGTGTAAGTCAAATCGGACACGGTTAAACAGACGATCTCGGAGCTAGAGAATCCAATAAGACATTTAAATATAAAAAAGAATACGTGGTATGATTGCCAATGAGACAACTCTTCACAAGAGACCAAAAGACACAGACATTAACAACTATAGGTCACCATACGGCCTTGAACAACTTAAAGTTTATTCTGCTTATCCTGACCAAATTAATACTCTAAGGTGAATTTACTCTGTTAGGAAGATAAGGGTCAACAACAAGAATAACGAATTTAATTGCCGCGAAAAATAAACCATTTTTGAAAACCAGGTTTAATATCCGTGTTTATAATTTTTTAACAGCTTTTTTTCATGTAGGATTTATTTTACTTGTTTTGGCTTTGTTTCTACCATGTGTGACAAATAGCAGAATGTTTTCAAGGAAGCCTGTTATGTTTAAGCAGTTTTGTTCAGATGGTAATGCTCCTGATAAACTTTTCCCTGATCCATACCCATTTACCTGTAAACCTGGGCCAGGTAGAAATGTAAAATGCCATAATGTAAGTATTCTGCCAATTTCTATCGTTAATTATAAAAATTTTAAAAATATGTAATTTATGCAAATTCAAAATGTTTGATATAAAAAAACAAGTACAAAAAAACACATACTTGTTAAACGTAAACAACATTAGTTTACCTCTTGTAATTCACTAATGATATATAAGGTTCTGATTACGCATGGCTGCTTCACCTTCAAACATGCATTTGTATTGACTTTTGTCTGTTATTGTTTGAACAGTTATTATTTTATTGCACAATTATTTGACATATGAATTATGCTCAAATAGTTTGATAAGGCCTGTTCACACTACACGGACGTTATTATTAATGCTCCTTACACGAAAATTACTCCAACAGAGTTATGAGGAAGAAAGACGGAAATCCATACTCCATAAATTTTACAATTTTCTAAAATATCACCATCACGATTTTGTGAATGATGCGACGTGTCAGCCTCTCAACTCACTAGCGACATGTTTTTGTGGTCTTGCATACTAATATAATCGTATAAACTGTGTCCTATTCTCGACTTGGATATTCTTACTGACTGTTAATTCACATTGCGAGTGATGCATGAATAGTAGGGGACGCTTAACCTGTCGACGCATCGGGTCTCGCTATTTTTTAATTTAATGCAATTCCATCAGATTTTGTATGTTGCTTTGATTTGTCTCCTCCTAATCGATTTAAGAGAATTGAAAAAGGTTAACTTTTATTGGCTCAACTTATTGGGAAAAGGAACATAAATGACACCAAAAAACATAGAATCCAAAAAATCCCACACAGCTTCTTCAGCAGTCCACTTATAATGGGAAAAGACAAAATCAATTGGTATAGCTGCTAACACTTTAATTGGTTTGGCATTCGCACATTATTTTCTTACCATTTTACCATCATGATATCAGTATTTTGAATTTTTTATTGCAAATACCCGTTGGTAGTTCGCCTTTTTTAACTTATGTGTATGTGTGTGTTTTCTTTTCTTGTGGATTTGTGCATCTGAAATAAGATTTTTGCTTACTTCTTTATTACTTCATATTGAATCTTGAATATCATTGCGTATAAAGAACTCTTGGTCTTGGTGTCCATGGGTTGTTTGCATGTTCTCTGTTTGATTTTAAGTTGTCATGAGCAAAACTCAGGTTGCACACAGGAACTACCATTCCACCCTAAGCACCCGAGTTCATCATCAGTTTGAGTGAGGTTCTTGTTGCTCAGTCTCTAGTTTTCTTTGAAGTGTTTCATTGACTTGTTCGTCTTTTCGTCATTTTTCGTCTTTTGTCATGGTGGTGTTATATTTTTTTTCTCCTTTTGACTTTTGAATGTCCCATTGGTATTTTCTGCCTCTTGTATACACTAAAAGAGGCTGAGTTTCTACAGACAGGTTTTTGTGGTCTTTGATCTACGATACAACAATTCTTGTGTAATTTGTTAATTTACCGAGTGTGTCCTAATCACGATTATCATGATTATGAAATATTGACGAAGTGTGGATCTGCATAGCGTGTGATTCATTAATAGTTTGAGACCCCCATCCTACGCACTTGTCATGTTTCTTTAATTTGAAATCTTTTTATTAATGCGAAAGAAAATATTTGTACACAGATACAATAAACCGTCAAAGTAAAAATAATAATCGTAATTATATAAGTTGTATGTTAGTTAATTGTCTTTATTACTCTTGAAAATGTTACAATATATCTCCTGCAGGGACGCTATGTTGGGCTATCGTTTTGTTTCATTGATGTTTACCCTAAACCCTAAACTATAGACCAATTTAAAGAAACGATTGTAAATACTGTATTTCTACAGAGCGCACTAATAATGAGTTTAGAGTAACATTTTCCTTTTTCGTTCAGTTTGAAGTTTGTTATGGTTGAATACTCTGCGTAAATATCTTGATGACTTCATGATACCAATTCCTTAACTGGATATCAAATACAGAGATTAAGACGTACAAATCAGCCCTTATCCTAAAACAGCATTATAATATAAAAATAAGAAAATGCTGTTTGATTGCCAATGAGACAACTCTCTACCAGAGACCAAATGACATAGGAGCTAACAACTAAAGGTACTCGTATGGCCTCCAACAATAAGCAAAACCGATACCGCATAGTAAGCTAAGAAAGACACCAAAATGAAAATATAAGAAATGATAAATGTTTAATGTCTGTCTCGAGTAATGTTTGACTTTTGAAAATAAATCAAACCAACTTTTCATCCCATAGTTAACATGGTTAACTTTTTCACATGTTCGTGAGGCACACAGATAGAGTCTCTATGGCATTATTCAGCTGACCTTAACAATAGTAAAGGTTTATTGGTAAAAGTAGACTATTGATTCAAGGACCGTTGTTCTGTTATTTTAATTAACAGGTCAACCTCATTTTGTGTATTGAATGATGTCAGTTTTACATGTCTATCTTATAGGGTTACCCTGACCTTGGTCTGATTTTAATGGTTCTGTTGGCAACGTTTAGTTTTTGTGGTTAGCTTAGTTTCTTAGGTAATAAAATTAAAACTGTATTGGTGTAAAAAATGCTTCTCATGCATACGTTTCAAGTATGGGACTAATCTGATCGGATCACATTTTCTTTGATTCAATAGTCAATTTTTCCGCGATAAGTTTAGTTTCTTGGATACTTTATTTATATGTTATACTATATTTGCAGCATAGAAAGGATATATTGAAACTTTTATTCCTCTGTTTGAGTGTTCTAGATAAAGGTGAATTCAGAAAAGTGCTTCGGACGCACTAAATTAATAAGGTGTTACTTTAATTTTTCCTATTATCTTGTACTTGTATAAGGATATGATAGGCGAAAACAAGTGTTGTTTCTTGTTGCCAAATTGATCATCTTAACCCGAGTCTTTTTTTCATTGCAGATAGAATAAGTATAAAATTTTAGTCTGTTTTTTCACCTATTAAAGTCGGTCAGACTTATGGTCACTTGGTTCAAAATGCAAGTGCAAGCTATTGCAATCCTTTCTTACCAATCGTTCTTTCATGATTCGTGTGTAAGCTTTAACAAGTACTATTTTCATTGATGGGGCATGGCATTAAAATAAAATAGAATATAAAGCAGTTACATTTAGTAGCATCTTATAACAAAACTTGATGTAATGATATAACTTAACAATTAGTGGATCTTATCAGGTACAAAATGTAGCGAATAATTTATGTAAGGCTTTTTTTCAATTTTCTAAACAGTCTCGCAAAATGGTAAGAACAAAATATATCATTACTCTGTATATATATATATATATATATATATTATATAACATTTTCCAAAAGACCAAAAAAGTGAAAAAGTGAAAAAGTATATTTTAACAAAACGCATTTGACTAGCAGGTCGAACAACTGATGTTCTTAAACCCTGCGATTGCCAAATAAACGGATCACCAGATGTAATAAAATGGATCTTATTATTAATTTATTACCAAACAGAAAACAATAAACTTGCGGAAAAGATGGTATACCGCAAACATGAGGTGCAAAAATTTGTACACCATATCCGGATTTTGACAATTGTCTCTTCAGTGATCTTAGGAATCGAAACGGTATTTGGAAGGCCATATAATTTACCTCAATTTAGGATAGAATCTTGAATCTTGAAAGAGTCGAAATATGATGAACGAATCATATAAACCCTAAGGCAAATATAATACAAGCTCAAACGAAAAAATATAAACAAGTCTAAATTGAAAACAATGTTAAAACCTTTGATTGCGTTGGATAAAAACGTTAATTTTTATACATGTGCATGCAAAACAAACTTCTCGGTAGAGGGGTCTAAATACAGCACAAACAACATTTTCCAAAAGGCCAAAAAAGTGAAAAATACCGTGTGTCAGATCAATAAGATGCTTCCATTCCAAAAAAAAACTATTTGTAAATAAATAAATAATCATTCCGGATCATCCGGAAAGTACCTTTTTTCAAATCAAGATCCGGAAACGTAGCTTTTATTTTCTTAAACTGAACTTTTTATAATGTATTCCCCTAACAAAAACACAGATTATGAACAATTTCAGTTTAAAATGGCGTCATCCGTACCGATATGCGATATTTGTATGCCAGATAACATAACAAAATCTGCCTGTGTTTGGTATTCAGAATGTGAAGAAACCATTTGTAATGATTGCGAGAGACAACATAGCCGCATGGGATTAACAAAGAACCATAAAACAATACCAATAAAAGATTACCAAAAAACTGCCTAGTTCTGTTGCTGCAATCAAACAGAAATGCATAAGTCATAGCTTAAAATTTGACTTCTATTGTGTAATTCACAACGAACCATGCTGTATGTCTTGCGTTGCAGAGACACATGGCACCTGTCAAAAATTGAAGCCATTATCAGAAGTAGTGGAAGGAGTTAAGTCGTCTGCTTCATTTGCAGATTTAAAATATAGGGCAAAAGACATCATTGAACTTATTGGCAGTCTGATATGGGAGAAACCAAATATTCGGGCATGTTTTGGAGTTCAGAAAAATAAAATCATTTCAGATGTTCAAAATGTCCGAATGGCACTAAATAATCATTTAGATAAACTCCAAAAAGATCTTTTGAATGAATTGGGCGATATGGAGAAACAGCAAAACGAAACTAATGATAGTTTCATTGGAAAGCTCTCAGACATGCGTAAAAATGTTGAAAACATATCTGGTGACTTGGAAAGAACTAAGCAACACGCGTCGAATATACCGACCAGATAATGAACACTTTTGACATTCACATAGAATTTTCGCCAATACTTAAGAAGTTCGAGAGAGACGTCAAAGAATTAGGGAAGTTAGAAGTGACGTCTTCGTCCTCAAAGAAAATTCTTCTAAAGAAGGAGAAACAAGGACAGATAGTCGTTGCCGTTTCTAATACTGTAGATAACATTAAATTGACAAATATTTGTTTTTTCAAGACACCGGATGAAGTATCCAACAACATACTTATAACAGGAATCGATATGTTCGACGACAGGATAATTGTGCTGGCTGATATACAATGGTTAAACACAAAACTTGTTATCATGAATCAAGAAGGCGAGCTTATCAAAACTGTACCACTTGAGGAAAAATGCTATGATGTTGCAGTAATAGATAAAGACACAGTTGCTACAACATTAGATTTCGCGAAGAAAGTTGTTATTGTTGATGTTAACTCATCAAAGGTACAAAGGACTATACCTTCGAAACACAATTGCTACGGTATTAACTATACAGGTCAACAATTAGTCATCAGTCTATCCAACCTGACCATTCAGTTATTGGATCTTTCTGGTAATTCCTTGTCAACTTTGTCAACAGCCGATATCTCCTTTCATTGTTCTGTGTTGAATGACAAACTTTATTATACAACACACAATAGTGTTGCTGTCTACTCGACTGATTTGAAAGGAGAAGTTCCTTGGAAATTTGACTTTCAGAAATCAGCTGGTCCGATTGGAATAATAAACGATACGTCTGGAAATATATTCGTAGCTTGCAGGGATAGTAATCATTTAATAGTAGTAAGAAGAGATGGGAAGACATCTAGAATTCTCTTGACAAAGGAAGATGGATTGCACCAACCTCAACCAATACATTACAACTGCAAAAGCTACACCCTCCTTGTGTGTAATCGAACCGGACTATTCTTGCAATACAAAGTTACAAAGTGAATTAATTTTTTGCTTGTACCGAAAATATACATTGTGTGTATTGTATTTCATTGTTTCAGTCTTCGCTAAACACTTTCCTTGTAATATCTTGTTCTGGTCGAAGTATTTTTCCAGTAATTAAGTGAAATACCTCTGTAAATAACAAACTAGTAGACCAGAACAACTATATATATGAATAACATTGAAAATAATCCGATGCTGAACTTTTGTTGAAATTAGAAACTTATTATTTGTAATGTTTTATTTGTTTTATATATTTTCAAAGTAAAATTTCGGCATTTACTAGTAATTATCTTATTCATGAAAAAACAGAACAAAAAGAGAAAAAGGGTACGCTGTTTCCTTTCTTCCATGAGATTCTGTTAAACACCTCCGTCGCCAAACTGTTCACAAGGGACAGTGTGAGCTTTTGTCATCAATACGTTCGTCGTCCACGACGTTAACCATTACATTTTACAAAAATCTACTCATCTGAAACTAAAGGTCCCAATTGAACTGAACCTGTCTACAATCATAGGTTGGTATTTTATTTCAACGCTGTGTTTGGTGATTTATCTAGCCGACCAATATGGCGCCAATGCTAAATATTCAAGCGAAAACATTATAAATAGAGAAATATGACTGAGCAAACATTATAAGTACACTCATCATAGATACCAGGATTAAAATTTTGTATTTGCGCCAGACGCGCGTTTCGTCTACAAAAGACTCATCAGTGACGCTCGAATAAAAAGAAGTTAAAAAGGCCAAATAAAGTACGAAGTTGAAGAGCATTGAGGACCAAAAGTTCCTAAAAGTTTTTCCAAATACAGCTAAGGTAATCTATTCCTGAGGTAGAAAACCCTTAGTATTTAAAAAATTCAAAGTTTTGTAAACAGTTAATTTATAATTATGACCATAAATAGGGTCTGATTGGCTTTGACACAAGTACCCAACAGAGTAAAACAAAATGATGTAAGTAATCATATGTCACCATACTGCCTTAAACACCGAGCAAAACCCATACCGTATAGTCAGCTGGAAACAACCCCACGTGACAAAATATGTAATCAATTCAAGCCCTACTGGCAATTCATGATATTGTTTTTGTGGTTTTGCTTAACATCCTGATTATCTTGAATCATGTAGTTTGAGAGAAATTTTAACAGCTAAACGACCTGTCAGTTATATCCTTGCAACGGTTTTTGCTTTAAATGATGTTATTTAGTCATGTTTGTGCTTACGGCAAAAACTAATGTAGAAAGATAGAAACTGTAAACAGCTAAAATGATCAGTAAAACAAGATCTACATGCTAGAAAAAGGCCGAAACTATCAGACGAACCATATATGAGTGTTAACCTTTTAATGATGAAATTAGCCAATTTTGGTGTAAAACTGTAGCTATAGACAGATAGTAAACAGCACAGAAGATCCGAAACACAAAATATATACAAATAAGTTAACACAAAAACAGATGTAAGTCGACTGCTGACAGGAGTTATTCCCTTAATTGACTTTAATTTTAGCCATTTTTGCATTTTGATTACAAAAAAAAAAAATAGAAGATAGACATAAAATCTAAAAAGGAAAAATTATCAGTAAAACAAGAATTATGAATTAGACAAACGGCCGAAATTGTCAGTCAAATCCTGTACCTATCTATTATATTCAAATGTTTAGGTTTGAACGTTTTTGATAAATGTAAATCGAGAAAGGTACTTCGAACGCACGAAATGTATAGAGCGTTTATTTCAATTACTACTGATTGTGGATTATAAATCCCCGACGTATCACATAGAATATCTGCCGATAATTATGACGTTTCAGAAATACGTAAATGATTTAAGAAATATAGACGTGAAGTCTTCTTCAAAGAAAATTCTTCTAAAGAAGGAGAAACAGGAACAGATATTAGTGCCAATTCTAACAATCTAGATGACACCCAATGAGGAATCCAGCGACATACCAATATCAGATATCAATATGTTTGGAATGGAAGGATCGTGTCAACAAATTACCAATCTTTAAACAAAAGACTTGTTATCATGAACCAAGAAGGCAAACTTATTAAATCTATACAGCTTGAGGATCAATGTTATGATGTTGCAGTGATATATAAAGAAAAAAGTTTCTACTTCATTTATGTTTCAGAAGAAAAAAATTGTTATTGTAGATGATAACTCGTCAAAAGTACAAAGGTCTATATCACTAAATGCCAATTGTGGCGGTATAACTTATTCAAGTCATCAACTAGTCGTCAGTCTCGTCAAACAGATCATTCAGTTCTTTGATCTTTCTCGTAATACCATATCAACTTTGTTAACATTCAATTACTCTAGTTATTGTTCCGTGTTTATTGATAAACTTTATTATACCACACACCATAGTGATGCAGTCTACGCAGCCTATATGAATGGAGTAGTTCGTTGGAAATTTTCATGCCAGGAATACGAGTATCCGAAGGAAATAACCAACGATGCGTCTGGTCATATTTTCGTAGCGTGCGGGTAAAGTTATCAAGTTATGGTATTGGGAATTGATGGGAAGAAATCTAGAAAACTTTTGACTAACGAAAATGGTCTGAAAAAGCTTGGAGCAGTACATTACAACGGCGAAAATAACTTCCTTCTTGTGTGTAATGTATGAGAATAATGCTTCGTATACAAAGTCACATAGTTTATACTGCTTGTCAGTTAGATCTTACGGTTCAGAACTGAAGGAAAGCAGAATGGACATGAACAAATATTTTCCTATTATTTAAAAAAAAAATATGTTCTCATTTGATCTATTTACAATATATTTTCATTCCAAGAGCCCTCAGAAATATGCCACTGGATTGTTTTTGCCATAATGATAGTGTGGACGATGTTCTGCCGTATTTTGTATTTCTCCTTTTGTTCTTCACATCAGAATAAACAGTTGTGGTGAAATAGAAAATGACCAAAGGATTTACCATTGTCTATGAAATGAGTTTCAATTTACTTTCCAAAGTTTCTATTAAAAACAATAGGACTTACAATAATTCATATTAAATATTTACTTTGCCTTTAACATATCTCTGAAAAAGATATATTATCTCATGCTTAAAAGCGTGACTCTGCTTTGCTTCGAAAGTCGTTGTCTAAATTACAAATTTCAAACAAATGTTATTACTAACAGGTATTATAAATTGTTTCAAATAGATATTTTAACTCTAAACAAAGTTTTTGTTTAGTTTAGACAATATTTATTCAGATAAATCATCCCATACCGATATAATATACTTAACAATAAATCTCTAGGATTCATTAATGAGCAAAGTTGCTTTTGTGTTAAATAGAAGCTCTTGTCAATTGATAAGCACTTCGTCCGTAAAATATTTCGTGTCCAGGTCATGACTTTGTAGTTCCTATGTGCTGATACTCGCTGCTGCAATTCAAAATGAATTCGTTTTGATGAATGTCTTCCTACCATACATCATGCTAGATGTGTAAAATCTATTAATATCCTGAAAAAATCTGTTTTGTTTTCTTCGTTAGCTTCAAGCGTTTTAAAATTTCGACCTTTTTCACAAAAAAAAATATCAGACGAAATTAATGTCAAGCTGTTCGTGCAATTTGCTACAATATAAAGTATCGATATCTTCTGAAATAGCTATTAATCTTTTGTTTGACAAATATCAATTAATATAGATTGAAAGGTCAAACTGTTACTAAAACGTAAAAGAACCAAAACTGCCGAACTCCAAGGAAAATTCAAAACGTAATTGTTTTTCTTGGAAAAAGGAAAATATGTGTTATAAAATGTAATGAAAAGACAGCTACGTTATTAAATATGACATCATATTTACACTGTAAGTAGCAGGTTTGTAAAGAGGAAAAATAAATACCAAAATTACAATGCACTGCTGAGAAAACGTTCACATGCACATATGTAAACAACATAAACATAAATCTTTAAAGCAAAGTTTTAAAATGTATAAGACATAACATGCCTTGTTTTACATTTATTATTTTGGGGCCTTTTATAGCTGACTATGCGGTTAAGGCTTTGATCATTGTTGAAGGTCGTACGGTGACCTATAGTTAATTTCCCGTGTCTTTTTGTCTCTTGTGAAGAGTTGTCTCATTGGCAATCATACCACATCTTCTTTTTATATTATATGACTTTACTAAAAGTGGTTTTAATTCCTAGAATTAATATATACTTGATAAGCTGGTTCCACACGACAACAAAGTGATATTTGATACCACTTAAGAGATAATAAAACCAGAAAGATGCATATGGTCTTCAAGAACAGAGAGTTGTCAGAACGAGCAATATTTCAAACCATAAATTGCCAATACTGTTGAAAACTTGTAAAAGGTCATAATTTAAAAAAAAGTCAACCACATATCTACAACTTACACACCATGGAAACTCAACAGAAACAATCGGGTTGCTGGCTTATAACAAGCACATTTTCAATATAATGGTCTCTATATATTGTCGGTTTATAAGATTGACGACAAACCTATCTGTTTAGAGTTTTTAAAAATGAGGCAAAAGATACAAAAAGGGTCTTTCAATCTCATAAGTCGAAAACAAACTGACAACGCCGTGGCTAAAAAGGACAAATACAATAAAATATACCATACAGTGTCACTTAAAACATTCATGCAGGTTAACTCACAAAACGTATTTTCATCGTCAATTAAAGACTCAATAAATAAGCAGAAACAGTAGCACTTGGTAAGCACTTTCAGGGTTATTTATAGGAAGCATATATAAAGCGTTAAAAAATAAAGCTGTAAAAAGGGAGAGTTGTAAACTCGCAGCAAGCTTTGCAACAGCACTAGTCACGATTATAATAACTATTTTTTTAAATGTTTTATTTTGTACTGTCACAAAATGATAGACTAGCTTGTAACAGAATACAAAACAGATAAAACATACCTACACCACTTTTTACGGCAATTAATTTCATCAATAGTCTGTCTATTCTCTTTTACTGTTTTAAGTAGGACTTCAAACTTCGTACCTGTTCAACATTTGTTGGATTAAGTAAAAATTGTAACTTTTGATTACTGCTAATAAAAATCACGAAGTCTTCATTTTGAGAACCCGGTTAGACCAGGTTATTGTTTCTTATACTTTGATATCATTTGAAGTGGAAAACACGAAAGGCATCATCTATATCATTACTGGAGCATCGATAACATTTTCTTAGAAACAAATATTGTATGATAACCTTGAGAATTAATTATCGGACAGCATCAGTACCTTCATAGAGGTAGTAAAACCAAAGCACAGTATTTTTGTCCTAAAAAAAAACGCTTTTCTGGAATAATCGTGACCAGGTACGCTCGTGATATAGTGTTTGGGAAGTTGAATATATGAAATATTTTAAAGCATTAAAATCCAACAGGCCTGATATGTACAACTTAAATTATGTAAATTTAACTTACTCTGAGTGAGTAACCACCTTTGGAAATCAATTTTCGGATATAAAAAAATTCAGACAACATGTAACTTTTATTCGTACACTACGGAAACACTGGCAAGTGGTGGATTGTACAGACGGAGATTGATACTCCATAGCAGTGGTTTAAGCACGGCTATAGTAAAAATAAATGATATCATATTCTTGCACACAACACTTGTTTCTGAAATTACTTGAATTGGGAGCGTCAACGAGTGCCACGTGTCTTGCTTACACAGCACATGACTTGTATATATTTTTTTTAATTTTTGGCAAAAACTAGTTTTTAACTTGATTATTTGTAATCTGTCAAAGTATATATAAATACTAGTATATTGACCTAAGTTTTAACTATTACTGATATGTATATCTCGTGATATGAATAATAAAGATTGCCCTGACACAGATACACCTGACTTTACAATCAGAGTGATTGATGGACTTGTTAAGGTTTGTATTAAAGTTTATATCTTAGGTCATCTATATGTTATATATGTTATATTATACAGCAACTAAAGCACCGTTCCTTTGCTTTTTGTGTGCCTCTTGCTTGGAATGTACTGATTGTATGTCATGGATGAATACCCCATATATTTTGTTTTTCTATTATGTTGGGTTAATAATTGTGTAGTTTGTACGTTTCTGTTTTATTATTTAAATTTTGTTACTACGTATCAAAAAACAGTGGCCCATGGGGTAAACTGGTAAGTCGAGACAAAACGAAAGGTCTTCTCCAAGGTAAGAAAAGTCTAAATTTGTTTTTTTTACAGTTCGGTAGCCATTTTTTAATACTTTTTCTTGTCAGCTGTCTGTTATATCGTGTAATTTGCGTAATGTGTTTTTTCTTACTATTTTTGTATAGAGAACATACATATGTTTATTGTTACACTGATTTTTAAAGCTGTTTATCTATACAATAGCACACTTTTCAGGGTACTCCTACGTGTACATCAGTCAAGAAAGGTTAGTTTAGAAAGTCACAAATCCTCCCCCTTTCTTTTTAAACAAAAATACTTGGGAAGTCAGCGTTCTTTTTTTTTTGATAGCAACACTTCACAAAGGCCCTTATTAGGAGCGATGTATATGAAACTTGTCCAGATATTCATATAAACAATAGAAACGTTTTTCTGAGATTCCGCCTACAGTTTAAGAATGTCATCAGCAGTATCACAATGAGTTGAATGTTCGTTAAACAGTATAGAATAAATAGACTGTTTTCCTAGGACATGAAAATGTTGATTTTTTCTATGAATGACTCTGATGTAAACTAGGTTCAACGTTTTATTACATATGGCAAATATAAATGAGTTAACTGATGTTTTATCGACCACGTGATATCAATCACAATAGAAATTCTATTAAATACTAACAGAAAATAAATACGTTCAATCTTGTCGTGTAATAAGTTAAAAAAAACTCCAACTAATCTGTGGTCAAGATAGTATTTGTATTGTTTGCATGCGAGGAAAATTCCTGGTTTAGTATTTTAACGTAAAAGATATATATCTTAATTACTTCAGGTAAAGATATGTCGGCTTTTCAATGTACCTTAGTTTGGGAATGGTTTTTCTAAAATATTACATACAAAATTTTACATATCATAACTCTCTACACATGCTACACTCACGTCCAACACGTGTCTTTTTCTAAAAACACAAAACATTTCAACTGTATATACAATCACTAATAAAGGCATTTTAGTCTTTTAAACGGTCATTTTGATCATAACACCATCTAAAAAGTCTGAACCAAAAATAAACAAATCTATTTAAGAGTTGAAGTTATTTTTCAGATATATTCTTGTTGTAAAATGTTCTGAAGCTTTTCAGTAACCACTAAACCCACAAACATCACTACTTTATTCTTAGACTGTAGCAAAATATTAACTGTAAAAAAAAACCCAGTCTTTTTATCAGTAAAAAGTTGATTTATGTTGGTAGGCAGATAAATATTTTTTTGGTTTAGTCTATCCGAAGCGACATTGAAAAAAAAACACATTGCATTCCCCTCTGAACACCATATTTCCCTCTTCCTTTCGAGAGACAAACCCAGTTAATGTGGAATTGTGTTTCCCTTGCCTTAAAGAGATATGCATCTTTTTTTCCGAGGTATCGTTCTTTTTTAGGGTTAACTTACTTCTTTTCTCCCTAAGACGAGGAGAATTAATGTTTTAATCTACTGCTCGTTATGTTTATTAAAAAATAACCGATTTTGATCATGAAACAATTTTTCTCAAAAAAGATGAAAATAAACAACATCAATGTCAACAATAATGTAAACATGGTAAAGTACATGTGTTGAGCATACTGGAGTAAGTGCATATGTAAAGAATTGCCTTGATTCAAACTGTTAAAGGAGGATACGAATGCTTTTTATCGTCAAGCGTTAACAGTTTTTTTTTTTTGCTACCGTTAGCGTCAATTGAGCTTTTTTTTTTTTTTTATCATCATTCGTCAAATCTCATTTTGAAGCAAACTTTAGCGTCAAATGGAGTAAAATGTTTATCTTCAACGTTATTTAGAAAAACAAAATTTCATCGTCATTCGTCATGTGGGGTACCCTATTCCTACCCTCTTAAACTCTGTTATGACACAGCCAAATATTTTTCAAATACAAAACTCATTACATCAAATCTAAATTATCTTACAAAGTGTTGACAGACAGACGAACATTGGTAAACAATTTATATGTCCCGTCTTTGACAGGCGTATAAAAAGTCATGCGTTTGAAAATTTGGTAACTGGAACTATGGCTATAGAGATCATTTTGGAACAAAAATCACTCTACAGTAAATGAAGAACGTGTCTGAGGACACAAATCCCACCACTCAAGCTTTGCAATTTTCAAAGGTAAAAAGGAGCATAACTGTAGAACGGTAAATGACTCACAACCCTAAATCGAACTTAGCAATTGTGGTTCTTTTAAATGTGTATGAGTTTCATAAATTTTGCATAAGACAAAATCAAGTAAGAGTGCAGAAACAAACATTGGGACGGACATACAGTCAAGGGTAACACTTACATGTTATGCTCCGGAAGCCTGTATATAGAGATCATCTGCATGCATACATTTTTGATTTGACGCCTACAGCTTCAAGTAGGGATCTATAAATATCGTGTGTTGAAAAATACCGACAGAACTAATCAGAAAATATTATCATCTGCAACGAACACTGGTATTGGGGGATAACACGGTATATGGGCTCCTAATTAAGGGATCCGGGTTCCTTTGAGCAAGTTTTTGTGCCCCAGGCCACAAAATAGGGACTCATGATTCATTTGAACAAGGTTCTGTGCCCCAGGCTGTAGTGATAGGGCTCTATCCTTTGGAGGTAGGTATCCCGGCTCCTGAAACATAGGCTCCGAATTTACCACGACAGGATGCTTGCAAAACGTAAATAAGGAACGAATTTCAGGATGAATGTTGAGAATTGGATCTTGCTGAAAAATACTGACTTGTGACCGAACTGCACCATCGGGGACTGATAGTCCATAACAGCAGTATACGGCGGTGGAAATATAAACAAGTGTTACGAAATCAGTTCTTAAAAAACTCAATTAGGTATGCCATCATCATGGCTTCCTTACGAAGTATATGACTTTTACTTATTTCTATAATCTTAGCAATTACTCGTCAGAGAAGCCTTTTATAAAGTTAATACTTATTCATTTTATAATCTGTTCAAGGCGATATCTATTTTAATCTTACCTTCAGCTTTTACTGATATGAATATACCTTTTGCTATAATCGATAAAGTTTTCCATTAAACAGCAACACTGCTTCACAGATTACCGTGTGTTTAAATCCACAATTTATGGTACTTTCGAATATAAAGGTTTGTGCTATACGTTATAATTTTATTTCCTATGCGTTTATTTGTTTATGTTTGTGTGGATCGTATTTTGTTACTTTATGTATTGTTTTAACATATATGAATTAACTTATCTGCACTTAGAAACAAAAAAATAAAAATACAGTGAGATAACTTGGGGGTCGGACAACAATAGAAAAGTAATACTTCTGACATTAAAGGAAATTGTCCATAATTTATTTACATCGAAAACTTTACAAGAAAATTGAGTTCTCTTTAACAACCTTTATATATTCTTGTAAATTGACTGTTGAAATTTGTAATCTGAAATGCAATGTATCTTTCTTTTACTTTTACTCACGATCAATATATTTATTCTTGTAAATTGATTGTTGACATTTGTAATCTGAAATGCAGTGTATCTTCTTTTTACTATTAATAACGAACAAATGCTTAAAATATTGCCATGGTTTGTCACGTATGCTTACATCATTCATCAAAGCGGTCAAATCTCATTTCAGAATTAACACCAAAAAGGACGACAAAAATCTTCCATCTTTATATTGGATAGATAAAAATCACAAAAACCTTTTAAAGAGTGATATATGACAAACTCGTCTGATGATCCAATAAATCATGTACACGTCTTTCTTTACAAGATACAATAAAAATAAGTATTGAGACAAGCTATTACTCAGTGGTTTCAATTATAAGAAGATTTTAAAATAATCTGCAAGACATATATTCAAACCCATCAAACACATTTGTGCAACAATATCGATAATTATTTTTCCTATTCCTTTATGCAATTGAGTGCATTGTGTCATTTAAATGTGTTTCTATTTTAAACCAAAGTCTTATTATATGCTTTATCGAAAATGTTCTGTCAAACAAAATTATCTACATCCGAGTTAATGTTTGGGTCGAGAAGATCTGCTTCATTTCTGGATCTTTTTAATGAAATTGACAATCTAGGAGAATGCGTGATAATTTTAATTTTTTATTCAACTTTATTCTTCTCAGTTGTAATATGCCATTATTCTTTTGAAATGATCCATTTTTTCATATTTTTCAAATAATTCCTTGCGTGCATACATCTTGATATCTAATGTATATAAAAAAATAAGAAGATGTGGTATGAATACCAATGAGACAACTCCCACCAGAGATCTTATTACATAGAGGTTAAAAAAATAAAGGTCACTGTACGGCCTTCAACAATGTGCAAAAACAATACCACATAGTCAGTTTTAAAAGGCCCCGAAATGACAAATATAAAACAATTCTAACAATAAAACAAACGGCCCGATTTATTTACAAAACAATGAACAAAAACAAAAATGATATAAAGCACCCAACAAAAAACCGATTAATTACAGGCCCCTGACTTGGGACAGGCACATACAGAATGTGGCTGGGTTAAATTAGTTTGATGGCGCCGAACCCTCCCTTTAACCTGAAACAGTGGTGTAACAGTACAATATAAGAACTAACTATAAAAATCAATTGAAAAGGGTTGAGCTAATCAGATCGATACAAATCAGAATAACATCTTACAAAGACACAGACCGGAGTTTTAATACAACCCACAACAAAAACTAAGATAACAAAAATACCGAACTCCAAGGAAAATTCAAAACAGAGAGTCCCTAATCTAATGACAAAGTTAAAAGCTCCATCACATCAAACGAATGGATAACCACTGTCATATTCCTGACTTGGTACAGGCATTTTCTTAAGTAGAAAATAGTGGATTAAACCTGGTTTAATAGCTTGCTTAACCTCTCACTTGTATGACAGTCTCATAAAATTCCATTATATTGACAACAATGTGTGAACAAAACAAACAGCCATGATAGGTTGAAATGTCAAAAAAGGGGTATAGCAGTTAACATTGTGTTATAATCTTAATCACAATAAAAACAATCAAATATGTCAATAAAGAAAAATATAGACAAGGCACATTAGCAAACACGAAAGACAAGAATACAAAAATATACCATATCACAGTAACACAATGACGGGATGCTTAAGTACCGAGCCACGTCAAATGAATATAACAAAAAACAGACAAAACAGTAAAAATAATAAACAAAGACTAATAAAAGAACACTATTACACGTAATTAGGATGATAAACAACTTTCGTACCTAGAATCTATATTTCAAGACAATCGTGTATTATTTGTAAAGTTGATATGGAATATTCATCAACTAGACACTAAGTAGAGATCTGAGAGTATTCGCAGTTACTTATAGCTACTTTGAAGCTAATAACAACTAACAAAAAATACATGCATTTAAGACTAAAAAACATGTATGTGCCTCTCAAGCAAAACTCTCTCATCAATGTAATGATGAAGAACGACTGATATTGATACTACACTAGTTTCACGGTCACCTTCAGGAATTAGATGAACGATACGACATGTTTGTTTCTACACATATCTTCGTGGTCGTTATATTGAGTCATCAAAATGGTAGGCTGATTTGTAAATTTACCATAATATTCTATTCCATTGCGTGATAGTTCAGACTGGATCCTGGATCCTAAGAAAGTTAATGATGTATAACCGTTTACGTTTTATCTGTCTACACGTGTTGTCGCTTCAATTGTGGTAACTGTTATTTTATATGCTTTTCTTTGTTGTATAGAAATGGATGTACGAGTTAATTTACATTTGATTTCTCTACTGTAACTCAATGTATTTGATATTAATAAAACATCATCCAGAATCGATTGCCTTTCCAAACATCGAGTTTCAGAAACAAGTACTGAAAGTCAAAATAACAAAAATACCAAACTCCGAGGAAAATTCAAAACGGATGGTTCCCAATAAAATGGTAAAACCAAAAGCTCAAACACATCAAACGAATGGATAACAACTGTCATATTCCTGACTTAGTACAGGCATTTTTCTTATGTAGAAAATAGTGGATTAAACCTGGTTTTATAGCTAGCTAAAGCTCTCACTTGTATGACAGTCGCATAAAATAAATAAATTTTTCCGAAATTCAGCTATTGTCTCTTCATGGATACAAAAAGGAATGATTTTTCGTAAAACAATTGTTATCTGCTAGCAGACAAGACTGACTATTGGACTGGTTGATGATAATAAGGTTATGTCATCTCAATAAGAGCGCATATTTGAGTTTTGAGTTAGTTAATAGCGAGTTTATCTTTGCTGTGTTCCATTGGATCTTGTTGTTAATAGTTTTCGGGAAAACGTTATCAAACTTTATAAAAAAAAAAAAAAAATTAAAGGCAATATTTGAACAAACATGACAAAGGTTCTTGTTAATTTGCGTTTATTGTATATGATATCGAATATACAAAAATGACACTATTAGTAAATGGTAAATCGAATAAAGTAATACCTATGACATACAATTAGTTTCTATGCCGTCATCAATTATTTGTCTCATGAATAGAATTGGCGAATATGTCATGGCTTTAATTTTACAACAACATCATAACAACAATCAGAATTTCAAGAGGCCAAAGAATAAATCATTCAATGACAATATAATTATGTTTTTCTTTGATTTCAGTAAAGGGCTACCAGCACTGAAGAGGTAGTAACTGGGCTTCCAGCACCTAAATAAGATAAATTCCGCCAAAGTTAACAAAACCTTAAAGCCGATGACCAATTATTTTACAACAACATTAAATCAACATAGCAAGTCAATTAAATATTCAACATTAAATCAACATCACAAATCAAATAATTATGCAAATGTTCAACCAAAACAAATAATTCAAATTTGTTACTAAAGCAAACACAAACATTTTCAACTTTCATAGTCTTTCAAATGTTTGGTTACACAGGGCAACAAAACATTCAATAACTAGTTACTCAAGTATTAGTAAATAACTAATAAATGGTATGTCCCAAAATAAATTGAGTATTACAACTCATCAAGACATAATGTCCTGAATGGATGGTCAATAAGTAGTTCAATAGTAGTTTGGATAGTACTGAAAAAATATATCATTCCCCAAAAAAAGAAAAATGAACACCATCGGCAACAAATAATGCTTGATGTTTGTCTTCAAAATCCGAATGTTTAATTGACTTGCAACCTATTTTACTTATGTAAGATCAAACTCCTCTATTAATGCGACGTCTAGATTTTTCCATCTTTTTATTATTAATAGCACCACTCCAATTAAGAAGTGGTAAACTAAAAGACCAAATAAATAACATTTTCGGCCTCATGAATTTTAAATCATGAAAAGTACTACTCATATTAAACAACAAGTCACCATTACAACAATTTACCAGATTATTTCTACCACAATGGATTAATAAAACTGATGGGACCCCTCTCCAATTCAATACAGCATCAATTGTCCTGTCACCATTTAACCACGTCATCCCCGACAAACCAGGACAAATTATGTTGTAACCTTTTTATCGAAGCCTAAATTTGTTCCTGTTGGTCTGTTTTTGGTATGTTCGGACGCCCTTTTTATTATAGATGAGGCATTAATCCATATGTCTCTCATTTCTGAAAGATTTCAATTAATTTATACAAATGTATCGCTTGAATGAAGAGGACTTCCATTGACCCATGTTTTTTATTTCTTTTTCAGTTTTTTTTTTCATTGAAAAATGCATGTGTTGCTGCACCTATTCTGAAGGAATGAGTATTAAATCCTTTAACATCATAATCAAGAAAATTTAATGTTTTTGTATGAATTGAATGAAATTGATATCTAGTCATTGCTTTCTCATCCATATGACAGAAGTAAGGACCGTTGTGGTGTGGTCTTTGTGAATTATAATTTGGCAGTTCACACATCAGACTACTGTTTGATTTTATAGCCAATGTAGTTTTTTGTCAAACCTCTTTGATCTGTTTTTGAAAAACGAATAGTAACATAAATAATGTTTTTGTTAAAATCCATTGTAACATCATCCTTTTGCAACACATACCCCATGTCATTAACAGATCGTATAGTAATTTCAACATCGTACTTTATTTGGCCTTTTTAATTTTTTTTTATTCGAGCGTCACTGATGAGTCTTTTGAAGACGAAACGCGTGTCTGGCGGAAATACAAAATTTCAATCCTGGTATCTATGATGAGTTTATTCTCCACCTCTAAGAAATGCACAAAATGCTAATGAGATGTGCCCAAAATAAAGTGCTTTCATATTTAGAAAACAAACTAGTAATAATGCATTAGACATTTGTGCCATCATTTCAGTTGTTATAGGTTACCTGATGTCAGGACGTGAATACAATCTGTCAAACCCAGCCAATTTTTTTTTAATAAAAAAGAATTGTGTAATGTCTTCCAAATTGTCCGCTTTAAGTTCAAAACACAGACCAGAAATATAGATTTGCAAGTTGATGGCGCATCAATTTTTTGGGATAAATAAGCTATGTATTTCATCATGTAGTCGAGACTAGGTGGCCAAATAATTGGGTATTTGCATTCCAAAAGAAATTTGTGAAAAGACTTTTCTGCCTGTTCATATACTGCTTTTGTGCTATTTAAAAAAGCGGCATCAAAAAGTTTGGAAGCTCCGAAATCAAGAGATCTCAGAATTCCTGTGGTACTGGTGTAGGTTCTACTTCTGCTGTTGGTAACTGATGACAAATGCATAGCTTTAAATTGAAAATTATATTTTAATGTCCAGAAAACTATTGCCTCAAAAGGGGCATTACTCGTTCGGATTGGGATGTTTTTGAATTAAGAATTGACACTACAGCAGAATTATCACAATGAATTATTATCTTTTTTTTCGTAAATTCTCCCCCATGAAAAAATGCTAATGCTATAGGAACTATTTCCAAATAAGTAATATCAGAGAGTATGTCTTTTGACCAGTTGTTTGGCCATTTTAAACAAGCCCAAGATCCATTTAAAAATGCTCCACAACCTAGATCTTTTCCTCCTACACTATCAATGAACAATTCCAAATCAGGACTTTTTACCCAATTAGAATCTTGAATATATGTATGCCCGTTAAATGTTGTCAAAAATGATTTCCAACTTAATAAATCTTGTTTCATGCCGTTTGAAACTTTGATAGAAGGTTGTGTTTTTTATAAACGTCTGCTAAATACTCTTGACGGCAAAGCTTTTGTACAAAATACTAAGCAACTAGTAAATGATTGCATGTGCTTTAGAGTAACCTTTTTTTATGACTCGAAAGGAAATCAATTAATTTCAACAACTTTGTAATTTTGTCAATAGGAATTTTTATCATCATATTTTGAGAATCAATTATTAAACCAAGGTATTCAATAATTGTTGATGGACCTTCAGTTTTTTTATCTGCAATAGGCACACCTAGTTCCATACAAATTTCATCGAAAATCAAAATCAAATGCTTGCAGTTGTCAGTATCAGCCTCACCAGCGAAAAAGAAATCATCTGAATAATGATCCAAATTATCTACATTTGTTCTACTTGAAACAGTCAAATGTAATAATGTTGAAAACTTCTCAAAAGCAGCACAAGATATTGAACAAACCATGGGCATTGCTTATCTATGTAATATTTATCTCATAATTTAATGCCTTATCAGTCAAAATCACCTGGGTACACTTTTAATGATCGAATTGCTAATTTATTATCCTTTTTTCCTAAAAGTGCTTTTTTTTTCCTAATTTTTTAATTATATTTGTTGCATTATCAAATGAAGAGTATTCAACTTTTGTGTAAATCTCATCTATGTAATCATTAACAATGGAATTTGGTGGGTATGACAAATGCGTTATTAATGTAAGACAACCAGTGTTTTTTTTTTTTTTGTATTAAACCAATGGGAGAGCAACGTAATTTGGAGATGGGCTTTTCTTTAAAAGGTCCAGCCATTCTACCAAGTTCTATTTCGCTTAACTGAGCTTTCTTTTACAGACAATAAATTTGCAAATTCTCTAGAGTATCTTGGTCCCGTGTAATTCAATTTAAACCCTTGTTTAAAAACATCTAACAATAACTTAGAACCAGAAAAATTTGGATAATCCTTTAATATATTTTCCAATATGTCAACTCTAATGGGTGAGACACCTAAATGCCATAAGTCAAACTGAAATTTCTTTTTATCTGACATTCAAAGAAAGAAATATTATATAACAAACTATTTTTTTGGGCAAAGTTATTACCAACATTTTGCTGAAAACGTCTGTTGTCAGTTTGAACTCTTGGTTCGAAAGTTCTATTACCATTACCTGGCGCCCAATGCTTGTTGATATCTAAACCTAAATATCTCCTATATCTTATGGATGGGTGATTCAAAGAACATTTTAAACATGAATGACTGAACCTTAAACTATAACGAGAGAAAACTCCTTTAAATTTAAAGTCGTAGCATTTGTTAATTCGTGGTTGTTGCGTATTAGCCATAATTGAGCATCAATTATATCCCAATTTATTGTAGGATTTCTTGCAACTCTTAATCTTAATTGCTGATCATACATGAACCACTTTTCAATAGTACTATCAGCTGCAACACCCCTTAAGATAGTTATGTAACCAAACAGTTGACTAGCTTTCATTGGATGTCTCTGAATCAAAACTTGTGAATAAGCTAAAATAAATTTAGGAAGATGTTTTTGTACATTCCAATGTATATTGCTTTAATCGACCATTAAGAATTTCAGCAAGTCAATATGGCGACTAAATCTATAGTTACAACATATCAAATATGGATTTGTCGGTAAATAGTAGCCAATGAAAATTATGTTTATTACAAATTGCAAGTGTTTTCGTTTAGAATTATAAGGATTGAACACCTTTGGACTTGTTTTTAGTTTGTGTATTAATCGACCCAGTTTACACATCAATAACTTCTAGAGAAATGTGTTTAATCCTATAATGTATCAAAGCAAGTCATCGAACTTAAAGCAGATTATTCAAATTAAACTTATGATTTTCTACGTTTCAGTTTAAAATGGCGACATCCATATCTATATGCGATATTTGTATGACAGATGATAAGACACAATCTGCCTCTGTTTGGTGTTCCGAATGTGAAGAAGCCATGTGTAATGATTGTGAAAAACAACATGACCGGATGAAATTAACAAAGAACCATAAAACTATACTTATTGAAGATTACCTGAAACTTTCTGGTTCTGTTACTGACATCAACCAGGAATGTAAAGTTCACAATAGAAAATTCGATTTTTACTGCTTAATTCACAACGATCCATGTTGTGTGTCATGCGTTTCTGAAAACCATGACACATGTAAAGAGTTCAAGCCATTGATTGAAGTTGTGAAGATTTAGAAGATAGGGCAAAGGACATTAGTGATCTTATTAGCAATCTGATAAAGGATAAACAAGGCCAAAAGGCAAGTTTTGAGCTTCAGAAAAATGAAATTATATCCGGAGTGCAAAACGTCCGACAGGCAATAAAAAATCATTTAGATAAACTCCAAACAGATATTTTGGCTAAATTGGACAACGAAGAAAAAACGAAATGTAAAAGTATTGATAAGTTTATTGAAAAGATCTCAGAAATGCGTAAAAATATCGATGAAATGTTAAACGATTTAAACAGATAAAAAAACACGCATCCGACTTCCAAGCTTTCCTTGGTTTACACGAATGGAATAAAATAATTGAGATAGAAGACAAAAATTGGATGTCTTTACAAATCGACAAGATAATGAACACTTTTGACATTCACATAGAATTTTCGCCGATACTTTTCAAGTTTGAGAAAAACATCAAAGAACTAGGGAAGTTATTTGTAACGCCTTGTTCCTCACAGAAAATACTTCTGAAGAAGGAGAAACAAGGACAAACATTAATTTCCATGTCAAGCACTATAGATAACATTAAATTGACAAGAAATTGCTCTTTCGAGACACCAATTGGATCATCAAGGAACCCAATTATATCAGGTATCGATATGTTCGACGATAGTAGAATCGTGTTGGCCGATCAATCGTCAAACAATAGACTAGTTATCATGAATCAAGATGGCGGGTTTATTAAAACCATAAAACTTGAAAGTCAATGCTTTGATGTTGCAGTGATAGAGAAATACACAGTTGCTACAACATTAGTTGGAAAGAAGAAAATTGCTTTCGTTGACATTAATTCGTCTAAAGTACAAAGGTCAATACCTACAAATAACCGATGCCTCGGTTTAACTTATTCAGGTGAACAATTAGTCGTCAGTCTCGATGAAGGGAGGATTAAGTTCTTTGATCTTTCAGGTAATACTTTGTCAACGTTGTCAGTAGCCGGTAAATCAAGTTGTTGTTCCGTGTTTGATAATCATCTTTATCACACAACACATCGCAGTGATGCAGTCTACGAAGTTGAACTGAATGGTGAAGTTCGTTGGAAATTTGACTGTCAGAAATCAGATTTGCCACTTGGTATAACCAACGATGCATCTGGGAATATCTTTGTAACGTGTAACGCTAGTAATCAATTGATGGTCGTAGGAAAGATGGAAAGAAATCTAGAATTCTCTTTACAAAAGAAGATGGACTGCAGAAACCTTTAGCTATCCACTACGACCGCAAATCGCATACTCTTCTCGTGTGTAATGAATCCGGGAAATGCTTTGTATATACAGTTACATAATGAATTATTCTAAAATACAAAAGAAGAAAATAGTTTGATATATCGATGGTATCTAGCATTCCATCGCTAAACACTTTCCTTATAAAGTCTGGTTCTAGGGAAGCATTTTGTTTGTCATCGAGTGAAGTACCTAAAGCTTTGTACATATCGTCATAGATACAGAAAAGATGTCTTTGTATTATAATTCAAAAGTAATGCTAAAATCTTGTTGAAAAATTGTTATTTGTTTAATTCAAATTTTCGAGGTAAAATTGGAACATTTTTAATTATCGTATTCATGAAAAGATAGTGCAATATCAGAAAACGGTCACACTTGTTTCTTTTTCCATGAGCTTTTGTCAAGCAACTTTCTCACTAGACTAATCCTAATTTGATTCTGGAAGATCAAATTGATAGCTAACCTACACAAAGGATCAGTTTGAGCTGTTGTAATCATTTGGCGTCCGTCTTTCATGGTTGTCGTCCGTCGTCAGTTGTCATCGTCTGTCGTCCACGACGTTGTCCGGTAATTTTTATAAAAATCGTCACACCTTAAACTAATCAGCATAACTGAACCAAATTTGGCATCATCATGCTTTTGATCCTCTTTTCGGACAAGAAGTTTCCGATGATTCAGCTCGAAAATCAACTTGGCCACCAAGGCAAAACACAAAGCATTCGGGTAAAATGCAAGTACAGTCTTCATTAAAAATCCGTTATAGATAAAGAAAATGGGAAAGACCCAACAAACATTGTAAAATAAGGGGATGTGGTATGATATCCAATGAGTCAACTACCGATCAAATAACGTGGATGTTACAAATTATAGGTCACCGTACGGCCTTAAACAATCAGCAAAACTCATTCCTTAGAGTCAGCCATAAAATGTCCCTAACAATTTTACCAAAAAAAAAAATCAACGGTCTGATTTAGAACAAAAAATCAATATCACAGGCTGGTGAAAAAGAAGGTGTCGTGGCCAAACATGTTTGTGTGCGCTCTACTCTCCCCCTTACCTGGGACAAAGTTGAAACAGTTCAAAATAGGAACAAACTGTTGAACCCATTCCGAAATGGTTTGACACTCCACATTTGGTCGACACAAAATATGTTCAGAATGTCAAGATCCACTAAATATCTATTTTGACCAAACTTTTCAGACGACTCCTTATGTGATTTCTTGCCTTAATAGATCTTTGTTACTTATTTTGTTTTTGTATTTCCTTATTATCTTGAATACTATAATATACAAAGGAAATCTTGAAAATCAAAAATGATTGGCATTACTAGATCTACAAAAAAGTCTGATAGTTCAAATCGAAAGTCGACCCCCTTTAGGAGTAATTGTCCATCAATGAAGATTTTTACTATTTTTGAGGATTTAACCTTTTATCTTGAAATATATCATAGATAGAGATAAACTTCAACGACAAAAAAAGATCAGCAAGTCAAGATCTACAAATTAGTCTTCTTGCTGAAAACGTAAGTGGATTCTTTATCGCCCTTATTTAGATTTTTTACTAATTGTTTTGGTTTTTACCTATTATCATGATTTTATTGAAAACTAAAAAAGAAAAAGAGAAACTTAACATATCAAAAACGATCAGCAGGATCTGGAAATAAGTCAAATGGCTGAACTCACCAATTGAATACCTGTAGGAGATCTTTCCCCTAAATGACGACTTTTACTATTGTAATTGTTTTGTATACTATAAAAAAAGATCCAGATAAAAATTCAAAAAAAAAACAGAAAGAATAATCGGCAATACAAAATCTTTATTCGGATCAAGATAGCCAAAATTGTCAATTGTCTCATTGCAGGAGTTTTCACAATTAAATGACGCTATTTACCATTTTCGTGTTTTTACGGCAAAATCTATAGTAGATAGAGAGAAACTGTAAACAGCTGAAATGATTAGCAAAACAACATAAAAAAATAAGTTAAACAGTCGAAACTGTCAAAGAACATTGCATGGGAGTTATAGCTCTTTAATGTCATTTTGCCTTCTTTTTTTTTATTTTTGCGACATCATCAGCTTTAGAAAAATGGAAAACCCCAAAATAATCAGAAAGACAATATCAACAAATAGGTAGACAAAGAAGAAATTGTCGACCGTTTATAGGGGTTATTATCCATAAAATACCATTTCACAAAGTTTTGCATTTTCGTCAAAGACTACAAAAGATAGGAAGAAACTGTAAAAAAAATATTAGAAAGACACGATTTAGAAATAAGTCAAATGGCCAAAATTATCAGATCTTTCCTTCAACGCATCTCTGGTTTTCAAATGTTTAAATGTTTAGGTTGAAGCGTTCCTCATTAAGGTAAATTCAGAACAGCGTTTCGGACGGACAAACGTGTTTATTTCATTTACTAGCACTGCGTTTATATTGCTGTTAGTGGGTTGTTAGTCCCCGGTGTATCATCAACTCAGTAACACCCTTTCCAGTTCTATAGATCTTAAACAATAACTTATTACAACTCCAGATCATTACAGTAGCCAATGTTATATCCTATCCCATCATTGTGTTATTGTTACATGATCTCTGTCTGTTTTTGCTACGAATTTGGTGGTCAAAAGTTTCCAATTAGTTACCTATAGTTTCACAAGTCAACTTATACAAAAAGAGGAAGTTCAACCCTTACACGTAGCCATCTGTGCATTTTTGTGTCGGCCCATTTGTTTTTAAACTTAATTTTGCGTCGTTAGGTAAAACTCAATTTGCCGCAGTAAAAACTCTGTTAAAATAACAACAAGTTATCTTCTAAGCAAAACATAGCTTTCAATTTGAAATTTTCGGACACATAAAAACGTATATTTTTTATGTATTTGGTGAAGCCATGTCTTAAAACTTGCCTGTTGTCAGAATACATTTTGAGGTGTGAATACGGTTATATTAGCTAAAGATTATTCCTAGCAAATATGATTAATCTAACATGCTTAATGCATATAGTAACCGACGCTTCATCTTAAAAAAAGTAGTATCAACCCAGTGCTGTAAAAAATTTAAAAAATATGACACTTTTATGCTTCCGAATCACTTTTCTGAATTAACCTTCATCAGAAACGCTGAAAGCCAAATGTTTGAAATTCAAAGATGTGTAAGTATCATCTAATGTCAAATTTGCCTGAGTAGTTGGAACCTTTGTTTCTTAATAATTACTAAATTTATAAACTAGAAATGTTTGTTATAAATCATGTCAGTTCCGAATCATTGACTTCTAAGCTGGTGATACCCTAGGAACTAATAGTTGAAAATCCGTATAAATGAGGCATGAAATTGAAGTCAAAATAGTATCAAGTATCTTGGTATAAAATTTGAAACATTTTAAGTTTTCTCAACAAATCCTATTAGGATAAATATTTTCAAAAAACGTAGCATCCACAACATTGGTCTTCGCGCATTTCTGTGCGCTTGTTTTCATTTAAAAGAAGACATTTTTATAATTTGGCATCACTTTTTCAAGCTAATACTATAAATTAATATAAAGGATTCAATTTCGAGAGGAGATATCGCAATAGGTTATCTTAATTTAAATTGAATTAGCACTTTTTTTAACTCTTTTTGCGTAACAAGTAACCAAACAAAGAAAGTTACTGGAATTGTTTCTTTAAATACATATTTTGCAAAACATTTTATAAAGCCACCTCTGCATGTTCCATTTCAAATGTCTATGATCGTTTTATTTTAATTAACAATTTTCATATATATTTGCCTATTCCATCATTGATATTATAATTACCAGTTTTTTTTATATCATATCATTCGAATGCATCGCAATATTGTTAACGAGTAGCTCATTATTACAAATTATCAATGTACTTCACAGTGTTTCATTATCATTATTAATGAGAGATACCAATAGTTATCTGAGACGAATATAGCATGTTCATTGTGCAAACACAACACAAAACTGTGATAACGTGATATTTATAACGACATATTAATTTCCAGGAAATTAAAACATAAATATATTGTGTTGAGAAGTCTGCATATTATTATGATGAAAAAAAGCATATCGAATATTTAAGGATATTTTCAAAGAAATATATTTTACATTATCAAATGAAGTTGAACGGCGACTTTTCACTATGTTAAGTTCAGTACGCAGAAGTTAGAAATATTAATAGGCAGACATACAGGGATTAAATGAAGTAAATAATCTGAAATTATGCTACATTGAAGTTGAGGATGAAATTTGTTTTCTTTCTCAGTGACCTGGTTTGAAATTCAAAATTGAACTATACTAACGGTACAACCTGCCCAAATATTCAAAATTAATACGATATACCCTATATACGTCGACCGAATGTTATTCTATAATTGAAAGCATATGTTTGCTATGAGGTTCCTGATAGTGTCCTTCGTTTAAGTGTTATTTAAATATTAGGCCATTTTTCTCATTCTTAATTGTTTGCTCATTATTCTCTATTCATTATGTTTTATCATATTTGATTGTTTATAGTACTCTTCGTTTTTTGGTCTATCTTATCATTGCCGTATGTTCTGTGTTTTCCATATTCTCTTTTGTGTAAACCCCATCAAGACCCTCTATTATTGTGTTAATGTTTCATCTAGAATATATATAAAATATAATTTAGTTTTTGGTAGTATGACCGTCTACATAATCATATCTTTTGTATGCATGATCATTTGTGTTTTCAGATTATATATATATTTCACTTGTTTAATTGCCAAATTAACCAATGTAAAATGCAATTAACCAATGTAATAATTATGTAATTAACCAATCTAATATGTAATCCATTGAATGCATTTCAACTTGATTGCACTGCTCATTCCTGGACTTAATGATAGACAAAATGAAAACTCTGCATTGTTTCAAATGGTATCTGATCGTATCAAGACTCAAACAGTCAAAGGGACATAACCGTAGTTGTTTGTGAAAGCTGTATCACGTGACAGTACTTCCTGATTGCATTTCGGTCAGCAGACTGTAATAACACTTACACAAAGGATCTGTAATAATTGTTGTAACTAGTTTTTGTTAACAAACTGAGTCTTAAAGTAAGTACTTAACTTATTGTCCGACATGAACTTTATGATTAAATTTGTTCTTTCGTTTTCTTGATCTGTAATCAAGACAATAAACTTTCTGTGGTATTTTCAATCGATTTGTTTTGTTTGAATGCGTACATAACTTGGTTTAGAGATAATAGATAGAATATCTATCTTAATAAGTATATGTAAATATATGTCGGTAACCTTAGTTTTGAAATAGATTTTATGGATACAAAATATATTGTAATTATTTCATATAAATATATGTCGGTAACCTCAGTTTTGAAATAGAGTTTATGGATACAAGATATATCGTAATTACTTCATGTAAAAATATGTCGGTTAGTTTTGAAATAGATTTGATGGATACAAGATATATCCTAATCAGTTCATGTTAATATATGTCAGTAAACCCTTAGTTTTGAAATAGAGATTATGGATACAAAATATATCTTAATTAATTCATGTTAATATATGTCAGTACATTGTAGCCTTAGTTTTGGATTAGAGTTGATTGATATAAGATATATCTTAATTAGTTCATGTAAATATATGTCGGGTACCTTAGTTTTGAAATAGAGCTTATGGATACAAGATATATCTCAATAGTTTCATGTAAATATATTTCGGTAACCTTAGTTTTTTAGATAGAGTTTATGGATACATAATATGTCTTATATAGTTCATGTAAATATACGTCAGTAACCTTAGTTTTGAAATAGAAAAGAATTTGTATCAAATATTTCATGAACAGTTTTGAGTATTGCAGTTTTTTCCTTATTCTGTCAACACACTCGTTCAGCATACATTTTATGTTTCAATTAGATATACTGTCATATACTGAATATATATAGAGTAATTAGTAAATTAATGTATTTATAGATGATAAAAGTTGTTCTATCTATCTGTCTATTTCTTATATCAATGTAACTTACGAAAAAGAAATATATACGGGATCAGTAAATTTCACTCTCACTCCATATGGCATTTACTGTCCCCGTATACACCGTATTAGGTCACTAGCACACTGTGTAACGAATTTATCGTGCAGACTATCTCAACGTGTGGCATTCAAACTAGTGGCCTATTTAACTGTAATAAAGTAATCTAAATAAAGTAAAGTCTTCAATATTAAGAAACAACTTTCATTTGTCTATATAAAAACAACTATAACAATTTGTTAGCTTTTAATGTTTTTTTTTCATTTATTTTCAATCGTTTATCATGATTTTCTTCATCTGTTGTCTGGGCGACACGTTGCAGATTTTTCTTCAACATCTTTTTATAAAGCCACGTTACACTGCTACTAACCGTTTATTAAAATAAAACACTCCCGGTATTAATGCATAGGGTCTCCCCGTGTTCGCTTTTAACCAATGATATTCATAGACATGTATAGGACGTAAGCTAATCTATAATACGGTATAATTCTTTGGTTTTTAGTATCTAGTATGTTGTTATTTTAGAGTTTACTGCCTTTTATTTTATGTTCTTTTGTGTACATTTTGTTAATCTACTGAAGATCGAGATCTCAACAAGCTAGGTTAAACCAATCACAAGTCCATGGACAATTTAAGTAATTCAACTCGACAGCCATATATTTTATCTTAAGGTTTGTCGTTATGTGAAGAACTCGATGTTGGTTGCATATCATTAATGGTTTTGGTCAAATTGTTTTATTCATATGCAGATAAAATAAACAAGAAAAATGTTGTTTCTTCTTGCCCTTTTGACCACCATTTCAGAAAAAGTCTTCTTGTGAATAAATTCAAGAAAAAATTGAACTACCTTTATTGCTTTCATTTCATTGGAAGGAACCCCAAAAAGCTTATTATGAACTAGTATATATATTTGTTTAGGGGCCAGCTGAAGGACGCCTCCGGGTGCGGGAATTTCTCGCTGCATTGAAGACCTGTTGGTGGCCTTCTGCTGTTGTCTGTTCTGTGGTCGGGTTGTTGTCTCTTTGACACATTCCCCATTTCCATTCTCAATTTTATTGTTTGAAAATGTAATATATGTATCCTGAAGATATCTTGATCTTGAAAAGCTGAAAAAAGATGTCAAAATTTCATTTTCCTGTGAGGTGAGCGAGCCAGGCTCCTAGGAACTTTAAGTTTAACTTTAAATTTACAAATTCATAAAAGGTTTAGTTATTTACCAGTCAGTGCATTTTTAGCTGAATTTAAACACTACATGCTTATAATTTTTGCTATCGATTTACAGATTAAAGCAATCTTAAATTACCAGGATAGTCAAAAAGGTAGAAATGAATTAAATTCGAAGAAGTTTTTTTTTTTTTTTTAGTAATTTCGTTTATACAAAATATATTCATAAATATGATGTTTCTGCTAAAATTCTAACGTTAAGGACAAAAACAAAAAAAGAAAGAAATACTGGACTATTTGTGCCGACGACAATATCTACATTTATTTACAGATTCGAAAGTGTCGCTTACTTTGACCTGACTAAATATTTAATAATCTATCATCAAATATTATCTAGCTTAAAACACATGAAAATCAAATAAAACTAATAATTTTTGTTTCCATATTTCAGTTGAAAATGGCGACGTCCTTACCAATATGCGATATTTGTATGACAGATAGTACGAAAAAATCTGCCTCTGTTTGGTGTTCAGAATGTGAAGAAACCATGTGCATTAATTGTGAAAAACCACATAGCCGGATGAAACTAACTAAGAACCATAAAACCATACCTATAGAAGATTACCAGGAACTCCTAGTTCTGTTGCTGACGTCAAACAGGAATGTAAAGTTCACAATAGGAAATTAGATTTTTACTGTGTAATTCACAACGAGCCAGGTTGTGTGTCTTGCGTTTCTGAGAAACACGGCGCCTGTCAAACATTGAAGCCATTAACGGAAGTAGTGGACGGAGTGAAATCATCTGCTGCATTTGAAGATTTAGAAGATAGAGCCAAGGATATAAGTGAACTTATCGGCAATTTGATGAAGAATAAACAAGATAATAAAGCAAATTTTACGTTTCAGAAAAATGGAATTAGATCCGAAGTGCAAAAAGTACGAAAGATAATAAATACTCATTTAGATAAACTCCAAACAAATGTTTTAAATAAATTGGACAACGAAGAGAAAAATCAAATGAACATTATAGATAGTTTTATTGAAAAGATCTCAGAAATGCATAAAAATGTCAATCAAATAGTAAACGATTTGAAACAGATCAAACAATACGCATCCGATTTCCAAGCTTTCCTTGGTATCCATGAATGGAATAAAAAAATTGAAGCAGAAGAAAAAGATTTCATGTCTTTCCAAACTGACCAGATAATGGACACTGTTGATATCCACATAGCATTTTCACCGATACTATTGAAGTTCGAGAAAGACGTCAAAGAATTAGGAAAATTAGAAGTAAAGTTTTCTTCCTCAAAGAAAATTCGTTTAAAGAAGGAGAAACAAGGACAAATTTTAGTTCCCGTTTCTCACACTGTAGATAACATCGAATTGACAGAGATTCGTTCTTTTCAGACACCTGATGGAGAGTCCAGTCTAACACTTATAACAGGAATTGATATGTTTGATGACGGGAGAATCGTGCTGGCCGATAACAACACTGTGAACAACAGACTTGTTATCATGAATCCAGATGGACAGTTTTTAAAAAACATAAACCTTCACGATAAGTGCTTTGGTGTAGCAGTGATAGATAAAGATACAGTTGCAACAACGTTAACTAATCAGCTGAAAATTGATATCGTTGATGTAAACTCGTCAAATGTACAACGGTCCATACCTACATGTTATACGTGCTTTGGTATACACTATACAGCTGAACAACTAGTCGTCAATCTGAACAAAAAGACCATTCAATTCTTTGATCTTTCTGGTAATACTTTGTTAACGTTGTCAACATCTAACAATTCCAGTAATTGTTCCTTGTTTAATGATAAACTGTATTACACTACAAGTAAAAGTGATAACGTCTACTCCACTGAATTGAATGGAGAAACTCGTTGGAAATTTGACTGTCAGAAGTCAGATTATCCTTCTGGTATAACCAATGATGCGTCTGGAAATATTTTCGTAGCATGTAGGAATAGCCATCAAGTGATGGTATTAGGAGAAGAAGGGAAAACATCTAGAATTCTTTTAACAAACGAAAATAGTCTACAGAAACCTAGAGCAATACATTACGACCGCAAAAATAACTTCCTTTTTGTATGTAATATATCTGGACAGTGCTTCGTATACAAAGTTACATAATTTGCATTGTCATTCTAACAGTTCCGAATTAAAAGAGAACAGAATTGACAAAAAAAGTATTCCAAATTGTATGAATTATTCAAATCTTCAAAGAAATCTAATTACTATGTGATTAGTTACTTCAAATATATATTGTTTAAGGTAAACAGAATTTCGGTATAATAGAAACCCTATTCAATTTATCTCAATTTCGTCCGTGTCTGATAAATATTCCGTCATCTGTTCATAACTTTGTAGTTCCTGTATGAGGATATTGTTTTGCTGAGATTTAAAGCACTATCATAGTTTATAAATGTTTTTATGCCCCCGCCATAGCGGAGGGGGCATTAAGTTTTATCCTGGTCCGTCTGTACGTCCGTCCGTCCGTCCGTACGTCCAAAAGTTGGTTTCCGTTCTCAAACTTTAGATTGCCTCAACCAAATGTTATGAAACTTACACACAATGCTTATTACTACAAAATACAGATCAAGTTTTAATTTTGGTGGCATCACTTTAACCGTTCTAGAGTTATGCCCCTTTACAAATGGAGAAAATGCTGAATTTTTCGTTTCCGTTCTCTAAAGTAGGTTTGCCTCAACTAAATGCTATGAAACTTTTACACAATGGTTATTACCACAAAATACAGGTCAAGTCGGAATTTTTGTGGTGTCACTTTAACCGTTCTAGAGTTATGTCCCTTTACAAACGGAAAAATTGCTGAATTTTTTGTAACCGTTCTCTAACCTAAGTTAGCCTCAACCAAATGTTATGAAACTTACACTCAATGCTTATTACCACAAAATACAGATCAAGTTTGAATTTTGGGGGTTTCACTTTTATTGTTCTAGAGTTATGCCCTTTACAAATGGAAAAATTGCTGAATTTTTCGTTTCCGTTCTCTAACTTAGGTTTGTCTCAACTAAATGGTATGAAACTTTTACACAATGCTTATTACCACAAAATACAGATCAAGTCGGAATTTTGGTGGTGTCATTTTAACCGTTCTAGAGTTATGCCCCTTTACAAATGGAACAATTGCTGAATTTTTCGTTTCCGTTCTCTAACTTAGGTTAGCCTCAACCGCAAAATGTTATGAAATTATACACAATGCTTATTACTACAAAAAACAGATCAATTTTTTTTTTGGGGGGTGTCACTCTTATTGTTCTAGAGTAATGCCCCTTTACAAATGGAAAAATTGCTGATTTTTTCGTTTCCGTTCTCTAACTGAAGTTTGCCTCAACCAGATGTTATGAAACTTATACACAATTGTTATTACCACAAAACTCAGATCAAGTACAAATTTGGGTAGCGTCACTATTACCGTTTTTCAGTTATGTCCCTTTATAACTTTAAATGATAGACAAGCGGGGGCATCATCTGTGTCTCATGGACACATTCCCCATTTATTTTTTAAATACATGCTGTAAAATTAATCAATATCATGACGAAACCGTTTTGTTTACTACTTTAGCCGCAAGTATTTGTAAAATGTAGATCTTTGATAGGACAATGTTTGAAAAGAAACGAATGTCAAACTGTTCAAACAATATTTTATGGATAGCAAAAATTTCAAAATAGTAAACATGTGAAAAAAATCATGATTTGAAAAATATCAATAAATGTAGATTGGCAGTTGAATCCTTTTATAAAATGCATTGCTTGGAAAATACCATTTGGGTTACAAAAGGAAAAGAAAAATGGTCGACATTATCATCGTGACATCATATTTACACCAAAAATAACAATTTTAAAAATATAAATGCAAAAATGAAACTGCACTTCTGAGAAAAATTAAAACTCATAAGAACGACGTCCGCTGTTGCACATGAAAACAACATAAACATTACACAACACAAAAAGCTTTATTTAAGGTAGCTGGGGTGTCTTCCTCCATCTTGGATTTTGAAATAGCAGATAAAAATCGATCGAGATCTTGAATGAAATGTGCAAACTTTGAGAGTAGTATGTAATTAATGTATTATATTTGTCATGTTAATATATAAAATTATGTATTTTGTCATATTAACGGTTGTATTGAAAAAAAACAGAATATTTTTGTTTGACTCATTCTTATCAATTTTGCCACATAAGGGGTGAGAACTCAGATATAAGGGGGAGATAAATCATACAAAGTAATTTTTATAATAGAATGTGTTGTGAATTTACCTATTTTAGTATGTAGCAAGAAAACGCGTCCGGTGACTCCATTTTTTATTTTTCTTATCTGAAAGCATATTATTAGGGCTATCTTCTCATATTTTATCTTAAAATGCATAATTTATGCAAAATATGACAATTTTGCACAACCCATACCTTTTTATTATATTATGGGAAAAAAGCATGATGTAAACTACATTTTGACAAATTATTAAAAAAATCTATGGATTTTAATTAAGACGACCTGCCCCCCACCTCCACCCCCCCCCCCCCCCCCCCTCCCCCCTTCTACCTTAAAGTTATTATGATCTTGACAATGGCAAAGATAAGCTTTGAAGAGATTTTAAAGCCGATAAAACAAATGCACATAACATTACAGAACGAAACATGCACACATACACAGTCAAATTTTGCTCACGTGAATTTTATGCTAGATTCATTTGAAATTTTTTAAATGTGAATTTCAAATATCAATGGTGTCCAAGTTGAAAAATATTAACCCCAAACTTAAATTTTTGTAATAAAGAAGTAATATAATTATAAAAATGTAATATTTGTTTCATACCTTCCGTTCTATGCCTTGACAATGTCAACTTATTTATAAAATTATATTTTCAGGTGAAATTCACGTGAAAAAGTTTATGTACACTTCACGTGAAAAATTTCACATTAAATTCACGTGAACATTTTCATGTTTAATTCACGTGAATAATTTGAAGTACTTCATCAATCTGGAAAAAAATGCTGCAAGTTATCTAAATTACGACACCTTAAATACAACTTCAATTTTTCAAAACATATATATACATTTTGTGCATATTGATTTTTATCATAGTAGACAAACGCAAGTAACATCATTATCAAGTACAATTTGTAATTTCTTTTGATATAAAAAAAATGATTTAGTGGTTGTCGCTTGTTCTGTTTTTGTTTAGATTTATTGTTAGTTGTTTTTATCTTTTGCATTGTTTTACTTTTTTCATGTTCGGGCCTTTTGTAGCTTACTATATGGTTTGGGTTTTTTTCTAATTGTTGAATGCCGTTCAGTGACAGACATATGTAAAGTTGCTAACTTCTTCATCATTTGGTCGCAGGTGAATAAGTGTCTCTTTGGCAATCATACCACTTCTTACATATATGTTTATATGTTCAACAACAGTTTTACATTGATTTTGGGCAAGTTCCTAAAGCAGGCAGTAGACAACCTGCTTTATGGGGAACTCAACACGTATACCCCAAATCAGTGAAAATTCCTTAAGTAAGAATTTGTTATTGTTAGACATATTTTTTAAAGATGAGTCGCTTTACTTAAAATTGCACAAATTTATGAAAAATGGAACAAATTTTCCTAAATAAAAAGATCATATTATCACGTAATTTTTTGGAAATTTATGAGCCTTTAACATTGACAATATTCAATAGTTGGCCTACAACTTGTCACTTGATAAATCAATGTAGAACATTTGAAAAGAAGTTGCATTTTTAAAGTATTTATACATGTATGTGCCATACATAATATTACAAATATTGATTAAAAAGGTGGAACAATGCAAACATTATAAATACTAACACTATGTGGGTTTAAGAGCTATAGAGGACTGACAAAAGGAAATGCAGATCCGAAATGAATGGAAACCATTCATTTTCCGATTGAACGTGTTCAACCCCTTTGCGGTACTCTTCGTTTACACTGTACTCCTCTAGATCTGGTTTATCTTCATAATAATGACCAGGAAATGTACTACCATCGACATTAAGTAAATCAGCATGAGATTCAACCTCTTGGACATGTTGATCTTGAATGATCATACCATCGTCATCCTGGACTGTGAAGACAGGCTGATCTGTGCCTAACGGTTCTTACGCCAGTATCTATTTGTAGATTCCTATGGTTCGACGTTGTGAGAAAACATTGTTGACATCCCCGACATCATGGTCATTTAAACCTTTGATTGTTTTTAAATATTCGGGCGAGTTTTAAAAAGTTCAACTGAGTAGCGTGACGTCATATGCAGACGACGAACACTGGTGTCAATAGCGATGCAGGACGTTTCGGCCACACTACCGTGTCGGCAACAGTCATTTCGGCCACATTCGTTTCGACCATACTGCCAGTTTATCCACACTTCGTGAAGTTGTTTTGACTACGATCTTTATTGTTATAAACGGAGGAAAATATAACTGTTCAAGAATCAGTAATAATTAAAAAAAAACACAAAACCATGTTAATCATTTATTTATATTCATTGTTAACAAGTTGTTTAACTTTAGAAATATAATAAAAAATATTCATAAAATGTTGATTTTTAATAGAAATGATATTTTATTATAAAATATGATTGTTAATGAAAAGTGATACATAATATAACAAGATATGATAATGCAGTATAAATGGAACATAGAACGCCTGTTTCAATCATTTTGATATATGGCGATTCCAATATCGAACCTTTACGTCTTGTGTAGCAAGCAAGTTAGTTGTCAGTTTGTTTTCGATCTTTGAGTTTGACTGTCCCTCTGGTATCTTTCGTCCCTCTATTTTAGACCTCGCAAACATGTTTTACAGTGTGAAAGTTGTGACAATGACACTATCGCCTTCGTAATACAGGTTTGTACGACAACCTTACCTTTCATTACATCAGTTTCAAAATGAGAACGTAACTGGGCTTGGAGCCTTAATGATAACGATTAAAAGAGAGGCGAAAGATACCACAGGGACATTCAAACTCATAAGTCAAAAATATACTGGCAACGCCATTAAAAACATTAATGATTATGATTAAGAAATTTTGAAAAGCGTTCTACTGAATTTCTTGCAAACTTGAGTTTTCATTTTGTTGTATGTTATACAATCTTGTTATGCTAGCTATAAAACCAGGTTTAATCAATTTTCTACATAGAGAAATGCCTGTACCAAGTCAAGAATATGACAATTGCTTTCTATTCGTTATATGTGTTAAAGCTTTTGGTTTTGCCATTTGATTTGATAAAAGACTTTCCGTTTTGATTTTTCCTTGGAGTTTGGTATTTTGTTATTTTACTTTTTATATCGGTCCTTCTGATCATGATATGCGTGATAAAAGATGAACATTTTTTAGGGTCAAGTTTTTTAGATCATTAGAATTATATTTTGAAATGGCAGTAGTTCAAATTATAATAAATTGATTTGCAAATATTAGAAAATAACTTATTTCGAAAATATGCATGAACCTTCAATATGAAATAAACGTTATATTTTGTTTTTTATTATATTTCAGGTATTTCCTTTGAGAATTACCGACCTGCTTAGGAACAATGAAGTCGACATTATTTTCCATTGTGCAGAATGTGTGGATATTCCACAGAATTTGGGAGAAGAAATGGAAGTTGACATGTTGAGGTACCAATACATTAACAAAAAATTATAATGAATTGTAATCACATTTAATAGTAAGGTTTCTATATTAGAATACATTTATAACAAAAATATCAGTTATTAGCAACAGTTTTGTGACGTTGTCCAGTTGAACAAATTGTGTAAAAATTTTATATAGATAAATGAACATTAACCAAAAATACCTCTCAGCAACTGGATCTTGTTCTGCAGCATCTATGGAAATGTCGACAGATTTATCTGGTAGTGTGTCATTTGCAGTTAGGTCTGCAATTGGTGATAGTTGTGGGGAAGCTGGTGCTAGTTGTGGTGAAGCTGGTTCTAGTTGTGGTGAAGCTGGTGCTTAAGGTTGAGGCTGAAAAATTAACACACTGTATAACAAAGGTTCGCGTAGTCATGCAATGACAAATTGCAAATCGTCAAATCAATACATTTTCACTTAATACGAAAACTACTATAACTGAAAAACATATATTTCAAAATATAATCTGAGTCTTCTTGCTATTTATTAAAAACGTATTCGATATTCCAATTAATTAATTATCGTATTTACACCTCCGTGGTACATGTCGTAATAGGACTTCAAACGACACGCGCCAATTTATAGGATTAACGTTTCTTGATTAACGAGTTTTTATATATAGTAATATAATTATAGGTAGCCATACCTTATATTTTTTATGTTTTGTTAAAGTATAATCTGTAAAAATAAAAATAAGGAGCTAATTACAAATATAACATTTTATTTGTGGGTAGACATGTGATCGCTTTGAGACGATAATTGGAAATAACAATAAAAAAATGAAAAAAGGATGTGAATAAACGTCAATATAGATTCTCATTCAATATTATAGATAATTTTATAAAACCATTATTTTCAGTGATATTTGAAGATCCAATTGTATTTATATTGTGTCATAGATCAAATTTATTCGTTCCGCGTATGTTTACTTGTTTTTGTCTATATGTCTTTTTGATTGATATAAGCCATTTCAATTGATATTTTATAGTGTGTTTTTTTTTATGTTTTAATGTTACACTGCCGTTTCAGTTTAGGGTGAAGGATGGCGCCTCTGAAAACGTTGAAACCCGCTACATTTTTATGCACCTGTCCTAAGCCAGAAGCCTGTTCAGTGGTTGTCGTTTGTTGATGTGGTTCATGAGTGTTTCTCGTTTTTCGTAAAGATTAGACCGTTGGTTTTCCTGTTTGAATTGTTTTACACTAGTCATGTTGGGGCCCTTTTAGCTTGCTGTTCGGTATGAGACAAGGCTCCGTATTGAAGGCCGTACTTTGATTTATAATTGTTTACTTTTTACTCATTGTGACTTGGATGGAGAGTTGTCTCATTGGTTCTCGTACCACATCTTTTTATTTCTAAATACGATCTGACTCCTTTGTAGCAGACCAACCAGATACATTTGACATTGTAGAGACGGATACTTATAGACGAGCCAAAAAGCTAGTTAGTAGTGGCGGGTTCGCCTATAAAGTTAAGGTAATATACTAATTTCAAAATCTATTTAAATATACTAAATAATAAATTACTATTAAGTAAGGAGATGTGGAATGATCTCCAATGAGACAACTGTCTGTTTTTAAGCATTCGCGTCACTGTACCCTTCAACAATTATCAAAACCAATACCATATATAGTCTGTTAAAAAAGGCACCGATATGACAAAATGTGAAATAATTGTAAGAAAAACAATATTCAGACACGTGCACATTTATATCTATTTGTTAAAGTAATATTTGCGAATGTGGTACATTCGTCTAGAATATAAACACACTAGTATATTAATTGTTATTTCTCTAAAGTCATGACCTTCTAAGACTACAAACTGGCTGTGAAGCATCCGGAAGAAGAATGTATGGTGCAAGGCAACTGTAATACAGAGAGGTTACAACTTCATAAGAGGTTCAACAGACCATATCGATGCAAGTGATCCAGACATAACAAAGAGAACCAAGATCAGAGTCGGGGGTATTTATATGTTTGTTTTGTAAGTTTGTGAACTATGCTCTTGTCTGTACTATGCTATTTACTGAAATTAATGTTAAACGGAATGATACAAATACTACAATTTTAGTAAAACACAAATAGTCATGGCAAAAGAAAGAAGACAAAAGATCAAACAAACCACTACATAGAGAGCTCAAGAATATCAAACTTATATCGAGGAAATATAATAATGTTATGTATCTTATACTGGATGCTAGAGTCTAACTATTGAATAAATATAATGTTAATACTTTAAGTCTGTACATACATAGTTCATTGTAATATTCTTCTTATCTTCAGGTGTTAACAGAAGCAACTAAACATGCCATAAAAATCAGCTGGTGACATTGTTGACGAACAGATGTGAAAGCATGTAACCACTGATGACTTCAACCTTCCAAAGCCAGACAACCTAGAGAGGACTGCAAACAGATTCCGTCAGAAGCTATGACCTGAAAACTTAAAGACCTTGATTTTGAGGTATCGTATATAAGACATAAGTTTTAAGAGCCAGTCTGCCATAAAACCATGCAAAATCCCAAATTTCGTCCAAATTGGTAGTTACAACTTGTCAAAATTATAGATATTTCCAAAAACTTTAGGTACTCAGGAGTTAAAATAAAAAATTTGTTTTTTGTTAATTTGCGCTATTTTCCATTAAACCGCCTAATTTGCTTATTAGTGAATTATTTTAAAAAATAGCTAAAAAAATACACCTTATTTAGGCACTTTGTAAGGGTCTGGATAATTGATATAGCTCTTAAATGAAATATTATTTTTATCATATTTTGAAGGAACATTAGTTAATAACCAAAAAAATAGCTTTTTGAGAATTTTGGACCTTTTGGCAGGTTGCCAGAAAGTTCGCGCAACAGATGTAATAAACAACTTGTATATACTACATGTACTCAATAGCAGTTTTCTCTCAAGATCATATTTTTTATTCTTAACTTTTATAATATTTTGAAAGGTGTATATCAGTTCTAAGACAGGTAAAAAAAATTAGCTTGGCAAATAATGGAAAGTTGATCAAAAATACTCTTAAAATAACCATTAAATGCAATAATTCTAATAGTTTTTGTTTCTTGTTATTTAACTAAAATTGCTTAAAGTAGGTGATAACTGGGCTAAAATTGATTTATTTTATGTTGAAAAATATTTCTGGCTAAATGTATGGCTTTTTTTCTAGTTAATTTGCAAAATTTAACATTAAGTTACCCAAAGGTAGCCTCAATGTTATTTTTGTGGTTAAATTGTCTCCCTTAGTGGAAATCTTTTACTGGTAATATGGCAGCTTCCAGTGATGAAAAGCAGACGTGTCTGTTTGGTCCGATTTTTCTAATCTTGGAGGTTGTTGTGGACAATACACTCAAAAGCACTATACAACTCATCTGCTAGAAAAGGTTTATCTTTGTACAACGGACACAACCACCACCTTGAATTTATCTACAGCACTGAGGGCAATGAGGCCTGTTTTATGTTTATCAAACTTTCCACATGTTCCAGGAGGACTTTTTTATACACATACGTGACATTGTTTTCTGTTGATCATGCTGCTATAAAATTGTCAATATGTCCATGCCGATGGAACAGAGACTCTTTTGGGATATATTGGCGGGACTATTCAAAAAAGTGGACTCAAAGATCGTCCTGCTGACATTAAGGCAAAACTCCAAAAGACGAAAAGCTGATAGTGATGGAGGAACCACACTAACCCTATCATAGGAATACTGACTTTTGTAATGACAACCAATTCCAAAAGGGTCAGGTAAACTACAAAAATAAATAAGTTAATTATGACAGGGGTGAATCTAGCCAATTTAAAAAAAAAGGGGGGAGATGGTGGTTCTTAGCAGGATAAAAAGGGAGGTCCATCCATGTGTCCATATTCAAAAGCATTAATCAGCAAAAAAAGGGAAGGTTCTAACCAACTGGTCCCTAGTCCAAATATATATGACGTTTTGAAAGGCTATTTTATTTTTTTTGCTTTGATATGTTTGACGCCTTACTGCGACGCAGGCGCCAAAGGCATAGCCATAAAATAAAATGGCCTTTCAAGACGTCATAATTATTTTGACCACCTGTCCCTCCCTGGATGGATCCACCACTGTATTGTGAAAAGATTCATTTTTAAAAATGCCACATATGCATGACATAGTGGCGAGGTATATAATTATGTGATACAATGAACATATATACATGTATATGGAAAAAGGCATTTATTTCTAATGCATGTAGATATGTGATATATGCAACACGCACAACCACCATCTAATTGCGAGCTGTAAATTACCAGAAATGAGTCTTTAAATATAAAAAAAACAACCTGCACTACATGTATATATGGTCAAGATACAAAAAATTGTAAATTATAAATTTCTATTGAAGCAAGGACATACCGGCGGTACTACATGTAAAAACCAACCTACAATATATTCCTTAGATGGAAAGGGCACACATAAATGTAGTGAGGTTAAACTTGTTTTGTTTTTGTCACTAAAATCTCAATTCCCCTTTTATTTGTCTGAAATGAAAGCACAAAATCTAGGTTTTTATAGGGTGTGAGTTTCTCACTTGAAGTTGTATGACGTTTTACATGTAGTATTGATATTCATTCTGCTTACTGACTTTAATAATGTCTCCATCATGTCCATGTATTCAAATGAGGCATGCCTTTTTATACGACCGCAAACAAATTTTGCGGTCGTATATTGGTATGACGTTGGCGTCGTCGTCGTCCAAAGACACACATTGGTTTTCGCACAAAAACTTTAGTTTAAGTAAATGGATCTCTATGAAATTTTACCATAAGGTTCAATACCACAAAAAGAAGGTGGGGATTGATTTTGGGGGTTATGGTACCAACAGTTAAGGAATTAGGAGCCAAAAAAGGGGAAAAAAACAAGCATTTTTCTAGTTTTCAGACAATAACTTGTGTTCAAGTGTATGGATCTCTCTGAAATTGTACTGCAAGGTACCATACCACAAAGGAAAGGCTGGAATTGAGTTTGGGGGGTGATGAATCATAAGGGGGTTCAAAAAATTTAAAAGGGGGATTTTAAGACTTTTATGATGTATTTAAATTGGTAATTATGGTTGCAAACTCCATTGGAAATTTGAATTGAGATTATGACCATATCTTGAGGGAAAGATTTTTTTTTTTTTGGAAAAAGGGGGGAGGAGGTGAAAAAAAAATTTAGGGGGGGGGAAGGGGGTAAAAAAGAAGTTGTGGGGACAATTTTTTTTCTCATTTCAGATTTCAGATTTCACAAATTAAAAAAGAAAATTTCTTCAAATATTATTTCTTTTTGCAAAAAAAGGGGGGGGGGGGTCAATACGCAACATCATATTGTATTTCACAAAAGCAAAAAAAAAGGGGGGGTCAATTTCGCAACAGCATAGTGCATGTAGTGTATTGCACAAAAGCAAAAAACTGAATATAAATTCAAATCATATAACCAATTCTAAGTTCTTTGGCTACAGTTATTTGGTGTCAGAAACCTATAATGTGTCAAATATTTATTTACAGTCCAAATTCAGACCTGTATCAAGCGCTATTGTGTATCAATTTTGTGTCCATTTTTACCCCAACTGTTCAGGGTTGGACCTCTGCGGTCGTATCCAGCTGCGCTCAGCGAAGCATTTTATTGTAAATAAATTAGTTTTAACCTTTAATTTGATAAAACAGATTTGTCTATTATAATTTATTCACTGGCATCATGCCGTAGAACAACAGGTTTATAAATTGATTGATTGTTAACACCTGAAACATTGTTCATCTGGACATTGATATGATCGTGTTTTATTCATGTTATTGATGTTTTTAGTGTGTATGGTTCCATTGACTTGCTGCATTATTCCATTTTTACACAAAGGCATACATTGTAGGTCTCTGCAAGCAGTATTTTACTAAGATTAGACAAACAGTAGCTGATGGAGGAATCATAGTTGATACAAACAAGATTATGGTAAGAAAACATACATGTACATGATGTATGAGAATGTTATTACATTTATAAAAAAAAGAAGTGATTTGAATTGATTGCAAATGTGACAATGCTCCACAAGTGACTAGATGACATAAAAATTAACAACTATAGGTCACTGTATGGCCTTCAACAATGAACAAAGCCCATACCTTATAGTCATCTATCAAAGGCCCAGAAATCACAAATGTTAAACTATTTAGAATGAGTAAATATATGTACAAAACAATGAACGAAAAATGTGACAGGTTTATAATCGCACTAATTTAAACTCGCATTTTGAAATTTTCTATATGAATTAAAACAGGATTTTTCTGAATATTGCAAAAATTAAATTCGCATTTCAGTCTAAAATTACATTACAAAATCTCGGTTATTAATGCACACAATAATTTCTGAATTTACAGTACTGGGTATAGCTTTGTATTAGTTTTATCATGGACTTGGATTCAATCAAGGACCTCATATTAGAATTTCCTAATAAACATTTATAATTAGGTCATTATGACCTACATTTTCACTTAAGTGACACTAGATATAGTCAGGAAACATGTAGCATAGCTATGATATTTGACCAGTGGATATGTTTTGGGTAGAGCAATAGGATAAATGATAAAAAATAGGTCACCTTGACCTACATTTTCCACATGAGTGACATGGTTAAGTTTTTTGCATTAAGGTCAATATCTCGGGTACAAAATTGTATAGCTTTGATACTTAACCAGTGTATTGATTTTGGATAGTCCAACATGATTCACTTTTATAAAGGTAATGTTGACCTACATTTTCCACTTGAGCAACTTTGTTAATTTTGTGTGTTTAGGTCTCTCTGTAATAGACATGGTATTACATTGATACTTGACTATAGCTAGTGGATAGATATCTTGGGTAGTATACGTACAACATGGTTACTATTGATAAGGTCACTTAGGCCTACAATTTCTGCATGAATGGTTTGGTTAAGTTTTTGCATTAAGACATTGAGGTTTTATCAGATATTCTAGATGTGGTAAAGCAATGATTTTACTCCACCAGTTGAGATATCTTATATATTTTTTTTCATTGGGTCCCAACCAAATAGATTTCATAGTAATCTCATATATCGTGGACATTGTATATTTGAGAATTCATTTATCTTTAATTTAATAAGGGATATATTATTTTTTTAAAGTACATTTGTAGATTTATTTTTTTTATCTTTTTAGATGGAGATGAAAGCCATATTAAAGATGCTCAGGTTCTCATAGGAGTATATTCACAGCATCAACTATTTTTTTATAATATTTAGCATCAGATTGGGAAACAGATAACATTTCTGACCGGGAGACACTCAACAGAGGCTTGCATTTCCTTTGAAATGGAAAGTATCCACCATCTAGGAACCAATTGAATCTGGCATGTGATGAATCAATCAAAAAAGTTCAATGGCTTTTTCTACAAAATTATCATCAGAAATTATTGATTTGATTTTGAATTATATTGTACCTGCACAATACAAGTCGATAAAGATTTCTGATCTGTAGTAGAAAAGAGGAAAACAGACAAAACACAGTATATTACAACAGGATGTTTTGACTGAAGCTCTTATTGATGCATACTTACTAACTTAGACCTGAAAAGTCATCCGACCTGGCTTCAGATCTTATCACTGTTTGCATGTATTCAGACCGTTTTGCATGTTTCTCTTTATGGCAGACTTCGCTAATATTATATGACAGTAAAATTATAAGCAAACAGCCTGAATAATTATATAACCATTTTAATGAAAATGTCTGCACCACATTTGAACCATATATCTGTATATTTGTTTTTATTCATGTAGGTATAAAATAAATTTTATTTCCATTTGAAATATTTTTGTTTGTCTGTGGTAGTAATAGGCTAACTACATCTTACATGTCTTATTCACATGCCTCAAGTTATTATACCCCATGCAACGAGTTGCGGAGGGTATAATGTTTTTGACCTGTCCGTCCCTCCGTCTGTCCGTCCGTCCGTCAGTCCTGTTTCTTGTCATCACAACTCCTCTCGAACCACACAACAGAATTTCATGAAACCTTTTCAGATAATAAGGACATACTACGTAGATGTGCATATCGACAGGAAATTACGATTCAATTTTTTTTCCAGGAGTTACGCCCCTTTGAACTTATTTGCTTCAATATACTACTGCAACGGTTTGTCATCGCAACTCCTCTGAAACCACTAAACAGAATTTCATGAAACCTTTTTAGATAATGAGCACATACTATGTAGATGTGCATATCGACAGGAAATTATGATTCAATTTTTTTTCTAGGAGTTGCGCCCCTTTGAACATATTTGTTTCAATATACTACTGCAACAGTTTGTCATTGCAACTCCTCTGAAACCACACAACAGAATTTCATGAAACTTTGTAGATAATAAGGACATACTACGTAGATGTGCATATCGACAGGAAATTATGATTCAATTTTTTTTCTAGGAGTTGCGCCCCTTTGAACATATTTGTTTCAATATACTACTGCAACAGTTTGTCATTGCAACTCCTCTGAAACCACACAACAGAATTTCATGAAACTTTGTTGATAATAAGGACATACTACGTAGATGTGCATATCGACAGGAAATTATGATTCAATTTTTTTTCTAGGAGTTACACCCCTTTGAACTTATTTGTTTCAATATACTACTGCAACAGTTTGTCATCGCAACTTCTCTGAAACCACACAACAGAATTTCATGAAACTTTGTAGATAATAAGGACATATTATGTAGATGTGCATATCGACAGGAAATTATGATTAAATTTTTTTTTCTCATACAATTTTTTTTTCTTACAGTTATTTTATTTCTCCAGTGACAATGTGGGGATGTGGGGTATGTGAGCGCGCTCACTAAGAATCTTTTATTGGCGATTACATTCTATGAGGAAACTTAACATTGTTGTTATGTCGACTGTTATCCCAGAAGCTACATAGGGATCACTATCTGTCATCCATGTCAGCGTCACAAAATTTAAGTAACACTTTTCTCAGCATCTGCTTGATATTTGACAAAAAGCTTATAAAGATTAATTCCAATATAAAAAAAATGGACCCCCTTTTCTAGGTAAGAAGCACCCAGTCTCAATTTTTATATGTAAAATTGCGAATGAAAATGGGGAATGTGTCAAAGAGACAACAACCCGACCATAGAACAGACAACAGCAGAAGGTCACCAACAGGTCTTCAATGCAGCGAGAAATTCCCGCACCCGGAGGCGTCCTTCAGCTGGCCCCTAAACAAATATATATACTAGTTCAGTGATAATGAACGCCATACTAAACTCCAAATTGTACACAAGAAACTAAAATTAAAAATAATACAAGACTATTAAAGGCTAGAGGCTCCTGACTTGGCACAGGCGCAAAAATGCGGCGGGGTTAAACATGTTTATGAGATCTCAACCCTCCCCCTATACCTCTAGCCAATGTAGAAAAGTAAACGCATAACAATACGCACATTAAAATTCAGTTCATAAGAAGTCCGAGTCTGATGTCAGAAGATGTAACCAAAGAAAATAAACAAAATGACAATAATACATAAATAACAACAGACTACTAGCAGTTAACTGACATGCCAGCTCCAGACTTCAATTAAACTGATTGAAAGATTATGTCTTCATCATATGAATATCAGGCACAATGTGTATGTAATATCATCAAATACAACATGTATTTAAATATCAACACTGAACAAAAGTTGCCATATCCATTTTACACAACAAACGTCTAAAATTAGCACAAATGCTAAAATTGTGAAGATTTCAGAAATTTTACATAAATTAATGATTATAGTACCTGTTGAATGTTCATAGTATTGTAAAAAAACAGCCAATTAAAAAATGATTTTAAATAAACTGAAGTATTCTACTTTTGAAAAGTGACTTCCATAAGTAGCGATAAGTTAATACATGTATTTTAAACAAATTGTAAATTTTGGGGCTTAAAAGGGATCTTACCAGGCCTACTTCTGTAGTATATTTTCAATTAAAACTAAGTTAAACTGAGTTTAATCAAACAAGATAAGCAATAAACATTATATCATTATTTTCTTATATCTTTACTATCACATACATTTGTAAAGTTTCTCTTGTAACCAATAAAAAATTCATAAATACGGCAAAATTGCCCACTTGTCCATCTTAAGTTGTTATTTCATCGTAAGAAGGTATCATTTGCCGAGCACCATTTTCTTGCATTTTGTAGATAAATATATAAGCTTCATGCTGTATTTCATTTTTTAAAAAACAAAACATGATCTTACAAGATTCAGGTCTTTAAAAAAGACAAATTTTGCTGAATCAGCACTTTTTCAAAACCATGCAATATCAACCTGCCAGTAGGGGTATTGAGAAATGTCAAAACTTTGAAAACTATCCTAATTTTCTTTCATTTTAAGTTGTTTGTTAAGGTATTTGTTATCATTAAGCTGCAACTTTTCTATAATAATACAAAAAACCAGGTCAAAATACCCTAAAATAGGCTTAAAATGGCCTTTTGTCAGTACAGAAATGGACAATTATCGAATGTTTTGCATACACAAATAATGGCTGAATATTTTTTCAAAATATTTTGCACAAATAGTTATAACATATAAGGTATCAAATATACAAAATATCAGTCTGATTGGATAATTTTGGATTCGGACCATTTTGCATGATTTTACCACAGACTGGCTCTTAAAGAACAAAAAAAATCTTTTGCAGTTATTACACTCATACAGATAAAATATGTGCAATGCAAGGGACATTGGAACTCTGTTTTTTATTCATATATCAATATAGCAAAAAGGTGTCCTTTTCCCCTATATAACCATATATAAATTTTTGCATGCCAAAATTTTCTGTCAACACTCAGACTGACATGACTGATCTTCAACAGTTAAAATTATAAGTAAATTTTCTAATTATTTGAAGAAGTCTGTATTTAATGAGAAAAGGCTTTAGTTGCACATGCTATATCATGTATACTGTGAGAGGCATTTTCACATTCATTTTTATTAACTTCCTTTACCAAAATGTAAGGTAGGGTTGGTTTCTTAGACATTCTAAAGATCTACTGCTTAATCTTAGATCACAATCTCTGCAATTTTGCAGCAACATTTAAACTTTTGATTTTTCTACGCTTTACACTACTATTCCCCATGCTCAATTGAAGGATCGACTTCACCATCTCCTTAAACTGAGCTTTTTCTATAAAAATGGGAATCGTAGATATAAATTTCTTGTTTTGGGTTATAATAATTCTTATTTTGTGAAGATCGAACCACACTGATTCTACCAGAAAATATACTGAAGATGAAATTATCCAAATGCTGGACTTTTTGATCGACAATATATTTGTTGAATTTGGAGGTTTGATATTTCAACAGACAGTTGGTATTCCAATGGGTACTAATTGTGCACCCGTACTGGCCGATTTGTTTTTGTACTCGTATGAAGAAGAATTCATTCAGAACCTTCTAAAAGACAAAAAGGAAAAGCACCTTGCGAAATTCTTTAATTTTACTTTCTGATGATGATGTCCTATCACTAAATAACCCATATTTCAGCCAGTAATTACATCTCATATATCCCAGTGAACGTGAAATTAAGGATACTACTGATACTAGAACGACTGCTTCATACCTTGATCTTTTCCTCAATATTGAAACAGATTGACGACTTTACACTAAAATATATGACAAACGGACGATTTCAACTTCCCAATTATCAATTTCCCATTTCTCAGCAGTAACAAACCCTCTGCCCCATCGTATGGTGTTTACATATCTCAGTTGATACATTATGCTCGTGCATGTTCACACTACCCGAACTTCATATACAGGAGTGTGCTCTTTACGAAAAACTGCTCCAACAGAGTTATGAGCTCTAGGAGGAAAGAATAAAAATGACGCTCCACGTCTTAGACTGTGGTTTACTATCTACGTCGTCTGGTCTGCTAAGTACCGAACGTAACCTATTCCCGAATATGTTTTGCCGAGTGTGAATTCGCATTTCTATTAGACATGTGTCGGTATTTATACATCCAACATTGAATTTCATGTATTTTGTTATGCTGTTTCATTTGTAATTCTGGTTGGATATTGTGTTATGTTTTATCGTTTGTGGTTTTAATTCTATTTTTATTTTTTTACTTACTTTGTCTGTTCGTTTTGTTCACACATTGTTGTCAATATAATGAAATTTTATGCGACTTTCATACAAGTGAGAGGTTTAGCAACTACACAACCAGATTTAATCCACCATTTTCTACATAAGGAAATGCCTGTACAAAGTCAGTAATATGACATTTGTTTTCTCTTCGTTTGAGGTGTATGAGCTTTTAATTTTGCCATTTAATAAGAGAATTTCCGTTTTGAATTTCCTTGAAGTTCGGTATTTTTCTTATTTTACTTTTAAATCAAAAAATGAAAACAACACGTTATACATTTTATGCGTCCGAAGCATTTTTTTTGGATTTTCCGTCATCAGAAACACTAAAAGCCGAATATTTGAAAGCCAAGGATGTATAAGAACCGAAGATGAAGAGCTATATGACCTACAAATAGCAACATTCATGCAAGTGCTGTAAACCTTATAAAACAATACCTTTTTACAAATCGAGATTACAACGGTAGCCATTTTTATGTCCAACCATTTGCTATTGATATATGATATTCGACAGTTTCTGCCACAATTATTTTCCCTTCATTTTGCTATAGTATAAAGTCCGCCAAAAGTTAAGCACCACCTATTTTTATTGCATCGATTTTTTTTTTCAGTTAAAAAAAATCAGTTATTCCTTGAAAAAGAGAAAACATTCATGTAGCAACTTTGCTATCATATACCATAAAAAAACCATAAACTTAATTCTGGTCACTTATGCAGGTTCTATGCATTTACATTTTGCGTTCATAAAAATAGTGCAAATTACACAAATCAGAAACGGAATTTAAGTTTCACTGTGATTTTATTTTCTTATAAGAATTAATCACCCAATATAATTAAGATTCTCTACAAATAATCTTTGGTATGTTCGGCAAATTTAATGTCAATATTTGAGTCAATAGGATGTGTAACCACCTCTCTTCCGGTACAGTTCCATAACACGGCGTCTCATACTCTGTACAAGCCTTCTGAACTTTAGTTGTGGAAATCTATTCCATTCATCAACAATTGCCACTTTTAAATCGCCAAGATTTTGCAAAGGTGGATCTCTGCGATTGAGATTTCTGCCAATGGCATCCAAGACATGCTCGATAGGATTCATGTCTGGAGACATGGAAGGCCAAACGATAGTGTCAATAGCTTCTTGCTCTTTGTACTCGGTTACAATCCTTGTCCTGTGTGGTCTAGCGTTGTCGTCCATGTACAAGGGTCATGCCGCAAGTGGGTGTTTATCAAAATGAGGGACTACAATGTTTCTAAGCACCACATCCCTGTATATCTGTCCGTTCATGTTACCCTGCAGAATATGCATACCCAGCTTACAACGGAATGAGAAGCAACCCCATACTGTAACACCACCAGCACCGAATGAATTCGTTGGGCAAATGTTGTTTTGGTTATAGGCAGTTTTAATTTCCCGCCAAACTCGTATTCTGTCGTCTACTGGTCGTAACAGAAACCGACTCTCATCTGACCAATAAATATTTTGCCAGCTTCTCATGTTCCAGCGTCGATGTTCATTAGCTCATTGAAACCTGATCATACGGTGCCTGGCTGTTAGGGCAGGTCTCTTGACAACACGACGTGCTCTTAGGTTGCCTCTATGATGTCAACGGACCAATGTTCGAACACTAACACGACCAACTGGAGGCCAGTGGTGTCTAAGCTGCGGGGCAGGAGTAAATGGGTTTGCTTTAGCACGACGAATAAGCAGTCTGTCATCACGACGGATAGTTAAACGGGGTCTTCCGGACCTTGGTCTATCATTTACAGTTCCTGTGTCAACATGACGTTGTAAAAGTCTGACAATGACGGTGTGATTAACATTGAAATGGTTACCTATGCTCCTAGTGCTCCTACCGGCATTTGACATGCCAATTGCTTGCCAACGTTCAGCCGCAGATAACTTACGCCTTACCATATTACACAATGACTTGATGAAGGTCAAATTTAACCTGTACGCGGGACAGTAGGAAGATGAATTAAAGGTATCGAAACAGTGTTTTTGTAAAAGTGCAGATGACCTTTAATAAAAAGTTGCTTGACGGGCTTATCGGAGTTCAATATTTTTGGTCGTAATGAATTTTCTTAGTGTATGTTAAGGCAATTCATAACACCAAACATTAATAATTTTTTCGCAATAGTTAAAAAAATATTGCCAGTTGTATTTAGGTGGTGCTTAACTTTTGGCGGACTGTATATATATATATGAACTTCACAAGCCATCATATACAGAAAGGATCATACATAAATACAACAGCAGTCATTTCATTTCCTTTACATTTATTGAAAAAACAACGGGGTACATGCTGAAATGACTAGCCTGCATAATTGATTTTGATTAAATTGCACACTGAAAGTTTACTTAAAAGGTCTTACTAAAGTCAATAGCTTCGACATTTCCTGAGTTTGTATCTTAATGCAATTACATATCATGCATTTATGTGTTTGTGGTATCCGGCTTTTATACATTTGACCCCACTGACTACTGACGTAATATTGTTTTACCTTAGTTTAATAAGTTTGACCTACTTTTATCTCAAATATATATGCTACATATTTTTTGGAACAAAGAAAATTGTCGTTCCTATAAATCATTGAAAAACACAAATACTGATATGGTAAAATACTAAATGTTCGACAAATATGACTTCATTCTAATTTGTTCTCTGTATTCACTCGGCAAAAAAAGTTTCATTTAGGACTCTCACCTGATTTTGCAGTATCAATAATATACACTAAACCCGATAATACGTACATATCGATGTTCCATCGATTTGAAGATGACACAAAATAACGATGTAAGAAAGACATGTATACCTTTTAACCATTCTAAATGCCGAATATCATATGTAACCTCTAACACTAAGGACCAACTTTTTAATCCAATCAAACAAAGTTCATTAAAAATTCATTCATGATTAAAACCCGAATCGTTTTCCAAGTGTAACTGCTATGCGGCTTATTTACATATTTGTACATGTACATAATCATTTGGAAGAATTTAGTAAATTTAACAAAAATGTCATGCTCGATTTTCATAAGTTATAATACAAACAAAGAATCAGCGTAATTTGTTTTTCCCTGTAATCTGACATTTAAAAGGAAGGAAATAAAACATGCATACATCACCGTTAGACGCAACTTTAAAACATCTATTGAAAACCCAAAATAGATACGTTTACACGGTATATTCAAAGATTCCTTCAAAATCTACGGATTTTATTTTTGATGCACAACAACTTAATTTACTATATACAGTTTCTTTTTTCTAATCTCAAGAAGATTTTATGTCTAAAACTTTGCACAGTATATCCTATAGTTATGTGTCCCTCAACATTTTACTGCATATGAACGATGTATACATCAAACTTTTGGTTGTTTATTTTTGTGTTTCATTAATTGTAACCAGATAAGCGAAATACAAGAATTTTTAACTCTTTGTATCTCTAACTTTATTCCATGCGTTAATACTAAATAAATAGATACTGTATATATTTTCAGAAATTTAAGACAAATAACAGCATGAACAAAACAAAATAGTCTGGCGTCATAGATGTTAAACAGACACTTATGGAAGATTGGAGACAGTGTGCCTGTTGCTATTTTTTTTAATGAACAGATGAATATGATTCGTAAAGTTCAAGTTTTACCTTTAAAGTATATGAAATGAACAAAAAATTAAGATAAGAAGTTTAATTTCAATAAGAGTATTCCATGCGGTAGATTTTTTATAACAATTCAAAGAGACCGTTATTAATTCACCTGACGACTACGAAAATACTTTCACTCGTACAAAATATTAAAGGATCAGCAGTTTACCTTCAGACATTATTTGCTAGATACTAGTTTGCACTTTTATGGAAATAATTAAGGTTTTCTTGTTAGGTTTGTTTCAATTTGTAGAGTTTGCTTTTTTGTTCTTTTTCATTTTCGCGTGTTGTATTCTTGTTTGTCCTATTTGTGTTGTGGGTGAAGCAAGAATGGAGAAAAACAACGCATACCATGGTCATGTGCGTAAATAAACAACACAGAAATTGTTTAACTTAAACAAAGACATAATGTAAGGTTAGATTTCTTATCAAAGTTATGCAGCAAATATGATACCGGAAGATTTTCAAAAATGACGATATTCTGTTCCCAACATGGTTTTAGGCTTAGAATTAAAAGAAATATTCAATTGAATTGTAATCACAATGGGAACTAGTATTGTCATATTCCTTCAAGTTCTGTAAACCTTTAACAATAAATTATTAAAAATCGGGATTATTTTGATAGTCAATGTAATGTCCCAACATTTGTAATTTTAAATGATCTCTTACAGTTTCTGCAACAATAATAAAAAATTCCTGTATTAAGCTATATGTATACGTTCTTCTCAGGCAAGCATATACAGATGGAATTATATCTAATAATTACTACAGTCATTTCATTTCATTTACATGCAATCTATGCTGAAATGACTATGTTAGAATGATTATGATTAAATTGTATGCTGAACGTTTGCAGGATCGAAGTCTTACTAAAGATATCGCATACATTCAATATCTCGAAATCTCCCAGGTTAGTCTCTTTATAAATAGCAAAGTATGCATATACGGCTTTGTGGTGACACATATGCTAGACCAGCATTTATACCTGTTTACAGACTGACCACTGACGTCATATTGTTTTACCTGAGGTTGATAAGTTTGACCTCAACTTATCTCAAATATATATGCTACCTATTTGCTGGAATAAAGAAAACTGTTGTTTCTATAAATTGATAAAACAAAAAACACAAGTATTGATATGATAATATACCAGATGTTCAACACGGTATGAATCCATTCTGAACTCGTTCGCTAACGTCTTTTTGATTGGAAGCTTCATATTTTTACTCACGACTGTAAAAGAAAAGTAAAAGCTAACAGAGGAATTCAAAGTCATAAGTCGAAATATACTGACAACGCCATGGCTAAAAAAGACACAAAACACAACAAAGAGGAATACAGATAATACGAAACCCACCAACAACTGGGGTGATCTCATGTTCTCCGGAAGGGTTAGCAGATCCTGCTTCACATGTTGCACCCTTCGTGTTGCTCATGTTAATATAAACCCGGTTATAAGTCTAATTCAGTAGGTCACATTCGGGAAAAGAGGACGGGATTAAACAGTAACAATTTCCAGTAAACTCGATATTTCGTACTGAACATCGAATATCCAAGGTCACAAGTTACTCGTTGAATCCGCTAGTTTTAAAATCCATCGAATACGTTTCTATTAAACATCATGTAAAGATGCTTGTCAAGATTAACGCCCAAATGTTTCCCTTAGTGCGTCTGTTATGTGGCCATACGATAAAGAATGGTATTTCAAACAAAGGAAATGTAACAAAGTTTATGCTACATAAGTAATACAAACAAAGAATAAACGTAACTCTTTATTTTTCTGTGATCTGATACTTTAAAGGACGAACTGAAAAGTAAAAATCCTGAATACAGCCCCTTACCATGCAAATGTAAATAGACATACAACAAACAGTAACATTTTACCTTTCTAAGAACGATTATAATCCAAAATTGAAGGATAATGATATATAATTACCTTAACAAGTGAAGACCTATATGATCTAAATAGTCATTAAAGAATAACCTAATTCATCTAAGACGAACTTGGCTTGAGGGCGTTGAAACTTAGTTTTACAAGACTATGATTTAAGTCTCTAATAATACACAAAGCTTCTCGTCATTGCCAAACTTGTGCACATTATTCTTGCACGCCTTCCTCGCTTTGCAACCATTCAACACGTTTATATTAAGTGGCATAAAGAATTAAACTAAAAACAATCAACATCTGGATCGTGATCAGAGTTAATAATTAATCCCAAACATTCCTGACGCACTGATTAAACAACAATACTTTCAAAATAACTTTATGCCTAATTCTATCGATACAAACATATACTATTTCTTGTTGCTAAATAAATAATATAATCATAAACATGAAAAGGGTTGTCATATGTAAGGTTCATGTGGTTATAGTAATGAAAATACTAGGTTCGTTTAGCTACGTTCATTAAAATCAATTACCCCACTGCATGTTCCTGCTTATAAAACTTACATGTACCTACAGATGCGTACTTCTTAATTAAGTCAGCAGAACATTTCCATATCTATGTTTTGAAAAAAAATATTACCTATCTTTTATTCTTGGAGCCATTTACAAACTATTTGAATTTGAGTGTTTGATACGTTTTCAGTAACTGCGAGTACTCTTATATTGGTACTTTATAGATTTTCATTATGTACGCCGATATGTGTTTCATGTGTGTTTAGTATCTTTTTATTCGTCAAGTTTTTTCCGATTGGTTTTTACATTTGGATCTTTGTTGTGCAGCATCACAACAGTATCTACATTCACTACAAACTGCTCATAGTCTGAAAAGACCATATTTTCTGATCGACACAGTTTTTACATGACGAGACTCGACATAATCTCAACAGTACTTAGCTGCATTCGACGTTGGTCTCGCCTTTACTTAATAAGTCTGATTGAGTACTTGATAATTTTGATATACTGTGGATTCATTTGTTTACGTGGGTACCAATTTTCGTGGTTTAAGGTAAACATGCGAATTTGCGGATAACTGATTTCGTGGTTTTGCCAAAGTCTGCATACATTCTTATAGAAAATTTGTGTTTCGTTGAAATCTTAATTCGTTGTTCCCCTGTACCCACGAAATCCTCGAAAATTGGTATCCAACGAATAATAATGAATCCACAGTCTGTATATGGTCTTGATAAATGCTCAACCTATCTCAACCAGTCTCGACCAATGCTCGACCAGTCTTGACCTGTATCGACTCAGTCTGAATCAGCCCATCTATCTAAACTATATATTGATCTTACAAAATTCCGGATTATTTGGTAGTTTGGTTCATTGCTGTCAAATTTAAGGATTTCACTTAGAGCTAAAAAAAAATCTAGAATTTTCATTTAATGCTTAATTCAGATAGTCACCTTTAAAATGTCTATTACTTTTTAAATCAACTTAGCTTTTCATATCACTCTACAGCTATCGCAATTAACTATTGATCTTAGAGAATGGCAGGTTATTTGGTAGTTTGGTTTATGGCTGTCAAATTTAAGGATTTAATTAATAGGTAAAAAAAGCTAGAATTAAAATTCAGACTAAATTCAGATAGTCACCTTTAAAAACATTTGTTATAACTTTTTTCAAATCTTTTGACTAAATTTATAGTCAAAACTCGTCGAAACTGAGTCGAGATTGGTCGAGACTGAGTCGAGTCTCGTCAAGACTAGTCAAGCATTGTCGAGACCATATTCAGACTTACCAAGATTATCAAGTACTCAATCAGACTTATAAAGTAAAGTCGAGGGCAAGATCGAGTACAGTTAAGTACTGTCGAGATTAAATCAAGTCTTGTAAAGTTATATACAGTAAGGTCAAGCACAAAATTTAGTCTTTTCGGACTCTGAGCAGTTTAGTCTTTCTGCGTAGCCTTCTTGAAACAAAGGCAGTAAAACTCTTGTTTGGTTCACAAACATTGTAAGGATAAGGAATTTAAGTGGATGACACCCAATAGGTCAAATAGATCTAATTTTTATTAAAAATTAATACCTTTACTAACCAATTGCTGTGTAACAAGAAAGCAAAAAGGCTGGCTCTCATTGTTTCTTTGAATATCTTTATGAAAAACGTTTAATAACGCGACCTTTGTATCTTGTATTACAAATTACTATCATCGTTTTATATATTCAAGCGGACATATGCGAACTCATTCATTGGAATGAAGTAGTACATGTCTTATTGGTTTGAGATTAACCAAACTACAACTTATAACCGGCTATTGGTACTGCAGATACAGCAGAAATCACAGAACAAAACCTCGATTGCAAAATACATTGTATTGCGATATTAATACAAACTATAGACAAAAGCTGATGTAACTGATGGCATTAACAATTGTAATGAATTACATAACAGGTCCTATTGAATATGCATAATGATAGCCGGTAATAGACTTGGTTATTACTTCGCAATGTATCTAACGATTAATTTATTAGTACCTAGACTCTCCTTGAGAGTTATATGGCAACTTTAAAATGTAAAACAAACACGAATGATCGATCTTGTGATCTGTGAACTTCTAACATTGCTATACATAAGCATGTTCTTTCAAAAAGAGAATGAAAACTAGAATGCGTCAAAATATACAACAAGACGACTAGAGAGCAAAAACAACACAAGATCGCCAATGATTCTTCAACGCAGCGAGAATATTCTCGCACTTGGAGGCAGTCGGCTTCAGTATATATAATTGTTTTCGACAATGTGAATGCTATGATACACATGATAACTATGAGTTTAATTCTTACCAATACTTTAAGGATATTTCTATTTATGATAGTCTACCTCTTTTAGGAATGAAGATAAAAGACGACCACGCACTTTTATATTCAAAGTCAGTGCGAATAAATCAGGGAAGAGCCAGTCATCAAGGTTTTCTTTTAGTAGAATAGATTCTTCAAATTATTGAAACTAAATATTGAGGGTGAAATTCGTCGGAATTTTCCTCAGTGACCTCGTATAAAACAAATCAGATTAAATAAAAGAAAAAAATTAACCCCTTTAGTGTAAAGACAGCATACGTAGTCTGAGAAAAGCATAATCTTTTGAAATGCCAAAATGTAAGTATACAACTTCGATAGGATGTAGGATTCTGAAAAGTTTTCTGAAAGGTGTGGCAATACATTAGTAGTTATGTTTTAATTCATCGAAACAAAATTAATGTCAGTAGCGATATAATCAATTTTCAAATCTTTTAATAAATGTCACTACGAATTTGTTGATACAAAATATCAAAAAGTTGAAACAGATCGTACTTTACCTTTAACAGACAAATAAGGATGTGATTTTCCGCTTTAAAAAGAATTCTACCGGTGTAATAAAACTTTAAAATGTCTGTATCCTTGAAGCAGTTTAGTTAAAGTTTTAGAAGTTTTTGATAAGGAAACCGTCGACTCTAATTATTAGCATATATTTCATTCATTTGAATCTAAAACAGGACTTTCGTAACGGGCATAACATATGGAAGATTATTATTTTGTAGATTATAAAAGTTTAAGATAATCATATTACACTTGTTTATTGTTAAACTTATCCATGTTATCAATGTTGTAAAGCATTTAGTGTAGGCAATCATTCTTCAACGTCATGGTGAACAATAAATTTAACTGCACAATCAGATCAAAACAATAGGTTACTAAATTACCAAAATACACATATAACGTTGACATAAAACTAAAATAAAACAGTCAAGGGGACATAACCGTATTTTGTCACTTGTGATAGCTATACCACGTGGCATTACTTCCTTTTTAACTTTCTGTTGACAATCTGTTACCAAAATTGAACAAAGGTCCTGAAGTAGTTATTGAGGAATTTTTTTATTAAAAGACTGATTGATAAAGTAGGAATATTATGGCTAGTAAAGTACTTTATATTAATTTTCAGTGAATGAAAGTTGTGATTAAGTGTGAATTTCTCGTATTCAGAATCTCTTTCATACAATCTGGTATAGCAGTGTTTGGGGAATAAACTTTTTTTTAATACTATCATTTTTTGTGGGTCTGTTACTTGAAGTACGTCAGCATTATTTTTTTAGCAATAAAAGAACAGTACAAAGGACTGTTAAATGAAACCCCTTCTCTTGTGTCCAAATCAAAGCTGATTTACTTTTTCCTGTTTTCGTTTATAAAAACTCGGCGAATATCGTCAGGGGTCAGGATTTATGAAACACTGATTATTGACCTATATAGCTAACATTTTTTTTTGACATTCAAATATTTTTCCAAATACCCTATCTATAGATAAAATTGTATAAAAGCTGACGATGAATGGGTACTGACATGATGTATAACAAACCTTTCTAAAACTGTCCGTTATTAAATTTTGAAATAAATAGAAACTAAGTTTTCATATCCACCAGGCAAAGTTAACCTTAGATGGCTATCCTTTTATGTCCTTTGTGGAAATATTGCTCTTCAACAGTTTCTGTTCTTTTACATTCTTGGCTTTCAAACATTCTGCTTTGAGCGTTCCTGATGAAGGTATACCCAGAAAAACGCTTCGGACGCATTCAATTCATAATCTGTTGTTTTTATTTTTTCAGCACTTGGTCGATACCTCTGCTGGTGGACTATCAACCCCGTGGGTATCATTAGCCTAGACGTCATAACTTGGGTACTGACATGATTTATAACAAACCTTTTTAAAAATGTCCGTTGTTAAATTTTGAGAAATTATTAGAAAATAAGGTTTCAACTCCTCAGGCAGAGTTGATCTTAGATAGATTTGGCTAGCCTTTTGTGTCCTTCGCGGAAATATTGCTCTTCAACTGTTTTGGTTCTTTTACATCCTGGCTTTCAAATATTCGGCTTTGAGGCCCGGGTGAAGATAAATCAAGAAAAGCTGTTCAGACGCATGGTATTCATAACGTGTCGTGTTCATTTTTTTTTTTTGGAAGAATGTACGTCTGGCGTTCACAATTTTCATCCTGGTATCTATGTTTATTCTTTTTAAATCTTCTCCTTCTGAAATGAATAGGCCAAATGTTATCAAACTTTACCTTGATGGTCCTTAGTGTTTCTCGTTTAAAAAGTGTTTCATTGATTGATAGCGTTTATTTTTGTCTGTTTTTGTCATATTTATGGACTTTTCTTTTTTCGAATTTGCCTTGGAGCCAGTTTTTTCCCGTTATACTTTTGTCTTATGACGTTTGAGAATGACCAGTATATAAAAAACACATTGGGGTTATAAGTAGAGCCTTCACACATTATTTACGGTGAAATCTGTAAAGTGTTACATTTGTACAACGCTATGTGTTTGACTTTCAAGTGTACAGATAAGACAGACTAATCGATTTACAGAAGAATTTCAGATAGGTTTACCAGTTTTTAATTACATTGATTATCTACATCAATACGATTTTTCCATTCAAATTATAATATATGTTAATAAATAAATAATCAGTTCCCGGATCATCCGGAAAGTTCCTATTTTGAAATCAAGGTAACGCAGCTTATATTTTTTTTTTAGAGCTGAACTTGTTTTACTGTATTTCGTATTAATTGAACACAGATTATGTGAAATGAAACTAAAATATTTTTTATCAGTTTAAAATGACGTCATCCTTACCGATATGTGATATTTGTAAGACAAATAACATGACAAAATCTGCCTCCGTTTGGTGTTCAGAATGTGAAGAAGCCATTCGTAATGATTGCGAGAGACAAAATGGCCGCATGGGATTTACAAAGAACCAAAAAACAATACACATAAAAGATTAGAAGAAACTGCCAAGTTCTGTTCCTGCTTTCAAACAGAAATGCATAGGTCACAGCTTAAAATTCGACTTTTAATGCGCTATTCACAACGAACCATGCTGTGTGTCTTGCGTTGCAGAGAAACATGGCACCTGTCAAAAATTAAAGCCATTACCAGAAGTAGTGGGAGGAGTTAAGTCGTCTTCTGCATTTGGAGATTTAGAAGATAGTACAAAAGACATCTGCGAACTTATCGGCGATCTGATAACGGAGAACCAAGATAATCGTGCAAGATTTGGAGATCAGAAAAATAAAATCATTTCTGAATTGCAAAATGTCCGAACGGCAATAAATAATCATTTAGATAAAGTTTAACATAATATTTTTGGGTACATTGTGCAACGAGGATAAAAAACAAAACGGACATATTGATAATTTTATTGGAAAGCTATCTGAAACGCGTAGAAATGTTGTAAAAATATCCTACAATTTGGAAAAAACCAAACAACACGCATCCGATTTCCAAGCTTTCTTTGGTTTACATGAAATCAATAAAACAAATTGAAAAGGAAGAAACAAATTGGATGTCTTTACAAACGACGCAAATAATGGACAGAGTTGACATTCAACTAGAGTTTTCGCCTTTTCTTATGAAGTTAAAGAAAGATGTAAGTGAATTAGTGAAGCTAGAAGTAAAGTTTTTATTCTCAAAAAAAATCTTCTAAAGAAGGAGAAACAAGGACAGATGGTAGCTTCCGTGTCTAAAAAAGTAGATAACATAACATTGACAAACATTCGCCTTTTTAAGACACCGGATGGAAAATCAAGCGACATATATATATCAGGTATCGATATGTTCGACAATGGGAGAATCGTTTTGGCAGATAACCATTCATCTAACGAAAGACTTGTTATCATGAATCAAGAAGAAGAGTTTACCAGAACCATAAAACTTGAAGGATGATGTTTTGATGTTGCAGTGGTAGGGAAAAACTCAGTCGCTACAACATTAGTAAAGAAAATTGTTATCTCGTCAGAAGTACAACGGTCCTCATCTACAGGTCACAGATGATTGGGTATAACTTTTTCAGCTGATCAATTAGTCATCAATCTCCACAACAATACCATTCAGTTTTTTTTATCTTTCTTTTAATTCCGTTTCAACTTATTCGACATGTAATTCCTCCGATTATTGTTCCGTGTTAAATGGTACACTTTATTATACCACCCACCGGAGTGATGCGGTCTACTCGACTGAATTGAATTGAGACGTTTGTTGGAAATTTGACTGTAAGAAATCAGATTGTCCAAATGATATAACCAACGATGCGTCTGGAAATGCTTTCGTAGCTTTCAGAGATAGTGATCACAGATGGAAAGAAATCAAGAATTATATTGAGAAAAGAAAATGGACTGCAAGAACCTAGAGAAATACATTACAACCGAATATCCAATACCCTTCTTGTGAGTAATGTATCCGGGAAATGCTTTCTTTACAAAGTTACATACTTAATAATGTGTATAGAACCACCGAAAAATGTCGATTACTGTTTATGAAAAAAATGTTCCAAACTAATTGATATTACAACCGTAAATCCAAAAACCCTCCTTCTGTGTAATGTATTCGGGAAATACTTTCTTTATACAGTTACATAATGAATCAATTGTTATATGTTATACCATGGAAAAAATATATTATGTTGAAGGGTATCTTGCAATCCATTGCTATAAACGTAATTCCAGTATGATTTTTTTCAAGTTCTATTTACCTAGTGAAAAAAGAAAGCATATGTTTTGAAGGACTGATTTTACCTTTTACATGTTTTATGTCTATTTTGTTTCTTTTTGGTAGAAATTTTATGGTCCGAATTACAAAACACCAAACAGTGCCAAAAAAGCATATTTTTAAGAAAATAAATGTTACTTGATTTTAATTTGAAACTTTGCGATATTTTTTTTATTTTGGCGAAAGTTTCTCATTTCCGATATATCAGATATATGACAATAGAAATAGCTTAATATTGAAGAAGCCCCCTCCGAATTGCTGCTCTATCATGCTTTTTTTTTTATAAAACTAATGTACACTTTAATTTTTGTAAAACGTCACCAGTGTCTTAACAGAAAGTTGATGAACCATGGGAATGTCAAAGAGCGTCTTGTCCTTTTTCTAAAAAAAGTACATCGGAAGATACCAAGACTTTGTTGATAAATTTTCCGTATCAACTTCCCAAATAATACACGATGGTCTTGAAGTATAGATTCTAGGTACTTACGTTGTTTATCATCTTAATAACGTGTTATAGTATTTTTTTATTTGTCTTTGTAAATTATTACTTTTACTGTTTTGTTTATTTTTGGCAATATCCCAATGACGTGGCTCGGTACTTATACATCCCGTCATTATGGTATAGTGTTATGGTAAGTTTTGTATTCTTGTCTTTCGTTTTTGTTAATGTGCTATATGCCTTTTAGCTAACCTTTGTTGACATACTTGCTTGTTTTATAGTGATTAAGATAATAACACAATGTTGACTACTGTACCCCTATTTTTGAAAGTTTTACCTATTACGTCTGTTTGTTTTGTTCACACATCCTTGTCAATATAATGGAATTTTATGCGACTTTCATAAAAGTGAGAGGTTTAGCTAGCTATAAAACCAGATTTAATCCACCATTTTCTACATAAGAAAATGCCTGTACCAAGTCAGGAATAGGACAGTTGTTATCCATTCGTTTGGTGTGTTTGAGCTTTGATTTTGCCATATGCTTAGTGACTTTCCGTTTAAAATTTTCCTCGGAGTTTGGTATTTTTGTTATTTTACTTTTTGCATACATCGTCATCAATGTAAAATATTTTTAGTTCAGTTTTCAAAAGTTTCTATTTCGTATTATTGGATGCTAATTTTAGAGATTTTTTTTAAGAACGTATGTGTTTATGGAAATATAAAGTTTAATGCAGCCGTGCAATTATCGTTTTTTTTTTCTATTATTAATAGTTATTTTCAAGCATTGTAACATGGAGCAATAAAATGCATTTTATATACTATAAAAGTATTGGGTAGATTCAAAAGCGTATGAATCTAAAAGATTCATTGTCATAGATTCCATAAACAAATCCAAGAAAGATAAACGATTGATCAGATAATAGCATGTATTTATATAGGTGCAACAAATCTTGCAACAGTATTGTATTAAATTATCAATTTGGCAATAATCTAAATCAGGTTTACCCTTTTCATGTGTGCTTAAATGTTTTGACTTTTTTTTTTTTTGAAAACTGTGTCTGTTTTAAGTTTGTTTTGTCATAAGCCAAATTTACAAAAAAATGCCAACTAGATAGAGACACACCCGTAATAAACCAGCGATGCATACCAATTTTAGCATTTACAATGTTCATATTCCATAATTGTTTCTTTTTCATCAGCACATTACCTAAAAATCTAAGTATATCAGTTAGCTGAAATACACGTGTGATGAAGTCTAGATATAGATCGGTTGTGTAAAAAAAAAAAACCTATGACACTTGAATGATAAAATTTAAGTGAACAATTATATAAAAAAAATTTAATTTCTTTTTTAAAATTGAGAATGGCAATGAGGAATGTGTCTAAGAGACAATAACCCGACCAAAGAGCAGAAAACAGCGCACGTTTAGCACGTTTTCGGAGTAAAATTTAAGCAGAATTGTTATTTTTCTAATTAAAAATTACTACACAATGAAAAACCGAGTCAACCATTAATTGAAACCTCTTTTCTGAAAAAAAAATTCCTGTATGATACTTGACATTTTGGGTTTTGCAGATGCAACCGTCTGAAGAACAACAATCATTGAAGTGTATGGCATTTGGCACAGGACTTTTATTTTCAAATGCTGATTATTTCTAATCTGCATTTTTACAAAAAACTGAATATATCAGTTCTATTGTTTTTATGGAACTTCCAAACATTTACAATGACAACAATTAGACAATAATTTTGAGTAGAATAAGGGCAACAATTATATGAAAATATTGATAGCATGGTAGGAGAAAGAAATCATCTTCATTCCTCGGAGTTCTCGTGGTAGCGTGCTCGTCTCGAGTTCGGGGGTCTTGGGGTTCGATCACCGGTCGGATAAGAGAAAAGGCTTTACACTAATTTTGTTCTGCTTCTCGACAGCATTAAGAAGTAAAAGCATAGACTAGTAGCTATAGGATTCGAACCCGAATAATGTGGTCTAGTTGGTGACATATCTTCCTGTGGACTGTTACATTGTGAGATAACACATTAATAATCCGTCTTAGTTTGTCGATCTTGTACTTGGTATCAGTGAGGGATTATGTAATATTCAGGTAAAAAAATGTGAACTTGAAAAGTCTCGTGCTGTGAAAAAGTTTCTCAAATACGATTGATTGATTGATTGATTGTTAAAGTAAGAAATATATATACATGGCTTTAATAGAATCTGAAAATGATGCAAAATGAAATTCATTTTCTACCTCGGTGATCTTGTTTGGAAATATAAGATCAAATTATATTAATGAACAAACCTCTGGTAATCACCCGCCAAAATGCAGACCCAATGCGGCTTATGTCGTTCGAAGATAGTTTTATAATCAAGACGTGATAGTTAATTATTGTGCAAAATTCTTATCTGAAATACATAATATGAGTTAGTCTCTTGTAGTTTGTCTGTCTACATAATTAGACTTGTTGTTCATTGGTTTTTAGATTATGTTAAGTTTTCACTCGTTAATTTGCCAAATTAACCAATGTAACATGTAATTGACTGTATGTATTTCAACTGTATTATACTGCTTATAATGGGTGGCATTGTAGACAATATAAATTTTGCTTTGTATTAAATGATATTAGATCGCACAAAGACACAAACAGACATAACCGTATGTTGTCATTTGTAAAGGCTATACCACGTGACAATAATTCCTGGTGAAATATCTGTCAGCCGACGGATATAAAACTTACACAAAAGAGTTGCAGTATTTGTTGTGACATGGTTTGGTAGACAAAGTGAGTCTTAAAGAAGTATTTAGTAGTTATTCAGGTACTTTACTAATTGTCACACATAAATGTTATTATTTTGTAGAAACTTATTCTCAAAGGTACAGATAAAAATTTCATTTCGATGTAGATATGTATAAATTGTTTCACAGCCTGAGAAACAAGAAGGAGAGATTGTTGATTTACATTAAGTCAAGTTATTACATTCGTTTTATGAAAAAAAAAATATATCGTTTGGTTTTGATTAATAATATGATATCCACGTTTCTGTCTTTAAACAAAGCATAGACAGTTGCAATAACTTGACTTAATGTAAATCAACAATCTCTCCTTCTTGTTTCTCAGGCTGTAAACAATTTATACATATCTACATCGAAATGAAATTTTTATCTGTACCTTTGAGAATAAGTTTCTACAAAATAATACTTAACATTTTATCTAACTCTCCAGGTTTTGAGCTAAACAATGCATTTTTTGACTAAGATAGATATCATGGACGTTTTTGGTAAACAGATATTTCATCTAATTCAATATATATTGACAAGCACATCTTAATTTGTTTTAAATCTGATAAATTTTCCTGGTTCCTGTTTTCAGAGATATCATGATATAAATCTTAGTTTTTTACTGAATGTAGTAGTTTCCTGTCACTACGTTTTGCCTGCTTCCGTTTACAATCATGTTTTGTTAGATTAACAATAGACAAAATTTCAGGTTCAATTTCGCTACCAACTACTGATTTAAAGTAAATGTTTCCCATGGATGAATATAAAATCAAAATGATTTAACAAACACGATTTTTCGTTACAACTGTTGTTCTACCAGAAACAACTTTTATAATATATTATAGTTGATATCGTCTTGATTGATTCACTTTTGTATGTACGGCTTTCTTAGTTGATTCGAATGAAATGTTGATACTCGAAAAAGATTCCTTAAATTTGCAGGAAATGCTGAAATCTTAAAAGCATTTCTTTCTGTTTTTTTTTTGTTTTTTTTTTGTGATTTTCTTCTCTTTAACTTATTTTGTTTGGTTTCAAGCTGATAAGCTGATACGCATAATTCATTTTTTTTTCGATTGACTTAGTCAAGAATCGAAAAGCGACTTACCGCACTCAAAATGTGCACGCTTCTACTAGTTCAATCAATTAAATAAGTTAGGAATATAATAAATTGACAAGTGAAAAAGGAAACCTTATATAGATGTAGTATTGATTTACTGTTGTTTATTAGACGTACAGCAGCAAATACTATATGCATTACTACGGAAAAAGTATTATGTCGACTGTTTACATTATTTGATCGACATAAGCATGTTTGTACTATACTAAGTATTAAGGTTTGTCGTTATTTGTAGAAATGAGTTTTCACTGTGGATTTTTTTAAATTATTTCAATTAAATTTACCAACAAATCTTGTAGACTCTCAACGACTAAGAGCTTCACATATTGAACGCATCTAGCCCATCAATCTTGAAATAAAGGATACAACAGATACAGTTAAGTCTGCCTTATATCTTGACTTACATCTAGAAATTGACAATGAGGGTCGGTTGAAAACTAAACTTTACGACAAAAGAGATGATTTTAGCTTCCCAATTGTGAAATTTCCATTTCTATGTAGCAACATGCCAGCAGCGCCTCCATGCGGAGTATATATCTCCCAGTTTATACGATATTCCAGCGCTTGTATTTCCTATCATGATTTCCTTGATAGAGGGTTGCTACTCAAGAGGAAGCTATAAAACCAAGGGTTCCAAGTGGTGAAGATGAAATCATCCCTTCGTACGTTTTACGGACGCCATCACGAGTTGGTTGAACGTTATGGAATATCCGTTTCACAGATGATAACAGATATGTTCCTAATGTCATAACAATAATCTCGTTCCCTTTTTCCGAATATGACCTACCGAATTAGACTTGTAATTGGATTTGTACTAACATAAGCAACACGACGGGTGCCACATATAGAGCAGGATCTGCTTACCCTTCCGGAGTACCTGAGATCACCCCCAGTTTTTGATGGGGTTCGTGTTGCTCAGTCTTTAGTTTTCTATGTTTTGTTTTGTGTACTATTGTTTGTCTGTTTGTCTTTTTCTTTTTTAGTCATGGCGTTGTCTATTTTCGACTTTGATTGAGTTTGATTGTCCCTCTCTAGTATATAAACCTGTTGTAGAAGATCATATATATTGCCGTCTTGATGTCTTTTAAATATTTTCGTCGATGGGATGCTGTCTCAATGATATATATACCCCATATATCCTTTGATACATATTCAAGTTGAATATGATGTGTTTCCATTAGCTGATTTGATGTTGCGGTAAGAATTACCTAAACTCATCTGCTATTCGTATGAAGATAAAGGGAGCAAACAGAAGTGATGTTTCCGGATTACCAGCTAACCCTCCTGGAACATTTTTTTGCAGATAGAAAAAAGATACAGCTTTTAATTTAAAGTTTTAACGTCTGTACATCGGAAGGTTGCTCAAACATAGAGGAATTTAAATATTACAGATTCTAAATTGTATATTTAAAATATCTTTAAACAATTTTACATATATCAATAAAATAAGAGTTCTACAAATTGACATTTATAGCAATTTCTCATTATTGTGCAAAATCAAGACGTTTTTTAGAATAATCGCATTGAAGGGCATCCTCAACCATAATTATAAAAGTGAACATTGGCAACCATACCACATGTATTTATTTTTATATAGCTTTTATTTCCCCTGCAATATTTCAGTTAGTTTTGAATGTCATTTTTATAGATAAATACTCATTAAAATTATGAAATTCTTTGAAAAGCATTTCTGATCAATCTTTTGTCGTATAAAATGTGGTCACATATCCAACAATACACACAAATCTTGTTAAAGCTGAACCTGTAAACACATGAAGTTGTGATTATGTGAATTGTTGATTTTTTAAAAACTAATCTTAGAGCGAAATGAATAGTTTGTTTTTTTTAATTTCTGTTATAGTATATACAATATTTTCATAAGTTACTTCTGCTCATATTAAAAAGTAAGAGACTAAAAAGAATAAACACACTACTATCCGGACCGACCGACCGTTCCTTGTTTTTGGATTCAGCAGCGTGGCTTATTGTGCCTGCACAAACTATTTGATGATGTGTCAACACGAGCTATCTAAATCAAAACACAGATTAAAAAAGAAAACTTATGATTTTTTTTTTTCAGTTTGAAATGGAGAAGTCCTTACCGACATGCGACATTTGTATGGCAGATGATACGACAAAATCTGCCTCCGTTTGGTGTTCAGAATGTGAAGAAACCATTTGCAATAATTGTGAAAAACAACATAGCCGGATGAAATTAACAAAGAACCATAAAACAATACCTATAGAAGATTACCAGGAGCTTCCTGGTTCTGTTGCTAACATAAAACAGGAATGTAAAGTTCACAATAGAAAACTTGATTTTTACTGCTCAATTCACAACGAGCCATGTTGTGTGTCTTGCGTTTCTGAGAAACATGGCACCTGTCAAACATTGAGGCCTTTAACGGAAGTTGTGGAAGGTGTGAAATCGTCAGCTGCATTTGAGGATCTAGAAGAAAGGGCAAAGGACATCAGTGAACTTATCGGCAATCTGATAAAGGATAAACAAGGTCATAAGGCAAGCTTTGAGTTTCAGAAAAATGAAATTATGTATCAAGTGCAAAATGTCCGAAAGACCATAAATATTCATTTGGATAAACTCGAAACAGATCTTTTTGTTAATTTGGACAACAAAGAGAAAACGCAATGCAAAAGAATTGATAGTTTGAATGAAAAGATCTCAAAAATGCATAAAAATGTCAATCAAATTGTCAACGATTTGAAACAAGTCAAACAACACGCATCCGACTTCCAAGCTTTTCTTGGTATACATGAATGGAATACAAAAATTGAAGTACAAGAAAAAGATTGGGTGTCTTTACAAACCGACCAAATAATGAGCGCGTGTGACATTCAATTTGAATTATCACCGATACTTATGAAGTTTGAGAAAGAAGTCAAAGAATTAGGGAAGTTAGAAGTGAAGTATTCTTCCTCAACGAAAATTCTGCGAAAAAAGGAGAAACAGGGACAAGTGTTAGTTTCCGTTTCCAAAACTATAGATAACATTAAGTTGACAAAGATTCGCTCTTTCCAGATACCGAATGAAAAATCAAAAAGCATGCGTATAACAGGTGTCGATATGTTTGACGATGGAAGAATCGTGTTGGCCGATCAATTGGCAAACAAAAGACTTGTTATCATGAATCAAGAAGGCGAGTTTATCAAATCAATACAACTTGCGGATCAATGTTATGATTTAGCAGTGATAGAGAAAGACACAGTTGCTACAACATTATTTGTTAAGAATGAAATTGTTATTATTGATGTAAATTCGTCGAAAGTACAGAGGTCTATACCTACAAGTGACAGATGCTGCGGAATTACTTACACAGGTGAAAAATTAGTCGTAAGTCTCGTCAACAAATCCATCCACTTCTTAGATCTTTCTGGTAATACCATTTCAACGTTGTCAACACCCGATAACTCTTGTTATTGTTTCGTGTTTAATAACCAACTTTATTATACCGCTCACCAAAGAGATTTTGTCTACTCGACTGAATTGACTGGAGAAATTCGTTGGAAATTTGACTGTCAGAAATCAGATTTTCCTACTGGTATAACATGCGACGCATCTGGAAATATTTTCGTAGCTTGCGAATTTAGTAATAAATTGATAGTAGTGGAGAAGGACGGGAAGTCATCAAAAGTTATCTTGACAACAGAAAACGGGCTGCAGAAGCCTAGAGCAATACATTGTAACCGTAAAATCAATACCCTTCTTGTGTGCAATATATCTGGACAATGCTTTCTATACAAAGTTACAAGTTAACAGAATTATATTTATACATACCGCTGAAATAATGCGTTTGTTTACTGTAAATATTTCAGAAATTTAAGACAAATGACAGAATGTCAAAATAAAAAAAAACATAAGTTGAAGTTTTATTTTGAAATTATATTAACTGACAACAAGTTGAAATTTTAATTCAGTATTCCATGCGGTAATTTTTTTAACAATTCAAATACACCAATGACTTGTTATTCGAAAAGGTTTTCACATGGTGAGTACAAATAGTTCGTCTAGTACAAGATATCAAAGGGAAAGCAAGTGTTCATCAGTCAATTACTAGATATTAGTGTGCGTTTTTATGGAAATATTTAAGTGTTCTTGTTAGATTTGTTCCAATTTGCTTTGTTTGGTTTTCTCTTTTTTCTTTCGCTTTTTTTTTTTTTTTTGTGTGTTTTGTTCTTTTTTTGGGGTACTATTTGTGTTGTGGTTGGAGGGAGGGGGGTTCTTTTTGTTGGTGATTTTATTACTTTTCTTTGCATACTTGTGAAGAAGGTATGGAGAGAAAAGGTCTGTCTTACCACGGTCATGTGCGTGCAGAAAATCAGATAACATCTACTCATTAATGTTCCACCAAGTGGTCAAATAAAATAAACCTTGTCACACGAACAAGTTTACTTTTCAATCATTCTGAACGCGGAATATTATAGTTCGTTCACCACTCACACATATAATCTCCTCCTCTTTACAACCCCTAAGTTAAGTTTCAAATAACAAATCATTCAATGATGCTTGCCAAGGTTACAACCGTATTGTATCCCTAAGTGTGTTGCTTTGTGGCCAATAAACAAGTTTCAAGAAGAACTACAGTATTATAGCAAAACAAAGGAATTTTAGGTAAAGTTTATGCTATATCATACAGTAATACAAACACGGAATAGGACATATTTCTTGATAGGAAGATGTATGAATTCGAATCTGAAGGAGATTAGGTGACTATTGTCCCATGTTTATCTATAAAATCATAATTATTACAAATGAAAATGAAAAAATTGCAATATTTGTCGTTTTTCTGTTGAGTTATAATTGTAACAAATAAAGGGAAACCATCTGATTTTCTTTGGAGATGGTTTAAAAATGAAAATGCGGACCCGGAATGTAATGAAAGAAAGTTAGCTTGCCCAAAACAAGATTAATATGAATAAGCTGCAACATAAAATACAACCAGTTGCCGGAAATAATGTGTAATAAAACATAGCAAAAGGATTGATGATCTTATTGTATGAAATGATAGCTGGGAAGAGTATTTAAGATATTTATATGAAGGCTAAAAAAGAAAAAGACCAACAGACAAACAATAGTACACAAAACACCACACAAAATTAAAGATTGAGCAATACGAACCCCACCAAAATTCAAGGTGGTCTCAGGTGCTCCGGAAGGGTTAGTTGATCCTGCTCCACATGTGGCACCCGTCATGTTGCCCATGTGAGTACAAACCCGATTATAAGTGTAATTCGGTAGGAGTCACATTCGGGAAAAGGGGACGGGGTTGTAGTCATACGACATTTGGAACATATACTCTTATCATGAAACGGATATTCCAGAACGGTCAACCAGCTCGTGATGGCGTCAGTAAAATTTACGAAAGGATGATTTCAACTTCACCACTTTGAACTCTTGGTTTAATAGCTTTCTTGTTAGCAGCAACCGTTAATCAAGGAAATCATGATGGGAAAACAAGCCCTCGAATATCGTATTAAATGGGAGATATATACTCCGTATGCAGGCGCTGCTTGCATGTTGCTACATAAACAATGGAAAGTTCACAATTTGGAAGCTGAAATAATCTCTTTTTTTCGTAAAGTTTTATTTTCAACCGACCCATATTGCCAATTTCTAGATGAAATTCAAGATATGAGGCAGACTTAACTGTATCTGTTGTATCCTTATCTCAAGTTCGATAAGATATATCCGTTCAACGTAGTCACCAACTTTTTCTCTTTTTTTCTAAGTAGTTCCTGTATGAAGTCAGCCTCACATGAATAAAGGAACAAGTCGGCAAGATGAGGGACACAGTTGGTTCCCATAAGAATGCTGATTGTTTGTTGAGAAATACGTCCTCCAAACGTAACAAATATGTTGTCAATCAAGAAATAAAACATCTTGTTTGAACTAGAGTGATTTTTTACAAAGTAGGATTTATCCCTCCCGAAGAAAAGATACATGTATCTATGTTGTCCATTCTTTCTTATGAAACACAGCTTGTCTTTTAGTTTGGAATGGGGAATACTTGTGATAAGTGTAGAAAAGTCAAATGTTTTAATACTACTGCAAGATGAAATAGTCTTAGATTGTAAATACTCTAAAAGATCGTTAGATTTTTTTAGTACGAAAATATGAGATTATTAAGAAGAATGAAGAAGATTTTTTTTTCTGTCAATCATAATTTTCCGGGGGAAAAGTTGGTACCCTTTATGTTATTATTACCATTGGGTCAATACTTCTACTGGTAGACTGTTACTCTCGGGGGTATCAACAGCCAAGTAGCAAGTACTTCGGCATTTGCATGACAAAAACGGACATTTGTTTTTTTTAAACTTTCTGATATAAAAGGTTTGAAATTATTTTAAGTTAACGAATATATCTCCTTTATGCAAAGCTCTGATTTCTTGTACGACTTTTGACTATACTATTTTTCCTTTTTGGTTTGTAAGCTCTTCATCTCTTTTAATAAGTTTTAGATGTTTAAATATTTTGACCTCGATTATCACTGAAGAGACATTTCTTGTCGAAATTTGCATCTGGTGCAGTAAAATTGGTACCTTTAATGTTGTTACTAAAGGTGATGCCATTAAAGCTTTCGCGCAAATGACTCACATATCTGCATTGTAGTATCACACAGGAATAGTTTCTAGTTTTAAGTATTGTCGGTGCTACATTTCTCTTCTTGAGTTGTGCAAGAATTCAGTTTTACGTTCGTTCATACCAACTGCACATGCTATTACAAGATGTAACACTATCATCTTTGTTAAGTTGAGGCAACACATCCTTATTGAAGGCACTGAAAAAAAAACACCCGATCAATTCAGTGAGTTATATCCGATCAATTCAATGACTTATTCCAGATCATTTCAATGACTTATCCCAGATCAATTTAATGACTTACCCTTATAAATCACCATAAAATATAGATGATGCATTCGACTTTAGTGTGATAGCAAGGCGGTGTGATCCGAAAAAGTGAAATTCTGGTGAATATGCATAGCAAAGTCAAGTCGGTTATCGGGTCGCTTTGGTTGGAAAGAAGGAAATTTTGGTTTTCAACCATTTACTTCGTTCAAGGTTTGGTGTGCATGTGCAAAGGAAAATCAGTGTTTAGTAAGGGTTGTGCATTTTGAAGACAACTTGTACTGAATTTTGTCAATGGCAAGCATCAGACCTGTTTCGCTATATCAATACACACGTGACAGATGTTAAAAAAGTTTATACGAACACATTTTTATGTAAAAACAGAAATGTCATAGATACCGTTAGTCTGAAATGAAAATGTCAAATACTGACTAAAAAGCCAGTTGAACTAAATTCAATAACATAAGGTGTACTCCTTCTTTACTTCCCGTTTAAGTTTTAAATACTGACAAGTCTATTAAAAACTTCACTTTTAAGTTCAAGGCTATTCTTGTATGGAAACAAAATGGAGTCATACATGAACAAAATTTCTTAACTAATAAGAACGTCAACTTTAAAAGTTATTCTCATTTATATCTCCTACAAGCTTCATAAATTCTGAATCAAATATTGTTCTCTGGCTTATCAATATGTTTACAATTTCTGAAATAAACACCAAATATACAGTTAATAAGACAACATTTGGAAATATATAATTTTTAACCTTTGACCATCATTATGCAAAATTGTGACCACTTCTGAGGCTTACGACATTATTAATCTGAAAGTTCAGGATTTTCTCTTTCCAAAGATATATAATTTAGCCATGTGTCCTATCTGTGCATTCAATTATTTGTTTTTATGTTTTTACCGCTGGTCTACAACGATTAAATAGATATAAGAAGATGTGGTATGAGTGCCAATGAGACAACTCTCCATCCAACTAATAACTGCATTTAAGTATAACGTGTATGCATGTTGGTATGTTATCCAATGGGTTGTTGATTGTGAATAATAAGTAGATAAAGTTCTAGAAGTTCTGTTAGTAATGATCATTACCTTATTTTGTGTTGTCTTTCTATTTCAGAACATGAACATCCTAGCACAATGTCACGTCCAAACTGATTTTTTTTTAAACCAACGTTTATTTTTTCATTTAGCTGATTTTTATTTTTAGAGTTCACCCGTTAATCTTCATGGAACTTTGATTAAACTACAACTGAAAATATATTGTTATTATTTCAGCTGAACATGGTGACACCAATACCAACATGCGACAATATGATCAATAAAAACGTATCGAAATTTGCCTCTAGTTCGTGTTTAGATTGTGGAGAAGCTATTTGCACTGATTGTGAAAACAACATAGTCGTATGAAATTAACAAAGACTCATAAAACAAAACCTGTAGACGATGAAAAGATGTCAATTTCCAATCTTGATCCAGAGCAAGAATGCAATGTTCATTTCCGAAAATTAGATTTTATTTGTTTAAATCACTCTCAACATTATGCGTTACGCACATTCTTGAAAAACACAAAAGCTGTCACGAGTTGAAGCCATTACCGGATTAAGAAAAGGGGATGACGTCATTCAATAGTTTGTTTACAAATTTAGAGGACAGAGGAGAGGGAGGATATTATTAAAAGTATCACCGGTTTTTTAAAGGAAAAAAAGGGAAAAAAATAAAACAAGATTAGAAGGTAAAAAAAAATCAAAACCAAAGTGCAAAAACAAATTCGGAAGTCAATAAATAGTCACTTTGATAAATTTCAACAGATTTTAATAAAGGGACTAGAAGAGAAGGAAAAGACACAAAACGAACGAATAGATAGTTTTATTGAGAAGCTTTCAGAAATCCTTAAGAAAATTGACAAATTAGCTAGCAAGTTGGAACAAACAAGGCAACATAAATCAGAATTCCAGTCTTTTCTTGCTGTTTTTCAATGGGACACAACAACTGAAAAAGAAAAAAAGATGGATTTTTCTGAAAACAGATAAAATATCAGATAGGGTTACCATTCAGTTAGATCTCTTTCCGATATTTATGGAGTTTGATAAAGATTTAACTGAATTTGGAAAGATGGAAGTGATGTATTCTCCATCTAAGAAACTTCTGATTGAGAATTAAAAACAAGGACAAACATTGACTTCTACTTCAAGTGCCATTTATAAAATTAACCTGACAAAAATTTGTTCTTTTCAAGCATCGTCGGGATTATTGAGGGAAACACTCCTAACAGATGTTAATATGTTAGATGTTGGAAGAGTTGTTCTAGCTGACAATTCGTCAAACCGACGTCTTGTTAAATGAGCCAAGAAGGTGAATTAGATAAAATCATACAACTAAATGAGATTTGTTTCGTAGTTGCAGTCATAAACAAAACAACAATTGCTACAACAATAGTAAAAAAGAAGAAAATTGCTATCGTCGACATTGACTCATCAAAAGTGCAACGATTTATCTCAATGAGCGAGGAGTGTTACGGTTTATCTTTTACAGGTGAAACAATAGTAGTCAGCCTCGGTAAGGCCACCTTTCAGTGCGTTTATCTCTCTGGTAAAGTTTTGTCTTCTGTGTGGAAAGCTGATTATGCCGACTATTGTTGCGTTTATAATAACAAGCTTTATTATGCCACAGCAAGAAGTGGCGCAGTATTCGAGACGAAAATGAACGGATACATCGTTTGGAAATCTTACTGCCAGAAATACGATCTTCCGGATGGTATAATAAACGATTCATCTGGTAATGTCGTTGTTGCTTGCAAGAGTAGTAAGAAAGTATTGGTCTTTGCAAAAGATGACACGGAATCTCGAATCCTTTTGACTAAAGAAAATCGGCCGAACAAACCAAGAGCTATACATTTCAAGCGTGAAATGAACATACTTCTTGTATGTAATTTATCTGGACAATGTTTTGTGTACAAGCTAGATTACAAATTAAATAATAGAACAGAGATCCAATGTCACCCGCGTTGCACATATTTTCATCTATCCAAGGTACAAGAGCAATAACTAAAAAAGAACGATTGTTATTTTGTTCTTCAAAACAATTTATTAATATCTTAGAGAAATGAAGACTTAAGAGCAAATGCAATACGATTTCGTTATAATTAATATTTTCAAGGGGCATAACTTGATAAAAATATTTGATCAGAATTTATTTTCGAAAGTGCCAAGAACATTGTTGATATAAACCTATGATATCAGTTTCATCAAATTCTGGCAAGAATTGTACACTTGAGAGCGTTAAACAATGCAATTTTCCATATAATCAATATTTTCAAGGGGCATAACTATTTTAAAAATAATTGATCGGCACTGATTTTCGAACTCGTCAAAAAACCTACAATATAAATGTCTTTAAAAATCTGGCAAGAATTGTACACATTAGAGCGCTGATAAGGCAAATTTCCATATAATTATTGTTTCCAAGGGCATAACTCTTTTAAAATTGATTGATCGGCAGTGATTTTCGAACTCGACAAAGACATTGCTGATAAAGACCTTTAATATAAGTTTCTTAAAATTCTGGCAAGCATTGTATACATGAGAGTGCTAACAATGCACTTTTCCATACAATCAATATTTCCAAGGACATAACTCTTTCAAAAATAATTTATCGGCACTGATTTTCGAACTCATCCAAGACATTGCTGATATAAAGCTATGGTACAAGTTTCATGAAAATCTGGCAAGAATTGTAAACATGAAAGTGCTAACGATGCAATTTTCCATACAATTAAATGTTTCCAAAGGGCATAACTCTTTAAAACATAATTGATCGTCACTGATTTTCAAACTCGTCGAAGGCATTGCTTATAAAAACCTGTGATATAAGTTTCATAATATTCTGGCAAGAATTGTACAAATGAGAGCGTTAACGATGCAGTTTTCCATATAATTAATGTTTCCAAGGGCATAACTCTTTTACAAATTATTGATCGGCACGGCACTGATTTTCGAACTCGTCCAAGACGTTGCCGATATAAATCTTTGATATCAGTTTCATAAAAATCTGACAAGAACTGTACACGTGAGAGCGCTAACAAGACCGGACGGACGGACGGACGCCCGGTATTTGTATGTCCCCCGCAAAGATGTCATAATATTTTCAAAAATGGCTTTTTATTACAATATGTAATAGAATTATGAAAAGAACTGTAGGGGTTAGTGGGCAAAACTTTAATTGGCTCTACATGGATAAAACTAGAGGATTCCGAATAACTGACAAATTCAAAAACAAGAGTAGCAAACATCCTTAAGGGTGTACTTAGGTGAGGTTTTGGAATTTGTGTTAAATGTTCGGACTCCTCGGTTTTTTTCCATACAATATAAGGTAAAATATTTTGCCCCATAACACCTATTTATCTTTTAACATAAGAATTAATAGCTCATAAAAGGTCATTTGACAAAATTTTAGCGGATTCTTGATTTTCTTTCTTCTGATTTGAGACCCAAATAATACCAATGCAAATATAAGGTAAAAGTCAGAATCAGCCTTTTCCCGCCATATTTCATAAATCAAATATCTCAAAAAGGAGCTCCATGACCTATCAATATGTTTAGCTTATTTTGATCCTTAACTAATACTCTTCCATCTTAAAGTATCAATTTTGAATTCTTGATTTATTTAATTTTACCTTAGATCACCTAAGTACATCCTTAAGCTCGAATTAAAACAGCTGAAAAGCCAAAATAAATGTAAAGTTGAAGAGAATTAAAAACACAAAAATCGGAATAAATACAAATTGTGGCACATACAGCTAATACCATATATTATGTGAGTAGAAAACCTTCAGTCTTTGGAGTAATTCAAAAACAGAAAATTTACAGAAAATGCTCTTATTATTGACATTTCAAATCAACACAAAATTGAAACAGAAATATAATAGTATGCGTAACTAAAAATACTTAGAATTAATCATGTATATGGGTGATATAAAACGTACCGGTGATTTTGGTTTTTTTTTTTTTGGTTTTTTTTTTACAGATATGAACCTTAATTTATGGGTATATCTCCTTTATAACAGATAATACAATCTCATTAAGTCATGTCATACAAAAAAGTGACAAGGAATTCGACCCTTCCATGATAATCTTCAGTGGTTTCTTTCTGGTCGGGTTAAACCAAAGACTTTAAAGTTGGTATGTTCTCCTCGCTGAGCACTTGACATTTTGGAGTAAGAGCAAAAAATAATGTTTCCTAAAAGGGTGGCATGCCATCCTGCGGACTGTTACCTTGTGAACTAGGAATTAAAGATCCGGCTCAACAGGGTTTATATTCATATCACATTACTAGTATCATGTTCTCGTCCTGAATATGCTTTTAATTTGCCACTGGACGTTGAACAGACATTCATCCAGCAATCAATGGTGTTTTTAAACGTGCTGTTGTTTTGTAGTTCTTAATCTTGGTTGTTACTGTAAACGATGATGACATTGCCACCAAACTGCACTGTCAAGATGGAAAAGACTTTTTGATATTATCCAATTACTCCAAAGTTGTATGTTAAGTCTCATTTCATTATTGCCCAGCATTGTAACCAAAACTTTTATGCATGTACAACCCTCTTCCGTGATATCGGGGGCATTATTTCCTACACAAGCGAAACAGTGCAGTAAGTATAAAGATAAGAATATGTGGCAGGATTGCCAATGAGACAACTCTCCACCATAGACCAAATGACGTAGAAGTTAACAACTATGGAGCACCATACGGCCTTCAACAATGTGCGAAACCAATATTGCATAGCAAGCTATAAAAGGCCTAATTTATATTAATTACCAGCAACAAACTTTATTAGAATTTATCGATGTGTAAACTTGAATTTATTCAGTTTGTTAGTGAATCGTCCAAGAATACACATCCATTATTCGGGATTTATGTTAAGTTGTTGGTGAATCGGTCGGGAATACTCATCAACAAACTTCAACAATGATAAATACAAAATTGAATATGTTGTTCATTCGAATTGCCATTGATGATGCCAACAACATTATATTCTCGTTTCCTGCCTCCTGCCAAAAAAATAATAGGGCAGGTAGGTAGGTATGTAAAAAAATTAATATTAAGATATAGACCAGACATAAGGAAATGTTTTAGCCTGTAACGGTGCTGAACCAAAATCTACTGACTTTAACTGTGCTTTACCAAAATATCTATAAAATGTATTAGGGTATACATAGAAGTTAAGGATGGGTAGGAAGGCAGGAAACACAACTATATGTTTGTTCGGAATCAGGACAACTCGGACCAAGACAAACTCGGACAAATTTTAAGACAACTCGGACCAGTTTATTTTGACATAGTACATCTTCTGTACTTTTTTACTTTGTACCCACTGTTTACTAAGATATATAAATGTGGCTAGTTTGACTTCTCCCGCTCGGCAGACGTTAGGTAAACAACAATTCTAAAAAACAAATATAGAACAGATGTATATAGGGGATAATGTTACTGATTCTTGCTTTGTATGCAAACAAAAGAAAAATGCTGTTTGATTGCCAATGACACAACTATCCAACAAAATAGTTGCATACATCTACGAATATGAAAACCCCATACCATTTAGTAAGCTATAATATGCCGCGGGATAATAATATATGAAACAATATAATTCGATACTGATAAAAAGCTTATAGTATTAAAAGATGTGTATTGGCAAACGACAACCACTGCACTATAGGCAGACGCCTTGCTTGGAAAAGACCTGTTCAGAGAAAGACATGTTCAGAGGCGGATTTAGGGGGCAAGGGGGCCAGTCCCCCTTATCAAGCTTCATATATGAAAAATGCATAGACTTTTTACAAGTATCACTCTAAACGTTGACTTGTTGGGCTTAAACGTGTATCGACTCTCCCATTATGTTTATTATTACATAATGGCTTCCGCCAGAAGTGTGTACTATCTTAGTTTATAGTAGCTTGAGGTGTAGTGTTGTTGTTGCTCTATTCCGGTACCCAGTTTGGACTTACATGAGCAACGCGACGGATGCCACATGTGAACAATATCTGCTTACTCAGAGATCACCGCCATATCTTGGTAGGGTTCGTATTGCTCAGTCCTTAGTTTTCTGTGTTGCGTGTTTTGTGTACTGTTGTTTGTCTGTTGGTCTTTTTCTTTTTTTAGCCATGGCGTTGTCAGTTTATTTTCGACTTATGAGTTTGAATGTCCCTTTGGTATCTTTCGCCTCTATTTTAGATAGCATTAAGCTATAGTGATTCGACCACAATTTGATTTTTATTTTCTTGACCTAAATAAGGCACGGTTTCTACCAATATCACCTACATAGTAAATCAAGATATAATCGGATTATTACTAACCCATGCATATGTCCAAAAACAAAACAAAAGTCTGGTCATACTTAAATCACTATTAACAATAAATCTTGGATTAAAAACATTTACAACATAATTGATATTATATTTATTTAATTTAATAGTACAAAACACATAACAAGGTAAGAAAACATGTTATTATTCAAAGTTCTCTTTTTCTCGACTTTTTATTTGGGTTATTTGTCGGACACTTGTGTAAATGAGAGTCGTCCTTCATTTCTGCATTCTTATTTTACTCTATTCTTTGTTTTTTATCATAGTCTTTATATTTTAGCCCCTATTATTCTCCATTCTTTATTATCTTGTTCTACTTTTCTCTATTCCTTTTTTTTTGGCCCATTTTTCTATAGTACTGGCTTACTATATCCTATTCTGTATATCCCAACCAGACCCTTGTATATGATGGTTGGACTTCTTGTTGCAGAACAGAAAGTCAAATTTCGATCCTAATGTAACAACATATTCTAGTTAATGCAAATACCACAGGTTCGAGTTATTAGGCATCGAGCATCATTCAGCTTCTTAGGTTATGGGAAGGATGTTCTGAATGTACAAAACATTCTTACATAACACTCAGGAACTAAAACAATTGTTTCGAAACTCAGTTTGGTATCCCCTTCCCTTCCTCGAATTTTCAATGGAAACATTTATTTTCACTCCCATTCTGAAACATTATTTTTATAGAAATTAATATTCTTACAATTTGTTTATTCCCCCACCCCCGGAAAGTGCATGTCTTAAAGAGTTACGAGAAACTGATTAAAACACATATACATAAAAGTAATGCATTAACAAGCATTAAACCTATTTAATGGACGTACATACAACGTGAACAACAGCATATGCATAAGCAACTCGGAAAAGAGTAATGAGAGTCTGATTAAAACAGATTTACATAAAAGTAATGCATTAACAAGCATTAAACCTATTTAATGGACGTACATACAACGTGAACAACAGCATATGCATAAGCAACTCGGAAAAGAGTAATGAGAGTCTGATTAAAACAGATTTACATAAAAGTAATGCATTAACAAGCATTAAACCTATTTAACGGACGTACATACAACGTGAACAACAGCATATGCATAAGCAACTCGGAAAAGAGTAATGAGAGTCTGATTAAAACAGATTTACATAAAAGTATTGTATATACCAGCATTTAACATATGAGCTGCGTCGGATAGAAATCGACCTTATGCAAATGAATATCAATACATATGTTAATTTAAAAAGGATTGAAAAAAATCTCTATGCAAAGTCTGTAAATGTCTGAAAATTGAGACAATATAAGAACCCCACAAAACAGACCAACATTCATCTTTTATTTCGTATTTGAATGTTCAAAAAATCAATCAAAGTATTAGCAATGACACATGTATACGTGCACTTGCATAAGGTCGATTTCTATCCGGCGCAGCTCATATAAAACACTTCTTTCTTTTTAATAATAAATCGTGGCAGATTTTGGCAGTGTAAATTGCATATCATCATCATTAAACATAAATATAAATTTTTCATTATCATTAACCTGGTGACCTATAGCTGTTAATTTCTATATCATTTGGTCTCTGGTAGAAGATGTCCCATTGGCAATTATACCACATCTTCTTATTCGTATATACTAGTATACTCTCATTAAGTCATGTCGTACGAAAACAACATGATTCTATCCGATTTACAAACGAATAGGTTTAACAATTAAATCTAATTTGATTTAAATATTTAAACGTACAATTAACAAAGTAAGACATTCTCATTTATAAAAGCCTGGCTTAGGGAAAAACAAATAGAATAATATCTTTTCAAAATATTACAAAATTGTGATGACAGGTCCATTACATCGGTGAAATTTGTCTTCTGTAAACTGAATATCAACTATTTATTTAATAATCAATTTTGTTCAAAATCAAACAGTAATGTTCAGAGTGTCACAATCGATATGCATATATTTCTTAAAGTTATGAATAGAAATTTAATGTCTTTGAAATATGAAGTCATACATAAGAGGATTTAATTGTCAAGGATGACACAGGCGTTGTTGTAAACACACTTGTTTAATAATGGGCTCGTGTGGTTGTTATGTGCACAACTATTCACATAATATTTACATCGTATACTTAAATAAGACACTTGAACTAGAAGAAGCATATAGATGAGTGCAAATTATGCTTAATTTAACTACCAATCGTATTTGTTTATCTTTATTGTTTGCTTGCTGGTGTTTAAGTTTTTTTAAAGGGTTCCGGTTTTTTGGGGGGAGGGGTGTAGGTATTATGGGCGGAATAAAAAAAATCATGAACACCAAGGCCAAAATAAAAAAAAAGAAGCAGTCCACAAAATGCTACAGGGTGCCTCAAGATTTAGGATGAATAAATACAAAATTAAAGATCAGAAGATAATCATGAAAGTGTACTGATCTTTGCAGGTGTTACCTAAATGCACATAAGCGCTTTTAATACACAAATTTAGCGTTGTCGCCATCTAACAATGAATTCCACTAAAGCTGGCGCTAGGGACCATCTTGAACGTGTTGTAAGCTGGGAGCGTTTGTTATACGCGTTGAAGGTCTCTTTGTAACTTGTATATAAATAACAGCAATTGAAGTACTGTTCGATTGTCGTTTGGTTTAACCTAGTTTGTGCAAGAATTTTCTTTTTCTTATGAAATGATGCTTCGTATCTCTTTCATTTATTACTGAAAATATACTAACCTGCATGTTTAAATTTGTAGAAAATCAAGACTAACTTATATATATATCTCTTTCATTTATTACTGAAAATATACTAACCTGCATGTTTAAATTTGTAGAAAATCAAGACTAACTTATATATATATATATATATATATATATATATATATATATAATGAAAACTGTTTCCATTAACAGAAATCACTTCAATGTTAATTCTTTTTCATGGGTTGCTTCATAGACTTTAATATTATCCAGACCCTTATAACATACCATAATCCAGTCGTATAATGTACAAATAATAATTAGTGAACACTTCATTTTTTTATAGGATACGCATATCTTTTTTTTCAATAATTAAACCATTATTTTCACAAGGTAAAGTAAAATACATATGGAAAATATATACAATAATTGATAAAATACAATTAGTACAAGACATTGTATTAACAACAAAAAAATAGAGATGTCTTCACACTAGATTAAGCCTGAAGTACACACAGATTTATTTATGATTTTAATAAATTTGCAAACTTTAATAAGCTTTGCTTTCATTTTTGATGACATCAATAATCTACACTTTAAAATATTTGGTCTACATGGTGTAACTGTATGTTTGTTACAGTATGTTAATTTTTCTCTCCTGTTAAAAAAATGAACATTAAATGATTCCAACAAATGAAATTAACCTTTAAAGGTGGTTAACCTTAAATTAGGGGTAATTATTGGCACTAATTTTCTACCTTTATTGCATTTTACAACGAATTTGATCATTAGCCTCAATATTCTAAATTTAATTTGATAATTTAACGGATATTTTTGATTATAAGAACAGAATTATTTTCTGTATTTTATTTTCAAATCCAGTCAGAGAGTTTGAAATGAATATCGTAAATCAACAATGGAGTAAAGAAATTAAAATTAAATACCTCCGTGATGTGTATTGAAACTTTCTTACCTGTAATCAGTTTTTAATCAGCGATACATTTCATTTATGATTGATTTACGTGACGGGGCAGTTGTAATTAAATGGTCAAATACATTTTAATTGTGGAGCTTATAAAAGTAAAGAATTTGGTATAATGTTACTATTTGCCATGGAAAAAGATGAAGACAGAAAATCTACACCAAGGAAACATATTCATAACGCCAGGTATAGACCCTATTTTAGCAATAGTTAATGCATCCAATTTGGTATGGAAAAGAAATGCAATTGTTTCACCTTGTATTTGTTAACTTCCGAGATGGTACTTTTAAGGGATAAAGTGAAAAGCACGTGTGCGCACTAATATTTGAGAATTTCCGGTGCAGTAATTCTGATACATTTTCAATTACAAATGTCCGTCAGAGTAACGTTTAACGAATTAGCATTTCATAATAGTTTAGAGTATTTTTTTTTTTCATTTCTATATTTTGTAAGAAAAAATTATGTTATATTGAAATCTTGCTTAAATTAAAAAAAAAAAAAAAATTTTCTATACTAAATCTCAAAACTTTTCACATTTGAATTTTTGACAGTTATATACCTGATGAATTTAAATTTCAAAACTTAACATTTGAAAACTAGAAAATTTTATTCTTGGTTTATAATATTCAAAATTTATATTAACTCAATACCATATCAAAATTCGAAATTTTTAAGCGTTAACGTTAAATGCACAGCTGCCGATTATATTGCACAACTAACATGTTTCAGGAATCTTCTTTGCATATACGATGGTACAGCCGATAACCAACTTTTAAAATCCGAATAAAGAATACAAGTACGAAAATAGTATAAAAATGATATTTGATATTTGAAAACGTGAAATCATTGAAATGTGTCGTCAATAAAAATCTCTTATCATGAAATTAAGACTCATAGGTAAGAAAAATGTTTCGATTGCAGGACTATTTTGTGATATTTCATTTTTCTTGCTCATGCTGTTTTTTTAGCTATAGTTCTTATGTTATATACTTGAATGGATTTTTTTCTTTAAAACAATCTCCTTAAATAAAATTTACTTTTTCAAAACATTCCATTACAAACATACAACCGTTGTATAAATCACAGACCACAGAATGTACTTAAAACAATAAAATATTTTTAAGTTTTCACACTATTTCATATCTATGCTCGCGAATGTTAACATTACCTATCATAACCAACAGAGGTTTTTTGAGAAATAAAAAGTATCTGTTTAAATTTAAACACCCCCTATCTTCCCTTTTCCCTCATTCAATGAATTGTGTATATTTAAATGTGAGATCAGGAACTTCTCTTTGAAGTTCCTATACTTACTAAAAGATGCATCACAAATGGCACATATAAAATTATTTACAAGTTTCCTGATCGAAAAATTTTCTTTTTAGATATTAAGAATGATGAAGTACAATGTAGAACCTCTTCCGTTCGCCAGATATAATCTGCTACTCCTGCTCACCACGGGAAGGTAGAAGTTAGTCCAAATAATTATGACGTCTTGAAAGGCTATTTTAATTTTTTTTTCTGTGACGCCTTCCTACGACGTCCGTCATAGAAAAAAAATAAAATAGCATTTCAAGACGTCATAATTATTTGGACTAGGTAGAAGTATGATTCTGAGCAGGATTTATTTCTTAAAATGAGGAGTTTGTAACGTATAAAGTTTAAAACATTTTTTAATTGTAAAAACAAAGCTCTGTCATAAAACTTAAAACTTGGCAATGGCATTATTTACAAGTTAGTTCGGGCTTGGAATTTTAAATCCTAGGCTTCTGACATAAAAAAAAGAACCCTCGTTATTTCCTGCTGGCAGTACCGCGAATGCAAGTCTAGGAGATTCTGAGGTACATCAATATTCAAACTCCAAATGTTGATGTAAGTCACAGATTGTAATAAGAATTATTATAGAAGAATATTGATTGGTAAGTAGATTAACTCAGGACTTCACTACCATTATATAGCCAGAACCGGTCAAATTACTCGGGTAAAGTCAAATTAAATATATTTATTTTAAAAACTTATTCTTTTTTCTTACTTTTTAAAAAATGTTTTCTTAATTCATATTAAAGTATCACAGGAAATTTCGCTCAAACTTCCTATTTGAAAATCCAGATAAGGTTAATATTCCGGCGCTAAAATGTCCTATGATGTCGGCGCTCAAAAGACCCTATGTGATTTTTTTATTTTCGCTAAAATGTCCTATTCCCCTTCTTATATCCTTTGTCTCATAATTCTTAAATATTTGATATAAAAAAAACTCATCAAAGGCATTATGATCTGGTACGCCAGACGGGTGTGTATCGTCTACATAAGACTCATGGATCATATTGTATACAAACGCTTGAATATAAGTCTATTACCATCTATATAATTTAAAGTGAATAATATTAAATACTATTACATAACAGATCATTCGTTGAACCATAGATATAATAGCCATGCATTATACTTCATATTAACTGCACTGCGTTTAAGAATATCATTGAAATCTATTGTAAAATTTGTTAAATAACTCTCTTTTTTATAAATACAAAGCTTTTGACAAACTGTCATTTAAAAAATATATGGATTTAAAAGAGTAATTGAGTTAAACATTTTTATTATTTAAATTAACAGTTATTTTATACAATTTTGGGTAATATATGAATAGTGTTTAGTATATATCAAAGTTGGCATACGTAAATTAAGTGTATTGGATCTGGCGTTGGACCTTCTGGTCATAACCGATACCGTAACAGTGTATTCCTTCCACCAGAGTATTTTTTTCAGAGGACAAGCTACACTAGTGTATATTTTCCAGAGGAATTATTGCACCAGGTTACTTTTTCCATGCCTAGTGTAAATTATCCTTTGTTAAGATGTGCATCCAAAACACTTTTAAAAGAGTTTTTTAGAGGGGGGACTAGTAAAAAAAAAGGGGGCATGCTTATTTTTGGGGGTTGAAAAAAAGCAAAATCAGCATGAAAAAATTATTTATCATGTGGAAATTATACACTAGTGTAATTTATCTTGAAAAAAATACACAAATACAGGTATATCAATTTATGTTATCTGCATCTGACTGAAGTTATTCTTCAAGAAAATAAGACAATGAGAGACAACAAGTGATGTCAAGAAATTACCAAGTGCATGCATGAAAAAATAAATCTGTGGTTATCAAAATAAACAAAATTTATCTGTGTGTTTGTTTTGTCTCCCACTGATTTATGTAAAGACAACACTAGTGTAAATTTACTCTTCTGAAAATCTACACGCCGGAATAAAAGTACGCTTACAATATTACAGCAACCATCTGGAACGTAGTATGTGTACTCTGTTTCAATGATGTAAGAGCAAAGACTGGTTGGCTCTGAGTTAAAATAGTGCGTCCGTATAGAGGGACATGTAACGTTGTGAACTATGAAAATAAGAAGATGTGGTACGATTGTCAATGAGACAACTATCCACAAAAAAATAAATGTTATAGAAATTGATAACTATATATCACCGTACGGCCTTCAACAATGTAAAAACCCACAACGCATAGTCAGCTATAAAAGGCCCAGAATAACAAATGTAAATCAATTCAAACAAGAAATTAACGGTCTGATTTGTGTACAAAATAATGAACGAAAAACAAATATGATATACAGCAACAAACGACAACTACTGAATGACAGGCTCCTGACTTGGGACAGGCACATACAGGTTGTGGCAGTGTTGAATTACTTTTGATGGCGCCAACCCTCCTCCTAACCTATCACGTTTAAAATCCGTTTCAACGTTCAGTTCTATACAAGGTACGGTTCATACTCATATCATCTTGTATTAATATGTATGTAATATTTTCCACTGGACGTTAAATTCGGGCCTCAGCTGGCCCCTAAACAAAAATGCATGCAATATTTTTCACTGGACGCTTACTTGTCAATCGATCGATTTAAATTTTGAAAGCTTTACACGATCACAATTATTTTGACAATCGTAATAAAAACTGAATTTGAACGCAATTTAACACTCGAAAATTCTAAACTAAAATCCACCTGCTTAATTAGTAAGAATTTAAAAGTTTTACGATTTTAGATAAAGGTAATATGAAATATAAACACGAACTTCTTATAAAAATATCTTATTGTAGTTTATTCAGATTTTGGGAGAAATTAATGTAAAGTATTCAATTATAAAATTTTAATTGAACATTAGATAAAACATTTAAAAATTCAAAATGTTGTTTACATTATTTATAAAAAAAGAAAACATTTCAAAAACCAATATTTAAATAAGTTATGAAAAAAAGTCAATTAAGTGCATCTAAAACATGTATATGAATATGTAGTACATACATGACCTCTCAATGAACTCGATATGCAGTTCGCATTCATCAAATTATTTGAGCCGTAGTTTCGGAGATTGGTAAGCTTCGTTTTACAATAAACAAGATCGGAGTAGATTCCGACAAGTATATGGTGTCGATCTCAAAATTGTCGATTAAAAAGTTAAGGAGTGCACGCTATGGCTATACATTAGTAAAGACTCTAATTTCAAAATGCAAATGAGTATTTGTTGTCTGTGATGTGTATGGACAATCAAGTTGATCACAAAGTTACCCTGAACACGAACATATTTTCGAAGTTCTGCTGTCGAAGGAGGACTAGAAATATAATTTCCTTCCAACACATTCGCTGATGGGTGGTCTCGATTTCAATTCGTCTCCTACACAATGTACTTGCATGAATTTGTTTGTTTAAATCATACTAGCCCTGTCGAGCAATCTTATTAATTTGTTTCTTTTTTATTGTAATCTAAATGAAAATCTGGGAAAATGTTTACAAAAAGTTAATTTAAATAGGTTTTTATCCATTAGAAGAACACATAACACAAAACCTAAACATCGAAATCAATAAACAAGTGACATAACATGGTTCTTTTTAAGAAAATACTAACACTGCTGACATGCAGGAGGCAGAGAGAGAACATCTCTAATGATGTTTCCAATCCCGTTTTGCTATTCTTGCAAATAAAATATGTTTAACCTAAGCTAATTCAATTTTCATTTGTACCAGATATTATTGTTGTCTGTGTAGACTTTATATGTATTTGTTGTCTGTGTATCATTGTATTTGTTGTTGTACCTGTATATTACCCTTCATCATTGTTTATTGGCCTTAATTTGTGCTTAAGGTAGATCGGTTGTCTTTTTCTGAGTATTTTTTCTGGGCATGTTGCAAAAAGACTTGTTTGGTTTAAAAATATTTTACCAAGTATCAATAAAAAAAACAATAGAAACATCTAAAACTTGAAAATTTAAGATTCAGCTATGAAAAATTAAGAATCGCGTGTATTTAAAATTTACCAAAATTCCTTTAAAAAACAAGGGCATACCATTATATTGAAATTGAAACTACAAATCGTGTTTTTTATGTAATGTTCAAGAAAATATGGCCCGCGACCCCCTATTATTGTCTGATAATTTGGAAGTTTTTATGAAAAGCTATTCTCTCATTGAATTTTAAGCAATTCTATCGTTTATTGTTTCCTCAATAGGGGAAACCTATTTTCCCATATTTTCCCCTATATAACCCATATAAAATAGCTGTGATTTCATTAATTTCAATGTATTTTAAAGAAAAAAACAAGGTCTGTGACCCCAGACTTTATATTGAAATTTGAAAGTACATTGCCCCAGAAGTCTTTTACAGACGTTTGAGAAAATCTATCGTCGAACATTTAGACATACCTTATTTCAATGATTTGTAAAATATCCGTTAGAAGCATATATACAACAAAAACATGATAATTAATATTCTAAAGAACTTAAGCACTCAGGCACAAACCATTCATCTTTTCAAGTGTGGTTTGAGTTTTGGGGGAGCGGTATTGAATTGATGGGTCCCGATAAAAAACACGCCCCAAGTCCTCCACTAAAATACGAATGGTTAGTACCTTAAAACATATTTAACAAAATCTATACAATAACGTACATTCGTTAAAAACCCTTACTATAATGAAGTTGTGTTATGCTTATTTTTTTGGCGATAGAATCAGGGGCATTTTTTTCGCTTTTTTTTCGCAAAGGATGTCACAAGTTACGACTGAAATTAATCGTAAGTTATACTCAAATGGTCATGACTAACAAGTTGTTTGTCTCGTTAGATTTTTTTTTTGTTATAATAGTCGCAGAATTAGAATTAAACTCTGGTTCATGTATTAACTTTTGTATCAGATCTTTTATGCATGGCTCCTAAGCCTGTTACGTCCTTGTTCTCATAAGGCTTTTGATGTAGCCCCCTTTCCTTCTTTTGGGGCATTGTGTTGTTCATACTTCTTCGAACTATGACTTTTTATTGTTCCTTTAGTATTTTTCTGTCTTAACAACCCTGATGGTGTGAGTTTAAACCTGGCACGTGATAGGTACGTACGTTCGATTGCCAGTTTTCCTGTCGGAGGTCGGTGATTCTCCCCGAGCTTCCTCTGCCATTCAAAACTGGCCGCAACAATATAGCTAAGAGTGATGAAAATGACGTTAAAACCCAACGATTAATCGATTCCGTCTTAAAGGGGGGTATCCAACACTTTGATCGTTGAGAATCTTGATTTCTTTTTACTTATTATAACACGTTCAGCTGATTTTTAGGGTTAACTTCCTTAGATGTTCTGTGCCCCCCTAAAACATTTTTGTTTTATTTTACAGATACCAGTTATGTAGTAAAAGTGATTGTAAACATATTATGGACGCTTGGACTGAAACCAATATGGAGTCTCCAAAAGCATGCTTTAACAGAGTAAGTCAATAATCAAATAAAGGAAAGGGTATGTTTAGGACGGGCATGCGTACTGCTTGGATACATGACAACTGTAGTGTTAAGCATACATTTTTTTTCGAGAAAGCGTGCGTGGAGTGACCGGAATTTCTATGAGAACCAACTGTTACTCTTATATCGCACCAACAACCTGCCGTACTCGGTCGAGATTATCTAAACTGTTTGACTCAAATAATGGTCATATTGCATTGCAATTTAACGTCCAGTGGCAACTATTACATGTAAACCAATACGAATGTTAAGGTAATATGAATATGATCCCTGCAATGTTTCCTCGTCATTCTACAAGGTTTCAAACAATAACGATGATATTTCAAATTCAGTTGTAATGTTATCAATAAATCGTCGTGTGAATCTTATAGTGTTATAAGTCTATTTTTTATAATAAATGGAGATAGCTATATATTTGATATCCAATTGCAATGATCTAGCTCCCTATACAACTATTATACGAGATTTGTACACTCTACGAGTTTTTGTCAAACCTACACTGTTCTATATCCATATTCCCATTGGATTATAAAAGCTTTTTCATCTAGTTAGTTCAGAGAAAAATGGTTTTAGAGTGTTGTATCTCCTCTTGTTTTCCTGAATTTTTGCTGTAAAATAATTGTTATCAAAATTATCTTCATAGTACTATGCTTAAATTGGTTGCATCGTTTGAACTCAATCTATGAGCAATTCTTAGCGAATCCAACAGTCCACCACGGTTAAAAAAATCCATGGTCTATCGCCAACAGAAATTAAGGGATACATTTCTAGAACAAAATTGTTTGTAGTGGAGTGTTCGATCACCAGAAAAGTGGATGCTTTATTTACCTTGTTAAGTAGCTTGTCTATTAAAAAAAACATCGAACAAAGAGTTAATCTTCATGTACGTAAATTCGATTCCTATATAACTTTAATGTGTCAGTCAAATATTTATGCGTTTTTAAACATCATATTTAATTTCTCAACAGTTAGAAAATTGAGAAACACATCATTTTAAGATTCACAAGAGGAAATCAAGAATTACGATCAGCTGTGTGCTCCTTTTGAGTTTGACAAGCAGAAAAGCCCATTCTGTCCGATTAATGTCGATTCACATATTTTCCATATTCTGTTTACAAATAAAATTTAGCAATTCTGCAAAAGTCCCTTTTATCTGCACTGTTGATGGCATTGTATCATGTATCCGGGATTAATACGAGACAGACATTTTGTTATATATCAGCAGATCATTATAAATCTAATAAAATCTATGATAATATGTGTGAATAAAAAGACTGAGGTTTGATCATATGCAGATGTTTTTTTTTTATAAATAATTAAGTAGATTTGTGTTATTCATTTTTTTTATATTTGTAGTTACGAAAAGTTGTTGACTTGAAACGAACGTCAAGTGACAGTGCTGTTCAAGATTTGAACAAGGCTTCACATGTGCCTATTCCATACGGAAAAGCTCCGTACAGATCCCGGAAAGCCAATAAAATATTACTGAAAAATCAGTCTACACGACCGGTTCCCAGAGGAACATGGATACCAGGTGTAAATGACGAAGATATTGTCAAACCAACACATTTTATGCCATCCGAAGCACCGCCATGTGAGTTTTACAATTTGTTAATATTTTTTTGTGAAGTTTCAACCTTTATAAAAATAAATGCACGGTGATCATAGTTGCTTGCATCTACATCCTTTGATCTCTAGTGGATAATTGTTTCATTGGCTATTATACATCTCCTTGTTTTTGTACAGTATCAATACTTCCAATAAAACCATGGCCAGCTATGTAGCGATTCCAAAGAGTAATGTCGGTCTTCAGCATTCTAATTTAATACCATTTATTACCGTTTGATGGGAATAAGTATTTGTTGCTGCAATGAACTTGTTGAAAGATTTAAAGAATACATAAAAAGGGGGTGGCAATCAATTAAAAAAACATACTTGAAAGAAAGACAGACAACCCGATTGGCAAAGAAAAGAAACATTTAACAAAAATACGTCCAGAAAAAAATATAAAAACAGAAATTTAACCTGAAAATAACCATGTCGAATATTCAAATAATATATTTCCTTAATTTTTTTAATTTCTCCTGCTGAACATAATTTTAACCAATTTCCATGATTATATCGAAATAAAGTATAAGTACATCAAAGAAATAAATGGTAAAGTTTTATATTTGCCTACCACTCTTGCTTTTCATTTCAATAAACGAGGTAGTATGACCTACATACAAAGAGTACAGATTCGTATTGAATTATTATTCAAGAGTCACATGTTATATTTTCAGCTACAATGAGGCAACATCAACGGCGTGTTTTATCTGCTAGTTCTTGTCCAAAAAGTTTGTGTTCATCATTCAACAGTCGATTCATGCTTCCGGGATATACTTCAACCTCTGATTCATCAAGCGAGGAACCGATCGCAATTAAAGACGATAGTGAAGTACACATCCGCCATCCAAAACCATCAAATATCCGAAAGTCCAAGTCAATGCATGTTGGAACTTGCCAACTGATTCAAGTAAGCGAGTGTAAAGAAACACGATTTAGCACACTGCCTCGTCGGATACCAGTAAAATCAAACAATAATGCAAAAGAATTGAATCGAGTACCAGTTTTTGATCCCGATGAACTGGATTCTTCGATCAATAATTCTATGGATCCTGGGTTACCAGGTATGTGCGACGTTACGCCTCGGCCTTTATCGAAAGGTCAGAAAAGTTGTACATGTTGTAGTCTATGTGAAATTATGTCTCCTAGATTAATAGATTGCAATCCAAATTCAAAAATCCAGAACTGTTCATGTGAGACATGTCTGTTTTACTCTAAAGGACGAACCGGATTAGTGCAATATAAACATGGTGACGTCATAAAGACGTTTAATTGGTTAGAACGGACTGGCAAAGAAACAGAATTGTGAATGTGATATCTTGGGATCCAATTTTATCACCAATTTTCTAAATTTCTCTGGTAGGGTAAAATAAATGATTAAAACTGCTTAAGTATTAATGCTCTTCCTTCAATATATTATATATAGGTAAGTTTAAGGCCTTTGCAATTTTTTTTCATTAAACTATTCATGGCCGGAATCATGTCAATTTTAGTACTACGAGGCTTAAAACTTTTTCAATTTATAATTTCTCACTATACACTGAGTAAAATATATGATTGTTCATAGCGAAAAAAAAAGGTATTAACATAAATATCGAACTCCAAAATAAATTAAAAAAGGGAGAAGTCAATAGCATCTGACAAAACCAAATGCACGACTATATCGATTGATTGTAAAGGAGGAAGATAATGTTATTTGAATATCGGACCTAAACTCCTAATCAGCGCTGAACTACTTTACTACTATTCCGGAGTTCGTATACCTAAACCTGATATTTATTTTATAGAAAAACAGACAGCTGTCCAGTCTTAATTTCATGACTCTTATGAGGGTCTGGATTTGGGCCCTTCATTTTTGTATTCTTAAATATCTGAATTGATTTTTCTCTATGTTTTATATTTTTTGCCCATTTCTCTCTAACACTTTATATTTTAGCATCCCAATATTCTCTATTTATTTAATTTCTAACCCGATTTTTCTCTTTTATATTTTTTGCCCGTTCTTCTCTATTCTTAATATTTTAGCACCCCATTATTAATTATTTTTATTTTTTTACCCTATTTTTCTCTAATCTTTATTTTTTGGTTGATGTTTTGTTGTTGATACATTCGGCCCATAATTCCTTATTCTGTAAACCCCATTCAGACTTATGTCTTTGCTTCATGGATGCCCAGTAGTATTCAAACTTAATAAAGTGATAGATCAACACAATACAATGGTTTATTGCAAGGCAAAACAGATAGGAAAGGTATAGTTTGGTACCGTTTAATTCGTGATTACTTCGTCTATATTAAAAAGGTGAGTTCGGTTCTGTACACATTATCTGTAATTTAAATAATGGTAATGGGAATACATATGAAACGTGATGCCGTTAACGCAACATATGCTCCTGGAATATATCGGTACAGAACACTAAGCGAGTTACCTCTTTAAAATCAGCTGAACGTCTTAATCACCTACTATTTGTAAAGAGAAATAAAGATTCTCATTGGTAAAAAGTAGTGTTTGTCAAACTGCTTTTTATCAAATAACCCGAATAATTCAGTTGTTATATTCCGCTGATCTACGATTACTACATTAACAAGTTCTCGCACGTAGGAGAGATTGATTACGGGGAGGGACTGAATTATTCAGGTTATATATCCAATGAAATTATTCATGGAAATTTTGTGGTTCAAATGTTATGAAATTTTTATATTATTGTCAACAGGTCAAAGTAAATTTTTTTGTCAAAATTTTATGAAATTAAACGAGTCAAGTGTTTTTAAGTCAAAGTGGTGGCTTAAGGCAAAGGCTTAAGGTACACTTAAAACCAAAAGTAAGCAGGAGTCAGAAATGTAAAAAAGGTCTTAACAGAACAGCCAAAACCTCACCCGAATAATTCAGTCCCTCCCCGTAATCGATCTCTCCCGCTACTTGTGAGGTAGCAATAAACAGTTAGGAAAAAATATTAAAATTTACCCTCATAAATTTTACCATCCCCTTTTCATTGCCTTCTTGCAATATTAAGCTTACTGTTTGTGTCATATATGTGTATATGTATGTAATCAGAATCTTCCAGAGATTTCATATCCAGTATATAAAAAAGTAAAATATAATTTCTTTTTGGTGTATCCATGGCAACAATCTGCATTTTTTTGTTATAAAATAAAGCAAAAAGGGGGAAAAGATGTGACATATTTCCCCAAAATTTGACCAAAAATAGAATTTCAATCACTTCAAGTAATACCTTTTCTGAAACTGTTTACATATATCTTTCAATAAATCCAATGAAAATCATATGTCTTTCGTCTCATTTTTTTGTAAAATTGCGTTAAAAACTTCATGTAGAAAAAAAGTGTTTGTAAACATTACATTAATGTCTGGACCGATGACCGGTCTAGCTATGAAAATACGGAGAGTCAAACAGAAAATAGCCCATAAAACATGTAAAAAATAATTCTGATGTTCTTATAAACCACCTTTGAAGGCTAAATTAGTACTCAGCTGTCTAAAAATGAATTTTATTACACAATAACTTTCATATATGAAAAATCCACCGGGGCCAAAATGCGAAACCAAACTCCTAACTGTGTATTGCTACCTGAGGGTCAGAATTCCTATAACAATAAGAACTCGTCTAGAAAACCGGATGTTGATTGATGCCCGAGCGAATTAAGTATGATTAATTGACGATTCTTCTGTGCATGGAGGCGTTCATGAAGGTATCTTAGAGCAGCTAAATATAGCCACTGAATTAATCTGGTAGGCCAAAGTATAAACCAGGCTTAAAATTGATTAAGATAGAAGTAAAAACTCACAAAAGATACCAGGCCTAAAGTTGATCAAGACAGATGCCAAAACCCGCGGCCTCAGGTTAAAATATGTTGTCTGAAGAAGTAAAAACCATAGTTTAGTATAAATAAATAATTTATAAACTGGTAACTTTTTAACACAATGGTGTTAGGCATTTTAAAGAAGAACACACACCATAACTTAAGATTTATTAATAATACAATTATAAGAGGTGGGTGACACGTCGGTGTTTATTTCGCAAATCCCGCTTTTTTAATTGCTTTTCCCCACATCTACTATTTTCTTGTTGCCCAGATCAGCTTTTTCACCCCCTATATCCCAAATCGCACTTTATTACCCCAAATATCCCACATTCTGAAATCCCCCTCCCTTATATTCCGCATCCAGAAAGCGTGTCACCCCCCTCTTATTAGTTGTGAACTTGACATATTTCTTCTGTCATGGTAATAAAGGAATCGAACGGAAAGTTAAATGCTTTATAATACATCATGATAATATAACACAAAAATGCTGATATTGATTCCGACGACAAATGCAGCAGTTCATCAATAATACATCATATATCTATTTAGTCAAATCCAGAAAAAAAAGTGACACTTTAGCCACTTCATGTTCGTGCCAAGTGTCGCGAAGACAAAGGTCACCTGTAATGAGCTGAGAGAGGGAAAATTTTAGAAGGTGAACATTAATTTTGAAGTTTGATAGTTTATGATCCATTTTTTGCTGCTTCCTTTAAGGGTTTACGATGGTTTCGATAGATCTGTTTGAAAAGTTTTATGCACAATATATTGTACATATAGGGACCCAGAAAGTTTTAACTGGTTTAATACGTTATGAAAAAGTTATGTAATTTCAGAACTTACCCAGATTGGAATAAATAGCGATAAAGTGTATTGTATTTACACTATATCATAAAAACGTGGAATAAAATAAACTATTTAACAACAAAATAAAACATGAATTGATGAAACTATTCTGTAATGATGATGCAGTGTTTGTTTGTCTACAGTGATCTTTGTTTTGACCAACACAAGATGCATATGCCATGACGTGGGCGACATAATGTTGCTCCTGGACCCCATATATCAGATGTGCCATTGGACCCTGTGCATAAATGGCGACGTCTTCTCCTCCGTGGGTTTCGGATTTCAAAGGAACTCCACTATTTCGGACATAATCTTTGTCATCTAAACGAAATAGTATATTAACAATTATTTTGAAGGAACGACAATGCTTTGTAAAGAAATTGGTCACATCTGTGAGGAACAGATAGACTTGAAACTGGCACTGAAATGTCTCTTACTAAGAACGCTTTTTTCATTTGAAATATAATTAATCCACATGACCTGTTTTAATATAACTGTTCTTTTCAGTCATATGACTTAGTAAACTTATACTCCTTATAATTATTATCCGTTGAATTATTTTTTTAAATACACTGTGACATGGATACCATTGAAAAGTCTTGATCCATTAGAAATTTTAAGCTATAAAATATGTTAAAACCAACAAAACTTTGAAGTCAAGAAGCTATTTAAGGCCTATAAACTCTACTATAAAAATGAGATGTGGTATGATTGCCAATGAGACAACTCTCCACCAGAGACCAAATGATATAAAACTTAAGAAATATAGGTCACTGTACGACCTTCAACAATGCGCAAAACCCATACCGCATAGTCAGCTATAAAAGGCTCCGAAATTACAAATGTAAAACAATTCAAACGAGAAAACTAACGGCCTGATTTATGTACAAAGCAATAAACGAAAAACAAAAAATGATAAACAACAACAAACGACAATTGTTTGTTGTTAACCACTGAATTACAGGCTCCTGACTGTGGCCAGGCAAATACATTATGTGGCGGGGTTAAACTAGTTTTCTGGCGTCAAACCCTTCCCTTTACATCAGACAGTGGTGTAACAGTGCAAAATACATATAAACTATATAAAAATCTTTGTTTTTGTGTGATGATGACATAAAAATTAGCTTCACAAGAAGAGTGTAAAGAAGCTAAAATTGTTCTTCAAATAAACGTTTTTGGTTTTTCAGTAATATCCGCCCAGTAAACTATTTTCATATAAACGACTTTTGACTCCAGTGTATACAAGTTTTAGACAGGACCAGAGGTAGGATATCTTGGTACTTAGACAAGTTAGAGCAACTACAAAAAGTAAATCAAGCTTACAATCGGTGCAATTAGGGGGAAAATCAAATGTTTTCGGATGTTTTTTTCGTGTATAGAAAACATAAAACAGTTAATTGTTTCCTCAAATTGCACCGATTGTAAACTTGATTTTACTTCCTTAGTTGGTCTCACTTGAACAAGTACGAAAATTTCTTAACAGAGTGTGTAACCTGTCGAAAATCCATAGTCAAAAGGCTGTAATAGGAAAATAGATTATTGAATAATGCAATAGCTTATTAACTATGTTGATGGCATGTATCTAATTGAACTTGAAATAAATGATATGACAGATATAGTTATGTCTGCCTCAAATCAAGACTCAATAATGACTTCAATATCAATGGACACTTACAAGATGTTGTAGCAACATGCATGTTCTTGTTTTTTTTTTTTTTTTTATCCCATTATGCAGATTTTCATCGAATTTTACATGTAATGTACAGCGGCACAACAGGTACATCTAATGAAACAAGAACTGCATACATGGAGCAGGTTCATTCTTGTCCATGTTGGATTAATCATATTTTATTTTATCATCTTTTCAATGATTATATTAGGTTTTTGACTTTCAAATAATTTTGGCCTCGAGCATCACTGAAGAGACATTAATTGTCGAAATGGATGCCGTAAAACTGATATCTCTTCATTCTCTGTTGTTTATTTGTCTGTTGCTCAGATTTTTTATCTTCTGTAAAGTGGTTCGGGACTGTTGATTATCTTTTCGAGTTTTTGGTGCTATCTGCCTTCCTTCGACACATGGTTATTGCTCATCTCGTCGTCAGCTTCTTTCGTTGTATGCAGACAGAGGTAAATAAACATTGCTTCTAAACAATACAAAACACCAAAACATAATGATTAACGACATAAAATGCTGATTATATGTTTACTCACGTAAATCTTCTACTTCATCTAATGGGTCAGTTCTTCCTGACCCTGACGTGTTAAATCCTGGTCCATTAGCATACAATAGTGTAGTATAAGCTTTGCCGTCTAACGGATACCATTGACGAAAAAGAGGGTCTACTACACCTGAAATCACAGAATAAAAAAATAGTGCTCTAAATTCAAAACTTGTGTATTTAACAGAGTATTTTGAAAAGGACTGTTTTGGTTCTCCTCTGTCTAATGTGGAAGGATCATATGAAATTTTCCGAAAGTATCAATGTTCTTTATTTTTTTTACTTTTGATTAAAAACCTTTCAAAAGAAATTCCTAACATCAAATAAATAAAAAGTAAATCACGTTTATAAGCAACAACTAGTTAAAAGATTAATGCATTTTACACAATTTACAGCTGCCAAAATCCTTTTTTAAAGTCAACAAATGTAAAATAATTTCACCTAGTATGTCATTGCCTCGTTTTGGATATCCAGCAATATTGAACACATGAGAGTGGTCGGCAGTGACGACAATCAATGTTTCTTTCTCATCAGTAAGTGCTACAGCCTCTCTCACGGCGTCTTCCAAGCTTAATGTCTCATACAAGGCTTTTTTAGCTTTTCCATCATGATGTCCATGATCAATACGACCGCCTAAAATTAAGGGAATTGTACATTCATGGATTTTATAAAGTGTCTGTAAGGTATGTATGTCCTAAATCAATTAGCCATGGTCAAATGATATATGAGTGTAATAAACTATAGGAAAATATTAATGAGAAACGTACTTCAGTTGAGCCTATTCATATGCTTTAAACAACTAAAAAAGAAAGCCAATGAAATTGATAGCAATGAGAAGCTGTAAATAATATGAATGTACATAAAGAGTAACATTTTTTTATAATAATTAATTTCTTCTTTACATATCCAAACTCTGTTCAATAACTGCCTGTATTGATTCTTTTGTACTGGACGCACATTTGTATTGACTGACACGTTTACTTTACCTTCTACCATAAGAAAGAATCCATTATCGTTTTTGCTAAGTATCTGAATTGCTTTCCTGACTAACTCGGGCAATGAAGGTTCTCCTTTATCACTGTGGTCCCGTTCTAATTCATAGTCTAGATGGTCTAGCTGGAAAAGTCCTAAAACAGAAGGGAACTGAGCAATTGTGTAATTCGTGTAGCGTGTTTTTGTTTTTTTTAATTTTGAACGAAGAATTTGTTTTGTAGTTATCAGAATGATTCAGTTTACAATCAAAATAAATGACAAACATATATTTTCATTTCTTTTTTATAATTTGGCAAGTTTTTATTCCTTTGGGAAGTTACAAACGCAATTGTGATAAAATAGATAGTGTTTGTTGACATCAAATATTTCTTCATTCATCCTAAAACATTTAATTAGGAGAATCAAAAGAGTGGCTTTAACAGAACGACATCAGTCGGCTAACATCAGTGCCACCTGAGAAATGTTCAGTTATGATTTGAATATGATTGCCAAATACATCAATTGATAATTTGCAATCAAAAAGGGTCTTTACCAAAACACTGGTTGAATGAATTGAATGATCTTTATTCTCATAAACCAAATTCATAGTTACAGAGAAGATATTACAATAATAACAAATATTAAATATAGCATGTCTGGTTGTTGTATGGATAATACAATCAGGATTGACAGTTTGTTATCAGCAGCTTATAATATAAACATATGATTAAAACCAATTTTCAAGTCAGGAATATGACAGTTGTTACCATTCGTTACGTTGGTTGATAAATTCGAGAGTTTGGTTTTGTCAGTTTGTATGGCCTACCCCTTGATGAATACACTTTATAGTTCGGTATCATTGTTTTTTTTTCTTTTTTTCAATGGAGACAAGTGTGCTTAAAAATAATCCACATCACGCATGCTAGACCTGATTTTTCTTTAAGTCAAGGTAATAAAACATTTAAAGTATCCACACCTAGCAATTATAAAATAAAATGGAATCCAAAATCGAATCAGCAGTTTAAGTTATATATAGCAATAGTTTACCAGTATTCTAAAAACTGTTAGAAAAATATAAAAATTATATAATTAAAAGATAGAAAACAAAAACTTGGGAAACCATATGTACTCCAACCAGAGCAAGACCGGGTTCGTCAAAAAAGGTGAGGGTTTATTGTTATGCATTAATGACATGCTATGCGAATTCGCACACAGTCAAATTGTCACAATAGAGTTTAGGATTGGTTGATTGATTAATGTGAAATACACAAATCAAAAGCAAAACGACAGGTTGAAAACATTAGAAATTAAAATTTCATTAAAATTAGACTGATATCATGTGTTCTGGAAGGGTAAGCATGCAAACGTTTATTTGTGATTTTGTTTTCTGGAATGTTTTATTTCACAATCTGTCTTTGCAAAAGTATGTTTTTTTTTGTTAAAAATGAAAAAAATACTCTTTACATGTGTGTACTAATTTAGGTCGTTTGATTATTTTTTAAGGTTTTTTGTAATTTGCGCGCGTCGTTGTTGAAAGCATAATAAATCAGCCTTACCTAGTAAGTAATCTGTTTTTGCTGGATCTATAGCGTTGAAATCCGAGTTGTTCCAAACATATTTGTAAGTAGCACCTCTTTCCTCTTTGTCTAATTTCCACATCTGGTCGGATAGAAAAAACAAGAATAATTATTGAAATCTGTGTTGTGGAAAGACAACAACACCTAAGGGTTACAACCCTTAAAGACTACACAGAACATTACATAAAACCTTACACGAAACACCAAACATTGGGTTACACGTGACTCACTTTAAACCCCACGTCAATTCCAATGGGTGAATAAGTGAAACTGGCCGTGGCTTAAGGCATTTGCTCCTTGTGCATTTCCTTTTAACGTGGAAAATAAAAAAAAAGAGGGACAGAACATATAAATTACTTTTTTGGAAGATATCAAGGACACATGAAATAAATGGATGAAGGTTGAAAAGTAAAAAAATATACAAAACTTAGAATTTTTAGAAATATTAAGGATTTTCTACCCCAGGAATAGATTACCTTGGCTGTATTTGGCAAAACCTTTCGGAATTTTGGGTTCTCAATGCTCTTAAACTTTGAACTTTATGTGGCCTTTTTATTTTTTTTTCATTCGAGTGTAACTGATTAGTCTTTTGTAAACGAAACGCACGTCTGGCGTACAAAATTTTAAGGGTGGTATCTATGATGAGTTTATTTACTTAAACACAAAAGGGGGTTCATGCCACAATTCAAACGTCTATGCCAATTAAAATTAGTCAGACCATGACAACATATTGAATATACCATGCAATTTTACAAATGATCGGAGTAGCTATGGATATCGTGAAAGTATGTTGTCAGCTGATTAGGGAAGAGGCTCGGGTAATTCTTTCCACGGTTAAAGGGATATAACTCAAATATTTATCTGAACAATACAAACCTGTATGAGATCTAAACCGTCGCGTCTGCCTTTCGCACTGTTGACCTTTTTTGTTTCAGGGTCAACAGACGTGTTTGTCATGAAATACTGTCTACCGCCACCTAGTATAACCTAAAATGTTTAAATGTCTATATAATTGTTATATTTTTAAACCAAAAAAATCCGCAAATAAATGCTGTTTAAATGTTCATCTGATCTGATTTTCATTTTGTTAGAACATTATAACATCGCAAACCATAACAATAATTATACAAGGTTCTTTTTTTCAAATGACGAAAACAAAACAAACCAAAAAGTAAATAACAAAATAAACGTGTGAAAGCTACAAACGTATACATGCAAATAATCTAAAAGCCAAACACATGGCACACAATACGTTTTTTAGAGAACATTTTTTTGTTTTAAAATGAGTATCAGTTTTAAAAATAGAATGTTTCAAAAGAACAATTAGTGCTTTAATCATCTACCCTATGTAGGTTTTAAGACGTGCAATGCAGGTGGTCTTTGAAAATGAGTTTCTGATTGAAAAAGATATAAAACCTGAAATAAACAGGAACTATGAAGCTGTTTTTCCAATAATTTAGAACTTTGCTTATATAAATAGTATCGATTATTTTTTTAAAGTGTTAGTGTTTGGAAATAAAGAACAACCATAGTCATACACAACAATACTTTAAGGTTCATAGCTATACATAATTAAAAAAAAAATAGAATTGAACCACAGAGAACACCATCGTCTTCGGGAATTGAATTATCATATTCTATAGTAGGCACTTACTTTTTCTCGATTCCTTGTTATACAAGCATACACATATCGAGACACATATAGAGTAAATCTGACGTAGATATGTGCTGCTGTTGAAAATATTAACTGTCCACTTTATGCAGCTCATAGTTGATCCTATGTACTCACCAATTCTGCAGTCTACTACCGTGGCAAGACATTCTCCATTTCGTATGTCTCAGGCAATGACAGACAAGTAAACGTAGCTGATGTCTCTATTTTTGCAAGTGGGTATACTGCTGTCGGTTCTTCGAAATTGCATAGTTTCCTTAAACTTCCATTTACTTATGTGTTGTTTTATACGTCTATTTTTCCAATAAAGGTAATAACTTACTGACCTGATGTCGTAACTCGACTTGTGAAAAAATATTTTGTAATATTTTTACGATGGAAATCAAATAACTTATGGATGCAAACGGTTTCAGCCATTGTCTTACCTTTAAGCAGTATATAATCAAACAATGTTTTCTTTTTGTGGGAATGGATATATTTTGTTAGTTTAGATAAAATTTCGAAGTTACGAAAAAAATGGCGACCAATTGATTTTCAAACGTAGACGATCTTCGACATTTGTTCATTCAAATAATTAAATTTAACTCCAGTGTTTATATTACAATTAAATTTGATACGTAATTGTTATTCTAATAATACCCTAGTGCATAGCTAGATCAAGGAGATATAAAGTCATAACACCGACGTTATCAAAGAAAACAAACATGGCACCTGATCAAGACAAGATTTTGACAAGACCTATGTAGTTTAGTTTTGTCCGATTCTAAATGAAATTATTTCATGATTTTATTAAATTAATAAAAGACAACCTCAAATGGATGTTAACTGAAGTCAAATGTATATATTTTTCAGTTTTCTAAATCCTCTGTCACACGGGTAACTAGTAAATATACATAATCCTAATTAAACCAGTAATTAACATGCAGAGGTACCGAATCTAAATATGACAGGAATAGTTGCATATGAAATGCTAAAATCCGTTTTCTTATTGTTTAATGGAGATTGCCAAGTCAATCTTACGAATAGATATACGGTGGGAAATAGATAATTAAGACAAATTCTCATTGATATGTCGGGTCTATGGAAATTCGCGGTTTTCAACAGCAGCAACGATAAAACGGCGGGATGTATTTACTGTATATATGTATACTCTAATAAAATGGATTCTGGAAAAGCAACTTCTTATTTAAAAATATGATCACGCAAATCTAGAAAACCATGACGATTTCTAGGGTACAATTTCAATTATTATAGTTTTATCAACGTTTCTTGAACTGGTCAGAACCGATTAAAATATAAAGAATTGGAGAACCTATACTAACCTGCATATCAGACAGGTCTTATATAAGTAAATATGCTCTACTTACCTGGATATCAGATTGGTCTTCTTTGAGTAAATATGCTCTACTTGCATGTACCCGCATATCAGATTGGTCTACTATGTGTTGGTATGCTCTACTTACCCGCATATCAGATTGGTCTACTATGAGTTGGTATGCTCTACTTACCCGCATATTAGATAGTCTACTATGAGTTGGTATGCTCTACTTACCTGCATATCAGATTGGTCTACTATGAGTTGGTATGCTATATCTTTGCACTCGCCATGATCAGCTGGTAGTTTAATATCACTCTCCCATTCTCTCTGTGGTGCATGAGCGTATGCTGCAGCTGGAGTAGCATGTGTGACACGTGTAGAAGTCACTATTCCTGTACTTTTACCTAAAGCACAAGCAATGATTTGATGATAGTGAACAACAAAACCAAACAAACACAATACCTTTTCGCTCGCCTTCTTTAAAGATGAAACAATCAAGTAGTATAATATGAGCTATAATGCTGCAAAATACCAATATTAATAGGAAAGTGGACATTTTAAATATTTCATGAATGTCACGTGGTACAAGACTCCTGGTATGACGAATGGCGTAGACAACGAAGCTGATCAATATGTTCTCGTTACAATTGCAAAGTATGGCTAAGATAAAATTAAATATGCCAGTTTATGAAATTGTGCGATTACATATTTACGGTCGTCTCCAACCGGTGCAATTTAGAGCTTAACATTTCGTTTGGTGAAGGCCACTTGATATCCATATTTAGTAAATCTGGTTCATGGGATAATGTTTATACACCTACAGTACATTTCCTTATTCAAATGAGATTAAATCTAACAAGTGAATAATAGCGTTACAGGTAAATACAAACTATATATTCAGGTGCCTTCTATAGCATAGTATGGGTTTTGCACATTGTTGAAGGGCGTACCAGGGGCGGATCCAGCCATTTATAAAAGGTTCCTAACCCAGGATAAAAGGGGAGGGGCTGTTCCAACTATATGTCCCCATTCAAAATTCAAATGCATTTATCGTCAAAAAAGTGTATATGCATTTATTAACACAAAATGAAATAAACAAACCAGCAAATTTTGACCAATTCACCATGCCATCCACTTTTGCATTTTTAATTGAAGAACAATTTGCATATTTGGCTCTTCCATCAACACCTATTGTATAGTAGTTTGCTTTAATACCCGTCATAAGGGCGGTCGCTGTTGCACCCGAGTCTGGTGTCTGTTTGTCTATGTTGTAAGTCTGCAATTATAAAAAAAAATATCAAGGTACTGTGTGAACTATTACATATTCATATTAATTCTATCAACAGCTAAACATGACCGATTAAATGATATATGGATGACAACAGACGCGGATCCAGGATTTTGAAAAGGAAGCAGCGGGTCTGGCAAGCAAACATTTTGAGTGATTCTTGTATTAAGTCTATGCATTTATCATATTTGAAGCTCCATAAGTTGGTCCCCCCCTAGCGGTCCCCACTTCTAAATCTGCCTGTGGCTAAACATCCATCTGCTTATACTCAGGGATGGAAATCAAGATCTCCGATAACCGATGCAAGACATGCTAGCTACCACCTGACAACCAAAGTAGTTGCCAAAAGATGGAAGATGAACTTGTCAGGAATATGACAGTTATTTTCCATTCGTTTGATGTGTTTGAGCTTTTGATTTTGCCATTCGATAAGGGACTTTCCATTTTGAATTTTCCTTGGAGTTCGGTATTTTTGTTATTTTACTTTGTCCATATGTGGAAATATGTCACTTAAATCAAATCTCTATTGATTTGATATTCCAGAAAGATATTCCGAAATAACTTGTTTCAAACAAGCGATTTTTTCGAAAGGGCGGTGATATTTCTTGAGGAAACTCACAAGATTATCTTTACCTTAGTACGTCATATACGATAAAATATATAACTTAAAGATAGAATTTCACAGCAATTGTTTAAAATGTAATTTTCTTAACAAATGATATTGTTTCATTACAGAGCAAAAATGCAGACACTATTCATGAAAAATGTCTCATATCTCGCATATTGAACTCTTTTTGTTTATGTATATTTTCCGCAACACCTGCTGTTTTCGTTTTGTAAATAGATAGATATGAAACAGATTCTCTATTGGCAAATTGTATTCCATAGTAAGGAATTCTGGTCTATTTTTAGGTAATTTATAACTTGCGTATATTGATCAATATCGTTTATCCGACCTGGTATATAAAGTTCTCTTTTCAGAAAAACGTTATTTTTTCGACTGGTACTACAGTATAATACGATTCCCAAGGGCTTGGCATTTTTCGGAACATTCTAACAAGAAAGTAAGCTATAAACCCGCTATGCATGATTATAACGGTTTTCGTTTTGACGTTTATGTAAATACAGTCGCCATAATGACTTTGTTGACTAGTTTTGGAATATCTATTTGAATAAAAGAAAATGTATGTCAAAGAGACAGCAATCCATCGACACAAAGAAACGAAATACGTCTTGAGTGCTTATAATATGCCAAGCCTTAGATCTAGAGTCTTCACATTTTTGAATACATTTTGCAGGGACTATCAACACACAATTCCACAAATGTGCGGCATATAAAATAGTTCTTCCGGTCAAGGCATTATTTCTAGCGACTATCATTACCTTGGCAAGAGCGACATGTGGAAACTTTTCAAACTCTAAAACAGTTTCCTCTCCGGGTCGACCTTGTTTCTGACCCCGCAGTATCCTGGCTGCTGTAACAGTTGACACGCCCATCCCATCACCGATGAACAAAATGACATTCTTAGCCACATTAGTGTTGAGCTTACGATTCAGTGCATTCTTTAAAATTTCTTGAGATTCTTTCCTCCATACGTATGCTTCTGAAATAAAGAAAAATGGTACTTTGATATTTGGTTTATCAATCGACACTGATCGTTCTATACCCCAAGGAAAGATTGAAGTATAGATTTTTTACAACCTGGACTTTTCTCGTTCAAAAGTTACTCGTGCTGACTGACCACTGTGACTGACGTCCGTTTGGCTTAATATTATTTCTATAAACATGATAAATACACAGCCACATCTGGTTGGAATAAGGACGTTAAATTAGGTGCCACATCTAGTCAGAATCACGTGGTCAGAATATGGACGTTAACGTTGTAGAGCGTCATTCATTCTGCTCGTGAAATGACACTTGAAAGAAATGGCTATCAGGAGTCTTTATGTGATGTATTGTATACCGTTACATTTCTGCCCTTACAGCAAATTATCTCCCTCCAGTTGGCTACCAATCATTCAAACACCTCGGATGATTCCGCCACACTTCTAAGTGTGCAGGTTCAGAACCAGTATTTTGAAAGGGGACCGAACAAGACAACATTAGGACTTGGACTTTATGTCTATGCATTAACAATCATAGCTAGGTCCATAAGGGGCGTCCCCTAGCCTTTATTAAATCTGCCTCTGGTGTTTGAGGAACGAACCACCGGATCTAGGACATCGAGCATCACTGGCCCTTCATTCCAGAGGCACCTCATGGGGGTGTCCAAGTAATCACATAATAACAAATGTTTTGCCAATATAATGATATTATCATTAATTTTTTTTAACAAGATAATCAAATAATCAAAAATACAGTCCTAGATTATCAAATAATCAAATAATCATGAAATATTTGGTCTGGTAATCAAATAATCACTATAAATACGGCCAAGTAATCACATAATCAAAAACCCCATGAGGAGGCTCATTCCAGTTCGTTCATTCAGCTGAAACTACGTTTATTTTCAATTTATCATTAATTTAGGTTCTTTGGGCGTATGATACGCAAGCAAGAATAACGAATAAATCAATGTAGGCGAAAATATATCCTTGGTGCAAAACAGATCAATGGAAACGATATTTGCTTTAATAACTACCTTATTTTATATCCTTTCTCCCTTTTCGGTCTACAAATTTGTATGTAGTATTTCTTTTTAAATCGAAAAGCGGCGAACAAAACTTTCGATCTACAAATTAACATGCTAAACCCTGCTTAATAAACCTGGAAATCGCTGAAGTTAAAATTCAGACCTATCCCATCTGGCGTGCTCGTACTCATATGAGGACAACGAAATCAGAGATATATATATTAATTATATTGTAAACCTGGCGGTGTAATGTATTCATCTCTCGAACTACAACTCCACTTTATCAACCTTGGTGAGTAATGTCTTCTTCTTTCGGTCTACAAATCGACATCTCTCCATCCCACTTTGCTTATTTACATCGTCACATGTTAACAGAAATAAGAAGATGTGGTATGAGTGCCAATGAGTCAACTCTCAACCCAAGTCACAATGTGTAAAAAGTAAACAATTATAGGTCAAAGTACGGCCTTCAACACGGAGCCTTGGCTCACACCGAACAGTAAGCTATAAAGGGCCCCAAAATTACTAGTGTAAAACAATTCAAACAGGAAAACCAACGGTCTAATCTATATAAAAACGAGAAACGAGAAACACTTAAGAACCACATCAACAATGGACAACCACTGAACAACAGGTTCCTGACTAAGGACAGGTGCATGTTTGTTTTATTTCAATCTAGTGCCAAAAGCAAAGTTTGATTTTCCTCGAAAGCTGTACTGACAATTATAAGATCTATGTTCTTATCGGTGTTGAATAAAAGGACGGTGTCATTTTGAGGAGCAGGAACCCGTATTCCGCGTTCTTAAATGGAAATTATACAAAAAAGGAACGCTTTTAAAAAGCAGTGAAAAGTGTAATATTTTAGCAAAAGATGAATTGTGGTTCTGTGATTTACCATTTTTTTATATAGGGGCCTTTCGCTCCTTAATCGGTTAGCCCCTTTTTCTATGAAAAAAAATCGGGATATTTTCCGACCTATTTGTCTCAACAAAAACAATATGTGTGTAACATGTATATAGTCTAGTTATTTTTTTGTTGGTTCCGTTTTGATTTTTTAGGCCCATATGACCAGTCCAGATAGCAACTTTTGTATCAATGTTTAAAATGCCAAAAATGTACAATAAAATTGGATTTTTAGTGGGTTTTTTTTGCGGTTATATGATTCTATACTTTTATTTATTCGGACAGCGACCATTTATCTTTTGTGGTGAGCACGTTTTTTTGTTTTTTTGTTTTTTTTTTCTCGCTCGGGACAAACATCTTTATCTATTTAAATTATTTTTTTATTCAATAACATGCAGGAGGGTCTGGATGGAAGTCCTTTAGTTCCGTATTTTTTAAGCCATGTTTCTCTTTTCTTTATAAATAGATCATGTTGCCCATCCAGACCGTCCTCATGCAAGAGCAATTTTCTTTTTTTTTTTACTCAATGTTGCGTTGTTTCAAGTAATTATGACGTCTTAAAAGGCCATTTCATAAATCCCCCCCCCCCCCCCCCCCCCACCATCACCACCAAATGAATCAGCAATTCATGAGTAGTTGGTGCCTTCTTTTGAAAATCTACTGATTGCCACTTTTCCGGCACAAATCTTATAACTTAGCTATAAGAAGATGTGGTATGAGTGCCAATGAGACAACTCTCCATCCAAGTAAACCATTATATGTCAACTTAGCCTGTATTTATTTAAATGCAATAATCAGTATTTTAGTTCAAGTTCCGGTAGACGTTAGAATGACTCGGGAAAAATATTAAAAAGTAACGTGATTTTCAAACCTTCATGACATATCCGTATAAACAAGGTCAAATCTCCGACGTTCCCAAATTTGACCCTCTTTTATTGTTCGACTGGTTTAATTAATTACATTAAGGTGTAATTTAGTTATCAGGTTGCGTAATATCTTACCTGTAGGGTACCTGTATAGGTGATGAAAGGTTAAAATGTAATCGCAAAACATTAGTCACGTGTTTTTCGAAATATTATTATAAAATTTCACAATATATACTAGCTTTATGAAATAAAATTAATAAAGGGGTAATTAACTGACAGAAAACTATATTTTCAACAAATATAATGAACGCAAGTCTGACTGAAAATCAATTCAAATATCAAACAAAATATCAATAAAGAGAAATGACATTTAAAAAACCTACCTTGTGCGTAAATATAGTTCCAAAATAGAATAAATAGTGTGGAGAAAAGAACCACGTGTTTATCACATGGAGTCATTTTAGCATGTAATACTTTTAAATTTTAAATTGCCGTAGGTGTTAAAATGCGTTGACCAAACGGTAGTCAAAACCGACAAAATAAACAAAACCCTTAATCAAGAAATCAAGGCTCTGATAAACCCATTATATCCATTTGATTAAATGATCAATTGGATTAAATCGATATTTACAAGGATCAATCGCAAATGCCCCCTTTCCGATAATTATGAAAAACAACCAGACTGTGTCATCAGACTTAAAAAGGATATGATTGCATCATAGATATGCAGAATTTTGTCATCTTTTCCGATCGTTGGTATACAATGGTATAGTTTATTGAAAATAATGCACTGTTATACCCCAATGAAGTTGATTGCATACACGAAAACAAAATAACACATTACATAATACATCACAAAAATAACAAAAAAGACATCAATTCATATTATGTACATATCGTGCAGTTGTTGAATCCACTCTCCTCAGTGACCACGACTTTTTAATAAATGGAGCCGTATACCGCATAACTGACGGACATGAAAGACATAAAATCAATTTATCCATCTCATCTATATAATTTTTAAAAAACCGAAGATGATCGAATTATTTATTTCTGTCGAGTTTGAATTCCAGGTTTTCTTTTTTCTTCTTCTCTACGTTGGTAATTACTGTGATTCTAAATGACCGTGATTATGTTGAAATAAGATATGAAAAACTTTCGAAACATCTTAAAATGTAGCTGGGACATAATATATTGGCATGCAGTATAATAGTCTCAGAATGTAGTTAAACAAACACATATACGAATGTCTGGGTTTGGTATGGAATCCGAGAAACGACAGTTGATTTAAGTTCAACCAATTACATTATTTATCTCATTTCCCTATTATTTCGTCTTTTATTGTTGGTAATATATCATATGCTTTTACAGTAAATGTTTATTTCAAAATGAACCGGCCTATAATTTGAAATATTGATTGATTAATTGTTGGTTGCTTAACGCACAGTGGCAAATATTTCACGCCTGTTGAACGAGAACAAATTAACAATAAATACAATAGGTAGGTCCTGTAATAGAGGCCGTTCGGAATGAAGGTCGGGGAAATTTGGACTACCACTGAAAAATGCGGAGGGTATATTGGATAGGGATAGAAATTTTGCCTTGCATCAAACCACCTACGGACCCCTCAAAAAGTTGTTGTAAAGGTTCTTAACGTGCATGCAGAGAGCTTGACACTCTCTCTACACGAGGCATCGGATTTAACTTCCCCATTCTGACGGGAGGTATCTGTGTACTTGTACATCCCGCATCGCCAAACGGATGCTCCACTTCGGCAAGGGTTTTACTGCCAATCGGAGGAAGACCTGTAGCGACCGTATTCCTATTCCCTAGTCACCCTTGGGGACTAATTGGAAATACACATTATTCTTGTTAATGAAATCACAAGTTTGATGCAGAGGCGGATTTAGGGGAACCCCCTTATGGAGCTTCATCTATGGTTAATGCAAAGAATTTTTACCTTTCCCACTCCAAACGTTGCCTAGTTTGGGGGATCCCCCCGTTTTTCAAAATCCTGAATCCGCATCTGTTATGCATGGCTGGGCGGATGTTTAACCTTCATTTGCAACTATTACATGCATACCGGTATTCTATCCTGGACATTAATGTTAATGTGTATGCGGGACCAGGACATTAAGGTTAATGTGTAAGGACTAAGTCCTATGCAATTAGGAACAGTGGTTTAAATCTGTATACAAAGGTAGATGAGGGTCCGAAAGGGGGGCTTCATTTCTATATTCTTCAGTTTTTTAGAGCATTTTTTTCTATTTTTTATTTGTTTTCCCATTTTTCTCTATTCTTTATGTTTTACCACCCCATTCTTCTCTATTCTTTAATTTTTTGCCTATTTTTCTGTATTCTTTATTGTTTTTGCCCTTTAATTCTGTACTTTTTGCCCATTATTCTCTATTCTGAAAACCTCACCCAGACTCTCTTTAAGTAATCCTATAATCGATTTAAAAAATAGTACTATAGTGTACTATATATAATTTTTATGTCTCTGAAAGTGGCAAGTATTTCATGCATATCCAGTACAAGATCTAATTAGGAAATACAGTAGGTTCTGAAAGTTTTGCGAACCAGGATGAAACGGCTGCCTTTAGAAAAAGAGTGTGTGTAGAATAAGGGTAGAATCTTTTACCTTGCAACAAGATGGATCCCCAATATTTAATGTGACAGATAAGTTATTCGTATACATGTATTTGGACCAAAAATGCATTCTAGAATTCATTTGGGAACTAAAATTAAGAATGTTTTATAAATGGCTGTTCTTTAACTTAAAGTGACATATTTTAGTGCAGAGGTACAAGAAGACTTGTTTCATATTTATTCATGTCAGAGCCTTTTACAGCCGACTATACAGTATGGGGGTTTCCTCATTGTTGAAGGCATTGCGGTTGCCTATAATTGCTTACATCCACTTCATTTCAACTTTGGTATATAGTTGTCTCATTGGCAATCATACCACATCTCCTTATATATATTTTTGTATTGTAATATGGACTTGGTAGTTTTCACACGTATGTACAGACAAGCCCGTGTTTTACAATATCATGAAGTTCCAAATTATACTTCATAATATAAACAAATCATTTGTTGTATTCAATTGACACCGAGGATTACATATGATTTTCAATATTTTTTTTTATTTTTGACATTTGCTCACAAGGTCATTAGGCAATACAAATTCAATGTTAAGTTGTATGTATTTCTGGAGAGAAAATCTTCTTCTTCTTCTTTACTTAAGGTTCCACAATATTTTAGACTAACATGTCTAGTGGTGCAGTCAGGATTTTGTTTAAGCAATAGGGTCTAAAATGGGTTTTTTTAGGGGTCAAAAGAATGGAGGGGTTTACTATAGAACCCTATGGGATTTTCAAATGATTATAACTTGAAAACAGTAAGTGATAGACACAATCTTTATAATTAGAAATGTACTACATGATAAAGCACATCAAATGAAATTGATGGATTAGTCCCCAGGGGTCACTCCGAACCCCTGCCATTTGAGAAAGTTCTAATATCTTGTAAGGGGTTGAGATCGCTGGTTTGTCATGATGAAGCACATCAAATGAAATGAAGGGTTTGTCCCAAGGGGTCATCCCCACCCCCTGTCATTTGAGAAAGTTCTAATATCTTGTAATTAGTGGTGAAGATACCCACCCCTAAACCATATATATTCTGGTTTGTCATACCAAGATGATTTGAATGATATACAGGGTAAGACCCAAGGAGTCATCCCCACCGCCTGTCGTTTGAATATGTTCAAATATCTTGTAAATGGTCAAGATCCCCACCCCTACACCATATATATTCCTGTTCTTCATGTCACGAATATTTGAATGATATATAAGGTCAGTCCCCAGGGGTCCCCCCCACCCCAATGATCTAATATCTTGCAACTGGTAGAGATACCCACCCCTAAACCATATATATTCCTGTTTGTCATGTCAGGATGATTTGAATGATATATACATGTAGGGTGAGTCCCCAGGGGTCCCCCACCCCAATGATCTAATATCTTGTAACTGGTAGAGATACCCACCCCTAAACCATATATATTCCTGTTTGTCATGTCAGGATGATTTGAATGATATATAGGGTCAGTCCCCAGGGGTCCCCCACCCCAATGATCTAATATCTTGTAACTGGTAGAGATACCCACCCCTAAACCATATATATTCCTGTTTGTCATGTCAGGATGATTTGAATGATATATAGGGTGAGTCCCCAGGGGTCCCCCTCCCCAATGATCTAATATCTTGTAACTGGAAGAGATACCCACCCCTAAACCATTTATATTCCTGTTTGTTATGTCATGAAGATTTGAATTATATATAGGGCCAGTCCCCGGGGATCACCACCACTCCCTGCCATTTGAGAAAGTTCTAATATCTTGTAATTAGTGGTGAAGATACCCACCCCTATACCATATATATTCTGGTTTGTCATACCAAGATGATTTGAATGATATACAGGGTAAGACACAAGGAGTCATCCCCACCGCCTGTCATTTGAATATGTTCAAATATCTTGTAAATGGTCAAGACCTCCACCCCTCAACCATATATATTCCCGTTTTTCATGTCATAAAGATTTGAATGATATATAAGGTCAGTCCCCAGGGGTCCCCCCACCCCAATGTTCTAATATCTTGTAACTGGTAGAGATACCCACCCCTAAACCATATATATTCCTATTTGTCATGTCATGAAGATTTGAATTATATATAGGGCCAGTCCCCGGGGATCACCACCAATCCCTGCCATTTGAGAAAGTTCTAATATCTTGTAATTAGTGGTGAAGATACCCACCCCTAAACCATATATATTCTGGTTTGTCATACCAAGATGTTTTGAATGATATACAGGGTAAGACCCAAGGAGTCATCCCCACCGCCTGTCATTTGAATATGTTCAAATATCTTGTAAATGGTCAAGATCCCCACCCCTAAACCATATATATTCCCGTTCTTCATGTCACGAAGATTTGAATGATATATAAGGTCAGTCTCCAGGGGTCACTAATGCATATCACTTTAATGGACCAAACCAATTTTTAATGTCCGGCGACTTGGGAATGACTGTAATTGTGGGAACTTTGTTTGGGAGACTTCGTAACAACATCCAGTTACAATCATTTCTTGTTAAAGCTATTTTTTTTTCTATTCTTTATAAATGTTCCCCATTTTTCTCTATTCTTTGTTTTTGTGTTGGCCCATTATCATGTAGTAGTGGTCCATTATTCTCTATTCTGTAGACCCCATCCAGACCCTCTTAAATGGGCAAAATGCAAAATGTTATTGAAATTTTTCATGGTTCTCAGTGTGATCAAAGAGTGCACCTTGTATCAAAATTGGCTTGATAATCCTTGAAAGGACAAACATAAGCAGTCTAATATTGCAAAGTCAACCACGCCCTCAGAAGGGGATAGTAAACAAAACATAATGATTTCCAGTACTATTAAAGTGAAATTCATTTTAGTAGTCAGGGGCGGATCCAGCCATTTTTAAAAGGGGGGTTCCAACTAGATGTCCTCATTCAAATGCATCAGTGATCGTCAAAAAATGGGGGGTTCCAACCCCCCCCCCCCCCTGGATTCACCACTGGTAGTATAATCAGCCGAAATGAAAACCCCTTTGTATCTAAGAGATGAAATTGGGCATAAAATACAATTAAATGGCATGTGAAAAATAGATCATAGTCACCTACAATTTGCTGTAATTGCTATAATTCCCTAGACGGTCTTTAAACAAAGTTATAAAACTATTGGAGGCTTAGCTTTCAAGATCAGAACCTTATATATTAATCATTATATATTAATTATTGATTACAAAATATAGGTCAGAGTGACCCATTTTGTAGGATGCTGCTATACTCTCCTAGATGTATATTTACACCAAGTTAGACACATGAAGGCTTATTTGTATCCGAGATGTGGAAATGTAGAGCGGCACCCTTTTTTTAATTGACAGCTGTCTTACATGCAACTTCAAATACTACATGAGGGTCTGGATGGGTTTTACAAATGAGAACAAATTGCTTCGCAGTTGGGGCAAAATTGGACACAATATTCGCGCTTGATACCGGTCTGAATTTGGATTGTAACTAAATATTTAACACATAATAGGTTTCTGACACAGGATAACTGTAGAATAAAAGAACTTAGAATTGGTTATATGATTTGAATTAATATTTCAATTTTTTGCTTTTGTGCAAAACACTATGCTGTTGTGAATTGTCCCCCCTCCCCAAAAAAAAAAATTTGACCCCCTCCCCCCCTTTTTTTTTGGCAAAAAAAAAAATACTTGAAGAAATTCTCTTTTTAATTTCTGAAATCTCTCACAATTTCCTTTTTTACCCCCCCCCCCCCCCCCCCTTTTTTCCCCAAAAAAATTCTTTCCCTGAAGATTCAAATTTCCAATGGAGTTTGCAACCATAATTACCCATTTAAATACATCATAAAAATCTTAAAATAGAAAATGACAAACATAATCATGGCTAAAATTAATATTCCTTAATCAGCATTTTTAAATAGTAACTTCAAAAAATAAATTGACAGCTAATCACCTCAAGACAATACAACATTTCTTTATACATAATTTAAAAGCAGTGTAAGGGAGGTAATCCAAACATAACATTGTACTTTTTTTTTATTTGTCCACTAACAAGGAAACCCTTGTTTTTCCCACTTTTTTGCCCCTAATTCCTAAACGGTTTGAGCCATGACACCCCAAAACCAATCCTAACCATCCCTTTGTGGCATGGAAACTTGTGGTATAATTTCAGAGAGATCCATACACCGTTCCACAAGTTATTGTCTGGAAACTAGAAAAATGCTTATTTCTGCCCCTTAAACTGTTAGGACTTCAACCCCCAAAATCAATCCCAACCTTCCTTTTGTGGTTATAAACCTTGTGTTTAAATTTCATACATTTCTATTTACATTTACTAAAGTTATTGTCCGGAAACCAAATGTCTTCGGACGACGCTGACGATGACGACGTGATACCAATATACGACAGCAAAATTTTTGCGGTCGTATAAAAAAGGGCCAAATCTATAGAAAACTAGACTAAACAAATAAAGAATAGAGAAAAATAGGGTAAAAATATAAAGAATAGAGAATAATGAGGTGCTGAAATATGAAGAATAGAGAATAATGGGCAAAATAAACAAAGAAAAATGATTTTAAATATTAAAGAATAGAAAAAAATGGTCTAAAATATTAAAGTTTAAAGAAATGAAGGACCCCAATCAAGACCCTCTTTTATGCCGACATACTCTCTAGATAAATCCTTACACTAAGCATATGAAATTTGAACTTAGATATCAACTTTATACAAGTCAGAGCGACCTACTCATTGCTACTATACTACCCTAAATACATCATTACACTATTTAAATGACTGTTGGTCACTTAGTGCCCAAATCTTAATTTGGCATAAAACTAAATATGATTTTAACAAAAATCAAATCCACTGAACCCTGTAAAATAGGTCATGTAGATGTAGCTTCACCTTGTTGCACATGATGAGTCTCTGAACAATGACATGGACATTTGTATTTCTAATTTCAAATCATTTAAGAGCTGTAGTGCACTCTTTATTATTATGCTTTATTTCTTCATGTTTGCATGATTAAGTAATATTTCATTAAGTATTCTTTTGAAAAATCATGCATCATTCAGATTTATTTACCATGTCACAATGACAAATATGACATGTTTTGTGCTTCTTGTGTTCTTTTGATGAAAATACTAACAGACTAAGCGTCAATATTGCAACACTTATTTCCGTAAACAGGCTAATAAACACATTAAATCCAAAACTATAAAGACAAAATCTTACATTGTCATGTGCCATGTTGTATCAAATTCGTACTTCAGCAATTACGTAACATTTGCTGTCTTGTATCATTGAACAAAAATGATTGATATACCGACAAAATTTGCCATCCCCACATGATGATGATCACAGTTCCCATATGTGGCATTAAGACATTTTGATGAAGAAATTAAATGAAATAGAAGGTGCAAAAGTATATCATGAGAGTAGGATTTGATGAAAGTTTCACAAAATTCTGTCAAGCGGTTAAACGGAAGTTGTGGATACAATAGTAGGACAGAAGTAACCAAATATCATTTGTATATCATATATCTCTCAATGACAAAAAACCCCAACATTTCCTTACCTACTAAACAGAAACCTAAATTATGTTTTGATGCTTCCACTGACAATATAAAATTCCTGTAACTGATACATGACTGAAAATTTAAAGACACTAAAATATAACTCTGGGTGTATGACCTTATACTCTGTATTTAGTTGAGATGTGAGCCTCTTGAAGCAACAGGAACTCGGTGGCCGAGTGGTCTAAGTAGTAGAACTACTGTATCACTAGCCTGTCAACACTGAGGTTGTGAGTTCAAATCCCGCACAGGGCAAGTGCACTCGACTCCATTCTCAATTGACTAGGATTGTCAGTTTTTCTACCGAAGGTCGGTGGTTCTCTCCGGGCACTCCGCCTTCCTCCATCAATAAAAACTTACCTCCACGAAATGGCACAATAGTGTTGAAAGTGGCTTTAAACACCAACCAATCAATCAATCAATCTTGCAGCAACTGTAAATCAAATATCAATGGTTTTTCAGAAGAATGTTTTCCAAGCTTAAGGCCATTAGTTTTTCCTGTTTGAATTGTTTTACATTTGCCTTTTCGGGACCTTTTATAGCTGACTTTTTGGTATGGGTTTTGCTCATTGTTGAAGGCCTTACTGTGACCTACAGTTGTTCACTTCCATGTCATTTGGTCTCTGTTGGAGAGTTGTCTCATTGGCAATCATACCACATCTTCTTATTTTTATATTAACAGATACCCAAAATAAGTTGCAAGAAATTTAACATACATGTATATCTTACTTTTTGATTTTATAACATTTGAAAAAGGAAAAAAAACCTGCTTGAAGAAATTCAAATTATATTAAAATTCAATACAATTTCTTAATTTTTAATTGATTAATCATATTCATTGTAACTAGAAAACTTCTTGCCCTCTTTTTGCTTTTGCTCCCAACCTAATTCCAACTCTTCTTGTGTAAGGTGTGGGAATTTCTTCATCAATTTCTCCTGATATTTTCGTTTAGCTTTTTTCAATTGATATTCTTCTTCCAATTGTTTCTCATTGTATAATTTCAAATATTTAAACATCCATTTCTCGTATTTTGGATGGAGTAATTGGTACTCAGGATTTTCAGACTTTGGAACCAAATGCTCTTTTTCTGTTCGATCTTCTATCATTCCTAGAAAGTTCATGACCTTTCTAACCTTGGGATCGCCTGTTTCACCTGTCTCCAACATATTAATTGCCCGCTCTCTTTCTTGAATAACTTCCACTATGTTTCTCATTGATTCATCAACCTGAAAAAAAGTTTTTTTAACTATAAAATGATGTTCTGATATAAAAATAAGGAGATGTGGTAGGATAACCAATGAAACAACTTTCAACCAGTGTTTAAATAAGTGGATATAAGCAATTATAGGTCACAGTACAGCTTTCAACAGTGACAAAAACCCATACCATATAGTTGGCTATAAAAGGTCACAACATGATAAATTGTGAAACAATTCAAACGATGAAAATGCATTACTGTAAATTCAGAAATTATTGCGTGCATTTATTATTGCGATTTTTCAAGAATGGACAAAAATGTGAGATCAATTATTTCTATATCATAAAAATCTGCATACAGATATATGTAACAGACATCAGAATACAAGTTCTTATTATCAGTCAGAGCTCTGACATAAACAAGTCAGAATTTTGTGACTTGTGGAAGTCAGAATATTTTGTGTCATGAGTTACCTCCCATCATTTTGAAACAAAAATTGACTTCTACAAGTCAAATGAAATATTATGCAATTATTTCCTCAAAACAAAAATTCAAAAATTTTGACTTCTACAAGTCAGAAACAAACCTAAAATGTCAACCTTTTTGGGCATATGCACCCATATTTAAAAGTTGAGCATCCACATGACATTGTTAAAAATGCTTTCCACAAACATTTTTTTATCAACAAAAATATGAAAAAGACCCTAAAAAGACGGAATTATATGAAATTAACCATTTTATGTTAGTATGTATTTGTGGATTTACTTGAAAACCAGCACGAAAAAGATAGATTTTGGTATTGTTATGTATCATACAAATATTCATGGTAACTTACTGAAAAGGTTTGCTACAAATCTTAAAATACTAAAACTTCACAATCCACTGAACATAATATGACCTGAATAAGTAGGGCATATTCTGACTTTATAAAGTCTAAAACTGCTATTACTCCTTTGTAAAAATGCATAATCTAACTTGCACAAGTCTTGACAATTCTGACTTGTCTATGTCAGAGCTCTGACTGATTATTGCGATAATCATCCAGTCACATTATTCGCATTACCGGTAATAAAAACCTCGCAATAATTTCTGAATTTACAGTATATGGCCTTCCAAAAGAACATTTTGATTGGAGCCCAATGATGAATCTTAAGTAAACAAAATGCATGTCTGGTGTACCAGGTTTTAAGCCAGCTGGTATCTTTGATGAATTTTCTTATATCTTATGAGTGTCCCTCACATTGCGTAATGATTTTCATATTAAAATACTTGTGAACCTCATCTCTCAATCTTCAATATCTTTTCCTGTCAAAGTTTTCATAGGAAAAGATACTCTATAACTAAAATTGTTATGGATTTGGAAATAACAATGTATATTTTTCTCTACAGATTTTAAATAATGTGTGTGTTGCCTGCTTTCTCAAAATAAAATAAACAGAAATGGTGAAGTCATTGTTTTAAGTGGTGTAGGGGGGGGGGGGGGGCCAATATCACTCAAATCAGAAATTAAAAAATCTGGTGCATGATGTCATGTTCTGCTGGAGAATCTTTGGAAGTTTGGTTAATTCTGTCTTGAATGTTGAAGGAAAGCTGTTGGAGTACAGACGACACAAACTATTTACCCCTATAACATTAAAAATATATGAGTAAAAATTATTCATATTCAGAAGAATTTGTATTGAAAACTCACCACACTTTTCTCTCCAACTCTCTCTCTCTCGTGTTCAGACTGTCTTACTCTCTATCTTGTATTCGTATATTTAAAAAAAAAAAATTTCCTTAGAAAGATGTATTGATAAGATAATACCAATAGGTTTATATATTATATATTGCTATTACATTTGTGTATATTATGTTGTAAATTGGAAGTTATAAATAAAATAAATAAAAAAAAAAAAAAATATTCATAACTGTCTAAAGTATGGTATGCACATCAGTACCCTTCATGTGTTGCGGTCAGATGGATTTACTGGTGGACAGTCCAGTGGTTACTAGACCTGCTTTGGCTCTTTGGCAATTTAAGTCTAAAAATAATTTGAGATACCTTCCACTTTCTTTCAGGATTAGGGACTGTGAGGACATCATCATCATATATCTGTTCCATAGTAAACAACATATTTCTCTCCTTTATTAAGACATACCTGAAATAGTGCAAGAAAACAAAACACAAGGATTAAACTGTACCCAATAAATCAATTCATGTAACTATAATTGTAATTATATATATAAAGCAAACAAATTCATGAATCATCCACAATCCACTGTGAAATATCACCACCATGACAAAGAATGATTTTTTACTGAATTACCTTTTAGTGTTCTGCACTTAATCTAAGATTTGATTTGATTTTTGGTGTTTTAACGCCACTTTTAAGCACCGCTTTTGGGCTATTTCGTGGCGGCCAGTTTTTATTGGTGGAGGAAGCCGGAGTGCCCGGAGAAAACCACCGACCTTCGATAGGAAAACTGACAATCCTAGTCAATTAAGATTGGAGTCGAGTGCACCCGCACAAGCAGGGTTCGAACTCACAACCTCAGTGTTGACTGGCTAACTACTTAGACCACTCGGCCACCAAGGCCCCCTTAATCTAAGAACAAAACCTTCAAATATCAAGTCATCTTCTTTAAATTAACTGTATTTCGTTCCTCAATGATCTTCAACTTTGTACTTTATATGGCCTTTTAGGGATGTTTGCTACTCTATTTCAAAATAACAAGCTTTTTAAAAGACAGTCATAAGTTGATAGTATATAAATAAACTAAAAATGCAGAAAAAATGAAGGGTCAGTGTGTTTGTTTTTGAGATATAAGCCACTGAAAATTTGGCAGGGAAATAATTCTCTCTAGATTTTTCGTACATTTAACATTATCACCTGTTTTCTTTCAAAAACGATGAAAAAGTAACAAGGATTTTATAAGATTTTCAAAGATGATATTTTAAACTATATGTAATCATATTATGGAGAGAAAAGTAAGGGTTAGTGGGCAAAAATTTGTAATGGCACTACATGGATAAAACCAGAGAATTCTGAATATCTGGCAAAAATTCAAAAACAAGAGGAGCGAACATCCTTAACATTTTTGATTTGAGCGTCACTGATGAGTCTTAGGTTGACAAAACCAGCTGCTGACACACAAAATTATAAGCCTGGTATCCCTGATGAGTTTTTTGAAAATTATTGTTGCTATTTTTATCAAAACAAGATTTAATATTTCTTAATATTATTAGCTTGTCATGATGGCTTCGGTTAAAATTAATAATTTAATATCAAACATTTGGATATTTTTTAAAAACCTAGCACCAAACTTTTGCAATGTCACAAAACAAAGATATACATTTTCCTGTTAAAGATAAGTTGAAGATACTAAAGAGATTGACATCTCAATGACAAGAAACAAAACACAACATAAAAATCTAAAAGATTGAGCAAAATGAACCCCACCAAAAACTAGGAGTGATCTCAGGTGCTCCTGGAGGATTAGCAGATCCAGCTCCACATGTGACACATGTCGTGTTACGTCTATAAGTTATATCAAGAGTTTAGGCATCAAATAATAGCAGATTGTTAATTGACTCTTATCTAACCCTCATACATCACCAAATTTGTAAACCATGGGTCATGTAAATTTTAACACACACAAGGAAAGCAAGTGAAAAATCACTTTTTTGTAGATATAAAAGGGTCTGGATGGGGGTCCTTCAATTCTATATTCTTTAATTTTTAAGGTCATTTTCCTTTATTCTTTACATTTTTTGCCAATTATTCTCTATTCTTTATATTTTAGCACCCCATTATTTCCTATTTTTCTATATTCTTTACTTTTTGGGCCCATTTTTTTCAGCAGTATTCGCCCATTATTCTCTATTATGTAAACCCCATCCAGACCCTAATATAAGGAAGTACAGGTATATCTATGATGAAATTCTACACACCATAATTTATGTAAATCTTCATTGCTCTTTATTCTCAATTCCTCTATCTTCCATGGTCGACCTGTAAAAGAAAGTGATTGTCACAAAACTGAATCTATGAAATACAAATGTATAATAAGATTTTAATTACCAAATATTTTAATAGTCAGATGATATGATTTTGAAATCTTTTTTTTTTTTAGGAGATGTTGATTTAAATGTTTAACTTCACCTAAATCTCTGTTTGGTTATAGCTTGAAAATGTCTATAACTGTCAAAACAATGTTATGATACTTTAAACTAGTTTCCTGTTCTTTATTTGTTTGAGGTGAAACAGTCTTTTGTTTTTTGGGGGGGTTATTTGAATAGCACTGATCTTTTTCATTGTCACATTTTGGAAGAAAATTTTTGATTAAATAGTTTTTTGTTTATTTTGTCCAGTGGCAAATATTTTATGCATATTTAGAACAAGAAAAATTAATTCAACTGCCAATTTCTGCAAAGAAGGTCAATTAGGATGAAGGGTTGGGAGATCTAGACACCAACTGGAAAAAGTGGACATGTAAGAAAGTTGGCAAATATTTTGCTTTGCAATTAACATGATTAAGGAGACAATTTTTTTTATTTACAAAAGAGGGCAGAAAATACAAATTCAAACTCATAAGTTGAAGACAAACTGACAACACCATTGCAAAAATAAAAAAAACAAAATAAGACAAAAAGACAAAAAGACAAACAACAGTCTACAAATCACAACATACAATGACATAGAAATCTAAATACTGAGCAACAGAAACCTTGGCAAAAACCAGATGCAAGTGTGGCTCTTTTAACACTTATAATCTTTGCCACAGATCTAGAGAATAAAGCTTGAAATCATTTCAGTATCAATTCTCAACAAAATGTGATTTGATGATGATCTAAGGGAATTCAGAAACAAAACTGGACAACAGAAAACATCAAACAAGGTATGAAGCATCCAGGCCTTCTACCTTCTGAAATATAAAGCTTTCTTCAAATAGTTTACGCTGCCGTCCCCGGAAACTAATACCTATGTCTGGCATTCTGCGACCAAAGTCGCAGGCGAAACAAAAAAGGTTTAAATACCACAATAATGTAAAATGTATTACCTATAGGATTTTCTACACAGAAAACAACATATACATAGTTACCCGTTTTAACTTCTTTTTCTTTCCAATTAGCCTTGTCATCAAAAAATTCCATTAAATCATAATTCTTACTTGATGTATGAAAACTGGAACATGTTATACACCTAAAATTATATAACATGTACAAATAGTCTGTAATTCAATAAAAAGAAAAAGATAGAATATGTAAAGGTACGAGAGATTGGCACTTTTCATGATATTGTTTGGTTGATATAACACTGAACTTAACTATACGTAATCTTCAATGTTATGTCATTGTTAATTGTAATTGGTATCAGGTACATGTACTTCCTGCCCTAAACCAATCCGGCTTGAACTCAATCCAGCCCAAGACGTTCCGGCTCCATAATAAAATAATGAGTAATTACTATAAAAGTTGGAGAGTTTTTGTGAAGTATTTGATACACATTATCGCTATCTATTCCAATACAGATAAGATCTGAAATTACACAACTTTTCAATGACATCACAATCCAGTTGAAGCTATCTGGGGCCCTGTTTGAACAATGTATTGTGCATAAAACTTTTAAAAGAGACATCTTTACACCATCGTAAACACTTCAAACAAAGCATTTTCATGACTTTAAGTTGTGTTTTAAAGAAATGGATCATGATCTATCAAAATTTCAAAATGTTCACTTTCTAAATTTTTTCCTTCCTCAGCTCATAACTGATGACCTATGTTTTTTCGACACTTGACCCAAACAGGACGTTGTCTAAGTGAATATTTTTTCCAGACTGGACTAAATAGCGATAAGGTGTATTCATGAGGTTGAGTGGCAATTTGCACATGTAAAAAATTGAATAAATTTCAATGATAAGACAAAAACTTATTAGGAACAATATCAACAAGTAATTAAACTGTTTAACGAAGGGATTCGGCGAATCAAACAATATTTCTCAATTTACCTTATGTAGTTTTTATAGCTTTAAAAGAAAATAGTTTGTGTGCATTAGCATGGGGATCAGCTGGGGTTTATAAACCAATTGTTAGTACACCAGTTGAAAATATTATTAAGATCAAAGTCATATGAACGCTGATTAATGTTGATTTGTGATTGCACTAACTTCTGTAATTTATAATTCTATTACAATTCTGCATACCTCATATTCTTGTTATAATAACTTCTAATAACATCGTTTAATATCAATGCTATATATATACAGCATAATCATCACTACTCATTTAAGATGATAAAATGATTTTAATACTAATATTTTACGCTAAAAAAATAATATATATGACATGTATGATATGAAATCTAAATATCAATATTTAACATGTTTAAATTAAATAAAACAATTCCTCTAACAAAAATTGTATATTTTAATGAGCATCAACATGATCAAAGGCACACTTTTTGATCATCCACCTTTGCTATTGTTCATAAAATTCATTAATATTGTAAATGTAGTGTGTTTTCTTATACAGACTTTGTCGTCTTCTCATTGTCTACCCAAGTTCTGGGATATTGGACAAACTTACCCATGTACGTAACTATGTCAATATAAACAAGATGTTTATTTAGAATACATATGGTTGAACACAATTTACATACAATAAATATACAAATATGGTGGCAGCCATTCTACTTGTCATTGTAAAAGATCCTTAATTTCAAATCCAAACAGAAGACTGCCGTGAACAGAGTGAGTGACGTCATATTTATAGTTTCTAGCGACAAGCCAGGCCGGGATGTCAGGCACATGCAAGAAACAGGAAGTAACCTGAAAAGAATACCTACATGGCCAGACTCAGGAGAAATAGTTACGAAACTATAAATATACTAACTTTAACTAATTTCCATGTGCTTGAAATTTTTACCCCTTGTAAATATATTTTTAATGGGGTCGAATCATCTTAGGGCCGAAACGACTCGGGACAGATCGATATGGGCAAGATCGACATGAAAGCGTTGTGAAACTGTATTTATACCAGAAGAAGAAGAACTGAACTGAACTTAACTTCTGTCCTGAAGCAAACTATTTTTTTTAGAAATTATTCGTACTTGTCACATATAGTCGGTCTCTTGTATGGAATATAAAAAGCTGAGGTAGGGTAAAGTCTAACAATGGGTGATGATTTCTGAATTATTTGCCTAGTTGCAGTACTAAGTGTTCTGATGTTTATATATGTCAAAGACATTTTTTCATTTCTTATTTTCGTCAATGTCAAACAAACGCTTAACTATATTGACCTGCTCTAAAACACTCTCGTGATTTCGATGCCACGAGATTTTACACCACATGTTCTGAAAGTCAAGATACCGGCTAACAGAATAAAATCTGACCATGGATCCTAAAAAAATGGGAGAAGCTCTTGGCCGCATGAAAGGCGGTGGAGGCAAATTTGCAGGAGCTGGTTTAGGCCTCTTAGCGGCGGCTGGTGGCTTATTTGGAATTGCAAATTCATTTTACACTGGTTAGAATTGTTACATCAGAAAAGGGTCACCTTATAACATGTATAATTATTTCAGTTATGTAAACAAATGAAAACTGTCTCTGTCTATTTTACACACAGTGATAACATGTTACAAAGCTTGTATTGTCAAATAGAAAGACACATCATAAATAATTAAAAAGTTATAACTTCTTGGCAAAATTGCCATAGTAAAATAGTTGCCATCTCTTAACTTTTCACATGTAAATTAGTATTATTGTAAATAATTTTTGTATACACATTTTCAACAGATCATGATTACACACTTTTTCAACACACAAAGTGTACAGGCATGTCATGTCTTTACATTCAAATGCATGCCATTTGATAATTTAATGTAATAGCGCAGCTTTTATGTTTTCATTGCTAGAGGTTGGCAGATATGCAGAAATAGACCAAAATATGTGTTGCCGAGACACATCATCTAGCATGACATTATGATAGCCAATACACATTATCGCTATTTAGTCCAATCAAGTAAAAACAGTTACTTAGACCACTTCCTGTTTGGGTCCGATGAAGTGTAGCAAAAACAAAGGTCAGGCTAGGGAAAAATTCTTGTTCCCTAACATTGGAAATTTTTTTTTTTTTTGTGTATCAAATACACCTTATCGCTATTTGTCCGCCATAACTGGACATCACAAAAATTCCCGTAAAATTTTGATGTCATAATAGAAAATATCTGACGCCACAATGGAAAAGTGATTGTTGTATGACGTCAAAAGTTCAAGCGGGACAGATTCAAGCGGGAATAGCTATAAGGTGTATTGTGTTGCTATAGACTATGCGTAGAACAAATATTTAATTACTTGACAACTGGTATTAAACTTAGGTGACTTTAATATTATAAGGAACTGGTGTCCATGTATTCAATCTTGATAGAATACTGGTGCCGAGTTGACCATTTTGGGGGATCTAAACAACAGGGGAGCGAAATGCTTTAAATCATTGTTATCTTTCCTATCAGTTGAGCATTTGGCGATCTAGAAACCAACCCTAGGATGGAATTAATTACTTAGACATTGTTATGCTTCTAAACAACAAAACTGAAACGTATATGAAAAAATATTTGTTAACATTGCTGGATCAGAACAAGACACAGCCTTTTTTTTCTCTTTTTTCCTTCGGTCGAAAATATAAACAACCGGCAGTACAGTACGGGTAGAGACTTATTATTATGGATGTCTTAATCCGTCTAGATGTCAGACTGGCCGGACAGTTGTCTCAGTGTAATTAACACCTGCTGTGATATTAACCTGTACAATATCCGAGTGGAAGGTTGTAAATCAATCTGTACCAGGTTGATTAGAATTAAATTTTACCTGTATAGATATTTTAGTATTTATGGAGGATAGATAATAAATGTAAAATATTGTTTTGTATTCAAAGAAAAAATTACAATAAAAATAAAAATGTAATATCATGAATATGGGATTAACTTTTTTTTAACTTGAAAATGAAAGAAAGACGATTTTTAACAATGTACGTACTGTAAAAATGTGTTGCCAATTATAATAATTGTGTTTGTGCCAATAAACTATTTGTATTTGTAAACCGTAAATATTTCATTTTATTCAAAATTATAACAACCAGGACTGTTTTCAATCGAAGTTTTAATCAAAATGTTGAGACATCAATCCCGTAAATTATACGAGTTTTCGTTGATGGTTACAATATTTCCCCCTTTTAACGTCCTGTTCCTTAAAGTTATTAATTGAAACACAATTTTAAGTATAAGGCCAACATATCATATTTATAAAGTATATAAACAAATTGAATATAGGCATTGTGAATAAACTGTTCTTTTCCTTACGATACCACGTTCCCCGTCGGAGCCTCTACGTCTATTCATACCAGTCAATCATTTCTCGCCAGTAAAACAATTTGGTCAGCCAGATCATCCATGCTTTCTATTTTGACAAATATTTCCCGTTAATCTCTTTGAAACAATTGTTTTTTTACAATATTTATAACGCAGTGATCATCTTTCGATTCCTAGTTTTTATATAAAAAAAACTTTTCATACGCACGTCAATATTCTATGATCCAGCATTATTTTAAATTTTGTTTGTTAATAAATTTACATATAATGGAAATAACAGATTTGTTGACACTCGTTGTATTATAACAAAGATATTGCCTTTCTATTTCCATGTTTGAAATTTTAATGAAAATCGTGTTTTTATACGACCGCAAAAAAATTTTTGTGGTCGTATATTGGTATGACGTTGGCGTCGTCGTCGTCCGAAGACACATTGGTTTTCGCACTCTAACTTTAGTTTAAGTGAATGGATCTCTATGAAATTTTACCATAAGGGTCAATATCACAAAAGGAAGGTTGGGATTTATTTTGGGGGTTATGGTACCAACAGTAAAGGAATTAGGGGCCAAAAAGGGGCCATAAATAAGCATTTTTGTAACTTCCAGACATAACTTGTGTGTTAGTGTATGGATCTCTCTGACATTTGTACCACAAGGTTCCATATCACAAAAGGAATGCTGGGATTGATTTTGGGGGTAATTGCCTCAAAATTTTAGGAATTAGGGGCCAAAAAGGGGCAAAAAACAAGCATTTTTCTAGTTTCATGACAATAATTTGTGTGTAAGTGTATGGATCTTTATGAAATTGTACTACAAGGTTCCATATCACAAAGGGAAAGCTGGGTTTGAGTTTGGGGGTAATTGCCCTAAATGTTTAGGAATTAGGGGCCAAAAAGGGGCCAAAAATAAGCATTTTTCTAGTTTCCAGACAATAACTTGTGTTCAAGTGTATGGATCTCTCTGAAATTGTACTGCAAGGTACCATACCACAAAGGGCAGGCTGGGATTGAGTTTGGGGGTGATGAATCATAAGGGGGTTCAAAAAATTTGGGGGGGGGGGGATTTTTTTGTTTTCCTTTTTTTTTTCTTTTAAAATTTTCCATTTTAAGTTGGTTATTTCTGATTTATATTTAAAAGCAAATATTAATGATATGGTAGGAGATACACACCAAACAGGATGTGTAAATTATTATATAATAAGTATTGTGCACTAGCAAGAAATTTTCAATTGCACAATAGCAAGAAATCTTCAATTGCACAGTATTGCGCAATAGCAAGAAATCTTCAATTGCACAGTATTGCGCAATAGCAAGAAATATCCAATAGCACAATATTGCGCAATAGCAAGAAATTGTCAATTGTACAGTATTGCGCAATAGCAAGAAATATTTAATTGCACAGTATTGTGCAAAAGAAGATACTTCGTATAAATTGCTTATTTCTTGACCAATTTCAATGGGGTTTTATTCTTGAATTCTTGGGGTTCTTTAATATGCTGAATCTAACCGTGTATTTAGTTTCTGGATTTTGGGCCCCGTTTTTTAATTGGTCCACATTGAGGTCCAAAGGGTCCAAAATTAAACTTTGTTTGATTTCATCAAAAATTGAATTATTGGGGTTCTTTGATATGCCGAATCTAACCGTGTATTTAGATTCTTAATTTTTGGTTCCGTTTTCAAATTGGTCTATATTAAGGTCCAAAGGGTCCAAAATTAAACTTAGTTTGATTTTAACAAAAATTGAATTCTTAGGGTTCTTTGATATGCTGAATCTAAACATGTATTTAGATTTTTGATTATGGGCCCAGTTTTCAAGTTGGTCCAAATCGGGGTCCAAAATTAAACTTTGTTTGATTTCAACAAAAATTGAATATATGGGGTTCTTTGATATGCTGAATCTAACCATGTATTTAGATTTTTGATTTGTGGGCCCCATTATCAACTTTGTCCACATTGAGGTCAAAAGGGTCCAAAATTAAACTTTATTTGATTTCACCAAAAATTGAATTCTTGGGGTTCTTTGATATGCTGAATCTAACCATGTATTTAGATTTTGGATATTGGACCATAATAGGTGAATGTCCAATTTAAAATTTTTAAGTTCTTAGACTACATTCATTCTGTGTCAGAAACCTATGCTGTGTCAAATATTTAATCACAATCCAAATGCAAAGCCGTATCAAGCTTGTGTCCATACTTGCCCCAACTGTTCAGGGTTCGACCTCTGCGGTCGTATCAAGCTGCGCCCTGCAGAGCATTTTATTTATAAACATATTTTACGAATTGTGTCAATCAATACATGAAGATCAAAGTTTTACACTATTCACGATCAGCCGTATTTACTTTTGCGTCGTATTTCTAGCCATTCTCTAAAGCTCATGCAGTCAGTAAGATTTTGTAAATCGATATCGGCAGTTTAAATTGTATAATTCCCGAACTTTAAAGGAGGTGTCCGAAAATTATTTAAATAGGAATCTGGGTGTTGACTAATAAATATAATAAATAAAATAGTTAAAGAAGACTAAAGCTTGTTTTGTTTATAATTACAAGGATTAAATTTTCTATTCTGGTAAATCAATTATTAATGGATCTCGATCATGAGCCTCAAAACTAACGCACAATACTGCCAATCATTACGTATCAAATTAAATCATGAATGGATTTTCCCATGGTCGGTCAGTAAGGTCACCTGTGTTAACTGTTACGATATTTCCCGCCATATGAAAATCACGTGCATTTGACAAAATTAATCCCAGCTATTTTTAGCATTCAACATTGTATTGTGAGTGAAGTCAAGTTCAAAGTTCAACCACATGCTGTTGATCACTGATAAGTGTATCATGGAATTGTCTTTTCACGGCAAATATTTTTTTTAGATTGGTGTCAAAAATACAACATACAAGTTAACATGCATTGTGCGTAAATTAATATTATGCAATTAAGAGTCAATGCAGCACCGTAAAATTATCTAAATAGGAGAAATTGCATTTCTTTAAGACTACAAATCATAGTAAATATTTAATTAACTGGTCATCAAACGATTGAATGCTTCTAGTTTTAATGTCCATTCATGTCAGTGGCAATTATTTCATGCATATTTAACAAACACAGAAATATCAAAATAAACCTAATCCCCGAGAAATATCGTTATCTTCTTCTAGTGTTATTATTTGCGTACTACTTTAGTTATATATCACCAACTTTCGGACAATATTTGTTTACAGTAAAAAGTAAATTCACAATTATAAAGAATCACCTAACTACTAGTATACAATTATTGCTCACTGTAATTATTTTTATTTCAGAACTGACCCAACGCAGACTGAAAATTAAATACAAATGTAGTGTTGTCAAACTAAAACGTATGCAGCAGCACTTTGCACATCATTCTGCTAATCAATGGGTTTACGTGGAAAATAAATCAGTAAAACAAAAATAACCTTCCAGAAATTAAAGAGAAAATATTTTAAAAATTGTATGCCAACAAATACGAAAAACATACATAACAAAAAAAAACAGGGAACATAGAAAATAATATTTTGAGGAATATAAACAGCATTTGAAATGCAAAAAGCCATAATTAAAAAAATAGGCTATTTTTATTAAAACAAAGTTGTTTCCAGTACTTCACCTGTAAAAATATTTTATGTCAAATACGATGTAGAACTAATCAATAAAGTGACTGAGAGGTTTAAATCACAGGTAACCTGATTCTGAAATCAGTGAAGCGTAATAATCTTGTAGCACGGATTGAGATGAAAGGACAATTATATTAAGGTTCACACCTGGATCTGTTGATTAATGACCATACTACCTACCATAAAAAAGTCGGATTATTCATTTCCGACATGTCCCAGTCCGTTATTTATAGTAATATGTCTCTACCAGTACTGTATAAGATGGACCTGGTCAGGTTAGGGGAAACCAACAATCATTTTTCCCTGAGGGAGTAGACAGTTTTTGAGGGAGGTGGGAGAGAAAAAAAGATTGTAAAAGTAAGGTGAGAGATAGGGGGGCTGAACGTGTGAGAAGGGTACCCCCCTGTTCACCCCCTCTTCCCTGGGCTCATCAGTCATTGTCAGTAAGGAGCTGAGGGAGAAAAAAGTTTAGAAAGTAAACATTTTGAAACTTTGATAGATTATGATCCACTTTTTTGAAACACAGATCAAAGTCCTAAGAATGCTTTGTTTGAAATGTTTACAATGGTTTAAACCAGGAACATATATATTGACGGGACTTGACACTACCTGATTGTAGTCGATTTTATTGTCGTGCCTTAGTTAATAAAGATACGATACAGAAACGGACATGTGTTAAAAACGGACTCGCTATTATCCTAATAATTTCTGATATTATCAATAAATTGTCATTCAAACTAGTTTTATAGTGATGCTAGTGTATCAAACTTGTATTCTGTCACTTCAAATTTGTTAAAATCGCAAGCATTTCATCACAGAATTGTGCAGAATGCAAACCAGGTAATAAAAAAATGGCGGCCATTGCCGCGATGATTTACAAATTCCAAAACTATTATAAAACACTTCACATCAAATAAATCAAACTTATTTTGGTAATTTTATATGACAAAATATATCTACTAAATGATAAAACTTGTATTTATTTACAATTAGAGTTAGGTGGTTTATTTGTTGAGCAGTTCTGATAGTTTTTCAGTCAGACGCTACCAAAATCCGTAAATCTTGGGAAGTCTCGGGGAGTCCGAGATTTTATCAATTTTATACTGAAAAGCGTATCAGATTCATTTCCCGTTAGATATACTGTTCCCAGTTTAAACATATACATGATATATCTCTTTGAAAAGTTTTATGCATAATACATTTTTAAATGAGGGCCACAGATAGCTTCAACTGGATGAAAAAGTTGTGTAAAATTTTGCAGAACTTATCTGGAGTGGAATAAATAGTAATAAGGCATATGAGACAACATTGACTTGCGGAAAAGGATGTATCTGTTTGGGAGGAATTATTTATCTTGGTCATGTTCGTTGCCATGCATACACCTGTACATTTCAGTATAGCTTACAATTAATTTTAGTCGTAATATTTTTATTGAAAAAAGTGCTGATGTATATTGTAAAAACTTCAATGCATTTTGTTCACGAATGACTGACACAAATGTATAAATTTTGTAACATCTTTATTTTCAGTTGATGGAGGTCATAGGTCAATCATTTTTAGCAGAATAGGTGGAGTAAAATATTCATTGGACCTGTACATTTCAGTAAAGCTTACAATTAATTTTAGTCGTAATATTTTTATTGAAAAAAGTGCTGATGTATATTGTAAAAACTTCAATGCATTTTGTTCAAAAATGACTGACACAAATGTATAGATCTTGTAACATCTTTATTTTCAGTTGATGGAGGTCATAGGTCAATCATTTTTAGCAGAATCGGTGGAGTACAGAAGACCATATATCCAGAAGGATTACACTTTAGAGTACCATGGTTTCATTATCCTATTATATATGATATCAGAGCAAAGCCAAAGAAACTAACTTCACCAACAGGAAGTAAAGGTATGGGTAACCAGTACGGTGTAACAGGGCACCTGACTTACGGTAGTGCAGAACCAGATAAACTTAGTAAAGAAATAAAATGGTAAGGTGTAACGGGGAACATCAAGGAAAAACTTCTGAAATGCTTTCTTTTTAGGTTTAAAGGTTATGTGTCATGAAATAGAACAGCAGAAAAAACCCTAATCAGATTAAACACTTTAGACAACATTGTTACTGAAAATTAAATCTTGGATTGGCTTGTGTTTGAATGTTCATTGTATTCCCAGTTGGAACAACAGTATAATAATGATAATATTAATTATTATACCCCCGCTTTAAAAATGTGGGGTATACTGTTTTACCTCTGTCTTTCTGTCCGTCCGTAAGTTCTTCTATCCGTCCCATGAATATTTTTCATTGCAGCTTTCTCAGGAACTACATCATAAGGATTTCTGAAATTTGGTTTTAGGGTTTATATAAGTCAGCTATAAAGTGTGATGCGTTTTCAGATTCATCACTCAACAACTTCCTGTTTACCGAAATATTTGGGCGGGGGTATCATCAGTGAGCAGTAGCTCGCAGTTTCACTTGTTTTACCTTGTTTTCTTTTTTTTTATGATTGATGAAATATGGCTTGTTTAAATTAAACCAATCAATGTTGATAAGTTCAGTATAAGTTGGTGTATCAACATTAATATATGTTCTCACACTCAAAATGAAAAAGACCAGTTTAAAATACAATAAAGGGTAAACTACATCATGGCAAGAAGAAAAAAAGCCGAGATGGACAGTGGAGCTCAAATTATTACCATGAAGCTTTAGGAAACTAAAATGATTGAGTTGCATGAAAGTCACAAAAACTGATCACTGACCTACATGTATGGCCCTGCAGAAGGCTTAAAGACCACTTTAATCAACAGTTAATATTTGGCAAGGTTGAATTAAGTAGTTAATTGTCTATGGATCGAAAATATAGCAACATTATAAAAAAGTTCAAATTTATTGCAGATTTACAGATGGTGAACATTTCTTTAAGAGTTTTATACAGACCAGATCAGAAATTTCTGCCAGAAATCTATAGACAACTGGGGTTGGACTATGATGAAAGAGTGTTGCCGTCAATTTGTAATGAAGTAAGCTGAAACATGCCCATGAAATTTTCACTTCCAAATTGAAAGCTCAATTAGCACATACAGTCAAACCTGGCTTTACAGTCACCTCGTTTCAGTGGTCACCTGCCTCTGACGGTCACTTTCAAATCCTCCCAAAAGTTTACTCTATATAATTTAACTCGTTTCAGCGGTCACCTGTCTAAGGTGGTCAGTGGTCACCTTACTTTTGCTCGAATCGTCATTTCAACTTTTTGACAATGGTCATCAAAATGATTTTCATGTTTTTAACAACCAAAATATAATCATGACGAAAAATATGTGTTCAGTATCGAGGTAAAAATGAGAATCGGAACTGATTGTTTCCGAGATCGCGCATTGGGAGATGAATTTTTGAATTTCCCGTGTTCCACTCCTTTTAGTTTCCATTGAAAACCGTATCCTCGACTTATTTCTCCATGAATATTTAAAACTATTTCGAATGTTTTTTCAAATTCAAAGCACTGGAATCCTCCATTTTTTATTTGTCTACTAGCACAAACGATAACTCTACCGCTTGAAAACACTAAATCAATTTGCCGTGATCCCGGCCACATGTGATGTCAAAAGTGATTTTTTTTTCAGACCTCATTTAAAAGATCACCTCTCTTGAGCGGTCACTATTGATATTTCCCATGAGTGACTGTTTAATACAGGTTTGACTAATTATAAGCTAACTTCTATGGGGTTAATGAAACTGTTCTGATTAAATATTAAAAAAACAGAATTTCCACACAATATGTGATGAAAAAAAGAATGTGTATCTGTTAATACCTGCCTCCTGATTAACCCTTAAATTGATCAAAACCCGAAAAATGATTGTTGGTTTTCCATAAATTATATTAGAAACAGCGTTTTGTGTCCTATGAGAAGTCTACAAATCATATTTCTGACAGATTATTCAGGCAAATTTAAAATATGAATGACCTTACTAGATTGAAAACATTGTCAGAACATTGAAAATTACAAATCAAGCATTGGTTAATTACTGGATGTGTTGTGTACATCAGGACTTTTAGAAAACCTGTAATTTTTTCTAAAATTTTGTTGATATGCAAAAAAAATATTGACTGACGACTTTATTTAAGCTGGAGGCAGGAAACAGGCATATGTTTTTTAGGCCTTGACATGTATATGGTATTAGCAAGTTAGTAAGAATTTGAAAACTTAGACAAACTTAGTCAATTTTAACATGCAGATAGCATGGCTCTCTTCTAATACAATAGATCCTACGCCATAGTACGCACAAAGTGATTCAGCTAGTAAATGATCTCTCTGGGTGGTTTAAGTTTCATATGCTATTTCAAAAGTGTTCTATGTTATTAAAAGGAGTTGTAAGCAAAAAACTAACTTTCCTGTTGGATTATTGCTTTTGATTTGTATATTTTAAGTAAATGTTACTGAGGGGAAGTGACTTTAGAAATTCAATGTATGAAATGATTATATTTTGTAGATAAAAATTTATAAAAAGATATGATTCTTAAATCATGATGACATTCTTTTGTTATGCTTTTCCAGGTTTTAAAATCAGTTGTAGCTAAATTCAACGCTTCACAATTAATCACACAGCGTCAACAAGTCAGTTTATTAATCAGACGAGAACTTAAGGAGAGAGCACAAGACTTCTACATGATCTTAGATGATGTGTCCATCACAGAATTAAGTTTTGGGAAAGAATACACAGCTGCAGTAGAATCTAAACAGGTAGGAAAACAAATGTAAAGGGAAATTACTGAAGTCTTTAGAATCAAATAAGTGCAGTTATCTCCCATTTACAAAAAAGAACCCTACAAGACAGATAAAGAGGCTGCAGTAGAATCAGTAGGTGTTAAACAAATTTACTCTTGTGAATTTCAAACATACTAGTTTTTTCTATGAACTAGGTTTGAGTTTAAGATTAATTTCAGCAGTAAAATCAAAATATGTAAAAATACTCAAAATTAAAGGGAGATAACTAAACTCCTTAGAATCAAATGGATGCAGTATAATCTCCAATTTTCAAAACAAATTTAGGCAAATTAACTCTTGTGAATTTCATACAAGTTTAATTAGTCCCCTACCGATGAAGTCAAAGGGGACTATAGGTTTGCACGCTGTCCGTCTGTCTGTCCATCCGTCAGTCTGGCAAATCAATTTTCCACACTTTTTTTCTTTGTGCTTGAAGATATTGATTTGATATTTGTTATATAGTTTTACCATGACAAGTTACAGATCAAGTTCCAATTTTGTATGGTTAAGATGATTATTTTGCAGAGTTATGGTCCTCAAACTTTGAAATTCACGCAAATAATCAGTTTCCCACACTTTTTTTTTGTTATGCTTAAAGATATTGATTTGATATTTGATATATAATTTTACCAGGACAAGTTACAGATCAAGTTCCAATTTTGTATGGTTAAGATGAATATTTTGCAGAGTTATGGTCCTCGGACTTAGAAATTAACGCTAATAATCAGTTTTCCTCACTTTTTTTCCTCATGCATGAAGATATTGATTTGATATTTGTTATATAGTTTACACCATGACAAGTTATAGATATAATAAGCATTTTGTTTCAGTGCAATGAACTTTTAACCGGTAAGGGACTATGTATTGCCATGCAATACTCTCAGAATGCTTGTTTTTTTTGCAAACTTGGTATGGATTTTAACATTAATTTTATGATTTTTTTCCATGTAGATTTTAATTTTTAACAGGATTATCAAAGTAAAAATCGGTTATTGATTTGGGGATGTATGGCTGGCGGGCGGCTGCCTTACAATGAAATTTACATGAAACACTTTGAAGAATTTTTTTCAAATTTAGATGTTGTTTCCTGTGACTAAATGAAGGTCAAGTTCAGTTTTCACGATTTTAGCTTTTCTCCTTGTTCAGTTATAGCCCTTTCCTAAGAATTCATTTCAATGAATTAATCCTTTTCTGTACAAAGGGAAATAACTCATTTTTTAAAAGATTTTTAAGACATTGTATTAATGATAAATGACATTTTGGATTTTTTTTACTTGTCTTTGGTAAATTGTTTGAAGAATTTTGTGATAGGTTTGTTTGTTATTCTGTATAAACTAATTTTCTGAATGCTATATATATATATATATATATATTTTTTATGAAGTGAACTCCTTTAATTAGATAATAATCTATTTTTATTATAGGATATATTTCATTACAATTAAAGTTGTTGACATTGATCATAGATAAGTTGCAGATCTGTATTAGTTTGTGACAAATGAAAGAAAAATTATTTGGAACTATTAATTATATTTTGAATAGAATTTGAACATAGATATATATTGTGTTAGGGCTATTCCATTAAAATGTATGTGGGAGGGTAGGAACATTAAAATGTATGTGGGAGCGTAGGAAGGGACTTTCAAAATATCCCTACAACCAAGAACCTTTTTTTAGATAATTTTGCATAATGGTAATAGACGCATACTGAAAAAAGACCCATAACCCTAATTCAATAATTAAACTTCCCTTCCTACCCTCCCACATACATTTTAATGGAATAGCCCTTACATCATATCTAATTTTAGAGATTTATTAATCATATCTAATGTTAAGAGTACCATGTTAAACCATATTTCTGTTCAAAGGGAAATGACTCAAACTTATTCCATGTACAAATATGATAACATCAAAATTTCTTTATAACTATTTTTTTTAAGTCATGTGTGTTATGAAGGTAGATGTCACAGTTGTTATGTGGTATTTTATTTTTGTTGTGTGTGTTAATGTTTAATTTTTACATGATCCTGTTTGGGGTTCAGATTTGCAAATATCGTTTTCATTATTAATTAGATAATAATCTATTTTAAATATTCAATCACAATCCAAATTCAGAGCTGTTTTAAGCTTAGATGTTGTGTCCATACTTGCTCAACTGTTCAGGGTTCGACCTCTGCACAAAAACCCTGTTTGCTGTCACTCGACAGCCTCTTGTTTTAAATTAAAGTGAAAATCTGATTTTGTAGAACTATGCCTATAAACTTTAAATTTTCATAACGTTTTAAGTTACATATAAAGCATGTTTGGAACTTATCTGCTTTTCCTGTACAATTTCATTATTAGCTTGCATTTTTCAAGCTCAATATATCTATGTGAAAAATTGACAAAATTTGATTTTGCTCAAAATTTTAAAAGAAATTTGTACTAAATTATACTACATTTCTTCTATGTTATATTTGCTTCTTTATGTTATTGTGATCCCTGACCTGTCCTTGGATTATTTGATTGATTTCTTTTGATATTTGGTTGTAGGTAGCACAACAAGAGGCTCAGAGAGCTCAGTTTGTGGTAGAGAAAGCCAAGCAAGAAAGACAACAGAAAGTTGTACAAGCCTCCGGAGAAGCTGAAGCTGCTAAACTTATATCCTTTAACATAATATACAACAGCCCGTGTGGATTTTGCTTTTTCCACCGGCCCACCGTGGGCAGTCCACCCGTGCCCACTCTGGCTATAATCTCTTTTTTGTAAAAATATTGATTACAAATGCTTATCTGCTTTTTTCAAGTGATTGTACTTGCAAGTCTTAAGATGAAACAAAAGAAATTGAATGCCCACTCCTACAGGTGGGCAGAGTGGACACAGTACAAATTTTGCCCACCCGGTGCCCACTCCCATGGTGGGCCGGTGGACAAAGCAAAATCCACCCGAGCTGTAGTGTACATTAATAATTGAGTCTGAGGTTTCATTCTATGTAATCGCTTAATGACATTTTTGTCTTTATATCATCTGAAATAACTCTTTAAGTTAATTATTGGATATACAAATGTAAACCTGCTGTAAATCCAGAACTGTTCAGTCACACTTGAGGCAATTCGTTATTTGTTGTTTATACATGTCAATTATGAACATATCTTAAAAATTGACTTTGACCCAAGTGTCTAAACTGTACTGAATTAACTGTGCACAGTGGATAACTATTAGGATTGACTGAAAGACTAACTGGAATTTTACTATATTTATTGGTGAGAAAGGTGCCATACGTTCAAAATAGCTGTTTTAACACAATATATATTTTAATATGTGTCATAGCATGCGCAGCAGCAATTGTAATTTCAACGCTCATCCCATACAAGTTTACACATCACAGAAAGTATAAATATTTGGGAGAACTTGAAGCTTCTAAACTCTTACAATAATTACTAAATATTATCAGATTGTGACCTCTTTCATTGTTGGATAATGGTTCACACATAGACAGAAGTTTACTAATTATAAAAATAAGAAGATGTGGTATGATTGCCAATGAGACAACTCTCCACAAGAGACCAAATGACATAGAAATTAACAACTATAGGTCAACGTATGGCCTTCAACAATGAGTAAAACCAATACTGCATAGTCAAACTATAAAAGGCCCCGAATAAATCTGCTTATAAATATAAAAATAAGAAGATGTGGTGGTATGATTGCCAATGAGACACATCTCCACCAGAGACCAAATGACATAGAAGTTTACAACTATATGTCACCATAACCCATTTTCTATGCAACATACACACTGATTTTTTAAATTGGTTACAGTTTGTGTTATGACAAATATATATCCAAATTACCTGAAGAAGTGATTTTTGTAGAAAAGTTCATATTGAATGTGTTTCTATAAATTGTATTTATGTCTGTAACTCAGTAGGAGCCAAGACTTTGAAGTTTCTAATTCTTTAAGCAACAGCTTGCAATAGTATGGCATTTATCTGGACAGACATTGTTTGTTTCCAAAAGAACAGCAATATTGAAATGTTGAGAAGGAAAAATCATGTTTGAAAATTATTGGTGCATAAGTTATGCTTTTCAAGTGTCAGAATAAATATTTGCAACTTGGATAATTGTTTAAGAATCAGTACAGATATGTACTCATATTTTTTAAAGTAAAGGAACTTTATAAGAAAAACTTATTTAGGCGTTTTTGCAATGCTCAATAGAATAGAGAAAATTTGCATAAAAAATAATGACATCTTTTATTATGTTTGGCATAGGATAGTAGTGTGTCATTATGTTATATGAGGCCCCTCATGTGGGTGTCCAAGTAATCACATAATCACAAATGTTTTTGCCAATATAATCACATAATCATCAATTATTTTTTTAAACAAGATAATCAAATAATCAAAAATACAGTCCTAGATTATCAAATAATCAAATAATCATGAAATATTTGGTCTGGTAATCAAATAATCACTATAAAAACAGCCAAGTAATCACATAATCAAAAACCCCATGAGGAGGCTCTTATATGCTGTCTATGTGTCTGTCCAGTCCCCATCACATGAACAATTTTGATCTAGGGTACTTTACCAAGAAGTGGACGTCACAACAACTTGAAATTTAGTTCACATGTTCATCATGATTGAACTTTTTAGAATTTGCCAAATTTTGTTGTTCACTGATCACATATATGGGATACTCTGAGCAAGGCATAGTGGTCTGGCTATGGACATATACTCTTGTTTAATTATGATTCAGAATCATAATATTAATTGTCCAACAATAGGAAACCATAGTATTCAGTAGCCATGGTAACTATGGCAAGTGATGAAAACTGTGTATGTAGGAGGCCATTGACTGTTTTTCCAAACCAGAGTAAAATCATTGTCTGAAATCTTGGTGGACATATCTCAGTTTGTATGTCTGCTGTAAGGCCAGACATATATAGGGGGCACTGTCATTCAATATGGCTGACTCTAGATATAGTCTGCTGTGATTGATGGAGCACAAAGTTGGGACAGGGGTTGTAATTGGATGCATTGTGGGAAGGGTTTAATACAAGCAGTCAATGGTCTATGATTTCTATCTTTAGTAATCTGATGCCAAATCTGATACTGGTTCCTTCTTTGTAATCTTGGATGCCTAATGTGACTGGTTCCTAGTTTGGTACATTGCTATCTACAATGAAACTGATATTTTAAATATAACCATCATATGAGTTTTCCTTAAATTCTTCCAAAATTGCATTGGGTATTCCAGGGTTTAAAAGCTGTGTCAGCTATCACCTATTTTACTTTCTTAAATTATCTTGTTTGCTGACAAAATAATTAAAAAGTGCTTCATTACTCACTATTCCATCAAATTGACTCAATCTCTCAAATATGATTTATGACACACATTTATATTTTAGAATTAAAAAAGTCCCACAGGAAAAAAAAGAAACAATGCATTAAATCGTAAAAATGTCAATAATTAGGGACTGGACATCAGCTAATTAACCATTATCATGAACTTCTAATTTTGCCAATAGGCATGTGGCTCTTTTATAAATTAAATAGATATATAGCATATGCAATAGTGTAATGACTATTTTTCTGTGAATATATATCAAAAGACATTGATAAAAAAACATAATTGTTTTACCTGTAACCTGTATAATAATGATTTTTTTTGCAGGTCCTAAACAGTTGACAAAACTGGTTTTCATTTTTATAATTTTTGCGGTCGTATATTGGTATGACGTTGGCGTCGTCGTCGTCCGAAGACACATTGGTTTTCGCACTCTAACTTTAGTTTAAGTGAATGGATCTCTTTGAAATTTTACCATAAGGTTCAATACCACAAAAGGAAGGTGGGGATTGACTTTGGGGGTTATGGTACCAACAGTTAAGGAATTAGAGGCCAAAAATAAGCATTTTCTAGTTTCCAGACAATAACTGTGGAACGGTGTATGGATCTCTCTGAAATTATACTACAAGTTTCCATACCACAAAGGGATGGTTAGGATTTGCTTTGGGGGGTTATGGCTCAAACCATTTAGGAATTAGGGGCAAAAAAGGGGGAAAAACAAGGTTGTCCTGGTTAATGGACAAATACTTTAGTACAAAACATAATTTAAAGCAGTGTAAGGAAGATAAATCAAATACATCATTGAAATTATCTCCCTTACACTGCTTTTGAATTATGTATAATGGTTAATGAACAATTAAGATAATTTAAAACAGTTTAAGGGAGGTAATCCAAATACAACGTTTTGGTTACTTCCCTTACACTGCTTTTAAATTATGTTTAAAGAAATGCATATTTATAAAGGAAGACCAGTAAAAATATCTGCAAATGTTGCATCTTTTTTTTCTACAAAAAAATCCATATGAAAGATTTGACACTATATTTTAAATTCTTTTATAAAATAGATTAAGTTAGCACTATGGTAAATTAAAATGGGTAATTATGGTTGCAAACTCCATTGGAAATTTGATTGAGATTATGACCATATCTTGAGGGAAAGAATTTTTTGGGGGGAAAAAGGGGGGGGGGGGGGGGGGTAAAAAGAAATTGTGGGGGGTCAATTTTTTCTCATTTCAGATTTCAGAAATTAAAAAGAATTATTCTTCAAATATTATTTTTTTTTCAAATTTCAAATATTGAAAAATTTCAAGAAGTAATCTTTAATTGCACAGTATGGCGCATTTGATTTGTAAAATCTTTGACCACATTTATTTATTTGTTATGCCGAATCTAACCGTGTATTTAGATTTTTAATTTTGGGTCCAGTTTTCAAATTGGTCTACATTAAGGTCTAAAGGGTCCAAAATTAAACTTAGTTTGATTTTAACAAAAATTGAATATTTGGGGTTCTTTGATATGCTGAATCTAAACATGTATTTAGATTTTTGATTTTTGGCCCAGTTTTCAAGTTGGTCCAAATTGGGGTCCAAAATTAAACTTTGTTTGATTTCAACAAAAATTGAATGTATGGGGTTCTTTGATATGCTGAATCTAACCATGTATTTAGATTTTTTATTTGTGGACCCCGCTATCAAATTGGTTCATATTGAGGTCAGAAGGGTCCAAAATTAAACATTGTTTGATTTCATCAAAAATTGAATTATTGGGGTTCTTTGATATGCCAAATCTAACCGTGTATTTAGATTTTTAATTTTGGGTTTTGTTTATTAAATTGGTCTACATTAAGGTCCAAAGGGTCCAAAATTAAACTTAGTTTGATTTTAACAAAAATTGAATTCTTGGGGTTCTTTGATATGCTGAATCTAAACATGTATTTAGATTTTTGATTATGGGCCCAGTTTTCAAGTTGGTCCAAATTGGGGTCCAAAATTAAACTTTGTTTGATTTCAACAAAAATTGAATATATGGGGTTCTTTGATATGCTGAATCTAACCATGTATTTAGATTTTTTATTTGTGGGCCCCGCTATCAAATTGGTTCATACTGAGGTCAAAAGGGTCCAAAATTAAACTTTGTTTGATTTCATCGAAAATTGAATTATTGGGGTTCTTTGATATTCCAAATCTAACCGTGTATTTAGATTTTTAATTTTGGGTCCTGTTTTTTAAATTGGTCTACATTAAGGTCCAAAGGGTCCAAATTTAACTTAGTTTGATTTTAACAAAAATTGAATTCTTGGGGTTCTTTGATATGCTGAATCTAAACATGTGTTTAGATTTTTGATTATGGGACCAGTTTTCAAGTTTGTCCAAGTTGGGGTCCAAAATTAAACTTTGTTTGATTTCAGCAAAAATTGAATATATGGGGTTCTTTGATATGCTGAATCTAACCATGTATTTTAATTTTGGACAGTGGACCATAATAGGTAAATCAAAAAAATTAAAGTTCTTAGACCACATTCTTTCTGTGTCAGAAACCTATGCTGTGTCAAATATTTAATCACAATCCAAATTCAGACCTGTATCAAGCTTGAATGTTGTGTCCATACTTGCCCCAACTGTTCAGGGTTGGACCTCTGCGGTCGTATCAAGCTGCGCCCAGCGAAGCATTTTATGGATCTTAGTTTCACTTTTCCAGCTTTTTTTTCAATATATATATGCTGATCACATGCACAATTCCCCCCCACCCCAGTTTGAGTCACATAAAAGGTTGCATGCATATGGATCTGATTGAGGTCAGATTATTGTCTTTCAAGCCAATAATGTATCTGTGAATTTTATCGAGCCCCTACAACATTTATGTAGCGAAAGCAAGACATAGCGATCCTAGATTTCATAGTCTGGGTCGTCAACATTTAGGTTCAGTTTGTGGTTAAAGTTTCTTTAGACATCAATAACTTTGTCAAACCTTCATGGAATTTTATGAAATTTGGACAGCTTGTTTACTACCAAAATACAGTATCTAGAGCAAAATTTTTAAAATATTTATTTCCATTGTTCAGTATTTTGCTTGTTAATGGACTTAGTCTTTTTTGGCCAACATTACACTCTTACACTGACAGCAGCAATCACAGGCGAGACACAGGGTTCCGTGGAACAGTTTTCAAATTTTTTGGACTTTGTGTTGACAAATTGATCTAAAAAAAGACTGTTGATAACAAATATGCCATTCTTATAAATGTTTGAAGCAAATAAAACATTCTTTAATTATTTCAACTTAAACTGTCAAAAACATAGTAATGCATTTTTAAATGATGACTTTTATTAAGTCTCCCAAACGAAGTTTGGGAAGACTTATTGGTTTTGCTCAGTTATTATTATTATTATTCTTCTTCTTCTTCTTCCTCTTCCGCCGCTTTTAAATTTGAACTTGTCCGCACCTGTTCTCCAAAACCGCTTGTCAGATTAACTTAGGGTTTCACAATATGTTAGACTAACATGTCTAGTGGTGCAATCAGGGTTTTGTTTGTGCAATAGGGTTCATAAAGGGGTACTTTGAGGGGCAAAAAGAAAGGAGGGTTTTACTATAGAACCCTATGGGATATTATTTTTTTAAATTTTCAAATGATTATAAATTGAAAACCGTTTGTGATAGACACAATCTTTTTAATTGAAAATGTTCTAAATGATAAAGCACATTAATTGAAATACAGGGTTAGTCCCCAGGGGTCACCCCCACCCCCTGCCATTTAAGAAAGTTCTAATACCTTGTAAGTGTTCAAGATCCCCACCCCTAAACCATATATATTCTGGTTTGTCATGCTAAGACGGTTTGAATGATATACAGGGTTAGTCCCCAGGGGTCATCCCGACCCCCTGCCATTTGAAAAAGTTCTAATATCTTGTAAATGGTTGAGATCCCCACCCCTAAACCATATATATTCTGGTTTGTCATGATAAAGCACATCAAATGAAATACAGGATTAGTTACAAGGGGTCATCCCCATCCCTAAACCATATATATTCTGGTTTGTCAAGCTCAGATGGTTTGAATGATATACAGGGTTAGTCCCCAGGAGTCATCCCGACCCCCTGCCATTTGAAAAAGTTCTAATATCTTGTAAATGGTCGAGATCCCCACCCCTAAACCATACATATTCTGGTTTGTCATGATAAAGCACGTCAAATGAAATACAGGGTTAGTCCCTAGGGGTGACCCCCCACCCCCCTGCCATTTCAGAAAGTTCTAATATCTTGTAAGTGGTCAAGATCCCCACCCCTAAACCATATATATTCTGGTTTGTCATGATAAAGCACATCAAATGAAATACAGGGTTAGTCCCCAGGGGTGAACCCCCACCACCTACCATTTAAGAAAGTTCTAATATCTTGTAAGTGGTCAAGATCCCCACCCCTAGACCATATATATTCTGGTTTGTCATGCGAAGATGGTTTGAATGATATGCAGGGTTAGTCCCCAGGGGTCATCCCCACCCCCTGCCATTTGAGAAAGTTCTTGTATCTGGTAAATGGTCGAGATCCCCACCCCTAAACCATATATATTCTGGTTTGTCATGCGAAGATGGTTTGAATGATATACAGGGTTAGTCCCCAGGGGTCATCCCGACCCCCTGCCATTTGAGAAAATTCAAATATCTTGTAAATGGTCGAGATCCCCACCCCTAAACCATATATATTCCTGTTCGTCATGTCTCGAACATTTGAATGACGTATAGGGTCAGTCCCCAGGGGTTCCCCCCACCCCAATGTTCTAGTATCTTTTAAATGGTAGAGATCCCCACCCCTAAACCATATATATTCAGGTTTGTCATGCCAAGATGATTTGAATGATATACAGGGTTAAGTCCCCAGGCATCACTAATGCATATAACTTTACTGGACCAAACCAATTTTCACTGGACTTCCTCTTCCGCCGCTTTTAAATTTGAACTTGTCCGCACCCGTTCTCCAAAACCGCTTGTCAGATTAACTTAGGTGTTCACAATATGTTAGACTAACATGTCTAGTGGTGCAATCAGGGTTTTGTTTGTGCAATAGGGTTCATAAAGGGGTACTTTGAGGGGCAAAAAGAAAGGAGGGTTTTACTATAGAACCCTATTGGATATTATTTTTTTAAATTTTCAAATGATTATAAATTGAAAACCGTTTGTGATAGACACAATCTTTTTGATTGAAAATGTTCTAAATGATAAAGCACATTAAATGAAATACAGGGTTAGTCCCCAGGGGTCACCCCCACCCCCTGCCATTTAAGAAAGTTCCAATATCTTGTAAATGGTCGAGATCCCCACCCCTAAACCATATATATTCCTGTTCGTAATGTCTCGAACATTTGAATGACGTATAGGGTCAGTCCCCAGGGGTTCCCCCCACCCCAATGTTCTAGTATCTTTTAAATGGTAGAGATCCCCACCCCTAAACCATATATATTCAGGTTTGTCATGCCAAGATGATTTGAATGATATACAGGGTTAGTCCCCAGGCATCACTAATGCATATAACTTTACTGGACCAAACCAATTTTCACTGGACTTCCTCTTCCGATGCTTTTAAATTTGAACTTGTCCGCACCCGTTCTCCAAAACCGCTTGTCAGATTAACTTAGGGTTTCACAATATGTTAGACTAACATGTCTAGTGGTGCAATCAGGGTTTTGTTTGTGCAATAGGGTTCATAAAGGGGTACTTTGAGGGGCAAAAAGAAAGGAGGGTTTTACTATAGAACCCTATGGGATATTATTTTTTTAAATTTTCAAATGATTATAAATTGAAAACCGTTTGTGATAGACACAATCTTTTTGATTGAAAATGTTCTAAATGATAAAGCACATTAAATGAAATACAGGGTTAGTCCCCAGGGGTCACCCCCACCCCCTGCCATTTAAGAAAGTTCCAATATCTTGTAAATGGTCGAGATCCCCACCCCTAAACCATATATATTCCTGTTCGTAATGTCTCAAACATTTGAATGACGTATAGGGTCAGTCCCCAGGGGTTCCCCCCACCCCCAATGTTCTAGTATCTTTTAAATGGTAGAGATCCCCACCCCTAAACCATATATATTCAGGTTTGTCATGCCAAGATGATTTGAATGATATACAGGGTTAGTCCCCAGGCATCACTAATGCATATAACTTTACTGGACCAAACCAATTTTCACTGGACTTCCTCTTCCGATGCTTTTAAATTTGAACTTGTCCGCACCCGTTCTCCAAAACCGCTTGTCAGATTAACTTAGGGTTTCACAATATGTTAGACTAACATGTCTAGTGGTGCAATCAGGGTTTTGTTTGTGCAATAGGGTTCATAAAGGGGTACTTTGAGGGGCAAAAAGAAAGGAGGGTTTTACTATAGAACCCTATTGGATATTATTTTTTTAAATTTTCAAATGATTATAAATTGAAAACCGTTTGTGATAGACACAATCTTTTTAATTGAAAATGTTCTAAATGATAAAGCACATTAAATGAAATACAGGGTTAGTCCCCAGGGGTCACCCCCACTTCCTGCCATTTAAGAAAGTTCCAATATCTTGTAAATGGTCGAGATCCCCACCCCTAAACCATATATATTCCTGTTCGTCATGTCTCGAACATTTGAATGACGTATAGGGTCAGTCCCCAGGGGTTCCCCCCACCCCCAATGTTCTAGTATCTTTTAAATGGTAGAGATCCCTACCCCTAAACCATATATATTCAGGTTTGTCATGCCAAGATGATTTGAATGATATACAGGGTTAGTCCCCAGGCATCACTAATGCATATAATTTTACTGGACCAAACCAATTTTCACTGGACTTTGCCCAATGTCAGGCGACCCTGGGAATCACGAATAATGGGAGCTTCGTTTGGGAGACTTCGTAACAGCATCCTGTTACAATCATTTCTTGTTGATTTTGGATTTTGTCTCTTTTTAAAACTACAAAAGATAGAGAAACCTTCAACATCAAAATTGATCAGCTTAGCGAGATCTACAAAAAAGTCAGCATGGTCAAATATATAGTAAGTCGATTCCTTATAGGAGTAAATTGTCATTTCTGTTAATTTTAAATATATAAACTACTTTTTTATAAGAAAGCAGTAAAATTGTTGTTGGTTCAGAAAACCCTATTCAAGCTATTTTGGAATGCTCAGTAGAATAGATTTAACTTGTATAAAAAATAATAAGGTTTCTTGATCTTTTTTTATGTTATGCCAAAAATAGTAGGGTGTCATTATATAAATAACACATAGCTGAGAGGGTGATAGAGCAGATTGTTACCCTGAGAAAACATTGTCAACTGAGGCGAAGCCAAGGTTGACAATGTTTTTTCGAGGGGTAACAATCTGCTCTATCACCCTCTCAGGTATGTGTTATTTAATTTATTATACTGAATGTTCTGTTAATACTGTCTATTAAATTTCAAATTCAAAGTAATAAACTATGTCGTCTCGTACATAACAATCATCTGTATTTATTAAAGCGCACACTTGAGCAAGCGTCTCCGTGAAGGGTAATAGAGTATTTGCCATTGGATAGAGTAAATTGTCTCCCTCGTATTAACCAATCAAAATCTGGCATTTTGACATGAAGTATAATAAAGTAAATTGTCTCCCTCGTATTAACCAATCAAAATCTGGTATTTTGACATGGAGTATATTAATATGGTTTGCAGTCTGCCTGTCTGTTACCCTTGTATCACATTAAAGTTTTGGTTTTAGGTAGTTAACAATGAAGTTGTAGTTAATCAACGGTAAACTAAGTTAGTATAACCCAGATTTCATGGTTCATTGATCATCGAAATGAGATAATGTGATCAGGGCATGTTGTTTAAGCTATAGACATATATTCTTGTTTAATTTCAATTCACAATCATAAAATAAATTGCCTAAATTAAAGGCCCCTAGTATTCTGGGGCCATGGTAAATTTGGCAAGTGATGAAAACTGTGTATGTAGGAGGCCATTGACTGTTTTTACAAACCAGAGTAAAATCATTGTCTGAAATCTTGGTGGACATATCTCAGTTTGTATGTCTGCTGTAAGGCCAGGCATATACAGGGGGCACTGTCATTCAATACGGCTGACTCTAGATATAGTCTGCTGTGATTGATGGAGCACAAAGTTGGGGACAGGGGTTGTAGTGGGATGCATTATGGGAAGGATTTAATACAAGCAGTCAATGGTCTATGATTTCTATCTTTAGTAATCTGATGCCAAATGTGATATTGTGAAAATATTATTTGTGAATTACCAATTTTGGGGAATATTCAAAACCATGAATTTAGAAACCAATGAAGCAGATTTTTTCTGTAAGTATATGAAGTATGCAAGAAAAATCAAGCAAACAATGAAATCAAATATCCACAAAAATTGGTACGAATGGACATACATGAACTATAGTGCTAGTTCCTTGTTTGTTTTCTTAGATGCCCGATGTGACTGGTTCCCAGTTTGGTACATTTTTTTTTTTTTAAATAAACCTAATTTTTAAACATAAGTAACAAAATATGAATTTTCTAGGACTTGCAGGGGCAGATCTCTGACTACCTGTTTTCTGTCAAAATTGATTTTATTGCTCTGTAAGCTCTTCTTTTGTATTTTTCTTTGTAACACTTCTCAAAATCAAGATTAAGACATTTTAGCTTGGCCTTTTTGAAAAAAATTTTAATGACCACAGGGTTTCCAAAACGGTTATTTACATGAAAACATACTGTTGAAAACTACTTTTTAGTAATGCAAAAATGTTATTACAAGACAGGGACTTGGTGACAGAGAGGTCTTTGCAGTTCATCTACAGTAATGTCTAGCCTCTCAACATTGAGGTTATGAGTCAAAACACCTCTTGTGACAAGGTGTGAATGATTCCAATCTTAATTGACTGGGATTGCCAGTTTTCCTGTCAAGGCTGAGTAGTTCCTGTGGGGGAAATGGGCATCCACCACCAATAAAAACTGGCTGTCATGATGTAGCCAAGTGTGCTAAAAATAGGGCTAAACGGCAACAATTAATCATTACAAGACTGCTTTCCTTAACTTGCAAACATTGGTGAAGCCATCTCAATAAATCCTGGATACTTGAAGTTAAGAAAAATCAGAGCATCACAGGGTATATCTAGAACAGTAAGTGAAGTAAAATATCATAAGACTCTTATAAAATTTGAGTAAAACATATTTAGGAATTTAATGCTTCTTTTTGTAAATCTTATTAGGGTGTAAAAGTGTTGACCAAAGGGCATTTTGTAAGACACATCCTACTATATACAAAAAATATGCAGGATGAATGCTTTAACAACCCTAGAAATTACTAAAAAGGGACATCTATTGTTTTCGTATACATTGTTGTAACGTTGTCATGATGTAAGTATTTATAGGTCACTGAAAGATCTTCTAAAATCAGCAAAACCCATACGAGGTAGCAAGCTATAAAAGGCACGACTTAACAAATGTAAAACAATAGACCACTTTTGAGTTCGTTGCATTTCTGTCAAAAACTTTAGCTTAGTGAACATCATTCATGTGTTTAGGGGTACGTCACTTCCTTCCCATGTTGAGCGAGCGGTAGAAAAATATGATGCTATAGTCCTTGAATTATTCGGCAAATTAAATTCTTGTAATTGATAATCAGCACTGCTTTCATTAGGGAATTGTGATTAAGTACCTATGGAACAAACATTATTTCTAGTTTATATGGATAATGACCATCAGGAAGAAGCTTGATGAACTTTAATAGTGGAGGGATTCAGGAGGGCCCCTCTATCTGGTAAACCATGTCATAAAGGTGTGCATAATTGACGAACTTTTCCAGTGAAGGACATGACTAGAAAGTGGTCTATTCAAACAGGAAAAACTAACAGATTAATTTATGTACAAAACAATAAATAAAAAAAAAATGTACCATACAGCAATATATGACCAACACTGGATTACAGGCTCATGACTTTGAACAAACATACACAGAGTGTTCTAGGGTTAAACATGTTTTAAAAGAACAAAACAAGAAGACAAAAACTATAATTAGTATTAAGAGTGTGGTAAAGGGTTATTTTCGTGCAACATGTTTTGCCATTTTTATTTCACGTGCAGCCGTGAGAAAGGTTCATTATTCACCGTGTTTTGTGAAATCGGTGAAAAGATCAACATGCAAGAAATTTTTAATTGTTCGTTCATCATGAAATGGCAATTTTATTTCGTGTTCTTCCATGCAGATACCCCCCTTTACGCCCCTCTATTAAGAGAAAGTTTACAGTCTTACCATCTAGAATATTAATCACCTTATCAAAATATGTTGGACATATTCTGTCGTTTCACCTGTCCACAATTGGCTCACTTGCCCACTCATATCTTGTAAACAATATTGAAAAAATGATTGAACAGAATTTTCCAAGGCATTCTAATGATGAAAGAAAGGGATTGCAAAATGAAATCTCCTTACGAGGAGCATCATGCAACCATTGAGAAAATTTAAGGCAACTCCCTCAAGGGATTGTTGAATGACAAAACCTGTGTTTGGTTTCTATGGTGATTCTTTTGTTATTGCAAATTAACTTTATATGTAAGGTGACTTTTACATGTTAAAGGGATTATTATTAAGCAAACTAAAAAGTTATAATTTATAAGCATTTTTAATATTTACATGATACTTTTTGATTTAAAATTTTAACTAGAACTATCATTGTCCATTTTCTTTTGTAGCTTGCCCAGTCACAGAACCGTGTGTACTTGACTGCAAACAACCTGATGTTAAATATTACCGACAAAGACTTTGATTCTATGCTGGAACAGTATAAAACAAAGAAATAGTCTCTGAACTATGTCGACCTTGTTATTGTCTGAATTGTGCTGGATATTATTATGTGTTTCGTAGGACTTGCCTACGACAGACAAACAACTTTCACAGAGATATAAGAACAAATAAATTCCTCTTTTTTTAAACTTTGTATACTGACTTCACAATGACAGTGAAAATGGCCACCACTGGATTTATATGAAACAATTCTGTTTGGTTATGATTTAAAAAAGAGTTGTAAATTTTTAAGTAGACTTCAAGATTCCAAGGTTTCAATATAAATGAAAAGGAGGGATATTTTGCACATGCAAACTGGTTAGTGATCCATTTGGTTGGACAACATTATGATGAAAATTAAGATACAAATTTTGAAGAAGAAAAAACCAAAACAAAACCAACCAATAAATCTTGTGTTTTTTAAGTGGATATATTTATAGATTTATTAAATCAAAATTGTGGAAAAAAAATGGTTTATCATATTAAACTAGAAAATACACACCAATTTATTTTTATGGAACACCTACAAGTGTAGGAGAGCATTATGTTTTCTGGTCTGTCCATCTGTCTGTTCATCCATCCCATATTTGGCAAAGTTAGTTTACAATGAGGTTGTGGTCATGTCAACTTAAAAGATAGTACACATGTCGATTATGATGTGAAATTTTCCAGTTCAATTTTGAATTACTGTTCAACGCCTATTTAATGATAAACTAAACATAAAAATGTGATTGTACAAGCTGGGCCTGACATTCATACCTTTTAAAGATACGAAAATGTGGTAGATGTGGTATGATTGCCAATGAGACAAATATCCATCAAAGTTCAAATGAAGTGGATGTTGGCAATTACTACAGAAAACTTTACCAAACTCAGGTTTGTAGAATGTGATTAAAATTTTTATTCGATGACACATTTTTCTTTTCCTTCTATTTGTTTGAAAATAAATGAACATTAATCCATCAAATTATCATTAATACTTAGGAGTTGGTAAGCTGTTGGTTCATTCCTTCTTTGCCAGGTCTAACTAGAATGTGTATAATTATATATTATTGCTTTAAAAAAATGGGGTATACTGTTTTACCTCTGTCTGTCCGTCCATCTGTCAATCCGTCCATCGAATATTTTTCGTTGCATCTTTCTCTGGAACTACATTAGGATTTCTGAAATTTGGTTTCAGGGTTTATATAAGTCAGCTATACCGTGTGTACGTTTTCAGATTTATCACTCAACAACTTCCTGTTTACCGTACACTTGCATATTTTTACACTATTAAAATTTTCCAGTTGCGGCGGGGGTATCATCAGTGAACAGTAGCTTGCAGTTTCACTTGTTGCAACCTGGTATTTGCTGTTTTTCTGCCTATCATTTGGTTGGTTGATTGATTGATTGTTTAATGCCTCTTTCAGAAAATTATTTGACTAGGATTGCCAGTTTTACTGCTAAAGGTCAGTGATTCTCTCAAGATGCTCCAGATTCCTCTACCAATAAAAGAATTTGATGCCATGAAAAAGCCACGGGTATGGTGTCCAGTTTTTATTGGTGGAGGAAGCCAGAGTACCCTGAGAGGACTACTAGCCTTCCACTGGAAAAATGGTAATCTGCATCAAGCAAGTCCAACTCAGCTTTAATAGCTATATATAAAGTCTGTAGATGAAACACATTGAAAGTTAACAAGTTGTTATTGTTGGCATTTGTTTTTGTATAGACCAATGGAAGTAGGTTCTTAATACTAAGTATTGAAGACTTAATCACTTTATAGGCCACTAGACTAAATAACACTTGTTAAGATAGTCGATAAGATAAATTTGTTATATAGTGTGCTAGTGACCTAATACAATATATATTAGGGGACAGTAAATTCCATATGGGGTGAGAGCGAAGCTCGAATCCCCATATGGAATTTGCTGACCCCATATATTATATCACTAGCACACTATGTAACTAATAATGGGACATATTTGCCCTGTTGTTCAGACAGAAGTATCTGTTGTTATACTACCGAACTTCGGGAACCAGTGCACTCTAATATGCAATTGAGGTACTCTTTAGTATGTTGATTTTTCAGCACAAGTCAGGATAAAGTATAGTTTAGATATAAAATGAATTGTCATGTTGAATGAACTTGAAAATCTACTAACCCCATAAGAAATATTCACTGTCAAGTGAGCTTTTCTCATCACGTGGCATCCATCAACTTTTACAAAAATTTTCTCCTCTGAAACTCCAGGACCAATTGAAACCAAACTTGGCCACAATCATCATTTAATTAAAGTTATCTACATTAAAATATTTTCTTGAAAACCATTATCTGATTAAAGAGAAAGTCTGACGGGTACAAAAATGTTAAGAATGACGAGATCTACCTATTATCTATAGACATCAAAACTGTCAAACAACTTCTTATAGGGAGTTATTGCCTTCAATTGATGAATTCCTGATGATTTTTACTAAAAAGTGGCCACAGTTGATGATACAGGTGAGCGAAACAGGCTCTTTAGAGCCTCTCATTTTATAATTCATAACAAACTTTCAACAAGGGTTCTACAGCGATAACAAGTCCTTAAGCTTTCATTTCATATCAAAAATACCCAAATATTTTACTTATTGGCAAAGTTACAGCTATGCATAGGAATTATTTTGTTTAAAATATGTACTTCTTTCTTGTTCTTTCTGACTGGGCCCGAATTACTGGTTCTATACCAATAAGGGTTTGGGGTGAAGATACTTGAAACAATATTTTTCTTTGTACATTTCTGTATATGAGACAAACAAAAAAGTAGGTTATGCAAAAACCCACAATTAACATCACCTGGTGGTAATTCATAGCCTGACAATTTCGGTACTTAATGGACCTTCTTCAGAGGCAAAATAATGATATATAGAATTCTAAGTAAAGAGTTACTGATTTTTATACGACCGCAAAAAAATTTTGAGGTCGTATATTGGTATGACGTTGGCGTCGTCGTCGTCGTCGTCGTCGTCCGGCGTCGTCGTCCGAATACACAATGGTTTTCGCACTCTAACTTTAGTTTAAGTGAATGGATCTCTATGAAATTTTACCATAAGGTTCAATACCACAATAGGAAGGTGGGGATTGATTTTAGGGGTTATGGTACCAACAGTTAAGGAATTAGGGGCCAAAAAGGGGCCGAAAATAAGCATTTTTGTAACTTCCAGACATAACTTGTGTGTTAGCATATGGATCTCTTTGACATTGTACCACAAGATTCCATATCACTAAGGGTCAATGCTGGGATTGATTTTGGGGTTAATTGCCTCAAAATTTTAGGAATAAGGGGCCAAAAGGGGGCAAAAAACAAGCATTTTTCTAGTTTCATGACAATAACTTGTGTGTAAGTGTATGGATCTTTCTGAAATTTTACTACAAGGTTCCATTTCACAAAGGGAAAGCTGGAATTGAGTGTTGTGGTAATTGCCCAAAACGTTTAGTAATAAGGGGCCTAAAAAGGGGTTTAAAATAAGCATTTTTTAGTTTCTAGACAATAACTTGTGTTCAAGTGTATGGATCTCTCTAAAATTGTATTACAAGGTACCATACCACAAAGGCAAGGCTGTTATTGAGCTTGGTTTGGGGGGAAAGGGGGGTTGGGGTGATGAATCATAAGGGGGGCGGGGTCAAAAAAGGGGTAATTTTTTTTTTTCATTTTTTTTTTGTTTAAAATTTACATTTTAAGTTAGTTATTTTTTATCACGAAGAGAAAGTAGGAATTGAGTTTTGGGGTTAATTGCTCAAACATTTATGAATAAGGGGCCAAATATTGGTCGAAAATAAGGATTTTTTTAGTTTGCAACAAAAACTTGTGTTCAAGTGTATGGATCTCTGTGAAATTGTATTGCAATGTACCATACCACAAATTGAAGGTTGTGATTGAGGTGGGGGATGATGAATCAAAAGGGGGTTGAAAAAATGTGTGGGGGGTAGGATTTTTTTTTTTCCTTTTTTTTTCTTTAAAATTTTCCATTTAAAGATGGTTGTTTCAGATTTATATATGAAAGAAAATAATAATGATACGGTTATATATCATGAGGAACTGAAATTTAAAATTATGTATATTGGAAATTTAGGTTACATTGGAAAGTAATAATTGGCTTTGGGGGGGGGGGGGGGGGTGTGGTGGTGGTTATGGCTCTAATGTTTAAGGAATAAGGGGAAAAAAGGTTAAAAAACAAGGGTTTCCATTTTAATAGACAAATAATTGAGTAAAGAACATTATTTAAAAGCAGTGTAAGGTTGGTAATTCAAACTCATTTAAATATCTCATCTACACTGCTTTTAAATTATGTAAATTGGAAATTTGCCAATAACTTTATTGTTAATAAATGCATTGGAAATTTGCCAACAAATTTAGTGTAATAAACTTCATTGGAAATTTGCCAATATAAAATTTTGCTGATGAAGGTTTTTTGTTTACCTTTAGCCTTGACTATGAAGTCATTTTCTATTTTTATAGCCTTATGATGTAGTTGAATTATTTAATACTTTTATGATGTGTTTAAATGGGGTTTTATCATGTTTATGGTTGCAAATTTATTGTTTTAGTATAATAAACTCCATTTAAAATTTGCCAATAAAAAAAATTTTTGTTTATTTTTAGCTATGATTATGATGTCATTTTCTATTTTACTTTTATGGTTGCAAAGAAATTTTTATTTTTAGATATTACTGTTAAATGATGCTGATTAAGGTTTTTGCTATGTTTAGCCATGACTATGATGTCATTTTCTATTTTAATATCTGTTATGATGTATTTAAATGGGCTTTTATGGTTACAAAGGAATTTTATTTTTAGATATTACTATAAAATGTTGCTGATGCTGATTACGGATTTTGTTTATTTTTAGCCATGACTATGATGTCATTTTCTATTTTAATACCTTTATGATGTAATTTCCATTTTTAGATATTACTGTTAAATGATGCTGATTAAGGGTTTTTTGCTATGTTTAGCCATGACTATGATGTCATTTTCTATTTTAATATCTTTATGATGTATTTAAATGGGCTTTTATGGTTACAAAGGAATTTTATTTTTAGATATTACTTTAGATGTTGCTGATTAAGGATTTTTGTTTATTTTTAGCCATGACTATGATGTCACTTTCTATTTTAATACCTTTATGATGTATTTAAATGGGCTCCCATGTATTTAGATTTTTGATTATTTATACATGTTACCAAATTGGTCCACATTGAACAAAAACGGTCCAAATTTCAACTTTATTACATTACATCAAACATTGAATTCTACATATTCTTTGATATATTGAAATTAACAAACAATTTAGTTTATGGATATTCCACCATAATAGGTAAATTAAATTTTTTCCAGTTCTTACACCACATTCATCCTGTGTCAGAAACCTATGCTGTGTCAAATATTTAATGACAATCCAAAGTCATAGCTGTATCAAGCTTGAATTTTGTGTCCATACTTGCCGCAACTGTTCAGGGTTCGACCTCTGCGGTCGTATCAAGCTGCGCCCCAGCGAAGCATTTTATTGAACACTACAACAAAAAGCACTAATGGAATAGGAATTGCTTACCATTCAGAGCTCCTGAGTTTATTCATAGTTTTTAGTCAGGTTTGTTATCTGTATATGTTCTATGTATTGAACCATTGTCCTTGATTTTTTGACCTTTTTTAGTCCCCTACCGACGAAGTCGAAGGGGACTTTAGGTTTGCACTCCGTCCGTCTGTCTGTCCATCTGTCTCCTTCTGACAATCCGGCAAATCAGTTTTCCACTTTTTTTCTTCATGCTTGAAGATATTGATTTGATATATGGTATATTGTTTTATCATGACAAGTTACAGATCAAGTTCGAATTTTGTTCCAGTCTGATAATTTTGTGCAGAGTTATGGTCCTTGGACTTGGAAAATTCACTCAAATATTCAGTTTTCCGCACTTTTTTTCGTCATTCTTGAAGATATTGATTTGATAATTGGTATATAGTTTTATCATGACAAGTTACAGACCAAGTTTGAATTTTGTTTCGGTTTGATGATTTTTTGCAGAGTTATGGTCCTTGGACTTAGAAAATTCACTTAAATTATCAGTTTTCCGCACTTTTTTTCGTCACGCTTGAAGATATTGACTTGATATTTGTTATATAGACTATAGTTTACACCATGACAAGTTATAGATCAAGTTAGCATTTTGTTCCAGTACAATTAATTTTTAACTGGTAGGGGACTATGTATTGCCATGCAATACTCTCAGAATGCTTGTTTTTTTAACCATTGTTTTGTGTGTTCTTTGTATTTCACTTTTTGTATCTATCTTTTTCTTACTCAATTTAACAACCTCAAGGTTTATGATGATAGATGCACTTCCAATCACATGAATGTGTTCCAAAGCAATCTCACACCTATGTTGAATTCTCAAAATCCCTCCATTTCAATAAAATAAAAGTAAAAGAATTTCTCCAAAATGGATTGAGCAAAAATTACATATGCAAGACATCATAACTTGAAGTTTTAGACAAGAAAATAAAAACAAAATGATTTTAACTTCTTTATTAATTATCCACTACAACTGAACACCACACATCAATAAATATATTTATGATTTTGTACAATTGAACTGACTTCTAAACAATGCCTGTTAATGTGTTATTTATCTTGATAAATTTCTAACAACTTGTAACCATGACAATAAGCTGTTTGAAGGTTATAAGTAAACTCATCAGTGAAGCTCCATAATCTAATTATTTCGATTGAAAGGCTTTTCCTTTTACATATTGTTGAAATATACATATTAAGACCTCTTTTTAATATATTAAATACATCAATAAAAAAGAATAATAAAATTTGTAGCTTAATATATCTAAAAATATTTTTGAAAACACTGCTTTTGTTAAAAATAAATGAAAAAAATTGCATGTCAAAATCACCTTGGTAACAGCAAATGTCATATGTATAGAAGAAACTGAATCTCACTTTGTGGCAAAAATTTTCCACAATTATTCATTCAAAACACATTTTTACAATTTGAGAGAAATTTACAGAGAGAAATATTAGATATTGTAAGCTGTTACCTAGTTGTATAAGGAAGGTAGATATCGTCAGCTGTTTCCTAGTTGTATAAGGGAGGTAATAAATTCCTTCCTTTATAAATTGACATCTAAGGGAGAGAACTAACATTTCTCACTGTCTCACAAAACATATTACTCTTATTTTGGCATTCAGATTGATACTCATTCAGAAACAAATTTTCCTTCAAAAAAGTTACACAAAATAATTGACATGTTGGGTGAAAATTTTCTAACACAGACTAGCTACATATTTTAAAATATTCACAGCAAACTGACAAATAAAGTTTAAAAACAATCCAAAAATAAATAATTTTATCTAAAATATGGGCAATAAATACGACTAAAAAATGGAATGAGTATACAAGCTGCAAACCGTCATTGCATATACATTATGGCAAAATATTTAAAACAAAACTTAACATATATGTAGATAGAAGGTTAGTTTTTTATTGAAAAAAATTTAATAGAAATGTATATGCTGCATGCAATCATATTTGTGTATACATGATTATTCTATTATCTAGACACATATTTCTAAGATATTTTAGGTAAGAGAAATATATTTCAATAATTTATTTTCTTAAAAATATAAAGTCATATTTTTAATATTCATATGTTAAAAATTATTTGTTAAAAAAACCTTATAAACAAACAAACGGTGTGTGCATGGTGCTCTATGTCTAAAACTACATTACCTAAATGCCGACTATTTTTAATATATTGTTTTTAGTTCAAAAACTATTTACATAAACATTTTAGAGATTCTATAAAATGGAAATTAATTTCACTAGAGATTCAGAGATAAATGAGTCTTAAAAATACAAAAATCACATTATATATAATTAGAGATTCATCGTTTGAAAAAGTTCTCACAAATGACTTAGTCTTTACTGACTTTGTTGTGTGTATATTCCTTTATTAATATTAACAAAGTTAGTGTGATTATCTCCCCTGATTAAAAAAATATTAAAAACCAGATTATTTTGAAGATAATTAATTAATTAATTAACAATGAGCATGTCAAAATTACCAAAAAATATGTTATTGTTTTCAATGCTTTAAAAGGCTGGCAAGTCATATAAGTTTTAAAATCATATAAATCTTTAAAAAATATTATATACTCCATTTACTCAAATAACGTTTTTCATGATATAAATTACAAATGATCTTTTATTATCATCATTTGAAATTTGGATTTGAAAAACACAGAAAAGACTTGTTTCATTTCAGTACTAATGAAAAAGTCACTGGAGATAATCTGCAGGTAAGCACTCATTTGATTAAAGTAACACTCAAAAATTGACATAAAACATTTTTTTCTTGAGATTCTTTGCATTTAAAAAAAATGTAAACATTTTTTTTTCCATTCAGCACTAAAATAATTAGAGTGTTTCAAGCTTGTAAATAAAGCGCTATGAAAAAAGAAAATAAACAGGAAAGCATAGACAAAAACAGCACTTAAAACATACTACATTTTTGTACTACTACACTTTAGTTTTGAAAAGACCTTCTATTTAAAAAAAAATACAGTTTGTAAATTTTAAGAAATGCATATTTTTTGCAAACGAATAGAAATAGGGGCTAATATCCTTATTGTTTATCCCACTTTATATACATTTTGCACTTATACAGTTTATACAGTACACAAAAAGTCACATGAACATTGTATTAAATATGTGCATGTCCATTTTTATATAAACAACCCGCTATTTTTAGTGAATTTATGCCAATTATATGTGAATCACATGCAAATTTACCAAAAACGAAGATAAACTGCCGGTGTACATGTATATGAAAACTTTTGAGCTAAACTATTTTCTCAAATAAACAACAATACTTATAAGATAAAGTGAAATACATTATAGATCTTTAACTATAAAATTCGTTAAAATTCTCATATGGTTAAATATTTCACAATTCATTTACAAATGTATATGACATTTTAAAATTCAATTAAAAATTCAAAAAAAAAATCAATAAAAGACCTTCTATAAAAGATATACGCAAACAAATTCCAAGGTCATGAATTCTTAGTTGTTGTAGCAGCATACTTGTAGTATAACACGAATATTTAAGAAGTTTTTTGTAACAATACATTTGTCCTTCCTAAATAAATTGTGTTCAGAAGTCAGCTCTTTTTTATTCAATTCAGAGCATTTTTTTGTTGTTTGAATTGTCTCCCTTAGTATGCAAAAACACTGAATTCAAATCGCATGACAACTTCAAAAAATTGAAAATCCTTAACACAGCAATTTTTTTCAGTAAAAAAAATTTAACCCCAAAATACATCACTTTATTGCTCGATTTTTTTTTGTTAAGTTAGTCGCTGACCTTTCAACAAACTTATTCTGCTTGTGAGATCATCATACCATAATTTTACTTTATTTCTCCAATCAATCTCTGAACAAACTGTTTAATTTGTAAATCGAAATCATTTTCTTGTTTAACCTTTTTTCATTCAAATTCAAAACAAAAACTTAACAAAAACATAAAAAAAAACATGATGAGTTTCATATAGCACAACTTATTCATTAAAATGAACAGTAAGTACAAAATTTCACAGGTTATTAGGGATCATAGATTTATTCTTACGAGGAAGCTCCGAGCATGCTCGGAGGATGCTCGGAGCTTTTTAAGTAGGCTCTTCTCAGCAGTTTATGTGACAATAATTATCATGATCCATTAAGATGTCAATCAAATCTACAACACTTCTATGATAAGGAAAGTAGAGCATTATAGAGGAAGCTCCATTAACACCTGTGTAAACATCTGGTCTATTCAAATACATTTTGCATGAAATTTTATAAAACTATAAAATAGATTAGAAATACTTCAACAGTGCTGTGTAATGCTTGGAAAGAAATTTCAAGTCTCCACAAAAAGTAAAAGTCATTTAAATATTTTCTTATTATATTTAATAATCATTCCTTTTTTTATAATGAAAAAATTCTCAAATTTTATAACTAGATGATATGATTTAGAGATAGTTTATATTATATAACATGCTACATAAAAATTATCAAGACACAAACAACAGTCAGGTGGTGATACTAAACAACTAATTTTTTTTAGTCACTTTTATAAGTATTTTTTGTTTTTAAAAATTATTTAATAACTCAATAGTTATTTTAAATGTCAAATAAAGCATGGACTGAATGTAGTTTTTAAGAATTTTTATATCATTTCATTAAATAAAATTAAGTATTTATCCAATTTGAGATGAGTATAGAGAGGTTACTTTAAAAAATAATGACAAAAATATTACCGGTACTTTAATAAATTATTTTATACAACTTCAAAAAACTTAGTACTTACAATTATTTAAGGAATATATGTAATTGCTTTTGATGAAGATTCAAATTATAAATAACTTCAAGTCTTAATTAAAGGTTCCATATCTAGTTATAACTGTCTATTTCTAAGATTTTAAGGGGAAATGATATTTTAATAGCCCCAAGAGACCAATCTTTGACCAAGAAGTGTGGCATCAGAAAAGCAATTAGTGCTTGTTGAGGATTTAAATAGTTTTATCAGTATATTTCATGGGGAAAAAAACCAGATGTCTGTGAAAATTTGTTAAAGCTAGTAAAACCTGTATGAATGGACACCTATACAAATAATTTTAACAGAAGTTACTTATTCATGATATAGAAGTAATATTTGAAACAGCCTCGTTTTCAACAAAACTTGTATAGGTTATTTTGAAAATTACTTGTTTAAATAATGCCCCTAACAAAACAATGGTAATATGTTTTTTTTAAATAGCAAACTAAGTTCTTTTATAGAAAATTATGGCTACTTTAAGAAAAGTTATAATTCATTAGTGGAAGCCTGGTTTGAGGGGGTAATACCACCATTGTTTTCCCTCTAGTACGTCTCTCTTTACTTGGCATTTTTTTTTAATTGTGCAGATTTAGCTTTGTTTTAAATAAAGAAATACTTGGCATGAGTATAATTATTTTCCCCCTATAAGTCTTTGTTTAATTGTCATGATTGTTATATTTCAAAAAAAATGTGCAGAATTTTATCTATGTTTTAAATAAAGAAATACTTGACATAAATAAAGTTTTATCCTGTCCTGTACTACAGTGAAAATATAGCATAACTTTTTAATGCATATAAGAAAGTAAACATCACCAGAAGTTAACCAATCAAATTCTCTCCCCCTTTTTTCCCTGTAGAATATAGTATATTTTTATTGCTTTGAAACACCCAAGATACATGTTTACGACTCAAAAAAACTTTTCTGCAATGAAATGGAGGGTTAATTCCAAACAACTGTCAAATTAAATGGAATATAAAAAAAGATCAACCCTTTTTCACATGAAACTCAATGTACTATGTTTTGGTAGTATATTTATAAATCAATAACCATAGTTTGTGTCTTTGATGACTTTTATATTTCATTTTATATAGTATAAATTTAAAATATATTTATATTTTAAATATAAAATTTGAGTGTTTTTTAGTATCATGTGTATTGAAAAAGAATGATAATTATTAAGAAAATGTTTTAAAATCATGAAAACTTGATACCAAGCATTGTATAGTAATATTGAAGAATTTCTCATCTATTTTATAGTTTTGTAAAATTAATGCAAGATTTGTTTGAATATACCAGATGTTTACACAGGTGTTAATGGAGCTTCCTCTATAATGCTCTACTTTCCTTATTATAAAAGTGCTATAGATTTGATTGACATCTTAATGGATTATGATAATTATTGTCACATAAACTGCTGAGAAGAGCCTACTTAAAAAGCTCCGAGCATCCTCCAAGCATGCTCGGAGCTTCCTCGTAAGAATAAATCTATGATCCCTTAATTCTTCAAGAAAAAAAATTTCACAAATTTATGAAATTAAAGGTAAACATTAAGTCATATATTTTTTTTGTATTTCCCAACGAACCAATAATAGAAGTCCTTATAATAACCTAGCTCCACTCTTGAAAAATCTGCACACAAATGAAACAAAAACTAGCTTCGCAAATGGTATTCTCTCAATAAAATAAACAGCAAGTAAAGAAGATGTTTGTTGATAAATTTCTCTCTTGACAACCCAATCTGATTAAAATACTTATCATGTGCCCACCACCCTTTCACATGGATCTGACATCGCCTTAATCTACTTTCTGTTTTTAAAGACCTTTCAGTATCCTCTGGTTTTATCGTGATAATACACATGTGACAGGATTGCTTCCCTTAGATCATGTAGTAGATACTTAGCCAGCCGTAATCTGTTGAGATTGGGAAGTACTCCTTTAGCTCAGTCAGTTAGAGTTTCTGCTTTGTAACACAGAGGTCCAGGGGTTCAATTCCTGGTGGAGACAGTGTGATTTTCTAATAAAAAACATGCTCTCTGGTTACATTTGGAGCCCCACGGCTGGCTAAGTATCTACTACATATACTTAGGGAAGCAATCCCTTCACACACACCTTTAAAAATTCATATGCAGGAGTTTCACTGGCTGATGTAATAATTACCAGAACAGAAAGTAGAAATAAGTGTTGTTAGATCTTGTAAGGAAAGTGTGAAGTTTTAATCAGTATCTCTTAATACCCATACTTAGGTACAACAATCAAAGCATGAATTCACCGTAGCCATTTAAACTACTGGTTAATGTCAAGGGTCATAACAAAATTGGAGTTCCAATAAAGTATTCAACAGTCTTATCAAAAAAGCTTCTCAAAGCATAATAATAATCAGAGGCGGATCCAGGGGAGTTTGGGGTTGACACCCCCTTTTTTTTATGATCAATGCTTTTGAATGGAGACATATGGTTGAAACCCCCCCCCTTTAAAAATGGCTGGATCCGCCCCTGATAGATTGGTGAATTTAAGACCATACTTAAGTCTAAAATTACTTGGGTAAAATCTGTCCTTAAAAAAATCTTAAATTTTAAACATTTTTTTTTAAAATGTAACAAACTTTCAGAAAATATGTCACAATGAAAGTGCATGTACAAAGTTCAAAGTTCACTAGAATTAACAAAAAACAATTAACAATACATGTCTATTTCACAAAACTAACGTGCTATTGTGTGCAAACATTTTTTTCTGAGTGCAAATATGTGTATGTGAGATTCAAGGTCACAATTAAACATGAGCACAAAGAAGAAAAAGTGTTGCAATTTAATTAATAAAAATTTCTCAAAACAATAACAAATCTTGCAATTTTGAGCAAAATGGGGGTTTCACTCCTTTGTTTACAAATTAAGGACTTAATTACAAAATTACACAAACTTTCTTTAATTCACCATTCAACTTTAAAAGCTATGGCAAAAGTATGAATGATGTTACAATTTTGATGGAAACAAAAAATAATAACACAGATAGCTTCCAAGGAAACAATAATCTATAGTATATATTTCAAGGAGATTCCATTTTTTAACAACAAGCATTTAAAAATAATTAAGGACATATATATATATAAATCTATAATTGTTCTTCAAACTTCCTGTTAAAAATGACCAGGACATCCATGTCACATTTATTAAAGCTTTTAATATTTAATATTTCTATTTTTAATCACTTCATATAACATATAATCTTTCTTGTTTTCCACAATTTCATTTTTTCCCTTGAATTTTCTAGTTAAAAAAAAGTTGTACATGGTATACTTCTATTGGCGCTCAACAAAATTCAGGATCACTAAAAAAAACATATAATCAATTCGGTGTGGTCAGCATACAATATGTTTACTTATACATGGCATTCATTCAGCTATAAGATATTATAAGCATATATTACAGCTGTCTTAACTTCTGAACAGTGCTGTGAAGTGAGACGAAATTTTAAATAAATACCTCATAGATTTACAATTGAAAGTATTTGGCACTTGTTATTTTGGCTGATATATATACTGAGTGACAAAAGAAACACAACGCCTTCTGTTATGATAAAAAACATGTATCCATTTTTTATTTTGTTGTTAATTCAACATGAACTTTTATAAGGTTGTCCAGTTTGTTTGTGATGTTTGGTACATTTAATAATTTATGGTTTTCAAATAGCTCTTGTTTTCAACCCCAAAGTAAAAACATTATATTTAATTCAGGGCCAAACTGCAAAGAACATAAAAAATATCTTTGTGGATTCAAAGGTTAAAAAAAAAACATTTTTTCAACATGATGAATTTTTAATTTTACATTCATTTTTTTTTATTTTGAACCATTGATGACGTACCAAAAAACTTTTCAAATGTAGTTTTAATATTGTGAAACCATAACTTACAGTGGCGGACCCTTTTTCCCCTCACAATCTAGGATACCAGAGTTGATATGACTAGAAAAAATGGCAGTGCAAAAAATGATGAGAGTTGTGTTTCCATTGGCACTCAGCTTAAACAGAGCTACTGTTAAAAACACCCACACAAGAGATATACTTTTTGTTGATCAATTGGTTAAGAAGTAAGTTGTAGGTTTAATATAAGAGCCAATGACTATTCCATTTTTAAGAGCCAAGGACTGTCCCATTTTTAATATTAAGAGCCAAGGACTGTCTCATTTTTAATATTAAGAGTCAAGGACTGTGCCATTTTTAATATTAAGAGCCAAGGACTGTCCCATTTTTAATATAAAGAGCCAATGACTGTCCCATTTTTAATATAAAGAGCCAATGACTGTCCCATTTTTAATATTAAGAGCCAATGACTGTCCCATTTTCAATATTAAGAGCCAAGGACTCCCATTTTTAATATTAAGAATCAAGTGCTGTTTTATTTAAACATATGAGACCTGGGGAAGTCTATTTGTAAATAGGGTAACCAAACACAGATTTTCTAACATACTATCTGTACAAAAAAAATATTTGACCCCATACCAAAAAGCCTACACATGGTCCTTCCTAAGTTTTTATGGAACAGTCCTTCAGTGGAAAGCTTTTGATCTATTGTAAAAAATTTCCTCTCTGTGTGGAATATTTTTGTTACAAGCAGCTCTTAATGCCCAATGACAGTTCTAAACAAGTTCAAATCTTAATGTACAATGCATATATCATATATTATACTGACAATATTTCACAATAACAATCACAAAATTTTAGCTGCATTAACAATGAGGTAAGCCACAATTTGAAGGTTAACAACAGGCCCTGCTACAAAATCCTACAGCCACCAAATAATCCAACATAACCAGAATAAGGGCCTTACAAATACATGTCCAGAATAAGGGCCTAACAGATACATGTGAACAAATAAACTGTGTTCAACATCTTTAAGGGACAAAAAATATGTCCCTTACTTTAAAATAGCTGAATCTTATCTTATTTTTTTTTATTGCATGGTTGTAAATTTTGCGCCTGTATATCAGAAGATACACAGCATCGAATTATAAATTCCAATTTGTTCATCATTGATTTTATCCTGTGAATTAACAAATTACCTGTAGGCAAATTGTGTGATTCTCCTGTGTAAGGTAAAATTTAAAAAATCCTCAAATCATTAATTTTGTACACAATAATATTACTTAGCATAAGTTACTGTCTACTTATAAAGTAGGGGTTTTTCTGTCAACTAGCCAATTATCACACATAATTCATGAGTGACTTTATGATGATAGGGAATGAACGTTAGCTAGTTTTATAATACATTCAATGACGATTATGATAGATGGTTAGATGAAGAATAGCAATAAAACTGCTATAGTGAATAAACAAACATGTAAATATGTATGTATTTATGATCATGAGCACATCTAAAATGTATTCCTAGAAACCATGGCTACTTCAATAGTGTTGCCATGGTTAAAAAATTAAAATGCCTGTCTGGAATGATTTTCACCGCTAATATTAACAGATATCCTTGTTGAAATGAATTCTTGAAAGTGATCTTGTAACAGGGCCTCAATAAATATGTTGGGAACACGCTTAATAAAACAATTGAGCCCTAAGTCTACAACAAAAGCGATCAACGTCAAAATATCCACTAAAAATAAACAACACCTAAGATACGCATTCATCAAGCTTTCATTGATTGTAGTTCTTCCCCCTCGTGGTTTAACATGTTGTCTTGGTTACGTCCACCTTTGTGTATCGAAGATGATATCTGATCGAATGTTTTGTTCTTTGTTTCTGGAACCATAATCCATATGAAGGCTATGGCTAACACAAGCACGCCTATAAATGGTAAATACACAAATCCCAGCATGGCTTTCTGAAACACAAAACACAACAAAGATTAAGACAATGTGGGATGGTGGCTCCAAATATTTATCAGGGATTGAAGTTAAAATTTGGCATGGTAGGCCACAGCTGAAAATTTGGAAGCCAATATATACAGTTCTATAATCATGATAATTGTAAGAAATATTAACTTCAAACCCTGCAAATTAATGCATATTCAAGATAAGAATAATAAAAAAGCAATACGAATATGAGCCCTGTTTTGTACTAGACTGTATGGGTTTTGCTCATTGTTGAAGGCTGTACAGTGACCTATAGTAGTAAACTGTTTCATTAAAAAAAATGGTTCCTGATGGAGAGTTGTCTCAATGGCAATCATACCACATCTTTTTATTTTTGTATTGACATGCTAAGCTGGGTTTTGAAAGTGCTAGTTCACAAGGTAACAGTTTGCAGGAAGAAGTGCCATCCTACCAAGAAAAACAGTTTGGACTTTAAGCCAACTAGTCTTTGCTCTTACTTCTTAATGCCACATGCTTAGCAAAGACGCAGCAAATACCAATTTCATTTGAAGTAGTCTTTGAAATATCTTAACTAAATGAGAAACAATATTTGATATTTTAATTTGAACTTAACCCAAAGAATTTCCTGTATAATAAAAGAACAGAGTTCCAAATGTCCCCTGTGTTGCACTTATTTAATATTTCCAAGGGGCATAACTCTTTTAATAAAAGTCGATCATCCACCATTTTAGAACTTGTCTAAGATACTGCTGATATTACACTATAGTATAAGTTTTATAAAAATCTGGCAAGAATTGTACTTGTGAGAGCATCAAAAAGGCCATTTCCCATAAATTTATTCCAAGGTACATTAATGTTTTTAAAAAAGTCGATTGTCCACCATTTTAGAACTTGTCCTAGATATTGTTGATATTAACCTATAGTATAAGTTTTATAAAAATCTGACAAGAATTGTACCCATGAGAGCACTAACAAGGCCATTTTCCATAAATTTAATATTTCTAAGGGGCATAACTCTTTTAAAAATAGTCGATCGTCCACCATTTTAGAACTTGTCTGAGAATTGCTGATATTAACCTAAGGTATAAGTTTTATAAAAATCTGACAAGAATTGTAACCGTGAGTGCGCTAACAATAGATATAAGAAGATGTGGTATGAGTGCCAATGAGATAACTCTCCATCCAAGTCACAATTTGTAAAAGTAAACCATTATAGGTCAAAGTAAGGTCTTCAACAGGGAGCCTTGGCTAACACTGACCAACAAGCTATAAAGGGCCATTTTCCATAAATTTAATATTTCTAAGGGGCATAACTCTTTAAAAAAAAGTTGATTGTCCACCATTTTAGAACTTGTCCGAGATATTGCTGATATTAACCTATAGTATAAGTTTTATAAAAATCTGGCATGAATTTTACCCATGAGAGCGCTTACAAGACTGGATGGACATGCAGAAGGACGGACATCCGGTATTTCCATGTCCTCCGCAAAGCGTTTAAGCGGGGGACAAAAAGGGGGAGGATCAGGATCTGAAAAAACTTGTATGACACTGCTGCATATTAATGTTCCTGTCCAATGTTGGGATATACATTATTATTTTGTATCATTTTTTTTATCTTTTTTGTAATTTTCAGAAATTGGCATTGATGGCAGATCTTTGTATTTCATTTTTTTTTGGAGGGGGGGGAGAGTGTTAATTTATTCTCAACTTTTATAATCTACAGGCGATTTAGAGATTGATATATAGTATCAGCACTTGTCTGCTGTTGAAGACAGTATGTTGCCCTCTATATGTCCTTCAATTATTTTTTTGTAAATAGGTTGCTGTTTCATTGGTGTATACCCCACATCTCAATGTATTCATTAAAAATAAGTGTGGGTGTTGATTTATGTTTCCGTGCCGAGGGAAGATTATAAATACTGATAAGTAGTGCTCAGTAATCTAACATGTCACCAAATTTTGAGTGCTCCATTATCAAAGGAGGAAAAATATATAAGAAAAACAAAAAACTGTGAGTCAATTTTGCACTTAAGAAATAAGCAATCAAGCTGGATTACATTTTCTTCAAACATTAACAAAATTTTGAGTGCTCCATTATCATGGAAGGAAAATACATAAGAAAAACAAATACAATTGTGACTAAACTTTGTTAAAAGTTAGCATGCTTGATAAATTTTCTACATAAATACTTGCCTGCATAAATCTGAAGACCATCATAAGAATGAAATTACAGATCCAGTTGAAGGTCAATGATAAACTCATAGCAGCAGCTCTGGGTTCCTGCCGGAATATCTCACCCACAACAATAAAAGGAATTGGTCCTGTTTAAGGAGAGAAAAAAAAATATCTGTGTAAACTGTTCCTTTGCGACAATAACCTTCTTTTGAAATTCTGTTTTAACAATGTCATGTTAAGTGGAATAAATTTATTTTAAATTTGACTGGCCTGTTATTCAGAAACATTCATTGATATCATTCTTGACATACAAAAGCTTTATTACACTAGATTATCATTCTTCCTTTCCCTCTATCAATCTGCTCTATAATTCGCTAATTATACTTGTCCAGAACTTATCTGGGACGTTGCAATATCAAGCTTACTTCAAGTAGGCCAAGCAAGTGTAAAAAAAAAGGCCCTCTTAGTATGAAAAGCAGATTAGGTCAAAAATAATTTATAATTTTCTGCCTTTAACAATTATAAAATAGGGTCTGTCGTTTGTGATTTTATTGTGTTTTATTTTTTGCATATGAACAAAATCCAAAAAAAAGGCCCTCTTAGTATGAAAAGCAGATTAGGTCAAAAATAATTTATAATTTTCTGCCTTTAACAATTATAAAATAGGGTCTGTCGTTTGTGATTTTATTGTGTTTTATTTTTTGCATATGAACAAAATCCAAAAAAAAGGCCCTCTTAGTATGAAAAGCAGATTAGGTCAAAAATAATTTATAATTTTCTGCCTTTAACAATTATAAAATAGGGTCTGTCGTTTGTGATTTTATTGTGTTTTATTTTTTGCATATGAACAAAATCCAAAAAAAAATTTTAAGTTTTTTCCAAGGTTGATACCTCTATACGCTGAAACATACAATAATTTGCACATGGATGTTGATTCGTTTAAATTTTCAATCGTTTGAAAAGTAATATTTTTTTGTCTATTAGAGTTTTTGCATAAAGTTACCATAAAATATCCTTCCCTTGACACAATTACTATCAATATTTTCATGTTTCGTAACACTTGTATAAACTTCAGTGTAAACTAAGACAGTTTTGCTGGTTTCAAACAGTTCGTCCTTTTGTTTTTTTAATCACAATAAACAAATGGGCTACATGGCTATTTTAAAATATTAGTTGATAGCCGATGATTTCAGGATCACAAATTTAAATATTTTAAACCCTATTGTATCATGTACATGATGTATACACTATATTAACATTTATTATATACTTAGTAGTAAATACAGATAAATTGTATGTGTAATACAATCATTGGCAATCGTGCTGTATCAGCCACCCGTGATGATATCGATATCAGCACGGTTGCAAAGGCTTTATTACACCTTTAATCTGTATGACGTCACGTCATCGATTGCAGTCACTGTTGCAAAGGCTTTATCAAACCCCTAATCTGTATGACGTCATGCCAAACCTATAATCTGTATGACGTCATTTCAAACCTCCTTATCTGTATGACTTCATGTCACATAAAAAACATCTACGTGAGGTATATGTTTATAATAAAGTGTATATGATATGGCTTTTTCAATATCACACACCGTATCAACCCTCAACCAATATAATCCCTCGAGCAGAGCTCTTGGGATTATATTGGTGTCTCGGGTTGATACGGATGTGATATTGAAAAAGCCATATGATATTCTCTATATACTTACCAAGACCAACTGCAAAACCAATGACATATGTGTGCATGGCGATGATTCCTATAATGGCGAAGATATGACGACTGTCCTAAAAATAGAAACAAAAATTTAATTCTGTTGTACAAGAAATATATTCTATCTTTTTATTGATAACAAAAGTTACAGTAGGCATCCCATGGATCTATTGCCATTCTAGTTTATATTCTTTTATTGTAACGGTATTAACGGTAGGCAGCCAATCCATCTATTGCCATTCTAGTTTATATTGTTTTATGATAACAATATTTACGGCAGGCAGCCCCATCTATTGCCATTCTAGTTTATATCATTTTATTGTAGCGATAATAATTTCTTTAATCTGTCAAAAAGTTTAAACTTATAAGTCTTTAATAGCAAAAGAAATATTGTGCATTCAGAAATAATTGCAAGGTTTTTATTTTTTCGAATGATCCAACTGGGTGAGTATTGCTATAATAAGAAACAGCATTGTGATATCTGATATATATATATCTGTATGCAGATTTTCCTGAAATGGCATTAGTCAATCTTGCATTTTTATCCATTCTTCAAATATCGCAATAATAAATGCACACAATTATTTCTGAAATTACAGTAGCTGTTTAATTAGATATACGCCATGTGACAATTTAGCCGTTTTGCCCTCTGTCAATCATTCTCACCATGGACAGATAGAAATTAGCAAAATCCACTCAGGCTGTAGTGTAAAAGAAAACAAACAATAATGTGTCCAAAGTACACAGATGCCCCACTCGCTCTATCATTTTCTATGTTCAGTGGACCGTGAAATTGGGGTCAAAACTCTAATTTTGCATTAAAATTAGAAAGATCATATCATAGGGAACATGTGTACTAAGTTTCAAGTTGATTGGACTTCCAACTTCATCAAAAACTACCTTGACCAAAAACTTTAACCTGAAGCGGGACAGACGGACGGACGGACAGACGGATGGACGGACAAATGAATGAACAGACGCACAGACCGAAAAACATAATGCCCATAAATGGGGCATAAAAATATACCATATATTGTGGAAGATGGTTAACACTTACCTGTAGTGACGTATTATACTGCAGATTGTGGAAGATTGTTAACACTATAAAAGACAATGCCATCAAACCCATGGGGAAAAGAAGAAGTGGCCGTCTCCCAAGTTTCTCAATCATTGGTACAGCTGGTATGGTAGTGAGCATGTTGATCAAACTGGTCAGACAAACTATCCATTCAATAAGGTTAAGGTCAACACCAGCATTTTCGTACATAAAACTAGAAAAGGACATCACCTGCAGAGAACAAATAGCAATTATCTTTTCTGGTCTCTAAATACATGGTCAGATTTTATTTTGTTATGTGATGATTTATCTGAATAAATGTTGTTTAAGGTGGTACCAAACACCTTGACTAAAATTAATTTGGCTTGTTTAATTTTCATAAAATTTTGACAAAATATTTACTTTAACCCTTTGACAAAAATATAAAATTTCAAGAAACTTGAACCACACAATTTATCAGAAAATTTCATTGGATATATAGCAGTTTGACAAACACTAATTTTGATCATTGAGAAGCTTAATATTTCCTTAACAATAGAACGTGATTAAAAGTTCAGCTGATTTTTACAGAGTTATCTCCCAGTAGTGTTATGTACCACCTTAAACTAAATACATGGTCTGATTTCATTTTTTTTTTGCCAATTATATTCAGCACCCCTTCTTTATTTATTATCTGTTTTTTTTGGGGGGTTATTTCTTAGGGCCCATTATTCTCTATTCTTTATGTTTGGACCACTTTTTCTCTATTCCGTAAACCCCATCAGGACCCTGTATGTAGTGTATTTCAAATTATGCCTCACAGTTAGGATTCAGATTGTTCCTTGCTTAACATCCAGTGGCAATTTCACCAATAGGAATATTTTTCCAGTAATAGGCGTGGCTATTCTATAAAATTTATCTAGGGGTGGGGTGAAATATGATTAAGAATTTACAGCCCCACCACTAAAACATAATTGAAAAGAATTAACAAAATCAGAAAAAAAAAATTGTTGGCTGTTCAGGGCATTTCTAACCCCTCACTCAACATGATTTTTCCTTGTATAAACTGACAGAAAAAAAGTTGTTGACATTTCTTTCCATCCTCTATTTTTTACTGGAATTTCCCACCCCCCCACACCCACACCCCTGCTCTGCTGTGGTTGTATACTTACAGCATTAATTCCTGAGAATTGCTGTGCGATCTGCAAACAACAGGCTATAATAATTGGTACACGTAATTCTGGGCTCGTGAGTAATTCTTTGAGGGAGAACTCTTTAACACTCTGTGATTTCCTGGCTTCAACTTTCATTTCATCAATTTCGTCTTCTACATCCAGGTATCCTCGTAAATCCTTTAATCCTGAAGCATAAAATATACTGTGTTGAAATATAGCATTGAAAAATCAATATTGGACCAAAAAATCAGTGTAAGTAGATGAACTCTCAGCAACAAGTTTTTTATTGTCAATTAAACGTGTAATGATTCCCCAAAAGGCACCAATTATCATGGTTCAGATTACACTACAAAGAATGCTATTTTAATACAGTACAAACAGTATTTAAGTATATTTCGAGATCCAACAGATAGTGCCAACATATTCAATTTTTTCATTAAAAAATATAAAAGGCATTTAGAAGAAAATAAAATCAGGTTCATATTGGTTTTTTTTCTTAGTTTGTCTCATATTGAAAGAAAAGGGGCCATTTAAATACATCTTGGTCTTACAGACCATGCTAGACCCTCATGGGAAGTCAAGGTCGTTAAATATCCCTGTAGTAGCTCTAGCTTCTTGCTTTTTATATGAAACAGAACAACAATAGGTTGGCTGTCCATTGTGGACAAGTGAAAATAGCAAAATCTGCCTAAGCTATATATAGAGTATCTATTTTTAGAGTATCGGTCACCTGCCTCTAACAGTCACTTTCAGACCCTCCCAAACCTTTTCTCTATATCATTTTTTATTTGACTGCTCACAAGAACAAAATCTCTACCATTTGAACAAAGTATAACAAGTTGTTGCGATCCTCCCCACAGGCGATATAGGGATCAGAATTTTTCGAAACCTCGTTTAAAAGTTCACCTCTCTTAGTTGGTCACTTTTGATACTTCTCATGAGTGACTGCTTAATACAGGTTTGACTGTATTTCTTACCATGTCTTGCAGTTTCCTCGTCTCCTCTATTGATGAGCAGGTATCGTGGACTCTCGGGACAAAATGGCATGGCCACAAGACAAATGAATGCTGGGAAAGCATTAAAAATAAACACCCATGGCCACTGTTTGTGATTGCCTAAAATTAATAAATGTACTTGTATTATTATACTATAAGACAATTGATTTTTTTTGGAGATTTTTTATTCTGTGGATTCATTATTATTAGATGCATACCAATTTTCATGGATTTTCGTGGGTTTAGGTAAACTATGCATTTAAATGTTCAACAAAGTACAAATTATCTAAGTGCTATTCCATTAAAATGTATGTGGGAAGGTAGGAAGGGAAGTTTAATTATTGAATGTGGGTCATGGGTCTTTTTTCAGTATGCCTCTATTACCATTATGCAAAATTATCTAAAAACTGGTTCTTGGTTGTAGGGATATTTTGAAAGTCCCTTCCTACCCTCCCACATACATTTTAATGGAATAGCCCTAAAAGCTTGTATGCAGACTTTAACAAGACCACAAAATCAAATATTCACAAAAATACATTTTTTTCTCAATCCACAAAAATTAGAACCCACAAAAAATTAATGAACCCACAGTAGCTATTTCCATAATTCCATTTAATATTAATGGGGTACATAACACCTAAGGGAATTAACTCTTTAAAAATCAGCTGAACGTTTTAATCACATACTATAAGTTAAGAGAAATAAAGCTTCTCAATGATCATAATTTGTCTTTGTCGGACTGCGATATATCCAATGAATCTATTCCTGTAAATTGTTAAGTTCCAATTTCTTGAAATTTTTATATTATTTTCAACAGGTCAAAGTAAATATTTTGTCAAAATTATATGAAAATTAAATGAGCTAAATCTATTCTAGTAAAAGTGTTGGGTACCCCCTTAAGTTGTTATCTTTGTGCTCCTGTATTGTCAGTCAAAATCATACTCAAAAGTCGATACAAAAAAAAAATAAAAATAAAGAAACTTCACCTGTTCACAAAATAAACTAGTTTGGTTGTGGTATGTTGCTCATCAAATTTAAATTTGTTTTCATTTTCTGAACAACTCTTTTACAGAGACATTTTAAAAAATTCGTAAGGGTTCCGCAGAACCCAGTGTCTCGCCTACTTTTGCTGTTAATTGCGGGCTCAACAAAAATGAGGAAAAAAATTAATAAAAATATTCCTCTCTATACTATCTTTTGATTGTAAGTAGCTTCTGTCCAAGTTTGGTAAAAATCCGATAGTTTATGAATCTAATAAATGTTTTAAAAACTGCAGACTGTATGTAATGTTAACTGGAAGAAAAACTAAGTCCATTTATAAGTAAAATACGGAAAAAATGGAACCAAATTTTAACAAAATTTCCTTCTAGAACCTAGCTTTTAATCATAAACAAGCATCTGTCCAAGTTTGGTACAAATCCAGGGTAGTTTAAGAAAGTTGTTAAAATTTTAAAAACTTTAACCACAGAGTGAATGTAATGTTAACTGACAGAAAAACTAAGTCCATTTATAAGTAAAATACGGAAAAAATGGAATTTTTTTTTTACACAATTTACTTCTGGATACTATCTTATGATCATAAACAAGCTTCTTTCCAAGTTTGGTAAAAATCCAGGATAGTTTAAGAAAGTTATTAAAATTTCAAAAACTTTAACCACAGAGTGAATGTAATGTTTCCTGGCAGAAAAACTAAGTCCACTTATAAGTAAAATACAGAAAAAATACATTTTTTTTTTACAAAATTTACTTTTGAATATTATCTTATGATCATAAACAAGCTCTTGTCCAAGTTTGGTAGAAATCCAGGATAGTTTAAGAAAGTTATTAAAATTTCAAAAACTTTAACCACAGAGTGAATATTTGTGGACGCCGCCGATGACGACGGAATGTAGGATCGCTATGTCTCGCTTTTTCGACAAAAGTCGAAGGCTCAACAAAAAAGACACAAAAATAACACTTTATTTATGTTATGCGTCTGAACAACTATTCTGGATTTACCTTCGTCAAGAATGCTCAAAGCAAAATATTTAAAAAGTCCTTAGGATTTAAAAGTACCAAAACAAGTGAAGAGCTATATGGAAGAATTTTCTTCTGAGATTTTTAAATCGCAAACCTTTTTCAGCAATAAGATTTAAAATGAATATATGTTTGGTAAAATTACCTGCAAGCTTAGATACTCCCATGATGTTCGACCATAGGATACCGATCGTGATAAACAACTGATGACACGTTCCAATAGCTCCTCGGATCTTCTTTGGTGAAATCTCCGCCAAATACAACGATGCTAAACTTACATTCAAACCTGAAGATAGAATAAACAAGATAATAAAGAAAACAGGAAAAACTAAGATTAACAAATATAAATTCAAACTTGAAAGGAGTAGGTTTTGAAGAGGCCCAAAAATGGCCCCTATTTCTAACTTAAATTTCAAATTATGATTAATTGACCTATATCACTATGAATCAAGGCTAACACAATGACTAGATAAGAAATGTCTTTTGGATGGAAATTTACGTTCTTGCATTCTATTCATGACCCAGAATGCATTTTTCCTGAAATGGTTAGTTGATCTAGAAATAAACATACCACAATGCAATCCTACTAATGCTCTATGAACTATGATAACCTCAAATGAACGTGCAACGATTGGAATACCACCACAAATGGCCGCCAAAAACATGATTACAGTTATAATAATCATCCCTTTCTTCCTGAAAATAAAATAAAATATATAATCTGTTAACTGTGATAACTAATAAATAGAATGTGATTTATTGCAATGTTTTTATTATCTGATATGAAAATTGTGACTAGATAGTTTTTGCAAACAAACAAAATAAACTGCTTTGCTGAGCGCAGCTAGATACGCCCGCAGAGGTCCAACCCTGAACAGTTGGGGCAAAAATGGACACAATATTCAAGCTTGATTCAGGTCTGAATTTGGATTGTAATTAAATATTTGACATATTAAAGGTTTTTGAATAAATGTAGTCAAAGAACTTGAAATACTTGAAATTGGTTATATGAATTGAATTTATATTCAATTAAAGATTTCTTGCTGTTGTGCAATACTTAGTAAATCTGTTGTCAGACTATAAACAAATAAAGTTCAATTAATTCTCAATGTCATATTAGAAATTTATGAAAATAAAAAGGGAGCTTACATCAATAGATATAAACAATTCACCAAAGTTTGATGAGAATTGGTGACAGCATTTTTGAGTTATTGTCCGAAAACTGGAAAATCACCCCTTTTTTTAATGAATAAAACCCCATAACTCAGAAACGTAAAATCTAAATTTGATAAAAAACGAAAGGGAGCTCACGTCAATAGATATAAACAATTCACCAAAGTTTTATGCAAATTGGTTAAAGCATTTTTGAGTTAATGTCCGACATGTTGACGACGGACAGACGGACGGACGGACGGACAGAGGTATACCATAATACGTCTCGTAAACGGGCATTTAAAAACTCGTATCAAATTCCCTGAAAAATTTGTAATTAATTCCAGAGTCCCGATATATGTAATCTCGAGATCCCACCAAAATAAAGGCCCAATCCCTAATTCCCGCAAAAATAAAGGCTCAATCCCGACGTCCTGAAAAAGGTCCTTCTGCCCCTATAAAATAACTCCAATCACCTCTTTTCACATTGAATCACTATACATCCCTAAATGTGCTTCTTAACTGAATCATTTAGTGCTTATTGTCAGTCAATTTCAGTCTTTTTCTCTTAAGTGACAGATAAAATAAAGGATTAGGAAATACTTCACCATCTGAAGCATGACACACTATACATATATGTATACATTTATAGGGTTACGCCCCTATTTTCTTATTTAATCTTATAATCTGTGTGTAATGTTCTTTTTTTTTTTTGCACTTTTTCTTTTTTAGAGAAAATTGGTTCATCATTCTTCAATTTATGGTTTCACTTAACCTTTTGGTTTCTTTCTTCTTGTCTTATACATTTTGATGATGCAGTTGTATTCTAAAACCTGAAAAATCTTGAACCTTGCCTAAATTACCTTCCAAAATAATCAGCAAATTTTCCAGATGTAAAAGCTCCAATCATTCCAAACAAAACAAAAATTGCAACAGTCACAGACCAGAGGAGTTCAATTTTGTCATTTTTCATGGAAGCCACTTTGATTTGAGTAATAACTTTACCGATATCGAAACCGGTTCCATTACCCGATGCCGTAGCATTAGTGTCTGATGTCACTGTGAGATTCTGCATCTTCATATTCTCCATCATTTCTAGGTATTGATCTTTGATTTCAAACCAATTTTCTGGGAGCTGCTGTCTCCTTATCATTATTGTTTCTACATAAAATACACGTATCACCTGAAAATAAATTTGAATGAAAGTTTTTGGTGTTGAAACATTCATTGAAAAACCTGAAAAAGTTCACAAAAATGTTTTCTTCTTAAAATATGTAAATGAAGATAGTACTTTGACCTATAATGGTTTACTTTTATAAATTGTCACTTGGATGAAGAGTTGTCTCATTGGCACTCATACCACATCTTCTTATATCTATATACATTGAAAAGATGGCGATTAATTCTGTGGTCTTATATGTAAATATATACATTGACACTATTTTCTTCCCATTGCGCATATTTTATTATTATTCATAGAACGTCCAGTGCCTGTGGAGCAACCAATGAAGTACATGTGTATGGTTTCTACTGATTCCTTAATTGAAAAAAATCCCTGTATAGCTTGAACAAGAGAATATTGTCAAATTTAAACATTGGAATATTTTGGTACTGAAAAATATTTTGTAACTTCACCCCTCTCAACAGTTAAATTTTAAATATTTAAAGAGCTCTGCAAGCCTCGTGTTTGAAATTTTATGTTTTGAGTGGAGAAACATTGTTACACATTTGATACATTACAGTGGTGGAATCTTTTTGTAAAGAAGCAACAGTAATTAAGTGAGAACTTACAAATGATGTGAAAATTTAACCCCTATGCGAAAAGGTTTATGAATTGAAATAGGGATAACAATCTGTGAAAATATTCATGTCGACAGTATAGACTAAGAAAGATTACAGTATAAACTGTGTTAAATTAATCTATCAAAATAACCTGGTATTTTAAAATTATGAAAAGTAAGACTTACCCCTGCTGGGTTGTTGACCACACCAATATTGTACCCGTACAGGAAACTGTTGCCAATGACACATATTGCTACACTGAATAGCAGTGTGAAAGTATAATTTATCTCTCGCTGAAAGAGAAAGATTAAAGATGTAATTTTACTTCAAATTCATGAGTTTTTAAACAATTAGTAGTTTTCTTTTTTGTTGGAAATGTTTTTGTCATTTGTGTAAAAATTTTCTAAAAACAAAGCAAGTGGAACATCAACCACGCCCAATCTTCAAATATTAAATTATAGGATCCCCCTCATGTAATTTAAGCTGACTGTTTTATAATTTCGTATATCATTGTTCAATGAAAAGATACTGAAAATTGTTGCAAAGATTCAAAAATTTATTCCAAAATTTCTATAGAATGCACTGTAAAAAGCTAGATAAGGGGGAATAACTTGCCTTTCATTGCATACCTAGACCATTGTTTATAAAGAACAAGAAGATTAATGGGCAATTAGCTAATGTTAAAACTTGAAAGGTACTACAGATAGTTGCCACTTACACTGACATGACTGATTTTCATGTTAAACATTCTTAATGAGTCAGACGTAAACAAATATTTGCATAATGATATTGCAAATTAGCAATTTGTTCAAAATCCAAAAAAATTTAGACTAAAACCATAAAAATAAACAATATTGCACGTACAGTCACTATGAACTAATCAAGTGAAGTTTGTAATGATTTTTCACAGTATTTGAGTGATTAACAGTGAAAGAGAATGCTTGCTGATTAGTTGGAGAGAATTCACTGTGGAACTTATTTTGTTTAATAAATATACAAATTACTTCTCCCTCTCCATCCCCAAATCACTAGCAACCACATTGTTTCACTACCAAATCCCTTTACCCAAAATTGCTTCCATCAACAGAAACCCTGAAGCAACCTTTTTTGGTAAAGCAAAAAAGAGGAAGGGTCAAGACCATAAGCTGACACAACTGCAAGCATAATATACATTACAATAAAATGAAAAATTCCCCAAACCCACTAGTACTGCATATAATAAACAAAAAATCAGTTCTTAAAGAAATGATTAAAAGCTGAACAATTGCATAAAATTATACATTTAGAAGGATTTTATAAAATATAGAAAAAACCCACAGTATTCCTACCTCTGTAGAACGTAACCTTGAAAACTAGTAAAGAAAAAACAAATACTTAAATGAGTTGTTTTTTTCCCATTTACCACCAGTCAATGACAGTATGCACAGAAAATGTTAAAGCTGAAAGTACTAGTGTGTATGTACTTGTGATGGATGATGCTGAGGTTGTTTATTTCTTCATGTAAAGTACATCTGTCAACATGAAATTGACATGAGGAATTTTTATGTGATGAACTGACCAATATATATGTCTGGTGATCTACTTTGTCCAACAAGAAAATTAATGGTGTGTTTGATCTGCACATACATTTTTTCTTGTACATGAAGTCTAGTTATTTTTAAATACAGTGAAGATACAGTTATTCAAAATGACATAATTTTTTTTTTTTGAGAAAAAAAAAAACTTGATGTAATAACTTGCCAACACTAGAAAAAGAACCAGAAAAATGAAAATTGGCTAAGACTATATAAAATAAGAATTCTTTAAACTTCATACTTTCTCTTATCATTTTTTATTCTTTAAACAGACTAGCACCTAAAAGTTGTGAATAAAGGGGAGGTGACTGTGCTCAGGGCCCTTTATGGCATAAGAATCCCACAGATGATCAATGCGTTAAGATAATTATTAAGTATGTACAAAGTTATTTTTTTTCAAATAGTTTGAAACTTCTCTGAGATTTTGGGGTTAAATGATAGCATAAATTAAATTTTTCTACAGATTATGACACAAATTCTATATTTTGACACAGATATGTGAGTGCATAAATTTTAGCACATGTATGCAAGTTCCACAAATACAATAAACTATTTTCGTAATACCGTCTTTTGACTCTGGATTATATAATTTTTCAACATTTTTACCTACTCTATGGTAGGACATCCTGGTACTCTGTCAGGTAAGAGCTACCAAAAGAATTAAATCAAACATATAATCGGTGCAATTTGGGGGGAAAGTTTACTGTTTTCTAATGATTTTGTTGTGTATAGAAAACACAAAACAATCAATTTTCCTTCCAAATTGTACAGATCCTATGCTTGATTTTAATTCTTTAAGTTGCTCTTACTTGACCGAGTACCAGGATGTCCTTCTACAGAAAAGGTAACCTGTCTAAAAAATATAAATTCTGGAGATAAAAGTCGGTAACATAAAAATAGTCTATTACATAAAAAGTGTTGAAACCTGTAGTCAAATATTATAGTAAATTATTAAGTTAGTATTAATATTTAGGGGTCCTAAAACTATTTGAAAATTAACCTAAATCCATTATTTTTCCACGAAAAAAAATGTATAGAAGGGACTATTTCATTACATTTATTGTGACGTCATGGATTGTAAACTTCCTGATTTTGTTCTTTTATGTAAGTATTACCTTAACTTTTAAATAGACATAAAAGTAACTCTTAAGTTTAAACTTCATATTTCAGTGAAAAAATAGGCCAAAAAAGGCCCTAATCACACACCTTATTGTTTAACCAGAAACTATAGTTAAGCAGAAGTATTAATTCTTGTAACAGGAAGCATTCTTTTATTTTTTGAAATACACTTGAACCAAGGTTGGTTTTCTCCATTCAACAAGTGAGTTGGCACATAGTGAGAAAAACATTTAAGTGCACAGTACATCATGAACATGGAAATCTCCTATGCTCACCTTGTGAAGTGGCCATTTCATTTTTGGTCTTGCAACTTAAACCTTAAATGATTACTGTAAATTCAGAAATTATTGTGTGCATTTATTATTGCGATTTTGTCAATTAAGACTAAAATGTGATTTTAATTTTTGCGATATTGAGAAAAATCCTGTTTAATTCATATAAAAAGTTTCAAAATGCGAGTTCAAATTATTGCCATTATAACCCTGTCGTATTTTTCGCAATAATAAAAACATCGCAATAATTTCTGAATTTACAGTAGTTGTACTTTGTATTCAATATTTTACATTAATCAGAGACATTTTAGCGAGCAGAAGTACCTGTGCATGTAAATATTTATAGTAGGCAGGTGTTAACGACAAAACAACCTCAGCTGTAGGTACGTAGGTACAAAAATTGGTAAAATGGGTATAAACATCATTGCCGTCTGTCAAATTGTTTTCTTTATTTACATAATTTAAGTTGTAGTATTTGGCCACTCCAGGTTTTCTCTATGTATTTAGAATTGTTTCACATTTTGACAAACTCATGATACTGGTGACTTTTATAGCTTTCTATACAGAATGAATTTGCTCATTGTTGAAGATAGTACTATAGTACAATGACTTGTAATAGTTCATATCCTTGTACTTTGGCCTTGATAAATATTTGTCTAATCATACCACAACTCTTTATTTATATATTTTACATATTATCTGTCCTAATTATCAATAACAGCCAAAGTTCATGAAGTACAAAAATGTAGACAATAAAAGCGGGATAAGGTATGTAGGGTAACCCAAAACAAACACATATTTTTCTTGGCCTTAAAGTCCACACCAAACAGTACATTTGTTAAAAAATTCACATGTAACATTTAATTTAAATGTTGAAACATGTACAAAAGAATTTTAAACATTTAAAACATGTCAAATAATTGTAATTTAAATATCTTATACAAATATAAAAATGAATAGATGATGTTTACATAGATAATTACTTTACTTTATAATTTATTATCAAAATATACAAAGCTACATTTGAAATCAAAGTCAATAAATTGACAACAGCCTTTTTTGAAGTCTTTAAAATTACCACCATGAGGTGTGAAACCTACGTCAATTTGATTAATAGAAATATATACCGGTAGGAAAATACTTTTTTCAAGGAATTTGAGAATGTTTCAAACATTTGATAACAATTGACGAATTTTCCAAAAATGTTAAAAATGCAAGCCGGAAGAGTGTTGTTTTAAATGTTTCAAACATGTTGAATAGTTGAAAATACCAAATATAGACAAATATCCCAAAATAGCTCTAACAATCAATGCAAGCAGGAAGAGTGTTCTGAATAGAAATATTGTTTTTCATTGATATAAAGATTTACGTCAAAATGTCACCAAGTTCATATTTACTTTTATGAATGAATAACCTTTTTCAATAGAATTCACTCCTCTAAAACTAAATTGTACCCAACCAGACCTAATATCAACTTTAAATTGGACAACTTAACTTTAAACAAATCTTGAATATCCTGTTTGTTTATTAATGTGAAGTGATTCTGACGATTTTCAAGAAATATACTCGTAATCTTGGTAATGTTTACAAATTAAGAGTCACATGTTATACATATTATATATGCCCAAATAACTAGGTAATTTCTTGTCAAAGACCAAAAGTCCTTTGGAATGACATCAAAATATAAACTGAAGTGTAGGTTATACATCAACAAGACAGCAACCCAACGACAATGTATTAAGATTTAATCATGTTTTTTGCTTTTTTCCATAAAAACAAAGCATTTCAGGTCAAAGTTCAAATGCACTTGTAGGATGATCATCACAAGGCCAAGGGCAATGTTACCCCTACTCCCCTGGACTCCTCCCTTATGTCATTTTTCAAAAGATCATCTTTACATGTAAATTTTGGAATGATTCTTAAGTCAGGAGCAAAAAAAAAAAAATAAACTGGTACTTTGGACATGTTGGAAAGAGTTCCATATGGCGCCCTCACACTATTATCTGCAAGGTGATATTGTGTTTCTTTGGTTCAGTTGGCTCCTTTCTGTACTCAAAATTTAAATACACCTTACTCTGCAGTCATGTGATTTATTTTTTTTACTTTTCAGATACAATATCTATTCTAAAAACTTCAAGTTAGTATATGTAATGGAAATTTTTTTGTACATGTTGTACAACTGTGCACACATTATTAAATAATTATAAGGGTCACAGAAGTTGGAACTTATAAATCATGTAAATGAATAAAATTGATATGTGGAAAAATACAAATGTTTCAATTACGAAATATTCATTTGTAAACATCTCTAGCAAACGTTTTTACATGTAAAGACCTTTTAATAATATTGCTTATAAATTCTCAATCTCAATAAATAATAATCTATAGTACTTTATACTAACACTCCTTAACATGACCATAAATATATTGACTATAATACATGTATATACTTCCATGACGTGATAATTGATTTGAAATTGATGACATCATTTCATTCATAAACATGATGAATGTTATATTAAAGTAATTATAATGATTAAATTTATAGAAAAATCTAAATCAAAAATTTATCATACGCCATAAATGAATAAATATTGATCAACATGACTTGTTTAAGCTCCAACCACAACAAATGTATATTAATTCTAATAAAATGCTCCGCAGGGCGCAGCTTGATACGACCGCAGAGGTCGAACCCTGAACAGTTGGGGGAAGTATGGACACAACATTCAAGCTTGATACAGCTTTGCATTTGGATTGTGATTAAATATTTGACACAGCATAGGTTTCTAACACAGATTGAATGTGGTCTAAGAACTTAAAAATTTTAAATTGGACATTCACCTATTATGGTCCAATATCCAAAATCTAAATACATGGTTAGATTCAGCATATCAAAGAACCCCAAGAATTCAATTTTTGATGAAATCAAACAAAGTTTAATTTTGGACCCTTTTGACCTCAATGTGGACAAAGTTGATAACGGGGCCCAAAAATCAAAAATCTAAATACATGGTTAGATTCAGCATATCAAAGAACCCCATATATTCAATTTTTGTTGAAATCAAACAAAGTTTAATTTTGGACCCCGATTTGGACCAACTTGAAAACTGGGCCCATAATCAAAAATCTAAATACATGTTTAGATTCAGCATATCAAAGAACCCTAAGAATTCAATTTTTGTTAAAATCAAACTAAGTTTAATTTTGGACCCTTTGGACCTTAATGTAGACCAATTTGAAAACGGAACCAAAAATTAAGAATCTAAATACACGGTTAGATTCGGCATATCAAAGAACCCCAATAATTCAATTTTTGATGAAATCAAACAAAGTTTAATTTTGGACCCTTTTGACCTCAATGTGGACAAAGTTGATAACGGGGCCCAAAAATCAAAAATCTAAATACATGGTTAGATTCAGCATATCAAAGAACCCCATATATTCAATTTTTGTTGAAATCAAACAAAGTTTAATTTTGGACCCCGATTTGGACCAACTTGAAAACTGGGCCCATAATCAAAAATCTAAATACATGTTAAGATTCAGCATATCAAAGAACCCTAAGAATTCAATTTTTGTTAAAATCAAACTAAGTTTAATTTTGGACCCTTTGGACCTTAATGTAGACCAATTTGAAAACGGAACCAAAATTTAAGAATCTAAATACACAGTTAGATTCGGCATATCAAAGAACCCCAATAATTCAATTTTTGATGAAATCAAACAAAGTTTAATTTTGGACCCTTTGGACCTCAATGTGGACCAATTTAAAAACGGGGCCCAAAATCCAAAAACTAAATACACGGTTAGATTCAGCATATTAAAGAACCCCATGAAATCAAGAATAAAACCCCATTGAAATTGGTCAAGAAATAAGCAATTTATAGGAAGTATCTTCTTTTGCACAATCCTGTGCTATTAAATATTTCTTGCTATTGCGCAATACTGTACAATTGACAATTTCTTGCTATTGCGCAATATTGTGCTATTGGATATTTCTTGCTATTGCGCAATACTGTGCAATTGAAGATTTCTTGCTATTGCGCAATACTGTGCAATTGAAGATTTCTTGCTATTGTGCAATACTGTGCAATTGAAAATTTCTTGCTATTGCACAATACTTATTATATAATAATTTACACATCCTGTTTGGTGTGTATCTCCTACCATATCATTATTATTTGATTTTAAATATAAATCAGAAATAACCAACTTAAAATGGAAAATTTTAAAAGAAACAAAAAAGGAAAAAAAGAAAAAAAAGGAAAAAAAAATAAATCCCCCCCAAAATTTTTTGAACCCCCATTATGATTCATCACCCCCAAACTCAATCCCAGTCTTCCCTTTGTGGTATGGTACCTTGCAGTACAATTTCAGAGAGATCCATACACTTGAACACAAGTTATTGTCTGGAAACTAGAAAAAAATGTGTTTTTTGGCCCCTTTTTGGCCCCAAATTCCTAAACGTTTAGGGCAATTACCCCCAAACTCAAACCCAGCTTTCCCTTTGTGATATAGAACCTTGTAGTACAACTTCAGAAAGATCCATACACTTACACACAAGTTATTGTCATGAAACTAGAAAAATGCTTGTTTTTTGCCCCTTTTTTGGCCCCTAATTCCTAAAATTGGAGGCAATTACCCCCAAAATCAATCCCAGCATTCCTTTAGTGATATGGAACCTTGTGGTACAATGTCAGAGAGATCCATACACTAACACACAAGTTATGTCTGGAAGTTACAAAAATGCTTATTTTTGGCCCCTTTTTGGCCCCTAATTCCTTTACTGTTATTACCATAACCCCCAAAATCAATCCCAACCTTCCTTTTGTGGTATTGAACCTTGTGGTAAAATTTCATAAAGATCCATTCACTTAAACTAAAGTTAGAGTGCGAAAACCAATGTGTCTTCGGACGACGCCGGACGACGACGACGACGACGCCAACGTCATACCAATATACGACCACAAAAATTTTTTTGCGGTCGTATAAAAAATTATGAACAAATATAGATCATCGTGACTTGATTAAATTCTAGACACAACAAATATGCAAATAACTTTAATTTTAATCTCTACATGTATATATTACAAAACTGCAAGTAGTTAGGAATATTTTAATGTCATGATCGTAAATTTAATTTAATCATATTTTAGCCTACAGTACTTCTCTGAAAAGGTAGGTTTCGTTCATAAGCTTTTAATCTTTTACAGGTGTATTAAAGTCACTAGTATGTCCTTTACCAGACATTCATTGAACCTACATATGTCTACTCAAACACTATTGCATCATACACATTGTAAAACAAAAATTTGCACCCAGTTGAACTTCTACATTCAGAATGTCAATAAAACTTCATCCCCAATCTGACAGAATTTCACTTCAAAATTTTTATATTTTGCATGTTAACATAGGATTGTTAGGAAATCAAACATGAATTTATACAGGAAGTCTATAGACTTATAAATTTATATGCAGGGTGTGAAAGGGTTAATCATTATGTTCATATATGTACTTAATTCAAGGAAGATAACAAAATATAAGAGTCAGGGCTGATATTTAAAAAAATTTGTAAGGGTACCGCAGAACCCAGTGTCTCACCTACTTTTGCTGTTAGTCGCAGGCTCAACAAAAATGGGGAAAAAATTATTAAAAATGTTCCTCTAGATACTATCTTTTGATTGTAAGAAGTTCTGTTCAAGTTTGGTAAAAATCCAAGAAGGTTTATGAATCTAATAAATGTTTTAAAAACTTTAACTGCAGACTTTACGTAATGATAACTGGAATAAAACTAAGTCCATTTATAAGTAATATACGGAAAAACAGGAAATAAATTTTTACAAAATTTCCTTCTAGAAACTAGCTTTTGATCATGAACAAGCTTCTGTCCAAGTTTGGTACAAATTCAGGATAGTTTAAGAAAGTTATTAAAATTTTGAAAGCTTTAACCACAGAGTGAATGTAATGTTAACTGGCAGAAAAACGAGTAAAATACGGATAAACAGGATTTTTTTTTACAAAATTTTCTTCTGGTTACTATCTTATGATTATAAACAAGCTTCTGTCCAAGTTTGGTATAAATCTAGGATAGTTTAAGAAAGTTATTAAAATTTCAAAAACTTTAAGCACAGAGTGAATGTAATGTTAACTGGCAGAAAAACTAAGTCCATTTATGATTATAACACGGATAAACAGGATTTTATTTTTTACAAAAATATACTTCTGGATACTATCTTATAATTATTAACAAGCTTCTGTCCAAGTTCGGTTGAAATGCAGGATAGTTTAAGAAAGTTATTAAAATTTGAAAAACTTTAACCACAGAGTGAATATTTGTGGACCCCACTGCCGCCGATGACATCGACGGAATGTAGGATCGCTATGTCTCACTTTTGCGACAAAAGTTGCAGGCTCGACAACCAGTTTAATTAAGATATCCAATCATAGCAGGGGCGGAACCAGCATCCAGCCATTTTTAAAAGGGTGTTCCATCCATATGTCCCCATTCAAAAGCATTGATCGACAAAGAAATGGGGGGTTCCAACCCCCAGAACCCCCCTGTATCTGCCACAGCGTAGTACTTACTAATTTATCATAGGGTATGTAGAAAAATCTGTCTGTTTGGAACAAATCTTAACTTAAGTAGTTGTATGCATATCAGCCCTAAGTTTTTCAAGGCATACAAGCCCCTGCTATGATTGGGTATCTTCCACAAAATGGAACACCGGGCAAATATTTCCAAATACTTGTTTATTTACTTGACTTGTGATTTGACATGTTACAAGAAATGCAGAAAATGAAAAAATCAGTCTATATCTTGGAATTATTGCTTTTAAAAGCATGTTACAATACATGTAAGCAAAGGAGGAGCTGTTTGCTATCTACAATTAATGTCTGTGTTTTAAATGACAAAAGTACATTTAAATTACTATAAACTTTACATCATGATAATAAATTAAGTATTTATAAAAATATGGTAATATACAATAAAAATATTTATAAATTAAAGATTTAAATGATAATTATTTATTTTCATTATTCATGTTATTAATAGGCAATTTATATTAATCCTTGTGAGAAAATTAACTTTTACATGTCATACAACAGAATCTGACATCAGAGAAAGTGAAACTTTCAAAGACATTATCATGATTATTTAATTCTGGTTTATGGTTCATCATACATTATTATATGTGCCAAATAGTTAAGACTTTCACTTGTCTAGACCTGAGTGATTAGCGGAAAAATCTATAACTAATTCGAACTTCTATACAAAGCAGATCAGACACGTCAGACCACTGAATGTTAGAAGAATTTCTCCCTTAATTCAATTCACTCGCAAATTTCACTTGAAAGCCAGAGACTTTGGTGAAAATCTTGCAAACTTCCAACCTTTAACCCCTAATGACCATCAATAAATCTGTAGAAATATTAATCATCTGTGCAATTCAGTTGCTAATTATAGAAAGTATTTTAACTGTGAAAGAAGCAATCCAAGGAAAGAAAACATTTCATCATTTTCATTGAATCGTTGTTGTCTCATATATGTCTGTCCACCAAAATATCATGAATACAGTAGATTCATTATTAGTTACATAGCCCGGCTACATTCTGGCGGATTTCAATTTCTCATGGATATAGGTAAAACAAAATTCAGCATTGAACGACGTAAAAATTCCCTAGTGGAATTTAATTTTCATGGATATAGTAGAACAACAAAATTCAGTGTTCAACTAAATGCAATTTCCTTATCTATATATAAATACCTAAGATATATCATGCATATAACAAGGAATTGTTTGAATCTGGAATAATTTTAATTCTGGAAATTTAATTGGAAATGTACATGTATGATGAAAACTAACCCAACTAAATACATGTAGGGTTAGCCATGAACGCATGTCTAACATGTCTAAGGGGGGTTAGTTAGTTCATACTGAAATATTCAGTGAAAGTGAAATTTACCTTAGTTAATTGGGTTCTAGTTTTCATCAAACATTTCTAATCAATTTTCCAGAAGTTAAAATTATTCCAGGTTCAAATAATTCCTTGTTAGGCCAAAAAAAATAATATGTGTGTTTCCTATTAAAATTATTACCTCTTGGAAAAAAATAGGGTAGGTAGGTAGGGATTTTTTTTTATTTTACCATTTTTTTTACATTGAGTCTATGGGAGGGACATTCTGACTCTAACAGTGCTTATTGAAAAATGACCAAAAAAACTTTAGGGTAGGCTATTTTTGAGCTTAGAAAATATGGAAGGTAGGGTAATAGGAAACACACATCTTTTTTTATTTGGCCTTATATGAAGATTTTGTCAAAACCATGGGCATGATGGATGAAGAAGCCCCTAAAATAGATTTTTTTTCCAAAATCCACTAATATTAGCACTCAAGAAGATAAATTTAATCCACAGTTGCTGTATCATGTGTATTACACCAAGATGTTATTAAATGAAATTGGATATTCTGCATTTATCATGCTTTACCAGAAAATCAGATCAAATTGCTGAAAGACCCCCTTCTAATTTTAACTTAATGAAATGTATCCTTTTGCATTAAACATGATTCATGGACATGTATCTTGGTGTAAATTAGATACAACCAAACAGGCTAACACCCTCATGTGTGAATCTAATACACAATCTACACAAATACATGTACCAGTACATGTAGCTATATGTAATATACAGTCCCCAGTAAATATTACAAAAATTTATGACAAAGACAAATGAGTTTTGTCAATTGTCAAATTAAATGCTGACTTTATTAACAACAGGAGGTCAAATTTAGTCATGTAAGCTAATATGATCATTTAAACATGGGGTGTTAAAACTAATTAATCAAATAGGCTTACTCTAATCTACATTTTGACCTACACATGTATATTGTTAAATTAAACTTAGTCCTTGAAAAAAGGTCATATGAACAAACCAAATTCTTTATATTGTAGTGCACTACATGTATAAGAAATCCATAATTGTGATTAGGTGAGAGATATTTTAACATTTGAACTCCCAGCATGCTTCTTTATTGAAAAAATGAAATTCTTTATATTGTAGTGCACTATAAGAAGTCCACAATTATATCTAGGTGACAGATATTTTAACATTTGAACTCCCAGCATGCTTCTATGTTGAACAAATGAAATTCTTTAGGTTGGACTATTAGAAGTCCACAACTATGTCTAGGTGATAGATATTTTAACCTTTGAACTCCCAGCATGCTTTTAAGTATCGAAAAAATGAGATTCTTTATATATATTGCATTATAAGAAGTCCACAATTATGTCAAGAAGGAGGAAGATATTTTAACCTTAGAATGTCTCGACATGGTAATAAGTATTGAAGCACTTATAACAAGGCTATGAAGTACTTTGACAACTATTATTGTATTGCATACATGTACTAACAGAAAAAAAAAGAAAAATAGTTTGGTAGCAGCATTTCTGTTGTAACTGTAACCATGGTAACCAAGAACAATGTCAAGTGTAAACTTTCAACACATTCTTATTTTCATGTTTCAAGGTAAAACTGTGAAATCAAAGACAGAAGTAAAATAACAAAAATACAGAACTCAAAGGAAAATTCAAAACAGAAAGTCCCTTAGCAAATGGCCAAATCAAAAGCTCAAACACATCAAACGAATGGAAAACAACTGTCATATTCCTGACTTGGTACAGACATTTTCTTATGTAGTAATTATGGTAAATGGTGGATTAAACCTGGATATAAATTTGTTGAAACTCTGGTTCAATTCTAACTTTTAATACATGTTAATTATTTTGTGCACAATTGTTCATAATTCAAAGCGTAAAACGACTTATGCAACTTCCCCCATATCATACAAATGTCAATATTGACATGTTATGCTCAGAAAGATATCTTTTTGTCACTTTGTATTGAGCCACGTCAATACAACATTTGTCTGAACAATATATAGATAAAAGAATGAAAATCATGTTAAGAAACAACAGATGCTTTAATTTTCAATTGATTTTAGTGTGGTTGTCAATTTAGCTGAATATGCAATTTTCAATTTATATCTATGTTATCTATTTCTTCCAAAAAGTACATGCATATCTCTAAAAAATAATTTATCGATAATGATAAATCAATGCTCTTCGTCTTTGATTTTATTTGGTCTTTTGACATTTTTGATTTGAGACTCACTGATGAGTCGTTGTAGAACAAACTCACATCTGGTGTACAAAATTATAATTATGAATTATGAATATTTACGATTTTTTTTTCATCACACTAAATTTTTTCGGACGACGATGACGACGTGATACCAATATACGACCGCAAAATTTTTTGCGGTCGTACAAAAAAATGAATACATATTTACAGTACATTAGTGACATTTGTTCTTACTCCTAAATGCTCCATGCTTAGCCAAGAAGCAGCAAATACCACTTTTTAGTCCATGGTTTGACCATTTGACCTGGTCGTTGATTGAACCCACAACCTCCAGCACTCTAATTGTAAGTGAGCAGGCTACCACTAGATCATTGAGGCAGTTACTTACACATAATCTTGTCATTTGTAATTTTCTGTTTTGATGTACATTGTACAGTCTATCTTGTCATTTGTAATTTTGTTTTGATGTACAGTAGATCTTGTGATTTGGAATTTTCTGTATTGATGAACAGTCGATCTTGTCAATTGTAATTATCTGTTTTGATGTACTACCTTGTCATTGATAATTTTCTGTTTTATGTACATGTAACAAAGATCAGACTCTCACTCAAGTCATTAAAATATACATGTTACTCTAATCTCAAATTTGTTTTCTTTATTTATCGAGCTAGTTGATGGCATTTTATCTTAGGATCTCATTGCCAGGCTCTTGTATACATGTATGTCCTGGATTTCACCAATTTTAAAATGAACTATAGTACAATAAACTGTTTGAAAGACAGCAACAACCCTGGATTACATTGTCATATATTCAGAGGAGGTATTATCCTGTATTTACTATTTCAATGTATTTAATGATATAATTAAAGTAGAAAAAAATTGTTTGAAAATAATTCTTTTGAAATTAATTTTATTTAAATTAAGAGCACTTACCTACATACATGTATAATAAAATGTACCAAGTTCCATGCAAATTAATACATTTTATTAAAGTTTATTATTTGAAAGTTTTTGTATTCATATGCATACATTTTTAGACTCTTTAATCATGTTAAGTTATATAGATACAATGGATAAGCGTTGAAAAGCGGGCGAATGAAAAACAAACCATTCGCCCGATCTAAATAAAAAAAGAAATTACTTTTGACATGTTCATGATGTTTGAATCAACAAATCAATAGACAACTTTCGAGTTCGATGCATTTCCGTCAAAAACTCTGGTTTTAGTGAACATCATTCGTGCGTTTAGGGGCATCGTCACTTCCTTTCCAATGTTGAGCAAGTGGTTGGAAAACTATAATGCTATATTGCACGAATTCGGCAAATTAAATTCTCATAATTGACAATCAGCACTAACTGTCATTAGGGAATTGTGATTAAGTACTTACAAAACAAACATTATTTCTAGTTTATCCTGCACAATGACGATCACTAAGACGCTTGATGAACGTTAATAGTGCAGGGATACAGGCGATCCCCTCTATCTGGTAAATGACGTCATAAAGGCGTGCATAATTGACGAGTTTTTTCCGGTGAAGGATGAACTCGAAAGTGGTCTATTTATTTTTTTTCAAAATATCTTCACCAATCACTTGTCATGTAATACAATCTATAAAATCTGAAAGAATGATGCAATTACAAGGTGCAAACACCCATCCTTGTCTAAATATAACTGATGCAAGGAAACCACTTGTATTTACATGTATATTTAATTGGTATTTCCTTGAAAAATCATCCTGAATATCCTGAAACAACTCCCATTAAAAAATTAACAAGAATTTTTATATCAATGAATATATTTGTACTTCATCCAATGAAATATTTGATTTAATCTGAGACTAGTATGTGTTATAGTAGTCTCAGATTTAATTTGATAATCAATTCATATAGGAACATTATCATTAATAAATTCCATCATAAAATCATGTGTTAACACCGTCATGAGATTTTTACAACATGAAAACGATAAAGAAATAAAAGTATTAAATTTGAGTCAGATCAAATCAGGTTTCAAACGTGGCAATAATTTAAATACCACAGAAACATGAATATCCATACACAGACGAATTTATAGTAGCCATGTTACAAGAAAGCCATGCGTATTGTCACGGAGATGTTTCTGTTCAGTTCTGAAATTTAAAATGTTATCTTGAGTTTAAAATAGTGAAATGATAATGACATAAGCCAATGATATTATTATACTCACTTCTGTCATGATTTTGAAGCGTGATCACTTAAATTTTTCTGATATATACTGTTTATTTCCCAAGTTAAATGAAGGTCAACTGGTACCTGTTGAACGGAAACCAGTTTTTATTTACGTCAACCCAAGGACCAATCAAAGTGCGCGATATGTACACTCCCGCTTCGTATTGTTAGTAAATAACTCCTCCACGTGTATTTTTCACGCAATTTCACTGAGAAACTATTCAAGGGAGTTTCAAAATTAAAAAACCCAACAACATATCTTTAACAGTACAGCAATTCTTAACCGACATGTGTTTTGCTTTTAATCAATTTCCGTATCAAATTGTTAATTCCAGCCTCACAGGGAAGATTAATTAGTTATAAAGCGTGCATCTGGGAACAGTATGTCTAACAATATATATGTTCCTGCGTGCATGCAGTGAGTGTGTAACCCTCTTAAAATAAAGTATTGTTGTTGTTGTTGAATCTTTGTAGAATGTCTCAAAACTTGATGATTCTACCGGGTCCATTCACTTCATTTCTAAGCATTTACCCCCTTTTATTTTATCTACTTGTGTCAATTTAGGGTATAATCCTGGCGAAGTCTCTTAGCCTGTTTTTCATAAAGCTTATTTCTTTTTCCCCGTTTAAACAGAAACTTTGGACGTTCGAAATTCAAATGTTCTGTTCGGTTTTTTTTTTTACTTTTTTACTTCTTTACACATTACAACAAAATTCGGTAATTGAAGTTTAGCTTGATACGAATTACCCGGCTTTCAGTTTGGATATCGTTATTTGAGCTACCGCTCCAAGACATGTTTGATTTCCCTCTACAAATATTGGGTGATAAAATAGAATCTATAATAAAAATGAGATTAAAACTTAAACGTCATCGAAATCCGGGTAGATTTTCCGCTATAATTAATATTTATACATTTCCTGATATTGTACAACAGCTTTGTGATTTACCCTTGGCTGAACCAAGGATTTGTATAGTTGGCTGAACACCTTTCTTACAAAGGTATCATTTAATTCACATCCATGAGCCGGAGCCGGAAGAAGGCCGATAAACTTAAATCATGACTAGTATATATATGTAAATATATAAATAAATCAAAGATGCTTGGTTGATTGGTGTTTTTCAAACGTCCAGTGCCAAATATTTCCTGCATATTCAGGAAAACAACAAATGATTAAAAAATTAATCCAATAGATATAAGATCTGCAAATTAAAATAGTTCGACTGGAATGAAGGGCGAACATTTCTACTGACTATAGAGGCAGACATTCTGCCTTGTAAAAGACAACCTATAATGATCTCAAAAAGGATTGATGCAGAGAGTGTTACACGCTTGCCACACGGAAATCGATTATATAGTCAAACGAACAGCGGCCCTCTTAAGTATGAGTTTCTGTCGGATAGGAGAGGTTCAGGGATGCCGACAATTTGCTATTCCTCAGTAAAACCTCATAGGGTTCAATGTAAACTGAACTCATTAAAGCAAACCACATGTTCATCATGCAGGATTTGTAATGACATCCTCAAAAATATAAGAGCTGCAATAGGAACATTAAGGCTGATCTGTATAGGGGTCCTTCATTTCTGTCTTATTTATATTTGTAGGCCATTTTTCTCTATTATTATATTTTTGCCCATCATTCTCTATTTTTCATATTGTAGATCCCCATTATTCTCTATTCTTTATTTTTTACCCTACTTTTCTTTATTTTTTATATTTTTTGTCCATTATTCTGCACTTTTTGACAATTATTTTCTCTTTGATTCTGTAAACCCAGTCAAGACCCTCATTAAACGTTCCGTCCGTAAGTATAACCGTCTTTTGTCCACAACCCCTGCATCTAACTATTGAATGGACTTTCATGGAACGTTGGAACTTTCAGAGATTCTTTGGCACCCAATGGCGTTTTGTGCCTTTAATTCTTCTTTTTTCGGAACAGACATATATTTGGTGTTTTCTATTGGAAAACGTTAACGTTGTCGCTATAATTTTTCTATGAATAACATCTGTATAATTCTGTAGGAAACACCAGTATACAAAGAGAACCTCCCAAAAGTACTTTTTTTTTATTTCTAGAACAAGGTAACACAGAAATATCTTTGAATATTAAATGTTCTTTTACAGAATATACTGAAATCTATAGATTCTTGTTAAAACAGTTGCTAAGGAGCCTGGGGAATCCGAGTGCAATTTTGAACAAATCAATAATCTTGTGATACAGTAAAAACTTATCCCAAATGTTTATTGTTTTTCTTTCTTTCTATCTTTCTATCTTTTTATTGATCAAATGCTAATTTTAATGATATTTTGAAGGTTATTCAATTTCGTGTGGTTTGGTATGAAGTTTCGTATTTTACACTTAATTCCTCTCGTTTACATCAATTTATGAGTGTATGATTTCATGAAATAATTGCTATTGATATTTTTTATGTCGTCTGACATCTTTGAAGTTCTTTCTTCAGCAATGTGATATAGTAATTGCTAACAAAGTATGTCATCTCGATAAATATAATGTATGTATATACTGGCCTATTTGGCAGAAATTCAAATAATACAATTTGAATAATATGGACAATTAATTCACTGGGTTAGTATGTCGAGTTCTGGTAATTTAATACTATTGATATTATCAACAATATAGTAAATCCACCACGTCACCATAATTCTCATAAATAATGTTATAATGTCGTATCCTATAGTGATATAATACTTTACCCAAATTTACAAAGTCATTGACAAGGACATCAAAATTAAAAGATACAAGAAAAATATTATAAGAAGAAATTGAAATCGACAGACCAGGCTTTGTAAGGCAGGAGAAGCCACTATTTGTACGGGCATATGTAGAATCAAAACAAACAACAATGAAGCCAATGGAGGGAAAACGACAAACATACAAGAGGGGCGTAAAGGGGGGTAACTGCACGGAAGAACGGGAAATAAAATTGCCATTTCACGATGAACGAACAATTAAAAATTTCTTGCACGTTGATCATTTTACCGATTTCACGAAACACGGTGAATAACGAACCTTTTTCACGGCTACACGTGCAATAAAAATGACAAAACACGTTGCACGAAAATAACCCTTTACCACCCTCATACAACGCAGAACAATGCTTTTAATCAAAATGGCGGATCTCAGACCCGATGCATGAACCCCATTTTTTGTTGTTTAATTTCTCTTAAATATTTCAACCTATTTTCACTTATTTTATATATTCTTGCTCTTATATCTATACGATCTTACAATAACAGAAGCTAAAAAGTCTGCTCTCTACAATTAATTTAATTTCCACAAATAATCAAGAAGAAGGATGCCTTTTCTGGATTTTCATTCATAAAGAACTCTCAAAGCCAAATATTTGAAAGCCAAGGATGTAGTTGAAGAGCTATATGACCAAAAAAAGACCTAAACATGATAGCCAAATTCATTTAAGGTCAACTTTGCCTGAGGAAGTTGAAACAATGAAACTTCAAACTATTCAATGAATAATTCCATTTAGTGTTAGAATTATTCCCATGAGAACGAAGTACTATTGGCATGCTTCCATTATCTGTGAGCATTGTTTATGTGGTTTATATAGATCTGTTTACTTTTGCCTGTGTGCCTTTGTCTCTGTTTTAATCTCGATTTCACATTGACTGTATTATCTGTGGGATATGCATTGTTATGCGATATACTGTTTACTTGTGCCTTTGTTTTTAATCTCAATTTCACAGATAAATTTTGTACATATGTAGCGAATTCTGTGGTTTTTATAGAGTTTATTTTCATGCATAACATAATAGTCAGTGTTTTTTATTGACACATTCTCGAGCTTAAAAATATCGAAGCTGCCTTTTTTTTAGATGAGTGAATGTTGAAAGTACTGTACCATTTATTTGCCTTTTAGCTGTTTTGATCCGAGCGTCACTTATGAGTCTGTAATTTAAAACGTACCCGAACTTTGGCATTCTTGATAAAAAATATAAACAGAATTCTGTCTTCAATTCATTGTGGTACTATTAAAAAAAATGATAGTTCTTTTTGTAGGAATATATTACTTTTTTTAAATAGGCCAAAGTAGGAGAGTCTTTCATTTCTTTATTCTTTATTTTTTAAGACATTTATTCTCTATTCTATATTCCTTTGGCCTATTATTCTATATTCTTTATTTTTTGTCCTATTTTTCTCTAAGCGTTATTATCTTTTGCCCATTATTCTCTATTCTTTATTTTTTGTCCTATTTTTCTCTATTCGTTATTATGTTTTGCCCTATATTCTGCACTTTTTGATCATTATTCTCTGTTCTTCCGTAAACCCCATCCAGACCCTCAAGTATAGGATTCAGTTATTGCATAAAACTATTTTAATGAAATCACTTCCAACGTTCAAACGTCAGAAAATTAAAATGATTGCCAAATAAATTTCGTCATTTTATTTCTTTAAACATGGCAGCTGCCCAAAAGTGGAAAACTTCTATTACATATCAAAAGTTCAATACTCGATAATAATTATATTGATATAAATGACAATAAAAAATTCCAATAAATTATTCTTCTTTTAAATTACATTCTCCATTTTTGAAAAAAAAACATGTGCATATAATGGAGGGTATGGATGGGATTTTGCAGAATAGAGAAAATAAGACGGAAAAAATAAAGAATGATGGCACAAATATTTATATCAAGAATAGAACAAATGGTCTAAAAATTAAAGAATACATAATTGAAGAAACCCCAGGACCTTGTCGGCAAATAACAACTTTTCGGAGTACGCTTTTGAAAATATTACGAAGTTCCGAAAAAGGCAAATTTAAGGATACCCATATTGAAAAGTATATAAGAAAGTAAACAAGAGGCTCTCAAGAGCCTGAATCGCTCACCTGTATTTCAGAGGAGAAGATTTTTAAATGTTAGAAAACTTGATGAACAAATTGTGTAAAATTGTCTTTAAAGGGCAATAACTCCTTAAGGGGTCAATGGACAATTTTGATCATATTAACTTTTTTGTAGATCTTACTTTGCTGATCATTATTGCTGCTTACAGTTTATATATATCTATAGTAATATTCAAAATAATAACAAAAAACTGCAAAAGTTTGTTAAAATTACCAATTCGGTGGCAGCAACCCAACAATGGGTTGTTCGATTCGTCTGATAATTTCAGGGCCGATAGATCTTGACCAATTAAACAATTTTACCCCATGTCACATTTGCTCTAAAAGATTTAGTTTTTGAGATATAAGCCAAAAACTGCATTTGACCCCTATGTTCCATTTTTAGCCATGGCGGCCATGTTTGTCGATGGAATAAAACTTCGGATACAATTTATAAACTAGATACCCTAAGGAACATTTAGTTAAAGTTTGAAGGTATTTGGCCCAGTAGTTTCAGAGGAGAAGATTTTTGAAATAGTTTACGACGACAGACGACAACAGACGACAACAGACGACGAAGACAGACGACGACGACAGACAACGACAGACGACGGACGACGACGGACGCCAAGTGATGGCATAAGCTCACATGGGGCCCTTCGGGCCCCGGTGAGCTAAAAAACAGAACAAGGAACAAGGAACAAGGAAAACAAGATGTAATCTTTTAATAACAAGTTATATTTGATTGCACAAAAAATACTTTTAATCTGACAGTTTAAATAGTATGCTAATTGTTATAGGCCAAATGATTGAGTTGTCATCAACACAAGTATTGATTCACGTATTTACATCAATATAACTTGTGCAGTGTAATTTCTAAAAGTATGTCCGGTTTCAAAATTCGGAACATATTTTGTTTGTAATTTAAAAACTATTAAATTAAATCTAGAAAAGACATATAGAGCGAAAACATACGAAAAGAAGAGTATTTGAGAGAATACATGAATAAGAGAACATGCCAAAAAAACACATAAATAAGCAAAAACAATCCAAATCCAGGTTTGAGGCACTGCAAGAGGACACATTTGAAAATTCTATAAGTCCCGTTAAAAGTAGGAAATGAACAATCTAACACACAATGATGCACTAAACAAACATGTTATTCAAAACACAAAACATCGAATACAATCAAAGGATACAAAGTAGTTGACAGAGCAACATAATAAAAAAACACATAAATAAGCAAAAACAACACAATTTCCAGTTCCGATGCACTGAAAGAGGACACATGTAAAAATTCTATATGCCCCATTGATCGAAGTAAATGAACAACAAAACACAGAATGATGTTCTAAACAAATATGTTATTCCAAACACAAAACATCGAATATAACCAAAAGATATAAAATAGTTGACAGAGCAACATAATTAAAAACACATAAATAAACAAAAAAACAATCCACCTTCCAGGTCTGAGGCACTGAAAGAGGACTCATGTAAAAATTCGAAATGCCCCATTAAAATTAGTTAATGAACAATCAAACGCAGAATGATGTTCTAAACAAATATGTTATTCAAAACACAAAACATCGACTACAATCAAAGAACATAAAATTGTTGATAACAGTTATACAGCAAGTCTGCAGTTTTGAACACTTTGAGTAAATGAGAGATGAATTTTAGGAAATGCACATATATTTGTTTGAATCCTACTGCGAGCATGCTATATATTTACAACTAGAAAAATCAACTTCTTATATTGTTGTGCAGAATGCAGATCAAGAAAAACAAATGAAAACGAATCTACACATATGTATAAATAATATATATTTCATGTTTTGCACAACGATCTATAAGCGGGATTCGGCCACATATATTTGCATTTTGAAAAAATATTTTTTCTTAAACCAATTGTTTACATCACAAGGAAAAATACCAGAAATGTACTTCATTGATAAAATTCAATCTATAGACGAGTTTATTATCTCAGACATCTGTTACATTAACTGTTTATATTTTAAAATGTATGTATCATAAACAGAAACATATCAGAAGTTCAAAGGTTTACGATCATAACAGATGACACATGAATTTTAAATGTAAACACAAACATAACGAAAGTGATAGAACAGCATAATAGAATGCACGGAGCCTCACTAAATCTACAATTTCGGATGTAGATGAGGCGAAGCGATGTTCTACAAAAAGGAGAGCATATCTTTCCCCTCATACGAAACTGTCTGCTAAAACCAAGTAAGCAGGTCAAACACAGTGAACTCCCATTAAAAACAATGATCAACTGTTAGTATGTAAGTCAATTGTTTTTTTTTCTCTCGACTTAAAGCAAGTACTGTGCGCGTGCTTGGAAGTTTTCAGCTTCATGATTGTCCCTTTCCAATTTAACTTGCACAGTTGGTCTCCAATACTAAGGAATCTCCTATTTTTATCACAAGAGAATTTATATGATCATCAGCCGTTTTTAAATCATCATACCTTTCCAAAAAATAGACTGACATGATTATATGGGACAACAAGAACTAAACTTTTGCTGGCACACGAGGTCAACGTGAATGAATATTTGTCTCAGCTTTATTGCAGGCCTTGCATTTGCTTTTCTGTCATAAATATGTCTGATAGTCTTTTTTCGTGATCAAATTTGTCTTGAACATGCGCAGGCATTGGACACTCTTTCAGAGGAACTGTATTAATTCCCCTTTATAATGAGTTTAATGTGTAATTGCTCATTTAAAAAAAAATCTGTGCAATATGTTACGAAAGTGTTATTTGTTTTCGTCTTTTTTTCATATTGGCTCTTCTCTTATTTGTCCTTCTGTCATTAGCAGTCTCTAATTCTATCCTCCATGACTATAGTTAGAATTGTTTATTTGAGATATTTTAGACATATAGCAAATAAACACACATATTGGTAGATATACGCCTTCTCTTTCGAAGGAATAAAGTGCATGGTACACGCTTACAAAAAAAAGTAAAATAACAAAAATACCGAACTTCAAGGAAAATTCAAGTAGGAAAGTCCCTTAAATTTAGTGATTCGATAAGGATTTATCAGGTCTTGTGTTTTGTTTAGTTTGTTTAAACATTATAATATGATTTTTAAAACAACATATTCAGACCTATACAGCAGTTCACAACATCAGTACAATAGATTTCAAGACGCTACTGTTGTATTTTAAATTTATCCAAATCTCATCAGTACTAAACTATTTTTATCTCGAATACAATTTACTGAACGATGTCAATGTACAGCATATTCTACAAATTCCGATCAATGGCCAATTGCTATAACTTTGAATGGTGTATTCAATTCAACAATAATGTACAAATGTCTTCTAACATACATAAGGCAATTATTGCACATATTTAATAATAGAAAGGAACAAGGGTGTAACCTTAACCGTTTATTGTACAACTATTCCAGTGTCAACCAACAAAACAGAGCATGCAACCAAACATTACACAAAAAACTTAACACCGAGTAAATTCCAAGGAAAATGGAATTGAACTTTAGTTCATATGTGTAAAAATTCATCAAAGACACCAGGTTTATAATTTGTTCCGCCAGATGCTTGTTTTGTCTACATAATATTCACCAGAGTCGCTCGAATGAAAAGTTTCCAGGCCAAATCAAACACAAGTTGAAGAGTATTGATAGAAATTCCTGTTTAATGGGCATATAGCTTCAAAATTATTTGGTGTCCACTGTGCCATCCACCCAGTGTAGTAAGTGCTTCGATACTGACATTATTAAAGTGATATACTTTTATTGTAAAATTTAGTGTTAGATTATGTTATGATATTTAACGAACTCCTTAGGTTTTTGTCCACTCCCCCCTCCACCCCAAGCATAAATCGCCTTGGCCGTATATGGCACAATTTTCTGCATGTTCGGTTTTTAATGATTATTTGATTCAATTTATTATGCTAGAGAATCGATTTCAAAAATAGAAAGAGTGGAGATTGCTTTCATTTATTTTTTTCTTTATTTTGAGTTTGAGTAAAGCGCCACCAAATTATAAGCCTGGGCTCTTTGATGAGTTTTTACTCGTTTTTGTCTTCATGAACAGTCTTACTGTGTACGAGAACATTATTTTTTTCGTATATGATAAATTAAGTGGTAATCTATTTTCGGCCAGTCTAGACCAATACTTCATTAACCGGAAATGTAGTAACTATTTTTTATACTCCAGGGGTTAATAACTGTGTTTACAACGAACGTAATTTACCTTGACTAAAACAACAAATCATCGCCTTTATATAGCTCATATGCGACTAACACCATTTTTGATTGATAAGGGATAAAGAAGAACTACGTTTATTTTATTGCCAAAAATATAATTAAGAATCTATCATCATTTTAATTAGTGAAATGCATTTTGTTTTTATTCTATTTTGTTTTGATATGACGGCAATCTAATTAAAATCAAATATCCGCACTCGTTCATTTTTTATGCTTGGTCGTTGCGATTGAGAACGATTAGAATCGTACATTTAACGGTAACTGTACGATTTGGTTGACTGACAAGATGGTTCTGAGTCTATTTTCACAAGAGACATGTTTTCACAGTTTAACATGTCTTAGATAACACAACAAATCTTTTGTTCTGTACATTTACCGACGATTTACCATTCCCCCTGTTATGAATTTTGAATAAGTATGGATTCATATGTCGGGTGATCTATTCAGAATAGGGGACGCTTACACCGTCGACGCATTCGGTATCGGCTCATTTGGAGTTCATGTGATTCCCTCGGGTTTTATTAATTTTTTGTTGTATATTCTAAATGGACAATAAGACTAAACCATCAGTAAACATCTGTTGCACGAGTCATCTATCCATGCACAATCTGTGTATTTCCGATACATTATCAAATCAATTCAGGGATTTCGTTTCCACAAACTACTTATAAAACATTTATTAAATTCGTTCAAATATATAAATCTTATAACGAATGAATTATCATATTCTAATTAATTTTGTACGTTGATGTTGTTGATAGAGCTCGTAAATTCAGATAATATCCAAATGACGTATTGTTCATTTCAATTACTCTTTCTCAAATGTTATCAATTGTAGTAAATAAGCTATTTCAATATTTTCCCTTTCTGTACTAACATTGATTTTATAGGTAATTTGTACATTTTCCCTCTGATCTTACTGCCTAATTATTTTAAGATCATGGACAAGACTTAATACTCGAAAATATTAGGCAATGACGTCATGTATCAGTGTAGAAACTTCGCGTGCTCAAATCCATCCGCGTCAATTTATCAATGAAACGCATGCGACTTCATTCATACAACCTAACAACTATCCCAACGTTTTGCGCGCGTAAAAGTAGTTTTACTTACTATTTCATTTAACATCATATTCTCAACCATAAATATACAGTTAAGATAAATTGCCGATAAAGAAAATAATGGCATTTTATTTTTTGATACTGACCTCATCAGCTCGAACATCAGCTCGCCCTAGCTGGCTCGCTTGATATTCTTTCTGATAAAGGCAGTAACAAAACAAAAAATAAATGTTTGTTCCACCCTCTTGCATTTACGAATTTTGGTTTATACAATATAAGGAAGTGTATTCTCTTAACGAGTGCATGTAACGAACGTACTGGTAGCTCTGTTGAGAACATCAAAGTATTAAATTCAAAAGTTTGCTATGTACTGTAAATGAAAAAAAAAGATAGTTATTTCGAAGAATCGGTCCATAAACTATTGCAGGAGAGAATGTCTCTTCCTCAATTCCGAAGATTGTTTCATAAAGGTATAGATACCCGACTAGGTAAATCTTGAAATCTGTTTCAATCTGGTAAACCAGAATAGTATTCACTATCATAGTTAACGAGAAGAGCATTCCACTTTGTTTGCAAGAAACAAAAGTGAAAATAAAATGTCATGCAGTTTATTATTTCATATTGGTCACTTTCGCTGTTAAAAAATACACAGATAGAAATCCACGAAACCGATTTCAGTGAACATGTCTATTGTTGAGAATGATAGAAACGTAAGGTTCCGACTTCACTGTCCTTCACACAAATTTTCTACCAGACATTCGAAAATAAATGAAGATCACCATGAACACCATTATGTCTAATATGCTTACTTATGAGAGTTAGTGGTTGTTGAATGTGCGCTTTGAAGTAATAGCTGCTAGGTACTTCAGTCTTACAGATTATTACACAGTCAACGTCTCCACTTAACATTAAGTGCAATGTGTTCATCTTCTTCACTGGCCGAAATTCGATACAGTTTTTGGCTTTTTATTCGTGAAAACAATTCCCAACAAGTCTATAATGTGGTATACAAATTATTGAAAGTTTGCACAGTAAAAGATGTTCTAAACTTCAATATGCGCTAAATTTACATTCCGTCTAATGTTATTATGATCGCCCTTAGATAGTAAATGATTTACTATATATGAGGACTTACAGGATATTTTAATTTCCTTCCATTTTGATTAAAAGAAGTTTAGTCTTCCGACAAAAACAATAACATCAGGATATTGTAAAATATTTAACATACTACTAGGTCATTAACCATGTTAAAGTAGAACGTAATTACACAGTTACAGAATACAGAAGCTGATTTGGTGAACTGTTTTTGCACTGTGAATTAGCTTGGTGAGTGATGCATGCATAGCAAGAGACGGTTACCCTTTCGAAACATCCGGTCTAGCTTCTTTTGTAGTTGATGCAATTCCCTTAGGTTTTCTTTGTTGCCTCGATTAGGGTCTTCTCGATCTTTTTACAAGATTTGAATATCGGTAAAACAACTGTCGCCTTAATTCATCAGTTATGCTTAAAACAAAAATATGGAAATGCGAAAGTGTTTGCCAGGGGAGACGTTAAACCAAAAATATCATTAGAAAGACGCCGAACTTACCGAAGGAGATTATTGGCAGATGGATTATAATCTGAATTATTCAACACATGTAAAACAATAATAATTCACATGGATTGATTAACTTACCTTATTTGTTATTAATCAATGAATAAAGAGGAAATACGTCAATAGAGAATCTTTTTTTTTATATTGAAGAACAGTAAAGTTTTATTCTTCGGGCACGAACGAAAAAAGAAATGAAAATAAGGGCTTTGCTCGCAATCTTTAGAATGCAGGCACTAATTCTTAACCATCACTGTCTTTCATAATAGCAACAGATGTGTTTAATAAAATACAAACTTCGATGTTTGTGAATCAAAACACTAAAACATTTATATTTCATTCACCAAAAGTGTTAAAATAGATATGCTAGACTAAGTGGACTATCGTCGATGGTATCATGCGTTCAACTGACTCTATATCCGTATCCGCATGATTAAAATGATGAGGTATAAACGTTCATTTAATATTATCTATTTGTAACAACATCAGGATTACAAGTAGTATCCAAGCAGAATGTTGCTGTACAACTGAGATTTATTTTACAATTTTGATGATGATACAGTTTTTCTTAAAATATGGGTCTTGGAATTGTAATTGCAGGGTTTTCAGAAATAGATGTTGAACACAATTAAATTAGTACCATACGTCTACCTTTGTCCAATTTTGTATTACTAGTATTAAAATATTATCATGAATAAACTTTAATCATACAATTACCTTTAAAATAGAATTGAATGCTGTTTTTATAAAACTTATACGAAAGACATGCAAGTGACGATCACTGTTTGAATGAAGCGAGGACGTATTTATCAAATTTTCTTCATTATTATACATGTATATCATCGGATAATTATTTGTTGTTTCATATTTCTATTGATTGTTTATTTTTCACTATATTTAATATGTCCATTACTCTTTCAGTTGTGAAGTGCACGAACAATGTGAGGAAAGGAGGTTGATTTCTTTGGGTGTGCGGAGTAAAAAGTTTATAAATTCATACACCTGGATTGCATTCATGCAAAATGAAAGCAACTGACGCAATCAGATGATTCGTTTTAAGCTAATAAAACTCAGTATTTGTATGAATTGAAAACCGGCCGTAAATATAGTTTATTTGGAGAATAAAAGTACACCGATTGGGTGACATTTAGAACATTTGGATATTTCGTTTTGTTTTATTTTTCCCGAATGTAAACCCGCCCATTACAGTTACCCAATCAGGTTATCAAATGCAAAATATGTTCATGCATTAGCGGCATGCAGTAAGAGAAAAAAAACTAACTGACCTCTGACTTCATTGTTATAACTTGTAGTAATAGTATTCAAATTAATTTCTTCTCATAATTTTAGATTTATCAATCCAGGGATATTTATATAAACATATTTTCAATATCAGCTTCCGGGATAGGTATTTCCGATGTAAACATTTTAATACGTTCTTAAGTGACTGTCTAAGGTAAGTCCTTTAAGTGTTCCAGGAAGACATAAGTGGCTAGGATTGTTTATGAGAGGCTCAAGTTTGTTTACCAATTGAACCAATTTGTAATAATATGTTTATATATCTTCCTTATATAGTATGTCATAATTTAACTATTTTAATGAAATGTACGTGATTTCATAGTATTTTATTTCATAACTACTGCAACAGTTAAATAAGAAAGGTTATTAGTATACCTAACTATTATCAACTGTTCACTGGTATAATCACTTTGTTGCAAGTACATTTGGACATATGATTTTGATTCTTTTTTGGATATGAAGAAAAAATGAGATGCGGAGTATACTTCATTAAGACGGTAATCCAAGAACACAACAACCCCAATACAATATTTAGAGAGTTATAAGTCAGGTCTTTAAAATATGCTCGCATCTATACCGTATTCATGTAGCACATTTTATTTTATTTTATCTGTTGTCTTCTGTAAAGGTTGATAAGAGGTATTTTTTCACGTACGAATTCTATATTGATAAGGATTGTCTTTTTAGATCCTAGATACATTTTGAAAAAAACATCAAATGCTACAGAAAAAATATAAAAACGTTAGAATTAATACGCGATCTACGTGGTCTAGGCAAGGGTGTTTTTTTCGAGTTTAATATTCGATTTCCGATTGCAGTTTTTTTATCGAGGAGGGTCAACTTCATTTGTATGTCTGATGCATGTATGTTTATAGAGTTTTAGCTGCAGGATCCCAATTATTGTCACATTAACCTATTATGTCTGTTTCATACCAAGTCAGGAATATGACAGTTGTTTTCACTCCTTCCGTTGGTTGATAAAAGAGAGGCGAATGATATCAAAGGGGCATTCAAACTCTTAGGCGATAATAAACTTACAACGCAATGGCTTAAAAAGAAAAAGACAATGAGTACACAATACACAACATAGAAAACTAAAGACTGAGCAACACCAACTCCACCAAAAACTGGGGTGATCTCAGGTGCTCCGGAAGGGTGAGCAGATCCTGCTCCACATGTGGCACCTGTCGTGTTGCTTATGTTTGTACAAACCCGGTGATAAGTCTAATTCGGTAGGTCACATTCGGGGAAAAGATGACTGGATTGTGGTTACGAGAATTGGAACATATCCATTGTCATAAGTGAAATGAATATTCATTTACGGTCAACCAACTCATGATGGCGTCCGTAAAATTTTCGAAGGGATTATTTCAACTTAACCAATTGGAACTCTTGGTTTAATAGCTTTCTTTTGAGCAGCAACTCTCTATCAAGAAATTCATGATAGGAAATACAAGCCAAGGAATATCGTATCAACTGGGAGAGATATACTCCGTATGCAGGCACTTCTGGAATGTTGCTACATAGAAACGTACAGTTCACATTTAGGAAGCTTAAATCATCTCTTTTGTCGTAAAGTTTTGTTTTCAAACAACCCTCATTTTGTTAAGGGTTGATTTTGTCAGTTTTTATAAACTTCCCTCTTTTGCTTTAACCTTTGAGTTCGGTTCTATTTTTTATGGTTATTAATGACAGACGTTATATTTGTAATATATTGTTACTGGAATTATTTGGCGATATTCAGTAAACTTGGTTCTTCTTTCAATACTTCCTTGATAGATGATTGATGCTTACAATCCCGTTCTCTTTTCCTTGATTTGTAATCACCGAATGCGACTTATCATTGAATATGTACTTGCCATCAGTCACACGATCGGTACTACTAGTGGAGCAATATCAGCTAACCTTTTCGGAGCACTTGAACTCGACCCGGCGTTTTTAGGAGAGTTGAAGGTTCTTGTTTTTTGTTGTCTCCTTGAATGGTATCTTCTTCGTCTAATTTTGATAGTAATAACATTTTAGAAATTTACTTTTTCGTTTCCAGACCTTTAAATGCTTTGTTTTGGTCCCCCCAACGGTTGGTGTTGAGTGAAACTAATAAATAGATCAATATCATTTGTTTATATTGTAACCTCTTCAATTTTGTTATCAATGCACATGACGGTGCCGCTTCTGGTAAGACACTTCGACCAAGAATTAACCAACAGAAAGCCAGTGCTTCCGAGTGTCAATGATATTCTTGAAAAACAAATATAACTAAAACTTTGTGTATCTTAAACAAAATATTAGATTTGTAAATTATGAAATTGTTATACAACTTAGATTTTGTAGATTACAACTCCCTTAGACAAAGTCAATTTTGAATGAGTGTTATCACTTGATATAACGTATCAACAGAATTATATAATAGTAACACAACGGGTGTCACATGTGGAGCAGGATCTGCTTATCCTTCCGTAGCACATGTGATCACCCCCGGTTTTTACGTGGGGTTCGTGTTGCTCAGTCTATGTTGTGTTTTGTATATTGTTTTTGTCTTATGAGTTTAAATGTCCCTTGTATCTTTTGTCTCTCTTTTTAAGCCTGATAATGCTTTTAAACTGATCTAGTTTACATCTTTTTAGTTTGTAGAATAAATGAACAAGAAACCGATTTATTTTGTTTTGTCAAAATCTCGAAGGAAGTTTACAGATGTTTTAACTGAGATATACTAGATATCTTTTGTAATTCACTTTCATCCTCATTATTGATTTACATCAGAGGCAAATGATGTAATAATCGTCAATGTCATTTGAAAGTCACCCTGACAATACATGTGGACAAACACATCTGCCGCAGACAGTAGTTCGATCGATTTGTAAATCATTTTAGTTCATTGTTACCTAATATAGATTTTACACGATAGTTCTATATAACACTCCTAACGAAGTGATAAACACATTAATTCGTGATGTTGAGCACGCATACACGTAGTTGGTCACCTATATGCGTGTTACTTTTTACATTTGTGTTTCCTAAAAAATGAATTAAATAAGGAGTAATAATTAATTAAAAGTAAAATTGTATTAATATAATTAACTGTTTGCAAAACTTTGAATTTTTCGAAATACTAAGGATTTTCTACCCCAGAAAGAGATTACCTTATCTGTGTTTGGCAAAACATTTTGGATATTGGGTCCTCAATGATCTTCAACTTCGTTCTTTTGGCCTTTTTAACTATTTTGATTCGAGCGTCATTGGTGAGTCTTTGTAGTTGAAACGCGCATCTGTCAAACAAAACTTTAATCCTGGTATCTTTGATGAGTTGGTATAACATGTATAAGGTATGCTGTGTTTGAAGCGAATTTTAAACTTTATCCTTTAAAGTAAAAAGATAATGATGAAAGTATAGAAAATGAGCTTAGTATCAGATAAGACTTAAAGATTAGTCAAACTATATTTAGGTCAATATTTCGTAAGGGGAGTGCTTATTTCAAAGAAATGAAATTATTATATTAGAATTTGTATAACTATTACGACTAATACAAAAGCATTGTATTTCCTGCTAAAAGAACGACACACTTAGGGACCTAACACTCCTTATGGAAAAGTAAATTAAAAATACTACAATAATCTTTTTTTGTTAGGTTACTACACACCTGAGATTCCATTCGAACACTTATTAGTTGGTTTACATGCATACCTATTTTTCAACATATTTATTTTTCTTGTAGGAATTCCGTATTCTTCAAGATCATATTCGTTTTTAATAATATGTGTCTCTGGTCCACTATAGCCAATTACCATTTGTTACAATGAATGCAAGAAAAAAACCAAAAAAAAAAACCCGGTTTATATCGTCACAGAAAAACACAACAAAGTTCATCTAAAAATTTAGATTGTTTTGTGTTGCTCATTTTGTTTCTTTCTGTGGTTTGGTTATTTAATCTGAACAATGTGTCCATTTATACCTGTACAAGTTTTCAATATTAGTTGCAATATGACCGAAGTTTAGATAAGGTTGTGAAGCATCAACTACAGATCAATTGTTAAGTATTGATCTTCGCTACTATATCTCTCCATTAAGATGGAATCTGATATATCAAATGTAATTTTTAAGATGAAATCTGATATATCGAATGTAATTTTTAATGTAATAGCTATAATCCATTATCATACAAGTGGGAGGCTTAGCTAGCTATAAAACCAGGTTTAACCCACCATTTTCTTTGGAAAATGCCTGTACCAAGTCAGGAATATTTCAGTTGTTTTTCACCTGTTCCGTTGATTGATATCGTTCTATTTTGTCAGTTTTTATGGACTTCCCCATATTGGATTTGCCTTGTAGTTCGGTATTTTTGTTATACTTTTGTATATAACTTTTACATAAATAACCCTTTTTTACCACTCATGTAAGCAATGCTACTGACATAGTAATATGCTACGAACGAATTAACCATCTATATAACCACAACTCTATATATGAAGCTCTGGAAAACAATTGAAATCATTTTTATCTGCTTTAAAATCTTTCGTGATAAAGACTAGTTCACAGATACAGCTAAATTATCGTACTTGTACTTTATCAAATTGATTAACAGGATTAGAGTGTTATCACATTTTCCTCATCTTATTTACAGTTAACCGTCTATTTTTAGTTTTTTTATGTCATTGCGTCTGAGGTTGTACTTTACGTCATTGCGAGTTTGTTTACATCATTACTATAACTAACAAATGAATAATAATCTGTAAATTAAACGAATGTTATACAGATTACGCAAACATGATATCACGTCTAAAGGTGAAACACCGAACATACAATGTGTTCTTATTTCTTATATAAAAAAAGTTGTAGGTTATATATTATGATCACTTATGTGATTATAGTATTGCAAAATGTCGCAAGAATGTTAAACAAATATTTTCCCATTAGTGCCAACAGGAATGAAAGAGTTGCGAAAGACATCAAAGGGATATTCCTCGAGGGATATTCAAACTCATAAGTCGAAGACAAACAACAGTACATAAAACACAAGTTAAAACAGAAAACTAAAGAGTGAACACCACGAACCCAACTAAAACGGGGGTGATCTCAGGTGCTCTTGAAGGGTAAGCAGATCCTGCTCCACAAATTATAATATTGAGAAATAATATTTGTATAGTATCTGTTCTATATTATTACCATTAAAACCGATCGCAAAAAGTAGTAGCGCTAGAGCGATGCAAAAACTCAAGAGGATCGTATAAACTTTAAATCCAAATAGGAGCTTCAGACACATCTAATGTGTTGTTTTCATTAATTAGGTCATACTTGAACTAATTGGTGAAATACATTCTTAAAAGACGATGATACAATAGATGCGAAAATAGTCTACCGATGTTCAAATTTCACAAACTCCAAAAGTAACTTGCCCGGGTGCCTCGACAGAGAAAGCACCCACTGCTTTGCCTGCATCACCCACCATGCGAATCCAACCTCGGTCGAAATATCACAATCGGAAATAGGACATTAGCCGACAAAAACATGCTGAATATAGAGGTATTCTGCCGACGTTAATTAAAACGTTCGTACAGGAGTAAAATAAATTAGAGTTTCATTTGCGTCAGGTAGTTCCGTTCTCTAGGTTCTTTGAGTTGCACATGAATTGTTCATTTTTAGCTATGTTGTTAAAGATATCCATTATATCTAAAGAGTAGTCATGTCTTTTATTTTTTACCACATTATCCATTTGTTTATGTATTAAGTAAATATTGAATTGAATTTGTACATTCAACGCAAAATATTGACTTGTTCAGCTTTCTGTTCAACCGGTCAGTCTCGTGTAATTATGTAGCGGGAGATTTAAACATAATTTAAACCGAATAACACCTCCGGATCTGATTACAATTCCGGATCACAAGGTTTTTGGTTGGGTACCAGTTTTGCTCAGTCTTTAGTTTTCTATGGTGTGTTTTATATATTACTGTTATTTTTCTTTGATCGTTTTTCGTTTTTTGCCATGGCATAGTCAGTTTGTTTTCCACTTATGAGTTAGAATATCCCTTTGATATCTTCGCCATTCTATATATAAATATATATAAAATACATTTCAGAAGTTCTCAGCTTAAGAATTCAGAATTTCTAAAGAAAGTAATTTATAAAATTTTAGTTTCATTTTCGAGCACTGGGTCAATATACCTCTAGTGGTGGAATGTTTGTCCCTGAGAGTACCATCGAATCAGTAGTCATTGCTTCGGTACTGACATGATTTATAAAGCACTTTCTTTAATTATCCGCTGATAAATTTAGAAATTATTAAGAAACTAAGGTAACAACCCCCTCTATTAAGTTGATCTTAAATGACTACGGCTTTTTTATGTCCCTTTTGGTCATATAGCTCTAACATATTCAAGTATTTACATGTATTCATGTACGCATCAAATTTAGTAGTCAATTTCGTTAAGTCAGCAGCATAAGCCACTGAGGAAATTGTAGACAAGTCATGTAAAAAAGGGATTACATGTGTATAACCAATATTTAAACAAATCAGTTTGAAAAATTGTATTTATTTCGATTTTCCAGATTATCAGGTTGTCATTGGTTTAAGTTCACTGTTCTCTTCCTTTTCCGGTAAGCCTCCTTTTCGTTTTCTTAGTCTAAAACCATGTGACAGCTCTGCTGCTACGTCGTCAAACGTGCGATTTTTTGTTTCGGGAACAACTAATACTATGAAAGTTATTGTTGATATAAGAACAACACAAAACGGCAGATAGACATATCCCTGTAATCCTTTCTGAAAATAGAAAATCATATAAACAAATTAAAATGGATACTTATGAAGGAATTGTTCTGAATTATACGTTTCGACAAACAAACATGTCAATGTAAAAACGTATTAACAAAAATACCGAAATCCAAGGTAAATTCAAAAAGGGGACATCCATAATAACTGACAAAAATCAAACGTTAGACGGAATGAATGGAAAACAACTGTCATATTCCTAACTTGGTACAGGCATTTTCCGAAGGTTTAACCAGGTTTTATGGCTAGGTAAACCTCCTAGTTGTATGACAGTTCTTTATAGTTCCGTTATATTGACAACATTGGGTGAGCAACCCAATCAGACATATATAAAGAAGAGAATATCTTGTACTACAAAAAGTAATGAATATATTCCGTCTCAGACATAACTCACATTTCTTATCAAGTCGTTAGATTTAAAACTCATTGCACATTGCACAGTGGTAAGTGACAAGATAAGCAGCATACTAAAACTGCAAATAAATCCAGATTTACAATAATGGAAATACGTGATCTATATGTGCCACATGTGAAGCAGGATCTGCTTACCCTTCCTGAGCACCTGAGATCACCCCCGTTTTTGGTGAGGTTCGTGTTGCTCAGTCTTTAGTTTTCTATGTTGTATTCTGTTTACTATTGTTTGTCTGATGGTCTTTTTCATTTTGCAGCCATTGCGTTGTCAGTTTATTTTCTACTTATGAGTTTGAATGTTCCTTTGGTATCTTTCGCCTCTCTTCTATAACTGCATAAATTCAATCTACACCCTTTGTATCGACCCTAAATTCCCAGAGGGCATAACCATCCTGCTCGTTTAATGAACCACAATAGACTATATTGCCCGTGATAAATTTTGACACAAGACAGTACAAGCTTAAATACACTCACCTGCATAAAACGGAACACAAGCATCAATATAAAGTTACACACCCAGTTGAAACATAAAGATACGCTCATAGCAGCAGATCGAGGTTCTTGTCGGAAAATTTCTCCGACAACAAAAAATGGAATAGGACCTGCAATTATGCAATAAAATTTCATAATATCATAATTAGGATTACTCACTTTTTTCGTTTAATAGACATTTGTTATGTTTTCAAATTAATTAAAATATAGAAATATATTGCATAGCATTAATAGGTAATATTACTCATTAATGACAGCAAATTAAAAGAATACTTTGCTCGTAAGTTGCTTTAACATTTTTAAACCCATCTCAGCTGCTACCAAAAATCCATCATCTAGTCCGGGATAACATAATTTATTTATTATTCATAATTATTATCGGCTTTGAACTAGCTTTCAGTAAGTACGATTATGTGTCTTTAAGTTAGTTGTTTTTTGTGCTTTGCGCAGATCTGATGAGTCAAGCCATTTGTAACTGATTTTTACAATTTATTCTTATGTTGTAATGTTACACCATTGTCCCAAGTTAAGGGAAGCTCTGCGCTCACAAACATGTTTAAACACACCACGTTCGTTAAGTGCCTGTCCCAAGTCAAGAGCCTGTAGTTCCGTGGTTGTCGTTGCTATGTTTGTTTTTCGTTTATATTTTGTCGTAAATCGACAATCGTTCGTTTTTTTTTTCTTCTGAAATATTTCACATCTGGTCATGCCGAGGGCTTGCATAGGTTTTTTTTTGTATAGCTGACTATACGACATGGGTTTTGTTCACTGTTGAAAGTCGTACGAATACGTATAATTGTCAAACCCTATTCATTTGGGCTCTGTTGGTTAGTTGGTTCATTGGCAATCATATCTCATCTCCATATTTTATATTTTAGTAAATATTGATAAAGTCAACGATCAAAAGTCCATTCAAACTTTGACAGAACACTTGCGTTGATCATACCTAAAAACGCTGGTTGACATTTGGACAAGTTTATGCTATGCATAATCAAAGGGGGACAACCTGTATTGATTTGATGAATGTAACTGCTTGTTAAAACCGTGTTAGTACAAGACGCGTCATTTAAGAAGAACCTATCTGTAATATCGTCTTATAAAAAAATACTTATAAGTAAAACAATAAAACGAAAAGTCATAATATGAATGCTCTTACAAATATTTAAAATAAACTATTGCATGCAAGATGACAATTTTTTTTTCACTTAATCACTTCGGTGTATACTTCTTACGAATTAAGGCAAAGGAAGACCATCTATGAAAAGAACAGTGAATATATAAGCGGAAACTTATTCTGATACCTCACCACTACTATGGTTACTATTTTCAAAAGTGTATACCGAAACATCATTTTAAGTGTATTAAGTATAGATATAATTTGCTATCGAGGTAACGCAATTATCATATATGTGTATATTCAATAGATTTACACATAGGTCTTTCAACTGTGTAATGAAGAGTGAAATAAATACAAACCTAGTCCTAATGCAAATCCCATTACATATGTATGCATAGCTATAATGCCTATGATGGCAAATATATTATGATGAGACTGAAATAAAGAACATGCATGAATATAGTATTCAGAATTATAAAATATGAAATACAGAGGAGCAAGTCTACAACTTTCCATGCGAGTGTGCGTTTCTAAAAAAAATGAACAAACTTGAAGTGAAAATTTACAAAAATATAAAATTAGTAGTATATCAGAACGAGTTGATTCTTAATTATCAGACAGATATTGTGCTTAAATGTTGTTGTAGAGGCCTATACACTTCTATAAGTAACCCATATGATACAATTAGTTGAAATATTCTGGCATTTCATTCTTTATATGATGAAAGAAAATTAAACGAGTATGTTGTAATTAAGAACATACAAAGAAGTTGTGATATTTATAAGTGCTGATGCAATATGATAACGTCATTGTGTGGACATCTCGATTTAACATGTGACGAAGCTGAAACTTCAGAATTTCCCGTTCAAAAGCATTGATCGTCAAAAAGGGGTGTTTCCAACCCCCGGACCCCCCCCCCCCCCCTCGCCCTCCCTGGATCTGCCACTGAGATGGTCACCACAGGAACTTATAGTGGCAGTGGTATTGACCCATGCAGTGGTATAATGTTACTTTCCGTATCATTTAGAGTGGGTCTCATTGGGGTGTAAGCGTGATGCGGAATTGGCCGATATTTTATAGGCGTGACACGTGAAAGTTAGATTATTTTGTGTGAAAAAAGTCCACTTTTGGTAATATACTTTTGACGTGGCTCGGAACTTATACATCCTGCCATTGTGTTATTGTGCTATGGTCAATTTTGTATTCTTGTCTTTCGTTTTTGCCTATGTACTTTGTCTGTAGAGTGTCTTTATGTCAATTTGTTTTTCTTTGTTGAAATAGTTATTTGTTTTATAGTGATTAAGATTATATAACAATGTTGACTGCTGTACCCCAATTTTTGACATTTTTACTTTGTTTTGCTCACAAATTGATGTCAATATAATGGAATTCTATGCGACTGTCATACAAGTGAGAGGTTTAGCTAGCTATAAAACCAGGTTTATTCCACCATTTTCCACATAAGGAAATGCCTGTCCCAAGTCAGGAATATGACAGTTGTTTTCCATTCGTTTGATGTGTTTGAGCTTTTGATTTTGCCATTTGATAGGAGAATTTTCCTTTGATTTCGGTATTTTTGTAATTTTACTTTTTTGTATCGAGGGTTACAACAACTAGCTATATGCTACGGTAGTCAAAACTTTGTGTTGACATGGAATATCATTGTGTCTGTAATTTTCTATAAGTTTCTGTTTATGAAATTTTTAATTATTTGTCAACACTAAGGTTTATGAATCCCGAGGCAAAGATGGCCATAGCTGTATTTTGCAATATTTTTGGGGAATTTTTGGTTGAATGCTCTGCAACTTTATGTTTGATTTTGGCCTTTCACATTTTTTATTTGGGCGTCACTGATGAGTCTTATGGTATCTTTGACGTGTTTTGTTTACCGAATTCAGTGCATACTACATTTGTTTCTTGAACAACCTTCAGCAGTAAAGTTTGAGATCAAATGCATAAATTGTTTCGAAGAATCAAACACAAAAAATTCTTAACCTTAATTCTTAACCTTAAAGTCAAAACCGTCAAATATCAATTTTACCTTAATATGTAGCCCGGAAAATTTTAATTCTAAGATTCAGTGCTAGTGCACAATTTAGAAACAATATAAACAATGAACATGAAATACACTGGCTTCTGGCGGACGGAGAACTACCAGTCCACTAGCAGTGAAATCGACATTGAAATTTTTAATAAGCATATGTAAGACATACTTATAAAAGACATAGTGACGTGTCGATTGAAGCTAGGTATTAGAGTCTGGATGGTGGGTCCCTCATTTCCTTATTCTTTATCTTTTGAGACCATTTTACTCTTTTCTTTATTTATCTCTTTTATTCTCTATACACCTTATCGCTATTTGTCCGCCATTACTGGACATCACAAAAGTTCCCGTAAAATTTTGACGTCATAATAGAAAATATCTGACGCCACAATGGAAAAGTGATTGTTGTATGACTTCAAAAGTTCAAGCAGGACAGATTGTCGGGTCAAGCGGGAATAGCGATAAGGTGTATTCTTTAGGCCTATTTTTTCTCTATTCTTTTAATTGGTTACCCTTTATTCTGAACTTTTTAACCACTCTATTCTGTAAACCCCATCCGGACCCTCAGCTATAGTAAAATGCAACTCACCTCCATATGATCTACATATTGTAAATTATGGAAAATGGTAAGAACTATGAATGACACCAACATGCATGACATAGGATATATCAACAGAGGCCGCCGGCCGAGCCTTTCCATCAACGGTACGGCTGGGATAGTTGTTAGCATGTTTATGAGACTGGTACCACAGACAACCCATTCTACTGTGTGAGGTGGTACACCAGCATTTTTATACATGAAACTTGAATATGACATCACCTGAAAAAAATAAAGAAGTATATTTCATAAAATGTATCAACATATCCAATTCTCTTTGAAACTTAGAGTAATTTCCACCATTGACCTTGACATATATTATTGTGCGATCTGACAAAAGCGATTGTAAAAAAACAATCGAAAGGGTACAACAAAGAAGTTAGTTTAAAAACGTATTTAACAAAACAGAGTAATTTATTTAAATTAGTAGACTATTTACTTCAAATTGAAACGAATTTCCGTAAATAAAAGCCCTATCCTGTCAAGTCAAAATAATGAACAATTATGAATTAATACAAAGAAAAAGAAGAAGAAATAAAGTATGCAACCTACAGCATTAATACCAGACGCTTGTTGTCCGGCTTGTAACGCACATGCTATGATAACAGGCAGCCGTAACTCGGGAGCTACCAGAAGTTGTTTTAAGGTAAATGATTTAACACTTTTTTGTTTACTTGCTTCTGCTTTCATCTCATCTAATTCATCTTCGACATCGCTGTATCCTGTCAGTCTTTTCAATGCTGTCAAAGAAATATAACATGCCAATATTATACACCTTAAAATACGCTAATAAATAATAATGTGCAGTATCGCTGTATCCTTTAGTCATTTTTTTTTATGTCAATGAAAAATTAGATATAAGAAGATGTGGTATGAATGCCAATGAGACAACTCTCCATCCAAGTCAAAATTTATAAAAATAAGTCCATTACACTATTGCATCATTTAATAGAATGGGCATGTGTCAATGCAGGTAAGAGAAATAAATCTATAAATCAGCCTTTCTTTTTTAATAGTCTGATTTCAGTAATGCTTTTTAAGCATTCTTATGAATTCTATATCCTTTTATAGCTTGCTACAGTGGAGATCACTTCTAACCTCTAATCAAATCTGTCAGAATCTGTCAGGAGAACTGTTCTAGGACAGTATGTAGAACTGTCATCCTGACACCTTTTAGACAGTTCTAGCTAGAACAGTTCTAACCTAGAACTGATTTGGTCAGTTCTACCTAGAACTGATTTAGACAGTTCTACCTAGAACTGACAAAATCTTTGGTCAGTTCTACGACTATAACAGTTCTACGGCTAGAACAGTTCTACGACTAGAACAGTTCTACGATTAGAACTGATTTGGTCAGTTCTACTGCTAGAATTGATTTAGTCAGTTCTATCCATAGAACAGTTTTAAGAACTCTTTGTCTTAAATATAAATAAGTCAAAAGAATATAATATATATTAAAAAAATTCTCATCACAGCACTGTTTTAACATTTCTCTAACTGCAGTGACGGCATTTAGAACTGTTCTACGATCCTGACAGTTCTACGGTTAGAACTGATTTAGTCAGTTCTGCTGATAGTTCTACGGTTAGAACTGATTTGGTCAGTTCTGCTGACAGTTCTACGACTAGAACTGATTTGGACAGTTCTACCTAGAACAGTTTTAGACAATTCTACCCTAGAACTGATCCTGACAGTTCTACCTAGAACTGATTCTGACAGTTCTACTTAGAACAGTTCTAGGATAGAACTGTTCTAGGTAGAACTGTTCTAGGACAGTTTAGAACAGTTCTATGACAGATTATTCTGACAGTTCTAATGAGAGGTTAGAAGTGATCTCCACTGTATGTGGTACGGAATTTGGTCATTGTTGAAAGCCGTATAGTAACCTATTGTTGGTGGTAGAGATGTCTCATTGGCAATCATACCACATCTTTTTATTTTTTAAATTATGAAACAAAATTCAAATAATCTGTGTTACAAACGTTCCAGTGATTTCTAAAAATTGTGTACTTTGACCTGATTTAACACGCTTAAGAGAGGCTAGAGATACCAAAGGGATATTCAAACTCATAAGTCGATGACAAAACTGACAATACCTTGGCAAAAAAACCAAATAAAAGAACAGAGTTCCAATGTCCCCCGCGTTGCACATATTTCATATATCCAAGGTACAAGGGCAATAACTAAAAAAAGCAATTTGTTTATGTTCTATAAGACTTTTTATTAATATCCTAGAGAAATGAAGGCTTCAGAGCAAATGCAATATGATTTCCATTATAATTGATATTTCAAAGGGGAATAACTCGCTGAACTTATTTTCGAAAGTTTCAAAGACATTGCTGATATAAACCTATGATATAAGATTCATAAAATTCTGGCAAGAATTGAACTTATGAGAGCGCTAACAATGCAATTTTTCGTATAATCAATATTTCCAAGGGCATAACTCTTTTAAAAATAATTGATCGGCACTGATTTTCGTACTCGTCAATGAAATTGATGATATAAACCTATAATATAAATTTCATATAAATCTGGCAAGAATTGTATATATTAGAGCGCTCATAAGGAATTTTCCATATAATTAATATTTCCAAGGAGCATATACTCTTTTAAAAAAATTTGATAGGCACTGATTTTCAAACTCGTCAAAGACATTGCTGATATAAACCTATGATTTAAGTTTCAGAAAATTCTGGCAAGAATTGTACACATGAGAGCGCTTACAATGCAATTATCCATATAATTAATGTTTCCAAGGGGCATAACTCTTTTAAAAATAATTGATCGGCACTGATTTTCGTATTCGTCCAAGACATTGCTGATATAAACCTATGATATAAGTTTCATAAAAATCTGGCAAGATTGTACACGTGGGAGCGCTAACAAGACCGGAGAGACGGACGCACATACAGACGGACGGACACCCGGCAAAAAACGGCAAAAAGACAAGGGGGGTCGTGAAAATTTCAACGTTACAAACGCTTTTACCCACTCATATATTTCATATCGGAAAATCATAACCCATAGATATATTTCCCCAGCTATCAAAAATACAATTTATAACATCTTTAAATGTAAACCACATTGGATCATTCATATTATTAGACAAAAAGATCAGTATCTTTACAGACATTTAAACAGATGATGAAGATTTATGACCCATTGACATAAACATTTCTACCTGTTGTCATATTATCTCCGCGAAATTGCACCCCATTGATATATTTGACATTCCAAAATATGACCCATATCTGTGTATACTTTTATATATGAAGAGACCACTCGTGCCAAAAGACAAACAACAGTATACAAAACACCAAAAAAAGAAAACAAAAGTCTGCCTACTAAAGATATATACCAATTAAGTTAATAAGTAACTTCTACATTTAGTCTGCAGTTGTGTACTTTGTGGTTTTATCAAAATCTGAGATTAGTTTCATTTTCAATTTTGGGAAAGAAAATGATCGCTGATCATATGTATGCCTTGAATTGAAATAGGACGTTACGGATAATTTTTTTTCAGTTTACACTTTTAACCTAGCTCCTAGTTTTCACGATAACAGCTAGAAACTGCAAAAAGAATGATATTTTACTTCAATAACTCTAAAATAGGTCGACAGTTTTTTTTTCCAATTTTCAGATTAGATAAATCTTGTTCTGGTGATCTTTTTTGTTATTTACACTTTTAACCTAGCTCCTATAATTTTCACGGTAACAGTCAATAACTGCTTAGAAATTGGAGAAAAAAATTGTATTTCAGGGGCAATAACTTCAATTTTTTTCTCCAATTTTTAGGTTTGACACATCTTGTTATGCGAATCACTTTTGCTATTTACACTTTTAAAATTTTTGAAACACAGTTTAGAAATGCCAAAAAAGTTAAAAACAGCTTGGCAATAACTCCAAAAAAAGTTGGGATGATTTTGTTCCAAAATTGCTTTCCAAAATTATCATGGTAGGTAGAACTTGTTATGCTGACCATTTTTACTCTGTCAGTTATTCTTTAATTGCTATAGTTTTAGGAATTGTAGTTTGGTCTCTATGTTTTATTTTTAGACAAGGCAGCCATGTTGGTTGATCAACCTGGACGTCCTGTAGATGAAGCAGACACACACTGGTTTCAATCTATTAAGCAGTTTAGAGGAGAAGAATTTTAAAGAAGATTTTTCGAACGAAGGACGGGCAAAGTCTAAAAAGGTCTAAAGAATAAGTAAGTAAGAGTAAAGCACATACCTACCTATTCGTGCCTCTTCTACTTTTCCTTTTGTTATCAACAGATACCGAGGGCTCTCGGGACAGAATGGAAATCCAACTAGACATACGATAGCAGGAAAAGCATTAAATATAAATACCCCAGGCCATAGTTTATCGGTACCTGCAAGAAAACATTCCATGCATATAATTGACATAAAACTATTAAGTATCTTATAAGTAAATATTGTTTTATGGTCATGTTAGAGTGTTGCTTTCAAGTAAGTAAGCATGTTTTGTAGCTTGAGTCTTGTATCATTGAAATTCGGCGCTTACTTTACGGGGAACACGAGAGCATTCCCGGTAGAGTTCGTTTCGCTCAATCTGATTTAATTAAATGAATTTGGAACATTGTTTCTCCATTCGTGTTTCTACTGCATGCATGGCTTTGTCCTACTTCGGAATATACATATATATCTATATAGTTAGATTTAACACGTGTGTTTGCCTTACACGATCTACACTCTGGCTTTGTCTTAAAAAGACATGTTTTTTCTTCAAGCCTAAATTATATTTAAGTTTAGTCATTTTTGTGTTTTATTCTATTAATAATAGGCTCACCAACGACTTACATAGAATATAACGACCAAAACAATTCACCGACTGAAATATACAGAATATACATTTATTTCCCGTGCCTCAGGAAGATATAAAGATTTGTTCACCCAAGAAAATTCGTAACATCGCACGAGGAAGTCCCGATGTTCAGAAGGGAATATGATACCGAGAGGGGAACATGAAGTTTTTGTTCAATGTCACGTGGATTGGTCTCAACCAATCAAATGTTGATTAAGCTATCAAATTTAACATACAGTGGAATAATACGTTTTAAAAGATGATATACTTACCAAATACTTTACTAACACCTAAGATATTGGAAGTTAAGATTCCTACGGTGATAAATAACTGTTGACAGGTACCAACAGCTCCCCTTATTTTCTTCGGTGAAATTTCAGCTAGGTATAATGCATTTAAACTCAAACTAAGTCCTAGAAAAATCATAAAAATTCTATAAATTACTACAGCAATTAATTAACATTTTCATCGACGAAAGTTTATATCACGTCAAAATCAAATTGCATGTCCACATAAATATTACACAATTTACCAATAGAGACTGTTTACAGAAAGTTAATTAAATGCTCTCCAAAAAACGATTTTTTTTCATTCTTTTATTTTTTTCACTATTTCTTATTTATTTAGTCTTATTTATGTTTTTATTATTTAATCTATCAGTTATTATTCATCAATTTATTTATTCATTTATTTTTTTATCAAATTATTATTTATTTTTTTATCAAATTATTCTTTATTTTGTTTTTTGTCTTGTTTTACAATATCTATGTTATATTTTTGTCTTTCTAAATTACATTAATTGCCATAAGGTAAAAATAAATTGTATAAACGACCAAAAAGGTGTAAGACAGGGCCAACCGTTCGAGACCATCGTGTGTAATCAAGGTCGTTAAACAACCCCTAGTAGGTGAAGAATGACAGCACTTAAACATGCATCACTATGCAAATGGCAAAATCTCTTAGAAATTGACAACTGATTTTGTTAACGCTCCGCGGTTAAAACTACGAGCAAAAGTAGTCAAAATAGAAAATAGGATGGTAAAGAGCGCCAATTAAAATTGAATCGATCATAATCACGAAAAATACTATAATTTATATCAGAATGACAATATTTTATGGAATTTGAAATTCAGAAAGGCAAAATAACAAGGGATTTTATTCAATACCATTATGAAGTCCAACAAGTGCCCTGTGAACTATGACACATTCAAATGATTGGGTCGCGATAGGTATTCCACCAATCACTGCAGCTAACATCATGATGAAAGTGATTGCCATCATTCCACCTTTCCTGAAAATACAAAAAAGTAGTAAAACAAAGACAAGCCTAAAAAATGAGGGTCTGGAGTGGACGCCCTTCATTTCTGTATTCTTTTTTTTTCGTCCAGTTTTTCTATATTATGTATATTATTTGCCTATTATTCTCTAAGCCTTAAAATTTTGCTGCCCGTTATCCTCTATTCTTTTTTTTCGGTCGATTTTTCTCTATTCTTTATTGTTTTAGCCCATTATTTTCTATTCTGTAAAACGCATCCAGCCACTGATAGAAACAACTTTGGGTTCTTTGTTTTCTTTTCAACGTTACATTCTGATTTCTCCCTAAAATACTGATAGAATCGAGATGTCTTCTCGGAAGTCATTTCCACACAGATTTATGAATTCAATGACCAACCTGATTTTTTTTTAAGAGATTTTAACCATTTTGAATAATTATATGTATAGAATTCAAGGTGTCATATTAATTAATCATGTGAAACTTCATAAATCAACTTGAAATTGTATAAAAGTCAAGATTATTGCTTAATCTTCAAAATTTCGATGCATGATTATTTTTGTCAAGTAGACATATTGTTATTTATTTTATCATATTTCAGACGGTGCATTACATTTGCGCGCAACAATCATTACGTTTTCGCGCAGCTTTTGATTACATTTGCGCGCATTTATTTTACAGGAAAACTCAGGTAAATACAGGTAGATTATACTTATTTACTATGATTTATTTAATGTACCCCTCCTGTTAGTCTAAGTGTTTTGCTCACCAACGAGGAGAAGGAAGGGAGGTTTCCAGCAGGATTAGTTCGTTTTATTATGCACAAGCACTAAGTCCTGAAATATATACAGATGATATTGAAAAACCATAGCAAAGTACCAATTATACCTGTTGGTACGTGCTGAATATTTGAAGCCAACTGGTTCAAGAAAACAAATTCAGTAAGACAACACTAGGAAAAGTTTTGCATGAACCATATGTGTATATCTATAAGGTGAACACTGGCCTCCGGGTCCTCTATAATAGCATCTGCCTACACTAGTTGTGGGTGTTGATTGAAGTCTATTTTTCATTTTCATGCATGTCTGCAATATCCCGAAGTAGATTTTTTTTTAAGTCTGAGATTCACGAATTCTCAAAAGTAAAAGTAGCAGCGTACATATACAGTCGATGGATATAGATTCTTAGATATACTGAGTAGGTTTTCATACATACTGATTAGTAGATATTAGTCTTTTACTTCAAGAATGAAAATGGTTTCCATTATATCAATATTATTAAAAAAGTAGTTTTTTTGTTTTTTTGTCCGGTTTGGTTCATACTTACTTTTTTATTTTAATGACTGAAATAACAAAAGCTTTACATTTTCAAAGCTGTACACATGTTAACCAATTATTACAATTGTTTATAACAATTAATGAAGAATGTGTCCATGGGACACAGATGCCCACGCTTGTAAATAAACGGCAATATACTTGATCTGTGTTTGGTGATAATAAGCATTGTGTATAAGTTTCATAACATTTGGTCGAGGTAAACTAAAGTTAGAGTGCGGAAACGGCAAATTTAGCATTTTTTCCATTTATGAAGGGACATGACTCGAGGACGTTGAAAGTGACACCACTTTAATTCCTGTCAACTTCCTTTCCAATGGGGACTTATGGGAAATTTTTCTTTTGTTGGATAAATCGTTCTGATCTAATATCATCATATTCATTGATACCAAAACGAAAATCTTAGAATTCGTTCTTAGACAACAATCTAAATGTGACACTAACAGGGTCAAATCGGACCTGTGACTTTGGGAAGTTGCTTGAGACCTTGCGACCTGACATCTTATTCTAAAAAACCTGTGACCTTTAAAAATTTGAGAAGTGATCTGGAAAGCGGAGGCAATTTTAAAAAGGGAACCTTGTGAACTAAGGGGTGCCCTACTGAAGACCCCCTAAAGATAATAAAAGCAATCCTATGGATAGTGTTGTCGCAAATTTGTTTTCTTATTTTTTTTGTAAAGTTCTAATGTTAACGTTGTACAAACAAAGTTTTTATAAGGACATGATTAACAGCGCATTTTAGAGAAATTGTACAAATAAAAAAGTTTATTCAAAATGATAACTAAAAGAACATGCAACGAAAGGTGTTTTCCTTGTGACGTTATCCAAATTTCGGTCAGTTCCAGATTTTTACGAGAATTAAGAGGATAAGGAAAATCGTCCTAGAGGAAAGCGTCAATACCTGAGTATTTTTACAAATAAATTATTTCCAGATTTAGTGAAAAGACAATACCAGAAAAGTTTGTCACTGAAAAGAATACTTAAACATTGAAGACCTGTTGGTGACCTTCTGCTGTTGTCTGTTCTATGGTCGGGTTGTTGTCTCTTTGACACATTCCCCATTTCCATTCTCAATTTTATTAAAGTTTACATTTGAATCTATAACTATGGTAGTCATAAAAAGTTCAAGAGATAAGAAACACTGTCGTGTCAAACTTCTACGTTTTCATTATGAAATAAATGGGGAATGTGTCCATGGGACACAGATGATGCCCCCGGCTTGTATTATATACATTATAAAGGGACATAACTCAAAATCCGTATTTGGTCTGAGTTTTGTGTTAATCAGCGTTGTGTACAAGTTACATAACATTTGGTTGAGGCAAACTTAAGGTACAGAATGGAAACGAAACATTCAGCAATTTTCCATTTGTAAAGAGGCATAACTCTATATAGGTAAAAGTGACGCTATCTTCAACCCCCTTTGTAGAGGAAACAAACATTTGTATGTAGAACTGTGATCTGCATTAATCTATGTACAGTGATGCCTCCACCAGTTATGAATATGTTGTAGTGCTCTATATTTACAGTGAAATCCTACCCACACACACACTTATATTTAAAAACCTTTGTTTTATGATTAAAAAGTTCCAGTACTTGTTGTACGATAATTAAAAGTCAAGTCCCTATAAACTTCCTTTCTTTCGTTATATATACGTATCACAGTTGGTTTCGGTTCCCCTAACCGTTTCGTGGCTAAGTATTTGTTAAAAGTATAACGCATTTCTATAAATTATCGACAACATTATTCCATAAGATCATTTGTTTTTGTATCACAGTAAAGTTATAAAAGAATGAGTGCCTTATTCTCATGATTTAGAAGCTAGCAAAATATCTTGCAAATTTACATGTTCTAAGCATTGTGTATAAGTTTCCTATCATTTGGTTGAGGCAAACTAAAGTTAGAGAACGACAACCAAGTTGGGGACGTACTGACGGACAGACGTACCGACGGACAATGGTAAACCTTAATGCCCCCTCCGTTTTCGTATCACAGTAAAGTTATAAAAGAATGAGTGTCTTCTCCTCATGATTTAGAAGCTAGCAAAAATATCTTGCAAATGTACATGTTCTAAGCAGTGTGTATAAGTTTCCTGACATTTGGTTGAGGCAAACTAAAGTTAGAGAACGGAAACCAAGTTTGGGACGTACTGACGGACAGACGTACCGACGGACTATGGTAAACCTTAATGCCCCCTCCGCTACGGCAGGGGCATACAAAAACCAGCTGTTCAAAATATCATTTTCAAAATTAAGCTTCTTTTGCACGACGAGTCAAAACAGTTCATAATTTGTCAGTCCAGTAACCCGAAAAATTGTGTCCTTATATTCCACTGATCTACGATGGCTACATTCACGTCTGAATGTATACACAATGAAAAATCGTCATTCAACCATTCGGAATTAGCTCGGAATTTACCTATCTCGATTATTCTGGTTATAATTCCTGTAAATACATACCTTCCAAGTCTTTCTGCAAGTTTTCCCGACATAAACGACCCAATCATTCCAAATAATACAAAAATAGACACAGTTATTGACCATAAAAGCTCTACAAAATCGTCTTCTTCTGAATATTTTTTCATTTGTTCTGATAAGCTCATGGACGTATTTGTTGAATTAGATACTGGCCCTATTGTTGTTGTAGATGCTGTTCCATTTTGTGGAACTACCGGTGATATGTCGTTTCCATCCCAGTCTTTTGGTATTTTGCCTGCCCTTTCCCACAGAACTTTAACGTAGAAAATTCGCATGACCTGTAACAGGAAAAGCCATATATATGAATTGGAGGACAGTCTGTGTGGATTCCAAGGATCGGAACCCTCTTTTTCGAATTTTTTGTGTGTTAAAAATGAGGAAGCAAAAAAAACAAACCGATTCATGTTGATGAGTTACGAGTTCTCTATTCAGTGTTTTGTGGTCTTATTTAAATTTCGTCGTTTTTCGTTATTTGCCATGACGTTGTCAGATTTTCTTCGACTTATGAATTTTGAATGTTCCCTTGGTATCTTCAGCCTCTTTTTGAAACATGTTTGATTTGTTTCATAAACAATATGACAGTAAAAAGCTGTATTTTATCTATATAACTCGTTATTTAGCTCCTGCAGGTAAATTAAATCCCTATGGTATGCATGAAAAAAATTAGTAAAAATGTTTACAAAGTTATGTTATTTATATCTATATTGCAAAAAAATTGTTCGTAAAGAATATATCCCGTTCATTTAGTTTGTATACAATAAATCCCAAACAATTGTACTTTTTTCGTACTACAATGTCACAATATAAGATTTGTACTGAAATTTTGACTACAGTGTTTTACCTCTATATATCTAGATTGGTGTGTTGTACTATTAGGTATATAGAACATCTTTATTACAATAATTTAGTAGGAAATTCAACTTAAAATGTTACACTAATTATTTAAAAGTTTTTTTTTACTAAAATGTAAAACACTTTAAAGTATAACACTGTTAGCTGCAAGATGAAGTACAAATCAAGAACAGTGATATTATACTACTGAAATAATAAAATAATTTCCAAGTACTAACAAAAGTACTACGTTATTTAGGTACGTATTCCAGTACTACAAAGTTATAGCACTTAAAAAGTACATATGCAAAAGTAGCTGTGTATATACATAATTTTGAAAATTTATGAAAAGGTTAAAAAATAATTCAAAAAATGGGACATTTTATGAGATATTGTCTCCTTATATGTCATTTTCAACTCTTTATCGAACCTCTGCTCTGGTTGTTAATTTGTGCACGGTGGAAAAGAGTGCTTTTATTAACTGTATTTTTAATTATATTTAACAAAAAAAAAAAAACCAAACAAACCAAACAAGCAAACAATGCAACATAAACACTGCATGATTGTTTGATGAACATGTATAAGTCAATCCTGCTTTTATTTGTTTTTAACTCGACAACCCCTGCCACCAGTGGTGCACTTAAACAGACGTTAAGAAAAGTAGAAAATGACTATAAAGTACACTCACCCCTGCTGGATTGTTGACATCTCCGATGCTGTATCCATAGAGGAAAGAATTTCCAAATACGGCGATAAATATACTAAATAAAAGCGTTCTTGTATATTTGACCTTTCTCTGAAAGTAATAACAAAAAATAATTTAAAATTTCAATTATGTTATTGTGATTGTCAGGCTAATGGTAAAACGAATGTATAATCACTATCACAATCACAATCACACTATCGAATGAACTTTTCTAGACTCAAAGCGACTTATTAAAAAAAAACAATATTATATATGTACAGACTGTACGTTGATCTCAAAATAACTTTGGGCTTTTTGGGTTGTTGGAATGTTGTCTTATTGACTTCTATCAACTACATGAATTAGACGTTATACGAAAATTGACGATAGGTTTATTAAGGATGTAGTCAGGTCAGATGTTCAGACTCCTTGGTTTTTTCCAAAGGTACAGGGTACAATATTTTGCACCATATCACCTACTTTTCTTTTCATAGAAGACTTCAATATCATAAATAGGTCCTTAGCATCATTTATTAGATTCTCTTTTTTTTCTTACGATTTGAGACCCAACTAATGCCAATGATAAATATAAGGTAAAAGTCTTAGTCAGCCTTTTCCCGCCATTTAAAAAAAATAATGACATGACATTGTCCTTAGTCATTAAATCATAAAAGTTGTTATTTCCACGAAAAATTGGACGACTTTGCGAGTATAAAACAACGTGTTCTTCTAAAGTAAGTAAGCTTTTCAAGTACTAGAATAGTTTCTAATTAAATTATAGGTTGTGTAATGTTCAGTGACAAGTATTACACATCAATTTAGGATGAGACAAGGACTTAAAAGCGAACAGCAAAGATGACCCCAAATTGGAGTGTGACTTAAACAGTAATTTTAAGAATGTTCGTTCCTCTTGCTTTGACTTTTTGTCAGATATTTGGAATCCTCTTCATTGTTTTATCCTTGTAGTGCCATTACTTATTTTTGCCACCTTTTTAGTTCTGTTATTTATATACTATCAATTTCAAACAGTCTTCATAAAAGCTTGTTATTTTGAGACAGTGTAGCCAACATCCTTAAAATGCATAGAAGCAGAATCTATAACCGAAAGTTATAGTACTTGTCTTAGGTTGGTGTACTAAAAAAATAAAGCAAACATGTATTTGTGATGATTTGTATACCTTCGAATGTATAGATGTTGTTGATTTACGGAAACAATATTTTACAAAATTATTTACTTATATAGTATTGTTTCAAAAACAGTTTTATCTGATGAACCCGTTGTCTATTTATTAAAAGAATTTACTTCCTATTTTTTTTTATTCTTTCTTTATGCGGTGGCGATACGTTGTATACCTGTTATTTGTACAAATGTTGGCTGATTACAGGATTGTCTTTTGAGATTAAGTAAGAACTTTGTATTGACATAATTATGAGGGTCTGGATTGGGTTTACAGAATAGATAATCACCGCGATATAGCCTTTTTACGCTGACTCGTCATAAATGCGATATAGCCTTTTAGCACTGAAGCGGCGTAAAGTAAACATCAACCAATCTATCAGAACAGAGAATAATGGACCAATACTACAGAAAAATTGGCCAGAAAAATAAAAAATAGAGAAAAATAGGCAAAAAAATTAAAGAATAGGGAATAATGGGGTGCTTAGATATAAAGAATAGAGAATTGTGTGCTCTCCTGTATTTTCAAAGTTATGGTGTATTTATTCTTGAGATAACTTCTCTTATGTGTGCCACATCATTCTCTCAATTTTAGGCCAGGCTGCATAGTAAAATTTCAATCAGAAGCACACCACCTATTCTTGGTCCTCATTCCTATCCATGTTAAATTTTTCACTTCAAAACATTTCATGGAAGCGGGATCAATATATACCTGTATTTATAAGTAACATCAGACCGTACTGCACTGGTTACCGGAATTTTGGATACACCAAACCAGGCACTTCATATCTGAGAAACAGGCTATATTTGCCCTCAATTTTAGAATTCATTCATACATTTTTGTATTATTTAAAATAATCAGTAAATTGTGTGTTCTGCAAGGATTTAATACAAGCCTTCGCCTTTCATCTGATACCTTACTTACTAAAATATATGCTACATAGTTTAAGATTTACCCTTATGCGTAGGAACTATTTTGTTTTAAATATGTACTACTTTCCAGTACAATGTATGTTCTTTTTTGACCGGGCCCGATTAGGTGGTGTTACATCATACAGAGTCTATCCAAATTATTTTGGCAAAGAATTCCGCTCAAGCCGATGCTACTTAAACTTGCAGTGAGGTAAGAGTTTTTTCTCTTTCTTTTTCTTCGTGTTGAAGGCCTCACTGTGACTTTTACATGATGTTACATGCGCTGTTCCTTTGCTTTTTGCTGTGCATGTTCTGATTTTGTGTCATGGATGGATACCCCATATCCTTTGTTTTTCTATTAAATAAATGGAGAATGTGCCCATTGCACACAGCTGGTGCATATAACGTTATAAAGGGACATAACTAGAGAACTGTAAAAGTTACGCCACCCAATGTCGGACTTGATCTGAGTTTTTTGGAAATAAGTATTGTGTATAAGTTTCATAACACTTGGTTGAGGCAAACTGAAGTTAGAGAACGGAAACGAAAAATTCAGCAATGTTTCCATATATAAAGGGGCATAACTCTAGAACGCCATAAGTGACGCCATCCAAATTCAAACTTGGTCTGAGTTTTGTGGTAATAAGCATAATAATTGTGTATTAGTTTCATAACAAGTTACATTTAGTTGATGCAAATTAAGTTAATGAACGGAACTTACAGACGTACGTACGTACGGACGTACAGAAAGACAATTCAACAATTTTTCCATATATAAAGGGCATAACTCTAGAACGCCATAAGTGACGCCACCCAAATTCAAACTTGGTCTGAGTTTTGCGGGGACATAAAAATAGAAAGAATAGAGAAAATGACCTAAATAATTTAAGAATATAGAAATGAAGGTCCCCCATCCAGACCCTAACATATAAAACATCTGATCAAACATTTAATTACTGGTAACATTATAAATGTAACCTGATCAAATTAACTTTACAGGAATAAGATAACTGTAATTAAGTGTCATATTTAGATTTATGTTGTTTTTTTTAAATTGCTGAATTGCAAATGTCTTCTAACCAGCAACATAAATTAACCTTCAAATTCAAATTGTCATTTTGTGAATTTTGATATGGATACTTTTAATTGGATCGAGACTCAGAATACACTCATTTAATGTTGTAGCTTAAGTTTCGGACAGTAAATTGTTGTCTTTGACAAAAGTCAATTTCCCGAGGATATAAAGCATGTCAATCATGATATTAAGAATTTTAATCTATACAAAATGGCTTCTTTTTATTATTATTTGTAACTTACAGGATATTAAACAGTCCATGTTATAAATAAACCGCTGTTGTTAGTTTAGATTGGAATAATTATTCAGAATAATTGTTTAAGCCAAACTTCGCAATTTGACCCAATCACTATTAACCTCAGAATATGATCTTGTCCGCTATCATCATATCAATGTTATCAATTGGTTTGTTCAATTCATTTCTTAGGAAAATCTCATAAGTGATCATAATTTTACACAAGCTACTACCATGTAAACATGCTTTTTGGGTAAATGGTTGACCTATTTTACTCGAGTTAATGGTTTGATGGTAGTGAGCGGTATATAACGACAGAATTATTCGTGAAAGCACTGTTTAGAAACTGACATGGAAGGGAGCTTATTGACAAACTGTTAAATTGTGTTTTCCTCCCGTATGGGTGCACCGTGCTTTACATTCACACGCACTATATATGCACTGTGGTTATATATAATACATTATAGGGTGTATAGACACAATGGTTGACCAATTGATAAGTCTGCACGACCAGTTTCCAATTCCGCAATATTGCTGTAACGCCAACTCATTTCATTATTGAGGGTCTGGAAGAATAATGGACAAGAAGTGCAGAATAAAGGACAGAAAAAAAATGTGCAATAGTGTTGCCTTCCTAAAGACTATTAGATAGTAAAAACTAATATAGCAGGGTGTTAATCAAAATTGTTGACTAGTGTTGCCTTTCATAAGTTAGATTGCAGTGTATTCATACATTACTCTTGAGGGGGACCGTAGAAAATCTTTTTCACGACTAGCACGTTTCTCTATAGTTTAAACGTACAACGACTTATGTTTAAACCGACATTCATTTAAATCTATTTACGCAATACAAAATAATGGATTTGACTACTGACCCTTACCTTTTCAGACATCCGAATTATAATTGGTGTCTAGGTTGCAGACACTTAATTAATTGCATGACTTAAACAATGGTGTATAACGGAGATATATTCCTAAAACGAGGACAAAGTAGATGTGATCTTCAATTCAGTACGACAATTTCAGGCCTGAGATGAAATGAGTATATAGTGTAACACGATAGCAGACCTAGTATAGAATATGTATATGTAATGTTCGAACACATTCAATCATTAAATATTTATTATAGTTGAATATATTTCCTTATATTGTTAAAGTAGAAAATGTCGGATTTTAAGTAGCCTAGGGGTTAGTTGGTTGTAAGTACTTAGTTTAAACTCTTGATTCTTACGACATGCAGCAACACACTATCGAGGGGGGTTGGTTGGGGGTGGGGGTTGTGTTTTTTTTTCTCGCGGGACAAACAGTTTGTTTGAATTTTCTTGAAGAAAAACTTTGTTCAATAACATACAAGTACAGGTTTTATTTTTTCGAAACTCAATATCATATTTACTTTTTATGATACGATGCAAATTAAATATGTACAGATAATATTATGCACTATTTACAATGAGTTCAAAGTTAAAGTTCAAACTTTATTGTCATATAAATCAACTGATATGACCGTTTGTGATTCCCCACAAAAAGAGAAAAAGAAACATGCAATAGCATACATATATTATGAAGAAGTGTGTATAATTTAACAAAGTTATTAAGGATGTTTGCTACTCTTGTTTTTTACTTTTTGTCAGAATCCTCTAGTTTTATCCATGTAGTGTCTATAAATTTTTTGTCCGCTATTCTGAATCCTCTAATTTTATCCATGTTGTTTCGTTATTTATATACAATATACTATCAATTTATAACAATCTTTTAAAAAGCTAGTTATTTTGAAACACTGAGTGAACATCCTTATAGTAATTATGGGTCCCGTGACTGTTATCCACAGGAGTCTATGCTCACCACCTGTTTTTGTCATAGGTACTTCGGGACAGGACAATTTTGTTTAGCCCTCCCACTTTTTTTTCTAAAATCCGTTATTTTTTTTGGTTTTCTATTAATTTCGATCATTTTCGCGTGTTTATGTATTAAATGTACATAGATATACTAGAAATGACTTGTATTTGCTATTTACAATCAATTCCAAGTTTACTATCCGCAGCGGTCACTGAGTGACATATTATATTAAAGATATCAGTGATCGCTGTGAAAGTAAACGAGTCGGGGCAATAAGACCCTTATTTGGCCCAAATGTTACTGCAAATTTAAAAGTTATCATACATATTCTTAAATATGTCCTAACTAAACTAAGGTACAAGGTATTCAGAAAATAAAAACAAATTTCACATTTTACGAGTTACCATGGCAACAAACCATGACGAAATTTGTATATTTTGAAAAAAAGTCTCAACTTTCCTTGTTTTTCATCAAATTTTAAGTATATTTTAGATTGGCAAAGTATGTGCGCACCCAAGAAACAACTTTATATTTGGTGAGATTATGTCAATAGTTACGATAAGGGAGCTACCATTTGATTTTTATGGGGGCTAGGATGAAATTTGAAAAAATAGGCAGGACAGGAGTTTTGAGTAAAAAATAAAGACAGGATGAGACACTTGCAAAAAAAAATGTCAGGATGACAATTTAGGTAAAAAAAGTCAGGATAAACTTTAAAAAAAAGGCAGGACCGAATAGATTAAAATAAAAAGGCAGGACAGAGCTTACAACTATAAAAATCAAATGGTAGCTCCCTAAGCTTCTCTTAAATTTTTTTGTTGTTTCTTAGCTGCGCACGATATTTCCACAATGGAAATAACGACGGAAAACTACAAAAATTCTGTATTTTTCATCGTTTTCATAAAAACGGTACATATTATGACGTAATCGTGACGTCATCAGATAAATAATCTTATGTTTTTCATTGATATTTCTCGACTGTGTCCATTTCAAAAAATTATGTGCCAATTTGAAATAGTTGTCAAACATTTTATTTTCTTAGGCCGAAACCGGCCCTTAATACCCCTACTCTTTTGGAATTGATAGTAAATAGCAAATACAAGTTATTTCTAGTATACATAAACACGCGAAAGTAGTTGAAATAAATAAATGATAAATAAATAACGGATTTTAGAATAAAGGCGGAGGGCTACATAAAGTGTCCTGTCCCCAAGTTCCTTTGGTTTTTGTATTGATGGACAGAGAACATATTTCATTTTTCACTTTCCTCCGATTTTTCAATAATTTTTCTATAGAAATTCTTCAATACAAAGGGAAAATATTGAAACACATTTTAGATTGAAAAATTGAAAGTATCGACAAACAGGAAGTAGGTGTCTGACAAATTCAAAAAGTGCTCACATGTTACTACTCATCACTGTCAAACTCATGACTTAATATAAAGTCATGTGTAAAGAAGTACTGAGAAAGGTGTGACGATAAATTTTAGTTCATTTAACATAGTGAAAGTTCAAAGTTAAACAAACATGAAGTAAGTGTATGACAGATTCAAAAAGTGCGCAAACGCTGTCAAACTGCCGATCAAGATCAATATGAAGTAATTCTGTGGAGTGAATAATAAAACAAAAAGTGACGGAAAATTATATTGGACGAACGGACGCACAAGGTGAGTGCAATATAGCCCACTCTAAGAGTTGTGGTTGGTATAATATTTTTCGAAAAATTAGGTTTATTGTTTATGTACATTTTCTAGAGCTTACCATTTTTTTTACCTTTTCTATAATATACTATTCTAAACATACCTCTGTCATAACCATGGCTGCCTGTATTTAATTCCCTGAGATCGCTAACCTGTAAAATGTAAAAAAAAAAAAAAGAAAGAAACAAGTTCATTTGTACCGTGTATGTTCGTTCTAGTTGTACAACTAGTATCTGGTTTCATATTTGCACATAATGGAACAGTCAGCAATTATTTTATAAGAAGTATTATTTTCCGAAGTTCTCGTGTTTATCTTAAACTTGTAGGTTCAAGGTCAAATGACACTTCTTGTAGATATAACGGTTAAGTTTCATACTATCGACTCGAGTGTTGCTGTCATGTCAATGATGATGAATGATGGATGGCTGTTAAACGCCTAGTAGTAAATTGGATGCAAATTAAGGACGAGAACATGTTTATTTCAGATATTAACATAACCCCTGCTTTGTACTAGACCTACAGACTGAGCCTAATTGTTTACGTGTTAGTTCACAAAGGTACCGGACACATTATTTTTACTCCGGGCCAACCTATCTTTGGTCTTACTCCGAAATGCCGCGTGCTAAGCGGAGAAGCAGCAAATGCACATTTCAAAAATATTAAATTAATATTTTCTAACACTGTACAGGCACTGCAAAGATAAGGAATGTAGCAGAGAGGGGGGACATGTTCCAGAGGAAGACATCTTTTTGAAAATATAAAACTCATAGAGATCTTTTCCCTGTTAACGTGGAATGTAAATATAAAAATAATAAGATTTGATATGATTGCTAATGTGACAATTCTCCTACAGAAACCAAATGACGTATGCCATTAAATGTTGGACTAATTAGAAAAATAAAAATGAGATGCTTTGCTCGGGAGTAAGGAAAATTGACCTTACCTTTTTCAGAGGAAAAAAAATAAATTAGAAATTGTTTTATGTAAATAAATCCGAGCATACTTATCAATTTAATAATTACGTAATAACTAAACTGAAACAGTTATTAAAGGTTATTCATTATCATATGTTTCTCAAGCGTTTTCATGTGTTATCCATTCATTTTTCGCATGTAACATGCGGATCTAGGATTTAAAAAAAAGGGGGGATCAACAAGACAACGTAAGATGGGACTTATAAAAGGTCTATGTATTAACTAACAAAAAGGGGGGGGGGGGGGGGTCAACAAGACAACGTAAGATGGGACTTATAAAAGGTCTATGTATTAACTATATATGAAGCTACATCAAGGGGACCCTGATAGCACAAAATCGTCGAAAATTAATTCGCCTCGCTACGCTCGCTGGAATTTTCATAATTTATGGATAAAAACGCACCCCTTTCCTCGAAACTTGGATCATTCTAAAAATGCACGAAATATTAGCCACTGGACGTTAATCAAACAACAATCAATCGATCGAAACTTGGATTCGCCAAACAGAACCTATTTATTGTGTCAATTGTTAATGTATTCTCTTTCTGATTATACCACTGGATGTAAAACAAGCAATGATTGAGTTAAGCTATTTCAGTTGATATTTTATAGTGTGTCTTTCTATGTTGTGATGTTACACTATTGTTTCAGAAAAAGGGTGAATGTTTGGTACCATTAAAACGTTTAAACCCGCTACATTTGTTTGCACCTGTCCTAAGTCAGGAATCTGATGTTCAGTAGTTGTCGTTTGTTGATGTGGTTCATAAGTGTTTCTCGTTTCTCGTTTTTTATATAGATTAGACTGTTGGTTTTCCCGTTTGAATGGTTTTACACTAGTAATTTTTGGGGCCCTTTATAGCTTACTGTTCGGTGTGAGCCAAGGCTCCGTGTTGAAGACCGTACTTTGACCTATAATCTTTTAATTTTATAAATTTTGACTTGGATGGAGAGTTGTCTCATTGGCACTCATACCACATCTTCTTATATCTACTAACAATTGATAATTCGGTAAACTCCATAGAAAAACATTATTAAACTACGTGTCAGTGTAAATAAACATTTACACACAAGATGTTTGACCTCATTATGTGTACGAATTGTTTAACTAAGATACTTTGCACTATCTTAGTTTACACGAAGTCTTAGTGTCAACTGAAGGTACACATTAATTTACATAATCTTTTTATACCTGTTTATACCATCAAACTTTAGTAGTAAATTATAGATAACTTAGCAGTAATTTAGAAGGATAAAACATTCTGATTAAAGTACATTTCACTGACAAGTTAGGAGCTTCAGAATATGGACGACTTCTTATTTTATAGGTAGTTGGGCGTAATGAAATCATTAATAATAAAAGTTTAATAATATGTTCAAAAATTGTAATATCTGTAATATTTGTTCTGTATGTTTTTTGTGAGGGCCTCAAGGTAGATTAGTGAATGCTAATTGAGTCACCCTCTTTAAATAAAGTCATTATTATTATTATTATTATTATTATTATTATTATTATTATTATTATTATTATTATTATTATGAAATCAAGCGAAAAATGAAGTTTTTCCCCCTTTTACGACACTACTCAGGTGAATTATTTTTTTTAAAGGATAATTTTCACGTATATGAAGTTGAAAAATTTAAATGGACGAACAAGACTAGTCTTTGTCTACGAGAACATCGTTTCGTAACATGATTATGTGTTAATATAAATGTTTAATAAATTAATCACATCATGCAAGCTATACATTTGAATAACAAATGTCCCGGCTAAAAACTAATACTTATATACAATTTTTAAGAAGAAATTTAAACCTATGTTTTGGAAGTACAGTTGCATTACGGTTCATAAAGAGCTGACTAACTTTTTAGCGATTTTGAAATAAATATAATTTCCGAAATCCGGAAATCTGAATTTGACTTTTTAAAAGGTGATTTCATTCTTTTTCCCCAGTATAGTCTAATGAACAGTTTTTAAGGAATTGATTGGCAAGGTTTAGGGTGTATGTTTTTTTTCAATTTAAAGGTTATTGTGGCCTTTTGTCGTAGTTTTTAACTTCGGATTAAAAAAAGTCGCCTACAACAGCAAAAGAATAGAATGTACCACTAAAACTTTGGAAATGTTTATACTACATATAAAATACGAGAGACGAAGGGTTGAATGGAGTATAGAATTATGGGTATCCTGGTCTACTTCCAACCGGCAGTTGAACCCTTACCAATGTGTGTGCGTGTGGGGTGGGGTCCGTTTGGAGACGTTAAATCCAGAACCTGTTGTAGATTTGATGCCACGCTCTCTGCACGTTAAGAACTCTTGTAACAACTCTTAAAGAGGGGGGGGGGGGGGGTATTAGCCTATTACAAGCCTAATTGATGTCGGTATCCAATATAAACTCCAATTTTCCAGTGGCATCCCAAACCACCAATCTTCCCGATCAACCCCTATTGCAGGACCTACCTATTGAATATACTGTTAATTTGTTCCCGTCCCGAACATGCCTGAAAATCCAGATTTTAAATTTATATCAATAAAGTCTTTGACTTTGATTTTGAAAAAAATTCCACTGGACATGAAGCAAGCAACAGTCATCATCAATACTTGATACGAAAATCTAACCCTGTGTATACTACTCTCCAAAAGGGAGGTTAAATGAACCAAGCAAGCAGACACATGGTTACCGTATTGCTGAATTCAATACCAAACGAAACAAATCAAAAACTCACCGACTTCTGTTCAGCACGGTATCAAGCGTTTAACCGATAATACATGTACTATATAGTGGTACAATGTACTGAGCATTTATCTCTATAGCCGTTTTAAAGGACAGATATATCATGCTTTTTATTTTGAAAAAATTGAGACACAACGCTGATAATTTGTTCAAATTCCAGTGTTACCATGTTGTTAAAAGCATGGTATAGGTAACACATTTACTCTTATCTAACCTTGAATCATCTAAAAAGGTAAAATTAGTCCTTGCCGATTTTATTTCACAGATAGATGCACTGATGGACAATTATAGTTTTGTGCAATTTCTCCCTCTCACATTTTTTACATTTATAAACAAATTTTTTCCTGTCAAGTAATATGAATGATGACGATAAATGAATCTATTTACTATAACCATTTAAACAATTATATTCAAACGAACATTTGAAATTAGTGCAATTTGATATATCCAGGATAAATTCAAGGAGAATTTACAAAATCACATGTACAGTAATTACTTGCCTCAAACTATGCAAATGTTCCCATTTCTCACTTAGGGGTTGGTATGAACATTTTCTAGTATTTGGGACGTAAATAAAGTGTTCATATGTGCTCTATTAACACAGTTTGTAACCATTATAAATTTAACATACACAACTAGCGTCCTACGGTGTCATTGAACTCAATTTACAACATGTGCTGATCAGTAATTCTACATATCAAGTTATTTCTGTAATTTTAAAAATGATTTTTATTCAATTACAGTTACTTGCAGTATCTCTTGAAGGAATTGTAAAATGTATTAAGAATAAATCAGAGAAAAATACTGTTCTTACCTTTGAATGGACACGCCCCTTTCACCTGTGTCTATAGATAACAGCTAACTTATCACATTTTTAAGTTTAGCTACAAAATCAGTACTCCTCGTCTTACTGAAGACTAAAAAATATACAGAACTGCACAATGCAACGCAAGCATGTGCCAAATCGGTCGGCCGACTTAGTTTGTTAGTGGAAACCTTGACCTGTGTCCCAAATAGAAGAACACATTAGGATACTAAAAGTACACAGATAGAAGTTTGTGATATAACAAAGCGACATATATTACTAAAAAAATAAAATTATATTCATGTGTCTTTACAAATAGAAATGATAATTAGTGGACCTGAGAAATAATTTATTCGTTAGTAAAAACACATTGCACACATTCAATTATCGTAGTATCTCGTTTGTATTTCAAATCATATACTGAGTGATAAAAGAAACGCAACCCTTACATGTATTTTTCCGTTTATTAAAATGCATGCTCAAATTAACATTGTTTTGTTATATATATTGTAATTCAGAGCTGACTTAATAATTGCTTACATCCACTTCATTTAAACTCTGGTGGATAGTTGTCTCATTGGCAATCATACCACATCTCCTAAGAATATATTCATAGTTATGGTTTACTTGTGTCGATCCAATTCAATTTACTTTGAGTAAATTAAATATGTTTAAACTAAAATAAAATTATTCGAAGTCGTCCAAGAGGGCCAGGATGGGGGATCCTTCAATTCTGTATTCTTTTTTTTTTCTATCTTTTTGGTCATTTTCTCTTTTTTTTATTTGTTTTCCTAATAATTCTTTCTTTTTTGTATTTAAAAACCCCATTATTCTCTATTCTATATTTTGTATGCCTATTTTTTTCTCTATTCTTTATTTATTTTGGCCATGTTTCTGTACTATTGACCCGTTATTCTCTACTCTTCTGTAAACCCCATTCAGACCCGATTCTTTTAAGATTTCGAAGACATTTTTTTCAAAGTTAGAACAAATGTTTTCAAATTCCAAATTTTTAATATGTTTACCAAAAACGAAAAACAACGAAATGACCAACAGCCACAAAACGCAACGTAGGAAAAACAAAAAATTTAGAGCTACACGAACCCCACCAAAAACTGTGGGTGATCTCAGGTGCTCTGGAAGGGTAAGCAGATCTTCCTCCGCATTTAAAAAAGGAATGAAAATTATGAATACAACTCATAAAAGATCACAGGCTTAAAATTCCATACGCAAGACGCGCGTTTCGTCTAAATAAGGCTAATATATGGTTCTCGGATTAAAACAGTTGCATTTTGATGTCAAAGTCAAATACAAAGTTGTAGAGCTTTAAAAGCAAAGAAAATCTAATACTGCTCAGAAAATTTATAGCTGGGGTAAAAGCCTGAGAGTGTCGAAAAAAGTCAATATTTTTTAAGCAGTAAATTTAAGTAAAAAAGGAACATATCAATATATCATGATATTTCATGTCAACGCAAAAGTGCTTACTACTGGTCTAGTGATACCCTCGGGGACGAAACGTCCACCAACAGTGACATCGACCCAGTTTTGTGAGTTTTGATTCTGATAAGTCCGACTTTGTAGTCTGCTCCATTTGACATGCTTGTCGTGATGTAGGAGATCTTTAAGGGGTCATGTTTAGATGACCTATACGTTTTTTTTTTAATCAACTAATCATGTTGAGATACAAGATTGCACTTTAATAATACATTTTTACCCGCAACATAGGTTAGCACAATCGAAACAGCTATATGAATTTAATGGTTTATCGACTTTAATCGAATTAAAATTAAAAAAAAGGGAATACGATAATAATTATAATTTTACTGTTTACAATTTAGTCGGCGGTGCTACTGTTAATTGTAAATAAGGTTATATAATGGGATTTTATTTACAACTGTGTGATGAGTTTGAAGATTTCATTTTGTTTTTTACTGAGTATATATCTCCCGGTTGATACGATATTCCAGGGCTTGTATTTCCTATCATGATTTCCTTGATAGAGGGTTGCACCTAACAAGGAAACTGTTAAACCAAGTGGTGAAACTAGACATCGTTTGGAATGGGACATGTATAAGTTCTAAGTATTACCTCTGCTTATCTTGTAGATGAATAACTGTCCTCCATTAACTACTCTGGTAAAGTGCTTCTTTAGCTCAGTTGGTAGAGGGGTGGCTTACTGTCCTAGGGAAGGGGGGAGGGGTATTTTGTATCTATTACGCGGTAAAAATCTAGGTCGTATGCTGGGATATATTACATTATTATTACCGATATTACTCCCATGATGTAGGGGATACATATGTACCAATAACCAATATTGGTCTATCATAGTCATAATAATTGACTTTTGTACTGCTCGTTTGCTGGAAACCTTCCTTCATAGGAAGACATCCAAGCAAAATGTCATAAATAGATCTGAATTTTATTATTTGTTCTTGTATGTACCTTTTATTAATCTTCTAATCTAGATAAACAAGAGTGGGAAGGTTTAATAGCTATATTTTAACAAGAGTGTACAAGCTGAAATGTCTCACCTCTTTACGTATGATTGAATGTATGTTGAAAGTCTGTAATATGAAAGTTTAACTACACGCATCATATAAACTTAACATTATCAATGATCCATGGATGAGGACAAGGTCAGACGAACCATACCAGACAGACATGTTCACCTAACAATCATTCCATACACCAAATATAGAGGTCCTATTGCTTATAGTACTTAGAAAACAGACCAAACCAAAACTAACCATTGACCAATGAACCATGAAAATGAGGACAAAGTCATGTCAACTCGCCAGACAAACATGTACAATATATACCTATCATTCAATATATTTAACGCATGTAGTATCTGATAAACTGACAAAACCATGAAAAATTAGCATTGATCAATGAACCATGAAAATGAGGGCTAGGGTCAAATGAAACTCGCAAGACAGACATGAACACCTTATTATCATTCCATATGCAAAATATAGTGGCACTACTGCTTAAATCATCTGAAAAATAGACCAAACCATAAAAAAATAAATGTCGTCCTTTGAACCATGAAAAAAGGTCTAGGTAAGATGAAAACTGCCAGTGTCGGACATGTAACACATTATAATCATTCCATACACCAAATGTAGAGGCCCAAATGCTATAGTATCTGAGAAATTGACAATACCACAAAAACTAAATATGTCCATTGAACCATGAAAAAAAGGTCAAGGTCAGATGAAAACTACCAGTCGGACATGCACACCTTACAATAATTCCATACACTTAATTAAATATAGTTGACCTATTATTTATATTATCTGTGATGCAGACTTGACCATTTAAACTTTTAAAACCTTGATTACTGATCCATAAAATGAGGTTTGGGTCAGGTGAACCCTGTCTGGCATGCATACCTTGCAAGGAAGCCAAATACCAAATATAGTTATCCTATATAGCTATTACTCATAATAAGTGAGTATTTCACATGAGAAAAAAGCATAATTTTTATTCAAGTAGTCACTGAACCATAATCATGAGGTCAAGGACAATGGACATTTGACAGACAGAAACTTAATATCTAAACATTAGGTATCTGCGTACAAAGTATGAAACATTTAGGTCTTCTACCTTCTGAAATAAAAAACTTTATTCAAATAGTTTACGCTACCACCTAATTATGCTGATTGTATCCCTATGTCCCGCTTTTTGCGACGAAAGTCTAAAGCGACACACAACTAGATTAATCCTATTACATTTCATGTACCTGTCCCAAGCCACGAACCCTGTTGTAATTTTATTAATTTGGAGAATGGTGGGTTAAAAGCATATGGAACATCTATATAAGTATAGATGTGGTACATAATTTATAAAAATATGTAAAAATGTGGTATGATTGCCAATGAGACAACTCTCGACAAGAGAACAAATGACGCAGACATTAACAACTATATGTCAAAGTATAGCCTTCAACAATGATTAAAACCCATACCGCATAGTCTGCTAAAAGGCCCCGAAATGACAAATGTAAAACAGTTCAAACGAGAAAACTAACGGCCTGATTTATGTACAAAATAATGAACGAAAAACAAATATGATATACAGCAACAAACGACAACCACTGAATTACAGGCTCCTGACTTGGGACAGGCACATATAGAATATGGCGGGGTTAAACTAGTTTGCTTCATACCCTAGTTTGGGTTCTATTTCAAGCCATGGCGGCCATATGTTTGTCCATAGGCAGGAACAAAAAACTTTTCTTCTAGATAGCCTTAAGATTATTCAGTTTGACATGGCTAACTCTGGTTGAAATTGATCCAGTGGAGATTTTTGTAAAGGTTTACAACCACAATTTCAAGATAACTACAACTGACGCAACTTGATGGCAATAGCTCCATTGGCCCCAAAGGTTTATCCGTTCAAATAAAGACAGAGGAAATATATCTATTACTTGCTCTTCTGCACTGCATTGTATTTAATGAACTTATAGCACTGTCAACATGTACAATGTAATTGATGAACAACAAATCTTTTTGTTCATAAGTACATCAGCTTGATTCATTTGTGATCTGATGATCACCATGACATGTAGAACTAATTTCTAAACTTCTCCTGGAAACCAGATCGTTCAAATATGTTTTCATAAAGAGTTGCACATATGGAATGTCTTGGACTAGGTTCCACTGCTACGAAAGATTTTCAGAATGTCTGTTGGTTTTAAGTCTGTATACGACTGTTACAGTGCATAAAGGAAAAAGGCTTTTTTTCATTGTTAGCAAACAATTGGCATTTCATGGCATATCTATTTATTTTGCGGCCGAACATTGCCAAATGCATATTTCAAAAAACCCGAGAAACACATAACTATTAAATCCAAGCACAAAAAGGGAAATGTTTTGCAAATCCATACATTTCTCAGTTTAATCACTTATTGGATTTTCATACTGTTTGTTTTGGTATTCATATTCTTTGATAACTTTACTGACTTGTATGATCAGTACATGTACTTCTAACTTGGAAAACATTATTACAGCGGTACAAAATGTGTTTAAAAGTTCATCCTTATTCTTTACGTTTTTTGATGAAAATGCTGTTGCTTCCAGTTGATACAGATTCTAAAGCTGAGCATGTGTCTGGCCATTTCTTTATGTCTTGCATGTATGTGAGTTACTCACAGTGACACTCAATTTTCATTTCCCCAAACTTTCTGTGTCTGATTCCTTTTTATGAAGCTGTATAGACAAGGGAAGAATGTGTACAGGATCAGCTCCTGAAATATCAATTAAGATGTATCTAAACAATGTTCAAAACGATGTTGACTCTTTAATAAACCTATTTAACGATTATTTGACCTCCATTTCAGAACGATCTCTGGTCATTTAATTATTTTTTTCATAATTATTACTATTTAGCTTTTCCGGTCCTAAAAGGCGAAGACACAATGTGTATGCATGTTTGTTTAGGGTTTCCCTGCCTATTCCGTAAAGTTTATCCAAACACATTTTAATTGACATGTCCCTCCGGTTGATTATTGAATGTTTTAGTTTATAGAGAAAGATTATCGGAAATGTATAAATTGACACTGTGAGTCCATTTCTAGAACCCATATATTCTTGTCCCTGTTTGTTCCTCCTTGGAATATTTTTTTGGAAATTAAAACAATGGCCCTCGAGTAATCCATTTTGGGATTAGTCCTTGAGGTGTGGACTCTCATTTCATTACTTTCTGACTAAAATATTTTCATCAACATATTATACATTTATAGTAAATTACCTTAGTCCAAATGATTTTAAGTCTTGAAAGGCTATGGATTTATTTTGCTGTGATGCGATTTTACAACTTACAGAGTATCGTCTATGATCTGTATCTCATACGACATAAGATATTTCCTACAAAAAAATACTCATTTTTCCAGCAAAATATTCCTGACGGTTCATCAGAAGGAATTAACTATGGTCATGATTAACAAACCTGTGCTGCTGGAAATTTTTTAAGGCATGACAGGAACTGAATAATCAAATATTTGAAGCATTTTATCTGAGATTACCATAACGCTTTACACTCTGATTTTATGTTTCAGAAAATTATCTTTTCTTAGTTTTGTAAACACGGCCATATTTTTCAATTCCATCTGATGAATCTTAATTTGATGTGTTACAGTACTTGCTATCAATTCCACAATCTAACATATTGAACAGTGTATATGTTTCATGTAAGGAAATACATCATGATCAAATGAAAAAAATGGGGTCCATGCATGCAACATGATTTAAACTTATAATTAGCTATCCTTTTATGAAGGTTGTGCCTTTGTATGCAGGCTTGATTTCAGTTCAAGGCTGTAGTTTTGATACTTTGTCTTCAAAGTATGATACCACAAAGCAAACAGAAAATTTCCGACCAATGTCCGTGACCCATTTTCATTCATTTCTTTGCAAGATAACAAGGACGATTCTGATTGTTCGGTTTAAATTCTTTCGAAGGTCGGTGGTTGCGTCACAAAAGGTCACAAAAGTGAAACCATTATACGTTTCATCTTAGTACTTAGTATATGAACATGCGAGTTAATATAGATATAAATCTTAATTAGATTGCCGAAAACCCGTCTCCATTTCCCCGAATGTGAACTACCAAATTAGACTTATCACCGGGTTTGTACAAACATAAGCAACACGACGGATGCCACATGTGGAGCAGGATATGCTTACCATTCTGGAGCACTTGAGGTCAGCCCCGGTTTTTGATGGGGTTCATTATGCTCGGTCTTTAGTTTTCTATGATGTGTTTTATGTTCTGATGTTTGTCTTTTTGGTCTTTTTCTTTTCTACCCATGACGTTGTCAGTTTATTTTCGACTTATGAGTTTGAATGTTCCTTTAGTATCTTTCGCCTCTCGTTTACTAGAAATACATTTTGGTCCTTGTTCTGTTTTTGTCCTGTAGGCAAACATATAAATTCCGCAGCCTTTGGCACATACTACTGTTAAAATGTTTATTACACATCAAGTTATACAATAAAGAATCAAATTGTGTTTTTTCACTCCTAAGAGATAATCCTGTTTCACAAACATCTCAAATTTTGTGCGGAATTAACCGGTATACATACATTTATAAACTTGGAATTTACAACTGTTAGTTCATTAGAAATGTTTACGTATGCCTCAGAAATTAATTGAAATTTCCTCATAAAATATGTGTAGTTTCCATGAGTTATTATGATAATGTGGTCAATTTCTAGTTATATTAGCATGAACAATTGTTATCGATTTCTTCAATGGTAACGAAAACAGAAAAGATGAGGTAAAAAAAAGTTAAAAAAAAAAAATAAAATAAAAAATAAAACTGAATTTACAGTTCCTATGTTTTATACCATTACTTAAAAAAAGTGAAAGTAGAAAATTGAAGTCACTACAAGCCCGTGTACAAGATGAAAAATATATCAATGAAAAGAACGAATTGCATGACACAAACATTATAAGACGAAATGCGTGTATCGGAAACCATCACATGGTATAAATGTATCACTGGTCAAAAAATAATGTCGATATAAATATAGAATAAAGGACTTTCTGTTTTTGATACTGACTTTATCACAGTAAATATCAGGTGAGCCCGAAGGCTCTCCCTTTAAATAAATATATTATTATTATTATTACATACACAAGTAAAAATAATAGTTCATGAAAATAATACTATTCAGTCAGGTTATCTTCAAATTATTAATCATTATCAAATCCGATAAAAGTTGATTGACAGAAGTGGACAGTAATTGACAAACGCGAAATTGCGAAAACTCGAAAACGAGAAGTGAAACATTTCGCGTTTTCGTGCTTTCGACTTTGCATTTTCGCGTTTTTGCATTTTCGACTTCGCGTTTTCGCGTTTTCGACTTTGCGTTTTCGCCCTATAAAATATGACAGGCAAAAAAGCGAAATCGCAAAAAAGCGAAATGGCCTTAACCAGCCCCCATACAAACAAACGAAAAACGACGTATAGACAGTCTATAAACCATTACAAAAACAGTAAAAAACAGTACACTAACTCTTTTTTCTACAAAACATTACATTGACAAAATAAAGACTGAGCAACATAATTCCCATGACCAAAACCCCAGGTATGACATATCAGTTATTCCATGAGGGTAATTATAACCTCCTCCACATGTAGCATCGGCCAAGTTGCTCATTGTAAGGACACATATCCGTGGTCATATGTGACACAAATATTTCATAACGGTAAACCAGGTCATGATGTGCCCATAACATTTCCAAAGGAATGACACTACTTTAACAGTATGGAATCCATCTGTTAAACGCCTGTTGTTGCTAAAATCATGATAGTTTAATAAAAATGAATTATTTCCAAAGAATTGTTACACAAATAAAGAGGATACCTCGAATTTGACATAAACGGTCATCTCAGTACCAGATTGAATCTATGACAAACGAGACGATTTTAATTTTGAAATTATCAATTTCCCTCACCTTAGTAGTAATATGTAAGAGTGGGGCGCCATGGACACATTTTCGCCGTTTTATGATTTTGTTCGGGAAATGTCGCGTTTTTTCCCCATTGCCAACAAAGATGTCTGCAGTCGTCCGGCAGCATTGTTGAGCAGTTTCATACCGTCTTATGTGCAGTAACTAATTGTCGTGGTATGTTTTCAAGGATACACGAGACTCGCGTTTAAATTAACTTGGTTTATTCGCAAATTATCCTCGGAAGTCCCCGAGTGTATAAAGATATATCTTATCTTCTATAGATTTATGGGGATATGATTGGTTAATCGACTACACGTGGTGACCATATATATTTCATATAGGGTGTCTTAAAAAATACATGGTTAGTTACCATATACGGTTAGCAACCATATGGGGTTAGTAAGGAGTTACTTCCCTTTTAAAACAAAAATGACATCTGAAAGGTTTAAAAAGACGAAGAAACTGGTAATAAACGATTGAAATACATTCATAAAACAAATTTAAAACAAACACGTTGTTATTGTTGGCATTTGTTTTTTGTATAGATAAATGGAAGTAGGTTCTTAAACATGTTAAAATTAAGTATTTAAGTCTTTTAAATCACTTTGAAAGGCCGCTAGTCTTAATACCACATGGGAAGATATACGGTAAGATAAATTCGATACACGGTGTGCTAGTGACCTAATACGATATATATTGGGTTGTCAACGTATATTTGTTCCGCCTAACAGAAGTTCCACTGAAAACTTTGTTATAAACAATGTCATAATATCTATTCCTCTTGGAACAAATATTCTTTACCATTTATTCCGTTAGGAACATACACTGTAATATTTATTCCTGTGGAAATAATATTCCAGAATATTTTTTCCTTTTGGAACTAATATTATGAAGGAACTTCTATTCCGTGACAGGCGTTTAAGCGTTGAACACAGACCTGATATGTCATACACCTTTTCAGTATAAACAAAGTTCTACATGACAAAAATGAGCCAAAACGTTTAATCATTCACTACTTTCATTTTGACGCCAATATTTACATTTGACGTCACAATCATTGTAATTCCACGCACGACTACGGGAGGCCCCAGTGTGACATTCCGAAACATACGAAATTGTGCCCAATAAACAACGTTTGAACTTTCACATGTATTTGAACGCCCGTCTTTCCTTGGTTGAAATATTATAAATATGTGTCCTCTATGAGGGTGTGGGTAAACAGCAGTTGCGGATATTGGCGGGGCGGAGCGGGCGTGCACCACTCTAATTATAGTTATCTCGTACCAATGTCAACTCGTACCACTAAAAACAAACTCGTACCAATGCAAACTCGTACCACTGCTAACTCGTACCATGGTAAATTCATACCATTGTAAACTCGTACCAACATATTTAAATGTATTCAAATGGTGTTTAATGATAAATATATATTTAAATTTCACTCAATACCTCTTAAGTCTGTAAAAAGTATGACAATGACCAATTTGTAGCTTGGCTAATTGGATAGAGAAAAGTGTGGCAGATTGGCTTTGTTGTCTCCCTTGAACAGTTCATTTATTTAACTTTTACTGACAGCTATTTGATTTAATTTTTAATCATTACAAATTAGTAACATTGTATAGATTTTGGTAGTCATAATTGTTTCTAAAAGGAATTTTTTTCAATGACAGAATTTATTTATATTGTTTTAAAAGGTTTAAAATTGTTTATGGCCAACATTTAGAAAGTATGAAATTTATTTATAAACAATATTCAGATCAGTTAGCTGAACAATACGACCATGCTTTCATCTCAGGTACGGAAATAAAAAAAAAAAAAAAAAAAAAAAATAGGTACGGAAAGATGTACAAGATATTGATACGGAAGGTCATTACAAATCTTCCGCATTGTCATAAATCATCTATAGCCGTAGATTGGCTTCTCTCTTTAAAGAAGGTAAGCAATTGATATAAGAAATTTATAATGGGGCTAGAGAGAGAGAAAGGGAATGATGGTCAAACCAACAAATAATATATAAAAATGACCACCAAAAAATAGTGTTAGATGAGCTAAAACATATGAAGAGCTACTTAAAACGAAACAATTGGGTTAAAGTATAGTGATTGGAGAAAAGAGAGAAATAAAGAAATTGCAGAATAATTTTAAACTTAAACTTTATTTTCGGCTCCCTTTTGTAATCACAATATCTGGTCGTCCGTCACCCCTTTCTGTATGTCGGGCGATAACTCAAGTTGCTTTTGACCAGCGACATATGTGTTAAAAATCTCTGCTTTGACCGATTAAACTGAAATGAGCGATTAAAATACAGAAATGTGGAGTATGCGGCACTAGAGGCAAAAAAGTGATGAAAAAAATGGAATTTTCTGGGTGTGGTATGACAGAGACACCTGCCCATTAATATGGTACCATTACAACTGTCTGCAACGGCAGGATTAGATTACCGTGGACTTGAGTTTGCTATTTCCTGGAGAACAATGGATGTGCCCTGTTTGTGTTGACACCAATCATTTAGAAGAGTGAACATGACTGTTTTTATACTCCCATTTCTAGTTCTGTATATATTATTCTACTTGTCCAGTCTACAAGGATTTTTTTAGGGACAACATCAAACGATCGATGAAAGTCTTTGACAATATGAGTTCACTTTCTTTCAGACATGGAATTTTTGAACCCCTAACTTGATACTGACCCCTTCAAAAGCACTATACATATTGGACAATACATGACAATTTATGATATTATCTTTGAATTATACCAAAACCAAAGTCCAAACTTTCTTTATTATATAATTTTCTCTAGACATGCATGGACAACGGTAACAAATTTAAAGTGGTTATAATGAAAGGCCACGGTATATGGGCATAATATTTTACCAGTTTTCATTTTTATGACCGGTGGTGTGTAGCATTGTTACAGAATAAAGAAATAATGACAAGGAAGAGTTGATAATCGAAGCGTTAGAAAAACGGAAGGGCAATCAATGCAAACCCTAAAACAGATAAACAAGATACGTTCAACACAAACGAGAAACACGAACCCCAAAAAAACTGTGACGACTTCAGACTTTCCGGAAGGTAAGCAGGTCCTGCTTCTTGCAAGGCTTGTATTCGTTGACAATAAATTAGTTCATTTTATAATAAACTAGACCTACAAAGTCATATGCACTCAACAACGTTCAACACTGAAAACTACAAAACAAATGAGAAACACGGGACTACCGCAAGACACCCGCTGCAGTTCACTTTCAGGAACAAAAGAAAATATCCTACTTCTACGGCAACTGTAGAAGGTCTGTTGTCATATTGATTACAGACGCACTTTACCGGTCAATCAGGGGAGTATGTAGAATTAGTATATAAAAACGGTCACTGGTGATATTTAGCAGAGATCGTTATTCATGCAAAATTCAGTTTGTGAAAACGGACATCTCGAAATAAGCACAAGGACAATCAATCATAGGGTAAAATATCCTTTATGTTTTTTAAAGGAGTAAATGTTCTGTTATCCAAAAAAAATGCCAATCAGTAATGGATAGCAGCCATTCAATCAATGACGTATATTCAGTGTTGCATATGAGACGGTATTAAACATCATATATACATTGTGAGTTATCTGTTGGTAGCTTATATCTATGGGAATATCTTTAGTTCTTCTAATCTCTTCAGTCTTTCATCCACGGATCATCTTATATTTTTTTTGCTATTTTTTTTTGCTTGAAAATTACGTTTGCGCAGTCATTAAAAATTAGCAAACTCTTTTTCGTTTTTTTTTTAATATAATAAATCATTTGTAATATGGATTTAATCTAAAAAAAACTGAATGGTACAACTTTTTGTTCCATTTTCTGTACTTGGTTGATAATTTGTTAGTAATCAAAGACAACGGCGAAAATGTGTCCCCAGTGGTGTGTGAAATACTTGATTTCGACCGACTTTTGGCTCTTCTGTAGACCGAAAAAAATAATGAACGAGTGATTTTTATGAATCAGTTCTGTTTATCGAATAGTTAACTACATGCAAGTAACATAAAAAGAACTGGCGTTATAAAATTCGTTGTCTATGGGTAAAAATGGCCGGTTTTTGCGGCGAATATGGGACCCCCACTCTTCCATCTTCACCTGCATATGGTATATACATTTCCCAAATCATTCGGTATTCAAGAGCTTGTAGCTGCTACTCAGACTTATTAAACGTCACCAATGTCTGAGCAGAAAGTTGATGAACCAGGGTTATGTCAAAGAACGTCTCGTCCTTTTTCTGAAAAAGTTCATCGGAAGATACCAGGACCTTGTTGATAAATATTCCGAATGTCAAAAATAATACATGATGGTCTTGAAGTATAGATTCTAGGTACTGACGTTGTTTATAATCCTAATAACGTGTTATAGTGTACTTTTATTTGTCTTTGTAAATTATTAACCTTTACCGTTTAAGCAATTTTTGGTAAAATCCTTTGGGCGTGGCTCGGTACTTATACATCCCGCCATTTTGTTATAGTGCTTTGGTAATTTTTTGTATGGCTGTTTTTCATTTTTCATTATGTGCTTTATCTATATGCCATTTTGTTTTTCTTTGTTGACATATTTGTTTGTTTTTATAGTGATTACGATCATAACACAATGTTGACTGCTGTACCCCTATTCTTGATAATTTTACCTATTATGTCTGTTTGTTTTGTTCACACATTGTTGTCAAAATCATGGAATTTTATACGACTGTCATACAAGTGAGAGGTTTAGCTAGCTATAAAACCAGGTTTAATCCACCATTTTTTACATAAGGAAATGCCTGTTCCAAGTCAGGAGTATGACAGTTGTTTTCCATTTGTTTGTTGTGTTTGAGCTATTGATTTTGCCATTTGATTAGGGACTTTCCGTCTTGAATTTTCCTTGGAGTTCGGTATTTTTGTTATTTTACTTTTTTGTAAAGATGATACTCCAAATCGTTTTACAAATATCCGCATCTGTTTATCTTTTGAAACAAAAAAAATTAAGTATGTCTGTCCAAAGGATAGAAATGTCGAAGAAACCGAAATTTTAGGTAATTGTCTTAGATTTCGATCCCATTTATCTTTAAATTTTGCACATGAAGATTTATTTTTTTTATTACATCCATGTGTATTTGAATTGACCAGGTGAAAAACAGCTTGTATGCAAATTTTCGTAAACAAATCACTGTTGGATGAAAACTGTATCGTATGCTCTTAATTAATTTGTTTAAGTCGTATGTGTTTCTTTATGAAATGTTTAAGAAATGGCATGCCGGTGCCTTTAATACTCATCCTTACTTCAACAAATTTGATCTTGTATATTGTCTGTGTCCGTGTTCTTACCTTTTCTTGTAAACATTTCATCTTGTGATCTGCGTCAATATAAAGTGTATATTTTTCTCTGGTAAATTGTTAAAACATTTCGGAAGCGTGAAATACAAGATAAATTACGGATTGGCAACATTTTATTTAGCAGTTCTACTGATCTTTACACGAATACGTTTAAGCCACCTGATTTGAAATGTTCCTGATGTGAAAAGTACAGATGAGTTGAACACATGTATGTTAAAAAATATTATGATTGTATTTGTCTGGGTGGTGGCTATTACATAGATCGCCATGGAATATTTTGTATATTTTTCTACATTGTCATGACATTGAACCTATATTGTACATACATTTTTTTTTAATTTTAGTTCATTTATATGTTTTGGAGTTTAGTATGACGTCCATTTTCTCTGAACTAGTACACATTTTTATTTAGGGGCCAGCTGAAGCCCGCCTCCGGGTTATGGATTTTCTCGCTGTGTTGAAGACCCATTGGTGGCCTTCGGCTGTTTTCTGCTCATTGGTCGGGTTGTTGTCTCTTTGACATATTCCCCATTTCCATTCTCAGTTTTATTCTCTATCGTGGCATGCTGTTGGTGAACAGTTGTCATAGACAATCATTCTTCACGTTTAAACTTTACAAGCGTTGATATTATTTGAGATTACAAGGTCCGCCTTTTTTACAACGAACACTGTATCAGAGTAAGTGTTCCTTCCGCGGATTGTTGTTTCGTTTACATACATCGAGTTTTTAATTCCTTTCCAATGTATCAAAGTTGTATCCAGAAGTTTGTTGTTAGAAATTCTTAAACTGTAGTTTAAATTTCAAGCAGACAACGGTTCAGGTTACAAACATTGATTCACCTCGAGTTCTTTAAAGACAGATACATGATGTTCTTAATTTCAATAATGGAAAATAGTAATATGTTAAAAATTTGATGATTGAAGTAACACAAGTTAATTTTTCAAAGGTGACTAATTACTAGTATATAAAATGGGAATACTTTTTAAAATAATTTTCGAATTTCTTCTTGAATACTACTAGTAAATGAAATACGTCAAAGGAATGTAACGGAAATGAAATTAAATTATGAGACTGTCATTACTATTATTAAAAAAGTACATAAGAAGCAATGTAACTCTTTGAATGAGAATTATTCTTGTGGAATTGCAACCAAAAATGCTATTTCATATTCTTCATTTTCTATAACATGAAAGTACGATTTGAAACTATAAGCAATGATATACTTAAGGTCTATACTCGAACTCTACACTACCAAGAATTATATCACACGTTTATTGTACTTTTCTACCCTCTTGTAAATATGTACTGAACAGCTACATGATAAAATTGTAATGTTCTACTTTTGGTAAATCTAGTACTGATTTTTTCAGTACTATAACAGTACTGATTTTTTTAGTACCGTAACAGTACTAATTTTTGCTGTACTGTAACAGTACTGATTTTTGCTGTACTGTAACAGTACTGATTTTTTCTGTACTGTAATAGTACTAATTTCTACAGTACTGTTACAGTACTGATTTGTTCTGTACTGTAACAGTACTGATTTCTACTGAACTGTTACGGTACTGAGTTTTTCAGTTCTGTAACAGTACTGTTTTTTTTCAGTAATGTTTCAGTACTGATATTTTTAGTATTATTCCAGTACTGTTCCTAGATTGTTTTATTTCAGTGGTGATTCAATACTTACTTTTGATTGATGTTCCTTATCAATATTTCTTATTGTTGGTGTCACTCTTTCTGTGAAGTCTTTTTTGTGAGTTTAATATCAGCAACTCTTTCCATAATGATAAATAAAAAGTGGGAGATGTTGTATGATTGGCAATAAGACAACTATCCACTAGATAGACCATTAAAATGTGGATATCAAGTACTCTTTTGTTAATTCAGTTTCTTACATGTATACCCATGTTTATAAATTCACGGTTTAAAAAATTTGAGTAAAAACTCATCGGTGTTGCAAAATGAAATAGCATCTGTAGGATTATTGAAATTACACATCACATTAGAGTTCCAGCGAAACTCAGGTACGACCAATGTCAATCTTTTTTGAAAATTGTCTAAATAAGGTTCTTCTTGGATGGGTAATAGAATGGATAATGGAAACAGAGATTTTGCCAGAGACAACAATCTGATCAAAGCGCAGAGACCGCCTCGGTGGTCTCGTGGTAGCGTGTTCGCCTCAAGTGCGGGAGGTCGTGGGTTCGAAACCCGAACGGGTCAAACCAAAGACTTTTAAATCGGTATTTGCTGCCTCTCCGCTAAGCTCGCGGCATTAAAGAGTAAGAGCAAAGACTGGTCGGCTCGGAGTCAGAATAATGTGTCCGGGTAAGGTGACATGTCTTCCTGCGGACTGTTACCTTGTGAACTAGCATGTTAAAAATCCGGCTCAGCGTGTCGGTGTAGTACAAAGCAGGGTTAATATTCATATTACATTAATATGTTCTTGTCCTGAATATGCATATTAAATTGCCGCTGGACGTTAAGCAATCATCCATCATCATAATCAAAGAGCAGAATATGCCACCAATGGGTCAACGCAGTGATAAAATCCCCCACTCGGAGGCGGGCTTCATCTTGTCCCTAAACAATAATGTATACTAGTTCAGCGAAATGGACGCCACACTAAACTCCGGAACATACAAATGAACCAAAATAAAAAAAAAACCCACACAAGACTAGCAAAGACTAAAGGTTCATGACTTTGGACAGGTGCCAAATGATGCAGGGTTAATCATGTTTTGTGAGATCTCAACCCTCCCCCTTTACCTCTAACCAATGTTGAATAAACACACACACAGCAAAACGCACAGTAAAACTCAGTTTTAAAGAAGTAAGAGTCAGATGTTAGAATAGGTAACAGAAGAAACTAAGCAAAATGACAACGTTAAACACAAATTAACAGAGGACTACTAGCAGTTACTGACATGCAGCTCTTAACAGAGGACTACTAGCAGTTACTGACATGCCAGTTCCAGACTGCAATTAAACTGATTGAAAGATTATGTCTTCATCATATGAAAATCAACCACAATCCCTCCTGTTAGGGGTTTAGTAGCATGCCATCATAAATTATACAAGAAAAGCATAACCAGTATCATGCCAACAGCTGGTTTTAGAATAAATGTGTTTATTTACAATGCAAAAACCCTATGAGTGAATCAATATTATTTCCCAAAAATACCCTATTTCATGCAGCAACACTTCAATATAAAACCGTGAAGTGGTTATGTTCTGTACACATGTCAGTCAGTTCATATGCAATACAATACTCAATTCCTATCTCCTGCAAAACAAGTATGATATTTTGTACCAGTTTTCAATGCACAGCTATAGCGTTGTTCCTCTAAATACTTTGCTAAGAGTCTTGAACTTGAAGTGATCCTGGTGTGAGCTTTTGCTCTGTGTTAAAGGCCTCACTGGTTTTGTGATTAAGAGCAGCAAAAAAACATGTTTCTTTTCTTTGCTTTTCTGTGTAGGGATTCATTTTATGTCATGAAGTAATACACTATATCAAATCTTTGCTATTTCAGATAACTTGAGTTATCTGTTCATAATATTCATTTGTGCATTGCGAATAATTTATGCATTGAGAGTTCCTTAAGTGTGAACAAATCTTCTTTGTATCTGCAACCTGTCCTATTAACCTTAACTGCAGAGCATATTTAATTAAAAAATACATTGTTATGGCCAGACATTACCTTTAAATTGTAGCCAACAAAAGACAGAAATCAATTATAAATTTAACAAGATTTATTATACAATTTACAAGAAATATTATACAAATAGAAATGTCAACTTAACTGTTAAAATATATGTCCGATTCTTTGTCTTTTCTTTATCCGGCATTTTTCTCTTAACTATAACGGAATCCAGTGGATTATTTATTTCCAATAAGTTCACAAACTAGTATGATGTTGTTAACATAAATAAAAGTGTCAATCCAACAACTCCAGAGATCTTCTGAGAATACGTATATCTGTCTCAATTTACAATTCATTTCAGTATATAAATAATTACCACGGAAACTTCTATAACACTATAGAAGGGAAACTCCTAGAAAACCGTAGAGGGGAAACGTCTAGAATATTGTAGAAGTTTAAATTATGAATCGTAGATTATGATCATTCCGGAATTATTATGCAAGTCAAATAGAAAGTTCTAATCATTCCATCAGTATCTACGATTGTTCCAGTGATTTTTAAACTGTACAATTATAACATTATTTTATAAACAACTATAACCCAATTATGTAAACATATTATAAGGCCATACAAAACATATTAGGCCAAGGCAAATAATTATAATGAATAACAATCTCATAACAACATGCAATTTTGTGCTAGAATATATAAGTATCCTGTAAACAGGAAGTTGAAGGAGGGTGAATTCTAAACTGCATTGCTCAGTATAGCATGTTCACATATGCATGAAGACTGATGATTTTCAGGAAGCTCTTGATTTGTAGTTCCTCAGAAAAAATGTGATGGATTTGTATATTACAGACGGACAAACAGAGGTAAAACAGTATAAAAATCTAAATACTGATGTCGAACAGACTAATTTTATCTACTACAATAACCTCCATTGCAAGTATAATAAAAAATAATCATATGAATGAACAGCATAAATTGAAATTGAGCAGTTACATGGTATTTTTTTCTCTCTCTTAATTTGATGTTTTTAATCGCTCAGTTTTCTTCAGTCTGCTTCAATGTCATTTTCACTCCTCTCTTCCAATGCTTATAATATATATCTTTGCCAACTTGTATCTGAAAAAGGAAAAGGTGCACAATAACACTTCAGATTTCAATGTTATCATTTTATCCAAGTCCAATAATTAGGTCAAATGTAGGTCATCTATAACAAAATGTGTACAATATGCATGCATTGCTGCAGGTGGTTTAACGTGATTACAAGGTTCATATCAAACATGGAGAAAAATGAATAAAGAATTGAATAATATATGATTTACCTACTTGAATACTGATCTTATACAATTTTGTGAAGAATTTGTCGCCCCAAGTCTGGGTTGGAAAATTTCCATTTTTTTCTATATAGGCTGCACTCTGACATCCCACAACCAAAGTCAGTTCTTAAAAGGCTGTCAGACTCAGCGCTATATAGGACTTACTGACTGGTACTATGATATTTATTTTTGATTTTGTAATCAATCATTGTCATTTATACCTAAGACATTGGGTTCAGTGCTTTTCTATAACTGGATTAAACTATATGTTTTGTTATGATCATTTTATCAATCTACTATTTATGATAAGTACTGATTATGTTAAAAAAATAAGGAATGTTGAGTTCTACAACAAACTAGTCACCAAGGACCCTATAGTCACTCAACTGGTTCACAGTAGCCAACAATAAAAATTGAAATTACGCATGTGAGATAACTTTCTAAATAGAAAATAGTGGAAATTTGAACAATGACAAAACATAACAACTCAATAGTACTTGTCATTTTAAGTCTTGTTACAACACTAAGTTTGTATCAAGTTTTAATTTTAGTGGTAGCCATCTTGGTGGTAGGCAGTTTCAAGGGGCATAATGATTAAGGTGGACCACACCAGAACTATCCCAGAAGAGTTTGGTACTAAACTGGCACTAAATTGTCAGTAACTGCGAGTACTGTCAGATCTGTACTTGGGGTCTTTTATGTTGTTAGGGATGTATAGATACACTGCCCCGTCCGATTTGTTAGAAGTTTTTCCTGCTTTGTACGTATCGATCTGATTAGTAAAGCCCTTTTCAACTGATTTTTATAGTTTGTTCTTATGTTGTGCTGTAACACCACTGTCCCCGCGCTCACAAACATGTCATATTTGTTTTTCTTAAACTGTTTTGTTATAAATTAGGCCGTTAATTTTTCTCAATTGGATTGTTTCATATTTTTCATGTCGGGGCCTTTTATAGTCGACTATTCTGTATGGGTTTTTCTCATTGTTGAAGGCCGCATAGTTGCCTATAATTGATTACATCCACTTCATTTGAAATTAGGTGGATAGTTGTCTCATTGGCAATCATACAACATATCAATATTTTTTTACAGTAATTTAATAATCTAAAAAAAGCACTGTTGTGCTGAATTTTCAATCATTAGTAACAGTGGCAATTCTTTAGAAAAATTTCATTACTGGAAGGCTAAAATTACCAAATGGCAATACGCCCCAACTGTGCTTGGGTGAGGGTGGCCAACTTGGTAGGTAGGTGGTGAATCAGACATAATTCTAAAGAGGGAACATTCAAATTTTATTCACCCGTTTTTTTTAGAAGATTGTTAAATTTTTTTTTGCCATATTTTTTACTTTTCATAGTTGTGGCCATATAGGTTGGCTGTAGGGGGTCATCGAATGTGTTTCTGAACGATGACCACCCATGGACATTTTCCATCGAATTTTTGCCACATTTGACCAAGCAGTTTCAGAGGAGATAACTTTTTGGCAAATGTTTTTATTTTTTAGTAAAGGTGGCTATGTTGGATGGCAACCAGGGTAGGAAGACATAATTTTGGTAATGATTTTTTTTGTAAAAATAAACCTAATTCGCATAATCAGTAAAATTGCAAAAAGAATATATTTTTCAGAAGAAAATGAAATAAATGGTAAACAATTCTTCTTATGAACTAAAGTTCTAACTTGAGACCACTTTTGCTGAAAAATATAATGTCTTTAACCATCTAAAAAAAATTTATTTGTCTTAACAGTAGCCATTTTGAATGAAGGGCAGGGTTTTGGGATACACTTGTGAAATGGGACTATCCAGTGATCATCCATGACAAGTTTGGTTTCAGAGGAGAGAAATAAAATGTAAAAGAATAGGATCCAACTTTAACATGTTTAAACTATGTAACATAATGGCAGCCATCTTGAATTTTTTATCAGCACCAAAAACAAAAATGTTGTTATAGAGGACCATGATATAATCATTCTGCACAATTATCATTTCAATCTGTAATTCAGTTTCAGAGAAGGAGATCTTTGTTTGTATTTTCCCTTAGGGTTCTACATGTATGTTCTGCTGTGGCATCCAATTTTGGATCGGCAACAAAAACACATATTACCTGTATTAATCTGATTATTCAGGCACAATATCAATTCAGACACAATATTAATTCAATCTGTCAAACGGTTAACTTAGAAGTTGTGTGTATGTATTTCCCTTAGGTTTCTATGTTGACCATATTGACATCTGTCAATTGTTGACGGATTGTGTGTTGTCCTCTATTCTTTGGAATATTTTCGTTGTTGGGTTGTTGTTTCATGAACACATTATAACATGTCATGTTATTCAAATGAAATTACACACGGACAAACTGAAAATACTTACTTCAAAAAATCATAATTGGGTGTAAAACTATACCAACCTTTGAAATGTTTTCCCAAATGTTCCACTGTCACCTTTCACACCAGTGGTATCACGATCTCAAACAGATATATTATCTGTTCATTACAGGTTTTAGTCGTTGATCCAAGACTTTATTTTCCTCAACCACTTACTCTTTGTGTTCTGGTGTGATCAACTTTTGGATTATTTTGGATACTTTTAACAATAGATACTGCATCAAATATCTTGCATGAATTTGTAAAAAGTTGTGTTTCCCAACAAGCTTTTTATGGTATAATTTATGGAACTAACACTTTATTGTCCTTTGAAAAAGTACATCATGTGAGAAGGATTGTGCCAAGTTTTACAAAATTCTGTCAAGTGGTTCAGGAGCAATTGCTGATACATAACATGCATAAGCGGGACAGTAGGACAAAAGGACACACTCCCTCATCACTATATACCACCCCTTTAGAAAGTGGTTTAATCCTGCCCCATACATGAACACGAATGTATGTGCCTGTATAATTCAGGAACCTCTGCATTTATAGTTTATATGTCAAATCTTGATGTTTTTAATAAAATTTGTTTTTTCTTATTTTGATAATTTGGTGTTGAATTGAAGGCAAATCATTGATAGAGCTTCTGTTTTTAAAAACTCAGTCAATACTAGTTCTGACCAGACAAGCATTAATACTGGTAAAAACTGGGAAATAGTGGTCAATTGATATTTTATAAGACATTTCTATAACGAGAGTGCACATGCTGAAATGTCTCACCTGCTTTACTGACCATGAATTATTTTCTTTTGAAAGTCCTAATGATAAAGATGAATTCAAAGGTTTCACTACAAGTACCACATAAATTTAACATGACCAATGATCCATAACAATGAAATCAGGGTCAGATAAATCCTGTCAGACAGACATGCACACCTTATTCTATAATCATTCCAATGACAGTACACCAACTATAAGCAATAAGATAACCTATTGCTTTAAGTATCCAAGAAAGAGACCAAACCATGAAAAGTAAACATTGACCAGTGAACCATGAAAATGAAGTCAAGGTCAGATGAAAAATGACCGTTTATCGCCCATCCTTGGTTAAATTTATTCACATTTTTAACTTGCGATATTGTATACTATAATAGTATCAACAGTTTCTCATATATATACATATATGTATAACATTGTTCGTGACCGAGAGTTGAAATCATTCCTCAGTAAAGGACCTAAATATCGTCCCCCGTCAATTATTAATTGGAATGAGTGTCGTAACATCATCCACGACTCACTCCGTACTTACTGCTCTAAATGAATAAAACGAGAAAAAGCTGACAAGAAATCATTAGATTCATTTTTTTATCCGGTAATGAACATAGTTGATATACGTATTCAACATTTTAAAGATCATTTTACTCCTAACAACAACCATAATAGCCCAATTCATCGTATCAAACATAAGCTAAAAGAACTCGCCAAGGAATATGATTTTGTCCAGGCTGATAAGGCTGCTAATAATATCATTATTGTTTGGCGTAAATTTTACTTTGAAGTTCTACAAAAGGAAATCACGAATTCACCAACATTCCAACTGACTCCATTTTCGGAAAATGACATCTGTAAAAAAACATAAACTTTTAGCTACCTCTTTACAAGCAGAACCAAATACAATGAAAGTTCCAACTATGTACTGGCTTCCGAAGCTGCACAAGACTCCTTACAAATATAGATTTATTTCGTCTTCAAGCCATTGATCCACTACCAAACTATCTATTATACTTACTAGTACACTTGGTACAATAAAAAACCTGATTATAAATTGTTCAAATAAGGCCTTTGAAAATAGTGGAATTAATTACTTTTGGAGTGTCAAACATTCGTTGGAAGTTCTTGATAAATTGCATGCTTAAATTGGTGATTTCGAATCTGTTCAAAGTTTTGATTTTTCAACCCTATATAGCACTTTGCCTCATAATCTTATTAAGAAAAAATTAACACACCTGATTAAATGGGCATTTAAAAAGTCGGAATGCGAATATATATGTTCAAACTCTTTTAGGTCATTTTTTAGTAACAACAAACAAAAGAAATATGTCAATTGGACCTGCTTTGATACTATAACTGCCCTTGAATTTTTACTAGATAACATTTTTATTTGCTATGGAGATTCCGTATATCGTCAGGTTATCGGAATTCCCATGGGGACTAACTGTGCACCACTTATTGCGGACCTGTTTCTGTATTGTTATGAGTTACAATATATGACTAAAATCAGCAAAGACCAATCGAATCAACATCTGATTCAAAAATTTAATAACACTTTTAGATATTTAGATGATATATTGGCTTTCAATAATGGCGACTTCAGTATGTACACTAAAGAGATTTATCCTGCCGAACTGACTTTAAATAAAGGTAATACTAACAAAGAACACTGCCCTTTCCTGTATCTTGATATCTATATCTTTAACGGGAAGCTTCATACCAAAATTTATGATAAAAGAGATGATTTTTCATTTCCTATTGTTAATCATCATTTTTAAGATGGTGACGTTCCTTTGTCACCATCTTATGGTGTTTATGTATCTCAACTTGTTCGATTCGCTCGTGTATGTAACAACTATTTGATTTCAACGAAAGAAATCTCTGTATTACTGAAATATTATTACACCAGGGTTTTCGATATCACAAACTAGTCAAAACATTTACTAAATTTTATCATCGTACAAGGACATCATTCCTAAATATAAATCAACATACAGACATCTTATACGTTCGGGTATTTCACATCCAATATGTTATGGTAATACTCTTTACAAAGCACAAAAATGTCGGCATTCACCTCAAAAGCTAACCAAACTTTTAAACAGACTTATTCGGAAAGGATAAAGTTACGATACCGTTGTCAAGTCATTAAGGATTGCATATTTTGGTATTAATATTGATTCACTCATAGGGTCTTTGCATCGGAAATAAACACATTTATTCAAAAATCAGTTATTGGCATGATACGGGTTATGTTCTTCTTATATATTTTATGATGGTATTATACTAAACCCCTTATACGGGAGGGATTGTACTTGATTTTCATATGATGAAGACATAATCTTTCAATCAGTTTAGTTGAGGTCTGGAGCTGGCATGTCAGTAACTGCTAGTAGTCCTTTGTTCATTTATGTGTCATTGTCATTTGCTTAGTTTCTTTTGTTACCTATTCTGACATCGGACTCGGACTTCATTTGAACTGAGTTTTACTGTGCGTATTGCTATGTGTTTCTTTATTCTACATTGGCTAGAGGTATAGGGGAGGGTTGAGATCTCCCAAAACATGTTTAACCCCGCCGCATTTTTGCGCCTGTCCCAAGTCAGGAGCCTCTGGCCTTTGTTAGTCTTGTATGTTTTTTTAATTTTAGTTCATTTATATGTTTTGGAGTTTAGTGTGACGTCCATTTTCACTGAACTAGTACACAATTTTATTTAGGGGCCAGCTGAGGACCACATCCGGGTGCGGGATTTTCTCGCTGCGTTGAAGACCCATTGGTGGCCTTCGGCAGTTGTCTGCTCTTTGATCGGGTTGTTGTGTCTTTGAAATATTCCCAATTTCCATTCTCAATTTTACATGTATTAATTCTTAGTGAAATGAGTTTTTGGTGGTAGAGCTTTACTACTTACTTACATTGCATGGTAATTCTATAAAGGATGTAAAGATCAAAAGAAGAAGAATTGGGTTTAGACACCTCTCTATTGTTGAAGACAGCATATGATATCTATACTCAAAACATCTTTTATGTTGCTATCTATATGAAAATACCTACACTGTAATACATGTATGTTCTTGTATTCACAATATTGTTATAATTTTTTTTTTTGGGGGGAAGGGCAATAATAGAGAGGAAACTGACTAACAACTAGAGTATTTGACTAAAAAACTATAGATAAAAAAAATAGGGAGATGTGGAATGATTGCCAATGGGCATGATGAGACAACTATCCACCTAAGATCAAATGAAGTGGATGTAAACAATTATAGGCAACCGTGCGGCCTTCAACAATGAGAAAAACCCATACCGTTTAAAGGCCCTAACATAGATGTTTGTTTTTGCTTGTCACTTTCAGGATCCCCCCTTAATCAATCTACTTTTACGCCACTGATATTTCGTTTTGACCAATTAATATGCATTGTAAAATACTTGGGGTGGTAGTTGCTGCTCAAACTTGATGTCAATACAATTTCGTGTTGATATAAGCTTTATAAATATTCATATTTTCTAGTGTATGTATATTTTTCCAAACTGGGGACGCTGGGTTTTCTCGTAACGGTTGACTTTGCCAACACCTAACCGTACCCGCTCACCAAGCTGGGCCAATATTCGAACTTGAAATGTTTATGTCTGCATGTATGCTGTGATAGAAATAGGTATATGTATCAGTATGTTCACAAAATAAAACGGGTAAATGTATGATGAAAGAAGAAATTCTTTGAAAATTGTTTCGATTATTAGTGATCGTAAAACATAAATGAACAGCAGCAATCCGTAGATGATTCGAAAATGACCCTTCATCTCTGACTTGCCATGGCAATCGTCTGTTTCTGTGCCTGGTATCTATAACAACATGTTCTCAGACTCTGCTGTTGTCTCAAAATCTTGCCGTTGATATTATTATCGTAATCACAAAAGCGCTTCAATGTAGAACATGTAATTGCTTATTGTAAAACGTTTATATGATTTGATTTAAGACATCACGTCATCCATTGTTTACCTACGTTATTTTTTTGAACGCGCACTAAGAAAGGAAAAGAAATATTTACTGTTGTTTTTTTTAAATTTCTTCTGGAAAAAATGTATGGTAAGTATTTAGGTTGTTTTGAATGTTCATATTATATATATACTTTATGAAACAGTTTAAATACTTTTGCAAATGGGGAATATTTATGAACTTATGTTTGGAAAAAGGGAGGGGGGGGGGGGGGGGTTGGGGTTACACGGGGTGCTCATTTCCCAAATCCTTTTTTTTTTCACACAGTAATTTTTCCCACTTCCCACTTCTTTCCCTTCTTCTTCCCCGAATCCACTTGTGCGGGTACCTTAATTGTAACTATATTGACATTTTGTTTCAAATTCGTTTATTTGTGAAACAGACTAAACTTTCTATATCTCTGAGGAGCCAAACATTTCTAGAATTAACCTTTTCTTCTTAACCTGCTTTTTTGGGTTTATATGACTAAGAAAGTAATTGATGAAGAAAAATCATATGGTGGTGCACTTCTTTTTTTTGCTACAGCTGTTTGAAAGTACCCCATTTTTAATGATTTTCCCATTTTAATCAATTTTTACGCATTTTTAGGCTATTATCATGAAAAAAATCACAGTTTCACTATTAAACTTTTTTTCATACTTTAACTAAAGATGAAGTGGATCAATCTGAATAAATTTACCTTAAAAAACTATAGGTTTGTTTTAATATTAGAAAGTTTTATAAAATGTTGTTGCTTTTTCGTGTCAAATTGACCATGCTGTCAATTTTGTATGTTTCGAATTTTTCTCTTTCTTTTTAGAACAAAAAGCATACTATTTCAACTTCTTTCTTATAAATGATTGAAAAAATACATATCTAAGAATTTTGAAAAGAAAAATTGATATGGGTCCAGGAATGTACATATTTTTTGTAAAATTATTTCTTCGTACCCCGCACCCATTTTCTCAACATTTTGGCTGATGACACTGACCGGATTGGTTTTAAAATTTAGAAATTTTATTACTCAAAAACTACTTATTGTACGCACACAAGTTTTCTAAGAGTTTAGTTTATTTAAACATGTAATATCTTTTTAATTCATTGACATTTTCCGTTTGTATCACATGTTTTGGAAATAATTCCCGAACGAGATTTCAACAAGACTGAAACACCAGAAGAATACATCCTTATGTTTTTTTTTATTTTTCCACATTTTTGGAACAACTTTGACATTAGTCTACCACTGTCCCAGGTAAGGGAGAGGGTTTGGCGCCAACAAACATGTTTAACCCCGCCACATTTTGTATGTACCTGTTCCAAGTCAGGACTGCTGCCTATTATTAAGTGGCTGTTGTTTGTTGCTGTATATCATATTTGTTTTTCGTTTTTTATATTTTGTACATAAATCAGGCCGTTATTTTTCTCGCTTGAATTTGTTTTATTTCGGGATTTGTTTTAGCTCACTATGCGGTATGGGGTTTGCTCATTGTTGAAGGACGTACAGGGCCTATAATTGTTAACGTCTATGTCATTTGGTCTCTGGTGGAGAATTGTCTCATTGGCAATAATACCACATCTTCTTATTTTTATAATAATATGCATTTTGTATGAAGATGGATATTTTAATTTCTCAATTTTTTTTTATTTACAAGCAATGGAGAGTATTTGTTTCTTTTTTTCCAAGCTGAAGAATCGAAACAAAATATGCTTGCTATATATTTAAGCAAACGATTGATCAAGTATTCATATTTATTCATTGGAATTTGGAAAATGATCTACCTGACAATACAGACCACATAAATGGATTGACGAAAGTTTCACAAACCTGACCATGAATATCACATAAATGAACAGATTGTAAAAGCTACACGTGCATGAAATATTTGCCACTGGCAAACACCAATACTTTAGGGATGAAAGATATAATCATTTTATTTAAATTTTTTTTATTTAGGAACAAATTTCAACTTCGATTATATATATATGTACATGTATTAGTATATAAAGTAATAAGTACATTTTAATTCCCTTTAACAGTTGAACATTCTTTTATATTAAAACAACACAGAAATAAGGAAACATAAGAAAGTTTAATAGCCTTCATAAAGTCAAATTGGACATTTTCTTTCCACAGAATGATTAACGGCATAGGAGACTGGAGCTGAAATATGAACCTTCGATGTGAAAGTTAAAGACCTGTACAGAAGAATGTATTAATATGGCACTCATCAGAAAAAATAACATTCATGTACCATGCAATCCCAAGTTTCGTACAAGTACCAAAACATAAAAGATGGATGTTTATAATGAGCTCATATTAGAAGTAAAGTGTCGTCTGGAATAACCAATCTACATGTACCAAGAAATATCACCTGTGAACTAAAAATGTAAAGACTGAATTGTGCGGGATTAATACAATGTTGTTCCTATACATATGTTAAAAGTTAAAAAAATATTAAAATTAAAATTAAATTAAAGTTTTAATCATTACAATTGTCCACAGCATTCATGGTGAATTACAGTTGACTTGTACGGTTTTGAACGGCACACGAAACTGTTGATTTTAGTCATCATGTTATAAAAGTATAAAAAATATACTTAATCATACACTTGATTTGACTATATACTTGAAATCTCTGCAATACTCATATTCACACCCATTCACACAAAACCTTATTGGATAAAAAAAAATATGGTACACTAATATATAATGAAATACCCTGTAAAGGTGTAGGTATTTGATCAAGAAGAATATTTTCTTGCATTTTTTGAAAGAGACAAAAAAAGTATAGTATCAGATTATGCAGTAATAGTATAAGGGTTGCTTAATACCAATCTAAAATATCACTAGAAGCACTTCTTCACATTAAAGTTGGAATTAATTTATTTAATCATTGGAAACATTTCTCAAAGTTATATTACATGTATTATTTAAGAGAGAGAATAATTTTTATAATTTCTGAATAAATGTGGTACATGTATCGTAAATAGCACAAAATAAATATTATTTACATCAATGTACATCTGGTATTGTACCAGAACCAGGATACTGCTTATAAGTATAGACAACCCATACTTTAAAATGAATATATATTCATCAAAAATAGATTGAGTAGTTTAAGTCATTTTAAAAGTAAGAGAATCCTTTGGTACTAGAAGGTCTGACATATTAAAACAAGTAAGTATTTGAAAAGTATATTATGGTCAGGAATATACATAAGTCAATCAGGATAGGTCACGCTTATCTTGTGGTATTAAGGAATTTTATATATATATATAATGCATTCAAATTAAAATACAAGCCATACTCAATCTATGAAAATAGTATAAAAAAATAACCAAAGCGTTCTTTTTAATATACATATAAAAATAAAAAGATGTGTTATAATTGCCAATGAGACAACTTTCCACCGGAGACCAAACAACATAAAAGTTAACAACTATAGGTCACCGTACGGCCTTCAACAATGAGCAAAACCCATACCGCACAGTAAGCTATAAAAGACCCCGAAATGACAAATGCAAAACAATAATTATGGAAACAGTGATTGAATGTGAACTAACATCCTTAAAAACGAAATTAACAAAGACGGACTGTACAGTAAATTGGCTATGTCACAGATTTTGGTAAAGTTTTGCATACAACTGTAGACTCATTGAACTATAACTATAAATCCCCAAAATAATGCATTTATCTCTGTTATTATCAGAAATATCACTGATTGAATTTTCTCCAAATTGGTAAACATTTGTATACAAACCACACACAATCGATGAAGAAACTTACTTTCATAATTATGTCTTTAAAGCATCAAATTTCCAATTTAGAATCCATAGATTTCTCTTAAAGAATATATGCTGGCTACAGAAACTTCCATTTTAATTATGTAAATTGATAAAAGGATCACCTACCTAAACAGAAGGGAGATGATTGATAAAGACAAGGTGAGCACCAAAAATCAAGTACTGATTCGATAGGGAATAAATCAGTCCATGAAAAACACTTAAAAAGACAATACTGTTTCAGTACTGCAAAAATCAGTATTGTTACAATACTGAAAAACTCAGTATTGTTACAGTGCTGAAAAAATCGGTACTGTTACAGTTCTGAAAAAAATCGGTACTGTTACAGTACTGAAAAATTCAGTACAGTTACACTACTGAAAATATCACAACTGAGAATTAGAAATAAGTAACTGTACAAATATAAGTATAAAATTCAGTAGTACTGAATTTATCAAAAGTATAACATTACGATTTTATCATGTTGCCGTTCAGTACTGATTTGCAAGAGGGTAGAAATGTATATTAGAAGTGTGATACAATTTTTGGTAGTGTACTATGTTGATTTTTGTATTTACCGTTTCCTTGCCCATCACTTAAACATCAGGTATTTTTTTCACTGGAACCTCGAGAAAAAAGTAATTTTAGTACAAAATTATGAAGTAACAGATTGATTTTAATGGTTGAGTAAGACATCACACATTACTTAAACATCAGGTATTTTTTTCACTGGGACCTCGAAAAAATGTAATTTTACTACAAAAGAGTGAAGTAACAGATTGGTTTTAATGATTGAGTAAGACATTACACATCACTTAAACATTATTTTTTTTTATCAAAATTAGCAAACTTTCATATTCATTTAAAAGTAGGTAACGGTTTCAGTAATGAACATTGTAATTGGTTACAAGTGTGACGGAAAGTCACCTTTTCGGGACCTTGAAATAAATGTAATTCTAGTACAAAAGATATAAGTAACATATGTGTTTTAATGATTGAGTAAGACATGTCATTATTTTCAGTTCAGTTGGTAAAGTATACCTTTCCTTGATCTTCAATTCTGTCAAAGTTGATTTTTTAATCAAGTTGCCCTGTGTCTGAACCATAACAGAAATATACACATGTTTAATGTTACATAATATGTACCCATTCATCATAAGTTAAAATGTCTGTATTTAAGATTCGAAAAATAATACTATGTTCTCATTTGTAATTTAAGGTACAAAAGAAAACACATTTACAAATGTAAATTGGCGCAGTTTGTTCTCTTTGTAATGTATTTAAATTGCAGTAATAACAAAGGTAAGTCTCGTTTGGTTATTTGAAAACTTATTTATATTCATTTAAAAGACTTTTTCTGTTAATTTGTAAGTCTGTGTAATATGAACAAATTGTTTTTTTTTACTAAATAATTCTTTTAAGAATGTTAAATGATTAGTTTTATTTACAAACATTTGACATGGGGAATTGCAACTGGTCACTTTAAACTAAGATAATGTAGTTATGTTGACTGTATTAGCTGTTGTATTTACGGTTGTTTTCGTAAAATAAGAAAACAATATATACCTCTATGGAGTTATTTTCTTTAAGAACGACAGGTCATACTAGTGCAGAAACAACCAGGACGATACAAAGTTTTAATGAAATGTGCCTCATAGTGACCTGTGGAACATTTCATGTGAAGAATTTTTTTTAAAAACAAAAGTATCAATCTTGTTAGTTCCCACTGTATTGGAAATCTCACATTTGTCCATTTTTCGTGATACATTTCGATTTTGTGCTCTCTTCGTGCCAGTTCTTGAATTATTACCTTTTACTCTATCAAATGACCAAATATTCTCATTTTTTTCTATAAAAGAACAGACACATACTTCACAATTAGTGAGGTAAAATATCTTATCCTGATAATCAATTATTGAAAAAAAAGTTGTGTTACCAGACAAACGAAAGTAAACAATCTTTCTGAATAGTTCGTTAAAAATTGTTGAAAAAAATAATCCGCAGTAAAAATGGCATGAAACAAGGGAGAAAAAACCCCCTTTGCATTCCCTTTTTATAAATATGATAAATTACAAAGTGACTTGTATTTTTCCTACACCGTAACAATTCATTTGTTTTTCTTCTTCATGAAATAACAGTTATATTTTTATTGTAACTGGACAGCGATTTCTATAGTTTATATCTAGATTTGTCAGTGAGTTTTATTACAACCCTTTGAGATATCAGGAGTTCCACAAGAAAGAACTCCCTACGGTCGGTCTTTAGTTTGATCAATCCTGACACCCCTAGGTGTGTTATACGACAAGAAAAACCTTAAAATATGCATTATCTAAACATAAATTGTATACGTCCGAAGCGCTTTCCTGGATTAAACTTCAGCAGGAATAGTCAAAGCTGAATATCTGAAAGCCAAGGATGTATAAGAACCGTAACAGTTAAAGTGCTATACGACAAGAATAACCTAAACATAATAGCCAAATCAAGCTACAGTCATTTTTGTCTGAGGGAGTTGAAACCTTAGTGTCTTAATAATTTCTAAATTCTACTGATCTGTTGCCTCATTGAACTAGAAAAATTCCCATGTGCCTCGTTTAAGATATAGTATCTTCTATATTTGTACAAAACACTTAAGACTTTCTACCTCCAGGCATATATGGCCTTATCTTGGCAGATATCACACAATTTTTAGAAGGTTTTATCTTCCATATTTTTCAACTTAGATACTGATTTGAACTTTAGATTGTATCAATTCGAGCGTCACTTATAAATCTTATGTTGAAATGTTTTCCAAATATTTCGATTCGAGCGCCACCGATGACCCTTAATTGTACGCTTGTATCTAATTTGGTAAGTTAAACTACCACTAGATCGATGTCACACTGATGGTGAACATTTCGCCGCCGAGGGTGCTCCTGCTTAGGAGGTCTGTGTTCCTGTGAAGGTATGATTGATATATTAGTTTACTGTTGATTGAATGTTAGAATTTTTTGCAACATTTATTTTCGTCTACCGAAATGCATAGATATATCAAACCAGTTTTTTTTTTTGACAACTTTGTGGAAAATCTGGTTGCCGATACTCATACATCTATCTTATTTATTTCTTTCATATTTAATAACGTATATTAGCCAGAAACAAAGCCTTTGTAAAGCATTATAATTGCAAATTGTATATAAAAAGATTCTACCACTGCATCTAGTGTGATACGATATTTATCCTCTCGAGACAGTTAAATTTTCAAATTTAAAACGCGAGGCTTCCCGAGCGTTTTAAATATTTGAAATTTAACTGTCGAGAGTGGATAAATTTCGTATTGCACGAGATTTGGCGGTGGAATCTGTTTCTCTAATGATTTTTAGACGAAATGCAGACAATCTTAATCCTTCTTTTCGAACGACCTTCAAAAAGATGTGTTTTTTCTACGTGACGTCATCAGACATGGTCGCCTTTTTTCATGACGTCACAATAGGAATTTCAGATGAAAGCAAGAAAATTTGACGTCATAATCGAGATCAAACGATCCACACATTGATTAAATAAAAATAATCAACAGGTGAGGAAAAGGATAAATCGAGTAAGAATAAGAGAAATCATTATTTATCTTTGACTGTAGATTTAATATATCAATTTTAGTAATCATGATAGTTTAACTGAGGATCCAGAATTTTAACAAACCATATACATGTAGTTATTAGAAAATACAACACATTTAATCTTAGTATGCATTGATGATGTACCGTTTTCATTCAATTTTATTTCAAATATTGATGAACTGCAGATACCAGGTTTTGTTTTACATGGGTACATATAAGGGAGTATTTATAAAGCATTTTGACGGGGTTGGACGCAATCAAAAAGCGGATTATAATAAGGCGATGTCATGCGATGGCCGTACATGGACTCATAATTTGCTGCTGCAGAATCTCGAAACTATTGGTAGTTTTACTCTTTAGTACTCCAAAAGGAAAATATGGTCATTTTTTTAATCTCTATTGTTTAGGAGATCGAAAGCCAATCAAAACGCTTTTGAAATATGACCATGGATGCATTACTCACTGAAACAGCCTTTTGGGCAAACATGTTAACGTGAAGAAACATTATTTTGTATTTGATATTCTGTATTATGGGATGAAATATATGACTTGAAATTCACGATTGTTAAAATCAATTATTCCAACAAGATCTTTCACGTCAGATTTCCCTATTGAAAAAGAGATTCTAAGTGTCAGTCCCTGACAGAGTCAGGCAATTTAGAAGATTATGTAAACACATATGAAACAAACCGCCGACCTAACTAACCTATTTTTTAGTTACCCTCATTCTGAGTTCGAATTTTGAGGTCTTTCGTTTTTTATCTGTCTGGTAATTAGAGAAATCTCTAGATTACTTTTGGTTAGAATTATAGCTCCTCTTTATTTTTAATTTCTAGTGCATTTTAATTAAATTATGAAGTGAAATACCAGAACAGGAAAAGGAAACGATTGTTCTAATCATGCATCATTTTACATTTTGAACATAAGTAAAAGTAAACTTGGGCGTTTTTTTTTGTCATGTTGTCACCACTTCCTGATTCTTAGGCATATTGGCACTTATATATAAACCTGTAAAAGCCAAGAAAATGTCTTATCAAAATCGTAGGCTAAAGGAATCGAAAATGACCGGAATGAGTAAGATATGATCTAAAAAAGGCCATATACATATAATCCATTAGCCATAACAATATGATGACTATTGAATATCATATTCCAAATTCCGCTAGCGGCTTATGACTATTTAAAGAAAACCCCTAAATCTTCATATTGACTCTTTCTTCCGAGCGTTTATTCCAATGCCATGAAAATGTTTACACACACTTTAAATGTGAGGAAACAAAATTTTGCAATGTTTACATCTCCTTCTCCACAAACCAATAATTAACGAAACCAATCGTACTCGCATATAAACGAAAACAAAGGATTCGAGAAAGGGTCTCTTAATTGATTTTTTTTTTAAATTTACTCTGAGATAAAGTATGATTAAAAACAATAAATATGCTAAACAAATAATCGTTATTGATTATATAATTCGAATGTAAGAAGTCACTGAAAAACTAACAACTATAGTCTCATTGAAAATGTATTATTGCTTCGAGTGAAGAAAATTATACTAGTTTTCTATTTCTTACAAGGATATAATAGTTCTGTATTTACAAAATAAAACCAACAGCATAGATGGATCTGGTAATCGTAACTGTGTATCATGCTTTTGTTAATGATAGTCAGTAGTAATTTTAGTTGAAAAGGTCAGACATCACGATTTTTCGCCTGCTCAAACGTCATTATTCATAATCATACCCAATAAAGTTGAAAAGAATATACGCGTCTCACAAATAAATTTTGATGGTAATATATATATGTTTTTTTATTCGAAATACATTTAAAATACTCATCATTGTTTATACTCAATGATGTCTTTTGAAAGAATTTTTGTAATCACCAATTCAATCCCACCTCAATTTACCATCACGTACATATGCTTCTCAAATGTCTATTTAAAGTTTAAAATCGGATTACTATTCATACTTTGGTTATTGGTGATGATGTAGCTAAAACAAAACAAAAATTTCTTTTTATTTTCGATCAAAACCTTCTGATGAAGATATAGTAAAGTTGGCTACAAATATTTGTCTATAATCAATGCTTCAAAATATTTTTCAAAACAAATGTTTATTTTGTACATTTTTAAAAGTTTGTTCAATTTTATCCCAGAGCAAATTATCCTTGTACGAACTAGTATGTTACTAAAATGAGAATGAGAAGGACTTTGAAAAAATAACAATATTATTAATCAATCTGCATTGTAGCTTTACTTTTTATGACATTCTGTTTTCCATTTTATAGAAAATTATTTATCAAATTATTTATTGAAATAATTTTTTTTTGTTTTTCAATAATTGTCTGCTTTTTAATCCTAGAAACAGTTTTGTTGTTGTTGTGATAGATAATTATTGATGATATAGCCTTCACACTGTCTTATTGACTAATATTTGTTTAATTATCTTTGATTATCTGTTTTTCTTTTAATAATGAATTTGCTTTATTGTAACAAATAGCCTAGCACAACATGTATGAACAAAGGTATACAGAATGGCATATTCAAAGCAAGGAATTTTTAAACAAAAACAACAACTGAATATGTAATGGTGCAACATTAGGTTAAACATAAATAATTATCTAATAACAATGGAATCTTAATTCGTTCTTGAAATATCTATTTGTGGTGTTTAAATCAAAATTGATAAACCAAAAGCCGACATTTATTAATTAGTCTATGATAGGGACCCAGGGACTCCAGTTTTTGTTAAATTCCCCTTCAGAGAGGCTTTTAAATGAAATGTTTTTCTCTAAGTTCAAGTGTTCATTTAAATAAGTTTTCAAGCATTTAAATTTGACAACACTTCTTATTCTTAATTTCAGTAAATATAGAATTTTGTAAGCAAATTCATCTTATTTTTAACAAAATTCAATTTAATATTTTCGAATTTACCAAATAGAATAATTTTGATATTCAAAGGCAGTTCAATATTTGTCATTTCAAATATCCAGTTGTTTAGTGCATGGCAGAGACTGGAGACCATATGACAGATTAAAAATAGATGTTCTATGGTCTCTGGCTCTTTTTGGAGAATTAACATATATTGTTACTATTTATTTTCATCTTGTAAAGTAGTGTATTAGTTCCCAGAATTCTATGGATAGTTATATATTGGAACCAGCAAAGCTTAGTGCTTCTAGTATATTTTGTACACGAAGTGTGTATTTTTTCTAGTTAATACCAGTCATATTAGGATGGTTTTCCCATTTTTCCTTTGCAACAAAAGTAATATATTTCTCTTTCAATACTTTGTACATGTCCTTTGAACCTTTCTTTGATTCATAGAAAATACTTATATTGAAAGGTAGCATTGCTTGATTTTTTTTCTCCTTTACATCAATATTGATCGTGTTTAACCACTCTTTAAGGGAGTGTGATATTCCATTATATTGTAAAAAAAATTTGGTCTAAATTGATATAGTTGTTGGAAATTTTGAAATGACATAATTTTGCCCTGATTATCTATCAAGTCATGCACTGTCCAAATTTCAATCCCCACTTAACACAAAATTTGATCTTGGCTATGTTTTTTGCTACCTATTCAAATAACATTTGTTTTTTTCTATATTAATCTATATTAAGTCCCGAGATTTCAGCATAAAATTGGAAAACATGAAGAGATGCATCGAGTGATTATGACGAGCCATCTAATATCAAAGATTTATCATCCACATATTGAGAAAGTACAAATCCTGTATCAACTATAGTTATGCCCTTTATCACCTTACTATTTCTTACTTAAATGCCTAATATTTCTTCTCATAGCAAGAGAATATAAGGGAATAAAAGATCCCCTGTCTACAGCCTCTCTCTACAGTGACGAATTCTGACAGAAAACAGTTTTGTGTTACTGCAGCTGTTATATTATCATAGAAAGTTTTAACCCAGGATATAACCGAATCGCCAAAATTAAAATATATTAATGTAGCTTAAAGAAAGGACCAAGATATGGAATCAAATTCCTTCTCAAAATCAATTGATAAGAGAATTCTTGGAATATTTTTTTCTTCAGTAAAATGAAGAATATCATATAATAATCGACAATTTCCCCCTACATATCTACCTGGAATAAAACCAGTTTGATCAGAACTTATTATTGGTGACATAACAGAATTTATTCTCCCTGCAATGCAGCTTGATGGCAATTTATACGTAGAATTTGAAAAGAGTAATAGGTCTCCAATTTTTAAGAAATTGATTTGGTTTACCTTCTTTTGGAATACATGTAATCACTTCCTGCCTCTGGGTGACTGACATTTGGCCCTTCCCATATCCAAAATTTATAGAATAAGAACAAATTTACCAATATCAATCCAAAAAAATTAAAAGAATTCTGCAGTGTAATCATCAGATCCTGGACTCTTGTTATTTTTCATTCTCTTTAATGCTGCAGTTAATTCAGAAAAACTAATATTTCCATCCAATAACTGCTTTTCATCCTTGCTTGACTTCGGTATATCATCATAAAACATGTCCCGCGTTAAATCAACACTTTTCAAACAATCTTGTTTTTTATGAAAATTTCTCATAAAACACTTTTGTCTGACTTAAGATTTCTTTTTGTTCTTCCTCACAACCCCATTTTCTAAAGAAAGTTTCTGAATAATCTTATTAATATATTTCTAGTCTCTAGATTTAGAAAAAGCTAGTAGGTTTATCCACTGACTTCTTGACCTGATATATTGTCCCTGAACCTTCTGTTGTCTATACATTTTTAGTTCTGCCTTTTTCTGGTCAATCTCTTCCAGATTTTATTCTGTTTGTGCATTTTCTTCTAATTATTTTAATTTTAAAATAATCTCATTTTCTATTTTTACACTCTCCTTTTTTTTATAAGATGCATATGAAATAGTTTTACCACGTATTTCTGTAAGTAAAGTTTCGAAAAATAATTGGTCATCTATGGTAAATTCAATTTCCAAGTTATTAATATTTTGTTAATTTTCATTTCTATATATCTTGACGGTATATTGTTCTTTTACTGTACTTATGAGTTTTTTCATTTCTTTAACATATAAATATGTAGATGTGGTATGAGTGCCAATGAAACAACTCTCCATCCAAGTCACAATGTTTAAAAAGTAAACAATTATAGGTCAAAGTACGACCTTCAACACGGAGCCTTGGCTCACACCGAACAGCAAGCTATAAAGGGCCCCAAATGACTAGTGTAATACAATTCAACAGGAAAACCATAGGTCTAATCAATATAAAAAAACGAGAAACGAGAAACAATTATGAACCACACCAACAAACGACAACCACTGAACAACAGGCTCCTGACTTAGGACAGGCGCATACAAATGCAGCGGGTTTAACGTTTTAACAGGCGCCAACCTTCACCCTAACCTGAAACAGTAGTGTAACATAACAAAATAAAAAAAAACACTATAAAATATCAATTGGGATGGCTTCACTTGATCAAAAAGACATATAAACAAAAACAGGTAAACATACACTGAACGAATAAGTTTGATCTATGACACAATATAAATACAATATTAATAAAAAGATGTAGAACAATGTCAAAAAGACAACTTTAACCTTGGACAAAATGGCGTTAAATAAAGTAACGTGCACAGGTAAATTTAAATATCATAATTTTGTTGTTAGGAGTATGGAAACATTTTTTACAAAATCAATAAATTTGTACAGAAGTGAAAATTTATCGTCATACTAAATACTTATCAAAGGTGGTACATATTGAAAATAGTGAGACGAGATATAACACAAAATAAGTAAACATTGAATAACAGAAATGCATTACAAATTGTGTCAACAGGTCAAATTAACACGAAAGTACGATTTGAGAGTACTCGCAGTTACTGAAAGCTAGTTAAAAGCCAAAAACAATTAATAGTAAAAAATCATGCATCAGAGACTAAAATCAATTGAAACACAGTCAGTATCATGAAGAAGGGAATTATTAAATTTCCAAAGGCCACTGCCTTTTATAAATTTATTAATCTTGAAAGAAAAGATCACTGGTAAATGATCAGACTTGTAACCATTATCAATTTTAACATCGCTAACAATGTGAAAGATATTATCAGAAATCAGAAAAAAGTCTAAATGAGATTGTTTAAAAGGATTTTTTTTTCTCCAAGTAAACTTTTTCATATTTGGGTATAATTCTCTAAATGGATCAACTAGATTATAGTCTTCCATTATCCGTAGTAATTTGTCTCCACTCTAAGACATAAGCCCGAATCTACAGCTACTTTGTAGCTGTGATCTTATCAGACATCATGTCAATGCCAATTACCCCAGACCATGTATCATGCTGGGTATGTTTATCTTAATCCCCTGAATAACTGGTCACATGCATATCATATTACTTAATATTTATTATTTTCAGCATTTATTTTATATTACAGTTATAAATGTGTACAAATGATATCGTGAATATTGATATAGAAATAGAACATTAAAACTTAATGTGAAAGTTGGACATGAGAAGTTAATATGAAAAAAGAAATCTATTAATAATTAGGTCTTTCCACTTTTCTGTGGAAAGACCTATTGTATTTGTTCTGATTATTAGGTCTTTCCACTTTTCTGTGGAAAGACCTATTGTATTTGTTCTTATTATTATTATTATTATTATTATTTTCTTCCGCCTAATTTTGTTCTCGCGTAAAATTTTTGTTTCGCAAGATGTCGCTTAGATAAAACTTATATAGTATCATACAGTTTATGCGCTTTTTATTTTCACCCATTCTAAGTCGAACAATTGTCTTTGTAGGAGTTATCTCCCTGAACACTGTTTTCCTTGTGACTGCATCTCCTCCGTAACCGTAAAAGAAAGCGACAAATTTATTTTACCAAATGGCTCGCTATATCCTCAGGATTTTTTGTCTAATTTTGACGGAAGCGATACGAAGACTCCATATGAGAGTTATTTCCCCTAATGCATTTGAAATAAGTGATATGTATTTGTAACTGGTAAACCATAAGTGATAGAGACATAGGGTCTGTTGATTTGAGGTCCTTGGTCCTAAAGAATAGAAAACTAGGTCAAGGTCAAAGGTCAAGGTCATGTTGTGATTTTTTACATTAAGTTCATATCGCTTCTTCCTAGAAAGAGTTATAGATATCGACAAAACAATTTAACCAAAAAGTTTGTCGCGACACGTGTTTACTAGAAATTTTTTGTCGAAATGGTACGCGTCATTTTATTGCAGGGTCAATGTCCGTGTTATGGTCGAATCAACAAATTACTTATCAAAACTTCAAACTTTGCAGCTATCATGTTGTAAATGTTTCTTATCTCAATAATGAACCACAGTCTACCACTACACTCCCCCCCCCTTTTTTTTCAACTGATTTTTTTTTTTAAGTTATCCCATTTCAAAGAAAAGAAGATCGCTTTTAGTCCCGTACATTATACTGTAAAATGCTAATCCTTCTTATGTACAAATTTCTTTCTGAAATAGAAATCCATCCCTGCAAAAATCTGCTCCAATTCATGTATTTTCTGAAATTAATCGCTGAGACACGTGCGGTCCGCTTGATTGCGAAATTAAAATCAATGTATTACTGAAATCCTACAATCAAATTTCTAAACATGCATTAAAATACAAATCTGTGCTCCCGTAAACATGTGTACGTAATATGTATGCATGATCCGACATCAATGACCTGTACAAAATAAAAACAATAGTTATCGTGTTTCTTTGATCAATACACATGTGCTCTGTTCAACGGTCTCCCATGAAAAGAAATTCCAGACATATATATTCGAGGGTCACGTGACTTCACAACACCATCTCGCGCGCGGACCTAAATTTAGAATAAAACATTGCATATCCAAATAAGGAAAATAAAACTTCCAAGATAAAATTTACTCCGTTTTCCTACAAATTCAATCAAAATGCATACACAACAAATAGATGAAAAAAGGAAGTCCGAGGAAACATAGAAACTAGAGAAAATTCATAAACGAAAGATGCTAGGATCAATTTTTATGAGGACATCTCAGGCGTCCGTTTGGCTGTGCGGGATGTCTAAGCGCGCAGTCACGTTCGGTTAGAATATAGGCGTTATTTAAGTTAGCTGCGTCGCACAGAGAAAGTGCCATGCAATCAATCAATCAATCAATCAATCAATCAATCGACCGACCGACCGACCGACCAACCAACCAACCAACCAAGCAAAAAACCAATTAATCATGTTTCGGAGGGGAAAGACCGTTTAACAATTGTTTTTAAAACAATTGATTTATATTTATTATTTTCTTCCGCCAAATTTTGTTCTCGCGTAAAATTTTTGTTTCGCAAGATGTCGCTTAGATATTTCTTATATAGTATCACACAGTTTATGCGCTTTTTGTTTTTACCCATTCTAAGCCGAACAATTTTCTTTGTAGGAGTTATCTCCCTGAACACTGTTTTACTTGTGACTGCATCTCCTCCGTAACCGTTAAAGAAAGCGACAAATTTATTTTATAAAATTGCTCGTTATATCCTTTGCATGATTTGTCCTATTTTGACCGAAGCGATATGAATATTCCATATGAGAGTTATTTCCCCTTATGCATTTGAAATAAGTGATATGCATTTGTAACTGGTAAACCATAAATGATAGAGACCTAGGGTCTGTTGATTTGAGGTCCTTGGTCCCAAAAAAATGAAAATTAGGTCAAGGTCAAAGGTCAAGGTCATATTCAAAATTTTGATTTTGGCTTATTTTCACTTATTTGCAAAAACCGTATAAGATATCGACAAATTATTTTTACTAAATTATTTGTTGCGACATATCGTAACATGTAAATTTTGATTGCAAGGGTACGTTGAACGTAAAAGGGAGTTTTCTCCCCTCTTGTATGTAAAAATATGCGTATGGTGATATAACTCATTAACCAAATATAATTAGGACCTATGGTCTTTTGATTTGAGGTCCTTGGTTTATGACCTTGAAATTAATCTCAAGGTCATAGCTTAATTTGACATTCTAGATTTTGACCTTTGCTTTTACCTCATATGTATACATGATAAAGCCATGAGACTTTTTGCAATAGGTTTCAAACCATTTCACCTTAAAAATTAAACCGGAAGTGACATTGTTTAAACCGGAAGTAGCTATTTTTTGTACTTTATTAATTTAAAAGTATATAGAACCAGATATTTTTGGATTCAGTGTCAAGTAAATATTCAAATAGTATCGGAAGTAACATTTTTCAAACCGGAAGTAACAAATTATCTCCCTAATTTAAATAAATATTGTATAGAAACCATATATTTTTGGAATCAACGTACAATAAGCTATCATTTGACGATTGTAATGACATTTTAAACCTAATTTTACTACTTTCATATTAAAATACATGGTTTTTGGTGGAAAGAATTTCAATTGTTCTCTGAATAATTGGTATTTAATTATATAATAATTTTATTTTATGTCAATACTGTAAAGGGATTAAGTTTTTATTGTAGTTTATTGTATGTAATTTTATTTTTTGCACAGCAGCAAATATTACACACTTTTAAAATGAGAATGACATAATTCTGATATTGTCAAGCAATAATGGGCAGGATGGAAAAGAAGAGAACACATCGATTAACACATTGTATTGTTTTGGAGAAAAAAGGGGGATTGTCATTTGGAGGTGTAATTAAACTTTTTCGTTTTCTGGTAATCAAATTGATCTTTTGATATAATACATTTTGACAAGGGACCTTGAAATGACATCAAAAGCTGCACCATGTCACTTACAAAATGACAAATTGAATTTTGCGGGCGCATTGTATTTGTGCCAATTTTTTTTAAATCTAATCTTTCATTTGCGCCACAAGGTTATATTTCATTTGCGCCATTTTACAGGTAAAGTATAACGGAAAAGTTGAATTTTATTGCTCCATCGTGAATAAGATTTGTTTATACAGTATTTCCCCTGGATAATTGTGTGAGTTCATACTCATTTCTAATACAAAACTGAGAGTCACTAATGTTTAGAATAATATAGTTTGATGTGTTAAGATGGACATTGTCAATTCAGAGACAAACAGAGTAAATAAGTCTGTAATTTTTTATGACCACACATATAGGTTATCATATGTTCTGAAAAATGGAGACAAGTCATTTAGGTGTACCAAAAGAACTTGCAAAGCTAGAATAACAATAATATTGACACCAAAACGATTATTAAAATTTTGAATGAACACAACCATGGCGTAAACCAGCAGAAAGTAAAATCTCAATCAGAATTCGAAAAGCAGCTGGTGGTATAACTGAAAGACCTTCAACGATAATACGCGCAGAAAAAAGAAATTATTTTTATTGCTAATTACGATACAATTTTCCTTATTAAACATGCTAATCAAAATTTAATTTTCAAATCAAACATAAAATAAATTAAATACTTATATCATCTTTTTTTTCTCATTCAAATTGTTGTCAAAGTTGTCATTTCGGGACCTTTAATAGCTGACTATGCGGTATGGGCTTTGCTCATTGTTAAAGGCCATATATATACAGTGACCTATAGTTGTTAATTTTTGTGTTATTTGGTCTTTTCTTGAGAGTTGTCTCATTTATGGCAATCATACCACATTTTTTTTTAGAGCAAATACGTACAATTCTTCAATTGTCTTCCTTGTACATCCCTTGCAATGTATGGATAAATATTTTGAACACAGATTTTTTTGCAGAAATGGAAGAAAACCACCCATCTACAAATGACTTTAAAAATGCTTCTTTGGCTATATACCTGTATTACCTGTATTTACCTGTAAAATGGCGCAAATGAAAGATTTTTTTGGCGCAAAAGCAAAGCACCGGAATTTTACAACATCCCTTCATTGATTTATATAGGAAGAAAATATGTCAGACGTCTATATAAAAATTTCAAACATAAGGAGTAAAAGAGTCCAAACAAATGCTCAGCTGTGGAATACCATCTAAATGTGTTGTTCAAACACTTGTAAAAATGTAGATTGCTTCATACAGTATTACTTGTCAGCAGGTATTCGTTTTGCACCTATGCAAGATTTTCTTGTTGAGGGTCAATGGTGTCTATTAAAATTATAGTCTGGGGAAATTGAATGCAACTTTGGACCTGAATCATTTGCTAAAGACATAAAGGGGGAACCTTTGGTCCCTGGAAATAAATTACTTGAAAAGATGAATTTAGCCCCAAAAATTTCCATAGAGAAAAGTCCCAAGGACTCCGCAATTTAAGTCAAATAAATGATAGCTAAAACCTCAACCATCTACTCCACAATATGTTTAAATTCAATCATTATCTAGAATTTTGGAAATCATTTTAAATTTAGGAATATGGCACCATAGATCATAGTACTCAAGTACAAATTTTGTTTAGCCCTCTCCCTTTTTTCCAAAAGCTGTTAGTTTTTTTTCTATAAATTTCACGCTGTGTATGACAAACTTTGATTTAATAGTAAACGGCAAATAAAAGTTAATTTTAGCATTTGTATTTTCATATAATACAATAAAACGCAAAAATAATTGACATTGATAGAAAAACCCCAAAAATATCAGATTAAAAAAAAGGGGAGGGCTAAAAAAGTTGTCTTTTTAGCAAACAGCTTTGAATAGATCAGATCCTTTGTCAAGGTTTGGATAATTGTTTATGGTACTTCTTTTGTTTTCCCTGAATTCACAGCTGCAACAGTTTTTAAAAATATAGTCTTATTAAAGAATAAGAAGTCATTTAAGTTAATAAAAGTTAATTTAGAATAAATGTACCATAAATTTTATATCCTATGTTTTTTGAGTTTAAGAAATACAAGGAAAAAAAACTAAAGTTGAGGAACAAAATTTTTCATATAAATGCAGGTAAAGTTGTTCATAATATCGTAATAAACTAGTTAAAATATTCATATTTTTATTATTAATCTTATATTTTTTTCTTATAATAAAAAATATTATAAAAGTGTTCATATTTGTTGTCAGAAAGAGCTGAAAATACAATGAAGCCGGTAGGAAGGAAAGAGACATATTAATTTACAGCAAAACGTTTTATGGTAAAGACAGTTGAAAATTTAGTCGTTTACTAAGTCAACATCTGGTTATAATTAGTGAACCATTGAGAAAGTGTGACCACATAATTTATCTATAACAGATTACTGATAACATGCTAAGATAAATTTATAGAAATATATTATTAAATCCGGGCTTATATCTTAGAGTGTCTCTAGACTTTGGGTTGTTGATATTAACATAATTATGAGTGTCAAGATTGAAACTTTGAATAAGGTTAAAATTAACGCAAAGAATACAAGACTGATTATCAAATTCCTCAATAATGTCTGCCACCTTTTGATAATACCAAGGAGTGTCTACATTTGGCCTATAAATATTAACTAAGGTATTTTTTTGTTCTTCAATTGTAATATCCAATCCAAGAAGGTTTCCACCCTCATCTTTTTTAACTTTGTGAATTAGAAGATCAAAGTTTTCATTAAAAAAAGATGGCCACACCTCTCTGATTGCATGTAAATGAATTGAAAAGGCATTCTTCCTTCCACTGATTTTTAATATTTAATTCGTCTTGTTCTGTAAAATGTGTATCTTGAAGACAATAGATATTAAAATTCCTTGACTTAAATAATTCAAAACATCTCTCCGTTTCTCCTTTGTATAAAGACCTTGACAATTATAAGAAATTATTTTAATCATATCACCTTTCATACATGTGTTGATCTGTATCAATATTTAATACTCAAATGATGAGTTAACAAACATGAATACACCATGGTATTTGTGAAATCAAGGGACTTTTAAAATTCTCTTCCTTTAAAACTGTATCATTTTTCAAGATCTGTGACACCTTAAGGCACGTTTGTATTGTACAATAAATACATATATATGAAAACATAAAATTCAAGAACGAGACAGAGTCCAACTTTTAAATCAAATATTAAATCTGCACTATGAGACATTCACTGTTATTGTGTAGAATATTCATTATCTGGCCTAGTGGAGATAACTCAGAAGATAGTTTAATCAAATACATTGGATTCAGATAGAAATTTTACTTGAGTAAATCCAACAGTGAATATCTGTATAATTCATGCAATACGCATATTTTGGAAGATGATTTCATTCATGTAATTATCATTTTACATTTAATTTCCTTACTGTCATTCATTCCAACACACAAAGACATTTTTTTTGATATTCTGTGTGGTTATGGCAAAGAAGAAAAGATCACACAAGAAGCACAACTATACAAAATGTCCATTGTTTTGAGCATTCAAATCTGATCCAGTCAGCTTTGTCAATATATTTATTATAAGATGTTGTCGGTCTAATACATCCATTCTTATTCGAAAACAATTTTAGTTAAATGAACTACATATATATAATCTAGATAAGTATATTATGTATAATATTTCAAGTCTGTCAGAGTTGTTCAATTTACTAGATAGTAGTATTTCTATATTCATCTTTCGAATACATGTATTAAAAACTCCCATGTTAAATTAACAAATTTATATGATCCTTTGTCGGTTTAAGAAGGCAGAGATGTTTTATGTTCATTATATCTCAGATATCTTCAAAGATCAATATACTTTATGTGATGTAGCTAAATATACTAGATATACCTGAAAGTAAATATTTATTGTTTGAAAAAGCAATGCGTACCAATGGGACAATATCAAAAATTAAGAACTCTGACTGACTTCAAATGTAGTATCGCTCTTGACAAATATCAATACTTTTGACATCAAACAGGTAAAACAAAGTAATGCATGGTCAACATATCATGATCACTAACAAAATTATCTACCAATCAAACACAGACTGCACATCCTAAGTGCATATTCATGAGTTAGTTTCAGTAGAAATTGTGCAAAAATTATTATAGTATGGTCACTTCAGTATAATGAACATGTACCGTAAATTTGTAAACAAAAAACAAGAAAAGATAATTGGAAACAAGCATCTCATTCTGAGATTTGGAGTTAACCTCACTTTAAAAGAGGTCTATGATTTACGTATTCAAACTTCAACTCATTTGTGTCAGTCTGTATCTGATGGAATAAAACAAGCAACTATTAATAGCATTAGGCAAGTCGTAGCAGTTCAAAATTATAATAAATAACTAGCAAAAGCAAAACTGTAAATAAATATATAAGCAGCAGAGAATAAAGCACATATATATATATATATATATAAATTATAAAAGCAAAAATGCACCACAGCAGGTTGGAAAATGAATATATAAAGCAAAATTAGCATATACATTTATATGTGTATGCCACTTTATTGCAGACAATCAGCCAAAAAAAAGAAGAGAGAGCAAGCAAAACTGAAATGATAAAAACAAAAGCAAAAAAAAAAAAAACAACAACAAAATATTTGCATAAACAGAAAATAATCCTTGAATTAATGCCAACAACTGGTTTTAGAATAAATGTGTTTAACTCCGATGCAAAGACCCTATAAGTGAATTAATATTAAAGACAAAATATGCAATCTTTAATGACCTGACAACAGTATCGTAACTATATCCCTTCTTAATAAATCTGTTTAAAGGTTTTGTTAGCTTTTGAGGTGAATACTGACATCTTTGTGCTTTGTAAAGAATATTACCATAAAAGATTGGATGTGAAATACCCGAACGTATAAGATATCTGCATGTTGAGTTATATTTACGAATGATGTCCTTATACCGATGATAAAATTTAGTAAATGTTTTGACTAGTTTATGATATCGAAAACCCTGGTGTAATAATTTTTCAGTAATACATAAATTTCTCTCGCTAAAATCTAATACGTTGTTACATACAAGAGCGAATCGTACTAGTTGAGATATATAAACACCAATAGATGGTGACAAGGGAACGTCACCATAAAAAAATGGATAATTAACGATAGGAAATGAAAAATCATCTCTTTTATCATAAATTTTTGTATTAAGCTTCCCGTTAATGATATAGATATCAAGATCGAGGAAAGGACAGTGGTCATTGTTAGTATTAGCTTTATTTAAAGTAAGTTCAACAGGATAAATTTCTTTAGTATACATACTGAAGTCGTCATTATTGAGAGCCAATATATCATCCAAATATCTAAAAGTATTGTTAAATTTTTGTATCAGATGTTGTTTCGATGGGTCTTTGCTGATTTTAGTCATAAATTGTAACTCATAACAATACAAAAACAGGTCCGCAATAAGTGGTGGACAGTTAGTCCCCATTGGAATTCCGATAACTTGACGATATACGGAATCTCCTGCATATATAGTTTTGTAGTTTCTTACAAATAGGTCAATACAACCTATATATATATATATATATATATATATATATATATATATATTGAGGTAAATTATGTGGCCTTCCAATAACCGTTTCGATTCCTAACATCACTGAAGAGACATTAATTGTCGAAATCCGGATATGGTGTACAAAAAATCTTTGCACCTTTGTTTGCGGTATACCATCTTCACCGGAAATTTATTGTTTTCTGTGTGGTATTGAATTTAAAATTAAGATCCATTTATTACACCTTGTGATCCGTTTATTTGGCAATCGCCAATGGCAAAATGTTGTTTGTGCTGTATTTAGACCCCTCTAACAAGAAATTTGTTTTGCATGCACACGTATAAAAATTGCGGTTTTTATCCAACGCAATCATAGGTTTGAACGTTGTTATCAATTTAGACTTGTTTATATATATATATATATATATATATATGATCCGTTCATCCTATTTCGACTCTTTAAAATTCAAGAGTCTATCCTAAATTGAGGTAAATTATATGGCCTTCCAAATACCGTTTCGATCCCTAACATCACTGAAGAGACATTAATTGTCGAAATCCGGATATGGTGTACAAATTTTTGCACCTCATGTTTGTGGTATACCATCTTTTCCACAAGTTTATTGTTTTCTGTTTGGTATTAAATTAATATTAAAGACCCACTTCGTTAGATCTGGTGATCAATTTATTTGGCAATCGCCAATGGCAGTCAGCAGGGTTTAAGAACATCAGTTGTTCGACCTGTTAGTCAAATGCGATTTGTTAAAATAGACTTTTTCACTTTATTTTGGTCTTTTGGAAATTGTTGTTTGTGCTGTATTTAGACCCCTCTACCAAGAAATTTGTTTTACATGCACACGTATAAAAATTGCGGTTTTTATCCAACGTAATCATAGGTTTGAACGTTGTTTTCAATTTAGACTTTTATATATTTTTTCGTTTGGGCTTGTATTATATTTTCCTTCGGGTTTATATGATCCGTTCATCCTATTTCGACTCTTTAAAATTCAAGAGTCTATCCTAAATTGAGGTAAATTATATGGCCTTCCAAATACCGTTTCGATCCCTAACATCACTGAAGAGACATTAATTGTCGAAATCCGGATATGGTGTACAAATTTTTGCACCTCATGTTTGTGGTATACCATCTTTTCCACAAGTTTATTGTTTTCTGTTTGGTATTAAATTAATATTAAAGACCCACTTCGTTAGATCTGGTGATCAATTTATTTGGCAATCGCCAATGGCAGTCAGCAGGGTTTAAGAACATCAGTTGTTCGACCTGTTAGTCAAATGCGATTTGTTAAAATAGACTTTTTCACTTTATTTTGGTCTTTTGGAAATTGTTGTTTGTGCTGTATTTAGGCCCCTCTACCAAGAAATTTGTTTTACATGCACACGTATAAAAATTGCGGTTTTTATCCAACGTAATCATAGGTTTGAACGTTGTTTTCAATTTAGACTTTTATATATATATATATATATATATAAACGGCTCAATGTTATGTACAGTTTTGTATATTGTTATTTATCGCTCATTATTCTCTTAAGCTCCAAGTGTCCCTCTATTTTTACGCATGTCAAAAGTCATGTGTTCCCCAACATCTCGAAATGAAATACGTGTTTGTAATTTTTCTTTTTTGAGTATTTTGTAGGCTACATGAGACAGAAGGAATCTTTTCTCTTTCATTGATACTGGTAGATCGTCTAGAATACGAATTTGAGTACCTTTCAGATTGTAGGCACTCGACATTATCAGTTGTTTATCTCCATAGTGTAAAAATCCAGCAATAATTGGTTTGGGTCCACTACCCCTTGTTGGTACTTGATGAGCATTATCAATCGGGATGGCGTTTGCTTTTCTTTGTTAACATTTAGATTTTGGCTGAACAACTGACGAGTAACTGAATAGATGTTCTCATCTACATTATTGTCATCAAAACCATAAATCATAACATTGTATTTCCTTTCGTGCTTTTCAAGCAATGTTACCTTGTCCTTAATTTCATTCATCTGGGTTTGAACCTCAAATTTTTGTTTTTGTAGTTTTTTACCTTCAATTGCTTGTATTTGCAAATCCATACCTGCAACACCCTGTTCTAGCTCTATAAGGCTCGTCTGAGATTTTTTATTTCTGTTTGAGATGCATCATATTTTGTTTTTAATATATTGACGTCAGTTTTCACTTCATTGATCATACCCGTTAAGTTATGTTCAACTTTCTCAAGTTGCTGTGAAAAATCATTAACATTTTTATTAACTCCAAATATGAGGCTTTTTGAGCTCTTCAAATTCTGCTGATGCCATATTTATTTCATTATGTAAATATATATATATTTTTTTAACTACATAATAATATTTATTCATCAAATCTTGCTTGTTGCAAATCTCACCAAGAGTCCAAGCTTCTCTTGATTTACCCTGTTACACTCCACTGATTATCCAGGGAAATAAACAGCTGATTAAACTTAGTAACTTATAAAGATGTACAAGTGTCCTACATAAAGACTAACTATTGCTAAAATTATTTTTAATTGACAATAACATTGGACATGTTGAATTATATCTATTTGTGTCTACTCTTTTATTAAATTCATTTTCAAAAATACTATAGACATCAACAATTTTTGTTCTATGCTCGGATACATAATATGACTAATAGATAGAAAAACTAAGTATCGTTTGCCCCCCGCCACTCAAATTCCAGGACTTTATTACTTCTTTATAAAACTCAGGAACATCTTTAAAATATTTTAGAGATTTAATATCGCTCAAATTCATGCTTAATATTGACAGAATTCTGTTTGAAACATTTAAATATTTAAATGGTTTAAGCTTCCAAGTCGAAAGTTTACCATTTACCAATCTATTTACCCATGATGCTTTTAAAGTCACAAAATAACTTTTAAAGTCAACCATTTTTAAACCCCCCTTTTCATATGGACCTATCATCAGATTTCTTTTAACTTTGTCTAGTTTCCCATCCCAAATATATTTAAAGCTTCTGTTTTCTATTTCTTTTAAATAATGTTCTGAAATTAGACAGGCGCTTTTCAGGAATGTAAATAAGGGCAATATTAAAATCTTTATAATTAGGATTTTCTCTAAAATTGATAGATTTCGTTTTTTCCATATCATAAATAATTTATTCATGTTTTCATTTTACAATCCCAATTTAATTTTTGGCATTTCAATTTATCATGCCCGCAAAACACCCCTAGAGCTTTAATAGGTTTATCTCCCCACTTAATCCCGACAATTTTATCTTTACAAGATTTCAATTTCCATATCCATAAGACCTCTGTTTTATTTCAATTTAATAATAAACCTGAAAAAGAACCAAAAATTTCTATTTCGTTCATTGCAGTTACCACATCGTTTTTATCTTTGCAAGAAAGTGTTGTGTCGCCAGCTAATTGTGAAATCTTCATACTATGACTTTTCCCATCAAGTTTTACATTTACACCCTTTACATTTTTATTATTTCTCAATCTTTGGGCCATAATTTCAACAGCAAAAACAAACAATAGGAGCCGACAAAGGGCATCCTTGTCTTATTCCACGTGAATTTTTGACAGTTTCTGATACCCACCCATTGTTAATAACACATGTTTGTATATCTGTGTACATTGTTTTAACCCAGTTAATAAATGATTCGTTAAAACCAAAATGCTTCAAAGTTCCAAACATAAAATCCCATTCCAATGAATCAAATGCTATTGTAAAATCTACAAAAACTATTGCCCCCTCAATATTGTATGTGTCTGCATAGTCTATAACATCTTAAATTTGTCTCAGATTAAACCCAATAAATCTATGTTTAATGTATCCGGTTTGATCTTCATTGATAATTTTTGAAAGTTCCTTTTTAAATCTTTGAGCTAGAACATATGACAAAAGTTTAAAATCTATATTAAAAAGTGAAATTGGACGGTAGTTTTCCAAAAGTAAAGGATCTCCTTTTTTGAATATCAAAGTTAATATACTGGTACGTTGTGAATATGATAAACATTGTCTATCGTAGCCAGTATTCAGAACATCCACAACTAATAGTTTAAGTTTATCCCAAAATTGTCTATAAAATTCTACCGTGAGGCCATCAAACCCTGAAGAGTTATTTAATTTCATTTTCCTTTATTTTCTAGCTTTGTGTCATTGATATATTTTTTAGTTAAATTTTTATTTGAAGATTTAACATTATAAAAGTTTTCATAGAATGTTTTTAGTTTGTAGAGTAAATTTTCATGATTAGAAATTAGTTCCCCATCATCTCCTTTAAGCTTACTTACAGAGTTTTTCACTTGCCTCTTCTTTTCTAGACCAAGGAAATACGAATTGTTCTTTTCCCCAAACTCAACCCATTTTTCTCTAGATCTAATTTGTGCCCCTTTTGCTTTTTCATCATAAATCTTACTTATTCTTTTTCTATATCATTAATTTCTTTTTCCAAATTATAATTTTCATCAGTATGTCTCTCATCTGTAAGCTCCATTTTTTGTTCCAGGTCCTTTTCTAAACTACGCCTTCGCTCTCTTGTGAACTTCGCTTTATTTCTACAATTAGTTGTAGTTACCTCCCTTACCTTGCTTTTAAAACCATTCCATAAAATCTAATGTATCCCTTTTAAATGAATATTTATCAATCAAGCAGTTAATAAGTTAATTCTTGGTAATCTCTATTTTGTAATACTGAACTATTTATATTCCAATACCCATTTCCCCTTTCAAATAACCCTGACTTAAATTTTAGAAATACACTTTGATGATCAGTGGACTGTATAACAGCAGGTTTAATTTTACAAAAATCTATAATAGGTAAAAATTCTGACTAAAAAGATCATGTCTAGTCTACTAGTTTGTGATTTATCTTTTTGAAATACTTGCACATACAATTGCATAGACAAAAAAAACTGACGAACCTTTTTGTTTCGAACTTTCACAAAATTACCCAATTGTACAACTTAATCGTCTTTGAAAGTCACGAGAACAGTGACATGTGATTTTTGAAAATACACAATTTCGATTAATGGAAAGTCTTTGAAACTATAACAAAATTGTTAATCAATATGCCCTGTAGCACTACATTTGATGACATGTAAACTTATATAGCAAGCAGGAAATAGGGTGACCAATAGCTGCATGCTTCCACTAAGTTCTGTCTATTTAACATAGTTGTTCTATATACAACCATACAACAATCTTCTTTTCATAGCGTTTTGAAGGATAATTTAGCCTTGATAATTTATTTTTTTTCCCATTTGTCATCATTGTCCGCTTTTTTTTTTTTTATCTCTGATACCTGATTTTTTTTATGTGATAGATAATTGTTGATGATAAAGCCTTCACATTATTTTATTTACTAATATTTTCATAATTTTCTTTAATTATCTTAACATTTTTGGCTGATAGAAGTTTGCTATTATACCAAGATTTTTACTTTTTGATGTTTATACTCTAAAGGGTTTTGCCTGTAATGCCTCTCGTCTTTTAAACAACGCGTCATTTTTTGCATATTATATTTGCCTGATGTTCTTTCGTTTATTTTTTCTTCGCTTTTCAACGTATTTAATAGAGATGATCTTCTGTCTTCTTTAAACTAGTATTTCCTGATACGCTGTCTAAAAAAGTACACAATGGTTTCATCTCAGGGGTATACCTATCAACATAAATGCACCGACAAAAAAAAGACCCCCTCATCCACATGGCACAAAATTCAAGAGAACCTCTTTAACGATGGACATGTGATTTTACAAAATACACAATTTTGATTGATGGGAAGTGTTGTAAATAACATGTCTTAGAATTCTAAAAACTAGATTTCCACTGAACACTGAATACAAAAGACATAAAATCTGGACGAGAGACAATAACTTACGAAGCTCCATACTAAGGACATACACAAGACCGGGTAAGACAAGCTTAAGACAACGGTTTTCGTTAAAACAACTGTTTACACATTGTTACACATAATGAAATTATAAAACATAGTATACAAGAACAAGTGGAGGTAAGTTGTTTCTTAGCTCCGAACCTTCACTTTCAAACTATGTACATATTATTGTTGCAAATATTTTTTTTTCAAGCCGGTCGATACCAAGCCAGTCTGTGCAATTACGCGACATCGAAATAACTATTTATTTTTACGTTATGAACTTTATCCAGCCACCAGATATTATAACAGTAAGGGAGCGTAGCAACTCCCTAATTGCACATATTAAACTCTACTGCAAACCACTACTAACGTAAAATTCATCAAGCAAAAGGCAAAAGGCGCTTATCTAATCTTTGCAAGGTAATCACATTTATCTTTTATACGAAAAAGAATGATTAAAACATGGCAATACTGTTACAAACAGTCATCGCCTGAATTTAATCTTTTAGGAAGAAATGAATCAAGAACTAAAATAGAAATGAATCAAAACATCGGGACTCTAGAAGCTCGAAATTTAATTCCCGCGAAAAATAAACCATTTTTCACTACCAGGTTTTATATCTGTGTTCATAATTATTTTAAGAGCTTTTTTCACTTTTCATAGGATTCATTTTACTTGTTTTTGGTATCTTTCTACCATGTGTGACAAATGGTAGTAAGTTTACAAGGAGGACTGCTAGTTTTGGGCATTTTTGTGTAGATGGTTATGCTCCTGATGAACTTTTTCCTTATCCACAGCCATTTACCTGTAAACCTGGGCCAGGTAGAAATGTAAAATGCCAAAATATTCGTAAGTATTATTCTTATCCTTATCATTAATAGTTATTAAGGATGTAGTCAATTGAAATTAAAAAGAATCTGGAATTTAAAATTGATACTTTAAATCAGAAGAACATTAGTTAAGGATTAAAATATTGATAGGTTATGGAACTCATTTTCGAGAGATTTGATTTAAAAAATAAATGGTGGGAAAAAGGCTGACTCGGGTTTTTACCTTATTTTTAGCATTGGCAGTATTTGGGTCTCATATCGTAAGAAAAGAAATCTAGAATCTGCTTAAATTTTGATAATGACCTTTTGTGAGCTGATGAAGTCTTCTATGAAAAGAAAAGTTGGTGATATGGTACAACATATTTTACCCTACATCGTAGAAAAACAACCCAAGTAGTCTGACAAAAATTCCTAAACCTGAAATCACTACATCCTTAAAAAATATGTAATTCAAACAAATTCAAACAATACAAAAAGAAATTACAATACACACAAGCTAGTTAAAGGTAAACATCATTAGGTTCCCTTCTGTAATCCACCAATGATATGCCTGTTTCTGGTTACGCTTGGTTGCCTTCAATTCCAATATACATTCGTATTTAAAAGAGAGGAGATGGATGCCAAAGGGACATTCAATTTATAAGTCGAAAATAAATTGACAACGCTATGTCAAAAAAGAAAAAGACCAAAACACAAACAACAGTATACAAAACACAACATAGAAAACTAAAGTCTGAGGAAAATGCATCCTATCAAAATCTGGGGGTTACCTCGGGAGCTCCGGAAGAGTTACCAGATCCTGCTCCACATGTGACACCCATCGTGCTGCTATTTAAGTATCGTACCCACTGTTGCCTGTTATTTTAAACAGTAATAGGTTTACTGAACAATTATTTTAAATATGACTTTTAGCTCAAATATCTGCGTATAGCATTTTCACACTACACGGACGTCATTTATCAGGAATGTGCTCCGTACTAAAAAAAAAATGTTCTAACAGAGTGATGAAGAAGAAAGAGTGAAGTCGACACTACATAATTTATACGGTCACGATAACGAATTTGTTGAATGATACGATGTGTCGGTGTCTCAACTCGTCTGATTTGTAATTTGACCAATCGTGTCCTATTCTTGACTTTGAAATTTTTACTGAGTGTTAATTCGCATTGGGATTGACGCTTGCATAGCAGGAGAAGCTTAGTCTGGCGACGCATACGGTCTCGCTCGTTTTGGTGTTTATGCTATTCAATCAGATTTCGTTAGTTGCTTTGATTCGTCTCTTCCTGATCGATTTACGAGAATTGAACATCGGTTAACAGTTGTTGCCTAAATTTGAGGAAACAAACATAAATCACAAACAACAAAATAGAAAAAAACAAATGTTATGAATAAATGTATAGATAGATTGGTACGCGGGACAATACGTATTGAATAAACACTGGTATTCCTTTAATCTTACATAAACTGTCTGGTTCATAGTTTGAAAATATAATACTGTATCTTAATTAGAATTTCTTTACATTTTGTTACAATTTTATGACAATGATCTTTTCTCGTTATTGTGAAGGATTTAGCCTTAAAGGACCCTTTCAGTGTCCAGGGTATGGTTATGCAAGTGGATGGGAATACAAAGAGGGGTTCAAGATCATTCGCTGTTGTGAGGACCCAGGTAAACTATACAAATACTTCCCTCATCAATTACTATCTCATAGTACATGGATTGTTTAAACTTTAGAATGAATGTTGTTCAGATAAACAGAGATCGAAGTTTACATTCTTTATGGGTTTTGTAATCTTTTAAGACATCTAGTATATAATGAAAGGAGTAATAAATTTCTTGTGGAATATTCATTTGTAGAGTTCTTGAACATGTTAACACGAGATTACCTATGACTGATAATACAAAATAAAACTGTAAAACATTTTGTTTTACAAATCACAGAAAGACAATACAATAAAAGTTGGTGTAACAATCTTTGTTTGTAGACATCGAGTACTATGATAAGGACTGTACAGAACATTTGAATACTGTTGCTATAGATGGTGGGAGTTACAGAGTATTCAAAGGGAAAGTAATGACTGGTTTCACAACCTTTGATAACGGGTTGGTAATATTTTTAGAGTGCTTCTTTTAATCTGTTCGTTAATTCGGCGTCTAGAATATCGAATTGACGGGTATGATCATGTATAATGTTACCAATTACTGAACTATATCAATTGCTTATCAATTTAGTATCCATATGAACTAATTTACAATACTTTATGATAAACGGCACTCATTGCAGTGATCAGATATTTGCATAAAACAATGTTGAGGACCCTTAATGTTCGTTAGTTGATGTTATTATTTATTTGTTTAATTGAAATTTCAATTTGTTGTCATACCTGAAAATCTCTATTGATTACAACTGACATAGTCGTTAAATGCAGTGCTTCCGAAGCGCTTTTTTTATTCACCATCATTCAGACCGCAAAAATTTAATATTTGAAGGACAGGGAGGTACATATACCTGATCGGGAATACGCGAGAAGTTATATGACCAAAGGGAACATAATCATTGTTGAAGGTCGTACAGTGACCTATGACTGCTTAAACTTTTAAACCCGCTGCATGTGTAGACTCTGTTGGATAGTTATCTCATTGGCAATCATATCGTATTATTTTATATCAAAGCATAATCATAGCCTTTTCCTACTTTCGCGACAGCCTTAATGTTGTTAAAACCCGGATGTTTACATAGAATAAGCAGATACTTGTTGAAAGTCCATGAAATATTGCAATATGAATTAGATTAAAACGTTGTTATTGTTGAGAATGTACCCTGAAAGGATCCTTTCAGTGTCCAGGGTTTGGTGATGAAAGTGGATGGGAATTCAAAGAGGAGTTCATGAACTTGTTTAAAGTCCATGAAATATTGTAATATAAATTAGATTAAGAAAAACCATTTAGATTTTCCTGCTTCCTTTTCCTAATTCATTAAGAAAAAAAGACAGATAGCTGAACATGAAATATTAATCAATTAGTTGTTTAAAAAGATATAAAGGGTACATTAGAAATGTCCTTATATATCAGACAACATCTGTAAAAAAAAGCCAAAAGGTAAAACCAACCACTATAAAAAAAAAACATGACATAGATCAATTGATTCAGTATGAATTAATATTTGTAGGAAAACTTGGTACAACAATGAATGTTCATATCATGCATGTAGAAGATATACGAGAAAACACTGATGTATCAAGCTGATGTATAAAGAGAAAGTAATGCAATGTTCAAAGTCAACTTATGTGTTGATTTACAACACTGACTCCATCAATAAAAGAATTTTTCATAAAGTATTGCCAACTATATGTTTGCCCTTTTTTATACATCAGTCAGTTTGGTTCTAATTTTAAAAGCGTTTCCGCTAAAAAAAATCCCATAAAATTTCTTCAGCAGTCCACTTATAAAGAGAAAAGACAATTTTATTTGTATAGCTGCATAGAACTATACTGGGTTGGGCATTCGCAAATTATTTATTTGCCATTTTACCAATGTGAAACCAATATGTTGGAATTCGTATTATTTATGCCAATAACTTTGGTGTTTATAGTTTGCGTTTTTTGTAACTTTTTCATAACTTGCGTGTATTTTGTTCCCGTGGATTTGTGCTTGTAAAATAAGACGTTTGATTTCTTTTTAAATAATTGATGTAGAATCTTGCACAAGTGCTTTGATACAGGATATAAAGATGACAGTGACTGTTAATTCTATAAGCGTTATATCAACTCCGCCTCATTTTAGCTCCACAGTGGAAAGCATTAAAAGTGTTGTTATTTTCTATTGCGGTTTCTGCTGCTTACTGTTGGATATTATTGCATTTAAAGAGCGTCTGGTGTCCATTGATGGTTTGTACGTTCTCAGATTGATTTTAAGTTGTCATGAGCAAAAAACACAGCAACTACACAGCAAAAAATGCAACGCATGTAAACGCATGTTTACCATGAATTTACCGTACGTTTCTAAACATCTCAGAAACGCATGTTTGGAGCACCGTACGTTTAACGCATGTTTGGGGAACGTATAGTTTACATGCGTTTATGTAAAACATGCGTTTGAAACACATGGTAAACGCATGTTCATGGTAACCATATGTCTGAAAACGTATGGTAAACACATGTTCATAAACCGTATGGTAAACATATGTTTGGATGATGGTTGCTTTACTTCCAGTGGCAGGTCAGATGCATATTCAGGTTATGGGATCATAATAATGAGCAATGAGCACTAACCCTGCTTTGTATTAGACTGAAACCCTGAGACAGATTTTAAAAGTGCTAACTCACAAAGTAACAGTTTGCAGGAAGACATGTCACCCTACCTGGACACATTATTCTGTCTACCGGTCGATTCAGTCTTTGCTCTTACTTATTAATGCTGCTTGCCTAGCGGAGACACAGCTAATACCTACCAGTTTTCAAGTCTTTGCATTGACTCGGCCACTGTTTGAACCTATAATAACCCCCTGCACTCAAGGCAAGCACTCTCAGACTAATCGAGGCGGTCTAACATATGTTTGAGAAATATCATGTAGGATATATGAACAAAACATAAGTCATTATTTGAATTATGTGTTTGAAATTAAACTTTCATGAAATCAATTCTATTGCACCATATGAGCATTTCATCTGAGTGCAGATGTTTCAATCAATAAAGAATCTACAGCTATACAGTTCGCACTTTGACCCTCTGTTTTTTTAAGATTTTTTGAAGAGCACTTACAAATTATATTATTAAGTTGAGAACACCTTAACAATCCTGTCAGCGTAAGTTCAAACCAATTTCTTTGCATGCGAGTTTTTCTTAACATTGCATGATTGATAATAAATTCTTGTCTATAGTAGCAGAATTTATTTTTAAAATTTGTGAAGTGTATAATCAAATGTAACATTTCAAATATATTGTAAAAAAAAAAGGTCAATTTCTTCATCTTTTTTTTTCTTCTTCAAACTAGTTTCTTTCCATGGCAGATTCTGAAAAGATGCAATGTTTATTATAACAGCAAGTAACTATCAATCTATCTTTGATCTAAAACAAGCAAAATAATTAAGTTACGGTTAATATTACGTACAGTGATACATTCTATGTATATATAAAACCATTAAAACACACATAATTTCAGAATACATATCTAAACAGTTATCTTCTTCCTTCTCAAATGACTCATTAATAAAGGAAACAATTTCTTTTCACATCCTCAACTGTCATTTGTCAACCGTTTATGTTTTCAATTTTATTACTATTTTGTTGTTGAGGGTAATGAAATCCAAAAGTAACATCATAATCCCACCTGTAGGACTCTGAACCGCGAATGTCATGCTGATGTGCAATGGTTTAACGCTGAAGTGCATTTTTGATCAAGCCGAAATGCGATGATGGCATTGTGACACTTTCTTATTGATAGCTTTGCTGAATTGCTATGGTGATTACGTTGAAGTGCGATGGATTACATTAACCATATTTTCTATGTTTTTTTTTCATGTTTACATGTCGATTTGGTCAAGGTAAATCCTGTATACCACCCACTTCATTAAGTGGTGATATAATTGGATTGGTTGAGGTCACAACTTAAACATTAATATATATATATACTTTATAACATAATACCTTGTCTTTTCTTGCTCATGTGGTGTCCATGTACTGTAATATTTTCTCCTTTTCTGTATCACTAATATGTTCCACTTCTCTCTAAAGTCCAAGAAAAACTCGACTTCATTAGGCCCATTGACATTTAGCTTGTTTTTGTGGAGAAATGACCTCTGAAATTAAAACAATTAAAACTTTGATTTTATTACAATTTACTGATTTAAGGATTATGTACCCATCTTATGTCCCTATGTTTAGTTAAAAATCACTGGTCTTTGTAAGTGATTATTTTATAGTCAACTTTTAAAACTACACATATATCATAAAATTATAGCCTTTGTATGAGGTCGATACAGGGTTTTATCATGTATTTAGTACTAAATACAGATATTTTGTATATCTAATAAAGGTTCTTTACTCAAGTCTGTATCATCTACCCTGTATCACATACCCCGTATCGCATAGCTTAACCCTTATCGCACCCCTTTTTCAATTTTCACTGTCAGACTTAGTACACATTTTGTTTGGGGGCAAGTTGAAGCAAGCCTTGGGGTACAGGATTTTCTCCCTGTGTTGAAGACTCATTGGTCGACTTCGGCTGTTTTCTGTCTTTTGGTTGGGTTGTTGTCTCTATGACACATTCCCCATTTCTATTCTCAATTTTATTATTTTTATAACTTGTCTTGGTGATCATTTTTCAATTTTTTTCAATTCAAAGTTTCTCTCAATCTACATTGTATTATAGTTTTTTAGATACAAATAATAGGCAAAAATAAAAAAAAAGGTAAAATGTGTCATTTTAGGGATACAAATCCTATTAGAAGTTGTCTGACAGTTCCGCCTCTGTCAGATTTTCTTTATTATAACGGTTTTCAAAATAATAGATAAATCTTGCATTTCACACTTATGTTCTATTTTTAGGCATGTCAGCGATCTTGGTTGGCAGGTGGGGTCATCAGACAAATTTTTGAACTAGATACCCTAATGATGATTGTGACCAAGTTTGGTTGAATTTGGCCTACATTGTAGTAGTTTCAGAGGAGAAGATTTTTGTAAAAAATAACAGAGGACAACGGACAACGGACACCAAGTAATGAGAAAAGCTCATTTGGCACTTTTGGGCAGTTGAGCTAAAAAGAAGAAGCCATGTAGTGTTAAGAGAGCTTCCAATGCAATTTTATATAAAATTGACCAATTAAAATAAATAGTTTGTTACGGCTAACATGGCTAATTTTCAAACTAGCCCAAGAAAGAAAACTTTCACCTCTATGACCTCAAAATTACTTGTAAGTCTGAAAACAAAAAAATATTTAAAAAAAGGCATAACTTTTATGACATACCTTTCATCACACAATGTTTAATTGGCTGCTGCTCCTTATTTGCACATGAATCAGTACAGCAATTTTCAAATCCACTAGTAGTCTATATAATCTAGAAAGCATTGCATGTAATGACTTCAGTTCTGTTGATTATCTTCTCCTACTTCTCTGAGTGCATGTACTTTCATTAAAAATGCTAAAAGAAAAGTGTTTAATTGCATAAAAGGAAGTTATAATAACTGGCAAAATTGCCTTAATTCGACATTTTAAAATAAGATCAACACATTTGCCCTGAAAATTTGACTATACAAAAAACATTTAATTATTTAAACGTTTTTATACCAAATCATATCAAATCAATATGACAGTTTTATGAATGAAAGTGGTTATATTGCATCTCCGATTTTGTTATGGTTTATAATGCCAATCTTTGGGCAATAAAGGAGTTTGAAATTTGAAGTTATACAAAGATGTTCAATTTGGTCAGTGTAAATGTGATCAAGGTAAAATGAACCTTGCTAAACGGACATGCATGCCTCATAATTTTATACACCAAAAGTTGACCTATTTTACAGTATCTGAGAAATCGACTAGTCTAAACCAGTAAAACTTACCATTGACCGATGAATCATTCAAATGTAGTCAAGGTAAGATAAACAGACATACACTCCTAATAATAATTCAATAAATCAAACACAGTTGACCTATTGCATATACATATATATATACAGCTATGATAGCATCTCAGAAATAAGCTAAACCTGGAAAACTTAACATTGAACAATGCAATGATCCATGAAAATGAGTTCAAGGTCAGATGTACCAGCTGCCATATACATGTAGATGTGTATACACCTTATAATTATTTCAGACATAGAAGTGACTGTACATCAATTAGAATTTATTTTTTCCTTTTAAATTTTAAAGAATCAACCCAGACGATACCAATTTTCAATGAAATTTGCTTCAAGGCATAAAATAATGACCTGTGTAAGGTCATTATTTTCCTTAATTAAAATGCAAACTATAATTTACAGTAAATTTATCTTACTTAAACATTGAATTCTTTTGATACTAGTTACTGTGTGCTGTGGATAAAGACACAAACAATCCTGTCCTCCGTTTTTTAGACTGATTTACAAAAAATTGTTGTGGACGAACATTTTAACGTTTGAAACAAATTTTGTTAATTTATTACTACACTTTTTGTACAATAAAGGGACAATATATGTACATTTGTACTTGAGATGAATTTGATATAAATGCAAAACTCTTCATAACACTAAAAAACAAACCAGATTTAACTCATTAGTGTGTAGGATTTTGAAAATCTTATTGAGTCACACGGTATTGAAAACCATACATTGACCTATGGATATTCGTTTTTTTCGTGTTATATGTACATGTATCACGATTTTGTGCTGTATTCGTGTCAGTTCTGATTTTATTACAGCTATAGATACCTATACCTTTTACTCCATCAAATGATGTATTATTATTAATGACCAAATATTTTAATTTCTATAGAATTACAGCCACATGCTTTATGAACTGCCTTTCCACGATGAAAATGTCACGAAAAAATAGAAAAAAACTAGAAATGGACAATGCCCCCCCCCCCCTTTTTTTTCTGCTCATCCATATGCATGAGTATAGTTCCACATATTTCAGATTTGACAAACAGTGATGGCATATAACTTGATGAAATTGTTACGCTGTCTGTGAGACACAAATGACGCCCCCGCCTGACCATAGGAAATTATAAATTTAACACTATGTATGACGATGTAGCTGTAGGAGGAGATAGCTGGACAAACCAGTCCAACAACCTGTCAATTTCAGAATATTTATACAAAATCAAAATCCTGTGACCATGCACACCTTCATTATGTGTATGAACATCCTATTAAATATTAAATCTGTATCTCCAAAACTGTAGGAGGAGATAGCTGGACAAACCATGATCTCTTTATGTACAATGTAGCTAGCACCAAAAAATGTTCAAGTCCAACTACCTGTCATTTTCAGAATATTTAAAAGAAATCAAAATCCTGTGACCATGCATACTTTCATTATGTGTATGAACATCCTACAAAATATTAAAGCTGTACCTTCAAAACTGTAGGAGGAGAAAGCTGGACAAACCATGATCTCTGTATGTAGCTAGTACCAAAAAATGACTAAGTCCAACTACCTGTAATTTTCAGAATATTAAAAAGAAATCAAAATCCTGTGGCCATGCACACCTTCATTATGTTTATGAATATCCTACAAAATATCAAAGCTGTATCTCCAAAACTGTAGGAGGAGATAGCTGGACAAACCATGATCTCTTTATGTACAATGTAGCTAGTACCAAAAAATGTTCAAGTCCAACTACCTGTCATTTTCAGAATATTAAAAAGAAATCAAAATCCTGTGACCATGCACACTTTCATTATGTGTATGAACATCCTACAAAATATTAAAGCTGTACCTTCAAAACTGTGGGAGAAGATAGCTGGACAAACCATGATCTCTTTATGTAGCTAGTACCAAAAGATGATTAAGTCCAACTACCTGTCATTTTCAGAATATTAAAAAGAAATCAAAATCCTGTGGCCATGCACACCTTCATTACGTTTATGAATATCCTACAAAATATCAAAGCTGTACCTTCAAAACTGTAGGAGGAGATAGGCGGACAAAACATGATCTCTTTATGCAGCTAGTACCAAACAAATGACTAAGTCAATCTACCTGTCATTTTCAGAATATTTGATAAAATCAAAATGCTGTGGCCATGCACACCTTCATAATGTGAATGAACATCCTACAAAATATTAAAGTTGTACCTCCAAAACTGTAGGAGAAGATAGCCGGACAAATAATGTATCCTAATCCGGACGGACGGACGCTTCACTATTGCAAAAAAATAAAATAGCCTTTCAAGACATCATTTCGACTAGATCTAGACAAACCCTAAAACAGTTTGGCACAGACTAATCAAAATTGATGTTCTTGACTTTTTACATTACATAAAAACAGCTGTCTCTAGTAGTAATTTATACTATATTTGTATTTTGCTCTTGTAACATCGTCATTATGACACATAGATTTTTAATACTAAATAGATAAAATACTAAAAAGTATCCAAACTCGTTCTTAGGACTGATTGTCAAGTTGTTTACAAGTCTGAAGTCAAATGGTTATTCGTGACGATGCAGGACGCGACGGCCACACTGCCATGACGTCCATAGGATGTATTGATTGGCCGTACCTTGAAAAGATGTAACGGCCATAGGACTACATCGTCCATACTTTGTGAAGACACTTCATCCATGTTTTTTGTTCTTTCAGAAATTCTTATTTATAAATTAAAGTATTTAAATATATACATGTAGATGGTTATTATAACTTGTAAATGTATTGTGCTGTTTTTACATTATTTGTCATGTTTTTTATTTGTTAAACACTTGAAATACGCATTATATATATATATATCATATATAAATGTGTTTTATCTAATAAAATAATTATATTATTTTCTACATAAATGTTTAATATCTTGCGTAAAACAAACTGAAAAAAAAAAAACAAATAAGAATGAATATCCAAAATGGGAGATTAATTTGTCATGGTTGAAACAATAAGTTAAGTTTGAAATATAAAACAAAGTAATCTGATAATGATCAATTTTAAAGAAATTTTAAGAAGATTGTTAATTGCTCATTATTATTTTTCTGGTGAACATAAGTATTAATTATGCTTTTGTCAAGAAATTGTAAAGCCTAAAGGAAATACAAATCGAGATCACTATAAATTAATGAGTATAAAAACACAGCACCAAAGCTGAGTTCAAGCAGATACAAACATACATTGGGTATAGTCCAAATAATTATGACGTCTTGAAAGGCTATTTTATTTTTTGCTTTGACGCCTTACATCATCGATGTAAGGCGACAAAGCAAAAAAATATAATAGCCTTTCAAGACGTCATAATTATTTGGACTAACATCATGAACATTGGGGGTGTTATATTTTTATATTTTATGCTATAACTGTGACAGAGTATATTTTTACATATTTCATTTATTAGTATTTTACATTTTATTACCTGCCAGATATTATACTTTATTCATTCACTCTGATCATTTGATCTTTTGATTTATAGTTTATTATCTCTTCACACTTTAAATTGTATGAAAGTTCTAGTCAGTCATACTTCATTGAGCAAATTTGTAATTGTATCTACCCGTCCAACTCATTAGTAAATTAATTGTCACACCTTGTTTACCTTTATGGTCAGTTCTTATTGGTCATTCTGGACACACCTCAGATTTTGGAAAAGAAGTAATGGTGGTTAATTCTTGAAAATTGGAGACATACATATTTAATATTTACTTCTTATTTAAACCGTATATAGTGATGAAACTTATATAGAGACATTATATTTAGTGCTCGTTAGTACTCACTGAAGTTTCCATACTTTTGAATCACTGTAGTTATTGGAAATTACATTCTTTATATCTGGTAAGTGGATTTTATGTTCTTTGTGGTGTATGAAAGGCGTATGCAGTGCATGCTATACAATTCTGCCCGTTTATAGGTAAGTATGCCCATATACCTAAGATATGATAGGAGGTAGATAGTTTATGTATTAATCTGAGAATATATGATTTGAATCTGTAGTTTGGATGTAGAAAGGGAGATTTACGAATGATTTTGAAAGTGACCTTGACCTTTCAGTTATGGATCTATGACGTCACATTGACAATTGCGTTAATATTGCCATATATGGTTATTTTGTGTAATAGCTTGATTTTATTATATCAGTCTTTAATATGTTGTATTTTGTATAAGGGATCATTATTTTCCTAGATCCTAGTATTTATTATTGTGTATTATTTTCAGGACACATAGATTATGATGTTCTTGTAACATACTGGTTGTACTGTAGATGTTAGATATATAACCTGGTTCCACAGATTGGTAAGGGTCATATTATATTGTACCTATTTGTCAGTTTACTTGAGTTCGATAATAGATATTATACATTACAGTAGTGCATACGAACTTAATAGCTAGAATACTATAGTGAACAGTTAATAACCTTCGTATGGTAAAGGTTTTATGAATGACACTCGTTTATGAAGTACGATACATTCGACTTGTTTATAATACGCTTGGTTGATTATAATGATATGCTATTTGATACGACTTATCAGATACATGTATTTGTATTTAGAAATATAATTGCAAGTTTGTTGCATATTATGAATGTCACTGCATTCTTGATACTCAGTATAGTTTATTGTATATGGAATAGAATATTTCATACGATCTTGTAACATTGTTATTTACACCAGTATACTATTTGTATGATTCTAGTATAAGACTGTGATATTGATAAATGTGATAATTATATGCTATTGTTATTGCAGGGTTATTTTCCCTATGTTTACTTGTATAATAAAGTGATGTCAAAGAACCCTAGACTTGTCGTTTATGGAACCCCCGTAAAACAAGACTATTATATAACCTCAACATGCTCAATGGAATTAAAACTTAAAGTATGAACGATACGTCCCACGGACGATGTGGCGGTATGGCCGACACATCCTATGGACGTCATGGGAATATGGCCGTCGCGTCTCGAAAGCATTCGTGAAGACAATTTAAGACTTACATCTTCCTGCTTTTATCTCGTCCCTTCGCCCCTTTCTTATATAGAGAATCAAATGTCCGTTACCTAATTTCCTATCAACCAATAGTTGACTATAAAGAACAAATCAACGTTACCTGGAAGATTTGTACCTGTTCCAACTGAAATAACTTGTCTTGTATACAATCAGTTCTGCACACACATCAAAGGTGAAGATCCTTGGTCAGCTTTGGCTTTGCTGGAAGAGGGGTGACCTGGATATTGACACTTTGCATGTCTATCATACCAATGAATTCCAAAACAGTCCCTGTGCTTTCAGTATTTTCTTAGATGTAACATTAAGAGAAAATATGCCACTTATATATAAAACAAGTAGTCCTACTGGAACTTAACCACCACAGTTGTCTGTACTATTCAGACGTCTGAGATGAATGACAGTGTCTTTAGTGCATTTAGATAAGTTTAATACATGGCTTGTTATATGGGGATGTGTAATGCTAGGATCGTCCACAAGCTCCACGAATATTGGAAAAGTCGCAAACTTTACTGTAAACAACGTCTGCCAAACCATTACTGGAAGCTGCCATGTTGGATTTGATTTTTTGTCCAGGGAAGATGTATCAAAGGAAAGGCACAACAGATGGATTTCAAACAATTTTATTGATTTTTTTTGGCAATAAAAAAGGATCTTACTTACATTTTTTATCACATTGATTTCAATCTTTCGAATGATCTTATGAGTTATTGTCTTTCCAATTCTGTTTCAATTTTAATTTAAATCAAACCAAAAGAGTGAAAAAGAGGGGCGAAAGATACCAGAGAGACATTCAAACTCATAAGTCGAAAATAAACTGACAACTCCAAGGCTAAAAAAGACAGACAAACAGACAAACAATAGTACACAAAACACAACAAAGAAAACTAAAAACTAAGGAACATGAACCCCACAGAAAACTGGGGGTAATCTCAGGTGCTCCGGAAGGGTAAGAAGATCCTGCTTCACATGTGGCACCCGTCGTGTTGCTCATGTTAGTACAAACCCGGTTACAAGTCTAATTCAGAAGGTCACATTCGTGAGAAGGGGACGAGATTGTAGTTACGACATTAGTAACATATCCGCTATCATCTGTGAAACGGATATTCCATAACGGTCAACCAACTCGTGATGGCGTCCGTAAAACGTACGAAGGAATGATTTAAACTTCACCATTTGGAACTCTTGGTTTAATAGCTTCCTTGTGAGCAGCAACCCTCTATCAAGGAAATGCAGGCTACATAGAAATGAAAAGTTCACAATTGGGAAGCTGAAATCATCTCTTTTGTCGTAAAGTTTTGTTTTCAACCGACCCTCATTGTCAATTTCTAGATGTAAGTCAAGATATGAGGCAGACTTAACTGTATCTGTTGTATCCTGTATATCAAACTCGATGGGATAGATGCGTTCAACAAAGTCACCGAATTTTGAATTATTTAGTGATCTCTGGTGGAGGGTTGTCTCATTTGCAGTCATACCACATCTTCTTATTCTTATACAGTATTACTGTTAAATCTTTACATACAGACATTTAAATTGATGAAATGCATAATCTATTACTTTTTTAATACATTTGTGTAAATGTCTGAAAGTTATGGTTCAGCCAGATGAAGACTTGTTTAAAAAATCAACATGGACAGAAATGGAGATCAAGGAAATTATACTTTACCATCGGAACTGAAAATGAAAGTAATGTCTTACTGAATCATTGAAACATATTTGTTACTTCTCAATTGTGTTCTAAAAGTAGATTTTCTTCAAGATCCCGGTGAATTTCCGTTACACTTGTAATCAATTGAAATAAATATTTACATGATACTAAATAAAGATAAATTTCTAAATTTGCTTTAAAAAACTTGATACTTAAGTAATAATGAAGGACTATGGTAAATTTTCTGTTAACGTCTTTGGTATATTTTAGTTACAAATAATTTATAAAAGAAAAACTGAAAAAAAATTATAACAGTATGTTTTCAAAATTTTAAATTAAGAAACACACATATCTGTCCTTATAAAACTCAAAGTTTGTAAACTTAATCGTTTTGAAGACTGAATCTATAAAATGTAAACAACAGTTATAAGACTTTCTGATAGCAAAGGACAAGGTACGATAAGGGTCGTTTTTGGCCCCCTCTCCAAATAAGTTTATATTAATATTATTGATAGTTTTAGTATAGAAACTTGAAAAAATAATGATTTTATTGTGTTCCGGTGAAAGGAAGGTTGCCTAGCAACGGTTTTTATTAAGTATCAAAATTATCACATATTAATTGCTTTGTCAGTACAAATCTAAACAATTCCAAATAATATTGTTTGTCTAAGAAGAACTTGAAGTCACAAAAAAAAAGTCCCTTTGATTTCGTTTACCATATGCTTAAAAACAACCTAGCAACAGAAATGTTGCCTAGCAACGGTTAAAAAATGGGTGTTTTCCCCCTCTGAAGTATAAATTTAGCAGTTGTTTGAAGATTTTTCTTTTCCATATGGTGTTTCATTCCAATATACTATCATATTCATCTTTATTCTTAACAAATTCCGTATTGAGCATAGCAACACAAACGTTGCTTAGCAACAACAACAAAAAATGTTTGAATTAAAGACAACTACAAATCAATTAGTCATTTTATTGAACAAATTAAATTGAATGCAATGCATATTGTCTTTTTATGAACAACTTTTAGTTCGAAATGAAAAGTTAGTTCAATGGTAGTTCACGTAATGCTTATCACCAACTTAGCTACATATCAAGTGCATAGCCACCGTTCAATAATAGATTCTTTATGTTATCTGAAGTATGAATTTAGTAATTTTGGAAGAATATACTTTCTCATATGGTGTAACACTATGATATAAACATCTAGATCATCATTAATCTTTTTTTTGACGAATACCATATCGAGCATAGAAACCCACATGTTTCTTAGCAACAGCAAACATTATTTTTTAAATTAAAGACAACTACAAAACCTATGTTTCAATGTGAAGGTCTTTTAATGAAAACAAGAATATAAAGGATTTACTAACTAGGGTGGGTCTGAACAGTTTTTAAAGATATTTAACAGTTAATGAAATGAAAGAGACGTGGCTTATACCACAAACAGACCTCGTCTGAAATAAAATGTCTAATCCAGGCAATTAAGAATTAATATGATGTAGGGGTGGGGATGTGAATGTGGCCCCTGGGTACAAAACCTATGGTGAATTAGAAATGACCTATCAAGGCAATGGGTGGGGATATAAACCTTTTGAGATAATTAACGATTCAATATATAACGGGGATTTGACCTCAAGGAATAAATCCTTCGGTGCAATAAAATGAAATTGACATAGCCTGTAAAAATATGTATGGTTTTAGTGTTGGACATATTAAACTCAATTATTTTACCTTGAAAGTCAAAGGTCAAAAACAAAACATCAATTATTTTGACCTTGATATCAACGGTAAAGGTCATAATGATATTAGACTGATATGATATCTCATGGTTACACACTTTATGCCAAATATCATAAGTCAATGTCAAAAAGCTGAATAAGTGTCGGCTCGGAAAAGAGTTTATGAGAATAAATTCCAGAAAAAGAAGAAGAAGAAGTATACTTAAGTTAAACATAATGTATCCATTCATTTCTTCTTGGAAGCCAGGGAAACATAAAGAAAAGTGAGAACTGAGTACTGAATAAACTGCTGTTTCTTTCACGATGAAATGCAATATGAAACGATTTTTGTATCTGTAATTATGATGTGGATACTGGCGATGACAAAACATTGTTTCATTTTCCTGTCGTTGTCGAATGATTCGTGAAATTTCATGTAAAATTCATAGTATGTGTTTTTTTTGCATTTTGTATTTTTTCGTTTTGTTTTTTGTGTTTTTATAATTTGTTTATCAAAATGAACAATTATACTTGGACAAGCAAGTTACTAATAAGAGTATATGATTGCAGAAGTCAATTCTTTGGGTGGATGCGTATGTTTAAGCGAGGATTTATATAATAAGAAGGATTCTTACTATAAGCACTCTTCATTTAAGTCATTGTACAACTAAATAAATAGAATAAATGAATTAAAACTATACAAAACTGACTGCACATTTGATGTTTTATCAAATCGAACAATTTTAAAAGTTGTAATAGAATGACATTTGGTTATCTCAACTTTTTATTATTAATAATTACATTACATGAATGTCTCATAAGAAGCCATACTTTTGATTGGATGACAACAAATGAGAGGCATTCCAAAATCAGATGTTATTTCCCCCAAAAAAATGCAACATTTATGACAGCACGTACTTCATTTGACAACGTCACAAGAATGCATAGGAAAACAAACCAAAAAATTGATATAACTCATAATTTCATGGTAGCATTAAAATGTAACGACGCTTTGAATGCCTCTTTTGTAACCTGTGCGCTTCATCCAAAATGTTCTTCGGCCATCGCTTTAACACCCCAATTACAAAAAAAAGTATTTGATTCTTAATAAGTTCCCTTATTAAATGCGCAAAAACATACAGCTAAGAATAAAAGTAATGATATGTATAGTACTTTTTTCCAAGTTTGAAATATAAAACATTTATAATCACATTTGTCTGTTGTAGTTAATTTGCGAAAATTAATATTCATCTTTTAAAACACCATGCACATTTTAGAGCACAGTTTCGCTTGGTTAGTCATTTTCCAACCCAGCGTAAAACTCATGAGACAACGACGCCTCGGTTGTCTCGTGGAAGCGTCTTCACATCGAGTGCCGGATATCGTAGGTTCTGACCCAGGCAGGGTCAAACCAAAGACTTTAAAATTGGTATTTGCTGATTTTCCGTTAATCACGTGGCATTAAGGGGTAAGAGCAGACTAGTTGGGTTGGAGTCAGAATATATACATGTAGTGTCCAGGTAGGGTGATATGTCTTCCTGCGGACTATAACCTTATGAGCTAGCACATTAAAAATAATGACACAGACAACCCATGCAGTGACACGATATCCAGTAGTCAGAACTTCTCTGTTAACATGAATTATCATTGATATGGTCACATTCATAAATTAATTTTTACCAAACTTTGAATTGTTTGAAAAACTACGGATTTTCTATTCAGGAATAGATAACCTTATTTGGCAAAACGTTTCGGAATTTTGAGCCTTTTATGGTCTTTTGACCTTTTTTATTCGACCATCACTGAAGAGTCTTTTGTACAAGAAACACCCGTCTGGCGTACAAAATTACAAGCATGATATCTTTGACTTTAATGCGGTTTTTTTTCTTATGATATTCAATATTCGTTTTTGACGTGTGAATCTCTGATTAAAAAATTAAACTAATCTTTTATTTGTTTAAATATGCTTAAAGTCATTATGGTACTGTAATTTAAGAGGAGATATGATTGATTGAATGTTATTTTCTGACCGTCCAGTGGCAAATACTTTATGCATATTTATGACGGAAAGTAATGTGGAGAATAATTTTCAAACAAGAAATGCGAAGTGGCACGCGTTGTCGTTTAAAAAGAGAGGAATTACAAATCATAAATCCTATAAATACAAACAACAACATGACCAAAAAATTACTGAAGATACATAAAAGTGTTGGATAATTTTTTTCGATCTTTATTACTGTTACACTTACACAATTAAATAATTAAAATTGTCACATGGTGTCTTCTTATGTCGTATGAATTACTATGTATATTATTATTCACAGTTCTGTAATTTATTTTCGCCATCCGTAATAATTGCCTAAAATGTTAACTTGGCATGCCATACTTGATAGAAAAGCGGACGTGAAAGAAAGCACGATTAAAAGTCTGTCGTCGGATCCAGTGAATACCGGAAATCATCTCCGGTCCAACGTTCGTTTAAATATTTCGATGATTCAATGAAAACACGACGATTTTTTTTCACTATTTTTAATTTTTTAACTATGAGCGTACCTACGGCCCACTAAGATATTTGAACTGCAGTAACATTTATATTCAAGGAATGTCAGGTATAAATATGATCGTGGGCCGTAGGTACGCTCATAGTTTAAAATGCAGAAAAAGGTTTAGAAGCTGCCATTTTTCTGCCCTTTTCGCGAGTCTTGAGATGTTTACAGCAAAAAAGCATGAATAATATCAGCGGAAGTTGACAAATCTATTGATGTTTACAAAAATATAGGTTTTAAACTTTAAAAATATAGTATTATAATTTATGGCACATCACTTTTAATTTGAACGAAAATTGGGGGCCGTTCTCTGATGCTTATCGTACCTTGTCCTTTCTTGTTACAATTTTGATTCATTGGTAAGGAATAGATTACTCGATAGATGTACACGAAACAACAATCCACTGAAGGAACACTCAATCTCATACTACAATGTTCGTTGAGGAAAAGACGGACCTTGTAAACTCAAATGATATCATAGTTCGTTTAACATAATAATTCTGTAATGACAACCAATGCGACAACAACTGTCACCGGAGTCTAAATGACGTAGATGTAAGCAACTAAATGTCAATAAAGAGAAACATATATGCACAATATATGTTCAATGCCTGGCTTTAATATTTGCCATGTAGCAAAAATATTTTAAATGTTCCATAACGATATATGTAATAGCCACCGTCTAGACGTTTAAAATATTATTCCTTAATCTTTTTTACTCGTCAGGAATCTTTTACGCCTAAAAGGCCTAAATGTATTCATGTGAAGATCAGCAGAATTGCAAAACAGAATGTTAGCAATCTGATATTTACCTTTTATTTAACAACGCCAGCCACATGTTTTATCAATTTACCAGAGAGAAAAAAACCACTTTACACTGACACAGACCACACATTAAAACGTTTACAAGAACAGGTAAGAATAAGTACATTTATAGTTTATACAGAATCTGTTAACTTCAAACAATATACCAATATACAAAAGGCAATATAAAAGATCAAATTTTTTAAGTAATGATGAGTATAAAAGTCACCGACATGCCAAATCTGAAACAATTCATAAAGAAAAGCAAACGGCTAAAACATAAAAATTCAAATAATAGGACAAACTGCAACCAATGACAACTACAGAATTGAGGCGTGTTTTTGCTTTGAAACATGTGTACATATTTTGTGGCGGGATTGAACGTGTTAATTAAATGAGTTTATATTGGTAAAGTTGAAGTTATTCCTTTGGAAATTTTATGAGGATATCATGAGCTGGTTGACCGTAATGAAATATTTGTTTCACAGATGACCAATGTCACCGAATGAGACTAAAAACTGAATTAGTACTTACAGTGAGCCACATGTGAAGCAGAAAATGATTACCTTTATAGAGCACCTAATATCATCCCTTGGTTTTGATGGAGTTAGTGTTGTTCAGTGTTTAGTTTTTCTATGTATTGTTTTGAAGAAAAGAGAGGCAGTATAGTGTTTTGCACTCCATACTAAACTCCGAAACATACAAATGAACAAAAGTTTATAAAAAACACAAGAAACAGGCGAACAAAATCGCTGGGTTAACATTTTTTTTTTAAGATTTCAACCCAACCCAATATTGTACTTATGGGTTTCTTTAGTGTATTAACATAGAATTGTTTACTAACCATGCAATTGAATTAATATGTTATTGACATAATGATTTTATACATTTAATCTAATTAAAAATATTACATTGTATTGAATGCCATCCGACCGATTGTATAAAAGACAGGCGAAAGATACAAAACATATTCAAACTCATAAGTTATTAATAGTATAACTGTTTTCATTAAGGTCCTGGTTATCTAGTCGACATGAATAATAGTACCCGTGATGCATTTATATCATATGACGATGTTTGTGTCATGCGATGCGTACTTTTTCACTTATATATTTTTCATCTTGTACACAGGATTGAAGGAATATAGATATTCTACTTTCATTTCCCATATAGGTATAACAACATGTGCACTGTTTTCTATGTTTATCAAATTTAAATATTTGCTTATCTCCGTAGACATTAATAACAATCGTGCATGCTTAACTGACAAATAAGTTATCATTTCCCGAAATTACCTACATTATCAAATATAACTTATGAAACTTACATACAACTTCATGATGAATTTCAATAAATTCTTGAACAAACGTTTAATACTCTTAACCATGATGGTCCGCGCTGATGATATTGTTACGCTTACTTATTGGTAGATGCGCTGAAGTGCGTTTGTGGCTAGGCTGAAGTACATTTGTGTCCAGGCTGAAATGGGATGGTCTTACTTTGAAGTTTATATTGATAGTTAAGCTGAAGTGAGATGGTGTGAAGTCAGTACAACGTTAATCTGGAGGGGTAGTAGTTAGCATGTGTATGCATTTGGATGAACGGGGTTTCATTTCTGGTTAAGTTAAACCAAAAAACGTTATATTAGAGATTTCCAATAAAATGACATACGTACCTAACTCGACGTACGCACGTAACGGGACCGGTTATTGCTAACCTATTAATTTTGTTAAATGCGTCCCTCAAGTTTTAACTAAGTATTCCTAAACTATTAAACCCATTCATGGTAAATTTTATCAATATCAAGTATTTCTAAGATGGTGAAAAACGAAAGAAATCATGATTTTTATATATCATGTGATTATTAAGATTCCCGCCAAAACTTTGCTGTCATAAGACCACGTATATACACGTATCTTCACCTATCATACGATTGATTTGAGTTGTCTTTCATGGTTTTGACCATGACTTTGTTTTTTGATATACTTTGCAAATGAACCTTCTATTATTTAATATTTGACATGCCTTTATTTGTCGTTATCAAATCGGTGTCCCTTTTTCCTTTCGTCTCTTAATGTTTTAAAATATTTAATTTCCGTAGGTATTTTTTTTTAGACAGATTTTTCTAGCAATTTCAGAAATATCGAATTCAAAGTGTTAGTCAAAATTTGTCTCTGGTAAAGTTGGGTTTGCATCATACTTTATTCAGCATCATTTCAAACGTCCTCTTCTTCTGCAGTTAATCTTGTTTATTTATAATCTCCGATTTTTCCCCAGGTACGACAAAGGGATTTGTATATTTAAAAAAAAATTAATACAGGTCTTGTACTACTTCTTTAAATTTCAATAGTTTCAACTAACATTAAAAAAAAGAATTTTGTAAATAATAATGATATATGTAAATAAGTGTGTACACCAATTCGTTATATAGATTGTAATTTGAAAGGTGTACTTGATTAGCAATTGATGACTAATCTGCATATAAACATTGACCGCTGTGGATAGTACATAGTAATTGGCTAAAAAATGTCCTGTCCCAAAATATCTCTGATTAAAAGTGGATGAGAATGCCAATTTATATACTTGTTACATTTTTTAACTATAATGCCACTTCAGTTTAGTTGTTTTAGTTGTTTTTGGATTAAGACAACTCTTATTAATCCAATTAGAAGTGGATTCTAAAACTATCACATATTGATTGAGTAAGGAAAGAATTTGGAGTTTCAATTTTTGTTTCGTCTTTTATTTATATATAAAAGTTTAACTCTACGACTTATCCATGCATAGTATCAACAGTGAAGGTGTTACACGGCTGAAAAAACATTTTATATTCATAATTACATTAAATATGCATATTTTCTTTATGTGCCTGTCCCATGTCAGGAGCCGGTGGTTCACTTGTTGTCGTTGGTTCATATCTGTTATATTTGTTTTTCGTAAATTGTTTTGTCTCAAATCAGGCCGGTAGTTTTCTTAATTGAATTGTTTCATATTTTTCAAGTTGGACCCTTTTATAGTCGACTATATGGTATGGATTTTTCGCATTGATGAAGGCCGTACGGTTGCATATCATTGCTTACATCCACTTCATTTCTTATTGGCAATCATACCACATCTCCTTAATATTTTTTAACTAAATACGTTGAATATTCTCAGATAATTTAACATGTAAGAATCAGCATTCATTACCTGGTGGTACTTTAAGATCGGTACACTGTATCTTCCATCATAAAAAAGTAATTGTTTGGGCTTAATTCAAATTTGATTAGTTGACCTATTTCCAACTGAATTTTACAGGTTTTTTTCTTACATTGTGCTGTTACACCAGAGTGTTGCGCTGAACAACGCGTTTAATCAAACCAAATTCTATATTGGCTTTCCCAAGTCAGGAGCTTTCAATTCAGTGGATGTCGTTGGTTACTTTCTGTCATTTTTGGGTTATTTTTACTCTTGTAAAAATATTTATTTTCGTTTGAACTGTTTACATTTTTCAAAGTCAATGCCTTCATTAATTAATTAATTTGATAAGACTGTCGTACAAGTGAGAGGTTTAGCGCTATAAAACCAGGTTCAATCCACCATTTTCTACATTTGAAAATGCCTGTACCAGGTCAGGAATGTGACAGTTGTTGTCCATTCGTTTGATGTGTTTTGTCATTTGATTTTGTCATGTGATTAGGGACTTTCCGATTGAATTTTCCTCGGGGTTCAGTGTTTTTGTGATTTTACTTTTTATATACTAGTACTAGTATCTGATAATACGGTATGAGTATTTGCTTATTGTTGACAGCACGAGCCACTGTAGTCGTTATTCACGCCATTTAGAAAAAAAATGCAGGCTAAGAATACTTATGCTTTTGAAGAGAAAATTGAAAATATTTGTTGAACGGAAAGACTGGCGGACAAACAGGACAGACAGGGTGATTGTAATATGAGTGCGGGTACAATATATTGTCAGTGTATGTATCTTATATGCTAGTGGTAAAGAAGTCTGGATCAAAACGGGGTAATCTTTACTTGTTAAAAACATTTTATACTATTTAGAATAATAATTGCATGCCTACTGGATATTAATACAATAGCAAGTCACAAGGATAATGGAAGCTGTGAAACACCATTTTACAGTAAAAACTGAGCTTTTTGATACAAAAGAAACAAGGAGAAAAATCAAAACAATTATGCAACAAAAAGTGTTATCAAATCAAAACAAGTGTTGCTAGAATAATAATATATGCACATAAAGCATAAAATATATGTAATATTTATCGCTGGATATAAGACATACATAAGTTTCATCATCATCATCATAAGTATTAAAGCTTGAGGCTAAATCTTAGTCGTATGTATTATAGCTTGAGGCTAAATTCTTATCTGATATTTTAACCAATTTATGGCGAGAACTTATTTTATGCATGCATCTCTTTGCTACATTGGTTTTGTAAATGTCCAAGTTAAGGCCAATAGAGATTATAGAAGTATGTTTATCAAATGATAATGTCTACTCATAATTAAAACAGTAAGCAAGGGATTGACTCATCCGATTTAAACGAAGCACAAACACAGCAATTACTAGTATTTCCAAATAAACTCCATGTGCCGATCTTAGATTATTCACAGCCACTGAACACTTTTAAAAACAATTACAACTAATAATCCAGTCTAGAATATTTATCAATTATTTCGTACTGTTACACCACTTACTGTCCCTGGTAAGTGGGCTCATTGTTGAAGGCCGTACGGTGGCTTATAGTTGTTAATTTCTGTGTCATTTAATCTCTTGTGAAGAGTTATTGCAAATCATACTACATCTTCTCTTTTGTACATATAACAAATTTAGTATAAAAAGTACATAAACAGTCTAGAAAAGCAAGACCTTTTGTCATGTCAAAAGCACAGAGTGTCTGTAGGACCATTAGTGTTCATAACTGTATAGCAGGTTATATGTAGTTTCTATAAAATGTAATAATAATTTATCGGCAAAAGATCCATGATGATTTGTTAGTGGAATTATATATAACTAAATAAATAAATATTCATTATAAAAAGAAACATCAGAAACAAGATTATTTGTCCATTAGAATGCACGCCAGTAATAATATCACATTTTCGTGTTAAATGAGCTCTAAATCCAGGAAAAAATCCAATTCAGTATGTAGTCTTAAACTTTTAAATCTCAAGAGAGATGTCAAATGTTCAAACATTGTTGTTTTTAAAACGTATCTATCAAAGTCAAACGACTATCATTATATTTTTTTTGGTGCTATACAATTTTTGATTAAGGCTGGATCCAAGATATTTGAAAGAAGGCGTAGTTCCCGATAATTGACTTCATACTGCCGAGCGTAGCGATGCAAAAAAAAAATTGGACAATTTTATACAAAATATTTGTATAGATAACGTGGAAAAGGTGAGATTTCAAAATTATTTGGCGATCGAAAGGGGGAAGTACCCCCTCTACCCCTGTATCCCTGAATGCATGTTAGGTATACATGGACAAAAACCTCGTCCCATGCATTATTATAGTTAAAGACGAAAAGGTACTATTTGATAAATGTATAAATGATATGAATTTCTGCCCACGTCAAATTATCTTGAATTAAATTATACAAAAATTAAAAAAATTAGTCGCATGCACTTTTTTCATTCGGGTGTGTTGGATTCTACTTTTAAACGTTAAAACTTATAAAAACAAAAAAAAAAGATAACCTTCTCGCTTCGGATTTCATACTTTTAATATTTTCATGCTAAATTTTTACTTGTGGTTTTTAAAATTCATATTTTGAGAAGAACTGAAATATGGGTCAAGTGAAATGACAAGAAATGATGGGTGCATTTGATTACAAGTTGCTAGCTTACTTATTCCATTAAAATATTTGTGTCAATAAAATCATTCAAAATTTAATAACAAAATATTTAAAGATTAAAAAAAGTAGTTGGGGTTGATTTTTACATTAAGTCTATATCAGCAAAAAATGCCTGTTCAAAAAGAAAAAAAAAACCATGCAGTGTATGCTTCCCTCCGTAATGCTTCAATGCAATAGGACGAAATACGTTGAGTTAGGTCGGTTATGTCGAGTAAAGTCATTTTATTGAAAATCTCTAATTGAAACTGGCTGTTTCTCCTCTAAGAAAGCGGCAGTATGAAGTCAGAAAAAAGACCAAGGAGAGAATCGAGCGCTCTCTAACATGCTGAAATATCTCCGTACTCCTAACAACAAAATTTTTATATTTAAATTTACCTGTGCACTTGATTTTATTTAACGCCATTTTGTCCAAGGCTATAGTTGTCTTTTTGACATAATATCATAGATCAAATTTATTTGTTCGGTATATGTTTACTTGTTTTTGTAAATGTGTCTTTTTGATTGAGTTAAGCCATTTCAATTGATATTTTATAGTGTGTCTTTCTATGTTGTAATGTTACACTACTATTTCAGGTTAGGGTGAAGGTTGGCGCCTGTTAAAACGTTTAAACCCGCTGCATTTGTTTGCACCTGTCCTAAGTCAAGAACCTGTTTCACTGGTTGTCGTTTGTTGATGTGGTTCTTAAGTGTTTCTCGTTTCTCGTTTTTTATATAGACTAGACCGTTGGTTTTCCTCTTTGAATTTGTATTACACTAGTCATTTTGGGACCCTTTATAGCTTGCTGTTCGGTGTGAGCCAAACTTCCGAGTTGAAGGCCGTACTTTAACCTATAATTGTTTACTTTTTACACATTGTGACTTGGATGGAGAGTTGTCTAATTGGCACTCATACCACATCTTCTTATTTCTATGAACCTCGCAACATTCTGTATGTGCCTTTCCCTAGTCAGGAGCATGTAGTTCAGTGGTTCAATGGATGATGTCTGTCATATTTGTTTTTCGTTAATGGTTTTGTTATAAATTAGGCAGATGGTTTTCTTGTTTTTTCTTGTTTGAATTGTTTCATATTTTACATGTCGGGGAGTTTATAGCCCACTAAATGATTTCTCATTGTTGAAAGCCGTACGGTTGCCTATAATTGCTTACATTCACTTCATTTGAACTCTAGTAGATAATTGTCTCATAGTCAATCATACCGCATCTCTTTCTTTATATACATGGCTCAAAACTAGTACAATAGGTTCGAGTGGGATGGGAAATCCCTCTAATTGTTACAGTACTGTTGCTTCATTACCATACCAAAAAAATGTTCAGCCTGCCGGTCAGTACTACTTAGCAGGATCCATTTCAATTGATCAGATATATCTTGTTCTCGTGATGACAAAGTTAAGAAATTGCTCACTCTAATAAGTTAAAAAAAAATCATCCATGTATCTGGTGTCAAAGCAGTGATACATAACTAAAACAAGTCAAATACATGCATGGTTGACTTTAGTGGAGAGTGTATTGAATAAATAAAGGCAACAGTAGTATACCGCTGTTCGAAACTCATAAATTGATAGAGATAAAAACAAATCCGGGTTACAAACTAAAACTGAGGGAAACGCTTCAAATATAAGAGGAGAACAACGACCCAACAAAAACACAACATTAAAATGTAACACACACAGAAACGAATTATAATATAACAATGGCCATTTTCCTGACTTGGTACAGGACATTTTAAGAAATAAATGGTGGGTTGAACCTGGTTTTGTGGCATGCCAAACCTCCCGCTTTTATGGCAACGTCAAACACAACACCAAAACGACAACATCACAAGACAGGACCACAATACAAATAAATGGGAGACCATATAGGACAAAGAAACACACGAATAATAGCTAACAAAAGGTACTAGGCTTAAAATTCAATACGCCAGACGTGCGTCTCGTCCACACAAGACCAACCAGTGACGCTCAGAGGAAAAAAAGTTTGAAAGCCAAAACAAGTACAAAGCTGAAGAGCACCGAGGACCAAATTTTATTGAGTTCTACCAAAAACCGAAAAAATTAGCTGCTTCTGCACTTAACATGAGAAATTGATAGGTACACGTAGGGATCAATTTTCTTTCATTTGTTTTCTTGAAACCTTAATCTACAATACCTGGTCCACCTGTCTGCAAATCCATGTTGAATCTTAAATAAGGTTTTATTTAAAAATGTCACAATATTCGAGCGATATTGCGAACTGTTACAACGCTCGAAAAGTTAAGTAGCGTTAACCCCACTATTTTTGATATTAGGAATAACCATATTTAAGCATTTTTGTTAAAATTATATATTATCGTTTGCTTTATCGATTCCTAAATATCATGCATCATGCATATCAAAATTCAACTTTGCACATATCTTGCAGCAGCACGGCTCACTGAGAATACTGTCGCAATTCGGCGTCTCGAACACATCATAGAGTTCTACACACGTAAAATGGATGAATTAACAATTCATAAATGAATAAACAGTCAATAGTTCCAACTTTCTCTCCAAAGAAAAAAGTAAAATCACAAAAATACTGAACTCCGAGGAAAATTCAAAACGGAAAGTCCCTAATCAAATAGCAAAATCAAAAGCTTATACACACCAAACGAATGGATAACAACTGTCATATTCCTGACTTAGTACAGGCATTTTCTAATGTAGTGTGAACAAAACAAACAGACATAATAGGTAAAAATGTCAAAATAGGGGTACAACAGTCAACATTGTATTATAATCTTAATCACTATGAAAACAAACAAATATGTAACAAATAAACACAAAAAGGCATATAGACAAAGCACATAAGCAAACATGAAAGACAAGAATACAAAAATTTATCACAGCACAATAACACAATGACGGGATGTATAAGTACCGAGCCACGTCAAATGAATAACACCAAACATAGACTAAACAGTAAAAGTAATATTCAAAAAGACAAATAAAAGAATACTACTAGTATAACACGTTATTAAGATGATAAACAACGGCAGTAACAAGAATCTATATTTCAAGACCATCGTGTATTATTTGTGAAGTTGATACGAAATATTTATCAACAAGGTCTTGGTACCTTCCGATGAACATTTTTAGAAAAAGGACGAGACGTACTTTAGCATACCCCTGGTTCCTCAACTTTCTGCTCAGACACTGGTGACGTTTTACAAAGTCTGAGTAGCAGCTGCAAACTCCTGAATACCGAATAAGTTGGGAAATGTATATCCCATATGCAGGTGAAGTTGGTATATTGCTACTAAGGTAGGGGAAATTGATAATTATAAAATTAAAATCGTCTCGTTGGTCATAGATTCTGGTACTGAGATGACCGTGTATGTCAAATTCGAGGTATAGGTCTAAAACTGAGGCGGATGAAGCCGTGTCTGTTGTTTCTTTAATTTCTAGTTCGGGGGGATATATTAATAGAACCCAATCAGAAAAGTTTAGATTGTTAATGGAAAGAACATCATCAATATATCTGAATGTGAAATTAATTGACCTGGCTTCTTTGATCTTGTTTTTGACAAGTGTCTGAAGGAACTCCGACTCATATGAAAATAAGAAGAGGTCGGCAAGGAGAGGCGCACAGTTCGTTCCAATAGGAATGCCGACAATTTGTTGAAAAAGTCTACCTCCAAATTCAACAAATATGTTGTCAATAAGAAACTCCAGCATACTGATCACTTGTTCCTCTGTGAAAAACATTCTTGATTCACACTAATAAGGTGACCTTCAATAACACTGTTCAAGTTGATTGCAACAAATTTTTCAGGGTTTGCAAAAACGGGCATAACAATAATTTCGCTACATAAACTTTCATGTTTGAATGAAAGAAGCGAAAAATACAAACGGGACCTTCGGGGCCGCTTAAAGCTTACTATGCGGTATGGTTTTTGCTCATTGTTGAAGGCCGTACGGAAAACTATTCTTGTTAACTTCTATGTCGTTTGGTCTATGGTGAAGTGTTGTCTCATTGGCTATTATACCACATCTATGTCATTTGGTTCTGGTGGGGAGTTATCTTATTGGCAATCATACCACTCCTTCTTATTTTTATAAAAGGGATATTCATCAGTCAAACACAAACTGAAAATGCGATGGCAAAAACAAGACCATTTAAAGACGAAAAACAGTACATGTAAACAACACAAAAACATAAAAAACTAAAGGCTGAGCAACACGAACCCCAACAAAAATACGGTTTGATCTCAGGTCCTCCGGAAGGTGTAGCATATTCTGCTCCATATGTGGCACCGGTCGTGTTGCTCATGTAATTTGCGTTGACGGAATCTACAAAGAAAAATTGTCAAATTATTTTGGAAGTTTAAAGGATGACCTTTCATTATTCTGCTTTCTACTTTTTTTGCTTTATGTCTTATTGACCTTTATTAACAATCTCCCTTGATAAAAAAAATTAGCCATATTTATGAGATATCAAAAGGGCTAAAAATAACTTTCTTTTGTATATAATATCTCTACTCTGTCAACTAGAAATAAATATTGTAAACAAACGCTTTTCCAATTCGGAACAATATAAAACTTATACTGTATAAGTAATATAACAAGTTGCTTTTTAAAAAAAAAAAGACAATACGTGAACCTTAGAACTTTTTTATTCTAATTATTAATTCAACTGAATAAGAAATTATATATCAGTGTTATCTTGGCCATGTGTGTGGAGGATAATATTTTCTTTTTATTGTATATCATTACAATTTTGGCATGTTGAGAGAAGTGTTAAATATAAAGCAAGGAGAGAAAAAAAAAGATTCCCAGACGTATAATTTCTTAAAGAATAGTAATAATTCAAAGCACGGAGGACACATGTACCTTCTTCCAAAAATTCATAAAATTCATCTAGAAATAAGTAATGAGGCATTGCGAACTGGTCAGCTAGCAGGACACATTAATGTTCGTTACCGACCAATCATCAATAAGTGTAACTCTCCCGCGAGAGATACTTACTTGATCTAATTATAAATATAAAAAAGAAGATGTGGTATGATTGCCAATGAGACAACTCTCCACAAGAGACCAAATGACACAGAAATTAACAACTATAGGTCACCGTATGGCCTTCAACAATGAGCAAAGCCAATACCGCATAGTCAGCTATAAAAGGCCCAGAAATGACAAATGTAAAACAATTCAAACGAGAAAATTAACGGCCTAATTTATGTTCAAAAAATGAACGAAAAACAAATATGTAACACACCAACAAACGACAACCACTGAATTACAGGCTCCTGACTTGAGATAGGCACAGAATGTGGCGGGGATAAACATGTTAGCGGGATCCCAACCCTCCCCCTAACCTGGGACAGTGGTGTAACAGTACAACATAAGAACGAACTATAAAAATCAGTTGAAAAAGGCTTAACTCATCAGATGGATACAAACAGAAATACTACACAGAGTGGACGTGGCCGGGTACTTGTATATCCCAACAACAATTAGACACTAAGTACAGATCTGAGAGTACTCGCAGTTACTGACAGCTAGTTCAAAGCCACTAACAACTAATTAAAAAAATCATGCATCTAAGACTAAATTATCAATTAGTACACATCCAACATCCAATTATTGAAGAGGCATAACTTTTACATTCAAGATACAAAAAAATTCATTAATAAAATAGAGTCACACGAGGTTAAAAAGTATGCATTCTTATTGCCTATGATGTACGTCAATGTGCACAAATATGATGATTGATAATTTAGAAAAAAAAGTTACCAATGCATTAGAATTTATTGACACACAGGAAAATATACTTTATAGATTCTCTACAAAATAGATTTAACTGCATTTGTTAAATTAATTCTTAGAAACAATGGATTTGAGTTTAATGGACTGTTATACAAACACATAATAGGAGCGCCCATTTTCACCAACATGCACAGATCTGCATCTGTCTGCCTTATTCATTAAAATCTTAGATAAGTTCCAATGGAGAGAAAACATCAAATTACACTGTCAATAGGGATGACGGTTTTATGGTCTTCACAGGCAAATTAGAGCAAGTTGAAGATTTCTTTAACCTTGCAAACGAAATTGACCATCTACTTAAGTTCTAATATGAAGTGTCGACATCTAGTATGGCCTATTTAGAGGGTGGTAAAGTGTTATTTTCGTGCAACGTTTTCCGCCTTTTTATTTCACGTGTTTCCGTGTTTCGACGTTTTATTTCTCGTTTTCTCGTGTTTGGTTCGATGTGCGTGCTTCGTGTTTTCCCTTAATTATTTTCCGTGTTTCGTGTCGGTACTCTTATTTTCTCGTGCTTGTCCCGTATTTGATTAAAAAGTAAACCGGGACTAATTCAAAGTCAGCCCAAATATTGATTAAATTATAAACTAATTAACTGCTCCCAAGATATTTATTAATAGCTTATTGTATTACTATGATAAATCGAATCGGATGCAACTAACGGACGCTATCAATATTTACCAATCACTAGTGCACATCCAAAACACACATAAATTTAAGAGCATTACAGTGTGTGAATAATATAAGAAATTTCTAGTTCTACCACTAAGTGACCACCGTCATTTAGTTGACTATCCTGTCACTGTTTGGTGTGCGCTTGCATACTTAACAAGTCCAAAAATAATTTTAACAGAAAGGAAATAATTTGTGCTGTACATAACATTTATACATGGTGCAAATAAAAACATGGGACTTGAAATTTAATGTGCATGCAGTAGTCTCTTGAACGAGTCAAGACTTTCTGCAGCGTTCACTGAAATAATAGTGACATCAATGAATTAAATAAACATTTAATTAACTTACAAGATAACTTAATTGATAGAGAATACTGTAAAAAGGAAACAGTAAAAGTTGTAAAAATGTATATTAACGAACAGTCTTTATTTTACTTGTTTTGTTTTCATTTGAAACAGATTTTTTTTATCTGATTTGTCAAAATGACAAGTGTGCATAATGATTTTATTGTTACAAATCAAATCCCAAAGCCCACTATAACTCATTATGTAGAAACCACAGCACTATTTTAAAATATCTCTCTGTGAATATCTATACACAGATATTTGATACCATAGGTCGTTATAATTAAATCTTGACCATTTAACTTTCACTTGTTTAGCAAAGGGTACAACTGTCAACTTTGCTGAAGTCAGTAAACCCTTGCAATGCATAAAATGTAGCTTTACAATAAATATACATGTTTGAAAAGGATCTATAGATTGTTTATTATCATATATCAAATAAGTGAATTAGCGATCTGTGAAAATTCTTTATTGCCATGTTTTAAATATCTTAAATACACCGTATGGAGGTGCTCGTAATTGCAGGAAGCTAATACAGATAAGATTAATAGGTGTTCCGAATGAACAATAATTTAGCTTCCGAATATTCCTCCATAGACTATATTTCTAACTAATAAATATGGGTGAACCCTCAGGGGTTCACGCAAAAATAAGGAGATGTGGTAATGAGACAACTATCCACCAAAGTTCAAATGAATTAGATGTAAGCAATTATAGGTCTAAACAATGAGAAAAACCCAAACTGTATAGTCGGCTATAAAAGGCACTGACATGAAAAATATGAAACAATTCAATTGAGAAAACTAACGGCCTACTTTATAACATAACAATTTACGAAAAACAAATATGACAGTATCAATATACAGTTTTTCTAAGGTACATTTTGTCAGTGAATATGACAGAACACAAATAGCTTTGTTGTATTGTTTCTTCTTGTAGAATAATGACGCCAACATCGACCAACCAGTTACAGCATCTTGGTGGGTACTTTGTAGTAGATAACAGAGACATTGTTTGTATTGTTTATATTCGTATTTCTTACCATGTAATATGGACAGCTGCGTGATTTGTGTTTTGACAAAACAATTTTGAGTCGTATAGAGTAAAGAAATGGATCTTAATTTCTTTGTTCGACTTGAAAATAGCAGTTGTAAATGTCGTACATAATCCTTTGGTTTTGTATATTGCATATTTATAAGTACTTTGGATTTAATTATTTTCTCAATATCATTAAAAAAACAATACGACATTGAACTCTCCTCTACAAGACAACGACATGATGGATATTTGTGGTGAAAAAAAGATACATCGCCATCCATAATCAATTAACATATATAATGTTTTTAATAATGCTGTCCTTCCATGTCCAATAATCTTATTTTCAAAAAGGTTGTTTTCTGGAATAAAGTAAAGTGTTTGTACAATTTAAAAACACTGAAATCTGCAAGCTTTCCTCAGCTTTTAAAACTTTTATAATTACTGCTTCTGAAATACCTCGACAATGTAGGTTTTTACCCGAAAAGGTTTATATCATTTTAGACAGATTTTTTTGAAACCGTATTTGGAAGATTAAAATTGCCTAAAAACTACTTACCCGCCATAGTAAAACAATCGTTTTGAAAACCATTAGTTTGATGCAATTTATCAATGACTGTCACCTTTGCAAATCAGAAAAAAAATACAGATCTGTGAATACACAAAAAAGACATAGGAAAATGGATTAATGCGTCAATGTCCGATACAAATACTTGAAACTAGTGTCTCTTATGTAACATGCTTGCTTAGTATTGACAGAATTGATTTTGAAATATAGAACTGCATTTTTGATGCAGCTTACTTATGTAATTTTGGTTTAATTTTTCAATTAAAAATATATGAATATTGAATATCTCTGTGGTATCCCTTTGGTATCTTTTGATTTGATTTTTTCTTAATATAATATTGATGTTTAATTCAACTGAGGTTACTAATTCCTTTATCCTGTAAAGACCGTATACGTTACGATTTTTTTTATTTTGGACTTTAATTGGTTTCATACTTCCTACATGTGTATGAATTTTTCTTCTCTGTCCTTCCATTTAGAAAAATACTAATAAACTCGGTAGATTATATGCCATTGAATATGCGTATCTGGTACAGTACAGTGTGTGCGTTAACGCTGTTGTTTGTATTATCTTTCATTTTTGCTGGTGTGTTTTGTACGTGTGACTTTTTGTGTTTCTTTGGTACATCTGACGAGGCTCTGTACTTTTAAAGATCTCGCCAATATGTTATTGTTCTATTACAATTTTGAAAATACTTTGAACGACAAAAATATTTTACTCGCGTAGTGGTATTAACCATATGTGGATTCTTAAAATTTCTAAAGAAATTCTGGATAATTTTAAATCTCGGTCTTTTTCTGAAATAAGTTCCAAGAAAACTTTTGTTTTTTTCAACCCTGTAAACCACAATTCCCCATGTGAAATTATAATTTTGAAAATACTTTGAACGACAAAATTATTTTATATTTCTTCCTGTTTGACGTTTACATTCTGACGTCAAACACACGACTCTACACTAGAGTTGATGTGAATGCAGTCACAGGACTTCAAATATCTCAATCCTTTATGGGTTGATTTAAAATACATATATAAGCAAGCAATGAATGTGGTTGTTAAATTTGATAGATGCTTTTCGTGCTTCTTTGTTAAATATGTGTTTGTATTTGTTCTAATTGAGATTGTGACACAGTGATGACTGCTGTACCCCTATTTTGACAATTTTACCTATTATGTCTGTTTTGTTCACGCATCGTTGTAAATATAATGGAGTTTGGTGCGACTGTCATACAAGTGAGAGGTTTAGCGCTATAAAACCAGGTTCAATCCACCATTTTCTACATTTGAAAATGCCTGTACCAAGTCAGGAATATGACAGTTGCTGTCCATTCGTTTGATGTGTTTTATCATTTGATTTTGCCATTTAATTAGGGAATTTCCGTTTTAAATTTTCCTCGGAGTTCAGTATTTTTGTTATTTTACTTTTTTACTACCAGTGGATAAACTCTACAACGTGTACATACGGTTTTCAATATTCAGATAATCATACCTCGAGCCTAATTTAACAGAGATTATTTTCACTAATGGTATGCTTGGTTATATATATATATGTATACATCATTTAGGTGGGTAGATTTTGTTTTTTTATCCGTTTCTTATTATTGATTGTTTGGAATGTGTAACTATTGCATGAATACAACGGTTTCGCATAGCTAATCAAACAGTGAACCTATTAAATTATCTTTGATGTTTTGATTAAAAGTATTTTTTGTTAGTTTCAATAACTTCTGTTCACAATTTAGAAAAATTGAAGTATGTGATATCGGTTTTGTCAACATCGCGATGTCTTCTGTATCATGTCATTATTGCTTGGATTGTATTGTGGGTCTATCTTGTGATATCGTTTCATAGTAGACATTGCGTTGTAGACAATAGCGAGTCAATACACTCTTGTTTTTACATCGTTCACATCGTAGACATTGCGATGTTGACAATAGCGAGTCAGCATCGTGTTTATATTGTATACCAATTCTCTACCTTTGTGCTTACATCGTTCACATAGTAGACATCGCGATGTTGACAATAACGTGTTAACATTGTTTATATTGCATACCAAGTCAATACCTTTGTGTTTACATAGTTCACATATTCAACATTGCGATGTAAACGAAGTCAACACGATATCGTTACTACATTGTATACATTGTGATGTTAACGATGTCAACAATGTTAACAGTATATAAGAGTTCTTACAATGTTAAAGATATTGACACGATATCGTTTTATCATTGTAAATATCGCAATGTTATTAACAGTGGGTCAACATCGTGTTGATATTGTATACCAAGGCTGTGTTCACATTGACCTAAACTCGGTGTTGTGTTAGTGTAACTCACACGTAAACTAAACACAATTACGTTCCCTTTGATAAAACTCAATGTTTACATGTAGTTTAAATCATGTTTTGTCTACATGAACTCGATAGTCAATGTAGGCCTTGTACAGGTTAAGTGTACACAAAACTAGGCATTTAGAACATTAATTTTACAATGTATGTTTAAGGAAGAAACGATTTTTTGAATAAAATTTATATTTATAACAATTATTAATAAAGTTCTTTACAGAAATATTTGTCTAAACTTGATATATTTATTTGTTATAAAAAAAACTTTACGTAGCTTTATTAACCCCTTATCAAGACTCAAAGCATCATCATTGCCGAACACATAATTCATTTGAAAAGGTCATCCCGAATCGACTGGACGTACACAGAAATATTTGCCACTGGTCTTTACTCAAACAACGATTCACTCATAAATGCATTACTAAAATCAAAGTACTGAAGTACTGAACATCGGATGACCGCAAGTTCTTGTGGATGGTCCGACAAGCACTTGTCACAGAAAAAAAATCACATCTCTATACCTGAAAGTGAGGTTAATGTACAAATATAATTATTTTTTGGGACAAGTTCGTGCGTGGATGATAAATTAATGACAGGGAATTCATCCTCACCGTAATGACTATTATATTGTAGTGATACAAATCAGTAAACTCTGGTTTATTGTTACATATTATATTAATACTTGTATATTACTGTTACATGTATATATAATTTTCATGCATTGGTATATCATTATATTCTACTATAATAATAATAGTGCAGTGGAAGTGCATGGCGGACACGTCACTCTACTGTAATAATTCGATTTTTCTAATAGAATTGATTTGAGTAGGCATTCGTATTTTCCCGCAAAAAATGATTAATCATCCATGCAGAGTTATCGTTCCTTGAGATTGCAAACGTACTTGAGATATTCTTCCGCATGCGTGTGCATAGCTATTAATGATTTTTTTACTTATATGTATATAAATATAACAAAACATTTTAATGTTATTAATTTATCTTCTTTAAAAAGTATTTGATGAGTATTCATTGAAAAAATTATGAATTTATAACGAGCGATAAGGAATGTTAGTCTGCACTTGATGATGTCTACGTATTCATCATGTTTATAGATCGGTTAAAAACCCAAAACGAATATTACATAATGAAAATCTAGGCGATAGCAATACACCGGAATGCCCTAACGGTCATCCGCTGTAAAAAGTGTGAGTTAAATTGTATTGTTTGTCTAGTATCTCCGATCCGTTAATATACACTTAGAAATAAAAAAAAACATTACCCCCTCCCTTTGCCAAATACTCCATGGAGAAGAAATACCATTTGAAACAAACAGAAAAGATAGAAATGTAGTGATCCTTAATCTCTCAATCCTTTTTCTTCGTCTGTAAGCACGCTGCTGTCTCCGTTTTCTAGTACGTAATCGAGACATCTTTAGTATCTTTAAACTACTTCAAATCATCAAAATGGCTTTCATAAAGGAGCAACCACTTAACTTCAAAAGGGGGGGGGGGGGGATTATGTTTCTTTTTCTGAGTCTTTTTTATTTCGCGCGAACGTTCTTATTCAGTTTTTTTCGATGCTAGCAATCAAGTATTTTTTTTCAATATTTAACACTATAATGTATGGGAAAACTCTGAGTTCAGAATATTTTTTCTTATTATCTGTTTGACCAGAATGTTTTTTTTTTTTTTTTATTAAATTGGGGATCAGAATATTTTTCAAGGAAAAATCCATTTCCCCCCCTTTTTGAAGTCAAATGGTCGTTCCCTAACTGCTAGAAAAGTTGTCCGAAAAATTTGCCTTCGGTTTTACGTAATGAACATTTAAATGACATAAAGTTTACAAGTGTGAACAAACCTTATGTACAGGTAATTAAACAAGGTGTATAGATGTGAACAAATTTAATGTGAAACCAGTGTACATTACATTAAACTAATTGTAAACATGTTTACTGTACATGGCGTTTGGTGTAAACACGGCCCAAGTCTATACATTAGTATTTATATCGTTCACATCGTAGACATCGCGATATAAACGATGTTAACAAGAGATCGTCACTACATTGTATACATCGTGATGTAAACGATTTCAAAGATGTAAACAATATATACGAGTTCTTACAATGTCAACAATTTTAACGCGATGTCGTGTTTACTCTGCTAATATCGCGATGTCAACAATATTGCTTTTAAATTGTGCACTAATTGGAAAAATTACCACTTTTCAACGCTAGGTCTCTACATAAGTTTTGGTCTTTATTTAGTTGTCTTTTTTATTCTGAAAACAAGAAACAGTATAGATTTTAGATGGGTATGCTTTTTGTTTTTATGTTTTTCTACATTTATGGAATCTCGGCAGTTGAAGACTGAGAATTAAAATTGTACCATTTCCTAATGAAAACCATTATTGTTAAACCAGAAGTGTGTCATACACTGCATATAGCGTGAACTATGTCGACTTCTAACCTTCCCTCAACTCAAATATTTGGATTGTATAGGAATGCCATGTCCGTCCATCCTAATGTTCGTTATCCACAAGTTTTATTTAAAGATGATAATTTAAAAATCATTGGACAAAATGCCCAATGTCACGAACTATTAAATAAAGACCCAATTGGATTAAGATGATTTTGATATTTTATGTTCAGGATTAATTTTATATTTTTGATATGTTTACAAGCCATTCAGCATTTAATAAATTACAAATGTCAAGAAAAAAAATAAATAGTTTCTTCTATACTTACTTAATGACATATACCAGTTATACGAATGGTATTGTATACCTTCATTTTATATATGCATAGTTATTTCTTTGTATGAACTTCAAGATTGTTTGCAAATATTTTTTATCGTGCCAAATGCTAACGGATTTAAGCTACATTTGGTATTTAATTACGGATCTTAAAAACACGAAACTAAAATATTATTCTTTTCTATTTCTAAAACAAGGAAATCATAGCAACACGAATCATTCAAAACAAAAACAAGTCACTATACAATATCTTGTTAATATAACTAGTTTCAGATTTTTGTTAATACTACTATAACGAGAGGTTACATAAAACATTTATAGTACAGCAAATATGATAGGTTGTCGAATAATTTTTAAACAAAGTCCGTTATGTATATGTATAATTCTTTCATTTGTCTGACTAATAAGAAAGGCAACTTATATCAAATAGATCACTCCTAGCTCTTGTAGGGGTTAGTATTGATCAGTCTTAGGTTTTCTATGTTGTCTTTTGTGTACTGCTGTTTGTCTGTTTGTCTTTGTCTGTTCAACAAATCGTTTGCAGCCAATAATTGAATAGTTGTTATTGATCTATACTAATCTGCAAAGTACTATTTTGTTAAGAAAGACAATAAAAAGAACCTGATCGAATACAAGCAAAATGTCCAAACTGGACTGAAATTATAATAAATAAAAAAAGATTGAAAAATAACTTACCCTTTTTGCAGGACAAAATACAGGATTTTCTCGCTCCGTTGAAGATTAATTGGTTGGTTTCGGCTGTTTTCGGTTTTTTTTGGTCGGGTTGTTGTCTGTTTGACATATTCCCCATTTACATTCTCAATTATATTAATAATTATGACCTATCCGTAGTGTCAGCGCTTATATTATATAAACACGCAAACCTCCTCCCAAAAAATAAATAAGAAAAAATCCCACAAAAACAAAAATTAACTTATATTCAATTATGATTAAATTGATGTAAATAGAATAGATTATTATTGATGCAACATGTTTGTACATGTACTCATAAATGCACAAAGTGACATATAGTGTTGTTATTTCCTCTACATATGTAGAAAAATACATTGGTTTTTTTACATGAGTATATATTTCTATCAAAGACTGAAATCTTAAAATAAAAAGATAAATACCGTAACTCCGATTATCATAACATAGAAACACATATTTAAGTCTTACAAACATAAATATATCTATACGATGCATACTAACCACTGTTCAATTGTGTTGTGCATGTAATTGAGTTACACATTTATTTGATAGTTACAATTGTAAGTATGAGTTATCTTTCTTTCATAATGTAATTAATAGTTGAAATGGTTCCATTTTTTATATCTTTCGCTTATTGCAGAATAACTGTGAAAGGTTGAAGATATTTTTTCAATAATGAATTACACTTGTCCTAATAAGTTTTATCTACTAGTGTGAACCAAAAAGTTACAAAAACAACCTTTTTTGCTTCATTTCATTTGATATTTTTATCATTTTTCAGATTATTTGTAGTTACGTATACCACCTAACTGTTTCTTGTTAACTATAAATAAAAATCGTTTGTTAGTGTACTTTCCGTTTCAAACATGTTTGTTACTAAATATTGCACTGTTAAATGCATCTGTAATTTTCCCAGAGTTTAATGAGAACATAAGATGCGAATAAAAGTTATGTATCTTTTTTAGTTCAAAGCAAGTTTATACTTTTTTTTTATAAGTATGCCATGTCATCCTGAAAATTATATGAAGTTGTGAATAATAAGAACAAATTTTGTGAAAAACAACAATACTGATTAACGTGAAATACTTTTTTTTTTTATCTATATTGTGTTGACATCGTCATTTCTGTCAAATTGCCATGTTGACGATATCACAGATAATCGTCCTTGTTTCGAATATTATACGCCTGCAGGTAAGTATTTTAGTGACGACGATTTATATCACTTGTGCGTTTTAAATAAAAAATTAAAATGGCGTGTCTCCGCGCCTTGCAATTGAAAGAAAATGTATGTTACGTGTCCTCTGTCAACTTTTTTGACACTAGCTACACATGACATTAGCAACATACTTGCCCATATTTGTTGTTTTAAGCGATAATGCCATTCAAAAACTCTTGAATTAGCGTACAAAAGTAAGAAAATACCAAAGACACCAAGGAAGAGACAAGAGGTCGCATTTTTCCAAGTTTAAAGCACCATGTGTTACGAATGTCATCCAAACGACAGAATTCGTTGTTTCTAATCTCATTTAATGACAGAAATATTTTTGTGGATTTTATTATTATTCTAATAGGGAATCGTGTTTAAATATAACATGAATTTACTTACGTTACATATCATGCATATTGGTACACTGGCAGCTTTCACAGATCTTTGTGTTTACATTTAATTTTGAAATATATATCCATTTAATAAAGTCTTAGTCTTAATGTGATGATTTATTAATTTATTATTTCTGTAGAAGTTGTAGCTTGCAGAAATTGAAAATATACAAGACTAACCCCTCCACTGGTTAAAGAAAAAAAAAACACAATAAAAAAGTAATTATTGTTTACCGTTTATAAACAAGGGGCCCAAAAGGACAAACCAGTGTGTGTACTCTAAAATATAAAATGTTCATTTTTCAACTGATTTTGATCGATTTTTTTATGCTCCACCTACGATAGTAGTAGGGGCATTATGTTTTCTGGTCTGTGCGTTCGTTCGTCCGTCTGTCCAGCTTCAGGTTAAAGTTTTTGGTCAAGGTAGTTTTTGATGAAGTTGAAGTCCAATCAACTTGAAACTTAGTACACATGTTCCCTATGATATGATCTTTCTAATTTAAATGCCAAATTAGATTTTTGACCCCAATTTCACGGTCCACTGAACATAGAAAATAATAGTGCGAGAGGGGCATCCCTGTACTATGGACACATTCTTGTTTTTACCTGCGTCACCAACGGCTAAAGAAGGTCCAGTAACCGATCGACTTCGTGTGTCAGTCCATCTGTCTGACCGAAAGACTTTGGGTAGAACACCTTTGTCAAAGTTTTCTCAGCTTCTATGAAAGGGAATTGTTTAATGTTTTATATTTTGTCTGGAGTTTAATGATGATGAGTTGTACACGAGTGAAAGCAAATTTTCGATCCGCCTTGCAGCCACTTCCTGTTTGCTGATAGTTTGAAATTTATTAATACCTATTAAGAAAAATGTTCGTCAACGTTTTAATGACTTCTATGAAAGGGGATGATTTAATATTTGAGCTGGAGCTTGATTATGTTGAGTTGAAGAGTGTAAGCAATTTCCTGTTTGCCAACAGATTGAAATTTAACATACTTATTTCTCAAAAAAAAATGTCATCAAACTTTCCTTGGCATCTATGAAATAACTTGATAATGTTGAGTTGTAGCATGTAAGCAGATTTTATATCTGCTGTGCAGCCACTTCCTGTTTGTCGATAGTTTGAAATTTAACAAAATCATTACAGAAGAAAAATTTTCATCAAAGTTTTCTTGGCTTCTATGAAAGGGAACTGGAGCTTGATCATGTTGAGTTGGAGCATGTAGGCTTCATTAAGGTTAGATACACTATCTGACCTATTTCAATCAATTATATGCAGCAGATTTTTTCTGGGGTTTATTTGCATTAGATTTCTAATCAAATCCCTGTCTACATTTTTTTAGCATTTCTGAGATTAAAGGGATCATAAATGGCCAAAATTTTGATTTTTTTTCAAGTCTGAAATTTTTTTATGGTATGGCCTTGGTGTCGTTATCTTTAGCATCTGAGGTCTTTTGTTTTTTTCACGATAATTATTGTTCTACTTCACCAATAATCCAAAAATTTAAAACAATGTTTCTTGTCACAAAGACAATCTGGGATTGAATACGGGGGTTGATTCTTAAGATTTCTTAACTTACTAGTGCTCAAGAAGGGGAATAATACATTTTACTTTACTATAACTAATATAGGAGCAGGAGCTCGAAAATCAAACAAAAAGGCAGTAAAATATGGAGTCAAGGGTCATATTCCTGACAAGATTACAGTCAGCAGGAAGATATGTCACCCTATCTGGACATTGATCTGACTGAGCCAACCTGTCCTTCCTATAACTCCTAAATGCTACATGTACAGCATAGAACTTAGTAGCAAATACCAATTTCAAATTCTTTTGTTTGACCCTGACTGAGATCAAACCCATAATCTCCTGCATTAGGCTTAAATAAAAAATAGTGTGTTTCCGATAACATGTCCTGTAAAATTGAGTCTGTAGGTAGGCATATTTTTCTATTTTTTAAAAACTTTTGATAAAGACTATATATGGGACCTTTCTTGACTTTCATAGTGCTTGTTAAAAAATCATCAAAAAATTTAAGGCCCCCAAGAATAGAGTCGGTCGGGTTACGAAAAACACAGAACTTTTTTTATTTGGCCTTAGAGGCCATCTAGGCACTGACCAGATTTTGAAGGTGCTTTAGGAAGTGAGCGAGAGAGGTGGTAGGAGGGGGTCTTATTCTGGAATTTCTGTGAAATAAATTACAAAATCCTAAATTATTTGACATGTCTACAGTTTCTATTGTCATCTTTTGACAGATAATAATTTTAAGTACAAAATGACATCAGACACCAACAAATCTGTCAAGGAATGACATTAGACACAAAAATTTCTGTCAAATGATGACACTAGAAACATGCATTGATGTCAATTGGATGACATTAGCACATTAATTTCCTGAAGTTAGAGTTAAGTGGTATGTTGTTTATAGTGAATCATTGTATTATCTCAATTTTCAAGATCAAAACAATTTGTGAATGTACATACTTTATATGTCTTTCAAAAGGAATTAAACAGAAAATTAGGTTTAAATGTTGCTAATGTCAATTATATCTGTCCATTTCTGTCAATTATAAGATGACATTAGCAACATGTTTTTAAAACGCTTAAATCGTCAAAATGTTGTATTGCCGTGATAAAATAATCATTCTTTCTTGAATATTTACTTGTATTTTACGTCTTCGTAAAAAAAATATCAAAAAGATGATGTTTGGAACTACCAGGCAAATGGGAAGTTTTCATATACATTTCTATGGAAGTTGTCTGATACTATAATAATTAAAATAGATAAATACTGGGTAGACACTGTAAGTCACAAAATTATCAGCAATGCAAGATCTACTGAAGTCAAAATATGCTCTATAGCTTGTAGACTGTCACTCTTTATAGAAGTGGTTGCCCTTAAATGAGGATTTTTATACCATCTTTTGTGTTTTGAGCAAAAATTTAATTAGATAGAAAGAAATTAAACAGACTAAATGATCTACAAGATATAAAAAAAAAGATTTTGTCATGCATTCCATTCTCGTCTGCAATGTGGGAGAGTGTCCTTTGTTGAATATGCATTATATACCTGGCAAGGTTAGCGACACTGGGTCTTTAGAGCCTCTAGTTTTTGTTTTGCCATAGCAAAGTCATGAAGGTGAGACGTAGGTATATTGTTTTTGACAGAGGCGATGTCTTCAAGATTTGTTAAAATTCATGATTTGGTCAGTTTAAAAGGAACCAAGAAATAACTTATGATAAACTTGTCAATAATACTTGTAATGTAGTTGAAGTAAGATATGCACTTCTCATTTCAATGGAGATTATATTGACCACGAGAAGCACATCAACCTTGGCCTTGTCCATAATCAATATGCTTCTCTTGATATAACCCTATATCGACCTCATACAAAGGCTATAATTTTATAATATATGTGTAGTTTTATAAGTTGACTATAAAATAATCACTTATTACATGTATAAAGACGGGTGATTTTTAACTAAACATAGGGACATAAGATTGGTACATATAATCCTAAAAATTAGTAAGTTGTAATAAAATCAATGTTTTAATTTCAACGGTCATTTTCCACAAAAACAAGCTAAATGTCAATGGGCCTGATGAAATCGAGTTTTTATTGGACTTTTTGGAGAAGTGGAACATATAAGTGATACAGAAAAGTAGAAAATACAGTACATGGACACCAGCATGAGCAAGAAAAGACCAGGTATTATGTTATAAAATCTATATATATTTTAATGTTTAAGTAGTGACCTCAACCAATCAAATTATATCACCACTTAATGAAGTGGGTGTTATATAGAATTACCTTGACCAAATCGACATGTAAACATGTAAAAAAAAAACATTGAAAATATGGTTTATGTAATCCATCGCACTTCAACATAACCACCATAGCAATTTAGCAAAGCTATCAATAAGAAAGTGTCACAATGCCATCATCGCACTTCGGCTTGATCAAAAATGCACTTAGGCGTTTAACCTTTGCACATCAGCATGACATTTGCGGTTCAGAGTCCTACAGGTTGGATAACAATATCACTTTTGAATTTCTTTACTCTCAACAACAAAATAGTAATAAAATTGAAAACATAAACAGTCGTTATATAATTTCTTGTGGATTATAAGGGAGTTTATATTAAATTAGACAAGACACATGAACATGTTTCTATATGCTTTAAAAAATAACATGTGTAGTAAATCATACAATTAAAACTCGAAAGGTGACAGTTCAGGATATAAAAAGAAATTGTTTCCTTTATTAATGAGTCATTTGAGAAGGAAGAATATATTATAACTGTTTTAAAAATGTATTCTGATATAATGTGTTTTAATATACATAGATGTTCATGTATCACTGTACGTAATATTAACCTTAACTTAATTATTTTGCTTGTTTTGAAATGAAGATAAATTGATAGTTATTTGCTGTTATAATAAACTTTGCACCTTGCTTAATTTCAGAATCTGCCATAGAAAGAAACTAGTTTGACGAAAAAGGAAGAAGATGAAGAAATTGACTTATTTTTGTTACAATATATGTAACATGTTACATCATGTTACATTTGATTATACACTTTACAAATTTAAAAAATATATTCTGCTACCACAGACAAGAATTTATTATCAATCATGCAATTTCAAGAAAAACGTGTATGCATAGCAATTGGTTTGAACTTACGCTGACAGGATTGGTAAGGTGTTCTCAACTTAATGATATAATTTGTAAGTGCTCTTCAAAAAATCTTAAAAAAACAGAGGGTCAAAGTGCAAATTGTATAGCACTGAGATGAAATGCTCATATGGTGCAATAGAATTGACACCATTAAAGTTTAATTTGAAACGCATAATTCACATAATGACTTATGTTTTGTTCATATATCCTATATGATATTTCTCAAACATATACGTTAGACTGCCTGGTTAGTCTGAGAGTGCTTGCCTTGAGTACAGGAGGTTATTATAGGTTCAAACAGGGGCTGAGTCAATGCAAAGACTTGAACACTGGTATTAGCTGCGTCTCTGCTTGGCAAGCATCATTAATAAGTAAGAGCAAAGACTGAATCGACTGGTAGTCAGAATAATGTGTCCAGGTAGGGTGACATGTCTTCCTGCAAACTGTTACTTTGTGAGTTAGCACTTTTAAAACCTGTCTCAGGGTGTCAGTCTAATACAAAGCAGGGTAAGTGCTCATTTCTCATAATTATGATTTCATAACCTGAATATGCATCTGACCTGCCACTGGAAGTAAAGCAACCATCATCCAAACATATGTTTACCATACGGTTTATGAACATGTGTTTAACATATGTTCTCAGACATATGGTTACCATAAACATGTGTTTACCATGTGTTTTCAAACGCATGTTTCACATATAAACATGCGTTTTACCATGTGTTTTCAAACGCATGTTTCACATAAACGCATGTAAACTTTACGTTCTCTAAACATGCGTTAAACGTACGGTGCTCCAAACATGCGTTTCTGACATGTTTAGAAACGTATGGTAAATTCCTGGTAAACATGCGTTTACATGCGTTGCATTTTATGCTGTGTATATCACCAATATTTATGTAAACGTGGCAGTTGAACATTGCAAAAAAGAGTTGTATCATTTCCTTTTTTAAATAAAAATATCATTATTGAACGAGATATATAGACTTTCATTGTACTCCAAACTGAAAGATTGAGAGTACATGGGGATGCAAATTTGGTCCATCACAACCTTGGGTTTCCAGATACTTATTACTGAACTTGTTAATATTTTTTTAATTTTATCATAAAGTTACGACGTGTAAAATAAAAGTCTAACTAAAATGTTTAATTTGTATGATATATTACATTGTACTTTAGAACATGGCTGACATTAGCATGAAAACTAGTACTGTTGCTTGCGTTTTTACTGCGTTAATTTAAAAAAGCGATGCATCCTTTCATCACTTCTGTTGAATTTATGTATTTAATCACCCTAACTTATTATGGTTATTTCACCACCTTAACTAATAAACACTATTAGAAGTAATTGAAAGTTATCTAGTTGCATCATGTAGTGAATGAAATATTAAGTTATTAAACTAGAGGATACGCTCTAAAGTTTTCAGATTTTTTCTTCCAAAACACGACAAATGATAAGCATAAACATGGGATAAATGGACATGAGGAGGATCAGCGAACACTAAAATTAGTATTCGTCCGACGCGCTTGTCTTGACTTATCTATTGTTATCAAAAATACATCTCAAATAATTGAAATACGTGTAAGATTATATATTTTGTGGCTCCTTATTGAATAAGACAATTTCTCTTTGATAAGATTGTGTATCTGGGTAATACAAAGATGTCAACAGAGATAAACTAACTTTTGAAGTAAAAAGTCTTACGCAAGACTTTAAAAAAATCAAGAAAATTATTGGACCAAGGCGATCTAAAAAAAAGAAGCTGTGCTACAATATTGAAACCCGATTTTCTTTACATTCACAAGAATAGTTGTAATAATCATTTTGTTCGAAAATTTACAAGTTGTAAAGATAAATCGAAATTTATATGTTAAATTTTGTATTTCGTTTCTTAAATGGTAACAGCCGATTAACTTTCAAATGCGTTACAAATGGAGACAAAAAACGCATATAATTCGGGAGCACTAATATCTTTTAAAATTAATTCCAGTTGAATATTAAATGGTTATCTATGTTTAAATGTAATTGACAAATATAAAGTACCTAACGAAGTAAATTCACATATCTACCGCAAACGGTTTGTTTTATTAATCTCCCCTCCTCCCCAAAAACAATGAAATGGTTGACAATAGTGCAAATGCATTACAGCTATGTGATTTATTATACGAATTAATATGAACTTTGGTCTTTGTTACTTGTATGTTTTGTCTTATGAAAATTGCACTTTATAAATCGCAAACGTCAGAAGCGCTTTTATATTTATCTTAATCAAGGACACTCATATCCCAAAACGTTTATAACAAACGATGATAAAATACGTTAATATGTGATGAGCTATATGATTCATCTTGCTCGCGTAAGTACTGACCTCTGCTTCTTAATAATTTCTTAATTTCTGCTATATTATGTAATTGTCCATTAGTTAAATGATGGTTGAAAATGCCACTTGGATAAGTTGAAAAAAAACAATGAAATGTACTCATCGAAGACAAGTCTTATAACTTTAATGTTTTCAAAATAATAAGGATGTTTTACCACAGTTGTATTTGACATAACATTTCAGAATTTTGGGTCCTCAATGCTCTTCAACTTCATACTTTTTAACTTTTTTTTTTAGCTTAACTATTGAGTCATTTGTAGATGAAACGCGCGGCTGGCAAACAACATGTTCAGGCTAGTATCTATGATGAGTTTATTTACTCGCGTTTCGTCTACTTAAGACTCATCAGCGACGCTCAAATCAACTGATAATGAAAAAAATGTCAAGAATCTTCATTCGTCGTCACGCCCCTCTAAAAATATTGACTTCATGTACATTACTCCCTGTTACATTTCACATTTTGATCTTTGTGCGTTTGCTTAGTTTACTTATCAGGTTTTAAGAAGAAACATTGTTTTCATTTTTTACAGTAAAATACTATACATAAAAAAGAGCTCTTTTTTTCCAGCTTACCTGACAACGGTTCAATCTACAAATGCTGTTAATGATACATACGTTTTTATCAATCGGGTTATCATTGTAGTGATAGTGATGTTATTTTTAACATTTTCGGTAGATAATCCAAATACTGTACCAATAGATGTAAGTAAAACACCAAAATCAATCGGGTCCAGGACCAATCCAGTATATCTTATTATAATCCTTCGTAATTAATTCCATTTTCTATGTGCATTAGAGTAAGTTAGAGCTGGTAAACTCAGTGCATGATAAATATATCTGGTTATGGAATACATTCTTCTGCATTTATTTTCATATTTTTCTAGAACTTCACACTTGCATGATTGTAGTATAATTATTGTGTGTGAATTTTTAGAATAGGAAACCAGATCAGGTCTGGGTTTCTAATACTAAAAAGGTGTTTTGGTTATGGTCATGTAGACCTAGGCCTATCCTCATCAGGTATCCCTAGCCTATATGTTTCCTTTCTTGTAATATGTAGAATAGTTTCAATTTGATTTCTCTTATGGGGATACAGCACCTGTTTATACAATCGTTTTTTATCTTTTTTCTTCTTTTTGGTTTTTTGGTATTTTTTCCTCTTTTTATTTACGCTCTTCAATTGGTTCATTGTGCGTGACATTTTTATCTTTTGTTTGATTTCGTCTGTTTACATAATTTTTCTTCTTTGAATTCGTTAAATACTCTTTTAGATTTTTATGTCTTTTGTATGTAAAACGTTTGCTCATTGCTTTTAATACTCAATTTGAGAGATTTAATATCTTTTATTGTCTTTCTATTTGAGAACAAATTAGTTATTTAATCAGTCTCTATTTGAGAGATAACTTTATTTTTGCTATTCTATTAAAGCAGTCTCTATTAGAGAGATTACTTTATTTTTACTATTCTATTAAAGCAGTCTCTTTTTGAGAGATTACTTTATTTTTACTATTCTATTAAAGCAGTCTCTATTTGAGATATTACTTTATTTTTGCTATTCTATTAATAGCAGTCTCTATTTTAGAGATTATTATATGTTGTTATTCTATTTGAGAATAACTTGTATTGTCAATCTCTATTTGAGAGTTGATTATTACTGTTTCTTTACAAAAACAAGACAAAACAGTCCTTTACTTCCTATGTTATAGCGTTAAAATAGATCCAGCACTGTGTGATAGATAAGTATGTGTATTTTATCAGTCAAATATTTCTATCTAATTGCCTCCACGTGATTTCAAGATCTCTTATGCTGATTGGTTGATTCTATATACGTCACAGATACATGCACGTGTATTATTGACCTGGCCTAACATAAACTATATCTTAAAATAGTTCAGAAGTGCCCGTAACAGATACACATAATAATGTATTATTTTCTTCTTCTGGATCGATATTAATAATGAAAATGAATAGAAAATCCTTACATATATTGTATATATATATATATATATATATATATATATATAGCGTATCCCTATTAAAATAATAGTATCATTTACTGGTCAGTTCAAGAATTATAGTTTGATAGTTATAGTCAATTAATATTTTTCATTTAGAAAACAAATATTATTTGTGGGCTGTAGGACATGTTATTATTGTAATATTCGTATATACAGGTGGTCGAATCCCCATGAGAATCAAATTAGAACCAGTGACTTGTATGTATAAGTCAGGAACTTTATAACATTCCGTTGATTCAATTAATATTTTTTGTCATTTGACTTTAATTGACATATCCTGTTTAGTACTTCCTGTATTCTCTTCATCTGGCACATTTATTTCGGACATAATTATTTGTTACTTCATTGTAAATTAAATATACTCCATTTTACTTTTCTTAATTGTTTAATGTAGTTTCAATGTCCCATCCTCTTGTCAAGAGTTGTTCTATATAGTTTTTCGAATCTATATTTCAGTTTTTTGTCCCTTACCATGGTTTTGATAAGCAATTCGACAAAGGGTTATAATAAACATATATGGAGACTGTCTTGTTAATAACAAGACAATACTCTGGTTAGACCACGGAATGAAGCGAGGCTCCAAATAATATATCAAAATCAATCGGGTCCATGACCAATCCAGTATATCTTATTATAATCCTTCGTAATTAATTCCATTTTCTATGTGCATTAGAGTAATTTCGAGCTGGTAAACTCAGTGTATGATAAATATTTCTGGTTATGGAATGCATTTTTCTGCATTTATTTTCATATTTTTCTAAAACTTCACACTTGCATGTTTGTAATATAATTATTGTGTGTGAATTTTTAGAATAGGAAACCAGATCAGATCTGGGTTTCTAATACTAAAAAAGGTGTTCCGGTTATGGTCATGTAGACCTGGGCCTATCCTCATCAGGTATCCCTAGCCTATATGTCTCCTTTCTTGTAATATGTAGAATAGTTTCAATTTGATTTCTCTTATGGGGATACAGCACCTGTTTATACAATCGTTTTTATCTTTTTTCTTCTTTTTGGTTTTTTGGTATTTTTTCCTCTTTTTATTTACGCTCTTCAATTGGTTCATTGTGCGTGACATTTTTATCTTTTGTTTGATTTCGTCTGTTTATATAATTTTTCTTCTTTGTATTCGTTAAATACTCTTTTAGATTTTTATGTCTTTTGTATGTAAAACGTTTGCTCATTGCTTTTAATACTCAATTTGAGAGATTTAATATCTTTTTTTGTTATTCTATTTGAGAACAAATTAGTTATTTAAGCAGTCTCTATTTGAGAGATAACTTTATTTTTGCTATTCTATTAAAGCAGTCTCTATTTGAGAGATTACTTTATTTTTACTATTCTATTAAAGCAGTCTCTATTTGAGAGATTACTTTATTTTTGCTATTCTATTAAAGCAGTCTCTATTTGAGAGATTACTTTATTTTTGCTATTCTATTAATAACAGTCTCTATGTTAGAGATTATTATATGTTGTTATTCTATTTGAGAATAACTTGTATTGTCAATCTCTATTTGAGAGATGATTATTACTGTTTCTTTACAAAAACAAGACAAAACAGTCCTTTACTTCCTATGTTATAGCGTTAAAATAGATCCAGATTTGTGTGATAGATAAGTATGTGTATTTTATCAGTCAAATATTTCTATCTAATTGCCTCTACGTGATTTCAAGATCTCGTATGCTGATTGGTTGTTTCTATAGGTGTAATACCACCATTGATTTTCCCCTATTAGTCTTTGTTAAATTTGCATTTTTCAAAAAATTGTGCAGAATTTATCTTTGTTTCAAATAAAGAAATACTTGGCATGAGTAAAGTTTTATCCTGTCCAGTACTATAGAAAAAATTTCACATAACATTTCATTGCATATAAGAAAATAACCATCACTGGAAGTTAACCAATCAAATTTTCCCCCTTTTTTAACCTGTGTACAAGCTTTAGTAACCATGTAACCTCAAGTTTCCAAAATATTCTATAGAAACCCCAAATCAAGAAATAATTGTGCTTTGAAATACCCAAGATATATGGTTATGACTCAGAAATGTTTTACTGCAATGAAATGAAGGATCAATTACCTACAACTGTCAAGTTCAAGGGAATATTTTTTTTCGACCTATTTTCGTATGCAACCGGATGTGACGTACTATGATTTGGTGGTATTACACCTATATACGTCACAGATACATGCACGTGTATTGTTGACCTCACCTAACCTAAACTATATCCTAAAATAGTTTAGAAGTGCCCGTAACAGATACACATAATAATGTATTATTTTCTTCTTCTGGATCGATATTACTAATGAAAATAAATAGAAAATCCTTACATATATTGTATATATATATATCTCTCGTATCTCTATTAAAATGATAGTATTATTTACTGGTCAGTTCAAGAATTATAGTTTGATAGTTATAGTCAATTAATATTTTTCATTTAGAAAAAAAATATTATTTGTGGGCTGTATGACATGTTATTATTGTAATATTCGTATATACAGGTGGTCGAATCCCCATGAGAATCAAATTAAAACCAGTGACTTGTATGTATAAGTCAGGAACTTTATAACATTCTGTTGATGCAATTAATATTTCTTGTCATTTGACTTTAATTGACATATCCTGTTTAGTACTTCCTGTATTCCCTTCATCTGGCACATTTATTTCGGACATAATTATTTGTTACTTCATTGTAAATTATTGATACTCCATTTTACTTTTCTTAATTGTTTAATGTAGTTTCAATGTCCCATCCTCTTGTCAAGAATTGTTCTATATAGTTTTTCGAATCTATATTTCAGTTTTTTGTCCCTTACCATGGTTTTGATAAGCAATTCGACAAAGGGTTATAATAAACATATATGGAGATTGTCTTGTTAATAACAAGACAATACTCAGGTTAGACCACGGAATGAAGCGAGGCTCCAAATAATATATCAAAATCAATCGGGTCCATGACCAATCCAGTATATCTTATTATAATCCTTCGTAATTAATTCCATTTTCTATGTGCATTAGAGTAATTTAGAGCTGGTAAATTCAGTGTATGATAATTATTTCTGGTTATGGAATGCATTCTTCTGCATTTATTTTCATATTTTTCTAGAACTTCACACTTGCATGTTTGTAGTATAATTATTGTGTGTGAATTTTTAGAATAGGAAACCAGATCAGGTCTGGGTTTCTAATACTAAAAAAGGTGTTTCGGTTATAATCATGTAGACCTAGGCCTATATGTTTCCTTTCTTGTAATATGTAGAATAGTTTCAATTTGATTTCTCTTATGGGGATACAGCACCTGTTTATACAATCGTTTTTTATCTTTTTTCTTCTTTTTGGTTTTTTGGTATTTTTTCTTCTTTTTATTTACGCTCTTCAATTGGTTCATTGTGCGTGACATTTTTATCTTTTGTTTGATTTCGTCTGTTTATATAATTTTTCTTCTTTGATTTCGTAAAATACTCTCTTTTAGATTATTATGTCTTTTGTATGTAAAACGTTTGCTCATTGCTTTTGATACTCAATTTGAGAGATTTAATATCTTTTTTTGTTATTCTATTTGAGAACAAATTAGTTATTTAAGCAGTCTCTTTTTGAGAGATAACTTTATTTTTGCTATTCCATTAAAGCAGTCTCTATTTGAGAGATTTTATTTTTATTATTCTATTAAAGCAGTCTCTTTTTGAGAGATTACTTTATTTTTGCTATTCTATTAAAGCAGTCTCTATTTGAGGGATTACTTTATTTTTGCTATTCTATTAATAGCAGTCTCTATGTTAGAGATTATTATATGTTGTTATTCTATTTAAGAATAACTTGTATTGTCAATCTCTATTTGAGAGATGATTATTACTGTTTCTTTACAAAAACAAGACAAAACAGTCCTTTACTTCCTATGTTATAGCGTTAAAATAGATCCAGCACTGTGTGATAGATAAGTATGTGTATTTTATCAGTCAAATATTTCTATCTAATTGCCTCCACGTGATTACAAGATCTCGTATGCTGATTGGTTGATTCTATATACGTCACAGATACATGCACATGTATTGTTGACCTCACCTAACCTAAACTATATCTTAAAATAGTTCAGAAGTGCTCGTAACAGATACACATAATAATGTATTATTTTCTTCTTCTGGATCTATATTACTAATGAAAATACATAGAAAATCCTTACATATATTGTATACATATATATCTCTAGTATCTCTATTAAAATAATAGTATCATTTACTGGTCAGTTCAAGAATTATAGTTTGATAGTTATAGTCAATTAATATTTTTCATTTAGAAAAAAAATATTATTTGTCGGCTGTTGGACATGTTATTATTGTAATATTCGTATATACAGGTGGTCGAATCCCCATGAGAATCAAATCAGAACCAGTGACTTGTTTGTATAAGTCAGGAACTTTATAACATTCTGTTGATGCAATTAATATGTCTTGTCATTTGACTTTAATTGACATATCCTGTTTAGTACTTCCTGTATTCCCTTCATCTGGCACATTTATTTCGGACATAATTATTTGTTACTTCATTGTAAATTATTGATACTCCATTTTACTTTTCTTAGTTGTTTAATGTAGTTTCAATGTCCCATCCTCTTGTCAAGAGTTGTTCTATATAGTTTTTCGAATCTATATTTCGGTTTTTTGTCCCTTACCTTCCTGACTTATACATACAAGTCACTGGTTCTTATTTGATTCTCATGGGGATTCGACCACCTGTATATACGAATATTACAATAATAACATGTCTAACAGCCGACAAATAATAGTTTTTTTCTAAATCAAAAATACTAATTGACTATAACTATCAAACTATAATTCTTGAACTGACCAGTAAATAATACTATTATTTTAATAGAGATACGAGATATATATATATATACAATGTAGGTAAAAGATTTTCTATTTATTTTCATTAGTAATTAGTTATTCGTTTGTTTGTAAGGGTTTTGTCATATTAGGAAAAACGTATAAAGAGAGAACTTCGATATGTGCGTTTCATTGTAAGGACTTGTTATTCCTCGATTAATCGAGATAGAGAGTGTATATTGAAAAGGGAATTTCTTTATATAAGGTTATTTAAGATTTTATAGAACGGGCGAACTAATAATTTCAAGCAAGATCATATGCGTTGACGAAAAGATCTGCAAAGCGCGATTGTAATTCAGTTTGACGATCGTAGTGTGACCTTTAAATATTCTGTTTTTCTTCCTTATTTGCTTGATATTTTAATGCCCTTGCTCACACTCAAATAGTAAAAAAAAACCACAATTCCCTTTTTCATAAACTAACTGTAATCATTATTTCAATTTCACCATGTATACATAAAATCAAGTACAGTTTAATAAATACAGTCAATAATATAGGAAAAGAACAAATTTATTTCATTTTATCATTTCAATTTTACACCTTTTAAATGAAGATATATTAAAAAAGATATTTTGTTCTACGTAAACACTGTATATTTTGTACACAAGATACAGAAACAATAACATTTTTACACGTTTTGAAAAAAAACCATAATAGCTCGTATATTTCATCTGATTGGATGATTTATATTGTGAATAGGTACAGTTATTCTGCAAAAGTAATTACTAAATTCATGTTAATGTCAAACTATATAATTATGTATCACACTGAATCCATCATTGCCAGTCGTTCAAACGAGAAATTCACCAATTTATCAGGATGAATTTTAATTGATCTTACAAAAGCTTCTCTAGCTGATTCCAATTCTCCTATAATCAGAAAAGCTACTCCAAGACAGTCGTAGGCTGCAGCTAATTCAACATGATTAGAAATAAAATAATCCTCTTCAATTGTTAGACGCAGGTCTCCTAGTGATTCCTGATGATTTCTGAAATTGTGCAAATGATAATGACACGAGAATGTAAGGAAATGGAGATATGCTACTGGCGGTAGGACGCAAGGCCAATTAGGAGCATACAGTTTAATTTCGCCTGGAATAAGGCTAGATTTTGATTTAAAAACTACAAGGGTTAAAGATAGAATTCTTAGCATGCGTATCATTCCTAACTTCCTAAATGTTTCGAAACGGAATAGTTCTCGGTGTAAATCAGATACATTTGCACTGGAATACAGTTTTTCTGTGGTACATTTTCTCTGTGAATATGACAGAACATGAAGAGCTTTGTTGTACTGTTTCTTCTTGTAAAATAATGACGCCAACATCAACCAACCATTTACAGCATCTTGGTGGGTACTAAGTAGTAGATAACAGATACATCGTTTGTATTGTTCATATTTGTATTTGTTACCATGCAAACTGGATAGCTGCGTGGTTTGTGCTACTGATGCACAATATTTAGTCAAATTAAGTAAAGAAATAGATCTTAATTTCTTTGTTTTAATTGAAAATACCAGTTGTAAATTTCGTACATACTCCTTCGGCATACAAACGGTTATTGGCATGAGTACTTTTGATTTTATTATTTTCTCAATGTCACTGAAAAACAAATCGACATTGAACTGTATACAAGATAACGACATCATGGATATTTCTGATGATAAAAAAATACATCGCCATCCGTAATCAATTAGAATATACAATGTCTCTAACAACTTTGTCCTACCTTGTCCAATAATCTTATTTTCAAAAAGGTTGTTTTCTGGAATAAAGTAATGTGGGCACATCAATTGTTCCACACAATATATCAGTCTCTTGAAGCATCTCATAAAGCAAGGTATTAAATTATCTGGTTTCCACACCGATGTCAGTATTTCTTCTGATATCCAGAATAAGATAGTCTTAATAAAGTATGAACAAAGTAAATCGTTACATCCGGGAGACTTACTTATTACATCTTTCAGCAGAATTTTCATTAAAACATAACATAACAACTGTGTATGAGTAAATGAATATATTAGAAATTTTTCACCTACAGAGAAGGATATACGCCATTTTAATTCCTCATTTAGATTTCCCCCTGTGCCAATTGGTACAAACAGGACACCATGATCAATAACTCTTTGTTTTACTTCATTAGTTGGCCATGAATTATTTGATCTAGTAACCCATTTTGAAGCTATCGTTATCCATGATTTTGAATGTAAGCAAACTGCAATGTCATATATGCCTGTTTCATCGGATACGCACGGTCCATGAACAACTGAAAAACTTTCCCTTATGAACATTTGCTTAAGTGATACACTTGACAGAAATAACTGTCCATCAACACTTCGATAAAGCAAATGTTTTTTTAATGTTTTTCCTTTCATCAGACGTAAATACGCAAAGCCGGGTTTAACATCGTCAGTGTCTGAAAAAAAGTAGTTTTTAGGAGAAAAATAATCATGTAATTTCGTTTGATCATTAACATCTGTATCATGTAATACAAACATAGTATCTAAGTCACTCCCTTTTAGTTCAAGGCCTTCACCAAAACTACCACTGGTGATACGCGTAACGGATTTTGTGCTCTTAAATCTGTCTTCGGAAGCGTTAATCAATCTGATCAGTCTAACGTAATCTTCTGATCCAACAATATCCTGACATAGGAATCATACAGGTAAATGGACAAATCTGGTGTTGAGTTAACTGATAAAAAGAGGAAGTAAAGTATAATATGTGTAAATCCATTAAGCATGTTAAGAATGTACTCAATTATTCAGATTAACTTTTGTGTAAAAATATAATGGTATTAATTATTTTTGGAGTGTTAAAAATTCTTTAGAAGTTTTAGATAAAATACGTGCTTTTGATGGTCCTTTTAATTCTGTTGACAGTTATGATTTTTCTACTCTCTACACTATACTTCCACACAATCTTATCAAGAAAAATATTTCATATTTAATTCAATGGTCTTGAAAAATCTCATTGCAAATGTATTTGCTGTAACTCGTTTAAAGCCTTTTTCTGTAACGAAAAAGGAAAGTATGCTAGATACACTTACTGAAAATGTGAAGATATGATTGAAGCTTTAAATTTTATATGTACGTTTCGGCGATAAAGTGTATCGACAGGTAGTAGGTATTTCTATGGGCACTTATTGCGCCCCTTTAATAGCAGATTTATTCCTATAATGCCATGAATCACAGTTTATGGCCAAAATCAGTTAAGACACGTCATTGTTACATTTAGTTGACACATTCAACAATACCTACCGTTATCTTGATGATACTTTGTCATTAATTAATCCAGAATTCTCAAAATATACTACCGAAATTTACTCAAAGGAACTTACTTTAAATAAATCTAACATAAACAGTATTAGTTGTCCTTTTCTAGATTTAGTCATTTCAATTTCTAAAGGGAAACTCCACACAAACATTTACGGCAAAAGAGACGATTTTTCATTCCCTATTGTTAATTTTCCTTTTTTAGACGGCATCGTTCCTTTGGCTCCATCATACGGTGTTTATATATCCCAACTCGTTCGTTATGCCCGTGTGTGTAGTGATGTCATAGATTTTAACGAACATAATCAATGTATCACTGGTAAATTATTAAGTCAGATTTCGTAACCATAAATAACTTAAAACATTTACTAAATTCTTTCATAGATACAAATATTTGATTAGTAAATTTAGCTGTTCCTGTAGAAAACTTATTAAAAATGATATTTCACATCCTAAATTTTACGGTAGTATAAAAAGCGCGGAAATTAGTATGTGATCCGTGTAAACTTATCGAACCTTGAAACAAACGTATTAGTAAAGGTTATCTTATTAATGTTGTAATAAGATCTTTGAATATTGTTTTCATTGGCACTAACATCGATTTTGTCATCAACAAATTAAAACATAACTAAATTTGCATTCTTTTCGAATGTTTTTTGGGATGTATATATACACATCCACGTTTATTTTCTATTTAGAAATTGTTTTATCTATTCATAACATCATACATATTTATTATAAGGTTAAATTCTAACTATCCTACTGCCTGTCGTAACTTTTTGGCATTGCACAAGTCATGTCTTCTTTGACTGTCCATGGCGTTAAAATACTAAATCCCTGCCTGGGATGTGTTTTAATTGATTTTAGTCTCTGGTGCATGTTTTTTTTTTATTAATTGTTTTGGGCTTATTCGTTCAGTTTATATATATTTGTTTTTGTGTATTGTCCTTTTGATCGAGTTAAGCCAGTTTAATTGATATTTTATTGTGTGTCTTTTTATGTTGTAATGTTATACCACTGTTTCAGGTTAGGGTGAAGGTTGGCGCCTGTTAAAACGCTTAAACCCGCTGCATTTTTATGCACCTGCCTAAGTCAGGAGCGTGTTGTTCAGTGGTTGTCGGTTGTTGATGTGGTTCATAAGTGTTTCTCGTTTCTCGTTTTTTTTTTTATATATATAGATTAGACCATTGGTTTTCCTGTTTGAATTGTTTTACACTAGTCATTTTGGAGAACTATATAGCTTGCTGTTCGGTGTGAGCCAATGCTCCGTGTTGAAGGCCGTACTTTGACCTAAAATTGTTTATTTTATACACATTGCGACTTGAATGGATAGTTGTCTCATTGGCACTCATACCACATCTTCTTATTTATACAAACCTTTGAAGAAATATTTGGAAAAAAAAATAATAGAAATAAGATTAAGATATGAATGCAAGATAACCCTCATCGTTTTCTTTCAAGGAAAAATTTAAGTGTTATAACGGTTCTTACATCAAGGGATCTCTAGGCGGTTAGTTTTACCTCAAAGAGGAAACGGGTGTTCATGGAGGGACGCACCGATTGTCGGCAGGAAAACTGGAAATCTTTGTAAATTGTAATCGGAGTCCATCACGCCGCACCGCAATTGAGATTCGAACTCAGAACCTAAGAATTGATAGCTAATTAAGGAGTCACTGTAGATTAACTACTTAGACCATAAAGCCGCTGAAGATCCGGTCACTTCGATAATATGATACAACACAAGCATTGGCAAGGTCATTTTTACCACTTGTTTTCTGTGAAATCAATAGTGATAGGCCATTCATCTTTCATAATTTGTTTGTTAAAAGATGATAATTGAACTGAAGCCACTTTTTTACTTAGGATTTTATTTAGTGAAATCTTAATATTTATAATTTTGTATTTTTTTTAAAGAAAATGACCCCTTGATACTAAGTGTATTATAAAAAAGATTCAACAGTTTCTTGATTGCACAGAAGCATAGAATGGAAGGTTTTTGAGCCTGAAAATTGATTCAAATTATTGTTTGCATTTTTGCGGTTGTTCGAAGTAAAATGACTTTTATGTATTTAGTATTATTTAGCACATGTGTTTTTCGCGTAAAAAAAAAGAAAAGTTAATTTCGTTTCATTATAAATTAAATAATAACTAAGACATTTTTGCAGCAGGTTTGTGTTAAGAAATTAAGAAAGTGTAATTGCTTTTTATATTCAGACAGCTATAGGTTTTTATCGTATTTATTCAATTTAAAATGTATAATCCCAATCTGTACTCAGCTTTAAACGATGTTACATTAAAAATCCCAATCTGTACTCAGCTTTAAACGATGTTACTTTAAAGTCACATGAAATTTCAAATTTAAAAACCGTGATGAAAGAATGTACACAAATCATTTAACAACTGTTAAAGCATAGCTTAATTAACAGATGGGAATTGATTGAAAATATAAAAAAGAATATCATGACTCTTTCAAATCACTTATCTGTCACCTGCGCCAAGTGCTGTGTGTTGGTTGTTTATCAAATCCACGATCCGGTAAACTTCGGAAACAAACTCGAAAGTAAATTAGCTTTCGATCAACAATCACTGAATGCAATATTATTTGTCGATAATACGTTATAGACTCGAAAAAAATAAAATATAACGTGCATACATGACTTAGTTTTGTATAAATGCATGCATGCGTTGGTTGAATAATTTCGATAACATCAAAATAACGAGAAAATCGTTTCATATGACTTAAACGTTTCCGTTAAATACATTTGTAATTATGGTTCGAATCTTTTTTTATGATAGGATATTGTCCGGGTGTGTAAGGGACAGATATGATATTTCGACTGAATTTTAGAAACCATTTTGTGTAGATAAATATTTCCTAAGACTTCTTACCGGCCATAGTAAAACATTCGTTTTGGAAAACGATCTAGGTCATCAATGATCTTTTGGAAATCTGAAGAAAAAATACAGAATTTCATATGAGTACAACTTAACATTTTACGTCATGACAAAGAGGATGTTAGTGTCAATTTCCGATGGTAATATTTGCTTTTTATGTAGTGTTTGTTGATATATTAGGATTGGCAGGATTCATTTTGCATATAGAAAAACGTATTGGACGCAACAAAAGAAATATATTTGTGAATTTATAATCTAATGAATATTGATATCTTCTGTCTCTTCTTCTTTAGATATGAATGTTGAAATTATACTTAAACTATGGTTGTAATTTATTTATGATGAGTAGACAGTGTACGATAAAGGAGTTGTATATCTAAGATACTCATAGAGTTAATGCACGGTACTCTTTTATGCAGTTTGCTTCTTTGTACTGTGATCTAGACAACTTATAAACTTGGGAAATAGATTATACTAACAAAACATTAAGTATAAGAAATTTATGAACAAATGACACAGTCAAACATACGTTTATAAGAAAGATATAACAACAATGAATACAAAACACATCCCAAGACTTGATCTACTGTAAAATATATGTAATTTGAAAAACAATATTCTGAGTTATTTAACAGCAACTGATATTTGAAATTAGAATTGAATTATAAAATGCATTGAAAAACAGGATCCCTTATGTTTGAAAAAAATACTTAAATGTAAGACTGAATTGTTTCTTCAATTTTTTTAACTTTAAGTTCTCTACACGTATTCGCTGTTTTAGGTTGTTTGATTAAATCGTTCTTGAAGTAGAGTGACTAGAGCAACATAAATAACGTGATAATAGGTTTGTTATTGTTTTTATTTGTATAAATATTGATTTTGTTATCAGTACATTAAAATCATACTAATAGTTCTGTTATACACATATGAAATTGAACGGTACTACAATCTGTCGGTTCTTTATTTTGGCATTTCACAAGATCATGTTTTTCTCTGACTGTTAAGGACGTCTTTACATTTTAGTCTTAGATACATGATTTTTTTTCATTAGTTGTTATTTGCTTTAAACTAGCTGTCAGTGACTGCGAGTACTCCATTACTCTCAGAGCTGTACTTAGTGTATTTTTTGTTGTTAGGGATAAGGGATGGATAAATACCCTGCCACGTCCCGTCTGTGTTTACGTTTTGTGTTTTTCTACTTTGTATCGATCGGGTGAGTTAAGCCTTTTTCAACTAATTTTCAACTGATTTGTATAGTTTGTCATATGTTGTGCTGTTCCACCACTATCCCAGGTTGCGGGAGGGTTGAGCGCTCACAAACATGTTAAACCCCGCCACATTCGCTATGTGTCTGTCCCAAGTCAGGAGCCTGTAGTTATGTTGTTGCCGTTGGTTAACGCCTGCCATCTTTTTTTTCGTTAATTGTTTTGTGATAAATTAGGCCGTTACTTTTCTTAATTGAATTGTCTCATATCTTAAATGTCGGGGCCTTTTATAGCCGACTATACAGTTTGTTTTTTCTCATTGTTGAAGGCCGTAAGGTTGCCTATAATTGCTTACATCTACTTTATTTGAACTTTGGTGGATAGTTGTCTCATTGGCAATCATACCTCATCTCCTTATTTTTATATTGTTAATTGCACATCCATCCACCAAAGACCGAGCCAAGGATGTTAACATTTCGAGCATCCTCTGATACCGTTATGTTTACTATTTTATTTTGCTGCTACTTGTGTTTCTGTTGTGTACCAAGCCCTTATCCTAACGTTGAGTGCTTTCGATAACTGATTTGTATTTCATTTTATCTAAGTACTATTGATACTTTGCGCTGATCTCGAAAATCTAGTTTTTAAAATAAGTTTATTTTTAATCAAGTCATTTGCTCTTGTGAAGAGCCCCGTCAACTCCTTCTTGCATTAGCCTAAGGTATAGAAATACTTTCAAACGTTTACTGTAGCTTATTGAATTTCTACCACTAAATAAATACGTTTTTCAAGAATATTTTCTACTCATCTTTTACAGATATATATTCCTGCCGAATACACATTTTGGACGTTCGTTTTAAATTTCTGATTACTCTTACCCTGTAATGAATTCAATTCCTTTGCAATTGCAGACATTTTTTTGTCAGTGGGTAAAAAAACATGAATAAAGGTATGTTAAAGTTAACCTGTAAATAGCAACAATAAATGGGTATTTTCCATCAAAATACCGTAATACATGTGGATTAATTGAAACCTACTACGTCACTACAAACACGTGCATAGCGAACGACTTGGGACAAATAAAGGTCGTAAGATGATCCCAAATAAACATTTCCGTTCAAAAAGGGAAAATTAAAACTAGGGAACAAGAAATCGATCTTTACTAGATTTGGCCATACTCAGTGATTCATAACAATACAGGAACAAGTCTGCTATTCAAAGGGTGCAAATAGTGCCCATTGGAATATCTACAGTATTGCCGAAATGTACATGGAAGTTTTCCAGGAGAAAACGTTCAGCTTTAGTCATCTCATTATCTTTCCAGTAAGTAAATCTAGCATTTTTACCCTTTTAATTACAGAAGAAAGCTTCATATGAGTTACAGCATATAAATTAGCTATTAGATTTTTCGAAGAAGGACAATTTGATTAGATGCAAAAACATTAGTTTAATAAGACTGTGTGGAAATGTAGTGTAGGAATAATGTAGGATAAACTGTCAAACGAATTGAGAAGACCATCCAAGGCACTGGATTTATCTAAAAACATCCAAAGAATATTTTACATTGTAGAATTTATAAATACCAATATTATCATATGCGTTTTTACAGAAGTTATGATAAGTTGTTTGGTAGTTGTAAGAGGGCTATTTCAAAGCACTGAAATATTAGTTGCAAAACACTTACTGGAGTCCATGATGAAACGATATTTGACTTTTTTTTAAGTTGAGTTAGAATGCATAGTATGGACCTTCCAATGTTCAGAGAAGGCCTTCAGAAAAGAATCACATTTTTCTAGCGGAAAAATTATGACAAAATCCGAATTATATATAAAAGATCAAACTGTCGCCGAAACAACATTTTCGGTGAGACCTAATTATGTAAAATTTCAAGATATAAAACTTTTCACTATTTAACGGAGATTTTAAAATGTTTCCCTGTAAATTATTGAATTAAAATTAAGTATCACGTATAAAGTTTTAAATAGAATGTGACATCTTTATGAATGGACTTGTAACAGGAAAGTGAAAATAAAAAACGGAGAGTATGATTATCATCATCAACTTTCCTTTTTGTGTAAATATTTATTTTTATTTTCCTTAACTGAAATCGATACAACTTGAGAGATTAATAAAAATTGCATCAACATTGAAAAAAGCAAATTTTCAGTATGACTCCTAAAATTCTTATTGTTTTTTCCATTTTCGACAAAAACATAAACAAAGTTATAGACAAATATATTCTTTAACATAATGTCAGTGTTAAATAGATATAGGAAGATGTGGTATGAGTGCCAATGAGACAACTCTCCATCCAAGTTACAATTTATAAAAGTAAACCATTATAGGTCAAGGTACGGCCTTTAACACGGAGCATTGGCTCACACCGAACAGCAAACTATAAAGGGCCCCAAAAATTAAAGTATGAAAGTATTTTCCATGTTCTAACTGTTTGATTAAATCACAATCGATGAGTCTTATGCAGATAAAACTCGCGTTTGGAGTACTAATTATACTCTTGCTAAATGCAATACCCTTTTCATTAATTACTTGCATTCATGTATAACTTTCAATAGTTGCTTATATTATAATAAAAAAAATGCAGCATAGATAGAAAAAAAAGTCATTCCAATCTTCTACATGAATATTATTAAAGGGTAAGAAAAAAACTCTGAACATTCATTTTGTATATTTTCGTTACATGTATTATGCTCACCATGATCAGGTTTCAGAGAATTTTTTATCAATCAATTTTAATGTTTTTTTTGGATTTTTCTGTTTATCAACTTACTATTGAAGAACGGAATATACATGTATTTGATTTTATCATTAGTCCTATACAGGAAGATTCAAAGTGTTCTATAAGTTTGCAAATCACTACAAGTACAATCGTCAGTCAATCACACTGAATATGTCCGCACAAGTTTCATCTATATATGTATATATATAAACAAGTCTAAATTGAAAACAACGTTCAAACCTATGATTGCCTTGAATAAAAACCGCAATTTTTATACGTGTGCATGTAAAACAAATTTCTTGGTAGAGGGGTCTAAATACAGCACAAACAACATTTTCCAAAAAGACCAAAAAAAGTGAAAAGTATATTTTAACAAATCGCATTTGACTAACAGGTCGAACAACTAATATACATTTATCGTTTAGATATTTGATATATACTGTTAATTCAGAAACTTTTGCAATGTTTTTATTACGGTATGCATGTTTTCCTAAACTAAAACACGCATTCGAATTTTGATAGCATTATTTGTATTCAACATTTTCTGAAATCGCAATGAGTAATCCCTCAATTTTGTCTGTTGTCAAACAAACACAAAAATAAATGCGAATCACCTATCTGATTTAACAGCAGTCTTGTCATCTGAAATTACATTTAAAATCAAGACGAAAATAATAATGATTTCATAAACATTAATAAAACTAAATAATCATAAAAATATCAAAGATATCCTGGAATATTTTGTCGAAAATAATAACGATAAAAATTAGATAAATGAAGAAAAATCAGTTAGATTAAAAAAAAAGAAAATAAATCAATAAATCAATCAACAACAGCAAAAGAAAAAAAATAATTAATAAATAGATAAACAAAAACTCACAGATAACAGACTTACAATTTTCTACGCGAGACGCGCTGATGGTCTACACAAGGAATGTCAGTGGCGTTGAATTAAAACTGCTGCTTAGTCGAATCACATAACAAAATTGAATAGCGCTAATAACCGAAATATTTAAGAAGTTGTGCCAAATGCGACTTAGGCATTTTATACATGACGGTAAAAACACCTTAGCGTTTTGAATATATTTCAACATGTTATAAACTGTTAATTTACAGAAAATGAGCATACCGATGATAATTCATGTCAACATGAATAAATAAATGAATGAAAAGGTAGAGCTTTCCAAAACGTCTACCAACAGAACTGTCAGAATCAGCTCTAGAGCGAAACTGTTCGAAAATTCCCTTTCTGACCGTAACATGTTGATGATTTCTGGTATTCTTTCTTTGTACTTCCATGTTCGATGGCTTTTTTAACTGAGATTTATGTGGTAAAGGGGAATAACTTTTTCCCATGGTTTGAACTGTTATTTTTTTTTTATATATATATTTATTGCAGGTTAGGTTTATTTATGATTCTCATTGTTTGGAGTCATCATTATTACATTATTATAATCATATTACAAAATTACTGTTCTAAGGTAGAACTGTAAAAAAACAGTTCTAGGGTAGAACAGCTTCAATCAGAAACTTTTCTGAAGCAGGAGAACTGTTCAAAGGACTGTTCTAGAAAAATTCTTCTAAAACAGTTCTTCGGACAATTCCTGAGACAGATTAAGAAAGGTAAGAACTTATCCCTTATCATCAAAATACTGTCAGAGACAAAAACTCTTCCATGAGAAATGTGTGTAAAGAATTTTTTTCTCGAATTAGATAAAGGCAACAGTAGTATACCGCTGTTCGAAACACATAAATCGATAGAGATAAAAACAAATCCGGGTTACAAACTAAAACTGAGGGAAACGCATTAAATATAAGAGGAGAACAACGACACAACAAAAACACAACATTAAAATGTAACACACACAGAAACGAACTATAATATAACAATGGCCATTTTCCTGACTTGGTACAGGACATTTTAAGAAAAAAATGGTGGGTTGAACCTGGTTTTGTGGCATGCCAAACCTCCCGCTTTTATGGAAACGTCAAACACAACACCAAAACGACAACATCACATGACAGGACCACAATACAAATAAATGGGAGAACATATAGGACAAAGAAACACACGAATAATAGCTAGCAGAAGGTACTAGGCTTAAAATTCAATACGCCAGACGCGCGTCTCGTCCACACAAGACCAATTAGCGACGCCCAGATAAAAAAAGTTTGAAAGCCAAAACAAGCACAAAGCCGAAGAGCACCGAGGACCAAAACTTCCAAAAAGTTGCGCCTAACACGGCCAGGATTTTCTGCCTGGGACAAGAACATCCTCATTATTTAGAATAATTTATAATTTTGCAAACAGTAAATATTATAAAATGACTATATAATAGATATACATGATAAAACCAAAGTGGGGACTAACTACAGAATAAAAACGGATACATTACATAAAACAACTTAATCCAACATATAAAAATACACAGCCGAGTTAGCTAAAGCCTCAACGCACAAAGTGACGTCACATTTGAAATTCTAAAAAAGCACACAAAGTGACGTCACATACGAATTTAGAATCTTTTAAAAGATAATTTACTTAATTGGTGAAATAAACTATTGATATTAATATTTTACCTCAGATTTGTTGCTTTCTTAAATATTCTTCAGCAATGAGTCACATGGCTCATCGGTAGAATTATAAAACAAAACCAAATTATATATACAAGATCAAACTTCCGCCGAAAGGACAGCTATCTATGTAAAATCCAAGAAATATGACTTTTCACTATTTAACGGGATTTTAAAAAGATTTCCTTATATATGTTGAAAGAAATATGGGTGGGCTTGTCAATATAACAATGTAGTAGGAAAGAGAAAATAAATGACAGAGAGTATGATTATCATCTGTCATCCATGTCTCTCCTTTTTGGGTAAATAACTTCATTTACTTTCAAACGAGAAAACTTCAAAGAATGATGGACAGTGTATGACCATTGATAAACAACTGAAATTTAGCATCACTCCAAAAATTCGTATTTTTTTTAATTGAAGCAAATACCATAAAAAGCTATAAATTAAAACATTTAAGGTCAAGACAACACCCTTAAACCATAAACAGTTATCCTGTATACTGTCGTTGTGCACTAACCTAACTATAAGCAGATATGCAGAGAGTTTTGATCAAGCAGTGTTAATGCCAGTTATGTTGTTTTTGGAAATTTCCTGTATATCAATATATCAATATGAATAATGTTTGTTTTTTCTGTATAATAAAACACTGTATGACTGATTATGAAAATAATAGCAATATATAATGCACTGTTTGAATTAAAAGATAAGAAAATTAATAGTATACTATTTACATGACTTAACCTCGTATGTGATATAAGATTTAGAAAACGGATATTGATACTAAATGTAACTGCTATGCAAAATAAAAGATGTGTAAATCTAAGACTGATTACTTGAATAAAAAAAATAAATAATAAAAACGTTTAAAAGATGTGGTGCATATACCAACGAGACAGCAACCACATGACATAAACTACTAGAAGACATCTAGCGTGCAACATACAGTCTTCGACGATATCTAGGTGTCCATGCAATATACGAAGCTCTATATCGCACCGAGTCACACAATGTGAAACTGATAGCAGAAATTTTCAACTGGTACGGAAATAATTGTTTACACAATTTTGTAAGTACAATGTACTTTCCTAATTTCACAAAATTGTAGATAATACTTAAATTTGACAGCTGTTTGACTCAAATAAGAAAGAAATCCACATGTCAGGAAAATAATTGAAATCACGAGGTTGTACTTCAGACGGAAATTTTATAAAAATATCTCTTAATGTATGACAAAAATAGAATTTAATAATGATACATACACGTCAAGAATTGCGTACACTCATCAGATGTGTTAATACAAACTTTAACTATAGCAGAATCCCAAGCCTATATTTTCTATCCAAAAAAAGAGCTTATTATAAGTTCCGATAGAACTGTTAGAGTCAGCTCTAATGTAGAACTATCCTTTCTATAACCCTTATGTTGATGATCTCTGATATACAATGAATATGATCACCAAGATAATAATCTTATATAAGCCTTAAAATTCTTTATGTTGCTATTGCAGATTTTGAAAAAATAACAAGATATGGTATGATTGCCAATAAGACAACTCTCCACAGAGACCAAATGACATAGAAGTTAAATAAATATAAGTCACATTACGGCCCTCACCAATGAGTAAAACCTTATCAACATAGCTATTAAAGGTCCCGATTCATTCTTTATAATTCTAATTGTTTTGATCTTTCCAAAATTAAGAAATCAATAAAACAAGAAATACTGTTCTCAGTTAAAACTGTCGTCGAAAACAGTTCTAGAAGTTCTAGGATAAAAAAGCTTTGGTCAGAAACTTGTCTGAAGCAGGAAAACTGTCCAAAAATTACATAGAATTTTTTTTTTTTGCTGACAGTTCCTGGAAATCTTACACGACCATTAGAACTTATCCCAAATATTCATTAACATATTGCTAGAGAAAACTCCTTCCCTCAAAAATTTGTTTACAGAACTTTTCTCTCAAATTAGAATTTCGAAAGGCTATTAACTTAATCAGAGAAATAATCTACTGAAATTAAAATTTTCTCTCATATTTGTTGCTTTCTTAATTATTCTTCAGAAAAGAATCACATTTATTCTAACAGAATTATTTTTATAAAAAATCCGATTATATAAACAAGAACATACTGTTGCCATAACAACACTTTAGGTGAGATCTTATCATTATTACATATAAAATTCCAAGAAATACAACACTTCACTTTTTAACGAAGATTTTAAAATGTTTCCTGTAAATCATTGAATTTAGAAAGAAAGTGACATCTTTATGAATGATCTTGTAACAGGAAAATGAAAATAAATAACGGAGAGTATGTTTATCATCATCATCTTCCCTTTCATTTTTGTATAAATATTTACATTTATTTTCCTTAAATAAAATCGATGCAACTTAAGAGATTCATACAATTTGCATGACTATTGAAAAAAGCAAATTTTCAGTATGATTCCTAAACTTTTTATTATTTTCCCACTTTCGGCAAATACAATTAATAAATAAAAAAAAAAAGATGTGGTATGATTGCCAATGAGACAACTCTCCACAAGAGACCAAAATGACACAGAAATTAACAACTATAGGTAACCGTACGGCCTTTAACAATAAGCAAAGCCCATACTGCATAGTCAGCTATAAAACGATGTAAAACAATTCAAACGAGAAAACTATCGGCCTAATTAATGTACAAAAAAATGAAAGGAAAACAAATATGTAACACATAAACAAACGACAACCACTGACGGACAGGCACATACATAGAGAATGTGGCGGGGTTAAACATGTTAGCGGGATCCCAACCATCCCCCTAACCTGGGACAGTGGTGTAGCAGTACAACATAAGAACGAACTATAAAAATCAGTTGAAAAAGGCTTAACTCATCAGATGGATAAAAATACAAATACTACAAATAAATGGACGTGGCTTGGTACTTGTACATCCCAACAACAAAAATAAATAAATCTATTAACAAATATATTCTTTAACATTATATCAGTGTTAAAGAATGGAAGTATTTTCATTTTTCCGACTGTTTGATTAAAGCTTAATCGATGAGTCTTATGCAGATAAAACTCGCGTTTGGCGTACTGATTATACGTTTGATATATGCAATACCCTTTCCATTGTGTACTTGCATTCATGTTTAGTTTATATAATTGAGAATGGAAACGGGGAATGTGTCAAAGAGACAAAAAACTGACAAAAGAGCGCGGAAAACAGCCCAAGCCCACCAGTGGGTCTTCAACACAAGAAAAGTTCCGCATCCGAAGATGAACCTTAGCTGGCCGCTAAACAATAAAGTATAATAGTTCAGCGAAAATGGATGTCACACTAAACTCCGAAACATAAATGAACCAAAAATTTAAATATATATAAATACGAGACTAACAAGGGCCAGACGTTCCTGACTTGCGATAGGCGGTGTTAATGGTGTTTTGTGATATTTCAACCCTCCCTTTATATCTCTAGCCAATGTGGAATAATAAACAAACAGCAATACGCACAGTAAAACTCAGATGAAACGAAGTCCGAGTCTGACGTTTAAAGAGCTATATAAGTAACCAATCAATTGAAGCAAAATGACAAAGATCAGAATAAATTATATAGGAATACTAGCAGTTACATTTTACTAACATGCCATCTCCAAACTTAACACTTAAACACTGATTGCAAGATTATGCCTTCATCAAATGGAAATCTATACAATCCCTTCCGTTAATGATTTAGTATCATACCAGCTTAAAATATACGAGAAGAACATAATCCGTATCGGGCAATCAACTGGTTTTATAAAAAATGTGTATATTTTCGATGCAGACCCTACGAGTTAATCAATATTAATTCCACAAAATGCCATCTTTTATAACCTGACAACAGTAGCGTAACTATGTCCCTTCTGAATAAGTCTGTCTTAAAGTTTGTTACGCTTTTGAGGTGATTGACGACATACTTGTGCTTTGTATAGAATATTACCATAGATGGGTTGTGAAATACCTGAACTTATTAGATGTCTGCACGGTGATTTATATTTACAAATGATGAACTTGATTCATGAGGTAAAGGGAAATAACTTGTTTCCCATTCATACGATGTCAAAATCAATGAAAGTGATCATCTTGACCAATGCCATATATATATAAAGTTATATACTGAACATTAAAGCTTTGAACTGTTATTTAATTCTTTATATTTTTATTTGCAGAATATGTTCATATATGGTTTTCTTTGCTTGTATATATAAAGTTATATACTAAAGATAAAAAAATTGAACTGTGGTTTCCAATGTTTGGAGCTTTTTCAGAATTAAAAAATAACTATTTAAAAAGTACTGTTCGAAGGTAGAACATTTCAAAACAGTTGTAGGATAGAACAGCTTCGGTCAGAAATATTTCTGAATCAGGTGAAGTGTTCAAAAGACTAATCTAGAAAAGTTATTCTGACAGTTACTGAGGCAGCCTAAGAACGGTTAGAACGTATTCCAACTTTTCATCAACATACTGTTAGAGACAAAACCCCTTCCCTGAGAAATGTGTTTAAAGAATTTTTCTCTCAAACTAGAATCTTTCAAAAGATGATTAACTTAATTGGTGAATTAAAGTATTGAAATTTGAATTTTACCTTAGATTTGTTGTTTTCTAAACTATTCTTCAGCACAGAACCCCATTTACTCAGCGGTAGAATTATAAAACAAAATACAACTATGTATACAAGATCGAACTTCCGCCGAAAGGAATGCTATGTATGTAAAATTCCCTAAAATATGACTTTTCACTATTTAACGGGATTTAAAAGTTTCCTTGTACATGTTGAATTAAATTTAAATACATATTTTAACACATGATAACGATACAAAAGAAAGTGTGGATTTGTCAGTATAATGATGTAGAAGTAAAGAGATAATAAATGTCTCTCATTTTAGCGTAAATATCTAAAATTTCTTTCCAACGATGTAATCGAGAAAACTTCAAAGAATGATGGACAGTGTATGGCCATTGAAGAACAGCTGACATTCATTATCACTCCTAAAATTCATATTTTTTAAAACTGTAAAAAGCTTTTAACTAAGACATTTAAGGCCAGGACAACACCATAAAACCCTAAACAATTATCATTTATACTGTCAATGTTGTACTTACGTAACCATAAGCAGATATGTAGAATTTTTCATTTAAGCAATGTTAATGATGTTATTTTCGGATTTGTTTCTGAGTTTATATATCATTAAGAATAATGTTGGGGTTTTTTTTCTGTATAACACATCATAGATACTAGAATTATAATTTTGTATGCCAACGCGCGTTTAATCTACAAAAGACACACCAGTGACACTCGAATCAAAATATTTAAATGGTCAAATAACTTTTTATGACTGGTTAAAAGGATAATAGCAATACATAATACACTGTTTGAGAATTTCTCTATATAAATATGCATGACTTATCCTTATTTGTTTACACGATGTGGCGTATATACATTTTTGTACCAACAAGACATCAATCACATGACATAAATTACTAGAAGACATCAAGATTACAATATATCAATATTCTAAGCTATACATCGCATCGAATCAAACAATGTGAAACTCATAAGGGAAATTTCCTTATACCCATCTACTATAGAACATGGCTTAATGTTTTCTAATCTAATGTCCATTACTCGGTCACGCATTAGGTTAAGGTTTTAGTTCAGGTAGCTTATCGTGAAGTCATGGTCAAATTTACGACAATTGTCCATTATAACTTTGCATATTATATGTCAGATTACGGTTCTTTAGTTGCCAAAATGAAATCATACAAATATCAAATTAGCCATAAACAATTTATGTAACACACTGTTCATAATTGAAATGCATAATGAAAGAAAAAATAAAAAAAATAATGTAGGATTATTATGGGATGCACCTGCCAAAAAAAGAGATAAAAATATTATAGGCTTACAAATTACTTACGGTTAAATTATGTAAAACATATAAGTGTAAACACGATGTCATGATTTATGGCCATTTTGAAAATTGTATGACTATTTCAATTGGCATATCGGTAATTATCAGTTCTAGGTTAGAATAGCTTAGGTCCAAATCTTTTCTAAATCAGAAAAACTGTTCACAAGAGTTTTCAAGAAAAGTTGTTTTTTAAACAGTTCTTCTTGCAGTTCCTGTAAATTTTAAAGTACTTTTAGAAATTATCCCAACTATTCATCAACATATTGTCAGAGAAAACTCATTCCCTGCGAAATTTGATAACAGAAGGTTTCCCTCAAATGAGAGACTTTTAATGGGTAATTTACTTAATTAGTGAATTACTGAAATTAAAAATTTCCTTTAGATTTCTTGCTTTATAAATTATTCAGAAATGAATCACATTTTCTAAGCGGAAAAATTTGAACATATTCCAGTTATATATAATGATATCGAACTTTCGCCAAAACAACACTTTCATTGAGAGATACTTATATAAAATTCCAAGAAATATAGTCTTCCCTATTAAAAAGGGATTATAAAATGTTTCCTTGTACATTAGTGAATGAAACATAAGTATCATGTATAATAATATATAACGTATTTGACATTAGTGGGGTTGTAACAGGAAAGTGAAAATAAACAATAGAGAATGCAATTATCCTCATCATCGTGTTTTTTTTATTTTTGTATAAATATTTATATATACTTTCCAGCGGTAAAATCGATAGAACTTGAGAGATTAATATAATCGACACGAAATATTAATGAAAAAATGTAAAAACAATGAACACAAGTAAATTTGATTGACAATTATATACTTTAACATAATGTTATAGTAAACGTATGAAAGTATTTTCTATTTTCTAACCGTTTGCGGAGTCAATGAGTCATGTGTTCATAACATGCACGTATTTGGCGTACTAATTATACGCCTGCTAAATGTATATGCAATTCCCTTTCCGTTGCAAACTTGCATTCATGCTTAATTTACGATAGTTTATTGTAAGGTAAAAATAGAATTGCAGTATACATAGATCATCAAACAACATTCATTCCGACCATAAGTATGATGAGTAGTAAATGCACAGATAAAACTCTGAATAGTTATTCAGTAGACTGTCAATATTACGCTAACCATAAATAGTTCTGCCGAGGTTTTTCTTATAAACAATACACGTGTTTATCAACAACTGCAAACAGAAATGCACGCAATATTTTAAATTCAGACGAAATGGTACCTTAACATCTTGTATCTACCTTGCACACATTTTTAAATCATTGTCCGTGTTGAGCTTGCTTATAGTTACGGTATATTGACAAAATAAGATGAGCAACCTAAACAGACACAATTGGTTGACGTGTCAATTGTTGGGATCCAGCAGTCAACGCTGTGTAAACATACATCACAAACATACAACACAACGTTATTAAAAATCAAAGAAACATTGTTTACTTATAAGTTGGATTGGCACAAGGTCATACGTTTAACGTTCTGTTATGACGTATTTAAAATAACTTGAATGTGTACAGATTGAGACTTTAATCTGGACAACATGATGTATTTATAAATTGTAATTGACTAGTTTTCAGTAATTGTGAATACTCTTATGCTGATGCTTTTTGTCTACTGTTATTTCTACAAGAAATTAGACATATGCTAGGCAATTATATTGAGTAATAGTAAATGGAGCTCTTCTTGTATCCTTGTGCCCGAATCAGATAAAACCTTTCGTTTCCTTAATCATATCAGAAAAGTAAATTCAATTTCAAAATCTGATTCCTATCCGATTCCCAGGATAAACGACTGTTTTGACAACATTGGGTAATTAAAATTTGTGAGCGAATTTGATTTATTGAAAGGTTATTGACTGGTACCCTTGACACAAAGAGCTCGTGAAATATCAGAGTTTGTCACACCAGACGGCTTATTTAAGTATACTGTCATGCTGTTTGGTATGAAAAGTGCTCCAGCTACATTTCAAAGAATGATCAAATATGTTATTAAAGATTTAAACTGTTGTGATGTTAATATTGATAATCTTATTGTATGTAGTGATAGCTGGGAAGAGCATTTAACACTTTTGACAGATTATCACAATCAAATTTGACTGTAAATCTGGGCAAAAGTGAGTACTGTCAGGCCATTGTTAATTAGTCATACAGTTGGCCAAGGTCAAGTTATACTTATTATCGCTAAAATGGATGCAATTACCAAATTTCCTCCTCCTACAAATAAAAAACAACTTATGAGATATTTAGGCATGATTGGATTTTACCGGAAGTTCTGTTTAAACTTTGCTACTGTTGTTCAACCATTTACTCATCTTATACAGAGAGATTCTTAATTCATCTGGAGTGATAATTGTTTAAATGGTTTTGAAAAAAGTAATTCATTTTTAATAAACAGTCTAGTTCTGATCCGTCCAGACTTTGAAAAACAATTCAAACTTGCTGTTGATTCAAGTGATGTAGAAGTTGGAGCCGTTTTATATCAAGAAACAGATGATAAAGTTGAGAAGCCAATATCATATTTTCTAAGAAATAAGATAACATCAGAAAAAATATTCAACTATTGAAAAAGAGTGTTTGGCACTGTTGTCTGTACTTGAACATTTTGATGTATATTTAAATCCCACTATATATCATTTTCTTGTTTATATTGATCATAATCCATTCCCCTTATCCAAAAAGGAGAAACAATAACCAGAGGTTGACTAGGTGGAGTTTATTGTTACATGAATATGATGTTATTGTAAAACATAATAAAGATAAAGATAATGTAATAGCAGATGCTTAATCTAGATCTTATTAAAACACTGTATACATACTACATATATTTTTGTACATTTTGTTCATGAAAAGTTCTCGTCACACTCAAACTTTTTTTAGGGGGGGGGAGGTAAGGGGGGGGGGTTAAGAAAAGACAAAAGCTCGGACATGTATTTTAACAGATAAGTTGACATTTCAATTTGTATAATATATCTTGTGAAATTATATAATAAATCTTGTTAATTTTATTAGTGATTAGTGTCTAATAATGGCTACAATTAAAGGTAACTTCTGGCCGTAACACCTCATTAAAACACATTTAATTCTTATGGCCAATTCTAACCCTTCGTGAACTTACTCCTTTAATCCGTGATTTTCATTAACTCCAGATTTTTTGTCATTTCAAACTTTATTTAAAATTTGTAATTTTCATTTAAACTAAAGGACTCTATAAAAAATTGTAATTGTAATTTAATTGAGGATTTGAATTCATAAACATTCCAATTTAACAAAATGCATCTCTTCAGTTGGGCGGCAACGATTTAATTGCTTCTAAGGTCAAGACATTGGTCACGTGACAAAATGTCAGAGTTTACAGTTTTTTGGTAAACGTGCATGCCTCGTGGTTTTTTGACTCGTATCGTCTTATTTTAACTCGTACATTAATAAAAATTAAAGTGTTCAAATCTTGGATGAATAAGCTTCATTATTCTTTATATTTATAACTAAAAAGTGTTGTTAAAATATTCTAAATTGACGAGTGAAGTGAAACTTTTTTTCGGAAAATTTCAGTAGGTCCACGGAAAATCCCTAATTATTCCTTAAATAATTATGGTAACGTGTTGAGAGGTACAAAATATGAAGTAAAATCATTTTTTAAATTAGATTTTAGTTATAATCGATCCTTAATTTACCGGATACGTAATTGTGTCAGCTTATTCGTGGCGAAATGGAGATCAAAGGGAGATAACTCCGTACACGCATCGTAGGAAATTGCAAGTTCACAACAGTAAATTCGAGTAAAATTAATGATTGTAGTTATATTTCGACACTTTCTTGAATAACTATTCAATATTTTATGTTCCTTTACTTTTGTAACATTAAATTAGTCATGGAATGGTTGAAAATGGCATTTTTTCAAGTAATTACAGGTTTTTGAAAACTTCCAAAGAAGAAAATTATACATATTAAGAATAAGATAGGCCTAAATCTATGGCCTAACTTTAATACTTTCTTCTGAAACTTGAAACTTATAAATTGTTATCTATACTCAAACACCCTTTTGATAGATGGAATGATACAAGTCTTTGTTTTACTTTCTTTGTATCAATATTCTTAGAAAGCATATGAAAATAAACTCAGTGTTTGTACCTGTACTGTAGGTTGTTATAACAGTTTTTTTAAATATTAAATTCACTGTAAAATTAGACTTCAATTAAATTAATTTATATATAAAAAAGTATCTCAAACAGAAAGTTTTAACTCTGGTGCACTGAAAATATTGCATCAGTAATGAAATTTAACAAAGTTTTTTAGAGTGAAGAACTTATAGATTCCTTGTCACTTTGGATGCTGATCATATGGAGGGAAAAAGAGTGATATAATACATTCTAACATGTAGCATTACACTGTTAAGAGTGGAAAAATAACTTATTGACAGATATTCTGTATGGGAATATTTCTCTTGATATTTTTAAACAATACATTTATGTTACCAAACTACCTTTGGTTTTTCTATGATCTGCAAAGAAATGGGTTCTTACTATGTGACATCAAAGATCATCAGGCATGGTTATTGATAGCCTTTTTTCCTGATGTAACAATGGCAAATTCTGACGAAAGCAAGAACCATTCAGCAGAGATCCAGGTCTTTTATAAAGGAAGGGGGGATAATTCCATATAACAGAAAAAAAATTTGATTTCATGCAAAAAGTTATATACAAGAGGGGTTCATTAGCAAAACTCGTGTTACAATAGAATATTACTTTGCATTACATTAAAATACAATATGGAAAAAAAGAAAATGTAGACAATACATGCCTCAAAATTGTGAACATTGATATTGAATGGAAAAAAGATAATTTGCAGTGGACAGAATTTAAATTTGTTTTATTATACCTGCTTTAAGATTAGAAACTATATAAGATGTACAAGTTCTGCTGCTGGCTCTAAATTTAGTGAAAAAATCTGAACATCCAAAAAGCCAGAAAGGGATTAAAAACATTATAATCGACACAAAGCAAACTGAACAAAAAGCTGAAAAGCAATATGATATCATGCAGTTCACATTATTTCTATCATTACAAGTTTTTGATTATTTTTCTTAGATTTAAATTAAAAAGTCCTACAACTATCTGTTGAGTCCTTAAATTACATTTTTGATTGAATAATGAATGATAAGTTAAGCTGATCAGTAAATAAAGTCTGAATATGTTTTTTTTTTAATAAAAGAGTGTTATTATGTCATAAAATTTACTGAATCAACTTCAAATTTAATCAAAATTCATATTTACCTGCTCTAAAATGTACAGGCAATTGAAATACAAAAGAAAACCACACTGACTTAAATACAGTAAATTCAGAACTTTTTTGAAGAATGGAAAAAAAATGTGAGATTAATTAATCAATTTCAGAAAAAATCTTCTTAGTATCAAATCCGAATGCAAGTTCTTATTATTTTGATAATCAATTAAATCGCAAAATTTACATTAATAAAACCTCATGATAATTTCTGAATTTACAGAATTTAGCTTGTCAAACTCTGCGCTTTCCATTTTCTCGCCCTATATGTGGGTGAAATACTTACAATTTTGCTAATTTTACCAAAAATACCAAAACTCTCATTTTTATGACATAAATAGATTATTACCATATCAGAAAAAGTATAGTTTATTTTTGATAGCCCAAATTATTAATCTGGAATCAGTACATACATCTGTATACTTTACATTAGGGAACTTATTGAAATGAATTGTTTGCACAAGACAGTGACATGGCAGTTGACAATTACAAACATAGTGACAACATTGAGACAACCAAATTTTATTGTTGATATATATAAACTGAAATCTTAAAATGACAACATAAATCATTGCTGATTTTTTTTTCAAATGATTTAATGTTTGTTAGTCATTTAATACTTCAAATAATTAACCTGTACTAAAATAAGGAGATGTGGTATGATTCCCAATGAAATAACAGTCTGATAACTATCCACCAGAGTCCAAATAATGTTGCTGTAAGCAGTTATAAGTCACTTTACAGACATCAATGAAAATAAAACAGTTCTTTGTTTTTAGGCAGCATAGGAAAAAGGAGTTGTGGCTTGTCGGCTTACAAGAAAATATAAGAAATATAATAAGAAAATATATAAGACAGACAAAAAAGACAGGACTCTTACTAGTCCTTAGAGGAACTGCCGTATACTTAAATAAGAAAGAATTTGGGGACTAAGCCACAGCGAGCAGCATTTTGATACTTAGGAACAACAGATTAGATTCTGGGACACTACATATTGGCCAATCTGCCCTGTTTGCTCCCACCTATTAAAATTAATGCCTAGGGTGGGAATTAAACCCATGTACATTAACTCTATTGTTCTCTTTGTACATATATGAAAGATATTAAATGCAAAAAAGCAGCTGTAATGTAAATATGGTAACTTACATCATTACAGCCTCAATTTTTTATAAGGACCTAGTAAAGGAAGTCCCTGGACCAAGCTAGACCTATTTCTTAGGCAAGGTGTGTTTTATAACTTTTGAAAGCAATAACATGCATTTGTAAAAACTAATAATATTTGCTGTTAAAAAATAATAACAAAATAGTGGTTCTTTACTAAGTATGCAGTAACAACAACGTGCATTTTAAGTAAACAAACATCAATGAACGACCACGTGTTTGTCTGCTGTGCTTAAATTTAAAACGACCCATCAGCTTTATTTACACGAATTTTTGCTAAGGCAGACAGTTAAACATGTCTGTTTACATTATTAGTTTTATAAAAAATGTATTTGTTGTTAGGACTTGTGTATCCATGGAAATATAATGAAGATAACATTGATTTTTACCGTAAAAAATTGAATACACATCATTCCAGAGGTGTACACACAAAACACATCCCACTTTTGTAACGATGGATGGTAACGTATAGACACTTATATAACAGTAAATGGCATTGGATAAGCTCACCGAGACAATAAATAGTGTGCAGATTCATGAGCGGACACGTGATTGTGTCACCTTTTATTTTGATGGAAAAGTGTAAACATTGGAATCCGCCATTTTGACGTAGGAAACAAACTAATTTTCAATCTAGAAAGGCCCATCTTGATAAACATAGGAATTGGGGACATTTTCAGTTACTATATATTAAGCGGCCAAGTTTAAACCCTGTATAAAACTTAGCTTCTGGTACTGTGCTTTTATATCTTTCTCAAGTCACACAGATCCCTCCACTGTCTATTCTTTCAAATGCTAATTTAACTCATAAAACTTATTTTACCCATTGTTAAGATTGTGTTGATATTTTTGCAACATTGGACACATGTATATTTACCAAGTAGTGTAACTAAAGTATCTAAAATTGAGAATGGAAATGGGGAATGTGTCAAAGAGACAACAACCCGACCATAGAACAGACAACAGCAGAAGGTCACCAACAGGTCTTAAATGTAGCGAGAAATTCCCGCACCCGGAGGCGTCCTTCAGCTGGCCCCTAAACAAATATAAATACTAGTTCAGTGATAATGAACGCCATACTAAACTCCAAATTGTACACAAGAAACTAAAATTAAAAATAATACAAGACTAACAAAGGCTAGAGGCTCCTGACTTGGGAAAGGCGCAAAAATGCGGCGGGGTTAAACATGTTTATGAGATCTCAACCCTCCCCCTATACCTCTAGCCAATGTAGAAAAGTAAACGCATAACAATACGCACATAATATCTAACATATATAAACTTTATTCAAAAGTAATGGATCTTTCAGGGACAACGTATAATAATGAACAATTAAACAAATACAACAGAACAAGTTCAACAATTATGATGGTAAGAATTTATGATAAATTTATCAGGGTCTAGGTTGGGTTTACATAATAGAGAATATTTCATAATGGGAGAATACTGCAGAAAATGGGCAAAAAAATTTAAAAAAAGAAGAGAATAGTGGTGCTAAATTTAAAAGAATAGAGAATAACGGGCAAAAAAATATAAAGATTAGAATATAAATTACGTTAACATTAAAGAATACATAAATGAAGGACTTCGTCGAGATCTTATTTGTCTGTTAAAAATAAACTTCATGGACGAAGGATGTACGGTGACCTTACATTGCTTATTTGGTGTTTGATAGAGGCTTGACTCGTTGGCAATCATACTATAAAATTGAGAATAGAAATGGGGAATGAGTCAAAGAGACAACAACCCGACCATAGAACAGACAACAGCAGAAGGTCACCAACAGGTCTTCAATGTAGCGAGAAATTCCCGCACCCGGAGGCTTACTTCAGCTGGCCCCTAAACAAATATATATACTAATTCAGTGATAATGAACGCCATACTAAACTCCAAATTGTACACAAGAAACTAAAATTAAAAATAATACAAGACTAACAAAGGCTAGAGGCTCCTGACTTGGGAAAGGCGCAAAAATGCGGCGGGGTTAAACATGTTTATGAGATCTCAACCCTCCCCCTATACCTCTAACCAATGTAGAAAAGTAAACGCATAACAATACGCACATTAAAATTCAGTTCAAGAGAAGTCCGAGTCTGATGTCAGAAGATGTAACCAAAGAAAATAAACAAAATGACAATAATACATAAATAACAACAGACTACTAGCAGTTAACTGACATGCCAGCTCCAGACTTCAATTAAACTGATTGAAAGATTATGTCTTCATCATATGAATATCAGGCACAATCCTTCCCGTTAGGGGTTTAGTATCATACCATCATAACATATATGAGAAGAACATAATCCATGTCATGCCAACAACTGGTTTTTAAATAAATGTGTTTAGTGCCGATGCAAAGACCCTATAAGTGAATCAATATTAACGCCAAAATATGCAATCTTTAATGACCTGACAACAGTATCGTAACTATATCCTTTCTTAATAAGTCTATTTATAGGTTTTGTTAGCTTCAGAGGTGAATACTGACATTTTTGTGCTTTATAAAGAATATTTCCATAACAAATTGGATGTGAAATACCTGAACGTATAAGAAGTCTGCATGTTGAGCTATATTTACGAATGATGTCCTTATACCGATGATAAAATTTAGTAAATGTTTGACTAGTTTGTGATAACGAAAACCCTGGTGTAATAATTTTTCAGTAATACATTAATTTCTCTCGTTAAAATGTAAAACATTGTTATATACACGAGCGAATCGTACAAGTTGAGATATATAAACACCGTAAGATGGTGACAAGGGAACGTCACCATCTAAAAATGGATAATTAACGATAGGAAATGAAAATTCATCTCTTTTATCATATATTTTAGTATTAAGCTCTCCGTTAATGATATAGATATCAAGATCGAGGAAAGGGCAGTGGTCATTGTTATTATTAGCTTTATTTAAAGTAAGTTCAACAGGATAAATTTCTTTAGTATACATACTGAAGTCGTCATTATTGAGAGCCAAAATATCATCCAAATATCTAAAAGTATTATTAAATTTGTGTATCAGATGTTGTTTCGATGGGTCTTTGCTGATTTTTGTCATAAATTGTAACTCATAGCAATGCAATAAAAGTCCGCAATAAGTGGTGCACAGTTAGTCCCCATTGGAATTCCGATAACCTGACGATATACGGAATCTCCAAAGCGAACAAAAATGTTATCTAGTAAAAATTCAAGGGCATATATAGTATCAAAGCATGTCCAATTGACATAGTTTTTTTGTTTATTGCTACTAAAAAATGACCTAAAAGAGTTTGAACATATATATTCACATTCTGACTTTTTAAATGCCCATTTAATTAGGTGTGTGAATTTTTTTTTAATGAGAATGTGAGGCAATGTGGTATATAGGGTAGAAAAATAAAAACTTTGAACAGATTCAAAATCACCAATATATGCATGCAATTTATCAAGTACTTCCAACGAGTTCTTGACACTCCAAAAGTAATTAATTCCACTATTTTCGAAGGCCTTATTTGAACAATTTATTATCAGGTTTTTGATTGTACCAAGTGTACTGGTAAGAAGAATAGACAATTTAGTAGTGGAACAATGGCTTGAAGACGAAATGAATCTATATTTGTAAGGTGTTTTGTGTAGCTTCGGAAGCCAATACATAGTTGGGACTTTCATTGTATTTGGTTCTGCTTGTAAAGCGGTAGCTAAAAGTTTATGTTTGTTACAGATGTCGTTTTATGAAAATGGAGTCAGTTGGAATGTTGGTGAATTGGTGATTTCTTTTTTCAGAACCTCAATGTAAAATTTACGTCAAACAATAATAATATTATTAGCAGCTTTATCGGCCGGGACAAAAACAAATTCCTAGGCTAGTTCTTTTAGTTTATGTTTGATACGAGAAATAGGTTTATTGTGGTTATTGTTAAGAGTAAAATGTTCTTTAAAATGTTGAATACGTATATCAACTATGTTCATTACTGATTTAAAAAAAGAGTCCAAAGATTTTTTGTCAGCTTTTTCCCGTTTTATCCATTTCGAACAGTAAGTATGGAGTGAGTCGTGGATGATATTACGACACTCATTCCAATTAATAATTGACGGGGGACGATATTTAGGTCCTTTACTGAGGAATGATTTTAACTTTCGGTCTTGAACGATGTTAAGATCTCCTGTTATAACATGGGAAATGGGTCCATAAATGTATTCGGAAATACTGCAATTACATGAAGTAGGTGTATTTTCACTGATATTAACATCTTTACACAATTGAACACAAATTTCCGGGTAGATTTCTTGTAAATATAACAAATAAGAGGGAGCTCAGTATTATCAAAATATCCCGGAATTTGTTCTTTAACAGAATGGTCGTTAAAAATATATCTTCTTATCTTTATATATATATCCACAATATTTGAATTCTGGTTGAAAGTTGTCTCATGGGCATCTACTTATTATTGTATTGGCATATAAAAGAATCTAACATAAACTCCATAGGGTAAATATCATATACTAGCAATGCCATACAACACTAGATGTGAAAGCAAAGAATTTAAAATCCGCCATTGAAGTCTGCTGTTCTCCGGACCCACCCCCTAAACCCGTTTTCAACTATATCTATGAAAATATCCAATGGTAGAGAAGACTTAAACAAATAATACTTTACGTGAGAGTTTATTCATATGTGTCTTCAATGATATATTTACACATGACCATCCCCTTGTTTCATTACAATTTATTTGTCGGTACTTTACTTTCTATTTCGGTTGGTCACATAACTTTTTCCTGGGTCTAAATATAAATTTATAGATTTGTTTTCGAAGAACTACGACTTATGTCTTTAAGCACACCTACTATACTATGATTATGGACAACTTCCCATTTACTGGTCACTAAATGTGAAAACACTGCTTTTTGTCAATTTTCAAGTGACGAACAGCTGTAACTTCACTGCGTAGATGACTTTGATGTTGAATGATCCAGATCTTTTCTATATTTTTTAATATGTTTACACACATTCCATCATTCAATAAATTAAAAGTGTGATGACAAAGAATTCAAAAGTTTCTTAATGTATTAATGAGTTCGTGTTCTTGACCCTGTATATGCTTGATATGTTGAAAAAATAACATATTATATAAAATCTGGGCAAAATAGCCTACAAAGTGTAAAAAAAATTAGGATTTTGAAAATTTTATTGATTCACCCAGGAGTGGCAATCATACTTTGACTTACTTGTATGGATATTCGTTTTCGTCTAACATAAACATTGCTTGTAATTACTAGATACATTACTTGGAATTACTTGACACATTACTTGGAATTACTAGACACATTACTTGGAATTACTAGACACATTACTTGTAATTACTAGATACATTACTTGGAATTACTTGACATATTACTTGGAATTACTAGATACATTAATTGGAATTACTTGACACATTACATGGAATTACTAGACACATTACTTGGAATTACTAGACATATTACTTGGAATTCCTGAACACATTATTCGGCATTACTAGACACATTACATGTAATTACTAGACGCATCACTTGGATTTACTAGACACATTAGTTGGAATGACTAGACACATTACTTGGAATTACTTGACAATTTACTTGGAATTACTAGACACATTACTTGTAATTATTAGATACATTACTTGGAATTACTTGAAACATTATTTTGAATAACTAGACCCATTACATGGAACTACTAAAACATTTCTTAAAATTACTAAAACATTACTTGTAATTACTAATATTGATAACTAAAGTTAATCAAATTGATTGCTTAGAATTTTCGTGAATCACTCGTATTTACTAGTCTTTACTTAACATTACTACCTATGAATATGATGATCAATAACTTTGACAAATACAATTACTTAAATGTTACTTGTTTTAGTTATTCAAGTTATTTATTTTTTTCGAATACTGTAAACTCAGAAATTATTGCGAGGTTTATATTATTGCGAAAAATGCGACAGAGTTGTAAACGCAATAATTCAAACTCGCATTTTGAAATATTTTATATGAATTAAACAGGAATTTTCTCAAAATCGTAAAAATTAAAATCGCATTGAAGTCTAAAATGACAAAATCGCAATTATAAATGCACGCAATAATTTCTGAATTGACAGTATACTAAAGGAAAATTGTAGCCGACAACAAACATGCGCTTGTTAAAGTTGAAATCAGTGTATGTTTTTGCACTATTGTGATGGCTTTTTTTTAATTAACACATGTAATTCATAAACATATATATATACATATAACGCTACAAAATACTTATTCAATTTAAATGCTGATCGAAACATTTATATTTCAAATTGCATCCATCATTGACAGTCTTTTATATGATGGATTAAAGAAAGGTTCAGGAAATAGTTTTATTGAGCGCGTGAACATTTGTCTAGCAGATTCGTCATCTCCTACAATCAATAAAGCTACACCTAGACAATTGTAAGACAATGATTTAAAACCAACACCCGGAATGAAATACTCTTCCTCTATTGTTAACTGAAGACTTCCTAGAGATTCCTGATAATGTTTGGTATTGTTGAGATGATAATGACAAAGGAATGATAGAAAATGGGCATATGCTACTGAGGGCAATAAATTACCACGAACATCAACATCAATCTGTAGTTCATCTGGAATAAGGCTAGATTTCTCGTTAAACAGTATGCTATTTAAATATAGAATTCTAAACGCGCGAAATATTCCCAAATTTCTGAATGTTATCGAACGTAAAAGTTTACGTCTCTCGGCAGAAACATATGCAACTTTAAACACTTTTTCTCTTGTGCATTTTCCCAGGGCATATGACAAAACAGTAAGAGCACTATTATATTTCTTCTTTTTGTAGAATAATGACGCAACCATCAACCAACCTGATACAGCATCATGGGTGATACTCTGTAGAAGATAACTGAGACACTGTTTGAATTGTTTATATTGGTACTTGTTACCATATGACCTGGATAGATTAATTGTGTCTGCAATATACGAAGTAATTTGAGTTATATTGTATGATAAAATAGATCTTAATTTTCTTGACTGACTTGAAACCGCCAGGTATACGGTTTGTACATAAACGTTCGAGTCTCTAGTGTTTAAAAGGTCCATTACTATTGATTTCATAATTTTCTCGAAATTACTTTCAAACAAACTAATTTCCCTATAATTGAAATGTGACACTAACATGGACATTTGTGATGAAAAAAAGATAGATCGCCATTCGTATTTCATTAATGCATTTAATGAACCTAACAGTTTTGTCCTGTCGTGTCCAAAAATCTTATTTTCAAAAAGATTATTTTGTGGAATAAAATAATGTGGACAAATCGAGTACTCCACACAATAGATAAGTCTCTTGAAACATCTCATAAAGCAAGGTATTAAATTTTCTGATATCCACGCCGATCTTGGCAATTCTTCAGATAACCAGAATAAGATAGTCTTAATGAAGTAAGAACAGAGTAAATCTTCACATCCTTGGGTCTTACTAATAACATCTTTCAGGAGAATTTTCATTAAAGCATAACAAAGCAATTGTGTATGAGTAAATGTATGAATCAGATATTTTTCACCTACAGAGAATGATATACGCCATATCAAATCATTGTTTAGATGTCTCCCTGCGCCTATGGGTACAAATAGGACACCATGATCTTTAATTCTTTGTTTTAACTCTTGTGTGGGCCATGACTTGTTTGATCTAGTAAGCCATTCTGAAGCTATATTTATCCATGATTTCGAATGTAAGCAAAATGCCAAATCATATTCTTCTTTATCATCGGATATGCACGGTCCATGAATAACTGAAAATAATCCACCAGCATGTTGATGCCTAAACAATACACTTGAAAGATATAATTGTCCTTCAACATGTCGACACATCAAAATATTTTCGTCCACAATTCCCTTAATTAGACGTAAATATGCAAAGCCAGACTTAACATCGTGTGTGTCTAATAAAAAGTATGCTTTATCAGAATTATAATGATGCAGTTTCGTTTGTTCAATAATTTCTATACATGAATATGCATACATTATATCTATGTCACTCCCTTTCAGCTCAAGTCCTTCACCGAAACTACCACTAGTGATGTGTGTATAATATTTATTGCTATGTGTGTGGTCCCTGGTTGCGTTCGACAATCTGATCAGTTTGATATAATCTTCTGATCCGACAATATTCTGACATAGGTAATCATACAAGCAAATGGACATATCGATATCTGTTGTGGAGTTAACTGCTAAAAAGAGGAATTAAAGTATAGTTTGTGTAAATGTATTAAAAACGTTATAATTGTTTATACTTTATTTTGTTAAAGAACATACAAAAACAAAAGAAATATTAAAAAAAAGATTAGGTAATTGCTTGTTGTTTGCCAGATGCATTGAAATAAAATGAAAAGAAATCACGTTATGAAAACATGGCTACTCTCACCTCTTTCTGTCACGGAATATACAAAAGGAATTACCAGGCTCTTGCTACACTAAAGTTTTATCATCAATCGATCAAAGATCTTTTTGTACTAAAACATGTAAAACGGCCATTCTTATAATATGACATCGGCTAGTGCTTTTTTTTTATTTACAATTTATTTATCCGTAAGTTTAAGAACTGAGAATTCAAAAAGATATTTTAACTTTCATGTTTGTTTGTTTGAAGACACAAGTTAAACTAAAGACATCATCTCAATTTTATAATATTTTCATGAAAGATCTTTTAAACACTTTAAGTGGATTTTAGTTATAATTGCTGTGTAAAGATTTTAAGAAAAATACGAGCCTGAAATGGATTCATCATAGCTTGATTGCGAAATAGTATAGAAAGGATCAGTGAATCTGAATATTGAATACAATAACTTTTACGGTCGTTCTGTTAAGCATCAGTATTCAATATATAGCACATGTATATTTTCCACATGGATAAGAAACAAGTAATACATAAATATCGTACAACATTTACACAGTATTCACGAATTATTGAGTTATAGGATGAAATGAGTTGTTAGAATTATGTTATGTTAAGTGCTATTTGACTAAGATAGCAAAGCAAAAAAGTATAACAAAAATACCGACTCCAAGAAAAATTCAAAAAGGGGAAGTTCTATAAAAACTGACAAAAGCAAACGCTATCAATAAACGGAAAAAGTGAAGAAAAAAAAAGCCATATTCCTGACTTAGTATAGGCATTTTCCAAGGAAAACAGTTAGGTAACCATGGTTTTATAGCTAGCTCAATCTCCCACTTGACAGTTGTTTATAGTTCTTCGTTATTGCATAACTGATAGAGCAACTGAAATAGACATAGCAGGTTAATGAAACACTATTTTGTTTGTCTTTTATTAATAACGACAGAGACGTCCCCATCTTACCAATACTATATTTACTACATTGTATTTCTAAGTATACTAATTATGGTGTGTTTTTGTACTTTCAGTCACCTTATATTCTTTTCAATTCATGTATGGAAATAATTAATAAGCTATAATAATATGATGATTATTTCGGTATGATTACATGTTCATGTTAACTTGGTATCAAAAAACGGGAGATAATATTGACATATAAAAAACGAATCTTCGCCGCTAACTTATACTAATACTAATAAAAAATAGAAGATATGGAGTATCCATTCACGACACTAAATCAGTACATGCACAGCAATAAACGCACAAATAACAAAGGGACAGCCCTTTTATTGCTGTTCTTCACCGCAAATTCATAGTGATGCCTTCAACACGGACCAAAGAAATATCTCACCTCACTTCAAGTTTAAGACGGTCCCTTGTTTGAGCGGAATTCTTTGCCTTAGAAATATTATCATACCTCATGAAACTCCACAACATATTAATAGGATCTATATACAGGAAGAATATGACAAATGCGACAGAAATTTTAAAATCATTTGAAAGATTTACATTTCAAATAATCACTTACCGGCCATCACTATATATTCCTTCTGCAAAAATTACTTTGATGAGTTTCTTTCTTTATCTATGTCTGCCTTGTATTTGAAAACCTGAAAAAAACAGAATATTGTGTGAGTACATTTTAACATTTTACGCCATGATGAACTTACCTTTTACTCACTTCCCATTTTGGTTCTACTACAAGTAAGGGTCAATTTCTGAGGGTAATAACTGTCTTATCACCAGTCTAGTAGTCTTCATTATTACATCGGTAGTGACAATATTCATTTCAAATATATATTTGCTAGATCTTATAGTAAACTGGTTCTAAAACGAACATTACAGCTCCTGTATGCAAGTTAAGCATATACAACACGGGGATGAATGTATATTAAAATAAAAACTTTCTCTGTTTGCATCATATCCTGTTTGTAGTAAATGGTATTCCAGTGGTCGTGGTTGATATAAAATGTCAAACTGAAAATTCATATAGTTTGATATGTCTCATTATCGTTCTGTACAAACAATTATTATGATTTTCAATCACATTTCCATTGAAAAGAAAGAAAATACCACCTTTGTCTGAAATGTCTGTGATATTTTGAAATGCATGTACGTTCTTCAAATGACTGTTGTATATTTCTACCATGTCAAATATTTGGCTTTGAGCGTTCCTGATAAAGGTGAATCCAGAAATGCGCCTCGGACGCATAAACTTTATAAAGTGCTGTTTTCATTTTTTACAGCACTGGGTCGATACATCTGGTGAACTATCATCGGCCCAGTAGTCATTACTTCGGTAATGACATGATTTATGACAAACCTTTCTAAAATTGTCTGTTAATGAATTTCGAAATCATTAGAAACTAAGGTTTCAACACCCCCAGGCAAAATTTACCTTATATGGATTTGGCTTATATTTTTGGGTCCCTTTTGGTAATATAGCTCTTCAACTGTTTCGGTTCAACAACCTGACATTCTGTCCATTCGTTTGATGTGTTTTATCATTTGATTTTGCCATTTGATTAGGGACTTTCCGTTTTGAATTTTCTTCGGAGTTTAGTATTTTTGTGATTTTACTTTTTTCTGTAAGATCAATTTATAATTGAGATAGCTGTAAAATTTTATGAAAATCCAAGTTGATTTGAAAAAGTTATAGAAATAATTAAAGGTGACTATCTGAATTTAATCAAAACTGAAAAAAAATCTAGTTTTTTTACCTATTAGTTAAATCTTTTTTAAAATTTTACAGAAATGAACCAAACTACCAAATAACCTGGAACTTTGTAAGATCAATATATAACTGAGATAGATGGGCTGATTCAGACCAGTCTATACTTAATTTAAAGGTCAAGACTAGTCGAAAACAAAATATCGTCTTTTCAGATTCTGATCATTTTTTAGTGTTAGAGCTTCGAACTGTTATAGAATATAATTCTTTGCATATATTTATTTGAGTATCTCATTGCTTGGAGTTTTCAAAAATAGAGAAATAAAAACGAGTTCTAGGGTAGAATGGCTTCGTTCAGAAACTTTTCTAAAGCAGTATAACTGTTCTAAAGACTGTTATAGAGACGGCACAAGAACATGTTTATTCGGTTCCTAAAAGATTTAAAGAGAGGTTAGAATTCATCTCAACTTACATTAAAATATTGCAAGAGAAAGGTCCCTTCTATGAGAATTGTTTTTTTCAGCATTTTGCTCAAATTTGAATCTTTCGCAAGCTTAATTACTTAATAAGTGAAGTAAACTACTGAAACTATATATGTACCATAGATTTGTTGCTTTCACAACTATCCATCAGAAATGAATCACATTTTCTTGGCATAACAACTGCAAAAAAGGTTTATATGTAAATTATCAAACTTTTGCCGAAACAATATTTTCGACAGCTCGTGTAATTCTTAGAAAAAAAAACTTTCTACTATTACGAAGAAAATTTTGAAATGTTTCCTTGTAAATTATTGAATTAAAAATAAGAATTACGTATAATATAATGTGACATCATTAGGAGTGGGCGTATAACAGAAAAGTGAGAATAAAATAACTGAAAGTATCATCATCATCTTGTCTTTCCTTTTAGTGTAAATATTTAAATAAATATCCTAAAAAATCAATACCTGAGAGAATAATATGAATATTGTATGAAAAAAAGTAAAACAAAAATACAGAAGTCAAAGATAAATTCATAAAGAGGAAGTCTTTAAAAAAAATGACACAATCAAAAGTTGGACAAACATTTATTGTCAGTATGACTTAGTACGTTTTATCCGCTTTGGTGGCAAAACCCATAAAAATAGTCTATAACATTATGTCATTGTTAAAGTATGAAAATATTTTCTATTTTTCAGCTGTATGATTAGGGCATCATTGATGATTGTTTTGTAGATAACCAGCATTTGACGTACTAGCTATACGCTTGCTGTATGCATATATATCGATTAGATATTTGGTACAGACTGTTAGTTCAGAAATTTTTGAAATGTTTTTTGCACATATTGGCGAGTTTTGGGAGTGTCTATGAGCCACTCGATATTCCTCGGCATCACGATTCTCGGAACGTCTCGAAAATTTTCCATCATTTCAAGTTTAGTTATTTATATGTCTTTGATACGGCCCAAGGCTACCACGTGACATTGTATAATTCAGCAATCCGGGTATTTGAAAGTAAAACAATAAAGACTAGGTTGCACCTGGGAACAGTATATCTAACGGGAAATGAATCTGATACGCTTTTCAGTATAAAATTGATAAAATCTCGGACTCCCCGAGACTTCCCAAGATTTACGGATTTTGGTAGCGTCTGACTGAAAAACTATCAGAACTGCTCAACAAATAAACCACATAACTCTAATTGTAAATAAATACAAGTTTTATCATTTAGTAGATATATTTTGTCATATAAAATTACCAAAATAAGTTTGATTTATTTGATGTGAAGTGTTTTATAATAGTTTGGGAATTTGTAAATCATCGCGGCAATGGCCGCCATTTTTTTATTACCTGGTTTGCATTCTGCACAATTCTGTGATGAAATGCTTGCGATTTTAACAAATTTGAAGTGACAGAATACAAGTTTGATACACTAGCATCACTATAAAACTAGTTTGAATGACATTTAATTGATAATATCAGAAATTATTAGGATAATAGCGAGTCCGTTTTTAACACATGTCCGTTTCTGTATCGTATCTTTATTAACTATGGCACGACGATAAAATCGACTACAATCAGGTAGTGTCAAGTCCCGTCAATATATATGTTCCTGGTTGCACTCTAAAATCATTTATATGTAAGAACTTATATGTCTTTTGACAAAACATGATATATGTTTTAATAATGTGAATGTTTATTAAATATCAAGTATAATGATAACGTAATTATATAATTTATGCCATGAGACGGTCCCTCTACACATTGTGTGTGTAGTATTTAATAAACCTGGGAATAGTTTATTGATTTACAATGACCCAGAATAAACTGATTATTTCTGAACGTTTTTCATTTGATATTTAGTATTTCAATCATTATATATAGCATGAGAAAATGTCGGAAAGCATGAAGAAAATTAAGAAAACGATATTGTTGAAAATATTTATCTTAGGTCGGAAACACAGTGGTCGAAAAGCCGAAAGATAATCAAACAAAAAGATTTTTCTGTAAAAAAAATATGTAATTTTATTAATAGATATAATACCAGACTAAGATAATATTCATTGTTTAAGGTAAAACTGAGACTGAATTTATTCCCAAAAATTATAGAATATAATTAAAATTGTAATGTATACGTGTATTGTGTCTCACAGGTTTGAACACTCATTACATTATGAAAATTATATGTAACGTATGAGCACCAATGAGCCGGGATGCGTACCCAAAGTTAGCCAAATATCTAAGTTTTAAACGGTCGTGAATGTAAAATACTTGCGTGGTTTCAATTCACAAGGATTTTAAATCCATGCTTCCACAAAAAACGTAATTAATATCTTACAATAATCATAACAAGATGAATTACTATCATAATGCCAAATATTTTATACTGTTTTAGTAGGGATTTATAAGTATCTGCTTATATTTTGTATAGCAATATATTAATATTGTGGAATGTTAGACTTTAAAAAGAGATTAATATTTGATAAATGAAATGTCCGTCCGTCAAAACTTTACATTTGCGTTTGTTGATACTATATTCAAACTATTTTCGGAAAAAAGATCATTAACAGGAATCAGCGACATATATGTCTCTGCAGGAATGTATGTTTATTATAAAATGTCTATTCTTTTTTTTTTTCTTTTATTATTTCAACCTTATAGCATCTAAATATTTGTACTATGGTACGGTTTTGAAAATTGTATTAATTGTGTTGACCAGCTATCCTACACGTCTTGATTCAGTCATATTATACATCACACTGTTGACTGTTCACACGCACACTATCGGTTTGCGTTAACAAAAATTCCGGATAATATGTCAGTGAATCCGGAGTCAAAATGCTTGAGGTAGGTAGTTTGACATCCGAATTCAATATTTCAAAGAAAGGGGCGAAAGATACAAGAGGGACAGTCAAACTCATAGATTGAAAATAAACTGACAACGCCATGGCTAAAAAATAAAAAGACAAACAGACAAATAATAGTACACAAGACACAACATAGAGGTCAGAATACCGTAAGCAATGATGACCGTGTTTTTAGATAACTATATGTGATGAAGCAAATGCATTATTAGATAACTATATGTGATGAAGCAAATGCGTATTCTTATCCAGAGTATCAGTGCGTATGCTTTCTATTTACCATTTCTTGCAAAAAATACCACGTTCATGCATAAATACTAATTTCACTCGCGAATGCAAAGTTTTCTTATATAAATTCAGGACACAGCAGTAAGAGCTTGACATGTAACTTTTAAGCACGGTCATCATTGCTTACGGTATTCTGAATTCTAGCTGTTTCTCTCTTGTTTTCTTTTTTGAGTCACTGTCCTTTTATAAAATTTGACATTTTTGAAATGCCAATAATTTTCTACCTAAGGAATAGATTATTTAACTTCGACCTTTATTTGGCCTTTTTAACTATTTTATTCGAGCGTCACTAGTGATTCTTTGTAGACTTTACTCGCGTCTGGCGTACAACATGTTAATCCTGGTATATTTTTATATCTTTATGTCTTATTATATAAATCGGTTCTTTTGAGAGTATGTTCAGGTATTCATACAACTTCTAAAAATAAGATATTCTTCAACACCAAGTTTCCCTGTAGAATATGTGGATTGATTAAAGTAAAATCAGGAAATCCTTAAAATTTTATGTGTTTTCTGAGACCAGAATAAGTCTCTGTCTAAGAGTTCCGAATAAAGCTGCTGTGTTACTCTCAAGAAAAATATACGAAATCTTCTTATAAGTTGCATGCCACAGGGTTTTACTTCACATGGAAAATGGACTTTAATTTGATTTTGATTTTTGGTGTTTTAATGCCACTTTTAAGCACCGCTTTTGGGCTATTTCGTGGCGGCCAGTTTTTATTGGTGGAGGAAGCCGGAGTGCCCGGAGAAAATCACCGATAGGAAAACTAACAATCCTAGTCAATAAAGATTGGAGTCGAGTACACCCGCAAGAGCGGGGTTCGAACTCACAACCTCAGTGTTGACTGGCTAGTGATTACAGTAGTAACTACTTAGACCACTCGGCCACTGAGGCCCCTAAATGGACTTTAAATTTATCTATACAACATCTATTATGAGTACAGACAACTTCAATAACGAGTTTAGAATATGAAGGCATCCATGCAGGAAACAAAATATAAAGAAATGATAGATAAAATAAATGCATCCAGATTATAAAGCAAACTGAGTGCTTTAATTTATATTGCAATTGGTTTGTGCAATTTGCATTTTATATCCGGTTTGTAGAAACTGGGATGCGCAATAAGATTATGAAAAAATGATGTACAATCCCAAGTAATTAATGAAATTGTCGAGCTTTAAAATGTATACTAGTATTTAAATAGTAACTGTATAAATATATACACTTTTCTATTCACAAATATCCAACACTTGTTGCAAGAATGTACACACTATTACATATTTATAATAAAGGTATTTATCTTCTATTTACAGTCAATTATTTCAATTCAAAAGCAAACAAAAATTCAGCAACAATCTTTTGGTTACCAGTCAGCGTTTTAGGTTCACGTGTTGCTTTTCTTTTTTTAAAGAAAGCAACTTGTTTTTACAGTATATATCTATTTATGTTTTGCTAAAAATAAAACACGCATTCAGAATTTTGAAACATTATTTGTATTCAACATTTTCTGAAATCGCAATAATAAATCTCTCAATTTTGTCAGCTGTTCAACAACCGCTAAATATAAAGTAAATGCCGACACAATTATTTGATTTAACAGTAGTCTTATCGTCTGAAGTTACATTTAAAATCAAAACAAAAATAACAATTTCATTAACATTTATAAAACTAAATCATCATTAAAGAATAAAAGATATCGTGGAATATTTTGTTGGAAATAATAACGATGAAAAGTCTATACTAGTAAATAAATAAATTATATATAAATATACTAAAAAAATAAATGATTTGGAAAATACGTTGAATGTATAAAAAGTCATGAGATTTCCGAATGCAATTAGGTTCTATCCGGGCACTCTGGTTCTAAACCTTGGTTCCATCCGGGTCTTTTGCTTCTGAACCTTGGTTCTATCCGGGTTCTTTGGTTCGAAACCATAGTAACTGGTTCAATAATCGGGTTGTTTGGTTATAGCAACCCAACTTATTGGTTCTATCCGGGTTCTTTTCTAATGTTCCCGTTAGATTTGAGAAGATATCCGCAAGTATCCGAATAAAAAGATAAAGTGGGTCAAAGACGCTTATCTTATTTTATTTCATTATACATTCAGCATCGCCGGAAAATGAAGCTGTAAGGTAAAGATCTTCTCATTTTAATTATTTTGACACTTGAAACTGGACAAAAATATAGAATAGTATATATATTTACATCGACCTAAATATACAGTATATCGAACATCCTTTTCTATCAATAAAGCAGTCGTTCCTTCAGTTTCATTTATTTTTCACTACTCATCCCTTATTTCCGTCAATATATTTCTAGACGTTTCAAAAAAAACAACACCAAATTATGACATGGCGTTCAATTGGCCAACGTTATGTGCATATAGCCACTTGACAACTTGCATATATATTTGATTAAACTTTTTTTTTCAACTTCGACTGAATTTTATTTGATTTGCTTTGCAATGATGTTTAAAATAGTGGAAATTATGTCGGATTTGCTAGAAATACATGTGCAGTATATGTTACAAATCGTTCTGTTCAAAACAGAATGTTAAAAGACATATAATATAGAAAGTGATGAACAATTTAAGTTTGTCAGTTAAACTTAAACTGTGATAAGCTATAAAATGTTACAAAAAATGTATTATGTAGAATAAATTTGTAAAATTTGACACTACTTGTGAAGGGAATGCATATAATCATAGATATAAGAAGATGTTTTATGAGTGCCAATGAGACAACTCTCCATCCAAGTCACAATTTGTAAAAGAAAATCCATAAAAGGTCAAAGTGCGGTCTTCAACACGGAGCCTTGGCTCACACCGAACAGCAAGCTATAAAGGGCCCCAAAAATGACTAGTGTAAAACCATTCAAACGGGAAATCCATCAATTGTGTGTGGGTTGATGCCAGTGCTGGTGTAGGTTAAACCTTGTGTATCACCAGTAGTCAGAACTTCTGTGTTGGTGCCGTAGCGGAGGGGGCATAAAGTGTTACCCTGATCCGTCCGTACGTCCAAACAAATAGTTTCCGTTCTCCTAACTTTAGTTTGCCTCAACCAAATGATATGAAACTTAAACACAATGCTTATAATCACAAAACGGTCTTAACTACGTAAATCCTGCATCTCTATGTGGAAGTTGACTCAGCGGCACATAAACACATTCTACATTTATTTATACACACTTTTTACTTCCTCTGAATTCTACTTCTAATAGAAGTAATTTGCATATTTCTTTTCAGAATCTCAATGCGTTTGGTAGCAGGCAGTCTTTGTTCATAGAGTGTAGCGTAATACAAGCGGATTCTAGTTTATAATTCAAGTTACATGTGACCAGTATAACAAAGTATATCACTAGATTGAGCTCTCTGTCTAAATATATTTTCAAGGTTCTTTGCATTGAGTTCAGTTTATTGTTATGCGTATACCTTCTGTATGGATTTTTAAGATTTAAAAACAGACCATCTATATATACATGTACATGAAATAAACTGTAAGGTAAAATGATTGAAACATTTTGCATTATCTATCACAACTGTCAACACATGGTATTACTGTAGCAATAAATGATTTACATTAATTGTTCACGGAGATTGAAGGATTTAATTTTCTTTTGAACCTAACATTCTTAATAATTGAGAATGAAAATGGGGAATGTGTCAAAGAAACAATAACCCACCAAAAGAGCAGAAAACAGGCGACGGACACCAATTGGTCTTCAACACAGCAAGAAAATCCCGCTCCTGGAGGCGGGCTTCAGCTGGCCCCTAAACAAAATGTGTACTAGTTCAATGAAAATTGACGTCACATCAAACTCCAAAACATATATATGAACTAAGAATTAAAAACATACAAGACTAACAAAGGCCAGAAGCTCCTGACTTGTGACAGACGCAAAAATGCGGCGGGGTTAAACATGTTTTGTGAGATCTAAACTCCCCCGCCTCCCCTATACCTCTAGCCAATGTTGAAAAACAAACACACAGTATTACGCACAGTAAAACTCAGTTTAAAAGAAGTCCGGGTCTGATGTCAGAATAGGTAACAAAAGAAACTAAGCAAAATGACAATGATACATAAATTAACAATGGACTACTAGCAGTTACTGACATGCTAGCTCCGGCCCTCAGTTAAACTGATTGAAAAATTATGTCTTCGTCATATAAAAATCCCGATCATACCATCAAAAAATATGAGAAGAACGTAACACGTCTTTGTATGAAAGACAGCCAAACAAAGGAATGCATAATTAAATACACACAAAATGCTTATACAATTGTCATTCATGTATAGATAATATCTATGTAATAGGACGAAACTCACTAGGCCTAACTGACTTCTAGAATTGAATTGTGTTATTTACAAATTTGCGGTAATGACAACACTGCTCTATTCCTATTCCATGATGTAAAAACTACATGCTCCTGTTTTCATCTGCACTGTCCTTCAAGATTCATCATTATGCAACAAAAACTATAGTCATGGTGTTAAATTTATATGCTTCATATTTCCTTTCTCTCTCTCGTAGAAATCTATAATCATTGAACAATCAATTGAATTTATCAATTAGTTGAAAGTAAAATTATATTTGAAAAACAATCTTTTATATTATTTCAACCAAACCATGGGAGTCTAGGCTGACATGTATGTGAAAAGTTTCTAGAAACAATAGAATTTTAGTTTATGCTCCTACAATGTATAAGTTCACCTTGCCCTAAAATAACCCAGCAGAAATTTTGAGTTTGTAGCCTATCCAAATTCAAGATGAACAACACCACTAGACACAGTTTAACATAAAACTATGAAAAATACATAAACCGTGAAAGCCTTTCCCCATAAGATGTCTCGCATATTTAAACGCAATGTAACTAGCTATAGGATGATCCTACATGATTATTTGCGATTTTGAATGCCACCCTGAAATAAGATATGACTACAACAGTGGAACATAATAAAGCAATACTAGAAACATACAGCTTCTCTAAAACTATATCGCCCAATAAAATCCGAATTGTGCGCCTAGGGTGTTCCTCTACTAATTGTATGTTCTGGTGTGTTCTGATGTGTAACCGAATAGAAACACTGTCACTAGAGAGGAATAGTAGTTCACCTTGGCTGTATTTGACAAAATCTTTCCGAATTATGGGTCCGCAATGCTCTTCAGCTTGGTAATTTATTTAGCATATTACCATTTTGATTTGTGTAATTTCCAGACGAAAAGCGCGTATGACGCGCAAAATTATAAGCATGGTGCATGATAAGTTTTTTGGTTTTTTACAATGCAGTCATTTTTTGAAATCTATACAAATACAAAAAATATGTAGCTTCTCCAACTCTTTAACATTACGATTAACAGCTGCTTAAATTTCCCTGGACAAATAAACATTTAAAGTTGAAAGAGACAGAATCTGTTCTTCACTAACTCTCTTTTTAAATAAAAAAATCATTAAATTATTTATCCTAGACAATATCCACAAACTTGCAGATTTTTAGTATTTTACTTTCTAAATATTAGCATAGTAATATGATGGCCCATTACAGTAAAAATCTGTTTATGGCGCTTTCTTGATGAACCATTCAGATTGGACCTGGTTATTAAAGGAAAAATATCTGATAAACAATGATATAAGTTGAAGATCACCTTAAAATTGTTGACTTTCATAAATCTTGAACACAAATGAAATCAATGAAATAAAAAAATATAAATTTTAACCTGATAATTATGAGCTTTCTCAAAGTTTAGCACTACTTTACTTAAGGAAACATTAAATGTATACTTAATTAACTAAAGCTATAAAATAGATCAATCTTAGTCGTAAGTTTTTTTGTGAAACCGACTCCAGATAAAGATAAATCCAAAATAGCGCTTCGGACACATAAAGGGGCCTCGGTGGCCAAGTGGTCTAAGTAGTTACTACTGTAATCACTAGCCAGTCAACACTGAGGTTGTGAGTTCGAACCCCGCTCGTGCGGGTGCACTCGACTCCAATCTTTATTGACTAGGAGTGTCAGTTTTCCTATCGAAGGTCGGTGGTTTTCTCCGGGCACTCCGGCTTCCTCCGCCAATAAAAACTGACCGCCACGAAATAGCCCAAAAGTGGTGCTTAAAAGTGGCGTTAAAACACCAAAAATCAAAATCAAATCAAATCGGACACATAAAATTTATAATGTGTTATTTTCAATCTGGTTTTATATAAACGAATGAAAATAAATCAATCAACAAATCAACAACAACTAAAATGTTAATAAATAATAAATAAATAAATAAATAAATAAATGATCATCGGATACCAGACTTATGAAGTTTTGATTATCTACGTGAATCCCGCGTTTCGTTTCATAAGAAACATCAGTAGCGCCAATCAAAACCAAAAATTCCGAAAACTTGTGCCAATTACGGCTTCACTTTAAGTTAGCGTTTCGAATATTTATCAATATCTTAAAGATAGTTAATTTATAGAAAACAAACATACCGATGATAATTAGAGTTTTAAAACTATAAATAAATGAATAGATGAAAAAATATAAAAATACAAAAATACACAAACAGATATAAATGAATAAAAAATAGACCCGTATCATAACGTCTACCAATAGAACTATCAGATTCTGATCAAGGGTGAAACTGTTAGAAAATGTCCATTCTGACCATGTGCATGTTGATGATATCTGATATTTTATCTTTGTATTCCATGTTCGAGGCCTTTTTTAACCGAGATTATATTCGTGTGGTAAAGGAAAATAACTGTTTCCCATTTATACCATGTAACACACAATGAATGCGATACCCATATATTTACCATATAAACAGAAACAGACTTATTATTAGAGCTGTTGACTGCCATTGAGATTTTTAAATGTCTATTGCAAATTATGTTTATGTATGAATCTCATTATTTGGAGCTGTTCAAAAGTAACAAATCAATTAAAAAGAATACTTTTCTCAGGTATAACAGGTCTAGGTTAGAACAGCTGTGGTCAGAAAATTTTCTGAAGCAGAAGAAATGTTGAAAGGACTGTTCTATAAAAGTCCTTATGAAACAATTCTTCTGTCAGTTCATGAGACAGTCTCATTAAGATTAGAACTAATCCCAACGTTTCCCCAAAATACTGTCAGAGACAAAACTCCTCCCCTGAGAAATATGTTTAAATATTTTTTTTTCTCAAATTAGAATCTTTCAAATGATATTAACCTAATTGGTAGAATAAAAATTTAAAATAAAATTTTACCTTGGATTTGTTGCCGTTTAAACTATTCTTAAGAAATGAATCGCATTTTCTCAACGAAAAAATATTTAAAACATCCAATTACTAGGTAAATATACATTATCGCCAAAATCCACACTTTCGGTTAAAGCTAATTGTGTAAAATTCCACGAAATGTAATTTTTTACTATGTAAAGGGATTTAGAAAAGTTTCCTTATTTATGTTGAATTTTTCATCAGTATCAATTTAAATGTTTAAAAAGGCTGTAACAGAAACATGAGTGGGCTTACAGCAGGAAAGAAAAAATAGATAACGGAAAGTAGATTAACATCAGTCGTTATATATTCTCTCCTTTTTGAGTAAATATCTATAATTACTTTTATTCGGTAAAATCTATCAAATTTGAAATACTGTAAGAAAGTGTGTAAACATTGAACAAAAGCAGACTTTCAGTCTTACTCCTAAAATTCTCAATATTTAAATGTTTTGGTTATGTTTTAGGCAAAGAACAAAGCTGTAAACAATGAAATTATAAGACCAGAACAAAACCTAAAACGGTTGTCATATATACTGCCATTGTTGCACTAGCCAAACCATAAGTAGGTTTTAAGAGATTTTTTATCGAGCAATGCCAATGTTGTTTTATTTAGGATTTTTTCTGTGTATCAATTGAGTTTTGAAAAACGAAATCTACATATATCTGTTTTTATCATAGGTTCCATATCGGATGTGGCAAAGGGGACTTTTATTTTGCACTTCGCTACATGTGCATCCGTCAGTCAATCACACAAAAGTTTCCTGAATAAATTTTAATATAGCTTATCTCTATTATTTAAGTATTTGGTGTAAACTGTAAATTCAGAAATGTTTGCAATGTCTTATTATTTACTTGTAATCAGAAGTCTTTTTTTGGTATTGTAATATAATTTGCTGCCCTTTAGAATAAGTAATTTTTGTTTCATTCCTTGTCAAAGGAGACAGTTCGCTACATGTGCGTCAGTCGGTCAATCACACCAAAGTTTCCTGCATAATTTTCGGTATAGCTTACATGTATCTCTTTTAATTGAATATTTGGTATATACTGTAAATTCAGAAATGTTTGCAATGTTTTATTATTTATTTGTTATCAGAAGTTTTTTGGTGGTTTTATATAATTTGCTGCCCTTTGGAAAAAGATGTTTTTGTAACATAAAGTATTGTCCCCCATGAAATATTGTCCATAGGTCAAATTCCATATAAAATATTTTCTGCGGACACTACTTCATAATGAAATACTGTCCAAGACAAGATACTAAAGAAAATGCCTGTACCAAGTCAGGACTACGACAGTTGTTATCCATTCGTTTGATGTGTTTGAGCTTTTGATTTTGCCATTTGATTATGGACTTTTCGTTTTTAATTTCCTCGGAGTTCAGTACTTTTGTGATTTACTTTTTATTGAACCGCTTATTTGCTTCATATACTTTGTCTTGATTGGTAATGGGCTTTTCATAAATGACTGTCATTTTCCGATAGTTATAACTGTTCCTATTTTTTCGCCTACCTTTTCCATTTTCAGGGGAAGAAGTTTGCATGTTTGGCAAGATGCGACATTTCAGGAGTCCAATATAGTTCACACTTAAAAGTATTCTTTTTCCTCGGTTGAAGTTTTTCAGCTGTTTAACTATTGTGTTACAGAAAGATGGCATAAATAAGCTTATGTTACCGACCGATAACGTTTCAGACTCCTTACATTTCTTTTCCGTCATTGCCAACAAGTTTTTCACACTCTGGAATGTCCATTTGTGTGATTTGTTAGAGTGATCATTTCAGGATGAGGCTTACAGAATTGACTATCCTTGTTCTTTTTGAGCATACAAGTATGTGCTAGTTTTGATTTCAAGCGTTTGATTTCATATTTTAGTATGATTTAGAACATTGGCTGATTGTGTGGCTGTGTCCTCACTGGACTTAAATCTTTTGATTGAAATGTTTTTATTCACAGTCATTTGGAATCTTTTTACTTGTACAGTTGGAGATAGCATTCGGTTATCAACATTCTTTTTGTTTGTGTTCCCACAAGTAATGATGCTTTAAGGCCAGTTTTATATTTGTGCATGACAAGTGCTTGTTATATCAATGTTTTCAGTATTTTCACTGCAAATTCTGATATGCTATTTAATGTTCATTTCTGAGTCTTTTTACAGCAGATTCCATTGAGTGTATAGCCAAAGGTAATATCTTTGGTTAGCTTGCTTGTTAGCTGAACCGTGAAGTCATTGTTAGGTTAGGTAAACTACCCTACTTTAAGAATAGACTAGTCCGACAGAAAACCAATCGATCTGTCTGTTGGACTATGCTACTTCGAAAGGAGGTTAGTATACTTGACCTAATAATGACTTCACGGTTCAGCTAACAAGCAAGCTAACCAAAGATATTACCTTTGGCTACACACTCAATGGAATCTGCTGTAAAGCCTTTACAATATATTTGCTTCTTTTCTATTTGACCAATTCCTTCTGACGTAATATTTTACAATCATATTGATCTCAACGATAAACTGTAAAAATATAGGACAAATTAATGTCAACACATCTAAGGGCTGGAAAGAATTTAGAAATCAGGCCAAGAAGAGGGTTTTCATAAAGATATGCAAAATAAAACTCACCTCTTCTACACTTAAAACCCAAAATAGGCTCAATAAATACAATCAAAATGAAAACTAAGTCGGGACAATTTTAGATGTTGATTATTTGCTACTTAACGTCCAATAGCAAGTGAAAAGAAGACATTTCAACCTTACCGGTACAACACATTATTCTGACTCTGTGCCTACACGTTTTTGGTCTTACTTTTAAATAATGCATGCTAATCACAGTAGAAACTAATATCAATTCTTTGGTTTCAACTGGTGCGGGATAAAACCAAAGACATTACAGACTCAAGAGGAGCATACTACCATGAGACAACAAATTTCGGAGACCAGTTGAAATGGAACCAAAATTAACAGACAGTTATGAAAACCTATTGATTTAAATGATATCTCTCCATTATTTACACTGCATGAGTACTAATACTGGATCCCAACTTTTTTGTAAGGTGTTTGTTGCTCAACATTTGTTTTACAGTGTTTTATGAGAATGTTTGTCGTTTACTCTTTTTTTGGCGATATGTGTCTTTTAAAAAAAATTCTCCAATAGCATCTTCTTACTGATTTTTATCAACATATTCTTTGGCTATGTCCATCAGTGTCTTTTATTTCTACGTTGGTATATTCTTACTGAATTTATGTACCAGAGACTACTTTTGTAAAGTTACAAAAAAATCTGAAACTATCTGTAAAAGTGATGACCCTTTGTTTTAACATAGACATACAATACAACATTTAACATTGTCAACTAGGTGAAATCTTCTGATGTCACATGATCCTCTAATTTTCATCGGAAATTCCATATTAGGATCTCAATTCTCAAAAATCACAATCTTCTTTAAAAATAACACCTGCAAATTATCCTTTCAAGAAATCATACAGATTACGATGTTTAACAACTTCATAGTTGTACTATAAAAAAAGGAATTATCACCCATATCTGGGACATCATTAATTTTCAACATATTGACTTCAATTTCGGACCTCCGTTGTCCATAGAATCTTATAAGATAATTCTTCAATCCTTCAAACCATATCCAAAATAAATGGAGAATGTGTCCCCATGGACACAGATGATGTCCCCGCTTGCATACAACATTATAAAGGGACATAACTCAAGAACAATAAAAGTGACGATACCCAAATTTGTACTTGATCTGAGTTTTATGGTAATAAGTATTGTGTATAGGTTTCATAATGTTTGGTTGGGGCAAACTAAATTTACAGAACGGAAACTAAAATTTTGCAATTTTTTGATTTATAAAGGGGCAAAACTTGATAATGATTAGCATGACGCCACAAAAATTCAACTTGATCTGTGTTTTGTGCTAAAAAGCATTGTGTATATGTTTCATACTTTTGGTTGAGGCAAACTTAACTTAGAGAACGGAAACTAAAATTTTGTAATTTTTCCATTGATAAAGGGGCATAACTCTAGAACGGTTAGAGTGACCCTACCAAAATTCAAACTTGATCTGTATTTTGTGGTAATAAGCATTGTGTAGAATTTTCATAATATTTAGTTGAGACAAACTTAAGTTAAAGAACGGAAACTAAAAATTTTGCAATTTTTCCATTTATTAAGGGGCATAACTCTAGAACGGTTAAAGTGACGCTACCAAAATTCAAACTGGATCTGTATTTTGTGGTAATAAACATTGTGTATAAGTTTCATAACATTTGGTTGAGGAAAACTCAAGTTAGAGAACGGAAACCAATTTTCGGACGCTACGGCGGGGGCATAAAAATCAAAAATGAGAAGCAATATCTCTGTTTTTGAAAAAGCAGAGGCATGTGGTATCTCAATAGATTATATAGCCATGAAAGAATTGTCATTCTCTTGTATAATATGTCTCTGGCATTAGAAACTTACTTTATGGCATATAGAGACTTATTCTATGGCATATTAAAGGATCAAAACTCCACAAAAGCTCAATAGTGTTTATTCAGTATTTTTATTATTTATGCACCTTGAAATTTTCCTTTACTGATTTGATTATACATTTCTTTTCATAAATTGTTAGAACATTTCAAGAGGACTAGATGCATACTAGATCATTCTATTAGAATATGTATTTTTAATTTTCTAATGACACCAATGTTTTTACTTCTACACTGTGTTCAAAAATAGTGTTGAAAGTCAATTATTTAATTACAGCACATGCTTTGAACTTTTGTCAATCATTCCCATAGTAAGATTGGTCAAGATTCTATTATTTGCAATTCAGTGAAGTTCTATCAATCTTATTTTTGCACTGTTTTTTCTCTCGCAATTTGCAAACTGAATTTTTTTCTTTTTGAATTCACAATTTGTTGGTGTCCTATATAAATTTAAAGCAATGACTTGGACACTTTACAGCTGTACCTGTATTATATTTATCAGTGTCTGTCAGTGGAAATTTTACTTCAGTATATAAATTGGTTGAATGCATTACTCCCACCATGTTCTTATATTTTATGCAGATTTTTTTTCAGTATGTCAATTCTAACCACAAAGACAGCAAAAAATGAAACCGCTAAGATGTGTCCCTGTATAGGGTAATAGTTTAAAAGTTCAGTTTCGGTAAATCCATATTGCAATGGACATCTGGCAATCAATTGTGGACAATCAAACTTGTTCAATCTTACAATGAATGCTTTAAGCTAAAAGTACATCTTCAGCTGATAATTTCAATGGTATTTTTAGGATTGTAGTAAAACTCTGAATTTAGATCATAATCTGTAACAAATAATATTCAAAAGCAAAAAACAATGATTTTATTATTTGACTTGAATATTCTGAATCTGAGTTCTTTAACTGTATAGCAAGCAAACAAAATTTTGCACTTTTAATACAAAATGTGCATTTACATATGCAATCTATATAAAGATAAGTATGGATTTCGTATAAAATGAGATTATAATATATGCTTATAATAAAATGTAATACTTTTAGCACTGGCCGGTATATTTTGATCAAAGCTGAGGTATTTGTTACTACAAATTAATTGCACATCCAATTTTTTTTTATCAGATTTATAACCAATATTGACATTTTGCAGTACCTCTAAACAGTCTGCTAGGGCTTGAGCTTTCATTAGCTTGTAATCCTATGTAAGTATCTGTTGAAAAAGTATATCATGATGTTGTCTAAACTTTGATGTAAAAATTTAAAAGTCCTAGGCCTATACTGGTAATCTTCATTCCTTTGAAGAATGTTCATGATTAGAATTTAACTTTGTGGTAACTTTATTAATTAACCAGTATTTAATCATACAATTTCATGAATCTACTTCACTGCTAAATTTTTTTTCAATCTGAGTATTTTTACACTTTACTGATAATTTAACAGAAAAAATAACAATAATGTCTGACACAGAATAAAGTTGGCAGTCTTTAAGTGGGAACAAAACAAATTTTAAATGTCTTTTAATTGGAAATGCTTGCTCTCATTTTTGTAGAAACGACAACATACATTGTTAAAAACATTCAAAATAGCTAAAATATACTATATGATATAAAAATGGGTTTTATTAAAATAAAATAAGACAAAAAATACAAAAATACAGCACCTAAACTTATAAAATGAAATATAAATGTTTGGATTAAGTCTATATATATCACAATAATACACAATGAAATAAAAATAAAAAGCATAGTAGATTTATTCAACCTGTTGTCATGACAACCTACAAAACATATCAGTATTCATGACAACCTTTAAGGTTACACAAATGTTTTAAAATAAGGAGTATAAATGAAACAATGTATGACATTTGCAATAGAATTAGTCAGCTTAAAAATTGAAACATAAAGTTTTAAAATAAAGTTTGTTTTTTAATTTTTTTATTGAACTGCCTACCAACGCCTTGGTTTATATCAACACTAGTAAATGAATTTAAGTCTTAAATGGTCATTTTGATCTCAATATCCTCTGAAATGTCTGAAACTCAAAAGTTTATGACTTGTTAAAGATCTTAAGTTACTTTTCAGATTTATTCTTATTTTAAATTCAGTACATTTTTTGTACTGACATTTTGTTTACAGTCAATCATGTACTGTTAAGTGCCTACAAAGTTTACTCATGTTACCGTTTAAAATAAAAAGATAGGCAGTTTTAATATAAATGGTATCTATGGTAACAAAATACAGGAAATATACATAAAAATATTGTTTTTAAAAACAGAAAGATAGAATGGCATGAATAATAAAAAGGAAAGTATCTACAAAAAGGCATATCAACACCTATTTTTGACAATATTAATTACTGAAATGCAGTACAATTACAATTAAAATGTCAAAATTCAAACACTTTGACATTCAAATATTTAAAGACACATTTCACAAAATGATTTTGCATATTTAACAAAACAAATGAAACGAACATTCAATACATTAACAGATCTGCATCACTACCATATATGGAATTAAATAAAACTTAGTGGCTTGTACAAGTTGGTTAACTTCATTCCAATTCATAGCTAAGCTGGCTATTAAGTTATTCACTGTTATAATCATATAAATTCATTCATTGTATACAAAATGTGTAATTTTACAATTTGGTTAACTTCATTCCTAAAAATAGTTACTTTTCAGCCTTCCGAAAATTATCAGCTCCTATAACCATTCAGTGAACTTATTCTCTCTTTTAACTACCATTGCTGGATAAAAAATTGTTCTTAAGAAAAATTCTTTTTGAGAAAGTTCTTACTTTTTCATTATAACTATCGCTTATCTAAAAAATCTCATAGCTTTAAAGCTATGGAAAATTGAAGCAATTTTATTCGTAAGGAATTTTCTCCATACATCTTAAAATTCTTTAAAATCATTTGATTGGTTCAACCCTATACCATCCACAAACCAATCAAAACAAGCCATCTAAGTATTCCTAAATATGGTAGACAATTTGTTCACATTAACAAGATCACACATGCACATTAACAAATATTAACAGATTTTCACACTTTTATTAAAAATTATTGTCATTTAACAATTTAGCTAGAACAAGGGCGCACATTGAAACCTCTAACTGCATCTTCTGGAGCGCGTAATGGCCCCTTGTCCATGAAATAAATATCATAAATACAACCACTAAAGGTTTCTTTATATCTATTGGATGTCATAGTCTCTACAGAGGATACTCCTCCTAAAAAAAAAAAGATAAAAAAATCAATTATAACCAAAATCATGCAAGTCTCAACCCATTTTCTTCTAATTTAATTGACGAGGGTCCTATTTAAGAAAATATCAGTTGGTGCAAGATTTAGAAATCCTGTAAATATATTGGAAAATAAAACCCAATACCAGCTGTTTTGCCTCAGGGATAAGGTAAATATATATTTTTTGGCAGGTTTTTATTTTTACAATTTCAATGCATTAACCTTTTAAGGGTGTTAGTTCACACATAAAAAGATAAGACTTGGTAGAGACAGTTCATTCACGTGACATTTTCCTGAATTTAATGTGACTTTCTATACAAGAACACACAATCCCACAGGCTTAAATTTTCACTTTACAGTATATGTACTGATTTGAACACCATTAAAAATTAAATTGCTTTGCCGATGCAGCTGGATACGACCGCAGAGGTCCAACCCTGATCAGTTGGGGCAAAAATGGACACAAATTATTCGCGCTTGATACAGGTCTGAATTTGGATTGTAATTAAATATTTGACACATAATAAGTTTCTGACACAGAATAACTGTAGTCAAAGAACTTATAATTGGTTATATTTTTTGAATTTATATTCAAATTTTTTGCTTTTGTGCAATACACTATGCTGTTGCGAATTATACCCCTCCCCCCAAAAAAAAAAATAAAAAAATTTTAGCCCCCTTTTTTTTTGATTTTGTGCAATACACTATGCTGTTGCCAAATGACCCCCCCCCCCCCCCCCCCCCCCCCCGCCTCCCCTCCCCCCGAGAAAAAAAAAAATATTTTAATTTCTGAAATCTGAAATGAGAAAAAAAAATGCTCCCCCCCACAATTTCTTTTTTACCCCCCCCCCCCCAATTTTTTTTCGCCTCCCCCCTCCCCCTTTTTCAAAAAAAAAATTCTTTCCCTCAAGATATGGTCATTATCTCAATTCAAATTTCAAATGGAGTTTGCAACCATAATAACCCATTTAAATACATCATAAAAGTCTTAAAATAGAAAATGACATACATAATCATGTCTAAAATTAATATTCCTTAATCAGCATTTTTAATAGTAACTTCTAAAAATAAATTGACAGCTAATCACCTCAAGACAATACAACATTTCTTTATACAAAATTTAAAAGCAGTGTAATGGTGGTAATCCAAACACAAAACATTGTAATTAAAAGTAATTGTCCATTAACAAGGAAACCCTTGTTTTTCCCTCTTTTTTGTCCCTAATTCCTAAACGGTTTGAGCCATTACCCCCCAAAGCCAATCCTAACCATCCCTTTGTGGTATGGAAACTTGTGGTATAATTTCAGAGAGATCCATACACCGTTCCACAAGTTATGGTCTGGAAACTAGAATAAACTGCTTCGCTGAGCGCAGCTAGATACGCCCGCAGAGGTCCGACCCTGAACAGTTGGGGCAGAAATGGACACAATATTCAAGCTTGATTCAGGTCTGAATTTGGATTGTAATTAAATATTTGACATATTATAGGTTTCTGAATAAATGTATTCAAAGAAGTTAAATTGGTTATATGAATTGAATTTATATTCAATTAAAAATTTCTTGCTGTTGTGCAACACTTAGTAAATCTGTTGTCAAGACTATAAACAAATAAAGTTCAATTAATTCTCAATGCCATATTAGAAATTTATGAAAATAAAAAGGGAGCGTACATCAATAGATATAAACAATTCACCAAAGTTTCATAAGAATTGGTGACAGCATTTTTGAGTTATTGTCTGAAAACTGGAAAATCACCCTTTTTTTAATGAATAAAACCCCATAACTCAGAAATGTTAAATGTAAAATTTATAAAATTCTAAAGAGAGTTTACATCAATACATACAAACAATTCACCAAAGTTTCATAAGAATTGCTGAAAGCATTTTTGAGTTTTTGTCCGAAAACTGAAAAATCCCCCCTTTTTTTATGGATAAAACCCTGTAACTCGGAAACGTAAAATCTAAAATTTATAAAAATCAGAAGCGAGCTCATGTCAATAGATATAAACAATTCACCACAATTTCTTGCAAGTTGGTGAAAGCATTCTTGACTTATTGTCCGAAAACTGGAAAATCCCCCTTTTTTTAATGAATAAAACCCCATAACTCGGAAACGTAAAATCTAAATTTTATAAAAAACGAAAGGGAGCTCACGTCAATAGATATAAACAATTCATCAAAGTTTTATGCAAATTGGTTAAAGCATTCTTGAGTTAATGTCCGACATGTTGACGACGGACAGACGGACGGACAGACGGACAGACGGACGGACGGACAGACGGACAACGGTATACCATAATACGTCCCGTAAACGGGCGTATAAAAATGCTTATTTGGGGCCCTTTTTAGCCCCTAATTCCTAAACTGTTAGGACTATAACCCCCAAAATCAATCCAAACCTTCCTTTTGTGGTTATAAACCTTGTGTTTAAATTTCATAGATTTCTATTTACTTATACTAAAGTTATTGTCCGGAAACCAAATGTCTTCGGACGACGCTGACAATGACGACGACGTGATACCAATATACGACCGAAAAATTTTTTTGCGGTTGTATAAAAACAGTTATAAGTATCATTCATAATTAACGGACCGAATGAAAGAATATAAAGTCCACAATTATATAATTTTCATGTCAGTTATCATGGTTATAGATTTTTAAACAAAGAAGTATTTGAAACTTTAAAAATTTGAAATCAGGATTTAAAAAAAAAAAAAATAGTTCAATGATTTTTTGGTGTTTCATAAAGCAAAGTATGAACTTTTCTAAATTAATAAAACTGAGGTCAGGATTTTTATCCACATATCAAAATAATTTTCAAAAAGATTTTCTACAGTTTTCTTCAGTACTGAACAAGACAGAAAAGTACAAGATAGTGAACTATTTTCCTTGTTGTTCTACCTTTAGAAGAACCCTATATGTATCTATGATGCTAAATTATTCCTTTATGGTACCCATCGCACAGTAAACATACCTATATAAAGATTACTGTCTGCATTAAGCATCTGAAGTATTCCTTGTGAGGTACCCTCAACTACAGTTTCTTGTTTGTTGTCAATCTTCAGTGTACCCTGACGTCCCAACCTGTCAAAAATATACATATTTAGTATTAAACAAATGAAGAATGTGTTCATGGGACACAGATGCCCCCACTTGTAAATAAACAGCAAATTCAGCAATTTTTCCACTTAAAATGAAACATAACTCGAGAACAGTGAAAGTGATGCCACCCAAATACAAACTTCATCTGTGTTTGTTAGTAATAAGAATTGTGTATATGCTTTATAACATTTGGTTGAGGCAAACTTAAGTAAGAGAACAGAAACAGAGGGGAAAGGGGGGGGGAGGGGGGGAGGGAGGGGGATGATTGAAAGCAAAGGCTGGAAAGCAATTTTATATCAAATTTTTATTCATTATTTCTAAAAAACCTTTTCCACGCACCTGATGGCAAATAACAAATGTAAGATTCCTATATAAGAAATAACTCTCAAAACTTGACATGTCAGTATAGACATGAAAGAGATAAATATTTAAAAATTCCCAGTAAGTATGTTGTAAAATTGCACCTGAACATTTATTAACTTTGAAAAAGCTTAAAATCTGAATAACACCTCCATAAATGAGCTTATTCAGGGGCTCAGGTTCATTCTCTTTCTGATGATAGAGCTTTTAATGCCATTCAAATGCTTGTGAAGACAATGGGAGAAAAAATGTATATTGTGTTGTGAACTTCAGAAAAAAAAGAAGAATGGAGTATGTGTCCATGGGACACAGATGATGCCCCAACTAGCATATAAATTTATAAAGGGACATAACTCAAAAACAGTAAAACTGACTCCACCCAAATTCGAACTTGATCTGAATTTTGAGTTGATAAGCATTGTGTATAAGCTTCATAACATTTGCTTGAGGCATACCAAAGTTAGAAAAACTGTAGAATTTCAAGAGGTACGGACAGACAGACATACAGACGGACAAGGGTAACATGTTATGCCCCCTCTGCTGCGGCAGGGGTATACAAATACAAGGGGGCAAATGTTTTTTTCTGAGTGGTATCAAAAGTACAGATTGGCTCATAATACATCTGAGAGGTACCCATTTTTTGTTTCTGAGGGGTATTTTCTTGTCTAAATATATAAAAATGAGGGGTTGAAGGCACAATTTGGCATCTGAGGGGTTTTAAGCCAAGCATCTGAGGGATTAAAATTTGCCTGAAAATTGTCTTAAGGGGGTTTTCGACAAGGTAACTATACACACCCACCCCTCCCTGTTCAGAGATTAAATGATATAGCCCAATGCTATAATATCTGTCTCTCATGAAGCAAATATTTGATAGGAACCAATACTGTAGTATATCTTTCAGTGTAAAATCATAATTCTAATTTTCATGCTATTTTCACATTTCTTGATCGGTGTGAGAAAAATATTCCTGATCTCTAGAGAAAACTTTGTTCTCGGCAAATGATTGGTCAAAATTTAATTATCACGTCAAAGTTTCTTGGTTTCTTCTGAATTTCCTATTGTGACGTCATAAAAAAAGAAGACCATGCCTGATGATGTCACATAAAAAGAACACAATTTTCTGCAAATCTTTGAAAAGGAAGGATAACTTTGTTTAGATATCGAATGAAAATCATTAGAGAAACAGATTCCACCACTATAACTCTTGTATTAAGATATTTCTCCACTCTCAACAGTAAAATTTTAATTATTTGAAAAGCTCGGCTAGCCTCACGCTTTAAATATTAAAATTTAACTGTCTTGAGTGGAGAGATATCATAACACACTTGATGCAGTTGTGGAATCTATATTTCTCTCATTTGATACTAATATGATTAAGGGACTTTATGAGACAGACTTTGATTGAAATTTGTTCTAAATCCTTATCACATTTAAAATATTCCTTACCTTGTAACTTCAATGGTATGGCCATAGCCATCATTTACTTTCTGTAATGACCTTATTACAGCTGGTCCACTTCCAAGGTCGTAACTGAAATGCAAATAACAGATTCAAACAAAGTTACAATAAGAATAGACCAAAGAACTTCTAAAAAAATTTCATATGCCTCAATGAAAATGAAAATTTTAAAAGATTTGTTTTGTGAAATGATTCTACTTAAGAAGAGAATATCTACAAATTTATTCTTCTGGGTTATTTCTACCAAGACCTTATTTTTATGCCAAATGACCCAATAACCAAAGCAAAAACAAACTTTAATTGCTTATATCCATGCCATTTGAACCCTGGTGGATAGTTGTCTCATTAGCAATCATACCACATCTCCTTATTTCAATATAAAGCCAAATATAAGAAGTATATTTTAAATAAAAAATTAAATGAAAGGTTGAGGAGAATTACTTATATTAAATCATGGATTTTTTTCCTTGTTGAAGCCACATTACACTGCAGGCATTTTCAGGGTTTCCAAAATTACGGACAATTGAATGACACTTCGTACCCCGAAAATTTAACCACAAATGTGAAATTGTCTTTCCCTCAAAACGAGCGATCATAATCATCCAAGTTAATTATACGATGAGCAGAATAGAAAAAAAAATATGATGGTCTACCTGAAATAAATTGGGCATTTGACAAAAATGAAATGAATCCTGACTTGAAAAACTACAAAGCTTTGGTACATTACCTGTATTCTATAAATCCATCTTTTAGACCAACTGATAAATAGTCCTTTGACCGACTAATTCCCCCTGCAGTAGCCTGGCCCTGGTAGAATATAAGACCATTAGGTTCTGTGGTCCTGATAGTCACTTTGACAATTTGCTTGTCTTCTGTCTGGACCAAGAAAGACTTGTCAAACTCCAAGAAACCATCACCTGTAACACTGATCTTTTCTCCTAGTGGGGTTGCTGTTCAGATAATAAAAATTAGAAATTTTAAAATATTTAAGGGAGTACCCAACACTTTGACTAAAATAGATTTGTTTATATCCACATCATTTGAACTTTGGTGGATAGTTGTCTCATTGGCAATCATACCACATCATCTTATTTTTATATGGATTGTTTAATTTTCATGAAATTTTGACAAAATATTTACTTTGACCTGTTGATTAAAATATAAAAATTTCAAGAAATAATTTCGTTGAATACATAGCAGTTTGACCAACACTAATTTTGATCATTAAGAAGCTTGATTTCTCTTTTCTTATAGTATGTGATTAAAATGTTCAGTTGATTTTCAGAGTTAACTCCCCTAGGTGTTCTGTACATTTAAACATTAAACATTTATACATGATCTTAAGATAACTAATAAACAGCTGCGCCATGAGCGCATGATACGCCCGTCGTCTTGTATGTGAATTTTTATGCAATAATCATAAATAGTTTCTGACATACGGCGCGACATGTAAAAACTCAATATCTCTAAAATAAAATTTTGAATTAAAACCAAAAAGTATACAGATCTTTAGGTTAGTATAACTAAGAAGTGTGTAAAATTATAAGCAATAATCATAATTCGTTTTTGAGATAAGGCGCGACAAGTGAAAACCCCCCTTTTTAAAAAAAAATCAATATCTCTAAAATAAAATTTTGAATCAAAACCAAAAAGTATACAGATCTTTATATTAATATAACTAAGAAGTGTGTAAAATTTTAAGCAATAATCATAAATAGTTTTTGAGATACGGCGTGACATGTGAAAAACCCCTCCCCCTTTTTTTACAAAATACTCAATAACTCAAAAATAAAATTTTGAATCATCATCAAAAAGTATACAGATCTTAAGATTAATATAAGTTAGAAGTGTGTAAAGTTTTAAGCAATAATCATTAATTGTTTTTGAGATACGGCGTGACATGTGAAAAAAAACACACACCTGTTTTAGTTACTAAGTCCCGTAACTCAAAAAGTTTTAATCTTATTTTCACCAAAAAGTATACAGATCGTTTGACCATCATAAGAAACAACTATATAAGTTTCATGAAATTTGGATAAGTCGTTCTCAAGTTACGGTGTGACATGTTTACGCCGGACAGACAGACGGACAGACAACATTTGTATACCATAATACGTCCCGTCAAAATTTTGACGGGCGAATAAAAACTGTTATTTGGTAAATTGGTTTTGTAAAATTTGGAGTATTAATAAAAAAATTACTTAAAATAGAAATTTTTAACAGAATCTCAAATTCTAAATAATGGCAAAAAATTTTATTGACAAAAATTCAAAAACAAGAAGAGCGAACATCCTTAACAAATGTTTTTTTTTTTTTTAAAGTACAACTTGTGTTATTGTTTGCCTTATTTCCAGTGGTAAATATTATACTTTAATTATTTTTATGCATAGTCAGGTTTTATCCCATAATAATAAAAACAAGAATACCCCCTTTTTCATGCTTAGTTTACTCCCACTACTAATTAAAATTATTGCTATTTGATGTATTTTTCCTTCGATCTTTTTTTGTAATGATTTTTCATATCATTCTTCTCCCTTGAGATAGAAAACTATCGCTAGTATCTAAGGCTGATAGCAACAGCATATTGTTTCTCAGTCAATAGAAAGAGAACTTCATTATATGAATTCCCGATTCAGAATTTTTTTTTAAGTGAATTCGATATATTGAAACTTCAAAGTATGAGCAAACAGAAAGTATTTATCTTACAGATCAGAATAAAGAGCTGCGCCATGAGTGTTTTCAACAAATAAAGTTCCATAATTTATAGATATAAACCAGTCACTAAAATTTCATGAAAACTGCTCAAAGCATTTTTGAGTTATTGTCCGAAAACTAGAAAATCCTCCATGTTTTATGAATAAATCCCCATAACTCAGAAATTGAAAATCTAAAATTCACAAAAATCGAAAAAGGGAGCTTGCATAAATAGATATAAACAATTCACCAAAATTTCATGAAAATTGGTATAAGCGTTTTTTGAGTAATTGTCCAACATGTTGACGACGGACATGTGGTTTACCATAATATGTCCTGTAAACAGATGTATAAAAATGATCTGATTAAAATACATTTTTGCTTACAAGGATCTGAAAATGTTCCATTTTACTTTCTGTTCTGGTAAATATAACATCAACCAAACAAATGTTAGCCTTCAAATTTTTGAAGGTGTGTATTAATCCAACAAAACCAAAGGATCCCGAAAGTAAAGCAAAGCTTGGACACAGTATTTGTAAATTAATCAGATTGGTTATCAAAGAATAACAGTGCTGTATTGGAATATTTGTCACAGGAGCAGAGCCAGCAAAATGGATATTTGCGACTGTCAAATCTCACATTGATGGTGGCAACTCTTTAAATACAATACTGTTATTCCTAGTATGCTTATGCAATACTCTTAAAATTTTCAAAATTAAACATTTCAAATATCCGGTAAACTTTGACTATGATTGCTCAATGTTGTTGCCAATGACTACGACAGTCAACCGTTGAATTGATGGCAGACGTCATTCAATCAAAATTGCCATTACATGCCAAACATACTTCCTTCACAATGAACACCAATATAACAAATGGATGGAAGGACAGATGGACAAAGTGAATGTAATAAAGGTATAAAGTACTTACTTCCTTCACAATGAACACCAATATAACAAATGGATGGAAGGACAGATGGACAAAGTGAATGTAATAAAGGTATAAAGTACTTACTTCCTTCACAATGAACACCAATATAACAAATGGATGGAAGGACAGATGGACAAAGTGAATGTAATAAAGGTATAAAGTACTTACTTCCTTCACAATGAACACCAATATAACAAAAGGATGGAAGGAACAGATGGACAAAGTGAATGTAATAAAGGTATAAAGTACTTACTTCCTTCACAATGAACACCAATATAACAAAAGGATGGAAGGACAGATGGACAAAGTGAATGTAATAAAGGTATAAAGTACTTACTTCCTTCACAATGAACACCAATATAACAAAAGGATGGAAGGACAGATGGACAAAGTGAATGTAATAAAGGTTTAAAGTACTTACTTCCTTCACAATGAACACCGATATAACCAAGTGGACAATCACATCTGTAGCCGTCAGCAGTTATACTACATGGAGCATTATTTTGACATGGCTGCTTGGTGATGCATACATTTATCTGGGTCTCACAATTCTTTCCTGGAAAAAAACATTAAGTTTGTATTCTGTTATTTTCTTAAAAGAGAGGCAAAAGATACCAAAGGGACATTTAAATTCATTTGTTGAAGAAAAATAAAAAACGAATAATGACATGGCAAAAAACGAAAACAGTTCAAAAGACAAACAACAGTATATAAAAAAAACCATAGAAACACAAAGACTGAGCAACATGAACCCCACAAAAAACCAGGAGTGATATAAGTCACATTGCAGTTGAAGGTACTTACGAAAAAGGACATTAAACATATCAATTCTCCTTTTTTTGGATGTGAGTAACGATATTTCTCCACTTATGAATTTTGATGTTTAGTCTTTCAACATCCTAGCTAAAAGAATGAAAATTTATTTCTACAATACAGCTTTTTCAAATTATCAAAGTTTTCAGGTTACCAATAACAAAATGTATAAACTTTCCACTGACAGACATGTAAAAGCTATATACATGTTCCTTAAATGACTGTGTAGACTGGGGTATAATAATGAATTAATAAGGCCATCCTTAAAAAATTCTTTGTTTGATGTTGCCTACCCATGCCTTGTATGGTTGGGTAGGTAGGTAGGGATTTTATTTTATTTTTCAGACAACAACATAAGTTACATGTTTTAAACAAGAAAACAACATTAGAACAGGAAGAAATCTCTAAAAAAAAATGCAAACGATTTGTCATAAATTTTTTTTGGGTAGGCTGCTTTTTAGTTGGGTAGGTAGGCAACATCACACCATTTAAATTTTATTTTTGGCCCAACCAATCATAAGTTAATTGAAATTGCTGGTTTATAATTGGTTGACTGATATGACATGTCTGTGTCTCAACTCATTAAATAAACTCATCATAGATACCAGGCTTAAAAAAATTTACACCAGACATGCGTTTCATCTTCAAAAGACCCATCAGTAATGCTCGAATCGAAAAGTTATAAAGGCCAAATAAAGTACGAAGTTGAAGAGCATTAATGACATGTTTTTGCAACATTGTGACATGTTGATTCAATGTTCAATTGACAGGGGATGCATGCACAGCAGGAAACAATTTAATTACCCTGTGAATGCACCCAGTTTCGTTCCTTTTAGAGGTCAAGCAATGCCCTCTGTTTACATTTTTTGTTTGTTCATCTAGATTAAGTTCTTTTAAAATAGATTTATGAGATTTGAACGTTGATTAACTACTGTTGCCTTGAAGAAGGAGGTTCACAAAGGGTCATTGTTGGCCCTAAAATTCTATGAAATTTAAATTCAGTAATATAATAGTAAACACTTGATGATAAGATATGTAAAAATATCTGACAAATACAAACTCATAAAGCTCTGACACATTATAAGACTTATGATGTCATTATGACTTCATGGAGAATTTTTTCTATTAAATTCAAAGTTAAGAAGTGCTTTAAAAAAAAGGGGAAAGGGGTTGGGGGGGTAAATGTTTTTTCTCAAAAAAACAAAAAAAATTGATTCCCAACCTTGAAGAAATAAATATTTTGAAACAGTATTTACTGTAAGGCTTCAAATCTTTGTATTCAATTAAAAAACGAAATTGCCAAAATAGCCTCATTTTGAGATCAAAACCATAATGTATTATGAGGCAGCAGTTCTTCTCAAAAAGATTTTTGGCTACAAAATGTCTAATACATTTATAATGAGAAGTTATATTTTGGATAAAGCTGTAGCCAATAAAACATTTAATTTTGCCAAAGCTATGTGAAAAAATAAAAACTTCACACAAGAACAAAATCTTGAAATTCCTGACCTGTGAATTTTGTAGGACAAACGCATCTATACTCCAAAGATGAAAGTCTTTCACAAGTTCCACCGTTCAAACATGGTCGACGATTACAGATGTTTCTCTCACCACAATCATGTACATTATATGTCTCCACAGCTGAACCAATCAAATCTACTTGTTTGGAATTAATTTTAACCTGTCAAAATGAGAAAAAAAAATAAAGTAAAAATCTGTAATAAGATGTAATAAGATTTCTTGAAACACATGAACACTGTTCAAATTAATCTCAGAAATTTGTACTTTTTAGACTGTTAATATTTTGATAATTCACACATTTTTAACTTCTTATTGGTCAACATTAAATTTCAATGTCATCGCTGTCCCATCTTATGGAACCAGATTACATTTCTAAACTCTGTTAAAAAAACCCTTGTATATCCAAAAACATCTAATACAATTTCTACTAAACAACTCACCTCTGATCAGATGATAACTCACCTCATCAACTCATTATCCCTGATCACATGACAATTGGCCTCGTGAACTCCTTACCTCTGATCATATGACAACTCACAATATGAACTCCTTAACCCTGATCCCATGACAACTCACCTCATGAATTCCTTACCTCTGATCACATGACCACTCACCACATAATCTCTTTAACCATGTTCACATGACAACTCACAACATGAACTCCTTACCTCTGATCACATGGCCACTCACCACATAATCTCCTAAACCATGTTCATATGACAACTCACAACATGAACTCCTTACCTCTGATCACATGGCCACTCACCACATAATCTCCTAAACCATGTTCACATTACAACTCACAACATGAAATCCTGAAACCTGATCACATGACAACTCACAACATTAAATTCTGAAACCTGATCACATGACAACTGACAACATGAAATCCTGAAACCTGATCACATGACAACCCACCTAATAAACTACTTAACCCAGATCACATGACAACTCACAATATGAACTCCTGAACCATGATCACATGACAACTCACTTTATAACCTCCTTATCCTTGACAACACGGCAACTCACCTCAGCCACACAGCCAACGAGACCATCAGTTATTCCCAGATTTTGTGGTAGTTTATGATCAGAGTCAGTGCCTCCAATGTATAACATGGTTCTTAGATCCAGACCGATTGTTGTTCCAGGTGATGTTGCTAAAAATGAAGTAAAATATTATTGATACAATATCTAAAGCCACTGATTACCTCCCTTCTTTAATTAAAATAATAAAGGGAAGTAATCGACCCTGGATTTCAAAATGAATCAGTTGTACCTGTACAAATTAAAGAATAAGTGAAAATGTGAGATTTGCTTTATCTCTGAAAAAAATGTTTACCATTTATTTGGTTCTCCCCCTTTTTAACTTAATAAAATTCTATAAAACTGTCTCAATTACACATTTTTAAAATCAGGCAACTGCACAAAAGGTCAAACTAGTACATTAATGTCCAAGTCTCTGTAACATGTCTGAAATCAAAATTTCTAAATTAAACTTCATTAACTTTGCAAATATATATAATTATTTTTTAATATTAATAGGAAGTAAGAAAATATGTGATGTAACCATGCAAAGTTACCATTATATTTTAACAGTTAAAGTGACCGTGAGTGAAAGATAGAATAAACAGATAACATTCATTATCTGAATTTAAAAATCTACCGACTATATTAGCCAACCAAGATTAGCTCAAAACTTGAAATAAATGATCAAAAGACTTAAGAGCAAGCAATGCACACCTGGTATCTCAGCCTGATGTCAAGAATGGCCACTTTCCTATCAAATGAAGCCTATTCTCAATTAAAATAGAATTTTAAAGTAGTAAATGACTCTGAACAGGACCTTTTACCCAAATTGTACATTTATCATTTCTTTTTTTTTACTGGTCACTGCAGCCATATTTGATGGTGTTTGATCATTACCGAATTTTTCTATTCTATCTCTAGTTTTAGGAAGTGGACTGTTAATTATTGTGCTTGAAAATTGAACATAAATTTGCAAATCTTAAAACATCCTAAAAATGGGGGAAACAAAAGAGAGGGATAGATCTGGGGTCTCATCCAAAATTCCAGTGAAAATAAACGTCAAACCCAAATTCCCGTGTAAATGATGTGTCCATTTCTGCATCACAATATAATTAAATCCTGAATTCCCGAAGATTTAACAGACTATCCCCAAATTCCCAAAGATTTAACAGACTATCCCCAAATTCCCACATATTAAACAGCTTAATCCTGAATTCCCGAAAAAAGTCCTTCTGACTCTCATGAAACCAAAGGAGCAATAAAACACATAAAAATGATTTCTGCCAATTTTCATGTGTTCCACTGTTCACAGCAGAACACATTTTAAAAATTAAAAGATGCCAGATGTAAAGTGTTGGACTGAACTCTTGGACCAGGTGAGCTAAAGGTTAAATGTTAAATTTTAAAGAAAAGAATTAAAAGGCAGACATCTATATTTTGAGTTAAAACTAGACTCTCATGACACCATGCAATGACAATCAATCTATTCATCAATTGGCCATTTCAAATTCTTAAGAGCATACATCAAGCATTGTGATTGGTTTAGAACCTTCTAAACAAATGGCATTCAACCAATCAAATTTTCAAGAGCAGACATCATGCATTGTGATTGGATAAGAATTTTCTAAACAAATGATTTTCAACCAATTGGCATGTTATTATTTTCATTTTTGTGTATGCATGTGTCAGCATGTCAGAAATAAACATTCCTACCAATATTTTGGAAAAATTAAAAGATATACTATTTTCAAATATATAGATTTAAACAGAAAAAAAGTCATTCTCATAAATTAAGCAATTCCTTATAGATGTGAAAGCTTTATATATACACTTTTGTCCAAGTTCCAAATATATTACTACGCAAAATTTAAAAATATCTTTGAAAGTCCATCATGTGATTACAGGTCAAAATAGCAAGGTTTGATCCAGTGTTAATTGCTGGTTCTCGCAGAGAGAAATGAAACAAAGTTTTTATTTCCTGTTATTAATTGACACATGTGATTTGGTGCTATAAAATATCCTATTCAAAAGGATATCTAACTTTTAGTTTGGAGCAACAGATATATGACAGGTGTCACTAGTAGAGCAGGTGCTGCTGACCCTTGGGGAACATCTCAAGTCAACCCTAGTTTTTAGTGGTGTAAGTGTTGCTCAATCTTCATATTTCTCTGCAGTGATTTATGGACTGTTTTTTGTCTCTCTTTTCTGATGATGAACTTTCAATACTATATTTAAACATTGAGTAAATGCTGCAAGTAATTTGCATTTCAAGCAGTAAAAGCAAGCTTTAATAAAGAAATTATGTTGAAAAAGTAATTAATATTACATGATCTGAATTTAACATGCACATTCAAAGTTATTTCAGAAAAAAATAAAATTCAGAACAAGACACAGAAAAAATTAAAAATGAATTAGTTAATATGCACATTCCAAATTATTTTTTGTTAAAAAAAGTTTGTACATTGACGGACACAAAAAAAGGCCAACATATTACACAACATATCTCTTATCAGTACTGTGTCATGATAATGTTTAAGACTACACAAAATGTTAATTGGCTTATTAAAATCTCAAAATATCTCAAATGTAGCGAAAACAAGACCATCCATTTACTACTTGGTGTGGGTTGGCACAACTTTACTTTTACTTTTTTATTTATTTGAACAATTTTTACAAACAAAATCTACTTTGTAATCTTTATCTCATTTAAAATAATTATTTCTCAGTTATTACAAATTTTTTCTTCTTCTAGACAAAAAAAAACAAACAAAACAATATGGGACTTTCTTGCAATATCAACTTATTCTCACAAGTTACTGAATATGTATACTTAACCACTAGTCAAATATCATTCTTCAAATATATTATTTAATTTTAAAACATTTCTATAATTTAATTTGAAAATATTTCTGAAACTTAAAATAACATTATTTCTACATTTTAAATCTACTTCCTGTACAAAAACCAAAGCGAAAACCCTACCCATGCATTTTCAATATTCAAGTTACAATGACCTACTTAAAAGGAATCTTTCTTTTACATGCAAAAATCTATAATAAAATGATAATGATTTATGAAGATGATTCTAATGATAAAACTAAGCACATCATAATAAAAATACCCACACCAAGTTAATGTACTGGTCTCCAAAGACAAAGATAAGCATACAAGCAGTACGAAAACACCATTGAAAATTCAATATCTGTATAAAGATCCAAGAGAACATTTTATATTAATAAACAAACAATTTTTCTATTGCCGATAATTGATGGACAAATTTTATTTGGGGTAACTGTTTTTAATTTAAAACAATGACCCATGCTGGTTGACAGCTTGTCTGTCAAGCAATTCAGACCTGTATTTTACTTAAAAATCTTCAGACTAAAATTGATTGTAAATATAGAATTGTTGACGACACATGATCAATTTTAGTCCTAAGATTTTTTTGTCAAACTTAGGCCTGTATCATAGAAACATAAAAGTTATTCTACATTCTCCAACTTCTTTAGTAAATTGAGGAATTTTCAATGGATTTTATATACTACTTTTAAAAAAACAAATATCAAGCAGTGCCTATACCTCTTCTGTAACGATAACGTCTCAACAGATGGTAGTTGTAGTAATTTCTATATCTACTGTTGTAGTAACTCCATGGCCAAACTGAGGGCAATAAAAGTCATAATTATCAACCATTAGTTGCTTAGCAACCAAGGTCAAAACAAAAAAATTTGTATTAAAAATTATCATCAATTGACTCAACTGAGGGAAATAAAAGTCTCAATTATCAACCATTAGTTGCTTAGCAACCAAGGTCAAAACAAAAAAAATGTATTCATTTTTACCATCAATTGACTCAACTGAGGGCAATAAAAGTCACAATTATCAACCATAAGTTGCATAGCAACCAAGGTAAAAAAAAAAAAAAGGAGATACGATTGGCCAGGCAATTTAATGGGTGGTGTCACATAAAATTGAATTAAAAAATTATAAAAATTTAACTGAATTGATATTTCTATGTTTTTCAGTGGTATTCAAAATATATATTTTCTAATCAGAGGATAACTATGTAGAAAATTATTTGTAGAAATAAAAAAAATTACTAAAGATAAGAAGTTTGCATCTGAATCAAGCAGATCAAATTTTTATAAAAAAAAACATTTTCACTTCAAACACAGATCTCAAAATTGCAAAAAGTTGGACTTCAAACATTCACAATTCCCTAAACCTCAAAATTAGATAAAATTATCTCACCTTTGACAGGCTCTTCATCATTAACAACAAGTGTTCCTTCCTGTCCTTGCTTAGAAGCAACAACCTTGACCCATTCATTGACTGTTAGCCTTCGTCTACTGCTGAGAACTGCTGGGCCTGAATAAAATTGAAATCTTTTTGAAATACTCATGAGAAGTATAATAACAAATTTGAAAACTAATAATCTCTGCTGACATACAATGAAAAATTGCTACCTACAGAATAAGTATAGCAAAAATAAAAACTTGCACTTTAAAAACTGATAGCATAATTTGTATGCAGCGTTTACAGAAATTGTAAAAATTTATCTCCCATTTTTGTCAATTTATAAAAAAATTGCAATGATAAATGCACATAAAAATTTCTGAATTTACAGTAATTATCATAGTTTAATATGAAATGGAACGTGGTCTACTCAATGATGTCATACAATTTATGTTGGTTATAGAATTTGATTTTGCATCAAAACTGTAAGAAAGAAAACACTGAACTTTACATTTTGGTCCTATGTTGACATTGTTCACAGCCTCTCCCCAATCAACACCAGTTTAGACTTACCATACTGGCTCAATCTTGTAACGTTACCTACCAAAACCAGTGTTGTATCTGACCTCCAGATATCCATTCCTCAGAGCCAACAAGATATCATCTTTTGATTTACCTGAGCCAGTGTTGTATCTGACCTCCAGATATCCATTCCTCAGAGCCAACAAGATATCATCTTTTGATTTACCTGAGCATGTATTGTATTTGAACTCCAGATATCCATTCCCTGAGCCAAGATATCCTCTTTTGACTTACCTGAGCCAGTGTTGTATCTAAACTCCAGATATCTATTCCCAGAGCCAACAAGATATCATCTTTTGACTTACCTGAGCCAGTGTTGTATCTAAACTCCAGATATCCATTCCTAAGAGCCAAAGAGACATAATCTCCAGTTCCATCATTATTTTGAGCGCTATACAAAACAATTCCGTTCTCCAGACTGTGTGGTTTAAACTCTAATTCTATCTTCATTTCAAACTTAGCTCCTTGTACTGCAGCATAGGCAGCAAATGAAGTCTTGTTGAATCTTGGAATGTTGATTCTTCCAACTGAAATAAATTCAAATCATCAAATTTGTGCACATTAAGGTGGTACATAACACTACAGTAAATATTTTGTCAAAATTTTAGGAAAATTAAATGAGCCAAATTAATTTTAGTCAAGGTGTTTGGTACCACCTTAACATAAGACATTTCCATGCATGTCTGTATCTAGAGTCAACAGTCATGGAATCTTTAAATAAAAATTATATATTTTAAATAAAAATAATAAATAATTTTATGATTTGCTGTACACATAATACCTTCAGGCTGTTTCAAAATTATTGATAGTGGTGGGGAAATAGGAGGCACTGAAATTAATTAATTGTGGGAGATTGTGCTTTCCTTAGAATTTTGTATGCTTTGATTTCATGTTTTTTTAAATAAATTATCCATATATCCATAGAAAATTTCTATTCTGTGAAAAATTTTAATTCCTCAATCACCAAAACCAATGAAATGCAAGTAAATTGCTATCACATGAATAATATTGATATTCACCTGTCAGACAACCCGGTCCAGAACTTTCCATTGGACAAATACAAGTGAATCCATTAGGAAGGTCACGGCACCGTCCAGCTGATCCACAAGCTCCTGTAAAAGACAAATATTTTAAAATCATAAGCATTCATGATTGAATGATTCTTGGTTTTTAACACCACTTTCAGCACACTTGGCTATTTTATGGTAGCCATTCTTATTGGTGGAGGAAACTGGAGTTCCAGGAGAGAACCCTTACCCTCCCACAAGAAAACTGGTAATCCAAGTTCATTGAGATTTGTGTCAAACGCACCTTGCTGCAAGTGAGGTTGGAAATCACAAGTTTATTGTTGACAGGGTAGTTATCACCAAGGGTCCGGAAACGGTCATATTTGCCAGTCATGTCCTAAGATAAAACTATTTGTCCTAAACGAGTAATTGGGATTTAGGACAAATTTTATTTTTTTACAGAAGTAATTTTGGTCATTTCATTGACTCAATGTTTGAAATCGGATTTCGTAATCGCCATTTTGCACTTGTGATCACTTGTTTTTGTTTATAATCCCTTTCCTGTAATAAAACTTCCACTACAGTAGTTTGATAATCCTGAGGGCCCTCCTAATATCTATATCAATGCCTCCGGGAAACATTGGCTAATGATCGCTAATCACTTTTTACCTGTGGTTTTAATTCACACCTGACAGTGATCACAAGCTCAGAATAATATCTTTAAAACATTAAAGTTCCCTGACAAGTGTATTCATTATTTATTTACTTTTCATCAAAGACAGTCATCAATTCTGATTTAAAAATTAAATCTAAATTTACGTAGAAAAAAGTATTTTTTCATGAGAAAACACATGTGCTTTGTTTACTATGTAATACGCATGCGTGAAATTGTCTTCAGCAAATTTAATATTTAATCGTAAAATGCAAATTGATTTCATGCTAAATTAAACGAGTGCAACTATTATCTGTTATATTCAAACACTTTTAAAGGTAATAAAATAAAAAAGCCATAAAAAGCCGGTGATTTCCTGTCAATTTGATAAACAAAACAAATCCCGGATATGAATCCGGAATTATTCGTACTTTAAATATCGCAAACTTCCGGTTTTAACTTTTGTCAAATCGAAAGAAACGTAAGCAATGTCTGAGAAATTAACCATTTTGAGTCATTAAAATCATTTCAATTTTAGACTGCTGACTTCCCTAAACTGTCCTTCATGGTAATGGTAAGACATTTACTTAGTAAATGCGATGAAACAGCAATACAAGTTCGTCATGTTCGTTGATGCTATGAATATAGTCAAATTGATATCGACAATTTGAAAAGGGGCACCAACTTTTCAAACATCTCAAAATGACCGAAATTGTCTTGAAAAATTTCCGGATCCTTGGTTATCACTGTAGATGAGTTACTTTAACTACTAAGCATTAAACATTCATGTTAAGTTTAAACATTTATAATTATAGATATATTCACATATACTCGGTAAAGTAAGAGCAACTAAAAGAAGTAAAACCAAGCATACAATCAGTGCAATATTGTGACAAAATTAACTGTTTTCTGAAGATTTTGTTGTGTATAGAAAACATAAAACAGTTAATTTTTTAACAATTCAACAAAAATTTCTCTGATTGTTAGCTTGATTTTACTTATTTTCGTTGCTATTACTTGACTGAGTACATGTACCAGAATGTCCTACCATACAGTAGGTCAAAAACTATATACTATGGAGTCAAAAGTCATTAATATGAAAAAAGGCTACTAAGCACATATTATGCTCTGAGTCAGACAGGGTCTCCCCAACACAACATAGACACAATTTATTACCTGGATAACATCTTTGTCCCTGTTGATCACATCTCTCCCCTGTATATCCTTGAGGACAGACACATCTGAATCCATCTCCTAAATTGGCAGGAGTACACCGAGCTCCATTAAGACATGGTCTGTTCTGACAGGCATCATACATCTCTATACCCTCTAGGGTAATAGCATCAGCTCCCAAGTTCAAGTTATCCCCGTTTCTCTCCACCTGACTAATGGCACCTAATAAAATAACAAGTGTTTAACAAATAAGTTCTGATGTAAAATTGATAATTGTTGTTTAAAACCTCTTTCGGCAATTTTGGCAATATCATGGGGGCCAAATTTTATAGGATGAAGATGGAGAGCCTGGACAGAGTCATGACCTTCAGCAAGAAAACTGGCAATTCTTGTAAGACTTCATAAAATTATAATGTATATTTTCCCTATATTTATGCCCTGGGGCATTAGGGAAGGTTAGTTGTATAGCAAACTGTGTAACCTTCTTTTATTAAAGAACTATTATCTTGTAAATTGTGCTTTTTTAAAAATTGATTAATTTGTTTTGAAAATTAAATGAATAATATACCTTGCATCGCATATTAGGAAATCAAAATAAGCTTTTGATTACAGTAGTTGTCGTCTGTTTATGTAGTTCATACATGTTTCTCGTTTCTCGTTTTTATATAGATTAGACCGTTGGTTTTTCCGTTTGAATGGTTTTACACTAGTAATTTTTTGGGGCCCTTTATAGCTTGCTGTTCGTTGTGAGCCAATGCTCCGTGTTGAAGGCCGTACTTTGACCTATAATGGTTTACTTTTATAAATTGTAACTTGGATGGAGAGTTGTCTCATTGGCACTCATACCACATCTTCCTATATCTATTTTCTTTAAAAGTATAATTTCATTGTTAGTTATCATCGTATGGCAAACCAACAGCAAATAAAGATGTTTCTTTCGCTTGTCTTTTTTGCATACTGTAATTTAAGTCCTTTATTTTTCGAAAGATTTAAATCTTGTAATTTCTATGACCAAACTGGTGTATTTTTGTGTTCTTATTTTCCCTAATTATATTATTCATTAGCAAATTTACCTGAGGAGATATTTTCACGATGTATCTTTGTTTCTCATATTTACAGTTTTTATTTCTCTAATTCTTTTGCATGCTAAGCATTTTTCATCACAATATCACAATTTTATCTAAGTTGCTATAAAGAACAATACATAAATATGTCTTAAGGGTTCCTGACAAACCATAATTTTCAGCTCCTACCTTAAAATTTTTAACAAGAATTCCTCAACATTTTTTATGCAAAATCTGCTATGTACAGATTAAAATGAGATTCAGCCATAACATAACTTGATGTATTGCATATGAAATAACATGAAAATTCAATTTTAATAAAAAAAGTGGTAGTTGGTGTTAAATTTCTAATAATTTAATTTTGGATGTAACGCGTCTTCTGATTGGCTGACATTGTTTTGTTTATCAGCTCATAGACATAATTTTGTCATGTGACCGTGACGTCATCAACGTTTTTCATGGTTTACTCCAGTTTAAAATGGAATTTAGAATTAAATTATAAGAAATAACTGTAATATTTTTTCTGTCTACGCGGGTTATTCAGTGTGCATCACATTTTTGATGTTATTTCTTCATAGACAGAAAAAATATTACAGTCATTCCTTAATTGAATGAATTATTTGTCAAATTCTTATGAATATGATTTTTTTTATTAGTTTTTTTCTATAATTATATGATTTTTTTATTTTCTGTATATTATTCATTCCTATAATCAATTTTATTTCACATAATTCTTTTATTTTCCACAACACTTATTATTTATACTTTTGCACCACATTATTCTCTATTCTTTAATATTTTTGCTCATTTATCAATATTCATAATTTTTTGGGTCCTTATTCTCTATATATATATTCTGTAAACCCCTAATTGGACCCTCGTATATTGACAATTCAATTTTTAAATTTCAAAATGCTTGACAAGAATTATATTTAAATATATGTACACTTATAAATATTGTAATGCATGAAAATCTATATATAAATTTGACATTACCTACAAATCCTGTGGTATATCTGGCTGGCTGGGGTATCTTACTATAGTCTGGGACACCTCCTAGGTACATGTCTTGTGTAAGGTCTAGGCCCTGGAATCGGCCAGGAGTTTCTCCAATGTATTTCTGCTTATCATTGACAGTCAAGGTACCTTAAACAAGATCGAAAATAAAAATTAACTACATGAACATCAAACAAAAAACAGGCATTTTACTACTGTTCTTCTAAAGGACACAGCGAGGTTAAAGCCTACACCTCACCGCTATTGCAAGATGGCTTCTGATACCAGTTTGAGCAGAATTCCTTAAGGTGTCTGTCCTGCTACAAGCACAGCTACGTCCGAAGAAATAACTGTTATTTTAGAAATTTTTGTGATGTTTTTATTATTGCAGTGAAAGCCATGGCATAGGTCTGGTAAAAATTAAGATTCACATTTTCATCGATACTTTTTATAATTTTTTATTTGATGATTTTCTTCCAGCAGCCAAAAGCCAATTTACATTTTGCTGAACACTATAAAAGGCAGTTCTTATACCAACCAACCAATAATTGATTGATTGATTTTTTGTGTTTAATAAATCATAAAATATTATACAATTAATATTTGATACTTACAGTGGAAATTTCCATTTAAAAGTAGCATTAAAAAAGGAAGAATGATTTTTTTAATATTCATATGAAATTACACATCATATTCTCTAAGAACAACTTAATAAATAAAAAAAAATCAATAACAAGTTAAAACCCTAAAACACATGTAAGTAATACAAATTAAAAAAAATATACAAACACAAATTTCTTTTTCTTTTTCTTATTGTATAAAAAAATATATGAGATTGAGTGTTGCTTGCTTAAAGTTCCAGTGGAAAATGTATTAACAGCAATCCATTATACATCTCCAATTTTTCTGATAATTGATTATGTTGGTTTTTTTGTATTTATAACAATCTTCCATTATAAAAACGCAAATCCATTATACATCTCCCATTTTCCCGATAATTAATCATGTTTGTTTTGTATTTATAAGTAACAATCTTCCATCATGTTTTATTAACTTTTGCCAATTATTTTTGCCCATATCATTTCCTACTGTGGATTCATTATAATTTAGCAATATTATAGTGGATTAAAAGTTTTCGTGGATTTAGTGGGTACAGGGGAACCAAGAATTTAAATGTTCCACAAATTTCAAATTTACTTTTATAGGAACAAATGCAAACTTTGACAAAACCAAAAAATCAAATATCCACGAACATTGGGACTCACGAAAATAAATTAATCCACAGTATTAACTTTCACTAAGTTATAATTTTTGCCAGTCAATTTTTCATATCATTTCCTACTATCAATTCATTATTAATAATGAATTACAAATTTTCATTATTGGTATAGTTGAAACACAAAATAAAATATTCCACGAAGTACAAATTTTCTATCTGCAGACTTTGGTGAAATCACAAAAATCAACAAATATCCACCAAAGTGCATATTTTTCCTCAATCTACGAAAATTTGTATCAACAAAAATAAATGTTTATATTTGATAAGAACTGACCAAAAAAAACTGTTTTCCTGAAAAGGCTTTTTAGGGATATTGTAAAACAGAGGAAATTTGAATAAAATGATTTATCAATTAAATTTTTTTTTTTTTCAATAAGAACTGACCAGCCTTCCTGTTTCTCTCTAGTCTGACTGTGTGCCATTTGTTCAGGTCCAAGGTCTCGTTACCCTGAATGATGGCTGGTCCAGATCCTACATCAAAGGTGAATTCTGGGTAACCTTCTCTCAACCCAAAGCAGACGTAATCTCCACTACCTCTCTGGAAGTCCTCATTACCATTATACAATACTAAACCTGTAAAATACAATATAAGACTATTCATCTTTACTTACTCAAAATTTTAAAGATTTTCTTGTGTTACAAAAAATTGGAAGATAAATGCGTTTCAGAATCTAATGCATTCTGGGAAATATTTTCAAAAGCATACACCAAAACCAGAACTACACAATTCTTGACTGAACCTCAATATGTCTTCCTTTTAGCTCCTCATTAATGAATATATTCTGTACTTACCATCAGTTGCCTCTGGTTTTAGTCTAAGCAGGATATCGAAGTCCAGATAAACATCATTCATTGGTGGATAAGTTATATAGGAAACTGGGTTCTGTGGGAAGTAGGGTACCAGATCTGGAAAAAAAATTCAAATAAAATATAAATTCAAATTTATTTTGTTAGAGTGAGTTCTAAGCCTTCTACATACTTTAGAAACACAAAGAGAAAAATATCAAAATGATTCACAATTACCAATTTCATTGTATGAAATCATACAAATTATTCTAATCATATAATTCTATTTTGAAAAAATTGAAATATTATATAATTCTAGTTTGGAAAAATTGAGATATTTATATAATTCTACATGTGAAAAAATGAGATGTTAAATAGATCTATCATGAACAATATTGGTACTACTGTAAATTCAGAAATTATTGCTTGCATTTATATTGCAATTTTTGAAGAATGAACAAAAATGCGAGCTAAATTATTCAAATTTAGGAAAAGCTACATGTATCTGATATCAGAATATGAGTTATTATTAATGCGATACTCATGGAGTCACATTATTCACATTAATTAAAACCTTGCAATAATTTCTGAATTTACAGTATATAATTTTTTCGTGAAAAACACCATTTGAAAAAAGAACCATTTAGACTTTTATAGAAATATATTATTGGACTTTACCTCCTACAACAAGTTCCATTGGTTGTTCAATCTTTCCAAGTTCATTACCAGCACTACAGACATACATGCCAGCGTCATCAGGGTTAACCTTGGGTATTGTCAGACGACCATCTTTCTCTACTGTATATTCACTAAGAATGAAAACGAACAATTTATTTTTGAAGAACAATATTTGGTACTTCATCGCTTTTACATAATTGTTCACATACCTTGCAATGCAATACAAAAACATTAATTCAAAACAGATTAAATTCTTAAAAAACAACCTGTTCTGTTGTTTTCTGCATCATATGATATATTGGGGGTCATAAAAGGATTTGTGGTACAGAACCACTAAACAGGGCCCGGTCAGAAAGAACATACAAGAAAGTAGTACATATTCTAAACAAAATAGTTCCTACGCATAGCTGTAACTTTGTTAATAAGTTAAATATTTTGGTACTTTTGGTATCAAATGAAAGCTTAAGGACTTGGGATCACTGTAGAACCCTTGTTGAAAGTTTCTTTTGAATAAAAAAAAATATATGAAAATTATAGTAGGAGAGCACATTTGGCCTGTTGTTCAGATCAGAAGTAGCTCTTTTTGCACAACCAAACTTCCGGGAACTAGTGAACTCTAATATATAATTAAAGGTAATTCAACACAAATCAGGATAAGGTATAGTTTTGACATGAAATGACTGCCACTTTATTTGAACTTAAGACAAAGTAACCACTAATGCTTGAAATTGCAGAAATTAACATAGAAAGCAATAGGGCTTTGGATCAGTAGTTTTATTCCTTATGTGCACAGATGATTGTGTGAACCAGGAATAAAATGGCAGGGAAAAATTTTGTGAAATAGTTTACACATTGTTTTGTTACCAAGCATTAACACTGTTCATAATAATAAGATTACAACACGAAAAACAGGCAAAATAAAAATAGCAAACATTTTACCACCTGCAAATGTAGCTGTGAGTCTTTTATTGTATAACACATCAAGGAACCATCAGAACCAATGGTTTTTATCATTGGAACCAATACCCTTAACTGTTGAGGTGTGGGTTTTATTTTACAATGTAAAACAAGAGCATTGCTCATCTACTGTGGATTTTTTAAAATTCAGGGATACCAGTTTTTGTGGATTTCTTATTATTCAGGGATACCAGTTTTTGTGGATTTTTAATTATTTAAGGATACCAGTTTTTGTGGATTTCTTATTAATCAGGGATACCAGTTTTTGTGGATTTCTTATTAATCAGGGATACCAGTTTTTGTGGATTTCTTATTATTCAGGGATACCAGTTTTTGAGGATTCTTATTAATCAGGGAAACCAGTTTTTGTGGATTTCTTATTATTTAGGGATACCAGTTTTTGTGGATTTCATATTATTCAGGGATACCAGTTTTTGTGGATTTCTTATTAATCAGGGATACCAGTTTTTGTGGATTTCTTATTATTCAGGGATACCAGTTTTTGTGGATTTCTTATTAATCAGGGATACCAGTTTTTGTGGATTTCTTATTATTCAGGGATACGAGTTTTTGAGGATTTCTTATTAATCAGGGATACCAGTTTTTGTGGATTTCTTATTATTTAGGGATACCAGTTTTTGTGGATTTCATATTATTCAGGGATACCAGTTTTTGTGGATTTCTTATTAATCAGGGATACCAGTTTTTGTGGATTTCTTATTAATCAGGGATACCAGTTAATGAGGATCTCTTATTTTTCAGGGATTCCAGTTTTTTGTGGATTTCTTATTTTAAGTTGGATACCAGTTTTTTGTGGATTTTGTGGGTATAGGTGAACCACGAATCTATATGTTCAACAAAGTACAAATTCTTTATAGGCTTGTTGTTTACATAATTTGTCAAAACCATGAAATCCGATATCCACGAAAATATAATTTCTCCTCAATCCATGAAAATTGGTATCCACCAAAATAAACGAATCCACAGTATGTGAAATCAGGTTGTAAGTGTAGAAATAGAACCTAGATCAGGGATGAAATTGGTCTCCAACAAAAAGAGAAAATGGTGTTCCCAGAAGTAAAAATACGGTAAAAAAAAAAAATTATGGTAAAAACATGAACTCAAAAAGTGGAAATTAGCAGAAAACTAACATCACTGCTGCATTTATTTTCATGGCAACCACACCTCACATAGTTATAAAAGTACTAAAAACAAACCTTGGCATTTGTCCATCTTTTCTGTACCATGTGATATCAGTTTATGAGAATCATATGACATCACATGGCATTGTCAAAATGAAACCTAGAGCTGGCAACCACCTGCTAACATAGTTATAGAAGTACGAAAACAAACATGGGCATTTGTCCATCTTTTCTGTATCATGTGATATCAGGTTGTGTATACCATATGGCATCACATGACGTTGTAAAAATAAAATCAGAGATGTCAACTTCTGCTTACATAGTTATAGAAGTATGAAAACAAATCTTGGCATTAGTCCATCTTTTCTGTACCATGTGATATCTGGTTGTGGGTATCATATGGCATCACATGACATTGTAAACATATAACTTAGAGCTGTCAACCACCTAAAAAACAAACCTTGGCATTTGTCCATCTTTTCTGTACCATGTGATATCAGGTTGTGGATATCCTACAGCGTCACATGACATTGATGCCTTAGATCCCAGAGCTGCTGTCATGGAGTCTGCTTGACTTCCTGATATAATAGGACGGGCTACAAAAGTTTTAATAGGTATATTATTCCATTGTGAATATCATTAAGGTTATATGAAAATACTAAATTGATTGTGACATCACCAAAGGACACTTTTTACTGAATTTGTACTTGTCATGAGTAACATGACAGATGCCACATATGGAGCAGGATCTGCTTACCCTTCCTGAGTACCTGTGTAGTGTTTTGTAGGCTGTGTGTTTATATTTCTCTCTTAATTAATGATTTTTAAGTGGCCTATTGGTGTTTTTTGCCTCTTTTTTTTTTTAATTAATCAGAAGTAAAAATATTGAAAATAAATTTAAATGGAGAATGTGTCCATGGGACACAGATGATGATGCCCACACTTGCATATAACGTTATAAAGGGACACAACTCAAGAACAGTAAAAGTGACGCCACCCAAATTGGAACTTGATCTGAGTTTTGTGGTAATAAGTATTGTGTATCAGTTTCATAACTTAAGTTAGAGAACAGAAACAAAAAATTCAGCAATTTTGTAAAATTGGCATATCTCTACAGAGTATTAAAATTATCTCCCTCGTATTAACCAATCAAAATTTGGCATTTTGACAGGAGGTATAATAATGTTAAATGTTCACCTTTGACAAACAAATTGACTCTTTGTTGTATTGTTCCTCTCAGATTCTGAGCTGTACAAACATAAGTCCCAGCATCCTCTATTCTGACATTTGGAATAACAAGGAACACATCATTCACGGTTGAAGTCTCCGGCAGGGGTTCTCCGATTCTTGACCATGTGACAGTCGGTATTGGTGTTCCTACAAATTATTATTCAATATTACAATTAAAATTTTTTTTATACACACATCATTAGTTCAAAAGGTCAGTTGGGTCTAAAGCACAAGTTCCATGATGCAGGGTTTAAAAATTTGATACAAAGAATAAACTACATCTACATAGGGTTGATATAAATTTAGGGAATGTAAAAGGGTACTGAATGCTTTAAATCTTGAAACTGTAAATTAAATAACAAAGCTGGGATGGAATACTGTTTAATGAACAGATTGATTTAAAAAATCAAATGCTTGTTTTAGTCTTTTTTTTTTCATTTCAATTTTCTCAAATAGAACAATATAGCTATGGACATGCCATGAATGCAACCAAAAACTATGCTGAAAATAAAGAATTGTAAAAGAAAGTTTTTATGCTTTTCAAAGAATATAGGCGAAATGGCAATTTTTGTGAAATTGCTGCGAAGAAAAAATTATAATATAAAATGCATAGATCATGCCTTCCAGTTTCTTCCCATGCAAGATTTAAAATTTCATGCTGGAAATTAATTTGGAACTTTCAAAGATAAAGAAAGATGTGTTTTAAATAAATTATGAGTTTCCTCTCGAGTAGCTTTCTGTAGTCCATAATCTTGTATAATGGTTAAAAGTAAACTGGAAAAAAGACTCTGTGTATCAAGTAAGACCATACCTGCCAACTCGACAGTTCTAGGAGGGAGACTCCTTCTTTTTTGTTTAAACGTTTGAAATCTCCCCCTTAGAACCATGTGAAGGAGGTCAAAATCTCCCTCTAAGACTTAAAATCCACCTATTTTCACACCCTTTCTTAATTTGTTTTGTTTTGATAGTATTTTCTATGTTTTATTTTCACTGTTTTGCAAAACCAATGCTTATTAGTATAGTAAAACATCTTAGGTTATCAAGCATGTTGTTTTGAATAATTAAATCTGCGTAAAGATATTTCAATTTTATCCTTTTGTGCTAAAATATCAAAATACTTCATATCTTGTTACAAAATTTTGAATGAAAAAGGTGGTCAACAATTATCTCCCCTTAGTGGAACTGGTAAAAAGGAGATAACCCAGTTGGTTGGCAGGAATGAGTAAGACATTCAAGGTAAACACTCTGAAGTGCCCCAGAGAAAAATAAGTGTTATATCTGACAAGCTTATCAAACAATACTCACTTAAATCTGCTTCAAAATAAATTTACTTAAGTTAGAATGTATACCAAATACGTAAAGATATTAAAGTTGGAACTCTTTAAAATGTGGAAAATCTTATTGGGAGAACAACTTATAATGGTCCTTTAGTACATAATAATGAAGCTCCTTTGCTCTGTGATAAGCATTTTCATCACTTTCACAAGCACTTTTCTTTCTGGCTTTTATTTTCTTTCAACTAATGCAAAATAAGGTTAACTTTCTCTCCGCTTACATTACATGTTTTTAAAACATAACATTTAAAGTTGGGGTATTCAAAATATAACAAAACAAGAACAAGCAAGGTAAACCTCTACTTGTTTTAAGATTTGAAAATCACTTGCATGGTACTTCGATTGATTGTTGTTGTTTCAGCAGTCCTTGCTATATCATCACAGCAACTTTTTTACTGGTCTAGGAAGCCACAGTGCACCGAGAGAACCAAAACCTTCTGCAGGAAAACTGACAATCAATGTCAATTAAGATCAGAGTCCAATGACAATCCATGTCAATTAAGATCAGAGTCCAATGACAAGCCATGTCAATTAAGATCAGAGTCCAATGACAATCCATGTCAATTAAGATCAAAGTCAAAATTACATTGGCAAATGCAGGGTTTGAACTCACAACCTCACTGTTGACAGACTAGTAATCCCTGTTGATGAACTTTTTAGACCACTCAGCCATTGTGCCCCAAAACTGTTTATGTTTAAGATCCAGACAAAGTTTCCAATCATTCAAAAATACAAAAGGTGAGTAATATATAGGTTTCGATGGACTCGTTTTGAGCAAGAGCTACTTCCTTTATGTCACCATTCTGGAGGTCTAGGTGATATACTGACCACTAGACTTAAAAACATTTTTATTTCTTTTAGCCTTGCTTAACTCATCACTACAATCTAGTAAGGATCTCTTATCAGACTAGTATGTATCACATGTTTCATTTTGGTCGGTCAAAAAAGACTAAATCAACCATTATCATCCAAAATGGCGGGAAATAACTCAAAATTCAAATTTCGTCATTCGAAATCTGTCTATTTGTAACCAAACTTACAGACATGATGGAAAAATAAACTGGAAAGGTCATTGCAGAATACCACAAACTCTGTGATTGGGGGTATAGTTATACTACATAAAAATGCTCACAGCTTCTTAATGAAAGTCAAAGTATAGGGGATACCTGCTGATAACAAAATCGAATTCCATAAAAATAAACTGCCACTAAGCACTAATTGTCTCAAGTTCTTAGTTATATTGGCAAGGGGAGAGAATCAAAAAAGGAAGAAAATATTTAAGACCTTCCAAAATCAAACCCCAAAACCAATAAGCAGCCACAAAGCACTGGTGGGCTCAGACTCCTAGTATATGGACAAGGGGAGAGAATCCAAAAGGTGATAAAATATTTAAGACCTTCCAAAATCAAACCCCAAACCAATAAGCAGCCACAAAGCACTGGTGGGTTCAGACTCCTTGTTTATGGGCAAGGGGAGAGAATCCACAACATGAGAAGTATATAAGACATTCATATATATTATGTATTTACCTGTGACAACACATTCCATTTCTACTCTTTCACCAATGTTTACAGTCTGTGTATCTATCCTGATTGGACCATTACCATCAGCTGTTCAAATATAAAAATTTCATACATGTATGAAGAATATACATCACTTCATGCACATATCCATACATTTCTTTGATTAAATTTATTTTGGTAGACCATTGTAGCAAAAGTTTTTTGAGGGGAAGAAAATGGACATTTCAAATTCATCAGGCTAAAAAGAAAATTTAAATTGTTTCATGTTTCCTAACTACCAACATAAAAAGCAACTACCGAAAAATTTTATGAAACAAATAGTTTCAATGTTTTTTTTTAAGATTTTTTCCTGCTCTAACATTGTTTTCTTGTCTAAAACATGTAACTTATGTTGTTGGTCAAAAATAAATAATCCCTACCTACCTACCTAACCATACAAGGTATGGGTAGGCAACATCAAACAAAATTTTTTTTTAAGGGTGGCCTTAAAACAAAAAGAAAGGCTTGAAACTGGAACAATATCTTTCTTTAAACTGTTTAGTGTAAAAAATCTAACCAGAAACAGGATTTTTTTTGTTATTAAAATTTGCATATTCAAGCTCTTAAAAACATATTTTTAAATATTGTATAACATTCATTAATGTTTAAGACCATATACAATATTTATATACATATTCATATAATGAAAACATAATCTTTCTATCAGTTTAATTGAGGTCTGGAGCTGGCATGTCAGTAACTGCTAGTAGTCCTTTGTTCATTTATGTATCATTGTCATTTTGCTTAGTTTCTTTTGTTACCTATTCTGACATCGGAGTCAGACTTCTTTTAAACTGAGTTTTACTGTGCGTATTGCTATGTGTTTCTTTATTCTACATTGGCTTGAGGTATAGGGGGAGGGTTGAGATCTCACAAAACATGTTTAACCCTGCCGCATTTTTGCGCCTGTCCCAAGTCAGGAGCCTCTGGCCTTTGTTAGTCTTGTATGTTTTTTAATTTTAGTTCATTTATATGTTTTGGAGTTTAGTGTGACGTCCATTTTCACTGAACTAGTACACAATTTTATTTAGGGACCAGCTGAGGACCACCTCCGAGTGTGGGATTTTCTCACTGCGTTGAAGACCCATTGGTGGCCTTCAGCTGTTGTCTGCTCTTTGGTAGGGTTGTTGTCTCTTTGACATATTCCCCATTTCCATTCTCAATTTTATATATACTTGCTATTATACATAATGTACTGTGTTACAACCCTAGATAAAGCTAATGAAGAAAGGCATTATTTGACCAGCGAAAGCTACATTTTTATATAGCCTAGTTGGTCGAGGGTGCTGGACACGGTGCAGTGGTGTTGCCACGATGTCACAGAAGCAAGGGTTCTAATTCCACTGAGGGAAGAACAAAAATTTGCGAACACAAATTTACAGATCTCACATTGCTGAGCTAAATTTGAGACGAATTCTATATATATATTATGATGTTAGCCTTGTATAATCAAGGGTTATCTGATCTAGAACATTTGTCGTAAAGTTGTCACATGTTTAGACGCATATATATATATATAGATTCTACCACTGCATCGAGTGTGATACGATATTTATCCACTCGAGACAGTTAAATTTTCAAATTTAACTGTCGAGAGTGGATAAATATCGTATTACACGAGATTTGGTGGTGGAATCTGTTTCTCTAATGATTTTCAAACAATACGCAGGCAAATTTATTCCTTCTTTTCGAATGATCTGCAAAAAGATGTGTTCTTTCTATGTGACGTCATCAGGCATGGTCGCCTTTTCTCATGCCGTCACCATAGGAAATTCAGAGGAAAGCAAGAAAATTCGACGTCATAATCGGATTTTAACCAATGAAGAACTGAGATCAATCGAACCACGCGTTGATTAAATTTTTTTTATACAATGGGTGCAGAAAGGGATAAATTGACGAAGAATTAGAGAAAATATATTATATGGTAATACAACAGAAAGCATTGTACAAGGCTTAATTCTTCGGCCGTAAGTCCGAGGTTTTCAGGTATATATACCGTAGAAAGGCTTGTATAGTCCGCGGTTTTATTCTCCAAAATTGGACCTTCCAGACGGGGTGCGGACTATAGAGTACAATAAGCAAGAAATAAGAGAAAAATTTCAATTTCGCGGTCGAGGTGGTTTGTTTACGTTCCGCCATCTTTGTTATTTCTATTGTAGAGGGCGCTCTTATCATTTTTCAAACTAATAATTTTAACTCATCCATATTAATAAGTTATTTCTATTCAATATCAAATTAATACTGATAAATATAAAAACTAAACCTTTCATTACAAATTTCTCGTTTCTTTTCAATGCATTGGTTGAAATAAACTGGTATCTGCTCGATTGAAACGATACAAACATAGTGAAAAAGACAACCGTAAACCAGCTTAGAATTTGTAAACTACAAAACGAAATCGGTTATTGTTCGTTCCGTTTTGGTGTTTCATACTGACTAATATGGTTTGTATTAGCTTAAGACCCTTCAACATTAATGTGATATATATATTAAAGACTGTTTTACAAAAGGATGGAACTGTTTTACTTTCAAAGTCGTATTATAGTGATATCTGTTATGTACGGATTTCGACTCTCACCGGTTAATTTCTTCTTTTACACGTGCTTTTTAAACTTCCTGTTTAAACATACACAAGTTTCTAATTTGTTTTTTAAGTAAATTAAACTTATTTTAACAATCATGAAGCGTTCTAGAATCATTAACAAGCAGTTTCAGCTTCTGTTTGATGATGGAAAACAGGTTTTTCCAAGGAAATACCGCAAACGACCGCACAGGATTTGAAATTACCGGAGTTTCATTAGACCTTTTCTAACAGTTACAAAAAGTTTTTTTACCTAAAATTTCGTGGGGAGAAGGGGGTGCGGACTATGTACCACTGCGAACTATACAAGCCTTTCTACGGTAGATATAAGGGGCAAGCTGAAGCCCACCTTCGGGTGCGGGATTTTCTCGCTATGTTGAAGACCCATTGGTGGCCTCAGCTGTTTTCTGCTCTTTGGTCGGGTTGTTGTCTGTTTGAAGCATTCCCCGTTTCCATTCTCAGTTTTATTATATAAATTTAAACACTTACTGTTACGTCCTTGTACAGTAAGGGTTACATATTCTCTGTCAACTCCTGCTGGACTGGCAGCTTGACAAATGTATCTACCACTGTCTTCTTGTCTCACATTGAAAATTCTGGAGAAAAAAAAATCATTATCAAGAAAACTCAAAAGTACTCTTATCAATTCTAATTTTTTTTTTATCAATCAAAGTATATTAGTAATCAGTAATGAATCATTTAAAAAATAATGCTTTTATCTTATCATTTTTAATTAAGGAATGACTGTAATACTTTTTCTGTCTATGAAGAATTAACATCAAAAATGTGGTGCACACTGAATAACCCACGTAGCAGGTTATTTAAAAGTGTGCACCACATTTTTAATGTTATTTCGAATAGACAGAAAAAATATTATAGTCATTCCTTCAAATTTAATTCTAAATTCAATTTATAAGGAGTAAATCATGAAAAAACGTTCATGACGTCACGGTCACATGACAAAATTATGTCTATGAGCTGATAGACTAAAAACTTTCAGCCATTCAGAAGACATGTTACATCCAAAATTAAATTATTTGAAAATTATACACATATCTTATCATGATCATCTTTAATAACAAATTACATTGGGGGATGAGCAACTGGAATAGGTCATTATTTCAAGCTTCATAAATTATATATGAGCTGCATTGGATAGAAATTGACCTTATGCAAGTTCACGTATTCATGAACATGTATAAGACTTTGATTGATTTTGAAACATTCAAATACGATATAAAAGATGAATTTTGGTCTGTTTTGAAGGGTTCTTATATCGACTCAATTTTCAAAAAGTTGCAGACTTTGCATAATGATTTTGTCAAACTGAAATAAGTTAACAGATATTTTGATATTCATTTGCATAAGGTTGATTTCTATCCAATGCAGCTCATACATAGTTGCCAAGTGACATGATACAGTACTTGCAACCTTAGGCGTTACTGTTTGACGTGAACTTGACTGATCGGTGAATGATCGGTGACGGATGTTTGACTGATCGATGACTGATCGGTGATCGATGACCCATAGAATCCGTCAGATACGTCAAATAGGCTATGTGAGAGTTACCGTGACAACGGTCAGCGATCGATTAGTAAATTAATTGTATGCACTGATCGGACGGATACGTATATAATTAAAATTCTTATGTAAAACGAACTCCACAGTATTTACAGTCGATAAACGCGGACCTCTACGAAGACACCTTTACTCGTTAATTATGTACCACTAAAAAGCGATAAATGTTATCATTTAAAATAAGTACTCTATTTGTTGTCGTTAGATGATGAAAATAAAAATAGTAGAACAGTAAAGATACATACAGCTTTGTTTGGATTAATTAATTTAGAGTGTTGTTTTAATTTTTGTTCCAAATTACCAATATTTCTTCTTCTTATAACATATAATGCAATGTTATTTCTAATTAGTCATTTAAAAGGCCTCAAGAAAAGTTTCTTTGATAGAATTTAAAAAAAATAAGTATTAAAATACTTAAACTTTAATTTGTGTTGATTAAAGATGCAATCATTTCATTATTTTGTACTTTTTGTACATCAAGATTGGTCGTTTTTCATAAAATAGGCTGAATTTCAGGAAAAAGATACTAAATTTTTGTTTGAGTTGCTTAAAAATGCAAATATTTCTTCTTTTATATCAGAAATAATGCACGTCAATTGCAATCAGTCATTATTAATGCATTCAGATAATTAATTTTCTATAAGATATGAATAATTTCAGGATAAATATACATACCCTTTTGTTTTTATTAAATAAGAATTCAATAATTTCTCTTTTTTAATGGAAATTATTGACCTCCTATGGCTTTTTGTACTTTTTATGGTTCAGGATTGGTTGTTTTTAATAAAATCAAAATAATATCTAAGAAAATATTCTTAAATGTTGTTTGCATTGATTAAAATTACCAATTTTTCTTTTCTTCTTTTGATAAAAAAATATGCAATGTTATTTGTAACTAGTTATTTTAAAGTCCTCAAATAAGATTTTGTTTTTTTGTGAGAATTTTGATAATGTAAGGAGAATAATACTTAAACTTTTGTTTTCTGTTGAACACGAATGCAATAATTTCTTTATTTTGACAAAAATTATGAACCGTCATTTGATTTAGGTACTTTTTGTACATCATGATTGGTTGTTTTTCATAAAATATGCTGAATTTCAAGGAAAAGATACTAAATTTTTGTTCGCTTTGGTTAAAAATGCAAATATTTCTTCTTTTATATCAGAAAAATGCAATGTCAATTGCAATGAGTCATTATAAATGCCTTTAGATAAGTAATTTTGTATAAAATGTGAATCATTGAAGGATAAATATGCATAAACTTTTGTTTTTGTTAGATAAGAATGCAATAATTTCTTTATTTTGATAGAAATTATGAACCGTCATTTGATTTTGGTTTCTTTTTGTACATCAGGATTGGTTGTTTTTCATAAAATATGCTGAATTTCAGGCAAAAGATACTAAATTTTTGTTGGCATTGCTTAAATATGCAAATATTTCTTCTTTTATTCAGAAATAATTCAACGTCAATTGCAATCAGTCATAACTAATGCATTCAGATAGTACTTTTATATAAGATATGAATAATTGAAGGATAAATATGCATAAACTTTTGTTTTTGTTAGATAAGAAAGCAATAATTTCTTAATTTTGATAGAAATTATGAACTATCATTTGATTTTGGTTCTTTTTGTACATGAGGATTGGTTGTTTTTCATAAAATATTCTGAATTTCAGGGAAAAGATACTAAATTTTGTTCGTGTTGCTTGAAAATGTAAATATGTCTTCTTTTGTATCAGAAATAATTCAACGTCAATTGCAATCAGTCATAATAAATGCATTCAGAAAAGGTTTTTTGTATAAGATATGAATAATTTACTGATAAATATACATAAACTTTTGTTTTTGTTTGATAAAAATTCAAAATTCCTCTATTCCAATTTAAATTATTGACTGCCTATGGCTTTTTGTACTTTTTATGGTTTAGGATTGGTTGTTTTTTATAAAATCAAAATAATATCTGAGAAAATATACTAATGTTCGCATTGATTAAAATTACCAATTTTTCTTCTTTTGATAAAAAATAATGCAATGTTATTTGTAACTTGTTATTTCAACGTCCTCCAATAAGATTTTTTTTGTAAGAAATTTGATAATGTAGGGAGAATAATACTTAAACTTTTGTTTTATGTTGAATACAAATGCAATAATTTCTTTATATTGATAAAAACTATGAACCGTCATTTGATTTCGGTACATTTTGTACATCAGGATTGGTTGTTTTTTATAAAATATGCTGAATTTCAGGGAAAATATACTAAATTTTTGTTCGCATTGCTTAAATATGCAAATATGTCTTCTTTTATATCAGAAATAATGCAACTTCAATTGCAATCAGTCATTAAAAATGCCTTTAGATAAGTAATTTTGTTTAAAATGTGAATCATTGAAGGATAAATATGCATAAACTTTTGTTTTTGTTAGATAAGAATGCAATAATTTCTTTATTTTGATAGAAATTATGAACCGTCATTTCATTTTGGTTCTTTTTGTACATCGGGATTGTTTTTTTTTCATAAAATATGCTGAATTTCAGGGAAAAGATACTAGATTTGTGTTCGCGTTGCTTAAAAATGCAAATATTTCTTCTTTTATATCAGAAATAATTCAACGTCAATTGCAATCAGTCATAAGTAATGCATTCAGATAAGTACTTTTATATAAGATATGAATAATTTAAGGATAAATATACATAAACTTTTGTTTTTTTTAAATAAGAATTCAATAATTTCTCTTTTTTAATGGAAATTATTGAACGCCTATGGCTTTTTGTACTTTTTATGGTTCAGGATTGGTTGTTTTTTTATAAAATCAAAATAATATCTGAGAAAATATACTAAAATGATGTTTGCATTGTTAAAAATTACCAATTTTTCTTCTTTTGATAAAAATAATGCAATGTTATTTGTTACTAGTTATTTCAAAATTCTCCAATAAGATTTTTTTTGTAAGGATTTTGATAATGTAAGGAGAAAAATACTTAAACTTATGTTTTGTGTTGAATACGAATGCAATAATTTCTTTATATTGATAGAAATTATGAACCGTCATTTGATTTCGGTACATTTTGTACATCAGGATTGGTTGTTTTTCATAAAATATGCTGAATTTCAGGGAAAAGATTCTAAATTTTTGTTCGCATTGCTTAAATATGCAAAAATTTCTTCTTTTATTCAGAAATAATTCAACGTCAATTGCAATCAGTCATAACTAATGCATTCAGATAGTACTTTTATATAAGATATGAATAATTGAAGGATAAATATGCATTAACTTTTGTTTTTGTTAGATAAGAATGCAACAATTTCTTTATTTGATAGAAATTATGAACCGTCATTTGATTTTGGTTCTTTTTGTACATCAGGATTGGGTTTTTTTCATAAAATATGCTGAATTTCAGGGAAAAGATACTAAATTTGTGTTCGCGTTGCTTAAAAGTGCAAATATTTCTTCTTTTATATCAGAAATAATTCAACTTCAATTGTAATCAGTCATAAGTAATGCATTCAGATAAGTACTTTTATATAAGATATGAATAGTTTAAGGATAAATATACATAAACTTTTGTTTTTTTTAAATAAGAATTCAATAATTTCTCTTTTTTAATGGAAATTATTGAACGCCTATGGCTTTTTGTACTTTTTATGGTTCAGGATTGGTTGTTTTTTATAAAATCAAAATAATATCTGAGAAAATATACTAAAATGTTGTTTGCATTGTTTAAAATTACCAATTTTTCTTCTTTTGATAAAAATAATGCAATGTTATTTGTAACTAGTTATTTCAAAGTTCTCCAATAAGATTTTTTTTGTAAGAATTTTGATAATGAAAGGAGAAAAATAATTAAACTTTTGTTTTGTGTTGAATACGAATGCAATAATTTCTTTATATTGATAGAAATTATAAACCGTCATTTGATTTCGGTACATTTTGTACATCAAGATTGGTTGTTTTTCATAAAATATGCTGAATTTCAGGGAAAAGATTCTAAATTTTTGTTCGCATTGCTTAAATATGCAAAAATTTCTTCTTTTATTCAGAAATAATTCAACGTCAATTGCAATCAGTCATAACTAATGCATTCAGATAGTACTTTTATATAAGATATGAATAATTGAAGGATAAATATGCATAAACTTTTGTTTTTGTTAGATAAGAATGCAACAATTTCTTTATTTGATAGAAATTATGAACCGTCATTTCATTTTGGTTCTTTTTGTACATCAGGATTGTTTTTTTTTCATAAAATATGCTGAATTTCAGGGAAAAGATACTAGATTTGTGTTCGCGTTGCTTAAAAATGCAAATATTTCTTCTTTTATATCAGAAATAATTCAACGTCAATTGCAATCAGTCATAAGTAATGCATTCAGATAAGTACTTTTATATAAGATATGAATAATTTTAGGATAAATATACATAAACTTTTGTTTTTTTTAAATAAGAATTCAATAATTTCTCTTTTTTAATGGAAATTATTGAACGCCTATGGCTTTTAGTTCTTGTTATGGTTTATGATTGGTTGTATTTCATACAATATGTTACATTTAAGGGAAAGATTCTAAATGTAATGTTCGCATTGCTTAAAAATTCAAATATTTCTTCTTTTGTATCAGAAATAATGCAACGTCAATATTGCTATCAGTCATTATAAATGCCTTTATATAAGTATTTTTTAATAAAATGTGAAAAAATGAAGGATACATGTGCATAAACTTTTGGTTTTGTTGAACAAGAATGCAATAATTTCTTTATTTGAATGGAAATTATTGACTGTCATTAAATGTTTGTACTTTTCATAGTTTAGTATTGGTTGTTTTTCATAAAAGTAAAAACAGATCATAGAAAATATCCTTAAATGTTGTTCGCATTGTTTAAAATTACCAATTTCTCTTGTTTTGTTAAAAAATAATGCAATGTTATTTGTACCTAGTTATTTCAAAGGCTTCAAGATTATTTTTTTTATAAGAATTTTAATATTGTAAGTAGAATAGGGCTTAAACTTTTGTTGGTGTTGAAAATGAATGCAATTATATCTTCATTTTGATAGAAATAATGAATCACGATTTGATTTCAGTACTTTTTGTACATCAGGATTGGTTGCATTTCATAAAATATGTTGAATTGAAGGGATCAGATACTAAATTTAATATTCGCATTGGATAAAAATACAAATGTTTCTTCTTTTATATCAGAAATAGTGCAATGCAATTGCTATCAGTCATTATAAATGCCTTTAGATAAGTAATTTTTTAATAAAATGTGAATAAAAGAAGGATAGATATGAATAAATTTTTGTTTTTGTTGAAATAGAATGCAATAATTCCTTTATTTGAATGGAAATTATTGACCGTCATTGGATTTTTGTACTTTTTATAGCTTAGGATTGATTATTTTTTATTACGTTAAAAGACTATCAGAAACAATATACTATAATGTTGTTCTCGTTGTTTAAAATTACCAATATTTTCTATTTTTAAGAGAACTTGCAGCATTTTATTTTTTTATTTGTGATTTGTTATTTTAGTGGCCTCGCAATAAGTTTGTTTAAAGTATTTTAAGATTATAAGGATAAAATACTTCAAAATATTTAAAAATAATACATCGAAATTTGCAATAAATGATCATTTCATTTTATTTTCAAGAGCATTTTCGGAAGATAAAAAAAATATCTGAAAATCGCGATCAACACCGTTTTAGAAATGTCCGGGTTTGAAAAATTATAACCTAAATTAAAGCGAAAATGGCCATTTATTTAAATTTAGTTATATATGCATATTTCTTTTCTTTTTAAATTCTTAAAACTGTGCCAAATAATTAATAAAAAAAAGATGTTGATCATTTGTACTTGAATGTTTCGTATTTTCCATGTCGCCATTTTAATTAAATGAAACGAAACTAAGATTTCGTAATTTGTATTAGTTTATCATGTGACGTAGTAGACTTCAATCCGTCAAAAAGGTCGATCGGTCCTATCCGTCCGATCCGTCCGATCAGTCAAATACTTTTACTATAAGTCTGACGGATTGGTGACGTGAGTTTGACGCGAACTTGACTGATCGGTGACTGATCGATGACCGCTGATTGATCGCTAAAACAGTAACGCCTAAGGTTGCAAGTACTGTATCCGCGTGTAATACACGCTTTTTCAACGGTTTACACACGAGGATTTTGTCACACGGCATGTACACGCTTTTCACCACTTTACACGCAATTACACGCTTTTTCGTTGTTTTGATTTTTTGGTCGCTAGTGATATCGCGATTCTTTGGTTTTTCCCTTATTAGACGATAAATTCCGAGAAATCCGAAGTAATTGTTTGGTCGCCATTGTTTTAAATTCTATCATGATGGACAAACAGCAAAACCCATAAGGTAAGTAGTTTGTGATTAGTTTTTACGTTTTTGTGACAATCTTTCTTTCAAATTAACTTAGGGGAAATGTCCACAGAAAGAGGTCGCTTTCAGGGCCTGTACCGTCGTCTATAGATAAGATTGCTAAGTGAAAAAGATGTGTACGTACCAAGATTCAAGATTTATAAATTATATTTGGGAGTTCGAGTTTAAATGATCAAGGGACGAGTAACGCATAATTTGTGCACCCTATGTTGCAATCATAACAATACATGTGAGAGGAGAACAACAATGTAGCTATTTGATTAGGCATTTAACATGTTTAATCAATAATGGACTCATTTTGGTAATCAAATTATAAAATATTTTTCTTTTTCAGTTTCAAATCTGGCCAACAGATTTCAACAGGTCAAAGGAGATGGAAATATCACTGAACTGTTGGATCAGTTCTCATAGTACAAGCTGTCTTCTGATGAACTACCCAGTCTTGACCAGGCAATAGCAACATGTATAGTTTGTTGGAAGAAAAGGCAGTGATTAAAGATGAAATTTTAGATGGCAAAAAAATTGTTATGACACTTGTTCAAAGCTTGATAAAGCTATTTTAGTTCAGCCAAATACCAATTCTGACTGTGAGAGAGCATTTTCAATTATAAATAAATTTACACTGAACTCTGATCAGAACTTGACAATTGTGCCTTGTTATCAAGTAAATGTAGCCTAGTGATGTTGCTTCAAAAGCAACAGTTGAATTCAATAAAAGTTTACAGTAGACTCTTGTTTATTATATTAACAAATTTGTATAATGATTACTGTGAAATTATAAAGATTGTTCATATGAAAAAGTCCGCATCTACGTCACACGTTTTCACACGCTTTTTAACATGTCATGTCATGTCATGACATGATTTCTCATTTTCAGAGGTTGGCAAGTATGAGCTCATATGGTGCGGTCCAGAAAATTTAGATAAAAGCTTATGACAAGGATGCTGATTGAATCATACGTATTCAACTAATCAGATGACAGTTTTTTCTCAGATGTGAATCAAAGGATCAGACATTTGTAAAATCTATTTATCTCTCAATGAAATAGCGTAATCATGATAGCAATAGGCATAAGTACTTTTTTTTTAAATTGAAAATATATGAAAAGGATGTAGTACCAGATTTCTCAGCTGCTAACCTCTACACAAAAGATTGAAGTGCACACTCCCCCTTTTCCATTTTATCTAAACTATTTTGTAGAATTTAATATCTTTGTCATACAATGTTATACTTACTACAGAACACCATTATTGACAGTATGATCCCTTGGAAGCTTGATTTCTTATTACTTATAGTACATCATTAAAACGTTCATTTGATTTTTAAAGAGTTAATTCCCTTAGGTGTTCTGTAACCCCTTAAACAATTGTAGAACTTTAATCTCATTGTCAAACATTATACTAACTGCAGAACACCTTTATTGACAGTATGATCCCGTGAAAGGACTCCATTTTCTTTCTCCCATTTTATACTTACTGAAGAACACCGTTATTGACAGTATGATCCCTTGGAAGGACTCAATTTTCTTTCTCCCATTTTATACTTACTGAAGAACACCATTATTGACAGTATGATCCCTTAGAAGGACTCAATTTTCTTTCTCCCATGTTATACTTACTGAAGAACACCATTATTGACAGTATGATCCCTTGGAAGGACTCCATTTTCTTTCTCCCATGTTATACTAGGTGGTGGATTGCCTGAAGCCTGACATCTCAATTCCATCAACTGACCCAAGTATGGCCTGGCATCACGCTGTGAAAGTGTGATAGTTGGTGGCACTTGAATATAAAGAAATGCTTTTGTCTTATATACATGTACATTTGCATTTCTGAAGTATTTGCAGCAGTTCAACTAAGTACTGTAAATTCATAAATTTTTGCATGCATTTATTATTGCGATTTTTTTAAAATAATAAAAAATGCGAGATAAATTATTGCATACAGGTGTATTCATCAGATAATCGAATGGGAGTTATTATTGCAATACTCATCCAGACAAATTATTTGCATTAATAAAACCCTCACAACAATTTCTGAATTTACAGTATTTTGAGGGAAAAATTCTATCTAAATTACTGTAAACCAACTAAATTTTGCCAGCAATTTATTTTCGCGAGCAGAGTTTTGGTCTTCCTTTATATAAATACCTCAAAAAAATTAAAAAACCACAAAAATAAATTGCTGTGTAGTTGGCTGAAAAGGGCAACCAGTAAATGTGAAATGAAATATCTGTGAAGTAAGTTTACAGTAACTATTCAACTGTACTGACAACAGTTATTGTACCATTACAATGTTGTAGCCAGATGACCAGAAAGAATATTTATTTTTAATCTGTTCCTAATTTGATAGCTAGGAATTTTTTACTTTCTTGTGTGGTCGGAATATTTATTTTCAACTTTTAGGGGCCAGAATATTTTAATATAAGAACTGCCAAGCCTCAACCTCAGAATCCCTTAAATCCTTCAATGGATATATTTCTATTGGATGTTTCTTACCTGTTACAGATACTATAGCAAAACCGTCAGAAGATCCACTACTTCCTGTTGCTAAGCAACGGTATCGCCCTGAGTCTGCTGCAGTCACTTGTCTTATTTCTAGGAGACCATCTCTAGTTTGTGTAGCTGAAGGATTAAGAACACCATCGACCTTCAACCATTCAATGTTGAATGGTCCTGTTCCCTGTGGCTGACATCTTAGTTGAACAGTGCCCCCTGCCCTAGCTTCCACTCTGGCTGGTGAAATTGTCAGACTTGGTGTAACTGAAAACATAAATGAAAGGTGAATGACATACACCTTAAGGGCATACGATACAGTTTTGATCCCGTAATGAAATTTTGATGAAAATTTGCATGTAGGCTATTTTTTACCTGATTAAATCAAATATGCAATAAAAAATATACCATCATGTGCTACTTTTTGAGTAAATTGAGGTTGAAATTTCAGATATTTCCTCAAAATTCGGATTTGTGGACGTATTTTTCCTTTCGACAGAAATACATAACTTTTTTGTTTTAAAAGAAAAACACAAGCAGTTTTTTGTTAAATTATTTGTAATTTCTGTTTTATATAAATGTTTTATAAATTTGTACATTTTATTTTTACAAATAACTCATATTTATCAAATGTTCATGAATGTAGAAAAAAAACGTCATTTTTTGCTGTATATTTATCATATTTAAAATAATTGCACTATTGACTTTTTTATGAAAATTGGTACACATAATCTTCATACGTAATCAAACCAAATGTCATTTAAAAAAAGAAGGGTCCATGAACTCGTTTTCAAGTTAAATCAGTTTGAATGATAAAAATCAGTCGAAAACTGCATCTTTTCCCGATAAGTCACAGTTTGACGTCGCGAAAATAACAATTTACCTTAGCAACGTCATTACTTCCCCTGTAACTGTATCGTATGCCCTTAAGGATGTTTGCTCCTCTTGTTTTTGAATTTTTGCCAGATATTCGGAATTCTCTGGTTTTATCCATGTAGCGTCATTAAAAAAATTTCCACGCTAACCCCTACTTTTCTTTTTATAATTTTATTACTAATAGTTTAAAAAGCCATATTTGAAAATCCTATAAAATCCTTGTTATTTTTTCATAATTTTTGAAAGAAAAAAGGTGCCAATGTTAAATGTAAGAAAAGTCTAGAGAGAATTATTTCCCGCCAATTTTTCAATGGCTTATATCTCTAAAACAAGCACAAGGACCCTACATTTTTTCTGCTTTTTCAGTTCCTTTATTTATATACTAACAATTTATAACAGTCTTTTAATAAGCTTGTTATTTTGAAACAGAGTAGAGAACATACTAAATATCACTATTTGTCCAATAATATTTGTCATCACAAACTTTCCTGTAAATTTTTACATCATAAGAGTAAAAGTATGAGCCAGCAATGCAAAAGTGATTGTTGAATGAAGTCAATATTTCAAGTGACTCTAAATCTGAGGTCAAATGTCGTAGATTCCAAAATAGCAATAAGGTCTATTAATGTCTTTTGATAAACTGAATGTGTGACGGAATTATTATTTTAATTAAAACTCCATTAAAAACAGATCATCCACAAAGTAGGCCTAAGGTCTGACTGAAACCAACATTTTTTTTGTGCAATAGGCCTCAAGACTGAATTATATATAAAATGTTTGTTTAATAGGCCTGATGTATGAATAGGAATCAAAATGTACCCTTTCGGAAAAAGTAATCTGCTGCTGTTCTAGAACAAATGTTTCCAAAAAATACAATAGTGAAAATTTTAGCCATTGGGTTATTTTGGCTTTTTTTGCCTTCACATCAAAAGCATAAACATGTCAGTTAAGAGGAACAGAAACTTATTTAAAATTTTTTAAAGTGTCTTCAGTAGGTAGTTTCAAATTTGTGTAAAACTCTATAAAACTTAGCTATGTGGAAAATAGATATGCTCAAATAGTAAATGCTTTGAGAAGTAAACATGAATTTGCCATATTTAATAAGATATACTCAAATTATGACAAATAAATCATGAATTATTTTTTTTGCATTAAAGTGTTCAACAAAATACATGTATGCATGTAAAATTTGTAAAAAAAAACCATGAAATCAAGTTTCAACGAAAAAAAACATTTTTCCTCAATTCACGAAAAAATGGTTTCCACAAAAAGCAATTAATTCCAAAGTACTTACCAGTAACAATAATGAATACTGATGTCTCATAATTTTTAACAGGAGATGATGCAGAACAGATGTATTCCCCGCTGTAAACTGATCGGAAATTAGGTATGGTCAATGTTCCTCCACGGACTGAATGGTTTGGTGGCATCAATCCATTACGTTTCCTCCAACGGACCACAGCATTTTGTATACCTATGGAAAATTATTAGAAATTATGATCAAGGAGAAATCTACCAAAACTTTATATATAAAAATATTTATTTTTGACTACTGTATTTTTTTTTGTAGATATTTCTTAAGACTGCAGTTATTGAATATGAGAACTTTCACTCAATTCACAATCATAGATAATAAATTGTTTTTCTTTGCATGAAGAGAAATCATATTCATTATGTTATGATCCCCCCCCCAAAAAAAAGAAAAGAAAAAAGAACAGAGCAAAAGGGGAGATAATTCTTAGAAATATAAAATTAGAAATAAGCTTCACAATTGTTAAGACCCTTTGTAACAGTAAAAACTTATTAAAACATGAAAGGGGAGAGAACTGTTAGAAATATGAATATATTGAAGTTGACTGTCAGCGATGTAATACTTTTTTCCTTATTACATTCAAATGCTACAGTAAAAACTTATTCAAACATGAAAGGGGAGAGAACTGTTGAATATGAAAACTGAGGAAAAGACTGTCATTTCCTAATTTCATTTACGTGTTACAGTAAAAACTTGTTAAAGCATGAAAGTTGGAAAAAAATCTTTTGAAAACATGAAAATTGAAGAAAAACCTTGTCAGAGATATACTTATTATTTCCTTTCTAATTTATGTGTTACAGAAAAAAACATGAAAGGGGAGAGAAATGTTGGAAATATGAAAACTAAGGAAAAACCTGATGTGGATGTAATATTTATTTAATTATTTCAGTTAAGTGTGTTACAGAAAAAACATGAAAGGGGAGAGAACTGTTGGAAACAAAAGCCTGGTGTGGATGTAATATTTATTTAATTATTTCAGTTAAGTGTTACAGAAAAAAAATGAAAGGGGAGAAAACTTTTGGATACATGTAAACTCAATACACAATTTTTACCTGTAGTATCACATTCAATAGTTACAGTTTCTCCTTCTCTAACAGTACGCTGTCCTGGTCCTCTGATTGTCACACCAGTCTCTCTTGATGGCTGGCCACTTTCCTGAACTACAATAAAATTCAGAATGTGGTTGTACAAACCAAAAATGATAAGATTTCTATTGTTTGAATTGTTTCATATTTTGTCATTTCAGAGCCTTTTACAGCCAACGATATGGTATGGGTTTTGCTCATTGTTGAAGGCCATAGGGTGACCTTAGTTGCTTTCATCCATGTAATTTGACTCAGTTGGATAGTGGTTTCTTTGCAAACATACCACATCTCCTTTCATTAGATTTTATTTTAAAAATATGATAAAGTTAAGTATCAATGCTTGTTTTCAAGCGACAGGCTGCTAAAATTCTCATTTTTTAACGATATGCAAACAAACTTCCAATAATCTGCAAAAAGATGTGTTGTTTCTATGTAAAGTCATCAGTCATGGTCACCTTTTTTTGAGACGTCACAATAGGAAATTCAGAGGGAGGCAATAAAACTTGACGTCATAATTGAATTTTGTCCAATGAAGAACCGAGATCAAATAAACCACATGTTGATTAAATAAAAGAAATCAACAGGACAGGAAAAGGATAAATCGACTAAAATTTAGAGAAAAGTATTTGTTTCTTACCTTCAAGTTGAACAGTTTCAGTGACAGACCCTGCAACATTATTAGCAGTACAATAGTAATTTCCGGAATCACTCCTAGAAACAGCATTGAGAGTAAGCGTTGCCGATCCTTGACTGAGGGCACCCTCTACTGGTGTTGGTACATCACCTCTGTCTGGTGCTCTTTCATATCGCCACTGGACTGTTGGTATAGGATCACCTTCACCAGTACATTCTAAAGATACTCTCTGACCGATTACAGCAAAAACTTTCTTACTAGGCGAGATTATAATTCTAGGTGGACCTAAAATGTACAATTAAATATTCCATTAAGATGGGTATTCAGTAAGGGCTATTCCAGAGGGAATTGTAGCTTTCATGACAACACTTTTTTGTATACCCCCGAAACCATAATTTTTATTTTCATTTGTAACAGAATTGCATTCGCTTCCTTTTCTTATCACTCTTCCCACCATACACTATTCCCATTTCAGGATCTGTTTACCTTCCAGAGCACCTGATATCACCTGATATCACCCTCTGTTTTTGGTGGGGATTGTAACGCTTGTGATGTTCAATCTTTAGTTTTCTTTTGTGTTTTGTTTGTCTTTTCGTTGCTTTTGGTTTTTTGCCATGGCATTGTCAATTTGTTTTCGGCTTATGAGTTTGAATATCTTTGTATCTTTCGCCTCTCTTCTATCACCCACAGAAAAAAATATTAGGAGGTGTCCAAACCCTCTCATACTTTTTTCCTGGAATAGCCCTCAACTTCAATATATTCTAACCTATGCACATTTTCAAATTTTATAAATATCCCAACAAACATATCCTCTTTTGAATAGACAAATCATTGTAAGATTTTAAAGATCTTAAGGATGTTCGCTCCTTTGTTTCAAAATAACAAGGTTTTTAAACTAGAGGCTCTAAAGAGCCTGTGTCGCTCACCTTGGTCTATGTGCATATTAAACGAAGGACACAGATGGATTCATGACAAAATTGTTTTTTGGTGATGGTGATGTGTTTGAAGTTCTTACTTTACTGAACATTCTTGCTCCTTACTATTATCTCTATCTATAATGAACTTGGCCCAGTAGTTACAGTGGAAAATATTTTGTAAAAATTTACAAAAATTTACAAAATTTATGAAAATTGTAAAAAAATGAGTATAAAGGGCAATAACTCCTTAAGGGGTCAACTGACAATTTTGGTCATGTTGACTTATTTGTAGATCTTACTTTGCTGTACATTATTGCTGCTTACAGTTTATCTCTATCTATAATAATATTCAAGATAATAACCAAAAGCTGCAAAATTTTCTTAAAATTACCAATTCAGGGACAGCAACCCAACAAGTGTTGCCTGATTTGGTCTGAAAATTTCAGGGCAGATAGATCTTGACCTAATGAACAATTTTCCCATGTCAGATTTGCTCTATATGCTTTGGTTTTTGAGATATAAACCAAAAAAACTGCATTTTACCCATGTACTATTTTTTAGCCATGTCGGCCATCTTGGTTCGCAGGCGGGGTCATCGGACACATTTTTTAAACTAGATACCCTAATGATGATTGTGGACAAGTTTGGTTAAATTTGTCTTAGTAGTTTCAGAGGAGATGATTTTTGTAAAAGATTACAAAAATTTACGAAAAATGGTTAAAAATTGACTATAAAGGGCAATAACTCCTTAAGGGGTCCCAACAACAGGTTGTCCAATTCATCTGAAAATTTCAGGGCAGATAGATCTTGACCTGATAAACAATTTTACCCCTATGTTCTATTTTTAGCCATGGCGGCCATCTTGGTTGGTTTGGCCCAGTAGTTTCAGAGGAGAAGATTTTTGTAAAAGTTTACCGACGACGGACGCCAAGTGATTAGAAAAGCTCACTTGGCCCTTTGGGCCAGGTGAGCTAAAAACTGTTATAGATTGATAGAATATGAATAAGGGAACATAAAAATTAGAAAAAAAAAATGATAGGTCCATCTTCTAGTTTTTGAGATATAATCAACTGAAAATTTGGCGAGAAATGGTTCTCTCTAGATTTTTCATACATTTAACATTGACACCTTTTTCCTTTCAAAAACTATGAAAAAATAACCAAAATTTTCAAAAAACGACTTTTAAAACTATATGCAATAAAATTATGAAAAGAAAAGAAGGGGTTAGCAGGCAAAATTTTTATTTGCACTACATGGATAAAACTAGAGGATTCTGAACATCTGACAAAAAGTCAAAAACAAGAGTAGCGAACATCCTTAAGGATATCTACAGAACATTTCCTGTAACCTTCTAAAATTTTCAATTTGAATTTATTGATTGTTGGTGTTTAATGCCACTTTCACATTGTGCAGTCATTTTTTTATTAGGGAGAAAGCCACAGTGAAAGGAGAGAACCAACGATCTTTGTAAAATAGACAGCTTAGATAGTTTAACCATCAAGGCCAATTTCAATTTTGAGATCCTAAAGATAACAAAATAGTTTTTAACGTTTATCATATACATTTGGTCCAGTGAACATCTGTGAGTTTTGCTTTTGACTTACCACAAGTTTCAAAACTGAAACTAGACAAAGTGATGCCCCCACACTCCACTTTGAAGTAACTGTATTATAACAAAGTCAATGTAGGACTTTCTTTGAGATATTATTGTGTCTGGGAGACACAAATGATGCCCCCACAGATGCAAAGTGTTATTTTAAAATACACAAAGTTGAGAATGAGAGCACATAGGTCTATGGTTCACTGTAGAAGGAGTTATCCGGAAACGCTATGCACCTCTTATGCAAGTATATACTCCAAAAATGATAAAGTTCAACAATTTCCCAAAAGAGCAAATATTAATATAAATCAAAACCCTGACCACATGCACACCTTCAATATATGTAAAAACAGCCAGAAAAGTGAAAACGTCCTAGCATTCAAACTGTAGGAGGAGTTATCCTGAAACGCTATGCACCTCTTATGCAAGTAAATACTCTAAAAAAAAATGACAAAGTTCAACAATCTCCCAAAAGAGCAAATATTAATATAAATCAAAACCCTGACCACATGCACACCTTCAATATATGTACAAACAGCCAGAAAAGTGAAAACTTCCTAGCATTCAAACTGTAGGAGGAGTTATCTGGAATAACTATATACCCATAATGGGACGGACGGAATTACGGACGGACAGACGGATGGATGGACGGACAGGGGTGAAACAATATGCCCCCCCAACTTTCAGTTGCGGGGGCATAAAAAGCAAAGCTTTAAGAATTTAAATCAAAATGGTACTGAAGAAATAAATTGTCTTGTGTTTCTGTTGGCACTTAGTATATTTCTGCATAAGTCTATTTCAAAGCCAAGTTTCAATATACTGTGTTGTGTTTCTATTGACTCTCAGTATATATGTGTAAGCATACATCAATTTTTAAGCTAATTTTCATTAAACTATCATCTTTCAATGTCAAAACTTGGTCAAACACCTTGACTAAAATTAATTTGGATGGTTTAATTTCATAAAATTTTTACAAAATATTTACTTTGACCTTTTGACAAGAAAATAAAAATTTCAAAAAACTTGAACCACACACTTTATCGGAAAAATTTCATTGCATATATAGCAGTTTGACAATCACTAATTTTGATCATTGAGAAGCTTAATATTTCCTTAACAATAGAATGTGATTAAAACAATTAGCTGATTCTTAAAGAGTTATCTCCCTGTAGTGTTATGTACCACCTTAACTTCAAATAGTGAGGTGCAGAACTTCAATAAATACTGCAAACCAACTGATTTTTCCAATCGATTTTACTTTCGCAACTTTCTTGAGTATGAAAATAACATGAATAAAAACTTTCATCTTTCGTAATAGAATTATTTTTACAACTACACTAACTAGAAAATCCTGAAAACTAATCGTCACAAAGTCGGCTAGAAAAGGCGAATAAAGTATCCATGAAAATAAGATGGTGTGTACAATACCAGCAAGACTTAATCTCCTTTTCAATAAAAGCAAATGATCACATCAAATAATTTACTAAGAGTAAGGTAGTAAGATCAGAAAATATTTTGAAGAACTGTGTACATGTAAAATTGAGATATACATTTTTGTAGATCAGTTGAAAGAAAACATCATGGGAATCTTTCAACTCTAATTGTCCCACATTAAGAAAGATTCCAGTCTCATTGCTGATGCAATTTTTAAATGAAAAAAAAACACGTTGAAAGAAAACATCATGGGAATAGTTTAGCTCTTAGACTAATTGTCGCACTTTAAGAAAGATTCCAATATTACTGTATATGTGATTTTTAAATGAAAAGAAAAACACCAGTTGCAAGAAAACATCATGGGAATAGTTCAACTCTTTATCCCACATTGAAAATGTGTCCAGTCTCATTGCTGATGTAATTTTTAAATGAAAAAAGATCACCAGTTGCAAGAAAACATCATGGGAATAGTTCAACTCTTTTTATTCCACATTGAAAAAGTTTCCAGTTTCATTGTTGATGTGATTTTAAACTGAAAACCAAATTCATTTTTAAAAAGTAGTTCCTTTTTCAAACTTGAACCTTACCCTGAATGATAAGTGTGGCTGTAGCTGATACAGATCCCATTTCATTTGTGGCTGTACAAATGTAGCCACCTGCCTCCTCCCCAGTCACGCCTTTAAACATGATGACGCCATTCTCCATCGTGTCTATGGTGGACAGCATTGGTTCTCCTCCAGCTCTGAATAGAGATTATTAAAAGACAAGGTTAGTATTATATTTGTACCAAAAAAGACCACTGTCCAGTCTAACTGTGGTGTGCGAAACCTCAAGTGCAGGTCATGCATTCAATTTGCAACTAGTTCAAGCATGCAATGATTTTTTGTTGATACTTTTTAGCATAAAATTCCAAAACTTAAAGCAATAATAATAATAATAACTCCACCACATACTATATGTGCCTATCCCAAGTCAGGAGCCTGTAGTTCATTGGTTGTAGTTGATTCATGACTGTCATATTTGTTTGTCGTAAAATGTTTTGTTATAAAATAGGCCTTTAGTTTTCTCCACTTCATTTGAACTTTGGTGGATAGTTGTCTCATTGGCAACCATACCACATCTCCTTATCTTTATATTAAAAACACTAAGAGTACAAAAGTTTCTGAATTTACAGTAATTGATAAATCAAGTTCTATAATGGTAAAGATCAAATTTTTATGGGAGATTCAATCCTTTAGTGATGCTAACTTCCCACCTTCACTATACACCATTACACCATAAACCATACACTATTCACATTTCCCATTTCCGCTTTACCAATTGAATCACACAAGTGTGACAGGATTGCTTCCCTTCATTAGTAGATACTTAGTCAGCCGTAAGCGGTTGATCTAGGGAAGTACTTCTTTAGCTCAGTCGGTTAAAACCCTGCCTTGTACATGTAACACAGAGGTCCTGAGTTCCGAGTCCCGGAGGTGATAGGTGATTTTGCAATAGAATCATGGTCTCCGGTTATATTTGGCACCCAACTAAAAAACCCACGGTGGTTAGAGAGGAATTCTAGCTAGGGTATGTGTGTGAGAGTCATAATGGTATGATGTCTCTTGAGGTGGGGGAAGTGTGACGGAATTGCTTCCCTTCATTAGTAGATACTTAGTCAGCCGTAAGTGGTTGAGCTTTAAGGAAGTACTTCTTTGGCTCAGTCTGTTAACACGCTACCTTGTAACACAGAGGTCCTGGGTTCGAGTCCCAGTGGAGACAAGTGATTTTGCAATAGAATCATGCTCTCCGGTTACACATCATTCCAAGTCTAACCTGTTTGAGGGAATTGCAAATTTCAATATGTCTTTAAATAAAATTGAGAATTGTTAAATCTTACCGAGACCATGTTACAGTTGGAGGAGGATCTCCACCCATTACACGACACTGGAACAATGCACTTTCTCCCGTCTTTATTGTCTGAGATATTGCTGGATAGATGTCCAACTTAGGCTTGGCTCTTCCTGAAACAAGATTAAACTTTTATATTAGATATCAATCAATTATGGTAAAAACAACAAATTTTCATACATAATTTCCTTTCAGAATGTTTATTTTGGATATTTATAACATATATATAACACAATATTTCAAAGCTGAAGCACAATCTTCTAATTGAAATAAGACCAAGGTTTCTAAGTCATGTTTGAATTTTTTCTACAATTTGCATCATGATAGGAGTTTCTGTTTGTTTGAAAATCCTGGCAATCTTAAGATGATATGCAAACTTTTTCAACTCGTTTTTTTTCATTTCTGAGATTTCTAAAACCCCATATCACATTATTTTTTACAAACTCACTTCAAAAGTAAAACTTCCAATTTTATAAACAGTATAACTGTACTCACTTTCAACTTCTACAATAGCCCAGCCTTGTCCTAATCCGGCAGTATTCTCAGCACGGCAGATGTATACACCACGGTCCTCTATTTGGGCATTTGTGATTCTCAATGTTTCTCCTACGACCTAGAAATACAGACATAATAAGATGAGAGGTTGATAATTCAATTTATAAAATTAAAATGTCACTTGATATAAATCAAGTTCATCTGATAAATAAAAAAAAATATGTGTATTTAAAAAGAGTGAATTTCTCTTTTTTTTAATTGTGGGGGTATAATTATTAATATTTTATAGGTTGTCATACAAACAGTATTGAAAAATAATTCAGGCCAAAATTATTTTGAGTATCTTACTCTGGCCTCTTTTTTAAATATAGACAAGGAAAAATATTCCTTGAAATAATTATTCTCAATTCGAAGTGGAAATATTCAAATGTCAAAATAAACCAAAGAAATAAAATGTGTTCACAGATGGATGACTGCATATCTATATCAACAAAAATATCCAACTTCATTTTTTCAATTTTTATTTTCTTGAAAACTAGGTTTACCTGATGTCTGGCTGTCAATTCTCCTCTAGATTTAGACCATGTGATCTTTGGTTGTGGGGTACCAGTTACACTACATCTAATGGTACCAGTAGTTCCCTGGGCAATAGTTGTTCTATCTGGTGTTACTGTAGCAGTTGGTACTGTGGCTATACAAAATAGAAAAATGCCCTTGAACTTTAAACTCAAAGTACATCAGAGCATGAAAGTATTATATTGACAGGAACTACTACAACCCGACTTCAAACGTTTCATCTGAGATGCCGCGTGCAATTTAATGACATGTTAATTAACTTGAAACATGACACCTTATTTACACACCAGTGTGTGGTGCCCTACAATATCGTCATTTTCGGTTGCTTTCATGATTACGGAAATAAACAAAGAAATCGAAAGTTGTGATAAATTCTTAGGAAACAGCAATCAGCAAACCTCGGCAGATTCCGTTACCCTACATCTGCATATGTGTGCCGATTGATAGATTGATGGATTTGTGCGAGACATCATTAATTCTATAGAAAAACACGTTGACGATGGAAATTTGCACCATATTAATTGAATAAATGTCCCATGTTTATTGATTTATTTTTCGGAAGAAATTGCACTATATGTAATATATATCGCAAGTGGTGATTATATAATTACGGTTTACTCCAGTGGCACACATTTCATGCATATTTAAGACGATTGTAAAATGATTGTTCTGATAAAAAATAAAGATCAAAGAGATTTGAAATAAATATAGGAATTATCAAGCTTCGCTCTAAATCCAACCATTGGTTGGTATACGAATGTTTCAGCTGAGCCCTGATGTGTTGAAATTTTGTAAGTACTGCATCTGTTCAATAATATTTACTAGTATCATTTGGACAGATAGTGATAAAATATTTTAAGGGACAGAGATGCTTTAGCTATTCCATAACATTTTATAAGTCTAGTTTTTTTCTCAAATTGATAAATACGGGTCAAATCATAAGTCAAGATTGGCACATTCATAAATGACAAATAGAAATATTGACACCGGCTGCATATTATCGGATGAAATTCGTTCAAATACGAATATTTTAGCAGTTTTGAATTTCACAAATGTCAAAAAATTTAAACCCACTTATATAAATAATTTTTTTTATAAATAACGAGGTGTGTCTTTTTTTTTAACTATATTTGTTATGTATAATTTCTGTGATATTAAGTCCTTGATTGATTAATTTTCACATTTAAAACTGAAAATTTCTACTTTCCAGGGTAATCCAGGTCCGTTGCTATATACATTAATCGGGTCGTCACAGTGTATATATTTATTAAGAAAATTTTCGTGACCTGGCGGTAACCGGAACACACCCTTTTCACAGTTATAACTTAACCCCTGAAGAAATAAAATAATGGCACTCACTATTTTGAATCGTTGTAGAATAATTAATTCTTGGCTGATTTTCATTTTTTATGCATCTGTCGATTTATTTAAATAAGTTGTCATGAATAAATGTCAACCTAGGCGATTGAAATAAGTCAAGGTGTTTTCTGACAGGTATTGAAGTTAACCTGTCTGGATAAAAACCATGTGGTTGATAAGAAATATCTCTGGTCAATTTATGACCGCGGCATCGCAGATAGTCACAAAAGAAATTAACGGAAGCGTACTAATAAGACAGTTTCCATATCTTTTCTACAGTGCTACCAGGGTTATAAATAAGTGCTTCCTAATCGTTGTAGTTCCTGTCAATATAATACTTCCATGATCAGAGAGACCTGTTTTAAGCCAGAGGTCATTATTATTCCATAATTGCATTCATACAAGTGATATGATTAAAAGTCAAATTGTTCTTGGTCATCAATGTGTGAATAATGCATTATTTGTATGCTATCCTCTTGTACATAATGAAGTATTAGAGGTCAATAAATTTTGTTTGTTGTTTATTTGTTGAGCAAGTATATTTTGCATATTTGCAAAAGAAAATGTTATTTAAATCCAACTAAATGATTTCAAAATTGTAATAAAGTCTTCAAATCCTGTTCAATTGTACTTACTCTCTATTTCAGGTCGTACAGTCAGAGTAGTTGTTCCTGTTCCCCTGTCTCCAGTTGGTGTTATAGCTGTACACACATAGGAACCAGCAAAAGATGGCTGAATGTTGTTCAAGGTCAAAACACCATTGTCTTGTGCAGAGCCTGCAAAATGAAAAAGATTCAAAATGAAAACAAAAGTAAAAAATATGACAGAAATAAAATAGAGACATTGATTTATTTAAACAAGATTTTGTGAACTATTGACTTTACTTCTATCTTAGTTTGGCAGTGAAATCTTCTTTGTGTTTAATGGCCTTCTATTGTCTTGTACAATGCATTTAAATCATAAGCGGGCCGTTAAACAATTGCAAAGGGTTAATTTTGCGATAAAACACCTACCATGAACATAGCAAAAATTAGACATGTGCAGAATTTTCCTACTTAGGGTATTCTTAGCTTAGGTAAACCGCACAAGATTTTGTGTACTGCATATTGACATTATTTTTTAACTTGCAATGGTAACTATAGTATCCATTTGTAAATAAATGGACTTTCACATCCGAATATATTGTTTTTCCTGTTCATAAGGCTCTCAAGTTCCATCCCAAGTTAGAGTCCCACTGGTTCCTAATTCTTTAATGAGCGACAAACAAATGATAGACATATTTAAACGAAATATCTCTCAGTGAAAAAAAAAGGTGTTGAAGATACCAAAAAGACAAAGGGAACGGAAATTTTCGGACATGATTTTGGTCATTTATTTAGGACTTATATGCCAGGATCTTAATTTTCAAACAGTCAAATTCATATCAGACTTCTTGACATAAATGAACCTCAACAGTGTTTCTGTATGAACTGCATGAAATTTTGAACCTGATTTTGTAAATGAGATTAAGAATCAGCATCAGATTCATTTCAAACAAGAAAATAATTGTCTTAAATCTAGATGTATTTAATTATTTTTTTTTGGGGGGGGGGGGGGGGGGGGGGGGGGGAGGGGGGGATTAAAATAGTGGGAAGGGGGCTTCCAAGATTTATATATAAAAAAAAATATTAAGATTTTTCCTCATATTAGTGATTCAGGTTCCTTGGAGCCTCTAGTTTTTTTTTCATTTTTATTTTGTTTTGAGGGGGTGTCAATTCTTATTTATATACTATGGTTTTGAATGAGTATATGTCAATTAAGTGCCATTCTAACTTCCTTGAATGCCTGTTTTGAGTTATTCAGTTTATATAATGGGAGGATTTCAAGAGTCAAGTCAACACCTCTCATGGATGACGGATGAAAGCCCCCATAAATCAGAAAAGTTGACAGGTCTCAAATTTAATATAACCAACCAACTGAAAACAAATGTATGAAAGCAAATAAAAAGCTGGCTTTATATGACTCACCTGATGGAAGACCTCCATTCCTTGACCAGATCAACGTAGGTCTGACTGAATTATCGTCAATATAACAAATAAGTTGTTCAGTACTTCCTATTGTTGCTATAATGGCTACTTGTCTTACAATAACTGTTATGTCGGTCGGTGGTCGTGGATCTGAAATGTGAAATCATGTGTATAGTGTCTTTAATTTGAAAACAATATCAGGAGTTTTATTGGTATACAAGTGAATAATTAATAGGATCCAGAAACAAGCTGTTAGCTTATATTAATCCGTTTCCTAATTCAAATAAGAACATTTCATATTGTAATACTCAAGGAGAAGAGTGTAAAAAAATTAACAATGTTACACTAGATGGAAAACAAACAAAACATATACATGTAATAAGGTTGTGAACACAAAAGAGAAAAAAAATTTTTTTTTTACATCAGATATACAATAATAAAGTGTATGTTTCTGAATGGACACAATTATTTAAGATATAAGTATTACTTGTTAAACAAGATGATTGTAATCATATGACAAATCTTTTGCTACTGAGTATGAATGTTTGAACTGCCAAGAATATTTCAATGTTTTGTTCGTAGCTGAAATCCGTTGAACCGTGTAGCAAAATTTCTTCTGACAAGAAATGTATGATATTGATGTTATAAAAATGCTGTTCAGGAGTTTTATTGGTAAATAGCACTTCTAGCTTTAATGTATACAGCCATTGTCCTTGGATCATGTCTGTAATATTTTTTTGTAAATTGTTCTGTGAAAATAAGGCTGCTAGCTTTCCCATTTGAATAGATTCAAATTTTTCATGCTGGGGTTGTTTATAGCTGACTGTAAGGTATGGGTTGTTCACAATGTTGAAGGGCATATGATGGCATATAATTGCTTTTATCCATGTCCTGGTTAAAGTATATCACAAATGAATCTTCTTCAAACAAATTTTTTTTTAATATTGATTCAGTTTGAATTTTTTGATGTTGGTTTTGTATTGCATCCTTGTACAATTTTTTTTCAGTTTTATGTAATGACTACCTTATAACTGTAGTAATATAAATTCATGTTGACACTAGATGTGTCGGAACGACACAAGTGACCCCGTCTCAAAAAGTCGAAAAATCTGCAATTTCAACAATTTATCAAAGTCTAAAGTCCGTAATTTCGGCAAAAATTAGCAGAGTGGAACAAAACTTAAACCAATCTGTAACACATCATGGTTAACTCACATACCAAAAATCAGCCCAATATCTGAAGGCATTTAGAAAAAGAGTCTGTATAACTGTGATTTTCAACAATTTATCAAAATCCATTAGCCCGTAATTTTGGCAAAAATTAGCAGAGTGGAACAAAACCTAAACTTGATCTGTAACTCATCATGGTTAACTCACATACCAAAAATCAGCCCAATATCTGAAGGCGTTTAGAAAAAAATTGTGTATAATTGACAGAATGACGAAATGACGGACAAGGGTAAAACTATATGGAACCGACAACTTTGTTGCGGGGCCATAAAAACTGGGTCTCACTGTAGTTTCAATTCACAGTTTCAGAATTCGAGTGGATTATAGGTAATTTATTTGTTTAAACAACAAATAAAAGAAAGAATACACTTTTGGCTAGATATATGCAAATTTACATAAAGTGTGTTGGTAGTGGAGAGATTTTGAAAGTCCCTTCCTTCTCTCCCCCATCCAATTTAATGGAATAGCCCTAAACAAATTTATGTCCACGAGTACTTACTTGATTTTACATAAAGAATAGTTCTAACTTCTGTTGTTCCTGCTACATTTGATGCCTTGCAGTAGTACTGGGCCTCGTCACTTCTTCGAACAGCTGGTATCCTCAACACACCACCAGATATTACAGCACTAGGGTTCATTGTACCAGTTCCTCTTCGCCATTCTACCGTTGGTGCGGGTCGACCAGTTGTAACACATCTGAATTCTGCTGTCTCGAATTCGTTCACAGTTTGGAAAGTCGGTTCGATTCTTATAGAAGGCTGTACTTGTTGTGCTGTAATATGTATTTTCAGTACATTTTAATAATTAGTTTGAGGTATTCAATTTACACCTTGCATCTGGGGAAATCCCAATAATACAAACAGCTTAGCATCTTTTAATATTACACAAATTATTTTCTATGTGAAAATATGACCTAGAAAACTGTACAGATTATTCTAATGTAAACCTGATTTTTTTCTCACAAAATCATTACCAGTAAATATAACTCCTTAAAAAAATCTTTTTTATTTATCAAATTTATTTAATGAAAGAATTATTTCAATTGATTATCAATAGTAATAAAAAGAAAATTAAGTACACATGAAAAAAAAAAAAAAACGCAGAGCTGAGCTATGTGTATACTGGTTCCTTAAGGTAACAGTATTTAAGCTAAGGAGACCAGAATATACAGTTTTCCATGGATGAAAAAAGTATTTTATTCTCCCCATGTTGATTGATAATAGATTAATGTTAAGGCGGCAGATACCTAATTTAAGGTGGGTCATCGGTATATATTTCCTCAGATAGAATTTTTTTATACTTTGCCAAAATGAAGATTTAACCATGCTTTTTTCAAAAATATAATAAAAAGTATGGGTCACAGTGCTATTTTTTAAGCTACAAGTCGTGCAAAATTGCCCAAATTTGTATAGATTGTTCATGAAAAAACACATTTTATGTGAATAAAAAGAAATCTATGAGATAGAATTTTTAAATAAATTATGAGATGATAGGTTTTATAATATGCTTTAAGAAAATGAAAAGAAAAAATGGTGTCACTGAACTTGTTTTCTTGCTACAAGAAAAAAATAAAAATTTCACTACCATTCCAGTATAAAATTTTTACTATAAAAGTTACCTCCCCTTAAATGGCCGCGTTGAAAAATTGATTTCAAAAACATAAATATTTGGTTTTGTTTAAACATTTTGGGATAACACAATGAAAAACCTATTTTTCTTTATACAAATAAGCAGTCTTACACATAAATTGCAAATTTGTCTCAAAATTTAAAGATTTAGGCAAAGAACTAGACCGATTGTGTACTGCTGTTGTACAATCCAAGATGGCAGTATACAGTGAATCTACCTTAATGTCAAGATAATAATTTGGCAAAATAAAACTACCACTAGACCATAATCAAAGCCTTAAAGGCTGTAAAAGCAATTGCTGCCATGTTAATGTTTTGGGGACTTTTATTTTTCATCCACATATATATAAGAATTAAACCTGACAGGAGTGTTGTCTAGTGAGAAGTAAGAAGGTTTTAACTTTATATCAATAAAAGACTTTAGCAGAAAGTTATTTGTTTTATATTTCACAAGGAGACAACACGTTTACCAGACTAAAGTTGGGGTCAAATTTACATGTGCTGAAACATATAACTCAAAAAGAAATTATCCCCTGGTAGTGTTTGTAACTGGGCAATAATTTCCTTTATTGATTTAATTTTAACAATTATCATAATTAATTTAAATTTAACCATTCAATTAAAACATTTCAACTTTCCAGACACAAATGTTGAAAAATGGGAAAGAAATAAAATATCTTTAATACAAGACATAAACATGTAAAAAATAAATATACATTTCAGCTTACTAAAAATATTTTCATAATGTTACTTTGTCTTCATTTCTTACAACTAAGTCCCAAACATTATTGCTCAGTTGATATGTGTCATCCTCATGCGGTACGATATAACTATAATTCTCAAGAATCCCGAAAAGGGGGGTCATCACAGACAAACACGACATTAAATCGTCATTATACGAACAAAAACAAACAGTTCTTCGTTGCTTTGATATTTATCAATTTTCAGGAAACATTGCGAAAAATTATCTTCAATATTTCGAAAAACATGTGAAATAAAATTGCAAACACGGTGGACCGTCTAGTGTCAACACACGTAGTAGACTCGTCCACTGGAAAGACGAGGATAATGGTTTCATCATTTGTCATGCATACCCAGTTTTGTTTATGATATCCAACAGGACGTACTTTTTTTCAATCTATGAATCTATGAAACTAGAAAATTCCAAATTGTAAATATCTCTTCATCTGGACTTGGCATCTACCACGTTTTGACGGGTCAATTTCATTAGTAAGGTGATCGATAAATCTTACGGAGTTTTGACAAAAAAGGAAAACGAACTTATTGTTATGTGTTTTTAATAAGGGTTTAGTTCCGCTAAATTATTTGCGCAAACAAATCAACAAAATAGGTCAGTTAAGTTTGTCTATTTTTAGATTACAGGTAATCATTTGACACTACGTATAACCTGTGTAGTGATTTTGATTTTACGATAAATTTATAAATGAACGATAATTTTATGAATGAACAAGAGCACCTGACCTCTTTCTTAGAGAAACACCAATTAAACATATAAAACCGTATTTAATAAGAGATAATTCAGTAAAATTTTCAATACTAAATCAACAACTGAAATGATTCCATATTTTGTTGAAACATCGTACAAAAAGAGAACGGAATCGCAGGTATAAAAATGCACTTTTTTTCACTCAGACTTCTATGTTTTTTGTTAGTCAAACGGTTGTCCCCCTAAAAACAAAAATACATCTACAAGAACATGTGCTGAAACCTCTTAAATCCACTAACGTTTTTCAAGAGTTTCAAGCTATGTATTGCATTAGAAAACATACATAGTTGTTTAAGAATGACAGACCAGGAGCCTGTTTAACAAAATACTATGGCTTGATCTGGGCGGAGTCTCTGATTTGCGTCACAAAGATGGCCATACGCGATGGCATTAAAGCAATTGCTTTAAAAATAGATTTTTTTAGTATTTACCGCTGACACGAAGAGTAGCCCTATCTGTATCCATATGGAACATGTCAGATCCAGTACACTCGTAAGTACCACCATCTTCTGGTCGGACATTGGGAATGACCAACACACCATTCTGGTCAATAGCTTTGTTTGGCATCAAACCATTGACCTTTGACCAGGACAGGATGTAGTTGCTCTGTTCAAACAAATATAAAAATCTTGCTAAATACAATAAAGTTGTCTCAGCACGATTTCTGTGAAAAAAATGTATATACCAGTGGACAATTTTACAAACAATGACAGCTAGAATTAGACATAAAACATGAAACTTATGAGGATGATACATAAATGACATATGATACACAGTAACTTTTCATATAATATTTGTTTCATTAGTGAATGAATTTTATTTCTCATTAACTACAAATTACATAGTTACAGAGAATATATATATATAAACAAATATTACATTAAATATTAAAGCAAATGTGAACAATACAGACATAAAGCCGTTAGTTTTCTCATTGGAATTGTTTTACATTTGTCATTTCGGGGCCTTTAATATAGCTGACTATGCGGTATGGGTTTTACTCATTGTTGAAGGCAATATGGTGACCTATAGTAGTTAATTTCTGTGTCATTTGGTCTCTTGTGGAGAGTTGTCTCATTGGCAATCATACCACATCTTCTTATTTTTATATATAAAGTATTGAAGTACAGACTAACCATGAGGAGGAGTCACCCTCACATTTATAATTTTTATAAATCTACATAGTTTTTCAAGAACAATATGGTTTCTCGAGCTCATTAATTATTGAAATTTATATATATTTGGACAATGTACAATAATGTGGTAACAACCTCTTTCTGTCTTGATCAAGAGCATTACATGACATGACATAATGATATTCATCACCGATATCTCTTGATTCACAAAGATGGCACATCTTATCATTTAGTAACCTATGATAATGTTTATCTATTTTGTATTGTAATCCAACTTATTTACATGAACAATTAATTTTCCTAATTTTCGCCGAAAAAAAGATAACGGCAATTGAAATTATTTTTGATCTTCTCTTTTATATGAATACACCAGCATTGTTATTAAATTTAAAATATATATATTGCCACAAATTAGGATAGAAAAAGGTAAAAGCAAAAAAAGTATCCATGAAAATAAGTTGGTAGAAAGTATTTTTTCATATGAACGTAAATTGTCTGCACTTATTCTTAATCAAATTTCTGTAGACATTGTCATTGGTGGGCTGCCAAATGTGTGTTGGTGGAAATAGAAAAGTCCATATCAACTATTGTATTTTAAAACAGAAATAAATGTAATTGCTCTTCAGCTGCTCAATAGCAAAATGTCCAAACCAAATTGAATTTCTAAATATGTGTCCTCATTGACATAACATGTATTTTTTCTCTCTGCTAGATTGTCTAAGCGAATAAAGTATTATGAAATTTTCAGATTTTCTTAACATTTTTTTCTGAAATAACATTTGCAATAATTGGATTGAATGTAATTTTTAAATACAATAAATCTTATGTTTTTTTTTTAAACAATTCACTAATCAGTACTCAAAAAATGCTACAAACCACATTACCAACCAACCAAGAATAAATTTTAAAATAATTGTATATAGCCATGATAAAAATATCTCTAGATTCTAATGAGGGTCAATCCAAACACTAACAATTATTGTCAAGGTTCCAAAAATATTTGTTTTTCATCCAACTAAGAGCAATAATTTGTTGAGTTGGACGTTAAACACCCCAACGAAATAAGTTTTTTCAATTGCTTCTTAGCTCACAATTTGCCTACTTAGATTCAAAAAGAATTTCATAATTTCATGGTTACTAAAGCAAAATGGAAACAATATTATGTAATTTGGATAATATCTATTGTTGACGAATGCGCTCTTAAACCAATCAGAATGCATGAATTTTTATTAATTGCAATTTTTTTTTACCAGAGTACTTTGAAATGAATTTATTAATCTAGGAATAATTCTATCATGGCATAACAATTTCCCAAGTATAGTTAAACTCATGCTTAGATTCAATAACCAGTATTCTGGCTGTGTCCCTTTTACCTAGCTAGGCAAGATGTTTTATCAGCAGAAATAACAATAAACACCACCACCAATTACCATACCATAAATCAGAATTATAAAACATGCTTAATCAGCATTCATTCGAAAACTTGTTTTTTTGTAAGGGCTATTCCATTAAAATGTATGTGGGAGGGTTGGAAAGGAAGTTTAATTATTGAATGTGGGTCATGGGTCTTTTTTCAGTATGCGTCTATTACCATTATGCAAAATTATCTAAAAAATGGTTCTTGGTTGTAGGGATATTTTGAAATTCCCTTCCTACCCTCCCACATACATTTTAATGGAATAGCCCTAAACATCTTTATATCTAAATGAGTGTTTGGGTTTATCTTTAATATCTGATGATTGATTGATTGCTGGTGTTTAACACCACTTTTAGCATTATTGGATATGTCATGGAGGTCAGTTTTTATTGGCGGGGGAAATTGGATAGAACTGCAACCTTTGGCAGAAAACTGCCTATCCTAGTCAATCAACATTGGAGTTGATCGTATCTGCCATGTGTGGGGTCTAACTCACAAACTCTGTATTGACAGGCTAGTGATATAGTAAATGAACTTCTTAGACCACTCGGTCTCAAAGGCCCCTTTTACTTTAATTTATGCAATGAGCCCATCAACAAAAGGCTAAAATATGGAATACCCCTAACATTGCTTAAATCAAAGAAAATTATTTGTACAGGGGTAAGAATCAGGAAGAAAAATCAGGCTTTTTGTGTATTTTTATCCTGTTTCTAGCCTTATTCCCTTTAAACTGAGTAGCAGTGCTTGACTTAACCTATTGAGTATATAACCAACAACAACCCCCCCTTTTATCCTTAAGGTAAATCCTGAAGCTCAGTTTGTAGAGCAGGGTCCCATGTTCCAACATGTCTGGCATAAGGTATTTTGGAAGGAAAATCATGTTGTAAAGTTTCAAACTGACAAACCCAGTGGTTAAAAGAGATTAAGAGAGTTTTGCTAGAGTTTGAAAATCATGCTCTACTGTTACAACTGAAATGCTCAAAATTAAAAAGTTTGGTGTGACTTTGGACATGAAGTGGCTGATGAAGGCTAGCTAATCCACAAACCTGAATCTCTAAGCTTTATACATAAAATTCTATGGAAAAGGTCTGAGCATGTTTCCAACAAGGCTTTATCAGGTTGGTGACTGTATATCTGAACTATATAGTCAATATGATTTGACTACCGGTATGCCAATACCACTGTTGCAGTAAATCATGAAATATTCTACCTATTCCAAGTAAACTCTTTAAACTTAAGAAATTGTAGCTATCTGCTTCAAAATGTTGAACAAATTTTTAAATTCAAAGATGTGCATGCAAAGAGCTAAATTAATTCATTCTGTGCAACAGGATTTGTAAAGTAAAAGATTTTTATCAAAAGATGATTTGAATATTGTAAATTCAGAAATTTGTGCAATGCTTTTATTATTGAAAATGGTATAATTTTGCAAAAATTTAAACTTTTTTTGCATTATTTGAATGCAGCAATTCCTGAAATAGTTAAACATTGTAATTTAATCCCACAATTGCAATAATTAATACATGTACATGCAAAAATTTCTGAATTTACAGTAAGATTTCTATAGAAAATTCTAAATTGAACCAGAAAGAGGGGGGAAATTCTACAACAATAAGTATGGACTAAATTTTTTACCCCAATCTGCAAATTTCAAAAGAAAAAACAAACAAATTACAAAGCTGCAATGTTCAATAATGGTTTGTTAGTATATTTCTCCAATGTTTACCTGTAGACGTCGACCCTATACAATTCAAATGCAGTGATTACATGTACCTCTACCTATGTATATAAGTTACCTCTCTACGGCGTATCTAAATTGGAATTTGTCATAGCAAAACATGAACAAAAGCAGAACACAAATAATTAAGACTTAGAATATGACGCTGCTTACAGACATCATCTTTCTATAAAGTAGAAAGTTTTCTGGAGGGGTTTATTTAAGTGGTTTTCATGAGGTTAAATCATGAAAATAATTCACTGGCATAAATTATGTTTTTACAGAAAATACAAAAAAAAAATAAAAACGTAAAAGTAAAACCTTTGAGAACAATAGGTTTGACCTTTGAACTCTCGAAATTAAAATAAAATATATCATATATATTGAATTGAAGAAGGGATAACAACTGGATGAAGAAATACATTTTTCAAAATTCATTGTCACCAATTATTGATTTATTATATATGATTTATATCAATTATTTAATATCCCAAGTTTGTGTTAACATGTTATTAATTCAATAAGTGAAAAAGATGCAATTATAATGAACTGTTGACACAAGTAGTAGTTCTTAAATACCTAAATGATTATTGGAAGTCTAATAAAATCCTAAAAACTAAATATTTAGATGTAAAATAAATCTTTGACGTTTCCCAATAGATTAAATATCAGCAAGAATGCACGTGATGTCGTACTAGGCATATCCTACTCCGTTTTTTTTTTACATTTTTAGTTTATAAAAAATAGATAAAAAAAAAAAGTAAATAAAATACTTTTTTTTTCCTTTTTTCCTTTTTTTCCAGGATTTTGGAGATATGAAAATGGGTGCGTATTGTACACAACTGTGTACTATACACGACTGAATACAGTAATAATTCAGAGTATGCGAAAACAGAAAGAAGATGTCCAACAGATCCAAAAAGCACTCACACTTTACAATTCATCACTGTAAGGTTGCTGACCAAATACAAAGTCATTTTAAAGAATAGATTTTGAAAGAAGTGTAACAGAAATAATTGTTGAATGAAGAGACGGACAGACAAGTTGAATATAACATAGGGGTACAATTTGTAAATTCATCACAATATAATTCCAGAATCAGTGAAGATCATTAAACTGATGTAGATGTAAAAGGTAAGTTATTCAATTATTAAACGAAAATATCAGCAATTTTAGGCTAAAAAGAAACTTTATAGAGTCCATTTTGTTCGTTTAAAGGGAAAGTTGAAATGGCAAAAATTCAAATGAAAATTTTAAATCCTGACCAATTGGATAAAACCTACTGATGCCTTTAAAGTTATAAATTTTAATCATTATGGTGATTTCACAATAGACTTACCTGCATTTCTCCTTGAGCAACACAAACAAATCTAACTGATTGTCCCTCATCAACTGTTCGTTCCTTTGGTGGCTCAATGTACACCCTAATAGGCTGTTGTCTACCTGTTGTTGAATTAAATATTTTTTAGCATAAACTTCAAACTATTTTTCAATTAATAATAGCTGCTGAATCATATGATTTTTGCAGATTTATTCACACCCAAAGGTGTTAAAAATTCAGAATTTGACAGTTTTTTCAACTGATTTTTTAGAGTGAAAACTCAGAACCCCAAAAAGCTACCATTGTCGACTAAGCGAATAATTACTTCCTTTTAACCTAAAGCTTTTATACAGATCAATCTAAAAGTGCTAGAAAGGGGAGATAATTCGTAATACTTACCTAACACAATCAAGTTGACATACTGTCTGCTGCTTCCGTGAACATTAGTTGCTGTACAAACGTATCTGCCTGCGTCTGTTTCTTGTACATCTCTGATCGTAAGTGAGTATCGTGGACCAACTTGGGCTCTATTTGGTAGACCTTGGCCATCTATTCTGCTCCATATGACATTGAAAGGCCCTGGACCTTGCACGTTACATTGGAAGACTATAGTCTGACCGACTGTGTCCTCTAGCTCAGTTGGATTGACTGTTACAACAGGTTTCAGGACCTCTGAAGACAAATTTTCGTTTGAATCAAGTGATTATTTTTCAAGTTAATATCAAATAAATTCATTCTGATCCGGTGTCCCCCCATAGCTTATAAGGATTTGAAAATGCTCCATTCTACTTTCTGTTTAAACAACCTTTCAGGATCCTCAGGTTTTGTCGTAATAATACATACCTTCAAAAATTTATAAGCCAACATTTCATTGGTTGATATAAATGTTATCAGAACCTTTTAAACGAAGTGTTGACAGGATATGTATTTTAAACAAGATTGAAATTTTTTTTTTTTTATATTTCTCTCTAAAATTTCTAAATTGTTGTCTGTATACTGTTAACCCACTTATTTTTCTTTGATACTATTTTTTGCGCTTATTCCTTTTCAGTCAAATTCACTGCAATTTATTTTCAAAATTGTCCCCATGTATTTACATATTAGAGAAGGTCAAAGTTTCACATGATTATAACTATTTATATCTGTATCATTTTTCTACTCGCGAAAGTCACAAATATAAGTTGGTTTCAAATTTCAGCCTGAATCAGATTTGTCAATCATCTAAATCTCCCATTATCTCAGTAAATAATTGTGCATCATGGACCAACCTGAGACCTATTGGGTAGACAACAAGTATCTTTCCTCCTACATTATGCTTACCCATCCAAAGCACCTGAGATCATCCCTGGTTTTTGGTGGGGTAAATGTTACTCAGTCTTTAGTTTTCTATGTTGTGTTGTGTATACTGTTTTTTTTAGTCTTTGGTCTTTTTTTTTCCATGGCATTGTCAGTTTGTCATTGATTTATGAGTTTGAATATCCCTTTGGTATCTTTTGTCTTCTGCCTTTTTTTCTACAGATGACATTGAAAGGCCCTTGACCTTGTACTTTACAATGGAAAACTAAATTCCTATGAACTTTTTCCTCTAACTCATGCAAATCTAATTGTCAAATTAACTCATGAAAATTCAAAGCTTGACATTCTATAGACATCTGTCTATTGAGCAAGACTGTATATTGCACTATAGATATCTTTTGGTTATTTTTGTCAGCTAGTTGCTGTCTCATTGACATATTACCCCACATCTCCCTTTATTCTTAGCATAGCCTCTTTCTGGATCACTCCTAAATCAAGTCACATGACAATTAACTTACCATCTCTTTGGCATCTTCCTCCTACTTCTGTAGGGTTACCAGTGTAGCCTCTGTCTGTATCACACCTAATAAGAAGATCATTATCATGTTCAAAATAAGACTAGAGTTTTTTGTCCATTTTGATGGAGAGTCAGTTTAAAAAAACTCTCCATAAGAAAACTGCTCCTTCAAAGATCCTCAAGGCAAATTTGAAAACAAATATCAAATCCACAGTTTATCATTTTTATGTTTTATCAAATTTATTTCATTGGAATTAAACAAAATATGAAAATTTACTGAGAATTCCTTTATAAAAATTTAATTGCCCACTTATATGGCTAAATTTTTTTCCGAATTTAATCAAACAGAAAATAATCTGTAATGGTAAAAGCATATTATTTTTCAATGAAGGTATGTTGGTTGAAGGGAGATTTTGATAGTCCCTGCTCTTTGGTCGAGTTGTTGTCTCTTTGACATATTCCCCATTTCCATTCTCAATTTTATCTTTTCTACAACCCCATCACCACAGCCCAACCTCCTTAATGGAAATCACGGTCTCCCCCAGGAGGTTTGATAAGAAAGGAATATATCTCAATTCTAAGCAATAAAACTTAGTTAACCAACAATACCTTTCACACTTTCTACCAATATATCCTGGTGGACATCTATCACATGTGACTAGGCCATCTGATTCAAGGTAACAACTTCGGGAAAATCTGTAATCCACAAATTTTCAATTTTACTATGTTCTTACTTTTTGTTATTTCCTAAAGTCTATATGAGTTCTGTAAATTCAGAAGTTTTTGCATGAAATACTGTAAATTCAGAAATTATTGTGTGCATTTATTATTGCGATTTTTAAATAATGGACAAAAATGCGAGATTAATTATTGCGATTTCTGGAAAATGTTTATACAGATATATGTATCAGATATCAGAATGCGAGTTCTTATTATTGCGATACTCAACCAGTCGCATTATTCGCATTAATAAAAACCTCGCAATAATTTCTGAATTTACAGTACACAAATATTCAATTTTACTATGTTCTTAATTTTTATTTCTTAAAGTCTATATAAGTTCTGTAAATTCAGAAATTTTTGCATGTAATACACAAATTTCCTATTTTACCATGTTTTTTGTTTATGCTATTTCTTAGTCTATTGAAGTTCTGAAAATTTGAAATTTTTGCATGCATTTATTTTTGCTTTTGTTGAAGCATGGACACAATTGTGAGATTAATTTATGCAATTTCAAGAAATGCTGTGTACCAATAATGCCACTATGATTTTAAATGCAATGATGTTTTTTTTTTATTTCAAACCTATTCTGTTGCAATTTTTGCAATTATTCAAAAATATATTAGAATTTACAGTAGCTGAAATATAATATTATGACTTTTTTGATAAGCACTCATCAGTATTTTTTATATAATTGATTATATTTCAAAGAATTGAATTCAAGCATCTACAGATATCTAAATCATTATTTATTTCATTTAAAATCAATTTTCAAATGCACATGGTTTTACACAACTTACACATTGTACAAATATGTGCTTTGAAATACATTTATATTACTTATATAAATTCTCATACTTACTGGTTAGAGGGTACAGTGAGTGGACAAGGGCAAGGTCTACAATCATTAGGGGTACCAGTTGTGGAATCACCATAGTAACCAGTAGCACATCTTTCACACCTCTCACCTTCTGTGTTATCTTGACAGTTCTGTAATACAAGAGTTCACTGTAAATCTATGAGGGTCTGGAAGGGGGTCTTCATTTCTGTATTCTTTTTTTTTATTTTATTTTTCACTCATCTTATTTTTTTTACCCATTAATCTCTAATTTTCTTATATTTCAGCATCCCCCTAATCCTCCATTCTTTATTTTTTTTGCCTATTTTTCTCTTTTCTTTATTGTTTGCCCTTTATTCTCTAGTTTGTAAATCCAACCCAGACTCTCAACTATTGTATGTCAAGAAACAAGAAAATAATTTGTTTCAGTCAGAGGGGTTTACCATATTTCAATTTAAAATTTAGAAATATAAATGAAACAATTTTGAAACTTCTTCAGTAACTGTATTATGAAAATGGGGGGAAAGCAGGTCGAAGCTTACAAATGTGTACCCATATTATATCAACATGCTGTTTTAAAAAATCTATGTTTTACTATGGGCAGTCCAAAAAAATTCTCAAATATAAAACAAACAAGAATATAGGACACCATGCTCCGCTCACACTATCAAATTTCAATGTTCAGTGAATCACAATGACTTCTTACCAAGCAGACTCCAGTGGCTGGGTCACATGCTGAAGCATGCCCATTACAACTACATCTGATGCAACGGTTGCTGGTATCCTTCAGATAACCAACAGCACACTCTTCACATGATAGTCCCCTGTATCCTTCTGGGCATCGACAGCTCTCAACCATTGGAGCGCGACCAAGGTTCGTTACTTCAGCTACAGCTGTATCCATACGAAGGTCACGTAAGGATGTGTATGAGGTAATGCTGTGGTATGTAGCTCTGATGAGAATGGCCTCGATGTCTGACAATATCCTTAGGAATGCTTCCCTGGTTGGTGTTGATCCATCGCTCAATTGGAAAGTTGACTGAAATTCAAAATATAACAGTTAGTTAAAAGATAGTTTTGTATTTCATATTTTTTCACATCTTTAATCATGAAAGACAATTACCTCTCTATTGTTAGATAAAAGTTATTTTCGTTAAGGACAGGTACTTTCATATAGCTTGTATAGTAACATTTAATATCAGAGAAATTTTTTGAACTTAATTTCGATGATACTTGAAATTATTACATATAATTTACTAATATTAATCCACTTAAATAATTTTTAACTTTATATAAAATTTAATATATGGCTTTTAATGACATCTCAGTTTACACCTATTTTCAATAATATATTTACTAGTGAACATATATATATAAATATAAGGTTCATTCTTTCAAGGGAGACAACTCTTGAATTCAAGACATGGGGGACAACCCTTGTATTATACATTTTATGTGGAAAATCTTGTCAGATCCCATTTTTTTTAAAAACAGAACAACAATATTTACAGCATTATTCAACATATATTGTTAATTGTTTAACCTCTAATGGCAAATATTTCATTGTTTTGCTTATAAAATTTATTCTTACCTCTCTGAGTAAAATCTCATATAAGTTAGCATCATACATCTTGACGGCAGGATTGAATAGATGGTACATTCTTTCTCTCTGTCCACTTGTCTGTAAAGAAAATTCAAGCAAATTATATATAGAATTTATGTTAATTGTTTTTAATATGAAAGTTTATTTTGAAAGAGGTCAGAAATAGACACATGTATTCTGGGTGTTAAATCTCCCTTTCATTTAACAATTTTCTATCCCTTATGTCATACAGCAGTTTCCTGGTTAATTTCATTTCATTTTCATTCATTGGAAAAAGAACGATCAGATTCAGCAATTATGTTCATATAGTTTACTGCAGATATCATTACTTTATTAATTGTAAATACAATGTGTAGAAATTGCTTACAATAATTTTTAGGAATTACTCAAGATACCATTTACAAAATTATTTTCTATGGAGAGCTAAGAAATTTGTATAATACTCACAATTATTTCTATATCAACGTCCCTAAAGGTGCCTCCTGCATCCTGAGCAACATGGGTCTCCAATGTAAATCGCAGGTAACCACCATAAGATTCAACCTAAAAATTATAAATAAAAAATAAAGTTTTATAGAAGTAGATGATTGGCTTGATTGCCAATAAGACTACTATCTATGACTTGATTGCCAATAAGTCTACTATCTATGGCTTGATTGCCAATAAGACTACTAGCTATGGCTTGATTGCCAATAAGACTACTAGCTATGGCTTGATTGCCAATAAGACTACTATCTATGGCTTGATTGCCAATAAGACTACTATCTATGGCTTGATGCCAATAAGACTACTATCTATGGCTTGATTGCCAATAAGACTACTAGCTATGGCTTGATTGCCAATAAGACTACTAGCTATGGCTTGATTGCCAATAAGACTACTAGCTATCGCTTGATTGCCAATAAGACTACTATCTATGGCTTGATTGCCAATAAGACTACTATCTATGGCTTGATTGCCAATAAGACTACCATCTATGGCTTGATTGCCAATAAGACTACCATCTATGGCTTGAATGCCAATAAGACTAAAGACTACTATCTATGGCTTGATTGCCAATAAGACTACTTCTACCAGAGTTTAAATTATGTGGATGTTAGAAACTAATTCCTGTCCTTAATCATGACAGTTCTAGAAAGGAGGAAAAATGAAGGAAAGACACATGTTTTTAAATAAATTTGTTATTTGCAATAGATATAAGATGTGGTATGAGTGCCAATAAAACAACTCTCCATCCAAGTCACAATTTGTAAAAGTAAACCATTATAGTTCAAAGTACGGCCTTCAACACAGAGCCTTGGATCACACCGAACAGCAAGCTATAAAGGGCCCCAAAAATGACTAGTGTAAAACCATTCAAACAGGAAAACCAACAGTCTAATCTATATAAAAAACGAGAAACGAGAAACACTTATGAACCACATCAACAAACGACAACCACAGAACATCAGGTTCCTGACTTAGGACAGGTGCAAACAAATGCAGCAGGTTTAAACAAGTACAGATTATAGGAAAATTCTGTGTTTTCTTTTTTTATAACATGTGAAATATCAGACCACCTCTGAATCATTGATTTATCATTTCCTATAATGAACAAATAATATAAACATTAAAAATTTTGTGAAGGGGTTATTTTGGCTTATTGCACAATATCATAATATGCCCATGGTATACCTGATGATGTTGTGCAATAATCATGATTTACCTTATGATGTTGTGCAATAATCATGATTTACCTTGTGATGTTGAGCAATAATCATGATTTACCTTATAATGTTGTGTAATAAACATGATTTACCTAATGATGTTTTGCAATAATCATGATTTACCTTATGATGTTGTGTAATAAACATGATTTACCTTATGATGTTGTGTAATAAACATGATTTACCTAATGATGTTGTACAATAAACATGATTTACCTTATGATGTTGTGCAATAAACATGATTTACCTAATAATGTTGTGCAATTAACATGATTTACCTAATGATGTTGTGCAATTACCATGATTTACCTTAACATGTTGCACAATTATTTACCTTGTTTCCTCTAAACTTGGGAGGTAGGCTGAAGTAAAGACTTTCTCGTTCTCTCTGGACATCATTTAATCTAGGGAATTTGACTTCCCGTCTGGTGACATCTAGTTCAAAACCATCAGTAATTGTATTACTTAATCTTCTGTTTGTCAGGGCGAAATTATGGCTTCCATCTGAGCCTAACTGTGGTCTAAGCTAAAATATAACAATACATGCAATTAAAAAGATATTTTTCAGGGGTTCTATACATTAAACAAAATTATACTGTAAACTGACTGGTAGTTGCAAGAGTTTTATTTTTTGCAATTAGAAAAATAATTCGAAAATTAATTATTGCGAAAATGTCAAATTTGGATATTTCTAAAACAAAAAACATCAACAATGTTATAAAATCTTGAAAAAAAACTGTTTCAAAGTCAGCTTTTAAGGGCTAACACGAAAAATATAAAATAAGTCAGTTACAGTTAGCTATATCAAGATGAAAATTACTTAGGATGTTCGCTATTCTTTGACTTTTTGTCAGATATTTTCGGAATCCTCTGGTTTTATCCATGAAGTGCCATTGACTTTTTGTCAGATATTTGGAATCCTCTAGTTTTATCCATGTAGTGCCAATACAAATTTTGCCCACTAACCCCTACTTTTCTTTTCATAGTTTTATTACATATAGTTTAAAAGAAAATTTTAGAAAATCTCATAAAATCCGTGTTTTTTTTCATAGTTTTTGAAAGAAGAAAAGTGCCAATGATAAATGTTTGAAAAATCTAGAGAGACTCACTTCCCACCAAATTTTTAATTGATTATATCTCAAAAACAAGGTCACCGACCTTCCATTTTTTTCTGCTTTTTAAATTCCCTTATTAATATACTATCAATTAATAACAGTCTTTTAAAAAGCTTGTTATTTTTGAAACAGAGGAGCGAACATCTTAAAAGTTACAAAATGAACACACATCTAACTACCTTTGATTAAACCTTACAATGATGAACATAGAGATGATAATTCCAACTTTTTTCATTAAATAGTAATTATCAATATCTTCTTCAGTTTGTACATCTAAGTGTTTACATAAATAAAAAACAGACATGTTTCTATAGCAACAAAAGAACTGTTTATTCTGGTACCCCCACTAACCTCAGCTCTATAGTAAGATGAACTGGAGCACTGATTAGTCAGACCATTACACCAACATGCCAGACATCCCTGCTGATTACTTTGGTCCAAGTAAAAATAGCCATCTTTACATGTGTTACATCGCAGACCTCTAACATAGGACTAAAAAGAAGAAAAAAGTGTTACAACATAAATATTTAAATGAATGATTGATTGATCTTTGGTTATTTAACATCCAGTGGCAAATATTTCATGAATGTTCAGGACGAGATTAAATTAACAATGAATACAACAGGTAGGTCCTGTTATAGAGGCCATCACGCATGAAGGTGTGGTAAATTTGGACTGCCACAAGAAAATGAAGGTATATTGGATAGGAACAGAAATTTTGCCTTCCAACAGGCCACCTACGGACCCCTCAAAGAGTTGTTGCAAGGGTTTTTAATATGCACAGAGCATGGCACTCTCTCTACAGGAGGCATCAAATTTAAGTTAATGACCCAATTCTGAACAGACGCCCTGCCCCCACTTGGGTGAAGGTTTTACTGTATTATCTAAATTTTAATTATTAAAAAACATCAATTTTTTTTTCAAAAGCATATTTGAATGTATAATATAAAAAAAATACATCAAGAAATATAGGATTAAGTGGGCAAAATTTTTAAATCCTTTGCCTAGGAAAAAGCCTGAAGGTTTTAAATTGCAAATACCATTCATAAGAATACAGTCACTAACCTTACACTGGCACTGTAGATTGTTAGGATCACACTGTGTGTTAGGAACTGTTCCCCTGCTGTCGCAATTACAATCTGGTCCTGGTATAAAAAAAAATAAAAGAAAATATAATTCAGGCAGTATTTCCTCTAGTCTTAAAACATTTCCCTTTTAAGAGCTTTTTTAACTTATAATTTTTTTTTAATTTTTTTACATTGGTTTAAAATATTAAAACAATAACTTTTAGCTCACTTTATTTTTCATTTAAGAAAAAATTTCAATATTAAAAATTCAAAGCAATACACCAAAAAGATTTTCTGACTGAAATTATGTGTTTTCAACTAAAATCATATACTGTAAATTCAGAAATTATTGCGAGGTTTTTATTAATGCGAGTAGTGCGACTGGGTTAGTATCGCAATAATAATAACTCTCATTCTGATATCTGATATATGCATCTGTATGCAGAATTTCCTGAAATCGCAATAATTAATCTCGCATTATTGTCCATTCTTCATAAATCGCAATAATAAATGCACGCAATAATTTCTGAATTTACAGTAATTGTTAACCATTATTCTTGTAAGAGCTCAGTTCTATTTTAAATCTATGAAGAGCTGGCTGAAACAGTTAGAAATAGAATCAAAGTGCTTGTGAGCACTAGTACTGAAAGGGTAAAGATTGCTTTCATTTTGCAATTTTGTGAATTTAAAATAAAACATTGAATTGTAATTAGCTAGGCAAATTCTAAAATTTGAGTTGGTGTTATCTTTCTTTGTTCATGATTGTACATTATAGTTGAGCCTATTTTTATAACAGATTCATACGCCATGTCCCCACTTATGTAATTTTCAATAAAGAAAAGTTTTTTGACATGTGTGGTATTTCAAATACACATCATATTGTAACTTGAATATTTAAGTATAACATAGCATCAATAAATTGCTTGACTGACTGGATAGGATCCAAAGAATGATCGCTTCACTGCACTATTTTGTGTGAACTATCAAAGGTAGTGATAAACCTTGGAAGATTTAATATCAAGTCTGGACCATAGGGTTTTGCTTGCATTTCATGCAATCTTTACCCAAAAATATTGAACAGAACAACACACCACACAAACAATTGACTCCTAACAGAATACCTTTTAAATCTTATTCCAATTTTTACTTACCAACTGGTCCAATTTTACAGTAATCTCCTGGTCTTAGTGGGTTACCAGTATAGCCTTGTATACAGCTGAAAGGTTAAAAGTTCAGTAAGTTAAAGCTGATAAATTTCAGATTTTACAATTGGGGATTTTGTTTTACCTAAATCAAATAAACTTGTGATTAAAAAAATAAAGAGGTAACTTAGCAATAATGATTTACGCTTTTTAATTTTAAAGATGCCTGAAATTTTATAGATATCTTTTGGTATTTATTCTGCGTTTTGGGGCTATTCATTAATAGATACTCTTCCTTTACTTTTACTTATACTATGGATATACATATTTTTGTGGGTACCAATTTTTCGTGGATTGAGTAAAAATCTTAGCTTTGCTGATATTTGAATTTGTGATTTTGCAAAAGTCTGCATACAAGATTATTGAAAATTTGTACTTCATTGAATATTTAAATTTGTGATTCACCTATTCCTGCAAAATGCACAAAAATTGATATCCCACGAATAATAATGAATCCAAAGTAATTGAAATACAATGTAAGTACCCACTATTGGCAATGTTGAAACATACTGCTAAGAGGAGGGTTAGGAGGGGGCATCATCCCAAATTCCCTCATCATTAAAGGCCCAATCCTGACGTCCTGAAAAAGGTTCTTCCACCCCTCTGCTTATATTATATATTTACCTTTCACATCTCCTGCCTGTGTGACCTGCAGGACAAGCAGTACATGTTACCTGGCCATCACTGGATAACTCACAAACTGGACTGAATCTGAATTAAAATGCTAATGATTTGTAGGAAAAGAATTCTCAATTTAACAACTCTAAACACGTTTCAGTAATTCTAATAAACTAAATTCTACTGCCAAAAATAAACTTCAGAACAGCCTTTGATCAGCATATATTTCAAATGAAGCTATCTCCATTTGACAGTGTTCTTTATCTTACAGTTTTTTAGCCACAATTCCAACAAAAGCAATTTTCAAATTTTTCTATTCAACAAATGCAAGTACAAGATTTTACTACATAAGTGATTATTTGACTGTTTATATTTTTCAAAGTTTTCTTATGCATTAATGGCTAATTTCTGCAGCTCATTCACAAATAAACAGTCTGCGAGAACATAATTTATTTATTAGTTGTTATTAGCTTTGAACTAGTTTTCAGTAACTATGAGTACTCTTATTTCGGTGCTTTGCTTTTATTGTTTTTAAGTTAGTTGTTTTTGTGCCTCATACCAATCCTTTGAGTAAAGGTAATTGCTACTGATTTTTACTGTTTGTTCTTATGTTGTGCTATTACACCACTGTCCAAGGTTAGGGGAGGGCTGAGCGCTCACAAACATGTTCAACCCAGCCACATTCTATATGTGCCTGTCCAAAGTCAGGAGTCTGCAGTTCAGCAGTTGTTGTTGGTTCATGTCCATCATGTTTGTTTTTCATAAATTGTTTTGTTATAAATTAAGCCGTTGGTTTTCTTGTTATGAATTGTTTCACATTTTTCATGTTGTGGCCTTTTATAGCCAACATATGGTATGGGTGTTTTTCTCATTGTTCAAGGCCGTACGGTGGCCTATAATTACTTGCATCCACTTCATTTGAACTTTGGTGGAAAGTTGTCTCATTGGCAATCAAACCACATCTCCATATTTTTAAAGTGGTTGCTATTGTTTGTCATATAGATATAAGAAGATGTGGTATGAGTGCCAATGAGACAACTGTCCATCAAAGTCAAAATTTATAAAAATTAAACCATTATAGGTAAAAGTATAGTCTTCAACACAGAGCCTTGGCTCACACCAAATAGTAAGCTATAAAGGGCCCCAAAATTACTAGTGTAAAACCATTCAAACGGGAAAACCAACGGTCTAATCCATATAAAAAACGAGAAACGCAAAACACTTACTTATGAACCACATCAACAAACGACAACTACTGAACATCAGATTCCTGACTTAGGACAGGTGCAAACAAATGCAGCGGGTTTAAACGTTTTAATGGTACCAAACCTTCACCCTTTTTCTGAAACAATAGTGTAACATCACATATGTCTATATTTCTCATCTTTTGTCATTATACTCAAAATTCTCAAATAACATTTGTCTTTTAGGAAAAAGTTGTTCGACCAAAAATTTGAGCATCAAACAATCTGAATATTGATAAAATACAGGCCAATAGATGCTACCATTACTGCCTATAATATAATGTGGGTGGGTAAATGGGTGTATTCAATGTTTTCTAAAAATAAGGTTCAAAGTTCATCTACTCACTGATTTGGAGATTCTGTAAGAGGACATGGACATGGTTGACATGAGGTTGGAGATCCTCCTCTAGCATCACCATAGAAACCTGGGGCACATCTCTCACAAAAATCACCTTCTGTATTGTGTTGACAGTTCTATAAATAGATTCATTTGTGATGCATTATTTTCTGCTAGTAAAGTACCATTCATTTCACACTTTTCAAAACTTCTCAAAATTTGTGATAAAGTTCTATATTACTACTATAAAGTTATTCAATGTACAGTCTTAGGACAAAAATGTTTCAATTATTGCAAGAACCTGTAGACTTTTCATTCAATTAGGTCAAGAAATAACTTCAGGAGAATTTTTATTAAAAAAATGTTTTTCTATGAAATATATAGCAGAATTTTCAAATTCTGAAACATTTTTTACCTCTGACTGTTGCAAAGTACTTTTTATTTTTTTCTATCTCAACATTATGTTATAGTAAAATAAGTATGACAATTGCGTTTTATTTTGGACATAAATCTTAATATGGTAACTTCTACAGATTTTTAGACAAAAAAGTTTGTCAGTAAAAAAAAATTAATCTGCCCCTACCTTGCACGTTCCTGTCTCTGGATCACACTCACTGGAATGTCTGTTACACTGACAAGGTTCACATAAGCCGAGGTATAATCCACCTCCTGTCCTAGTATACCCAACATCACAATCCTAAAAAAAAATTATAAGAATACTGTTAATTCAGAAAAAAAGTATAACAAAAATACCAAAATTCCAAGGTAAATTCAAAAAGGGGAAGTCCATAAAAACTAACAAAATCAAACGTTATCAATCAAAGGAGCCTGTGAAAAACAACTGTCATATTTCTGACTTGGTACAGACATTTTCTGAAGAAAATGGTGGGTTAAACCCAGTTTGATAGCTAGCCTAACCTCCCACTTGAATTAGTTGTTTATAGTTCCCTTATATTGACAAAATTGAATGAGCTACCCAAACAGACATAGTAGGTAAATGTGTCAGACAATAATTGGGATCCAGCAGCCGAAACTGTGTAAACATACATCACAAATGACTAAAAAATTATAATAAACTTTATCATTTTATCTTGCTCATCTAATCAGCCAATTAATATAATACAAGTTAAATATGGTTGATTTTTAAGTACATGTAAAGCAGTTGGCAAATGTACATTAGGACTGAAGAGTAAAGCAGTTGTTTGAGGCAAGGTATCTGGGACTTATATCTTTGGTCCCAGAAGTTAAGCCTGAATTAAAACAGTCTGTCTACACTTATCTTAGTAAAACAAGTCTAATACACTTATCAATTTGTGTTTTTTTTATCTATGATATACAAGACTGCACTGTTTTCATAATCAAATTTTAAAAAACAAACAACTTTGTTTTTCTGCCATTGGTGTGTGTGTGTGTCTGGATTGGGGTTTTACAAGCTTAGCCAGATAGTCTCAATAATTTAAATAAAATTAGGGTACTTTCATCATCATCTGTTAACTAACCTCACAGGACAATCCTTTGTAACCAGTTGGACAAGCACATTGTTCAACAGCATAGGCCCTGTCTAATCTGGTATCCCTGTCTTCTGCTATGTCCATAATTACATCACGGATACTGCAATCAAATTTTTAAATATTAAAAGCTTTGAAAAATATATTTTCCATGTTTTTGTGTATTGCCTTAAAATGTGCATTGCATTAAACAAATACATGTAATGTACGAGTATATTGTATAAAGCATCAATTTGTTCAGATACTAAGATAAACTAGAAAATTGTGAGCAGAGGTCACAATTTCATACCCCAACCCAATTAAAAAAAAGATATTGCAAAATCCATGTTTTTTGGTTACATGTCTATGACATTTTTTGCTATGGGAAAACCCAAAATAAAATATAAGTGCAAAATGCATAAGATGCTAAAGATTCTATGAAAATTTAATTGAAATCTAGACTATGGTTAAAGAGGATTTGTAGATAAATAATGTCATTCAACAATCAACTCTTACAGTGACCTAATAACACAAGTATTGTAACCTTGGAAATGTCTGGGGAAATACACGAATTTGAAAGTCGTCGATTGCCATTCAACCTCTGATGCTTTAAGATTTCTAATATTTTGCTTCAAGCACCCCTGACAATAATGATTTTTTCTAAAATGGTATATTGTGCATTCTAACATGACGTTCTTCAAACGCTTTGAGTACACACCCGTGGTAAAATATGAATATATTGTTTGGGCTGTTCCAATCGTACTCCCGCGTCATATGTTTTTTTATGAATGAGCTACCCGACGTCATAGAACGATGACGTAAGAATATAAGCATTTTACGGGAAAATACACGCTTGTGAAACCGAAAATCATCACAACAGGGAAACGTAAACAAACGATGCAAAAATGTGTTATATAAGCCATTTTTTGTATACATATAAGACATATAAGTACAATTATCATTTAGATTCATCCAAACCTATCTAAATATGTTATTGTAAATAGTTTGAGCATGTCATTTATTCAGTTTGCTCCGGTCTTTTACGTCAATTTAGTAGTGCGTTTATTTATGGGAACGGCAAATAATGCCTTCATCTCGAGCGCTTCGATCCAAAACAATTGCCGTATTTGTCCTATTAGAATCGAAATAATTCATGGGGGCTTGAATATATCGTGATTTTACCACGGGTTGTCCCTTTATGCCGATTTTTTTCCCCTCGCTTTCGCTCAGGGTAAAATATTTGTCATAAAGGGCCAACCCGTGGTAAAATCACGATATATTCAAGCCCCCATGAATTATTTCTTAATCAAATCAATGCAGTATTTTGAAATTACTCATCAAAGATACCAGCGACTCTTTTCACAAAAAATCTTACGATTAAAATTGATCGTAAGTTATACTGAAATGTGTATGACTTACGAGTATTTTTACTCTTAAGATTTTTTGTGAAAAGAGCCGCTGGCTTTTAATTTGGTATGCCAGACCACTTTTTATCTACAGAAAGAATCATCAGTGGCCCTCTAATCAAAACTGATGGCATGCCAAAACAAATACAAAGCTGAAGAGTATTAAAAACTGAAAAATTATGAGCAAGTTTGTATGTACCTTGCAGAGTCTGTGTCTCTTGTAAAGGTAGCTCTGATCAGTAAGGCACTAACATCAGCTAAAGCCATTAACAAGAATTCTCTAGTGGCAGGCTCTCCATCTGGTCTTGTCCAAAATTGCTGCAATGATCATAAATCAATGTCACAAACATGTTTAACCAGTGCCACATTCTTTATGTGCCTGTCCCAAGTCAGGAGCCTGTAGTTTGATGATTGTCGACAGTTCATGTCTGTTATATTTGTTTTTACGTAAATTGTTTTGTTTAAAATTAGGCCGTTAATTTTCTCGCTTAAATTTCACATTTTTTTACATCAGGGCCTTTTATAGCAGACTATACTGTATGGGGTTTTTCTCATTGTTGAAGGTACTACGGTTGCCTATTATTGCTTTCATCCACTTCATTTGAACTTTGGTGGATAGATGTCTCATTGGCAATCACACCACATCTCCTTATCTTTATAATGATAAAATATAAAAGTTCTTGGAAATTTCATTGATTTCTCCATCTGTATCTGTTTTTCTTTGACTCCCTCTTTGGATTGAAAGATTATTAGGGGCCAGCTGAGCACCACCACCGGGTGCGGGATTTTCTCGCTGCATTGAAGATCCATTGGTGGCCTTCGGCTGTTATCTGCTCTTTGGTTGGGTTGTTGTCTCTTTGACATATTCCCCATTTTCATTCTCAATTTTTTTATCTATTTGGTTATCCTATAGTTGTTAACATCCACATTATTTGGAATCTAGTGGATAGATGTCTCAATGGCAATCATATCACATCTTCTTATTTTTATATAAAACAATTAGATTTTTTTCCAATGATCAAGAATTGAAGTTCTTGGAATTTCCATAGCTTTTGTTATCTGTATTCTTATGCCTCAATCTTTGTAATCAGAGATATTCATAGCATATTGTTTTATTTCAAATAAATTATTGTTTACAAAATCAGTTATCTTTTTATTTAATGCAATTTTCTAAATTAACTTTCCTTTTTTTTTAATGAAAACAATTTAAACCAGATAATATTTAAAGTTATTGTAGTACAAAATCAGTTCTGTTTTTAATTAATACAATCTGTTAAATTAACTTTTCATAAATCTTCAAAAAATTAAAAGCAATTTAAACCAGATAACATTTCAAGTTTCAAGTTATTGCAGTAGATAAAAACTTCATGAATATCCTGCTTTAAGGTACCCCTTCTGAAAATTTACCTCATATAATGGCACTTTGTATACTGCAGGTGTATTTGATGTTGGAGCAGTCTTGTCTTTGTAAACTAATGTTATATCGTTTCCCTGAAAACAGAAATTAAACCATAAAAGATAAATAATAAAAAGAGTATATCATTGATGAGATGACTCAAACCCATGTACTTAAAATTGTGAACTGTTTCTTTTCTTTTTTTAAGTTTTGTTCTTCAGTAAAGCTACTTATTTTTATTATACCAGGCCTTTCATAGCTTACTTTACTGCTGTTGATGTCATTATAATACAATGTCCTTCTACTATGTATATAAGGCAATACAAAAAAATGGTGTGTAATGTCCATAAAATAAACAGGTATTTTCTTGGTGCCCTGATCCTGTTATGAGCCAACCAATAATTGCAAAGGTAATTTGTTACCATGTTTAAAAAGGATGACTTTTTTTTCCTAAAATGAATTGTACCCCATTTTTTTCACTGCAACACAATTAATTTTAGTATTTTTGCAGCTGAAAGCAAAATTGCATTTTGAACTGATTCTACTTACACTTATTTCTACCAGGGGAGCAGCAGTGTCCTGTGGACTGGTATCCAGTCCAGGTCTGTAGCTGATCACAAAGTTAAGATTCCCACCATAAGATGTCACCTGTAATAGACATATGATTGATTATTTTTTTGCATGCATTTCACATTAAAAAAAAAATGCTACAAGAGCTTTTGCTCACTAATGATATTAACCCCCTAAAAGTATCTGGTAAACAAAATGATAATTAGCAATGGATGTGAATATTACATCACAAGGTAAATGATGATGATTGATGGATGCTTATAAACGTCCAGCTGCAAATTAATATGCATATTCAGGAAGAGAACATGTTTATGTAATATAAATAGTAACCCTGCTTTGTACTAGACTGACATGCTGAGCCGGATTTTTAACGTGCTAGTTCACAAGGTAACAGTCCACAGGAAGACATGTCACCTTACCCGGACTAATTATTCTGACTCTGAGCCGACCAATCTTTTCTCTTACTCCTTAATACCGCATAATTTGAGGAGAAGCAGCAAATACCAATTTATAGTCTTTGGCTTGACTAGGCAAGGGTTCGAACCCAAGACCTCCCGCACTCGTGGCAAACATAACAGGGTAGAACATCCTATCATGAAGCTTTATACCAGATGTCATTCATTTCAATATTATCATAATTATAAATTAGATGTTTACAAAACTTTGAATTGCTCAAAATAGTAAGGATTTTTCTATCCCAGAAATAGATTATCTCAGCTGCATTTGGCAAAATCTTTCAAAATTATGCATCCTCAATGCTCTTCAACTTTGTATCTTATTTGGCCTTTTTGATTCAAGCGTCACTAATTAGTCTTTTGTAAATGAAACAGGCCTCTGGCGTACAAAATTATAAGCAAAGTATCTTTTATGAGTTTTTGTTTTATTATTAGGTATTTTGATATTAAATGTATTATGTTTAACTTGTGCATAAACCATGTTAAATTTTTTCCATGAAACGAATGAAATATTTGTCATCAGCCCATTTATTATCAAAATGAATAAACAAACAAAAAAAAGATTTACCTTATCACCCAAGAACCTCTGAGGCAGTGACCAATAATATACTCTCTGTGGTAGTGTGTTAAATCTTCTGTAGACCAGCTCTCTGACATTGCTGTTAACAGTAAAACCATCTGTGGTTGGTTCTTCTCGCTGAGCAATATCAACCAATGAAAATCCTTGTCTGTCTCTAGTGAAGGATGCTCCAATCTATCAAATATATGTCATGTATAAAATTATTTACCTGATAAAAGTGTAATTTTTGCATTTAGTATAGATACTGTGGATTCATTAACATTTTAGAGGTTCTTAAATTTAAGTGGATTTCGAGGGTATAGACGAAAACTTTTTAGTGGTCAATAAATTATAAATTCTAAATAGTATTGTATGCAGAATTTGTTAAAACTACGAAATCAAAGTATCCACCAGAATAAATTAAATCACAGCTCAAAATAGGAAAAAGTAAAATAACAAAAATACCAAGCTCCTAGGAAAATTCAAAACTGAAAGTCCCTTATCAATTGGCAAAATCAAAACCTCAACTACATCAAACGAATGGAAAACAGTTGTCATATTCCTGACTTGGTACAGGCATTTCCTTATGTAGAAAATGGTGGATTAAACCTCTCACTTGTATGACAGTCGCATAAAATTCCATTAAATTGAAAACAATGTGTGAACAGAAAGATTCATAGCAGCCAAATTTGTTGGAGGTTTTAACATTGTCTGAGCAAAATTTTATTTAAAACATTAGTAATTGGAAAACTAAATTAAAGAAACTCTCCCATTACCGAAACAATAATGCCAAGGTTTCGACATGATAGTCCTATTGACTGTTCTCTGATTGGACAAGTAAAAACATTCTCAAACTATTAGAAATACAGAATTTCTCATGAACTCTTTGTGCCCCTAATCAATGACTTAAAATGGGGTATCATTAACCTAGTGAACTAGATAATTTATTATAATAGTTCACAGTTTTCCCCCGCTAAGTATAAAAGCCAATCAGATTAAGGTTGTTTGCTAACATATACCCGAGTACAAATATCTTACCTGGGCCCTATTCCTCAGGGTACTGGTTCACTGTTGAGTCACACCAATACAGAAATAAATATTTTACCTGGGCCCTAATCCAGAAGGTACTGGTACACTATTGAGTCACACCCATACAGAAATAAATATCTTACCTGGGCTCTATTCCAGAAGGTACTGGTCCACTGTTGAGTCACACCCATACAGAAAATTAATATCTTACCTGGGCTATATTCCAGAAGGTACTGGTTCACTGTTGAGTCACACCCATACAGAAATAAATATCTTACCTGGGCTATATTCCAGAAGGTACTGGTCCACTGTTGAGTCACACCCATACAGAAAATAAATATCTTACCTTGGCTATATTCCAGAAGGTACTGGTTCACTGTTGAGTCACACCCATACAGAAATAAATATCTTACCTGGGTCTGATTCCAGAAGGTACTGGTACACTGTTGAGTCACACTCATACAGAAATAAATATCTTACCTGGGTCTGATTCCAGAAGGTACTGGTACACTGTTGAGTCACACTCATACAGAAATAAGTATCTTACCTGGGCTCTATTCCAGAAGGTACTGGTACACTGTCGAGTCACACCCATACAGAAACAAGAGACACAGCCATAGGGATTGTTTACACTCAGATAAAATGTATTTTGTTTACATTGGTCACAATTCCTTCCATACACATTTGTCTAGAAGAGAAAGATGTAAAATGATAGGGTCATTTTAGCTCTTGTGTTCTTAGAATTAGTGTTGAAGTATTATTTGCAGCGGGGGGTTTATTAGGTGACAAATGATATAAAATTCCAAGATATTTTTTTTAGCCAATTATGGGGGCCAAAATCTTTGATTACAAATGATTAGTTAGAATGAAATGACAAAATAATGACAAAAATATACAAAATATCACATGTTAGGATACCCAATATCAAAGACTACATATTGATTTGTATAATTGATAACTATGTAAAATGTGAAATAAAACTCAACTACTCCATGAAATCGTAGGTAAAACATATTTGTTTTTCCTTTGTTTTTTTGGTAGATGAATCAGGCTATTAGTTTTGTATTATTTTACATTTTCTTATGCCATGGCCTTTTGAAGCTTGTAAGCAGTAAAAGTTTTGCAGAATGTTAAAGGCCAAAACTTGACCTATTGTTGTTAAATTCTACTTCATTTTGTCTATGATGGAAAGTTGTCTCATTGGCAATCATAACACATCTTACTATTTTTACATTAAGTTAATATTAAAAAATTTACAACCTTAAATATTAAAAAAATGTTTTTGGTAGATGAATCAGGCTATTAGTTTTGTATTATTTTACATTTTCTTATGCCATGGCCTTTTGAAGCTTGTAAGCAGAAAAGTTTTGCAGAATGTTAAAGGCCAAAACGTGACCTATTGTTGTTAAATTCTACTTCATTTTGTCTATGATGGAAAGTTGTCTCATTGGCAATCATAACACATCTTACTATTTTTACATTAAGTTAATATTAAAAAATTTACAACCTTAAATATTAAAACTAGAGGCTCTCAAGAGCCTGTGTCGCTCACCTGATTCTACTTTGGTTTTGGAAATCATGTAAAAATAGATTAAAATCATAACAGATACCCTAATAATGAGTGAGGTCAAATTTGGTTTAATATTGGTCCTGTAATTTAATAAAAAATCCTGGTGGCCATCTTGAACAGTAAATCGGCAACAAAGTAGCAACACTTAATCAGCACCTCATAAGAAACATTTATGCCATGTTTTGGTTTCATTCCATTCAGTGCACCTCTAGAAGAAGCATTTGTATGTATTTCCCATAGGGTCTTATGTTAAAGGAAGTCCCCCCATTGGCGGCCATCATGGATGAAGGATCAGCTTCAAAGTAACAAGACTTGGTCAGCACCTCAAAAGGAACATGCATGCCATGTTTGGTTTCATTCCATTCAGTGGTTCTTTAAAAGAAGACATTTGTATGTATTTCCCATAGGGTCCTATGTTAAACTAAGTCCACCGCTGGCGTCCATCTTGGATTATGGATCGGCTTCAAAGTAACAACACTCGGTCAGCACCTCATAAGAAACATTCATGCCATGTTTGGTTTCATTCCATTCAGTGGTTCTCTAAAAGAAGACATTTGTATGTATTTCCCATAGGGTCCTATGTTAAACTAAGTCCACCGCTGGCGGCCATCTTGGATGATGGATCCGCTACAAAGTAACAACACTTGGTCAGCACCTCATAAGGAACATTCATGCCATGTTTGGTTTCATTCCATTCAGTGGTTCTCTAAAAGAAGACATTTGTATGTATTTCCCATAGGGTCCTATGTTAAACTAAGTCCACCGCTGGCGGCCATCTTGGATGATGGATCCGCTACAAAGTAACAACACTTGGTCAGCACCTCATAAGGAACATTCATGCCATGTTTGGTTTCATTCCATTCAGTGGTTCTCTAAAAGAAGACATTTGTATGTATTTCCCATAGGGTCCTATGTTAAACTAAGTCCACCGCTGGCGGCCATCTTGGATGATGGATCCGCTACAAAGTAACAACACTTGGTCAGCACCTCATAAGGAACATTCATACCATGTTTGGTTTCATTCCATTCAGTGGTTCTCTAAAAGAAGACATTTGTATGTATTTCCCATAGGGTCCTATGTTAAACTAAGTCCCCCGCTGGCGTCCATCTTGGATTATGGATCGGCTTCAAAGTAACAACACTCGGTCAGCACCTCATAAGAAACATTCATGCCATGTTTGGTTTCATTCCATTCAGTGGTTCTCTAAAAGAAGACATTTGTATGTATTTCCCATAGGGTCCTATGTTAAACCAAGTCCACCGCTGGCGGCCATCTTGGATGATGGATCCGCTACAAAGTAACAACACTTGGTCAGCACCTCATAAGGAACATTCATGCCATGTTTGGTTTCATTGCATTCAGTGGTTCTCTAAAAGAAGACATTTGTATGTATTTCCCATAGGGTCCTATGTTAAACTAAGTCCACCGCTGGCGGCCATCTTGGATGATGGATCGGCTACAAAGTAACAACACTTGGTCAGCACCTCATAAGGAACATTCATGCCATGTTTGGTTTCATTCCATTCAGTGGTTCTCTAGAAGAAGTTCAAAATGTAAAAAGTTTACGCCGACGACGGACGACGACGGACGACGGACGCCAAGTGATGAGAAAAGCTCACTTGGCCCTTCGGGCCAGGTGAGCTAAAAATGTTACCTTGCATGTACATTGTCTGGTAACGGAATCGGGTAGCTGACTTAAACTTCCTCTGGAGTCACACCTCTCTATAAAACAAAAATACTTATGACGAAATATAACTTATAAGTTCCATTGAATTTGGGATTACTGTAAATTCAGAAATTATTTTGAGGTTTTTATTATTCATTTAATGTGACTGGGTGAATATTACAATAATACAAACTTGCCTTCTAATAACTGATACATATTTGACGCAGATTTTTCTGAAATCACAATAATTAATTTCGCATTTTTGTCCATTCTTCAAAAAACACAATAATAAATGCACGTAATAATTTCTGAATTTACAGTATTATTTATTATTCTGATAATTGTAACATGATATACATTGCAAAAATAAATTCACCCAGCTTTTATCTATGAGAGAATTATTTGTATGTAGCATATCTTGAAATTGTAATAATAATTATTATTCCACTGTTTAAACATATTGATAGTTTAATCAATATTTGATTGGTTGAGACTATCCCACGTGTCATTGAACAAATCTTTATATTCCATTCTGAGGATCATATTCCCCTCTGAAATGTCGGGATTACTTCGTGCGACGTTACGCGCGGTTAATGTACATAACGTTTTGAACTTCTTATTCTTCTTAAAATAGCGATAGCAAAAATCATTATCATGTTCAAATTTATTTCAGACGATAAAACAAAAAGACTTATAATTAAATTTTGATCCTTACTGTTAATAAATGGGTATGTCGTGTTTGGTTTGACTTACAAAAACAAGCGGATAAGAAAAAAAATGTATGCAAAATAATATTTAATGTATTGATAGTAAACAAAGCATAGGCAGTGGAATAAAACATTCATTTCCCTTTGCCTCGAGAGATATGAAGATTTGCTCACCCTCGAAAAATCATATTTCCCTCGGGCAGAGCCCTCGTGAAATATGAATATTCTTGGGTGAACAAATCTTCATATCTCCCTCCGGCACGGGAAATAAATGTATAATATCACATTTCTGTTTATTGTTCAAAAATCACAATAATAAATGCACACAGAAATGTCTGAATTTACATTAACTTATTAGGATATAATTCCTTTAGAAAAAATTGTAAATAGCAAGCAGGCGTTCAAATTTATAAATAAAAATATTTCAAAGAGGAATTTCAAGACTACTATTTACTGTGTACGGTGGGTTCATTTATTTCTTCGTATATATCAATTTTTCGCGGATTGAGGAAACACATATTTTTCATTGATAGTTGATTTAGTGGTTTTGCCCTTTTGTGTCGATCGAGGAAACGCATATTTTTCTCTGATATTTGATTTAGCGGTTTTGACAAAGTCTGCATATATTCCTATAGAAAATTTGCAATTCCTTGACCATTTAAAACTATGGTTACCCTGTGTTCATGAAATCCACAAAAATTGGTATCCAACTAATAATAACAGTAAGGATTCTACTTTGTCAAAATTATCTCCCCATTATGCCACCTAGTTTTTATAATCATAAAAATAGAAGCCATTGTAGTGACGACGCGCTATGAATTTAGCTCTTGAAAACCGAATGTATCCATAGTATCATTACGATCCTTATATGCCTGTTGTATTTTAAAAGACAAATGTATCTACTAGCTATTGAGCATCATGTAATGTACTTTTATGCATTTGGTCAACTTAAAACTATTGTCTGATCGGTTGTTAGGGGAAATTTTCAAAAGTTGAAAAATATTTTAAAAAATTCTAATGAAATATTTCGTGGAAGGGCAGAGTTAAAATTTTCAGAGGTTGAAGACTAATTACCCTAGATAACACACAAAAAAATGAAGTTATGCATTTTTAAGATCCACTTGAAAAGTCTGTCGTCAAGTACTTTTAGTAAAAATTTGTTATTTGAACACAACTACTCTGTTGTTATGACTCATTTGAAAGGTATTTCACTTGACACATATATTTAATTTTTTAGTACTGTAAATGTTTAATGTTATTATATCAACCTAGAGCCTAAATATATAAAAAAAACAGAATCTGAAGCGAGATGATGTATCAAATATTTTTCTTTAATACGTTTTCAAGACAGAATAGCCAACTCAAACACGCCTGAACATAAAAAGGTGTACTCGACTTTCTCTTTTCGATGAAATTATTGCCCATTTTGGGGATATTTTCCCAAAAAACTTTCGCTGGGGGCAGAGATGCAAAATTAATGCTTTTAAAAGATCAATCTATTATCTTTCTTAGGATTTTTTTCGGCCGAATTTATGCTTATGCACAAAAAACATCCACATGTATTTGCAACTTACACAATCGACTGTTTTGTGAAAATCTGTCTATAATTTAAATGTTTACAAATATCGCAAAGCTCCATAGCATAATTCAAGTAAAAACACATACATAACACGCATAAAATCCCAAATTAAGCACATTCATTAAACTTTTAAAGCCCATAGAAACAGATGTAAACAATTCAAATTTACCAATTTGGTCTTTTTTACCTTCTCTAAAAAAGAGTTCTATTTCTTTTGTTTAATTTCAACTGGGTTTCCGCCTGATTATGAATCCACAGTATTCATTTCTTCCGATTGGTCTACGTTTTGTGGATGGAAAACAATTTTTTTCCTTACAAAGCAACTTTAAATTTATATTTCTCAAAGTTTCCAAACTCATTTTTTCCCTAACAACAATATCCAAGAAAACTAGTAACTAGTCAATATTAAAAACAGTTCTCAGTATTACAAACCATCACTGATTCGACAATAGTCTCCAACAATTTGTGGATTTCCTACGTAACCCCTAGCACATCTTTCACATCGCCTTCCTTCATAACCTTGAGCGCAGGCTGTACATGTTACCTGTCCATCTCTTCGATCAATCTCACAGGTGGGGCTAAATCTGTAGGATTAAATAGAAATCGTAAAATACTTAAAATGTTTTGTGTGCAGATTAGATGTATCAGGCCATTTTGTACTGATTTTTATAGATTGTTCTTATGTTGTGCTGTTATACTACTGTTCCAGGTTAGGGGAGGGTTGAGTGCTTAAAAGCATGTTTAACCCTACCACAATATATATATATATGCCTTTCCAAAGTCAGAAACCTGTAATTCAATGGCTGTGTTTGGTTGCTGCATGTTTTATTTCATTTATTGTTGTGTTATAAATCAGACCATTTGTTTTTTTTTTCAGTTTGAATTGTTTTACAGTTTTTCATGTCGGGGTCACTATGTATAATAGCTGACTCTAGTGTATTGGTTTTAATTACAGTGAACTATAGTTGCTTATATCCATCCCATTTGGGGTCTGTTGGAAAGTTGTCTTATTGGCAATTGAACCACATCTTCTTTTTTTATGTTACGTATCCTTCTGACATGCACATTGAACATTTCTTAACCTGAGAAAGATCTTATATTATTCAGCCAAATAGGTGAAAAATTTTAAAAACAAGGGACACAAGAAAATTATTGAAAAGTCTTTAAAGAGAGCTTGAAAATCTCATCTTTTGTAAAAAAAATATAAACTTGATACACTTCCTTGGCATAACAAACATCACTGTGACTTTGATTTTAAACTTACTGATTGGTTGAATCTGTGAGTGGACAAGGACATGTGTTACAATCGTTTGGAGTACCCTGAGTGGCATCTCCATAATAACCTCGTGCGCAATTTTCACAGTTATTCCCTTCAGTGTTATGTTGACATGACTGTAAAGAGATTTTGAAAATTATTTTAAAAAAACTCTCTTTTCTCTAATGGTTCTGCATGAAAGAATTAAATAAATAAAACTTTTATGTCTCTGAAAATCATACTTTTTTGTAATATTTTATATATAAACTATATATAACTTTTATTGAATTCAGAAAATTTTCGTTGAATTCAAATGTTATGTTTATGTACAATAATTTCAATGCTATAAATTTCAAACAGTATATTCACTTTACCTCATTTGTATTTTACAAATTGAAATTGTCTCTGGAAGATGTTTGATTAAAACTGGACAATTTTTTTTAATCTTCTTCTTTAAGAAGCATAAAAAGCTTTTTACTCACCCTACACTGACCAGTCAAAGGATTACAATCATTTGAGTGACCGTTACAGCGACACCTTACACAGTTTCCAAGGTATGGTCCATTTCTTACTCGATAGTAACCAACGGCACAATCCTAAAATATAAAAAAGAAATTATTGTAAATTCCAGAAAGAACATTTATTCAACATTATTATTTTCCAGAAAAGAACAGTTATTCAACATTATTATTTTCCAGAAAAGAACATTTATTCAACATTATTTATTTTCCAGAAAAGAACAGTTATTCAACATTTTTCTGTCAAACAAAACTGGACATCAATGCTAATGCCAAAAAAAATTAATTCTGTTTACCTGACTGATCAATTCTTTATTCCCAATAGTACACAATCAATTAAACCTGTGGTGCCGAAAGGGAAGTAACTCACCTGACAAGACAATCCAGCATGTCCAGCAGGACAAACACAGTCCTCTACATACACAGCTCTGCCTAAACCTGTGGTGAAGTAAGGGAAGTAACTCACCTGACAAGACAATCCAGTATGTCCAGCAGGACAAACACAGCTCTACATAAAGCTGTGATGTAGCAAGGGAAGTAACTCACCTGACAAGACAATCCAGTATGTCCAGCAGGACAAACAATCCTCAACACACACAACTCTACCTAAACCTGTGGTGTAGCAAGGGAAGTAACTCACCTGACAAGACAAGCCAGTATGTCCAGCAGGACAAACACAGTCCTCTACATACACAGCTCTGCCTAAACCTGTATCCTGCTGTACTCCTGTGGTCAAGATTAAATCATTAACCCTGTAAAAATAAAAAATATATTTATCTTAAGTGATGAAGGTGGCTCCAAAATGGAAAGACAAACCAAATTTTATCTTTGACCTTTTTGGGTTTTTGTGGACCCCTTGTGAAATGACTTCTTATTTAAAAGGACCAGTGGGACCTTTAAAATGATCAAATCTGATCAGTTTTATATTTTGGTTTTTTGGTTTTGTCTTGTTTTTTTTGCCTAAAAATGACCTGTTGACATTGGCAATCGGCTTGAAACAGGATAAAAATGCTAGGCAAAGCCTCTTATTTTACCTGTACCTAAGCCTTGTACAAAAAATGTCAAGTCGTTGGTTTTCACATTTATTTTTTTTATGTTTTGTTATGTTAAGGCCTTGAAATGCGGCATGGGTTTTGCTCATTGTCGAGGGCCCTACAGTGATCTATAAATCTACGTCATTTAGATTCTGGTTCATAGTTGTCTCATTGTCAATCATACCATATTTCCTTATTTTAGATTATTCTAATAACAGTAGAGTGGGTGGCGCATATTCGCCATGGACACATTTTCGCCGTTTTGCTATTTTTCTGTAAAATTTGTGTGCCTTTACCCAGTTTTTGCCTAAATAGATGGTTACGGCTGTTTGTAATGTTCGAACAGTTGATATTCCTCTATATCCCATTTTCAAGGTTATTCGCACATATAAAGAAATACGCAGGTGTTTTTAAACAATTTGGGCTATTATGTAAGATTTATATTGCAATCATGCGCAGTCTTAAAGTAAATATTTGTGAGAAAAATCATATAGGAATGATCTCTCATTCTTATTCATGTAATTACAAACATTCGTTTTTATAATATACCAGGATAATGAGGATGGTCATATCATACATTGCGGCAAAAATGTGTCCCCCATGGTACACGAACAACTTGATTTCCTCTTGAGTTTGCGTTCATTTTTAGAACAATTAACCAATGTTTTGAAGATAATTCCTTCATCAAACATTTTTTTCATATAGTAAAATTTCTGAAACCTACATAAAAAGTTCCTAATATTCGAATGTAGGTCGAATGTAAGTGGAAATGAACGAATTTTGCGGCGAATATGGGTCACTCACTCTACCATACCTTGTTAGAGTCTGTCTGGCATCATACTGTGAGCGGATGAGAATGGACTCAACATTTTCTAGAACCATCATCAAGTCCTCCCTGGAGGCATATTCCCTTACTGGGGTATCTCCTCTCTTAGGCTGATCCTCCCTTGTCCACTCATTCTAAAATTATCAAATTATGTCTCTTATAAATATTATTACTAGATCCTCTATTAAACTTATAATTACATGCAGTAGAACTTTGTGCTCTGAAAATATTTAACTGCAAGTTAAGACTTCTTCCATGATTTTATCATTACAAAAATGCATCTGAATATCAAATTACAGTAGTAATTAAAACCCATAAATAAAAATTGAAAAGAAAGGAAAACGAGTTTTAACCTAAAGCAAAGATAACAGAATCTTTATTGCATTTATCTCATAAATCACATTTCTCCCTTCAATATGGAGCAAACACTCACACCTCACTGCAAGTTTAAGACCTCCATATCAGTTTTTAGTGGAATTCTATGATTTGAATGCAGTATTTCATGAAATCCCATTTTGTAATCATGTGGCTCTAAACAGTCAAATCTGACCTGAGACCTTAGGGATTTGGCTTGCTACATTGTGACCTGACGTCTCTTTTAAAAGAAACTGTGACCTATATATTTTATTGGGCTTAAGAACAATAAAATGCTTTGCTGAGCGCAGCCTGATACGACCGCAGAGGTCGAACCCTCAACAGTTGGGGCAAATTTGGACACAATATTCAAGCTTGATACTGTCTGAATTTGGATTGTGATCAAATTTTTGACATAATATAGGTTTCTGACACAAAATAAATGTGGTCAAAGATCTTATAAATCCATTGTGCAATACTGTGCAATTGAAGATTTCTTCTTGAAACTTTACAAAAATTCCAAATTTAAAAAATTTTGAAAAAAAATATGAATCCCTTAAAAAATTAAAGAAAAAAATTACCCCCCCCCCCCCAACTTTTTAAAACCCCCCTTGGAGCAATAACCCCAAAACTCAATCCCAGCCTTTCCTTTGTAGTATGGAATCTTGTAGTACAATTTCAGAGAGATCCATACACTTACACACAAGTTATTGTCTGGAAACTAGAAAAATGCTTGTTTTTGGCCCTTTTTTGGCCCCTAATTCCTACATGTTGGGGCAATTAAACCCAAACTCAATCCAGCCTTCTCTTTGTTATATGGAACCTTGTGGTACAATGTCAGAGAGATCCATACACTTACACACAAGTTATTGTCTGGAAACTAGAAAAATGCTTGTTTTTGGCCCTTTTTTGGCCCCTAATTCCTACATGTTTGGGGCAATTAACCCCAAACTCAATCCCAGCCTTCTCTTTGTTATATGGAACCTTGTGGTACAATGTCAGAGAGATCCATACACTAACATACAAGTTATTGTCTGGAAACTAGAAAAATGCTAGTTTTTGGCCCCTTTTTGGCCCTTAATTCCTAAACTGTTGGCCCCATAACCCCAAAAATGAATCCCAACCTTCTACTTGTGGTACAATTTCAGAGCAATCGAAATACTTATACACAAGTTATTATCCTGAAACTAGAAAAATGCTTGTTTTGGGCCCCCAATATCCTTAACGGTTGGGACCATCATCCCAAAAATCAATCCCAACCTTCCTTTTGTGGTATTGAACCTTCTTAAAAAAATAGAGATCCATTCACTTAAACTAGAGTTATTGTCCAGAAACCAATGTATCTTTGGACGACGACGCAGATGCAGACGCTGACGCAGACGATGACATCATACCATTATACGATCCAAAAAAAATTTTTGCAGTTGTATAAAAATGGGTTGGGGATGTCTGTTTTAATTTTCCTTAAAATTGACCTGGTGGCCTGAGGCAAATTTAAACATGACCTTTTGACCTTAGGTTGTACTCTATGGAGCCTCAAATCTTGTATTCATATCCATTGACCAATAAACACACTAATAAATGCAAATAATAATCATTGAATTATTTTTGAACTGAAGAAAACCTCAAAATGACTACTGTGGATTCATTTATTTTCGTGGGTACCAACTTTCGTGGATTAAGGAAAACTTATATGTTCGTGGATATTTAATTTTAAGGTTTTACCGAAGTCTGCATACAAGCTGATAGAAAATTTGTTTTTCGTTGAACATCTTATTTTAGTGGTTAACCTGTACCCACGAAATCCACAAAAGTTGGTATCCAACGAATAATAATGAATCCACATTATTTAAGGAGTTGTTCTATCTGTGAGAGGTTTAGTTACACAGTCCTCAATAAACACTTTTCACAGACTAAAATGGTTTTACTAGAAATGCACAGTGTTCTCTTATTGACAATCTAGACATCAATGTTCTACTGTACTTTGGGATATTCCTTTTCATGAGTGTTAAAAAAAAAACGTAAAAGATATCTTTGAAGGACAAGGCACTTTTTAGAAGCCCTTACACTTATGTATTAATTACCTTATGCAAAAATGTGTTGTAGACCGAGTCTTTCATAGAGATTCATATACAAGAACTATCAAAGACCCCCAGATAATTGACAGCCAAAAAAGACCTCAAAATATGCCTTATTATTCCTTAGGGCTATTACATTAAAATGTATGTGGGAGGGTAAGGAAGGCAAGTTTAATTATTGATTGTGGGTCATGGGTCTTTTTTCAGTATGCGTCTGTTACCATTATGCAAAATTATCTAAAAAACAGTTCTTGGTCGTAGGGATATTTTGAAAGGCCCTTCCTACCTTCCCACATACATTTTAATGGAATAGCCCTTTCCTTCAAACAGACGTTTCATTTCCGTCATTTCATCTCTTAAATTTTCTTTCTTTTTTGAAAATTTGAATAGTAAATTAATCAACCGTTCACCTTCTAACAAAAATACCTGTTGTTTTCATTTATTCATATGGTTTTGCACATGTACTGGCTTTATATAGGTTAATAACTTACCGGCAAAAATGCAACTGATACAGAGTTATCTCCTCTTGGACGGAATTGTGTAGAAGTTCTGTGGTACAAGGTAATACCATTTCCCTAAAAGAAAAAGTGACATGAAAATAAGAATATGTGTCCATAGAACACCATGATCTGCAGGCACGTTATAATTGGAAAGTCAGTGAACCTTGAAATCCGAGTCAAAACCCTTATGCATATACATATAAAAGTTCATTTTATAATACACTTCATTTGTTCATTATTTCATTTGTTAATTTTTTTTAAATTTTTTACCCATAAGTAATTCTAAGGGGAAAAAATGCAACTTCTGTTATCATCTGAGTCAAAACCTGAATTTGGCATTTTTTTTTTAAAACTTCACTTCATAATACATTTCATGTGTTCATTAATTCCATTTGCTAATTTTTTTTTAATTTTTTTTACCCATATGTCAATAGTTACAAAAAAAATAAACCTACCGTAATTATAACATCTGACTGCTGAGTTGGATACTGAGAACCAGCTATTTCATAGTACACATTGTATTGTAGCTTGCCACCATAACTTGTTAACTGTAAAAAAAAATATATGTAAGTTTTCTGAATTTTTTTAATTTTCCTATATCTATAACTACATTATACACTTTGTATTTTTGTTTTCCACCATAACTCATTGGCTGTAAAAATTTAAATAAACATCAGTGTTCTAAAAAAATTTATTAGTTTCCAGTACTTGCTATTTCATAATAATAGACATAGAAAAAAAGACTAACAACAATAAACAACAACACATGGTCTAAAGAGCCCAACTTAGTACATGCACAAAAATTGGTGCAGTTAAACCAGTTTTATAATATATTGAAACGATTTGTTGTTTACTGAAAATTCATTATTATTCATTGGATACTGATTTTTGTGGGATGATCATCAGTTTGCAAAGAATTCCGCTCAAACCGGTGCTAGGGGCAGTCTTAAACTGGCAGTGAGGTGAGAGTTTATTTGCTCCATGTCTAGGCCTCACTGTAACTTTTAGATGAAGAACGGCAATAAAAGTGGTGTTCCTTTGCCTTTTGTGTTTTTTGTTGTGCATTGCTTACATCCACTTTACTTGAACTTTGGTGGATATTTGTCTCACTGGCAATCATACCTCATCTCCTTATTTTCATATTGTATTGATTTTGTGTCATGGATGGATACCCCATACCCTTTCTTTTCTATTAATGTGTATAAGAAATTAAAAATTTAAATGTTCAACAATTACAAATTTTCTATAAGTATGTATGCAGATTTTAGAAAAACCAAAAAATCAAATATCTTCAAAAATACAATTCGTCTTCAATCCAAAAAAATTGGTACCCTGGAAAATAAAATAATTCAAAATAATTACCCTTTCACCCAGAAACTCGCTGGGAAGACTCCAGTAATAATACATATTGGGTGACAGTCGGTCAAATCTTGGCACCTGTGCACCCCTCAATGATGGCAGCTGCTGAACATAGGCTGTCTCAACTGTCCTTGATGCATTCGTGTCTAACAATTTCATATCACCAACTAGGTTTATCTGAAAGATACAAAACAAAATTGAAACTAATAGCCTTCCCATACTTTCAAGTATAACTCTTCTTGCATTTACTTCTTAATTATGTCAGAATCAATTAAATTGTGCTATTTAATATTTCATCTTCACATATGCATTTTTTTTTTGCCACCATTTCAATGATTTTCATATTTTGGTCGATGTTTTCATCATAATATGTGAAAATTCAATTTTGATAAGATTCTGAACGAATTATGTCACTGATATTTTTCTAATAAAAAAATTGGTGTATATAAATTATTCATAAAAACTAGTAGGATTACAGTAGCCTCTGACAGTAGAGAAATTATGTCATCTTTACTACACCACAGTTCATGTGTCATGTCATCCTTACTACACCACAGTTCATGTGTCATGTCATCCTTACTTCACCACAGTTCATGTGTCATGTCATCCTTACTACACTACAGTTCATGTGTCATTTCATCTTTACTACACTACAGTTCATGTGTTGTGTCTTTTTTACTACACTACAATTCATGTGTTGTGTCATTTAAACTACACTGCAGTTCATATGTTGTCATCTTTACTACACTACCAGGGCTCACACTACTTCAGAATCATAGGGACAAGTGACTTCTCTTTTTGAAATTGAGAGGGAGAAGTGGTGAGATTTGAAAGAGAAGTGCTTGTTCGCTCGCAGCGCTACAATGTTTGGTTTTTACTATAATACATTAAGGGCCATATGTATCTTAATTTTTTTATATTGTTGAATTTGTACCTGGGTATACAATTAAAGTAACTCTTCAAATTTAAAGTTGTTTAATTTTATCATATCTAGTTACACAATCATACGAGTCCTCTTTTCAGAAAAAACAATTAAATATCTGGCACTAATAATAAAGATTTTTTTTTATACCAAAAAGGAAAAGAAAGTTGTTATATCAATTAAAAAACGTTAAGCTTGGACATAATATAATTATATTAGTGTAATAGTCCCAGAGTTGAGCAACTTTAGCTTATAAATTGAAACAATGCATATACATGGAAATATATACATTAATCAAGAAGATCTAACCGCGTAATTTTTCCTTTTTGGATCAATTTTTGTCTGTTAGCAGTGCCATTCATGCGTCCGTAGTAATTATCGTAAAAATCTGGATTTCGGTCATAGCAGGTCCGTTTCCGATGAAATCCCAACTCTGATCCGTAATTGTACAATAATATGCCCAATAATTTAAATGGCGGACGAAGAAAAATTTACAAAAAATAAACGATGTTTGACACGCTATTTGGGAAGGAATATGACGTTTTTAATGAAATACAAGGATAACAAATTTACTTCAGACAAATTTCATCAACTTATTTTGCCGAAAGTTAGAATGATTTGATGTACCCTTTGAGTAACAAGTACCGGAAGTGGTAAAAAATTGTTTTTATGAAATAACATGCCACCAACTTTGAAATCAATGCTTTAACCTCTTTTCTGAAGAAAATAAATCGTCTATGCCTTGAATTTCTTTACTTTTAAATGAAAAATTGCTGTTTCATCGTATTGGTAAAAATTGAATATTGGTGATGATGAAAGCGACTGAAAACGAGTATCGTAAACCACAGGGCGACTTGTTTTCGCTTTTGAGGGTCGGGCGAAGGGAAGTGACGGACGGGAAAGCCACATCTTCTCCCTAGTCGCCTGGTAGTGTCATACTTTCTACACTACAGTTCATCTTGTGTCATCTATACTACATTACAATTCATGTGTCATATCATCTTTACTACACTACCATTTATGTGTATGTCATCAATACTACACTACACTTCATGTGGATTTTGCCATTTCCACTTGTTAACAATTAGAGTAGGTACAGAATGGGCAAAACTTCTCGAGAGTCCCCTGTGCCTAACCTTTAAATCAGAAATGCCTTTCAATTTTCTTTCCATCAGATTTACAAAGCAAAAATAATTAGATTTTAAATCGTTTTTTCAAAATAAATCCTTAAAGATTTCACACTGTTAAAAATTAAAAATTTCTAAAAATAAACTATACCTGTGCAATTTGTAAATTGCTGCTGTAACATTCGTTAGAGTGTCCAAAACAGAAACAACGAACACAGTCACCCGTGACAGAAGCTTCCACATTGAAATACGGCTGTTGGCAAAGCCCTGCTGGGTATCCTAATAATAAAACAAAAGACATTTTTCTTTGAGTTTTATTCCTTTAAGCTATATCCAGTAAAAATGATGACTTTTTGAAGATGATTGTTTAAAACTTTTCCTTGATAACTATTCTTTCCTATTCCAATCATATTCTTATACAATTTTTAAAAACTTACGCCTGAGTGAAATTTTGATAAAAATATTTTGAAATTCTTGCTTATTCTAATGTACTTTTCATACAAGTTAAGTTTCATTTCTTTCTTTTTTTACCATAAAACAAATAAAACATTAAAATAAAATATGTTAACTGACATATACAAATGTTTGTGCTTCAGGTAGAAATGGGAGAGTGTGCATTGGAAAAAAGTTGTAAAATACACAAAATGTATCATGAGGTATTGTCACACTTGGTGGATAATTATAGATTCCACCACTGTAACAAGTGTGTTACGATATTTCTCCACTTGAGATAGTTAAATTTTACTATTTAAAGCACGAGGCTTACCGAGCTTTTTAAATAATTAAAATTTAACTGTTGAGAGTGGAGAAATATCGTAATACACGAATTATTGTGTTGGAATCTGCTTCTCTGGTGATTTTTATCCTTCCTTTTCAAAGATTTGCAGAAAGTTGGGATCTTTATATGTGATGTCACCAGGTATGGTTGCCTTTCTTCGTGACGTCACAATAGGCAATTCAGAAGAAACAAAGAAAATTTGACGTCATAATTAAATTTCGACCAATCATTTGCTGAGAACTGATATTTCACTAGTGAGAACAATTTTTTTCACAATCGGTTGGGAAATGTGAAAATAATGAAAAATTTAGAGAATCATATTTCTCTCATTCTTAGCCAATTTAGACTTTCCCTGACTGGTTGAATATGTTTTTTTATAATCAACGTGTGATTTGTTTGATCCCAGTTCTTCATTGGTCAAAATTCAATTATGACACCAAATGTTCTTGCTTTCATTTGAAATACTATTTTGATATCATGAAAAAACTAGAGGCTCTAAAGAGCCTGTGTCGCTCACCTTGGTCTATGTGCATATTAAACAAAGGACACAGATGGATTCATGACAAAATTGTGTTTTGGTGATGGTGATGTGTTTGTAGATCTTACTTTACTGAACATTCTTGCTCCTTACCATTATCTCTATCTATAATGAACTTGGCCCAGTAGTTACAGTGGAAAATATTTTGTAAAAATTTACAAAATTTATGAAAATTGGTTAAAAAATTGACTATAAAGGGCAATAACTCCTTAAGGGGTCAATTGACAATTTTGGTCATGTTGACTTATTTGTAGATCTAACTTTGCTGTACATTATTGCTGTTTACAGTTTATCTCTATCTATAATATTCAAGATAATAACCAAAAGCTGCAAAAATTTCTTAAAATTACCAATTCAGGGGCAGCAACCCAACAACGTGTTGCCTGATTGGTCTGAAAATTTCAGGGCAGATAGATCTTGACCTAATGAACAATTTTATCCTCATCAGATTAGCTCTAAATGCTTTGGTTTCAGAGATATGAGCCAAAAACTGCATTTTACCCTATGTACTATTTTTTAGCCATGTCGGCCATCTTGGTTCGCGGGCGGGGTCATCGGACACATTTTTTAAACTAGATACCCTAATGATGATTGTGGACAAGTTTGGTTAAATTTGTCTTAGTAGTTTCAGAGGAGAAGATTTTTGTAAAAGATTACAAAAATTTACGAAAAATGGTTAAAAATTGACTATAAAGGGCAATAACTCCTTAAGGGGTCAACTGACCATTTTGGTTAAGTTGACTTATTTGTAGATCTTACTTTGCTGAACATTATTGCTGTTTACAGTTTATCTCTATCTATAATAATATTGAAGATAATAACCAAAAACGGCAAAATTTCCTTAAAATTACCAATTCGGGGGCAGCAACCCAACAACGGGTTGTCTGATTCATCTGAAAATTACAGGGCAGATAGATCTTGACCTAATAAACAATTTTACCTCAGTCAGATTTGCTCTAAATGCTTTGGTTTCAAAGATATAAGCCAAAATCTACATTTTACCCCTATGTTTTATTTTTAGCCATGGTGGCCATCTTGGTTGGTTGGCCGGGTCACCGGACACATTTTTGTAAACTAGATACCCCAATGACGATTGTGGCTAAGTTTGGTCAAATTTGGCCTAGTAGTTTCAGAGGAGAAACTTTTTGTAAAAGTTAACGACGACGGACGACGACGACGGACGCCAAGTGATGAGAAAAGCTCACTTAGCCTTTTGGGCCAGGTGAGCTAAAAAGTGACTGATGACGTCACTTACAAAGAAAGAACTTTTCACAGATCAGTGAATAAATTATGTCAAAAAATCATTAGAGAGACAGTTACCACCACCAAATCTTGTGCAATACAATATTTCTCCAATTTTGACAGGTAAATTAAATTTCATATCTAAAACTTGAGCCTAACAAGCATTTTAAATGTTCAAAATTTGAGTATTAAAATGCTCGGTCAGCCTCAACTTTTAAATATGAAAATTTTAATTTAACTGTCTGATGTGGAGAAATATAGTATCACACTTGATGCAGTGGTAGAATCCTTTCTGCGTCAATAATATTGACAGGATTGACAAGACTGGGTCACTTTATCCTTACATTCTGTATAAAGTACCTGTTAAATTTTCTGTAAAAAGAAGCAGACAAAATATCTTATTTATTTTCTCTTTATGTCATAGAATCATATAAAAGACATAAAAGTTCCAAAAGTCAGGATGCTGTATGTGGCAAAAAAATTGCTATATGTTGACAACAAACAAAATTTTAACAAATGCATAGTTTTCAATATATCAATGGTAGAAATTCTGACATGCAGTTTAATTTTGTATTCCTGTTTCACATGAGTGCTTAAATTTTTTGGATTCACTAGTATATTGATTTTTCATTTTCTGTTTTTGAGGACCTTGCCCTCATTTTACGTCCTATTTCTACCTTTTTTATAACTTCCATTTTCAAATGTATAAAATAAACATATTTTACATACTTCTGACGATAATAATAGCATCTGGTGTAGCAAAGATGGAACCTCGTGTGTTTATAGCTTCACATGTATATGCACCAGAATCTTCAACACGAGCATCAGTAATTGTCAGATTTCCTCGTCCACTCTTGCTGCTTGTGAATACACGGGCTCCGGTAGGGATATTACCCCAGTTCAATCTCCAGACAATTAATGGTGTAGGTGTACCCACAGCTTCACAAATAATGGTGAAGCTTCCCCCTAATTCTACATCTATCTTCGATACTGGTGGTAAATTGATGACGGGAGGAGCTAAAAATAAATCATACTTACAGATACTAGCACTTTTATAGATAATATTTTCCATATGTCAATTTTCTCTAAATGGTAAATGACAATAAAATTGTGTAAAGTCAAAGCAAACATCTTTTTTTTTTTAATAAATCAATCAATGAGTGAAAATAGTTCTGGAATCCCTCATTTTCCCTCTACCAAATAACTGCAAGATATATATATAATTAATCATTCACTGCGAGACTAACATTGCAATTTGGAATATGGACTATGAATATTTTTTATCAAGTCCTATTTGGTTTAACAATATGATTAGAATTTGTAATAAACCTGTTTTTTACCAACATTGGTTTAATCATGGTTTACAATATGTAAATGATGTAATAGATGAAAATGGATTTTTTATTTCATTAGAATTGTTACAGCAATGTTATGATATCAATGTAAATTTTTTGAATTACATGAGTGTTATTACAGCTATCAAAAAAGCAGCAAATAATTACAAAAAAGATTCATATAAGTTATGTTGTCCATTTATTCCAGCTTGCTTACAAGTCTTTTTTAAAAGTAGAAAAGGTTCTAAAGATATGTACAAAATACTCATTAGTAACAATGTGACCCCAACAGGACAACTGAAGTGGGGTGAAATATTAGGTGAAGATCTCATTTGGAAACATATATTCAAACTACCTTTTACAGTCACTGTCAATACTAAACTACAGTGGCTTCAGTACAGAATCAACCACAGAATTCTTGCCACAAATAAATTTTTATGTAAAATCAAACTTATTGATAACCCTTTATGTACTTTTTGTAAATTAGAAGATGAAACTGTTGAACATATTCTGTGGAATTGTGAGATTATCCAAATTTTTTTTCAAGATATTGATTATTGGTTTTTATCTGGTGGGGTAAGCCTGCCATTGAATAAGTTAAATTTTATTTTTGGAGATATATCAAAAGTTCGAAAAGGTGACCCATATAATTTGATTTTTCTATACATGAAACAATATATATACAACAGTAGATGTTTTTCAAAAGATCTTTCACTCAGTGCCATTAAAGAAAAGCTAAAATATATGTACAATTTAGAAAAAATAATGGCAGTCAAAAATAAGAGACAAGAGCACTTTGATACCATGTGGAATGCATTTAAAGAATTATTTTTATAATT